>NC_080038.1:80046825-82546825 GCF_030020395.1 Manis pentadactyla | reverse complement strand
TTGTGCAGTCCAGGGCCATGTCCACACAAGTCATAACATACCAATATACTTCTGATATGGGCAGAGGCCCAATATAGTCTATCTGTCACATGACAAGGGGTATGGGCCCCTTTACTATTGTCCCATGTTGCTGCAGGACTTGGTGTAAGTCCCTCTTACAGCACACAAGGCACTCCTTCCGGGCTCGGCTGACTTCTTCAAAGGTCAACAACAAGACCCACCAATGAGCTACTTTGTCTTTTGCCCCGCATGCAACAAACACTGATGTAACCATTGGCTACATCAGAGGCAGGCTTTCCTTCTAGCCAATGCACCTGGGCCAGTGTGTCTGCTTCATCATTTCCTGGGGATTCCAAAGGCAAATGGCTAGTCACATGATATACAGTAACATTTTTAGTATGACTGGAGGCCCATAAGTCTTGCCACAACTTTTGCCCTCAAAGGGTCAGGTGATCAATATCCAGTTGGCATGGTACAATGTCCGTAGCCATAGTGTCAAGCCCCAATAGACAGCCCAACTGTCAGTGCAGACAGCTATGGGGGAGGGCCGCTAGATGATCATGAGCCATACTGCCTGCAACTCAGTCACTTGACTGCTCTTTCCCTTTCCATCCTCCATCCATATTGTCTCAGTCTTATGATGTTAAGCCACAGCCCTCCACTTTGGGAGCTGCCCATGACTGGAGCCATCTGTATACCAAGCATCTTAAGGTATAGAGTCTTTTCCCTCCTGATTAGGACTCTTGGCTACCAATGGCTCAAAGGCAAGTTCTTCCTGCTTTACACTGGTATATTGGGACCTGCTTTTCACTGGCCCCATTAAGTATTGGAGTTCTCCACTTAAGGGGATAGTAGAGAAGGTGCTATGCTGCTGTAAATAGGCACCCCAATTGGCCTGTGTGGGCATCTGTGCTATGCCACTCCATGGCCTTTAGGTCCAGTTTTGTACCCTCCCAATGATGGAATAGATAGTTATTGTTTAGGTCAGAGCTACTTTGGTAATGGGCCCCATAACCAGCAAGGTGTGGTACACAGAAGCCAGTTGCTTTTCTATCAATGTGTACCAGACCTCTGCTCCTTTCCATAGTTGTGATCAGGATTCAGTAGTTTGGAGGAATTGAAGCCACTGCCAAAGGCCCCATCCATACCATCTTCAGCTACATGAACATCTAGCTCACAAGGCCTTGATGAGTCCATAGCACTCAAGGCCTATATGGCCTTGACTGCTCACTTACTAGCAGTTAAAGCAGCTGCACATGTCTCATCCCAGTCTCACCTGATGCCCTTTCATACCAACTGGTATAAGGGCTTCAGAATTTGTGCCAAGTGTGGGTTAAACACTCTCCAGTAGCCAAAAAGCCCTAAACACTCATGTAATACTGACATAGTAGTAGGGGTAAGGAAAGCCTAGATCATATCCATGACTGCTTCTGGGATAACTTTAGTTTTACCTGACCAGAAAATCCCCAAGAACTTTAGAGATAAACCAGGTCACTGAACCTTGTGCTGTACACAGCCCATCCTTTCTCCTTTAGATGTTGCAGCAGTCTAGGAACAGTCCTTTCTAAATCTGCAATAGAATCAGATGAGAGCATCATATCACCAATGTAGTGATACAGTCACACAGTTTGTGGTTTCTTCCATGTAACCAAGTCCTGGGCTACAAGTCCATTACACATGGTGGGACTGTGGAGGTATCCTTGTGGAAGGACAGTGAATGTCCACTGTTGGCCTTCCCATATGGAGGCAAACTTTGCCTGACTTTCCTATGCTATGTTAATAGAGAAGAAAGCATTAGCAAGGTCCACAGCATAGTGATACAACCCTACTTCATGACTGAGGGTATCCATAAAGGCTACTATAGAGGGGACACTAGCATACAAAGGGGGTTTGACATTATTCAGTTCCCTGCAATCCATGGTCACATGTCAGAATCCTTCTGGCTTTTTCACTGGCCACACCAGAGAATTAAAAGGGCTATGAGTTGGCTTTATGATGGCCACCTTCTCCAACTCCTGTAGAGTTTCTCCAATTTCCTTGTGTCCCCCAGGCAATTTGTATTGCTTAGTAGTTGTCACCTGCTGAGGTGTAGGCAGAGCTATAGTTAGATGCTCAGCATGTCCCCTCAGAACTGCTTTTATTACATGTACTTCAGTCTGAACTCACCTGCAGTGGTCTGTAACCATAGGCCCTGCAGGATATAGACTCCTGGAATATATTCAGGGATGGAAAAATGTACAGAGTGTACTCCTTTGGGGGTAAATATCCTATCCCCAATACGATTTGGGATTTCTTCACTCTAATTGCCTTATCCCCATAGCCATCTATCACAGAAAGGGGTCTAAGGAAAATGCTCAGGATTGCCATGAATCAGAGAACAAGCAGTTCCCGTGTCCACCAATGCCAGGACACTGTACATTCACAGGAGACAAATTGCTAATTCTATGTGTCCTCTGGTACCCACCATGTCCCCATGCTTGGGGCCTTTACCCACCCCCTCTGTCAAACTACAATTACCAATTATCCTACTGTAGTCATGAGGGCCCAGGCAGAGCTTGAGTACTGTCCCCCAGGATGTTTTTCAGGGATGCAGACTGGACATGGGGCTTTGCCTCCAACTTCTGTGTCCTCGACCTCAGCAGCTGGAACTGCTGCTCTGTCTTTAATTGGTGCCACAGTTCTAACAAGATCCTATTGGGTTGTTCATCTATTTTTTCTTTCACTACTCTAGCTTTTATCAATTTAACCCACATCTGGATCTTCTAGACTTTCACGGAGCCCTTTGCACCTCTCCTTTCAACTGTAACCAATACTTCCATTCTCTTACTGTTTCAACCTCCCCAAGATCTGCTAAACAACAAGTAGCCTCACTTAAGGATTACCCTCTATGGGGGGCAAGAATACTCACTAGGGACACAAAGGGAGATGAGGGAGCTGTATGGGGCACCATATTTCTCATTCCTATGCCAAACTCCTCACTGTGGTTCTGGGAGTCCATATTATAGGCAATATTTTTCATGCCCAACTCCCATAACACCTGCGGGAGCTCTGCATATGTTTTCCAGCTAGTGGGTAAGTATGGAAAATTTCCCTCATTAGGTCAAACTGCCCTAATGGCTGTTGTCAGTAATTCCAGAAGTACCTGATTCCCTGAGTTGTTGCACACAGTTTGTAACTTCTGCCAGAGGGAAGAGTGAGTTATCAGGGAAGCCAATCCACCCTATTCCAGAACCTGACAGAACAATGTTTTCACCCCCATATCCCAAAGATGCAAAGCCATGTAGGAGGAGGTTCTGACGGCTTCTGCTGAAACCAGATGTTCATGTCTACCAGCTCATCTGGGTATAGGGGAGGAGCATGGAGTACTCTACAACCAGGGGAGGGTACTGCTCGTCCACTGAAAAGCCCACAGTTGTTGCATTTTTATTTTCTTAAGTATGACTGTGTGGGCCTTTAAAATGGGAGAGGTTGGTGCCTTGGTCCATGGCTTCAGCAACAGTTTAGTCCTCAGCCCCACTCCTTCATCCTCTCCCAACATCTCCTCTACTATCTCCAGAGCTGAAGTCACCACTTTTCCGATCCCCTCCCCTACAGCCTCCTGCAGTGTGGATTCTCTTGCTGCCTCCTCCCTTGCTGCTAACATATCTTCCAGGAGCACAACCTGTCTTCTCAATAACTGTCTTTCTTTCTTAAGGGTATCCCATAGGTCATCACCCATCTTCTCCAAATAATGGTGAAGGGTGTTTCTCTCCTGCCAAAATCTCTCTCTCTCATAAATAACCCTTTCCACTATCACTACAATCAAACAACCCACAATTGTAGCTTCTACATGATGACTCAGGGCCTCTAAGCAGTCTTCTATCTCACAGAAGATTAATTCCACAGAATCCCATGTCTCCACACTTCCCCAATTCTGGGGAAGGCCCCACCCTTCTAGGAAATGTTTTACCTCAGACCAACTCCCCACTGGGGCTCCCTATGTGGAACACCCATGTGTAGGGGTTTCCTGGGTGAAGCTTCACTCTCCATCACTGCCAGAGGGAAGGGTGAGTCATCACCACCCACTGCAGAAGCCACTGGGGCCTCTCCATCATCCACAGGGTAGTTTCTGGGTATCTCCCCACCATCTCTAGGGGCAGCCTGCCCAAGTGTCACACCCATGAAGACAGATTTTTAGTTTAGAGGTCCTGCTGACTACCAACAGGTGTAACTCTGGGGGGAAATATCCCAGCTGGGGCAAATTACCTTTGAAGCCAGCATCATTTAATGTGAGAAATAAAATGGGAGAAACTCATTTATTGCTGACAAGCAGTAGTCCATTTCTGTTCGCCCATGTCTCTCATGACCCAGCTGCAAAAAAGGGGTGTCACCCAACCTCTCTAGTCCAGATAGGCCCTCACTCCCCTTAAAATTATCTATTGATATGGAGATGGACTACTTCTCACCACCCCTTGGCAACACCTATCGATATGGAGATGCACTAAGTCCAGGTGAGAGATTCTGGAAATCCTGCAATTTTACCTACAGTGTCCAGAGTTCCTAAGCCAAGTCACATAATTTCTGAGAATCCCTAATTACTCATCTGTAAAATGGGAGAACTGTTACTGTGTATAGGTTTTTTACATGACAGGTGAGGAAATGCATGTGAAAGCACTTAAACCATAAAGAAAAAGAAAAATATGCTATTATTCTGCATAAATTTTTATACTACTTAGGAAAATGAACCTCAAAGTTTCTAAGTATTTTAGGAGGACTTATTTACATACATTTGATACACTGCTTTTTATTATTTTCATCTGTTGATAAGTAAAATACAGTTCTCTTGAGGAAAATTTACCTACCTTATTTTTTCTAAATATACGTATTTTTGTAAAATTGTCTATTTTTAAAATATGTACTGCAATTAAAAATTCCACCATAGCTTCCTTCTTTTGTAAGACTTTATTCATATTTTTCTGCTAGTAAATAAGAGTGGCAACTTCTACATGCAAACTTTATCATACAAAGTCACTTTCTTCCCTGTAATCAATTTGCTGTGTTAGTTAGCATGGAATCTGACTGACTGGTTTTTCCACTTCTTTAGCCAAACTCCTGTGGGATATCCTGAAGATATCCCACAACTATATGGGTTGTTACCTCTATAATTTATCCAAACTCAGATAAATATCCCCTATTCTATCTAACACTGTGGTTATTACATTCATTGTCCTCAAGCTCATAAGGCAACTATATCATTCATTACACACTTTACTTCCTCCTTTACAGGCAAAATGGAGTTATCATATGGAACTCCTTCAGCTTCCTTTCTCTATGTCTAAAAATCTTATTTTTATCTCCATCCAAATTCACAAGTTTCCTTCTATATTCACCAAAAGAATTCTCCCCTTACTTTCCAACCAGTTGTTGCTTCTACCAGTGTTTTTCACTCTCAACTTTAAACTATTTCCTTGTACCTTCAGTATCTTCTATACAAATTATTTTTTTCAGCATCTAAAGATAGCAAACTGTCTTGCATATAAAGAATCCTCACTCAACTTTAGGGCATACTTAAGCTACTGCTATCTCTTTTTCCTTTAGCAATCTTCTTTAAAGAACTAGTGTACACTCATTAATTGTTCAGCACCCATTTACTACTCTCACAATCTAACATGGTTTTGTTTCCCCAAGAACACAAAAGATCCCCTCATTGTCAAGTCTAATGTATAATTTTCATCCCTATCTTGACACTTCTGCAGTTTGGTTAAAGAAGATGAAAAACCAGAGCCAATCAGATTCAATGCAAACTAACACTAAACATTAATTTCAGGAAATAGAGTTGGTCTAAAAGATACACTTAGCATGTGACATTTGTGTAAGTGACATTTGACAATGTTCAATTGCTCCTTCAAATCTTCTCATTCTATATTTTCTGGGATACCTGATTTCTCTCCTACTTATATGACTAGGCTTTCTCAATTTCCTTTAAATATTTCACTTTCTTATCAGACTCTTAATTAGTATTATTGGCTGGCTCTCTTGTCACTCAATACATGTTTCTGAGTTCATTATATCAATATTCAATTTCAAGTAACTCTGCTCTGATGAACACTGATTTGTCTGAAGACTGTATAAGTTTTCTGAATTTCAAGGGAATTAATTTAAGTTCATACTTGTTTTTTGCATTTTGATGATTCATAGAGATTCTACAGATGGCTTACTTAAAATGGCACTTTCAATCTTTCCATTCAAATCTTTATTCTGAATTATCAGTCTGTGTCAATGAATGACAGTGCCATTTACCTATTTGCTAAATCCAGAAACCTTGAAATCAACTTTTAGGGTCATGATTTTTCACTCTATAACATTAAACCCATTACCAATCTAAGCTGATTTGATCTAAAAAGTATTTCTTAAATCTCTACTCTTGATTTCCATTGCCATCATTTCACTAGAGACCCTCATGGTATTTTGTAATTCTCTAATTAGCTTCCTTCAGTCTCCTCCTGATAAAATCTATTCTCTACACTGTTAAAAGTTCCAAGCTGATCATATCTCTCCTCTGCTCAAAGTTATTTGATAACTTTTAATTATATAAATTATAGCTTCAAATTTTTAAACATGAAGTATTCAATGCAAAAATTTGGTCCTTGCTACCTCTCCATTTCATTAACAGACACTCTATATTCAATCCGTGTTGATCTATTTTCAGTTCTAGAACTAACCAAGTCTTGCAACACCTCTGTTCCTCTGAATATGTTATTTTTCTTGCCTGGAATTCCCTTCTTCTACTTTTATACCTGTATGACCTGTACCTATACCTTCTGTATTTTTGTACCTGTAAGTCATTCTTTATAACTCAGCTCATGTTTCATTAGAAGACTGCCCTGGTACTTTGGCTTACCCTTTCCCTTTGGCTCAGATTAATTCTGTCATGTCATCTATAGTATCTCATGTCTTCTTTTATGTGCTCATCACATAGTATAGTATTTTTCCCCCTTAACCTTCAATACTACTAAATTTAGATCTTTTCATATATGTAAATAATATTTATTTAGTATCTATAGATTCTAGAAATTTTTCTTAATGTTCAAGATATAGAATATTCAAGAAAATAATCTTTTTATCTTCATAACAAATTACTGACAGAACTTGTGCCTTAATTTTACATCAGTCTTTATCATCATGACCCATGCTTGCCCTATGGAAGATACTTGAGAGGTGTTTATTGAATATATCAATAAATAGGTAAAAATATAAACCATCATTTTGAGCTATATATCTACCAACAGATGCCACCTCAGAATATTCCTTTCTACTTTCTTATGATGACTTACAGGGACTTGCCTTCCTCCTTAAATAGCTAGATATAATTTTCCAGTTTTTCAAATCAGTGTCATAGAAAGGATACAGTTTCTGACTCCTTTCAAAATGGCCATCAATAAAAATAATATCACCTAATGAGAGAACAGGGGTATTTCTTTATCTCCAATGTAACTCTAAACAATATTTCCTTTCTGCATTTTCTATCCATGTTTACTATTAATAAAAAGTTGTTGAATGAATGAATAAATAAATGTGACCTGATCAGTCGAACAAAACTATTTATGTCACAATGAACACTGTTCTATTAGATTTATCATTTTCTTACTTATACATTCAAATTGTTTATTCAAAAAATAATTACTGAAAGTCTACTATTTGCCAAGAACTGTTCTGCTTTCAGAAACAGAACAATTTCCCTACCTTCATGGAAGTTGTATTTTTTTGAAATTCTTTTGCTAATGATTTTCATTTAGGCTCATACAATGTCTTATCACATCCCATACTAAACTGATCCAGTTTCCATTTGATTTCTTGATAGCAAACCCTGAGCATCATACTACTTCATGTTTTTACATTTTAACTTTTATTTTTCTTTATCTTCAAAGAGTTAGTAGTAACCACTTTAAAATTACTGTAACTTTTGCATAGGTATAAAGGTAATTCTTAGTAAAATTTTGTTAAAAACAAATAAATTCCTTGGAATTTATCTGTGTTCTTTTTAAAATATTACACACTTTTCTGATTCATTTAATAAAACCTGTTCACACGGAAAACTTCTTACTTTTTTCAATTATAGATTTTTCCTTTGTCTTTGACAGCATTATCTATATCTCAAGATCCTATTTGACTAAAATCAGTAATTGCAGAAGATTAATTTGCTAATAGGGTCTTTTTTTCTGAAAATTAGTTGTAATACAATGCTAAATTTTTTTCTAGAGAAATATGATAATATATTTATTTTGAAGAGATAAACAGTAGTAATCTTTGATATAATTTATGAAAACTTCATCATTTACTTAGACAAATGAATAATTGTGAATGTAAGATTGAATGCAACAGAATATTTTCAAAACATATGATTATTTTTTAAATGTATAATCATAACTAAGGGGGGAATTGATGAAGAACTTTCTTCTTCATTTTATGAAGCAAAAGAAACCAAGAATTATCTACATATTGTAGGCCATAGATAATCTGTGGGTAATAGTGCAAAGAATGCAAAGAAAAGTGGTAAGAATAGTCTTATGACCTGATTAAACATGGAGTTATCTCATAGATCTTCCCAGAATTACTTTTTTAAAATTTTGTTATCATTAATCTATAATTACATGAAGAACATTATGTTTACTAGGCTCTCCCCTACACCAAGTCCCCCCCACAAACCTTATTACAGTCACTGTCCATCAGTGTAGTAAGATGTTGTAGAATCACTACTTGTCTTCTCTGTGTTGCACAGCCCTCCCCTCTCCCCCACCCCCCAACTTATACATGCTAATCATAATACCCCCTTTCTTCTTCCCCACTCGTATCCCTCCCTACCCTCCCATTCTCATCTGTGGAGTATAAGAACAAAGGAAAAACTGAAGGAACAAAACAGCAGCAGAATCACAGAATCCAAGAAGTGATTAACAGTTACCAAAGAATTACTTTTTTAAACTGGGTAGTAGACAAATGTCACATGTGGTATGGAATGCTTAGGGAAAGTTTTCCTTTGGAGGAAAATTAAGGCTGCCTCACAATTATACTGTTTGTGATGGATAAGATTGGAAGTGCAGAGATCTCCCAAAACAAGGGACACTAGGAAGACAGCATCAAGACATGTAATAATTAAAATGGCAAATATCAAGGACAAGGAGAGAGTATTGAAAGCACCCAGAGAGAGAAAAAAATCACTTATAAAGGAAAGCCCATCAAGCTATCATCAGACTTCTCAGCAGAAACCTTATAGGCCAGAAAGGAGTAGCATGATATATTTTATGCAGTGAAACAGAACAGCATCCAATGAAAAATATTCTACCTGGCAAGAATGTCATTTAAAGTTGAAGCGGGGTTTAAACAGTTTCCAGATAAACAAAAGTTGAGGGTATTTACCTCCCACAAACTGTCTCTAAAGTGTATTTTAGAGGGACTGCTGTATATGGAAGTGCTCCTAAGGTTAAATAACAGTCACCGGAGAAAATAAAACCCACAGTAAAGGAAGTAGACCAATTAATTACAAAGAAAATGCAAAATTAAATCAACTACCCCAAAAGTCAGTCAAGGGATACACAAAGCACAGAATATGACATTCGAAGTGGAAGAATAAGAAGGGAAGAGAAAAAATAAACTTTAGATTGTATTTGAAATACCATACTAAACAAGTTAAGTCAAACTCTTAGATAGTAAGGAAGCTATCCTTGAGCCTATGGTAACCACAAATCTAAAACCTACAATGGCAATAAGTACATATCAGTAATCACCCTAAATGTAAATGGACAGAAGGCATCAATGACAAGACATAGAGTTACAGAACGAATAAAAAAAGACCCATCTATATGTTGCCAACAAGATACTCAATTCAAACACAAAGATATATACAGACTAAAAGTGAAGGGATGGAAAAAGATATTTCATCAAATAATAGGGAGAAAAAAGCACACGTGGGAGTACTTAAACATAATAGAGTTCAAAACAAAGAAAGTAACAAGAGATAAAGAAGAACATGCCATAATGATAAAGGGGTCAGTGCAACAAGAGGATATAACCATTCTATGTATCTATACACCCAACACAGGAGAACCTACATATGTGACACAAATACTAACAGAATTAAAGGGTGAAATAGAAGACAATGCATTCATTTTAAGAGACATCAACACACCACTCACTCCACAGGACACATCAACCAGACAGAAAATCAGTAGGGAGATAGGCACTGAACAGCCCATTAGAACAGATGGACCTAACAGACATCTACAGAACACTCCACCAAAAAGCAGCAGGATACACATTCCTCTCAAGTGTACATGGAACATTTTCCAGAATAGATCACATACTAGGGCACAAAAAGAGCCTCAACACATTCAGAAAAGATTGACATTGTGCTAACCAGCTTCTCAGACCACAAAGGTATGAAACTAGAAATAAATTATGGAAAGAAAAGAAAGAGCAAACAAACACAAGGAAGCTTAAAAACATGCTACTAAACAATCAATGGATCAATGACAAAAGTAAATAGAGATCAAGCAATATATGGAGACACATTAAAACAACAGCTTAAAACCCCAAAACCTGTGGGATGCAGCAAAGGCATTTCTAAGAGGACAGTGTATTGCAATACAGACTTTCCTCAAGAAAGAACAATCCCAAATGAACAGTCTAAACTGATAATTAATGAAACCAGGAAAAGAAGAACTAATGAGGCCCAAAATTAGTAGAAGGAGGCATCTAATAACAATCAGAGCATAAATAAAAATAATTCAGAAGAATAAAACAATAGAAAGAATAAATGAAAGCAAGAGCTGATTCTTTGAGAAAATAAACAAAATAGATAAACTCCTAGCCATAATTATCAAGAAAAAAAGGAAAGAGTGCACACAAATAAACGCACTCAGAAATGAGAAAGGAAAAATCACTATGGACACCATAGAAATAAAAAAAATTATTAAAGGATACTATGAAAAATTATATGCTAACAAATTGTATAACCTAGAAGAAATCGACAACTTTCTAGAAAAATGCAACCTTCTAAGACTGACTCAGTAAGAAACAGAAAATCTGAACAGACAAATTACCAGCAATGAAATTGAACTGTTAATCACAAAACTACCTAAGAAAAATAACCCTGGATGAGATGGACTCACCATTGACTTTTATCAAACATTTAAAGAAGACCTAATACCCAAACTCCTTAATATTTTTGAAAAAGTAGAAGTGGAAGGAATACTTCCAAACTCATTCTATCAGACCAGCAGCACTCTAATACCTAAACCAAAGATAACACAGAAAAGAAAATTAAATAACAATCTCCCTCATGAACATAGATGCAAAAGTCTTAAACAAAACATTAACAAACTGAATTCCAAAATACATCAAAAAGATCATCCATCATGATCAAGTCAGATTTATTCCAGGGATGCAAGGATATTACAATATATGAAAATCTATCAACATCATATACTATAGCAACAAAAAGAAAAACAAAAATGACATGATCATCTCCATAGATGCTGAAAAAGCATTTGACAAAATTCTTTATTTATTCATGATAAAAACTCTCAACAAAACAGGTATAGAGGGCAAGTACCTCAACATAATGAAGGCCATACATGACAAACCCACAGCCAACATCATACTTAACAGTGAAAAGCTGAAAGTTTTACCCCTAAGATCATGAACAAGACAAAGATGCTCACTCTCACCACTTTTATTCAACATAGTACTGGAGGTAATAGCCATGACAATCAGAGAACACAAAGAAAAAAGGGCATCCAGATTGGTAAGAAAGAAGCTAAACTGTCACTGTTTGTAGAGGACATGTTATTGTACAGAAAATCCCTAAAGAATCCACCCCAAAACTACTAGATCTAATATTTAAATTCATCTAAATTGCAGGATACAAAATTAATACATAAAAATCTGTTGCATTCCTAAACACTAACAATGAACTAGCAGAAAGAGAAATCAGAAAAACAATTCCATTCACAATTGCATCAAAAAGAATAAAATACCTAGGAATAAACCTAACCAAGGATGTGAAAGACCTATACCCTGAAAACTATAAGACACTCATGAGAGAAATTAAAGAAGATAGCAATAAATGGAAATACATCTTGTGCTCATGGATGGGAAGATTTAATATTGTCAAAATGGCCATCCTGCCTAAAGCAATCTGCAGATTCAATGCAACCCCTATCAACACACCAAGATCATTCTTAAACAAACTAGAAAAAATAGTTCCAAATTCATATGGTACCACAAAAGACCCCAAATAGCCAAAGCAATCCTGAGAAAGAAGAATAAGTGTGTGTGTGGAGGTATGCTTCCCAACATCAAGCTCTACTACAAGCCACAGTAATTAAAACAATTAGGGACTGTCACAAGAACAGACTGATAGATCAATGGAACAGAGTAGAGAGCCCTGATATGAACCCACACATATATTATCAATTAATACATGATAAAGGAGCCATAGATATATAATGGGAAAATGACAGCCTCTTCAACAACTGGTGTTGGGAAAACAAGCTACATGTGAGAGAATGAAACAGGATTATTGTCTATCTCCATACACAAAAGTAAACAAAAATGGGTTAAAGACCTGAATGTAAGTCATGAAAGCATAAAACTCACATAAGAAAGCTTAGGATCATGGGAAGATGGCAGCATGAGTAGTTCAGTGGAAATCTCCCAAAAACATATATATTTATGAAAATACAATAAATACAACTATTCCTAAAAGAGACACCAGTGGATACAGTACAACAGCCAGGATACATCTACATTTGTGAGAACTCAACATCACACGAAGGGGGTAAAATACAAGCCACGGCCAGGCGGGACCCGAACGCTCCCCCACCCCAGAACCCGGCAGGAAGAAAGGAGTCGGAGCAGGGAGGGAGTGAAAGCCCAGGACTGCTAACAACCAGCTCTAGAAATCCGCACCCAGAGTGCAGACACAAGGTGCACGGGGTGCTGGATATTAGAGAAATGGAAAAGCAAAACCTGCGGGCAGGTCCCCGCAACCGGCACCCCTGAGACAAAAGAAAAGCGAGTGCTGTTTACAAGTCTTAAAGAGACAGGGACCCCACAGCTGGACAAAGTCGTCCTGGCACACTTAGCCAGCAGCTGGGAATCCTGGGGTACTTTAGGCTCCCTAACCCCCTGGGCGGCAGTGCAGCTCTGAAGCCACTCACAGCACTAAGCAGCCTGCCAGTCGTTCCCCCAACTGGCACGGACCCCGACACACTGGCCCAGTAGTGGGAAGAGTGGCAGCGTGTGCCAGGGGCGGCGTTGCCAGAGGGGACCAGGAGCAGCCCACGTGCACCAGTGGTGCCACAGGGGACTGGGAGTGGCTCGTACGAGCCTGCCACAGCAGCAACTGAGCAGCCCGGGAGCGGCCCTCGTGCGCTGGCGGCAGTGGTGCCAGAGGAGCCCGGGAGAGGTCCACGCGAGCCCGCAGCGGCGGTGACCGAGCAGCCCGGGAGCGGCCCACGGGTGCCAGTGGTGGCAGTGCCAGAGGGGCACAGGAGAGGCCCACGCGCACCTGCAGCTGTGCCAGAGGGAGCAGCTGCGCTGCCAGCAGCCGACCGGAATCCCAGCCCGATGCACAGCCGCCCGGGCCAGACCCAAAGGCCGCTGCTGGCACACAGCTGCCCAGCAGGGGTGCCGCTATCACGGAAGAGCATACCTGGCATGCCTGCCACTCCCCGCATTAGCACACATAATGTAGTCAGGGGCACAGGGAGGGCTGTACAACACAGAGAAGACAAGTAGGGATTCTCCAGCATCTTACTACGCTGATGGACAGTGACTGTAATGGGGTTTGTGGGGGGGACTTGGTGAAAGGGGGAGCCTAGTAAACATAATGTCCTTCATGTAATTGTAGATTAATGATACAAAAAAAAAAGAGGACTACAAAGAAATCCAGCAGCATGCTGGTAGTATTTGTAGTAGTCATGGAGGGAAATGGGTATTTTAAGGTTCTTTTGGCTTGTTTGTGTTTTAGGTAATAAAAGAAAAGGATCTGAGATTTAAAAAAATAAAGAAAAGAAAGCTTAGCAAAAATCTCTAGAATATAAACATGAGCCCCTTTTTCCTGAACACATCTCCTCAGGTGTGGGAATCAAAATAAAAAATGAAGAAATGGGTCTACATCAAACTAAAACCTTCTGTATGGCAAAGGGCACCATCAGCAGAATAAAAAGGCATGTTACAGTATGGCAGAATATATTTGTAAATGACTTATTCTATAAGGGGTTAAAATCCAAAATATATAAAGAGCTCACACACCTCAACACCCCAAAAACAAATAACCCAATTTAAAAAGGGGCAGAGAATCTGAACAGAGAATTCTTTGAGGAAGAAATTTAGATGGTCAGTAGGTATGTGAAAAGATGCTCCTCATAGCTCGTCATTAGGGAAATGCAAATTAAAGCCACAATGAAACATCACCTCACACTTTTAAGGGTAGCCAACATCCAAAAGACAGTGAGGATGTGGAGAAAGAGGAACCCTCCTACAGTGTTGGTGGGAATATGAATAAGTTAAAACATTGTGGAAAGCAAAATGGAGGTTCCTCAAAAAACAATAAATAGAAATACCATTTGACTCAGTAATTCCATTCCTAGGAATTTACACAAAGGAAATAAGATCCCTGATTCAAAAAATATATATACATCCCTATGTTTATAGCAGCACTATTTACAGTAGTCAAGATAGGGAAGCAACCTAAGTGTCCATCAGTAGATGAATGGATAACTAAGAGGTGGTACATGTGCACAATGAACAGCCATAAAAAGAAATCAAATCCTACCATTTGCAACAACATGGATGGAGCTACAGTGAAAGCAACCAGGTGGAGAAAGACAAGTACCAAATGATTTCACTCACTTGTGGGATATAACAACAAAGCAAAACTGCTGGAACAAAATAGCAGCAGACTCACAGACTCCAAGATGGGACTAGCAGTTACCAAAGGAAGGGGTTGGAGTGGGTGGGTGGTGTGGGAGAGAGAAGGGGATTATGGGCATTATAATTAGTACACACAATGTAGGTAGTTCTCAGAAGGCAGTACAGCACGGAGAAGACAAGTGATGATTCTATAGCATCTTACTATGTTGATGGACAGTGATTGCAGTGTGGTGGAGAGGGACTTGATAGCATGAGTGAATGCTGAAACCACAATACTGCTCATGTGAAACCTTCATTAAATTGTATATTATCAATAATACCTTAAATAAATTATAAAATAAGGAAAATGTATTTAAAACAATCATAAAAAACCTCTGTCATCAAAACACTTATTCTTGGAATTCATAAAATCTTTTACTATTATGGGAATTATTAAACAGATAAACATTTGTATTAATAGTTATAGTGTCTAATAACTTTATTTTAAGATAGAGTTATTACAAAAACTTAGAGTATAAATTTTCCATTTACTTCCACATTTCCATTAAAAATTGTTCCAAAATGAACAAGCATAAAATTACATATATATTCTTCAGTTCTTTCCTTTTTCAAAACATCACATTTACTATAATGAAATTTAAATAAACATATGCAAGAAAATGTATGTAGATATGTTTTAAAATGGAGAAACTGTTACCCACTTTTAAGTCCAGTAGAGAAAATGACTACTGTTGTAATTTTGTAGGCCCTTTCAGAGCTACATTTTTAATAGGTTTAGTTAATAGGTTTTCATACTATACTTTATGTAAAACAGTATCTCCTTAGAATTGTTTTAAATATAGCTTAAAAATTAATATGGAATGGTAATATTATATAATTTCTAGTCCTCTATTTTAATTTCATGGTTTTAATGGTTTCACAGCTGACCTATGATGCTAATGCTGAAGCAACAAAATAGAGTTTAAAATCAAATGGTGTCAATACAGTAGAAACAATGTAAAATCAAAATCAATGTTTGAAAAGAGATTATTTTAGAAAACACTTTATAGCAGTTAATTATAAAACTGCATACAAACAAGGAGATAGAAGAGTGTAAGGCTGAGTTACGAAAGCATGCTGAAATTCTCTACTCTAAAGAACTGCTTTGCAGACACTATCGTATATATGAGGTAGAACCTTATCTTGATATAATACTTTCAAATGGAAGTTTGGCAATAGGTATATGCTAAGAATATTTCTGGAAGAAATTTGGGCTAGCTGAGCACCAAATTCAATTCTTCTTCCTCATTGATAGTAAGGCTAAATTTTCCAGTATACCTTCTCAAGGTGATGCCATGGGACAAAATTCATGTGAATAGAATGTATGTGGAATATGGAGCACTTCCAAGATTGGTCCATACCAAATAAACCATCTCATTATCCTCCATGCTCTTTTCTACTTCGGACTGTATAGAATGGAGACAACTTCCAGGACATCTATCAGAGCCACATGTTACATAGGAAATAAACATATTTTTAAGAAATGTGTCAAAATTGACACAAAGTATTAAAGTAGCTTCCAGATTTATTACAATTTAAGGAAATACTTATATAAAATGTGAAATAAAAATAAAAGAAAATAGAATATCAGTGTAGTATGAACTTAACTCATAAGAGAAGAAAAAGGGAAAAGATATTTTATTTTCAAAATTTTAGAAAAATTGGCAATTAAGGGAAAATTTCAAGTATACACTTGCACTGTAATATACACTAAAAGTAATCCTAGGTGAATGAGAAGAAAAATGAAATTATAAAATACCCAGAGTGATTAGACATGAAAATAACTAAGCACAGAAGAGTGGACAATACTGCATTGTATATTTGAAAGTTGCTAAGACAATAGATCTTAAAAATGTCCATCACAAGAAATAAATTGTAACTATGTGGTCATGGATGTTAATTAATTTACTGTGGTAATCATTTTACAATATGTACACATATCAAATCAAGCTGTACACCTAAAACACTATTATATGTCAGTTATATCTCAATTTTTAAAAATTAAAAAAAAGAGAACACCATCAAGCTCTAAGGGACTTCAAACCTTACAGGTCAGGAGGAGGAAGGGGTAGTTCAAAAAGAGATTTAGAAGAAACCGCCAGAAAGAAAAGAAGAAAACCATGAGAATAAGGTTCTTTGAAAACTAAGGCAACAATATTACAAGTGCTTATTAGTAATAGTTGAAATAGTACTTTTAGAACTACGTTATGAATTAAAATATGTTTTTTAAGTTTCTCTAATAATCAAGATTTTAAGGTACTCATGCTATATATTTTAGAGCATTTTTTCCATTGCATAAATATTTCAGGTTATACCCTACTGACATAAAGAAACTAAAATATAATCAGTCCTCAGTTTAAAGCTGTCATAAGCAAAGCCAAAGGAAAGGGTAACAAACTTGTATGTTTGTAGAAAGTTATATTGTGCCAAAGAAAATACTACAAACCAACATTTATTAAGAATCTTTTAGATGACTATACCTAACATTTATAGAGTGCTCACTTTTTGGTGGGCACTATTGTATTTGTGTTAACTCTTTTAATCCTCAAAATATTCCCATAATGTAGGCTATATTATTGCACTCATTTTTCAAATGAGGAAATGAGCTGCTAGAAACAAATTTCCTAAGATGTGTGGAGCCAGTATTTGAACACTTGCAATCTGTCTCCAGAACCAATTGACTTACAGGCCACTCTGTATTATTCCCATTTTAATACCTGGTCTTTTATTTTAAATCTTTCTCACAGTACTACATTATAGATATTGAAATGTGCATTTAAATGATTAATGGAAATAAACTTTAAAAGGTTAAAAACTGAGGAGGAGCCAAGATGGCAGCATAAGTAGGACAGCAGAAATCTCCTCCCCAAAACATATATATTTTTGAAAATACAACAAACACAACTATTTCTAAAAGAGAGACCAGAAGATACAGGACAATAGCCAGACTACATCTACACCTGCGAGAACCCAGTGCCCAGTGAAGGGGCATGGCACTGCCATAGTGGAGGAGCAGCCTGAAAGTGGCCACACCAACAGCAACCATGCGGAGCCCCACAGTGGCCAGGGCAAGAATCAGAGACTCTGTCTGTGTGCAACTGCCCAACACGAGACACTAGGGGTCGCCATTCTCCCAGGAAAGGAACATGAGGAATAAGCAGGAAGGTATTTTGTTCTCCCAGTTGACACACGTGCCATCTGCCCATCGCCATGAAAAGGCAGAAGAATTTGATTCAGACCAGAATCACACAGACATCCCCTGAGAGGGAACCCACGGAGATAGTCCTAACCAATCTTCCTGAGAAAGAATTCAAAATAAAGGTCATAACCATGCTGATGGACTTACAGAGAAATATGCAAGAGCTAAGGAGAGAGAATACAGAAATAAAACTATCTCTGGAAGGACTTAAAAGCAGAATGGATGGGATGCAAGAGGCAATTGATGGAATAGAAATCAGAGAACAGGAACGCAGAGAAGCTGATGCAGACAGAGATAAAAGGATCTCCAGAAATGAAAGAATATTAAGAGAACTGTGTGACCAATTGAAATGGAACAATATCTGCATTACAGGGGTACCAGAAGGAAAAGAGATAGAAAAAGGGATAGAAAGTGTCTTTGAATAAATAATTGCTGAAAACTGCCCCAAACTGGGGGAGGAAATAGCCTCTCGGACCACAGAAGCACACAGAACTCCCAACACAAGGGACCCAAGGAGGACAACACCAAGACACATAATAATTAAAATGGCAAAGATCAAAGACAAAGACAGAGTAGTAAAGGAAGCCAGAGAGAGAAAAAAGGTCACCTACAAAGGAAAACCCATCAGGTTATCATCAGACTTCTCAACAGAAACCTTACAGGCCAGAAGAGAATGGCATGATATATTTAATGCAGTGAAACAGAAGGGCCTTGAACAAGGATACTGTATCCAGCACAATTATCATTTAAATGTGAAGGAGGGATTAAACAATTCCCAGACAAGCAAAAGTTGAGAGAATTTGCCTCACACAAACCACCTCTACAGGGTATTTTAGAGGGATTGCTCTGGATGGAAGCCCTACTAAGGCAAAACAGATGTCACCAGAGAAAATAAAATCACAGCAAAGAAAGCAGAACAATCAAATACTAACTAAAATAAAAAAATAAAATCAACTACCCAGAAAAACAGTCAAAGGAAACAAAAAAGGGCAAAAAAAAAAAATACACCTAACATACAAAGAATGAAGGAGGAGGAATAAGAAGGGAGAGAAATAAAGAATAATTAGACTGTGTTTATAATCGCTCAATAAGCAAGTTAAGTTAGACAGTAAGATAGTAAAGAAGTTAACCCTGAACCTTTGGTAACCATGAACCTAAAGCCCGCAAAGGCAATAAGTGCATATCTTTCAATAATCACCCTAAATGTAAATGGACTGAATGCACCAATCAAAACACACAGAGTAACAAATGGATAAAAAAGCAAGACCCATCTATATGCTGTTTACATGAAACTCACCTCAAACCCAAAGACATGCACAGATTAAAAGTCAAGGGATGGAAAAATATTTCATGCAAACAACAAGGAGAAAAAAGCACTTGTTGCAGTACTAGTATCAGACAAAATGGACCTCAAAACAAAGAAAGTTATAAGAGTTAAAGAAGGATATTATATAATGATGAAGAGGTCAATCCAACAAGAGGATATAACCATTGTAAATATATATGCACCCAATACAAGAGCACCAACATACGTGAAACAAATACTAACAGAATTAAAGGAGGAAATAGGATGCAATGCATTTATTTTAGGAGACTTCCACACACCACTCACTCCAAAGGACAGAACCACCAGGCAGAAAATAGGTAAGGACCCAGAGGCACTGAACAACACACTAGAACAGGTGGACTTAATAGACATCTATAGAACTCTACACCCAAAAGCAACAGGATACATATTCTTTTCAAGTGGGCATGGAACATTCTCCAGAATAGACCACATACTATGCCACAAAAAGAGCCTCAGTAAACTTAAAAATATTGAAATTCTACCAACCAACTTCTCAGAGCACAAAGGTATAAAACTAAAAATAAATTGTACAAAGAAAGCAAAAAGGCTCACAAACACATGGAAGCTTAACAGCATGCTCCTAAATAATCAATGGATCAATGACCAAATCAAAATAGAGATCAAGCAATATATGGAAACAAATTACAACAACAACACAAGCCCTAACTTCTGTGGGACGCAGCAAAAGCAGTCTTAAGAGGAAAGTATATAGCAATCAAGGCATATTCAAAGAAGGAAGACCAATACCAAATGAATAGTCTAAAGACACAATTTATAAAAATGGAAAAACAAGGACAAATGAGTCCTAAAGTCCCATGATAAAAACTCTCAGCAAAATGGGTATAGAGGGCAATACCTCAACATAATAAAGGCCATATACGAAAAACCCACAGCCAACATCACACTGAACAGGGTCATAATAAAGATCAGAGAAGAAATAAATAAAATTGAGATGATAAAACAATAGAAAAAATCTATGAAACCAAGAGCTGGTTCTTTGAGAAAATAGATAACCCCCTAGCCAGACTTAAAAAAAGAAAAAGAGAATCTATGCACATCAACAGAATTATCAATGAGAAAGGAAAAACCATGATGGCCCCCACAGGAATACAAATAATTATTAGAGAATACTACAAAAAACTATATGCTAACAAGCTGGAAAACCTAGAAGAAATGGACAACTTCCTAGAAAAATGCAACCTTCCAAGACTGACCAAGGAAGAAATAGAAAATCTAAACAGAGCAATTACAAGCAAAGAAATTGAATCAGTAACCCAAAACTACCCAAGAGCAAAACTCCTGGGCCAGATGGATTTACCGTGGAGTTTTATCAGACATATAGAGAAGACATAATACCCAATCTCCTTTTAGTTTTCAAAAAAATAGAAGAGGGAATACTTCCCAACTCATTCTATGAAGCCAGCATCACCCTAATAGCAAAACCAGGCAAAGACCCCACCAAAAATGAAAACTACAGACCAACATCCCTGATGAATGTAGATGCAAAAATACTCAATAAAATATTAGCAAAGTGAATTAAAAAATACATCCAGAGGATCACACAACATGATCACCTGGGATTTATCTCAGGGATGCAAGGTTGGTACAACATTAAAAAATCCACCAACATCATCCACCACATAAACAAAAAGAAGGACAAAAATCACATGATCATCTCCATAGACACTGAATAAGCATTCGACAACATTAAACATCCATTGATGATAAAAACTCTCAGCAAAATGGGTATAGATGGCAAGTACCTCAACATAATAAAGGCCATATATAAAAAACCCACAGCCAACATCACACTGAACAGTGAGAAGATGAAAACATTTCCTCTAAGATCAGGAACAAGACAGGGATGTCCACTCTCCACACTGTTATTCAACAGAGCACTGGAGGTCCTAGCCATGGCAATTAGACAAAACAAAGAAATACAAAGAATCCAGATCTGTTAAGAAAAAGTCAAACTGTCACTATTTGCAGATGACATGATATTGTACATAAAAAACCCTAAAGACTCCACTACGAAACTGCTAGAACTAATATCTGAATTCAGCAAAGTTGCAGGATACAAAGTTAATACCCAGAAATGTGAGGTTTTCCTATACAATAAAAATGAACCAATAGAAAGAGAAATCAGGGAAATAATTCCATTCACATTTGCATCAAAAAGAATAAAATACCTAGGAATAAACCTAACCAAGGAAGTGAAAGACATATACCCTGAAAACTACAAGATATTCTTAAGAGAAATTAAAAAGGACACTAACAAATGGAAACTCATCCCATGTTCTTGGGTAGGAAGAATTAATATTGTGAAAATGGCCATCCTGCCAAAAGCAATCTACAAATTTAATGCAATCCCTATCAAATTACCAACAGTATTCTTCAACGAACTGGAACAATTAATTTTTAAAATTCATATGGAACCACTAAAAACCCCAAATAGCCAAAGCAATCCTGAGAAGGAAGAATAAAGTGGGAGGAATCTCACTACCCAACTTCAAGCTCTACTACAAAGCCACAATAATGAAGACAATTTGGTACTGGCACAAGAACAGAGCCACAGACCAGTGGAACAGAATAGAGTCTCCAAACAGTAACCCAAATATATATGGTCAATTAGTATATGATAAAGTAGCCATGGACATACAGTGGGGAAAGGACAGCTTCTTCAACAGCTGGTGCTGGCAAAACTGGACAGCTACATGTAGGAGAATGAAACTGGATGATTGTCTAACCCCATACACAGAAGTAAATTCAAATTGGATCAAAGACCTCAATGTAAGCCATGAAACCATGAAACTCTTAGAAAAAAACATAGGTAAAAATCCCTTGGACATAAACATGAGTGACTTCTTGACGAACATATCTCCCCGGGCAAGGGAAAGAAAAGCAAAAATGAACAAGTGGGACAATATCAAGCTGAAAAGCTTATGTACAGCAAAGGACACCATCAATAGAACAAAAAGGCATCCTACAGTATGGGAGAATATATTCATAAATGACTGATCCAATAAAGGGTTGACATCCAAAATATGTAAAGAGCTCATGCACCTCAACAAACAAAAAGTGAACAATCCAATTAAAAAATGGGCAGAGGAGCTGAACAGTTCTCCAAAGAAGAAATTCAGATGGCCAACAAACACATGAAAAGATGCTCCACATCGCTAGTCATCAGAGAAATGCAAATTAAAACCACAATGAGATATCACCTCACACCAGTAAGCAGTGCCACCATCCAAAAGAGAAACAACAACCAATGTTGGCGAGGTTGTGGAGAAAGAGGAGCCCTCCTACACTGCTAGTGGGAATGTAAATTAGTTCAACCTTTGTGGAAAGCAGTATGGAGGTTCCTCAAAAAGCTCAAAATAGAAATACCATTTGACCCAGGAATCACATTTCTTGGAATTTACCCTAAGAATGCAGCAGCCCAATTTGAAATGGACAGATGCACCCCTATGTTTATCACAGCACTATTTACAATAGCGAAGATATGGAAGCAACCTAAGTGTCCATCAGTAGATGAATGGATAAAGAAGAAGTGGTACATATACACAATGGAATATTATTCAGCCATAAGAAGAAAACAAATCCTACCATTTGCAACAACATGGATGGAGCTAGAGGGTATTATGCTCAGTGAAATAAGCCAGGCGGAGAAACACAAGTACCAAATGATTTCATTCATCTGTGGAGTATAAAAACAAAGGAAAAACGGAAGGAACAAAACAGCAGCAGAATCACAGAACCCAATAATGGACTAACAGTTGCCAAAGGGAGAGGGACTGGGGTGGATGAGTGGCAAGGGAGGAAGAAGGGAGGGGAAGTAGGAAGGTGGCCTTATGATTAGTATGTACAATGTGGGTGGACACGGGGAGGGCTGTGCAGCACAGAGAAGACAAGTAGTGATTTTACAGCAACTCACTATGCTGATGGGCAGTGACTAATTGGGTATGTGGGGGGGACTGGTGAAGGGGGTTTCTACTAAACATAATGTTCCTCATGTAATTGTAGATTAATGATACCAAAAAAAAAAAGGTTAAAAACTGCCGGAGATCACAAATCCACTATTATTGGCTTAAAAAATCTAACCAAGGTTAGCAGCACCCCCACAAACTGCACTTTATTCTAATATATGAGGCCAAATACTACGGCAGGTACAGAGAAGTGTAAGATAATAGTTTATTTCTCAAGGATCTCAGGATGGACTGAGGACAAAAGGTAAGAAAGTAAGTCAATGTCTGATAAGCACCAAATGAATGATACAAACAATAATAGAAAAATTTAGAGAGGGGAGAAACTACTGAGTCTTAAATAATGACTAATGCTTACATAAATACAAAAGAAACAGGAGACATTTTCTGGGTGAAAGAGGAGCATTAATAAAGGAATAAATAGAGCAGTATGGTACCAGAAGAATGTATATGGACAAGGGTACAAATTTCAAATCTGCCCACATATTTATATCTAACTTTGGTCACTTAGCCTTCCTCAGCTTTAGGCTTCTTATCTGTATAATGGGTAACTAAGACCTACCTCTTAGAATCTGGTAATTATTACTGAGGTGTGTGATTCATACATGGGACTTGGGGGTAGCTGGGACTAGAAGTTTAATAATATCATGACAGTGCCTGAGGGATGCCTAATTCTTAAGCATCTTTGGCATAATTACATGAGCTGTTTCATCAGTAGAGAGCCCAGGCTATAAAAGTACTAATATGTAGTTTTTGAAGATTTTCTTTTCTTTTTTTAAGGTATCATTTATATACACTCTTATGAAGGTTTTACAAGTAAAACAATGTGATTACTACATTCACCCATATTATTGAGTCCCCCCTATACCCCATTGCAGTCACTGTCCATCTGTGTATTAAGATGCCACAGAGTCACTGCTTGTCTTCTCTGTGCTACACTGTCTTACCCATGACCCACACACCCACCATGTGCACTAATCATAATACCCCTATCCTTTTCTGCCTCCCTCCCAACCCACCCTCCTCCACACCTCCCCTTTAGTAACAGTTAGTCCCATCTTGGAGTTTGTTGATTCTGATGCTATTTTGTTCCTTCAGCTTTGCTTCATTGTTATACTTCACAAATGAGGGAAATTTTTTGGTATTTGCTTTTCCCTGCCTGACTTACTTCACTGAGCATAATACCCTCTAGCTCCATCCATGTTATTGTAAATGGTAAGATTTGTTTCTTTCTTACAGCTGAATAGTATTCCATTGTGTATATGTACCACATCTTCTTTATCCATTCATCTACTGATGGGCACTTAAGTTGCATCCATATCTTGGCTATTGTAAATAGTGCTGCAATAAACATAGGGGTACATATGTCTTTTTGAATCTGAGAAGTTGTTTTCTTTGGTAAATTCCTAGGAGTGGAATTCCTGGGTCAAATGGTATTTCTATTTTTAGTTTTATGAGGACTCTCCATTTTGCTTTCCACAATGGTTGAACTAGTTTACATTCCCACCAGCAGTGTAGGGGGTTCACCTTTCTCTACATGCACACCAGCATTTGTTGTTCCTAGTCTTTTCATTGTTGACCATCCTAACTGGTGTGAGGTGATATCTCATTGTGGTTTTAATTTGCATTTCCCTGATAATTAGTGATATGGAGCATCTTTTCATGTGCCTGTTGGTCATCTGAATTTCTTCTTTGGAGAATTGTCTGTTCATATCCTCTGCCCATTTTTAATCGGGTTATTTCCTTTTTGGGTGTTGAGGCATGTAAGTTATTTATTTATTTTGGATGTTAACCCCTTGTTGGGTATATCATTTACAAATACATTCTCCCATACTGTAGGATGCCTTTTTGTTCTGTTGATGGTGTCCTTTGCTGTACAGAAGCTTTTTAGTTTGATGTAGTTCCATTTGTTCATTTATTTTGCTTAGCTTGCCCAAGGAGATGCGTTCAGGAAAAATTTGCTCATGTTTATATTCAAGATATTTTTGTCTATATTTTCTTCTAAGGGTTTTATAGATTCATGACTTACATTCAGGACTTTGATTCATTTCGAGTTTACTTTTGTGTATGCGATTAAACAATCATCCAGTTTCATTCTCTTGCATGTAGCTGTCCAGTTTTGCCAACACCAGCTGTTGAAGAGGCTGTCATTTCCCCATTGTACATCCATGGCTCCTTTATCGTATATTAATTGACCATATAATGCTTGGGTTTATATCTAGGCTTTCCAGTCTGTTCCATTGGTCTATGGGTTTGTACCTGTTTGAGTACCAAATTGTCTTAATTACTGTGGCTTTGTAGTAGAGCTTGAAGTCAGGGAGTGTAATACCCCTAGCTTTATTTTTCCTTCTCAGGATTGTTTTGGCTATAAATTTTACAACTATTTATTCTAGTTCATTGAAGAATGCTATTGGTGTTTTAATAGGGATTACATAGAGTCTGGATATTGCTTTAGGCAGGATGGACATTTTGACAGTATTAATTATTCTTACCCATGAGCTTAGGATGTATTTCCATTTATTGGTATCTTCTTTAATTTCTCTTGTGTGTCTTGTAGTTTTCAGAGTATAGGTTTTTCACTTCCTTCATTAGGTTTATTCCTAGGTATTTTATTCTTTTTGGTACAATTATGAATGTAACTGTTTTCCTGATTTCTCTTTCTGCTAGTTCATTGTTAGTGTATACAAATGCAACAGATTTCTGTGTATTAATTTTGTATCCTGCAACTTTGCTGAATTCAGATATTAGTTCTAGTAGTTTTGGAATGGATTCTTTAGGTTTTTTATGTACAATATCATGTCATCTCCAAATAATGACAGTTTAACTTCTTCCTTATTAAGATTTTCCTAATTAAAATGTCTTTTGAAAGTTTCATGACATGGTTGGTAATTCCAGGCTTTTTTTGCTCCAGCACTCATTTACATGATGGCTGTGGGAATGTTGTTTTCATTTTTTTCTCAGTTAGGGATGCAGAAAGTGAGAATTTAAGTATGGTTTTTTTCCCTTAAATCATACAAATTAACAGTGAAAGAACTGTAAAACTGCCAGATTAATTTAATGTGGTATAAGCATATTTGGAAATAATATTTAAAATGTTTAACACACAAAGCAAACAAAGAAATGCAAATAAATAGTAGAATAATGTATGGCTTTCTTCCTTTCAAACTAATACAAATCAGAGAATACATGTGCCTCAGACTTGATAAACATTGTGGGATAAACATTGTAAGAATATCATAGGGCTTAGATACTAATTCATTTTTAGATGGGGATATATGTCTGTAATCCTAAACTATATTCTGTGCTATTCTTACTGATCCCACTGGAAGTTTCTTGTGGTGTTTCAGGCAGAATGTAGCATTCTGAACATTATAAAACAAATTTATGCCAAATATATAGAAAAATATATCCATGTTTCACAAAAATTACAAAAAAGATGATAAAAATATTTCTCAAATTCTTTATCTGCTAAAGAAATCAGGTCTGCCTTTTAAATAGTATAACTTGTTATTATGTAGAATACATCCATCAGTATAGAGCTGCCTGAAAAGAATGTTTACATATTGAATCTATATTACCGTTGTTTTTCATCAAAAATTATATTATGCATATCTGGAAATAAATTTAATTGTAAGACATGGTGAAACCACACTTCAGAGTAGAAAAAACTTCATTAATTAATGGACATTTTATCTTAATATAAATAATACAATCAATAAAAACAATAGGCACAAAATATAATTTTCAAAAATATGTATATCTGTACAATGGAATAGTATATAGTGACAAAAATAAATGATCTATCAAGCCTCAAAAAGACATGGAGGAATTTTGAATGCATATTGCCAAATGAAAGAAGCCAATTGAAAAGGCTACATACTATATGATATCAGCCATATGAAATTCTGAAAAAATGTAAAACTGTGGAGACAATAAAAAGATCAGTGGTTGTCAGGACATGGGGGATGGAAGGAGAGATAAATAAGAAATGGAGCACAGAGGACTTTCAGGGCCATGAAATTATTATTTTTTATGATACAGTAATGATGTCATTACACCACTATATACTTGTCAAAATCCATAGAATATACAACAAAAAAAGTTAATCCAATGTAAACTATGTAATTTAGTTAATTGTAATGTATCAATACTGGCTCATCAATATTAACAAACAAACCACATTAAGGAGAGTTATTAATATTTGGTGGGTGAAGGGGTATATTAGGACTCTAATTTTTTGCTCATCTTTTTTCTGCTGACCTAAAACTTCTCAAAAAATAAAGTATATTAATTAAAAGATAATAATCTTTGAGAGGCAAAATGGTAGCGAAAGTTATCTGAGCTGATTATGTTGCTGAAGTATGGCACTCCAGGGACTCAATTTCTACATCAAAAATAATGCCTTTGAAATGGTTAATTTCATTTGTGTATTTGTAACACAGCAATACCACCATAAGTAGTATATTTTAAAATGAATATTTATCACAGGGGTAGTAGTACAGCATGGAGAATATAGTCATTAATTTCATAACATCTTCCTATTTTGACAGTTAGTAGCTGTATGAGTGGGGGTGGGGATTCAATAATATGGGTAACTTTTGAACCACTGTGTTGTATACTCAAAACTAATATGAGATTGTTTATAAATAATACTTTAATTTAAAAAAAATTTTAAATACATATCTATCTATCATCTATCATCTCTCTGTATGCATATTGATAGCAGTCTAAGGTAGATAGTATATTTCTACTGTTAGGCTTCTTTGTATGCAGGAGATAATTCTGGTTTTGCTTTTAAAAATATCAATTAACTGCCCATATGCTTACAAATTTCCCCTCAATCACAGAGGCAAATTTAAATCCATGAGTATTTTATCAGGCTTGCATATTTTTTGGGGGTATTGCCAATACCTTAAAGTCTCAAATTGGTCTTCAACATAAATGCTCATTTTTAGTCAATGAAACAGATATTTAAAACAGCCCCAAATCCTCATTTGTCCTCTTGAACTTGCCCTTTCAGTTGATCCTCAGACTTCAATTCACACTTTGTAACCAAAAAAATGCAATATATATCATATTTCAAGATAAATGATTGAATTAAACTAATAGACTCTGGATCCTTTCTCTGCTCCTTTCAAACTTCTTTAAAATTCCTACTACTATGCTCTCTAATTTCATACAGAGTTGGTGAAAGGTCTGAACTTATGCATTAAACATGACATAAAACACAAGGAATGTGAAGGTTTTTGGGTCTTCAGTCATTATCACATTGTCCCATATCTCCCACCAAAAAACAAAAACAAAGTACTGTATTTTACCCTGTCATATGGCAACATTATGACTTAGAAATCATCAAATTAAATCATATCTGATACTTCTTCTCAAAAATATCTGTGCCAATCTGATGCATTGTGATTTCAATGTCAGCAGCCTTCAGAGCAATGGTACCATTTACTCTTTCATCATGGATATGACTGAGCAGTTCTTTGCAGAGAGTCTATAATTTTCACTTTTAAATACAAAGCACTGGATTTGCTTTATAAAATACTCCAAATGTTGGTACGAAATTTTACCCTTAAGTCTTGCCGAACTCACTATTTTTTATAATTTTCATCAGGGTCCTTAGAATTCTGTGTATAGTAACACATCATCTGTAAATATACTTTTATCTCTTCTTTTCTAGTATTTCCATGATGGAATTTATTTGATTTTTTGTTCTGTTACACTGATGACAACTTTCAGTACAATGTTGAATAGAAATCATGGGAGTACAATACTTTTGTCCTCTTACTTAGCCTTGGAGGAGAATGGAGTCTTTCACCAGTAAGTATGATGTTCACTGAACGGTTTTCATGGATACTTTCCATTAGGTTAAGAATTTCCTTTCAACTCGTAATTTGTTGACTATTTTTTGTCATGAAGGATTGTTGAGTTTTGTCAAAATTTTTTCTCTATTGAGAAGTTTTTATCCATTATTATATTGATACAACATGCTACAATAAAAATTTAAGTATTAAAACAAACTATATGCTGTGAAGATAAATGCCACTTGGTAATGGTATGTCATTCCTTTTATATATGGATGGATTTAGTTTGCTAGTGTTTTTTAGGGTTTTTGTACTTACATTCATCATTTTGTGAGTCTTTAGTTTTACTATTAAGGTAATACAGGCCTTATAAAATGAAATGGAATATAATTCCTTCTATTTTTTTTGTAAAGTTTGTCAAATTTGGTATTAATTATTCTTTAAAACCTTGGTAGAATTAACTTGTGAAGGCACCTATGTTTGGACTTTCCTTTGTGAGAAATATTTTATTACTAACTCAATCATTTACTTCTTATAGGTCCATTGAGGTTTGCTGTCTTCTTGAATAAGTTTTTTGTAGTTTATGTCTTTTAGGAATTGGTCGATTTCATCTAGGATTTCTAATTTGTAGGCAATTATTCACAATATTACCCTATAACAATTTTTATTTCTTAAGAGTGGTAGTAATGTCCTTTATTTTATTTCTAATTTTAGCAATTTGAGTCATCTTTCTTTTTTTCTTGTTCTATCTAAAGACTTGTAAATTTTGTTAATCTTTTCAGAGAACAAACTATTGGTTTCATTGACTTTCTATATTTTTTCTACTCTCTATTTCATTAATTTAAGCTCTTTTATCATTTCCTTCCTTCCTCTTTGTTTAAATTTGGTTTGCTCTTGTTTTGTCCAGTGTCTTAAGGTGGAAAGTTGGGTTGTTGTTCATGGAAGTTTCTTCATTTTCAATACAGGTTTCTGCAGCTTTAAATTTCCCCCTAAGCAATGCCTTAGCAGCATCGCATAAGTTTTGGTATAATATGTTTACATTTTAATTCATCTTAATGTACTTTCTAATTTTCATTGCAATTTCTTCTTTATTTTCATGATGTAAAACATACATAATATAAATTTACCATTTTATGAATCTTTAAGTGTATAGTTCAGTGGCATCATATACATTCACATTTTTATGCAACCATCAATGCCATACATCTCCAGAACTTTTTCATCTTGACAGACTGAAGTCTATACACATTAAACACAGTCCCTGGCAACTACCACTCTAATATCTGTCTTGGTAATTTTGACTACTCTAGATGTACAATGTAATGATATAATATATGTCCTTTGTGTCTTGTTTATTCCACTTAACATAATGTCTTCAAGGTTCACCCATATAGTAGCATGTGTCAGAATTTCACTCATTTTTAATGCTGAATAATAGGCTGTTGTATGTATAGACCACATTTTATTTATTTATTCATTCATTCAGTGATAGGCATTTGGATTATTTCCATATTTGGCTGCTGTGAATGATTGGTACACAAATATCTGTTATAATCCCTGTTTTCAATTATTTTGGGTATATATCCAGAAGTGGAATTGCTGATCATAAGGCAGGTCTATTCTTAATTATTTGAAGAACTTTCATGTAGTTATCCACAATGACTGCATGATCTTACATTCCCACCAACAATTCATAAAAATTTCAGTTTCTTCACATCCTCACAGATATTTATTATTTTTTCTTTTTTGATAACAGCCATCCTAATCAATATGAAATGCTCTTTTATTGTAGTTTTGATGTGTATTCCCTAATTATTAGTGTTGTTGAGCATCTTTTTATGTACTTATTTTCCATGTGTGTATTTTCTTTGGGGAAATGTCTTGTCAAGTCCTTAGCTCATTTTTAATTGTGGTTTTTGTGGTGGTGAGTTGCAGGACTTTTGTTATTTATTATGGATATTAATCCCCCTTATTATATGCATGATTTGCAAATGTTTTTCCCATTATGTTGGCTGACTTCAATCTGTTGATATTGTCTCATAATGCACATTTTCTATTTAATACTTCAATTTATAATTCCAAAATATCTATTTTTTCTTTTGTGTTATTTCCTTTTGGTGTCATATCCAAAAATATCATTTTCCAAATCCAATGTCTTTAAACAATTGCTGTATGTTTTATTCTAAGAGTTTAATAATTGTAGCTCTTATGTTTATGTAATCAATCCATGGTTGTTGATTTTACCATTCTAACCATATTTTTTCATATTTTTTAATGAACTATAATTGATACACAGTATTATATGGGTTTCAAGTATACAACATAGAGATTCAATAGTTATATACTTTATTAAATCCACCCCAACTAGTGTAGTTACTGTCTGTCAAAATAGAAAGATGTTCAGAACTACTGACTATATTCTCTATGCTGTACTTTCATCCAAAAGACTAATTTATATTATGATTGAGATTTTGTGACTGTTTATCCCCTTCACCTACTTCCATCACCCACCACAACCCTTCACTCATGGTAACAACTAACTATTATTGGTGTACCTATGGGTCTACTTCTATTTTGTTTATTTTGTTCTGTTTTGTTTTGTTTTAGATTCCACATATAACTAACAGCATTTGGTATTTTTCTTACTCTGACTGGCTTATTTCACTTAGAATAATACCCGCCCAGAACATCCATGTTGTAGCAAATGGAAGGATTTCTTTCTTTAAAATAGCTGAATAATATTTCACTGTGTATATGTACCACACCTTCTTTATCAAATTCATCTATTGATAGACACTTAGGTTGCTTCCATATCTTGGCTATTGTAAATAATTCAGCAGTAAACATAGGGGTGCATATATCTTTCAAAGGCAGATTTTTTTCCCCTTTGGGCAGATTCCCAGAAGTGGTGCTACTGGGTTGTATGATACTTTTAGTTTCACTTTTTTGAGGAACATCCATACAGCTTTCCATAGTTGCTGCACCAATTTATTTTTCCCAGCAACAGTGCATAGAGGTTGCCTTTTCTCTATACTCTCATCATCACTTGTTATTTCTTATCTTTTTGATATTAACCACACTGAATGGTGTCAGTTAATACCTGATTGTGGTTTTGATTTGCATTGCCATGATGAAAAGTGATGTGCTGCTTCTTTTCATGTGTATGTTGGCCATCTATATTCCTTTCTTGGAAAAATGCTCAGGTCCTCTGCTCTTTCTTTAATCAGTTCTTTGTGTTTTTGGTGTTGAGTCATATGTGCTCTTTATATATTTTGGGTGTTAACCCCTTATTGGGTATACCATTTACAAATATATTTCCCCATACTATAGGTTGCCTTTTTGTTTCCTCAATGGTCCTTTGATGTACAGAAGATTTAATTTGATGTAGTACCACTTGTTTATTTTTTTTTCCTTAGCCCAGGTAGACATATCCTAAAAAATACGACTTATGCTTATGTTCAAGAGACTTTGCCTATGCTTGCTTCTGTGAGTTTTGTGGTTTCATGTTTTATATTTAGGTCTTTCATCCATTTTCAGTTTAGTTTTGTGTATGGAGTTGGTAATCCAGTTTCATTTTGCATGTAGCTGTCCAGTTTTCCAACATCATTTATTGAAGAGACTGTCTTTTTCCCATTGCACATTTTTGCTTCCTTTGTCATATATTGACCATATATGTGTGGGTTTATTTCTGGGCTCTTATTCTGTTTCATTGATCTATGGATCTGTTCTTGTGCAAGTACCATACTGTTTTAATCACTGAAGATTTGTAGTATAGCTTGAAGTCAGGGAGCAATATATCCCCAGCTTTGTCCTTTTTTCTCAGGGTTGCCTTAGATATTTGGAATCTTTTCAGGTTCCATATAAATTTTAGAATTATTTGTTCTAATTCACTGAAAAATGTTGCTGGTATTTTGATAGATATTGCATTGAATCTGTAGATTGCTTTGGGCAGGATGGCCATTTTACAATATTAATTCTTCTTATCCATGATCATGGGATAGATTTCCATTGACTGTGTCTTCTTTAATTTTTTTCATCAGTGTCTTATAGTTTTGAGAATACAGGCCTTTAACCTCCTTGGTTAGGTTTATTCCTGGGTATTTTATGCTTTTTGATACAATTATAATGGAATTGTTTTCCTGATTTCTCTTTCTGCTAGATTATTTTTAGTGTATAGGAATACAACAAATTTCTGTGCATTAATTTTGTATCCTGCAACTTTGCTGAATCCAGTTATTAGTTCTAATACTATTTGTTGGAGTCTTTAGGGTTTTCTATAAATAATATCATCTGCAAATAGTGACAGTTTTACTTCTTCCTTAATAATTTGGATGATTGTATCTCTTGCTGCTGGCTGATTGCCATGGCTAGAACCTCCAGTACATGTTGAATAAATATAATGAGAGTGGGCATCCTGGTCTTTTTCCTAATCTTATATAAAAAGATTTCAGCTTCTCATTATTGAGTATGGTCTCAGCTGTAAGATTCCCATATATGGCCTTTATTTTGTTGAAGTATATTCCCTTTATACCCATTTTGTTGGGAGTTTTATCATGAATGTATGTTGAACTTTGTAAAATGCTTTTTCATCATCTATGAAATTATCATATGGTTTTTATTCTTCTTTTTGTTAATGTGGTGTATGATATTGATTGATTACAAATACTGTACCATCTTTGCAATCCTGGAATTATTCCCACTTGGTCATTATGGATGATACTTTTGATGTATTCTTGAATTTAGTTTGCTAACATTTTTTGAGGATTTTTGCATCTATGTTAATCAGTGATATTGGTCTGTAATTTTGTTCTTCTGTGGTATCTGGTTTTAGCATTAGAATGATGCTGACATAATAGAATGAAGAAGTATTTTGAAATATTCCCTTCTCTTTTATTTTTTGAAATACTTTAAGAAGGATGGGTGGGGTGTTACCACTTCTTTAAAGGTTTGGTGGAATCAGCCCTGAAGCCTGATATCAGGTCCTGGATTTTGTTCACTGGGAGTTTTTTGATTACCAATTCAGTTTCTTACTGGTAATTGTCTGTTGAGATTTTATTTCTTCCTGTGTCAGTCTTGGAAGTTTGTGCAATCTAGGAATTTTTCCATTTCTTCCAGGTTGTCCAGTTTATTGGCATATATCTTTCATAGAATTTTCTTATAATTCATTGTATGTCTGCGGTTTCAGTTGTAGCTTCATTTCATTTCTGATTTTATTTGTGTAGTATTTTTTTCTTCATAAGTCTATCAAGAGTTAGTCTATATTATTTACCTTCTCAAAGAACCAGTTCTTGGTTTCATTGATTTTTTTCTATTGTTTTATTACTCTATTTTATTTGTTTCTGTTCTACTCTTTATTATGTCCCTTTACCAATTTTGAGTTACATTTGTTCTTATTTTTCTATATTCTTTAGTTGTGAGTTTAGACTGTTTATTTGGGAATGTTCTTGTTTCTTGAAGTAGGCTGTATTTCTGTGTACTTCCCTCTTTGAACTGCTTTTGTGCCTTCCAAAATATTTTGAACTTTTTTGTTTCTGTTTTCATTTGTTTCCAATTATTGTTTTATTTCCTTTTTTATTTGTTTATTGATCCATTTATCATTTAGAAGCATGTAGTTTAACCACCGTGTGTGTGTGTGTGTGTGTGTGTGTGTGTGTGTGTATGTGTATGTTTCTTGTTTCCTTCATGCAATTGATTTCTTGTAACATATGTCCACTAAAGCATCTATCTGGAACACTCTCAATCACCTGCCACAGGTCATAGGCTGCAAAGAGATGCTCTAGGCTCCTCTGGGTCATTTGCTGATCTGCATAAAATGCAGGAAAAGCAACCAACAATCCATTAGCTGTGTCCACACAAGTCATGGCATACTAATACCATTCTGATAAGAGCAGAGGTCCAATATAATATAGAGAACACAAGGCACTCTTTCTGGGCTCTGATGACTTATTCAAAGGTCAATAACAAATCACAGTGATGGGCTACATCCAACATTGTCTTTTGCCCCATGTGCAATAAACACTGATGTAACTATTGGGTTACATCAGAGGCAGGATTTCCTTCTAGAAAATGCACCTGGGCCAATGTGTCAGTTTCATCATTCCCTGGGGATGCCAGAGGCAAATGGGCAGACACATTATATATGGTAACTGTCTGAGTCTGCCTAGAGGCCCATAGGTCTTGCCACTGCCCTTGCTCCCAAAGGGGCTGGTGACTAACCATCCAGCTGACATGGTACCATGTTGGTAGTCACAGGGTCAAACCCTGATAGATGGCCCAGCTGTCAGTGCAACTATAGGGAAGAGCTTCTGGATGATCAGGAGCCACACTGCCCACAACTCAGCACATTGATTGCTCTTCCCCTCCCCATTCTCCATCCATATTTTCTCAGTATTAGGAAGAAAAGCCACAGCCCTCCAGATTTGGGGCTTCACATAACTGGAGCCATGTGTACACCAAGCATCTTCAGGTATACGGGCTTATCCCTCTTGATAAGGACTCTCAGCTACAAATGGCTCAAAAGAAAGTTCTTCCTGGTTTTCACTGGTATATGACACTGGCCAAAATAAGGTTTGGAAATATCCACTTAAGAGGTAGTGGGGAGGGTGGTATTTTGCTGTAAGTATGCGCTCCATTTGGCCAGTGTAGGCATCTGTGCCATGCTACTTGTGGCCTTTAGGTCCAGTCTTCCAACCACCCCGTTATGGGATAGGTGGTTATTACCATGGTCAGAGCTGTTTCAGTGATGGTTTCCATAGCCAGCAAGGCTGGTAGAAAGCAGCCAGTTGCTTCTCTATCAAGTTGTACTGGACCTCTGTTCCTTCCCACAGTTGCAACCAGAATCCAATAGGTTGGTGTGTCCATTTAAGCCACTGACAAAGACCCCATTCATAACCATCTTCAGTTATATGAACATCTAACTCACAGGGTATTGAGGAGTTCATTACCCTCAAGGCCTGTATGGTCTTAACTGCTCACTTAGCAGCAGTAAAGGATGCTATACATGTTTCATCCCAGACCCACATGATGCCCTTATGTACCAACCAGTATAAGGGCCTCAGAATTTTTTCAAAGTGCGAGATAAATATTCCAGTAGCCCAAAAGACCCAAACACTCTTGTAATACTGCCACAGTGGTAGGTTTAGGGAAAGCCTGGACCTTGTCTGTGACTGCTTCTGGGATAACTTTAGTTTTGCTTGACCAGACAACTCCCAAGAACTTTGTTAACAAACCAGTTCCCTGAACCTTGTGGTTGTTCACAGCCCATCCTATCTCCTTTAGATGTTGCAGCAGTCTAGGAGTTGTCCCTTCTAAATCTACAAGAGAATCAGATATGAGCATAATATCAATGTAGTGATACAACCACACCATTTGTTGTTTTTTCCATGTGGTCAAGTCCTTGGCTGAAAGACTGTGACAAGTGGTGGGATTATAGAATAAACTCTGTGGAAAAACAGTGAATGTTCACTGCCGGCCTTCCCATGTGAAGGCAAATTGTTCCTGACTTTCCTGTAATATGTCAATAGAGAAGAAAGCATTAGCAAGGTCCACAACATAGTGATACAACCGTAGGTCATGACTGAGGGTGTTCATAAGGGCTGCTAGAGAGGGGACTGCAGCATGCTAAGGGTATGTGAATTCATTCAATTCCCTGTAATCCATGGTCATATGACAGGGGCCATCTGGCTTCTTCACTGGACGCACTGGGGAGTTAAAAGTACTAAGAGCTAAGAGTGAACTTTATAATGCCCACCTTCTTCAACTCCTGTGGAGTTTCTCCCATTTTCCTGTGTCCCCCAGCCAATTTATATTGCTTGTTATTTGTCACCCACTGGGGTACAAGCATAGAGTTACAGACTGGTTCTTAGCATGTCCCCTCAGTACTGCCTTTACCTCAGCATCCTCAGTCTGAACTCACCTGAAGTGGTCTTTAACTGCACGACCTGCAGGATATCCACCCCCAAAATATATTCAGGGGTAGGAGAAATGTACACAGTATACTCCTTTGAGGGTAAATGTATGTCTTATTACCAGTGGGATTTGTGCTTTATTTACTCTAATTGCCTTAACATCACAGCCATCTATTACAGTAGGGAGCCCAGTGAAACTCTTAGGGTTGCCATAAATAAGAGAAAATTTAACTTCTGTGCCCACCAATGTCAATTCATGTACATTCATGGGGAACCAATGAATTGCTAGTTCTATGTGTGGCCTCAGTTCCACCTCACTTTCTCCAAGATGGGGGCTTTGACACCCCCCTCATTCAAACCAGAATGCCCAGTTAGAAGTGCATGATTCCCTGGGGTTTGATGGGCATTTTGCAACTGCTGCTTGAGGGAGGAGTAAGTTGTCAGGAAAGACAGTTTACCCATTTTGGAACCTGAAAGAACGTTTTCCACCCTTGTATCCCAAAAATGCAAAAGCCATGTAGGCATAGGTTCTGATAGCTTCTGCCAAAACCAGATGCTCAAATTTACCAGCTAATCCTGGGTATGGTCATGGAACATGGAGTACTCCACAACCTGGGGAAGGGGCTGCTCCTTCCCCTGAAGAACCCATGGTTGTTATGTTTTTATTTTAATTACAACTGGGTCAGTCTTTAATATGAGAAGGGCTGGTGCCTCAGGCAGTGGACTCAGCAACAGTTCTGACCTTGGCCACTCCCCCTTTTCCTCCCCTGATGTCTCCTCTATCATCTCCAGGGCTGAAGGCACTGCTCCTTCCTCCTCCTTCCCCTATCCAATGGCCTCCTGCAATGCATATTATCCTGCTGCTTCCTCCCTTGCCACTAGTGTGTCTTTCAGCAGCACAATCTCAGATCACAATAGCTGTGTCTCTTTCTTAAGAGCGTCCCATAGTTCTTCACCCAGTTCATCCAAGTGACATCAAAGTCCATCTCTCTCCTTGGTTGTTACTCTTTTCAATATCTCAAGAAACAACACCCCAAAATTCCGGCTGTCACATGGCCATTCAGAGCCCCTAAGCAGTTCCCTATCTCATGGACGGTTAATTGCACAGCTTCTGGTGTCAACACCCTTCCAAAATTCTGGGGAGAGGACCACTCATCTAGGAGGCACTTTGTGGTAGACTAATTCCCCACTAGGGGCTCCCCAAGTGGAAGCCCATCAGATGGGGGGTTCCCTGGTGAAACCACACCATCCAAAGGGGGTTCACCACCATCCCCAAGGGAGTTTCTGGGTATCTCCCCACCATCTCTAGGGTCATCCCACCCAAGAATTGTATCCATGAAGACAGATTCCAGTTTCAGAAGTCCTACTTTCTACTGCCAGATATAACTCTAGTGGGAAAATGTGTTCCCAGACCTGGGCAAATTAACCTATGAAGCCAAAATCAGTAAAAAAAAAAAAAAAAAACCTGTATTTATGGGCCCAGAACCAATGTCTCTTTCTCTGGCCATGGCTCTCACTTGCCTTTTTCTCTCCTGTTTCTGCTGGGGAGACCAATCCTCTTGTTTCCTGGTGTGTGCGAATCTCTCCACCAGCCACTTATAAACATGTATTGATATGGAGATGGACTAAGGTCAGGCAAGAGATTCTGGAAATATTGCAACTTTACCCACAAATGCCAAATAGAACACCTCAGGTAAAGTAGATTATATGTTTCATATGCAAGCCATGTGGGATTGGCTTTATGATGACTGAGATAGTTACCCACTGATTATTCCTGTCACACAGGTTATGGTGAATGCTGTGACTAAGGTGGCCTCTATTATGTGTGCACCCCATGTAACCTTGCTGCTACAAAATACAACAGTTTGAGAAGCTTTATCAGATTTGTTATCTCAGCTTTCTTACATGGGTCTTACTGATACCAAGAGTATTAAAGCAATTTAAGAAAATGGGGAGAAACAATGGGGAGAGTCAAAAGACTCAGCTCAACAGAGGTGAAGTCTTCACATGGTTATTGAAAACTGGGATGAATTAACCAGACATTGATAGAATTGAAACAAAGGTGTTAATGCAGCACTATCAGATACTGGTTGGGCCAATGGAACCGCCTGTTGTTCCCCCAACATTACAGAGGCCCAAACAAGTCTTCTCCATTTACCCCATTTGGAAGAATTTAAAAGCCTGGAGGCCAAGATTACAATGAGAAACCTGGCCAAGAATCCCCTGAGGTTAAGCAAACAGACTGACAAAAGGGCCAGAGCCTTCTGGCCACACCCCTCAGCCATATTCCTGAAGCCATTTGCCACTGTATGGGTAAAGTCACCAGGGGGTGGGGAAGAAACATTCCTGGCACTCATTAATACAGTAGCCCAACACACTGTGATTTGAAAACATGCTAGTAAAGCTTTATCAAAGGCTAAAAATACATTGGGAGGATATGGAGATATAACAGCTGATGGGATTAAGGTGAAGGTTTGGATAAAAATTGGGGTACTTGAGCAGCCTTTGTATGAAGTGGTTACATCTCCTTTACCTGAGTGTATTATTGGGATGAATATTATGTCTGACTAGGGATTGCTTGCCCTACCTAAAGCTCTAAAACAGAAGGCATGTAAGCCTACCGTCAGTCCACTTTTAATTGGGCATGCTAAATGGGAACCACTAGAACTGCCCAAGCTCACACAAGTGGTTAACTTAAAGCAATATAGAATACCTGGTGGACAAAAAGAGATCACAACTTTAATTAGTGACATGTTAGAAGCTGAAGTGCAGTTGCTAGTGCCCATTAATTTGCTGTACAATAGTCCTGTGTGGCCTGTGAAAAAATCAGAAAATCAGATGGCTCATAGAGACTAACAATAGACTATCCAAACTTAAAAAAAGTTGTACTGCTCATAGCCTCAGCAGTTCCAGACATGGTCTCAACCATACAGAAATACAGCAGGCTAAAGGAGGATGCTACTCAGCGATTGACCTTGCAAATGCTTTCTTCTCCATCTCAATCTCTGAAAAGAGCCAACTCCAGTTTGCCTTCACTTGGGAAGGATCCAAATTTACATTTACTGGGCTGCCACAGGGTTATCTGAACTCACCAGCTTATTGTCACAACTTAATCAGTAGGGATTTGAACTTGATGCAGGTCTTGAGTGTTATAATACACCATATTAATGACATTATGATAATATCAGAAACAGAAGAGCAGGCTAAAGCTGATTTCAATATGATAGTGACACACATGACCAATCTGGGCTGGTTAATAAGCCCAGCAAAGGTCTAAGTGCCTGCTCAGTGAAATTCCTAGGAATAAGGTGGGAAGGAGCCACCAGGGATATTCCACATGTGACTAAAAATAAACTGCTGTCGCTACCCACTTCTAAAACCAAACAAGAAGCCCAATGTTTAGTTAGTTTAATTAGATTTTGGAAGATGCATACTCAACACCTGGGAATAGTGCTAGCTCCGCTCTGTAAGACTACATGGAAGTAAGCTGTATATGGGTGGGGACCTGAACAGAAGTAGGCTATGTCTGCATTACTAAAGGCAATTGTGTTCTTGACACCTTTAGGCCTTGATGACCCCAACTCAGATATGATTTTGAAAGTGTCTGAAATCCACACCCATGCAAACTGGAGCTTATGGCAAAAGCCAATGACCCCTTTCTTCCAGTGATGATCGTAGAGATTTTAGACCAGAAAATTACCAAATGCTGCTGCCCAGTACACACCACTTGAGAGACAATTATTAGCATGTTATTGGAGATTAATTGAGACTGCCTCGGTGACTGAAAGAAGTAAAATAATCTTGAAACCTGAGATATCCATAATGTCTTAAGTGTTGTCAGAAAAACACTCATAAAAAAGTCAGTGCCCACAATTATCATTTAAATATGAAGGAGGGATTAAACAATACCCAGACAAGCAAAAGTTGAGGGAATTTGCTTCCCACAAACCACCTCTACACGGTATCTTAGAGTGACTGCTCTAGATGGAAGGTCTCCTAAAAAGGGCACAGAAAATAACACCCAACATAGGAAGAATGGAGGAGGAGGAAAAAGAACGGGAAGAAATAATCATCAGACTGTGTTTATAACAGCTCAATAAGTGAGTTAAGTCAGACAGTAAGGTAGTAAACAAACTAACCTTGAACATTTGGTAACCACAAATCTAAAGCCTACAATGGCAATAAGTACATATCTTCCAATAATCACCCTAAATGTAAATTGACTGAATGCACCAATCAAAAGACACAGAGTAATACAATGGATAAAAAAGCAAGACCCATCCATATGCTGCTTACAAGAGACTCATCTCAAACCCAAAGACATGCACAGATTAAAAGTCAAGGGATGGAAAAGATATTCATGCAAACAACAGAGAGAAAAAAGCAGGTATTGCAATACTAGTATCAGACAAAATAGACTTCAAAATAAAGAAAGTAACAAGAGATAAAGAAGGACAATACACAATGATAAAGGACTCAGTCCAACAAGAGGATATAACTATTATAACCATATATGCAACCAATACAGGAGCACAAATATATGTGAAAAAATACTAACAGAATTAAAGGAGGAAATAGAATGCAATACATTCATTTTGGGAGACTTTAACACACCACTCACTCCAAAGGACAGATACACCAGACAGAAAATAAGTAAGGAAACAGAGGCACTGAACAACACACTAGAACAGATGGACCTAATAGACATCTATAGAACTCTACATCTAAAAGCAACAGGATACACATTCTTCTCAAGTGCACATGGAACATTCTCCAGAATAGACCATATACTAAGCCACAAAAAGAGCCTCAGTAAATTCCAAAAGATTGAAATCCAACCAACAAACTTTTCAGACCACAAAGGCATAAAACTAGAAATAAATTGTACAAAGAAAGCAAAAAGGCTCACAAACACATGGAGGCTTAACAACATGCTCCTAAATCATCAATGGATTAATGATCAAATTAAAATGGAGATCCAGCAATAGATGGAAACAAATGAAAACAACAACACGAAGCACCAACTTCTGTGGGGCGCAGCAAAAGCAGTCTTAAGAGGAAAGTATATAGCAATCCAGGCATATTTAAAGAAGGAAGAACAATCCCAAATGAATAGTCTAATGTCACAATTATCGCAATTGGAAAAACAAGAACAAATGAGGCCTAAGATCAGCAGAAGGAGGGACATAATAAAGATCAGAGAAGAAATAAATAAAATTGAGAAGAATAAAACAATAGAAAAAATCAATGAAACCAAGAGCTGCTTCTTCGAGAAAATAAACAAAATAGATAAGCCTCTAGCCAGACTTACTAAGAGAAAAAGAGAGTCAATACACATCAACAGAATCAGAAACGAGAAAGGAAAAATCACGACAGACCCCACAGAAATACGAAGAATTATTAGAGAATACTATGAAAACCTATATGCTAACAAGCTGGAAAACCTAGGAGAAATGGATAATTTTCCTAGAAAAATACAACCTTCCAAGACTGACCCAGAAAGAAACAGAAAATCTAAACAGACCAATTACCAGCAACGAAATTGAATTGGTAATCAAAAAAATAACCAAGAACAAAACCCCCGGGCCAGATGGATTTACCTCCGAATTTTATCTGACCTTCAGAGAAGACATAACACCCATTCTCCTTAAAGTTTTCCAAAAAGTAGAAGAGGAGGGAATACTCCCAAACTTCATTCTATGAAGCCAACATCACCCTAATACCAAAACCAGGCAAAGACACCACCAAAAAAGAAAACTACCAACCAATATCCCTCATGAACGTAGATGCAAAAATACTTAACAAAATATTAGCAAACCGAATTCAAAAACACATCAAGAGGATCAAACAACATGACCAAGTGGGATTCATCACAGGGATCCATGGATGGTGTAACATTCGAAAATCCATCAATATCATCCACCACATCAACAAAAAGAAGGACCAAAACCACATGATCATCTCCATAGATACTGAAAAAGCATTCGACAAAATTCAACATCCATTCATGATAAAAACTCTCAACAAAATGGTCAAAGAGGGCAAGTACCTGAACATAATAAAGGCTATATATGATAAACCCACAGTTAACATCATACTGAACAGCGAGAGGCTGAAAGCTTTTCCACTGAGATCAGGAACAAGACAGGGATGCCCACTCTCCCCACTGTTATTCTACGTGGTGTTTGATGTCTGAGCCACGGCGATCCGACAAAACAAAGAAATACAAGGAATCCAGATTGGTAAAGAAGAAATCAAACTGTCACTATTTGCTGATGACATGATATTGTACATAAAAAACCCTAAGGACTCCACTGCAAAACGACTAGAACTAATATCGGAACACAGCAAAGTTTCAGGATACAAAATTAATACACAGAAATCTGAGGCTTTCCTATACAATAACAATGAACTAATAGAAAGAGAAATCAGGAAAGCAATTACATTCACAATTTCATCAAAAAGAATAAAATAACTAGGAATAAACCTAACCAAGGAAGTGAAAGACCAATACCCTGAAAACTACAAGACACTGTTAAGAGAAATTTAAGAGGTCACTAACAAATGGAAACTCATCCCATGCTCCTGGCTAGGAAGAATTAATATCGTCAAGATGGCCATCCTGCCCAAAGCAATATACAGATTCAATGCAATCCCTATCAAATTACCAACAGCAGTCTTCAATGAACTGGAACAAATAGTTCAAAAATTAATATGGAACCATCAAAGATCCCAAATAGCCAAAGTAATGCTGAGAAGGAAGAATAAAGTGGGGGGGATGTCATTTGCCAACTTCAAGCTCTCCTACAAAGCGACAGTAATCAAGACAATTTGGTACTGGCACAAGAACAAAGCCACAGACCAGTGGAACAGAATAGAGACTCCAGACATTAACCCAAACATATATGGCCAATTAATATACGATAAAGGAGCCATGGACATACAATGGGGAAATGACAGTCTCTTCAACAGATGGTGCTGGCAAAACTGGACAGCTACATGTAAGAGAATGAAACTGGATCACTGTCTAACCCCATACACAAAAGTAAACTCCAAATGGATCAAAGACCTGAATGTAAGTCATGAAACCATAAAACTCTTAGAAAAATACATAGGCAAAATTCTCATGGACATAAACATGAGTGACTTCTTCATGAACATATCTCCTCTGGCAAGGGAAACAAAGGCAAAAATGAACAAGTGGGACTATATCAAGCTAAAAAGCTTCTGTACAGCAAAGGACACCATCAATAGAACAAGAAGGTATCCTACAGTATGAGAGAACATATTCATAAATGACAGATCCGATAAAGGATTGACATCCAAAATATATAAAGAGCTCACACGCCTCAACAAGCAAAAAGCAAATAATCAAATTGAAAAGTGGGCAGAGGAGCTGAACAGACAGTTCTCTAAAGAAGAAATTCAGATGACCAACAGGCACATGAAAAGGTGCTCCACATCGCTAATCATCAGAGAAATGCAAATTAAAACCACAGTGAGATATCACCTCACACCAGTAAGGATAGCCATCATTGAAAAGACAAACAACAACAAATATTGGCGAGGTTGTGGAGAAAGGGGAACACCCTCCTACACTGCTGGTGGGAATGTAAACTAGTTCAACCATTGTGGAAAGCAGTATGGAGGTTCCTCAAAAAGCTCAAAATAGAAATACCATTTGACCCAGGAATTCCACTTCTAGGAATTTACCCTAAGAATGCAGTCCTCCAGTTTGTAAAAGACAGATGCACCCCTATGTTTATCGATGCACAATTTACAATAGCCAAGATGGGATAGGATTAAAGATGGCGGTGTGAGAGGAGAGACAGAGGCTTCCTCCTAAAACTGGATACAATTAGAAAAATTAATTGGTGCGACTAATCCTTAGAGAGCAACAGGAAAGAGGACGGCGCCAGACTGCACAAACCTGCAGAAAAGAGCAGACCTCAGCGAATGGGGTAACGTACTGGAGCTGTGGCCCGGCAGTACCCGAGCCCCTCCCCAACCTCAGCTCACCGGCGGGAGGAAGAGTAACAGAGCAGGGAAGGAGTGGAAGGCTTGGGACTGCTGAATACCTAGCTCCGCAGATCTGCTCTGGGAGCAAAACCTACATTTCATGTTGCTCTCATGAGACTCACATGACTACCGAGGTGGAAAGTTAATACAGGCAGAGCTTCTGGGGAGACTGGGATTCTGGCCACTTGTGGAAAGCAGGGATCCATATCTGGCTGCTCTGGGACAAAAACATACCTGTGTGACTGGCCCACTGGCTCAGGCAGTGGAGACAGGCACAGCAGCCAGGAGGCAGGGAACAGCTCTTTCCTCCCCCCAGGCACCAGTAGCACTCCCTGCAACCCCCGACACTGCTTCAGGGGCTGTGCAGCTCCAGAATAGAGCTTCTGGACACTAGAGGGCGCCATATACAAGCATGAAATGCCAAATGAGCCTTGTCCAGAGTAAAATTATTAATACAACCCCAGAGAAAGATTTAAATGATATGGACCTTGTGACTCTTCCTGAAAGGGAGTTCAAAATAAAAATCATCAACATTCTAATGGAGGTACGGAAAGACATCCAAGAACTCAGGAATGAATTCAGGTCAGAGATCCAATCATTGAAGACCACGATGGAGGGTATTAAAAGCAGGTTAGATATGGTGGAGGAGACAATAAATGAAATAGAAACTAGAGAAGAGGAATACAAAGAAGCTGAGGCACAGAGAGAAAAAAGGATCTCTAAAAATGAAAGAATACTGAGAGAACTGTGTGACCAATCCAAGCGGAACAATATTCGCATTATAGGGATACCAGAAGAAGATGAGAGAGAGAAAAGGATAGACAGTGTCTTTGAGGAGGTAGTTGCTGAAAACTTTCCCAATCTGGGGAAGGAGATAGTCTCTCAGGCCATGGAGATCCAGAGATCTCCCAACACAAGGGACCCAAGGAGGACAACAGCAAGACACATAGTAATTAAAATGGGAAAGATCAAGGATAAGGACAGACTGTTTAAAGCAGCCAGAGGCAGAAATAAGATCACATACAAAGGAAAGCCCATCAGGCTAACAACAGACTTCTCAGCAGAAACCTCACAGGCCAGAAGGGAGTGGCATGATGTATTTAATGCCATGAAGCAGAAGGGCCTGGAACCAAGATTACTTTATCTGGTGAGATTATCATTTAAATTTGAAGGAGGGATTAAACAATTTCCAGATAAGCAAAAGCTGAGAGAGTTTACCTCCTACAAACCATCTCTGCCATCTATTTTGGAGGGACTGCTATAGATAGAAGTGTTCCTAGGGTTGGATAGCTGTCACCAGAGGTAGTAAAACCATGGTATGGAGGGTGGAGCAGCTGATTGCAATGCAAATGCAAAATTAAATTGGCTATCCCCAAAGTCAATCAAGAGATAGACAAAAAGCACAGAATTTGATACCTAATATATAAAGAATGAAGGAGGAAGAAAAAGGAGGAGAAATAGAAAAGAACCTTTAGATTTTGTTTGTAATAGCATACTAAGTGAGTTAAGTTAGACTCTTAGATAGTAAGGAAAGTAACCTATAACCTTTGGTAACCACGAATCTAAAGCCTGAAAGGGCAATAAGTACATACCTATCGATAATCATCCTAAATGTAAATGGACTGAATGCACTACAATAGCCAAGATATGGAAGTAACCTAAATGTCCATCAGTAGATGAATGGATAAAGAAGAAGTGGTACATATACACAATGGAATATTACTCAGCCGTAAGAAAAAAAGCAGATCCTACCATTCGCAACAACATGGATGGAGCTAGAGGGTATTTTGCTCAGTGAAATAAGCCAGGCAGAGAAAGACAGTATCAAATGATTTCACTCATATGTGGAGTATAAGAACAAAGGAAAACTGAAGGAAAAAAACAGCAGCAGAATCACAGAACCCAAGAATGGACTAATAGTTACCAAAGGGGAAGGGACTGGGGAGAATGGGAGGGAAGGGAGGGATAAGGGCAGGGGAAAAGAAAGAGGGCATTACGATTAGCATGTATAGTGTGTGGGGGGCAAGGGGAGGGCTCTGCAACACAGAGAAGACAAGTAGTGATTTTGCAGCATCTTTCTACACAGATGGACAGTGACTGTGAAGGGGTATGTGGGGGGGACTTGGTGAAGGGGGGAGCCTAGTAAGCATAATGTTCTTCATGTAACTGTAGATTAATGATACCAAAAAAAAAGTCAGTGCCCAGAAGAGTTCCATAATAAAACAGAAAGAGTTCATACAAGAGCAGGATGCCAAGGCAATGCAAGGAGGCCCACACCATTTCCATGAGCAGGTAGCCTCTTTTCCTCTAAAACTGACATTATAGTTACCTGATGAGTTGCCATGACTGATTGTTACATGAGGTGTTCCTATGAACAGCTCTCAGATAAACAGAAAGTAGCTGCTTTGTTCACAGATAGCAGTTCCAAGATGAATAGACAATATCCTGTTTAAAAAGCTGCTGCATTAAGACCAGCAGATGGCAAAACTCTAGTTGAAGAAAGTAAGAACAAATCAGCTCAGTAAGCTGAATAGCATGCTATTTTTCTAGCAGTGATAAAAGAATTTAACAATGATAAAAGCCCCGTGTTTAAATTTTTACTGATTCGTGGGCTGTACCCAATAGCCTGGCTGTATAGTCAAGTAAAAGGGCAATGAAAATTGGAGTATTAAAAGAATGTCCATGTGGGGTGCAGCCCCATAAAAATCACTGAAAATTTAAGGAGAGTATTAAAATAGGACATGTCAATGCCCATCAGAAGAACCTCCTTCGAAGATTACAAGGTGATTGGAACCACAAAGTAGACCAGCTGATATATTCCCTTGAGGTGGCCACCTGAGTCCATGAAATGAGTAGACATGGAACAGCTGCATCAATGTAGAGACAAGCTGAATCTAGATGTATTCCATTTCACTCTGTGAGGCACAAATACCAACAAGAACTAGTGTGTCAGCAAGAGAGACAAAGACTGCAGCTGGCTATGGAGGAAATTCCCCATGGGAAAGGCCTCACACATAACAAGCATGTAGTTTACATTAGACCAATGCCAGTAGCTCCTGGAGGCTATAAATGAGTTCTAACTAAAATAGACACTTATTCTACACTGGGCTTTGCATACTCTCTGGTAAGTGCAAATGTTCAAAATACCATTAAAGAGTTGGAACTGAAGATACTGTACCAATTTACCACTGAGTTATATCTCTTCAGACCAACAGACACACTTCACAGCCCATGGTGTCCAAAATGGGCCAAGAGACATCACATCATATAGACTTACCTTGTTGCATATCATCCTCAGAACAATAGTTTAATAAAAAATTAGAATGGGCAGCTGAAATTTTTGCTGTCTAAAATGGGAGGAGATAAAGGCATGAAGGGCTGGCTACATGCCTTCAAGAGTATGTGCTCATACTTAACATGAGGAGAACTAAGGGAGAGTCCCCACTAGATAGATTCCTCCACTCTTCTAGATCTAGAGAAGAGGGGGTGGGGGAGGATTCTGGTGTGACTATACAGCTCTCCCCCACATAACTGCAACTTTCTATTTTCCTACACAATGCAGTGGTCCCAGGACCAGGGCTGCATCTGTGGATGCCAGAAGCAGGGAAGATTACTAAGCAAGAAACAGTAACCTTACCCTTAAATGTTTATGTCAGAATTCCTAAGGGCCTGTTTAGTTGGATTATGCCTTCACCCCATCTGGCCAAGTTGGGGTTTTAAATGAGCACATCCAAGACAGCCCACTAGTTCTGTACCTGTGTAACCCTACCTTACATGAGTGGGAGTGGACTGAGGGGGAGGCCCTTGTTAGACTTGCTAGTATTGCTGTCAGCAATCTAGACCAGCATAATAGCTGAACCTAATGACCCTTTCCACAATGGGGAAAGTCTTGGTAAAGATAAATAACAAACAGAGAAAAAGAGAAATTATAATTAAGAGTAAAGGGATGAATAAGTGAGTGATGCAATGAAGGAAATACAATATTTGGTTAATGTCTCAAGAGATGCTCAGAGCAAGAGAATAGTGTCTCTTAGCAAAAGCATACCAGATGCCCAGAAGGGTGAAGCTATGTGTAGGCAATGACTGCCTTTGCTTTTGGAACCTGACGGAGTCAAACAGCTCTGCAAGCCAGAGTTCAACCTCTCTGGGAGAAACTCTGGTCATAAGAATTTATAGGACAAAGGAGTTGTCTCTTTAAATCTCTCCCCACCCCACACTGGTTTCTGAAAATGTTAAGCCCATCTGCATTATTATTACTGTTCTGTCGTATATATGCTATCCTGTATGTAAGTGCTGTAATAAGTATAATTGTTTTGCTGTAATCAATCTGTGTTTGAAGACCAGGGATGAACTGTGATATAATGAGTTATAAGAAATACATATTTGGTCATTCATATGACCAAATATATATTTCCTTGGTATATTTGGTCTTCATCCACAGTTCTTGAAAACACTGCAGAGTCTTAAAAGTCTTTTGTCATGTTAATGAAAGACTTTTTGAGCCCCACCCTAGGGTGGAGGCTGGAGGTTGAATCAGCAATGGCCAGTAATTTAGTCAATCATGACTGCAATGAAGCCCTCACAAAAACCCCTGAAAAGAGGTTTTTTCTCTCTCTCTGCTCTCTATACTCATTCTCTTGCTCTGCTCTGCTCAGTTGGATCCTTCTTCTCAGTTTGGAGTTATACTACTATTACTGCTGTGTATAATATTGCTATGGTTATGCATATATATATGTAAGAAAAAAAGACACCATAGCATTTTGTGTTAGATGAGTAAAAATCACAGCTTGGATTCTTTTCTGTTTTTATTTTTTGTGTTTATTGTATGCTTTATGTTTGTGGTTGCCGTAAGGTTCATAGTTTCCAAAATATGTATAAGTCTGTATTAAATTGATGTTTGCTCAATTTCAATATATTCTAAAAGTACTACATTTTTCTTCTTTCTCTTCCACGCTATATATAAGATATAATCTACATCTTTTGTGTATTCCTTGACTAATTTTATGTATAGTTAATTTTACTATTTTTGTTTTCTCAACTTCATATTTGCTTAGTAACTAATTGATTTACTACCTTACTGCAGGTTTATTTTAATTGATCTAAAATATTTAGACTTAGGAACATTTCCATCTAAAAATATTCTTTTAACACATTCTGTGTGGTCAGTTTAATGGTGAATTCTTTTAACCCTCATTTATCTGGGAAACTTTTAATCTCTCCTTTAGTTCTGAGTGATAAGCTTGCTGGGTAGAGAATTCTTGGTTGAAGGTTCTTCTGTTTCAATATTTTGAATATTTCCTGTTACTCCCTTCTGGCCTGTAAAGTTTCACCTGAGAAATCTGCTGATAACCTTATGGAGTTTCCATCATAGGTAACTGTGCCTATCTCTTGTTGCTTTTAAGATTCTCTTGATCTTTAATCTTTGACATTTTAATTACTATATATCTCAGCGTTGTCTTCCTTGAGTTCATCTTGTTAGGGACTCTCTGCTCCTCCAGAATCAGGATGTCTATTTCCTTCCCCAGATTGGGGTCGTTTTTAGCAATTATTTCTTCAAAGAGTCTTTCTATCCATTACTCTCTCTCCTCCTTCTGGGACCTGTATGCAAATATTGTTTTGTTTAAAGTTGTCACACAACTCTCTTAGCAACTTTTTATTTTTAGAAATTCTTTTTCTCTCTTTTCTTTAGCTTGTTTACTTTACTGTTCTATATATTCCATCAGCAGGATTCTTACCTCTACTTCTAGCAGTCTACTACTGGTTCTCTTCATTGTATTTTCCATTTTAGTTATTGTATTCTTCAGGTGTAAGTGGCTCTTTTTCATATTTCTGTATCTCTTTTGTATTTCTCTCTGAGATCAATTATTTCCCCCAGCTTGGTAAGCATCCTTATGACTGTTACTTTGAAATCTTTATCCAGAAGATTGCAAATCTCTGTTTAATTTAGCCCTTTCTCTGGTGTCTTATGTTGTTCTTTTGTTTGAAACATATTCACCTGATTCCATATTTTGTCTGGGATTCTGTGTCTTCCCTTGTATTATGTAGATCAGCTATGCCTCCTGGTCTAGAAAGTAATAGCTTTATGAAGTGTGGTTCCTGTGGTGAACAGAAGTTCATGACTCTTTGCTCACCATTGCCTGGTTCTCTTTTGCAGATGACCCACAGTTGCTGTTAAGAGACTGTGGGCGGGGCCTACCTTTCTGCCTGTCTAGAAGTGGCTGATCACTGGCAGTAGAAGTTGGCATCTCACCTCGGCATGCTCTTTTTTTGATATGAGGTGCTTCTGCTAGGATTCATTGTGTGCAGGGGTATCCTCTGCCTGCTGCTTATCAATAATACCAAACAAGCACAGGTGGAGCAGGCACACAGGGGAGTGCTGTTCCCTGGATGACCTTCTAGCAGGGATCTGGAGAGTTTAGAGCTAGCTCCTGGAGATGCCCAACCAGTTAAGATAAAGGAGGGCTGGGAAAGCTTTGAAAGTATCCTCCCTCTACCTGCCAGGCAGCAAAGTTGGACCTTTGCTGAACCAAGCAGGCTGGGAAGAGTTTGTGTGCTGAGAAGTGCTGTCACAAAGATGAAACATTTGGAGCTGGTCCTGCAAGCCCTTGAGCTGTTGGCCTGAAGAAGTTCTGGAGAAGCATAATCCACCTGTCCTTCCTCCTCAAGAGAGAGCTCTCCCCCACCTCCACCCCTCTGGTACATTTCCTACTGCTAGTAAATCTTTCAAACTGTTTCCTCTGTGTTGGGTCTCAGCATGACCAACAAAGCTTGCTTGTCCTCCACAAATGACAGTAGTCTTGACCACCTAGAGTGTTCCGTCTCCCTGGTGTACATCTCCATTAATCACCAAAGCCCAAAGCAATGTGGACTTGTGTTCCCAGAGCAGATCTCCTGGATCAGGTTTGGCAGATTCCTGAATGTTTATCCCTTCCTTACTCTATTCCCCTACCTCCTGTTTGTGATCTTGATGGGGTAAGGGTTTGGATCCTAATCAGTTATGACTCTACCACTTTTCCCTTCACAATGTGGTCTTCTTTACCAGGTGTAGGTGATCTGTACTGGGGTATTCAGGTTGTGTATACAGTTAGTTGTCTTCCCTATAGTTGTTTCCTTGGTTTGTGTTGGTGGTAGGTTTACATCTTGCCATCCTATTCTGCGATCTTTTCACAGATCCACCTTCAATCCATTTTTGGTTAATTTGGCATGTAGTGTAATATAATATTCTATCTTCATTTTTCTGCACATGGATATCTAGTTTTTCAAGCACCAGTTTTTGAAAAGATGTACTTTCCCTACTGGCACTGGCACACTTACTGAAAGTTTTTTATCAAAATATGTGGATTTATATTCTCTATTCTGTTGCATTAGTACATATCTGTTTTTATTCCAGTACCTCACTGTTTTGATTATAGTAGTTTTGCATTAGGCTTTGAAATCTTAATTTTTAAATTGTGAGAGCTCCTACTTTTTTTTACATTTCTTTGTCTGTTATACATCCTTGAAAATATTTTTAATATTTGAATTTCCTTTTCAGATCAGTGATTCTCAGTGTCTTGAAACACACCAATTATTAGGTGTCAAATTTGTATCTTGCAAAAGCTGCACTAAAATTATAAGCTCTAATACCATGTGACTAAGGATATTTACTATTTCTGTAGAAAATACCATTGTGATTTTTTTTTGGTATCATTAATATACAACTACATGAGGAACATTATGTTTACTAGACTCCCACCATCACCAAGTCCCTGTCCCCAATTACAGTCTCTGTCCATCAGCATAGTAAGATGCTATAGAGACACTACTTGTCTTCTCTGTGTTGTACAGCCCTCCCCGTGCCCCCTCCTCATTATATATGCAAATCATAATGCCCCTTTCTTCCCCCCTCCCTTTTCCCCCCCTTCCCACCCATCCTTCCCAGTCCCTTTCCTTTGGGTAACTGTTAGTCTATTCTTGGGTTCTGTGAGTCTGCTGCTGTTTTGCTCCTTCAGTTTTTTCTCTGTTCTTATACTTCAAAGATGAGTGAAATCATTTGATACTTGTCTTTCTCTGCCTGGCTTATTTCAGTGAGCATAATAACCTCTAACTCCATCCATTGGTTGCAAATGGTAAGATTTGTTTTCTTCTTATGCCTGAATAATATTCCATTGCGTATATGTACCACTTCTTCTTTATCCATTCATCTACTGATGGACACTTAGGTTGCTTCCAGTTCTTGGCTATTGTAAATAGTGCTGCAATTAACATAGGGGTGCATATGTCTTTTTCAAACTGGGCTACTGCATTCTTAAGGTAAATTCCTAGAAGTGGAATTCCTGGGTCAAATGTTATTTCTATTTTGAGCTTTTTGAGGAACCTCCGTACTGCATTCCACAATGGTTGAACTAATTTTCATTCCCTCCAGCAGTGAAGGAGGGTTCCCCTTTCTCCACAACCTCGCCAACATTTGTTGTTGTTTGTCTTTTGGATGGTGGCGATCCTTACTGGTATGAAGTGATATCTCATTGTGCTTTTAATTTGCATTTCTCTAATGACTAGCAATGTGTAGCATCTTTTCATATGTCTGTTGACCATCTGAGTTTATTCTTTGGAGAACTGTCTGTTCAGCTCCTCTGCCCATTTTTTAATTGGATTATTTGCTTTTTGTTTCTTGAGGTGTGTGAGCTCTTTATATATTTTGGATGTCAACCCTTTATCAGTCTGTCATTTATGAATATATTCTCCCATACTGTAGGATGCCTTTTTGTTCTATTGGTGGTGCCCTTTGCTGTAAAGCAGCTTTTCAGCATGATATAGTCCCGCTTGTTCTTTTTTGCTTTTGTTTCCTTTGCCCAGGGAGATATGTTCATGAAGAAGTTGCTTACGTTTATGTCTAACAGTTTTTTGCCTGTTTTTTTCCTAAGAGTTTTATGGTTTCATGACTTACATTCAAGTCTTTGATCCATTTCAAATTTACTTTTGTGTATGGTGTTAGACAAAAATCCAGTTTCATTCTCTTACATGTAGCTGTACAATTTTGCCAATACCAGCTGTTGAAGAGGCTGTCCTCACCCCATTGTATGTCCATGGCTCCTTTATCATATATTAATTGACCATATATGTTTGGGTTAATATATGGACTCTCTATCCTGTTCCACTGGTCTGTGCATCTGTTCTTGTGCCAGTACCAAATTGTCTTGTTTTCTGTGACTTTTTAGTAGAGTTTGAAGTTGGGAAGTGAGATCCCCCTTGCTTTATTCTTCCTTCTCAGGATTTCTTTGGCTATTAGGGGTCTTTTGTGGTTCCATACAAATTTCAAAACTATTTGTTCCAGTTCACTGTTGGTATTTTGATAGGGATTGCATTGAATCTGTAGGTTGCTTTAGGCAGGATGGCCATTTTGACAATATTAACTCTTCCTAGCCAAGAGAATGGGATGAGTTTCCATTTGTTAGTGTACTCTTTAATTTCTCTTAAGAGTGTCTTGTAGTTTTTGGGGTATAGGTCTTTCACTTCCTTGGTTAGCTTTATTCCTAGGTATTTTATTCTTTTATAAGCAATTGTGAATGGAATTGTTTTCCTGATTTCTCTTTCTGCTAGTTCATCATTAGTGTATAGGAAAGCAACAGATTTCTGTGTATTAATTTTTTATCCTGCAACTTTCCTGAATTCAGATATTTGTTCTAATAGTTTTGGAGTGGAGTGTTTAGGGTTTTTTATGTACAATATCATATCATCTGCAAATAGTGACAGTTTGACTTTTTCTTTAGCAATCTGCATTCTGAATGTCTTTTATTTCTTTGTTTTGTCTGATTGTTGTGGCTAGGACCTCCAGTACTATGTTGAATAACAGTGGGGAAAGTGGGCATCCCTGTCTTGTTCCCGATCTTAGAGGAAAGGCTTTCAGCTTCTTGCTTTTAAGTATGATGTTGGCTGTGGGTTTGTCATATATGGCCTTTAGCATGTTGAAATACTTGCCCGCTGTAACCATTTTGTACAGAGTTTTTATCATGAATGGATGTTAAATTTTGTGAAATGCTAATTCAGCATCTATGAAGATGATCATGTGGTTTTTGTCCTTCTTTTTGTTGATGTGGTGGATGATGTTGATCAATTTTCAAATACTGTACCATCCTTGAATCCCTGAGATGAATCCCACTTGATCGTGGTGTATGACCTTCTTGGGGTATTTTTGAATTCAGTTTGCTAATATTTTGTTGAGTATTTTTGCATCTATGTTCATCAGGGATATTGGTCTGTAATTTTCTTTTTTGGTGGGGTCTTTGCCTGGTTTTGGTGTTAGAGTGATGCTGGCTTCATAGAATGAGTTGTCTTGGTGTTGTCCACCTTGGATCCCTTGTGTTGGGAGACCTGTGGGGTTCCATGGTCTGAGAGATTATTTCCTTCCCCAGTTTTGGGAAGTTTTCAGCAATTATTTCTTCAAAGGCACTTTCTATCCCTTTCTCTCTTGCACCTTCTTCTGGTACCCATATAATGCAAATATTTTTCCATTTGGATTGGTCACACAGTTATCTTAATATTCTTTCATTCCTGTAGATCCTTTTATCTCGCTCTGCCTCAGCTTCTCTGTATTCCTGTTCTCTGATTTCTGTTTCATTAATGGCCTCTTGCATCTCATCCAGTCTGCTCTTAAGTCCTTCCAGAGATTGTTTTATTTCTGTATTCTCCCTCCCAACTTTATCCTTTAGCTCTTGCATATTTCTCTACAGATCCATCAGCATGCTTATGTATTCTTTTCAGGAAAGTTGGTTCAATCTGTTTCCCCAGGCCCTCTCTCAGGGGTTGTCTGGCTGATTCTGGAATGAACCAAATTCTTCTGCCTTTCTATGGCAATAGAGGTAGTGTCAGGCAGGTAGTGCATGTGTTAGCTGGGAGAACAAAGTCCCTTCCAGCTTGATGATCTCCTTGCCCTTCTCCCTGTGCTGCCTGTGTCAGTTACCCGCATACCAGGAGCAGACTCTGGGTTAATTTCCTGAGCTACAGCAGGCGAGGCAGCCCAGAGCCCTGTGCGGAGTGGCTGACGCATGGGGTGTACTCTCCTGCTAGAATAGCACCCCTTAGCATCTTGCCTGGCTTCCTTTGCCTCTGTGCCAGGAAGCTGCTCACCGGCGGTGACTTTTGGATCTGTCCTGGATGGTTGCATGCTGGGAGGAGTCTCTGGGAATTTGCTGTGGGCAAGGCTGCTCCAAGGCTGCTCTTCCAGGGCCACACGGGAGGGGGAATGAATGGCAGGCTTTTTATTACTGTGTGAGGTTTCAGAGCTACACTGCCTCCCAGGGGGCTAGGGCACCTAAAGTTCCCTGGGATTCCCAGATGCTGGGCTGAGTGTGCCAGGATGATTCCATCCAGCTGTGAAGCTCCTGTCCCTTTAAGACTTCCGAAAAGCACTCGCTTTTCTTTTGTCCCTGGGGAGCCAGCTGCGAGGACCCACTTGCAGATTTTACTTTTCCATTTCCCTAATATCCAGCACACCATGGAATGTGTGTCTGCGCTCCTGGTGTGGATTACTAGTGCTGGTTATTTAGCAGTCCTGCGTTTCCACTCCCTCCCCTCTCCAATTCCTTTCCTCCCACAGGGGAACTCGTGTGGGGAGAGTGCTCGCATCCCACTGGTTCACGGCTTGTATCTTACCCCCTTCATGAGAAGCTGCGTTCTCACAGATGTAGATGTAGCCTGGCTGTTGTACTGTATCCTCTGGTATCTCTGTTATGTGTAGTTTTATTTGTTGTATTTTCAAAAATATATGTGTTTTGGGGTGGAGATTTCCACTGCTGTACACATACTGCCATCTTCCTAAATCAATCACCATTGTGATTTTGATAGGGATTGAATTTAATCTGTAGATTGCTTTGGACAATATTTACTTTTTTAGCAATATTAAATTTTGTAGTCCTTAAATATAAGTTGTCTTTCCATATATACATATCTTCTTTAATTGATTTCAATAATGTTTTATAATATTCCATGTATTAGTCTTCTGGAAATTTAAGTTTATTCCTAAGTATTTTATTATTTTTGATGCTATTATAAGTGGAACTTTTTCTTAATTTCCTTTTCAGATCGGTGGTTCTTAGTGTCTTGAAACACAACCAGTTATTAGGTGTTGACTTTGTATCTTACAACTGCACTAAAATATTAGTTCTAGTGCCTTTTTATGAGTGTTTGTATAGAATCCTCAGGATTTTCTGTACATATTATGTTATCTCTGAACAGATCATTTTACTTCTTCCTTTCCTTCTTGGATGCCTTTTATTTATTTTTTTGGACTAATTGCCCAAGGGAGGGCTTCCAATACTATGCTGAATAGATGTGGTAAAAGCAGGTATATATATTTTTTCCTGACCTCATTTGAAAGTTTTCTTTTTTCAGCACTTTGAATATTGCCTCCAGTATTTTTGCTGAAAAGTCGATAGTTGGTCTTATTTGGATTCCCTTTCATGTGTTATTTTCCTCTTGCTGCTTCTTACATTTCTCTTTTCCTTTGGCATTTCAACATTTTTATTTTGGTATGTCTTTATGTAGATCTCTTTAAGTTTATTGGACTTCCAGGAGCACAATGTTGTATTCCTTAGATATGTACATTAATGATTTTTATCAAGTTTAGCAAGTATTCAGCCATTATTTATTTTAATATTTTTACTTCAGTGTTTCTAGTACCCTTATTTTGCATAAAGTTTCTCATCTAAGAGTGGCCCACAATTCTCTGTTTTTTTTTTTCATTTTTCTTCATTCTTTTATTTTCTATTCTTCATATTTCACAGTCTCCATTGGTCCATCTTCAAGTTCACTAAATCTTTCCTCTAACAGTTCAAATCTACTTTTCGGCCCCTTTGGTGAATTATTAGTTATAAGTTTATGTACTTTTAAATTCCAGAATTTCTCTTTAAAAAATTATGTACTTTTTGATGGCCTCTATTCAGTGAAGCATCATCATTGTACTATTATTCTTTAAGTGTGCTTTCCTATAGTTCTTTGAACATATTTATGATGTTACTTTGAAATAATTTTTAAGTCTGGTCAATAGTGTTTCTCATGGGAAGTTTCCTTTGGCTGTATTTATGTGAAAGTCTTGTAATTTTTTCTTTAAAACTGGAAATTCTTGTAACCTATTGGTCCATATACTGATACCATTTCTAGTGATTTTATTGTTATTTATTTGTTCAGTGACTTGGACAATTCTAGTGTCTTAGAAAATTTTAGTGATGTCAGCTTCCCCCACATCATACAAACCCTGATATATCTTTTCTTATAACTCAACCTTGGACATGTGCAAATTCATGCTTTGCTGACATTAGTTTCATCAGGGCTCCTTTCGATTGTCTCTTTCCCTGATCTCTGCTTCATTTTGTATCTCACCAAGTTATTAGACTACACTAAATTCAGGATGATTACTTTCTTGCCTTTAACAATGTGCTTGGGCATAAATTGTACTACATCTTCATCATATAAAATTGAAGTGTCTTTCTTGGGCATATTTTGAGATCAGTCTTTGAAAGTTGTCCTGACTCTAGGAGTGCCTTTTTAAAAACCTCTTTCCTAGTTATTGTTGTTAAACCAGCTGGACTATGCTGTAGCTTGTTGTTCTCATGGAGATACTAGCTTCCTATTAATTAACTACCACAAAAAAATCTTCATTCTTTTCTAGAGCACCTCTAGGATTGAACTACCCCATAGTAAGTTACAAGTAAAGTCAGTTTTCTTTGAGAGAGTTTTGGATCTCTTTATTCTTATGACCCACTTTTCTCATTCCTTGGGAACATTTCTGTGCCATTGCTCCAGAAATGAAGGATACCATGGCCAACTTATCTCTGATTAATACTCCTGATTTACAAGCAGAGTACTTGCCTTGAAAGGTAGTCTCCTTTCTTCTTTGTTTCTTCCATAATTGAACATTTTCCTTATAAGAAAGCTAGAGAAAGGGTAATAAAGACTTTAGTTTTCTTGACCTGTTGCATCTGTGATACAGCCTCTGCTTTCAGAGCAGGAGCTGGGTGGAGGAAAGGACACACACCTCTAGGCTGAACTTGCCAGGAATTTGCAGCATGGGGCTGAGGATGATGAGAAATATTGATGGCCTGTTTTTTCATGACAGCGACAGTAGGTAATAACTAGAAGTGGGGGAAGGGAGAGTTCCATACTTTAGCCACATCTAACTATAGTGGAGCTTCTGTCATGATGAATTCAGGAGAGGCAGTGAGACTCTGGGTAGTGGCTCGTGTCACATATGCTTCCTGTTCTTACTGATATTTAATACATTTTCTTAAAAAACATTTCTTTATTTCCTGCATAAAATTAAGATAATTTCAAGAGACCTTAAGTTGTTTTTATGGTTTAGTAATTTTCATTAGTTATAATTGTTCTTTTGGAGATAGGACCAGCAGAATTCTTCATGCCACCATTCTGAAAATAGTGTCTTTGTTTGTATTGATTTTTGTTTCATTTGTTAACTCAATAATTAAATTTCTTTCTTGTCTTAACTTTTAGGACACTGGATTTCCTTGTTCTACTTTTACAATTCTCCTTGCTCTTCTGTTTTTCTCTAGTTTTATTTTCCTTTACACTTTTAAGAGCACGTTTCCCAAAACTTAATCCTAAAAATTATGTTTTCTCTAATTCATTACTTTAATAATTAATAACTTTAATAATTCATATATTTACCTGGCTTCATTCCCATTTCTTCATAGATTTACAAATATATATACATATTGATATGTGATCTTTATTTTTAACTACAGCCAGATCATCTTCAGTTTAGTAATAAATTATAACCTTAGCCAATATTTAGAATCAACTCCTCACCTTAACAAACTAGCACTCATTTCCATTAACTTTATTTTAGTCTGATAGACTATATATTTAATGGATCCCAGAGGCAGGAACAAAGGTATAGTATCTGATTCTTACTACATTTTATGTTTCCATTTTTCAATACCACTCACCAGTGGTTGGTATTTTTGTCTTTAGCCACATTTATTAAATTATCTGTACATTTCTGTTCCCAAAGCTACCACTCCACTCCACACTTGTATAACTGTAACAACTTATTAATTAAACTTTGTACTCATTTATTCCCTATTCTCTTCCATCCTACAATTCATACTGCAAACACTGACATCTAAGGAAACTTCTGATGCCATATCACCTGAACACTGTATAAGTGTTGCCTTTCCTCACCATATCAAGTCCTACAATTTATATATGGTTTCTAGGACTTTCCACAAGTGTTTTATGCCATATATCTAAAGTTATTTTATTGAATGTTAGTACTGCAAGAAGAAATTATAAATACTGTCTACCAGAAAAGTATTTACTGCCTATCTACCACCCAATGTATTAATTTTCTCAAAAAGGTTGACATGTGAGGATGTCATTTTGTTCTTCATGTTTTGAACTACACCCTCATTATATGAACACTTTTGCCTGTCTCCTCATAAGTCTACCTTGTTTATATTTTAAGGTTCATTACTATCTTGTATATAAACTTGTATCTCATTACTTCATTTATATTTCTCATTTTTTTCTGAATTACTCTTGAAACATATTTTAGCATTTAAGGCCCTCTATTTCATATATGTGTTACCTTCCCCACTACCTTGTAAACTCATCAAATCCACATACTACCTGTTATATATTCTCAGTTGATAGATGTTGTTTTCCTCTATGTGGTACCAATACCTCTGTTAGAACATCATATTACTTAAGTGGTGCACTAACATGAGCTCTACTTACTGAATGCTGGCCAGCACTGCTGTATTCACCGTTCATTTTAAGTAAGGCAATCTATGAAGCCTGATAAGGGACCTGACCTCTTAAAATTGTCTTCTGTCTGCCACTCCTGAGATTGTTTCTCCATCTGCCTGCCACCTATTTTGGTATTCCCCCACCTCAATTATCAGAAGTCCCTCCTAGTTTCTATCTTCCTCATCTTCCAATATTTAGAACCTCCATTTTAATCTCCCTCTTTTAACTCTCACCAATTCCTGAATGCCATTTTTTAAAAGTCCAGTATATCCTTCTGTTTTTATATTGTTATATCCTTTTAAACTTCCTTCTTTTAACCCTCTCCACACTTCATTCTAGAGCTGAATTCTCATGCTACATTCCTCGTACAGTCCAAACTCTTCCTTAAGTTGGGCCTTATCTTACTGAACAGATCTACACCTCTTAAAAGCTCTCCATCTGTCACCACCATCTCATATATCTCTTACTTAGATCCTCCCATTTTAAGAACCTATAACATTTCTTTTAGTTTTAGCCTCATCTTAATTGCAGTTTATCTCTATAATACCATTTTGTGAATCTATCAATTACAGATATTTGATCTCCTACTTTCTATTTTTTCATATTTCCTTGGTCAAAATTTTTCCTCAGACTGGAATCCCCTTTATTCCCTATAACTTACCGAATAATATACATCTATCAAAACCTCAATGTTTTTATCTTTTCCCTGCCTACTGTTGCTCTTAGTCCCTGGAAACTTAGATCAGCAGATCAAGACTTAATTCCTCTGCCACCCTGGAAGTTGCTAGTCACTACTCTCCAACTTTGAGTGCAGCCTTTTCTTCCAAGGCCATTTCAGTATCTTACATTCATATATATTTTTTAATTTAAAAATAATTATATATATTGTTTTTAATTGAGAAATCATTAATATACAATATTATACTGGTTCCATATGTACTACATAGTGATTCAACAATTATATACATTACTAAATGCTCACCATGAGTTATAATCTTTTTTTCTTTTCCATGTATGTCCATTGTAAATTAATTTAAACAAAAAAATTATGAATAAAACTATCGTGTAAATAATACAAATATTATTTGGATATAGAAAACGTCTTTTGGTGGGTAATACAATTAACTGAAATGTGGCAAATACTGTTCTTAATTTTCCTAATGGTGTTATGTACATAGCAGAAATTCATTAAAGTTTGTTTTTCTTTTAGATTTTATATTTGATAATTAAACATATTAAGATTGCATAGATATTGTTAGGAAATTGAATCTTCAATTTATAGCTTCCCTATCTCAACAAAATTAAAGGATTTTCAGGAGTTCCTTTACTTGTATCTCCTTTTCAGGAAAAGAGAGATAGAACATAAATAAGAAAGGAATATGAGTGAGAAGAAAATAAATGGTATTACTTATGAATTTTGAATTGCTAGATGAATTTTTAGTGGAAATTTCAAGACCAATATGGGCGAGAAATGATATTTGTGGGAGGAGGATTATATGAGAGAGAACCTTTTGTTGTTTTATCTTTCAAGTGGATAAAAAGTGAATCTGATATATTTTCCTTAATATTCGATTTGTTCTAATGTAGTACACTTGGAAAATCTGTGCTATTCTTTATATTTATCCAAATATGTGGTCTGTGATTTCCTAAATGTGTTCTAAGTGTGGAGAAAGTACTTCAAACACAAATAAGAACAAAGTGCTCATTCTGTCATACACTTTAAGGACATCTAGAACAATCTGTTATAGTCTTTAAAAAGTTATTTTACCTTGTAGCTATGACTTTAAAGTTAGTGATTATCAATTTCCCTCTTCTCCTCTATGCAGCACAGATTTCCCAGATGGTTCACTCTTATTAAACGCCTGTATATGCCTCTGAATCACATTCAAGTTAATGATTTTGACATTAGGTCATATCAGTTCTTTCTGTTTCTGTTCATTGTTCTTGCTTCCTTTCCTTCTTCCAAACTGTCTTACAGCTTCACTAGGATAAAGACTCTTAGAGACTTTTGTTTAGGAAAGTTAATTTTTGTTTTAGTTTGTTTTGTTTTGCTTTGCAGGGGTTGGAGTGGGATACCACTGACAGTACCTATGAGAAAGTGAGGGAAGCAAGATTACTTAGAGGCAGAGTTTAAATGTGAAGCAGTTTCCTAAAGAAAAACATTAGACATTTTCAGGGGAACCCTGGAGCTGGGATAAGACCTCAGAGATCTCCTGAAATGAGACAAAGGAGCCAAGATTTTGCATCATCTCATTGGCCAGTAAATGGATATGGGCTGGCACTGTGAAGGGAATGTAACCTTAGAAGAGGCAGTTCCCATGGTTGAGGGCAATTACTAGGGAGGGTCTCCACTGTGAGTGGTTAGCAGGAAACAATCCTTGATGTTTAGGGAATGAGTGTCTCAGTCCTCAAGAGATATGTATGAGCAGCATACTGAGTGATATACCATAGCATCCACATACAAAACCATGTCCAATTTTTATTTTCCAGATTTGCTGGAAATTTCCTTGATACTTTCTTAGATATTATCTGCTCTTGCAGAGACTAAAACAAAACAAATCTGTATTTTTAATTCTCTCTTTCCTTTGATATATATATATATATATATACACACACACCATATATACATATAAACCATATATATGTTTCAAAATATATATCTGTTTTTCAAATTTATATCTATTTGGATAAATGATTAATGTCACATTTTGATGGATAGCTGTATCTATAAAAAAAGACTAGATTATATGGATTATTAAGCAGTATAACTACTCTATTTATAGAAATATACTGACAGTGTGTATTTGTTATTGTTACTCCATGCTGTATGTTGCTATAATTACTTTTTAAGGGAAATCATTAAAAATGTTGTTAGTACATACAATAGTTTCACATTTACAAAGATTGCATGAACTACATATTATTTATGGAACAATGCTTTAAATTATACCATCTTTATTGAAAATAAATATTTGTTACAGTAAAACATCATGAATAACTCTCTTAAAAGATATACTGCACAATGCTTAGTAAAGATCTGAAATTCCATGCAATGTGAAAGATATTAACATAATTTTTGAAACTTTAACATTAATGAAGATGTTCTGATTTTTCCTACTCTCTATCCATTAATAAGTAGTCTAGTGTTTCCCAAATAATACATATCTCTTCCTTGCTTTGTTGTTGTTGTTATTCTGACTGCCAGATACCTCTAGATTTTACCAAGAGGGAGTGAGTATAGTTATCAGAATATCTAAATGAAGAAAAAGTGTTCTAATACTCAATTTAGTGTGTTGGTTAAATAATATTTATGTTCTATAAACAGAAATTCAGAAGCAGTAAGATACATATCTTCTTCCATTCAGAGAAGTGGTTGGTAAAGATTAGAATGATAAAATCCTAAATTGCCCCAATGCTTCTTTCATTAAGCTATGTACATTCACACATTCATACAAATACTTTATCTCAGTTAACCATGTTAAGCTTTGAATGATGTTGTGCTTTGAGTCTGTTGAAGGACTAGAAGGTGTCACTTAGTTAAAAATAACAAAATTTGGTTAACAAGTATTTTATTCACACAGCTTTCCTTCAAATATCAAGAACTGTGAAGAGTTTGAGATTTTTACCCTGCTTTAAAGCTATGAAGTTAGCTAACCATAATTTCACAGTTGCTGAAAAAACACATGAGACTCCAGGATCAGAGACAAAGTACTTTACTACTCATGGAAGAGCACACAGCTGAGTTTTATAATTACTTTACCCCCAACCTCACTCACAGAGGAGTGATGCAAAGTGGCACAGGTAGATATTGTGCACACAATGAGTTAGTGCCATAAGTGAGGGCCCTTGAGTTTGGGAAATTCCCAACCTTATAAGAGAGCTACTTTCAAAATTGCCTAACTTTAACCTTTGAAGGAGACATGTTTATTATCCTGCTTAGGAAAGATATTTAATCTACAGTCTGCTGTGAAAGGAGATACTATCTCTGGCTTTCAAGGTTGTTTGCTACACAAACATCTGTGAAAATCTGTGAACAAAAGCTGTCAGAGCCTCTTCACAAGACATAGAAACAGGGCAAATTTTCTCTTTAAAAACACATCCATTAACTCTCATAAGCTATAATGAGTAAAAAAAAGTTTGAAATTTATGTATTTAAATCACAGGCTAATGTGTCCTTTTCTCTTCTTTATCCGGATAATGACAATATAACAAGAACAAGAACAGTAAACGATCCATTACCACATTTATAGATAATTCCAATCATTATTTTATTGGAAAATAACTACTCTCTTTTTTTAGATGGCTACTAAATGGTATAAATTATAAATTCTTATAACCCAAGATTTTCTTTTTTAAAAAACTAAACTTTATAAAATTGTTTAAGATCAATTATTAGCATGATAATAGTCAAACTTTATAATAAAATTTGTAAGCTGATCTCAATATAAAGATTTCAATAAATAAGTAACTTTTCTTTCCTTTTGGCGACTGAGCAAATAATACCAGACTACAATTTAATATATGACATAGTTCATACATAAGAGTTGAATAATAAAAGTCTGCTTAGAATTGAAATTTGTTTCATTGAATATAAATGACTCTTTAGTGCTGAATTTTTGGTTTATAAATCCAGTTTGGGGGCTTTCATCTTTAAATTCTGATGTAATAACAAGTTCAAAGTCAAACATCAGGGGAAAATATAGTCTCAACTGCTCTATTTCTATAGATTAAAATGTCTTGTCAGATTATTTGTATGTAAAACAAATGATACTAGAGACTAAATATGCCCATTGAAAGTGTAAATAAAATCAAGTATCATTTGATAATTCACTTTTGTTGTAATTTCAGAAGATTCCCTGAAATATTTTTCATGCCTTCAATTTAACTTTTAAAGACCCTTGCATGAATTAGAATAAAATTGTTACCAAACCTGTGATGCAGTTTAATTTTTTTCAAAACCTAGAATTATTTAGATTATGTCTGAAACATAACTTACAAAAATATATCCAACACATTAATGACAGATGACCAATATGACAAAAAGTTTGTTGTAAGGTACACTCTTAAAATAAAATACAAGAATATAGTCTTAAATTTTAATGTCAAAATTTTAGAATATTAAAATGGTAAAAGCCTGCCATCTTCAGGGTTCTATAAAATTATTTGTCTTAAAAATGTATTTTACTCTGTTGAGTATATAATATGCCAGTCTTGGTGATGTTAATGTAATTTATTATTATAGATGTTAGTTACTTGCATACATGAAGTAAAAGTATTATACCTATATTTTAAAAGATTCTGTGAAGTAATTCTAAAAATTACTAACATGATAATGAAGGAATAAAAAACACATGCTTATTTCTGAACCTTTAAGAAAAAGAGAGTATGCCTGCAGTGTTTGTAAATATTTAATTATAGAAAACAAAATCTTTTTAAACTTTGAACTGCATTACTCATCCATCTTTTTTCAAGTAAAAGTTTGCCTTCCCTCTATACAGAAGTTGAGAATATATTTAAAATGGGCTGCTAGAAAAGGATTCTTTTAGATTCTTCTCTTTCACTATTCTGACTTAATTCTAATTCTCATTTGTCATTTCAAAAATTTTAGTTTAATAAATAATTGTACTTATGATGAAAATGTGAATTATATCCAGTTTACCACTTTGTTCTGCATTTAAATCATTTTTTCAAATTTTGTGGAGGTTTGCCAGCTAAAATGTGTATTCTATGTGTGGTCCTATTACAGTGGTACCCTACTTTTAAATAAAATTCCTATTTTATTTTGTCCTCAGGGAAAATGAAGAGCAAAATTTTTTTCTATTTTTATTGACATCTACTTGATGACATAATGTATTTATAAAACTATTTCATATCTCATTTAGTTTAATAAGAAAAATTCAAATAGCATGTACTTTTAAAAATGGAGGAACATTTGATTTAGTTGCCTGAATTGTCTTAATAAGTTTATTTGTTCACTCTGATTTTTTGCTAACACTGGATAATTGCACCTGGAAACAGCAAGTTTACCTCCAGATGAACAAATAGAAAGTGTCTTAGATGTAGCCTCAGTATCCTCTGCTCCATGAGATTTTAGAATCTCTGTATTATAGTATGTTTATGGAATAAATAAATTCGATGTTATTCATACATACATAGTTATTAAATAAGGCATAATAGGCAGCAAACCTCCCTTTTACATAAATTCTAGTATATTACCTTATTATATGATAACTATGCATTTACTAAATGTGTGACCTGAGAAAATTATTCATTTTTCTGGAATCTGTTCCTATGAATTTAATTTTACCATAAAAAATACATATATGTAAGATTACTGTGAAGTTTAACTAACATGCAATGATTCTAGCATAGTGCTTCACACTCAATGGGTAACCAATAGATATGAGTTGACTCACAGGTATAATTATGGAGCTCATCTTTAATACTTAAGAATATCAAGGGAAAGGAGTACAAAAGTTTGAGCTGCAAGTAACAAGACAAGGAACTCCTTAAATATGTGTGGGCATTTGTGTATATATGTATGGGGGAAAGTAAAATTTGTGTAGTGATAGGCAATGTTAAAGAAGCTATCCAAGAAAACTGATTATAATTGCTACCACTTTAATATTTGTCCACTTTTATCACATTATTTTCTAAGTTTTATTTTTATTTTGAAAAATCAAAATTATTATCTTAACATAGAATATTTGTAATACTTAAATTTTTAGGCACAGGAATTTTTATCTAGTTGTAAGCATACAATGAAACTTTCAATGTTTTAAAATGAATTTTATTAAATTTATGAAGAACACTCAGATATTAAATTTAACAGAGCCCCTAGAAACACCTGAAAGGATATGTTTAGTATCACTGTCAGGGTCCTGTAACTTGGAAGATGATAACATTAAAAACATTTCTATATGCAGAATGGATGTATAGAAAGTGAAAAATTTTTCTTAGTTCAATTTCTGTCTCAATACAGATCAAGGACCTGATATTTTAAAGATCTTTCTATAATAGCACAGTATAAGCAGAGGTTTCCTTATGAGTTTTTCCTCTTTTCTCAGAGGTGTTTCTGATGTATCCTATTATTTTGTGTTCCTTTCTGCAACTCCACTTAACACTACTAACAATTTTTTCATGCAATTTTGTGTCAATTGGGTAGTTGAATTATGGATTTTTAAAAGTTAAATATTAAAATGAATTCACCCCAGTGAACTTAATTATTAGGAGAGTTGCAGGAATGCTGTCTGAATTCAACAAAACTGTTGAAGCTATTCCTGCAGATGGGACATAGGTATTTCCAACCAATATCAGTGTTTATGATCACAACTCTCATGTTATGGTGATATCTCAAATGTTCTTCAAAAGCTTTGCTATTATGAGCATCTTGTTTTTGGACCCATGGGATACGTAACACAGGCCTTACAATAATCTGGAATCTATCCTTCCTTTCAGTATCAGCTGATTTGCAAGATTTTCCTGATGTCATTCTCTCACAGAGGGGATAGTAGTTATACAGCCTTAAAGATCTTGCAAATATTATGGCTCTCTCCCCATGGGTGGCAATATTTGAATGAGAAAGAAATGCTATAAATTTTTGCTTTACATATGAGGCATTTTGATGACCTGCAGCCTGTGAGAAATATCTCGCACACAGCAGAGAATCATTCTCCGTCTCTCATCACTCTTAAGGAAACGGATTCTTTTCAAACTTGGCAGTTGCAGAGGAATATTGTGATTTCTGGTGCTATGACAGATATCACTTGTTTTCATCTCCACTTTTCATGATGAGAATTTTGCTTTATTAGCCAAGGGATTGTTTTTTATCATTTTTACTAGTGGGATACACAGATAGGTAATTCTCCTTATTCCTGACATGAGAAAGATCAGTTTCCTAGGGACAGTGATCTGAATTAGAAGGGACTCTTCTTCTTTTAAATCTTCTTTTGGAGCATCTTTTTGGGTCTTCTCTACTTCAGGCTCATTGTTTTCTGCTGTGTGAGGAACAGCATTCTCCTGAGAGGTTGGTGGGTCAAGCTCCCTGTCTGTTGGGTTGCTTTCCACCTGAGACATATTAGAATCAGCAAATGAAGGTTCCATATCTGTACTACAGTCATTTGGAGCCACATTTTCTGAATTTTTTAAAGCATTTTCAGCTGCATCACTTCCTTCTTTAGTAGAAGTCATCCTGGTTTCTATTTATGAGAAAGGAAAGAGTTGTTAAGCTGAGGATTGGCCCACTGTATAAGAAGTTAGTTCTTTAGCACTGGCAAAAAGCAGGTGGATATGTTATTTCTAAGCTTTCTTATACTTTTAAATATATATACACATAAATTTATCACACCATTAATATCAGAGTCACAGACCCACACAAAATAAAACATGGAAAAATCTAAACTGAAGGTAAATGTGATTCCTATTAAATAGGTGTTCTCATTACTTAGTTTTGGAACTTATATAATTAGAATAACATAAACTCTCATTTGGCTAATATAGGAATGTACTGTATGCTCTAGAGCACATGTAGTCAGTCTCTAATAAGAAGCCTAAGTATTCCCTTTTGGATGGTGAATTAAATAGAATTTCCACTTAATGACAGATCCAAAATACTGATGTGGAATTTTAAAATGAGACTAAAGTAGAAGGTAGTTTCTTATGAGTATATAAATTTTGGAGAAAATGAAGGCCTACGTGAAAATGAAATGGTTGAATTTGTATGAACAGCTATACTTCCTTGGGTGTTTTCCTCTGTTTCATTCTTTTTTCTGTTTTTTTTTTTTTTTTTGAGCAATGTTTGGTGCAAAAAGCAACAATTACGAATTATGTGGGAGGGAAAGACAGAGCAGGTAAGAGAGTAGAAAGCTGAATAGGTAAATCCCAACTCTAAGTAATTTACTCAAACATCTTTCAAATTCACCATTTCGTTTGTGTTGTCATTGCGTCAGGAAAGTCAAGATGAAAAACACATCATGTTTTGCTTTATTGCTGATATTAGCCGATTTCCCTGATTCCAAACTCTCAGCTCAATCCTCCCTCTTACCTATTTCTCTTCTTATGTCATCTACCCACTCAAACACCTTTGGTAGATAAGAATTATCTCAACCATATATTTTACATTCCTCTCTATGTGGGGATTTAGGACAACTTGAGTTGGAAAATTTCTTCAGAATAGGAAAATGGGTGGGGAAGTTTTTTACTAAGGGTAATCGTGGCAAAAACAATTTCAGGTGTGCTGAAAACAAACCTGGAGTAAGTTGAGAAACTGACAAATATGTTTTCCATTTTTCATGGCTAGTTTTTATGAGCTAATCTATACAGGATTTGTGGGTAGGTAAAGTGAATTTAAAGGTATAATGTGACATAGGTCTTTATTTCATACTACAGTCTTCAGAGACCCTCCATAATCTGAATCTACCTGACCTTTGTTCAACTTTATTCCCTCTATTCACTCAACGTACCTTTTCTGTTCTAATACAGCTGTTCTTTTGTAAATTAACTCACATGTAACTTACAATTTAACCTTCATTTTTTCCAAAACTTTATATTAATTCCAGTGTGACAATTTTTTAATATCAAGCAAACATTAAAGTTGTTACAGAGGACAGTGATCACAATGAAATTTTATCCTGTATGTTAAACTCTCCAGTGCTGTTCTACCAAGGTCATGGAACTGTACACAATATCTTCCCCTACTTTAAATACACTCCTCCTTGACTTCTGTCCCATGTGATAGTTTGTTACCCTTATGCTTCTTTTAATCTTATCTAATTTGTGTTTCTTAATTTATTTTTTACTTTTCTTAAAATTTAAATTTAGGTATTCTAAAGGCATATTTCTTGACCTTCTAGTCTTCTTCTTTTTTTTTTCTCCAGTGTCTTCAATACACTCCCGAAATTTCAAGGAGTGTTTCCTTACTGAGTTTAACTGACTTTAACATGTTCAAGATTGTCAACTAGAGAAGCTCTCTACCAAAATATCTTAGCATCATCACGCTTATAATCAAGGTAAGGCAGTAAACACAGTATACATTTAAAAGAATGTCTCAAATAACCAAACTGAACTCACGAAATTTGAGAATAGGACCAGCTGCTTCACAGTAAGGCTGGATCCAGTAATTTAATGGGAACTGAAGATCATGCTGGCCATGTAGATGTTGTCAGATGTACCCTGAAAACAAATTAAGATATTTTCATAAAACAGAGAGAGACTAGTAAGCTCCTGCCCCTCCTACTTCCAAGTACCATTTCTTCTTTTGTCGTTAGTAGGGTCTTCCAGTTCCATATCCCAGGCTAACTATGAGATTCATTGTACCTCCCATATTCTGCACTGGCTTTTTAAATAAGTTATATCCAGTGCATATACTCATATCTATCACAGAGATTTATGTTATAAGATTATACTAAGATGGGCTTGTCAACAAACGATGCTATATCTGAAGGTTTGCTGTCCTCTGCAAAGAAGTCACACCAGAAATTTCTGTACTTAAGGTCATTCTTATTAATTTAAAAAATACATCCTCATTGAGATTGCACAACAAGCTCCTGGGGTATTCTATACAACATTCTAATCTTTATCTTTTAGTACCTGGATTTGTGTTTGGAAACAGCAAGCGTTATGTGTCTACTGACTTATTTTATCATTTTCTTTTAACTCAGCCAAATATGTGTATGCTTATTTAAGCAATACAGTAATACAATCTTCTAATCACTTTTCCTGTTCTCTGTTCTTTATATTTTATGTTCTTTACTTACCTAGACTATTTCTTTGTATATAATGGCAATAGATACATATTTACTGAAAGGAACACTTCCCTGTTTATCAGACAGAAAAGCAAAATTGTTCTAGTTCACAAAGAGAGAGAACTTGATCTTTATGAAGGTTAATTTTGTAAAAAGTGATATAAAGTGATATAAAACCATAAATAATGCCAGGGTTGGTTTTCAGACATTCCCTCCTGAATTAGATTTTTACATACAAGGGTTGTTGAAGTTTAAAATATACATATACAGTGTTTGCAATTAACCTGGCTATTGTGAACCTTTCTAAATCAGATTCAATTAGCCTCCAAATTGAGGGAAGTTTTTACTCTAGTCAAACTGTATGTCCTCCAATGCCCACATGCTCTGGGAGGTATGTTTTTCCTTGTACCAAAAATTTAGAAATAAAATACACCAAATTGCTTCAGTGGTTCATTAGCTCAGTCAAAACTTCCTTACATTAATTGAATGTATCATCTTTCCCTTCTGACAAACTCTCCAAAATACACTTTCACATTTTCTTGAATAACATATCCTCAGTTACCATATTCCTTCTTAGTCCCATGTACTGATATGTCAGGAAACCTCCCACTATGCTCTAACTCTATCATTTGAGGGAACATAACTTCTCTTTCCCCAAAGAATTTGTTGTACATTTAAAATGTTTTTGTTAATCAAAAAGTCTACTGGTAAATAAAACAAAGTACTGTTTTCCATGTGAGTCTATTTGCAGAATCATATGTGAATATATTGAAGGCCTAACCCAAAGGAACAAGTTTCAGAATAGCAACTCTTTCAAAGAAAATAAATCAAGCAACGAAGGATAATTTCAAAATAACTTTTAAACATTATAAAAAGGATACACAGACTAAGTACTTATTAAAATCCCTTGTATTTTCCTCTTCTCTTTCAACTTACCCTTTATCTCCATTCTCAATAATACAAATCCCTCCAAATGATGTGCTTCACTAAGCCAGGGCTGCTCTCCTCCTTTCCTTCTGCCCTCTACCTCTCCATTTATACCCCTTTCACAGTTCTTTTTAACTCTGCATCATAATGTCCACAAAACATGGCAACCTAGCAACCAAACAAAATTCAGTCCAGAGGGTGGGAGGAGGGAATAATTTAAATGGCAATCCTAGAGTTGTTTTTAGATGGCAGGGGAAGAATAAAGGCTGAGAATACCTATAAGTTCATAAATTTTGCCTCATCACAAATAAAATCCTAACTATATTCTGTTCCCAAAATTGTAACTATGTGAAGATAGGATTGCCAGATAAAGTATAGGGCAGTCAGTAAAATTTTAATTTCTGATGAACAGTGCATACATTTTTAGTATAAGTGTGTACCAAATATAGTCAAATATGTTTTAGGACATATTGGCACTAAAAAAAGTCATTTCTGTGAAGTTAAAATTTTATTGGATATCCTGTATTTTTATTAATCTGACAACATTGCATGGAGATAATATATGACTGTGACATTTTACTAAGTGAGTTTAAAAGTCTTATCTTTCCATCATTTACCTTGTCTTCCTTTTGCTAACTTAGGTGAATATTTTATTTTCACTACCTTACTGATTTTGCTATAAATTGTCAACTTCCAATTATCAAATAACAGGGGGCCCTATATTCTTTGAAAAACATTTTCACTATTATACATGTACAGCTGGCTCTTGAACAGCACAGGGATTAAGGGTGCCAAACTCCTGTGCAGTTAAAATTCTATGCATAACTTTGACTCTCCCAAAACTTAACTATTAACAGCTTACTCTTGACAGGAAGCCTTAATAATAATATAAAAAGTAAATTAACACATATTTTATATGTGATATGTATTATACACTGAATTCTGACAGTAAAATAAGCTAAAGAAAAAAAAAATTTATCCCATCTCTCTGAAAATGTTTCCAATAAATTATTGAAAAAATCCTTATAAAAGCAGACCCACAAAAAAAAACTGTTTTAAAGGGCCAATTGTTCTTTCATTCTTATCATGTCTCCAGAACACTACTAATTCCCATGTGCTGTTGGGTAGAGTCAGGATGAGAAATTTCCTGAGCCCGTTAGGCTCAGAAAAGATGTGATGATTGAGTGTCTCTCATCTAAGGTAAAGGACTATCCTAAAGGCAATGATAAGAAACACTGAAACCAAAGGGTCAATATAGGGTAGAGACTAGAAGTCAAATTGAGGCAGGTGATAGAGGGACACAGGCAGATAGAATTCAGGGATCCTGTAAATTTCAAGTTCCTTGTAAGTTTCAAGAAGCTTCAGAGCCCTTGTAAGTTTCAGAAAGTTTCAAGAATGTTGTAAATTTCAAAAAAAAAGCTCCAATACAACTTAGCCATTCAAAAGTACACTTAGTTAGATAGACCTCAGCTCTGATTGGTTATGCCCTATGCAAATGAAGCATTGTACTTTCAACCAATAAGAAGTGAGTTGTGATGTCATTACTTCTAAACATTAACTCTGTTCTCCTAGGTGTTTTGCATACAAACATCTTTAGTAAGACAGTAAATAATAAAAGCTGTCCATTTCTTTTCTCAGAAGACAGAAAGAAAGGCAATTAACCCTTATTATCTCTCAACATTTTAGATTTTATAATTATTCTTGTTTTTATTAGAAAACATCTACTATTTCAATACTTATGAATGGAGATGTGTTTTATGGTACAATCTGTGGTCCATCTTTATAAACATAAAACATGCACTTGAGAAATATGTATTCTGAAATTATAATGTCTCATGTTCTATAAATATTGATTTTGTAATAATTGATAGGCATGTCTAAAATATCTATGATGCTTTGTAGATTGTTCTGTCAATTGTTGAGACACTGCTGTTAAAATCGCCAATTATGATTGTATAGTTACCTATTTATCCATTTAGTTAAGTCTGGTTTTGTTCTAGGATTTTGAATTTATTAAATGCATGCATATTAGTCCTTTTTTGTCTTTTGGATGAACTGAAATTAATATCTTTATGAAATGATCATCTTTATCACTAGTAATAGGTTGGCTTTAAGTATATTTCATCTGATATTAATAGTCACCATAATATCTCTATTATTATTTTGAAGCTACAAATCTGCCTTTATTCTTTTTTGGGGGGTATTGTTATATTTTTGAAATATAGTTTATATTCAATATTATATTTTTTCATATCTGCAACATAGCAACTCAACAATTATATACATGTCTAAATGTTCACCACAATAAGTGTAGTTACCATCTGTCAACATAAAAATGAATTACAATATTATTGACTATATTTCATATGCTGTCCTTTTATCCCCTTGGCTAATTTACTTTATAATTGGAGGTTTGTACCTCTTTATCCCCTTCACCTATTTTGCCAATCCTCCCACACCCCCTCCCTTATAACAACCAACAGTCTGTTCTCTGTGTTTACATGTCTATTTCTTTTCTGTTTGTTGTTGATTTTTGTTTTTTAGGTTCTGCATATAATTCAAATCATGTGTATTTGTGAATTAATAATAAGTGAAGACATATGCTATTTGCCTCTGAAGACAAAGGGTATTTGCCTTATTTCACTTAGCATAATACCCATTAGGTCCATCCATGTTGTAGCAAATGGCAAGATTTCATTCTTGTATCTTGTAGTTTCTGGTGGATCTAGATGTTCCATGGCTTTTAGAAGCATGTTCAATTTACCTCCATGTTAGCATGGGTATTCATATTGCCTTCTATCCCATATCTGTGTGTCTTTCCCCTTTCTGTCTTTTTGAAGGACACTGGAAATTGAAATTAGGGCCCACCCAGTTAATCTGGGATAATATAATTTTGAGATCTTTAATTCTATTGGCAAGACCAGTTTTTCCAATTAAGGTTACTCTTAAAACTTGGAGCTAATAGAAAATTTGCCAGTGATGCCTGATACAAAGTCACAGATCAGTTACATTTCTATGCACTAGCAGTGAACATATGAAAAGAAAATAAAGAAAACAATTCTATTTATAATAGCACCAAAAATGAAATACTTTGGAGAAAACTTAACCAAGAAAACAAAAGATTTGTACACTGAAAAATACAAAATATTGCTGAAATGAAGGAAACACAGATAAATACAAAGAATCTTATGTTTGTGGATTGGAGGAGTTAATACTGTTAAGTTGTCAATATTATACTACCTATAGCAATTTACAGGTTCAATAAAGTCCCTATCAAAATCCTAATGCTGTTTTTTGCAGAAATAGGAAAATCCACTTTAAAATTCATATGACATCTTAAAGCATATCAAGTAATAAAAACAATCTTGAGAAAGAACAAATTTGGAGGGCTCACACTTCCTAATTTCAAGGCTTATAACAAAGCTTCAGTAAACAAAGCAACAAAGCAGTGTGATACTACCACAATGACAGGTGCATCTGTTAATGGAATATAATAGATAGCTTAGAAACAATCCTTCCAAATTATGGTCAAACGATTTTCAACACAGGTGCCAAGACTTTCAGTTGGATAAGGGCAGTCTTTTCAACAAATGGTGCTGGGGAAACTGGCTACCTACATGAAAAATAATGAAGTTGAACCCTTAACTTACACCATATACAAAAATTTACTAAGAATGTATCAAAGACCTAAACATGAGATAAAATTATAAACTCTTAGAAGAAAACAGAGACCATATCTTCACATAGTTGGATTCAGGAATGTCTTCATGAATATGACACCAAAGTCACAGGTCATAAAAGAAAAAAATAGATAAATTGGATTTTATCAAATTAAAATAAAACCTTTGTGTATCAAATGATCCTTTTACCTGATGCAAATAGAAGAAACATTTGCAGAGTGCATACTGATAAGGCATTATTATCCGGAATATAAAGAACTCTTACAACTCAACAACAACCACAAAGAAAACCATACAATCTGATTTAAAAACTAAGAGAGGAATTTAAATAGACATTTCTCCAAAGATATACTCATGGCCAATAAGCACATAAAAAAGATGTTCAACACTGCTAATCATCAGAGTAATGCAAATTAAAAGCACAATGAGATGCTACTTCATAATTATTGGGCTGTTACTATCAAAATAACAGAATTACAAGTGTTGATAAGAAGGTAAAAAATTTGAATCCCTGTTAATTGCTGGTTGTAATGAAAAAGATGCAGCCACAATAGAAAGCAGTATGGAAGTTCCTCAAAAGTAAACATAGAATTACCATATGATCCTTCATGTCCACTTCTGGGTATATAGCCAAAATAATTGAAAACTAGGACTCAAACAGATATTTTCACACCCATGTTCATAGCAGGGCTATTCACAATGGCCAAAAGGGAGAAGCAACCCAAATATCCATTCATGTGTGAACACATAAACAAAATGTGATGTACGTATACAACGGAATATTATTCAGCCTTAAAATGAATGAAATAATGATACAATGATACCACGTGGATTACCCTTGAAGACACTACACTAAGTGAACTAAGCCAGTCACAAAAGGACAAATAGTGTTCAAGTCTACTTATATGTAGTATCTTGAATATTCATATTCATGGAACTGAAAAGTAAAATGGTTGTCAGTGGCTGGTTGGATGGAAGAATAGTGTTTTGTAATGGGTACAGAGTTTCAATTTAGGGAGATAAAAAAGTTCTAGAGAAGGCTGATGGTGATGGTTGCATAGTAATATGAATGTTCTTAATGCCATGGAACTGTATACATAATAAGTTAAATATATGTACATGCATATGTATATTCACATGGTTTATATAATACATAATCTTAATGGACTTAATGGTATATGTGTGTGTATATATATATAATATGTATATAACAAATATAAAATGTACGAATTTGAAAGATATTCTATAATTCAGAGCACTTTTTGGCTCTAACTCTACGTAGATGATACATTGAATTTATTTACCTTGGTGGCACTCTAGTTCCCCAGGAAAATGCCTCCTATTATTGTATAAATCGGTGTGAAAACTGATGATACAATACCAAGAAAAGAAGAAGTCAAAATGTATGCTATAAATAAAAAACAAGGTGGTAGGTGACATTTGAGTCAGGAGTCTTCCTTTGGGCTGCGAGAATAATAGAACAAGATTATCAATGATTTCCAAACGAAGACTTAGAGCTTGAGCATGGCCTCTAACCTTGTTTTCAATTTCAACTACCCTGCAGATTTTTTTTTTGTATCATTAATTTACAATTACATGAGGAACATTATGTTTACTAGACTCCCCCATCACCAAGTCCCTCCCACAAACCCCATTACAGTCACTGTCCATCAGCATAGTAAGATGCTGTAGAATCACTACTTGTCTTCTCTGTGTTGCACACCCCTCCCCGTGCCCACCACCACATTAAACATGCTAATCATAATGCCCCCTTTATTGCCCCCCTCTTATCCTTCCCGTCCCACCCATCCTCCCCAGTCTCTTTCCATTTGGTAACTGTTAGTACATTCTTCGGTTCTGTGATTCTGCTGCTGTTTTGTTCCTTCAGTTTTTTATTTGTTCTTATACTCCACATACGAGTGAAATCATTTGGTACTTGTCTTTCTCCGCCTGGCTTATTTCACTGAGCATAATACCCTCTAGCTCCATCCATGTTGTTGCAAATGGTAAGATCTGTTCCTTCATATGGCTGAATAATATTCCATTGTGTATATGTACCACTTCTTCTTTATCCATTCATCTACTGATGGACACTTAGGTTACTCCCATTTCTTAGCTATTGTAAATAGTGCTGAGATATACATAGGGGTGCACCTGTCGTTTTCAAAATGGGCTGCTGCATTCTTAGGGTAAATTCCTAGGAGTGGAATTCCTGGGTCAAATGGTATTTCTATTTTGAGCTTTTTGAGGAACCTCCATACTGCTTTCCACAATGGTTGAACTAATTTACATTCCTACCAGCAGTGTAGCAGGGTTCCCCTTTCTCCACAACCTCCCCAACATCTGTTGTTGTTTGTCTTTAGGATGGTGGAGATCCTTAGTGCTGTGAGGTGATATTTCATTGTGGTTTTAATTTGCCTTTCTCTGATTACTAGCGATGTGGAGCATCTTTCATGTGTCTGTTGGCCATCTGAATTTCTTCTTTGGAGAACTGTCTGTTCAGGTCCTCTGCACATTTCTTAATTGGATTATTTGCTTTTTGTTTGTTGAGGTGCATGAGCTCTTTATATATTTTGGATGTCAACCCTTTATCGGATCTGTCATTTATGAATATATTCTCCCATACTGTAGGATGTCTTTTTGTTCTTCTGATGGTGTCCTTTGCTGTACAGAAGCTGTTCAGCTTGATATAGTTCCACTTGGTCATTTTTGCTTTTGTTTCCTTTTCTCGAGGAGATGGATTCATGAAGACATTGCTCACGTTTATGTCCAAGAGAGTTTTGCCTATGTTTTTTCCTAAAAGTTTTATGGTTTCATGACTTACTTTCCGTTCTTTGATCTATTTCGAATTTCGTGTATGGGGTTAGACAATGATCCAGTTTCATTCTCTTACATGTAACTGTCCAGTTTTGCCAACACCAGCTGTTGAAGAGGCTGTAATTTCCCCTTTGTATGTCCATGTCTCCTTTATCATATATTAATTGACCATATATGTTTGGGTTAATGTCTAGAGTCTCTATTCCGTTCCACTAGTCTGTGGCTCTGTTCTTGTGCCAGTACCACATTGTCTTGATTATTGTGGCTTCGTACTAGAGCTTGAAGTTGGGGAGCGACATCCCCCCCACTTTACTCTTCCTTCTCGAGATTGCTTTGACTATTCCTGATCTTTGGTGGTTCCGTATGAATTTTAGAACTATTTTTTCCAGTTTGATGAAGAATGTTGTTGGTATTTTGATAGAGATTGCATTGAATCTATAGATTGCTTTAGGCAGGGTGGCCATTTTGATGATATTAATTCTTCCTAGCCAGGAGCATGGGATGAGTTTCCATTTGTTAGTGACCTCTTTAATTTCTCTTAACAGTGTCTTGTAGTTTTCAGGGTATAGGTCTTTCACTTCCTTGGTTAGGTTAATTTCTAGGTATTTTATTCTTTTTGAAGCTATTGTGAATGGAATTGTTTTCCTGATTTCTCTTTCTATTAGTTCATTGTTAGTGTATAGGAAAGCCACAGATTTCCTGTGTGTTAATTTTGTATCCTGCAACTTTGCTGAATTCTGATATTAGTTCTAGTAGTTTTGGAATGGAGTCTTTAGAGTTTTTTATGTACAATACCATGTCATCTGCAAATAGTGACAGTTTAACTTCTTCTTTACCGATCTGAATTCCTTGTATTGTCTAACTGCCATGGCTAGGACCCCCAGTACTATGTTGAATAACAGTGGGGAAAGTGGGCATCCCTGTCTTGTTCCCAATCTTAGAGGAAAAGCTTTCAGCTTCTCACTGTTCAGTATGATGTTGGCTGTGGGTTTTTCATATATGGACTTTATAATGTTGAGGTACTTGCCCTCTATACCCATTTTGTTGAGAGTTTTTATCATGAATGGATGTTGAATTTTGTCGAATGCTTTTTCAGTGTCTGTGGAAATGATCATATGCTTTTAGTCCTTCTTTTTCTTGATGTGGTGGATGATGTTGGTAGGTTTTCGAATGCTGTAACATCCTTGCATCCGTGAAATGAATCCCACTTGGTCATGGTGTATGATCCTCTGGATGTATTTTTTAATTCGGTTTGCTAATATTTTGTTGAGTATTTTTGCATCTATGTTTTTCAGGGATAATGGTCTGTAGTTTTCTTTTTTGGTCCGGTCTTTGCCTGGTTTTGGTATTAGGGTGATGCTGGCTTCACAGAATGAGTGTGGAAGTATTCCCTCCTCTTCTATTTTTTGGATAACTTTAAGAAGAATGGGTATTATGTCTTCTCTGTAAATCTGATAAAATTCCACAGTAAATCCATCTGGCCTGGGGGTTTTGCTGTTGGGTAGTTTTTTGATTACCTCTTCAACTTCTTTGCTGGTAATTGGTCTGTTTAAATTTTTGGTTTCTTCCTTAATCAGTCTTTGAAGGTTGTGTTTTTCTAGGAAGTTGTCCATTTCTTCTAGGTTTTCCAGATTGTTAGCATATAGATTCTCACATTATTCTCTAATGATTCTTTGTGTTTCTGTGGGGTCCGACATAATATTTCCTTTCTCATTTCTGATTCTGTTGATGTGTGTAGGTTCTCTTTTTCTCTTAATAAGTCTGTCTAGGGGCTTATCTATTTTGTTTATTCACTCAAAGAACCAGCTCTTGGTTTCATTGATTTTTTCTATTGTTTTATTCTTCTCAACTTTATTTATTTCTTCTCTGATCTTTATTATGTCCCTCCTTCTTCTGACTTTGTGTCTCATTTGTTCTTCTTTTTCCAATTTCAATAATTGTGACTTTGGACTATTCATTTGGGATTGTTCTTCCTTCTTTAAATATGCTTGGATTGCTATATACTTTCCTCTTAGAAGTGCTTTCGCTCTGTCCCACAGAAGTTGGGGCTATGCTCTGTTGTCATTTGTCTCCATATATTGCTTGATCTCCATTTTAATTTGGTCGTTGATCCACTGATTATTTAAGAGCATGTTGTTAAGCCTCTGTGTGTTTGTGAGCCTTTTTCCTTTCTTTGTACAGTTTATTTCTAGTTTCATACCTTTGTGGTCTGAGAATTTGGTTGGTAGAATTTCAATCTTTTTGAATTTACTGGGGCTCTTTTTGTGGCCTAGTATGTGGTCTCTTCTAGAAAATGTTCCATGCACACTTGAGAAGAATGTGTATCCTGCTGCTTTTGGGTGTAGAGTTCTGTAAATGTCTGTTAGGTCCATCTGCTCTAGTGTGTTTTTCAGTGCCTCTGTGTCCTTACTTATTTTCTGTCTGGTAGATCTGTCCTTTGGAGTGAGCGATGTGTTAAAGTCTCCCAAAATGAATGCATTGCATTCTATTTCCTCCTTTAATTCTGTTAGTATTTGTTTCACATATATTGGTGCTCCTGTATTGGGTGCATATATGTTTACAATGGTTATATCCTTTTGTTGGACTGAGCCCTTTATCATTATGTAATGTCCTTCTTTATCTCTTGTTACTTTCTTTGTTTTGTAGTTTATTTTGTCTGGTACAAGTACTGCAACACCTGCTTTTTTCTTACTATTGTTTGCATGAAATGTCTTTTTCCATCCCTTGACTTTTAGTCTGTGTACGTCTTTGGGTTTGAGGTGAGTCTCTTGTAAGCAGCACATAGATGGGTCTTGCTTTTTTATCCATTCTGTTACTCTGTGTCTTTTGATTGGTGCATTCAGTGCAATTACCCTTAGGGTCATTATTGAAAAATATGTACTTATTGCCATTGCAGGCTTTAGATTTGTGGTTACCAAAGGTTCAAGGGTAGGTTCTTTACTACCCAGCTGTCTAACTTAACTCTCTTATTAAGCTATTATAAACACAGTCTGATGATTCTTTATTTCTCTAGCTTCTTATTCCTCCTCCTCCATTCTTTATATGTTAGGTGTTTTATTCTGTACTCTTTTGTGTTTCCTTTGACTGCTTTTGTGAGTGTTGATTTTATTTTTTGCCTTTAATTAGTATTTGGTTGGTCTGCTTTCTTTGCTGTGATTTTATTTTCTCTGGTGACATCAATTTAGTCTTAAGAGTGCATCCATCTAGACCAGCCCCTCTAAAATACCCTTTAGAGGTTGTTTGTGGGAGGAAAATTCCCTCAACTTTTCTTGTCTGGGAACTGTTTCATCCCTCCTTCATATTTAAATGACAATCATGCTGGATACAGTATTCTTGATTCTACGCCCTTCTGTTTCATTGCATTAAATATATCATGCCATTCTCTTCTGGCCTGTAAGGTTTCTTTTGAGAAATCTGATGATAGCCTGATGGATTTTCCTTTGTAGGTGACCTTTTTTCTCTCTCTGGCTGCCTTTAATACTCTGTCCTTTTCCTTGATCTTTCCCATTTTAATTATTATGTTTCTTGGTGTTGTCCTCCCTGGGTCCCTTATGTTGGGAGTTCTGCAGGCTTCCTTGGTCTGAGAGACTATTTCCTTCCCCAGTTTGCAGAAGTTTTAAGCAATTATTTCTTCAAAGACACTCTATCACTTTTCCTCTCTCTTCTTCTTCTGCTACTCTTATAATGTGAATATTTTTCCATTTGGATTGGTCACACAGTTCTCTTAGTATTCTTTCATTCCTGGAGATCCTTTTATCTCTCTCTGCCTCAGCTTCTCTGTGTTCCTTTCTCTGATCTCTATTCCATTAATGGACTTTTGCACCTCATCCAGTCTACTCTTAACTCCTTCCAGAGATTGTTTTATTTATTTATTTTCTCTCCCAACTTTATCCTTTAGCTCTTGCATATTTCTCTGCAGTTCCATCAGCATGGTTATGACCTTTATTTTGAATACTTTTTCAGGAAGATTGATTAAAATATATCTTCCCAGGCTTCTTCTCAGGGGTTGTCTGGGTTATTCTTGACTGGATCAAGTTCTTCTGCCTTTTCATGATGATAAAGGTAGTTGTGGGCATTGTCACATGTGTCAGCTGGGAGAACAAAATCCCTTCCTTCTTCCTGGTCATCTTGCCCACCTCGTTGCCTCTGCTGGTTACCTGCACATGGGGAGCAGCTTCCAGTTGTATTTCCTGAGCTACCGCCAGAGGGGCAGCCATTGGGGTAACTCAAATCCCTGCAGGGATTGTCAGTTGCACCAGGTGCACTCTCCTGCAAGAACACAACCCCTAGTGCCTTGTCTCAGGCAGCTGTGCACTGGCGGGACCTCTGAATCTATCCCGGGTGGCTGCAGAGGAGGATGTTGGCAGTTACTGTGGGTGCAGCTGCTCCCAGGCTGCTCCTCTGCTATGGCAGGGCAGCGCCGGAGGGGAAATGGGTGGGAGACTGTTTATCACTGTGAGGATCTTCAGAGCTGCCCTGCCACCCAGGGGGTTAGGGCGCCAAGAGTTCCGGGATTCCCAGCTGCTGGGCTGATTCTGCCGGGATGCTTCCTTCCAGCCGTGAGGCCCCTGTGCCTTTAAGACTTTCAAAAACCACTCATTTCTTTTGTCCCAGGGGCACCACCTGTGGGGACTTACTGTTCTTTTTCCCTAATATCCAGCACACTATGCAATGTGTGTCTGCACTCCCAGTGCGGATAACTGGGGCTGGGTATTTAGCAGTCCTGGGCTCCCACTCCTTTCCCACTCTGACTCCTCTCCTCTTGCCAGGGAGCCAGGGTGGGGGGGGGGTGCTCGGGTCCCGCCGGGTCACTGCTTGTATCTTACCCCCTTAGTGAAGCACTGAGTTCTCACAGATGTAGATGTACCCAGGGTGTTGTACTGTATCTTCTGGTCTCTCTTTTAGGAATAGTTGTATTTGTTGTATTTTCAAAAATATATATGGTTTTGGGAGATTTCCACTGCCCTACTCACACTGCCGTGTTCCAATGTCTTATATGTTTTTTTCTACCCTGCAGACATTTTCTTCTTTTTATTTTGTGTTTTTGCTGCTTACATATGGACAAAGAATCAATTATTTATAATATGACAAGCAAGCATGTCCACAAAGAAAACCATCCTTCACATTCTGTACAAAATTACAGAGAAATAATGTTTGGTTTTGAATGTCTTTACCCAAATTGTTAGAGATTTCACTTACCAAATACTTCTGGCTCCCTTAGAAATTCATTTCATAACAGCAATATATTTGTAGTAACATTTAGCTATCAGACCAGCCGCAAAATGCAAAGCTGACTTCCTGTCATTTTCTTTCACTACATAAGTTATTTCTAGTTGCTTCTGTGTAGACCCATCAAATGTATTTTTAAAATGGCTAAATACTTCATGGATCACAGACTAAATTATGAGAATTTTATCTACAAACTCAGAGACATAATTACACATTCACAAATGCCCAATTGCTCTTTTGACCCATTCTGTATGATCTAATTGAGTTTATTATGTATACAATCTTTGTTTTAAATGCAATACAATTGGACTCTAGTATGCATTGAAATCCTCCTGAAAATAGCAGACTTGATCCCCAGTCAAAAGAAACAAATGCAAAAATACACAATTGGGACTACGTCAAACTAAAAACTTCTGCACAGCAAAGGAAACCATCAACAAAATGAAAGGCAATCTACTGAATGGGAGAATATTTGCAAATGATATATTTGATAAGGAGTTAATACCCAACATATGAAAAGACTCATACAACTCAATGTCAAAAAAAAGAAAAAAATAATCTGATTAAAAAGTAGGTGGAAGATCTGAATAGACATTTTTCCAAAGGAGACATAAAGAGAGCCAACAGGCACATGAAATGATTCTCAATATCATTAATCATCAGAAAAATGCAAGTCAAAACCACAATGATATATTATCTCACAACAGTCAACAATGGCTACTATCAAAAAGACAACAAGTAATGAAGAGAATGTGGAGAAAAGGGAACTCTTGTGCACTGTTGCTGGGACTGTAAATCAGTGCAACCACTATGGAAAACTACTTATGGAAGTTCCTCAAAAACCTAAAAATAGAAATATCATATAACTCAGTAATTGCATTTCTTGGAATTTACCCAAAGAAAACAAAATCACTAATTTGAAAAGATACATGCAATCTTATATTTATCACAGCATTATTTACAATAGCCACGTTATGGAAGGAGCCTAAGGGTCCATCAATAGATGAACATAAAGAATATGTGGTACATATATACAATGGAATATATTAAAAATCCATAAAAGAATGAAGTCTCAACATTTGCAACATGAATGGACCTAAAGGATATTATGCTAAATGAAATAAGTCAGACAGAGGCAAATACCATGCCTTCTCTTATATGTGGAATCTAAAAAACAAAACAAATGAATAAACAACAGAAATAGACTTGTAAACATGGACAACAGAATGGTGGTTGCCATAAGGTAGAGGGATGGAAGGATTGGCAAAATAGGTGAAGGGGATAAAGAGATACAAACTCCCAATTATAAAGTAAATTAGCCAAGCTGATGAAAGGGCAGCTTTGGGAATATAGTCAATAATACTGTAATTCCTTTGTGTGTTGACAGATGGTAATGACACTTATTGTGGTGAACATTTATATATATATATATATATATATATATATATATATATATATATATATATATATATATTTGAATTACTATGCTGTATACCTGAAGCCAATACAATATTGTATATAAGCTATACTTTAAAAAAATAAGATAGTCTTGAATCTAAATTGAGACAACCTTAAAAGTGACATATTAGTAAATGCGGCATGAGATATTTTATGTAAAAAAATGAAAGAGAAGCACAAAATATGAACGGCTTGATTTGGGAGCTATCATACACCTATAATCACTCTATTTTGACTTATTAGATTCTATTTGATCTAGGAAACTGTACATAAAATCATTTGTTTCTTGTTTAATATGCGGGCATGTGAAAGTTGTATCCATATACTTTGCATCAAATTTATAATTTTACCATATATGGGTATTACCAATTAAGATAAGGACAGCAGTTCTGCATGTTTCTACAATTATTTGCATTATTAATGGTTTTACTCTCAAGGTGCTATCCCTATTATTATAAATAATGAATTTGTACCAAACAACAGCTATGGAACTGGATGGGGAGAAAAGTAGAATGATACAAAGAAATGACTGAAAACATTTAAGGAAAAGAATTGGTTCACTAGCAAGCTAGAAGTCATTTTGAAATTATTTTTTATTATTTGTATTATTTTTTTATTTTTTTCAACTGACTTTAGAAACAACATTAGCACTTCTTTTCACTGGTACTAGTATTGTGACAGATATAAAGACATGGATTTAAATATATTAAAAATCACTACTTACTAGCTTTGTTCTAGGCTTAGGGCCTTTGACTTTGTATTTGAGGTAAATTGTTCCTACTGAACCTCTTTAGTGTTTTGTGGAAACAAAGCACTTGAGTAACTTCCTCACCAGGAGTATATCTAGGAATAGCATGACAAATCCAAATCCTTAGAGATTATACTTGTAGCTCATAATCTAGAGCCCTTATAACTAGATGGCACAGCAGCAATAGACATGAGACAATAGGGAAAACAAGAAATATTTGATACAAAATACCTAATAAAATAAAATGGACTCTTAGTCCATTTGGTTTGCTATAGTGAAATACCATACACTTGGTGACTTATAAATAACAAATCCATTTATAACAGTTTTAAGGCCTGAGAAGTTCAAGATCAAAGTGAATACCTTTGAAGCTTTTGTCTTCGCACCTGATTGATCAATCAGGAATCCATTGGTGAGTCTGACTTCTGAGCCAGTGTTTAGGATGATAATCTACTGAAGCATAGTAAAAGCATATTTTGACTTTTAAGGTTCTGAGTATACTCTACAAAGCTGGGTTAGAGTTCCAGACTTAAAACTTTCCTGTTTAAACAAGTATCTCAAGTGCCCAAAGTACTCTGGGCTATAGCCTTCTTATGGCATTGCTTAAATAACTTTGGGACTATGCTACTGGACCAAGGATGCCCAGAACTCTAGTAGAAAAATTGATGGGTTCATACATCTACTAATCTAAGATAAAACACAAAAGAATTAATTACATGGGATTGATTTTATGAGAAATATTATACTTTTTGTTTCGCATATTGTTTCTGGATATACAAAGCCCTCTTTGTTCTCTTTTCTATAATATGTAACAATTAGTATAAAACTCTTAGGAGAAAACATAGGCAAAATGCTCTTGAACATAAACAAGAGCAAATTCTTCATGAAAATATCTCCCTGGGCAAGGGAAACCAAAGCAAAAATGAACAAGTGGGACTATATCAAACTAAAAACCTTCTGTACAGCAAAGGACACCATCAGTAGAACAAAAAGGCATCCTACAGTATGGGAGAATATATTCATATATGATATATCCAATAAGGGTATGACATCCAAAATAAATAAAGAGCTCATGTGCCTCAACAAACAAAAAGCAAATTATCCAATTAAAAAATGGGCAGAAGATTTGAACAGATACTTCTCCAAAGAAGAAATCTCCAAAGATGGCCAACAGTCACATGAAAAGATGCTCCACATTGTTAATCATCAGAGAAATGCAAATTAAAACCACAATGAGATATCACCTCACACCAGTTAGGATGGCCACCATCCAAAAGACAAACAACAACAAATGTTGGTGAGGATGTGGAGAAAGGGGAACCCACCTACACTGCTGGTGGGAATGTAAATTTGTTCAACCATTGTGGAAAGCAGTATGGAGGTTCCTCATAAAACTCAAAGTAGAAATACCATTTGACCCAGAAATTCCACTTCTAGGAATTTACCCTAAGAATGCAGGAGTCTAATTTCAAAAAGACATATGCACCCCTATGTTTATCGCAGCACTATTTACAGTAGCCAATATATGGAAGCAACATAAGTGTCCATCAGTAGATGAATGGATAAAGAAGAAGTGGTACATATACACAATGGAATATTATTCGGCCATAAGAAGAAAATAAATCCCACCATTTGCAAAAACACGGATGGAGTTAGAGGGTATTATGCTCAGTGAAATAAGCCAGGTGGAGAAAGACAAGTACCAAATGATTTCACTCATATGTGGATTATAAGAACAAAGCAAAAACTGAAGGAACAAAACAGCAGCAGACTCACAGAACCCAAGAAGGGACTTACAGTTACCAAAGGGAAAGGGACTGGGAAGGGTGGGAAGGGAGGGAGAAGGGGAATGAGGGTATTACAATTAGCACACATAATATAGGGTGGGGCACAGGAAAGGCAGTATAGCACAGAGAAGACAAGTAGTGACTCTATAGCATCTTACTACGCTGATGGACAGTGACTATAATGGGGTATGTGGTGGGAACTTGATAATGGGGGGAAATCTAGTAACCACAATGTTGCTTATGTAATTGTGTATTAATGATACCAAAAAAATATATATGTGACAATTAATAGGTTATACTTTTGTAAATAGACATGAAACATTTGTCTTTTCTCCTTTCCTGATCCTTTCAGAATTTAGAAATTCTTATTGAATATTAGTATTTTCATGGTAATATAATTACTTGCTCCAGTTTAACAAGAATCTGTCTTCTTTGTAACAGAACACAATTGGAAACCCTGGCTATATAACCAAGGACTTGAGTGGAATGTCATATCTGAGAATGATTCATAAAATCAGATATGGCTTGACTTTATGGAACCAATGCTTTCAAAATCCTCTTGGATAAAGCAGCCTTTGACCTGGCTTATACAATTCCTGGCATTACAGGTGAATACAGAAGGTCTATTTGGCAGACCTCAAGAAGAAAGGGATTTGCTGAGATATATAGGTATTGCAGGTGAATAAGGTGGTCAGTTCTTGGCTTGGCTTCTTAGCCTTGTGTGGTTTTTAAAAGTCTAATCTGAGATTCTGCATGAAAAGTTCAAGTAAGGCAAACTTAAAAAGGTTTATGTAGTCAATTACCATTTTTGCTGCACTTACATAAGTAATCATGCCAAATCTAATGAGACTTGATACTCTGTAAAAAAAGAATAACCTTACTATGGATATCTTTGATCCAAAAGAGGGTAGACTATAAGAGATAAATTTTATGTTTCAGTAGAAAACTATAGCATACCCCTGTGGGTTATTAGATTCTAGTCCTCTTCATTGTCTTTGAGGTTATGCTATTTGTAAATTAGACTGGGTCCTAGTTTCTTGCACATTTTGTGAGAAATTACCAAATTCTCAATTATTCTAGTCTCCTTCATTATCTGGTTATGACTCTCCAAATTAACATTTCTAATTTTTCTACCACTCTTCTGACTTAAAGTCAGTAAGAAACAGAACCTATGACTAGAACTAGAACTAACCCAGACCCGTATAGATACTCTAGATTGTCTGTTGCTAATCTTCTTCCCTGTAACTAAAGAAGCCATACAAACTCTAGGTGGAAAAAGGACAACCTTCATACTTAAAGCTGCTGTTGTGTGGGCCACTAAGGATGTTTTGAGACCAACATACATAAATTTCAGTTTGTTACCCTACTAAGTCTCAACAAATGGTTCTGCTGAACTTTATTGAATAAAAAGTGACTGACTCAGAAATTAGCTTTTATTTTCAAACTAAAGAGTGTCTATTCTTTCCTTTGAACAAGAAGAGAGACTGAAAAATACTTTTTCCTTGCCAAACCTGTCAGGCTCCTCTGAGATGTTCTCTGCTGGCCAAGCTGTTCTTGGTCCCTGTTCTTGCTGCATCTGTATTTCCCAGCATTAAAAAAAATACTGTCAATTCACTTTAGAGAGAATCCTTTACCTTCAATATCTGATCAAATTCCTCATCCCCCACCTTTGTTGTATAAATCAATGGCCTTCCTTCAGCAAGAATACTAAGACAATTTAGCAAGAATTTCCACACCCCTGATGTCTCCTCTTAGTAATTCTTCATTCACCAATACCCATAACTGGCTACTTATCTGTAAATTCCCATTTTTTCTTGTTACATTTAGGGTTGAGCCTTATTTTTCTCCCCTGTTGTGATAATCTTGACACTTATAGAAAAGCTGCTACATAGAGTATTCCTTACAGTTTTACCACATGTCAGAATGTTTTTTCTTTAACAAGAGAAAGGACTTTGGAGCTTCCTACTCCACCATTTTCACTGACTGATATTCACCAATAGCATTTTAAAATATGACTTATTCATACTTTCTTAAATTGGAAAAAAGATATTTATAAATGAGTGAGAAAAGCTTTGTCAATATGCTCTAATAGAAATTATAAAGTCTAGAAATTATCTAGTCCCTCTTCCTATGAATAGTTTATGTTTATATTTTTTTATCTATGTGTATGTCTCTCTCTCTAGTTTTTTCTATCTATCATTTATCTATCTTATTTTATGGAATATTTTGTGTGTGCTGAAATATTATAGGCTACATATAACAAATGGCTGATATTTAAGATGAAATTTTAAAAGTAATCTTGATTTATAAAATACATAACATTTCTCTTGAACAGAATAATATACTTGGTTCTGACACTGTCCTGAAGAATTTATTAAGGACAATAAGAGACCAGTTCTTTTGAATGTCATTTTAAAATATTTGTCCTAATCTAGTAAGCTTGCATTAGTTGTGATAGTATGTTCATGTAATTTTGGATAATACACAAAATAATTTGTCTTCTGTGTCATGCTCATCTCTCCCCCATCCCATTAATTCTGGGAAGTCAAATATGATCATTTAATATTTTATGTATAAAACTTAAAAATACCATTGCTGTCTGGTTTATGTGGTCCTATACCCCAAAATTTTTTCCTCTTGGAGGAAAAAAGTGATTCCTTTTCTTCTTTCTCTAAACATAATATATGGATTTGCATCAACTTTTAAAAATCACAACACATGCTATTTTAATGTAACAATTTTAAGGATTTCTGACAACAGTCTGGAAAGTGTTTACTAGACATTTCAGATCTTTGTCTCTGTTCCTCTCCAAAGTTTCACTGTTTCATTATTATAAGATTAATTATAATACATCTCAAAAATTTGCCTGAGTATGCACAGCATGATTTCCTTTATGTGAAGTTAACCCAAAAAATAAAACACACATTTTAGTGGAAATAAAAATAGAAATTGCCTTAACTGAAGGGAAGGGGAATTATTTGAAAAGGATGCCAAGGAGCTTTGCCTTACAATATTTGAAGAAATAATGGCTGAAAATTTCCCTAACCCGTGGAAGGAAACAGACATCTATATCCAGTATATCCAGAGAGTTGCAAATAAAATGAACCCAAAGAAACCCACACCAAGACATAGTATAATGAAAATGTCAAAAAAAGACTAGGAAAGAATATTAAAAGCAACAACAATAAAAGTAAAAATGCAACTTATGTACATCAAAAACTCCCATAAGACTCTCAGCATATTTTTCGGCACAAATTTTACAAGCTGAATAGGAGTGGCCTGATATACACAATGTGTTAAAATAAAAAAACTTCCAACCGAGAATAATCTACAATTCAAAGTTATCATTCAGAATTGAAAGAGAGATACAGAGTTTCCTAGACAAGCAAAAGCTAAAGGTCTTCATCACTGTTAAATAAGCCTTACAATAAATGTTAAAGGGATTTATTTAAGCTTAAAAGAAAGGGTAAAAATTAGTAATAAGAACACATATGAAAGAATAAATCCCACTGAAAAAGTAAATATATAGTAAATGTAGTGGATTACTTATAAAACAAGTATGAAGGTTAAAAAAATAGTAAAACTAACTGATTACAAAATTAGTTAAGGAGCACACATGATTAAAATATGTAAAATATGTCATCAAAACATAAAATGTGGGAAGGGAGAATAAAAATGTTGATCTTTAGAATGGAATAAATCATAAAAGTTGTTAACTTAAATAGATTACTACAGATGTAGGTTGTTATATAAGCCTCATGATAACCAGAAATCAAAAACCTGTAGTGAATATACGAAAGAGAAAGAGAAAAGAATATGAGCATGCCACTAAAGAAATTCAGCAAACCATAAAAGAAGAAAGCAAGAAAATAAATGAACATAGAGGAACTACAACAACTAGAAACCAGTTAACAAAATGGCAATAATCACATGCCTATCAATAATTACTTTAAATGCAAATGGACTAAATTATCCCTTTAAAAGACACACAGTGACTGAATAGATTTTTTATCTATATGCTGCCTACAAGAAGCACACTTTAGAGGTGAGGACACACAGGGATTGAAAGTAAAGGGATGGGAAAAGATATTCCATGCAAATGTAAACCAAAAGAAAGTTGGAGTATCTATACTTATACCAGACAAAACAGATATTAAACAAAGATTATAATAAGAGATAAAGAAGGATATTACATAATTATAAAGTGGTCAATCCAACAAGAATATATAATATTTGAAAATATTTATGTCCTAAAATAGGAGGACCTAAATATGTAAAGTAAATATCAACAGACCTAATGGTAAGAAATAGCAAAATAATAATAGTAAGGGACTTTAATATCCTACTTACCTTAATGAACAGATCTGGACAGAAAATCAATAAGAAGACATCAGCCTTAAACAATATTTTATACCAGATAGAATTAACAGGTAATTGCAAAACCTTCCATCCTAAAGCAACACAAAACACATTCTTCTTATGTACAAAGATGCCACAAAGAAGAAAGTTACAAGTCAATATCCTTGATAAATATAGATGCAAAAATACTCAACAAATCATATCAAACTGAATTCAACATTACATTAAAAGAATCACATACCATGATCAAGTGGGATTCATTCCAGGGATGCAACGTTGGTACATCTGAAAATCAATGTGATACAGCATGTGAGCATAATGAAGGATCAAAATCACATCATCTCAACACACAATCTCAAACAAATAAGAAATAATGAGTGTTGGTGAGGATATGGAGAAACTCTCATGCAGTGTTGATGGGAATATAAATTGGTGCCACCACTATGGAAAACATTGTGAAGGAGCCTCAAAAAATTAAAACTAGAACTACCATATGATACAGTAATTTCACTTCTGGGTACTTATCCAAAGAAAATGAAAATTCTAAAATATATATTCACCCCTATATTCATTACATTGTTATTTAGAATAGCCAAAATATGGACAGGAACTAAGTGTCCATCGATGGATGAATTAATAAATAAATTTTAATATATATACATCAAAAGGGAAGGAAACAGACATCTATATGCAGTATATCCAGAGAGTTGCAAATAAGATGAACCCAAAGAGAGCCACACCAAGACACAGTATAATGAAGATGCCAAAAGTTATAGACAAGGAGAGAGTATTAAAAGCAACAACAACAACAACAACAAAACCCCCATAACTTATGTATAAGGGAGCTCCCATAAGACTCTCAGAATATTTTTCAGCACAGACTTTACAAGCTGGATGGGAGTGGTCAGATATATTCAATGAGTTAAGAGAAAAAATTACAGTCAAGAATAATCTACCTGGCAAAGTTATCATTCAGAATTGAAAGAGAGATATATATTCAATAGTATATATATTATTGCGGGAAAAATGGAAGTTTTCAATGAGAATTTTGGTCTGGCCTTCAGAGTACTCATTGCATATACCTATAAGAGCTTGACTGCACATCAGTGTTATGTTTACCAGTGGCAGAACCGCTAGTTGGTCATGGGATTACCAAACTGCTGTAAGGGTTTGGAGAGGAAACAATCATTCTCTCTTCCCCTCTGTTCTGGTACATAATTAGTCAGGTACTTACCAGTCACCAGAGACGTGTCCATAGAGTTCCTCCCCAGGCAATGGGCAGGGGGGACGAGTAGTACACTGCAGCTGGGGAGAGAGAGCTTGGGTAGAGGAGCCATGCAAGAGCGGGTGGTGCATGTTGGGAGAGAGAGACCCAAGCACTGTGTTTGGAATGAGAGAGACTGAGTCATGAGAATAAAATACCCTTTAATGTCCAAACTCTCACCCTTGTTTTCATTTGTTCTCTCTAGATTCATAGCAAATTGCTCCAGGCAAGGAACCACCTTCCCCCAAGAGCTACATTTTGGTGTAGTCAGCAGGGTCCAGTAAACCCAAAGAACTGTCCTCATGGGTGTGATGTTTCAGTAGGCTGCCTCTGTGGGTGGTGGGGAAACACTGAGTAATCCTGATACCCCATGTATGGTGGGGAAATACCTAGAGAATCCCCCTATGGATAGTGAGGAAACACCTGTGGATCCCCCAGGGGGCATTTGGTCTGGGGTATTTTGCCCCCTAGAGGATTGAGACCCTCCCCAGAATTGGGGAGGGATGGGGGCACCAGAGGGAGTGGAGTTAGCTCTTTTTAAAATAGGGGACTCCTTAGGGGAACTGAGTGTCCATGTGGTGGCAGGAACTATGGGATAGATGTTTCACACAGCACTGGTAAGGGTTACCAAAGAAAGAGATGAACTTCAGTGGGAAGTGGCAGAACAGAAATGTGAGTTGTGGGATGCTATAAGGAACAAAAGAAAGCTATTAAAAACATGCACTTCTGGATTGGCTGACAGAGGAGCTTCATGCCGTATAGCCTACTCATGGTAATTCGCCATCTTTCCACTAGATGGCAGATGTATGCTGAGCTCCAACAGGTGTTATGGGAGTTGGGCATGAAGAATGTCATTTATAACCCAGAACATCAGGGCCAAGATGGGGAGTTGTTCACTGTGGAAATGAGAAATCTGGTGTTCCACACAGCTCCCTCATCCCTCTTTGTGTCCCTAGTGACTATTCTTGCCCTTCACTTAGAGCAACCTATAAATGAGGTTCTTGTACTACAGAAGACCTGGGAGAAGTTGAGACAATGAGAGCACAGAAGGAGATATGGTCTGCTACAGAGAGAAAAGGTTTAAAGGGCCCCATGAAGGCCTCAAGGACCCAGATGTGGGTTGATTTGATAAATGTGGGGGCAGTAAAATCAAACCTGATGGAAAGCCCAATAAGATCTTGGTATAGCTGTGGCAACAGTGAAAGCTGGAGCAGTGGTTCCAGGACACAGAAGCCAGAGGCAAAGCCCCATGTGTCTGCAGGACTTCCTGGGGATGAATATGCAGACGCCATCTGGCCCACTGCTGGGTGATGATTGGGTATTTCAGTTTGGCTGAGGGGAGGGTCAAGGCCCTTGGCTTGGGGGGTTGCTTGAGGTCTCTTGTGCCAGAGGTCAAATGTTGAGTAATTTAATAAATTAGTCCCCAGTGAATGTGTAGTGTGTTTGGCTCTGGTGGGCACAGGAGCTGAATGCTACCTGATTTACTGTGACCCTGGGTAGTTTCCTGGGAACCCCCACTGTTATAAATGGTTGCAGGGGTGGGGCTTTCAGAGTGTAATATGCTCAAATCACCTCAGGATTAGAGAATCTAATATTGAGTATGATGTTATGCTCACCTCTGATTGTGTTACACATAAATATAGCATTATTGCAAGAGATTTTGTGTCTGTAGGCTACTAGAGTGTTTATCTGGCACTTGGAACAAATTCTGAGGTCCTTGTGCCACTTGGCATGCAACGGCATCAGGTGGGGCTGGGAAAGAAAATGTGCATTTACCTCCACCATTGCAAAATTGACAGTCAGGGCCATGGAGGCCTTGAGTGAGATAGATCCATAAAAGTCCTGTGAGCTGGATATCCATGTGACTGAACATGGCTGTGGCTGGGGCCTCTGGCAGTGGCTTTCAGGCCATTTGCCTTTGGCATCCTCAGGGAATGATGAAGCAGATGACTTGGTCCAGGGAAGAAGACAATGTGGGCTGTTACCTAGAGACTATGTGGCCTTGGACGCTTTGACACATGGTCCAGTGATGGCTGACCATTCTGGCACCTTGAGGACAAGGCCTAGAAACTGGCCTCCTGTGTGTTCCTGGTGTAAAAGCTGAGTGGCCCCCAAAGATCACAGTAGTGTATGCTAAATGGCTGGAATGTAAGAGCATCTTATGGGAGAGTTTTGTCTTATTCTGGCCAGTGCATGTGCCTCCAGTAGTGTGCATCTACCCAAGTCCTGCCTCTTTCCTATCACAGGACAACTCTCTGCATGCATCCTACCTTATGGACAAGATTTGCCCATATTGGTATCATTAAAACATGTGTCTTACCACCCTTAATGTTATTTCTCTTCTACAGTCTTTGTGGATTGGGCATGCCTCCTAGAAATGGCTGCTGCTTGCTGAGTATGCCTCAAATCCCCACTGGTTCAGGTGCTGGCCTCCTGTGGAACATGTGGAGCTATGGACTCAATGTGAGGAAGACTTTGAATGTAGCTGGATCCTCAGGCTTGAGGATTGTTATGGTTTTTTGTCATCTGTAATTTGATAAAGCTGTATATCCTACAGTACTCTAGATTTCTCACACAGGGTCCATTGTGGAATAATGGGGACACATAGATTGTGAGGTGAGAATTTTCATGGGGTAGATTGTGGGGAAAATGGAAATTTTTGACCAGAATTCTTTCTTGGCCTTGATAGTGCCTGTTATATATACATATAAGAGCCTGTTTGCACACAATGTGATGTTTACTTCTAGAAGAGCCACCAGTTGGTCACAAGATTGCTGGCCTGGGGCAAGGGGTGGAGAGGAAACATCCACTCTCTCCTCTCTTCTATTCCTGGAATGCAATTGATCAGACACTCACTAGTCACCAGGAACCCACTCGCAGAGTTCCTCCTGGGACTAGAGGTTGGGGGAAGTGGGGCATGGTGTGGCCAGGGAGAAAGAGCTTGGTAGTGGAGCTGAGTAAGAGGGGGTGGAGAGTGCTGGGAGAAAAAGAGTCGAGTACCCAGGGTTGAAAGCAAGAGAGACTGAGCCATGATTATAAAAAACCCTTTAATCCTCAACCTCTCACCCTTCTTTCCTTTTCATCTAATTGAATTCATAGGGAACTTGTTGTCCCAGGCAGGGAACCCCCTTCCCTCTGGAGGTACAATTGTGTATGTGTGTGAATATATATATATATATTTATTTATTTATTTATTTATTTGTGCAGGCATACACACACACACACACACACACACACTAGAGTATTATTCAGCCATAAACAAAATGAAACCTTGCCACTTGCCACACCAAAAAGGGACTTCTAGGTCCTTATACTAAGTGAAATATGTCAGAAAGAGTAATACAAATACTCCTATGTACTGTATGATGTCTCCTATGTGTGGAATCTAAAAAAACAAAAAGTAAAACTCATAGATAAAGTCATGACTCCAGGTTCATAATCTTTAAGTCAGTCATTCTTTTTGTTCCTTTTTGATGTTCCAGTCTTTGGGAGACCATTTGTTTGATGATTAAAGGCCACAAATACACATTTAATTTAAAGCTCTTAAGAGAATGCAAAATGCACCAGGGAGATTATTATTATTATAAACAGGGTAATTCCCAATGCTTGGAGAACTCTTCAAACTCATGGTCCCCAACAGCCAAACAAATCAAAATCAAATAAGTGAAAGAAAAACCCACTAAAGGAATTACCTTTTTAAGCCAAGTGGTTTCCTCAATGATCTTATGTAATTGAGTTTTAATTTCTCCCATAGTGTTAATTCAGGTGCAGCAGGTAGTAGTGGCCATAGCATAAATACCTCCTTGCTTGGCTGAAAAATAATCAGGGGCTCTCCTACTATCAAGAACAACTTTGGCCAGAGAGTCTAAGGAGCTTTATTGAATAGCTACTGTCTCAGAAATGTATTCTGCAATATCTTTGAATAAAGGAGAGGATTTTAAAAAATACTCTTATTTATATTTATTCCTAACCAGGGAAGTGTGGTACTGCCAAAGGAAGTTAATCATGAGTCATTAATGCCTCCTGGTAGGTTTTTTTCTAACTCAGTGTTGTAAATCTAGGGAAGTCAACCAATGGGGTGTCTTATTTCACTTGTGAAAAATTAAGGGAACAGTTAGTCTAAGAGGCTATCTGTGTGCCAACTATTTAGGAATTCCTAGGCCTAAGGAGAGTTATAAACACCACAAAGACAAAGCCTGTTAGGGTACATACCATTCCACTAAGGTAGCTCTATTAATAGACAGATAGGAGTTTTTAATGACAAATAAGGTGTAATTTACTGCCCACCTTAGCCTGGGAGATATGGGTGATGGTATTATCTTTCCAGGCCAATGTTAGAGACAAAGTGAGAAAAGGAGGAAGAAAGGGTTTCAAGTTTAAGGTACAAAATCTGGATCCATTGCCTTGGGAGGAAGCATTCTAGCTTGATATTACGTTCTTCTCTTGCCAAGTTGATTTGGAGATTTCTAGCAACTGCACAGGCCCAGATGTTAGGTGGAAACTACTTGTTATATGCATATCCAAGGTTTAAGTCCTTGACATTTGGCTGCCATCTGGGCAGTGAAGAAGACCTGGTATAGTCCATTCCAAGGACAGTCTTTATTCTTACTAATTATAAATCAGAAGGGTGAAAAAAATGGGAACGTTCATTTGGATAGTTGGAGCCAGATTTTTGAAGAAACAAGAATTCAGGGACCAGGGAAATTTACAGATATATAACAAACCTCAACTCACAGGACTTTAATCTAAAGTAGACAAAGGTATAAACATAATTTTTTCTCTCTACAATTACTCTCATTTTTATAGTAAAAGTAATTTATTTGTGTTAAACTTTGATTATTTATAAAAGTGTAGCAAAAATAGTGAATGACCATATAATCTCTTTTTATGACTTATTTTTTAGAAACTTCTAAGCAGGATACCAAGTCAATTTTTTTTGAAAGAATTAGAATTTGGAATAAAGATTTGGAATATCCTCAGCCTATTTATTTTGAAAGGAACCTGTTTAAGAAAGACTAAATGGGCTTGGCCAAATGACCTTCTTATACTATTAGTCAGCCATCTGAACAAAAGACAGGAGCTCTTCTTAAAGACAATGGAAGAACGACCCCACACTCCCCAAAAGCAATAAAAAAATCATCAGAGTGGTTTCAAAGTAAGAGATGCAGTACCTGTGGCACCTGGGAAATTCTTGCCCAACTCCACTTCACGTTGTGGACTCCACTCTCTGCCCTCTAGAGTTGCATTCCTTGGCTACTCCAGGTGTTTTTCCACTGGACCTCAGCATGATGTGCACTGTGCCCAGTAGTCCTGCAGTCACATTACTGCATCCACATAGATCTCAAAGGATGTCCAGAAGAGCAGCAGGCACAGGACCCCTGGGCCTCTGGGGGCCCAGTTCCTGCCATGTAAAATTGTGGTACAGTGCCTCCAGAAGGTAGGAACCCCCATCCTACAATGTCCAGAATATGGGACCTCTGACACAATAGGTAAAGAAGGTGAGACACCCCCCTGCCCCCACCCACAGTGATCCTGGAAGACAGAATTGAGCCAAAGTGGATTATTCTCAAGCTTTAATATCTTATGGAGTTTTCCTCACAGTTTGGACTTACTTGGGACCTATTACCCCTTTCTTCTTTCCTATTTCTTCCTTTCAGAATGAAAAATCTACCCTATGCTTTCTTCACTATAGAATGTTAGAAGCACTTTAATTGTTTTGGGTTCACAAGTTTACAGCTAAAGAAGAATTTACCTAAGGGTAAATTAAAATTAAGCCTCACCCACAGCTGATTTAGATGATATTTAGGTAAGATTTTAGACTTTAGATTTTTTAGTTGATACTGGAGCAAGTTAAGACTTTTGAGGTTATTGGGATAGAATGAACATATTTTGCATGCAAGAATGGCATGAATTTTGTAGTGTAAGGGGTAAAAAGCTATAAATTGAATGTTTATGTTCCCCTAAAATTCATTTGTTGAAACCTAATTCCTAATTTGATGTTTTGAGGTAAGGACTTTGGGAGATGACTAGCTCATAATGGCAGAACTGTCATGAATGGAATTAGTATCCTTTTAAATGTGAACCCAGAGAAATCTCTCACCCTTTCTCTATGTAGGGACACATCTAAAAGAGCCATCTATGAATCAGGAAGCAGATTCTTGTCAGACTCCAAACCTGTCAGTGCCTTGATCTTGGACTTCCCAGCCTCCAGAATGGTGAGAAGTAAACTTCTATTGTTTATCAGCCACCTAGCCCACGGTATTGTTATAACAGCCTGAATGAACTAAGGCAATCACAATATTTTTAAAGTTGATGTGTGAAGAAAGTCTCTGCTTAATTAGCATCTGATTATAGACATGAAATATTTCAACAACTGTTTCTGTGTCTGTGGTCTTTAATTTATGAGAAATAATGTGGATGGTCAATTTTCATAGATAGCCTACTACATGCCAGTTAATTTGTACTTAGGAGATTTGTGTTATTTCTATATATTTGTGATTGCACACATATTTTTAAATGCAATTTAATGTGCTTTTTTTTAATGTTATATTTTTTAAATGCTAATCTTAAAAATTATACAGTTATATGGCCATTTAAAAGGAAATAAAATTCTATTTAAATGAGTTTAGAAACAAATAACACTTCACAAGTCACAGTTTTTGCAATCGTCCTTTTACAAACTAAGTATTTTTTATATTAATCACTTCAGGTTTTCCATTTAATTAATTGGTTAATACCTATACTATTTTGAAGCAAAGTTTTATTTTAAAATATAACTTGTAATCAGAAACATAAAAATCTTCACTACGTTTAACCACCTCCAAAAAGGAAAAAAAATTTAAAAATTATGCCAAAATCAGGAATTAGCATTCAAGATAACTCAATAAATTATTCCCCAAAATAAGAACACAGCAGACATTCAAGTAAATAAAGGGCACACACTATGAATTGTCAATTCACAAAAGAAAACATATGAAAATACCATAAACAATTTCACCAGAAATAAAAGTGGACTCTTAAACAAATCCATGAATATATTTTTCACCCATGACATTGGCAAGATAGGATATTCTAAAAAATGTAAAATGTTGATGAGGATATTCAATGACATTAGGTTCAGCAGTTACTTCTTTTATGACACCAAAAACACAGGCCATAAAACTAAAGTAGATAAATTGGACTACAACAAAATTAAAAACTCCTGTGCATCAAAGGACAAGATCATCAGTGAAAAAGCCACCTATAGAATGGAAGAAAATATTTGCAAATTCTATATCTGATAAGGAATTAATATTCAAAATATATCTAAAAACTACTACAATTCAACAGCAAAACAACAAATAACAATTTAAAATGTACACCAAGGACGATACAAGTCATTCCTAGAATCAGGACAAAGATATTCAATACTAGAGAGGCAGCTCCTAGAGCCATTCTGGGTACCTACCAAAACTTAAACCATATTTGGACAGAGCCAATTTACTTCTGGACAGTTATCTTATTAAACCCTAGGTAATGAGAAAGTTCTCCATAAAACAGAATCAGCAAAAGGGGCTTCTTGTTAAAATGAAAATGGTATCTCCAGAATCAATCTAAATCAGCCCTACTGGAATGTCACAATTTCCTGATGTAATAGCCACTGCCCTGCCACTTAGGTTAGCTTTCCAAAACCCCCAGAAAGGCCTCTACTTCTTGCTTGATGGAGATTAAAGGGAGGATGGTAAACATTCTCAAAGCAAGAAAAGCAATGTTTTAATAGATGGAGTGAGCATGAGGTATAAGGGAGCCAGATAATGGATAACAGTGTTCTATCACCTCTATTCAAACATACTAATTTCCACATGGGGAATATACCAAAGCATCCAATGGGCTGGAATGCATGAAATATTCCTAGAAGTAAAATACACCCTCAATGAACATTTTCCTAATGTTCGTATTTTTACTGATTTCTGGTTATTGTCTAATGGGCTAACTAATTGGTTGAGATGTTGGCAAAATCAGGAGTGAGATATACAAAGTTCAGACATTTGGGTTAAAGATATGTGAGAAAATGGAATCAGATGGCTTCCACTCTCAAATGCTTCACCTCATCCAGCTCTGGACAATATTTCCTGTATTTTGGCTTTGCTCAAAATTTTAATAGATTTTTACTCTGTAGAATGTTTCCCCAAATACTTATCCACCACAACCCACACTAGCCACAGCTCTCCAATGCTACAAACAAGTTTTCCAATAGTGTGTCCTGGTTATAATGGGTTTTTTTGGAGCAATAATTTTGGCGGCAGTAGGAACAACACATGTGCAGAACACCACACAACAACGAAAAGAAACATGGACAGATAAAACCAAGGAGATATCCACACAAGTTAAACAAAAAGCCAAAAGACTAGAATTCTTGGCTGAATTTCATCATACTTTAGGGGCCTAAGTGTTACATAATTGCAAAGCCCTTAATTACTTATTGGTACTGAATGAGGAGAGGAGCTGTTCCCTTGTTAGTATATCTTGCTGTAAGTGGGTAGATTACACTCACTAAGTTTTACAGATAACCCAGGATACTCACCAAAAAAGCCATAATTTAACTCTATTGATAACACAAATTTAACAAATAAAAAAATTTTTCCTTCTCTGATCTATTTTTCTGGCCTTCCTCACTTAATGGGAAAACTTGCTATGAATGGGTTTTGAAATCCTGGTTTATGTCCTGATAGAATTCTGGATCTTTAGGATGGTTTATCACTGGCTTCATACAAAAGCAATATCAATATACAATAGAGATTCTAAAACAATATGGGCCAGGGGATTGATTGTTATAAAAATGGGCCAAAGATGGCACCTGTGGCTTCCATGTTGTTTATTTTTCCACAGCAGGCTAGGATTGTTAGACTAAAGTCTGATGATGCTAAACTCAAATTTTCATGCATCTATTCCCTTTAAATACAGCCCAAATGAGTAAATTTTGAACCACTTAGAGATTATTTTCCCTACATATCCTGTAAAACTGCTCTTAACATCTAATCACAGATAATAACCATGCAATTATAAACATCCCCAAACTACTGCTGCCTTTCAGAGCTCTCTGTTCCAGAGGCTATCCGTCTTGCTGCTGTGTGACATCACCTAGACATATAAGCCCCCTCTCAGATTTCTCCTTCCACACAGAGAAGCCCCTTGCCCTATTCCCCTTCTAGGTGATGGTCTTGCCCTGCTGTCTCTGTAAGGTCTCTTGGAAAGGATGTTCCATCCATGCAAGTCTGTCTAAGGATCATCCCACAAAGCTTGCTGTGTGTCACTGTCTCTTGTGGCCCCATTTCTTCCTTCATCAATCCCCAAGTCCTTAAACATATCACATAATTCCACAAAGTACATTCATAAAATAAGAAGTTAGATATCTCTCCATTTAATCTTATGAATCCAGGATATGTCTGACATAAAAATTAGAAAAAATACAAGAAAATAAAATTTCAGATCAGTACATCTGATGGACACAGACACAACATCCTTAGCCACATATTAGCAAATCAAATGTAGCCATAAAAAGGGGAAACACATCATGAATGTCAGTCTGTTTGGGTTTGGGTTGCTTTAACAGAATATCATAGACTTGGTGGCTTACTGGGAAATTTATTTCCCAGTTTTAGAGGTTGGAAAATTCAAGATCAAGGTGCAGATTTGGTATCCAGAGAAAACCCACTTTGTAGTTCATAGAAAGCTATCATTTCACTGTGTCCTCACATGGCCGAAAGAACAAGGGAGCTAGCTCTCTGTGGTGTCTTTTATAAAGGCACTAATCCCTTTAATGAGAACTCTCCCCTCATGACCTAATTGCCTCCCAATGTCCCCACCCCCAAATACCATCACATTGTGAATTAGCTTTCAACATATGAACTTTGGTGGCGGGCACATTCAGTCTATTGCAATGGCTAGATATAGTTTATTATGGGTATGCAAAGTTACATTAACATCAGTCAAACTAAATAGAACTGACCTTATTAATTTAATAAATGAAAGAATCCATATAATTATCTAAATAGATACAGTCAAACCATTTGACAAAATACATCTATGATAAAATCTCTCAGAAAGTGGATTACAGAAGGGATAGATTCTTATAGCAAAAATCTATGAAAATGTAACTGCTAACATCATTCTTAATGGTGAAGTATGTACACTTTCTCCCTTATAGTGAGAAGTATTATACAATGCAAGAGGGCAATAAATATGAAATACAAGGCCCACATTTTGTACATAAACTGTCAGGTTATAAGGTTGAAACCTATAATACACATAAGTGGGTGTGGGTAAAATTGCAATATTTCCAGAATCTTTTACCTGGCCTTAGTGCATACCCATATCAATAGCTGTTTCCAAGGGGTGGAGGGAAGTAGTTCATCTCTGTATCAATAGGTGATTACATGGTGGAGTAAGGGCATATCTGGACTGGAGAGGTTCACTGGGGACGCTTTTTGCAGCTGGGTCATATGAGAGGCACAGGCAAGCAGAAGTAGATGACTGCTTGTAAGAAATAAATGGGTTCCTCCCACTTTATTCCTTCCTTTGACAGATTTCTATTTCAAAGGTAATTTGCCCCTGGCTGGGAAAATATTTTCCCCCTGGACTTACACTTGGTGGTAGTTGGCAGGACCTCTGAACCTGAAATCTGTCTTCATGGGTGTGATGCTTGGACAGGCTCCCCCTGTGGATGGTGGGGAGGACCCAGTGGCTGCTGCAGTGGGGGGTGATAATTCACCCTTACTTCTGGCAGAGGTGGAAGGTGCAGCTTAATCTGGCAACACTCTATCCATGGGTCTTCCCCCTTGGGAATACCCTAGTGGGAGTATGGTCTAGGGTAAAGCACCTCCTAGAGGGGTGGGGCCTTCCCCAGAATTGGAAAAGAATGGGGACACTGGAAGATGTGGAGTCAGCACTCCCTGAGATAGAAGACTGCTTAGAGGCCCTTAGTGGTCATGTAGCAGCCAGGATTGTGGGATGTTTGTCTCTTAAGATAATGGAGAGGGTTACTGAGGAGAGAGACCTACTTTGGCATTGCTTGCAGGAGCTGGACGATGACCTCTGGGATACTCTTAAGAAAGACAGACAGTTACTGAGAAGACAGGTCACCCTCCTGGAAAGATACATTAGAAGTGAGGGAGGAAGCAGCGGGTGAATCTTCATTTCAGGAGCCTGTGGGGGAATGGGAGGAAAGAGTGGTGCTTCCCGCCCCAAACATGGTTGAGGAGATGTTAAAGAAGCATGAGGGGGTGGGGCCAAGGGCCAAACTGTTGTAGAGACCACTGTCCAAGGCACCAGCCACCCGCATATTAAATGCCCACCTGGTTGTAATTAAGAAAGTAAAAACTTAACAACTGCAGAAAACTCAGGGGCAGGAGCAGCCCCTTCCACAGGTTGTAGAGCACTCCATGCTCTGCCCCTATACCCAAGATGAGCTAGTGGACATGAGCATCCAGTTTCACCAGAAGCCATGGAAACCTCTGCCTACATGGCTTCTGTGTCTCTGGGATATGGGGGTGGAAAACATTGTTATGTTGCATTCTGAAATGGGTAGACTGGCTTCCCTGATGGATAACCCTTCCCTCTGGCAGCAGTTGCAAAGTGCCCATCACACCTCAGGGAATCAGGGAATCTCCTCAATAACCCTCTCCACTATCTTGAGAGACAAACATCCCACAATACACAGGGAATCTGGATCGTCTGACAGTGGCCATCAGGGCATTTTGGCCTAATCAGGGTGATTTATCACATTTACCCACTAGCTAGAAAATAAATGCAGGGCTCCAGCAGTTGTTATTGGATCTGGGTATGAAAAACATCAACTATAATATGAACTCCAAGGGCCCTGATGTGGAGTTGTTCACTGTAGGAATGAGAGATCTGATGCTCCATACAGCTCCCCCATCTCCCTTTGGGTCCCTGGTGACTACTCTTGCCCCCGACAATGGGCAACCCATAAGTGAGGCTACTCGTACTTTAGCAGATCTGGGGGAGGTTGAAACAATAGGAACACAGAAGGAAGTATGGGCTACGACTGAAAGGAGAGGTGCAAAGGGCCCTGTGAAGATCCCGAGGACCCAGATGTAGGTTGAGCTGATAAAGATGGGGGTATTGAAAGATAAACTTAATGGGCAGCCCAATAGGATCTTGTTAGAACTGTGGTACCACTTAAAGCCCAGAGCAGCAGTTCCAGCTACTGTGTCCAGGACACACAAGTCAGAGGCAAAGCCCCATGTCTGGCCTGTGTCCATGCAAGTCTTCCTGGGGCACAGTACTCAGGCTCCACCTGGGCCTTCAACACCACAGGAGGATGATTGAACATCATGGTTTGACTGAGGGGGTGTCAAGAGCCCCATCTTTGGGGAGAAGGTGGGGACTGGAAGCCACATGTAGAATTAGCAATGCATTGGTCCTCCATGAGTATACAACATGACTTGGCATTGGTGGTTAGAGGAGCTGAATGTTCTCTGATTTATGGCAACCCAGAGCATTTTCCTGGGACCTCTGCTGTGATAGATGGCTATGGGGATAAGGCAATTAGAGTGAAGAAAGCCCAAATCCCTTTGGAGATAGGGTGTTTACCCCCAAAGGAGTATTCTGTGCACATTTCTCCAATCCCTGAATATATTCCAGTTGTCTACATCCTGCGGGGACTATGGTTACTGACTACTGCCGGTGAGTTCAGACTGAGGATATATGAGGTAAAGGCAGTTCTGAGGGGACATGCTAAGTATCTGCCTGTAGCTCTGCCTATATCTTGGCAGGTGACAAATGCTAAGCAGTATAAATTGACTGGGGACACAAGAAAATTGGAGAAACTCTACAGGAGTCAGAGAAGGTGGGCATCATAAAGCCCACTCATAGTCCTTCTAATTCCTTAGTGTGCTCAGTGAAAACCCAGATGAATCATGGCTTATGACTGTGGATTACAGGAAATTGAATAAATTCACACACAATTTGCATGCTGCTGTCCCCTCTATAGCAGCCCTTATAGACACCACCCATCATGAAATGGTGATACATCATTACTTTGTGGACCTTGCTAATTCTTTCTTCTCTATTGACATAGCACCAGGAAGTCAGGAACAGTTTGTCTTCATGTGGGAAGGCTAGCAGTGGATATTCACTGTCCTTCCACAGTTATACCTCCACAATCCCACAATTTGTCAAGGACTTGTAGCTCAGGACTTGGCCACATGGAAGAAACCACAAATGGTGTGTAATATATCATTACATTGATGATATTATGCTCATATCTGATTCTCTTGCAGATTTAGAAAGGCCCATTCCTAGACTGCTGCAAAATCTAAAGGAGTAAGGATGGGCTGTGAATAGCACCAAGGTTCAGTGACCTGGTTTATCTGTAAAGTTCTTGGGGATTTTTTGGTCAGGTAGAACTAAAGTTATCCCAGAACCAGTCATAGAAGAGGTTCAGGCTTTCCATACCCCTATCGCTGTGGCAGTATTACAAGACTTTTGGGGTCTTTTGAGCTACTGGAGAGTGTCTGTCCCACACTTGAAACAAATTCTAAAGCTCTTATACTGGTTGGTACAAAATGGCATCAGGTGGGACTGGAATGAAATATGTGCACCTGCTTTTACTACCACTAAGCAAACAGTCAAAGCTGTACAGGGCCTTGAGTATAATGAATTCATCAAGGCCCTGTGAGCTAGATGTTCATGTAACTGCAGATAGTCATGTATGGGGCCTTTAGCAGTGGCTTGGATGAACACATCAAGTTATTGGATTCTGGTCACAACTATGGAAAGGAAGAGGTGTCTGGTACACCTTGACAGAGAAGCAACTGGGTGCTATGTATCATGCATTGCTGGCTACAGACTGCATCAACAGAACAAGTCTAACCAAGGTAATAACCACCTATCTCACATCATCAATGCAAGACTGGAATCAGAGGCCATGGAGTGCTGTAGCACAGACACCTACACTGGCCAAATGGCACACATACTTACATCAGTGTAGTTTCCTGTCTACTAGCCCCTTAAGTGGAGAACTCCAACACTTACTGGGGCCAGTGACAGATACCAGTGGAGAGCAGGAAGAACTTGATTTTGAGACACTGTTAGCCAAGAGTCCTTATCAGGAGGGAAATGGCCCTATACCTGAAGATGCTTGGTATACAGACAGCTCCAGTTGTGGGCAGCCGACCAAGTGGAGGGCTGTGGCTTTCCATCCTAAGACTGAGAGAATATGGATGAAGGATGGAAAGGGAAAGAGCAGTCAATGGGCTGAGTTGCTGGCAGTATGGCTTATGATCACTAGGAGCCCTCCCGTATAGTTGTCTGCACTGACAGCTGGGTCATCTATCAGGGCATGACCCTGTGACTACCAACATGGCACCATGCCAACTGGATGGTTTGTCACTGGCCCCTTTCGGGGCAAGAGTTGTGACAAGACCTATGAGCCTCTGGTCAGACCAAGACTGCTACCATATATCATGTGACTGGCCATTTGCCTTTGGCATCCCCAGGAAATGATGAAGCAGACACATCAGCTCAGGTGCAACGGCTAGAAGGAAAGCCTGCCTCTAATGTAGCCTAAAGGTTACATCAGCATTTGTTGCAGTCAGGGCAAAAGACAATGTGGGCTGTAGCCCATTGGTGGGGCTTGCTGTTGACCTTTGAAGAAGTCAGTAGAGCCCTGAAGGAGTGCCTTGTGTGCTCTAAGAAGGATTTAAAATTAGTCCCACTGCAACATGGGGCAATAGTCAAGGGGTTGATTCCCCTTGTCAGGTGGCAGATAGAATATATTGGGCCTCTGCCCATATCAGAAGGATATCGGTATGCCATGACTTGTGCAGACACAGCTATTGGACTATTGGTTGCATTTCCTGCATGTCGTGCCAATCAACAAATGAACAAAAGTGGCTTAGAGCATCTCTTTGCAGCCTATGGCTGGCTGCAGGTGATTGAGAGTGATCAAGGCACCCACTGTCCTGGACATGCGTTACAGGACATAAATTGGAAGTTCATGTACCATATAACCCTACCAGGGCAGCCATGGTAGAGAGGTACCATGGTTTGTTGAAATCTGGCCTGAAGTCGGACACCAATAGTCTATGGGGCTGGTCAGTTTGCTTATGGACAGTGTTATGGCATTTGAACAAGAAGCCTGGGAAAGGAGCCTTGAGCCCTGTGGACATGCTAATGCTAATGCACATTGCTGCCTCTCCTATTTATACTACTGTATGTGCAAACCGAAGAATTACTGAAGCCAGGATATGGTCATCAGAGCAGCATCCTGATGCCAGCCCCTACTGAGTTAAACCCTGGAAACTCTGTTGAGTGAAATGGACCTGAACTTTTTGACATATGGACCAGCAATGGCTGGCCCTTCTGGCTCCTTGATGAAAAGGCCTGGAAGCTGGCCTCCAAAGGTCATGGTAGTGTCCCCAAAACACTGGGGAGGTAAGAGAATCTCATAGGGAAGTTTTTTCTTATTTTTATAGTCAGTGCATGTACCTCCCATTGTCTTACATTTTCACCCATTTGTAACTCCCACAGGGAGGTGGGTGAAAGTGTGGTATGCTAGACTGGGATGAGATCCCATTCCTGCCACTCTCCTGTCACAGGACCACTATCTTGCATGCATCCTACCTGATGGACAAGATTTGCCTATAATGGTTTCATTAAAACATGGATCTTATTGCCCTTAAGGTTATTTTCTTCTATAGTAAGTATGGCCTGGTCCCACCTCCTGGCTGCAGCTGCTGTGTGATTGCTGCTCTGAACTCCCTACCTGTTCAGCTACTAACTGCCTGTGGAATGCTTGAGCTATGGACTTAATCTGCATAGGACTTTGAACCTAGCTGAATCCTCTGTTGAGGATTATCATGATTTTATTGCTGTTTTTTTGTATGTTATTAGTCTGGTTACAGTGTTCCAGTTTTCTCACACAGGACTCATTGTGGAAGATGGGGAATGTGTAGATTGTGAGATGACATTTCTGAAGGGGAAATCTCTTAGGAAATATTAAGATTTCTCTTAGGAATACAAAAGAATCCAGATATTCTACAATGTACCACTCAAAAAACATAAAATCAAATAGAAATTATTCAAAATATATTGAAACAGAAAGACATGAACCATTTTAAAGAGAAAAGATGATCACAGAGCCAACCTACAGATGAACCCAAACACTGGCATTTATGGACAAGGTTATTAAAAGAACTATTATAACTTTTCTGAATGTAAAGAAGAAATTCTCTCATATTGAATTAAATATAGGGAATGTCAACAGAAAGGGATGAACTATTGAAAAAATATTCTGAAACAGAAGGCCCTCACTATTTCAAAAGGCAAAAAAAATTAAAACAGAGTTAATTTTAAAAAATACAATTCTTTTTACTATATTTTTTAAAAATCTACAAAAACTTTTGAAAAATGTAATAAATATCATTCATGACATCAACACTGAAAACTGTAAAACGTTGTTTAAAAATTATGCAATATGAAGAGATGGTATCAAATTTAAGATTCCCTATTGTTGAGATATCGGTTATACCAAGATTGATGTATAGATTCAACCAAATTCCAGTCACAAAGCCACCATAATTTTTGTAGGCAAAAGTTGACAAGATGATTCTATAATTAAGATAAAAATGCAAAGTTCATTGTATATTTAAAATAATCTTGAAAACAGCAAACCAAATTTCTGGGCCTTATACTACCTATGTATTAGAGAGCTATATTAATCAAGAGAAGATTGATCTCTCATGAGAATATAAAAATAAATCAGTGAAGCAACATATATAGCCCAGAAATAAAACACTTAAAGAGTAATTTGATTCTGAACAAAGGTACCAAAATCATCAAATAGGGACAGAAAATACATTTTAAAACATGGTGCTGGAGTAACTCTATGTACCCTTATTTTGGTTGTTCTTACCCTCTGTTTCTTCCTGCCTTTGGATTAATTGACTGCTTTGGGGGTGTATGTGTAATTCGATATTATCTCCATTACTGGATTAATGATGGTTACGTTTCTTTTATGTTTTTAGCAGTTGCTCTAGGGTGTACAAATAATGCATATATATACAGTCTTCCTTCAGATAATGTCTGTAATCTTCTTGGTACTGATGTACCAATATTATTTTCCTGGGTTTTGTATTGTACTACAGCTATATGGGATGTTCAAGTTGAAGGAGGCCATGTGGGACAAACAGAAAACAACTGGCAATTCACTAGATTTAAATTCAACCATATTAAAAATAAATGGTCTAAACACATAACATAGAGGAATTCTATTCACAATTACAAATAATTCTTAAAATTTAACAGTAAGAAATTCATCTCCCCCTCACCACAGACAAAAGATCTGAATAAGAAGATACACAGATGGAAAATAAGTACATGAGAAAGCAGTTGACATCATTAGTCACTAGGGAAATCAAGTTAAAATCACAATCATGGGCTATGAAAATTTATTAGAATGGCAAAATTAAAACAAAACCAAACAAAAACAAAAACCTGATAAGGCCAGGTGTTGGTGAGCATATAGAGCTACTAGAACTCTCATACATTGCTTTTGGGAAGAAAAATGTTACAGTTACTTTGGAAAAAGAGGCTGCTCCTCATAAACTTAAACACGCTTATTACATGGCTCAGTGATCCCACTCCTGGGTTTTTTCCCAAGTAAAATGAGAATGTATGTTTTCCCAAAAACCTATATGTGAACTTTTATAGTAGCTTTATTCATGATTACCAAAAACTGAAAACAACTCAGGTGTTCTTAGACATGAGACTTTGTAAACAAACTATGGTGTATCCTCACTGTGGATTACTATTCAGCAGTAGAAGAGGAAGACACTATTGATTCAAACAAAAACATAGATGAATCAGAAATACATTTTTTTAAGTAATTGAAATCTAGAACCAAAAGTCTACATCCATCCATGGGGCACTGCTCAAAAGACACAGGGATGGGAAACAGATAAGTAGTTGTAGGGCTACAGAATAGGGAAGAATTTGTGTGTGTATGTGCAATTCAATATTATCTCCATTATTGGATTCATGAATGTTATGCTTCTTTTATGTTTTTAGTAGTTGCTCTCAGGTGTACAAAGAATGCATAAGAAAACAACTCAGGTGTTCTTAACCATAATTAAGATAAAAATGCAAAGGCCATTGTATATTTAAAATATACAGAAGAAGACAGCATAAGAAAATTTTTGAGGTGACAAAATGCTATGTATTTCCTATTTTGTTCCACTGAGAAGGCCTAAAAAGGAATGACATTCCAACACCAATAAGCCAATTTCACTGCTGGATTATGATTTTTAAATAATAGTCTCTAATAAAAAGATCCTTGGATAAGTGGTTGATTACAGAAATGGGGCATGGAAATACAAGATGAACATAGAGCATATTGTGGTGATACATAGTAAGGAAGTAATTAAGAAATAAAAATAAAAAGGATTGGAGCATGTCAAAAGGACGTAGAAAGCAACCTAAAAGAGCTTCCAATAACATAAGCTGTAACAACTTGAGTGAAAAATAAATAAATACAGGAAGTTTTGGATTATGACCTTAAGAATAATGTAAATAAGCACAGGCTACTCTGACAAAAATAATTGAATAAATGTGAGAGAACAAGTTTTTTTATAAGATAATTCAAACTAATAAATGTAGAGGCAATGAATGAAATAGAAAATAAACCTTTAAAGCAATAAAGCAGTAATTGCTGCAAGAATGATCCATCAATAAATGCTAAAATTATTGGGCAGATGTTTAAGGAGAAACAAAATATTTGAATAACCTCAAATATCTGCCCCTAAATATGTCTTAATTACAAAAGGAAAAATAATAACTTCACAGTGAAGAAACCTGATAGATATTACCTTACTGGTGATGGTTGTTAACCAGTAGGCATCACATTCTTCCTGAATAATGGACAGATAATCACACATCACCACAGTGGTATTCTTCCGCAAATTCTATAGTCTCAGTCTACTCACAACATCAGACAAAAAGAAAATTAGATTCATTCCATAAAATACCAGACCAGGACTCTTTAAAAGTATCAAGATCATGAACCACAAGAAAGAATGAGGAATTATCACAGTTTGGAGAAGTCTAAGAAGACATGATGACTAAAATGCAAACTTGTTTCTTGAGTTGGATACTAAAGCAGCAAAAGGACACAATAATGGGAAAATGAGTTAAATCTGAGTAAAGGTCACAGTTTTACCAGAAAATCAAAACTGATTATACTTTTTAAGTGCATGCACATTTAATTATCATTCTGTTAAGTGAAAGAGTTGTTGGAGGAAAAGGAGTGATATATAGATATTAAAAAAGAAAATACTCCTTAGTTGTAGGCATTTTGGAAAAATGAGGTCCTGTTCTCAGGCCTTTGTGTGCAATTGACTAGAGATAAATGCTAGATGCTGCTTTTACCATAGCCAGGATACCTGTTCCTTTGGCTGAGGGGGTGCAAATTAAAGAGATCCTTTACACAACTATAGCACTGATTCTATCTAAATAAAAAGTAAGTCCTGTGGAGAATTAGCTGTTATCACAGCTGCTAGTTCTCTGACAATTAAGACTCTTTGCTCTAATGTATGGACTTTTGTCTATAATTCTGGGAAAACAAAACATTCAGCAACTTTTGGCCAATCTGTGTTCACATACCATGTATAATTTTAGGACTCTCCACTGTGGGATATTAACAGGAGGCAGAATTTGAACAATGTCAGATATTTCTTTTCTTTACTCTTCTTTTTTTGTACTATCTTTCAAATATGAACACTAGTGTGACTTAAGTCTAGCCAATTAGATGCTCACCTCAGTACTCTGCAATTTGAAAAGATGTGGAGAAAAAACTATAATAATTATTTTTTATAAAAAAAGAGAATTTATAATGATAGTAGTGGTATGGTCATTACCAGCCTTATCTCTTTGATTAACCCATTTTATTCAACAAGTTATCCAGTCACCCTAATGTTTCTATGTTCTTCTGCATATTCTTCCACTAGATAATTTTTGTGTCTCAATTGTTTGGAGTTTGTTTCCAAATATGAAGGCCCCTGAGTGGTACAACTTAATTTAAAATTTAAATGAAGATAACATAACATATATTATAACATAAATGCTTATTTATAAATGTTTTATGCTCCTTGTAGTTATTTTCATTGCATTATACAAAAATACTTTATTTTATTTTTTATGGTGTTTTATTCTACTGTTTTGAGAAGATAATTGAGAGAATGCTGCCCTTTCTGGAAAGCCTCAAATATCTGTGCCTTCCATAGAACAGACATAGGTAAGCTTCCATTACTGTGCCTGCAGTGAGGATGCAGAGATGGACTATGTTTTCTTTAGTGGTAAAGAAAAACATGATATTTCATTTTTAATCATTCTGATAATAACAAAGGACTAAACAAATCTAAGTATAAACTTAGATTATCTTCATTGCATCACACAAAATACTTTTATCCAAATCGTGTGTGTGTATAAGATCATAGTCAATATATTAACATATAACTTCTAGAAGTAGTAATTCACATTATATTTCTGCACTGTGTGGAATGAGTCTGAGTACTGAACTTCCAATAAGAGGACTGTGTTCAAATTCTGTGTCCATGAACAACTTTGAATCTCAGTTCAATAAAATATAAAATGAACAAAATGTCCAGCTCATTATGGTTTCTGTGGACTAATAGTTTGATCAAAGCATATAAAATTGATTAACAAACAAAGTACCTCAAACAAAGTATACATTAATTTTATTTCAGTGGAATAATTTACCTGGTTGACATGCTTGGAGTTTTATTTTATAACAATGACTTCCCTTGTATCACATGATGCACCCCCTTCCCATAACAGAATTTCATGTCAAATGTTTGATCCTAATTAACACACTCTGTATATTTATATTTTCTTACTTTGCTAATAATCACTTGTACAGTAAACTCATGACTTATAAGTTAGCTGTCCCAGGTCTTATTTTGCATAGTTAATCATTAACCAAGCAATATGTGCTGTCTGACCAAAGTTTGATGCCTTAATTTAGAATAATTTGAATTTACATGTGGAAAAGGACATCAGTAATTTTCTCCCATTTACCTAATCTTCTCTGATGGATTCAAGCCATGCTTTTCTTTTAGTCCAGAAGTAATTACCAAACTGTCAGTTATTTTTCTGCTTTTCTTTTAATCTTTCCCCAGAAGAAATAACAAAAGATTAATAATTGACAGTGGTATCTAGGCTAAGTGTAATGTTAATTTAAAATATGCTCAGCAAACCTATAGTCTTCAAAGGGATAATTGTAGGAGACCAGTAAACTGGATTATTTTGTTATCTGTTATACATGACAAAAATATTCAGTGTTGTTAAAATGTTCAACCAAACTTAATCAAAAGTCTAAAAATTAAAATTATTCAGGATTGTTAATGAAGTCAATCTTTCAAAATAAGTAAAAAATAATGAAATATTAAAAATTTAAATTACTTCAATACTTAATAAAATCATGAATTTAAAATAATTTCATACCAATAAAATATTTTATTCATAAAACATATGCATTAATAGATGGAATAAGATTAATTCATTCATGTTCTTCATTAATGAAGTCCCACTCCATTACCAAAAATTATACTGAAAAGTAAATTACTGTTATAAACTCAATGAAGTTCATATTGAAAATAGAAGTTCTCAGACATTTAATGCCATTAGGAAATTTAGATTCCATTGAAAAATCTTGTTAGAATAAGATTTTCTTTAGTAGTCAATAACTCTTAAAAATGATTTGTTTCTCAGCCCTTTCTCTTCTCTATTTCTACCTTGTGTCTTTGGCCTGTCTTTAGTAGGGGCAGAGGAAATGAGAGAAATAAAAATTACAAAAAAATATTAAGAAATAAGACAGTAGCAGTGCAATAAGGAATAGGATGGCAGAGAAAACTGTGGAATCAAAAATAAAATATATAGTGGGAAATGTGGAAGATTAAAGGGGCATATAGCAAAAGCAATGGCAGAGAGAAATAAAAATACAGAGAAGAAGATAATTATAAGGATTTCAATAGAATTGGAAGGGGTGTTTGCTACTGGAGACTGTAGTGTCATTTTATGGGGATGAGACTTATTCAGTAGATTATCATTAAAACTAAGAAATATCATAACATGGAAAGTGGAGTCAGACCAAAATGTGGCATGTTCCAAAAATCTGGATATTTTTCCAATTTTTATTCATATAAAACACAGTTTTAATACATTTTCATTATGTCACTATGATGGTACGATTGTCCACATAAAAGAATATTTTTATTCAAAGTTTGGTCAGCCTGATTTATGCTTTTAGAACATTTAAATGTATGATATATGGGCTTCCATTTATATTTTTCCTCCAAACCTCATAAATGTTAAGGAAAGGCTCTGGCCTTAAATTAATAGACAGAAGCTTGAAAAAGGTGAGTTTTGGCTTAATATGGGGCTTTTAAACACTTGACATTACCCAAACATGAAATAGGTTGCACAGGGAAGCATTAGGGCATTCTCACTTGGAGGAGTTCATACACAGACTAGATCAGGAGGGCAGGAACATTATACAAAGATTCTAGTCATCAAGGCATTTGTATAGGAGCAACTATAAGATGCTGCTAAAATCAAATCAACCCTTAATTCCTGTGTTGCTCATTTTGACATTTACCCATAAGCCATATGGCATTACTCACTTCATACATGTCTTATGTCCTTAACCATTCGAGGTTCCTAGAGGGCTGTGACCATACCTCTAATACTGCTGTGTCGCTCTCAATACCTTGGCAGCTGATCACATACATTGCTAGCAATGCAGTACACACTGAAGTGAACAAAATATGGATGATGAAAATAAAGCAGACATGATATATTCAAACTGTGCTATCCAAAAAAATGTGTTATTGAAGGTGAAGTTGAGTAAACATCTTATGGTAAGATAAATATAGAAAAAACATATTTTAAAAAGTAAACTTCAGAAGACTATTTTAGAAGAGAAATAAAAACATGCTACTCAACAAAGAGAAAGAAATGGCCACAACAGAAGTTAGTATAAATGTTGTACAGAGGGAAGACAAAGAAAGGTACTCTGGAGAGCCTGAAAGAAATGCATACTTGTTTTAAAATTTATGATAGAAACTGAAGTTCACTTATTCAAGCAGGAGATAAATTTTCTTTGGGACAGGTAAGTGAAACAGTAAAAGTTTTATGTTCATGCTACAGCAGGTAGTTTGGAAATTAGAACACAATGGTGCATGAATTATCAATGCAAGAAGATTTATGACATAGAATTCTAAAACTAAACAGGGAAATGGAAAAGCCAGAGCCATAGAGTTTGATAGTGGGAAGTGAAGAAAATTATGGGCACTGGGTATTGAATAGACTATTTCCACTTAAGTAAAACAACTAATAGAAACTCTTTCTGTGTTTAAATGTCTATAGCTCTCATTAATTTGGGCTTATAGATGGCAAGATTTTTTTTGCATATTTTTTTATTTCATTCATTTTTCAGCAGACCTCTTCATCTAATCCTGTTGGCCTTGAAGCAATGATGTCCCTTGCATGCTGGCACAGAAAAATAAACTTTTTGAAGTTTTCTCTAGTGTAAGAGAATTAGTGAGGAATAAGTCAAAAAACAGTAGACATGCTTGTATCTCCTACATGAATTGCATTTGCCTTATTTGAAATCTATTAGGACTACGTTCAGCTGCATTTAACAAAAAACTCAAAGTAACGGTAGTTGTCAATATAAGTTGATATCTCTTTCACATAATAAAAATTTTGATGTGGGCAGTACAGGGCTAGTGTGGAATTCTCAGTTATCACAAATCTTGCCTATGTATAATTTTTTCCTGTAGCTTCCTGTCATTGCCTTTCATCCTCAGGGATACCTTATGGTCCAAGATAGGTGTTTTAGGGTGCAAGAAGAAGGAAATAGAGAATGCCATGAGGGGTGTACCTTCGAGCAAAATTAACTCCATTTAGAATTCTTCCCAAAGTCCCACAAATAATGTTGTATACATCTAATTCACTACAACTTAGTCACATATCCATGTATTACTACAAGAGTTCTGGGTTCTTTTACTAAGGCCAAAGTAGGAGAATGGGAATTATGAAGGTAAGTGGCATTTTCTAACACACAAGATACCAAAACAATGCTTTCTCAGAAGCAAATATATATTAAAAAAATGTTAGAAGTAGTAATGGATGGTTTGTCTGAGGGCTAGTTGAAAACTGAGAATGAATGGACTAAATGGATGCTAGAGTTTTTTACATATGGCCCTGTTAAGAAAAGACATACTAAGCAATTCAGTGCGACAACCTTAATTATAATTAAATAGGCATTTATTGGGCTAGCAAAATGAGTTTACTTGAGTGTGGGGAAGTTGGGGTTCCTATGACCAGGATCCTCACTGAACTTAAACCACCTGATGATGTAACTGGCCTGTTGCTAGGCTACCGCTTCCACACCTTCAGGCATTAAGCCATTATTGAGCTATATAGAGAGCTCGGCCCAGAGCTTTGCACAGAGGCAGAGATGCTTGTGCTCAACCTACTGCTGGAGAACAAGCTGGGTAATAAACCCTTTCACCCCAAAGATCATTCTGCTGTCAATTTCTTAGGTCACATTGAATCCATAGTGAAGTTGCCTGGGGCTGAAACCCATTGGCAATACAATTGGAGAAAGTTGGCAGGGTTCATTGTTGACCAAGGAAAAAGACAGGCTGCCCTTATGGGAAGGGTGCTTCAGTGGGCTGCCCCTGTGAATGGGGAGACAGTGGATCATACCCCAATGGGTATGTGGTCTGAGGTGGCTTGCTTCCTAGAGGACTAGGCCCAACCCCAGGACTGGAGGCAAGTGGAGGTGACACCTGAGGCAGTAGGGGTGGCCCTTGGTATAGTAAGTAGATTTTTTAAGAGGCAGAGTGCCCGAGAGGCAGTGGAGACTGTGGGTTGGCTGCTTCTCACAGTATTACAAAAGTCTGCAGAAGAGAAGGACATGCTCCTGAAAAAGACCCAAGAAATGCTGGAACAAGAACACAAGCTGCAAACTGTGGATTCGCTGAAGAAGGAAGTGGCATTGATGCGAGAGGAAGCAGCATGAGAACGCCTGCAGCGAGGTGCCATTGAAGAGGTAAGAGATTCCTTACACAATGAGATGGCAGTGCTGCCAGGTGCTCTAAAGGAGGAAAAGGTCATAAAGGAAAAAGACGAACTCCTGAGGGAAGCATGGGCAGAGGTGGCACGAGAAGGCCACCTGCAAAGCATTGAGGTGAAGGTAGGAGAGCTGCTGAAGACTGAGCTAGCATTGCTGTGAGGCACTGTAGAAAGGGTAAAGGGCGTAGCAGAGGAGGCACTGAGGGAAGGGGAGAGAAAATTGCCATCATCCCCAGAAATGGTGGAGCTGGGGAAGGATGAAGGGGTGGTGCAAAAGACACTGACTCCTCCTCTATTGAAAGCATACCCAGTGGTTGTAAAGAAAATATAGACCCTTCAGTAACCCACATGGGGAGAAGAGTGAAAGTATGGTATACTGGAACTAGACAGGACCCCTTTCCTGCAGTCCTATCACAAGACCACTCTCTTGCATGCATCCTACTTGATGGACAAGATTCGCCTATGTTGGTGTCATTAAAACATGTGTCTTATTGCCCCTAAGGTCTTTGTGGATTGGGAATTTCCTCTGGCTTGAAGATTATTATATTTTTGTTAATAGGAACCTCTTCTGGCTGGAGGATTTTTGTAAGTTTTGTTACCTATATCAAAATCTTGCTGTATCTTAATGTTTATTATCTCTAAGTTGTTGTTATCCTCTGTTGCTATTGTGGAATCTTGTTACAGTGCTCCAGCTTTGTCACACAGGGACCATTATGGAAGACTGAAAGCATGTAGATTGTAAGGTGAGAATCCTGGAGGGGTGAAGTGTGGGAAAGCTGGGGTTCCTATGACCAGGATCCTCACTGAACTTAAACCACTTGATGATGTAACCGGCCTGTTGCTAGGTTACCACTTCCACACCTTTAGGCAATAAGCTATTATTGCCCTATATAGAGAGCTCAGCCTAGTGCTCTGGGCGAGGCAGAGAAGCTAGTGCTCGACCTACCTCCAGGAGAACAAGCTGGGTAATAAACCCTTTCACCCCAAAGAAAGTTTGCTGTAATTTTCTTTGGTCACCTTGAATCCATAGCGAACTTCCCCGGGGCTGAAACCCATTGACAAGACAATGGGAATGGCAGAGAATTTGCAATTCAGGACAAGCAAACTATGGCACATCATAGGCAAGTCTGAAGAGACAAAGAGGAGGTCTCCTTTCATTAGAATTTAGGAGGAAATTGGGGAGGTTCATTTTGAACAAAAATTCATTGGCGAAGAACAAGAGCTGGAGGTCGTGGTGGTTTCTCATTGGCTATAAGTGGTGGCTAGTGCATTGCGGCTGCGGCAGGGAGAGATCTTCCTTCTTAAAAGCAAGAGATAAAATTCCAGTGTAAAACATATCCTCTCTTGTCAAAATCATTCTTATCTTCCTTCCTCCCTCTCATTATACAGGCTGCAATGAATTTATGTACCGGAGAGCTCCCCCTTCAGGGCTTCCCACTCCATTTTAAATAAGATTTCCTTATTTATTTTCGCAGGTATTAATTAAAATTCAAGGTAAAATGAGAACCCCATAGCCAAAAATTTACTTTACTAAATGTTAACAATAAAACATTTTTTGGGGGGGGAATCTTGTTTACCTCAATTTTTGCTGCATTGGACATGGCTCAGGTGTGATGTGGTAGAATAAACCAATTATTTAGTTAACCCATCAGGAAAGATTAGCTAATTGAAGCCACCATCACTCACTGATATCTTAAATATATATATTTATTGAGATGATTAGATAGTAAATGGGTATGGATTATGGGTAAATGAACAGAAAGAAATGTAACATGGAGAGCACTCTGTGGGTACTGATAAGTCAGAGATTCTTGGGAGGCTCAAAAGGGATCTAATATTTAATAAACATATTGTTTGTCAATTGTTTATGATAACATTGATTTTTACAGTAACTTCTAAGGGAGGAAACTGAGGCCAAGAGAAATTAATTGCATTTTCCTAAGTCATTTATTGACTAAATAGTGGAGAGAAAAATTAAACATAGGCCTGTAAGAGTAAAACCTCTGTATACTACAGCAACCTTCCTGAGCCAAAGCCAAGGACCAAAGTAAGGCACTGAATGCCATATCAGATAAAGGAATGGATCTGAAAGCAGAAGGAAAGAACTTCTATTAGAATGACTTTTTGTACTGTCATTCAAGCTACAGCTATTTTGTGCCATTCAAACTACAGCTATTTTGTGCAAAGGAAGTCCTCATAATCCCAGTGGAAATGCCATAATCGATTAATACTACACAGACATTGTGTAGGTAGTCTTTGCAATGTTAATATGCATGCCATAAATGATTCCTTCCTTTAACACTCATTACTGGAATGCATATCTTTCCTACACACTGTGCTAGTCTCTGTGTAGTGACTAATAAACTGTAATCTTGTTCCTCAGTAAACTCATGCTTCAGCGAGGATATGGGTATACAAACTATTGAAATAATGAAGTAAGTACTTAAATAAAAGTGAGGATGGTGATATGGAGGCACATTTGAGATACCAGCTGATGCTGTTTGGGGCAATCATTAAAGGTGACAAAGGCTTCACAAGAGAGGCAACATCTGAGCCAGTTTTGAAGGATGGGTGTTTATCTTAAGAAGGGGTGAAGTGAGAGAAGTGTACATCAGACAGAGGTGAAAAGGTGACATAGAATAATTATAATAAAACAGCAAAAATAAATCATGAAAATAAAGAGAAATGTATTGTCCCTGGAGCCAAGAGTGTTTCATTGTCACAGGGTGGGTATAATCCTGGAAGGCAAGGCTGGCAAGGTGATTTCAGTTAGATGTTATGTTCCATACTAAGATCTGAATTTATCTTGTGGTCAACAGGGAATGAATGAGATTATAATAAATTGGTGTGACCTGATCAAATTTTTAAATTAGAAAGATGATCTTGCCAGCAGTGTTTGAGAAGTGGAGCTGGTGAGCATGCACATATAATGGCATAAAGAAAAACTGTTGATTCCTTAGGTCTTAGAAAGTTATGGTTAAATGTAGTTACCCAACCAGAGATTTATTTGCTGGAACTGAAATGATCATTTGGCCACAATAACTTAGACAACCTCAATTTCCCACTGAATCACGTAGAAAAATATGCTCTTTTTTTTGTAGGGAACTGAGCCTGTATATAATTTGAGATTTTATTATATGATTGGGCTACCAGTTCATAAATGGATTCCTTTGCCAAGGAATTAGTTGAACCCTCTCCCACACCTAAGCCATTTGCTTGTCTGCTTTCCCATCCTGAAGTCACCAGAACCATCACTGTACTAGCTTAAACACTTCATTTTCTTTGGTCATTCTGTTCCTCTGATTTCAGATTTCACACAGAAACAACAGGAAGTCAGGAACAGAGGAATTGCATGAGTCTAAATGTTTTTGACAGAACTGGTTAATGGGTCAGAGATATGAGGTACACTGAAGGATCATGTGACAAATATTAAATACACGTATTTCTAAAGGTTTAAGAGTGGATAAAAACAAATTGTTCTCTAATCCCATCAAAAAATAGCCAAAGGCACCACCCTTCATAATCTAAGAAGTTAAGAGGAAATGATATCAGAAGACAACATATAGAATTTTTTAAATGGAGTAATATTTTTTAAATGAGTGAATTTCATAGTATACAGTAAGACAGTACTCATACTTAACAAAAATAATTGCTTGCTGAAGTATTGAATATGGCATGACCAATATTTTGGAATCACGTGGTGAAACTGGGAGTCCAGAAACTGTTAAACATGTTTCAAGACTTATGTTTTCCTTTTAAAGCTAAGAGTTATGGAAAAGCAGAGGGCATTAGGAAGTTTTGTCTTTCTCTCTACCACTACTTTTCTGCACTTATATCTTTTTCCAGATTCTTTACAAAATTTGAGTGAGAAAGGGAGAACAGTGATTCCCCCTTCAGAACTGTTCTTAAATTTTGAGCAGTACAGTAATTTTTATAAGAAATCAATAATCTGTATTTCATAGTATGAAGAAAAGTTTCACAGGTGAACATTCAGATTGGAGACAAACACGTATCTAACCAGTGGATGCTATTACATTTAATATTTTCCAAGTAATACAGTTGAAAAGTTGTCTTTCTCAGTGAGATAAGGCAAAAATATACACAAATGACAACACAAAACAACAGCTCCCAAAGCAAAATATAACTAAAAACAAATACAACATAAAAGTTGTTTTGTAATTTATTTAAATGGTTAAATTTGAACATTTTATAAGCCTAGCATCTTTCATGTGGGACTGTTTTATAAAACTTTATACAATTTGTACATTTCTCTCTCTTGGTAAGTCACTAATTGGAGTAAATTCTATATAAATTATGTCCCACCAATTAAAACTCTGAACAGTAATTTAGTTTTACACTAAGTGTTTATCCCAGGTCTGTCTGAGGCTGCTCCCACAGAAAACTTTAATCCCAAGAATTGATTTATTCCTAGCAAAATGACAGATAGGCAACATCACACCATGAATCTTCCTAGATTCTCTCTCAAAGCATTGACAGATGAGCAGTGTGACCTTTGAGAAAATATCAAGCAAGAGTGTTAAATGTGTGTGTGTGTGTATGTGTGTGTGTGCGAGTATACTTAAACTCTATCCAAAACTTGATAGAAATTAAATGCTGTAGGAATTTAAGAAACCTAATTTTAGGTTAAGTTTGCAAAGAAAATTTTGCAGTTAAGTTTTTTTTACCTAAAATAATATTGCTATACTTTTTCAGTGTTTGTGAATCAATATACCTCTAAGTAAATGGAATTTCTAAGTAATCGCCCTTTTGAACATTACTATAGTTAAAATGCCTAAAAAAAAGCAAATCCTCTTAAAGAGGGTTTTATAAAATGTTAACGTTTTTCTATTTAAAGTTGTGTTTATACGTTGCATGCCTTTGTAAGAAGTGGATGTATTGTATTTACATTTAAAGTCTCCAAAGTCTACTATTAGGAGAGAACATACCATACAACTCAGAAGAAAACCCACACACTGAATTAAAATCTTTGTTCATTTAGTGGTTATACTGCATTTATGACTGATTGCAAATGTTGTAGCTTGTCTTAACTATTGACACTGATAAATAGTAAATCCATGAACAAATTAAACTGAATACTTCAAAATCAATTATTGTTAAAGAATGGAATGTAAGTTTACTCATAACATCAGATCATGATTAATTATGATCATGATCTTTAAAATATTTTTGATTACATAGTAGATTCTTGGTACAACATGGGATATCCATGGGTGTTTTGTAAAAGCTAAATATAAGAGACAGTAAGAAATGAAATGAAGGGCATGATATTCCCTGGCCTAAAACTTGGAGAGGAATAGTGCAGTTTAAAAAAGAAAGTCAGACACCCTGAACTTCTGAGTCCTTCACTTTTAAATTTAATTTTTTATCAATGTAATACCTGGCCATATATATAAAAAAGAAAGAAAAGACCAAATTGAATTATATCGCATTTATATACTGGGCTGCTTTCCCTCCCATTCAACTCCAATGCCATTTCTCAAAGGCAACCACTTTTATCTTACCTTATTTATTCTGACACTCATCTCCATATTTCTAAATAAAATTATTTTGTTATTATTTTAAATTTATTAATTTTATGTTAATGTGGAAAATTAGAATTTAATATTTTTGCACATTACATACACATATTTTCTTCTACACTACTTCCCATATAAAGCTACATTATAAATTTTGCTTAAAATCTTAGTGACGGCGGGGTGGAGCCAAGATGGTGGCGTGAGCAGAGCAGTGGAAATCTACTCCCTAAACCACATATATTTATGAAAATATAACAAAGACAACTCTTCCTAGAATAGAGACCAGAGGACACAGGACAACACCCAGACCACATCCACACCTGCGAGAACCCAGCGCCTCGCGAAGGGGGTAAGATACAAGCCCCAGCCCGGCAGGACCCGAGCACCCCTCACCCCAGCTCTCAGCAGGAGGAGAGGAGTCGGAGCGGGGAGGGAGAGGGAGCCCAGGACTGCTAAAAACCCAGCCCTAGCCATCCGCACCAGAGAGCAGACACAGTGCATGCATGGGGTCCTGGATACTAGGGAAACAGTACAGCATGACCTGTGAGCAGGTCCCTGAGGCTGGCACCCGGGGACAAAGAAAAGCGAGTGGCTTTTTTAAAAATTATTAATTAATTAATTAATTAATTAATTAATTAATTTTTTTTGTGAGTGCTTTTTGGAAGTCTTAAATGGACAAGGAACCCAAAACGAGATGGAAGCGTCCTGGGACACCTAGTCCAGAGGCAGGGAATCGGGGGAACTCTGGGCACTCTAACAGCCTGGACAGCAGGGAGCACGGAGGACCCTCACGGAGATAAATAGCCTCCCGGCCGCTCCCCTTCAAACGCAGCTCCACCATATCGGCGCAGCAGCCCAAGGCAAGCCACGCCCACAGTGGAGATAAACTACATAGCAGCCGGGCGGGAATCAGAAGCCCTGTCTGTGCACAGCTGCCCAGCATAAGCCACTAGAGGTCGCTGTTCTCCCAGGAGAGGAAGGCCACAAACCAACAAGAAGGAAAGTTCTTCCAGCCCTCACTCGTGCCAGCTCTGCAAACTATCTCTATCACCATGAAAAGGTAAAATTACAGGCAGACAAAGATCACAGAGACAACACCAGAGAAGGAGACAGACCTAACCAGCCTTCCTGAAAAAGAATTCAGAATAAAAATCATAAACATGCTGACAGAGATGCAGAGAAATATACAAGAGCTAAGGGATGAAGTCTGGAGGGAGATTACAGATGCCCGGAAAGAGATTACAGAAGTGAAACAAACTCTGGAAGGATTTATGAGCAGAATGGATAAGATGCAAGACGCCATTAATGGAAAAGAATCCAGAGAACAGGAATGCATAGAAACTGACATAGAGAGAGATAAAAGGATCTCAAGGAATGAAACAATATTAAGAGAACTGTGCAAACATTCCAAAAGGAACAATATCCATATTATAGGGGTACCAGAAGAAGAAGAGAGAGAAAAAGGGATAGAAAGTGTCTTTGAAGAAATAATTGCTGAAAACTTCCCAAAAATTGGGGAGGAAATAATCGAACAGACCACGGAAATACACAGAACTCCCAACAGAAAGGACACAAGGAGGACAACACCAAGACACCTAATAATTAAAATGGCAAAGATCAAGGACAAGGACAGAGATTTAAAGGCAGCTGGAGAGAAAAAGGGCACCTATAAAGGAAAACCCATCAGGCTATCATCAGAATTCTCAGCAGAAACCTTACAGACCAGAAGAGAATGGCATGATATATCTAATGCAATGAAACAGAAGGGCCTTGAACCAAGGATACTGTATCCAGCACGATTGTCATTTAAATATGATCGAGGGATAAAACAGTTCCCAGACAAGCAAAAGCTGAGCTAATTTGCCTCCCACAAACAACCTCTACAGGATATTTTAGAGGGACTGTTCTAGACGGGAGCACACCTAAAACTAAACAGATGTCACCAGAGAAAATAAAATCACAGCAAAGAAAGCAGACCAACCAAATACTAACTAAAGGCAAAAAAATAAAATCAACTACCCACTAAAAGCAGTTAAAGGAAACAAGAAAGAACACAGAATAAAACAACCAACATATAAAGAATGGAGGAGGAGGAATAAGAAGGGAGAGAAGGAAAGAATCTCAAGACAATGTATACAACAGCTCAATAAGCAAGCTAAGTTAGGCAGTAAGATACTAAAGAGGCTAACCTTGAACCTTTGGTAACCATGAATCTAAAGCCTGCAATGGCAATAAGTACGTCTTTCAATAGTCACCTAAATGTAAATGGACTGAATGCAACAAACAAAAGACACAGAGTAACAGAATGGATAAAAAAGCAAGACCCATCTATATGCTGCTTACAAGAAACTCACCTCAAACCCAAAGACATTCACAGACTAAAAGTCAAGGGATGGAAAAACATCAGGCAAACAACAGAGAGAAGAAAGCAGGGATTGCAGTACTAATATCAGACAAAATACACTTCAAAACAAAGAAAGTAACAAGAGATAAAGAAGGACATTACATAATGATAAAGGGCTCAGTCCAACAAGAGGATATAACCATTCTAAATATATATGCACCCAGCACAGGAGCACCAGCATATGTGAAACAAATACTAACAGAACTAAAGGGGGATACAGACTGCAATGCATTCATTCTAGGAGACTTCAACACACCACTCACCCCAAAGGATAGATCCACTGGGCAGAAAATAAGTAAGGACATGAAAGCAATGAACAACACAGTAGAGCAGATGGACCTAATAGACATCTATAGAACTCTACATCCAAAAGCAACAGGATATATATTCTTCTCAAGTGCACATGGAACATTTTCCAAAATAGACCACATAATAGCTCACAAAAAAAGCCTAAGTAAATTCCAAAATATTGAAATTCTACCAACCAATTTTTCAGACCACAAAGGTATAAAACTAGAAATAAATTCTACAAAGAAAACAAAAAGGCTCACAAACACATGGAGGCTTAACAACATGCTCTTAAATAATCAATGGATCAACGAACAAATTAAAATAGAGATCAAGGAATACATGGAAACAAATGAAAACAACAACACAAAGCCCCAATTGCTGTGGGACACACTGAAAGCAGTCTTAAGAGGAAAGTATATAGCGATACAGGCACACTTGAAGAAGGAAGAACAATCCCAAATGAATAGTCTAACAACACAATTATCGAAACTGGAAAAAGAAGAACAAATGAGGCCTAAAGTCAGCAGAAGGAGGGACATAATAAAGATCAGAGAAGAAATAAACAAAATTGAGAAGAATAAAACAATAGCAAAAATCAATGAAACCAAGAGCTGGTTCTTTGAGAAAATAAACAAAATAGATAAGCCTCTAGCCAGACTTATTAAGAGAAAAAGAGAATCAACACAAATCAACAGAATCAGAAATGAGTACGGAAAAATCACAACATACTCCACAGAAAAACAAAGAATTATTAAAGACTACTATGAAAACCTATATGCCAACAAGCTGGAAAACCTAGAAGAAATGGACAACTTCCTAGAAAAATACAACCTTCTAAGATTGACCATGGAAGAAACACAAAAGTTAAACAAACCAACTACGAGCATAGAAATTGAAACGGTAATCAAAAAACTACCCAAGAACAAAACCCCTGGGCCAGACAGATTTACCTTGGAATTTTATCAGACACACAGAGAAGACATAATTACCATTCTCCTTAAATTTTTCCAAAAAATAGAAAAGGAGGGAATACTCCCAAACTCATTCTATGAAGTAAACATCAACCTAATACCAAAACCAGGCAAAGACCCCACCAAAAAAGAAAATTAGAGACCAATATCCCTGAAGAATGTAGATGCAAAAATACTCAATAATATATTAGCAAACCTAATTCAACAATATATCAAAAGGATCATACACCATGAACAAGTGGGATTCATCACAGGGATGCAAGGATGGTACAACATTTGAAAATCTATCAACATCATCCACCACATCAACAAAAAGAAAGACAAAAACCACATGATCAACTCCATAGATGCTGAAAAAGCATTTGACAAAATTCAACATCCATTCATGATAAAAACTCTCAGTAAAATGGGTACAGAGGGCAAGTACCTCAACATAATAAAGGCCATCTATGATAAACCCACAGCCAACATTATACTGAAGAGTGAGAAGTTGAAAGCTTTTCCTCTGAGATTGGGAACAAGACAGGGATGCCCACTCTCCCCACTGTTATTTAACATAGTACTGGAGGTCCAAGCCACGGCAATCAGACAAAACAAAGAAATACAAGGAATCCAGATTGGTAAAGAAGAAGTTAAACTGTCACTATTTGCAGATGACATGGTACTGTACATAAAAAACCCTAAAGACTCCACTCCAATACTACTAGAACTGATATCGGAATACAGCAAAGCTGCAGAATACAAAAGTAACACACAGAAATCTGGGACTTTCCTATACACTAACAATGAACCAACAGAAAGAGAAATCAGGAAAGCAACTCCATTCACAATTGCATCAAAATTAATAAAATCCCTAGGAATAAACCTAACCAAAGAAGAGAAAGACCTATACCCTGAAAATTACAAGTCACTCTTAAGAGAAATTAAAGGGGACACTGACAGATGGAAACTCATCCCATGCTCATGGCTAGGAAGAATTAATATAGTCAAAATGGCCATCCTGCCCAAAGCAATATACAGATTTGATGCAATCCCTATCAATTTACCAGCAACATTCTTCAATGAACTGGAACAAATAGTTCAAAAATTCGTATGGAAACACCAAACACCCTGAATAGCCAAAGCAATCCTGAGAAAGAAGAATAAAATAGGGGGGATCTCACTACCCAACTTCAAGCTCTACTACAAAGCCATAGTAATCAAGACAATTTGGTACTGGCACAAGAACAGAGCCACAGACCAGTGGAACAGACTAGAGACTCCAGACATTAACCCAAACATATGTGGTCAATTAAAATACGACAAAGGAGCCATGGAAAAACAATGGGGAAATGACAGTCTCTTCAACAGATGGTGCTGGCAAAACAGGACAGCTACATGTAGGAGAATGAAAATGGACCATTGTCTAACCCCATACACAAAAGTAAATTCAAAATGTATCAAAGACCTGAATGTAAGTCATGAAACCATAAAACTCTTAGGAAAAAACATAGGCAAAAAGCTCTTAGACATAAACATGAGTGACCTCTTCTTGAACATATCTCCCCGGGCAAGGAAAAAACAGCAAAAATGAACAAGTGGGACTATATTAAGCTGAAAAGCTTCTGTACAGCAAAACACACCATCAATAGAACAAAAAGGAACCCTACAGTATGGGAGAATATATTTGTAAATGACAGATTCAATAAAGGCTTGAAGTCCAAAATATATAAAGAGCTCACCCACCTCAACAAACAAAAAACAAATAATCCATTTAAAAATGGGCAGAGGAACTGAACAGACAGTTCTCCAAAAAAGAAATACAGATGGCCAGCAGACACATGAAAAGATGCTCCACATCGTTAATTATCAGAGAAATGCAAATTAAAACCACAATGAGGTATCACCTCACACCAGTAAGGATGGCTACCATCCAAAAGACAAACAACAGCAAATGTTGGCGATGTTGTGGAGAATGGGGTACCCTCCTACATTGCTGGGGGGAATGTTAATTAGTTCAACCATCATGGAAAGCAGTATGGGGATTCCTCAAAATGCTCAAAATAGACTTACCATTTGACCCAGGAATTCCACTCCTAGGAATTTACCCTGAGAATGCACCACTCCAGTGTGTAAAAGACAGATGCATCCCTATGTTTATCGCAGCACTATTTACAATAGCCAAGAATTGAAAGCAACCTAAGTGTCCCTCAGTAGATGAATGGATAAAGAAGAAGTGGTACATATACACAATGGAATATTATTCAGCCATAAGAAGAAAACAAATCCTACCATTTGCAACAACATGGATGGAGCTAGAGGGTATTATGCTCAGTGAAATAAACCAAGCAGAGAAAGAGAAATACCAAATGATTTCACTCATCTGTGGAGTATAAGAACAAAGGAAAAACTGAAGGAACAAAACAGCAGAATCACAGAACCCAACAATGGACTAACAAGTACTAAAGGGAAATGGACTGGGGAGGATGGGTGGGTAGGGAGGGATAGTGGGGGAAGAAGAAAGAGGGTATTATGATTAGCATGCATAATGGAGGCAGGTGGGAGAAAAAGGAGGGCTGTACAACACAGAGAAGACAATTAGTGATTATACAACATTTTGCTATGGTGATGGACAGTGACTGTAAGGGGGTTTGTGGGGGTACCTGGTATAGGGGAGAGCCTAGTTAACATAATGTTCTTCATGTAATTTTAGATTAATGATAACAAAAAAATATATAAAAGGGGGATTACTCCCTGATAGGATAAAACTAACTGCAAATCACCGATTAATGCATGTGTTAAATATCCTTAATTTTGATCGTTTCGAGGGTGTCAGATGATCAGCTATGGAAGTACATTTTTCTGATAATATTCCTTTCTCTTAAAAAAAAAAAAGCAGTTCCTGTGTGGTGATCTCCAATACGTTCTTCACAATGGTATAAAGGGCATATCAAAGTGTGGGCAAAGTGTTTGTTTGAGTTTACACAGAGGATCAAAGCCTAATTTGGCTACCCAGAAAATGAACTAAGATACGATATGAAGAAGAACTTCCAATATCCACATCCTCTGGAAGAGTCATTCCAGAAGATGATCATCAAAAATCTTCAACAAAAATCCTGGTGCTGTTGCAGTTGTAGCTGCATTCATCCCACCGGTTCCTGCACTTGCCATTGGAATGAAGAAGGAAATATGTAAGCTGACCTGCGCATACAGTAAAACAACAAATTTGACTGGATCTCTACTGTCGGAACTCAACCAAGAATTAGGAGAAGTGCAAGTTGCAGTGCTCCAAAATCTTGTGACTATAGACTATCTACTGTTAAAAGAACATATGGGATGTGAACAGTTCCCAGGAATGTGTTGTTTTAATTTGTTTGATTTTTCTCAAACTATTCAAATTCAGTTAGACAATATCCATCATATCATTGATAAGTTTTAACAAATGCCTAGGGTGCCTAACTGGTTTTCTTGGTTTCACCGGATATGGCTGGTAATTGTAGGTCTGCTTTGGTTATGTAGCTGTATTCCTATTATGTTAATGTGTGCACACAATTTAATTAGTAATTTAAAACCTATCCATGCTTATGTTACACTACAAGAAGATATGTCAAAGAAATAACCTTCCCATGTTTTCTTCCATCTGCTACTTCTATAGCTTCTCTTCTTCCATCATAATCACAACCCCTAAGTAGAATTCGTGCCTCGTATCGAAATTACCGAGTATCATAATTCTTCCAAGTGGTAAAGATACCTCAAGAAAAATGCTGGGCATACAAGCCACAGGGCATAAATCTGCAAAGAAGTAAAAAGCTAACCTTTTCAAACAATATTGCTTCTCTCTCAGTTACCAACTTTACATTTCCCTGTATGGCCCCCGAAGATGACTCGTTAGCCAGAGACCGGTAAGATTCCTCAAGGGAGGAACAACCTAAGACAGGCACTGTCGCAGGGGGGCCATCAGGTATGAAACTGGGGATCAACAGAGGTGAGGCTTAGAACCTCACCCCTCCTGTTTTGAGAGAAATCTTCTGCATCCGTGGATATTTTGTTGCCCTTGTCTAGCTTGGATTAATACTTAGTCTATAAGCACACACCTGATCATCTACATTTGCCCTCTTACAGCACTAAACTATGTTTTCTACCTTTATCTTGCATCTACCTACCACTTCAGCATTTTATTAAAAATAATAATAATAATAATAGTAATAATAAGGGAGAAATGTGGGATTCACATATAAATCAAGTATAAAAATCAAACAAATAATCATAATTGACTTGATTGTCTATAGTTCATGATGCGTGATCAAAACTGAAAATTTCTGTGATGACTGCCCTTGCACTGTTCACCATGTAAGAACTTATTCACTTTGTAAGAACTTGTTCACCATGTAAAACTTGTTCATTATGCTTCAGAAGATTGTAGACTGTTGAGAATTAGGCAATTAGGCTTGGGTCCCCTATACAGAATTTTATTGTTGTTAACAACCATATGATCAATAAATATGAGAGATGCCCTCTCAAAAAAAAAATTTTTTTTCTTTCCCCACAGATCTCCTTATATATCTCCTAGGGTATGAGTACTTTAATTTAGAGATGACTGCTATAGGCATCTTAGTATAATTTAAAATTAAGAGTTCAGGCTCTGGAGTAGATTGCCCATGTGACTGTGAACAAGTAACTTCTCTATGCCTCCATCTCCTTACTTGTAAAATGAGATAATACCAGTATCTATCATGATAGGGTATTGTTGTTTAATAAAGACTTCGGTTTTTATCTGAAAAAAAAAATCTTAGTGATGATATGTCAATGTAATATTGTCCATAGTATCATCTAGTCTAGATTAGAATAATGTCACTTGCTATCTAAATTCCACAGAAATTTTTTTATTAAGGTATCATTGATATATACTCTTATGAAAGTTTCACATGAGCAACATTGTAGTATCAACATTCACCCATATTATCAAGTCCCCCCACATACCCCATTGCAATCACTATCCATCAGTGTAGTAAGATGCTATAGAGTCATTATTGGTCTTCTCCATGCTGTACTGCCTTGTCTGTGACCTACCTATATTATGTGTGCTAATTACAATGCCCCATAATCCCTTTCTCCCTCCCTCACTGACCCCCTCCTTTGGTAACTGCTAGTCTCTTCTTGGAGTCTGTGAGTCTGCTGCTGTTTTGTTCCTTCAGTTTCGCTTTGTTATTACATTCCACAAATGAGGGAAATCATTTGGTACTTGTCTTTCTCTGCCTGGCTTTTTTTCCTGAGCATAATACCCTCTAGCTCCATCCATGTTGTTGCAAAAGGTAGGATTTGTTTTTTTCTTATGGCTGAATAATATTCCATTGTGTATATGTACCACATCTTATTTATCCATTCATCTACTGATGGACACTTAGGTTGACTCCGTATCTTGGCTATTGTAAATAGTGTTGCAATAAACATAGGGGTGCATATGTCTTTTTGAATCTGGTATCTTGTTTTCTTTGGATAAATTCATAGGATGGAATGACTGGGTCAAATGGTATTTTATTTTTAGTTTTTTGAGGAACCTCTGTATTGATTTCCACATGGTTGAACTAATTTATATTCCCACCAACAAGGTAGGAGGGTGCCCCTTAATCTGTGTTATCACCAGCATTTGCTGTTCCTTGTGTTTTGGATGTTGGCCATCCTAACTGGTGTGAGGTGATATCTCATTGTGGTTTTAATTTGAATTTCCCAGAAATAAGTGATGTGGAGCATCTTTTCATGTGCCTGTTGGCCATTCAAATTTCTTCTTTGGAGAAATGTCTGTTCAGATACTCTGCCCATTTTTTGATCATAGTGGATGACCTTTTTGATGTATTTTAAATTTTGTTTGCCAATATTTTGTTGAGGATTTTTGCATCTAGATCATCAGGGATATTGGTCTGTAATTTTCTTTTTTTGTGTGTGTGGTGTCATTGGTTTTGGTATTAGAGTGATGATGGCCTCATCAAATAAGTTTGGGTGTATTCCCTCCTCCTACTCTTTGGAAAACTTTAAGGAGGATGGGTATTAGGTCTCCACCAAATGTTTGATAAAATTCAGCAGTAAAACCATCTGGTACAGGCATTTTGTTCTGAAGTAGTTTTTTGATTACCAATTCAATTTTCTTGCTGGTAATTGGTCATTCAGATTTTCTGTTTCTTCCTGGGTCAGCCTTGGAAGGTTGTATTTTTATAGAAAGTTATCCATTTCTTCTAGGTTATTCAATTTATTAGCATATATTTTATCATAGTATTCTCTAATACCTCTTTGTATTTCCGTGGTGTCCATAGTGACTTTTCCTTTCTCATTTCTGAGTCTGTTTATGTGTGTATACACTTTTTTTCTTGTTACGTCTGGTTAGGGGTTTATCTATTTTATATATTTTCTCAAAGAACCAGTTCCTGGTTTCATTGGTTCTTCCTTTTGATTTATTCTCAATTTTATAAATTTCTGCTCTGATCTTTATTATGTACATACTTCTGCTGACTTTGGACTTCATTTGTTCTTCTTTTTCTAGGTTCAGTAATTATGAGTTTAGACTGTTCTTTTGGGAATGTTCTTCTTTCTTGAGGTAAGTCTGTATTTTAGAACTACTTTCACTACATCTCAGAGGTTTTAGGATGTTCAGTTGTTGTTTTCATTTGTCTCCATATATTGCTTGATCTCTGTTTTTATTTGGTCATCGATCCATTGATTATTTAAGAGCATGTTTTTAAGCCTCCATGTGTTTGTGTGCTTTTTTTTTTTTACAATTTCAATTGATTTGAATTTACTGAGGCTCTTTTTTTCTTGGTCTAGTATATGATCTATTCTTGAAAATGTTCCATGTGTACTTAAGAAAAATGTTTATCTTGTTGCTTTTTGATGGAATATTCTGTAGATGTCTGTTAGGGCCATCTGTTCTAATGTGTTGTGCAGTGCCTTTGTGTCCTTACTTATTTTCTATCTGACCCATCTGTCTTTTGCAGTGAGTGGTGTGTTGAAGTCTCCTAAAACAAATGAATTGTATTTTATTTCCTCTTTTAATTATGTTAGTATTTGTTTCACATATTTAGGTACTCCTATATTGGGTGCATAGATATTTATAATGGTTATATCCTCTTGTTGGACTGACCCCTTTATCAATATGTAATGTCCTTCTTATCTCTTTTATCTGATACAAGTACTGCAATGCCTTCTTTTTTCTCCCTATTATTTGAATGAAATATCTTTTTCCATTCCTTCACTTTTAGTCTATGTATGTGTTTGGGGTTGAAGTGAGTACCTTGTAGGCAGCATATAGATGGGTCTTGTTTTTTTATCCATTCTGTAACTCTGTATTTTGATTGGTGCATTCAGTTCATTTGGGTGATTATCAATAGGTATGTGTTTATTGCCACTGCAGTCTTTAGGTTGTTTTTTCTCCCTTCTTTTTCTTCCTCTCCACTCTTTATATGTTAAGTGCCATATCCTGTACTCTTTGTGAATTCCTTGACTGACTTTCTGGGTAGTTGATTTAATTTTGCATTTACTTAGTAATTAATTGGTCTTCTTCCTTTACTTGGTTTTATTTTCTCTGGTGACAACTATTTGGCCTTATGAGGACTTCCATCTAGAGCAGTCCTTTTAAAATACACTATAGTGATGGTTTGTGGGAGGTAAATTTCCCCAACTTTTGCTTATCTGGAAATTGTTTAATCCATGCTTTAAATTTATATGATATTCTTGCCAGGTAGAGTTTTCCTGGCTGGAGGCTCTTCTGTTTCATTGCATTAAATATATCATGCCACTCCTTTCTGCTCCCTTCTGGCCTGTAAGGTTTCTGCTGAGAAGTCTGTTGATAGCCTGATGGATTTTCCTTTGTATGTGATCTTTTTTCTCTCTCTGGCTGCTTTTAATACTCTCTCCTTATCCATGATCTTTGCCATTATTATGATTATAAGTCTTGGTGTTGTCTTCCTATGGTTCCCTATGTTGGGAGATATCTGCACTTCCATGACTTGAGTGACTATTTCCTTTCCCTGATTGGGGAAGTTTTAAGCAATTATTTCCTCAAAGAGATTTTCTATCCCTTTTTTAATATCTTCTTCTGGTACCCCTATTCTATGAATATTGTTCTGTTTGAATTAGTCACACATTTCTCTTATTATTCTTTTATTCCTAGAGATCCTTTTTTATCTCTGTGCCTCAGCTTCTTTGTTTTCCTGTTCTCTAATTTCTATTTCATTTACCATCTCCTCTATTTCATCTAATCTGCTTTTAAATAACCCCATTTTATGTTTCATTTCAGATACTACATTTTTCAAAATTTCTATCTCTGTTGAAGTCCTCCACAAGATCATATTTTTCTTAGTTCCATAAATATGTTTGTGATTTTCATTTTGAAAACTTTATCAAGATTATTGGTGATTTCAGTTTCACTTAGCTCTCTTTCTGGTGTCTGCTGGATTCTTGTTTCTACAAATATTTTTTGCCATTTTATGTTTCTAGTGATTCCTATGGAATAATATATTTACATAGGTGGCACACTCTAGTGCCCAGAAGCACTACTCTCTGGAGCTGCCAGCTCCTGGAAGAATGTTTAGGATCACAGACATGTTTTACCAGCACCTGCAGGGAGGAAAGAGCACTTTCCTGCTTCCTACCTGCAGTGCCTGCCTCCACTGCCAGGTCCAGTGGACTGAGCATGCAGAAAGGAGCCTCTGTGTTATGCTTCTGTAGCTGCTGTGAGACCATCCTTTGGTTGGCCTGGTGCAATGGTAGCGGCAGCAGATGTGCTGACCAGTGCCTGCTGGGAGGGCATAGCAGGCTTGTATCACTGTTGGGGGCCTCAGCACTGCACTGCTGGCCGGGGGAAGATCCTGAAAGTTCCGACCTGCTGGGCTGAGTGTGCCGGCATAATTTTGTCCACCTGTCCTTTCTCCTGAGCAGCAAGCTCTGTGTAATCCTTGCCCCTTTAGCACCCCTCTTACTGTTGGGAGGTCTTTCAAAGGGCCTGCCTTTCTTTTGTCCCAGAGCAGCTGGTTGTGGGAACCTGTCCTCCAGAAGCAGCTGGAATCTAAGTCTCTCCAAGTATTCCTCCTGTCTTTGCTTTCCAACTCCACTAATCTCCAGAGTACCATGTAATGTGGGTTTGTGCACCCAGAGCAGATCTCCATGGTTGGATGTTTAGCAGTCATGGGCTTATACGCTCTCCCCATTCTGTTTCCTTTCCTCCTGCCTGTGAGCTGATGTGGGGAGAGGTCTTGGGTCCTGATGGATCACAGCTTTCTACTTTACCCTTTTCAGTTAAGTCTTCTTTTTTCCTTAGATGTAGGCAGTCTTCTGCAGTCTTCAGGTTGCTCTTTCAGGATTAGTTGTCTTTGCTGTATTTTCATGTTATATGTGGTTTTAGGAGGAATTTTCTTCCTCGCTTCTCCTGCCATCATCTTTTTCCCCCCACAGAATTTTTTATTAAAACGTTTGATATGTCCTAGTCTTGGTGCCCCCAAGAAAATGACAAATTTCTCAAAGACAAGGACTCTGGATTCCATTTTTATAATGCCTAGTATAAGCTCATAGTTTTCAAGTAACACTTGCTGATTTGGTGGTACCTTGAAGTTTAACTGATAAATAATCACAAAGAAAACTCACTTATATGAATAAAGTACCATATTGGACCAAATATTTCATAAGATTCATTATATTTTTATATCATATACACAATTGGATTTTGAGAAACTTGATGAAAACATAAGTGTTTTCTATGTTTCCTTAATTAAAAAAAAGAAACAATATAGCCCATAGAACCAGAATGCAAGTTTCTTTAGCAAATCATTCACTTATACCCAGAAGACAAAATGTGTCAGTTTAGTTTACAACCAGGCAGTTGCCTATAGGTAGGTCATTATAAAGTCATGTACATGATGTCCCTAAAAGTTAGATTCTGATCCATTTCTAACCTCAAAGGTGAATGAAATGAGAATATTGATCTCTCACAGAAATCACTATGATGAAAATTGGCAATTTCTCTAAGCATAGTAATGTTATGATGTGTTTTTGAAGAAGTAAACAAATATTCCTTTGTAGACAAAGCTAAGCTATTTTTATTTAGGTCACTGTGGCTTATAAAACACATATAACAAAAATTTTAAAGTGTCAGAGAAGTATGATTTTATGATTTACAACTAGAACTTAATTCCAAGTAGATTAGATTGTTTGTTTTCTTCTGAACTTTGGTGTTCAGAAATCACTAATTTTTATCATGACTAGTAATCTTATCCTAATTGCCTGGCATTAGATCATGCTAACTTTGGTCATAAATGGTCATTAATAAGAATGCATTTTTGTTTACTGCATACAAGTGTTATCATGATGGGAATCTATTATTGGAGTATTGTCTTAGGTTTGTTATATGGACCAGTGTTAAATGCTAACTCCAAGACACCATCTTCAAATATTTATACTGTCTGTTTGATTATACAGAATTACTTATATTATTTACCTACCATTTCTTCTTGATTTAGTAATGGTGAAAAACCCAACTTTCAATGACCCGTATACTTATGATTCATATCATAATTTATTGTAGCAAAACTTAAAATGCAATACAAGCAATGGATATCCATGATTCTTTTGAATAACATTCTTTTAAAAATACTAGTAAATCTCTGCAATTTTCCTTTACAGACATGTCTTTTTAATTTTTAAAATCATTTAGGGTCTGTGTTATCAATTTTGGCTTTTGACAAAAGCTTTGAAAAAAATGATTTAAAGTAGAAACAGTGGAAGATATTTTCTCATTAGTAAGAATTAAGAAGAAAGATGTCTACATTGCCCAGAATCTTCTCTGTTTGATTAAGCCTTGTGGAAAGTATTTTTCCTCATCCATTATTTCATATAACCATTTTCTGATTTCTATCTATGTTTGAACATACATTGAAGAAATTATGGGTCCATTGTCAACATTGATTTTGTACATCAGTCAAGCAAAATTAATGTTATGTCAAGCATATATGTAGTTTTTTATTTCCTCCCCTAAAGGTGGAGGAATATAATTTGTTTATTTACCTTGGTGGGCAATATCTAACTCATTATTCTATTTTTCCATTTCATTGCTTTTGACAGTTTAAAAGAATTCTCTTTCAAGGTTTAAATATCACCAAACTCCTTGTTCTAAAAATTGAATTTATTCATTTTTGAACCTCTGTTACATTCATTGCATTGAATAACAATAACACAGATTTACCTGGGGGAAGAAAAAAATGTAGTGAGCTGTATTTATTTGTCTTAAAATAGCTGTTGAACAAAAAATACAGCTATAACATATTCATTGCACAAGACAGCTCATGTAAAAAGAAATAAAGGAAAAATTCTAGAGGTATTTGCAAAATAACTTAGTGTATTGGATAGATTTATAATGGTGAAAAGTTTTGAGAATTCTCAATAAGGGATAGCTCCTTGGATTAGTTAGATATCATTAAAAGTCAGTTCAAATCTTTTTTTATTTTAGACCACAAGATCCTAAAATCTGATACAAGAACATAGCCAGAGTACATATCCATTTGTCTGAATTGCATAATAAAGTGCAAAGGATGGATATTTTTCAATACTTGCAGTGAAAAGTTAAAAAACCCTACAGAATGTATAGCAAAGTTTGTGAATTACATGTATAATTCATGGTTTCTAAAAATAGTTTTTTATAGCTGAAAGATTTATAATTTCTAAAATCTTCAAATGCTACTCTGGGCCACATTTATATAACAAAGAATGACTCCAAAAAAGAAAGCATGCATTAAATTGTCTTGATATATGTTCTATCTCAAATATATATTAAGTAAGGTTCTGAATAGGCTATTACTTTGCAGTAACATAGTTTTCCTTCTTCTCTAAGGGCTCATAAAACTATTCTTTGTATTTGAACCCTAGTGGATCAACATATATATTCTGAATTTAAAAAAGTGTTCTGCATAGGAAAGTGAATGAAAATTACTGGAGTATTTAAGAAATGCCCATATTAATGTAAAGTAATCATAACACTGGAAGTTATTATATCATATTAGTAGTATTAAGAGAAGACTATTAGTAATTATTGTTTCTTTAAATATTTCTAATTCTCTGAAGATGTTAAAGACTGTAAGTTATCCTATGAATTGATGGTCACAAAATCAGGAATGATATAGATGGATTTGCTTCCCAAATCTTCGAACATCAATATAAATATTCCATTTTCCTTAAAAGTATATGTAGTATAGCTGCGGTAAACACAAGCAATATATTGCACACCATAGTAAGCAAGTGGAACTTTTCAAAAAGGGTAGATACAAGGGATAAAAGCATAAAACATTTAAGAAATAGACAATATATGTTCACAATTGATTAATTAATATATAGACTTCAGAAGGACTAGATATTAATGTTGTGATCTATACAACTTTGTCATGAGAGATACCTACATCTCAGTAAGTGACCCACTACTTCTTATCTCTGACACCTTGATTAAACTGCTACATCTTTCTAATTTTCTTTTGGTTTACCTGTAAAATGGAAATATTTATTTTAGCTCATACTGTAACATATAAAAACAGCTCAATGTTCAATAAATGGTAGCTATCACATTATTGTTAATAATAACAGTAATTAAGTAGAATGTGTTGGTGGTGATGTCTTTACCATTTGAGTTTGACCTCAACATAATTAACAGTATTTTTCCTTAACATGTTCACTAGTTTTGAAGTGAAAGATATCACTGCATGAACAAGTGCATGTTCACTCCCCCCAGTAATGGAAGAAATGCAAATAAACCAAAATAATTTTTGCTTATACAATAATAAGAAGTAAATAATGGAGGTATAATGATATGGAACCCTATTTTTTAAAAAGATGTTGGAATATTACTTAATATAATATTTCCAGAAAGATATTTGGCAATGCATATCAAGAGCCTTAATAGTTCCTAGAAAGACATATGGGATATGCCTGAATGTAAAAAGTAACAAAAGACTATTAGTCATACCTCAATAATAAGAAAAAATCTTACAACCTTACAGTGGTATGTGTTTAACTCATTCAGAGACCTGCAGTTGCAAAGTAACCCAATGAATTAAAATATCAAAAGCTGTCCAGCTCTCCTAGGAGATAGGGTACTCTACAGCGGCTTTTATATTTGGCAGAAGAGTGGGAGGAAGAATATGCTATCTTAACATACAGCTAAACTTGTTATGCAACACCTCATTATGAAAAGTTTCAAATATAGAGCCAAAGTGAAAGAATTTTTGGTTAACAACTTTATAAGGAACATCTGGATTCTATAATTAGCATCCTATTATGTTTGCATATATCTAGCTACCTACTGATTATCCATGCATCAATCAGATATTTTAATGTATTTCAGAGTATGTTGCAGGCATGGTATAGGTTCTCCTCTCCATAAATACTTCAGCATGCATAATTAACTAGAGTTCAGTATTATAATAGACAAAATTTCAATTCATTTTTAAATGCTGAGTGTGCACCAACTTGACAGTTATTATCTCTGCAAGTCCCAGAATTATGGATAGGGAGTTCTCAACTACCCATCAACTATTATTCTCAAGGCTTTGTCAGTGCTCATGAGAAGTATTTTGGGAAAAGCAAGAGATCTAAGAGAGAACAGTCTAAGAGAGAGGTACTTATACTTAACTGATGTCTGAAGTCAGAGCAGGAGAATTCAGATAAACACATCAGACATTCTAGAAATTACAGTGAGTACTAGGAAGAGCCAAATTACCACTGGGGAATATCAAGAGCGCTGAGATAAACCTCTTGCACTATATGGCAGCTGCATAGACCATACTGAAGTTTAAAGACATGGAAGGAAAACTTTATTACATGTACATTCTGAGTCTTACACTAAATACAAGATAGTGATATTCTGTAACCTGTAGAAGGTAAGCTATGGAAAACTCACTAGTAAAACACCAGTACATGAGTCTTAGGGACAGGAAAACTGAGAGAAAACTTGCTGACCCTCAGATCACTACTCGTGGTGAAGGGAACATTCTTTGCATACCCTCAAAACAGGTGAAACCTGTGGTAAAGTGAACCTAAAGAAACAAGTAGCAGACTTAAATCAATTACATAGTAGAATATGTTGATCTCCTACACTAAGGCCTTGAAGGTAGAAGGGGCATACCTTCTCTTGGGCATAAACATAATTTCCTTTGATCTCCCTTGTTCTTTTGCAAGCCATGTCTTTGATGAAGTCTTTCAACAGGCTACTAAGCAAACAGGATACAGCAGAGAAAGAAAGCAGTAAACAGATCAATAGAAATTTCCAAAGTGAAACATTCAAAAAAAGATAAAAAGTACAATAAAACATCTGAAAACTGTGGGACAACACTGAACATTCTAACACCTGAGTAATAGGAATCTAAGGGGGAGAGAGAAAGAATGAAATAAAAGAAATATTTGAAGTGATAATGGATGATAATTTTCCAAAATAAAAGAAAACAGTACACAGAACCATGAAGCTCAAAAAAGCCTAGGCAGAATAAATAAAAAGAAAACCACAACTAAATAAACCATACTCAAATTTCTGTAAACAAAAGAAAAATAAAGTCATGGAGGGAGCCAGAGGAAAAAAATACATTACATAAGGGGAACAATGCTATGAACAAAGGCACATTTCTCATTAGAAACAACGGACGGAAAAGAAAATAAACCATTTTTAAAATGCTTAAATGAAACATATTTAAAGTGCTGACAAAAATACATCTGTCAACCTAGAATTCTATAATAGCTTCAAAAAATGAAGATGAAAATATTAAGAGAGAAAATGAGGAAAAGATTTGTCCCCAGCATACCTGTGCTGAAAGAATTGATAAAGTAAGCTCTTTAGAATGAAGACAAACAATACTAGATAGAAATTTAGGGCTCCAGGAAGAAATTAAGAGCATCAGAAAAGGTAAATATGACGATGTAAAGAGACTTAAAAAAGTATACATATACACATATACATAGTTATAGGCATACATATATACCGAAATCTTTTAAAAAACTATTGACAGAAGTAAAAATTATAGTGATGTAATATAGAGTTTATAGCATATTTAGAAGTATAATACATTACCCAGAAGAAAAAGAGAAGAAAGGAAATAATTGGAAATATATGTTTGTAAGATTTTATATTGATTGTGAAGTAGTAAAATATTTTTCTAAAAGTAAAGTGTAATAAGATAAATATATATTGCAAATCTACAGCAACCGCCTAAAAATAAGAGGCACAACTAAATGTCTAATGGAGGAGATACCATGGAACATAAAAAATACCCAAATTTATCAAACAAGAGCTACAAAAGTTAGAAAAGAGATACAAGGCCCAAATAAGAAAATGATAAATGAAACACCAATATTTTAGACTTAAATCCAAATACATCAGTGATTATATTAAATATATATTGGTAAACATCCATAATTAAAATGCAGAACTTATCAGAGTGAATAAAATAAAAACAAGATCGAATTATCTTGTTTACAGGGAACACATTTAAAGATAGATAATCAATTTAAAAGTTAAAGAGTAGAAAAAAAGATATACCACCAATACAGTAATCATAAGAAATCTGATTTGATTACATTAATATTAGAACAAGTATACTTCAAGAGAAATAATTACCAGAGTGATATTTCATAATAACAAAAATAATATGTCAAGATGAATAAAACTATTTTAAATATATAACTGTTTAATAACAAAGCAAATACATATAGCAAAAATTGACAGAGTGAAATAAAGAAATATGAAGTCAAAAAGTGTATTTGGATATTTGGAAAAACACACTAAGTACTTAATAGAAAGACAAAACCTCAGTAAATACATAGAAGACTTGACTGACTTTACCAGCCACCTTGATATAACATTTGAAAATGACTACATTCAACAGCTGTAGAACACACATTCTTCTCTAGTTCATCTGGACCAGTCAACAAGACAGATCATATTCTGAGCCACAAATCAATATCAATAAATTTCCAAAATCAAAAATCAAAGTATTTTCTCTAACAAAAACATGTTAAAGTAAAAATTAATAATATTTTTAAAATCTCAAAATATTTGTGAATTAAATAACATCCTTAATAGCCCATAAGTCAAAGAAGAAAAAGGTAAGTTATATATAAATACATATACACAAACATATCTATATATTTTTAAAACAGAATAATAATGAAAAACAATAAATGAAAATTTGTTGACTGCAGCTAAAATAGTCTCTAAAGTGATGTTTATAAATGTAAAGGAACATTTTAGAAAACAAGATGGAGAAATAATGATCTATAATTGCATCTCTACAAGACAGAATAAAGAAAAGCCAATTCAAAGAAGAAAGAAAACAAAGAAAATCAGAGCACAAATTAATAAAACATAATAATTAAACAATGGGAAAAACAACAATTCAAAGTTTGGTTCTTTGAAAACACAATAAAATTGCTGAATCTCCAGTAACACTGATAAATTTTCTTAAAAAGTAGAGTAGATAAAAATTACCAACACCAGTCATAAAGGAAACACTACAGATTTTACAGATATTACAATAAATCTCAATGTGAGTTTTTTAGATATGTCAAGCTGATTCTAAATTTATGTGAAAATACAAAGAACCTGCAAGAGTCAAAACAACTTTGAAAAAGTACAACATAGATGAACTTACAATATATGATTTCAAGACATAAAGCCACAGTAATCAAGAGAGTATATTACTGGCGCTCTGTTAACAATGTCTCTTCATTTATTTATTTATTATTTTGACCCTTTGATGTCTAGGGCCTTGCTGACTTCCCCTACCAGCGCAAGCCATTTGCTAGAGAGAGTAAAAGACTCACTTTTGAACGTGCCTTTCAAATGACAATAAAGCAATCCAGATCCCATACCTTCATCCAATTCTTTTATGGGACCCTTATACTCAGGGCCTCTATTCATCTGCCCAAATGACCTCAGGACCAGCCACAGCCAGCTAGGGGCAGCCTCTATGCCTTAAAGCACCAAATCATTCAAACTAGCCAAATTTAAGCTTGCTTACCCTTTATTGACCTTTCCTTCCTATGGAAACCAAGGTCCTTGCCCACATTTTCTCCCACTCTTTCTTTCTTCCCATGAGCCCAGTGTTTCCTCATGCTGCCAACCACCTCCAACATAGCATGCCACCTTTTGTTGGGATCTGTGAACGTACAGAACCAGTGTTCTTTTCAGTGGCTGTTATATTCTGATCTGCTGGCCTCACCATGCATCAATAAAAGCAGTCATGTTTTAAAGCAAATGGAGGCGGAGCCAACATGGCGGCGTGAGTAGGACAGTGGGAATCTCCTCCCAAAAACATATATACTTTTGAAAATACAACAAACACAACTAGCCCTAAAAGAGAGACCAGAAGACGCAGGACAGTGGCCAGACTGCAGCTACACCAGCGAGAACCCAGCGACTGGTGAAAGGGGTAAGATACAAGCCCCGGCCCGGCGGGACCCAAGCGCCACTCCCCCCAGCTCCCGGTGGGAGAACAATAGGCAGAGCGGGAGGGAGACGGAGCCCAGGACTGCCGAACACCCAGCCCCAGCCATCCGGGCCAGAGCGCAGACACAGTACATGCCCAGGGGGCCCTGGATACTGGGGGAACAGGGAGTAAGACCTCTGAGCAGGTGCTGAAGCTGATGCCCCTGTGACAAAGAAAAGCGGGGGCTTTTTGAAAGTCTTAAAGGGACAGGGACTTAAAAGCTTGACGGAAACAACCCAGGTCACAGTACAGCAGCTGGAAATTACAGGGAAAACCGGGTGCACTAACCCCCTGGGCAACAGCTCTGAGACCCCTCACGGAGGCAAACAGTCAAGCAGCCCCCCCATCCATTACCGCACCGGGGGCTGTGAAAGCAGAGAAGCAGCCTGAGACAAATTCCGCCCACAGAAAGGGAAATTTCTCCCTTCCGGCCAGGCAAGACACAAAGACCCACTCTACACGCAATTACCCAACACAAGCCACTAGGGGTCGCAGTTGTCCCAGTAAAGAAAGGGCAGAAGCAAGTGAAAATTTTGGCCCTCACAGCTGACAGTCAATAGCACCTGTCAACATGAAAAGGCAAAAAAATATGATCCAGACAAGACTAACCCAGACAGCTTCAGCATCTGCTACATCTTCCCCTGAGAAGGAATCTGGGGAGATAGATTTAGCCAGTCTACCTGAAAAAGAATTCAAAACAAAAGTCATAACCATGCTGATGGACTTGCAGAGAAATATGCAAGAACTGAGGAAGGAGAATTCAGAAATAAAACAAGCTCTGGAAGGACTACAAAACAGAATGGACGAGATGCAAGAGACCATTAATGGACTAGAAAACAGAGAACAGGAATGCAGAGAAGCTGATGCAGAGAGAGATAAAAGGATCTCCAGGAATGAAAGAATTTTAAGAGAGCTGAGTGATCAATCTAAAGGAATAATATAAGAATCATAGGCATTCCAGAAGAAGTAGAGAGAGAAAAGGGGATAGAAAATGTCTTTGAAGAAATAATTGCTGAAAATTTCCCCAAACTAGGGGAAGAAATGGCCTCTCAGACCACAGAGGTACACAGAACTCCCATGACAAGGGATCCAAGGAGGGCAACACCAAGACACATAATAATTAAAATGGCAAAGATCAAAGACAAGGACAAAGTATTACAAGCAGCCAGAGAGAAAAAAAAGGTTACCTACAAAGGAAAACCCATCAGGCTATCATCAGACTTCTCAACAGAAACCCTACAGGCCAGAAGAGAATGGCATGATATACTTAATGCAATGAAACAGAAGGGCCTCGAACCAAGACTACTGTATCCAGCACGAATATCATTTAAATATGAAGGAGGGATTAAATAATTCCCAGACAAGCAAAAGTTGAGGGAATTTGCCTCCCACAAACCACCTCTACAGGGCATCCTACAGGGACTGCTCTAGATGGGAGCACTCCTAAAAAGAGCACACAACAAAACACCCAACATATGAAGAAGGGAGGAGGAGGAATAAGAAGGGAGAGAAATAAAGAATCATCAGATTGTGTTTATAATAGCTCAACAAGCGAGTTAAGTTAGACAGTAAGACAGTAAAGAAGCTAACCCTAAACCTTTGGTAACCACAAACTTAAAGCCTGCAATGGCAATAAATTCATACCTTTCAATAATCACCCTAAATGTAAATGGACTGAATGCACCAATCAAAAGACACAGAGTAATAGAATGGATAAAAAAGCAAGATCCATCCATATGCTGCTTACAAGAGACTCACCTCAAACCCAAAGACACGCACAGACTTAAAGTCAAGGGATGGAAAAAGATATTTCAAGCAAACAACAGAGAGAAGAAAGCAGGTGTTGCAATTCTGGTATCAGACAAAACAGACTTCAAAATAAAGAAAGTAACAAAAGACAAAGAAGGACATTACATAATGATAAAGGGCTCAGTCCATCAAGAGGATATAACCATTATAAATATATATGCACCCAATACAGGAGCACCAACATACCTGAAACAAATATTAACAGAACTAAAGGAGGAAATAGAATGCAATGCATTCATTCTAGGAGACTTCAACACACCACTCACTCCAAAGGACAGATCCACCAGACAGAAAATAAGTAAGGACACAGAGGCACTGAACAACACACTAGAACAGATGGACCTAATAGACATCTACAGAACTCTACATCCAAAAGAAACAGGATACACGTTCTTCTCAAGTGCACATGGAACATTCTCCAGAATAGACCACATACTAGGACACAAAAAGAGCCTCAGTAAATTCCAAAATATTGAAATCCTACCAAAAAACTTTTCAGACCACAAAGGCATTAAACTAGAAATAAACTGTTCAAAGAAAGCAAAAAGGCTCACAAACACATGGAGGCTAAACAACATGCTCCTAAATAATCAATGGATCAATGACCAAATCAAAATGGAGATCCAGCAATATATGGAAACAAATGACAACAACAACACTAAGCCCCAACTTCTGTGGGACGCAGCAAAAGCAGTCTTAAGAGGAAAGTATATAGCACTCCAAGCATATTTAAAAAAGGAAGAGCAATCCCAAATGAACGGTCTAATGTCACAACTATCAAAATTGGAAAAAGAAGAACAAATGAGGCCTAAGGTCAGCAGAAGGAGGGACATAATAAAGATCAGAGAAGAAATAAATAAAATTGAGAAGAATAAAACAATAGCAAAAATCAATGAAACCAAGAGCTGGTTCTTCGAGAAAATAAACAAAATAGATAAGCCTCTAGCCAGACTTATTAAGAGGAAAAGAGAGTCAACACAAATCAACAGTATCAGAAATGAGAAAGGAAAAATCACAACAGATCCCACAGAAATACAAAGAATTATTAGAGACTACTATGAAAACCTATATGCTAACAAGCTGGGAAACCTAGGAGAAATGGACAACTTCCTAGAAAAATACAACCTTCCAAGACTGACCCAAAAAGAAACAGAAAATCTAAACAGACCAATTACCAGCAACGAAATTGAAGCGGTAATCAAAAAACTACCAAAGAACAAAACCCCCGGGCCAGATGGATTTACCTCGGAATTTTATCAGACATACAGTGAAGACATAATACCCATTCTCCTTAAAGTTTTCCAAGAAATAGAAGAGGAGGCGATACTCCCAAACTCATTCTATGAAGCTAACATCACCCTAATACCAAAACCAGGCAAAGACACCACCAAAAAAGAAAACTACAGACCAATATCCCTGATGAACGTAGACGCAAAAATACTCAACAAAATTTTAGCAAACCGAATTCAAAAATACATCAAAACCATCGTACACCATGACCAAGTGGGATTCATCCCAGGGATGCAAGGATGGCACAACATTCGAAAGTCCATCAATATCATCCACCACATCAACAAAAAGAAAGACAAAAACCACATGATCATCTCCATAGATGCTGAAAAAGCATTTGACAAAGTTCAACATCCATTCATGATAAAAACTCTCAGCAAAATGGGAATAGAGGGCAAGTACCTCAACATAATAAAGGCCATCTATGAAAAACTCACAGCCAACATTATATTGAATAGCGAGAAGCTGAAAGCATTTCCGCTGAGATCGGGAACTAGACAGGGATGCCCACTCTCCCCACTGTTATTTAACATTGTACTAGAGGTCCTAGCCACGGCAATCAGACAAAACAAAAAAATACAAGGAATCCAGATTGGCAAAGAAGAAGTCAAACTGTAACTATTTGCAGATGACATGATACTGTACATAAAAAACCCTAAAGACTCCACCCCAGAACTACTAGAACTGATATCGGAATACAGCAAAGTTGCAGGATACAAAATCAACACACAGAAATCTGTGGCTTTCCTATATACCAACAATGAACCAACAGAAAGAGAAATCAGGAAAACAACTCCATTCACAATTGCATCAAAAAAAATAAAATACCTAGGAATAAACCTAACCAAAGAAGTGAAAGACTTATATTCTGAAAACTACAAGTCACTCTTAAAAGAAATTAAGGAGGACACTAACAGATGGAAACGCATCCCATGCTCATGGCTAGGAAGAATTAATATCGTCAAAATGGCCATCCTGCCCAAAGCAATATACAGATTTGATGCAATCCCTATGAAACTACCAGCAACATTCTTCAATGAACTGGAACAAATAATTCAAAAATTCATATGGAACCACCAAAGACCCCGAATAGCCAAAGCAATCCTGAGAAAGAAGAATAAAGTAGGGGGGATCTCACTCCCCAACTTCAAGCTCTATTATAAAGCCATAGTAATCAAGACAATTTGGTACTGGCACAAGAACAGAGCCACAGACCAATGGAACAGACTAGACAATCCAGACATTAACCCAGTCATATATGGTCAATTAATATTTGATAAAGCAGCCATGGACATACAATGGCGAAATGACAATCTCTTCAACAGATGGTGCTGGCAAAACTGGACAGCTACATGTAGGAGAATGAAACTGGACCATCGTCTAACCCCATATACAAAAGTAAACTCAAAATGGATCAACGACCTGAATGTAAGTCATGAAACCATTAAACTCTTGGAAGAAAACATAGGCACAAACCTCTTAGACATAAACATGAGTGACCTCTTCTTGAACATATCTCCCCGGGCAAGGAAAACAAGAGCAAAAATGAACAAGTGGGACTATATTAAGCTGAAAAGCTTCTGTACAGCAAAAGACACCATCGATAGAACAAAAAGGAACCCTACAGTATGGGAGAATATCTTTGAAAATGACACATCCGATAAAGGCTTGACGTCCAGAATATATAAAGAGCTCACACGCCTCAACAAACAAAAAACAAATAACCCAATTAAAAAATGGGCAAATGAACTGAACAGACGGTTCTCCAAAAAAGAAATACAGATGGCCAACAGACACATGAAAAGATGCTCCACATCGCTAATTATCAGAGAAATGCAAATTAAAACTACAATGAGGTATCACCTCACACCAGTAAGGATAGCTGCCATCCAAAAGACAAACAACAACAAATATTGGCGAGGCTGTGGAGAAAGGGGAACCTTCCTACACTGCTGGTGGGAATGTAAACTTGTTCAACCATTGTGGAAAGCAGTATGGAGGTACATCAAAATGCTCAAAACAGACTTACCATTTGACCCAGGAATTGCACTCCTAGGAATTTACCCTAAGAATGCAGCAATCAAGTATGAGAAAGATCAGTGCACCCCTATGTTTATCGCAGCACTATTTACAATAGCCAAGAATTGGAAGCAACCTAAATGTCCATCGATAGATGAATGGATAAAGAAGATGTGGTACATATACACAATGGAATACTACTCAGCCATAAGAAAAGGGCAAATCCAACCATTTGCAGCAACATGGATGGAGCTGGAGGGTATTTTGCTCAGTGAAACAAGCCAAGCAGAGAAAGAGAAATACCAAATGATTTCACTCATCTGTGGAATATAAGAACAAAGGAAAAACTGAAGGAACAAAACAGCAGCAGAATCACAGAACTCAAGAATGGACTAACAGGTACCAAAGGGAAAGGGACTTGGGAGGATGGGTGGGTAGGGAGGGATAAGGGGGGGAGAAGTAGGGGGGTATTAAGATTAGCATCCATAGCAGGGTGGGAGAAAGGGGAGGGCTGTACAACACAGAGAAGACAAGTAGTGATTCTACAACAGGTTGCTACGCTGATGGACAGTGACTGTAAAGGAGTATATAGGGGGGACCTGGTATAGGGGAGAGCCTAGTAAACAAAGTATTCATCATGTAAGTGTAGATTAATGATTAAAAAAAAAAAATTGCAGTTCCTATGTGGTGACCTCTAATGAGTTCTACACAATGATATAAAGGACATATAAAAGTGTAGGCAAAGGGTCTGTTTGTGTTTATACAGAGGATCAAAGCCTAATTTGACTACCCCGAAAATGAACTAAGATACGATATGAAAAAGAACTTCCAACATCAGCACTCTCGGGAAGACTCATGACAGAAGATGATCAGAAAAAAAAAAAAAAAAAAAAAAACTTCAACAAAGATCCACACACTGTCACAGGTGTAGATGCACTCATCCCACCAGTTCCTGGACTTGCCATGGGAAAGATGAAGGAGATATCTAAGCTGGCCTGTGCATGCAGTAAAACCAAAATTGGACTGGATCTATACTGTTGAAACTCAACCAAGAATTAGGAGAAGTGCAAATTGTAGCACTCCAAAATCTTACAACCACAGACTATTTATCGTTAAAAGAACATATGAGATATGAACAGTCCCCAAGGATGGGGTGTTCTAGTTTATCTGAATTCTCTCAGACTGTTTAAGTTCAGTCAGACAATATCCACCATATCATAGATAAGTTTTCACAAATGCCTAAGGTGCCTAACTGGTTTTCTTGGTTTCACTGGAGATGGCTGGTAATTACAGGTATGCTTTGGTTAGGTAACTATATTCCTATTATGTTAATGTGTGTGCACTATTTAATTAGTCGTTTAAAACCTATCCATGCTGAAGTTACTCTACAAGAAGATATGTCAAAGAAATAATCAATCTTCCCAGGTTTTCTTCTGCCTGCTACTTCTGTAGCTTTTCTTCTTCCTACCTAATCACAACCTTTAAATAGAACTCGTGCCACATGTCGAATTCACCGAGTATCACAATTCTTCCAAGTGGTAAAGACACCTCAAGACAAATGCTGGGCATAGAAGCCACAGGGCATAAATATGCAAAGAAGTAAAAAGCTAACCTTTTCAAACGATAAGGCTTCTCTCTCACTTACCAACTTCACATTTCCCTGTATGGCCCCGGAAGATGACTGGTTAGCCAGAGACGGGTAAGATTCCTCAAGGGAGGAACAACCTAAGACAGGCACAGTCGCAGGGGGCCATCTGGTGAGAAAATGGGGAGCAGCAGAGGTGAGGCTTAGAACCTCCCCCCTCATGTTCTGAGAGAAATATTCTGCATACATGGATGTTTATTGCCCTCGTCTAGCGCGGATTAACACATAGTCTACAGGCACAGACCTGATCATCTACATTTGCTCTCTTACAACACTAAACTCTGTTTTCTACCTTTATCTCGTATCTACCTACCACTTCAGCATTTTATTAAAAATAATAATAATAGAGAAATGTGGTATCCACATATAAATCAGGTTTAAAAATCAAATGAATATTCATATTTGAACTGACTGTGTATAGTTCATAATGCATTAACAAAACCGAAAGCTTCTGTGATGACTGCCCTTGCACTGTTCACCATGTAACTTATTCACTATGTAAGAATTTGTACTCCATGTAAGAATTTGTTCGTTATGCATCAGAAGATTGGAGACTGACGAAAATTGGGCTTGGGGTGGATTAATGATTGTGCATTGAGTATTGACCCCCCTATACAGAGATTTGTTGTGGTTAACAACTATTTGATCAATAAATATGAGAGATGCCCTCACAATATATATATATATATATATATATATATATATATATATATATATATATATATATATAAACACACTTCCAATTGTAAAATAAATAAGTAACCGGGATGTAATGTATAGCATAAGGAATATAGTCAAAATATTGTAACAACTTGGTATGGTGATACCTGGTACCTAGAAATATCATGTATATAAATGTTGAGTCGCTGTGTTGTACACCTGAAACTATTGTTATGCAATGCTGTTGTCAACTACCCTTCAATAAAAAATAAAAAAAATAAAATAAAGCAAATGGAGCAATAAGCAGAGTGGTTGGACTGTAATGACAGGCCATTAGACTGTTTATGGCTCACTAACTGATTCCACTAAATAGCAGCAGCATCCTGGGAAAATACTTACACCTGTTGGTGTGTTCCTGATAGGGGCCACAACTACTGTGGCATTTTTTTGGTGTTGCTATGGATTACCAGACTGAATTTGGAATGCAAAAGCTGAGTCCTCCCAGAGTTCTGGTCTGAGCTGAGTTATTTGACTAGATTTAAGATGCCCTCATTCCCAGGATTAAACTTTTTATATTAACTATCTAAGCTTATGAAAGGCTTTTCAGAAGAGGACATATGACTTCCCTCCAAGAGCTGTGGGATGGACTGATCATCCTATCATGCTGCACTGGTAAGTAGTGGAGCAAAATGGGTTACTATTTCCCCATAAACTTCAGCCTTCCCTGTTGAATAGAGGGAGAAAATGTACAGTTTAGTGAAAGAGATAACTAAATATCTTCATTTCATTGTAGTTTGATGCTTTTCATGACGGTAGTACGAAAAGAAGAGATTAATATGTCTTGACCACTTACCATGATGTAGGAACTATGATATGTATTTTACATATGAATATCATTTTACTGGGATGATCAAAGATAAAATACAGGCATTTAAGCAGAATGATGAAATACTGGTAGAAATTCAATAATGATGGGTAGAGAGAATGGCACAAAGCTTTGGAAGTAGTTAAGTATAATTTTACTTAAAGGAGAGACTAGAAAGATAAGATATATTGGGACCTAAAACTGCAAAGTCTAGTTAGGCTCAATTGCAAGTGTTCTTGCTAAATAAAGCAACATGAATACTCTTAAAATCCCATCTTCTTTACCCTTCATAGCATCTAAAGGACAGGTTGGGTTAACAAATGCAATCCATTTGCATTTTTCAGAAGATCCATGTTCTACCTGTAGAGTTTGTGAAATGCAGACAGTTATGTACTGTAGTAGATGACCAGTAGAGCACAATGTGAGAGAAATAAAGGAAGCTACTTCTCTCTCTGTATTCAATGAATATACATTCCTTAACAGCAACTTAACAGGAGAAATCAAATAAATATTTTATGCACTACTTTAACCAATTTTTTAATGACCTGTACATTCATGTATTATACATTAATTCAACCAATATTTATTGGGATACCTATTCTATGCCATTTGAGAGCCTGGGGATAGATGAGTAAAAAAGTTATAGTGCCCCTTCCCTGATAGAGTTTAAGAATTAATCAGGGATAGAGGTAAGTAGCAGGCAATTAAATGTCTTATAATGCATAAGTATAGGGGGCTAGGACAGAACATGGTAGGGTGAGATAACCAGTAGTCAAGGAGAAATCAAGTAAGGCTTCTTGGAAAAAATGGTACTTAAACTGATATTTGAAAATAATACTTAAACTGAGAATGAAAATTATACTTAATCTGAGTAGTCTTTTATCTAAGTGAATAGATCGTGAAGTACAATTTACAGAAAGATCCTGTGCTAAAGAGACCATGCAGGATCATGGTATAAACATAAATTCAGACTGGATTGAGTTTAGGGTATATGAGAATTGGAAGAAGAGGACAGAACCAAAGAGATTACACGAGAATGTAAGGAAGAATTAGATCTTGCAGTGATTTTTAAACTATGTTAAAAAGTGTGGATTTGCTTTTGATGCTTGAGAGTACCAAAAGCTCAATGCAGGATGTTTCATTTCCAAAAATGAAACATCTTCCCCTTCAAACCAGGAAACACTTAAAATGTTACTACCATTTCCCATAATTTGAGCTCACAAATTCCAGTAACTACAATCAGATATTCAAGTTCTCTGGGTTTCCTATCTTAAAATTTGTATTAACATTTTCACAAATAATTCCAAAGAAATTTGTTATCAGGAAACAATTAATTTGGAACTTAGAAGAAATTTCATGATATATTTTTCCTATTAAAAGTTTATGCCTTTGATATCATACTTTCCTCAGCCCAGGTTAAATAGAGATGACTTTGATACGGTGTGATATTTACAAGGAACCAGTGGAGGAACTAATATAAAAAAAGGTTTTTCTGCCTATTGGTCAAGGGACAGAAGTAGGAGAACTAATATCAGAAAAAGCTTAGTAAAAAAGTTATCATTCAAGTACAAATATGAAATGGAAAGATTAAGTTAAGAAGATAGGAAAATGCATTCTAGGAAAACAGAAAATGTACATTAATAACCATGTCATTTATTGGATATGAATAACAAATCATTTATGGCTAAAAATTAAAATTCCAGATGAGCTTTTCTGAGTTCAGACTGGAGAAGCAAGCAAGGTCTTCATTGAGGAGGGTTTTGGGGCTTTATGACTGCAATGAAAAACTTTAAGCAAATAAAAATTATACTTCCAGCTGATAAAAATTACTTTTGCTATAATGATTTCCAGTTACCTGTCTGGCATATAAGGAGACTGGAAGTCATCACTCCATCCTGACAACAAGTAAAAAGCTGAACAACCTGAAAATAATCAACTCTTCTTAGATATGTCAGAAAATTGAAGTCACTGGGCAAACCCCTGGCCCCTCAAATTGGAGAAACAGACAGACAAATACAAAACAGATACAACATACTAGAGCAGAAATTAACAATCATAAATCTTCTGGGAACCAGTACTGAAGTAGGAAAACCTAAACTGTGATTGACAAATGGCCAGAGGCTCAGTGTGCACAAGTCTGTTAAAAACTCCAGTGGTGCCCCATCTTAAGAGGACCTAATGCTTTTGAGAGTTTTACTTCAAGGAATCCTACCAGGTTCTCAGACTGAATATCAGAGAAAAAAATACATTATGCTTTCGTCAAGGGGAGGGGAAAAATAGGCATTTTGAAATACCCATAACATTATGTTCTTAATAAATTCTACCTTGAAGAAAAACTATTAACAGAGACTAACCTGCTGGGGTCTTATCAGAGACCAACTGATCTAGGGGAAGAAAAATACCCAACTACAGCCCTCAAGTCACTTTGTCTCACCTTATAGTGGTGGGGGGACTGAGAAACACTTATTAAGGGACACATGCTAGTAATGGCTGCTATCTAATAATAGTACTAAAGAAAACTTCACCTAGCTCTACACGTTTCCAACACATCTCTGAAGGCCAATTTACTGTGCTTCTTTTTGCCCATTATACCATGTCCGGCTTTCAACAAAAAATTTAAAGGCCTACTAAAAGGCAGAAAAAAGGTTTGGAGAGACAGACCAAGGATCAGAAACAAACTTTGATGTGGCAGGGATGTTGTAATTATCAGACTGGAAATTTAAAATAACTGATTAATATACTGTGGGGTAATTCGCAGAATTTCCAGAATCTCCCAACTGGCCTTACTCTATTTACATATCAGTATGTGTTTACTGCTGCAGCTTCCTGCAGCCTATGGGGCAAGGGGTGGAAACATAACGGCCATTATCTCCTCCCATCTATTCCTGGTATGTAATTGGTTTAGTGTCTGCCAGTCACCAAAGATCTGCCAATGGAGTTCCTCCTGGAAGGGATGGGTAGGAAGTAGAAAGTGCACTGTGGCTGCAGAGTGAGAGCAGTGGCTGGATGAGACAGACAGGACTGGACCTAGCTAGCAAATTCGAGCAAGCTGTGAGCAATAAAAAGCCTTTCTCTCAACCTACTCTTTCCCTTGACTTATTTTGGTTTCACTGGTTTATTCAGCTGGGCCAGGAACACCCTTGCCCCTGGAGCTACATATATGAAAGTATCTATTGAAGGAAGAGACAACAAGAACAAATGAGTCAGACTTCTCAAAAAAAATGGAATAAATAGGTTGTATATATAGAGAAAGAGAATGGAAGAGATTTATTGCAAGGTACTGACATGATTATGGAGGCCAGAAATTCCAAAATCTCCAGGGTGATCAAGCAAATTGGAGACCCAGGATACCTGAAGTCTTAGTTCTAATCTGAATCCCAACATGTAAGACCCAGTAGTGTTGATGGTATAATTCCATTCCAAAGCCTAGCAGGCTCAAGAAACACAGAGAATAATTTTTGGCCAAATATTTAGGCAGCAGCCCATTACATAGCCTGATTTTAAATCTAAACACCTGGAGGTAAAACTCACAAAGGTGTGGGGCCCCTCTGTGACTGGGCCTTCCTGGGGTTCTCAATTATCAGAATTATTAACATTGAGCTTCGAGCAATTCATCACTTATAATTCAGGGTTTCCTACCCAAGCACTGATTCCTGTGGCATTTTCTGCTCATGAGTCTCTGCTCAGTTAAGCCACAATTTCCTGTATTTATCTGTTGTCTCTAAAATTTTGGGGCAGCATTTTACTTGTGCACTCACCCCTCTTATGGATCAAGAGAGTTTATTTTTCATTCTGTTCAGCTTTTTACCTGTTCTTAGGATGGAGCAGTAACTTCCAAGCTCCATACTTATGGAACTGGAAACAGGAAGTCAGCATTTTTTAAATATCAAATTGCAATTGTTCTCTGCTCATATATGAGAAAGCAACTGACTTCTGTATATTAGCGCTATATCCTACAACCATGATCTTGTCACTTATTAGTTCCAAGATTTTGTTTTTGTTCAGTGCTTTACATTTTCTGCATAAACAATCATGGCATATATGCATAAAAGAGTTTTATTTCTTACTTTCCAATACCTTTTATTTGTTTTTTTTTTCTTATTGCATAGAACTTCAGGTATGATGCTGGAAAGATGTGGTGAAAAGAGATGCCCTTACCTTGTTCCTGATCTTAGTTAAAAGCTTCTAGTTTCTCATCAGTTAAGATATTAGCTATAGGCTTTTGTAGATGTTCTTTATGAAGTTAAGGAAATTCCCTCTATTTCTAATTTGTTAAGTTTTAACCGTGCATGGATGTTTGATTTTGTAAAGTGATTTTTCAGCTTTCACACTGATATGATCATAAGGCTTTTTTTTTCTTTTACCTGTTGATGTGATATGTTACACCAATTGATGTTCAGGTGCTGAAACAGCCTTGTATATTTGGAACAAATCTCATTGGTCATATTGTATAGTTTTCTTCCACTTGCCTCAAAAATTATTTATAATAATAAAATTATTATCATAATATGCAGAAAAGATACTTAAAAGGAGGAGCATGGCTGGATCTTTAGGATATGACCTGTCTTATCATGTGCTTATGTATGTGTTTTGGGAGAATGAGGAAGCATAAAAGGTCAGAAACAATAATGTTATGCCCTTCTATGGCATTTCAGTTATGCCGTGCCTATGGCTAGAGAAATCCAAATCATTTTGAGGAGTTTGTAAATTCTGCTCTCTGCCTGCCTCCATTTCTCTTTTTTTATCCTTAGAACCAAAATAAAGTGTATGTTTAAAAATTTACTTTTGCTTCACCAAAATAAAGTGTATATTTAAAAAATTACTTTTGCTTCACTGTAAAGAGAGACTTCTCCAGGCAGAAGAGAGTTTCAAATGAATGAGTAAAAAGAAGAGACAAATGAAGTCCTTGGGCAGGGCTATGGTAGCAAGAACATAGAGAAAGTAAGATAGTTTCAACCAATGATAATAAAATAGGAACTCTGGACTTTGTCATTGATCCCATGTAGTGAGTAAGGGGGAGGGAGAAATCAATAGTAACTTTCAGTTTTCTGTTTTGTATGACTTTGTGCAATATGTTGCCATATGATGAAACTGAGTAGCATAGTCAGCAGAAACTTATTTTCACACAGTTCTGGATGCTGGGAAGTCCAATGTTAGCTTTCGACTGAGAGCTCTATTCTTAGCTTATAGATAACTGCTTTGTCACAGAATGCTCACATGACCTCTTTGTGAACTCATGAACATGGAGCAAGGTTTCTTGTGTCTCTTCTTGTAAACACATAAGCCTACCAGATCAGGACCCCACCTCTGATTTTATTTAACCTTAATTACCTCTCTGTAGGCTCTTTCTTAATATACAGTTACATTAGGAGTTGCAGTTCCACATGATAAGTACAATGAAAGCAAAATTACAGGGTTTGGGGACCAAGAATGATGCTAGATGTGGGATATCTTATTCGAGATAACAAAGGAAGTTACTTTGGGTAGGTAATTGTTGAGTAGCAATCTGATTATAAAATGAGTAAATGTAACACATGATGATCTAGGAAATGGGATTTCTAGCAGAGGAACAACACATGCATAAATAATGAGGTGAGATTGTCCTTAGAACACTTCAAAGAAAATGGAAAGATAGAGTGGCTTAAAGGGAAGAGTTACTGGACATGGAAGGAAGTATGGTTCAGAGATAGACTGGAGCAAGTACAAGAGTCTTATAGCCAAAGCATGTTTGGAGTATTCTTTTCTGACTTTGATAAGACTTAGTTTTTAAGAGATTATTGATAGTTTTTCTGTTGAGAATTAGATGAGTTTATGTATAGATAACGAGGCAGGGAAAAATGTGTGAGATCTAGTGAGATCTAATGGGAAGCTACTGCAATAGTGCAAGTTAGATATGATGACAGTTTGAACCAGGATAGTATTAATGTAAAAGAGGAGTCATTTTTGGGGGGATATATTTTGAAGGTATAATTGAAAAGGCTTACTGACAAATTGGATATAAGTTGTGAGAGAAAGACAGGAGGGAAGAACTCTGAAGTTTGGCACCTGAGTAACTTGGTGTGCAACGCTAACATTTATATTAGATGTAAAACACTGGAGTATGAACACATTTTGAAGGAAAAAAGATTTCCATTTTAGATCTGGTAAGTCTGAGATTTCTGTTAAATATCCAATTAAAGAAATCTGTAGCTTAAGACATAGAGAAGCTGAAGTGATACATTTTCAAATCATCAGAATACACATGGTATGTGAAACCACTCAAATGATGAGATTACTTACGGTGAAAGTGTGCACAGAAAAGATAAAGGTTTCTTTTTTTTTGGTTGGGAAGATGAGCAATAATCAGCAACAGAGACTAAAATGGACTAGGTAATGTGGTAAAAGGGAAATAATGAGGTTGATGTTCAAGAAGTCAAGAAGGTAAGAAAAATGTCAAGAAGAAGTGACACATCAAATATGTGAAGTTCTGGGAGATTAGATAAAAAACTTAAAACTGACTCTTGGATTTTACACTCCAGAAGCTTATAATATTTTTTGGAGAAAAGTCCTACATTCAAAGTATCTAGAGAAAAAAATTCAAAATGATATCTAAGAAAATATTAAACTGTTCTATAGATACTAGATTAGTATGAACTGGATTATTTAAAGAAATATTTAGCATTAGTATTAGTAACAATATTTAACACTAATATATAAATATTAATATGTAACATTTTCAGTTCAAGAGGAGTAGATCTAAGATAGGTGGGAAAGAATAAAGAGACCCTTCCAGGGATGAAAGGAGGAAAGATGTAAGGGACAAAGAATTAAGGACTGAGCAATAAGTCCTACCTCCATTTTCCTTCTGTAAGAAACAAAAGAATAAAATTTCATTGCAGGATTATAGGTTGTGAATTCTCCATTTATAACTTCTCATCTTAATGCATTTTGTTACAGCAGCCCTATGAGAAAAAAAAACACCAGGAAGATAGAAACATCACTTTTCCTAAGGCTAATCAGAGAAAAGGATATGTCTAGTTAACAACCCCAAAACCTCTGTGACCTGACTGTATTATGCTGTAGAAAGCAAGTGCATTGTTTCATAATCACACCCAAATATTTATTTGCCATATGCTCAAATTTTTCACTATACACAATATAATTCATTCAATTTCATGTATACACCAGCTAATCTGTTACTGTGATATATGTTCAAAGAGAATGTAGACCAGTGCAGCTCTTTTACTCTCCCAAGCTGCCAACAAAATTTATAAGCAGGAAGCTGGCATTCAAAATTGATTAAAGTTTATATTGGTTCTAATTCACCTGCTAGTATTAATGGCTGATGTTATATCTCCCATTTAAAATTGCTTCTGGTTAAAAATTATGCAGGTTCACACTCTTTAAGGATATAGAGCTTAAAGCCATAATGACTGCTTCAAATTGATGCTATTCATTACCAGTTCCTTATATTTACAGTAGAGAATTGCTTGTCATATAACAAAGACAGATAAGTCTACCTGATAAAAGCTATCAGACAATGTTGTAGAACCTCCAAATTGAGGCTTATATGGAAATATCAATATGTCTTCCTTTTTTTCCCACCAATCTTTATGAATTTTCTGATGCTGAAGATCAAATGGATATTTTCTGCAGGCTTTAAAAATTACCTGAAATAGAAATAGAAGATATTAGATCATATACGTCATTGATGCCAAGCTCTCCAAACTTGGTATAAACTCACAAGACTCTGTTGTTAAAAGATCATGTAAGAAATAACCCAATGACATTGATATGAGGAAATTGTTTTTAAGTTGATTGTTTGCATATCAAGATAGCAAGAAATTTTTACTTCTTTAAACCTCAATTGGTAAACACTTACTGCAAACCACATTAGCCATTTTATTTGTTAGCAATCCTTTTCAAAGTCAGGTTTTATTTTTGTTTGTTTCAGTTATGTGGGGAGATTAAAGTAAAGCTATGCATTTTTCAAAATGAAGATTATTTTGCTTTGTGACACAGAACTACCACTATAACTATGAAATGGTAATATAATCTTGAACTTGATCTACTACCAAGAATCCAGATTAATATTATTTTTTAAAGTATTATGAATATTTCATACCTTTTGTAATGTGATAATGTGAAAAACAGAATCAGCAGACATACTCATTTATTATTTACATTTTTTATATCTATTTGTTGTATATATATTCATATATACTCATATGAGTATATATAGTAAAAACCTTAATTTGATGGTGCTCCTAATGACCTAGTGATAGAAGTAAAAAACAAAAATGGTTCCAAAAACCAATGTGATTTGAATGATTTTTATGATTATTTTCTCTTAAATGTCCAAGTGTGATTTCAACACAATTTCACTTCGAATGAAGAAAATCAGCAGTTTAAAAGAGAAGCCATATCTTTACCTCTCAGGAAAAAAAAATGCAGTGAGATAATATATTGGATAAAACTGATGAGAAGTTGAAATGTTTCCTGATTTTAAAGTAGTAAAATTGGCTATAACTGATATTGAATATGAGTAATTATATTCTGGGTTGTAAGAAGTAATAATGAGATGGGAGGGGTCCGAAATGGTGGCATAGGAAGATCCAAGCTCACCTCATCCCACATACATACCAAATCTATACTTACAAATAGAAAAATTATTCCTGAAGTAAAACTGAGGTCTGATTGGACAGCTTCTGCACAACAATGAGTAGAGATACCATATAGAAAGTGTCAGTCAAGATTAAGATACAGTGATGATGGGAAGCCCACCCCTGATGCCAGGAACTGCAGTTGAGAGGGATATCACTGAGAGACCAACATGCAGATAGCCTGCCATGGATCTCAGAAAAAAAAATGCAGTTTAAAGGGGATCTAGAGTATAACTGAAGGAAGCACATTAGCTAATACTAGGTACTCTGCAAAACATACAAGAAACTACTGAAACTCTCTCCAGGATCAGAGGTGCTGGCAAGTGCCACTATTTATGTTCCCCTTTCCATGTTGAGAGCACAGAGAAGAGCAGGTTCCAGGCATGCTAACTGGCCTGCCACCTTAGAAAGCCCACAAAAGTTCCAGATGTCCCTGCAAGGCAGCCCCTTCACCCATGCTCACCCAAACTCCAGCAGTTCCATCAAGGTGACATGAGTGCAGCACACACCATGACCCCTTGGCCATGCCCACTTTGGCCCCAGTAGTATCACCAGGATATTCCATGTACAGAGTACCCCAGGACTCCCTAAGCCCCACCTGATTCACCTTCAACCATCCCACTAGGGTGTCTCTACACAGAACACCCTGGTACTCCCCATCACATAACCAGTTTTCTTCCAGCCATTCTACCAGAGAACCACCTGCATTGCTTCCAGGGTAACCCTTTCACAGAGAACCCAACACCCCCTTGGCATGCACCCCCTTCAGCTCCAGCTGTCCAACCAGGGAACCTCCTACACAGAGTGTCCTGGGACACCCAAGCCCATGCTTGCTTGGGTTGCAGCAAGCCAGCTAAAGCCGCCAGGTATACACAGCTACACAGGATACTTTTTTACACAAGGTCATTCCTTCATTGGGAAAGGTATCTGTTTCATTTAATTCATAGAAGAAACACATAAAGGCAAACAAAATGAGGAGAAAGAGGAATATGCTTCAAATGAAAGAATAAGACAAAACTTCAGAAAAAGAACTAAAGGAAATGTAGTTAAACAACCCACCAGGTAGGTAAAGAGTTCAAAGTAACAGTTACAAAGATCTCAGTGGACTTGAGAGAAGAGTGGATGAATTCAAGGAGGACCTCAACAAAAAGATAGAAAATATAAAATTAATCAGAGATGAAGAAGACAATAAATAAAATGAAAATGTGCTGTAGTGATTCAACAGCACATTAGGGAATACAGAAGGATGTATCAGCAACTTGGAAGACAGAATATTGGCACTCAAACTGAACAGAAGAATAAAATAAAAAGAAATGAGGAAAGCTTAAGGGACCCCTAGGACAATATAAAATGTCCTAGCACTGGCATTATTAGTCCCAAGAAAACAGAGAGAAAAGAATAGAAAATTTGTTTGTAGAAATAATAGCTGAAAAATTCCTTAACATCAGGAAGGAAACAGACATCCAGGTCCAGGAAGCACAGAGAGCCCCAAACAAGATGAACCCAAGACACATTATAATTAAAATGTCAATGATTAAAGGCAAAGATAGAATCTTAAAAGCAGCAAGAGAAAAGCAATGAGTTTATGGACAAGGGAAACCACACAAAGCTATCAAGTGATTTTTTAGCAAAAGCTCTAAAGGCCAGAAGGGAGTTGCATGATATATTCAAAGTGCTGAAAGGAAAAAACCTACAACTAAGAATACTCTACCTAGTTAGGTTATCATTCAAAATTAAAGGAGTGATAAGGAGCTTTTCAAATAAACATAAGTTAAAGGAGTTCAGCACTACTAAACCAGCCTTTCAAGAAATGTTAAAGGGACTTCCTTAAGAGGAAAAGAAAAAACATTTAGAAGCAAGAAAAATATGCAAATAAAAAAATCACTGGTAAAAAGAAGCATAGCACATGTAGTAGATCAGTCACTTACCTAGTATGAAAATTATGAGGGAAAAGTAATAAAATCAACTGCTTCTAAAAATCAGTTTAGGGAATCAGTAAATAAAAATGTGTAAAAGAAGCCATTCTATCCATAAAGCAAGCACAAGGGTGAGTAAAAATTACAGTGTTTTTTTTAAAAATGCATTCAAACTTAAAAAACCATCAAATTAAGACACACAGGATACATACATGAATCCCATGGTAAACAGAAGTCAAAAAGCTATAGATACAAAAAAAATAAAATAAAAGGAAAAGAATTCAGCCCCAACACTAAAGAAAGTCATCACACACAATGGAAGAGAGAACAAAAAATAACAGAGAAGAAAAACAAAAACCAGAAAACATTTAATAAAATGACAATAAGTACATATCTATCAGTAATTACTTTAAATTTAAATGGTAAATGCTACAGTGAAAAGATATAGGGGACTAGAGGGATAAAAATCAATATATGCTACCTACAGTAGACTCACTTCATAACTAAAGACAGACACATTAAAACTGAAGGAATGGAAAAAAGGTTTTCCTTGCAAATGGAAATGGAAAAAAAAACTGAATTAGCAGTAATTATGTCAGACAAAGTAGACATTAAAACAAAGACTGAGGCAGAGAAGAATGTTCTATAGTGATTAAGGGCTCAACCCAGCAAGCAGATATAATAATTGTAAATACATATGCACCCAGATAAAGAGTCTAAATATATAAAGGAAATAAATATTAACAGGCATAAAGGGAGAAATCGACAGAAATATAATAATAGTATGGGACTTTAACACCCTACTTACATCAATGAATAGAGCATCCAGGCAGAAAATAAATAAAGAAATAGTAACTTTGCATGACACATTAGACCAAATGGACTTAATAGATACACACAGAATATCGCATTCCTAAAAGAGCAGAATACATGTTCTTTTCAAGTGCACATGGAACATTCTCTGGGATTCATCACATGTTAGGCCACAAAACAAGCCTCAATAAATTTAATAAGATTGAAATCAATCTTTTCCAACCACAATAGTATAAAACTAGAAATCAATTACAAGGAAAAAAACACAAATGTGAATACTAAACAGCATGCCATTACACTAAACCATCAATGGGTCAATGAAGAAATAAAAAAGGAAATTTAAAAATATTTTGGGGATAATTAAATTAGAAACATAATGGTTCAAAATCTTTGGGATGCAGGAAAAGTTCTTAGAGGGAAGTTTATGGTGATATAGGCCTACCTCAAGAAACAAGAAAAGTCTCAAATAAACAATCTTATCCTTCACTTAAAGGAATTAGAAAAAGAAGAGCAAAGCCCAAAAGTATTAGAAGAAAGGAATAAATATCAGAGCAGAAATAAATGAAATAGAGAACAAAGAAAGATAAACAATAAAAAAGATCAAAGAAACTAAGAACTGGTTCTTTGAAAAGATAAAATTGAAATCCTTTAGCTAGATTCACCAAGGAAAGAAGAGAGAGAACTCAAATAAACAAAATAAAAAAAGAAAGAAGTTACAACTGGCACCACAAAAATGCAAATGATTAAAAAAAATTACTACAGAAAAATATGCCAACAAATTGGACAACCTAAAAGAATGGGTAAATTCCTAGAAGCACGCAATATTCCAAGACTGAATCAGGAAGAAATAGTAAATCTGAATAGACCAATTGCTAGTAATCAGATTGAATCAGTAATCAAAAGACTCCAAACAAACAAAAGTCCAGGACTAGATGGCTTCACAGGTGACTCTACCAAACATTTCAAGAACAGGTAATTCCTATTCCTCTCACACTAGTCTAAAAAATTAAGCAAGGAAAGCTTCCAAATTCATTCTACAAAGCCAGCATTACCTTGTTACCAAAACTAGACAAAGACATAACAAAAAAGAAAATTCCAGACTAATATATCTAATGAACATAGATGCAAACATCCTCAACAAAATATTAGCAAACTAAATTCAAAAATACATCAAAAGGACCATTTACCAAGACCAAGTGGGATTTATTCCAAGGATGCAAGGATGGCTCATATCCACAAATCAATCAATATTATACACCACATTAACAAAAAGAAAGATAAAAATCATATCATCTCACTAGTTGCTAAAAAAGCATTTGATAAAATTCAACATCCATTCAGTATAAAAACCCTCAACAAACTGAGTATAGAGGGAGCACATCCCAACATTATGGCCACATATGACAAACCCATAGCTAAAATTATACTCAATGGTGAAAAGCTGAAAGCTTTTCTTCTAAGTTTTGGAGCAAAACAAAGATGCCCATTCTCACCACTTTTATTCAACATAGTACTGGAAGCCCAAGCCATAATCAAAGGTATCCTAATTAGTAAGGAAGAAGTAAATTTTCACTATTTGATGATCATGTGATGCTACATATATAGAAAACCCCAAAAAACTTCCCATAAAATATATTAAAATTAATAAGTGAATTCAGTAAAGCCACAGGATATAAAATCAATATAGATAAATCTATCATGTTTCTATACATTGATAGCAAACTATTAGGAACAGAAATTAAGATAATAATATCATGTATACTTGTATCAAAAAGAACAAAATAACTAGAAATAAATTTAACCAAGGAGGAAAAGATATGTACACTTAAGAATATGATACTAATGAAAGAAAATGAAGAAGACACAACATAAATGGAAAGATAGTCCATGCTCAGGGATTGGAAGAATTAATATTGTTAAAATGTCCCTACTACCCAAAGCAATCTACAGAGTCAATTAAATCCATGTCAAAATACCAGTGGTGTTTTTCATAGAAATAGAAAAAGTCCTAAAATTAGTATGGAACCACAAAATCTTTGGATAGTGAAAACAATCAAAAAAGAAGGAAATTCAATATTGTTTTCCATTGTGGATGTACCTGTTTATGTTCCCACCAAAAGTGTACAAAGTTTGGTCTTTGTTATATTGTCTTTCTCATTGTTGAAATTCTTACTTTGTTCATGCATTGATGATCACCTGTATTACTATTATTTTGAACTGTCTATCAGGTAAATTTCTTATCTCCATTTCATTAATATCTATTTCTGGAAATTTATCTTATTTTTTGGGGGGAACACATTCTTCTGTTTCTTCATTTTCCATGAGTCTCTGTGCTGGTTTATGCACATTAGGTAAAATAGCCATCCATTCCATTCTTGGCAGCGTGGTCTTATGTAGAAGATGAATTTTGTCAATCTACCCAGCCTGAGCCTCTGATTGCTTCTCAAGCCTTTGTAATAGTGCAAGCCACTTTCTTTGCTCTTGGTGGCTTTCAGTAGTTGAGTGTGTGCCAAGAACTGTCAGTGTCCTAAAGGGGAGGATCACATTCAGCACCTAGAGGCTTGGCTGATTGGAAGCTGAATGCTGAGGCAGCATCTGGGGAAAAGTGTAGTTAAGCCCCTTCCAGGGAAAAACTGGAAGAAGGGATTTTTTTTGCCTGTTTCTTCTGTGCTGGGCCAGATCATACAGACATGGGGGGATTCTCCTGCCCTCATTAAGAACTGCTTCTTTGTTTGCTACAGTTCCATACAACTCATGAATACAAACCTCATTAGCTATCACAGCAAAGTGATCAATGGACCCATCCAATTGTAGCCACAATAGCTGGGACACAGATGTATGTATATGTTCCTTCCAAGAAGATTCTAGTGACTTAGCAGGTAAGAGGGAGGAGGGTGAGGTGTCTTTCAGCTTTCCCAGTTCCTGGGGAAGATCAAATACAGTTACTGTAAGTGTGTTAAATTAGAAGTCAACTCTCATAAAGCAGCTTTCCAACTATGAACATGTATGCCCCTCATGGGAAGACTAAGATGGATGACTTTGCCTGCTCCCTCTGCACTGAGCCCAGGGTGAATATCTACAGCAAATGATCATATACCCATTAACAACAGCTCCTTTGTTTGCTATAGTCTTGCGAGTCTTGTGGTTGCAAACCTTGTTATCCTTCAGAGCTATGTGTTTTGGGGACCCATCCTTCAAATGAGATTTTTAAAAGTTGGGGTGCTGAAAGTGGGTCCAAAACTTTTCATCAGGAAGAAAGTGAGCAATGGAGGCTCCCTCTCAATTGTTTGACACTGTCTAGGGGTGTGGTTTATGACTACAATTAATCTCAGCCTTTTGTACATGCTTTGTTGAGGATATTTTCTCATTCACTTGATGTGTAGGAGTCACTCAACTCGTTTCTGGATTTCTTTCAGAGGTAATTGCTTCATGTAGATCTGTGTGTTTTGTGTGTCCATGGAGAGAGGTGAGTTCTTGATCCTTTTATGCTGCCATGTAATCAACTTTTAATCCTATAATGTCAGTTAAATACAGCTGATTGATGGTGTTGTTGAGTTCAACTATGTCCTTATTGATTCTCTGTCTGCTGAAATTGTCCATTTCTGATAGAGTGTTGCTGAAGTCTCCAACTATGATAGTGGATTCATATATTTCCCTTGCAGTTCTATTAGATTGTCTCATGTAAATTGATGTTGTATTGTTTGGTGCACATACCTTAAGGATGCTTAATTCTTTCTTGGAGCATTAACTCCTTTATCATTATATAATGCTCTTCCTTATGCCTGATAGCTTTCGCTATTTTGAAGTCTGCTTTTTTAGAAATTGGTATAGTTACTCCTGTTTTCTTTTTATTAGTGTTTGCATGATATATTTTTTTCAATCCATTCACTTTTAATCCATATATGTTTTTATATTTAAATTGTATTTCTCATAGAAAACAATTTGGTATCCTTTTAGAATATTTGTCCTTTGATTTGTGCATATAGACCATTTAGATTAAAAATGATTATTGATATAGTTGCAGTACTATCTACCATACTTTTTGCTATTGTCTATTTTTGCCCTTATTCTTTGTTTCAACTTTTGTCTTCCTTTCTTTTTCTGACTTCTGTGGTTTTAATTGAGCATGTTATATGATTCTATCTTCTCTTTTCTTTAGTATATCAGTTATATTTCCTTTTTTTTTTTACATTTTCAGTGGTTGCTCTAGAGTTTGCCATATATATTTACACCTGATTCAAGTCCACCTTCAGATGTAGTGTGGGTACAGTATAATACAAAATAACCCTAATTCCTCCTTTCTATCCCTTTTATCATTTCTGTCACTAATTTTACTTACATATAAGCAATATAAACACACACTATATGTATATGTAAAGTGTCAGTTATAACGTATACTATATATATAAAATATATAAATTAAATAAAAATAAACTATATATACAAAAAATATACTATGTATACATAATGAAATACATTGCTGCTATTATTATTCCAAACAAACTGTTATCTGCTAGATCATTTAAGAATAAGAAAATAAATTTTTTGTAACATCACTTATCCCTTCTTTGATGTTCCTCTTTTCTTTATGTAGATCTTTGTTTCTGACCTGTATAATTTTCCTCCTAGTGAAAGAACGTCTTTTAAAATTATTTCTTGGAAGGCAAGTCTAAACAAACCCTCAATTTTTGCTCACCTGGGAAATCTTTATTTCTCTTGCACCTTTTAAAGATAATGTATCAGTACAATATTCTGGATTGGTGGTTCTTTCCTCTTAATGCTTTAAATATTCCACCTTACTCTTTCACTTGCATGGTTTCTAAGGATAAACTGAATATACTCTTTCTCTTGCTCCTCTAAAGGTAAGGAACTTTCTCTCCTCTACCTTCTCTCAGGAGTTTTCTTTATCTTTGAGTTTCTATAGGTAAAAAAATATACCTAGGTGTAATTATTTTGGCAATTATCCAGCTTGGTGTTCACTGCACTTCCTGGATCTGTGGTTTGGTGTATGGTACTAATTTGAAGAAATTCTCAGTCATTATTGTTTCAAATACGTTTTCTGTCTCTTTCTTCTACTTCTGGTATTTATCATTATGTGTATATTACACCTTCAGAGAATTCCCAGTCCTCGGATATGCTGCTTTTTTTTTCTTTCAATCATTGTTCTCTTTTCCTTTCAATTTTCAAAGATTTCTATTGAAATACCCTCAAGTTAAAGATTCTTTCCTCAGTTATGTCCAGTCTATTAATAAGCCCATAAAAGGTCTTCTTTATTAATGTTACAGTGCTTTGGATCTCTACCATTTATTTTTGGTTCTTTGTTATGATTTCCATCTCTTAGCTTATATGTTCTATCTGTTACTGCATGCTATCAGCTGTATCCATTAGAGCCCTTAGCGTATTAATCATGGTTGTTTAAAATGTAAGGTGTGACAATTCCAACATTGTTCCTATGTGTTTCTGATGCTTCCTCTGTGTCTTCAAATTTTGTAGTTTGTGCCTTTCTTTATATTTTGTAATTTTTCTCTTGGTAGGTAGACATGATATAGTGGTTAAAAGGAACTGTTGCAAATTAGCCTTTAATAGTGTAGTGGGGAGACAGGGACCATGGATGTAGTCAGAGTATGGTGAGGGCCTCTGGAGGGGGCAGGACAGGATATTTGCAGTCAGAGCAATGTAACTACATGCAAGGAAACCCCCCTACTAAAACTCTATGTTAAACATTAAGCTCTAGAATTATTCTTCAGTGAGATCAGTTAATGTCCCCCAGATAAAGAAGAGTAGCAATGTTTTATTATGCTGACCATTTATAATCATGTGTAAGGTTCACTTTAGCATACTAAAAGGCCCAGGCCTATGTGCTGTCTTTCCTCCTTCAGATCTGATGAAGTGATTTTGCAAGCTGGGCAACTAATTTCGCAAGTAAGCCCAGGCATAAACAACACAGTAAAAGGTCCGAAGGATTCCACCTTAAAGATAAGATTTCATTTTAATACCCAAGAAGTTAAGACATCAGAAATTCTTCACTTACTCTTTAGCAAACAATGCCTCAGCCCACCTTGGGGGCTGAGCAGGTGGCCTTGATTCATATGCCCCAAGACCAAGATGCTGGTATCTCAGGGAGAAATCATCAGAGGAAGTTGCTTGTGTTAAGTTAATTCTAAATATTCAGAGACCACTTAACAAGACCACACCCCTAAGTTTTTTTCATGTTCTCGAAAAATCCTTAGTTGCCTATAAAAACCCCCTAGACAGCGTACCCCTATGGACTCTCTTGTCCCCTCCTGGCATGATTTGGGAGCTCTGTCCTTTCACTTTATCTCTAAATAAAAGCCTGTACCTTGCTCTCCTAACTTGACTGTTTGTGAAGCTCATTCTTCGGCTCCACAAACAAGAACCCTGGCATCAGTGGTAATCTGTGGGGAGAGGGGAAGCATTCTATAGACCTTTGAACAGCTCTGAGTGTTTTAGAGCGCTTATAAATCCAGACTGTGAACTTCACAAAAGGGTATCAGTTTTTTTCTCCCCCTTAAATGAGACAGGAGGGCTAGAGTTCTTTGGAGATGGGTATTACCTTTCTCCCACAGGGAAGGCTAAAGTGGGTTGTAATTCTGTATTTTTCTTCTCTGACATGTAAGGCTATAGCTGATTTGAATTGGTATTTCCCTTTCCCCAGTTCAGGTGTGTTCTGATAATACCCTACCAGGTTAGCTCTGTCTGAAAAGCTTCTCCTGAGGGCAGATGATTTTGAAGAGCTGAGTGCTTTGATGTTTTTCAGAGTGACTCCCTGTCCCCTCCTCCCTGCCAGAAGCATGAGGGATTATTTTTCTCTATAAACTGTGAGAAACTGCTTGAACTCCCAGAGGTAAATCTTACAGAATTGTTGGGGGGACCTCCTATTACTGGTTCCCCCTGGAGTTTTTAACTCTCAGAGTTGCCCAAGACCTACAGGATTTCCCTCCTCATTATGGCACATACAGTGATTTTTGAAGTTGAGTATCTGCTCTGCTAAGTAGTGATTCCCTGTATTTGCCTCTTTGTTTCTCTAATTTTGGCAATGTTTGCCTTGTATCCTTAGCAAAATTATTGATTTTTCAACTTGTTCAGTTTCTTACTTGTTAGGATGAACTGGTAAATTCCAGTATCCTTTCAAGCAGTACCAAAAATCAGACGTTTACCTCCTTTGTGTAGCATTTCTTTTCATTATGTCATCATTTTCCTATTGTATTTCTGTTAACTATTGTGGGTAAAATTACAATATTTCCAGAATCTCTTGTCTGGCCTTAGTGTATCTCCACATCAATAGGTGTTTCCAAGGGGTGGGGAGAAGTAGTCCATCTCCATATCAATACATGATTACAAGGGGGAGTTAAGGCATATCTGGACCAAAGAGGTTGGGTGGGAACCCTTTTTTGCAGCCAGGTCCCAAGAGACATGGGTGAGCAGAAGTGGAATGACTGCTTGTAAGCAATAAATGGGTTTCTCCCACTTTATTTCTGCCTTTGACTGATTTCAGATTCAAAAGTATTTTGCCCAGGGCTGGGAAAATATTTTCCTCTTGGAGTTACATCTTGTGGTAGTCAGCAGGACCTCTGAACCTGATATCTGTCTTCATGGGTGCCACCTTTGGGTGGGGTGCCTCTAGACATGGTGGGGAAATGCCCAGACCCCCACCCCCAGAAGATGGTGGGGAGGCCACAGTGGTTGTATTGGGGGGAAGGTCAGTTCAGAGACATAGGGAAGTCAGAGTATAAGGTGGTTAGAATGAAAAAGCAAAGTAACAAAGACACTTACCACTGGAATAGCACAGAGACAAAACGTTATAAGTGAGGGATTTATTTAAAGCAAAAAGGTGCACACTCAGAGAGGGGAGACTGTGGGCTACCTCAGAGAAGAGGCACCCCTAAGGTTTTAGGGTCTGGGGTTTTATAGGCGGTTGAGGATTTCAAAGGGATAGGGGTGTGGACTTGTTAAGTGGTCCCTGAATATTTATCCTTGATGAGTCATTACATCTTTTTTTTGATAGTTTTTCAGATAATTCTGCAAAATTAACATAAGAAATTTACTGCTGATTTCTTCCCACAATAGTAGCTTTTGGGTCTGGGGGCAAATAGATTAAGATCATTTGCCCTGCCCTCCAAGGTGGGCCAAGTTATTATTTGTTTGCTAAATGGTATGTTAAGAATCTTACTTCTTAACTTCCTGGAATTTTTAAAATGCAATTTTGGCTTAAGGTGGGATCTCTCTGTCTTTATTATGCTGTTTATAGGTGGGCCTTTTAGTAGGCTACAGTAAATCTTACAATAATCTAATTAACACAGTGAAGACATGCGCCGAGCTCAGATACTTCTCTTTATCTGGGGAATATTTAAACATTCAAGGCCAAGCCGCTCCTGACCTTTCAAGCTTTAACTAATTAACTCATGAACTCTGAGTCTCTTCTGGCTTTCTAGTTTAACTGGTTAACTGAATCCTTTCTAGTTTAACTGGTTACAGACCTTATTCTCTTTCCACTCCACTCATATCTATTTTCCTGCCTAACAATTGCAGTGGTGGAGGGTGCAGCTTCACCTGTGAGCCCCCTATCTGTGGGGCTTCCAACTGGGGACCCCCCACTAGTGGAGAATTGGTCTAGGGTAAAGCACCTCCTAGAAGGGTGGTGCCTTCCCAAGAATTGGGGAAGGGTTTAAACACCAGAAGCTGTGGAAGTAGCCCTCCATGAATAGAAGACTGCTTAGAGGCCCTGACCAAGAAGCAGCCAGGATTTGGGGATGTCTATTACTTGAGGTAGTGGAAAGGGTTATCAAGGAGAGAGAGATTTAAGCAAGAGAGGTACACACTTCAGCATCTCTTGGAAGGGCTGGGTGATGACCTATGGGATGCCGCTAAGAAAGCAAGAGAGTTATTGAGAGTACAAGTGATGCTCCTGGAAGATACATTAGCAGTGAAGGAGGAGGCAGCAGGAGAAGCTGCATTGCAGGAGGCTGTGACGGAGAGGTGTAAAGGAATGCAGGAAACACCCTAGAGCGAGAACCACCCAGTTTCCAAACCCTAACGGGGACGAAACTCGTGACAAGATGTTAAGGAATGCTCGTGCAAAAGTCAGGCAAGCGGTGGGTCCCCTTTTCAACTTTATTGGTTAAAGTATGGGTTGTGTTTCAAATTCATTAGTTGTGGTAATGTGTGAGCTTTAGTGCAATGGCTGTGGAAATCTTATATAATCTATACCTAAAGTTGCTTGGGGGGTCCGCAGCTCGGACTCGGCCGGCGTGTCAGGGGAGGTGCTGTCGGCCCCAGCTAGCTGGCTAAATAAAGGCTTTGCTTGGATTTACATCTCCGTGTCCGTGTGGTTTGTTCTCTGGGGAAACCCCGGAGTCCTGGACCCTAACATTTTGGGGGCTCGTCCGGGATCTGAGCGGCTTCCCGGAGAACAAAAGACGGCTGGAGGCAAGGTCTGATTGTCCGGACGGGGCAGTGTAATTCGAGGGTCGCCCCCTCGTGATTGCATAAATCCAGTATAAAGCGGGAGTCGCCATCCCATGTCTGGTCTCAGGTTAGTGATCCTGAGTGAGGAAGTCCGGGTTGGTAGTCCCGGCCCCCAGGTTAGCGACCCTGGGTGAAGCCCAGGTAACCAATCCTGGCCCTAGGGTCCGAGTGACTCGGCCTTAGGAAGGCAAGTCCGATCGGCAGGAACCTGGCACCCAAAAGGTGGAAAAGATCGAGCTCATCACCCTGTGGCAGTCTGAGTGGACGCCTTTCGGGAGAGTCACGAGAGTTTCTGAGGATCCTTAAAGTGGTGAGTGTGGTGCGCACCTGAGAGAAGGACCGGTCCGAGCGAGTGTGATCAGATGTAGTGTGTGTGTTTAGTGTTATCGATTGTTATATTGTGTTTTGGTTTCGGTTTGTATTTCTTTCTGCAAATTTCATTTTAAGTTTCCCCTATTCTGAAGTTCTCCTGTTCTTTTCGTTCCTCCTTTCTGCCACTAAATCATTCCCCGCGGGCATGGGTCGGGCAACTAAGAGCCATTAGGGCACCCGCTGCTAGAAGACTCCCATGACAGGATAAGGGGGTCACAGCCGCGAATCCCAGATAAATTCACGTCCCCTGCAGAAGAAGAAAAACTGTGCAACGACAGGCACCCGTTCACAAGCACATACACCAGTCATCTTGTTTTAAGTGGCATCTCTATCCCTCGCCTTTTTCTTCCTCGTATTTTTCACTATGGGCCAGACTCAGGCTACTCCTAAAGGTCGGGCTCGCCCGGGATCGCGTGCCCTGCACCCCCCGGAGGAACGACAAGCCAAGGATTGGAGGCTTGCCCTGGCCAGGTATTACTGTGTTTGTGTCCGTGTGTCTGTTGTTAAACCTGTAAGACTGTTCTGTGTTTAATCAGAAAGTGCCTTGCCAGATGGTGAGCGCACCCAGTGTTTTTGTTCGTGACCAAGCCTGAAACCTGCATGAAGCCTGTGGGAGCTCCAATCTGTGTCTGGGTCGCATTGACTTAGGCGGACGCGCTGGCAGGTCACCGGCCAAGGGTCTTGGGAGATGTCCCTTACCCCTGTCTGGAGGACAAGGTCCTCATCTATGAGGAAAGTCGGCTGCCGCTGCAGTCTGACAGGCCCTCAACTCAGTTTCAGTTTTGCCTCCGTGGCCGCGGCAGATTCTTCTCTGTAGGCGCCTGTTTGTTGTTTGTCGTGTTTGTCTTGGTCTTGTTGACATAAGAAATGGGACAGACTCAGATGACCCCCTAAGTGTGTAAATGAAAATATCTTTCTACCTCCGGATGGTATTAATTAAATTGATTTAAAGACAAGCGCTTGTGAAAATTGGGCATTCTAAAACTTCCAGAAAATCTGATAAAAAAATGTTAAACATTAATGCTAATTTAAGTTTGCCTGAAGCGGGCATGTCCTTGTGGTTATCAGCTGCCAAAGTTTACTTAAAGTCATTTAAGTTGATGTTACCTGTTAAACATTTCGAGAAGATGATTGAAGAAAAGCTTGACTTTGTCTAATGTTTAGTAAAAGTTTTCTAAGTAATCTGGCATGGTTGCTAAAAATAAGTAAACAAGTGTAGCAAATAAACATCTTAATAATAATACTGTATTAATGTATAATAGTATATATATCTGCAAAGAGCCTGAGAATTTTTGTGGTAACCAAAATTTATTCTTAAAAATTAACTGTGTAGAATCTGGACAAGATTATGTTTCTCCCAGAAAAACAAGTTTCACTGTAAAAGTTTAGATGGACAAACGTGTGACCACTTTTGAGAAAAGTTATAATAGATTGTTTTGAGAACCACCAAGTCTTCTTGTTCAATTTATATGCTGTAGATATGTTTGTATGTTTAAAAAAAAAAAAAAATGGAGGAATCTCCATATTTTTTAATGCAAATGATCTTATAAACTGTTATGCAAATTCTATTAAAAGCTCTATCTACTATTAAAGAGTAAAACATTCTTGAAGCTTTCAGGGAAGACCTGTAGACTTAAGCACTTTCTCTGCTTTTTTTGTATCTGGTCTTGGACACTTATGCTGAGTTATGTTCTTATTATTTTCACTGTTTGTAAGCTATTAATTGTATGTAATATTTAAACTATCCAAATATCCAGCATACATAGATGCTGAGTTATGTTATTTTCACTGTTTGTAAGCTATTGACTGTATGTAATATTTAAACTATCCAAATATCCAGCATACATTTCCATGTAACCACAACCCACTATTGACGCCATGAATGAAATAGCTGGTTAGAAAGCCAAAGGTCATCATTTCTCAATCCCTAAGTGAAGAAGTAAAATGCCTGATCTTTCATCTCAAAGCATATTTCTGGTCAGATCTGAATATCTGTGTGAAAGAAAGAGACATTTAAATTTGAGATTCTGCTTAAACTTTTAAGTTGAATTCGACTATAGCCATATTCATTCTTTGTATGTATCTCTAACAAGTCTTTTATATGCCTAGTGATATTATACTCTGCCTTGAGTTTGGACAGTTCTTTCAGCTAAATGTGAATTCTTATTGTAGCTTTTTTTCCCTCCTGAAGATGAAAGCAGAAGAATCTACCATCTGCTACCATTCTCTCAAGAATGCTTCATAACCTAAAATTATTTTGACTTTCTATATATTGTCTTTAAAAACTGACAGCAGCAGTCTCCCCTGCTGCCCCACCTTTTTAAGATATCTTGTTTACTGTGCTGGGTTTGTAGACAATAAATGTGTAATAATAGTTCTAAAAAAATTAAATGCAAAAAAGTGCTTTTGTTTGTTTGTCTCATTAGAGAAAGTATTTGACTAATTTAGCTTATTTATCTGATATATATGTATTTACCAGGAAAGCACTGTCAAAGAGAATGATGCTAAATTTTGTTACTGAATGTTTTGTATTATAAAAATATCAGAATTTCCTTATGTCAACTGTCTTACAGTAAGCTCTCATCAGATCTTTAACCATTGTCATTTGTAAGTCTTTTGCCATTTATAGTCACTGTTTTATTATTCCTAAACTAGTAAAGAACTAGATTTTGGCAGAACAAGTATTAGTTACATAAGATTAAGTAAACTAAAGAAGATAGTTTTGTGTCTTTTTGTTTCAAATGTTGCTAGTAGAGTGTTTTAAGCTTGTTCTCTTAAGCTGTCAACAGTTTGGTAAATGACTATCTTTATAAGCAGAATTGAAACATCCTTCTCTCTACCTGATCCCTCCAGAGTTTAGAACTTTCAGTGACTGTTTTTGTATTCCATGGCAGTATGTTTATTTGCACGAGTTCAATAAGAATCTGCTTTCCTTGTAAGAAGTCTAGTTAAGAACACTAGTTATACTGCCAGAGCTGTGACTAGAATGTCATACCTGAGAGACATGTGCATAGACTCAGATGTAAACAACTTTAAGGAACTAAGATTGACTTTATAAAGCCAGCAAAGCCCCTTGGAAGAACTGGCCTGGTACCTTGCTTACAGAGTTCCCAGCAGCCTTACCAGGTGAGTAAAGAAGGTCACTTCCTGGCAAGTGCAGAGACCTCGAGAAGAGAAAAATTCATCCAAATCTACAGTTACTGCAGGCAAAGCCTGATGGCAAATCTGGCTTGGCTGTCTGGCCTCAAGAGGCCTTTAAAAGTTCAATCTGAAATTCCTTACAAAAAGTTCCAGCAAAGCATATTTAAAAGAGCCTGTGTAATCAATTGCTCTTATTGCTGCACTTGTGCAAATAATCAAGCCAGCTGTTAATTATTTTCTTAACCTAGTTACTTCTAATAAAAATGAAAGTGATTTTAGAGAAAAGTATTGTTTCAATAACGACATTACGCTCTAGAATCATTCTTCAGTGAGATCAGTTAATGTTCCCCAGATAGAGAAGAGTAGCACATGTTTTGTTATGCTAGTCATTTGTAATCGTGTATAAGATTCGCTTTAGCATACTAGAGGGCCCGGGCCTGTGTGCTGTCTTTCCTCCTTCGGATCTGACTAGGTAATTTTGCAAGCTGAGCAATTAACTTAGCATGCAGACCCAGCTGTAGACGGCATAGTAAAAAGCAAGATTCTTTAGCAAATAGACAATGTCTCAGCCCACCTTAGAGGCTGGGCATGCAATCTTTTAATGTGCACCCGAACCAAGGCACCAGTGTCCCAGAGAAAAATCAAAGAAAGAAATTATCTTTAATATTCAAAGACCCTACTTAGTGTTACTAACCACCCCAACAGCAGTCAAAGTTGACGGGATTGCTGCCTAGATCCACGCATCTCATGTGAAACCCGTTGTCTCAGCCGAGACAGCTGACGACCATCTTGCGTGGAGAGCCCAACCTACCAGGTGCGCGTCCAGAAACACCAACGCCGTTTAGCTGACCCATGCACCGTTCTCAAAAACTCTATTCCAAGATAACCATGTCAGCTGGCAAAAGCTAAGACTGCGCCGTTCATATTGTGCCTTTCCCCTATTGCACTACCAAACAGATGACCTCTAATTTCATGATTGAAATAGTTACAAGAAAAAGGGGGGAATGTAAAGGAATGCAGGAAACACCCTAGAGCAAGAGCCACCCAGTTTCCATACTGTAAGGGGGACGAAACTCGTGACAAGACGTTAAGGAATGCTCGTGCAAAGGTCAGGCAAGCGGCGGGTCCCCGTTTCAACTTTATTGGTTAAAGTATGGGATGTGTTTCAAATTCATTAGTTGTGGTAATGTGTGAGCTTTAGTGCAATGGCTGTGGAAATCCTATATAATCTATACCTAAAGTTGCTTGGGGGGTCGGCAGCTCGGACTCGGCCTGCGTGTCAGGGGAGGTGCTGTCAGCCCCAGCTAGCTGGCTAAATAAAGGCTTTGCTTGGATTTACATCTCCGTGTCCATGTGATTTGTTCTCTGGGGAATCTCCGGAGTCCTGGACCCTAACAGAGGGAGAAATAAGCAGTGCCTTCAGCCTTGGAGATGGTAGAAGAGATGTTAGAAGAGGATGAGGGCTTGGGGCCGATCTGTTGCCAAGGCTACCGCCCAAGGCATCAGCCTCTCCCATATTAAAGGCCTGCCCAGTTGTAATTAAGAAAATAAACATGCAACAATTGTGAGCTCCTCATGAGGAGGAGCTGCCACCCTCCAAGATTATGAAACACTCCATGGTACACCCCTATACCCTGGATGAGGTAATGGACATGAGTATCTGGTTTTGGCAGAAGCCATTAGAACCTCTGCCTACATGGCTTTTGCATCTTTGGGGTATGTGGGTGGAAAACATTCTTATGACAGGTTGTGAAAAATGTAGACTGGCTTCTATGATGACTCACCCTTCCCTCAGACAGTGTTTGCAGAGTGCTGACCATACCTCAGGGAATCAGGTGCTTCTGGAAGACTGACAGCAGCCATCAAGGCAGTTTGGCCTAATTAAGGTGATTCACCATATTTACCCATTAACTGGAAAATGTATGCAGAGCTCCAGCAGTTGTTATGGTAGCTGGACATGAAAAATATCACCTATACTATGGAAACCCTGGGCCCTGATGAGTAGTTGTTCACCATAGGAATGAGAAACCTGGTGCTCCATACAGCTTGCCCTCCTCTCTTTTAGTCCCTAGTGAGTATTCTTGACCCCAACATTGGGCAACCTATAAGTGAGACTACTCATACTTTAGCAGATCTGGGGGAGGTTGAAACAATAAGAGCACAGAAGGAAGTATGGGCTACAACTGAAAGTGATGCTGGGGTTCTTGTTTGCAGAGTTGAAGAATGAACTTAGCAAATGGTCAAGGTAGGAGAGCCAGGGCAGAGGATTTTATTTTGAAATAAAGTGAGAGGAAGGAGCTCCTGGCTCATGCCAGGAGGGGACAAGAGAGCCTGGGGCGTGCATTGTCTAGGGGATTTATAGGCAGTTGAGAATTTTGGGGAATTGATGGCTTAGGGTGTGGACTTGTACCACCTGCCCTGACCTCAAGGTGGACTGGGTTGTTGTCTGTTTGCTAGGGCTGTTTACAGTGTTGAAGTCACAGGTTAGGCCGAGACACCCTTGCAGAACACTCAAACATTTCAGGCCAAGTTGCTCCTTGCCTTTTGACCTTTAACTGATCTCACTGAAGATGTCTATATTCCTAGTCTTTACCCTAGGGAATTAGTGTGACCTGGACTTTGCATAATGCTGATCACAGTTTCAATAGGGACTTTAAATTGTTACATTGCTTTGACTGTAAATATCTTGCCTTGCTTTTTCTGGAGGCCCTCACCTTATTCTGTCTAAGCACATGGTCCCTGTCTCATTTCCACTTCTACAGATAGGGAACCTAGCTGCTGCTAGGGAAAGGGGGTGCACTTCTATTCCAGGTTCCATTTCTATTACTATTTTCAGTTTTGTGGCTTCTAGGCAAGATAGAACAAATTGTGTTATTAGGTTAAGTAGTAATATCTGGAGTTGGATTTTCAATTTTGGATCAACTTGATGAAATTAAGAATGCATGGCTGAATATGAGGACTAGAAATAGTAAAACTTTAATTGAAATGATGGGAGAAAGCTAAAACATCTAGAGAATCATAGCCAGATATTTTGAAGAAACTAGAATTCTGGATCTAGTTTATGTCCCAATGACTAGTATTAGGATTTAGTGTAGATAAGGCTGCATTATTGAAACAATACTTTTCTCTAAAATCACCCTCATTTTTATTAGAACTAAACAGATTAAGAAACTAATAAATACTTCACTTGATTATTTGCATAAGTGCAACAAGAAGAGTAATTGAATACATAGGCTCTTTTAAATGTGCTCTGCTAGAACTTTTTATAAGGAATTTCAGATTGAACTTTTAAAGGCCTCTCAAGGCCAGAAAGCCAAGCCAGACTTGCCATCAGGTTTTGCCTGCAGTATCTGTAGATTTGGGTGAATTCCTCTTTTCTTAAGGTCTCCAAGACATCCTGAGGTTCCTGTACCTGCCAGGAAGTGACCTTCCTTCCTCACCTGGTAAGGCTGCTGGGAACTCTGTAAGCAAGGTACCAGGCCAGTTCTTCCAAGGGGCTTTGTTGGCTTTATAAAGTCAACCTCAGTTCCTTAAAGCTGTTCATATCTGAGTTTATGCACGTGTCTCTCAGGTATGACATTCTGTTAGGGTTCGGGACTCCGGGGCATCTCCAGAGAACAAACTGCACAGGCACGGAGATATAAATCCAAGCAAAGTCTTTATTCAGCCAGCTAGCTGGGGCCGACAGCACCTCCCCTGACACGCAGGTCGAGTCCGAGCTGTCGACCCCCAAGCAACTTTAGGTATAGATTATATAGGATTTCCACAGCCATTGCACCAAAGCCCATACATTACCACAACCAATGAATTTAAAACACATCCCATACTTTAACCAATAAAGTTGAAACGGGGACCCGCCGCTTGCCTGACCTTTGCACGAGCATTCCTTAACGTCTTGTCACGAGTTTCGTCCCCCTTACGGTATGGAAACTGGGTGGCTCTTGCTCTAGGGTGTTTCCTGCATTCCTTTACATTCCCCCCTTTTCTTGACTAAACTGAGGAATCTTCCACAGCGGCATCTAGGGCCTGATACTTTTGACGAAGGACTCAAAGTTGGGCAGTGTCAATCCTTTCCTGCACAAACCTAACAAACGTGTTAATTATGCATGGGCCAATTGTAAGCAGCAACAGCAGGATGACCAGTGGCCCTGCAATGACCGAGAGGAGGGTAGCCAACCAAGGTTTGTATTTAAACCAAGACTCAAACCATCCTTCGCTACTTTCATATTCTCTACATCTCTTCTCTAGATCTTTCTTCAGTTTGGCCAGGGAGTCTCTTACTGCACCTGTTTTGTCTACATAGAAACAACATTCTTCCTTTAAGGCTGCACACAGCCCACCTTCTCTTAAGAACAGGAGGTCCAGGCCTCTTCGGTTCTGTAGAACCACCTCCGACAAGGAAGTGAGGGATTGCTCCAGGTCTGACATTGTCTGTTGGAGTTGTTCTAGGTCCCTATCAATTGCCAGCCTCAGGGCTGTAAGCCCCTGTTCCCGAGTTACAAGGGCTGCAACCCCAGTGCCTGCCCCTGCTATCCCTAGGGAGAAGGGCAGTAACAGGCTCCCTCTTTCTCCGGTGGGGATTCGGCACTTCTTCCCAAAAAGAAAGGAGGGATTCATGAGAACGATATATTAGGTGAGGTAGAATGGCCACAAGCACACAAAACTCACTGCTAGCATTGAACACAAGGGTGGATAGGGCCAGGGTGAGGCCTGTCTTTGAACAGAGCCACCAGCCTGAGGAGGGTATAACCCACTTTCCCGGCTCCCACGTGGTGTTATTATAGGAGGAGCATAACTGACTCTGGGCCGTAGGGACTGTGCCCACACATGTACCAGCGATTGAGACCTGAGCGATCGTAAGTCCCCTCGGTCCCCTATCCCAAGGAGTGGGATAGGAGTTGTTGATAGTGTAGGAGCCATTTATCCCGACTGCCTCATAGAAGGGGGGTGAACTTGGGTAGCATAACCAACAGGGATCAGTGAAGGAGGGAGTGGTGTGGTTCAGAGTTTCTGCTACTGCCTGCACCATCTCCCACAAGGGGTTATCTAACCCGGATGGACCCAAACCCAGTCTTCCTGTGGGTTCTGGTATCAGCTTCACAGATGTGGTTCCCTCGAAAGTCCATATTAAGGAGCTTATCAGCAGGATCCCCTTCATCTTCAGCTTAGGTGTAGTTTTAGAGGATTCGCAGGATGCTGCTGCACCTTCCACTCTTCCTCGCGGGCTCCTGGATCCTTATGAGGCAGGACCTTCCGAACTTGGGTGTGATGCACCCAGGGAGCGAGACCATCTACCTTGAGGGCAGTGGGGGTGGTAAACAATACAACGTAAGGTCCCTTCCACCTGGGCTCGAGTGTCCTTACTCGGTGTCTCTTGACCCACACCATGTCCCCTGGGACTATGCCATGTTCCGGGCTCGGAATCTTCCTGCCCTCATAATATGCTCTAATCAGGGGCCAGATTTCCTGTTGCACTTTAGCGAGAGCTTGCAACACATTCAGGTAGTCAGGGGCTGGGTCCCCCACCCCGGAAAGCTGTACTCGCCGAGTTATGGGTGGAGGAGCTCCATACATTATCTCAAATGGAGTTAAACCATGTACATAGGGGGAGTTTCGAGCACGGAAGATGGCTAAGGGAAGGAGGGTCACCCAGTCCCCGCCAGTCTCTAATACCAATTTAGAAAAGGTCTCCTTCAAGGTCCGATTCATTCTCTCTACCTGCCCAGAGCTTTGTGGGTTATAAGCACAATGTGACTTCCAATCTAACCCCAAAGCCTGGGCCAGTGTCTGCAGGATCTTGCTAATGAAAGCAGGGCCGTTATCTGAACCTATGGCTTCAGGGACCACATATCGGGGGATAATTTCTTCAATTAATCTTTTTGCTACTACCTGGCTTGTCTCATGCTTGGTTGGAAAAGCCTCCACCCACCCTGAGAAGGTATCTACCATAACTAGCAAATACTTGTACCCATACTTCCCTGGTTTTACTTCGGTGAAGTCTATTTCCCAGCTCCTCCTGGGAGTCCTCCCCCTTTCCCGAGTACCTGTCGGGTGGGGCCCTCTTGGGGCTGGTTTCAGCATTGCACAGCTGCTGCATTCTCTCGTGATCTGACGAGCTGCCTCATTCTGGTGGGGAAACACCAACTGCGCAGACTGGAAAAGGCTGAGCAGTTTTTTCCAGCCTAGATGGGTGGACTTATGCAGATTAGCAAGCATGTACTGTCCTAATGATTCTGGCAGGATCAATCTACCTTCTTGGTCCCTACTCCAATTTCTCTCCTCAAACACTCTACATGAGACTTGTTTCCTAATCCACTCAAGATCCTGAGGGGAATACTCAGGTTTGGGTGGCAAGGCGGGCAGTTCAGGTATGGGTACCTCGAGGGCTGCAAGTACAAGGGAGTCCGAGAGGGCCACCCTCCTAGCTTCCGCATCAGCATGTTTGTTGCCAATGGCCTCAGGTGTCTTCTTTGATTGATGGCCCGGTACATGTATAACTGCTACTGCCTTTGGTTTTGCGATAGCAGCCAGTAATCTTTGGACTTCTTGTAGATTCCTCAGCTCCTTTCCTTCTGCGGAGCGGAATCCTCTTTCCCAGTAAATGGCACCGTGGACATGGACAGTGCCAAAGGCATATCTGCTGTCTGTGTAGATGTTGGCCCGCTTGCCCTCTGCTCTCTCCAGGGCCTCAGCAAGAGCAATAAGTTCCGCCTTCTGTGCTGAGGTGTCAGGGGGCAGGGCTGCGCTCCAGACTACCCCCCCGTGGGTCACCACCACTGCCCCTGCTCTCCTGACTCCCTCCTGCACAAAGCTCCACCCATCTGTGTACCAATTTAGCTCACAGTTTGGTAATGGTGTGTCCTTCAAGTCTGCTCACATCTGGATAATTCCGGAGAGGATGTCTCTACAGTCATGGATGGGGGTCGACAGATCTGGGTCCGGCAGAAGGGTGGCAGGATTTAAGATCACAGGGTCAGAGAAGGCAATTCGTGGAGAATCTAGTAGGAGCCCTTGGTAGTGGGTGAGTCTTGTATTCGTCATCCATTTTCCTGGAGGATGCCTGAGGATCCCCTCCACAGTATGTGGGGCTGTTACTCTCAAGTTCTGGCCAAAAGTGAGCTTGTCTGCCTCTTTTACCAGTAGAGCAATGGCTGCTAGGATACGCAGACAAGGTGGCCATCCGGAGGCCACGGGGTCTAGTCGCTTGAACAAATAGGCCACAGGTCTTTTCCATGGGCCTAGCTGCTGAGCCAAGACTCCTTTAGCCACTCCTTTCTTTTCATCTACGAACAGGATGAAGGGTTTTTCTGGGTCTGGCAAAGATAAGGCGGCGGCCGGGAGGAGAGCTTCTTTTAGTCTGTCAAAAGCCTCTGGTTGTTCTTGAGTCCATTGCCAGCCCTGCCCTTCTTTGGTCGCCTCATATAGCGGTCGGGCTATTTCTGTGTACCCTGGAATCCAGAGCCTGCAGAACCCGGCTGAGCCAAGAAATTCCCTCACTCCCCGGGGTGAGAAAGGGACGTGGATAGTCAGAATAGTTTGTTTCATGGCCTGCGTTAGCCACCTGGCTCCGTTAGATATTTTGTACCCCAGGTAGATCACTGACCTTTGACAGATGTGGGCTTTCTTGGCACTGGCTCGATATCCCAGTTCACCTAGTTCAGCCAACAAGTTCCCTGTGGCTTCTTCGCACTCCTCACGAGTTTCTGTGGCCAGCAACAAGTCATCCACATACTGCAGCAATGTCACGCGGGGGTGGCTCCTGTGAAAGGGCTCCAGGTCCTGGCTTAGGGCTTCATTGAATAAAGTGGGAGAGTTTTTGAAACCCTGTGGCAGTCTAGTCCAGGTAAGCAGCCCGTTTCTTCCTCCCCCTGGTTCCTGCCACTCAAAGGCAAACAAAGGCTGACTAACTTCAGAAAGGGGGATACTGAAGAAGGCATCTTTCAGGTCCAGAGTAGTATACCACACATGTGAGGGTGGCAGATGGCTGAGCAAGGTGTAAGGGTTGGGCACTGTGGGGTGGATGTCCTCGATCCTTTCATTAACCCTTCGCAAGTCTTGCACCGGTCGGTATTCTCTGCCACCAGGCTTCCTTACTGGAAGCAGGGGCTTATTCCATGCAGATTGGCAGGATTTAAGGACTCCAGCCTCTAACAGTCTGTGGATATGGGGTGCTATTCCTTTCCTAGCCTCTTCCAGTATTGGATACTGCCGGACTCGGATGGGCAGGGCCGCAGCTTTAAGCTGAACAACAACTGGGGGCAGATGTTTGGCGAGACCAATTCCTCCGGTTTCGGCCCATGCAGAAGGGAACTTCTGCAAACAAGAGTCTATTTCTCCCTGGCCCCCCTTTTCTTGATCTGCCTGAAACAGGCAATGCTCGTCGGCTAGGGATAGGGTTAGCACATGCACCAGTTGTAGGGACTGCCCTTCTCTCTCCATGATCTTTATCCCTTCGGTTTCAAAATGAATGTGCGCCCCGACCTTGGTCAATAAGTCTCTGCCCAGTAACGGTGCGGGGCTTTCGGGTACAACCAGGAATGAGTGAGAGACCTGTTGTCTTCCTAGGTCCACTTTTCTATTAGTAGTCCAGGCACATTTCTTGGACCCTGTTACTCCCTGGACTACACTTGTGCGTCTTGGGTTTAGGGGACCATGGGCTTGGTTGAGAACTGAATACTGTGCCCCCGTATCTACCATGAACCCAATAGGAGTCCCCTCCACACACACGGTTACCCAGGACTCGGGGAGGGGTGCCAATTCCCGTCCCCATCAACTCTCCTCTCCTAGGTGCAGGGTCTTAATGGGGTTCCCTCCTCCTTGTTCCTTCCTTTTGGGGCACTCTCTTTTCCAGTGCCCATATCCCTTACACAGGGCACACTGATCTCGTCCTAGCCGGGATGGGCAGGGTCCCTTTCTTCGAGGAGATCTAGGGCTCCCCTTTACTCCAGCTAAGAATATCCTAGCCATCTCCTCTCTCTGCTTCTTGTTCTCCCTCTTCTGAAATTCTCTGTCTTCTTTCCTATTTTTCTCCTGCACTTCCCATTTCTCTTTCTTCAGCCTTTCTTCCCTATCTTCCGGAGTCTCTCTAGCATTGAAGACTTTCTCCGCTTGCTGCAGCATTTGTCTAATAGAGTTCTCTCCTAAGCCATCCCACTTGTGGAGTTTCCTCCGGATATCAGGGGCTGCCTGGTTGATGAATGAGAGGACTACAGCTGATCTGTGTTCCTCTGCTTCTGGGTTTATGGGGGTATATTGCCTGTAAGCATCAAACAGCCTCTCCAGATACGCGGCCGGGCTTTCCTTTTCTCCCTGAAAAATAGTTTTTACCTTAGCTAGGTTAGTGGGCCATCTGGCGGCCACCTGGAGACCAATCATCAGATTCTGGCGGTAGACCCGGAGACGCTCCCTACCTTCTGCAGTCCCAAAGTCACAGTTTGGGTGTGTAAGTGGAAACGCCTCGTCAATGATGGGCTGGAGGGTAGTAGGTCTTCCATTTTCTCCGAGGACATTTTTCCTGACTTCATTGAGGATGCGCTCTCGCTCTTCCGTTGTGAAGAGGGTGCAGTGCAACTGCTGGCAGTCGTCCCATGTGTGACAATGGGTGAACATAATGGACTCTACCAGACCTATAAGACACTTGGGGTCTTCCGAGAAGGGAGGGTTCTGAGTCCTCCAATTATAAAGGTCACTAGATGAAAAGGGCCAATATTGATATTGCTGAGCTCTGCCCGGACCGCCTGCACCGATGGCACGCAAGGGCAGAACCGGCACTGCTTCTTCTGAGGTGGAGGAGGGGGCCTCCCCTTCTTGCTCCCTCGCCCCTCGAGGCCTCAACTGCATTCCTCCCACTCTACCTGGTGCCCAGCGTGGAGCCAGGGTGGGAGAGCATGAGGAAGCTCTTTCTGGCCTCCTGCCTTCTCCTGCTGAAGAGTCTGGGGAAGCTGTGGCCGCCAGATCCCTGCTGGGCTCTCCAACCTCGTTCTCTACCCCTCCGGCAGCTTCACCCCCTTCTCATGCATACAGGGGTGGCTGCTCAATCGGCAGAGGAGGGTAGAGGGGGGAACTGTCAGGGATAACAGGCAGCGCACTCTGGCGCACAGGGTTTCTGGCCCTATGATCAGGGGGTTTTAGGTCTTCCTGGGCAACTAAGACGGAGGTTTTTAGTGGGTCAGTGTGAAATTTCCCCACCAAAAAAGGCCTCAGCCAGGAAGGGGGATTCTTGGCCAAATTTTCCCAGACAAGAATATAAGGAAGTTGGTCAGGGTGGCCCTCAGGGTCTGGCCGGGAGATGACAGCTTTGACCTTGCCAATAAGGTCCAGGGAAAGAGACCCCTGGGTCGGCCAGCCTACTCCAAAGGAGGGCCACTCGGCTGAACAAAAGGTACCAAGCTTACTTTTCTTGATACTAAGACTCATGTTTAGGGCCTGTTCCTTGACCTTCGGAAAGTGGGAAAGGATCAGACCTTTAGGAATAGCCTGAGTCTGGCCCATGGTGAATAATGCAAGGAAGACAAAAGGCGAAAAGTAGAACTGCCACTTTAAAAAAGATGATGACTGGTGTATGTGCTTGTGGACGGGTGCCTGTCGTTGCACAGTTTTTCTTCTGCAGGGGACGTGAATTTATCTGGGATTCACGGCTGTGACCTCCTTATCCTGTCATGGGAGTCTTCCAGCGGCGGGCGCCCTAATGGCTCTTAATTGCCCGACCCGTGCCCGTAGGGGAATGATTTAGTGGCAGAAAGGAGGAACGGAGAGAACAGGAACAGGAGAGCCTCAGAGTAAGAGAAACTTAAAGGGAAAAGCGCAAAAAGAAATATAAACCAATACACAATAAAACAATCAACAATAACAACAAACACACACACCAAATTTGATCGCACTCTCTCGGACCGGTCCTTCTCTCACTCTGGTGCGCACCACACTCACCACTTTCAGGATCCTCAAAAACTCTCGTGATTCTCCCGAAAGGCGTCCACTCAGACTGCCACAGGGTGACGAGCTTGATCCTTTCCTCCTCGGGCACCAGGTTCCTGCCGCTCGGACTTCCCTTCCTAAGGCCAAATCACTCGGACCTTAGGGCCAGGATTGGTTACCTGGGCTTCACCCAGGGTCACTAAACTGGGGGCTGGGACTACCAACCCGGACTTCCTTACTTGGGATCACTAACCCAAGACCTGACACAGGATGGCGACTCCCGCTTTATACTGGATTTATGCAGACACAAGGGGGCGAACCTCGAATTACACTGCCCCGTCCGGACAATCAGACCTTGCCTCCAGCCGTCCCTTGTTCTCCGGGAAGTTGCTCGGATCCTGGACGAGCCCCAAAAATGTTAGGGTTCGGGACGCCGGGGCTTCACCAGAGAACAAACAGCACAGGCACGGAGATGTAAATCCAAGCAAAGTCTTTATTCAGCCAGCTAGCTGTGGCCGACAGCACCTCCCCTGACACGCAGGTCGAGTCCGAGCTGTCGACCCCCAAGCAACTTTAGGTATAGATTATATAGGATTTCCACAGCCATTGCACCAAAGCCCATACATTACCACAACCAATGAATTTAAAACACATCCCATACTTTAACCAATAAAGTTGAAACGGGGACCCGCCGCTTGCCTGACCTTTGCAAGAGCATTCCTTAACGTCTTGTCATGAGTTTCGTCCCCCTTAGGGTATGGAAACTGGGTGGCTCTTGCTCTAGGGTGTTTCCTGCATTCCTTTACAATTCCAGTCAAAGCCTTGGTAATATAACCTGTGTTTTTAATTGGTCCTCTTACAAGGAAAGCAGATTCTTATTGAACTTCTGCAAGTAAACATACTGCCATGAAATACAAAAATAGACACTGAGTTTTTAAATTCTGGAGGGATCAGGTAGAGAGGAAGATAAAGTTTCAATTCTGCTTATAAAGATAGTCATTTAATAAACTGTTGTCCGCTTAAGAGAAAAAGCTTAAAACACTTTATGAGCAACATTTGAAACAAAAAGCCACAAAATCATCTTCCTTAGTTTATTTAATCCTATGTAACCAATACCTGTTCTGCTGAAATCTAGTTCTTCACTAATTTAAGAGTAATAAAAGAGTGACTATAAATGACAAAAGACTTACAAATGACAATGGTTAAAGATCTAATGAGAGCTTACTATAAGATAGTTGACATAAGGAAATTTGGGTATTTCTGTAAGACAAAACATTCAGTAAAGTTTTTAAGTCATTTGCTTAAATAGAATCATAGATCACTGTGAAACTGTAAGAATGAGAATAAGTTAGCATAAGAGTAGCCATCTTAAAGGCCTAGAAGTAGTTTTCTGAAGTTGTGACTTAAAGAAAAAAAAAACTGGAACTGAGTAAGGCCTTGGAAAACAAGTTAATCATGAACACCGGGATGGGGGCAGCTGTGGCCTTCAGTCAGCTAACCTTGGTCAGTTAATCCTACATACCAAGCTTATCGTGCAGAACCTCCCTAACAATTGAGGAGTGGTCTTATCTTGCTCTCGCTTAACCCCAGGATGTATGTCTTACAAAGATAATGTGCAGCTGTGGAAAATTACTAAGAGTTAAGTGTTTTGAAAATGCCATATAAACCCTTGGTTTTGAGTGCTCGGAGTCCTTGTTGAGACCCGCTGCGTCGGGCTGACACTTGGACCCCAGCTAGCTGGTCTCTGAATAAATTCCTCTTGCTTATTGCATCAAGAGACGCCTTCTGTGAGTGATTTAGGGTGGCGCTCTCCTCTTGGAAAAATCCAACATTTGGGGGCTCGTCCAGGATCTGTGCTCACCCCGCTTCACTCCCGAAGTCGCTCTTGGAGGAAGAGGTAAGATTAGTGGCACCCTGGGTTGTCTGTATTCTGTTTTCTGTTTTTCAGTGAGACCGGTCAGAATTCTGAAAGGGTACCCGTTGTCTGGCAGCCGTCCCGGTCCCGTAAGGGGTCGCGACTGCGGTCGGTAGACGTACTAGGAGAACCGCAGGCTGCAACCCTGGGGGACGCCTCGGGGAGGTTGGGGGGCCAGGGACACCTGGTAGCCTCCCGTCTGTTTTTCCGGCAAAGTGAACCTGATGAGATAGGGTTGGTTTTTGGGCGCCGAGAGTATCAACCCTCTGATTCCTTTCGGTTTCTGTTTGAGACTCTGAGGAGAACTAAACGCGGCCGCTGTGTGTTTAATTTGTGTGTGTCTTTGTTTTTCGTGTCTTTTACGTGTCTAATTATTGTTATACTGACAATGGGACAGGCAGTGACGACCCCCCTTAGCCTGACGTTAGATCATTGGACGGAAGTCAGAGCGAGGGCACATAACTTGTCAGTAGAAGTGAAAAAGGGACCTTGGCAGACTTTCGTTACCTCCGAATGGCCCACCTTCAATGTTGGGTGGCCCTCGGAGGGGACTTTTGATCTCCCCACTTTATTAGCAGTAAAAGCTGTTGTCTTCCAGGATTCGTCTCAAGGACACCCGAATCAGCAACCCTACATTGTAGTCTGGCAAGAGTTGGTGGAGAACCCCCCACCCTGGGTAAAGCCCTGGGTACAAAACAAAATGGGCCCTCGAATTTTAACTGCCCAGACTCAACCTCAGAAAAAGGAAAAAGAAACTACCAAAGTTTACCCCGATACTCAAGATTTGCTTATGGTTGATGATCCCCCTCCTTACCCTCCAGCCCCGGCACTCCCGGCGCCCCCAGCCCCGGCACTCCCAGCACCGCCAGCCCTGGCACTCCCGGCGCCCCCAGCCTTGGCACTCCCGGCGCCGCCAGCCCCGGCACCCTCAGTCCCTGATGCTGAGGCAGTGGGGCCAGCTCCAGGACCTGCCCAGGGAACTCGGCGCCGCCGAGGGGCCACCTTGGACCCACCGGGTATTTTTCCTCTCCGGTCTTATGGAGTTCCCATCCTTGGGGAAGAAGGGGACCTGCCTTTCCAACCTCTGCAATACTGGCCCTTCTCCTCTGCTGATTTGTATAATTGGAAAGCTAACCACCCACCCTTTTCAGAGGAACCGCAGAAACTAACTGGTCTGGTAGAGTCCCTGATGTTTTCCCACCAGCCCACCTGGGATGACTGTCAGCAGCTTTTGCAGGTGCTCTTCACCACGGAAGAGAGAGAGAGGATTCTCCTGGAGGCACGAAGGAATGTGCCTGGAACCGACGGGCGACCTTTGCAACTCCCTCATGACATAGAGAGGGGGTTCCCGTTGACTAGACCCAACTGGGACTTTAATTCTCCAGAAGGTAGGGAGCGACTAACCATCTATCATCAGGCTCTGGTGGCAGGTCTCCGTGGGGCCGCAAGACGCCCCACCAATTTGGCCAAGGTAAGAGAGGTCAGCCAGGGAGCCACTGAAGCACCCGCAGTATTCTTAGAGCGCCTGATAGAAGCCTTCAGGCGGTATACTCCCTTTGATCCCACTTCTGAGGGGCATAGTGCTTCAGTGGCCCTTGCTTTTATCGGACAGTCGGCACCCGACATTAGAAAAAAGCTTCAGAGCCTTATTATGAAGGGTTGGGACTGTCAGGCAGTTTCAATAATACAACTAGCCATGAGGTCTGTAGTTGGGGAAGCCACAAGAAGTTAACCCTAACTGAAGTAACTGGGAAAGGTAAATGTTTAGGAACAGTTCCCTCAACCCATAAGAGTTTGTGTAATGAAACCATACCCATAGTTTCCTCAGGTGAAAACAGATATCTAGTCCCTCCCCGTCAGGGATGGTGGGCTTGTAACACTGGACTAACCCCGTGTGTTTCCACCTCTGCTTTTGATTCCTCCCATGATTTCTGTATTATGGTCCAACTAGTGCCTAGACTAATGTATCATGATGATCTCTCATTTGTAACCGAGTTCGACCCTAGACATAGGTATAAAAGAGAATTAGTCTCGTTGACTCTAGCCATGTTATTAGGAATAGGAGTTGCAGCAGGAGTGGGAACAGGGACAGCTGCCATCATCCAAGGGAACCAACACTATGAAGGACTGAGGGCAGCTATTGATGACGATTTAAGAACCATAGAACAATCCATTACCAAAGTTGAAGTATCTCTGACTTCCCTTTCTGAAGTCATCTTGCAGAATAGACGGGGGCTGGATCTGCTGTTCCTAAAAGAAGGAGGACTGTGTGCAGCTTTAAGAGAAGAATGCTGCTTTTATACAGACCACTCCGGAATAGTGAGAGATTCAATGTCAAAGCTTAGGGAAAGGCTAGACCAGAGAAAGAGAGAGCGAGAGGCTGGCCAGGGTCTATTTGAGTCCTGGTTCACTAAGTCCCCATGGCTCACAACTCTGATATCCACTTTAGCCGGACCCTTGCTCATTCTTGTTCTGCTTCTTACTTTTGGTCCCTGTGTTTTGAACTGGCTAATATCTTTTGTTAGAGAGAGAGTAAGTGCTGTTCAAGTACTAATGCTAAGACAACAGTATCACTCACTCACACATCAAGAAGAAACAAATATTCCATGATTGGAATGCCCCAAAAAGAGAAGTGTGGAAATGTAAGAATGAGAATAAGTTAGCATAAGAGTAGCCATCTTAAAGGCCTAGAAGTAGTTTTCTGAAGTTGTGACTTAAAGAAAAAAAAAACTGGAACTGAGTAAGGCCTTGGAAAACAAGTTAATCATGAACACCGGGATGGGGGCAGCTGTGGCCTTCAGTCAGCTAACCTTGGTCAGTTAATCCTACATACCAAGCTTATCGTGCAGAACCTCCCTAACAATTGAGGAGTGGTCTTATCTTGCTCTCGCTTAACCCCAGGATGTATGTCTTACAAAGATAATGTGCAGCTGTGGAAAATTACTAAGAGTTAAGTGTTTTGAAAATGCCATATAAACCCTTGGTTTTGAGTGCTCGGGGTCCTTGTTGAGACCCGCTGCGTCGGGCTGACACTTGGACCCCAGCTAGCTGGTCTCTAAATAAATTCCTCTTGCTTATTGCATCAAGAGACGCCTTCTGTGAGTGATTTAGGGTGGCGCTCTCCTCTGGGAAAAATCCAACAAAACCACACTTATCTATTTAATCAGAATGACAATAAAAGATTTAAGGCAAATACAGAAGGTTATACAGTACTTAGACAACTCATTGAGACTTTAAGCATGAGAAACTGCTTTGATAAAACAATTAGAAAACCCTTTGAAATCTTTCAACTTACAACCAGACTGTTTAAGAAAACTTTGTCCTTTTAATTGAAAACAAAATTCTAATTTTGCTGTGTACTTGATATCAAGACTCATTTGCTTTAATTTTATGTAGCATGACCAGATCAATTCTTCCACAAAATTTCTACAACTTCTTTTTTACATTTAGAATTCTCCCTCTTCAAATGAACAGCTGTACTTTAGAAGAAAGTTGCTTTCTTATGTCAAAAGACACATTCTTTAACAGGTAGAAATATTTTCCTTAATACTTTAAGTAGTTTTAATTAGAGCTTAAAACCATTAGGAACTTTAATTTTCAGCGAACACTGAGACGTAGGTTATTGTAAACTGCTACATCAGCATTCTTCAGATTGACAAATATATGAACACATTTTATAATTTCTGGAACCGTGTGCTTTATAGCACAATCTCACTAAGCACAAAATATGTCTAAACTTGTCAAAACTTTAAGTTTTTAGGTTACCACAAAGATTCTCAGGCTGTTTGTATGTATACATGGCAGGAGCCATGTCATTCAAGCTGTGTAGCAAGCTCGGGCAGGAGGAAGACCCCCACAAATCAAGGGCCTTTGCAGCTGGCTCCCCCTACTACCCACCTTGCTTTTGCTTTTTCTATTATACTATTGGCTTTGCTTTTACCTGCATTTTTGCTAAGGGTTAACTAACCTTTGCTGAGCAGTGTGGAAAGGAGGAGAACATAAGTTTCCCAGGAGCTTTTCAGGACAGTGCTCTTGAAGAATAGAACACGCAGGGGCCAAATGGTGATCTTGGCATAAAGTACCAAAACCTACTGTTAGTTAGTCAAACATTGACCACCCTATCTCCACTGAGAATACCCCCCTTTTATTATTACAATGCTAGTGAAACTAGTGATGGAGAGTTTTATAGAAACAGAGTTATGAGAAAATATTTAATTGAATAACCCTGTCTGACACTGAATCAATCTTCTCATGTTTTCTTCTCTCTGCTACTTCTATAGTTTTTCTTCTTCTTTCCTAATTACAGCCATTTACTAGAATTTGTGCCTTATATGTGAAATTACCAAATACCATAATTTTCCAAGAGTAAAGATACCTCAAGACAAGTGCTGGGTATAGAAGCCACAGAGCATAAATCTGCGAAGAAGTAAAAAGCTAACATTTTCAAAGAACATTACTTCTCTCTCACTTACCAGCTTTACATCTCCCTATATGGCCACGGAAGATGGCTGGTTAGCCAGAGACAGGTAAGATTCCTCATGGGAGGAACAACCTAAGACAGGTACAGTCACAGGGGGGCCATCAGGTGAGAAAATGGGGGCCAACAGAGGTGAGGCTTAGAACCTCAACCCCCCCAGTTTGAGAGAAATCTTCTACACCTGTGGATGTTTTGTTGCCCTTGTTCAGCTTGGATAAATACCTGGTCTGTAGACACAAACCTGATCATCTACACCTCCCTTCTTACAGTTCTAAATCATGCTTTCTATCCATATCTTGCATCTACCTACTACATCAACATTTTATTAGAAACGTAAAGGAGAAAATGTGAGATTCATATATAAAATATAAAAATCAAATGAATAATCATACATCATATTTGACTTGATTGTTTATAGTTTAAGGTTTATAGTTAAAACATAAACAGTTTCTATGATATGAATGCCCTTGCATTGTTCACCATGTAAGAACTTGTTTAGTCCCTACAGTAGTAGAGTCATGGAAACGTGTGTAGCATATGTCAGGGAGATTTTGGTATCCACACAGAAGAAAGAGAAATGTAGATAAGAAGGGGAAATTTAGTTTGCTGCCTACTGTGTCCTATAAAGGGGTATAAGGTGAAGATATGAGTTTATGATTTTAGATTGATTATAAATTTATTAAAGCCTCTAAGAATATTTTTGTGGGAAAGAATCCTAGCTAACTGTGGCACTAGGTAACCTGTATTTCACCCTGAGCTGATAGACTCCATAGTCATGGCTACATACGGCATGCTCCTGCGGTCACATGCACTATTTAGAAACTGCGTTGCATAGAAAAGTAAAACATAAAAGAGTACATGTTGCTAGGAAAAGTTTCAGTCAAGGAACAGAGAATGATCACCTGTCTAACGCTTGACCAACCATAAATAAATTAGAATGAAGAAGAAAGAAAAAAGCTTGCCTATACTTATTAATCAAACTGCCTATACTAATTAATCAACAGAACAATAAAAAATGATCATATCCTTGTGCAAAATGGTATAAATAAAGCTGTCATCGTCACTTGGTCGAGAGACCATCTCCATCTGACTCTGTGTCCTGTCTCTCCATGCACCGACTCTATCTCATCCTTTTGGGCTTCACACCCCCCCTGCTGGAGCATATACACACTGTAACACACAAGTATTAAGGTGTCCACTTGTTACACTTAGTTTACTCATTCCTAACAACTATGCTATATTACTCACATTAGACAAAGCCACACCTCACTTTAAGCACTTTTCCTTGAAAGATTTAACAGATAACATCAACTTAAATGACTTTAGGTAAACTTAGGCAGCTGATAACCATAAAGACATGCCCATTTCACTTTAACTTAAATGTAGTATTAATGCTTAATATCTTTTATTAAAACTTTCTGAAGGTTTTAGAATGCCCAGTTTTCACAAGCACTTGACTTTAAATCAATTTTTATTAATACCATCCGGAGGTAAAAAAATATTTTTCATTTATACACTTGGACACACAAACATATCGATTGAGGCGTAATGACTACAGTTAGCAATACTTTTCATAAAAGAACATTTACACAAACTGATAAACTGAAAAGAAATTTGAATTACTGATATCCAATTGCCTGCCTTCTTTCTTTTTAGCTTATTTGATTAAAAGTACCTCAGTTTTCAAGAATACACTCTAAGGGCGAGCAGTTTATATATAACTGTGTTAAGGTTTAGTTGGCCCCAGACTAACAGGGCTGATGAAAGCTCTAAACTGATAGGGACTGTGTGTGTACAGGAGGCTGGAAATGAAATGCAAATACAATTCTAGCACCAGTCATTTAAAGCCAGGCTATATTTATTGCAGAAGATAAATTTCTTCCATTTCAGGGAGTCTAGTTTAAAAACCTCCCAATTTTTGAAGATAATGAACCCAATAAGTAGAATAGATTTTCACCAAAAAATTTAGCAAACTAGTATCATATTGTTGTAGTTTATGGAACTTTTGAATATTTTCCTTCCTTGCATTAAAATAAATTTAGCTGCATAACCTTATAATATTGTACACTTCTCTCAGGGACCAAGCCTCCCCATTAGAGAGTTTGTATTGAGGCCAGGCTTGTGTGCAGAAGATAAGACAGTTCTTTTTCAGGGTCTGGGGATCAAAATTGCTCCCAGTTCTTTAGAATGCAAGCTAGAGGTGTGCCTGGCTTTAAACCTGAAGAGGAAGCTCCCACTTGGAAGAGAGAAAGACATGTGTGTGACACCTGGTCGGCCTTTTCTCTGTGAGGGCATCCCCTCACCTTGGAGCCTTAGGTAACAGTGGTTGATCACCTCTTCTGCCAGGCCTACTGGATTTAACTACTCCTTACCATCATGGCCTGCCCCTTGCCTTGATTTCCCTCTCTCCTTCCCACTCAGCAATAGTTGCCTAGGAGCTCTCGATTCAGTGGGATCTTACCAGTGTGCCCCTACTTTGTGTCTTCTGGAAGCTTTCCTAGTTTTCTCTGCAGGAGCTTTAGTCATTCACTGAGAGACCCCTGCCTGTCCAATAAGTGCAGGGACTGTGTGACCTCTCGCTACCTGAGCCTTGGTCAGAGTCACAAGCCTGTTTTGCTTCCCTGGGGACTGCAGAAAAGGAAATGCCATAGCCCCAGAATGGCTGCCTCTAAGCTAGGAAGGCAAATAGAATAGAGCCATTTACTTATTGGGCACAAGGTTTCAGCTTGATTACTTTACAGACTTCATTTACATTACACAGGAGAAGGTGGTGCAGGCCTAAGAGGACTGCTTTGAATGAGGAGCAGGGGAATCTGTCCATGGCCAGAGATAAAATTCATTTATGGGGGGAGTCTATACTCTTAAACACCAGTTTCTGCCACTGCCTGATAAATATTTAGCCAGTCACCCACTGTAGCAAATCTTATATGTGAGACAAGAGGTGAGGGGTCATCTGCAACTTTCACATAGGCAGCAGCCTAGCCAGAGCTTCATTCAGCGCCGTCGGATCAATCGACCAGAGCCGAGATCTGAGGACCACTGTCTACTAGTCTGGTCAGCCCTTGACGTCCGCAGATTAGGATAGGAAAGTAGGAAATTGGTTCAGCCACTCCCTGATATTTCCGTCTGTCTGGAGGTGGGGGATCAAGGAGCTGCAGACACCAGGAAACCTTTCACCCAAGACTTAAGACTGGTAGCCAATGCTAATTGTTTTAAAGTGGCTAACAGGTGCCCAGACACATTTTTATGAGATAAAAAGTACATTTATGAGATAAAAAGCATTTAGTCAGGAATAAGAGGGAAGTGTAGTTCTCTTACCTTGCAGTGGTGGGCATCCGGTTCCCTGAAATTGATGAAGTTAGGAGAGAGTTAGGGACACTCCCTGCCTCAACTAGAGGCCAGGATGACCTGAAGAAGCAGGCTGGAAGTCAGAGACAGAGAGAGACACTCCTCATGGATACCCAGTTGGGCTGTCAGTGTCTGATTCCAGACATGCAGACTTTGAGAAGCCACTAAAGTGTAGCCTCAGCCTAGACCCTCACCGTTGCCCACATGGCTTGATTATTTCCATAAGTGCATCAAGAAGAGCAATTGATTACATAGGCTTTTTGAACGTGCTTTGCTGGAACATTTTTCTTTTTTTTTAGTATCATTAATCTACAATTACATGAAGAACATTATGATTACTAGGCTCCCCCCTTCACCAAGACCCCCCCACATACCCCTTCACACTCACTGTCCAACAGCATAGTAAGATGCTGCAAAATCACTACTTGTCTTCTCTGTGTTGCACAGCCCTACCCGTGCCCCCCCAAACTATACATGCTAATCATAATACCCCCTTTCTTTTTACCCTGCCCTTGACCCTCCCTTCCCACCCATCCTCCCCAGTCCCTTTCCCTTTGGTAACTATTAGTCCATTCTTGGGTTCTGTGATTCTGCAGCGGTTTTGTTCCTTCAGTTTTTCCTTTGTCCTTATACTCCACATATGAGTGAAATCATTTGGTACTTGTTTTTCTCCAGCAGGCTTATTTCACTGAGCATAATATCCTCTAGATCCATCCATGTTGTTGCAAATGTTAGGATCTGTTTTTTTCTTATGGTTGAATAATATTCCATTGTGTATATGTACCACTTCTTCTTTATCCATTCATCTACTGATGGACATTTAGGTTGCTACCATATCTTGGCTATTGTAAATAGTGCAGCAATAAACATAGGGGTGCATATGTCTTTTTCAAACTGGAGTTCTGCATTTTTAGGATAAATTGCTAGAAGTGGAATTCCTGGGTCAAATGGTATTTCTATTTTTAGTGTTTTGAGGAACCTCCATACTGCTTTCCACAATGGTTGAACTAATTTACATTCCCACCAGCATTGTAGGAGGGTACCCATTTCTCCACAACCTCGCCAACATTTGTAGTTGTCTTTTCAATGATGGCGATCCTTACTGGTGTGAGGTGATATCTCCTTGTGTTTTTAATTTGCATTTCTCTGATGACAGGTGATGTGGAGCATGTTTTCATGTGTCTGTTGGCCATCTGAATTTCTTCTTTAGAGAACTGTCTATTCAGCTACTCTGCCCATTTTTTAATTGGATTATTTGCTTTTTGTTTGATGAGGTGTGTGAGCTCTTTATATATTTTGGATGTCAATCCTTTATCGGATATGTCATTTGTGAATATATTCTCCCATACTGTAGTACGATACTTTTTGTTCTATTGATGGTGTCCTTTGCTGTACAGAAGCTTTTTAGCTTGATATAATACCACTTGTTCATTTTTGCTTTTGTTTCCCTTGCCTGGGAGATATGTTCATGAAGAAGTCACTCATTTTTATGTCCATGACATTTTCATCTATGATTTTTTCTAAGAGTTTTATAGTTTCATGACTTACATTCAGGTCTTTGATCCATTTCTAGTTTACTTTTGTGTAAGGGGTTAGACAGTGATCCAGTATCATTCTCTTACATGTAGCTGTCCATTTTGGCAGCACCATCTGTTAAAGAGACTGTCATTTCCCCATTGTATTTCCATGGCTCCTTTGTTGTATTTTAAATGACCATAAATATTTGGGTTAATGTTTGGAGTCTCTATTCTGTTCCACTGGTCTGTGTTTCTGTTCTTGTGCCAGTACAAAATTCTCTTGATTACTGTGGCTTTGTAGGAGAGCTTGAAGTTGGAAAGCGAGATCCCCCCCCCACTTAATTCCTCCTTCTCAGGATTGCTTTGGCTATTCATGTTCTTTGGTGGTTCCATATGAATTTTTTAACTATTTGTTCCAGTTCATTGAAGAATGCTGTTGGTAATTTGATAGGGATTGCATCGAATCTGTATATTGCTTCAGGCAGGACGGCCATTTTGACGATATTAATTCTTCCTAGCCAGGAGCATGGGATGAGTTTCCATTTGTTAGTGTCGTCTCTAATTTCTCTTAAGAGTGTCTTGTAGATTTCAGGGTATAGGTCTTTCACTTCATTGGTTAGGTTTATTCCTAGGTATATTATTCTTTTTGATGCTACTGTGAAAGGAATTGTTTTCCTGATTTCTCTTTCTATTAGTTCATTGTCGTGTATAGGAAAGCCACAGAGTTCTGTGTGTTAATTTTGTATCCTGCAACTTTGCTGAATTCCGATATTAGTTCTAGTAGTTTCGGAGTGGAGTCTTTAGTGTTTTTTATGTACAATATCATTTCATCTGCAAATAGTTACAGTTTGACATCTTTACTAATCTGGATTTCTTGTATTTCTTTGTTTTATCTAACTGCCATAGCTAGGGCCTCCAGTACTATGTTAAATAACAGTGGGGAGAGTGGGCATCCCTGTGTTGTTCCCAATCTCAGAGGAAAAGCTTTCAGCCTCTCACTGTTCAGTATGATGTTAGCTGTGGTTTTATCATATATGGCCTTTATTATGTTGAGGTACTTGCCCTCTATTCCCATTCTGTTGAGAGTTTTTATCATGAATGGATGTTGAATTTTGTCAAATGCTTTTTCAGCATCTATGGAGATGATCATGTGGTTTTTGTCCTTCTTTTTGTTGATGTGGTGGATGGTGATGGATTTTTGAAAGTTGTACCATCCTTGCATCCCTAGGATGAATCCCAGTTGGTCATGGTGTATGATCCTTTTGATGTATTTTTGAATTCGGCTTGCCAATATTTTGTTGAGTATTTTTGCATCTATTTTCATCAGGGATATTGGTCTGTAGTTTTCTTTTTTGGTGGGGTCTTTGCCTGGTTTTGGTATTAGGGTGATATTGGTTTCATAGAATGAGTTTGGGAGTATTCCCTCCACTTCTATTTTTTGGAAAACTTTAAGGAGAATGGGTATTATATCTTCTCTGTATGTCTGATAAAATTCCGAGGTAAATCCATCTGGTCCGGGGGTTTTGTTCTTTGGTAGTTTTTTGGTTACTGCTTCAATTTCATTGCTGGTAAATGGTTTGTTTAGATTTTCTGGTTCTTTCTGGGTCAGTCTTGGAAGGTTGTATTTTTCTAGGAAGTTGTCCATTTCTCCTAGGTTTCCCAGCTTGTTAGCATATAGGTTTTCATAGTACTCTCTAATTAGTCTTTGTATCTCTGTGGGGTCTGTCATGATTATTCCTTTCTCGTTTCTGATACTGTTGATGTGTGTTGACTCCCTTTTTCTCTTAATAAGTCTGGCTAGAGGCTTATCTATTTTGTTTACTTTCTCAAAGAACCAGCTCTTGGTTTCATTGATTTTTTTCTATTGTTTTATTCTTCTCAATTTTATTTATTTCTTCTCATATCTTTATTATGTCCCTCCATGTCCTGACCTTAGGCCTCATTTGTTCTTCTTTTTCCAATTTTGATAATTATGACATTAGACTATTCACTTGGGATTGTTCTTCCTTCTTTAAATATGCCTGGATTGCTATATACTTTCCTCTTAAGACTGCTTTTGCTGCGTCCCACAGAAGTTGGGGCTTTGTGCTGTTGTTGTGATTTGTTTCCATATATTGCTGGATTTCCATTATATTTGGTCATTGATCCATTGATTATTTAGGTGTGTGTCATTAAGCCTCCATGTTTTTGTGAGCCTTGTTGCTTTCTTTGTACAATTTATTTCTAGTTTTATACCGTTGTGGTCTGAGAAGTTGGTTGGTAGTATTTCATTCTTTTGGAATTTACTTAGGCTCTTTTTGTGACCTAGTATGTGGTCTACTCTGGGAATGTTTCATGTGGACTTGAGTAGAATGTGTATCCTGTTGCTTTTGGATGTAGAGTTCTGCAGATGTCTATTAGGTCCATCTGTTCTAGTGTGTTGTTCAGTGCCTCGGTGTCCTTACTTATTTTCTGTCAGGTGGATCTGTCCTTTGGAGTGAGTAGTTTGTTAATGTCTCCCATATTGAATGCATTGCATTCTATTTCATCCTTTAATTCTGTTTGTGTTTGTTTCACATATATTGATTCTCCTGTATTGGGTGCATATATATTTATAATGGTTATATCTTCTTGTTCGACTGTGCCCTTTATCATTATGTAGTGTCCTTCTTTATCTCTTGTTACTTTCTTTTTTTTGTAGTCTATTTTGTCTGATACTAGTATTGCAACACCTGCTTTTTTCTCCCTGTTGTTTGAATGAAATATCTTTTTCCTTCCCTTGACTTTTAATCTGTGAATGTCTTTGGGTTTGAGGTGAGTCTCTTGTAAGCAGCATATAGATGGGTCTTGCTTTTTTATCCATTCTATTTCTCTGTGTCTTTTAATTGTTGCATTCAGTCCATTTACATTTAGGGTGATTATTGAAAAATATGTACTTATTGCCATTGTAGTCTTTAGATTCATAGTTACCAAAGGTTCAAGGTTAGCTTCTTTACTACCTTCCTGTCTAACTTAACTCGCTTATTGAGCTATTATAAACACAGTCCGATGATTATTTCTCTCCCTTCTTATTCCTCCTCCTCCATTCTTCATATGTTGGGCGTTTTGTTCTGTGCTCTTTTTAGGAGTGTTTCCATCTAAAGCAGGCCCTCTAAAATACCCTGGATTAGTGGTTTGTACGAGGCAAATTCCCTCAACTTTTGCTTGTCTGGGAACTGTTTAATCCATCCTTCATATTTAAATAATAATCGTGCTGGGTACAGTATCCTTGGTTCAAGTCCCTTCTGTTTCTTTGCATTAAATATATCATGCCATTCTCTTCTGGCCTATAAGGTTTCTGTTGAGAAGTCTGATTATAGCCTGATGAGTTTTCCTTTGTAGGTGACCTTTTTTCTTTCTCTTGCTGCTTTTAATACTCTGTCCTTGTCCTTGATCTTTGCCGTTTTAATTATTATGTGTCTTGGTGTTGTCCTCTTTTGTTCCCCTCTCTTGGGAGTTCTGTGTGCTTCTGTAGTCTGAGCAACTATTTCCTCCCCCAGTTTGGGGAAGTTCTCAGCAATTATTTCTTCAAAGACACTTTCTATCCCTTTTTCTCTCTCTTCTTCTTTTGGTACCCCTGTAATGTGGATATTGTTCCTTTTGGATTGGTCACACAGTTCTCTTAATATTGTTTCTTTCCTGGAGATCCTTTTATCTCTCTCTGTGTCAGCTTCTATGCGTTCCTGTTCTCTGGTTTCTATTCCATCAATGGCCTCTTGCATCTTATCCATTCTGCTCCTAAATCCTTCCAGAGTTTGTTTCACTTCTGTAATCTCCCTCCGGAAGTCATCCCTTAGCTCTTGTATATTTCTCTGCAGCTCTGTCAGCATGTTTATGATTTTTATTTTGAATTCTTTTTCAGGAAGACCGGTTAGGTCTACCTCCTTCTCAGGGGTTGTAATTTTGCTCCGTATCAACATTTTCCTGCCTTTTCATGGTGATAGAGATAGTTTGCAGAGCAGGCTCTAGTGATGGCTGGGAGAAAGTCTCTTCTTGTTGGTTTGTGGCCTTCCTCTCCTTGGAGAACAGAGACCCCTAGCGGCTTGTGCTGGGCTGCTGCACACAGATGGGGCTTCTGATTCTTGCCTGACTGCTATGGAGTTTAGCTCCGCGTTCGCTGTGGGCGTGGCCTACCTCCGGCTGCTCCGATATGGCTGAGCCATGTCAGAGAGGAAACGGTCGGAAGGCTGTCTATCTCCATGAGGGGCCTCCCCAGGGGTTTAGAGTGTCCAGAGTTCCCCAGGATTCCCAGCTGCCAGGCTAAGTGTCCCGGGATGCTTCTATCTAGTTGTGGGTCCCTGTGCCTTTAAGACTTTCAAAAGGCATTCGCTTTTCTTTGTCCCAGGGTTGCTGGCTGCGGTGACCTGCTCACAGGTCCTACTGTCCTGTTTCCCTAATTTCCCACACCCCATGCACGCACAGTGTCTGTGCTCTGGTGAGGATGTCTAGGGCTCGGTGTTTAGCAGTCCTGGGCTCCCTCTCCCTCCCTGCTCCAACTCCTCTCCTCCCACTGGGATCTGGGGTGTGGGATGCTTGGGTCCCGCCAGGCCATGGCTTGTATCTTACCCCCTTCATGAGGCACTGGGTTCTCACAGGTGTGGATGTAGTCTGGCTGTTGTCCTGTGTCTTGTGGTCTCTCTTTTAGGAAAAGTTGTATTTGTTGTATTTTCAAATATATATGTGGTTTTGGGAGATTTCCGCTGCTCTACTCACACCGCCATCTTGGCTCTGCCCTCTTTGCTGGAACTTTTTATGAGGAATTTCAGATTGGACTTTTAAACGTCTCTTGAGGCCTGAAAGCCAAGCCAGACTTGCCATCAGGTTTTTCCTGCAGTACCTGTAGATTTGGGTGAATTCTTCTCTTCTCAAGGTCTCCAGGACATCCTGAGGTTCCTGCACCTGCAAGGAAGTCACCTTCCTTACTCACCTGATAAGGCTTCTGGGAACCCTGTAAGCAAGGTACCAGGCCAGTTCTTCCAAGGGGCTTAGTTGGCTTTATAAAGTCAATCTTAGATCCATAAAGCTTTCTGTTCATATCTGAGTTTACACATGTGTTGCTCAGGTATAACATTCCAGTCAAAGCCTTGGTAATATAACCTGTGCTTTTTAATTTGTCGTCTTACAAAGAAAACAGATTCTTATTCAACTTATGCAAATAAACATACTGCCATGAAATATAAAAATAGTCACTGAGAGTTTTTAAGTTTTGGAGGAGATACCAGGGTTCTTGTTTGTGGAGCCGAAGAATGAGCTTAACAAATAGTCAAGGTAGGAGAGCAAGGTACAGGCTTTTATTTAGAGATACAGTGAAAGGACAGAGCTCCCAGCTCACACCAGGAGGGGACAAGAGAGTCTGTAGTGGTGTGTTTTCTAGGGGGTTTTATAGGCAGTTGAGGATTTTTTGAGAACATGAAAAAAAACTTAGGGGTGTGGTCTTGCATCACTTGCCCTGTCCTCAAGGTGGGCTGGGGCATAGTCTGATAGCCAGGGCTGACAGCCCAGTCCTGGGTTATGCTGATACACTTGCAGAACACTCAAACATTCCAGGCCAAGTTGCTTCTGGCCTTTTGACCTTTAACTGATCTCACTGAAGATGTCTATATTCTTAGGGATCTTTCCCTAGAGAATTAGTTTGACCTTGACTTCGCATAATGCTTAACAGGGTTTCAATGGGGAGTTCTTTGCCCATTGTTACATTGCTCTGACTGTAAATATTCTGCCCTGCTTTTCCTGGAGGACCTCACCCTACTCTGACTACACCCACTGTCCCTGTCTCAGAGTGATCAGGTAGAGAGAAAGATAAATGTTTCAATTCTGCTTATAAAGATAGTCATTTACTAAACTGTTGTCAGCTTAAGAGAAAAAGCTTAAAACACTATTAGCAACATTTGAAACAAAAGCCACAAAATCATCTTCCTTAGTTTACTTAATCCTATGTAACCAATACCTGTTCTGCTGAAATCTAGTTCTTTACTTATCAAAATACCTTAAAGGCAAATACAGAAGTTTACACAGTTGTTAGCAAAGTTTAGCTTTCAGTCCTTTTAATATTAAGATCTCATTTTCTTAAATACTCAGACAACTAATTGAGACTTTAAGCATGAGAAACTGCTTTGATAAAATTAGAAAACCTTTTGAGAAATTGGGGATCAACAGAGGTGAGGCTTAGAACCTCACCCCCCCCTGTTCTGAGAGAAATCTTCTGCATACGTGGATGTTTTATTGCCCTTGTCTAGCTTGGATTAACACATAGTCTACAGGCACACACCTGATCATCTACATTTGCTCTCTTACAACACTAAACTATGTTTTCTACCTTTATCTTGTATCTACCTACCACTTCAGCATTTTATTAAAAATAATAATAATAAAGAGAGAAATGTGATATCCACATATAAATCAAGTATAAAAATCAAATGAGTATTCATATTTGAACTGACTGTTTATAGTCCATAATGCATGAGCAAAACCGAAGGTTTCTGTGATTGCTGCCCTTGTACTGTTCACCATGTAAGAACTTATTCACTATGTAAGAATTTGTTGTCCATGTAAGAACTTGTTTGTTATGCCTCAGAAGATTGGAGACTGATGAAAATTAGGCTTGGGGTGGATTAATGATTGTGCATTGAACATTGACTCCCTTATACAGAATTTTATTTTTGTTAACAACCATTTGATCAATACATATGAGAGATGCCCTCACAAACAAACCAAAAAAAAAAAAAGTACACACTTCCAATGGTAAAATAATAAGTAACCAGGATGTAATGAATATAGTCAAGATATTGTAACAGCTTGGTATGGTGATAGCTGGTACCTAGAATTGTCATGTATATATAAATGTTGAATCACTATATTGTACACCTGAAACTAATGTAATGTAATACTGTGTGTCAACTACTCTTCAAGAAAAAATAATTATCTACAAAAAAAAAAAATTAGAAAACCTTTTGCAATCTTTCAACATTAAACACAGACTAACAGTTTAAGAAAATTTTGTCCTTTTTACTGAAAACAAAATTCTAATTTGCTATGTACTTGATATCGAGACCCATTTGCTTTAATTTTACATAGCATGACCATATAATTTTTTCCACAAACTTTCTACAACTTCTTTTGTTACAGAAGATACTGAAAAAAAGCCTGGACTGGATCACCGACAGGAAAAACGAAGCGGCACTTGAAGGTCTTGGAGTGTTGAGGCTTTATGTCATACCGGTGGGATCAGAGGGGAGTAATCTCCCAAAAAGTCTGAGCCCTGAACAAAGGAAAAGGGAGCAATTGATACCTTTCTGCTTCCTTATCTATAACATTCCTACATATACAGCAAGCGAGCAGGCAAGGGGGAGGAAGTTTAGAGAGCGAACCTTGGGACTGGGAGCTCTGGCAGGCAGCACGGGGAAACCAAGGGAGTGTCCTTTTTTTATTTGGGTTGAGTAGGGGGGTGAGGCAGAGGGGAGCCACCTCCTAAATTACTGTCCTTGTAGTGTTGTTTATGTTGAGGAGAGAAGGGTGTGAGATAGAGTGGAGCCTCCCACTAGGTTGCTGTCCTTGTAAATTTTCCCTATCATTTCCCCCCTCTGATGCCCCTTCAAACACTTCGTTTAGGGGGCATCATCTCCTTGGCTTATGACAGGGTCATAGTGGCTCTGCATATACATGAGCTGTATGGAGGAAATGCACTCCTCCATAAAGTTAATGAACCAGTTAAATATACAGGGTTCCACTAATAGTTTAAGGAACAGCAGAATCACTGGCCCAGCAAGGCCAGTTAGAAGAGTTGTTAGCCATGGATTCTATTCAAATCATTCTTGGAACTAAGACATTTTATTTCTATGTTGGATGTTTTTTTTTACTTTGGCTAGATTACTCTTAACTATGCCAGACTTATTTGCATAGAAACAACAATATTCTTTAAGGGCTATACATAAGCTTCCCTGTGACATGAACAGGAGGTCCAGTCTTCTACAATTTTGCAACACTTTAGCCAGGGAATCAATCTGATCTTGCAGCGGAATCATGGTGGTTTCAAGCTGCTCTAAATCTTGTTAATCAACTTCCTCTGTTAGGGCATCGAGCCCTAAGTCTCTTTATTAGAGCTGCTGTGTCTACTGCAGCTGATCCAGCTCTACTGAGCCCGACTAGAGCAGGGATCAGTAAGGGGGCAGCTTGTTCTGCCTAGGAAATCTCACTTGGGAAAAGGATGTAGCTCCCTTTAGCCCACTATGCACTTTATAACTTTTGTACAATTAAACATTACAGAGAGGTACTTTGGAAATGCAGGCTGAGACTTGGGTCCAGCTAGGAGAGACAGGTAAGCACAGTAAAACAACTTAATGCTTACCCAATAGTCAATAGAAGGGGTAACTTTTTTGAGGAATAGTCCAGTCCAGGGGTGCAATAGCACAGAGTCCAATGCCTAGAATAAAAGACACCACTCGGACGAGAGCCAGGATCTACGGTGTGCAGGTGTCTGTTAGTCAGATGCGGAGGTGGAGAGGATCTGGAGGTCTAGCTGGGCCTCCTACTGATGTGCTTCCTTGTCAGGATGACAGGCTTTTTTCACTCTGGAATGACGGACTCTAGGAGTGATGCCTGCAACCTTGAGGGCAGTAGGAGTAGTTAGAACAATAATGTGGGGACCAGTCTACTGAGGTTTGAGGGAGGCTTTTTTCCAATCTTTAACTCAGACTGAGTCCCTAGCCTGGAAGGAATGTACTGGGGCTCTGTTGAGGGTGCAGTTCATTCGCTCTACTTTCCCTGAACTCTGTGGCCTGTATGCAGTGTGAAGTTTCTAGGTAATATTGAGGAATTTAGTTAACATTTGCACTACATCTGCTACAAAGGCAGACTCATTGTCACAGGATTGTGGATGGTAGGCCAAACCAGGGCACAATTTCTCTCAGGAGGACTTTGGCTACCTCCCGGCTCCATTCTGTTCTGGTTGGGAGGGCTTCGACCCAGTCAGACTACGTACACACTATTACTAGGAGGTATCTGAGTCCTCTGCTTGGCTAGACATCCGTGAAGTCTATCTCAAGTTCTTCAAAGGGGGCAACTCCCATTCTTTGGACACGAGGTGGGAGTTGTGGTGCAGACCGAGTATTATTTCTGGCACAAGTTACACACTGTCTACTCACTGCTCGGCATAGTGCTGGCAACTGGCTGATGTAGTATTGCTTTTTGATGAGGGCCTCCAGTGCAGTTTTTCCCAGGTGGGTGAGCTGGTGGTATTTGCAGACTAGTTGCCTCCGGTCGCAGTCGGGACAAAGATACATCTGTTTGGCAACAGCCACCATCCATTGTCAGTTAAAGTGGCTCCAGTCTTTCTCCTTTTCAGTGTACCTGGGTGGAGGGGCCTCTACCAGGGTATTAGGGCCACAGTCAGGAAGGAGCTCTCCCTGCCTCCTTACTGGCTGCTGCTTTGGCAGCTTCATCTGCCATCCCATTTCCCTGTGCTGTAGGGTTGTTTTCTTTTTGATGTTCTTTGTAATGCAGAATTGCTACCTTTATTATGTAGCGAAGAGATTGAAGGGCCTTTTCATATCTGGCAGGCCTAGGGCTGGTGCCTGTTCTGAAGCAGTTTTTTATTTCCAGGAAGGTGGCTTTTGCCTCTTTTTTCCAGTCAGGGGCTTTCAGTCTGGCCCCACAGGAGGTTGCAGAGGGGCCTTGCCATTGCTGAGATTCCGGGAATCCAGATTTTTGCAGAACCTGGTGGCCCTTCGGAACTTTCGCATGCCTCCCCATCATCTTGGGTTGGGGCAAGGAGTTAATGACCTTTTTCTTCTCTGGCCTTGGTGCCCTTTCTTCCTGGGTGAGGAGGAAGCCTGAGTACTTGAATTGCTGTTGCAGATTTGTGCCCTTTTTTATGAGGCTCGGTATCCTGAGTCTGACAGGAGTTGCAGAAGGGACTTTGGGCCTTTTGCACAATTTTCCTGGGTGTCACTGGCAAGGAGGAGGTCATCTACGTACCGCAGGAGGGCTCAGTATTTGGCATCTCTCGGAAAGCTGGCAAGGTCTGCAGCCAATGCCTCTCTAAAGAGGGTGGGTGAGTTCTTGAACTCTTGTGGAAGCTACATCCATGTTAACTGCAACTGCCGCCCTGTATCCAGTTCAGTCCATTCAAAGGCAAATAAGAGCTGACTTTGGGGGGCCAGCCAGAGGCAGAGAAAGGCATCTTTATGTCTGTGTGAGTGAACTATTTGGCAGACTCTGGGATCTGGCTGAGGACGGTGTGCGGGTTTGCGACCACTGAGTGTAAAGAAATAGTCACTCTATTAATGGCTCACAGGTCTTGAACAGGCTGGTGCCCTCCTCCTGGCCTTTTGACTGGCAGAAGCAGGGTGTTCCAGGGCGACTGACATTCGATTAGAATGCCTGCCTCTCTGAGTCTGATCAGGCTTTCCTGGTTGTCTGCTCTCGCCTCTTGTGAGAGGGGATGCTGCTGCTGTCTTTGTGGCTCCAAGTGTAAGAATATAGTAATTTATCCTCCATTTACTCCATGGTCTCAAGCACATAAGCCGGTGAGAATCATGCCTGGGCCTGCCCCACCTTATCTCTAAACATCTTGACCCTCCCCAAGGCAACAGGCCAAGGGGATCTACTACAATAAAAGGCACAACTCTCTGCACCATGCTGCTGCTTGCTCTCTCTCTCTGTCTCTCTCTGTCCTACTGCTCTCTCTGCTCTCTCTGTCTCTCTGTCCCACTGCTCTCTCTGCTTTCTCTCTCTGTCCCACTGCTCTCTCTGCTCTCTCTGTCCAGCTGCTCTCTCTGCTCTCTTTGTCTCTGTCCTGCTGCTCTCTCTGCTCTCTGTCTCTCTGTCTCACTTTCTCTTTCAGATAAAAAAATCTCTTGCGTGGGCCCGTGTCTCCTGAGTCATCCTGGGTAAGGAGGGTCACGGCGAGATACTCTTTCACCGAGAATAGTTGAAGTGTTTTTCACTGACAGGGGCTACAGGGAGGGTGATCACAGAGTGTTATGCCCCTCTGTTAACTATAAAAGTCATGTTTTGGCCTTTCACTTTCATTCTGACCATGGGCTCACGGGGACCAAGTGCAAGAGAGCCCAGTCCTTGTCAGTCTGAGTCAGCTCCTGACAGGCCAGTGAGACTTCCCTCACAAGGCTCTTCCTGGAAGCAACTGGGCTTTGGGGCTTTGCCTCATTTGGGGCATTCATCCTTCTAATGACTCCCCGCCCCTCCCCCCCTTTTTTTTACAGTAAGCAAACTGGTCTCTGGCTAGGGGTTCCTGGGCTTCCCCCCTCTAGGTGGCTGGCTTCTCTCTGCCTTCTGCCCATCTGTCTCTTTCAGGACAGCTGCCAGGAGACTTGCCTTTTTCTTTATTTTTCTTTTTTCCTCCCTGTTGGCCTGAACTTCTCTGTTTAGATTTTTTTTTTTTGGCAATTTCAGTCATCTTAGTGAAGCACTCAAGCTTTTGGAGTTTCATCTGATGTCTGAGGCAGCTTGGGCTACGAATGTGGTGTTTACTATCTGCTGGCTCCTTGGTGACTCAGAGTTGAAAGGGGTGTAGATGTGATAAGTTTCATACAGTCTCTCATAATAGTCTCCAGGAGACTCTTCTGGTTGTTGAGTGACTGAAAAAACTTTAGTCATGTTCATAGGCTTTTTAGACCCAGCTTTGATCTCCTGGAGGAGGGCGTCCTAATATCGGTTGATCTGGTGCTGTCCCTCAGGGGTGGTGAAGTCCCTCCTGGGGTGCTCCTCAGGGACAGCAATTTCAGCCTATGCACCCTGACCAAGGACCCCAGCTGCCTGTTCTCTTCTATTGTGAACAGGATACTGAGAAGCTCTTGACAGTTTTTTTAAGTTGGCTGATTGATTTGGAAGAGGGATTACATAAGATCAACCAGGGCTTATGGCTTTTCTGACGGGGGTTTCAGTTGTGGAGAAGGATTGATAGTAAAACATGGACTGGCTGGGCTGGATGGTCCTATACTTATTACGTCTTTCAGGCCCTGCATCTCTTGCACTGGTATCTGAAGGGCATCTGCTCCCAGCTGAAGGTGTAGTCAGGCTGCTGGTCCGGGAGAAGTGGGTTCACTGGTCTGGAGTTGGCAGGGAGGCTGACGGCGACAAGGTATCAGGGACCAGGGGCTGGGTGTTGATGGCCTTGGAGGCACATAGGGCTTGGGCAATATTAGCTCTTCCTCTGGGTCACCAGTAAAAATGTGCGGAGGCTCAGGCTTCTGTTGTTTCTTTGCAGGCTTCCTTGTTGAGGCAACTAATACCCTACTCTGTCCCTGCCTGTTGCAAGCGAATTGCACCCCAAGGGGAAGAGTCTGGGCAGTTTCTAACTGGGAGTTAAAGTCTGGGGACTGATTAGAATGACCTGGATCTCTAAGGATGACCCGCCAGGCTCAGCGGATTGTTGGGACATCTAGGTCTACTTCTGGAGGCCACCCTACACTAAAGGTGGGCAATACAGATTCACACAGGGTTTTCAACTTGCCATGAGTTAATTTCACTCTGTTGTTTTCTGAAAATCTCTTTCTGAAATTCTTGATCATAGTGACGGGAACTGTGGGTTTACTATGCCCTGACCCCATGATGTATCCATGGACAGTGCCACAACAACAGACAAGGGAGTGGTGCCTCCTCTAGAGAGGAGACCAGTCAAATGCCCATCCATTCATGCTCCTCGTGGAGACTTTGGCCAGACTTGGCTAAGGTTCACCTGTATAAGTCCCAGGCCAGGTCAGCCGAAGCTGAATCACCGATATGTCCTGATGGCTGACCGCGAAAGTGGATGAGGGCCCATGCAGATTCTGTAGCGCAGGCCCGTGGAATCACAGATTCAGTGCAGACTGAATGACTTCAGCTGCCCTGCATGCTCACTCACACACACACACACCCAGGCAGACCAGAGTTTAAACATTCCCCCCCTGGGAATGTCTACCTGTGAGACTTATAATAAGCCTCCCGGGAGGTGATCAGGCTCCCCTTCCACCCCAATATGTGAGACTGTCTGGGTCAGGTGCCCCGGGGCCATTCAGATTCAACATCAGAACCAGGCCCTCACATGCCAAGCCTCCTTGAGTCCGGTGGGAACAGTAGAGCAGGGCTGGCCCAGGGCGACCGGGTGGGAGACTGCCAAAAGGTCAGGCAGCGAGCGCCTTCTCCATTGCGATCTCCTGTTCCATCACCACCCCGCCATTGCCCCAAACCAGTGGCAACAAAGGGCCAGCACGGTTGGGTTTCTCAGTCAGGGAACCAAATGTTATGGAAAATACTGAAAAAAAGCCTGGACTGGATCACTGACAGGAAAAGCCAAGCGGCACTCGGAGGTCTTGGAGTGTTGAGGCTTTATGTCACACTGGCGGGATCAGAGGGGAGTAATCTCCCAAAAAGTCTGAGCCCCGAACAAAGGAACAGGGAGCAATTTATACCTTTCTGCTTCCTTATCTATAACATTCCTACATACACAGCAAGCGAGCAGGCAAGGGGGAGGAAGTTTAGAGAGCGAACCTTGGGACTGGGAGCTCTGGCAGGCAGCACGGGGAAACCAAGGGAGTGTCCTTTTTTTATTTGGGTTGAGTAGGGGGGTGAGGCAGAGGGGAGCCACCTAGTAAATTACTGTTCTTGTAGTGTTGTTTATGTTGAGGAGGGAGGGGTATGAGACAGAGTGGAGCCTCCCTCTAGGTTGCTGTCCTTGTAAATTTTCCCTATCACTTTTTTTACATTCAGATTCAGAGTTCTCCCTCTTTAAATAAACAGCTGTACTTTAGAACAAAGTTACTTTTATCCAAAGACACAATTTTTAGCATGCAGAAATGTTTTCTGTATTATTTCAAGTAGTTTTAATTAGAACCATTAGGAACTTTAATTTTCAGTGAACACTGAGAAGTAGGCTATTGTAAACTGTTACACTAGCATTCTTTAGATTGACAAATTTACAAACACATTTTGTGATTTCTGGAACCATGTGCTTTACAGCACAATCTCACTAAGGACTAAATATGTCTAAACTTAGCAAAACTTTAAGGTTTTAGGTTACTGCAAAAATTCTCAGGTTATAGGTAGGTATACACACTGTAACACACAATTATTAAGATGTTCACTTGTTACACTTAGTTTACTCATTCCTAACAACTATGCTAGATTACTTACAAAACCTTTACTGAACATTAGACAAATTCAAGTCTCTAACCATTTTATTCTTGAAAGATTTAGCAGATAACATCAACTTAAATGACTTTAGGTAAACTTAGGCAGCTGATAACCATAAGAACATGTCCATTTCAGTTCAAATTAAATTGGCATTAATGCTTAATATATTTTATTAGAATTTACTGGAAATTTAAGAATGCCCAATTTTCACAAGCACTTGTCTTTAAATCAATTTCATTAATACCATCTGGAGGTAGAAAAATCATCTACATCCTTAGACACACAAACATACAGATTAATATGTAATAACTACAGTTAGCAACACTTTTCATAAAAGAACATATACACAGACAGATAAACAGAAACAGAGATTTGAGTTACTAATATCGAATTGCCTTTCCTTTTAGCTTATTTGACTAAAGGTATCTCAGTTTTCAAGAATACACTCTAAAGGTGAACAGTTTACATAACTGTGTTAAGGTTTAGTTGGCCCCAGACTAACAGGGCTGATGAAAGCTCTAAACTGATAGGGACTGTGTGTGTACAGGAGGCTGGAAATGAAATGCAAATACAATTCTAGCACCAGTCATTTAAAGCCAGGCTATATTTATTGCAGAAGATAAATTTCTTCCATTTCAGGGAGTCTAGTTTAAAAACCTCCCAATTTTTGAAGATAATGAACCCAATAAGTAGAATAGATTTTCACCAAAAAATTTAGCAAACTAGTATCATATTGTAGTAGTCTACAGAACTTTTGACTATTTTCTTTCTTTGCATTAAAATAAATTTAGCTGCATAACCTTATAATATTGTACACTTCTCTCAGGGACCAAGCCTCCCCATTAGAGAGTTTGTATTGAGGCCAGGCTTGTGTGCAGAAGATAAGACAGTTCTTTTTCAGGGTCTGGGGATCAAAATTGCTCCCAGTTCTTTAGAATGCAAGCTAGAGGTGTGCCTGGCTTTATACTTGAAGAGGAAGCTCCCACTTGGAAGAGAGAAAGACAGATGTATGACACCTGGTCAGCCTTTCCTCTCTGTGAGGGCGTCCCCTCTCCTTGGAGCCTGGGTGACAGTGGGCAATCGCCTCTTCTTCTAGTCCTACTGGACTTAACTACCCTTACCAGCATGGCCTGTACCTTGCCTTGATTTCCCTCTCTCCTTCCCACTCAGCAATAGTCACTAGGAGCTCTCGATTCAGTGGGACATTACCAGTGTGCTTCTACTTTGCATCTTCTGGGAGTTTTCCTAGTTTTCTCTGCAGGAGCTTTAGTCATACCTTAAGAGTCCCCTGCCTGTCTGATAAGTGCAGGGATTGTGTGACCTCTCGCTACCTGAGACTTGGTCAGAGTTACAAGCCTCTTTTGCTTCCCTGGGGACTGCAGGAAATGAAGTGACATAGCCCCAGGATGGGTGCCTCTAAGATAAGGAGGTAAATAGAATAGACCCATTTACCTGTTGGGCTCGTTTTCAGCTTTATTACTTTACATACTTCATTTAGATTACACAAGAGAAGGTGGTACAGGTCTAAGAGGACTGCTTTGAAAGAGGAGCAGGGGAACTTTTTCCATGTCCAGAGATAAAATTCAGAGGCTACCACAGACATTCATAGGGGGGAGTCTATACTCTTAAACACCAGTTTCTGCCACTGCCTGAGAATTATCTAGCCAGTCACCCACTGTAGCAAATCTGATATGTGAGACAAGAGGTCAGGGGTCATCTGCAACTCTCACATAGGCAGCAGCCTTGCCTGAGGTTCACTCAGCACCATCGTATCAATCATCTGGAGCTGAGATCCAGGACCACTGCCTACTAGTCCAGTCTGCCCTCGGAGTCTGGAGATTAGGATAGGAAAGTAGGAAATCGGCTCAGCCACTCCCCAACATTCCCATCCATCTGAAGGGGGGGGATCAAGGAGTGGCAGACATGGGGAAACCTTTCACCAGAGACTTAAGACTGGTAGCCAAAGCTAGTTGTCTTTTAAGTGGCTAATGGGTGCCCAGACACATTTTATGAGATAAAGAGTACAGCATTAAGTCAGAAATAAGAGTGAAGTGTAGATCTCCTACCTTGCGGTGGTGAGCATCTGGTTTTGTGAAATTGATGAAGTTAGGAGAGAGTTAGGAACTCCTCCTGCCTCACTGAGGTCAGGGTGGCATGAAGAAGCAGGCTAGAAGTCAGAGACAGAGAGATAGAAATCCTTCTCATGGCAGTCAGCTGTCAGGGTCTGATTCCTGACATGCAGACCTTTGAGAAGCTACTGAAGTGTACCTCAGGACAGACTCTCACAGTAGCTCATAGCTTTCGTCAATCCCTTGCATCCAAGGAGATGCCTCTGAAATGGAATCCTGGCCTCCACTCAGCTGGCCTTCCCAGCTCCCAAGGGAGATGGTGGATCCACTGAGGGAGGTGCAGGGGAACCTTTCGCTCAAGACTTTGAGAATGGCAGCAGGGCTAGTCCCATTTAAGTGGCTGACAAGTGCCTGATTTTGTGTGCCATAGATGGCTTCCTTCTGTAAGGACAGTGAAAGCAAAAGGCAGGCTTGTGTGCTGATATTCACCTCCAAAGTATCCCGGATGAGCCCCCGAAGATTATGCCGTGGTTCTTGTTTGTGGAGTCAAAGAATGAACTTAGCAAATGATCAAGCTAGGAGAGCCAGGGCAGGGGCTTTTATTTAGAAATAAAGTGAGAGGAAAGAGCTCCTGTCTCATTCCAGTAGGGGCAAGAGAGCCAGGGGTGGTGCATTGTCTAGGGGATTTATAGGCAGTTGAGAATTTGGGGGAATTGAGGGCTTAGGGTGTGGACTTGTACCACCTGCCCTGCCTTCAAGGTGGGCTGCGTTATTGTCTGTTTGCTAGGGATGTTTACAGTGAAGTCACAGGTTATGATGTGATACCCTTGCAGACCACTCAAACATTCCAGGCCAAGTTGCTCCTGGCCTTTTGACCTTTAACTGATCTCACTGAAGATGTCTATATTCCTAGTCTAGTATCTTTACCCTAGAGAATAAGTGTGACCTCAACTTTGGATAATGCTGAACACGAGTTTCGATAGGAACTTTACATTGTTACATTGCTTTGACTGTAAATATCTTGCCTTGCTTTTTCCAGAGGCCCTCACCCTACTCTGTCTAAGTCCATGGTCCCTGTCTCAAAAGGAGAGGTGCAAAAGGTACTGTGAAGGTCTCAAGGACCCAGATGTGGGTTGATTTGATAAAGGCCAGTGTAGTGAAAGAAAATGTTGATGGGCAGCCCAATAGAATCTTGTTAGAACTGTGGCACCAATTAAAGCTTTAGCAGCAGTTTCAGCCACTGAGGTCCAGGACATGGAAGCCAGAGGCAAAGCCCCATGTCCAGGCTGCATCCCTGCAAGGCTTCCTGGGAGACAGTACTCAGGATCCACCTGAGCCCTTAACCCCACAGAAGGACAATTGGGCATTGCAATTTGAATGAGTGGGGGTCAAGGCACCCACCTTGGGGGTCTTGGTAGGACTGGAGGCAGCATGTAGAAATAGTAATTCATTGGTCCCCTGTTATGGATCTCAGATCAGGCATGCCAGAGCAGAAGTAAGGAAACAGGTCCTCACAGAAAAGTAGATTATAAAAAGGGAGCCTTTATTTTAGTCGGCCAGCAACTGCCAAGGAGCAAGCTCGCCAAGTGCAGCCCCGAGCCCCTGTACAATATCCTTTTAAGCATTTTTACCACATCCTGTTTAGTTTTTGCAACTTTTCTGCCTTCACCTAAATTCAGCTAGCTATATTCCCTGTTTAATGCTCAGGGGCTTAAGCATCCTGTTTTGCCCACCTGCTGCAGGAAACATGTGATACTGCTAGTCTCTAACAAAGCAATGTACAGAAGCAAAAATAGCCTGGGGTTGATTGAACATCCTGTTTCTCATGGGATTTATATCTTTTCCTTTAGTTTCTCAGTAATTGGTATGTGACTAGGGTCTGGGGCTAACTTTCAGAGAGCTTTGTGCCCCATTTTTGTGTCTGAAACTGCTTCAGCCCCTCACATTTCCCCCCTCTCCTTGTAACAGAGTCAAACCATTGACTCTTCAGTTTTTAAGGCTTGGTAACATTCTCTAATGAAAAGTAGCTTTACTGCCCCTAGTCTCCTCTGAATATAACTCATGAGGCAATTCATAGCACAGGTCCCTACAGTAACTATAAACAGAAGGAGAGTGAGGGGACCTTCAAGGGCTGTCAGGAGGGTCGTTAGCCAAGGGGACCATGAGAACAGGCCTTGATACCAGTTTGCTGTTGCTTCCCTCTGAACCTCTCTTTCATTGAGGTTCTGTCTCACCATAGCTAGGGTATCCCAAATAATGCCTGATTTGTTTGCATAGAAGCAGCAGGTTTCACCTAATGCCATGCAAAGTCACCCTTGTTTCAAGAAGAGGAGGTTTAGCCTTTTCCTATTCTGCAAGACTACATCTGCTAGGGAGTCTACAGATGACTCTAACTGACGGACTGAGCTCTCTAACATCCATAGATCCCTATCTGCTTGTTTACTGAGCACTTTGAAATTGGCATCATTTACAACAAAAGAAGCGGTCCCTACTGCTACTGATGCTGCTATTCCCAGCCCAACTAGGAGGGGCACTAGGATGGGGGCTTCTCTTTTTGTTCTAAGAGAATATACTAAGCCCATGTGTTCCCTACCAACTTCCCCATTATAGAAGAAAACTTGAGGGAGGATGTGAACCAAAATACAAATCTCGTGTACCCTTTGTTCCCCTACACCAGCTGTTATTAATTGCTCACACAAACAAGGGGTTAATCCGCTGGTACAAGCAAACCACGTGGCAGATGGGCTGACCAGGAAGTTAACTTTCTCACTAGAGGTAGGGGAAGTGTAGTTTATAGTAGTTTCACAGAGTTTCTGAAGATGGGGATTTGGGGCTGAATATGAAGGGGAATGAATGCAAAACCCTGTGCCTTGCACATCTCCTAAGGTAAGCAAGGGGTGCAATCACCACGAGCAGAGACCTCTGTCCCTGATCTCATCTAGACTAAAAATGTGAATGTTTTCTTCTTCCTGTCCCAGGGTTGCATTTGTGGCTAGACCAACATAATAAGGAGGTTTGGGATTTAGGCAGAATCAGCAATCATTTGTCAAATTGACAGTGGATTGATTTACAAATTTGTAGACTGACTCTAGCATCTCAAGTATCTGGTCAGGGGGTCTTGCAGTGTCCATTAACAGGCTTTGGCCAGGAGGTTCTGTTAGGCCAAATTTTCCACTTAATGGCTTAGTGTGGGGCTTTGGTATTGGGGTGGGGAGTTGCAGTGTCCCTCTCGTTGGAAGGGGCACTGGATTTAACAAGGGTACCTCCCAGAGGGGGCCCACAGAATTCGGAAGCTGGGGTATTTGAATTCTTTGGATAGTGAACTCGGTTCCTGGGTCCTGGTCCCTTATATATAGCCGGAGCCCCTGAGTCTTTCCCATCTCCCAATCCTTTCCCACACTATAAGGGTCCCAATTTTTAACTTTTAATTTTAGCAGGTTCATCTTTCCAGCTGTATCAAGGTCAGGGAGGCTGTCTCGAGACAAGGAAATAAAGGGGTCATGGTCTGTCCAGGGGACTATGGTTTCACACCCCCAACTTGCACAATGATAGTGTCCATTTCCCTGACAGTGGGCCCCTCCCATTTGCTGGACATACATAAAAATCCCACCTTTGGAATGCTCTTTGAAAAGCCTTGTCATCCTTATTCTTAGGATACTTATAAGTGGATAGTTCTGGCTATAGTTCAAAGAGATCAAATCTAAAAACTGGGGGGTCACTTCCTGTAAAACTAACAATATTCTTTCCCGAGGCTGTATTGATTAAATTCCATGAGTAATTTCCTGGCCAATGAGGGTGCTGGGTGGCAAGGCTGGGAGCAGGTAGAGCCTTCATAAACAATATTAAAGCAATACATCTGAGTTTTTGGTTTTCCTTTTGAGTCTTATCTTTAGCGGATCTTGGTTGGGTGGAGGCTTCACCACTGTCCAAGTGGTGGGATTTTCCTCCCCCTTTCTCACCAGCTTCAACTGCGTGTGGTGGATCCATGGTCTTACACTAGCAACCTTCACAGCTGAGGGAGTTGTCAAGATGACTGGGTAAGTTCCTTTCCACTGGTCCCCCAGTACCTCAATCTTGTGTGGTTTTACCCACACGAGATCTCCAGGCTGGAACAAGTGTGGTTCTAGCAGATCCTTCCCCTGTATGGTAGCCTTCACCAGGGAGTGGATTTGGTCTTACATTATCTGTAGGGCCTGTAAGGACTGCAAAATTTCTTGATTAGAGGTTTCTGTAGCTTTTCCCAAGCCTACTTGAGGGAGGATAGGAGGGGGTGACCAAATGGAATCTCAAAAGGGGTGAGCTTTAAAATAAAAGGGGTGCACCTTACCCAGAGAAGTGCCAAGGGCAGGAGCTGTACTCACCCTTCAACAGTTTCCAGAGTTAACTTAGTAAGAGTCTCTTTCAGGGTATGGTTGATCCTCTCAACATGGCCTGAACTTTGGGGACTGTAAGCACAATGAAGTTTCCATGGAACATTCAGGGCACTAACAACCCCTTGGGTCAGTCATGCCACAAAAGCCTGTCTGTTATCAGACACCATAGACAGAGGCAACCTGAACTGGGGGACTATTTCATTTAGAAGCTTTTTCACAGTTACTTGGGCTGTTTCTGTCTTTGTTGGGAAAGCCTCTACCAACCCAGAGAAGGTATCCACAAAAAATAACAAATATTTGTACCCATACTGTCCAGGTTTTATCTCAGTGAAGTCCACTTCCCAATGTTGCCCTGGGATTCTCCTCTCTCCCTATTTCCCTGTACCTGTTAACCTGTTGAGAGGGATTTACTTGTTGACAGACAATGGAACTCTCCCCTATTCCACGGGTCATCCTACTCACCCCGGGGACCCATAAGTCTTTCTGGGCCAATTCTATCATTTCATTTTTACTCAAATGGGTGCTGCTGTGTATCTGTTTCAGCAAGTCTTTTCCCAGCACAGCAGGGAGCATGACTCTCCCATCAGGGTGGATCATACAGCCTTGACTGTTTTATTTTGCTCCATACTCTGCAGCAAACTCTAAGTCCTTTCTATTATAGTGTGGCTTTTCTTGCAACATGGGTGATGGCAAAGTAATGATCAATTCTGATATTTGTTCCAGGGCCGCTTCTCAGGCTACCAGGTCAACTGCATGGTTTCCCTTGCCTCAAGCGAATTTCCTTTTTGATGTCCTGGACAGTGCATTATGGCCACTTTCTTGGGCAGCCAAATTGCCCTCAAGAGTTCTAAGATCTGGGGCTTGTTTCTGATGTCTTTTCCTTCTGCCGTCAGAAAGCCCCTTTCCTGATATATGGTCCCATCACCCAGCACTAGGCTCTGGGTGATGGGACCATATCCCATCACTGCATCCATTTCCAGAAAAAACAGATCCTGAATCCTGCCACAATGTTACCTGAGTCTGCAGAACATGAACCCCTCCATGACTGCCTGGAAGTGGTGGAGAGTGTTCAGAGCTTGCGACAAGACCTGACTGATGTCCCATGGACCATCCCAGACTTGACCCTCTTCTGTGGACAGCAGCCAAAGCATACCTGCTGTCAGTATAAATGTTGACAGTCTGTCCCTTTCCCTCTGCCAAGGCATGGGTCAACACTATCAGGCTTCTGTGCAGAGGAGTTTTATGGGAGAGGTTCTGCCCAGACAGTTCTTTCCAGTGTAACAACTGCAGCCCCTGCATACCATTCCCCATCCTTGATGAAACTGCTACCATCGCAGAAGAGGGTCAAGTCTGTGTCGGTCCATGGGACATCAGTCAAGTCTGGTCACAAGCTCTGGACACTCTCCACCACTTCCAGGCAGTTGTGGAGGGGTTCATGTTCTTCAGAGTCAGGTAACATTGTGGTAAGATACAGGATCTGTTGTTTCTGGAAACGGATGCAGGGATGATCAAGTAGCAGAGCCTGGTACTGGGTGATGTGGGCATTTGTCATCCATCAGTCTGGTGGGCCCTGGAGAAGTGACTTAACAGCATGTGGAGCCACAATGAACTGGTCCTGCCTTAAGGTGAGCTAATCAGCCTCTTTTACCAAGAAGGCCATGGCTGCTACTGCTCTTAGGCATGTGGGCCATCTGGCTGCTACCGGGTCAAACCATTTTGAGAGATAAGCCACCGGTCTATTCCATGGCCCCAGCCTTTGCTTTGAGTCAGGACTCCTTTTGCTATACCCTTTCGCTCATCTACAAACAATAAGAAGGATTTTGTCACGTCTGGGAGAGCTAGCGCTGGGGCAGAGACCAAGTCTTGTTTCAACATCTGGAAAGCTCATACTTCTACCTCTGTCCACAACAGCAGGCCCTCCTTACTCTCATGGCCTCATAGAGGGGTCTGGCTAGCTCAGTGAACCGTGGGATCCACAGCTTACAGTATCCAACAGTCCCCAAAAACTCACGCAACTTCCGCTGAGTGTCCGGAACAGGTATCTGAAGGATGGCGTTCACTCGACTACCGGAGAGCAAGCATTTGCCTTGGTGCAAGACATAACCCATGTAAGTCACCTCTGGCATGCATAGCTGAGCCTTCTTTTCTGACACTCTGTAACCCAAATCCTGGAGGGTCCTTAATAGATTTTTAGTCCCCTTGTAACAGGCCTGCTCAGACTCTGGGGCCAGAAGGAGGTCATCAACATACTGTAGGAGTGACACTTTGGGGTTTTCTGCTCGGAATTCTTTCAGGTCCTTACTTAAAGCTTCATCAAAAAGTGTAGGAGAGTTTTTGAATCCTTGGGGTAATTTCATCCACGTGAGCTGACCACTAGACTCAGAGTCCATATCAGTCCATTCGAACGCAAAGATGGATTGGGATTTGGGGTCCAGCGGAATAGAGAAAAAAGCATCTTTTAAGTCCAGAACTGTGTACACTTGTCTCCTCGAAGGCAGGTTGCTTAGCAAAGTATAGGGGTTGGGGACAGTAGGGTGAACTGTCTCAACTCTGCATTTCACTTCCCTCAGGTCTTGAACTGGTTGGTAGTCCCTTGTCCCTGGTTTTAGCACAGGGAGGAGAGGTGTATTCCATGGGGAGTGACATGGCACTAGGATCTCCGCCTCTCTTAGGCAGTGTATGTGATCTTGGATTCCCTGCTCTGCTTCTATTGACATGGAATATTGCCTCTACCTCACTGGGGTGGCTTGGCTGATCAAGTGAACTACCACAGGGGGGTGATGTTTTGCTAGTCCACGGGGTACTTTTCAGCCCATACCCATAGCACCTCCTGAAGGTGCATCTCTAGGAGGGGACTTGGGTGGGCTTCTCTATCTCTTAGTGTTTCCTAGAAAAGCTGATATTCTTCACTCAGAGGGACCGTGAGAAGCAAGGCAGGTGGAGGGGTGACAGAAGGAGAATGTGGGGAAGCATCATTAGGATAAGAAAACTGAAATGCTCCCCCTCCCTCTGATCTGAAAGATAGAGAAGCATTAAGTTCTGATAGAAGGTCCCACCCCAATAGGGGATAGGGGCAGTCTGGCATGACCAAAAAGGAATGAGTCACCATCCCCTTGCCTAAGTCTATATGTCTATCTGTTGTCCACTGACTCGTCTCAGTTCCTGTCGCCTCCTGAACTACCACTTTTTCCTTTTTCAATGATTCCAAAGGTGAGGTAAAGACTGAGAAAGTCGCCCCTAAATCTATGAGGAAATGGACAGGTTTTCACTAAACCATGAAAGTTACCCTGGGCTCTAGGGGGCCAAATCCTGTAGAGCCCCGGCCCCTTCAGTCTGATTCCTGCAAGTGAAGAACCGGAGTGGGTTGAGGGGCCTGGAAGTTCTGCTTTGGGCACTCCTTTTTCCAATGCCCCATCTCTTTGCAGTATGCACACTGATTTCTTTCTAGGGAGCTCAAGGTCTTTGGAAGCTTTGCCTGTTTCCCTTGTGGTCCTTTTCAGGGTCCATTTATCTTCGTATCCTCCTTCAGGGCTGTGACCATCGTCTGAGCCATGGTTTTGCCTTGCCTATCCTCAGGAGTGTCTCGGTGGTTGTAAGATTTTAGGGCTATTTCCACCAATTCAGACAACAATTTCCCTTCAAACCCCTCAATTTTCTGTAATTTTTTCTTATGTCAGGGGCTGCCTGTGACACAAAGGCAATGTTTAATGCCCTTTGATTCTCTGGTGCCTCTGGGTCTATGGGGGTGAAAGTCCAGTAGACCTCTAATAATCTCTCTAAGAAAGCAGCAGGAGATTCATCAGGACCCTGAATGACCTCACTTACTTTAGTCAGATTAGTTGGTTTCCATGCTGCTGCCTGGAGACCTCTCAGGAGCAACTGGTGAAAAGTGAGTAGACGCTCTCTACCTTGGTCTTAGTTATAGTCCCAGTGTGGCGGCTCAGAAGGAAACTCTCTCTCCACCCAACCAGGGTCACCCGTAGGGTGGCCGTCTGGGCCCAAAACAAGCTTCACACCCTCCCTCCTGATTCTCTTCTTTTCCTTAGAAATAAAAAGGGTTTGCAGCAGTTGATGGCAATCGTCCCAGGTGGGCTGTTGGGTATGAAAGATAGTCTCCAGCAAGGAAATGAGATTGTGTGGCTTCTCTGAAAAGGAAGGATTTTGATTCTTCCAGTTAGAAAAGAGGACATAGACCATGAAGGGGCAGGGCTCACCCCCTCTCCCATATCCCTCTGCCGTGTCTCTCTCAAGGAGAGGACTGAAGGAGTCGGACGGGGTGGAGGAGGTATGGCAGGGTTCGGAGAAGGTGGAGCAGGTAGGAAAGGGGTCAGAGGAGGTGGAGGAGGTAGACAAGGGGTTAGAGGAGGTGCCAAGGGCTTAAGTGGATGGTATGGGCAGCCACTCCGGGTCCATGGAGGACTCAATGAAGGAGGTTGAGTTGGCCCCAGGGACTCTCCATCTACATAGGGCAGGGGAAAGTCCAAGTCATCCGAATCTTGAAGAAGGATAGGGGCCATCCCTCCAGATTTTGATTTCTCAGGCCCCCTCGCTGGCCTGCTGACTAAAACAGACTGGGAGTGGTTAGTCAGAGGGGATGGAGGAGAAAGCAGAGATTGTTTCAGCCAGTGAGAATGATCTTCAACCAGAGAAATCCAGGCCATGATGTAAGGGATTTGGTCAGGGTGGCCAGGTCTTCTAAAGATGACCTGTAGAACCCTGTAGCAAATGGAAGGGTCAAACGTGCCAACATCAGGCCAGTCAACCCCAAAAGTGGGCCATTCCAATTGACAGAGGGTGGTCACTCTCCCACAGTGACCTCAAGGCCTAAATCAGCAGCTCGTTTCTTAAAGTCTTTGAAATGTTGAAGAACTAATTCTAGTGGGGTCGGGAGACTTGAAGCCCTCTGTCCCATGGTAATCAATAATGGAATGACCACAATTACATAAACAACGAACAACACAAAAGACACACTGTACAGTTTGTGCACATCAGGTGGCCACCACAGAGAACCAGACAGACGGGGAGGGCAACGTCTCACCTCTGCCCATGACTCGGGGAATAATGCTGCATCCAGCCTCCCCGTTGAGTCAAATGAGCACTCAAACCAGAACCAGACTCACCTCCGACAGATTTCCAGATGGCTCCTTAGAAACGCTGATAGTTGAGGACTCGCTGATACTGGTGGGTCCACGGGTGGTCAGCGATCTCAAGGTCTCAAAAGAACTGCTCAATGATCGTGCCCGATTCCGGACGAGGACGCAAATGTTATGGGTCTCAGATCGGGCATGCCAGGGCAGTAGTAAGGAAACAGGTCCTCACAGAAAAGTAGATTATAAAAATGGAGCCTTTATTTTAGCTGGCCAGTGACTGCCAAGGAGCAAGCTCTCCAAGTGCAGCCCTGAGCCCCTGTTACAACATCCTTTTAAGCATTTTTACTGCATCCTGCTTAGTTTTCACAACTTTTCCGTGTTTTCCTAAATTCAGCAAGCTATATTCCTTGTTTAATGCTCAGGGGCTTAAGCATCCTGTTTTGCCCACCTGCTGCAGGAAACGTGTGATACTGCTGGTTTCTAACAAAGCAATGTACAGAAGCAAAAATAGCCTAAGGTTAGTTGAACATCCTGTTTCTCATAGGGATTTATATCTTTTCCTTTAGTTTTTCAGAAGTTGGTATGTGACTAGGGTCTGGGGCTAACTTTACAGAGAGCTTTCTGTCCTACTTTTATGTCTGAAACTGCTTCAGCCCCTCACACCCCATGAATGTACAATGTGTTCTGGCACTGGTGGACACAGGAACTGAGTGTTCTCTGATTTATGGCAACCCTGATAATTCTCCTGGGACCTCTGTTGTGATAGACGGCCATGGGTAAGGCAATTAGAGTAGAGAAAGCCCAAATCCCATCAGGGAGAGGGTTGTTAGCCCCAAATGAATATACTGTGTATATTTCTTCCACCCTGGAATATATTTTTGTGGTAGATATACTGCAGAGCTTGTGGTTACAAAACACTGCAGGTGAGTTCAGACTGAAGGTATATGCGGTAAAGGTAGTTCTGAGTGGACATGCTCAGCATCCACCTGTAGCTCTGCCTGTACTTCAGTGGGTGACAAATACTAAGCAGTGTGCACTGCCTGGGGGACACAAGGAAATTGGAGAAACTCTATAGGAGTTGGAGAAGATGGGCATCATAAAGCCCACTCATGTATCTTACTGTCCTTAAGGTTATTTTCTTCTACAGTCCCTGGACCCACACCATAGCTGCAGCTGCCATGTGATGATTGCTCTGAATTCCCTACCTGTTCAGCTACTGACCACCTGTGGAATGACTGAGTTATGGACTAAATCTACATGGGATTTTGAACTTAGCTGAATCCTCTTGCTTGAGGATTATCATGACTTTATTGCTGTTGTTATTGTAAGTTATTAGTCTGGTTATAGTGCTCCAGTTTTCTCACACAGGGGCCATTGTAGAAAATGGGGAGTGAGCAGCTTGTGAGGGGAGATTTCTACAGGGGTGTGCAGTGGGTAAAATTTCAATATTTCCAGAATCTTTCACCTGGCATTACTGCGTGTCCATATCAATACATGTTTCCAAGGGGTGGAGTGAAGTACTCCATCTCCATATCAGTAGGTAATTATAAGGTGATGGAGGACATACTTGGACTGGGGAGATTGGGTAGGGCCCCCTTTTTGCAGCTAGGTCCTGTGAAACATGGGCGAACAGAAGTGAACGACTGCTTATAAGCAATAAATGGTTTTCTCCCACTTTATTTCTCCCTTTGACTGATTTCAGTTTCAAAGGTATTTTGCCCCAGGCTGGGAAATTTTTTTTCCCCAGAGTTACAGCTATCCATCATATCCAGTAAATTTGTTGCAGCTGAAACAGAATAGGCAGGACTACCAAACCAACCCCACTCCCCACCCAATTTGGGGAATACTAGCTGACTTCTCATTAACAAGTCAAAAGAGAATTCTGAGTCCTAAATAGTGCAATCACAAGTAGTTAAAGATTCAGGAAAGGTGAGGCTCCATTAAAAGGTAAAACAAGGTCCATAAACATAAAAACACAGTATCTTTTGTTCCCCCTCAAAAGGTGCCAATAAAGTCTTAACACTCTTGAGATGTTTTTGAAGAAACTCAGACCCCATCAAGCAGACCACCTTCTGGCAACAGCACAGGGGCCACGGACAGTTGTAGCCAGAAAACTTAATTGTGAGACCTGAAATGACCTTCTATTACCTAAACACTGAGCAATCAGAAGAATGTGAATCTGCTTATCATGCAACCTGAACCTCTTTTCATAATTTTTCCCTTAAAAAACTTGCTTGTAACCCAATGGGGTGTTCAGTAATTAGTGCATTTGCTGTCCTACCTCTTTACATGGCATCCTGAAATAAACACACCTATTTTCCTTCACTACATTCCAGTGAGTGTTTGCCTTGCTGTGTGTCAGGGGAGCAGACCTGAGTTTGGCTTTGTTTGGTAACATATCTTTTGGCTCAGCTCTTAAAATGAGGCAATGAATCAATCAATCATAGAAATAATGATAAATAAGAATATCACACTACAATTAAGCATGAAATGAAATACAAATTCTATTAAACTTGCATTCAGAGTGTGAAATATATTGAACAAAGTTACAAGTATTTTGCTGAATCAACATTTACTAAAAGTTAAGAAATGGACTACTAGTGATACTATCACTGCTTTAGAGTTATTAGTATGTATTTTCCACTAACGTTATTTTTTCTGATCTTCTGATCATTGTTTATGATTAAGCTTTCAACTGTAGTCTGAACATTCTCCCAAATGAATTAAATTCCATACTAATTTAATTCATTTAACAAAATTTGCCCACCATCTGAATATCCACATAACATTACCAACCTGTGGGTAAAATTAAAGTATTTCCAGAATATCTCGCCTGGCTTTAGTACATCTGCATATCAATAGGCATTCAGAGGTGGAAGGAAGTATGGCTTTAGTGCATTTGCATCTTTCTCAGGGGTGGAGAAATTCATGTCCATATCAATGGGTAATTTTACCTGGGCAACAGAGGGCTTATCTGTACCTCAGAGGTGAGGGGGAGGGCCGGTGTGGTTGCTGCTTGAGAAGAGAAGAAAGACGGCCTGGGACTGCAGTTTGTGAGCAATAAACGGGTTTTAAACGTTATTTCTCCCTTTGACTGATTTTGGTTTTTAGAGGTATTTTGCCCCAGGATTTCCTTTCCCTGGACTTACAATTGGCAAAAGTCAGCAGGGTTCCTGTAAACCCGAAACCTGTCATAATGGGTGTGACCTTTGGGATGGCCGCCCCTAGAAATGATGGGGAGAAGCAGCGCTCATGCTGAGGGACACGTGTCTACACTCGTGTGATCATAGAGGCGCCACCACCGCTGCTGGCCACGCCAACCCCAGCCAGTGGCCCGAGCCAAAGGCTACTGCTTCTGCCACGGCTGTTGCTCTTGCAGCCGGCCAGAGCCTGGCCACAACCATGGAAAGGAGCAGAGGTCCAGGTCACCTTGAAGCAACTGGCTGCTGTGTACCACACCTTGCTGGCTACAGAGCCCATCGCCGGAACAGCTCCGATCAAGGTAGTAACCTCCTATCCCATCGCAGGGTGGGTGCGAGACTTGACCCAAAGGCCATGGAGTGGTGTGGCACAGACACCTAAAAAGACAATGTGGGCCTGTTGGTGGGAGTTGCCTTTCACCTTTGAAGAAGTCAGCCGAGCCTGGAAGAAGTGCCCTGAACATTGTGCAGATCAGCAAACCACCAAGAGGGGCCTAGAGCATCTCTCTGCAGCCTATGGTCGGTCATCGGTTACTGAAAGCGATTGAGGTACTCACTTTATTGGACATGTGTTGCAAGGATGGGTGCAGCAATTAGGAGTAAAATGGACGTGGACCTGGACATTTCAACACATGGATCAACAATGGCTCGCTCTTCTCATACCTTGGGGAAAAGTCCTAGAAGCTGGCCTTCTGTGTATTCCCGTAATAACAGCAAATTGGCCCCCAACAATCACAGTTATTTGCTTCTATGGTCTTTGTGTCCTGGAAAGGATGTGCCCCCTGGCTGCAGCTGCCGCATGATGGCTGGAATGGACGAGCTTTGGACTTAATCTGCATGGGACTTTGAACCTAGCTGAATCCTCTGGCTTGAGAATTATGATTGTGTTGCTGTTGTCAAGAAAATAATGGCTAAAGAGAGGCTTGACTTTATCTAATGTTTGGTAAAAGTTTTGTGAGCAATCTAACATGATTGTTAGGAATGAGTAAACAAGTGTAGAAATGTATTTTTGTGCTTAGTGAGAGGTTGTGCTGTAAAATACATTTACTTAATCTGCATAGGCTGAATCCTCTGGCTTGAGGATTATCAAGATTTTATTGCTGTTGCTATTGCATGTTACTAGATTGGTCAGAAGAGGGAGATCGAGTAAATTGTAAGGTGAGATTTCTGGAGGGGTGGACTGTGGGTAAAATTGAAACATTTCCAGAATTTCTCACCTGGCTTTGGTTCATCTGCATATCAGCAGTGTTCAGAGGTGTAAACAAGTAGGCTTTAGTGCATTTGCATCTTTCCTCAGGGGTGGAGAAGTTCATGTCCATATCAATGGGTAACAGAGGGCTTATCTGTACCTGAGAAGTGAGGGGGAGGGCTGGTGAGGTTGCTGCTTGAGCAGAGAAGATGACCTGGGACTGCAGTTTGTGAGCAATAAACGGGTTTTAAACTTCATTTCTCCCTTTGACTGATTTCGGTTTTTAGAGGTATTTTTCCCCGGGATTTCCTTTTCCTTGACTTATACAACCCCAGTATTTTTGGAGTTTTTTCTTCTTCCATGTTGTAGTTGTATCTCAATGTTGTTAAGATGATGGCTTCTTCATAGTGTAATAATTTTATGAAGTATAAACTTTCAAAGCAATAAAATTTAGAAGACCTAAACACCATGTCCTTAAAGATTCAATTCTATGTTGTGTTTACAGCAAGATAATACTCTGACAGATGACAATGTATGAAAAACTAAGCATTTCAATTTCAACAAACAATATTTATTTTCTTATAGTTTATTATGTTACCTGATTCAATGTAGGTTTTCTGTTCCTTGACTGAGAATTTAATCAGTCTTACAAAACAAATAATATTTATTTTCTGCTTTGTTGTAGAACATTGCTTATCTCATATCTTAAAGTAGCTTATTTTATATAAATAGGGTAAATTAGAATTTGTATTTTCACTCTTTAAAGGAAGACACTAGTATATTAGTGTTAAACTTCACAAATCAGTAAGGATTTCAGACTGAAGCATAAGGTATGTGCTACACTTATGGAACATCATATTTTGCAGCCATAAATTATGTTCAGGTATGAACACTTTAAAGACTTTTTCCAATGAATCACAGAATTGGAGCACTAGAAAGAAGACTGTAAAACTAGAGTGTTCTGTCCTTCAGGAGGCATTTAATGTTGGTTGAATGACTCCATTAAGATCACTTCATTACCAAGAAAATAGCAAACATAGAATTATTAAAGTGATTTTAAACATCACAATATACTATATTTCAAAATTATCTGAAATATAATCTCGGTATGAAAGTTTTCTTTAAAATTTTTGACCTATTTTGACAAGATTGCTTTTCCTTCTTTGCTAGGAAGTATATTTAATAAAAATGTAAACTACAAAATCAACATAAGATTATATTTCCTTTATATTACTGTTTGATGGTTTCTGTTATCTGTAGTTTGAGTCTTAAATTTAACCAGATGAATGGAATCTCAAAAAACAGACTTTTTTCCCTATGAGTTCATTATCGCTGCAGTAGTAGAAATACTTTCACCTACATGAAGATATACCTATTCACATTGTTTATGAAATTACCTTTAAAATGTCCAAGACTGTTTATATCTATTGGAAATTTAGACGCTGTGCATGAATCTCTATAAAAGGTTAAAAGCTAAAACATATTGAGACCTAAAAATAATTTTTAGCTCCAAATTACAATGCAAAATCTAAAATATTGAAATTTTATTTAATCAAAAATCTATAAAATGCAATGTTTTTGCCTGCATCTCAACTCACTTACATAGTTGAATTACACCTAATGGAGGACACAAATGCATTTCAGTATGTACAAATGATGTGGTTTGAGGCTTGCAGAATAATACTCATATCATTAAAAAGGTCTATCTGTATGCATATAAGAATAGCTCCCAGACATGACATATTATGTTTATCACACTATTATAATTATAACTCAGACTTCATGAGAGATAAAAGCAATACTCATAAAAGTCTACAATACCTTCAAATTCAAAAGAGCACAGGTATTGTTATTTATAAATGAGCAATTAGGTGCTGTATTACATGAACAGACACAGTATCCCAAATGTATGCCATTCAAGATGGGTCTTTATGGCATTACCTAGCTGCAGGTAAGGCACTGAACTATAAACTGGACTTCTACAAATGTCCAATCTGACCACTTTGTAATTGAAATCTGTTAAAAGTCTGTTATTAAACCCTTTATCCTATGCTTGATTATTAAGAAAGTTGGAAATCAACACAAGAATCAGTGAGTTATACAGATATGTAATAGGTAACTCAATTATAGTGTTCTAGACCAGATTTTAAGTTATGAAAATAATTGTTTTCCAGCTTTCACTGTAAGTTGTAAACTAGTTTCTCAGCCAAATGAACCTTGACTGTAGAGGTCATAAATTTATTAGCTCTTCTGAGAGAGAGAAAATTTTAAAGGCATCAGAAAGAGACCAGGACATTGCTATTTATAAGATATCTCCCTTTTGGAAAGGATGAACACATTGTACAATATATTTACTTACATTATTTACTGTCTTATAATTTATTATAATCTTAATGATCAAATATTTAATAAATAGCTTTGTGCAATGTAATAAAATCAGAATTATACAAAGAAATATACAACTTTAAGATTCTTATTCCTTTTTTCTTGCTAGCTTATGTATAATCCTGGATAAGTATTTCTGTGTTAGTGGAGTAGTAAAATATAAGGTTTGGTTCAGGATTTAGTGCTATAACTATATAATCCATATTTTGTTGTAGCGACAATGATGCATCTAGCATAGGTATTATTGAATATTCATTGATATCCGTGCTAGGTCATTACAGCTCAACATTAGGAATTGAGACCAATGTCAATAAATAATATAAATTGTATTTTTTTCTATTTACTGATCACCATTCATGTATTCCCTTCATGGATGTTATTGATAGTAGTGAATGAACTATTAAAGAACAAAATTTAAGCATTCTTAAATATGATCTTTAACAAAGACACAATCACAGATAACAATAGTACAAATAAAAGTAGAATATAAAAAAAATTAATGGGGTTCAGAACAAGGAAATAAAATACCAAAGATGAACCCTTTTCCATATCTAATAAGTGTGAAAGTCTTCATTGAAGGTATATAAACAGAAAGAACTCACATTTTCTCATTAATGTCCAGTTTAAAGCTAAAAAGCCATTTTTTCCTAATTAGGCCAAAAGATCTGAACCTTAAGGACATTTTCTTTGTTCTGAAATGATTAGATTGTAAAATATACTTCATAAGTCAATACTGATATGATTTCTATAGGTTTTTCTCACAGTAAAACCTCCCTATCATAACATCAGTCTTTGATTTCTCCTTCTTGACTACACTTCACTGGGTATATGCAGATCTCATGTTGACTATAAATCCATGACAGAAGTTCATCTACAAACCTGCAGATTTTACCTCTAGTAGACATTAAGAGTATTTCTGCTATAGCAATTATCTTGCAGTTATCAGTATTTTATACACATATCATTATATATATTATATGTATATATAACGTATGTGTTGTACATAATTTATTTCTCCTAGGTAGTATAAAATATAACTTCACTAGGGATGCAATAACTTAAGTCCCAAGAAATTTCAAACATCTGTGAATTGATTGACATTGATTTGAAGTATGGAAAACTATTTTAAGTTCCCTGTAGTCATATTATCTACACAAAATAGTGACCTCCTCAGTTTTGTCCTGCCTCTGCCAAATTCAAATTGAACAGGATGTGATAAATTGTTGAGTAGATTTTATCTGTCAGATTAGTGATGTTCAGAAATTATAGCTACTACCTGACTTTAGGTGTTATCCTACTGGGGAAAAATTTTCCAAATGACCCTTTCCCCAAAAGAATGAAATCTATTGCTGCAATGGTGATATAGAAGGTATTAGCAATAACTGAATGTAAGAGCCTTATAGGCAATTGATCTTATTAGTGCTCTTTAAATCCTACTGAAGCCACCTACAGCTAAGTTTAACACACTCCCTGAGGCAATTAGTATGAAGCTCACTGAAAGCTGGAATAAGCATTCTCATTCATTTTATGCATTCTATAAATTGATAATTGATATAAATATTACATGAACAAATTACATTTTAAAATCCACTTATTATAAGCAAAATCTTTAATAAATATTTGCTAAAAATAAATAGCTTATATTTCTTTAGGTTTTTGGAAACTAGCTAAAAAAACTAAAAATTTCAGATATAAACACTGTCACACTTCACTGACTTTCAATTTTCAAAATACAAATAAAATAGCACTTTGTGGTAAACTGACATTTACCATTTCTAAATTACACTTAAATTTCTCACTTGTGTCCACAAGTTCTTTAATCAAAACTAATTTGAAAAAAATTGAATTTCATGGTAGAACACAAATGCAGTTTTTAGAATGTTGGTTCTCTTTAGTCAGTAACAAAATTGTTGGTTCTCAGTCAAGAACAGAATATAACAGATATACATTGTTCAGTTGGTTCAGTTATTATTAAAGTTCAAATGAACTAAAGAAAGATTTACCTTTATACTGAATTTTTCTTTTCATTCAGTAGTTAACATTATACTTGAATTAAGTAAAATATGGCACAGAATAAACTAATACAATGACCTAAATGAATAATAAATAAAAGACAAAGTAGACTTCAGAAGACTTACAAATTTAGCAATGAACTGCATCTCTCATATAAATGAATTTTGAATAGTCAAGGTTATCAGATGCTGTTATTTTATATATTTATTTTGAGTGTGATATGAATGCTATGGGTACTATCTTCAATTATTAACATAATTAAAATAGAAAACAATAACCCTTAATTCTGGTATCCAACTCCCTAAAGGTTTTGCTTTCACTAGCCTCTCCCAAATGAACTAATGTGAGGAAAAAAAATACTTAGGTGAAGATTAAGCAAACAGAGATAAAATAATGGCAGGTAAAATCTTAGTACCATGTTTTAAAAAATTAAAGTAGTCTATCCCAAATTATGTGAAAATAATTAGTAAGTTTTCATTAAAAACTCAATAGTTGTTTATAACTGCTATGAGGTGCAAAGAGAACTAAACAAATCAGGTCACAAATTTTTACTAAATTATGAGTACTAAGAAAGTGTCTACATAAGATTATCATGTCAAAAACAAAACAAAAAAGTACTTCTTAATCCAAAATCAATATATCCATTTAAATTGAAATGTCATAGATAGCCAGTGAAAGTTTGAAAGACACTGAAATGTACTTTATGTCTAAGATCCCCATGTGTTTTTGACATGACTATTACTGAAAGCCCACAATTTAATGCAGAAATCCATAAGTCCTTATACGTGGGAGAAAATATTTCTAAATTTCTTATATTTAATATGTAAAATAATCAAGATTTTTATGCTTTCACATAAATGAAGATAGGAAATACTGAGTAGTAACCTGCAATTATTGACTTAAACTTAGAATTACCTTTTAATGCTTAATACTCTTATAAATAGGTAATTGGGAAGAAGAAAAACTATTGATATCAATAAAAATCTCTCTTCATTTACTTTTTAAAAATTTAATATCTCAGAATTCATGAATTTACTTGGACAATACATTTTATTTATAGAGTGACATTTAGTTATAAATATTTATCTTTTATATTATTCCAGAAAATGTACATATATTGTGACTACCTTGCATTAAAATTAAGCTGTTGAAGACCAAAAAAATATTTTCATAACTTTTTAGTCATATAAACCTTAGTGACCGGTTTTTGTTGAAAAAGCAATCAAAACCTATTATCATATTCAGGTAATTAATGTCAAATATGAACAGAAATATTGGGTAAAATATAGTTCTACAGACTACTTACTAAATGCTTATAAGTTGGAAAAAAGTGAGAAATATTTCTACATAAATAAAGTAACATCAAAATATTGCAGATTCCACTACAGGAAACATTTCAAAGTTGCTGATCCTGACTACTGTTGTATATCATTGGCAAATTTTCAGAAATGGAATATGTCAGGTTCATTCTCTGTGAAATCACTCAAATACCCAATTGTTCAATTGTATATACTTAATCATATTTCTTGAAAAATAACTTTGATTATTTTTATTATTTATATACATATTATTTAAATTTATTATTTATAATGCATTTAAAATATCAAACAATGCAAGCCTCATAATTTGAAACCCATGATTAATGGTACAAAGGTTAAATCCTTATGTCACAAGGATCAGATTCAATAATGTATCTTTTGATTTTCATTTATATTTTCACTCAAAGTATTATTGAACAAACATTTATTGAACATCAATTATAATCTAGGGATTATCTAGGCATTGAGTATTTGGTGATTAAAGCAATACACATTTTACCTTAAAAAGTTCATAATATAGGGTAGACATATCAATACTAAGTAATATTATAAAAATATAACTGATTCACAATATCTGCTTTGAATGAAACTTATGATAAACTGTGAATAACAACAAAAAAAGAAAGGCCCAATCAATAAATGAATAAATAAACTAGAGAACCCCTTAATCATGTGATCTTTAAAAATTGCATCAAAAACAACCCAATGGGGAAGTAAATTTTTAAACAAATAGTATTGGAAAAACTGAATATCCACAAACAAAAATGATCCAAAAAGATAGAAAGGTAACCATAAAGAGATGTAATTCAAATATTGTAAAACTCTAACTATTTTGGAAAGAGATCCTTCAGTTTTAATAAATGTAAATATATTCTTATCCTAAGGCACAGCAATTTCTTTGCAAGTATTTACTCAAGGGAAATGAAAGTATATATATATATATATATGAAATATATAAGCAGTTTTGTTTGTTGAAACTGTATTCCCATAATTCAAAATCTCAAAACAGTCTAGCTATCCATTAGCAAAAGAAAGGATATTTATGACATATTCATTTAATAGAATAGTCAGCAATAAAAAGAAACAATAGATATAAGTAACAACATGGGTAAATCTCAAAATCATTATGCTGAGTGAAGAATAGCATCCGTAACATAATTCTCTTGACATGTAATTATATTTCATGAAGTTCTATAACAGGAAACTAATCTATGGTGGGAAAAAATAGGATTATTCTTGCATAAAGGGGGGATATTGATGGAAGAAATAAAGGGAATTTTCTGATATAATGTAATATAGAATATCTCAAAAGGGATTTGGATTACCTATACGCATGTACTTGTCAGAAAGTTTTAAATGGTAAAACAAAGATTTGTGCATTCTCATATGTAATTTTTGCCTCTGAAGAAAAAATAACTAAAAAAATGCAGTTCTAATTAATGATGCCTATGGAAATGTTTAAGGTAAAGTATACTACTATTATTTCCACTTATTTGAAAAATAAAAATATCATGGATTTGTCTACTTATTTTTGCAAAATAAACATGCAAAGGATAATATAGAAACTAATGAAATTAGAGATAGGACATCAGGCAAATCATAAGTACAGTCATGTTAATATTCCTGAATATCCATTTTATATGACTTGATACATATTTTTATGAAAAGAAACAAAATAAAAATTATGGAAAATCAAATTATAACAAACATAAATAGAAAAAAAGACTCAAACCTCAACTGTCACTATTTGCAGATGACATGATACTATACATAGAAAACCCTAAAGAGTCCACCAAACAATTATTAGAATTAATAATTAGATTCTGTAAAGATGCAGGATACAAAATTAATACACAGATATCTGTTGCATTCCTGTATGCTAACAGCTAACTAGCTGAAAGAGAAATCAGTAAAACAATTCCATTTACAATTGCATCAAAAAGAATAAAATATCTAGGAATAAACCTAACAAAGGAGGCAAAAGACCTGTACTCTGAAAACTGTGACACTGATGAAAAACATTAAAGAAGACACAAATAATCAGAAATCTTTGCTGTGCTCATGGATAGGAAAAATATTGACAGAATTAATTTACCCAAAGCAATTACAGATACATTGCAATTTATACCAAAATACAACAGTATTTTTCAATGAACTAGAACAAATAGTTCTAAAATTTATATGAAAATACAAAAGAACCCAACTAGATAAAGCAATTCTGATAAAGAACAAAGCTGATGGTATTATGCTCCCTGACTTCACATTATACTACAAATTTTCAGTAATCAAAAGGCATGGTATAGAAACAAGAATAGATCCATAGATCAATGGAACAGAATACAGAACCCAGATATAAACCCATACATATGTCATTAATTAATGTGATAAAGGCACCATGAATATACAGTGGGGAAAAGATAGTCTCTTCAATAAATGGTGTTGCCAAATCTGGATTACACAAAAGCAAACTTGAAATAGATGAAAAGACCTAAATGTAAGACATGAAATCATGAAACTTAGAAGAAAACATAGGCAAAAGTCTCTTTAACATAAGCATGAGCAATTTTTTTCTGAGCATATCTCCCTGGGCTAGGGAAACAAAACCAAAAATGAACAAGTGGTACTCCATTAAACTAAAAAGCTTCTGTAGAGCAAAGGACATCATCAACAGAACAAAAAGGTGACCTACAGCATAGGACAATATATTTGTAAATGATTTACCTGATAAGGGATTAATATCCAAAATATATAAATACTCACATGACTCAACACCCAAAAAACCAAATAACCTGATTAAAAATTGGGTGGAGGACCTGAATGGACATTTTTTCAAAGATTAAATACAAATGGCCAATAGGCACATGAAAAGATGCTCCACATTACTAATCATCAGGGAAATGCAAATCAAAACCACAATGAGATATCACCTCACACTAGTTAGAATGGACAATCCCAAACAAACAAGAAATAACAAGTGTTGGTGAGGAGAAAAGGGAACCCTCCTACACTGTTGTTGGGAAGGTAAATTGGTGCAGCCACTGTGGAAAGCAGTACGGAGGTTCCTCAAAAAACTAAAAACCGCAATACTATTCAACCCCATATTCTAGTTTCAGGAATTTACCCAGAGAAAGCAAGATCTCAGATTAAAAAAGATATATGCACCTCTATGTTTATTTCCACATTATTTACAGCAGCCAAGATATGGAGGCAACCAGTGTGCATCAATAGATGAATGGATAAAGAAGAGGTGGTACTTATACACAATGGGATAACATTCAGCCATAAAAAGAAATAAAACCTGCCATTTGCAACAACATCAATGAACCCAGAGAGTATTATCCTAAGTGGAATAATCCAGGCAGAAAATGACAAATATACGTTTTCACTTATTTGTGAAATTTGAAAACAAAACAAAACAAAATGAAAATAGCATTAGAGATGCAGGCACTGAGAAGTGATTGGAATGGGTTGGTAGGGAAGGGGAGGGGAAAAAAGAGGCACAAAAATTCTCAGTCATAACATGAGTTGGTAACAGGGATAGTAGTACAGCATGGAGAATATAGCCAAAGATTCTATAACATCTTTCTATGTTGGCAGATAATAACTGCACTTGTGAGGGTGAGGATTTAATAATGTGGGTATCTGGTAAGCCACTGTGTTGTATACTTGAAACTAATATAAAATTGTATATCAATCATATTCAATAAAGAAAATGTGTTCAACCAAAAAAAAATGTCAAATTTCAGATAAAATTAATAAAATATCAGAACAACATTAAGCAGTGCATTATAGGACATAAAACCTTCACAAATAACCCATTTCAAAAACAATCTTCAGAACATGTTCCAGGTGAATAAAAGAGAAAACCTGGACCTGACATAACCCTGGGTAAATGATTGCCCTAATTGTTCACTGAGGACTACTTCAATGTTGATTGCAGAAAAGTATTTGAAAGTTCATATTATTAGGGTATCAATACCCCATTAATACTGTATCAAAAATACATACGAGATGCATGTATGCAATAACTAACTACAAACTGGCTGCCAGAAATTTTCAAATACCTGGTTCTTTCAAACTAAACTACAAAATTCAGTGAAATCTCTTGGGAATGAATATGCTGAATATATGGCTATTATAATGCTGCTGCCTCTTTTCCTGAGCCTTTAATCTATTAACTTTACCATTGAAAAGTGTGTTTTGTAGCTTAATGTCTGATATTTAAATACCTTTTCTGATTATTGTGTGGGCTTTTCCAGAAGACAAACTGTCAAATTAGAGAATTTGATCACAGCAAACTTTTCCTACCCCTGGGCTATTTTCTACATTTTTCAAATAAAAAAACATGAAATCCCTAATACGCATCAAATGTTCTTTTATGCACTTGAGATATATCAGTCAACCAAATAAACTTCGGTCTGTGCCCATATTGAGCTTACATTCTAGATGGAGTTGATGTGAGAAAAATATTAAACATAGTAATTAGAAAGTGTTTTGTTAGCAAGATGGTGGAACAAGAAGACTCCTGTTCATATATTTGCACCTCAGCAATAACTTGGCAGCCATCCATAGACAAAAGTGCATTTGTGGGACCTCAGGAATCAAGGTAGAAGGTTGTGAAATCTAGATGGAGCCCACAACTGAGAGAGCATTTTTGAAAAGACAAGTCCATGCTCAAGTAGCAGGTTTGCCAACCATGGTCCCAGCTATTGACCTGTAAGTAGCCACATTCCTATATGGACTAGACTACAGCTTCATTTGGCTTGCTCTTGCCACCAGCACCATCCACCAAAGAACCCAAGGGGAATCATTCCTTCCTATGCCCCAGGTAACAGGCCTGCCAATCTTGATCCTGGATATGGACCCTGAAGTAGCCTTCAATTTGGCTCAACACCTCTCAGCCATGGTCTGGGTTCAGATCCTGCCCACTAAGATGCCCACAAGGATACCCATCCAACAGTCCCCAAGTCCTGTTGAACTTGGTTCAAATATAGATTCTCAAACAGCCTTGGAATTTAGCTCTAATTCTACAGTCACAGTCTGAGAGTGATCCTTCCTGCCCAAGGACCCACTAGAAAGCATTTTCCTCCTACCTCCAGAGTCAGACCTACTAAGTTCAGTCTGACTATGACTCTTGAAGTGGCCCCATGACTTGGCTCCAGCCCCTTGAAGTTGCAGTCCAGGAACAGTCCTGTTCACCCAAGAATCTGGTTGGAGACATGCTTGTCTGTGCCTCCGGAGGCAGGTCTATCAACCTCTGTACAATAGAAGATCTTGAAGCAGCCATATAACCTGGCTCCAGACCCTCAGAGCTGCCCATCAAAATAGTTCTGCTTGCCCAGGGGCACAGTAGGAGACATACCCAATCAGTATTCCCAGAGATAGGTCCACTGAACTCAATCTGACTGCATATCATCAAGCATCCCTGTAACCCAGTCTTAGACTCTCTCAGCCACAGTAGGAAAGCTATACTGCTTGCTAAGAGACCAGAGAAATACACACCCATCTGAGCCCACAGAGGCAGACCTACCCACCTTAGACTGACTGTGGATTCTGAATTGGTCTTTTAACTTTGCTCCATCCCCTCTCAGTCATGGTCTGGAACCATTCCTGGAAGCTCAAGAATGCACCCATTGACCTGGTGAGAGCTCTACCAGGGATCCAAAAGGAGTCAATCCCTTACATACAACTGGTAACAGGCCTGCCATGTGAGAACTCAAGATGTGGACCCTGCAGTGGACCCTAGTTTTAGCACCAACCCGGCTAACCAAGGTCCTGGAGGCAGGCCAGTCTAACCAGGGACCAGATGGAATCCACACCCACCTGGGCCTCTAGTAACAGGCTGTAACTCTGGGGAGAGAAAATCCAGGGGCAAAATACCTAGCTGAAACCAGAATCAGTCAAAAGAAGAAATAAAATTTAAAACTCCTTATTTGTTTATTGCTTACAAACAGCAGTCCTGGGGCTGTCTCTCTCCTGGCAGAAGCAAGCGAAGCCTCCCCCAAACCTCTCAGGTTCAGATAAGTCCTTGGTCACCAAGGAAATTATCCATTGATATGGAGATGAACTACTTCTCTCCACACCTCAGGAACTCCTGTTGATATGGAGATGTACTAAAGCCAGGTGAGATATTCTGGAAATACTGCAGTTTTACCCACAAGGCACACCAATAGTGGACTCAACTGTGGATGCAGCAGCCCCTTTATGACCTGACATTAACCTCATTTTACTGTGGTCCTGGATTCAATACCATCAGCCCAGGCTCATGACAGGAGAAGTTCTCTCTTTATCAGAAAAAGTCTGCAAAGATTGAAAGAAATGTTTGCTCCTTCAAACACACAGATAAAGATGATGAAGAATCAGGAAAAAATAAAAGAGAAGCCTAATAAATAAAATGGTGAATGAAGAGGAGACATTATAACTGATATCACAGAAGTACAGCAGATTATACTACTATGAGCAATTATATACCAGCATATTGGATTACCTAGAAGTAATAGGTAAATTCTCAGAAACATAAAACTTATAAAGAGTGAGTCAAAGATAAATTTTATAAATGACCAATAATGAGTAAAACGATTTGAACAGCAATAAAGAAAAACCTCACGACAATGAAAAGCTCAGGACTACATGGCTTCATGAGTGAAATCTACCTTACATTAAAAAATGAGTGCCCATCCTTCTCAAACTCTTCCAAAAACAACTGATTAGTAGGGAACACTTTCAAACTCACTTTATGAGACCAATATTGCCCTCATACCAAAGCCAGATATGAAGAAAATGAAAAAAGAATAAAACTAGATGAATAAAGATGTAAAAATCCTCTACAAACTGCTAGCAAACCATATTCAGCATCACATTAAAAGGCTCATATGCTGTGATCAAGTGGGATTTATTCTTAGGTGTAAGAATGACTACATGTATCAATAAATGTAATATATCACATTTACAAATGAAGGACAAAAATCATATGATTACCTCAGTAGATATAGAAAAAGCATTTGGCAAAGTTCAACATCATTTCATGACAAAAACTTTCAGCAAATTAAGTATAGGTAAAATATGCCTCAACATAATAAAAGCCATATATGACAACTAACATCATACTTAACTGTGAAAATCTCAAAGCTTTATCTCTATATTCAGGAAGAAGACGAGTCTGCCCACTCTCACCACTTTTATTCAGCAAAGTACTGAAAGTCCTAGCCAAGCAATTGTAGAAGATATATACAGGGGTCCAAATCAGAAAAGATGGAATAAAATTATCTCTGTTTGCAGATGCTATGATATTATATGTAGAAAACACTGAAGATTTCACTAAAAAAGTGTTAAAACTAATAAACCAGTTCAGCACATTGCAGCATATGAAATCAGCATGCAAAGATCAGTTGCATTTCTACACACTAGTAATGAATTATATGAAAAAAGAATTAAGAAAACAATCCCATTTACAACAGCATCAAAAAGAATAAAATACATTTTACCAAAGATGTGATATATCTATACATTGAAAACTATCACACATTGATAAAAGAAATTGGATCAGACACAAATAAATGGAAAGATATCCATTGTTTATGGATTAAGAGAATTAATATTGCTGAAATATCCCCACTACCCAAAACTATCTATATATTCAATGTAATCCATATCAAAATTCCAGTGGCATTTTTCACAGATACAGAAAAAGTCTTAAAATTCATTTGTAACTCAAAAGACTTTAAATATCCAAAGTAATCTTAAGAACAAAGATGGAAGCAAAGCATCACACTGACTGATTTCAAACTATATTATAGACCTATAGTAACTGAAACAGTATGGTAGTAGCATAAAAAACAGACATAGAGCAATGGAATAGAATAAAAAGCCCAGAAATAAACCTATCCATTTATTGCCAACTAATCTTTGACAAGGGCACCAAGAATACATACTGGGGAAAGGATAATTTCTTCAATAAATGGTGTTGGATAAACTGTGTATCATCATGCAAAAATAATGAAATTGGCTGCTTATCTTACACCATACATACAAATTACCTCAAAATTGATTAAAATTTTAAATATAAGCTAAGGAAACAATCAACAAATGAAAAGGCAACCTATGAAATGGGAGAAAATATTTGCAAACCATACATCTGATAAAGGGTTAACATCCAAAATATATAAGGAACTCATACAACTCAGTAGCCAAAAACAAAACAAAACAAAACAAAAACAAGCAAACAACCAATTAAAAATTGGAAATACCTGAATACACAGTTTTTTTCCCTAATGAAGACATACAAATGACTTATAGGTATATGAATAAGGTGTTCAAAATCATTAATCATCAGAGAAATTCAAATCAAAATCACAATGATGTGTCACCTTATACCTGTTAGTATATCAAAAAGTGAAGAGATCATAAGTGTTGAGGAGGATGTAAAGAAAAAGAAATCCTTGTACACTGTTGGTGGGAATGTGAATTGGTATAGCCATCAAGTTTCTGAACGAGAGTAACATGATCTGACATATTTTTAAAAAGGCTACACTGGTTGCTATATTAATTATAGAACAAAATGAGAGTTTCTCTTAAAATAACATTAAAAAATACACAAAGCCAATACGGATTAGTGTAAGAGATTCAAGGATTCCAATTAGGTTCTGCTATTGAAAACTTCACTTTAAGCAGGTCCCTTTACCTTTCTGTATGTCCACATCCATATTTTGTAAAATAATAGAATTGATCTAAAATAAGTAATAGGCCTTGCCAGTTTTAATATTTAAATTCTATAAAGTAATACAATTGAGAACATTTTAAAATATACTCAGTCTCATTTAACATTATTAACTGGGGTTTATCTGAGTAAAAACTTCAGCCCTATAATATTTAAAATAATTCAGAACTAAATTGATAGATGATTAAGTTCTATTTCTGACTCTAATTCTGACCTTATTTATTTCATTTCTCTTAGTGGAGTTTCATTCAGGTTTATTTTTTGTAAAATTAGACGATTGAACTATAATACATTATAAAATGGAATAATATTCAAATTCCTTTGCATTTCTAAGATGTTTAAGATTGTTCTTCTTTGCTATAAATTAAGGATACTGATAATCTATTCTCTTTAATAGGATTCCACAAGTCCTTTCTTCTCTTTTAGAAGGCTTTTCTATGTGAACCATTTACTTTCTTCTTAACCTTTCCTCTACATTATCCCTACTACTTAGAAAAATCTGAATTATCATTTTCTTCAGAATATACCAGCTTTCCTGAGAAAGCCAATTCCAGAAACCCAGAACAAATTCAGAAAACTCCTCCTTACAATTCTGTTCCTCTAGAACCACTCTCAGTGCCAAAATCTGTATTAGTGAAAGCTCTCCCAAGAGACTGAATATGTATGTGTGTATAGATAGGTAGATAGATAGATCAATAGAATAACTATAGATACATATAAAAGAGATTTACTTTAGGAATGGCTCACATAATTATGGAGGCCAAGAAGTGCCACCAGCAGCCACATGCAAGATGAAGAACTAGGAAAGCCAGTCATATAATTCAGTTCAAATCCAAAGGAACGAGAACCAAGGAAGCCAATTGTGTAAGTCCTAGCCCACGTCTGAAGGCCTGAGAACTAGGAGCACAGATGTCTGAGGACAGGAAAAGATGGATGTCTCAGCTTAAACAAACAGAACAAAGTAGTCCATATTCTGCCTTTTTGATGAATTCAGGACCTCAGGTGTTAAAATGATGCCCACCTGTATTGGTGAGGACTATTACCTTTACTTAGTCTATCAGATCAATACACTAGTCCCTTTCAGGAATACCTCAGAGACACACCCAGAAATAGTGTCTTACTAGCTATCTTTTCATTCCTTAGCCTAGTCAAGTTGGCACAAAAAATTAACCATATATATGCCTTATCTGAAATGAATAAAGTAATTTTGGTTTTCTATTAATCTTAATGTGGTATTTTTTTCATTATACCTTCACTTTAAATCTGTTTATGCCTTTATATTTCAAGTAGGATTCTTGTAGAAAACATAGAGTGGGCTTTGTTTTTTGATCTACTCTGTGTCTGTCTTTTAATTGGTGTATTTACACTTTGAATTTTAAAATAGCTAATGGTTATTAACATCATTTGATTACTATGTACTATATTTGTCTTTGTTTTCTACTCATCATCCTTGTTCTCTTCCTATTTTTGCTGCCACTTTTTTCTGCCTCCTGTATTTTTAACTGAGCATTTTATGATTCCATTTTCTAGCATTTCTCAGCACATCAATTATACTTTTTTAACCTCTTTTAAAAGTTGGCCTATAGTTTTCAATGTACATTCATAATTAATCCAGGTTCACTTTGAAGTAACATTACAACAGATAGTGCAAAGACTTAAAACCAAGCATTCCTAAGTCCTCCTTCTTGTCTCTCCTAACATTGCTGTCCTCCATTACAAGCATCCATAATTTCTAATCACAAAATATATTGTTGCTATTATTTTGAACAAATGTATCTGCTAGATCAACTAAGAAGAGAAATAATAATTTTTATTTTACCTTCACTAATTCCTTCTCTAATGCTCTTCCTTTCATTAAGTAGATCCAAGTTTCTGACTTAACTAATTTCCCTTTCTGTCTAAGGAACATCTTTTAACATCTCTTGCAAGTCAGGTCTACTGACAACATATCCAAAAAAATAATTGCCAAGACCAAAACAAGGAGCTTTGTCCTCTTCTCTTACAGTAGTTTTATGGTTTCAAGTCTTATGTTTCATATTTTTTTATATGTTGTGAAATTGTCCAATTTAATTCTCTAGCATGTGGCTGCCCAGTTTTCCCATCACCATTTATTTAAAACACTATCATGTCCACATCATGATTTCTTGGAATCTTTGCCAAAGATCAACTGACTATAAATGTTTGGATTTACTTCTGGGCTTTGTATTTTATTCCATTGGTATATGTCTGTTTTATGCCAATACCAAACCTTACAGTGGGGTTTTTTCTAGCATTTTCTTTTGATTTGTTCTTCAAGTTTCCATCTCTCTGCATACATTGCACATCTATTTTTACATGCTGTCCTTTTTTTCCATTACAGCCCTTAACGTAGTAATCATAGTTGTTTTAAATTCTGGTTTGATAATTCTAACATCCCTGCTATATCTGAGTCTGGTTCACATACTTACTCTGTCTATTCAAACTGTTTATTTTAGTCTGCTGTATAAATTTTTGTTGGAAGCTAGACATCATGTACTGAATAAAAGTAACTGAGGTAAATCAGGCTTTAGTGTAAGAGTTTATGGTTATCAGTGTACAAGTTATGCTGTGGTTGCTCTTTGCCTAGTTATAGGTTTTAGAGAAAAAATTCCTGTTACCCTTTTTCTGTCTCCGTTATTCTTGGGGTTTCTCATTTTTATAAAAGGCTTTAACATGCAATTCTTTCAGTTATATTCTTCTTATTCTGGAGCCCTATCATTGTTCTGGAAAGGAGTTGGGAGAGGGAAAACATTCTATAGTCCTATAATTAGGTCTCATTTTTTTTAGTGAGTTTGTGTACTTGAGCTGTGGCCTTCACTAAGTGCTTTTCAGTCTTTCCCACTTAGGTGAGACAAGAAGACTAAAAGGGGCTGAAGTTGGGGATTTCCCTTTCCCCAGTTTGGATAGACTCTGATTAAAATTCCAGTTGCTTAGGCTGTGGTAAAAAAAAAAAATTCTGCTTAGGGTAGATTTTCTTAAAAACAGAATCCTCTAGGGATATTTCTAAATGGCTACTTTCCTCCTCCCCCTGTATAAAAGAAAAGGGGATTTTTCTCTGTTTTCACCATGAAAATCTGACAGGGCTCCTGGAGGTAAAATTATGGAAATGTGGTAATCCCTGTAACTATTCCCCTTGGAGTTCTTTAATTCTCAAGCTTGTTCACAATGAGCCTTCAGAAATTCATCTATTGTGGAGGCATTCCTATCTCAGCAACTATCTCCACTGGTGATTTCTATTCCTAGTTTTTCTATTCTGGTAAGATGTGATTCAATGTACTTCCTGTTTTGTCAATATTGATACATCAGTGTGCACTAAGACTATATTTCTTTGGTGGATCTAGCCAGAGTGGTTGATTTTCAGTGTGCTCAGTTTTGTTCTTCTTGTTATTTTTAGCAGTATGGGATTGATGATTTCCAAGCTCTGTACATGCTAGACCAGAAACTGTCTCTTATATTCACTTTTTGAGCATTTTACAGCTAATTTGCATGTCATAAAGGAATGCAATGCATGTCAAGACAAATATTTTGAGCATTCCTTCAAACCTCATTTAAAAAGAGCTCCTGTCTGACTTTTCATCACCATCCTCTTTTTATAGTTTTTCAATTCCTTCCTAAATACACATGCCCAAATGCCATGCAGTTTCTTCACCTGGAATGCAGACTCTTCAAATACTTGCATAGTCCCTTTTCCAAAATAAGCAGTGCTGCACTTTTAAAAGTTGTTTTCTTCAACAAATGTCAAAGTAGAATTGGAAGACATCCTTTACTGTGCTAAGCCCCTCATGGCAAACAAAGCGATATCCATGCGTTCTCCTTGCTTACTTACTATAAGGAACTGAACTGTGAAACATGAAGTTAAGACAAAACTCGTTTGAGCTTATACTTCTAAGGATTCCAGAAAGAGGCTGCGCACTGTCTGAAGCTATAGGCCTAGAGGCTACAATGAATTTAGTCCCTGCCTGTCTATCTGAAGGACTGAGAGAATTAATAAATTCTGTTATAACAGTCATGAAGAAATTGAGTCATACTTAATTTTCATATATATTTGAGTCAATTTCTGGACATTCTGTTCTGCTCTATTGTTTTTACCTTCTCTAACTGCTGAGTGTTTTAATTATTAAACATTTGTTTTAGTCTTGGTTAGGGTTAGTCTAATCTTATTTTTAAGAGTTTTCTTTGTGACTCTTATTTGATTTTCCACATATATTTCAATATTTACATGTCTAGATCACCAAACATAACATCAAAACCATTGTAACAATAGTTGCACTTATTTTGATTGCATACAATTTATTAACTTTTAGAGATTTTATATCTCCATGACAGACTTACTTTATGACAGTGAATCATTCTGAGAACATGGAATGCCTTTTCATTTATTTCAAGTCTATTTTGGGTAACTCAGGATTATTTTAAAGCATTTTTTTCATATAGATTTTCATATTTCTAATTGTTTTTATTCCTAGGTATTTTTTCTTGATTGTTATTGCAAATAAGGCATTTTCTTACCTTATAATTTCTAAATTAATGTTATTGTTATATTTAAGTTCTATTGACTTCTTGATGTTAATTTTACACTCCATTACCCTACTGAACTCTTGCATTAATTCTAGAAGCCTATTAATTTCTACTGAGTATACCAGTTATAAAATCATTTTATCTGTAAATAGTGATAGATTTGTTCTCCTTTGCAATTTTGGTCTTTTATGTATAATTAATTTCTCTTCTTATCTAAACATGTTGGCTAATAACTGAAGAGAATGATAATGCAGGTGATAGTGGGCACACTTTTCATTTCTAAGAAATTTAAATAAATCTGATATTCTCTGTAATCATTGGCATATATTTATGTGCTTATGAAGTATTAATTTTTCCTATTTTACTTAGATTATAATTAAATTAGAATGGATTGCAAATACCCAGCTATAGAAATAATTTGCTTTTTTGTTATATGAATGATAAATAGCTTTCATATATTTCCCAATGTTGTTAATTTTTGTACTTCTGGAGTAAATCTTATTGGTAATGTTGTATAATATTTTAACATGTTGCTATATGGTCAGTGTTTTACTTAGAGTTTTGTGTAAATATTCATAACGAATGTTGGTCTGTAATTTTCTTTTTGTACAACCTTTGTTGCCTTTTACTATCAACAAGAAGTTTTTAAAAAAATGAATAGAAAGCAATTCTTTTTTATTCAGCTCTGGACATGATAAATAGCACTAAGATAAGCAGCTATTTCAACATTGGTATAAATTCTCTATGATATAATTTGGGCCTTTTTGGTTTGTTTCAGCAAAGTATAAAGTGTCAAATCTCCTTATTCTATGGAAATTAATCTTTTCAGGTGTTTCACCACCTCTGGAAAACGTTTGAGCAAATAACTTTCTCAGAAAAATATATTTGTGTAAGTTTTTGTGTGTGTATATTTGATTTCTGTATTGCTATGGTTATTTCCTTATTTCATGTTTACTATATTCATGCTTTCTCCCTGGTATCTGAATTATTGGGTTTTTCACAGAAATAATTTTCCATATACTTACTAGGTACAGTTTTCCAATTAATTAACATAATTTATATATAATAATTTTGCACATTTTCTTCTCTTCAATATGTTTTCTTCCAGTTCTAATTTCTAAAGTTGCATACTTAGTGCTTTTGACATTTTTCCCTTTTGTGAATTTTTCTCTTATGTTAACTTTTCTCTGAACACTTTCTAGATACTTCATTTTCTCATTGTAATTATTTTTGAGACGTATACAGTTTCTGTTGTATTTCCACTTTGATTTTACATTTCATTAAGAGAGATTTATTATGAGATTCCAGAAAGGTGCTTTTTAAAAAATTGTCCAATATTTCAGAAAATAGTTCTAGATTATTTTTCATCTTGGAATTCATTAAAGCTTGATTTAAGTCTATATTTGGTCAATATGAAAGTTCCATGGACACTTCATAAGAATGCATATTATCTATTTTTAGGACACAGAATAAGATATATATGATTTATCATAAACTTTGCAATTTTATTGTTTCAATTTTTCTGTCAATATACTTAACTTTTCATACTTGATCTGTTAGAGAATCAGAATTATGTTGATATTTGCATATTTCTATTTCTTCTCATATATCCTGTAAAATTTTCTTTATGGCTGTTGATTCTATGTTCTTTGATGAATATCTTTTCATAATGTTCTATCTTCATTCTAAATTTCATTTTTTTTAGCATTATAAACTATACCAAAAGTTCTTAATTTTTTTGATGTTAATTATAACATCTTGTAATTTGTGGTCCCAAATTTATTTTTATTTGCATTTGACTAGTACAACTTTCCTCACACTTCTAATTTTCGTGTTCTACATATATTGCTTTAGATGTGCCCTATATGTAGTTAAAATGGAACTTTGGATTGTGATCCAATTTTTTTTTTGTCTTTCAATTGTTGAATTTAGTGCCATTTATTTTCACAGTGTTAAAAAATAGGCTGAGACATATTAAACGTTTTAAGTGTTTATTTAAGCAAAAATTGATTGGAATTAGGCAGTGCCAAACTGGAAGTGGTTGGGAGCACTCCACCAACAGCAGACTTTTATAGAGAAAAAGCAGAAGCAACGTAAGGAAATTATTGATTGGCTATAGCTTAAATCTTAGTTTTCTGTAATTAAGTACTCTTAGATTTTCATTCCATAACCTTGAGGAATTTACAGGCTTAGATTTTGGCTTGCTTATGTCGGCTGCCACGGCATTTGCACTACCTCAATCTTAGGGCCTCCTTTTTCTGAGCAACAGCTTTGACAAATCTGTTTTATCCCATTTTACTTTTCTGTTTCAGTTTATAACTGATTTATATTTTTAAAAGTTTTTTGTTCTGATCTGTTTGGCTTTTGTGTCCTATTTGTACTTATTCTCACATAAGAAAGGTTTTTGTGTAACTTTTTTGGTTTGCATAATGATGATAAATTCATGTAATATTATTACTCTATTTATGTTTGACAAGTTCTGTTTGTTTCCTCTACTTGCATTCTCAAGCAATGTTCTTGGGACTTCTGAGAGTCCCAAGACACTTTTGAAGAGTTTGTTGTGTCAAACCTATTTTCATAACACTATTTTCCTTTTTATTCTCAATCTTTCATGTGTGGAGTAGTTTTCCAAAGCCTACAAAATATGTGATGAAACAACAGACTGAATGCAGAAACAGATATGAGAATCCAACTGTATACTACTTAGTCAGATAGTTAAGAGATTTGCAAAATGTAGAACTATACCACTCCTCACTAACTGCTTTTCTTTTTTGGAAAATATAGCTATTTTTCAGAAATGTATGTATTAACATTAATGGATACATCATGGTAATTTTAAAATCAAATAAACAATGAAAATTTCTCATTTTCAAGTTCTGATATGCTATCAATAGACATAACCTAAATTAAATAAAAGCTATTTGTACTCCTTCATGTTTTAAAAATGTAAGAGCCACTGTTCTATTGATAAATGATAAAAATAATCACATGTATACTTTTCCTCTTCTCTCCTTTTCATAACCTAGTTTTATTTAATATTTTTCTTATTTTTTATACCTGTACTGTCAATAAATTTATACTTCCATTTGATTTTTCAGTTTTAAATGATATTCTGTTAGTTTCAGCTAATACATACCAGGCAATCAGTATACTTACTCTATTTCCTACCTTCTTTTCCTAGTCAGTTTCCACTTTTTATAAGTCATAATATTTTTACATTGTTAATCAGTAATATCTCACTGTCTGTTACCTTAACAACTAACTTTGCTTAAATTTTTATTTCATGTAGAGTTATATAAGTGTATTCACTGTACACTAAGAGTTTTTCTGATGGAATTCCCCAGTTATTGGCTGAAATTTGACCTTTCAAAATTTCCTTAAGGCTGTAGGGAAGGGCATTCATTCCCTTAGTATTTGCATATTCAAAATTTTTTTGTAACCTTGGTACTTTGTGGGCTCTTTGTGTAGCTACAAAGTCCTAGGTTTATATATATTTTTCCTTGAAATATTATCCTGATTCGAGAATTATTTCTTGTCTTTTGGATATTAGCCATTCTGACTGGTGTGAGGTGACGTTATTGTGGTTTTGGTTGCATTTGCTTGATGATTAATGATGTTGAGAATCTTCCAATGTTTCTGTTGGCCATCTGTATGTTTTCTTTGGAAAAATGTCTATTCAGTTTCTGCCTATTTTTAAATCATACTATCTATTTTGTTGGTGTTGAGTTGTCTGAGTTCTTTTTTTAAAAAATTTTAATTAAAGTATGATTGATATACACTCTTATGAAGGTTTCACATGAAAAACAATGTGGTTACTACATTTACCCATATTATCAAGTCCCCACCTATACCCCAATGCAGTCACTATCCATCAGTGTGGCAAGATACCACAGATTCACTATTTTCCTTCTCTGTGTTACACTGCTCTCCCCGTGATGTCCCACACCTTGTGTAGTAAACATAATACCCCTCAATCACCTTCCACTCCCTTTCCCAACTGCCCTCCCACACCCCACCCCTCTGGTAACCACTAGTTCATTCTTGGAGTCTCTGAGTCTGCTGCTATTTTGTCCCTTCACTTTTGCTTCACTGTTATACTCCACAAATGAGGGAAATCATTTGGAATTTGTCTTTCTCCACCTGGCTTATTTCACTGAGCATAATGTCCTCCAGCTCCATCCATGTTGTTGGAAATGGTAGGATTTGTTTCTTTCTTATGGCCGAATAGTATTCCACTGTGTATATGTACCACATCTTCTTTATCCATTCATCTACTGATGGACACTTAGGTTGCTTCCATATCTTGGCTATTGTAAAAAGTGCTGCGATAAACATAGGGGTGCATATGTGTTTTTGAATCTGAGAAGTTGTATTCTCTAGGTAAATTCCAAGGAGTGAGATTCCAGGGTCAAATGGTATTTCTATTTTTACTTTTATGAGGAACCTCAATATTGCTTTCCACAATGATTGAACTAGCTTACATTCCCACCAGTAGTGTAGGAAGGTTCCCCTTTCTCCACATCCTCACCAACATTTGTTGTTCTTAGTCTTTTCAATGCTGGCTATCCTTGCTGGTGTGAGGTGATATCTCATTGCGGTTTTAATTTGCATTTCCCTGATGATTAGTGATGTGGAGCATCTTTTTATATGTCTGTCGGCCATATGAATTTCTTCTTTAGAGAATTGCCTCTTCATATCCTCTGCCCATTTGTTAATCAAGTTATTTGATTTTTGGGTGTTGAGGCGTGTACATTCTTTATATATTTTGGATGTTAAACCCTTGTCGGATATGTCATTTACAAACATATTCTCCCATACTGCAGGATGCCTTTTTGTTCTGTTGATGGTGTCCTTTGCTGTACAGAAACTTTTTAGTTTGATGTAGTCCCATGAGTTCATTTTTGCTTCTGTTTCCTTGCTCGAGGAGATACATTCAGGAAGAAGTTGCTCATGCTTATATTCAGGAGATGTTTGCCTATGCTGTCTTCTAAGAGTTTTATGGTTTCATGAATTACATTCAAATCTTTGATTTATTTCAAGTTTACTTTTGTGTATGGGGTTAAACAATAATCCTGTTTCATTCTCTTGCATGTAGCTGTCCAGTTTTGCCAACAACAGCTATTGAAGAGGTTGTCATTTCCCCATTGTATGTCCATGGCTCCTTTATCATATATTAATTGACTATATATGGTTGGGTTTATATCAGGGCTCTCTAGTCTGTTCCATTGGTCTATGGGTCTGTTCTTGTGCCAGTACCAAATTATCTTGATTACTGTGGCTTTGTAGTAGAGCTTGAAGTTGGGGAGCATAATCCCCCCAGCTTTATTCTTCCTTCTCAGAATTGCTTTGGCTATTCGAGGTCTTTTGTGGTTCCATATGAATTTTAGAACAATTTTCTCAGGTTCATTGAGGAATACTATTGGTATTTTGATAGGAATTTCATTGAATCTATAGATTGCTTTAGGAAGGATGACCATTTTCACAATATTAATTCTCCCTATCCATGAGCACAGGATGTGTTTCCATTTATTGGTATCTCCTTTAATTTCTCTCATGAGTATCTTGTAGCTTTCAGAGTATAAATCTTTCACTTCCTTGGTTAGGTTTATTCCTAGGTATTTTATTCTTATTGATGCAATGGTGAAAGGAGTTGTTTTCCTGATTTCTCTCTTTGCTAGTTCATTGCTAGTGTATAGGAATACCACAGGTTTCTGGGTATGGAGTGGATTCTTTAGGGTTTTTTATGTACAATATAATGTCATCTACAAACAGGGACAGTTTAACTTCTTCCTTGCCAATCTGGATGCCTCTTATTTCTTTGTGTTTTCTGAATTCTGTAGCTAGCACCTCCAGTATTATGTTGAACAAAAGTGGGGAAAGTGGGCTTCTCGCTGTTAATTATGATGTTGGCTGTGGGTTTATCATATATGGCCTTTATTATGTTGATGTACTTGCCCTCTATACCCATTTTGATGAGAGTTTTTATCATGAATGGATGTTGAATTTTGTCAAATGCTTTTTCAGCGTATATGGAGATGATCATGTGGTTTTGTCTTTCTTTTTGTTGATGTGGTGGATGATGTTGATGGATTTTTGAATGTTGTACCATCCTTGCATCCCTGGCATAAATCTTACTTGATCATGATGGATGATCTTTTTGATGTATTTTTGAATTCGTTTTGCTAATATTTTGTTGAGTATTTTTGCATGTATGTTCATCAGGGATGTTGGTCTGTAATTTTCTTTTTTTGTGGTGTCTTTGCCTGGTTTTGGTATTAGAGTGATGCTGGCCTTATAGAATGAGTTTGGAAGTATTATTCCCTCTTCTTCTACTCTTTGGAAAACTTTAAGGAGGATGGGTATTAGGTCTTCACTATATGTTTGATTAAGTTCAGTAGTGAAGTCCTCTGGCCCAGGGGTTTTGTTCTTCGGTAATTTTTTGATTATTGCTTCAATTTCGTTGCTGGTAATTGGTCTGTTCAGATTTTCTGTTTTGTCCTTGGTCAGCCTTGGGAGGTTGTATTTTTCTAGAAAGTTGTCCATTTCTTCTAACTCATCCAGTTTTTTAGCATATAAGTTTTCATAGTATTCTCTTACAATTCTTTGTATTTCTGTGGTGTCTGTAGTGATTTTTCCTTTCTCATTTCTGATTCTGTTTATGTGTGTAGACTCTCTTTTTTTCTTGTTAAGTCTGGCTAGGGGGTTATCTGTTTTGTTAATTTTTTCGAAGAACCAGCTCTTGCTTTCATTGGTTCTTTCTATTGTTTTATTCTTCTCAATTTTATTTATTTCTGCACTAATCTTTATTGTGTCCCTCCTTCTACTGACTTTGGGCCTCATTTGTTCTTCTTTTTCTAGTTTAATTAATTGTGAGTTTAGACCTCTTATATGGGATTGTTCTTCTTTCCTGAGTTAGGCCTCTATTGCAATATATTTTCCTCTCAACATGGCCTTGGCTGCGTCCCACATATTTTGTGGTTTTGAATTATTGTTGTCATTTGTCTCCATATATTGCTTGATCTCTGTTTTTATTTGGTCATTGATCCATTGGTTATTTAGGAGCAAGTTGTGAAGCCTCCATGTGCTTGTGGGACTTTTCATTTTCTTTACATACTTTATTTCTAGTTTCATAACTTTGTGGTCTGAGAAACTGGCTGGTACAATTTCAATCTTTTTGAATTTACTGAAGCTCTTTCTGTGGCTTAATATATGATCTATTTTTGAAAATGTTCCACGTGCACTTGAGAAGAATGTATATTCTGGTGCTTTTGGGTGTAGAGTTCTGTAGATATCTGTTAGGTCCATCTGTTCTAATGCGTTGTTCAGTGCCTCTGTCTCCTCATTTATTTTCTGTCTGCTTGATCTGCCCTTCAGAGTGAGTGGAATGTTGAAGTCTCCTAGAATGAATGCATTACATTCTATTTCCACTTTTAATTCAGTTAGTATTTGTTTCACATATGTAGGGGCTCCTGTGTTGAGGGTATAGATATTTATTATGGTTATATCTTCTTGTTGGATTGACTCCTTTATCATTATGTAATGGCCTTTGTTGTCTCTTGTGACTTTCTTTGTTTTGGAGTCTTTTTTGTCTGATGCAAGTACTGCAACTCCTGCTTTTTTATCTCTATTTGTTGCATGAAATATTTTTTCTCCATCCCTTCACTTTTAGTCTGTGTATGTCTTTGGGTTTAATGTGAGTCTCTTGTAGGCAGCATGTAGATGGGTCTTTTTTTTTATCCATTCAGTGACTCTATGTCTTTTGATTGGTGCATTCAGTCCATTTTCATTTAGGGTGATTATTGATAGGTATGTACTTATTGCCATTGCAGACTTTAGATTTGTGGTTACCAAAGGTTCAAAGTTGATTTCCTTACTATCTAAGAGCCTAACTTAACTCACTTAATAGGCTGTTACAAACACAATCTCAAAGTTCTTTTTTTTTCCTCTCCTTTTTCTTCCTCCTCCATTCTTTCTTTATACCATATCATATTCTGTACTCTTTGTCTATCCCTAGATTGATTTTGGGTAAAGTAAATTTAATTTTACATTTGCTTAGTAATTAGCTGTTCTACTTTCTTTACTGTGTTTTTATTACCTCTGGAGACAGATATTTAGCCTTAGGTACTGTCCCATCTACAGCAGTCTCTCCAAAATAGACTGTAGAGATGGTTTGTGGGAGGTAAATTCTCTCAGCTTTTGCTTATCTGGAAATTGTTTAATCCCTCTTTCAAATTTAAATGATAATCTTGCCATATAAAGTATTCTTGGTTCCAGGCCCTTCTGCTTCATGGCATTAAATATATCATGCCACTCCTTTCTGGCCTGTAAGGTTTCTGCTGAGAAGTCTGTTGTTAGCCTGATGGGCTTTCCTTTGTATGTGATCTTATTTCTCTCTCTGGCTGCTTTTTCCTTATCCTTGATCTTTGCCATTTTAATTACTATATGTCTTGTTGTTGTCTTCCTTCAGTCCCTTGTGTTGGGAGATCTGTGGATCTCCATGGTCTGAGAGACTATCTCCTTCTCCAGATTGGGAAGCTTTCAGCAATTACCTCCTCACAGACACTTTCTATCCCTTTCTCTCTCTTTTTCTTCTTCTGGTACCCCTATAATGCGAATATTGTTCCGTTTGGATTGGTCACACTGTTCTCTCAATATTCTTTCATTCTTAGAGATCCTTTTTTCTCTCTGTGCCTCAGCTCCTTTGTATTCCTCTTCTCTAGTTTCTATTTCATTTATTGTCTCCTTCCCTGTATCTTATCTGCTTTTAATACCCTCCACTATGCTCATCAATGATTGGATTTCTGACCGGAATTCATTCCTGAGTTCTTGAATGTCTTTCCGTACCTCCATTAGCATGTTAATAATTTTTATTTTGATCTCCCTTTCAAGAAATGTCATGAGGTCCATGTCATCTTTCTCTGGAGTTATATTAATTTTACTCTGCACCAGGTTTCTTTGGCATTTCATATTTGTATATGGCACCCTCTAGTGTCCAGGAGCTGCATTCTCTGGAGCTGCTCAGCTCCTGATGCAATGTCGGGGGTAACAGGGGAGTGGTATTGGTGCCTGGTGGAAGAAAGAGCTGTTTCCTGCTTCCCGGCTGCTATGCCTGCCTCCACTGCCTGAACCAGTGGGCTGAGCACACAAGTATAATCCTCTATGCTTTGGGTTTGTAGTTACTGTACACAGGTCTTCCCTTTGGCTGGCCTAATGCCAGGGTAAGGTTTGCTGGTTTGTGAGCCAGTTGGGGTGGCCAGTAGAAAGTCACAGTAGGCTGCCTATCATGGAGGGGTCCTTGGAGATTTGTAGCCAGCCAGGGAGCTGGAGCACCTGGAAATCGTGAAAGCTCCCAACCTGCTGGGCAGAGTGTACCTAGACAATTTTTTCTACCTGTCCTTTCTCCTAAGCATTAAGTTCTGTGCAATCCTTGCTCCTTTAGCAACCCTCTTGTTAAGGGCTTCCTTGTTAGGAAGTCTCTCAGACTGCCCACCTTTCTTTTGTCCCAGAGCAGCTGGATATGGATCCCTGCTTTCCACAAGCAGCTGGAATCTCAGTCTCCCCAGGAATTCTGCCTGCCTTAGCTTTCCAATCCCTTAATCACAACAGTATCATGAAAGCACCATGAAATGTAGGTTTGTGCTCCCAGAGCAGATCTCTGGAATTAGGTATTCAGCAATCCCAGGCCTCCACTCCCTCCCCTCTCCATTTCTCTTCCTACTTCCAGTGAGCTGGGGTGGGGGAAGGGCTTGGGTCCCACTGGGCCACAGCTTTGGTACTTTACCCTGTTCCATGAGGTCTACTCTTTTCTCCAGGTGTATGCAGTCTGGCACAATTCTCTGTCCTGTTGCTCTTTCAGAATTAGTTGTGTTAATTATATTTTCATATTATATGTAGTTTTAGGAGGAAGCCCCTGTCTCACCTCTCACACTGTCATCTTTTTGAGTTGCGTGAGTTCTTTATGTATTTTGGATATAAACCCCTTTTTGAAACCTATAATGACAAAAAATTATAGTATTGGCAAAAATAATTGGACACATAGATCAATAAAAAAGAATAGCAAACTCAGTAATAAGCCCATGCTTATATTGGTTAGTTAATATATGGCAAAAGAGGCAAGAATTTACAATGGGGAAAAGACTATCTCTTCAATAAATGGTGTTTGGAAATCTGGACAGCTACATGCATAAGAAGGTCACTTTCTTGCATTGTACATGAAAATAAACTCAAAATGGATTAAAGACCTAAATACAAGACCCAAAACAATAAAAGACCAAAAAGAAAATGTAGGCAATAAATTCTTGAACATTAGCAATTTTTTTCTGGATATGCCTCTCCAGGCAAAGGAAACAACATCAAAAATAAACAATTGGGATTACATCAAACTAAAATGCTTCTGCTCAATGTATGAAACCATCAACAAAATGAATGGGAGTATATATTCTGTCTTCCGTTTTATCTGTAATGGTAAGAGCTTCATAACTGAATGGAGAGTTGGTAGTTTATTGTCTTAGTTATTCTAAGTGGCTTGGTTATATATGGTTTTATTTTCTCCTATTGAACTGTATGTGCTTTTTGGAGGTTTTACACAGAGATTCAGATTTAAGTTGTCACCATCACTCTATGGAATCATTCCTCTTTGAGGATTTTTAAAATGTGTTGCTCTATCATTTGGTGTTTGTGTGCTTCTATGGAGAAACGTGAAGCTAACCAGACTTTTTATGCTTTATAAATGACATGTTAATTTGCATGGATTCCCAAAGGCTTATGTCTTTGTATTTGAATTCCAGTCATTTTTGTAGGCTATGAGTCATTGTCTGCTCTAGCTCATGTTGTCCTGACACATAGTGTGTAATGTCTTATGTGAATTAAATGCTGCTTTTTGTCTGGATAGCTCTCTAGGATTTTATCTTTAAAAATTTATCCTATGCCATTGTTATTGAAAATATTGGAAAACCTAGACTCATCACTGATGGAAGAACCAAGCGGCACTCAGAGGTGTTGGAGTGTTGAGGTTTTAATTTTACACCAGCGGGCTCAGAGGGGAGTAATCTCCCAAGGTCTGAATCCTGAACAAAGGCAAAGGAAGCAATATATGTCTTTCTGCTTTTGTATCTGAAACATTCCTACATGCACAACAAGCGAGAAAGCAAGGGGGAATGAGTTTAGAGAGTGAGCTTAGGGAGTTGGTGACTGGCAGAGAGGGAAGTTAAGGGAGTGTTTTGTTGTTTTTGCTAAGAAGAGAAGCAGAAGGGAGCCACCTGGACTAGATTGCTGTCTTTGTAAATTTATCACCATCATTTTAATTTTCTTTTTTAGGGGTGAATATTAGGAAAATCTCCAGTTCTTCCCTTCTGTGTGTCTCCTTTACTACTGCCACTCTTACAATAATTCACTTTTGTTACTTCTAGTCACCAAATGTGTGGAGTTCCTCCACCAACCTATTCTCTGTGGCACTATTAGGGGGTCCTACAATTCAACTCAACTGTGACACTATCTATATGGAGAAAGCAGCATATCCCACAGGCTGTCCCACAAGACTGCTGCCCCACAACACACACACTTCAGACACCAGTTACAAGCCCAGACTACACCATTGCATCTAATTAACTGGCTTTAGATCTAAGATTCTGACTCCCTCTTTGGGTTCATTTATTTGCTAGAGTGGTTCACAGAACTCAGGGAAATACTCCCTTTACCTGTTTATTAAAGGCTGTGATAATGAATACAAATAATCAGATGAAGAGAAACATAGGGCAGGGTCTGGGAAGGTCCTGAGCATAGGAACTTCAGTCCCCATGGATTCAGAGTCCATCATCCTCCTGGTATGTGTATGTGTTCACCAACCTGGAAGCTCTCCAAGCCCATCAGTATTGGCATTTTTAAGGAGACTTCCTCATGCTGAAATGATAATTAACTCAATTTGCAACCACTCTTCCCTCTCTAGAGGATGAGGAGTAGGGCTGAAAATTCCAGGCTCCTAATCATGGCTTGGCCGTTCTGGTGACCATCCCCTATCCGGAAGCCATCCAGGAGCCCACCCAGAGTCACCACATTAGCTCAAGTGATGCTCCTAATGCTTTTATCACTTAGAAATTTACAAGGGTTTTATGATCGCTGTGTCAGGGATTGGGTCACAGATAAATTATTAGAACAGACATGCTCCTAATATTTTTATTACTTAGGAAATTACAAAGGTTTTAGGAGTTATATGCCAGGAACTGAGGGCAGAAATCAATATATATGTATTTTCTATTATCTCATGGCAGGGACAATCATCATGCATGTAAATGCATTATGCCTGGCTTTTTTTTTTCATTTTCTTACCAATCCTAATTTTTCTTTATTTTCACTTTATTTTGCTCATTTTTCATAGTTCTGTCTTTTAAGTTTCTGTAGTACCACTTCCTACCTATACTGCAAATTTAATTTATATTCCTGTGTGAATTCTTTTTTACTTTATTCTCTTTTCTACTCATCTCTGATTTCTGTCAGATAAGGTTTTTTTTTTTCTTTGTGAACTTTTTTTTATTTTGGAAAAATACATTTTCCTAACAGTTTAATCCTCTATTACTGTTAATTTCACGTTTAATATATATTTAAACAACTTTTATGTCATAATTTCTAATTATGGTAAATATCAGTAGATATTTAGGAGCGGCAATAATTTTTTTTTTTTTTTTTTTTTATTGAAGGGTAGTTGACAACAGCATTGCATTACATTAGTTTCAGGTGTACAACACAGCGACTCAACATTTATATACATGATATTTCTAGGTACCAGGTATCACCATATCAAGTTGTTACAATATTTTGACTATATTCCTTATGCTATACATTACATCCCGGTTACTTATTTATTTTACAATTGGAAGTGTGTTTATATATATATATATATATATATATATATATATTGTGAGGGCATCTCTCATATTTATTGATCAAATAGTTGTTAACCACAACAAATCTCTGTATAGGGGAGTCAATACTCAATGCACAATCATTAATCCACCCCAAGCCCAATTTTCGTCAGTCTCCAATCTTCTGATGCATAACGAACAAATTCTTACATGGAGTACAAATTCTTACATAGTGAATAAGTTACATGGTGAACAGTGCAAGGGCAGTCATCACAGAAGCTTTCGGTTTTGTTAATGCATTATGAACTATAGACAGTCAGTTCAAATATGAATATTCATTTGATTTTTAAACCTGATTTATATGTGGATACCACATTTCTCTATTATTATTATTTTTAATAAAATGCTGAAGTGGTAGGTAGATACGAGATAAAGGTAGAAAACAGAGTTTAGTGATGTAAGAGAGCAAATGTAGATGATCAGGTGTGTGCCTGTAGACTATGTGTTAATCCGCGCTAGACGAGGGCAATAAACATCCATGTATGCAGAAGATTTCTCTCAGAACATGAGGGGGGAGGTTCTAAGCCTCACCTCTGCTGCTCCCCATTTTCTCACCAGATGGGCCCCTGCAACTGTACCTGTCTTAGGTTGTTCCTCCCTTGAGGAATCTTACCCGTCTCTGGCTAACCAGTCATCTTCCGGGGCCATACAGGGAAATGTGAAGTTGGTAAGTGAGAGAGAAGCCTTATCGTTTGAAAAGGTTAGCTTTTTACTTCTTTGCATATTTATGCCCTGTGGCTTCTATGCCCAGCATTTGTCTTGAGGTGTCTTTACCACTTGGAAGAATTATGATACTCGGTAAATTCGACATGTGGCACGAGTTCTATTTAAAGGTTGTGATTAGGTAGGAAGAAGAAAAGCTACAGAAGTAGCAGGCAGAAGAAAACCTGGGAAGATTGATTATTTCTTTGACATATCTTCTTGTAGAGTAACTTCAGCATGGATAGGTTTTAAACGACTAATTAAATTGTGCACACACATTAACATAATAGGAATATAGTTACCTAACCAAAGCATACCTGTAATTACCAGCCATCTCCAGTGAAACCAAGAAAACCAGTTAGGCACCTTAGGCATTTGTGAAAACTTATCTATGATATGGTGGATATTGTCCGACTGAACTTAAACAGTCTGAGAGAATTCAGATAAACTAGAACACCCCATTCCTGGGGACTGTTCATATCCCATATGTTCTTTTAACGATAAATAGTCTGTGGTTGTAAGATTTTGGAGTGCTACAATTTGCACTTCTCCTAATTCTTGGTTGAGTTCCAACAGTATAGATCCAGTCCAATTTTTGTTTTACTGCATGCACAGGCCAGCTTAGATATCTCCTTCATCTTTCCCATGGCAAGTCCAGGAAATGGTGGGATGAGTGCATCTACACCTGTGACAGGGCGTGGATCTTTGTTGAAGTTTTTTTTTTTTTTTCTGATCATCTTCTTTCATGAGTCTTCCCGAGAGTGCTGATGTTGGAAGTTCTTTTTCATATCGTATCTTAGTTCATTTTCGGGGTAGCCAAATTAGGCTTTGATCCTCTGTATAAACACAAACAGACCCTTTGCCTACACTTTTATATGTCCTTTATATCATTGTGTAGAACTCATTAGAGGTCACCACATAGGAACTGCATTTTTTTTTTTTAATCATTAATCTACACTTACATGACGAATACTTTGTTTACTAGGCTCTCCCCTATACCAGGTCCCCCCTATATACTCCTTTACAGTCACTGTCCATCAGCGTAGCAACCTATCGTAGAATCACTACTTGTCTTCTCTGTGTTGTACAGCCCTCCCCTTTCTCCCACCCTGCTATGGATGCTAATCTTAATACCCAACTACTTCTCCCCCCCTTATCCCTCCCTACCCACCCATCCTCCCCAGTCCCTTTCCCTTTGGTACCTGTTAGTCCATTCTTGAGTTCTGTGATTCTGCTGCTGTTTTGTTCCTTCAGTTTTTCCTTTGTTCTTTTATTCCACAGATGAGTAAAATCATTTGGTATTTCTCTTTCTCTGCTTGGCTTGTTTCACTGAGCAAAATACCCTCCAACTCCATCCATGTTGCTGCAAATGGTTGGATTTGCCCTTTTCTTATGGCTGAGTAGTATTCCATTGTGTATATGTACCACATCTTCTTTATCCATTCATCTATCGAAGGACATTTAGGTTGCTTCCAATTCTTGGCTATTGTAAATAGTGCTGCGATAAACATAGGGGTGCACTGATCTTTCTCATACTTGATTGCTGCATTCTTAGGGTAAATTCCTAGGAGTGCAATTCCTGGGTCAAATGGTATGTCTGTTTTGAGCATTTTGATGTACCTCCATACTGCTTTCCACAATGGTTGGACAAGTTTACATTCCCACCAGCAGTGTAGGAGGGTTCCCCTTTCTCCACAGCCTCGCCAACATTTGTTGTTGTTTGTCTTTTGGATGGCAGCCATCCTTACTGGTGTGAGGTGATACCTCATTGTAGTTTTAATTTGCATTTCTCTGATAATTAGTGATGTGGAGCATCTTTTCATGTGTCTGTTGGCCATCTGTATTTCTTTTTTGGAGAACCGTCTGTTCAGTTCCTTTGCCCATTTTTTAATTGGGTTATTTGTTTTTTGTTTGTTGAGGCGTGTGAGCTCTTTATATATTCTGGACGTCAAGCCTTTATTGGATGTGTCATTTACAAAGATATTCTCCCATACTGTAGGGTTCCTTTTTGTTCTATTGATGGTGTCTTTTGCTGTACAGAAGCTTTTCAGCTTAATATAGTCCCACTTGTTCATTTTTGCTGTTGTTTTCCTTGCCCGGGGAGATATGTTCAAGAAGAGGTCACTCATGTTTATGTCTAAGAGGTTTGTGCCTATGTTTTCTTCCAAGAGTTTAATGGTTTCATGACTTACATTCAGGTCTTTGATCCATTTTGAGTTTACTTTTGTATATGGGGTTAGACGATGGTCCAGTTTCATTCTCCTACATGTAGCTGTCCAGTTTTGCTAGCACCATCTGTTGAAGAGACTGTCATTTCGCCATTGTATGTCCATGGCTCCTTTATCAAATATTAATTGACCATATATGTCTGAGTTAATGTCTGGATTGTCTAGTCTGTTCCATTGGTCTGTGGCTCTGTTCTTGTGCCAGTACCAAATTGTCTTGATTACTATGGCTTTATAATAGAGCTTGAAGTTGGGGAGTGAGATCCCCCCTACTTTATTCTTCTTTCTCAGGATTGCTTTGGCTATTCGGGGTCTTTGGTGGTTCCATATGAATTTTTGAATTATTTGTTCCAGTTCATTGAAGAATGTTGCTGATAGTTTCATAGGGATTGCATCAAATCTGTATATTGCTTTGGGCAGGATGGCCATTTTGACGATATTAATTCTTCCTAGCCATGAGCATGGGATGTGTTTCCATCTGTTAGTGTACCCTTTAATTTCTTTTAAGAGTGACTTGTAGTTTTCAGAATATAAGTCTTTCACTTCTTTGGTTAGGTTTATTCCTAGGTATTTTATTTTTTTTGATGCAATTGTGAATGGAGTTGTTTTCCTGATTTCTCTTTCTGTTGGTTCATTTTTGGTATATAGGAAAGCCACAGATTTCTGTGTGTTGATTTTGTATCCTGCAACTTTGCTGTATTCCGATATCAGTTCTAGTAGTTCTGGGGTGGAGTCTTTAGGGTTTTTTATGTACAGTATCATGTCATCTGCAAATAGTGACAGTTTGACTTCTTCTTTGCCAATCTGTATTCCTTGTATTTTTTTTTTTTGTCTGATTGCCATGGCTAGGACCTCTAGTACAATGTTAAATAACAGTGGGCAGAGTGGGCATCCCTGTCTAGTTCCCGATCTCAGCGGAAATGCTTTCAGCTTCTCGCTATTCAATATAATGTAGGCTGTGAGTTTTTCATAGATGGCCTTTATTATGTTGAGGTACTTGCCCTCTATTCCCATTTTGCTGAGAGTTTTTATCATGAATGGATGTTGAACTTTGTCAAATGCTTTTTCAGCATCTATGGAGATGATCATGTGGTTTTTGTCTTTCTTTTTGTTGATGTGGTGGATGATATTGATGGACTTACGAATGTTGTGCCATCCTTGCATCCCTGGGATGAATCCCACTTGGTCATGGTGTACGATGGTTTTGATGTATTTTTGAATTCGGTTTGCTAAAATTTTGTTGAGTATTTTTGCGTCTACGTTCATCAGGGATATTTGTCTGTAGTTTTCTTTTTTGGTGGTGTCTTTGCCTGGTTTTGGTATTAGGGTGATGTTAGCTTCATAGAATGAGTTTGGGAGTATCGCCTCCTCTTCTATTTCTTGGAAAACTTTAAGGAGAATGGGTATTATGTCTTCCCTGTATGTCTGATAAAATTTCGAGGTAAATCCATCTGGCCCGGGGGTTTTGTTCTTTGGTAGTTTTTTGATTACCGCTTCAATTTCGTTGCTGGTAATTGGTCTGTTTAGATTTTCTGTTTCTTTTTGGGTCAGTCCTGGAAGGTTGTATTTTTCTAGGAAGTTGTCCATTTCTCCTAGGTTTCCCAGCTTGTTAGCATATAGGTTTTCATTGTAGTCTCTAATAATTCTTTGTATTTCTGCGGGATCTGTTGTGATTTTTCCTTTCTCATTTCTGATACTGTTGATTTGTGTTGACTATCTTTTCCTCTTAATAAGTCTGGCTAAAGGCTTATCTATTTTGTTTATTTTCTCGAAGAACCAGCTCTTGGTTTCATTGATTTTTGCTATTGTTTTATTCTTCTCAATTTTATTTATTTCTTCTCTGATCTTTATTATGTCCCTCCTTCTGCTGACCTTAGGCCTCATTTGTTCTTCTTTTTCCAATTTTGATAGTTGTGACATTAGACCGTTCATTTGGGATTGCTCTTCCTTTTTTAAATATGCTTGGAGTGCTATATACTTTCCTCTTAAGACTGCTTTTGCTGTGTCCCACAGAAGTTGGGGCTTAGTGTTGTTGTTGTCATTTGTTTCCATATATTGCTGGATCTCCATTTTGATTTGGTCATTGATCCATTGATTATTTAGGAGCATGTTGTTTAGCCTCCATGTGTTTGTGAGCCTTTTTGCTTTCTCTGAACAGTTTATTTCTAGTTTAATGCCTTTATGATCTGAAAAGTTGGTTGGTATTATTTCAATCTTTTGGAATTTACTGAGGCTCTTTTTGTGTCCTAGTATGTGGTCTATTCTGGAGAATGTTCCATGTGCACCTGAGAAGAAAGTGTATCCTGTTGCTTTTGGATGTAGAGTTCTGTAGATGTCTATTAGGTCCATCTGTTCTAGTGTGTTGTTCAGTGCCTCTGTGTCCTTACTTATTTTCTGTCTGGTGGATCTGTCCTTTGGAGTGAGTGGTGTGTTGAAGTCTCCTAGAATGAATGCATTGCATTCTATTTCCTCCTTTAGTTCTGTTAATATTTGTTTCAGGTATGTTGGTGCTCCTGTATTGGGTGCATATATATTTATAATGGTTATATCCTCTTGATGGACTGAGCCCTTTATCATTATGTAATGTCCTTCTTTGTCTTTTGTTACTTTCTTTATTTTGAAGTCTGTTTTGTCTGATACCAGAATTGCAACACCTGCTTTCTTCTCTCTGTTGTTTGCTTGAAATATCTTTTTCCATCCCTTGACTTTAAGTCTGTGCGCGTCTTTGGGTTTGAGGTGAGTCTCTTGTAAGCAGCATATGGATGGATCTTGCTTTTTTATCCATTCTATTACTCTGTGTCTTTTGATTGGTGCATTCAGTCCATTTACATTTAGGGTGATTATTGAAAGGTATGAATTTATTGCCATTGCAGGCTTTAAGTTTGTGGTTACCAAAGGTTTAGGGTTAGCTTCTTTACTGTCTTACTGTCTAACTTAACTCGCTTGTTGAGCTATTATAAACACAATCTGATGATTCTTTATTTCTCTCCCTTCTTATTCCTCCTCCTCCCTTCTTCATATGTTGGGTGTTTTGTTGTGTGCTCTTTTTAGGAGTGCTCCCATCTAGAGCAGTCCCTGTAGGATGCCTTGTAGAGGTGGTTTGTGGGAGGCAAATTCCCTCAACTTTTGCTTGTCTGGGAATTGTTTAATCCCTCCTTCATATTTAAATGATATTCGTGCTGGATACAGTAGTCTTGGTTCGAGGCCCTTCTGTTTCATTGCATTAAGTATATCATGCCATTCTCTTCTGGCCTGTAGGGTTTCTGTTGAGAAGTCTGATGATAGCCTGATGGGTTTTCCTTTGTAGGTAACCTTTTTTTTCTCTCTGGCTGCTTGTAATACTTTGTCCTTGTCTTTGATCTTTGCCATTTTAATTATTATGTGTCTTGGTGTTGCCCTCCTTGGATCCCTTGTCATGGGAGTTCTGTGTACCTCTGTGGTCTGAGAGGCCATTTCTTCCCCTAGTTTGGGGAAATTTTCAGCAATTATTTCTTCAAAGACATTTTCTATCCCCTTTTCTCTCTCTACTTCTTCTGGAATACCTATGATTCTTATATTGTTCCTTTTCTATTGGTCACTCAGCTCTCTTAAAATTCTTTCATTCCTGGAGATCCTTTTATCTCTCTCTGCATCAGCTTCTCTGCGTTCCTGTTCTATGTTTTCTAGTCCATTAATGGTCTCTTGCATCTCGTCCATTCTGTTTTGAAGTCCTTCCAGAACTTGTTTTATTTCTGAATTCTCCTTCCTTAGTTCTTGCATATTTCTCTGCATGTCCATCAGCATGGTTATGACTTTTGTTTTGAATTCTTTTTCAGGAAGACTGGCTAAATCTATCTCCCCAGATTCCTTCTCAGGGGAAGATGTAGCAGATGCCGAAGCTGTCTGGGTTAGTCTTGTCTGGAACATATTTTTTTGCCTTTTCATGTTGACAGGTGCTATTGACTGTCAGCTGGGAGGGCCAAAATTTTCACTTGCTACTGCCCTTTCTTTGCTGGGACAACTGCGACCCCTAGTGGCTTGTGTTGGGTAATTGCGTGTAGAGTGGGTCTTTGTGTCTTGCCTGGCCGGAAGGGAGAAATTTCCCTTTCTGTGGGCGGAATTTGTCTCAGGCTGCTTCTCTGCTTTCACAGCGCCCGGTTGGGTAATGGATGGGGGGGCTGCTTGACTGTTTGCCTCCGTGAGGGGTCTCAGATCTGTTGCCCAGGGGGTTAGTGCCCCCGGTTTTCCCTGTAATTTCCAGCTGCTGTACTGTGACCTGGGTTGTTTCCGTCAAGCTGTTAAGTCCCTGTCCCTTTAAGACTTTCAAAAAGCCCCCGCTTTTCTTTGTCACAGGGGCATCAGGTTCAGCACCCGCTCAGAGGTCTTACTCCCTGTTCCCCCAGTATCCAGGGCCCCCTGGGCATGTACTGTGTCTGCGCTCTGGCCCGGATGGCTGGGGCTGGGTGTTCAGCAGTCCTGGGCTCCGTCTCCCTCCCGCTCTGCCTATTTTTCTCCCGCCGGGAGCTGAGGGGAGAGGCGCTCGGGTCCCGCCGGGCCGGGGCTTGTATCTTACCCCTTTCACCAGTCGCTGGGTTCTCGCTGGTGTAGCTGCAGTCTGGCCACTGTCCTGCGTCTTCTGGTCTCTCTTTTAGGGCTAGTTGTGTTTGTTGTATTTTCAAAAGTATATATGTTTTTGGGAGGAGATTCCCACTGTCCTACTCTCGCCGCCATGTTGGCTCCCCAGATAAGGTTTAATCTCCTTTTGGTATCTAATCTTCTTTTCCCTGAGTTGTCATATTTATTTTTGTTTTCTTCTTTTCTAAGAGTTATTACTTACTTTTCATTAATTATGGTAGAATTTATGCTCAAAATTTTCACTGGCCCAATAGCCACCTTTTTCTGAGTCTTCTCAGTTTCTCTATTTTTTCCTTATAATATAATTCTAATGCTCTATTTGTTTTTTCATTATTAATTATTTAATGAATTAGGTTTTTCTGGATCAGCTATATGCAAGAGGTTCCTGGGAGAGTTTGGGTTACTGTTCTATGTTATTTTACACAACACAAAAGCTTTTTGTATATCTTCTGCCACCAAGATAGCCTGAATGTGCAATTGTAGTTATTATGTGAATATTTATGTAGCCACACTGCTGCAGCTATTGCAGCTTCTCTAAAGCAACAAACATAACTGCTACATGTAACTGAGACATCACATCTTCATTCCTGTTCCTTTGTAGCAAAAGCATGCTTATGTAGGAACCTACTTATAAGTATGGTCACAAGGTTCTCTCACCTTTTTGCTATATCTCCATGACTTTCAATCTACACTTGCTCTACAATCTTCTTCCCTGGTTAATTTCAGCGGTATCTGAGATACTTAAATACAGCATTAAGTCTAGGAAATATATTTATTTGTCTTTTTTTTTTACCCAAAATAGTTTTCATGTTTCTTTTTCCAATTTTTAAAAAATTTCCTTAGGAAATATTTGTTCACTCAACAAATATATTATGTTTTTACTGACTGCATACAGTTTAATGCACAAATCTTAATGTACACATCAATGTATTTTGATATATGTATACAGTCATGTAACCACAGCAACACACATCAGGCACATAGGTGTCCTGGAAGATAGGTGGTATTGCTGATAAAGTCAATCTGATTGGATTTATTTGTAGTCACCCCTTTGTAAATAAACTTATTTTTGTTCTTATGGCCTCTGGGATGTACCATAATCTATGTTCTACACTTTGCTATGGTTTTTAGATATTTTCCTTTACATCTTTGCACTGTAAGTCTTTTTAATTTATATGGCAACTAATGAAATTTTTAATTTTGAGAATTGACAGTCATTCTCACTTGTAATTTGGACTCTCCAGTGTTTTTCCACTTCTTTAAAGTTATGAGGAATTCTACTAAAGGAATGGTGGAGGTTCCCATTCTTTCCTATGTTTCAAACTTAATTCATATAGTATCCTATTTATACCACTGAGTACTATTCTGTAAGGTTTTCTAGATATAGTTCCATTTCAGTAGAAATGCCTTCATTTGTGTCTAATTTATTATTTGACCTGTCTATGGAGATTTACTGTTATTTCAATTACTTCAGTTTATATTATTTAAAATTTTTATTGGTTTTTTTTTTCAGGTCTTCTAATTTTTTGTTCTTAACTTCCTAGCCCTGTTTCTGTTCCATGACTCTTATTTTGCCTTTAATCTCTTTGAGTACTTTAAAAAAGTATTTGTCAGATAATTTTGTACTTAACTTACTTGGCATTAATTGCCTCACTTTTTAGTCAGAAGACTCTCTAACACTAGACCTCATCACCTGTTATGATACTTGTTTTGTATGTGTCTTCTGTGGAGTTGTGGGTAAGGATTGATTTCTATATAATACTTGATACATACAGGTCTCATGCAAATTTCATGGAAAACAGAACTAGCCAAATGGTTAAGGCATTCAGTTTTGGTACTTTTGTGAGGTAGTGGCTCAGTCTTTGCTATATTGTACAGCTACAAATGTAATGCTGGGACCCTAGACCTAGAAAAAAGCTGATTTTCTCACAGACATGCATGCTGAAGTGATGAATAATATCTCTGGTCTTCCACATCATACAGCTGAGAATATAAAACATGAATCATCAGACCCTTATCAATTCAACAGAGGACAGATGCCAACATTCCACCCCATCATAAGTGCTCTGCATTAAATAGGACTATAGGAAAAGGATTTTATAGGTCATATTAACATCTATATAACAGTTCCTGGTTGCACAAAGGAAGGTGACAATAATTTTCCAATCATAGAGCTAAAAAGTCCCATAGTCCAAGGGTGGAGTTCCTCTACCAGAGTCTAACATTTGTTGGGTGGATTATTTTATCTATGAGGTTAATAGTGTTGATGGTGTTACTCAGATCTTCTATGTCCTCACTGATAAACTGTCTAGCTGTACTATCTATAGCAGAGCAGAGTACTGAAATCCCCAAATAAATTTCTTAAATTGTTTATTTTTCTTTTCAGTTCTGTCTGATCTTGCTTTATATATTTTGGGCCTTTGTTTTTAGGTATATATATATACTTACAAATGTTATATATTTTTGATGAAGTAGTTCTTTTAATATTATAAAATGTCCTTTGTCTCTAGAAACAACTTTTGTCCAAAAACCTATTTTTTTGATATTAGTATAGCTACTTGATATTTTAAGGTTGCTGCTTACATGCTACATCTTTGTCAATATTTTACGCTCAATCTATTTGTACCTTTGAAACAAAACAACGTATTTGAAACAAAAGCATGACTCCTATAGATAACATAAGTTGGATCTTGTTGGTTTTTTTATTTAGCCTTAACAATCTTCACTTTTAAAGTGGAATTTTAAATATTTAATGTAATTGATGAAATTGATGTGAAAGGATTTACACTGACCAATTTGCCATTTGTTTCACATATATTTTTTATTTCTCATTTACTTCCATCTTTTGTATTTGGTAATTATCTTTAGTAAATCAGTTTAATTCCTATGCCACATTTAAAAATTAGTGTTGTGACCCAATGCTTTATTTTATTGAACAGATTGAACAACATATCAATTAATCTGAAATGTCCTATAATCTGTCTTTGCCATTACTTTAATGATGCCATGGCATCAATGTCCTTTAAATAATTGGCACCACAAAAAGATGGACTTGGCCTTGTCAGGTTAGATTGGATTTATGCCAAATTGTAAAAACAAAATGTGTTTTTTATTCTTTCTTTCCTTTCATTTTATGTCATACTGATTAAAGAAGAAAACTGAGCTCATAGAGGTCAAGTGGGAAATTCTGGATGTATGCATAAAAAAGAGACCTTTGGCATGCAGAGACACAATCACCAACATTTTTCCTTCCCTAAAAATTGGGGCTTTTACAATCTTGGTCTAGCCTCTGAACTGCCTTAGATCTCAGTATCTTTATATAAAAAATGGGAATAATTAAATTTTCTTTTCTCCATCTGCCTCATAAATGATGGGTCCTAGCTTCAAGACATTATACTCTGTCCCTGGTTGTAAGAATATGACAGAAGAAAAAGAAAAGTGTAAACAGGGATTTTACTGTGCCCTGCTAATTAGGACAGGCAGATACTGGTTGAAAACCCTGTGCACCAGAGAGGGAATATAGAGTGACAACTAGGAAGACTAGAAATAGAGTCTAAAGTCTTAGCAAGCTCCCAAGTCAGCCACCACTGGGACTTCAGGAGAAGGCAATAAAGTCCTGACCAAGTAGGCAGAAAACTATAGAGATTAAAGTTGAAGCCAGACAAGCAGCCACTACTCAAGAATCTGTCTTTGAAACAGAATTGTCTTACAGGGCTGAATTTAGGACTAGCCTCCTGATTGTGGACCTCGGACAAGTGCAAACTTTGCAAAACAGATCTTTCCAAACAGGAAGGATGAGCTATGGCTTGGGGAACACACAAAACTTAGTGGTTCCTTGACTAGAGCTGTTCCATGATGTTTTAGAAGCAAGAATTCTCATATTAACTGGGCCACTGAACAGTTAAGTCTTTTATTTAGGTCTATACTTTTAAATTTGATAAGGTGTGTTTTATAGCCCAGAATGTGGTCCTTTTTGGTGAATATTCCATGTGAGCTTGAAAAGAATGTATGTTGTGCTTCGTTGGGTGAAGTAGTCTATAAATGTCAATTACTTGATTGATCATACTGTTCCATTCAGCTATGTCATTACTAATTTTCTGCCTGCTGTATCTGTCCACTCCTGATAAAAGGGTATTGGAAGTCTCTAACTAGTAGATTCAGATATTTCTACCAACAGTTCTATTAATTTTTGCTTCATGTATTCTGACACATGGCTGTTAGGTGCATACACAGTAAGAACTGCTATGTCTTCTTGGAGACTAGACCCCACTATCATTATGTAATCCCCCTCTTTATCACTGATAATTTTTCTGACCCTGAAATCAGCCTGAAATTAAACTTACTGCAGCATTCCATTGATTAATGTTTGTGAAGTATATCTTTATCATCCCTTTATTTTTAATATAAACCATGTCTTTATATTTAAAATATATTTCTTATAGACAACAGAGTTGGGTCTTATTTGTTGATCTACTCTGACAATCTCAATCTTTCCATATTTAGACCATTGAGGTTTTAAGTGATTATTGGGATAATTGGGTTAATATATACCACATTTGTTAGTTTTCTATTCATTAAAATGTTTCTATTCCTATTTTTATCTTCCACTGATTTTCTGCCTTTGTGGTTTTAATTGAATATTTTTTAAGATGCCATTTTCTATCCTTTCTTAGGTACATATCCATTATATTTTTAACTTTTCTTTAGTGTTTGCCCTAGAATTTTCAATATACATTTACAACTAAGCCAAGTTCACTTTCAAATAACACCATACAATTTCACAGGTTGCACAAGTATCTTATAACAATGTATTCCCAATTCCTCCCTCCTATCCCTTCTATCAGTTTGTGCTTCATTCTACTTATTCCATAAGCTATTATCACTGAACACATTGCTGCTATTATTTTGAACAAACTGTTATCTGTTTAATCAATTAAGAAAAAACAAACACTTTATTTTACCATCACATATTGCTTCTTTAATGGTTTTCTTTTCTTTATGTAGATCTGAGTTTCTGACCTATATTATTTTCCTTCTGTCTAAAGAACTTCCTGTAATATTTCTTGAAAGGCAAATCTACTGGTGACAAATTCCCTCAATTTTTGTCTGAGAAAGCCTTTATTTCTCCTTTAATTTTAAAGATAATTACAATGGATTCAAAATTCTAGGTTGGTGTTATGATTATTATTATTGCAACACTTTAAATATTTATTTTATTATCTTTCTTGCATAGTTTTTGAAGAGAAGTTTGATATTATTCTTATCTTTGCTTCTCTATAACTAAGGTGTTTCTGTCTGGCTTCTTTCAAGTTTTCTTTCTTTGTCTTTGAATTTCTGTAGTTTGATTATGGTAATGCTTAATGTAGATATTTTGACATATATCCTGTTTGGCATCTTCTGAGTTTCCTCAATCTGTGGTTTGGTATCTGCATTAAACTTGGGAAATTGCCAGTCATTATTGTTTCAAATATTTCTTCTGAATCTTTCTTCCCCTTCTGACATTCCCCTCATGCATTTGTTACAATTTTTGTAGTTGTCCACAAACTTTGAATATTCTATTCCATTTTCTTAGTACTTTCTCTCTTTGCATTTTGGTTTTGAAAGTATCTATCAACATACTTTCAAGCTCACTGATTCTTTCCTTGGCTGTGTCCAATTTACTTGTAAGTCTGTCAAAGGAATTCTTCATTTATTTTTTTTTAATTCCAGCATTTAAAAAAAATTCTTCCTTAGTATTAGCATCTTACTGCTTACATTATTAATCTGTCCCTTTATGTTTTATATATTTTCCATTAAAGTCCTTAGCATATTAACGATGGTTATTTTAAATTCTTTCTCTGATAACACCAATACCCCTGATACATTTGAGTCTGGGCCTGATCATTGCTCTGACTCTTCAAGCTGTTTTCTTTGCCTTTCAGTATATTTTATAATAATTTGTTGGAAATTAAAACTGATGTACTGGGTAAAATGACCTGTTGTAAACAGTTCTTTAGAGATGTTTTGGTAATGAGGTAGGGTAGGGACATGAGACAAGTATCATGATTAATTTTTCCTGCCTATGATGAAAAAATTGCCAAGATATAAACAGTATAGTAAAAACAGAAGGGACTCCATCTTAAGGCTAAGATTTTAAAAACCAGGGGTTAGGAGATAAGATTCCTAACATATTTTATGATAATCACCCAATAACCCACCCTATCTTAAAGCAGGGCAAGTGATCCTAAATGGTATGTCCCCACTGCTTGAGGGTAGCCACTATCTTGTAGAAGAACAGGATCAGTAAATTCCTTGTGTTAAGTTTATCTTACAGAATATTTAAAGGGCTGACTATGGATGGTGACATATCTGTCTCACTGGAGATAGACATAATGAGACCATGAGTCAAGTCAGTGCCCTCCACACCCTACCCCACCCTTTGCCCCAGTCTTGAAATATTTAAGACATAAATCCTAAGCTTTAGGTGCACCTTCTTTCCGAGGTTGCCCTTACTACTCTTCTTCCAATATGTACTTTACCTTAAAAACCTCTCACTGCTCAACTTACTGCATTTTGTCTCTGCGCTTTTCCAGTGGTAAGCATCTTTGTTACTTCACTATTTCAATTTTCTGAACTTTAGCACAATTCTTTACTCTCTCTGTCCCACTTCAGACAAGTAGGGAAGGGCTACTGAGAATCTCTGATTTGGACTTGCAAGTTCCCATTGCCTGGGTGACCCAGACAGGAATGCAGTAGTACAACCATGTTCTTTAGTAGCCAGCACCAAAATCACCTTTCTTTGCCTTTGAGAAGTTCTCAAACATAATTTCACTACTTCCAGTGCTCTGTGGCTCCCCTAAATCCTGGGGTAGGGTCTTAGTTTCCACACTGCAGATTCAGCTGGACACTAGATACCCAGTGACCTTGGCTTCAGGAGTTGGCAAGGAATTTTCCTTATGTCAAGTATGGGTTTAATGAGCTTCCCTTTCCCTTCTTCTGTATTGCCTGCATGGACTCTTGCTTTAATGAATTACCTGCTTCCTACACTCATCCTACCTGTTTGAGAATTTTTTCTCAATCAGAGTAAAAAACCCTCCTCCATCCAGGTTGAGGTTTCACCTAGTGCACAGGGAAAGACCTTCCTAGATGCAGCGCTGCCCCAAAACAGTAAGGTGTGGAAGGAGGGGAAGCAGTCTCTATTCCTATGATGAGGTGTCAGTATTTTAATAAGCCTGGTTTCCAGAACTATGACCTTTCCAAATGCTTCTCAGTCTCCACTCCCTGGCCCTTGGTTGAGACTGGAAGGCTAGAGAGGGCCAGGATCATATATTTTCCCTCTCCAGTGGAAAGTTAGAGTGGGCTGCACTTGAGTATTTTCATTCCCTCATATCAGAAGCTAGTGTGGGATAGAGATGAGTGTTTCATTTCCCCTAGGCCAGCTAGGCTCTGGTTAATTTCCAGTCTGTTATGCTTTGTTGAAATAATAGTTTTAAGATTAGGTTGAAAGAATGCTAATACAGAATGCTCTGGGGGTATCTCAAAATGGCTACATTTCTCCTTTCCTTTCCAGAAGTATGACAGGATTTTCCTCCAATTATCTCTGTGAAAACCTTGTAGGGCTTCTGGATGTAAAACCCACAAAATTGTTGGAGTTCCCCTAAGACTGCCCCCCCTTCATAATTTCTATATTCTTAAACTTTCCCCGGCTAGTCTCCTGAAATTCATCACAGTATAGCTACCTTACTGATTCCCATGGAGCTTTATGCCCTGATAAACTCAGATTCTCTATATCTGCCTGTCTACATCTTCAGTATTTTAGGCACTGGTTTGTTTTGTGACTTCAGTTTTCTGGTGGATCTGCTAGGCAGAAAAAATAGATATAAGTGGGTCAAGGGAGAATAGGCTAGTAAAGCCCACTAAAAGGGACCCAAAGAGTTAACCAGATAAAACTAGAGAGCCAGAAACGACTCACAGAGTTAATGAGTTAATTAGTTGAAGAGTAACTTAGAATGTCTGGATATTCCTCAGATAAAGAAAATATCCAAGCACAGTCCATGTCTTCATTGTATCAGTTAGATCATGTCATTGTAAAATTTACTTTAGTCTGTTAAAAGGCCCAGCTTATTCTTTAACTTAACCTGTATGCTGCTTTTTCCTCTTCTTCCAGCCCCTAATCAAGTAACTTTACAACTAAGGCAGGAGACAGACCTTGGAAGTGTAAATAAGCCTATGTGGACAAAGAATGCTGAAGCCCCAAACCAACATAGTCACCTAAATAACTCTATTCTTAAGACAAAACTCCAAAGGCATTATGAATCACTCACATACATCATGCCTTATGTTGACCCTTACTCAAAAAGCCCTATAAAAAACCCCAGACCCCAAACCCTTAAGCATGCCTCCTCTCTGAGGTTGCCTGCAGTCGCCTTTCTTTGAGTGTGTCACTCACTTTGTCCTACTTCAAATAAGTGGAGAGAGGCTATTGAGAGCTCTGATTTGGGCTTGCAAATTCCTGTTGCCTGGTTGACCCAGATAGAACTGCAACTATACAATCATGCTCCTTAGTAGCCTACCTGAAAATCTATTTTCTTTGCCTTTCAGAAGTTCTCAGAATATAATCTCACTCCATCCAGGGCTCTGTGGCTCTCCCAAATCCTAGGGTGGTAGGGTCTTAGTTCCTACACCATGCAGATCCAAGTGGACACTGGACACCAGGTGACACTGGCTTCAAGAGTTGGCAAGGGATTATGCCCTTATGCTGAGCAGTAGTTCAATGAGCTTCCCTCTCCTCCATTTATTTTTCCTCCCTCTCTGCTTTATTCAAGTAAACCTGCCTTTGTCTATCTTGACTCTGGCCCACTCCTCCCTTGGAGTATAATCAAATAAACCTGCCTTCATCTACCTTGACTCTAGCCCACTCCTCCCTTGTAGTGTATACAAATAAAACATTTATTCTGCTTCACTATTGTGTATAACTCCTGGGTGGGGAGGGAGGGTATTCTCAGCCCAGGGCAAATAAAATAAACCACAAACCACTGAAACTGAAATCAGTCAAAGGAAAAATTCCATGGGGAGAAGGCCTTTTATTTCTTACCAGAATCCTGGTCTATTCATCTACTCCTGCTCACCCAGGTCTCTCTCCCCATCCTGCCTGGGAAGAGCCCAAGAAAATCTATCTGGTCCCAGTGCTCACAGCTTCCCCTGCCACTTATAATCGCCTATTGTTAAGGAGATGGCCTACTTCTCTCCACCCCTTATAAATAAACACCTGTTGACATGGAAATTAAGGCCAGGGGAGAGATTCTGGAAATGTTGCAATTTTACCCACACTGTATCTCAGTCGATTATTTTTGTGGGGGGACAAGAATGAGAAAAATATACTCAAACCCCCCAACAGGTTCTAAGAAGACTTGTGTTTCTGCTTGTTGTCTACTCAACTTTTCTTGTTCTGCTGATAGGAGATATGACTTCCAAGCTTCTTACATGATAAATTAGAAATGAGAATTCCCTCTGTTGATTTTTTAACTGTGTGTTTTGAGTTATAGTTTTAGTGCTTCTGCAAAGATTAAAATATACATCTAAATTCATCATAATCTAAGTAATGAATTAATGCTGGTGAAATATTGAGATTTTGTTGCCATGTTTGTTTTTTCTCCTCTCCTTTTTGTTATTTTCATCATATGTATTATATTTTATGTGTTATGAATCTGACAATGCAGTATTACAATTATTGCTGTATACAACTTTATGTTTGTATAAAGGAATAAAGAGAAGAGAAAATTACGTTGATTGCAATTTCATGTGCTTTTAAACTCTTCCTGTGGATTCAAGTTAACATTAGTGTAATTCACTTTTGCCTAAATGCCTTATTTTCATATTTCTTGAAGGCAGTTACATAACTAACAAAATATCTCATTTTCTGTTTATCCTAAAATTCCTTATTTCACCTTCCTTTTTCAGGGGTAATTTTGCTGAATGTAGTGTTCTTTTTTTAGATATTCTATTATTTTCTCCCAGTTTTATTTGATATAACTGATATAACATTATATTTTTAAGGTATACAACTAAATTAATGTATGTATATTTTGAGAAATGATTATCACAATAGTTTAATTATACTCATTGCCTCAGATAGTTACCAATTTTTCCTCATAAGAGAACTTTAAGATTTACTCTATTAGCTACTTTCAAATATGAAATACAATATTGTTAACAATAGTCACCATTCTGTATATTACATCCCCAGAACTTATTTATCATATCACTGGAAATTTGTACCTTTTGATCACCTTCACCAATTTCCCCTATTCACCACCCCCCAACTCTGGCAACCACCAATCTGTTCTGTTTCTCTGAATTCATTTTTTTTAAATTCCATATGCAACTGAGGGTGTACAGTATTGTCTTTCTCTGTCTGATGTATTTCACTTAGCATAATTGTGTGGGAAATCTTTTTCCATGTAGACACTAGCAACCTGGAGTGGGCCTGAAGGAGAATGTGGTATTGATGCTCCCTGGCCGCCCCAGTTTCCAGGGAGGTTTGCAGTCAGCCCTTAGATATATGCTAAATTAGAAGCCTGACCCTTAAGCAGCAATTTTGAAGTATGTAAATAGGCCTTTTTCAGGGAAAGACTAGGACACTTATGTGTGCTTCCTCTGGGCTGACCCCTGGGGTTAGCCACAGTGTATCTTTGGGAGCCTGTTAAGAATTTGTTTGTTAAAGTCTTGCAGGTCCTGTGAATACAAACCTTGTTTTCTTTCAAAGCTAGGTATTCTGGGGGCCTGTCCCTCAAGTGGAAGTCTTAAAAATTGGGGCTCTAGAATTTGGGTTTAAATCCTTTACTCCTCAGGGAGAAGCTGGAAGTTAAAGAGTTCCCTCACAATTGTATGTTGCTGTCCTGAACATGAAGTTTATGGCAAGAGTATATCTCAGGCTTTAGTGCCTGTTTTAATGTGTGTATTTTCTTGTTCACCCTAAGTGTAGGAGTTGCTCAGCTAGTTTCTGGATTTCTTTCACAGGGAATTGCTCCATGTAAAGCTATAGATTTGTTACCAAAAGTTGGTCCTTGTCACCAAAGTCAAATCACAAAACACAATGGCAAGGTTTTGAGGAAAGGAAGAAAATAGTTTACTAATTTGCCAGCAAATGAGGGAGTAGCTGGTTGGTACCTTAAAGAACCACTGTCCTGTCAAAACACGGACAGTTGGGGCTTTTAAAGGGGTAATCATGGGAGAGAGGCTGTGGTGTTCACATGCATAAAGCAGCAACTTGCAAGGATCTATGCAGACATTCTTGCACTGATTTAATTTATTTTTGCTTCTTTTATATTTTCCTCCTTAGTACTCTGGGACAGGATGGCTTGATGTAAGGAAAATGAAGTTACTATTGCTAGAATGCTCACCTGACCCACTGTGCACATGCTATATTCTGTCTTATGTTAGTACTCAGTGTGCATGCATTATGACCTTGTGTCTAGCCCATTGTGCATGTGCAATACTGTCTCATTCTTATATAACACTCAGACTACTGCACATGTGCAGGCTTAGGTAATTGTTGGTTCTGAGCCACTATTGTCTGTGTTACTATAAAAAGACATTGACCTAGTGCTTTCTTGCTGACTTGTTGCATGTGGATATAGCAGATGTGAATCCAGAGCTAGACTGGCCACCATGAGAATAAAGCATGGTATGAACATTATTGCATTGTCATTTTTCATTCTCACTGAATCCAGTATGAATCTTTCAGGAGCTGAGCTCCTACTCAACAGTTGACATAGCCTGCAGGATTTGCAGCAGACTGAAATTATGGAGCAAGTTGCCTCATGAGAGGGGGGATTCAGCTGGCTTCCCCTATGGGTGGGGGAATATCTGGGTACCCTGCAATAGGCATGTGGTCTGAGGTAGCAACTCTCCTGGGGGCATGGGCCCTACACAAGATTGGGGGGAGGTGGGGGTGATGCCTAAGGCTGTGGAAGAGACCCTCCACAAAATTGGAGAATACTTGGAGAGAGTGTCTGCATGGTGGCAGCAGCTATAGGTTGGCTATTCTTCACAGTCTTAAAAAGGCAATAGATGAGAAGGAGGCACTTCTGCAAGAAGCATGAGAAGAGACAGCTCAAGAATGCAAGATGTGAGGGGCTGTGGAAAAGGTAAAAGATATATTGGTGACAAATATGGTGGCAATCTACAGAATGGTGAGAGATTTGCTGTCAGCCCTGGAATTGGTGGTGGAGGATACATTGTAAGAGTACAAAGAGGTGGAAGTGGTATTGGAGGTACCAATCCCTCCTCTATTCAGATCCCAACTGGTTGTGATCAAGAAGGTAAAGATTCGAGGCGTAGCCAACATGGCGGAGTGAGTAGGACAGTGGAAATCTCCTCCCAAAAACATATATACTTTTGAAAATAGAACAAACACAACTAGTCCTAAAAGAGATACCAGAAGATGCAAGACAGTGGCCAGACTGCAGCTACACCAGCAAGAACCCAGCGACTGGTGAAAGGGATAAGATACAAGCCCCGGCCCAGCAGGACCCGAGCGCCCCTCCCCCCAGCTCCCGGTGGGAGAAGAATAGGCAGAGCGGTAGGGAGACAGAGCCCAGGACTGCTGAACACCCAGCCCCAGCCACCACAACCAGAGCACAGACACAGTGTGTGGGTGGGGTCCCTGGATACTGGGAAAACAGGGCAACAAGACCTCTGAGCGGGTGCCGAAGCTGATACCCCTGTGACAGAGAAAAGCTGGGGCTTTTCGAAAGTCTTAAAGGGACAGGGACTTAACAGCTTGACGGAAACAACACAGATCATAGTCCAGCAGCTGGAAATTACAGGGAAAGCCGGGCGCACTAAACCCCTGGGCAACAGCTCTGAGACCCCTCACGGAGGTAAACAACCAAACAGTGCCCCATCCATTACCCCTCCGGGCGCTGCGAAAGCAGAGAAACAGCCTGAGACAAACTCCGCCTACAGAAAGGGAAATTCCTCCCTTCCGGCCAGGCAAGACACAAAGACCAGTCTACATGCAATTACCCAACACAAGCCACTAGGGGTCGCAGTTGTCCCAGCAAAGAAAGGCCAGTAGCAAGTGAAAATTTTGGCCCTCCCAGCTGACAGTCAATAGCACCTGTCCACATGAAAAGGCAAAAAAATATGATCCAGACAAGACTAACCCAGACAGATTCAGCATCTGTTACATCTTCCCCTGAGAAGGAACCTGGGGAGATAGATTTCGCCAGTCTTCCTGAAAAAGAATTCAAAACAAAAGTCATAACCATGTTGATGGACTTGCAGAGAAATATGCAAGAACTAAGGAAGGAGAATTCAGAAATAAAACAAGCTCTGGAAGGACTTCAAAACAGAATGGATGAGATGCAAGAGACCATTAATGGACTAGAAAACAGAGAACAGGAACGCAGAGAAGCTGATGCAGAGAGAGATAAAAGGATGTCCAGGAATGAAAGAATTTTAAGAGAGCTGAGTGACGAATTGAAAAGGAACAATATACGAATTATAGGTATACCAGAAGAAGTAGAGAGAGAAAAAGGGACAGAAAAAGTCTTTGAAGAAATAATTGCCGAAAATTTCCCCAAACTAGGGGAAGAAATGGCTTCTCAGACCAGAGGTACACAGAACTCCCATGACAAGGGATCCAAGGAGGGCAACACCAAGACACATAATAATTAAAATGGCAAAGATCAAAGACAAGGACAAAGTATTAAAGGCAGCCAGAGAGAAAAAAAAGGTTAACTACAAAGGAAAACCCATCAGGCTATCATCAGACTTCTCAACAGAAACCTTACAGGTCAGAAGAGAATGTCATGATATATTCAATGCAATGAAACAAAAGGGCCTTGAATCAAGGATGCTGTATATAGCAAGATTAAAATTTAAATATGAAGGACGCTTTAAACAATTCCCAGACAAGCAAAAGTTGAGGGAATTTGCCTCCCACAAACCACCTCTACAGGGCATCTTACAGGGACTGCTCTAGATGGGAGCACTCCTAAAAAGAGCACATAACAAAACACCCAACATATGAAGAAGGGAGGAGGAGGAATAGGAAGGGAGAGAAATAAAGAATCATCAGACCGCATTTATAATAGCTCAAAAAGCGAGTTAAGTTAGAATGTAAGATAGTAAAGAAGCTAACCCTAAACTTTTGGTGACCACAAACTTAAAGCCTGCAATGGCAATAAATTCACACCTTTCAATAATCACCTTAAATGTAAATGGACTGAATGCACCAATCAAAAGACACAGAGTAATAGAATGGATAAAAAAGCAAGATCCATCCATATGCTGCTTACAAGAGACTCACCTCAAACCCAAAGACATGCACAGACTTAAAGTCAAGGGATGGAAAAAGATATTTCAAGCGAACAACAGAGAGAAGAAAGCAGGTGTTGCGATTCTGATATCAGACAAAACAGAATTCAAAATAAAGAAAGTAACAAAAGACAAAGAAGGACATTACATAATGATAAAGGGCTCAGTCCATCAAGAGGATATATCCATTATAAATATATATGCACCCAATACAGGAGCACCAACATACCTGAAACAAATATAAACAGAACTAAAGGAGAAAATAGAATGCAATGCATTCATTCTAGGAGACTTCAACACACCACTCACTCCAAAGGACAGATCCACCAGACAGAAAATAAGTAAGAACACAGAGGCACTGAACAACACACTAGAACAGATGGACCTAATAGACATCTACAGAGCTCTACATCCAAAAGCAACAGGATACACATTCTTCTCAAGTGCACATGGAACATTCTCCAGAATAGACCACATACTAGGACACAAAAAGAGCCTCAGTAAATTACAAAAGATTGAAACCCTACCAACCAACTTTTCAGACCACAAAGGCATTAAACTAGAAATAAACTGTTCAAAGAAAGCAACAAGGCTCACAAAAACATGGAGGCTTAAAACACACACCTAAATAATCAATGGATCAATGACCAAATAAAATGGAGATCCAGCAATATATGGAAACAAATCACAACAACAGCACAAAGCCCCAACTTCTGTGGGACGCAGCAAAAGCAGTCTTAAGAGGAAAGTATATAGCAATTCAAGCATATTTAAAAAAGGAAGAACAATCCCAAGTGAATAGTCTAATGTCATAATTATCGAAACTGGAAAAAGAAGAACAAATGAGGCCTAAGGTCAGGACATGGAGGGACATAATAAAGATCAGAGAAGAAATAAATAAAATTGAGAAGAATAAAACAATGGAAAAAATCAATGAAACCAAGAGCTGGTTCTTTGAGAAAGTAAACAAAATAGATAAGCCTCTAGCCAGACTTATTAAGAGAAAAGGGAGTCAACACACATCAACAGTATCAGAAATGAGAAAGGAATAATCATGACAGACCCCACAGAGATACAAAGACTAATTAGAGAGTACTATGAAAACCTATATGCTAACAAGCTGGGAAACCTAGGAGAAATGGAATACTTCCTAGAAAAATACAACCTTCCAAGACTGACCCAGAAAGAAACAGAAAATCTAAACAAACCAATTACCAGCAATGAAATTGAAGTGGTAATCAAAAAACTACCAAAGAACAAAACCCCCGGGCCAGATGGATTTACCTCAGAATTTTATCAGACATACAGAGAAGATATAATACCCTTTCTCCTTAAAGTTCTCCAAAATATAGAAGTGGAGGGAATACTCCCAAACTCATTCTATGAAGCCAATATCACCCTGATACCGAAACCAGGCAAAGACCCCACCAAAATAGAAAACTACAGACCAATATCCCTGATGAAAATGGATGCAAAAATACTCAGCAAAATATTGGCAAACTGAATTCAAAAATACATCAAAAGGATCATACACCATGACCAAGTGGGATTCATCCCAGGGATGCAAGGATGGCACAACATTCGAAAGTCCATCAACATCATCAACCACATCAACAAAAAGAAAGACAAAAACGACATGATCATCTCCATAGATACTGAAAAAGCATTTGACAAAGTTCAACATCCATTCATGATAAAAACTCTCAGCAAAATGGAAATAGAGGGCAAGTACCTCAACATAATGAAGACCATTTATGATAAACCCACAGCCAACATTATAATGAACAGCGAGAAGCTGAAAGCTTTTCCTCTGAGATCGGAAACTAGACAGGGATGCCCACTCTCCCCACTGTTATTTAACATAGTAATGGAGGTCCTAGCCACGGCAATCAGACAAAGCAAAAAAATACAAGGAATCCAGATTGGTAAAGAAGAAGTTAAACTGTCACTATATGCAGATGACATGATACTGTACATAAAAAACCTGAAAGACTCCACCCCAAAACTACTAGAACTGATATCGGAATACAGCAAAGCTGCAGGACACAAAATCAACACACAGAAATCTGTGGCTTTCCTATACACTAACAATGAACCAACAGAAAGAGAAATCAGGAAAAACAACTCCATTCACAATTGCATCAAAAAAAATAAAATACCTAGGAATAAACCTAACCAAAGATGTGAAAGACTTATACTCTGAAAACTACAAGTCACTCTTAAGAGAAATTAAAGGGGACACTAACAGATGGAAACGCATCCCATGCTCATGGCTAGGAAGAATTAATATCGTCAAAATGGCCATCCTGCCCAAAGCAATATACAGATTTGATGCAATCCCTATGAAACTACCAGCAACATTCTTCAATGAACTGGAACAAATAATTCAAAAATTCATATGGAACCACCAAAGACCCCGAATAGCCAAAGCAATCCTGAGAAAGAAGAATAAAGTAGGGGGGATCTCACTCCCCAACTTCAAGCTCTATTATAAAGCCATAGTAGTCAAGACAATTTGGTACTGGCACAAGAACAGAGCCACAGACCAATGGAACAGACTAGAGAATCCAGACACTAACCCAGACATATATGGTCAATTAATATTTGATAAAGGAGCCATGGACATACAATGGCGAAATGACAGTCTCTTCAACAGATGGTGCTGGCAAAACAGGACAGCTACGTGTAGGAGAATGAAACTGGACCATTGTCTAACCCCATTTACAAAAGCAAACTCAAAATGGATCAAAGACCTGAATGTAAGTCACGAAACCATTAAACTCTTGGAAAAAAGCATAGGCAAAAACCTCTTAGACATAAACATGAGTGACCTTTTCTTGAACATATCTCCCCGGGCAAGGAAAACAACAGCAAAAATGAACAAGTGGTACTATATTAAGCTCAAAAGCTTCTGTACAGCAAAAAACACCATCAATAGAACAAAAAGGAAACCTACAGTATGGGAGAATATATTTGAAAATGACACATCCGATAAAGGCTTAACATCCAGAATATATAAAGAGCTCACATGCCTCAACAAACAAAAAACAAATAACCCAATTAAAAAATGGGCAGAGGAACTGAACAGACGGTTCTCCAAAAAAGAAATACAGATGGCCAGCAGACACATGAAAAGATGCTCCACATTGCTAATTATCAGAGAAATGCAAATTAAAACTACAATGAGGTATCACCTCACACCAGTAAGGATGGCTGCCATCCAAAAGACAAACAACAACAAATGTTGGCGAGGCTGTGGAGAAAGGGGAACCCTCCTACACTGCTGGTGGGAATGTAAATTAGTTCAACCATTGTGAAAAGCAGTATGGAGGTACATCAAAATGCTCAAAACAGACATACCATTTGACCCAGGAATTGCACGCCTAGGAATTTACTCTAAGAATGCAGCAATCAAGTATGAGAAAGACCAATGCACCCCTATGTTTATCGCAGCACTATTTACAATAGCCAAGAATTGGAAGCAACCTAAATGTCCATCGATAGATGAATGGATAAAGAAGATGTGGTACATATACACAATGGAATACTAGTCAGCCATGAGAAAAGTGCAAATCCTACTATTTGCAGCAACATGGATGGAACTGGAGGGTATTATTCTCAGTGAAACAAGCCAAGCAGAGAAAGAGAAATACCAAATGATTTCACTCATCTGTGGAGTATAAGAACAAAGGAAAAACTGAAGGAACAAAACAGCAGCAGAATCACAGAACTCAAGAATGGACTAACAGGTACCAAAGGGAAAGGGACTGGGGAGGATGGGTGGGTAGGGAGGGATAAGGGGGGGAGAAAAAGGGGGGTATTAAGATTAGCATCCATATGGAGGTGGGAGAAAGGGGAGGGCTGTACAACACAGAGATTAATAGTAGTGATTCTACAACATTTTGCTACGCTGATGGACAGTGACTGTAAAGGAGTATATAGCGGGGACCTGGTATAGGGGAGAGCCTAGTAAACAAAGTATTCGTCATGTAAGTGTAGATTAACGATAAAAAAAAAAAAGCAGTTCCTGTGTGGTGACCTCCAATGGGTTCTACACAATGATATAAAGGAAATATAAAAGTGTAGGCAAAGGATATGTTTGTGTTTATGCAGAGGATCAAAGCCTAATTTGGCTACCCCAAAAATGAACTAAGATACGATATGAAAAAGAACTTCCAACATCAGCACTCTCGGGAAGACTCATGCCAGAAGATGATCAGCAAAAAAAACCCCAACAAAGATCCACGCACTGCCCCAGGTGTAGATGCACTCATCCCACCAGTTCCTGGACTTGCCATGGGAATGATGAAGGAGATATCTAAGCTGGCCTGTGCATACAGTAAAACAACAAATTTGACTGGATCTATACTGTTGAAACTCAACCAAGAATTAAGAGAAGTGCAAATTGTAGCACTACAAAATCTTACAACCACAGACTCTTTACTGTTAAAAGAACATATGGGATGTGAACAGTCCCCAGGAATGGGTTGTTTTAATTTATCTGAATTCTCTCAGACTGTTCAAGTTCAGTTGGACAATATCCACCATATCATAGATAAGTTTTCACAAATGCCTAAGGTGCCTAACTGGTTTTCTTGGTTTCACTGGAGATGGCTGGTAATTACAGGTATGCGTTGGTTACATAACTGTACTCCTATTAGGTTAATGTGTGCGCACAATTTAATTAGTAGTTTAAAACCTATCCATGCTGAAGTTACTCTACAAGAAGACATGTCAAAGAAATAATCAATCTTCCCAGGTTTTCTTCCGCCTGCTACTTCTATAGCTTTTCTTCTTCCTACCTAATTACAACCCTTAAATAGAATTTGTGCCACATGTCGAATTTACCGAGTATCATAATTCTTCCAAGTGGTAATGACACCTCAAGACAAATGCTGGGCATAGAAGCCACAGGGCATAAATATGCAAAGAATTAAAAAGCTAACCTTTTCAAACAATAAGGCTTCTCTCTCACTTACCAACTTAACATTTCCCTGTATGGCCCCGGAAGATGACTGGTTAGCTAGAGATGGGTAAGATTCCTCAAGGGAGGAACAACCTAAGACAGGCACAGTCGCAGGGGGGCCATCAGGTGAGAAAATGGGGATCAGCAGAGGTGAGGCTTAGAACCTCCCCCCTCCTGTTCTGAGAGAAATCTTCTGCATACGTGGATGTTTTATTGCCCTTGTCTAGCTCGGATTAACACATAGTCTACAGGCACACACCTGATCATCTACATTTGCTCTCTTACAACACTAAACTATGTTTTCTCTTTATCTCGTATCTACCTACCACTTCAGCATTTTATTAAAAATAATAATAAAGAGAGAAATGTGGTATCCACATATAAATCAAGTATAAAAATCAAATGAATATTCATATTTGAACTATTTATAGTCCATAATGCATGAACAAAACCGAAAGCTTCTGTGATGACTGCCCTTGTAATGTTTACCATGCAACTTATTCACTATGTAAGAATTTGTACTCCATGTAAGAACTTGTTCGTTATGCATCAGAAGATTGGAGACTGACGAAAATTAGGCTTGGGGTGGATTAGTGATTGTGCATTGAGCATTGACCCCCCATACAGAATTTTATTGTTGTTAACAACCATTTGATCAATAAATATGAGAGATGCCCTCACAAAAAATATATATATATATGTGTGTATATATATATATATACACATATATATATATATAAACACACTTCCAATTGTAAAATAAATAAGTAACTGGGATGTAATGTATAGCATAAGGAATATAGTCAAAATATTGTAACAACTTGGTATGGTGATAGCTGGTACCTAGAATTATCATGTATATAAATGTTGAATCACTTTGTTGTACACCTGAAACTAATGTAATTCTGTGTGTCAACTACCCTTCAATAAAAAATAATTATCCAGGAAAAAAAAAAAAAGAAGGTAAAGATTCAACAACTTTGGGCTCCTTTGGGAGAGATACAACCCCCTTCTCAGTTTGTGAAGTACTCCATGTTTTCCCCTATACACAGGTGTAGCTGTTAGATTTGGGTTCCTGGTTTTGACAGAAACTCTCAAAATCCATGTCAGCTTGGCTCCTATACCTTTGGGTATCCTTCTGTATGAGTTAGAGATGGGAAAGGTGGCTTTGCTGACAACTCATCTTGTCTTGCAGCAGTGATTGCAGAATGTACACCAAATCCATGGTAAGAATTTTCTCCATGAATGGCTGATGGAAGCCCTTCATGTTTCATGGCTTAATCAAGGTGACTTACCATCTTCCACCACTATATTACAGACACGTAGAGTTCTCCAACAGATGTTACAGGAGTTGAGCATGAAGAATATCATCTATAACCTGGGATACCTGGACCAGAAAAGGAGCTATTCACCACAGGGATGAGGACTCCCTCATCCCTCTTTGGGCCCTTAGTGACCACTGTCACCCCCTACATTGGGCTGTCAATGAATACAGTCACCTGTACTGTGGCAGATTTGGGGGAGGGAGAAGCAATGCAGGAACAGAAGGGAGTGATGGCAAGGCTTGAAGGGCCCTGTGAAGGTTACAAGGACCCAAATTTGAGTTGATTTTATAGAGACAGAAGCATACAATGAAAAGCTGTATGGAAAGTGAAATAAAATCACTGGAATTGTGGCAACAATTGAAACCAGAGCAGCACTCTGGTGAAGATGTGGGCCAAGGAATGGAAGCTGGTGACAAAGCTGTGAGTTTTGGGTAGCACACCTGCAAGACTTCCTGTGGGAGAGCAAGCCGACCTCACCTGGACCCTTGCAGAAAACTGATTGGGCAATCCAGTTTGGCTGTATGGCAGGAGCATCTCTTGTTCCCTGGGGTACTCTTTGGGTGTGTGGGAAGTATGAATGGCTATATCTCCAGTACAGTTGAACAGGATGGGACACCCGAGGACAGCCATTTATACCTGGAAGATTCCTGTCCACCCTTCCACAGGTTCCCTCAAATTGGGATAGTTTTAAGTATAGGCATAGAGTGAAGTGAACTGCATGGTGGTACTATTCGCTAGCCATCTTCACTCAGCAGAGGTTGACAATGGTAACTGAAGCACAGGTCACTGCTTTATAATAGCATACAGTGCATGCCTTCATTGCTACCCATAAAGCTCTTACACTCCTTAACAAAGAAGTAGGACAGTTTAGAACAGTAGTCCTACACTACTGCATGGCCCTACATATGCTTACCACTGCTCAGGGAGGAGGGTGTGCAGATGGCATACATACAGAATGTTGTGTGTACAATCCAGATGTGCAAAATGATGTAACTTTAGCTTTACAAGCTCTGCAACAAGAAACTCAGCAGATCATACCCCTATCACATGACCCTTTGGCCACTTGGTCCAATCAATTTCCTCAGGCTTGAGGATGACTGTCATCAACATAATTTCTGTTGCTATATGTCTTAATATGTTGTTGTATCCTCTATTGCTGTTGTGGAATCTGGTTGCAATGTTCCAGGCTTCTCACACAGAGGCCATCACGAAAGACTGAGAACATGTAGATTATGAGGCGAGGATCCTGGAGGCATGGAGTGTAGGGAAAATGAATTCACTATTTCCAGGATGCTCACCTGGCCCACTGTGCATGTCTTATGCTAGTACACATTGTGCATTATGACCTCATGTCTGGCCCACTGTGCATGTGCAATGCTGTCTCATGCTTATATAACACATAGCCTACTGCACATGTGCAGACTTAGGTAATTGTTGGCAGTGAGCCACTATCATCTGTGTTAATAAAAGATGCCCACCTAGTGCTTTCTTGCAGGCTTGCTACATGCATATGTAGTGGATGTGAACCCAGTGTTTGACTATCCACTGTGAGAATAAAGCTGAGTATGAACTCTCTTGCACTGTCATTTTTTGGTATCACCAAAGCCAGTATGAACCTGCCAGGAACTGAGCTTATGAGCTATACTTGGGTTCTGGAAAATTAGTTTTCTGCATTATCTCTGACCCTGAGACTCAGAAAATAGAGAGGGCAATGAGAAAATGCCCTCTGTTAGTGGTTACAAAGTTTTGGGGGCTATTTGAATTCATTTTCAAGCTAATGTTAGTGTTAAATTTTAAATCCAAAGATTTAATTCACTATTCCTGTTATGGATTCACTATATCCATGGGAAGAAGTGAGCTGAAGAGAATCTTATGTCACCAACTTGGACTGGAACCTGCATAGAATTTTAATTGACAGTATTTTCTCTTTTAGTATCATTCCACTCCCTTTTGTGCTCCATATTTCCTGATTAAAACTTAACTGTCAGATGTGTATACCCCTGTATGTGATGCCATTTTTTAAATTACTTTTTATAGTAATTATCTTTGGCTATTAGCAGTTGGACTATGATATGTCCAGGTTTTAATTCCTTGAATTTATCTTCCTTCTGTTTTTTGAACCTGTAGAATGTTTCTTTTTCCATAAAATTTAGGAAGTTATCATCCACTGTTTCTGCAAATGTTTTCCTCTCTTCTTTTCTCTTTTCCTTCTTAAGACTTAGAGCGAATGTATGCTCATATGGCTCATATTTACCAGTGGATTTTTGAAAGTCTATTCATTTCTAAAATTTTTTTGTTATTCAGATTACGTAACTACTACTGATCTATTTTCAAGTTCACAGTTTATTCTGTTAGGTCTGTAATTGAGTGCATCTAGTGAAATTTTCATTTCAGCTATTTTACTTTTCATCTTTAAATTTCAATATTTTTAGCAGCTTTTCTTTCTCTATTTTGATTCCACATTTGTTGAATCATTGTCATTGTAACATTACTTAACACTTTAAATATAGTTTTCCTTAATTTGTTATTACAACAGCCATTTTGAAGTATTTCTCTGCAAAAGCCAACATTAGGTCTTTCAGTGTCAGTTTCCCTTAACTTTTCCCCTCTTTGTTTATGTCCCACTTTTCATGTTCATATATTTGTTGCTGTTATTGTCGAAAATGATTATTTCAATAATATATTTTAGTTTTCTAGATGTTTTCCTTTGAAATTTTGTGGTTGTTTAGTTTGTGGTTTTGCTTTCTTGTTTTATAACTTGCCTAGAAAAAAATGTATGTATACACATATTTAAATCCTGTCTTCTTGAGACTTGTCTGTTACAGGTTGAGTGTGCTCTCTTTGGTCCTTGTCCCTACCCCGACAAAGAATTAAAAGGCAGTGACACAATAGTGAAGCAGAGCAAAAGTTTTACTTGAATATACTCCGAGGGAGGAGTGGGCCAGAGTCAAGGCAGACAAAGCCTCCACCCCCCAATCAAATCGGCAGGGTGCCTTTATATTACATTCTGCCTAGGAGGTACCTCTTTGATTGACAAGGTGGGTTATTTGATTTACAAGTCCATCTATGTAGCCATCCCTCTCAGTGAGCATGTCCTTTCCTGTGGTGAGGTGTGATTTTAGTGGTTCTTAGTTGCATTTGATTGGACCCATGTTGGGATCTGGTTGGGAAGGAAGCTATATCTCTGCAAAGACTTAGTTGTCTTCACATGGGACTCTCTAGCTGGGCAGAGTTTGGGTGGATTTTTCTTTAAACCTTATTTTCCCCTTTTCTAGCTGCTCATGTCTATCTTTCTACCTAACAGTTCCAGTGTCTGCATTAGTTAACATTCAGACAATGATTTTTTAAGGGACCATGCTTAATTGATTGAGCCCATAAACTTCTACCCTCTACCTATAGATCTTTTATTGGCTGGGAAAAGCATTCAAAGGTCAGACTATACTCAAATCTACCATGGCTTTCATTTTATGGTGGGCTTTTCCAGGTTACCCCTGTGCATTAGCATAGCTTTCCAGTAAGCTAGGACTATGTGGTAAACTTTTCTAGCAGTTCCCATGGCTCTCTCAGTTCCAGTTAAATTTCTGGCTGGATGTTTCCCCCAATTGGGACTGCAAACTCAGATTAGCAGACCTGCTGGTTTTCTTTATTTCTTTCCTCCCAAGTTTGCTATTTTACTGAGAACAATACTGGCATAAGTTTTTACTCTGTACCCAAAATCAAGTGTTCTGTCTGTCTGTTAGCAAAGGTACATTTTTTCACAGCCAGCCCTAACCTTATAACCCACTCCTACTCTTTACTTGAATGACCAGCAGGTTTTCATAAATAAACACCTCTTGATTTATTATTTGCATTTAGCAGACTCATGAACTGATTTTTATTTTTTCCCCATTTTATATTTGTTCTGGGACTGAATTAACAAACCTTTTCATAACACTATAGCCTAAAGTCCTACTCATCACTGTGGATCTTTTGGTATATTTTTGTTTTTGAATATTTTAAGTGTAGTATGTGTTCACATTTTCAATTAAGAAATCGAAATTATGGGGAGTTTAACAAAAAAACACCACTGTAATAACTTGAGCAAATCAATATGAACAGCTGCTAAAATGGAAGATTCTGAAAGCAAAATTTATCTCCTTGGAGAGCTTCTACTGCATTATATTTTCACTATGTGACATTCACCTGCCTGGTATACTAATTTATATTTGAATATATAACACAAAGTTGTCTCTTTCTTTAAATGTTATTAGCTGCCTTATGGAAGAATCTGTGTGAGGTTGAATTTCTTAAGCTGATTTATGAGAAGTACAGGTGTGTCAGTAATAATTGAACACAGTAAGGTCAGGCATTTCACATATATCTGTTTGTTCCACAATGACTTTTAAAAGTTGACTGATTTTAATCAAGTTTGGTACTCTGCTAAAGGTATCAAGGTTTCACCTTGAGTTTGTTTCTACATTCTAAAATCTTGAAACAAATTGTAGCTAATAAAATTTTATAAGTAGGAACATCCTCTACTTTCAAAGTGATTTCAATAACATTCTGAATGAAGGTAGAGTTATAAAGCAACATGATTTCAATAAATGAAGCTTACATCTGACAAAGTTGTTAGTGCTTATCATTTTATGATATTAAGAGGCCAGTGCAGTGCTAAAAATTTGTGTTATATTATTTTCTAATTATACTGCATGTTTAATTTACATGAATATATACTGTGGCCTTGCATACAGGTAGACATCAGTTTCTTTGTTCTGTTTAATTGTTAGCATTCTAACATAAATTTACATGATAGAGAAGTACAGAAAATGGTTTTAGTTTTTAAAATCCACAATGACTTATTAATCCTAACAGTATTTTTATTATTTTTAAACCATTATGGCTTGCTAGTTTGTTTTTCTACCATTTTTTCAGACCTCTAGGCTACAGAAACACTGGCATAATGTCATTTCTGATATTAGCATTTAGTTATTGACTAGTCCTCAAGAACACTTTTGACCCCTCTACTCCAAGTGAATGTCCAAAAGCAATGTAGTGGCATCCAAGATTGGTGTATCACTTAATGTGGCACATTTGCTACAGATCTATAATATTATATGCTGTTAGAATTTTCTTGCTGCACGGAGTGTGATTTAGTTGACAACTTCTAGCTGTTAGCTTTTTCAGGGTCTGCCATAGAAATGGTTGACACAAAGGCCTAGCCATTAGTGCCCAACTTGCGAAGCCTCTATTGAGAATATTTGCTGTAGAGTTCCATGTTGGGTTCGCAGAGGTTTTTGTCAGCATTAGATTGCCATTTTGTGGCTTCACCTGACTAATCCTGCCTCCTCACTTTCATCTCATAATTTTCATTCCCCAAGAATGTTTCACACTTTTTACAGCACCTCAGTGTCTACTTTTGTGGGGAACACAACCTATTATTGTTTCCCTAAAAAGATCGTATTTCTTTTTGGAAGAAATGAGACTACTTCAGATGCAGCAATAGACCTAAGAAGAAATATGCTATCTAATAGTTCACAGTCTTAGTGAATGTGATGGTTGTACCAAATCTTAGCCAGTAATGTCCAGCAGTGAATACCAGAAGTGGAAGTGTTGCCTTATAAGAATATCTCATGAGAATATGTGAAATACCCTCTGGAAATGTCCATAATTTAAAGAGAATTGATAAAGCATGCATTTTTTTAATTTTTAAAATTTTATTTTATGATTTTTGTCTTCACAACTAATATTTGCTTTAATGTAAATTACACAAAAATGTGAGCTGTAAAATGTAAAGGACACTAAAACTGCAAGAAATATGTTTTATTGTTACCTTGTGACTTAACTGCTGATGTAATCAGAAGTTAATTACATTCTCTGAGGATTCATTCTCAAACTTGTAGTTTGAAAGGGATGCATATTATAGATCAGTAGGGTATATTGTGGCTGAATCTTTTTTATACAATTGTCTCTGCCTGAGTATACCATATATATAAGGTTTACAAATTTTAAATGCCCTTATCTTACTTTCAAATTGCCATTCATGTCAATAGTAACCAAAAACTGACTTAAAATTGCTAATTAAAGGTAGCATTGTAAACCATTTAAAAATTATCTCCTTCAGAAAAATAATATCAATCCAAATTTTAAGTTCCCTATTGTTTCAGTTACTACTGATGCATAAAAAGTCACCCTAAAATTAGTGGATAAAACAATTATTTTATTAGGCTCACAAGTACCGTAGACCAAAACTTTGAAATAAATCAGTATGGGCAGCTACATAAAAGCCAAGGCCTCAGTTGGGAAGACTGAGTGATTCAACGGCTGTGGGTTAGAACAATTTGAAGACTCATTCAGTTACATTTTTGGTGCCTGGGGAGGCCTCTCAAAGGCAGCACTTAAATGTGTCTGTTACATGCCATGTGGCTCAAGCTTTCTCCCAGCATAGTTGTCCCAGGGTAGTCAGACTTCTTGTGTATCTACTCAGACCTTCAAAATTGAGTGGACAATATCTTCCACCTACACTACCTTTTATAATTTAGATATAGAAGTCACATAACATCATTTCATTGACTAGGGAGTCATTAATACACATATTTTGAGGTCATACAGGGTGGGTGCTGAGAGGTTTCCCATGGATGTCATATAAAATGTAGAGCAAGAAATGAGAGGTCAACAGTGTCAGTCCTAGGAAAGGTGCTGTTAGATTGCACTTGTGTGAAACTGGTGGAAATGAACAAAAAATATCACCTGGTAGGCTGAAGTAAAATGTGGGACCTAGATATTTTGAATGGCATACAAGAGCATATTATAAAGGGACTTTCCTGGTCTCTGCTACTGAGAAACTGATCTGATACAATTGTGGGATGTTCTATTCTGGTGTCTGCCATAATATGATTTGGTTCCACACAAGTCCACTTACAGCTACCCAATTTAAAAATCCACAGTACTCATAAAGCTCTTACTGTAAGTAATCTGAAATGTATGGTCTCCTTGTTGAAAGCTAAGGCTTCTTCTGATGCTCGTCTCAACATTTCTCTGCTTTCCAAATCTGGCAAATGCTCAGGGAAAATTCATTCTCTTTATACCATAATATTCAGGACATTGTGAAGCTACTTTTAATTAACACTTCAATCACTGCCACTGTACTCTCATGACATATTGGCTATGGTATTATTATGATGCTTAGAATTTTCGCAGACTGTGCTTTGAGAAGCAAAGTGCCTCTCACTCTCACCCTTTAATGGGGGTCTTCTAAACACATTAGCTCCTTCTGCAATACATTTATCTATTTCCTACTCAAGAATTTTGGGTTCAAAAGTGATGCCACAGCAATGTATTTGTATATATATTGACTATATGAGAGTCAATTTAGTAAACAGGTTATGATAGCATGGACTCTGAGGCTAGAATGCCTAGATTCAAAGCCTGGTTGCTTAATTCTGTGACATCTGTGTTTTATCAGCTGTGTGGTATGTGGTATGCTGTCCAACCTCCCTGTGTTTGTTTCTTCATTAGTAAAATGGGGATAATTATAGTACCTACCTCTTGGGGTTGTTGTGACAATAAAAGTCTTCAATACATAGAAAGCCCTTAGAATAGTGCCTCGTACATATAAAGAGCTCTTTAAATATTATATATAATTGGTTGGTGATGATGACAGTGTCCTTATATCCTTTAACCCAGAGTATCCACAAGGATTCCCCCCCTTTCTTGTTTATATTTAAGTGGTATCTTTGTTTACATCAATACCATATATTCATTTTTATAATGACAGCTTTACTGAGATATATTTTATACACCATAAAGGTCACCACAGTACATTATACAATTCAGTGATCTTTAGTATATTTAAAAAATTGTTCAACCACAAAAACAACTTAACATTAGAATACTTTCATTACTCTCAACAGAACACTCCTCCCCACAAAACATTAGCAGTCACCCTCCATTTCTTTCTCTGCACAGCCTTTGGAAATGTACTTTCTGTCTCTATGAATTTTCTGGACATTTCATGTAAATGAAATCATAAGTATGTGCTCTTTTGTGTTCAACTTATTACAGTTAGCATATTATTTTCATCCACAGTAGATCACATAACAGTACTTTTTTACGTTTAATGTTTATATTCCATTGTATGGATAAATAACATAATACTTATCCATCCATCAATTGATGGACATTTGGGCTATTTCAATATTTTTGGCTATTATGAACAGTGCTTCCTTCTTCTCTAAGTATTTATGTGAACATATGTTTTCATTTTGCTTGGGCATAGATCTAGGAACGGTGTCATATGGTAACTATTTTTAACTATGTGAGGAACTGCCAAACTGTTTTCCAAAGTGGTTGCACCATCTCTTAATGCCCCCAATAATATATGGGGATTGCAATTTCTCACACCCTCACCAATACTATTTGTCTTTTTTATTATTTATGTGGAGTGGTATTTCATTGTGGTTTTGATTTGCATGCCCTGATAGCAATATATATTTTTCATGTGCATAATGGTCATTTATATATATGTTCATTGGAAAGTGCTCAAATCTTTTGCTCATTTTTAATTGAGTTATTTTCTTTTTACTTTAGTATATTCCTTCCTTTAAAAGTATATGCTGGCTTATAGCATTATATGGTCCGATTAGGTCAGGTCTGGTTCCTGGTAAGCACAGAAAGCATTCAGAACTTAGGTAAATACTTCTTAAGAAAGCATGGTATTTCAGGCTATTGTCTTATTATGGATTTTACAACCTCAGTTGAATTCCAAGTTGAATAATTACATGTTTTTTTTTCTATTTTTTCAATGAATGCTGTTGATTCAAATGATTAGGAGTTCAATTAGAAAAATATATTTTCTGTAATGAAAAGTAAATCTCTAAGGAAATTGAATTGGTAATCAAAAAACTACCTAAGAACAAAACCACTGGACCAGATGGTTTCACTGCAGAATTTTATCAAATATTTAGTGAAGACCTAATACCCATCCTCCTTAAAGTTTTCCAAAAGTAGAAGAGGAGGGAATGCACCCAAACTCATTCTATGAGGCAAACACACCGCAAAAAAGGAAAACTACAGACCAATATCCATAATGAACATAGATGCAAAATTCTCAACAAAATATTAGCAAACCGTATTCAAAAATACATCAAAAAGATCATCCTTCATGATCAAGAACGATTTATACCCGGGATGCAAGGTTGATAAAACATATGAAAATCCATCAACATCATCCACGACATCAACAAAAAGGAGGACAGAAACCACATGATCATCTCCATAAATGCTGAAAAAGCATTTGACAAAATTCAACATCCATTCATAATAAAAACTTTCAACAAAATGGATATAGAGGGTAAGTACCCAACATAATAAAGGCCATATATGACAAACGCACAGCCAACATCATACTTAACAATGAAAAACTGAAAGCTTTTCCTTTTACATGGGGAACAAGACAAGGATGCCCACTTTTCCCACTTTTATTCAACATAGTTCTGGAGGTGCTAGCCAAGGCACTCAGACAACACAAAGAAATAAAAGGCATCCAAATTGGCAAGGAAGAAGTTAAACTGCTCCTGTTTGCAGGTGACATGACATTGTACTTAAAAAACCTTGAAGAATCCACCCCAAAACTATTAGATCTAATATCTGAATTCAGCAAAGTTGCAGGATACAAAATTAATACACAGAAATGTGTTGCATTCCTATACACTAATGATGAACTAGCAGAAAGAGAAATCAGGAAAACAATTCCATTCACAATTGCATCAAAAAGAATAAAATACATACGAATAAACCTAAGCAAGGAAGTGAAAGACCTATACTCTGAAAACTACAAGACACTCATGAGAGAAATTAAAGAAGATACCAATAAATGGAAACATATTCCATGTTCATGGGTAGGAAGAATTAATATTGTCAAAATGGCCATCCTGCCTAAAGCAATCTACAAATTCAATGCAATCCCTATCAGAATACCAATAGCATTCTTCAATGAACTAGAGCAAATCATTCTAAAATTCATAAGGAATCACTAAAGACCCTGAAGCTAAAGCAATCCTGAGGAGGAAGAATAACTCTGGGGGATTACGCTCCCTTACTTCAAGCTCTACTACAAAGCCACAGTAATCAAGACAACTTGGTACTGGCACAAGAACAGACCCATAGAACAATGAAACAGACTACAGAGCGCAGATATAAACCCAAGCATATGTGGTCATTTAATATATGATAAAGGAGCCATGGATATACAATGGAGAAATGACAGCCTCTTCAACAACTGGTGTTGGCAAAAGTGGACAGCTACATGCAAGAAAATCAAACTGGATTATTGCTTAACCCCATGCACAAAAGTAAACTCAAAATGAATCAAATACCTGAATGTAAGTCATGAAACTGTAAAACTCTTAGAAGACAACATAGGCAAAAATCTCTTGAATATAAACATGAGCAACTTCCTGAACACACCTCCTCAGGCAAGGGAAACAAAATAAAAAAATGAACAATGGGACTAGATCATGCTAAAAAGCTTCTGTACAGCAAAGGACACCATAACAAAAAGAAAACAATAGAGCAATTAATTAGCAATTAATGAAGTCTATAAGTTGAGTGTAATACCAAAAGAGAAAGCTTATGAGAGAGATCAGGAAAAGAGGTGAGAAAGAGAGCTGTTAAGAATGTTATGTAGAAAGATACACAGGAGCTCCCAGTCAAGGGGAAGATAAGGTTCAAACAAAATGCTGCCCACACTCTGCCCAGGTAGGGGCTCCCATGTGAAGATAACAAAGGCTTTGCAGAGACATAACTTCCTTGCCTATGACTCTAGGCCAAAGCCATTCCAACCAGAACCCAATGTGGGCACAATTAAACAGAACTAAGAACTGCCCAAATCACACCTTGCCACAGAAAAGGACATGCGTACTGAGAGGGATGGCTATATAAATGGACCTGTAAATCAAATAACCCCATCTTATCAATCAAAGAGGTGCCCTCCTAGCCAGAATGTAATATAAAGGCCTCCTCCCTAACGGATTGGGGCCTTTCTCTGTCTTAACTCTGGCCCACTCCTCCTTTGGAATGTGTTTAAGTAAAACTTTTGCTCTGCTTCTCTGTTCCGTCTCTGCCTTTCAATATTTTGTGGTGATAAGAATCAAGAACAAACTCAGCTTGCTAACAGAGCCATGCTTAAACCACTATTATCCCAGAATGATTGTGTGTATGTTTAAGTCTGTGCCCTCTGAAAAACAACATTAAAGTCTTCACATTTGTGGTGAGGATAGATTTTACTATTTAGTACAGCCAAATCAAAAGATATTTAGGTAAGAAAATAAGAGCAACAAGCCCCAGGTGGGATGATCAGTACTCAGAATTGCTACAATATATCATCTAAAATGTGAAATATTCAATAAAAAAATATGAGATGTAGAAAGATACAAGAAACTGTGATCCATGCACACAAAACCAGGCAATATAAACTGCCTTTGTGAGAGCCCATATGTCAGATATGTCAGAAAAAAGCCTCAAAATAGCCACTATAAATTGTTCAAAGGCCTAAAACAAATCATACTGAAAGATTAGAAGGAAGTTATTCTGTTAGTGTCTCATTTAGTAGAGAATATAAACAGAGAGGAAGAAATGAAAAATAATCAAATGGGAAGAAATATTGTCTGAAAACATCCCAAATTTGATGAAAAACAATCTAAACCTCCAACAATCTCAGTGAACTCAAACTAGGATAAACACAAAGAGAAACTCACTAAGACACTTAATAGTAAAATTTTGATGGACAAAAAAATATATTGAAAGCATTAAGAGAAAAATGACTCATCATATAACAGGAAACACAAGGAAGATAAAGAGATGACTTCTCATCAGGAAAAAAACTGAACACTTTACTTTCTTCTTTCAGTATCTTTAAAAGATATAATTAAATAAAGTAGGACAGTTGTCCCCCCTTATCCACAATTTTGCTTTGTGCAGTTTCAGTTACCTGTAATCAACTATAATCTAGAAAAAGATGATCCTCTTTCTGACATGTTGTTAGAAGGTCAATAGTAGCCTAATGCTACATCATAATCCCTATGTCATTCACCTCACTCCATTTTATCACAGGTATTTTATCATCTCACATCATCTCAAGAAAAAGATGGGTGAATATAGTACACTAAAATATTTTGAGAAATAGAACACATTAACATAACTTTTATTACAGTATATTGTTATAATTGTTCTAGTTTATTACTAGTTATTGTTGCTAATCTTTTACTGTGCCTAATCTCTTAATTAAATTTTATTATAGGTATGTATACAAAAAACACTGTATATAAGGTTTGATACTATCTGCAATTTCAGGCATCCACTGAGGTCTTGGAATGTATCTCCTATAGGTAAGGGAGGATACTGCAGTAAAAATAATGTTTTGGGTTTATAACATACATGGATGAAATGTGTATAAAATTGTAGCACAAAAAGTAAGAAAAGGCAATAGAGTTATTTAAGAGTAGCATTTATATGTCTCACTTAAATTAAATAAATTAGTATTAATCTGAATTATACTGTGATAAATTAAGATGTATAAAGTAAAATCTAGAGTCACCACAAAAAAATACTTCAAAAGGGATATTGAAATATCACTGAAGTAATTAAAATATTACAATAAAATATATTGACTTAACGCAAAAGAAAACAGAAAAAGAGGGATGGAGGGACAAAAAGACATGAACCGTATAGAAAACAAAACAAAGCAAAAAAGCAAAACAGTAAATGTAAATCTAACTATCAATAACAATATAAAATGAGAACTGATTAATCAATCTAATAAAAAGTCAGATTGGATAAAAGAAAATGGGATCCAGCTTTATGGTGTCTACAGGAGACATACTTCAGATTCAAGATACAAATAGGATAATTGAAAAAGAAGGAAGAAGAGATATAAACAGCAACCAGGAGAAAAGTAGAATGCCTACTAATCTCAGGGAAAATAGATTTTAAACCAACTAATGAAACTAGATAAAAAGAGGGGCATTTACTAACTATAAATCAGCCAATAAATAGGAAGATGTAACAACTAAAACATGTATGAGCATATATGTACCTAGTAAGAGAGCACCAAAATATATGGAGCAAAAACTGACAAAATTCAACAGAGACATAAAGACTACAATAAAATAAAAGCTTCAGTGTTCAAGTTTCTACAATTGATAAAATAACTAGGTAAAAAGTCAAGAATACAGAAAATTGGAACAAAACTATAATCCAACTAGATATAATAGACATATACAGAAAACTCCACTGAAACCCTAATTTGAAAAGATGTATGCACCGCTATGTTTATTGCAGCATTATTTACAATAGCCAAGATATGGAAACAACCTAAATGTCCATTAATAGACGAATAGATAATATACACAATCAAATATTACTCAGCCATAAAAATGAATGAAATCTTGCTATTCACAACAACTTAGAAGGACCACTATGTTATTATGTTAAGTGAAATGTCAGACAGAAAATAATAAATATGTGGAATTTAAAACAAAACAAAACAAATATATAAAAAAGAAGTAGATGCATAAATACAGAGAATAAACTCCTGATTACCAGAGGGTAGGAAACTGGGGAGATGGGTAAAATAGGTGAGGTGGATAAAGAGGTACAGACTTCCAGTCACAAAATAAATAAGTTATGGCACTGAGAAGCACAGCATAAGGAATACAGTCAATAATATTGTAACAAATTTGGATGGTTACAGAGGGTAAATACACTTATGGAGAACATTCTGTAACGTGGATAATTTCTGAATCACTACATTGTATACTTGAAACTACTACCAAATTGTATATCAACTATACTTCAATTAAAAATAAAATGGAAAAAACAGTATAGTACACATTCTTCTCAGGTGCTCATAGAACATTGTCAAGGATAGATCATATTGTAGACACAAAACAAGCCTCAGGAAATTCAAAAAATATTAAATCCATACAAAGTATGCTATCTGACCATAATGTAGCTAAAATACATATCAATAACAAAGGAAAATGTGGTATATTTACAAATATGGAAAATTAAACAGCACACACACAGTCCCTATCAATATCCAAATAGTTTCTTTACAGAAATTGACAAGTTCATCATAAAATTTCTATGATAAATCAAGGGACCTAGAAAAATACTGTATTTTTTTTCAGGCAATTTTGAAAGAGAACAAAGTTACAGGATTTGCACTTAACAATGTGAAAATTTAATTCAAAGCTACCTTAATTTAGACAGTGTGATCTTGACAAAATAACTGACATGAAGATGAATGGAATTGACTTGAAAATGCAAAAATAAACCCTCACAATTATGGCCAATTTATATTTAAACAGAGATGCTAAGCAGTTCAATGTGGAAAGAATTTTTTTTTTCAACAAATGATGCTGAAACAACTGGATATCCACATGTAAAATAAAGGAGCTATACTCTATCTTACACCATACACAAATATAACACAAAATGGATCACCGACCTACATGTAAGAGCTAAAACTGTAGAACTTTTAGAAGGAAATATAGGGATAAATCTTTGTGTCTTTGAGTTAAGCAAAGCCTTCTTAGTTATAACACTCAAAAACAAAACCGTCAAAAGAAAAAAGATAAAGTGGACTCTATGAAACTTAAGCTTTTGTATATCAATGGACACTTATCAAGGAAATAAAAACACACAACCCACAAATGGGTTAAATCATTTGTGAAGCATGTGCCTGGTAAGAGACTTGTATCTAGAATATATAAAGAATTCTTACATCTCAACAATAAAATTATAAATAGCCCAATTGAAATTGGGCAAATAATCTGAATAGATATTTCTCTAAAGAAGATATCCAATGGCCAATAAGAATATGAAAAGATGTTCAACATTAGTCATTGGGGATATACAACTAAAAACCACAATATGATACCACCTCAAATCTGCTAAGATGATTATAATAATAAAAAATGAATAAAAAGTGTCAGCAGACATGTAATAAAATTAAAATCCTAGTATACTACTAGTAAGCATGTAAAATGATGTTATTGCTGTGGAAAGAAAGTTTGTAAAGTTTCTCAAATGGTTAAACATAGAGCTACTATATGGTATACCAATTCCATTCCTAGGTATACACCTAAGAGAAATGAAAACAAATGTTCATGCAAAAACTATATATATTAATATTCATAGTAGCATGATTAACAACAGTCAAAAAGTGGAAACAATCATTTGTCTGTAAACTGATGAATTTACAAATGAAATATGGTATATCCATACATTAGAATATTATTCAACACAAAAGGAATTGCAGTAGGGATACATGGTGCAACACGGATAACTCTCAAAAACATTTTGCTAAGTAAAAGAAATAAATCACCAAAGATCATAATTGCATGATTTCATTTACATGAAATATTCAGAATTGAATGTTGATTTGTATTTGTTTAGGACTAGGTGGTGGTGAGATTGAGATGAATGGGAGACTGACTGCTAGTATGTACAAGGTTTCTTTTTGGAGTGATGAAAGTGTTCTAAAATTGAAATGATCATTGTACAATTTTGTGAATATGCTAAAAATCATTGACTTATACACTTAAAAATAATAAAAGTCATCTTACCAAAAAATACATTGGAGATGATGCTATGTAAGCAACTATGAATGACGTATGGAGAATTCCATGTCACTTTCTTCAGGAATATGACCTAGGTGGCAATGAAAAGATTTGTAATTAGAAGTAGACAATAAGAGACTTCAAACTGTGTCTGTATTAGATAGGTGGAATGTGAAAGGGAAGAACTGAAGGTCTGAAACTTACCTGACCTTTCACTAAAAGCTAAATAGCCAAGAAGTGAAGATTTTTCTTTGAGGCGTAATTTATGTGGAGTTAATCTTGTTCACAGCAGCATACATGGGAACAAATAGTGTTTGCTCTGCATGTAAAGAAAGAGATTTTGACTTTTTATATGCTCATATTGCCTACAATCTTAAAACCAGTGGTTGACTCCATAACCTTGTAATAGTATGTTTATTAGACAAAGCAGAAGGAATAAAATGAAAGAATCTAAGCTCTGGGATATGCTCTTGGAAACTATGTAGTCATGCCTCTTGGATTTAGACAGTAACTTAAAATTACCTATACTGAATTTAATAGTGTCATTCAAAATTTATATCCACCTAGAACCTCTGAATGGGATCTAATTTGGAGATGGGGTGTTTGTAAATGTAACTATTCAAGATGAGGTTATACTGAACTATGAGGGGCCCTGATCTAATGACTGGTGTCCTCTAAGGAGAGAAGACAGAGACATGGAAATGGACACACAAGGAGAAGGCCATGTGATGATCAAATAAAAGATTAGTTATGCTGCCACAAGCTGAGGAACACCAGGGATCACTGTCAACTACCAGAAGCAGGAAGAGACAAAGAAGCATTCTCTCCTAGAAGTTACTTACAGAGAGACGGCCATGCTGAGACCTTGATTTCAGATTTCTAGCCTCCAGAACTATGAGGCAAGAAATTTTTTTTTAAAGTCACCTACTTTGTGGTACTTTCTTATGGCAGCCCAAGGATATTAACATAATATATTACATGAACAAATTTGAAGAGACACTGTAATAGATCTGATAAATTCTGTAATATTTTGGAATGTACAATATCAAGTTTAAATATTGTTAATGTCAGGAATCCCTCTTTCATGTCTTCTCTAAACTGTAATTTACATAATTTGTATCATTGTATTTAAAAACATCCAGTCATTTTACAAATATCTGTTGAGTGCTATTTGTAGGACATTGTATGAAGTGAGTACTTGAGGAATTTAAAGATAAATATAAAAAACCCCATATCAAAATAAACAAAACTGTGGAATTTATTTAAATTCATATTTTGTATTTTGAATTAAGTAATAAATAAAAATAGATGTCTTCATAAATAACATGTGTCTATGTTAAATACATATCCATTTAAATGCCTACATTTATACACCAGAGAAAGCCAGGCTTGATCTAAATGGGAAAATAATGCATGACTAAGAAAAAAATGTCTAATAAACCAGCTGTTATTATATAAGGAAATACAAAGTATGAAGCCAGTGAAAACTTGGCAATGAAAATTAATTAAGACAGGCAGCTATGTCACTATCCCTAAGCAGGAAGAAGCACCATAGTTTCAATGTGTATGAAGGTTTCTGTCTCCCTTTTTAAAAAAATTTACTTTTTTTAATGGCTTTTTTGATGGATTTATTTAGTTATTATTTTTTAGAATGACCATGAATTATGTATGGCATAGTTGCCTGATACCTGTTTCAGGATGGGATAATTAGGAAATTATAAAATGATCTCCAAGTTTAACCAATAATTATAAGGGGAATTATTGATCACAGTTATAATAAATTATCTTGTAGCAAGTGAGGTTATAAAGAGTTTTCTAGTGAATCATATTTTGAGTTAGTAGAGATTTACCATATAGTCTACACAAGAATCATAAATTTTCAGAGGCTTAGAAGGCAAAATTCACATAATACTAAAATTATACTAAAAGTAATTTCATTGTTGATGATTCAGAAGGTACTTGAGTGCTTTTTAAGGCCTCAGGCTCACTAGGTACATATCACAATTATAAAGATATATACCTATTTTGTTTCCAGATAAAAGATCCTAGAAAACTGTACAAATTTTATATTAGTTCATATGCATTCTTTGTATATAATTCTTCAATTAATATGGGCTATTGGACATCAAGAATATTTAGGATGATATTAAGATAGAAGAAATATTTGAATAAGTTGTCACTTCATTGAGACTGCATTTTGAGTCTTATGTTGTTAGAACAAAGATATATTTTTGTCTATGTCTTGAGTAAAAAAGTTTTCTGTTTGAGGACTCACTGAAACTTGAAGAAGCATCAATGAAAAGTTTCTCATAAATAAGAAGTGAAAGCAGGTAACTGCGTAAGCAGAATACGTTGCAAATGGGCATCTGTCAGATTTGTTTGTGACATTTTTCAGAGTCCTATTACTTCTCAGACAACTATGTTATTGTCTGTATCAGAAGAAGAAGTTTTGAGGAAAACTGTATAACAATATTCTAGACTATGATAGGCAGCAATGGAATTTTGAACCATTTCTTTCATTACCATTTAAATAATATTGACACTTTGCCATATGTATTTTATCTTCATGTAACACACACAAAATTAACACTTTTCTATAACTGGTAAGGGATAATATTTGACTTTGAAGTATTATGTTCATAATCTAGTTGTTCTTTCATGCTTTATATTACATGGATCAAATATCAAAAATAGTTCAGAAATATATGTTGACAATGTTACCAAGCCAATTTTTACATGAGGTCATCTTCAAAAGGTCACAGTCAAACCATACATAGTTGATACTATCTTTTATTTTGAATTTATGTCCCCAGAGATACATGCATATTATTCTTGACTTTAATTGTGTTTTATGTCTGTTTTTCTCAGAATGAGCTGTGTATGTTAAATACTTATTGTGTAATGTAAAACTATTTGTGAAAATCTATCATTTCCTTTCTTCAAAAAACAAATTATCAAACTATAAAAAGTTTGGGGATTTGGTGATAATATCTGCATCAATATTTTTTTCAACAAAATCGATTAATCTTAAAATGTCTAAGTTTATTGATTAAGGTGATTTTTCAATGTCATATCTACCACTAAATAAACTTTTATAACAAGGAAAATAATGCTTTATAAATATTCCCTTAACTGTACAGTGATCACATTCCTATTGTTTATTTTTTTACTGGAACTCCCTGAATACTCACTCTAAGTAGATTCACAATCTTTTCAATACTACATTTTTAAAGGAAAACGAGAAGTAACCTTAAATGAATTAATTCAACTGAAGCATTTGTTATCTAGTAACTTAACCTGTGCCATCATCTTTGATGATTTTTACAGAAAAAAAATCATTGTATGGTAAAACATTCTAAACAATGAAAGAAAAATATTCATTTATCAAAGGGATATTCTAACTGTTCACTTTGACAATTCTGTATTTTCCTAACTATAGTAGGGAACATATAGCTCAAAAGTAATTTCTTTATCATTTTCTCTGACAAGCATTATATAAAGAGGCAAAATCTATATTTAGCAGTGAATGGAAATCTATTTGGATTGCTATCTCTATATCTTTTAATTATTAATGCTTATTTATAAGTTAATAAACTTTCTGAATTCTAGTGTTGTCCAGGAAAAATATGAATCTTTTTTGATATTTTCTTATGTGTGTGTGGCTTACCATCTGCAAACTCACTGTGTCCAGAAAAGAAATCTCACATTTAATGTTTATAAAGAATTATACCATACAAGTTATCAGTTTATTGACTCCCAACTTCAAATATATCTTTCTTTGTCCTACCTTGTGATACTGATGATAGGCTTTGTAAATATTTCAACTTTGCCACTTGACATGATGTTATGTTTTGTCAATAAATGTTGCTATAGAGACACTACAAGAAGAGCCTTCTTTTTCTTCTAATGTTCTCTTTCCTGCTTGTTTCATGGTACGTAGTCTGCAGTATGTAGATGCTTAGTGGCACTCACCCTCTCAGATTTTTCAGTAGTGCTCCTAAGAGTAGCTTCCTAAGAGTAGCTTCCCAGAGAGTCTTGCAAGGAGTCTAGTTTTGTTTCACACCAGTAGGTAGTCTCATGATTATCTCCTTCAGCCTGAAGCATGTAAGCAAATTTCTCTACCATTAATGGTACACAGCCACATCACAAAGAGGTCTGAATCTCACTTTTGGACATGTGGTGGGGGATCTTCCAAACTATTTCCTTCCTTGGAAACTCTGCCTAAACCTAGAGGTTATAGTTCCTGCCTGTATTTACATACTTGCATTTTTTTAGTTCTCTTTACTCTTTAATATTTACTTCCTTATTAATGGCTAGTAATTTTTTACATTAAGTGTTCCTTGCTAAAATTGCAGTGTAATTTCTGTCTCCTGACTGGATCCTTATACATATATATTTTTTTGATCAGTATTATACAATTTTGGGTTTTTTCTCTCATTGCCTCTATATTTCAGTTGCAACAAACATAGATTTTAATATTCTTGAATAGAGGCAGACTATGGCAGAGAATAAAAAAAACAATTAGAATCCTTATAGATACTACTATGACAACTCTCCTCCTTCTAGGATATTTTTTCTTGATTTTAAAGTAGGTTCCTTGCCATTTTCCCCTTTACTAGTTTTCTAGGGCTGTTAAAACAAATTATCACAAACTACTTTGCTTAAAACAACATGTATTCTCTTACAACTCTGGAGGCTAGTATAAAATCAAGGCATTGGCAAAATTGGTTGCTTCTGGAAGCTCTGATGTAGAATTTCTCCATTCCTGTCATCTAGCTTCTGGTTCCTTTTGTTTAATAGTTTCTTCCTTAACAATCCTTGGCATTCCTTGGCTTGTAGGAACATCACTCCAATCTATGCTTCTGTCATCACATGACATTCTCCCTGTGTGTGTCTCTGTGTCCAAACGCCCCTCTTCTTACAAGAATAAATGTCATCAAAAATTATAGCCCTCCCTAATCCAATACAACCTCATCCTAATTTGATTATATCCATAGAGACTTATTTTAAATGAGGTCACATTCACAGGTACCAGGGTTAGGACTTCAACATCACTTTTCAGAGAATACAATTTAACTTAGAGCAGATTGTCCTCTGCATCCTCCAAACTCATCTCCTACCTGTGTGCAAAATACATTCACCCTTACCAAATCCCCAAAAGTCTTAACCCATTCCAGCATCAACTCTAAAACCAAAATCTCATGTAAACATAATTAACTCACAAGGTCCCACATCTCATCTTCTAAATCATCTCAATCAGTTTTGAATGAGACTCAGGGAATGGTCCATCCTGAAGCAAAATACCTCTCCATATGTGGACCTGTACAATTAGGAAACCAGTTATCTGTCTCCAAAATACAATATGGACAAGCATAAGACAGATATTCCATTCTTAAAAAAGAGAAGGTGGCAGGAGGAAAGGATCATGGGTCCCAAGCAAATATGAAACACAGTAGGGAAAATTCCATTAGGTTTTAAGGCCTAAGAATAATTCTCTGTGGCTCAATCCACCCTCTGGGCCCATGGAAGCTCAATGAGTTCAGCCTCTGACTCCTCAGAAGACCTGTTGGCCTTGGCCTCTGTGCCTGTAGAGGATCTATCAGCCCTACCCACTGAACTCTCAGTAGGGGTCCTGCACTCTAGGCAACCTGTTTTCTACTTGTAGATTCCCAGAAGTCTGATAAATGTCCTTCATTCCTTCCTGTATCTGTCCCCTTCAGTCCCAGCTAACAGTATTTCTCCTGAGATGTTTGCTTAGATCCGTGGTCATGTGCCTCATCTCTCTAGCAAGTTTGTCCAGCCACATACTTAGTGTTATCTCCAGAGCACATTTTCTTATTTTTGGTAATACAGATAGACAAAATTTTCCAAATCATCAGATTTCTGGTTCCTTTTTGTTTAATAGTTCCTTCTTCAAGTTATCTCTTTCCTTTCACAGTTTATTAAAAATAGTGAGAATAAATGAGACTGCATCTTCAATACTTTACTTAGCTTACAAGTTCTATTTTTTACCAACCAGCAGAACATAATTCAGCCAGATTTTCTGCTACCTTATAACAAGGGTCACCTTTTTCTCCAGTGGCCAATAACATGTTTTCATTTATGTCTGAGACTTTACCAGAAGCACTTTTGACAGTCGTATTTCTAGCACCATTCTGTTCATGATGATATGTGTACAGTTGATCCTTGAACAACATGGGTTTGAACTGCAAATGTTCACTCATATGCATTTTTTTTCAATAAATATATTGGAAAATTTTTAAGGGTTTGAAACAATTTAAAAAAACATTTTCTTCTCTCTAGCTTACTTTTTGTAAGCATATAATATATAATACAAAAAACATCCAAATACGTGTTAATTAACTTTATGTTATGTAATATATACTAAAGTCAATAAGCTATTAGTAGCTAAATTTTGGAGAAATCAAAAATTATATGTAGATATTTACTGTGCTGGGGGCCAGATCTCCTAATCCCACATTGTTTAAGAATCAACTGCATTCCCTAAGACAGTAGAAGCTATACTGCTTTCCTGTCTTCTCTCTGAACCCTCTACATAATTGCCTTTAATGTCCATATGTCTATAGTCTCTTAAGTCAATCAAAATGTGTTTCTATAGTTCACCTTAAAAATCTTCAGCCTCTTCTTATTATTGAATTCCAAAGCAGCTTCCATATTTTTAGGTTTTTGTTACAACGGTATTCCATTCCTACTATCCAAATCTGTATTTAGTTTTTAAAGCTGCCATAACAAGTCACCATAGACTGGATGGGATTAATTCTGTCACAGTTCTGGAGGTCAGAAGTTTGAAATCACTATCTCAGTAGTGTTGGTTCCTTCTGGAGTTTCTGAGAGAGACTGTTCCATGTTCCTCTCCTAGCTTCTAGTGGCTGCTGGTAACCCTTAGTGTTCTTGGCCTGCAGCTTCATCACACCAACTCTGCCTCCATTGTCATATGGCCTTCTTCCTTGTGCATCTCTCTCTCTCTCTCTGTGTCCCTTTTCTACCTAAAGAGACACCAATCATATTGGTTTTAGGGCCTGCTCTAATGCAATATGATTTTGTCTTGACTTGATGACAGCTGGAAAGATTCTATTTCTAGATATGGTCACATTCACATGTATCTGGAATGTCTTAGTCTATTTGGGCTGCTATAACAAAAATATCATAGGCTTATAAGCAACAAAATTTTCTTTTTCACAGTTCTAGATGCTGGTAAGTCCAAGATCAAGGTAGATGCAATATTTGGTGAAACCTCACTTCCAGTTCATAAATAGCTGTCTGTTATGTGCACTCACATGGCAAAGGGAAGAATAATCTTTCTGGGTCTCTTTTTATAAGGGCACTAGTCCCATTCATAAGGGTTCCATCTTCATGATCTAATCACATCCCAAAGGCCACAAATACCAATACACACATGAATGTTGGGAAAACACAAACATTCAGTCTTAGCACTGAGATTAAGACTTCAATAACAACTTCTGGGGAGATAAAATTCAACATACAACACTGCTTAAATAAATGGTTGTACTGGAGAAACACACTTTTGTCCAACTCTTCAAGAGGATTTCTTTGCCTATATCATTTTTGAAGTTTTCATATTCAGAAGTTATTTTAGCCAAATTATAATACCTACTTTCACTCTTAATATCCATAAGGAATCTAGATGGTCAGAGCTCAGGCTCAGAGACAGGTAAGAGAGGAAAAGGAATATGGAAAACTGTGGCAAAAGGATATAGGTCAGCAGAATAGCATTTTTTAAACACCCAGGGCACCTTAGATTTGCCTTAATTTTGTCCCCAAGAGGAAGAAATACATCATGCTAAGTAACTGATTTTATGTATTAAATGGCAACTCAAAGAAGTAAAAGGAAATTTCCTGAGTTTGCTAAAAGCAACTAGAATTATTTGCAAATTATTTTCAAAACTAGAAAGTTCACTGTACATGATATGTATAGAACCATTCTTCTTAGAATGATGTTACTAAACATTAAATTCCATTTACAAATAGCGTTACCTGAAATATGTGTTTCTCTTTATAAAACAGAGTAAGATCTTACAGAGATAATAAGATTCTCACTCTGGCATCTTCTGTGTGTGCTCTCTTCAGAATCAAGGAAGCCCTTCAGCTTCTTTGTTAGCAAAATCAATTATTCATAGCAAAGACAAACTCACTTACCTTTTTCCATTCAGGATAGATAAGCCATTCAGAGGTATAAATGCATTCACTGTAAAGAAAGGTGGTAAATATATTCAGTTGCTTTTCAAATTACTGCATGGTTAAAAAATAATTCCATATCCCTATTGCAGGGAAAAAGGGAATTTAGTACCAGCATAATGAGAAACCAGAAGGTATCCTGAGGGAAGTATATCTAAAGGGAAAGCAACTTCTAATGCTAAAATAAATTTTGCCTCATATAGGGTTGGGCGGCCCCAGGAAGGGAGAGGCTGGTGTGTAGGCATGCTATTGATGCTAAGAATAAATGGCCTAGATGAGGTAGTTTTTCCCTTTAAGGCTCAAGTTAGGAAAACAAAAATTTTATGGATTTTTCAATGAATTTATAATAAAAATAGCTTTTCGGAGGCCCATGTGAAGTTAGATTTGAGCTTTTAACTAGAGGTTAAGCAAGGGCCATGTGACTGACTACTATTGATCTACAAAAGTCAAATAACCTCTCCCTGAAGGCTGCTTGCATTCATTATGCTCGAGGCTGTGGGCACCATATAAAGTATAGAGTATTTTGAAGAAATAGAAAAGAAAGCCTCCAATTACACAATGCAATTAGAGAAAAATTATCAAAATAATTCCTTAAAATAGTATTAAGTCTATGAAGATACAAATTCTGAATTACATATGGATGAACCATGCTAAATGCTTGGTGAAATATTTATCACCTTGAATCATGTAGCTAGTGAGTGTTTTCTATATGTCTTATACAATATAAACTAAATATAACTGCCTGTTTAAGGGTTTGCCATCTATATTCTGCTATATATTCTGACATATGTGGTACAAGTGGAGTTTCTTTTGGAAATTAACAACCCTGGAAATTCCATTTATACATTTAAGAGGAGTGACAATTGGGCTTGCTGAGTTATAGACTTATCCTTTATCTGAATACCACCAGGATACATAAAATTAATGAACATGACTTTTGTACCTCTCCAAGTGTATGCATGAATGGATGCAAGAGAAATCTAGTCAGTTTTAACTCTCTGCCACTAACCCCTTATTTTATGTCCAAGATTCTACTGTGTAAGCCATAACATTAATTTTATGCATGTACTCAAGAAACTAAAATTAATATAAATATCAAAGAAATATAAAGCTTGCTTTGGTATAAATATTTCCCTTGTTCCCCACTGTGGGTGTCTGGTTTACATTGTGCCTCACCCAAGACTCTGACTAGTTACCTTATGTATCAGCCAATCATTGGTAGAATATCTTGCACAAGGGGACTTTCCTGAGTTCAGTCTGATCAATTACTTTGTTCAGTCCTGTATTTTATATGATTAGAATGTTTTGTGTGGATAAGACACCTTCAAAAGATATACAATTTTCCGCTCATTGTATTTTCTTTTTACTTTTATTTTAAACTCTAATTCTTTAAGCTATTAACTAACCCCTACCAACAAAAATCAGTATTATTAAATTGAGAGGTGGGTACAAAAGAACCGCTAAAGTCAATAGACATCCATTGTGATTGGAGGAGATGAGAAAATCCTCAAACGCAAAATGCATTTTATTGTGCCAATAATTTTTTAAATGATAGGGTGGTAATGATCTCTGCTTCATAACTCCAGCAGAATCCTCACAGGAAACTGATTTGTTACAGAAATATTTAAGCCTGCTACATACATTTTTATTCACTGGCTCAGTATATCCTGGAGACATCAGCTTTGTATTAATAACTATTGGAAGGCAGTTTGGCATTGGAGAATTTACTGAAATTTCCTTTGATGACTAAACCTTTCCCTTAGTTTGGTCTGTTACTCATCTCTTCACAGAGTCCAGCCATTAGAGTTTCCATATATGCTCCCTCTATCTATTGAAATGAATCGTTTGAAGTGGAGAGAATAAGGAGATTCAATTCATGGCAGTAAAAAAGAGTGACAATCCAATTCAATAGCTCAAAAGAGGCTCACATTTTGTATGTGCTAAATATGCCTCACCACTCTTATCATGCCACTTCACAGTTTCCTTAAAGCTCTCCTTGGTTATTTTGAGAGTGAAACCATTCTCTACAAACACTTCTCAAACTGTTTTGGAGCATTTATGAGTATATGGAAACTTTCATTACTACTTTCTTTAAAGCTTTGAAATGCTCAGAGGAAGCAAACACTTTGAGGAAAGTTTGCCTGCCTGCTTCTTCTCATTCTATTGTGGATGAAGAGAACATAGCGTGGTTAAGATTTTTGCTTGATCATTTGTTCATTGAAATCAGATTTTTTAAACAATATTACCAAATAACAAGTGTTGTAAATGTGAGAGGAAGTAGTATTTATGAAGGGTAAACTTCTGATTACCTGGTATATTCTTTCTAATTAGAAATAAAATGCAGTGAACTGTGCCTTATTCAGCATTTTATTGAGCAACATGACTTCACAGTTACATTGTGAAGACATTTACTACTCATAATGAGCTCCTTAGGTCAAGGATTTAAGTGCAAGGAATGTCCCCAGGAAAATCATTAAAGGGAAGGGGCAATACAAGGAAGGATCCAAGAAAGGGTGAAATTTCAGGTGAAGTCAGAGATTCACACCTCTGGAATATAAACTATACTTTAAAACAGGGTCAGCTTCATGGACATGAGACTTAACTGTTAAACAAGAAAATAGATATGAGTGGGGTAGAAAAAGAGTAAAGTCAGAAAAGCCCACTAAAAAAGACCCAGAGTTAATGAGTTAATCAGTTAAATCTCAAAAAAGTCAGGAGCAACTTAGCCTAGAAGTTTGAATACTACCCAGATAAAGAAAAGTATCTCAGCATAGCCTATGATTTCACTGTGTCAATTAAAACACACCATTATAAGATTTACTTTAGCACCTGCTAAAAGGCCCAGTTTATTCAGGAAGAATTCTATCTTAAAGCTAAGATTGCATTTGAATCAAACGGACAGTGGTTCAGCCCACCTTGGAGGCAGGGCAGACAGTCTTGGTTGATATGCTTCCAGACAGAAGCTGATATCCTGGAAAGGAATCAAAGCAGTATATTTTTTGTGTTAAGTTAAAAAAAAGAAACTTAATGTCTTAACAAAGATGAACATTCTGGGACAATTTGGCTGGCCTACACCTGGCCCTGTGTTGCATTCCTGAAAATTCTCAACCCCCTGTAAAACCACAGACCCTAAAACCTTAGGTGCACTCATCTCTCTGAGGTTGCCCACACTTTTAAGTGTGTAGACTTTCTCTCTTTTAATAAAACTTAAATGTTTCAAGGCACCTCACTTCCCTGAGATCACCTGCTGCACTTTTTATCTCTTCAAGTAACTTAAAATAAAACTTTTACTCTGCTTCACTACTGTGTCTCTGCCCTTCAATTCTTTGTTGCAATGGGGACAAGGACCGAGGAAAATACACAACACTCCACCCAACATAACTGCACAGGCCCCTGCCACTATGAGGGCTCCTCTTAATTTTTTGAACATGGATCCTATTTTCATTTTGTGCTGGGTCCCATAAAGGGTGTAGTCAGTCCAGGCTCAGAGTTCATTTTTTTTTCCTGTTTCCAGACAAAGATATTGAAGTCCTTTGAATCCCACTTTGTTAGTATTTGGCTTCTGCTGGTTGAGGAGCAGATGAGTGAAACCCCAGGCAGCCCCACACAGGGCAGTAGATCCAGTACACAAGGGCAAGCACTAAAGTTGGTGGTCCAAATCTTTAGCACAAAGTTTGGAGAAGCTGAGAGATGGCCATGGATCTAGATGTGGCACCAACAGTATTAGCTACATGCTATTGGCATGTTGGGGCATATCAGGACAGACATTTTTTCTGTGTTTACACAGACCTGCCTATGTGTGTCTTTTTCACAATAGATAAATCAGCCAACTGACAGACTGTTAGGCAGGAAAATAAATATGAGCAGGGTGGAAAGAGAATAAGGCCAGGAAAGTCCACTAAAAAAAGACCCAGAGTTAATGAGTTAATCAGTTAAAGCTAAAAAAGCCAGGAGTAACTTGGCCTGGAATGTTGACTATTCCCCAGATAAAGGAGGATACCTCAGCGTAGCCCATGTCTTTATTGTGTTAATCATGCAGGCCCAGCTTATTTTTTTAACTTTATCTATATGCTGTTTTTTTCTCCTTCAGCCCCTAATCAAGTAATTTTCAACCTGGAAAACTAATTTAGAAAGCAAGTCCAGCTGTAAATAACATGGTTGCATTTTAAAACCCAGGAAGTTAAGAAGTAAGATTCTTAGCATGCTCTTTAGCAAACAGACAATAACTCAGCCCACCTCCAGGGCAGGGCAGACAGTCTTGTTTGAAGGTCTCAGACCAAGATGCTGGTATCTCAGGGAGAAATCACAGCAGTAAATTTCTTGTGTTAAGTTAATTTTAAACATTTAGGGACCACTTAACAAGTCTGCACTCCCAGCCCTTGGTTACATTCCTGAAAAATCCTTAAAAGGGGGACCCCCAACCTTTCAGGGTGCTCCACTCTCTCTGAGCTTGCCTGCACTTTCTAAGTGTGTACTTTCTCTCTTTCAATAAAACTTAAACCTTTTAAGGCTCCTTTCCTGCCTGAGGTCACCTGCTGCCCTTTTTCTCTCTTTAAGTAACTTTAAATAAAACTTTTACTCTGCTTCACTACGGTGCCTCTGCCCTCCAGTTCTTTGTTGCAGCTGGGACAAGAACCGAGGAAAATACACAATGCTCCCCCCAACAAGATCAACCTTTAATAGGTCAAATTGCACAAATTTATAAATGTTCAGTTCTTTATTTTGATTGTCTTATCTAGCTGCTTTTATTCAATAGGTAGAGTCACCCTATCATCAATGCTCCCTGACAGGGCTTATTTGTGTTCTATTTCCTGTTATTAATTTATTCAACAAATATTGAACTTACTACATGATTTGGCTCTATTCAAGTGCTAGGACTATATGACAGACCAAAACAAACAATGACATTTGCATTTTTGCATCCTAGTAGTGACGCTGGGGTTCTTGTTAGCAGAGTCAAAGAATGAACTTCGTGAACAGACAAGGTAGGAGACTTAAAGAGAGTTTTTATTCAGTTGCAGAGAGAGAGAGAGCTTTATTCAAGATAAGAGAAAGTATGGAACTCCCTGCAGGTGCAGGGAGGGGCGAGGTTGCTGTTTGGGGTTTCAGTGTCTAGGGTTTTTTACGCTTGCTGCAGCGGAAGTTTTCTATAGATTCAGCCACCATGCTAGTTATATTTTAACCTATGTCTGTGAAAGTTTCCTGGATACTCTATTGTAAGCTAATGGGCATAAGCAACTATAAGCAATGAGCTGTTCTATACCTCTGGGTCCCAATGGGGAATAAATTGTTACATTGTTTCAATTCCAAGCACCCTGTTTTGTAAGACTTTGTCCTTTTCCAGGGACCACACCTACTCTAACTGGGCAGGAGTTAAGCCCTGCTGCCTCTCTGTCTCAGTTGGAGGATACAGACAATGTAAACACACACACACACACACACACACACACACACACACACACACACATATATATATATACACACGCACATATGATGTCATATATTCATAGCTACTGTAGTGAAAAACAAAGCAGGATGTGAATAGGCCGTCCCAGGCTCAAGGGCACTATTTCATATGAGGCATTTAGGGAAGGTTTCTGTAAACTGACATTAGAACAGAGCCCATAATGAAGTGAGGAGGACATGTCCATATCTGGGGTAAATGCATTCAAGGCAGAAAGAACAATGAGCACAAAGACTCAGAGACAGTCACATACTGAGTGTGTCTGTGAAAGAGCAAGGTTGCCATTGCACTGGAAGCAGAGTGAGCCCCAGGCAGGGCTGTCAAAGATAAGGCCAGGGAGGTAGGCAGATGCCAAATCACCTGTGATTCTGCAGGTGCTTATAAAGGCCTTGGTTTTTACTCTGTGGCTCCCTGAAGAGTGTCATGAACTCTCTTATGTTTTAAATGTACTGCTTTGGATTTTCTTGTGGTTAGTACACAGGGTATGAGAAAAAAATGAGATTTCAAATATGTTTTCCAAAAATGAGGGACCCCTGTGATGACTGAACTTTTCTGTTACTTGATTCTGGTGGTGATTGGTTGCATGAAGCCATACATGAGGTAATATTGTATAGAACTAAATACACTTACACAAATGAATATAAATAAAATTTGGAAAATCTGAAGAAGATGGTAGGATACAATGTCAGTGTCCTGACTGTGATGTTGTACTGTAGTTTTGCAAGATATTGTCATTGAAGGGAACTGGGTAAAGCAATCACCTGGAATCTCTGTGTTATTTCTTATATCTGAATGTAAATCTACAGTTATCTCAAAATTCATTTAATTAAAAAACATGTTGCCAAAATTTTTGGTCTGAATAACTGAAATTGAACTGACTCCCTGTTTTCTCACAGCTTCAGCAACACAATATATTGTCATTTTCTTTTTTGCCAGTCTGATAGGAAAAGAATGGTACCTCATTTTTAGAAATTTATATTTCTTTATTATGAATGAGCTTGAGAACCTTTTCATATGTTTAAGTACCATTTTTACTTGTTTTCTGTCAGTTGTCTATTCACGTCTTCTTCCCATTTTTTCTATTGGAGTTTGGACTTCTGTACCTCAGTATTTAATAGTTCTTTATATACTAGGGAAAACAGTGCACATTGCAAATATTTTCTTTTTGTTTTGTCAGTGCCTTCTGACTTTGTTTATGGTCACTTTTATCATACAAATTTTTTTACTCATATTTATCAATCACTTCTTTTAGTGGCTCTAGATTTTACATTGTAGTTAGAAAACTTGCACTGCATTGAGGTTAAAAAGAAATTCACCTATAATGTACAACATGCTGACAATTGCTAATAATACTCTATTGCATGTTTAGAAGTTGCTAGGAGGGTAAATCTTAAAAGTCCTTGTACAAGAAACAACAATTTTGTACAATGTATCGTAATTAATAGTCACTAGACATGTGGTGATCATTTCACAGTGTATACACATATCAGATCAGTATAATGTATACCTGAAACTAACGTAATGTTGTATGTTATGACACCTCAATTGAAAAAAAGGAAAAAGTTATATTTCTATCAAGAAAAAAAGAGAAGCTCACCCATGTTCTCTTCTAGTACTTTAAGGGTTCATATTGTATATTTATATACCTAATCCATTTGAAGCTTATTCTCTGGTATGGTATGTGTAAGACCTGAGGTACCTGAGGAAGGGACGGGTCTCACTGGAGGAATCTGACTCGAACCAAATAAGGAAAAGAATGACGAATGTCACTCAAATGATTCAACAGGTCTCGCCTAAAACATGAGTCACAGTACTCTGTCCCCAGCAACCCAGCATGAACAATCATCAGTGATCACGACACCCACACCAGCCAATTAGTTCTGTCCATGATACCCTCAGAGCTCCCCAGCGCCTTTGAAAAGCCTGTTGCCCCGCCTACTGGGTGCAACTTCTCTGGCCCTTGGATACGTGGACTGGTGAACCTCACCCAGGATTGCACTAATAAATTTTTTTGGCTCCTTTGTTGCCGCTTGCCTGGTCTGGTTTCGTTTACCTTGCAGTATGAAACATGAGCCTAATTTTATCTTTTCTCTAAATGATTACACAGTCACCCAATAATCATTTATTAAAAAGTCCATTTTTACACTGAGTTGAGATACCACCTTTGTTGTACATTAAATGCCCATATAATTTCTTAATCTAATTTTAGAAATTAAATTCTATTCCACTGGTCAATTTTTTCTATTCATGTGCCAGTGTTTTAATTACAGATGTTCTAAAGTATGTTTTAATGACTGACATGGCTAGTTTTCCCTCATAGTTTTTCTTTTCCATTATTTTCCTAGCTATTCTTCCATATTTGTTTGGCTAGGGAAACTTTAATACTGAATGTGTCTAACTCCATAAAAAAGTTTTAAAAATATTTTTAGTAGAATTACAGTGAATTCATAAATTAACTAAAAGAAAATCGAGCTCTTCATAGTACTGATTTGTACTATTTAGAGATAGTACAAATCAATATCCAATATTAGGAGATATTTTCAAGTCTTAAGTGTTTCTCAGGAAAGTTTTTAAATTTGCCAATACAGAATTTTCATATTTCTTGTTCAATTTATTCTTTAATATTTAATCTTCTTTATTGCTATTATAAATGGTATTTTTGACCATTTTTTCTCTAACCCTTTATTTCTTGTTTTATGAAGTCTATTGATGTTTGTATGTTAATTTTTCTTGCCTGCTACTTTACCAGATTCTTTCTTTTATTTTTTAAAGTCAGTCTTATGGTTGATTCTTTGCGGCTTTCCAGGTAGACTATTATGTAGAAAAAAATGAACAAATAAGGCCTGAGACTTTTATTGTCTGGAAAGTCCTGCTTGTAAGTTTGGCTTTTGACTCATGTGGGAATTTGGATTTAAGAAAGTAAACTGAGAGTGGCTCACTGTGCCTAAATTGTTTTGCAAGCAATTATGGTTTATGGTGAACACTTGCTTTCCCTAAGTGTGACTGAGTTTTTTATGTGTTTGGCAGAGGATACTTCCATGACCAGCCTCCAGTATAAATCTTGGACATTGAGTTTCTAATTAGCTTCCTGGATAGACATTTCACTCCTGTTGTCACAATTTTTTATTGGAGGAATTAAGTGCATCCTACATGACTCCAACTGGAGAGGATTCTGAATATTGCACATGGTTTAGTCCAGATTATTCTCAATGTACCTTTTTCCTTTATTGATTTTTCTTTGTTCACTTTCACTGAAATAAATAATAGCTATGAATGCAACTATATGCTGAGTTATGTGAGTCCTAGGAAATCACTGAGCCTCTTGGTGGTTCTTGGGAAACTCCTTCCCAATGCAACTAACATATCATTAGCAAATAGAGATAATTTTACTTATATTTTTAATCTATTTTTATGCCTCATTAACTTTTCTAGACTAATTGCCTTGGGTAAAATAAATATTGGAGAAAACATATGATAGTATTGAATAGAGGTGAATAGTAGCATTAAATGCAAGCAGAGATAATAAGTACCCTTGCCTTGTCCCTAAACTTAATGGAAATGCCTCTAATGTTCCTCTATTAAATACAATACTGGTTTTAGGATTAAGAGATGTATATGTTATCATTTTGAGAATGTGTTCCTCAATTACTATTTCCTTGAGTCTTTTTATCGTGAATAGGTGTTGAATTTGTTAAGGCAATTCTCAGTGTCTAAAGATATAGTCATATGATTTTCTCCTTTGAGTTATTAATATGATACATGATGTTAATGGATTTTCTAATAGACCCACCTAGAATACTTTAAATAAGTGCTATTAGTCATAGTACATTATTTTCTTATTGTGGAATTGTATTTTGCTAGCTAATATTTACTTAGATTTTTTGCATTGATATTTGTAGTCCGTTCTCTTTCTTTGCATTGCCTTTACCTGATGTATTAGTATTATATTTATTTCATTAAAGATAACATTTTCCTTTCTTTTCAATACTCCTGAATAATTTTAGAACATTGGCACTAGCTAGTCTCTGAACATTTGATAGTATTCCTCTGTGAAATCATAGGCCTAGAGTAGTTTTATGGGGTATTTCCTTAATACTTTATCCCTTCTTTAGAAGTAGATCTGTTTAAGGTATCTACTCCAATGGGACCAATTTTGATAATCTTTATTTACATAGTTTTAAATGTCCTCTAGTGTTTGTTTTATTTTAAAATTTCCAGTCATCTTTCGGTTGGATGAAACTCATTCACTAGTAGATCAAGAAGGGTTAATTGGTATATAACTCCTTAATTCCTTGCATGTTGGTATGTATTTTTATATAGCCTTGATATATGGACAGCTTAGATTTACATAAAATTCTTCATTTAAGTTTTCTTTCATTAAGTTTCTTTCTTTAGTGTTCCTCTATTGTTGTGTTGGATGCTGTTTTCAGAAAGTCTTATGCTAAGGTAAATATTTTGCCTTTGTACATTATTTGTTCTCTGCCTGTAAGCCTTGTGTATTTTATTTTTATACTTGAAATGTAACTGTTTGGCTATAATAAGTCTCATCATTATTTGTTCTGTGAAAATTTTCCCAGGAAACCAGTAAGCCCTTTAAATGTGTGATTCAGGGTCTTTTTACACATCTGAGAAGTTGTCTAGGATTATCATTCAAACGTTTGCTTCCTTCAGTTGTTTTGGTTTTGCTCTTCAAGAACTCTGATAATAAAAATATTTTTACTGCATTGCCCCTCTTTCATTTCTATTACTTTCCCACTGGCCAATTTGCTTTTTATATAATTTCCATACTCAAATTGTCTCCTTGTTTTTTCCTATGTCCCTTATTACATTTTAATTTCAGTGTATGCTCTTTTAGGCACCATGTAATTTATACTTAATTTTTCAGATAACTTTCTCTTTTACTTCCATTTGTTTTCTGAGTTCAACTTCTTTCTCATTCAGCAAATAAGATGGACATTTGTATATTTTATTAATTTTTAAAAGCCTGATTAATCAAATATATCACTTTACTATTAAATTCACGATTATTTTCTACTTTTGTCTTATTATTTCCTTCCTTGTGAGTTCTTTTGATTTACTTTCTCTCGTATACTTTGGTTCATCCTCTAATGGTTGTCTTTTTGCATCTTATTTTAAGTGTGTCCCTTATAAACAGTATATGACCCAAATCATAACTTGTACAAAAGGATTTTTTGTACATTTCTGTTCTTAAATTTTGAATTCCTAAATCAATTAAAATGTTTAAGTGTATTTAATTGTTTGCAGTGTAAGCGTATGGTTTTTCTCTCTTTCATGGTTGTTTTACGTGGGAAATTTCCCTTAGTTGGTTTTTGTAAAAATTACTTTTCTGATATTTTGCAAAAGTTATTTATGGATTTTTCTTCCCCTTATTGATTATTGTTATAGTGGGATGCTTTACATGAGTCTCAATTTAAGGGTGAACTTTTCTGTCAGTCTAGCAAAGTCCAGGAATTTTAGCACATTTTTGTTTTTTTTGATAATGGGAACAATTTGAATCTTCCAAGATTTTGTAGTTCTCTTGCTTGCAATTGTAATTTTCTCTCTTTCTTCTCTTGACCTTCACAACTCAATACCAGATAGTCATTCTTTCTTCCTTTTCAAATTTTTCCCCCAGAGGCTGTGTGTTTGGAAGACTGTCCCTTTAAATCACTCTTGTCCATTTAAACAGTGTCTGTTCCTTTAAATCTTGTGCCTGGCGCTTTAAATAGCTCTTATTTCCATTTCCTAGTTTTGCTCAGATCTTTCAGCTTGCTTTTAAAAAATTGTTTTCATACTTAGGATGGATTTAATCTTTCAAGTGGTTATTCCAACTCTCCTGGGGTATAGGGGAGCAGCCAGTGTCCCTCTTGTATGTGTTTTTAGTTTGATACATTTATAAATTGTGATACGATTGTCATTGTAGTGATATTTATCAAATTATGTCATTATAGTAAAACACTATTTTTTTATATTCATTATACTATGAATCAGATCTCTATGGCTTATTTACTACTCAATACAAGTTTGCACCTTTAAACACCATCACTCTTATCCAGCTCGCCCATCTTGTGGTAGCCACCCTTTTACTGTTTTTTACAAGTTTAACTTTTTTAGATTCCACTTACAAGTGACATCACACAGTACTTATCTTCTGTTTGACTTATTTAACTTAGTATAGTATGCTCAAGGTCCATCCATGTTGTCACAAATGGGAGGATATTTTCCTTTCTCATGGATTAATTTTCTCTGTTGCATGGCTGCACCATATCATTTTTTTAAATTTTGGTATCATTAATCTACAATTACATGAAGAACATGATGTTTACTAGACTCCCCCCTTCACCAAGTCCCCCCACATACCCCTTCACAGTCACTGTTCATCAGCGTAGTAAGATGCTATAAAATCACTACTTGTCTTCACTGCATTGTACAGCCCTCCCCGTGCCCCCCCACACACTATACATGCTAATTGTAATGCCCCCTTTCTTTTTCCCAGCCCTTGTCCCTCCCTTTCAAACCCATCCTCCCCAGTCCCACTCCTTTTGGTAACTATTAGTCCATTCTTGGGTTCTGTGATTCTGCTGCTGTTTTGTTCCTTCAGTTTTCCTTTGTTCTTATACTCCACATATGAGTGAAATCATTTGGTACTTGTCTTTCTCCACCTGGCTTATTTCACTGAGCATAATACCCTATAGCTCCATCCATGTTGTTGCAAATGGTAGGATCTGTTTTTCTCTTATGGCTGAGTAATATTCCATTGTGTATATGTACCACATCTTCTTTATCCATTCATCTACTGATGGACATTTAGGTTGCTTCCATATCTTGGCTATTTTAAATAGTGCAGCCATACACATAGGGGTGCATCTGTCTTTTTCAAACTGGAGTGCTGCATTCTTAGGGTAAATTCCTAGAAGTGGAATTCCTGGGTCAAATGGTATTTCTATTTTGAGCATTCTGAGGAACCTCTATACTGCTTTCCACAATGGTTGAACTAATTTACATTCCCACCAGCAGTGTAGGAGGGTTCCCCTTTCTCCACAACCTCGCCAACATTTGTTGTTGATTGTATTTTCGATGATGGCTATCCTTACTGGTGTGAGGTGATATCTTATTGTGGTTTTAATTTGCATTTCTCTGATGACAAGCGATGTGGAACATCTTTTCATGTGTCTGTTGGCCATATGAATTTCTTCTTTAGAGAACTGTCTTTACAGCTCCTCTGCCCATTTTTTAATTGGATTATTTGCATTTTTGTTTGTTGAGGGGTGTGAGCTCTTTATACATTTTGGATGTCAGCCCTTTATCGGATCGGTCATTTATGAATATATTATCCCACACTGTAGGATACCTTTTTGTTCTACTGATGGTGTCCTTCACTCTACGGAAGCTTTTTAGCTTGATATAATCTCACTTGTTCATTTTTGCTTTTGTTTCCCTTGCCTGGGGAGATATGTTCATGAAGAAGTCACTCATGTTTATGTCTATGAGATTTTTGCCTATGTTTTTTCTAAGAGTTTTATGGTTTCATGACTTACATTCAGGTCTTTGATCCATTTTGAGTTTACTTTTGTATATGGGGTTAGACAGTGGTACAGTTTCATTCTCTTACATGTAGCTGTCCAGTTTTGCCAGCACCATCTGTTGAAGAGACTGTCATTTCCCCATTGTATGTCCATGGCTCCTTTATGGTATATTAATTGGCCATATATGTTTGGGTTAATGTTTGTGCACCATATCATTTTTTATTCATTCATTCATTTATGGACATTTGGGTTGTTTGACTGTCTTGGCTATTGTGAATAATGCTGTAATAAACATGGGAGTACATATATCTTGTCAAAATCCTGTTTTCATTTCATTTGGGTATATACCAGAAGTGGAATTGCTGGATCATATGGTAGGTCTATTTTCCTTTTTTTTTTTTTTGAACCACCATATTGTTTTCCATAAAATTCCACCAAATTTTATTCTAGTTTTATAGTGTGGTTGTGAAGCAGGCCATAGGGGGCAGAGAGACTCAGGGTTCAAACCAAAAAGTATGGGATAACAGGATGCTTTCAGAGTGCAAAAAAACAGGATGAGCATGGTTCAAAACAAAAAGTACGAAACAACAGGATGCTTGCAGACTGGGCAATAGCAAACAGAAAGTCTTGTGGTCTGCCTACCAAGTTAATTTCCTCTCAGGAGGAAACTTTTTTCTTTCCCTCACCAGGCATATACAACCCAGCCCATTAGGCAAATTACCCACACCAACACCAATGAATATTCCAATTAGGTTCCACCCCACAGCGGACTAGATCCCTTATAAGAGACCCAACTCACATACTCGGGCACTACTCATCCCTGGAACATGTCCACACTCCCTTTTTGAGTGTGAACTTTAGCTTTAATAAACTCATGTTTGCTTGCACCTGCTTTACCTGCTCTTGAATTTCTTATACCTGCCTGTGAACTCTTTCTTGACTAGAGTCAGCAACACTCACCAGGGGTTGAGGTCTCAACTACCTGATAGGGAGACCTCCCTAGGTTGGATTTCCCAACAAGAGTTGGACCAATTTACATTCTCACTAACAATGTATGGGATTCCCTTGTCACCACATCCTATTCTGCACTTGTTGTCTTTTGTCCTGATGATAACCATTCTGACAGATGTGAGGTAATGTTTCATTATGATCTTGATTTTTATTTCCCTGATTAGAGATGTTGAGAGTATTTTCATGTATTTGTTGGTCATTCTGATATCATCTTTGGAGAAATGTGTATGTACATCTTCTGCCCAATTTTTAATTGAATTACTTGTTTTTTCTTACTGAGTTGAGTTATTAATATATTTTGGATATTAATCCCTTATCTGATAGATGGTTTGAAATAATGTTTCTCCATTCAGTAGGTTGTCTTTTCATTATGCTAATTGTTTCTTTTGCTGTGCAGATTTTGAGTTTGATGTAGATGTACCATTTGTTTTTTCTTTTGTTGTTTGTGCTTTTGGCACCATGCACAAAAAATTATTGCCAAGACCAATATAAATGAGCTTCCTCCCTAAATTTTATTCTAGTTTTATAGTGTCAAGTCTTATGCTTAAGTATGATCCATTTTTTTTTTGTAGATAATTATTTTTTATTGAAGGGTAGTTGACACACAGTATAAGATTACATTAGTTTCAGGTGTACAACACAGAGATTCAACATTTATATACATGATAATTCTAGGTACCAGCTAACACCATACCAAGTTGTTACAATATTTTGACTATATTCCTTATGCTATACATTATGTCCCGGTTACTTATTTATTTTAAAATTGGAAGTGTGCACTTTTTTTTTTTTTTGATGGTGTGGTGAGGGCATCTCTCATATTTATTGATCAAATGGTTGTTAACAACAATAAAATTCTGTATAGGGGAGTCAATGCTCAATGCACAATCATTAATCCACCCCAAGCCTAATTTTCAACAGTCTCCAATCTTCTGAAGCATAACGAATAAGTTCTTACATGGAGAACAAAATCTTACATAGTGAATAAGTTACATGGTGAACAGTACAAGGGCAGTCATCACAGAAAGTTTTGGTTTTGCTCATGTATTATGAACTATAAACAGTCAGTTCAAATATGAATAATCATTTGATTTTTATACTTGATTTATATGTGGATACCACATTTCTCTCTTTATTATTATTATTTTTAATAAAATTCTGAAGTGGTAGGTAGATACGAGATAAAGGTAGAAAACATAGTTTAGTGTTGTAAGAGAGCAAATGTAGATGATCAGGTGTGTGCCTGTAGACTATGTGTTAATCCAAGTTAGACAAGGGCAATAAAACATCCACGTATGCAGAAGATTTCTCTCAGAACAGGGGGGTGAGGTTCTAAGCCTCACCTCCGTTGATCCCCAATTTCTCACCTGATGGCCCCCCTGCGACTGTGCCTGTCTTAGGTTGTTCCTCCCTTGAGGAATCTTACCAGTCTCTGGATAACCAGTCATCCTCCAGGGCCATACAGGGAAATATAAAGTTGGTAAGTGAGAGAGAAGCCTTATTGTTTGAAAAGGTTAACTTTTTACTTTGCATATTTATGCCCTGTGGCTTCTATGACCAGCATTTGTCTTGAGGTATCTTTACCACTTGGAAGAATTATGATGCTCGGTAAATTTGATATGAGGCAAGAATTCTATTTAAGGGTTGTAATTAGGAAGGAAGAAGAAAAGTTATAGAAGTAGCAGATGGAAGAAAACATGGGAAGATTGATTATTTCTTTGACATATCTTCTTGTAGAGTAACTTCAGCATGGATAGGTTTTAAACTACTAATTAAATTGCGCACACACATTAACATAATAGGAGTATAGTTACATAACCAAAGCATACCTGTAATTACCAGCCATCTCCAGTGAAACCAAGAAAACCAGTTAGGCACCTTAGGCATTTGTGAAAACTTATCTATGATATGGTGGATATTGTCCAACTGAACTTGAACAGTCTGAGAGAAATCAGACAAATTAAAAACACCCATTCCTGGGGACTGTTCACATCCCATATGTTCTTTTAACAGTAAATAGTCTGTAGTTGTAAGATTTTGGAGCGCTACAATTTGCACTTCTCCTAATTCTTGTTTGAGTTCCAACAGTATAGATCCAGTCAAATTTGTTGTTTTACTGTATGCACAGGCCAGTTTAGATATCTCCTTCCTCATTCCCATGGCAAGTCCAGGAACTGGTGGGATGAGTGCATCTACACCTGTTGCAGTGCGTGGATATTTGTTGGGGTTTTTTGATGATCATCTTCTGGCATGAGTCTTCCAAAGAGTGCTGATGTTGGAAGTCCTTTTTCATATCGTATCTTAGTTCATTTTTGGGGTAGCCAAATTAGGCTTTGATCCTCTGTATAAACACAAGCAGTCCCTTTGCCTACACTTTTATATGACCTTTATACCCTTGTGCAGGACTCATTGGAGGTCTCCACACAGGAACTGCCTTTTTTTTTTTTTTTGGTATCATTAACCTACACTTACATGACGAATATTATGTTTACTAGGCTCTCCCCTATACCAGGTCCCCCCTATAAACCACTTTACAGTCACTGTCCATCAGCATAGCAAATGTTGCAGAATCACTACTTGCCTTTTTTGTGTTGTACAGCCCTCCCCTTTCTCCCACCCCCCCATGCATGCTAATCTTAATAAACCTCTTCTTCCCCCCCCTTATCCCTCCCTACCCACCCATCCTCCCCAGTCCCTTTCCCTTTGGTACCTGTTAGTCCATTCTTGAGTTCTGTGATTCTGCTGCTGTTTTGTTCCTTCAGTTTTTCCTTTGTTCTTATACTCCACAGATGAGTGAAATCATTTGGTATTTCTCTTTCTCCACTTGGCTTGTTTCACTGAGCATAATACTCTCCAGCTCCATCCATGTTGCTGCAAATGGTAGGATTTGCCCTTTTCTTATGGCTGAGTAGTATTCCACTGTGTATATATACCACCTCTTCTTTATCCATTCATCTATTGATGGACATTTAGGTTGCTTCCAATTCTTGGCTATTGTAAATAATGCTGTGATAAACATAGGGGTGCATTGGTCTTTCTCATACTTGATTGCTGCATTCTTAGGGTAAATTCCTAGGAGTGCAATTCCTGGGTCAAATGGTAAGTCTGTTTTGAGCATTTTGATGTACCTCCATGCTGCTTTCCACAATAGTTGAACTAGTTTACATTGCCACCAGCAGTGTACGAGGGTTCCCCTTTCTCCACAGCCACGCCAACATTTGTTGTTGTTTGCCTTTTGGATGGCAGCCATCCTTACTTGTGCGAGGTGAAACCTCATTGTAGTTTTAATTTGCATTTCTCTGATAATTAGCGATGTGGAGCATCTTTTCATGTGTCTGTTGACCATTTGTATTTCTGTTTTGAAGAACTGTCTGTTCAGTTCCTCTGCCCATTTTTTAATTGGGTTATTTGTTTTTTGTTCGTTGAGGCGTGTGAGCTCTTTATATATTCTGGAAGTCAAGCCTTTATCGGGTGTGTCATTTTCAAATATATTCTCCCATACTGTAGGGTTCCTTTTTGTTCTGTTGATGGTGTCTTTTGCTGTACAGAAGCTTTTCAGCTAAATATAGTTCCACTTATTCATTTTTGCTATTGCTTTCCTTGCCCAGGGAGATATGTTCAAGAAGAGGTCACTCATGTTTATGTCTAAGAGGTTTTTGCCTATGTTTTCTTCCAAGAGTTTAATGGTTTCATGACATGCATTCAGGTCTTTGATCCATTTTGAGTTTACTTTTGTATATGGGGTTAGACAATGGTCCAGTGTCATTCTCCTACATGTAGCTGTCCAGTTTTGCCAGCACCATCTGTTGAAGAGACTGTCCTTTCGCCATTGTATGTCCATGGCTCCTTTATCAAATATTAATTAACCATATAAGTCTGGGTTAATGTCTGGATTCTATAGCCTGTGCCATTGGTCTGTGGCTCTGTTCTTGTGCCAGTACCAAATTGTCTTGTTTACTATGGCTTTATTGTAGAGCTTGAATTTGGGGAGTGAGATTCCCCCTATTTTATTCTTCTTTCTCTGGATTGCCTTGGCTATTCGGGGTCTTTGGTGTTTCATATGAATTTTTGAATTATATGTTCCAGTTCATTGATGAATGTTGCTGGTAGTATCATAGGGATTGCATCAAATCTGTATATTGCTTTGGGGGCAGGATGGCCATTTTGATTATATTAATTCTTCATAGCCACGAGCATGGGATGAGTTTCCATCTGTTAGTGTCCCCTTTAATTTCTCTTAAGAGTGACTTGTAGTTTTCAGAGTATAAGTCTTTCACTTCTTTGGTTAGGTTTATTCCTAGGTATTTTATTTTTTTTGATGCAATTGTGAATGGAGTTGTTTTCATGATTTCTCTGTTTTTTCATTGTTAGTGTATAGGAAAGCGACAGATTTCTGTGTATTGATTTTGTATCCTGCACCTTTGCTGTATTCCGATATCAGTTCTAGTAGTTTTAGGGTGGAGTCTTTCGGGTTTTTTATGTACAGTATCATGTCATCTGCAAATAGTGACAGTTTAACTTCTTCTTTACCAATCTGGATTTCCTGTATTTCTTTGTTTTGTCTGATTGCCATGGCTAGGACCTCCAGTACTATGTTAAATAAAAGTGGGGAGAGTGGGCATCCCTGTCTAGTTCCCGATCTCAGAGGAAATGCTTTCAGCTTCTCTCTGTTCAATATAATGTTGGCTGTGGGTTTATCATAGATGGCCTTTATTATGTTGAGGTACTTGCCCTCTATTCCCATTTTGCTCAGAATATTTATCAAGAATGGATGTTGAACTTTGTCAAATGCTTTTTCAGCATCTATGGAGATGATCATGTGGCTTTTGTCTTTCTTTTTGTTGATTTGGTGAATGATGTTGATGGACTTTAGAATGTTGTACTATCCTTGCATCCCTGGAATGAATCCCAATTGGTCATGGTGTATGATCCTTTTGATGTATTTTTGGATTAGGTTTGCTAATTTTTTGTTGAGTATTTTTGCATCTACATTCATCAGGGATATTGGTCTGTAGTTTTCTTTTTTGGTGGAGTCTTTGCCTGGTTTTGGTATTAGGTTTATGTTAGCTTCATAGAATGAGTTTGGGAGTATTCCCTCCTCCTCTATTTTTTGGAAAACTTTAAGGAGAATGGGTATTATGTCTTCCCTGTATGTCTGATAAAATTCCGAGGTTAAACCATCTCACTTGGGGATTTTGTTCTTTTGTAGTTTTTTTATTACCGCTTCAATTTCGTTTCTGGTAATTTGTCTGTTTAGATTTTTTGTTTCTTTCTGCGTCAATCTTGGAAGGTTGTATTTTTCTAGGAAGTTGTCCATTTCTCCTAGGTTTCCCAGCTTGTTAGAATATAGGTTTTCATAGTATTCTCTAATAATTCTTTTTATTTCTTTGGGGTCCGTCGTGATTTTTCCTTTCTCGTTTCTGATACTGTTGATTTGTGTTGACTCTCTTTTCCTCTTTATAAGTCTGGCTAGAGGTTTATCTATTTTGTTTATTTTCTCAAAGAACCAGCTCTTGGTTTCATTGATTTTTGCTATTGTTTTATTCTTCTCAATTTTATTTATTTCTTCTCTTATATTTATTATGTCCCTCCATCTGCTGACCTTAGGCCTCATTTGTTTTTCTTTTTCCATTTTCGATAATTGTGACATTAGACCATTCATTTGGGATTGTTCTTCCTTTTTTAAGTATGCTTGGATTGCTATATACTTTCCTCTTAAGACTGCTTTTGCTGTGTCCCACAGAAGTTGGGGATTAGTGTTGTTGTCATTTGTTTCCATATATTGCTGGATCCCCATTTTGATTTGGTCATTGATCTATTGATTATTTAGGAGCGTGTTGTTAAGCCTTCTTGTGTTTGTGAGCCTTTTTGCTTTCTTTGTACAGTTTATTTCTAGTTTTATGCCTTTGTGGTCTGGAAAGTTGGTTGGTAGGATTTCAATCTTTTGTAATTTACTGAGGCTCTTTTTGTGTCCTAGTATGTGGTCTATTCTGGAGAATGTTCCATGTGCACTTGAGAAGAATGTATATTCTGTTGCTTTTGAATGTAGAGTTCCATAGATGTCTATTAGGTTCATCTTCTCTACTGTTTTGTTCAGTGCTTCTGTGTCCTTACTTATTTTCTGCCCGGTGGATCTATCCTTTTGGGTGAGTGGTTTGTTGATGTCTCCTAGAATGAATGCATTGCAGTCTATTTCCCCCTTTAGTTCTGTTAGTATTAGTTTCACATATGCTGGGGCTCCTGTGTTGGGTGCATATATATTTAGAATGGTTACATCCTCTTGTAGGACTGAGCCGTTTATCATTATGTAGTGTCCTTCTTTATCTCTTCTTACTTTCTTTGTTTTGAAGTCTATTTCGTCTGATATTAGTACTGAAACCCCTGCTTTCTTCTCGCTGTTGTTTGCCTGAAATATGTTTTTCCACCCCTTGACTTTTAGTCTGTGCATGTCTTTGGTTTTGTGGTGAGTTTCTTGTAAGCAGCATATAGATGAGTCTTGCTTTTTTATCCATTCTATTACTCCGTGTCTTTTGATTGGTGCATTCACTCCATTAACATTTAGGGTGACTATTGAAAGATATGTACTTATTGCCATTTCAGGCTTTAAATTCGTGGTTACCAAAGGTTCAAGGTTAGCCTCTTTAGTATCTTACTGCCTAACTTAGCTCGCTTATTGAGCTGTTATATATACTGTCTGGAGATTCTTTTCTTCTCTCCCTTCTTATTTCTCCTCCTCGATTCTTCATATGTTGGGTGTTTTGTGTTGTGCTCTTTCTAGGTGTGCTCCCATCTAGAGCAGTCCCTGTAAGATGTCCTGTAGAGGTGGTTTGTGGGAAGCAAATTCCCTCAGCTTTTGTTTGTCTGGGAATTGTTTAATCCCACCATTATATTTGAATGATAGTCGTGCTGGATACAGTATCCTTGGTTCAAGGCCCTTCTTTTTCATTGCATTTAATATATCATGCCCTTCTCTTCTGGCCTGTAGGGTTTCTGTCGAGAAGTCTGATGTTAGCCTGATGAGTTTTCCTTTTTAGGTGACCTTTTTCTCTCTAGCTGCCTTTAAAATTCTTTCCTTGTCCTTGATCTTTGTCATTTTAATTATTATATGTCTTGGTTTTGTCCTCCTTGGATCGTTTCTGTTGGGAGTTCTGTGTATTTCCGTGGTCTCTTCAATTATTTCCTCCTCCAGATTGGGGAAGTTTTCAGCAATTATTTCTTCCAAGATACTTTCCATCCCTTTTTCTCTCTTCTTCTTCTTCTGGTACCCTTATAATACGGATATTGTTCCTTTTGGATTGGTCACACAGTTCTCTTAACATTGTTTCATTCCTGTAGATCCTTTTATATCTGTCTATGTCAGTTTCTATGTGTTCCTGTTCTCTGGTTTCAATTCCATCAATGGCGTCTTGCATCCTATCCATTCTGTTGATAAACCCTTCCAGAGTTTGTTTCATTTCTGTAATCTCTTTTCTGGCATCTGTGATCTCCCTCCGGACTTCATCCCATATCTCTTGCATATTTCTCTGCATCTCTGTCAGCATGTTTATGATTCTTATTTTGAATTCTTTGTCAGGAAGACTGGTTAGGTCTGTCTCCTTCTCTGGTGTTGTCTCTGTGATCTTTGTCTGCCTGTAGTTTTGCCTTTTCATGGTGATAGGAATAGTTTGCAGAGCTGGGACGAGTGACGGCTGGAAGAACTTCCTTTCTTGTTGGTTTGTGGCCCTCTTCTCCTGGGAGAACAGCGACCTCTAGTGGCTTGTGCTGGTTAGTTGCGCAAGGACAGGGCTTCTGCTTCCTGCCCGGCTGCTATGGAGTTTATCTCTGCTGTTGCTGTGGGCGTGGCCTGGCTCAGGCTGCTCCTCCAAAATTGTGGAGTTGCATTGGAGGGGGAGCGGCCTGGAGGCTATTTATCTCTGTAAGGGGCCTCCGAACTCCCTGCAGCCCAGGGGATTAACATGCCCATAGATCCCTGGATTCTCTACCTCTGGATTAAGTGTCCCGCCCTCCCCCTATAAGACTTCCAAAAAGCACCTGACAAAACAAAACGACCACAAAAAAAAAAATTTTTAATTAAAAAAGTAAAAAATAAAAATAAAAATAAAAAATGTCCGCTCGTTTTTCTTTGTTCTCCGGCGCCAGCCTCAGGCCTCTGCTCACCGGGCTTGCTTCCCTGTTTCCCTAGTATTGGGGTCCCTATCCCTTTAAGACTTCCAAAAAGCGCTCGCCAAAACAAAACAGAAAAAAAAATATGTGGCCGCTCACTTTTCTTATGTCCTCCAGTGCCAGGTCTCCAGTACCCACTCACTGTTCTTGCTGCCCTGTTTCCCTAGTATCCAGTGCCCCCGTGCATGCACTGTGTCTGCGCTCTGACCCGGATGGCTGGGGCTGGGTGTTCAGCAGTCCTGGGTTCCTTCTCCCTCCCGCTCTGCCTACTCTTCTCCCGCTGGGAGCTGGGGGGAGGGGCGCTTGTGTCCCTCGGGGCTGGGTCTTGTATCTTACCCCCTTTATGAGGCACTGGGTTCTCACAGGTGTGGATGTGGTCTCGATGTTGTCCTCTGTCCTCTGGTCTTTATTCTAGGAAGAGTTGTCTTTGTTATATTTTCATAGATATATGTGGTTTTGGGAGGAGATTTCCGCAGCTCTACTCACACCACCATCTTGGCTCCAACGGGTATGATCCATTTTGAGTTATTTTTTTGTGAGTGATGTGAGATAGGAGTCCAATTTCAATTTTCTTCATGTCTTTCTCCAGTTTTCCCAGCACCATTTTTTAAATAGATTTTCCTTTTTCTCTTGGGTATCCTGGGTTCCCTTGTAGAATATTACTTCACTGTGTATGCCAAGGCTTAATTCTGAGCCCTCCATTCTGTTCCAATGGGCAATGTGTCTATTTTTGTGCCAATATCATACTGTTTTCATTACTATGGCTTAGTAGTATAGTTTGAAGTTTTGAAGTGTTATACCTCTGGCTTTGTCATTTTTTTTAGCAGGATTCTTTTGGCTATTCAGGGTCTTATGGTTCCACATGAATTTTAGGATTATTACTATATTTCTTTGAAGAATATCTTTGGTATTATGGTGATTGTGTTGAATCTGTAGATGGCTTTGGGTACCATATTTATTTTAAAAATATTAATTATTCCAGTCTATGAGCATGGATATCTTTCAGTTTGTGTCTTTGATTTCTTTCAGCAAAGTTTATTTTCACTGTACAGATTTTTCACTACTTTGGTTAAATTTATTCCTAAGTATTTTATTATTGTTGATGCAATTATGAATGGGTGGTTTTCTTTATTTTTTTCAGATGCTTCATCATTAGTGTAAAGGAAGGCATTGATTCCTTTATGTGGATATTTTACCCTACCATGTTACTGATATCACTGATTAATTATAACAATTTTTGACTGCTTCTTTGGGATTTATATATATAAATATATAATGATATCATCAGTAAATAATAATTTTGCTTCTTTTTCAATTTAGATCTTATTTCTCTGTCTTACCTAACTGAAGCAGGAGATGCTTTCCTTCATTGCTCTTTGCCTGCCTACTTCCCCTTCCTTTCCCACTCCCAAGTCACTGTGGCACTCTTCAGAGAAAGTAACTGGTCATTTCTGCTGCAGAGCACATGGCTGGGCAGACCTCCACTCACTCCCTTCACCATCTACCTACTCTGCCAGGAAGTTCATGTTGGATCATTGTTGGACCAGCCACTCTTTCTCTGCCTCCGCTGCTGCTGGGTTTGCTGCCATTGTCCTTACTCTGTCACCTCCTCCACAGTCCAACCCATCCGATTCTGGGTACGCAAATGGATGCAATTCTGGATTATCCTGGTTTGTTATGCATAGGTGATTTCTTTTGTTTTACTTTCAGTTATAGATGTCTAATTAGATGTAAATCAAAGGGGAGAGAGAAAAAAGGAACAACTCATGCTGCCCTGATGCTGACATCCACCTCCCTCCTTCATCTGAGAAATTTTATTTGGTCTGATTTTGCTTGGGCTGATGTTTCATAATGGGATGGGAGGACCAAGAACATGGAAGAATTCTATCAGAATTTATTTTTCTTCCTTTATTTCTTTTTACTCACTGTTATATTGTAGTCTTTCTAATATATAGTTTTGCATCAAAATTCTATAGTTATGAGATTATTTAATATCATTTGGAGAGGAGATTTGTGGAAATTATTTACTATAAATCTGCCATTGTCTTTACTTACATAAAGTGCTCTTAAGGCTTTTTTTAGTTCACTGCTTACTTCACCAGCCTTTTATCTCAGTTTATTTTTTCATTTTATTTCATCATTTTTTCCCAGTTTATTTTATATTTCCTTAATTTCCTTGAAAGTGTAAAAATTTGGTCTGGAAAATTCTCTTCTCTTTGTTCTTCTGTAACACATGTATGTACATATGAGATATAGGCCCTCAGTCACCCTGGTTCTTGCCTAGTGACATCCTTGGGTAGTTTTTTCTCACACTGTACTAGGGTTATTCTGTGTGACCTGAAAAATAAGGCAGATTTCACTTCAGAAATTAGATTATAAAAGGATAAGCCCTGTGGAGAGGCTCATGTGCAGTGGAACCAAGCTTCCTTCAAACTGCCATGTGAACAACTTTGGAAGTAGATCCTCCCTTCCCTACCTATGCCTCATGAGAGACCCTGAGACTCAGCTATCCAGTAAGATACTCCAGATTCCTAACTAAGAATTCTGGGACATACTGATGTTTGCTATTTTGAGCTGCTAAGATTGAAGATAATTCATTATGCAGAATTAGATCATTAATATGTGTTCATTTTCCTTTACCATTTCAGCATTTTTACTGTCATTTTCTATTCTTTATCTGTATGGGTACCACTTCTCTGAGTCCTTTATTTTGAACCATGGGTCTTATTTAGTATTCTTTTTGAATGTTCATCTTGAGTGTTCAATATTCATGAATTTGGTCCAGCTGATTTTTTCTTGATTGAAAGATGGGAAACAGAGCTGGCATATAGATATTAAGCTAATTCTATAGGTACTCAAAATTATATATTTGATATACTTCCTGAAATGTTTATACTAAGTATATTTCCTGTTTTACATGTACTTTTGTTTATGTGTATGTGTGCATATTTACTTCTATGCAATATTATCAAAGAACAGTTCCATCACAAGGATCCCTTATGGTACCCTATCATAGACACAGACACTTCCCTCCCCTTCTCAACGCTCCCTGGCAACCATTCATTGGTTATCTATATAATGTTGTCATTTAAAAAATGTTATATAAATGGAGTCATACAGCATATGATTTTTTGAGATTGATTTTTTTTACTCAGAGTATTTCATGGAGGTTCATCTAAGTTGTTGACTAAATCCAGAGTTTTATCTTTTTACTGGTGAGTAGTATCCCATACCATGAATGTGCCATAGTTTCTTTAACCATATACCCATTGAAGTGCATATGGGTTGCTCTCAGTTTTTGGCTATTATGAATATGCCTCTTGTGGACTTCACAGAAAGATTCTTACATGAATGTATTTTTATTTCTTGTGTAACATTCTACAGTACAGATGTTGAGCATATGGTAAGTACATGTTTAATTTGTAAGAAACTGTCATACAGTTTTCCAGAGTGGCTGCATTGCTTTATGCTCACACCAGTAACATATGGTTGATCCAGTTTCTCTTTATCTTTACCAATATTTGGTGCTGTCACTATGCTGTTATAAAAGCACTCTGATAAGAGTTTAGGGATATCTCATTGAGACTTTAATTTTAATTTCCCTGTTTCTACTTTTGTTGAACATCTTTCATGTGATTACTGGTCTTCTTATATCCTCTTCACTGATATTTCAGTTCATGTATTTTGCCTATTTTCTAATTGGGTCTTTTAAAGTCATGAGTTTTGAAAGTTCTTCACAGATTCTAGGATTCTAGTTATAAGTCTTGCTGCATATGCAGTTTATAAATGTTTTCTGCTGGTCTGTAGCTTTATTTTTATACTCTTAAAAGGAAAGTTTGAAAAGAAATTTTTTTTCATTTTTATGAGTCTAATTTATAATTTTTTCTTTTTAGGTACCATGCCTTAGGTTTCAAGTATGTCTTTGTCTAGCTCTCTATATTGAATACTTTCTCATATATTTTTTCTAAAAGGTATGTAGTTTACATAGTACATTTAAGCTTGTGATCTACATTTAACTGATTTTTATAAAAGGAATGATGCTTAGGTCAATGTTTATTTATTTTGTCTATGGATGTTCAATTGCTCCTGCTACTTGCTGACAAGGCTATCCCTCCTCTATTCAATTGCTTTCCCACATTTATAAAATAAATGGGTATAGCTTTGTGGGTTACTCATTTTCTAAATTAGGTTGCTAGTTTCCTTTCTTTTAAAATGTGAGGATTCAGTATATATTCAGGATACAAGTCTTTTCTCAAATATGTGACTTGCAAAGACATTCTCACAAGTATGTAGCTTGTCTTAGCTTGTCTTCTCATTCTCATAACAATGTATTTCTCAGAGGAAGTAATTTTTTTTAAATTTTGATGAAGTCAACTTTATTATGTTCTTGGTGTCATACCTAACTCCATGTCATGGAAAGCTTCTTCTATGTTTTCACTAAATGTTTTATAGTTTTACATTTTTATTTGGATCTGTGATTCATTATGAGATTGTATAAGGTATGAGCTATAGAATAAAGTTCATTTTTTTGTTTTGAATGTGGATGTTCAGTTGATCCAAAACAATCTATTGGAAAGGCTATGCTATTTTTCATTTAATTATTTATGCACTTTTGTCAAACTCAATTGACCATATTTGTATGGGCCTATTTCTGGACTCTATTCTGTTCCATTGATCTAAGTGTCGATCTCTTCACCAATACCACATACTATCTTTATTATTATAGGTTTATAGTAAATATTGAAATTGGTTACTCTAATTTCTCTAAATTATCATTCTTTTTTGAAATTGTTATGACTCTTAGTTTCCTTGCACTTTCACAACCTTTAGAATCCACTTCCCTGTATCCATAAAACACAGTACTAGGGTATAAAGGAAATTTTGTCAAATTATGTATTAGTTTCCTATTGCTGTTATAACAAAAAGTCATGAGCTTAGTGGCATAAAAATAACACAAATTTGTTATCTTCTAACCCGACAGGCCAGGAATTCACAATTGGTCTCCCAGGGCTAAAATGAAGATATCATCAAGATTGCATCACTTCTGGAGGCAATAAGAGCCATTTTATTTCCTTGCTTTTCCAACTTCTGAGAGTCTGAGTGTATTTCTTGACTCATAGTCCCCTTCCTCTATCTTGATAACTGGCAATGTCAGATGGAATCACTCCGATGCTCTTGCTTCTTTCTTTCACTTATAAGAATGATGTGATTACAGTGGGTACACATGAATAATCCTGAATAATCTCCCCATCTCAAGGTATTTCCCTGTCTACAAAGATGATGCCATAGAAGGAAACATTCACAGGTTCTCGGTAATAAAATGTGTACACTTTTGATGGGTCATTATTCTGTCTACCAAATATCTAAAGACAAATTTGGAGAAAATTGAAATTTTTATTTGTTGATTTTTCCAACCCATAAACATTATATGTTTCAGCATTTTTTAGGTCTTTGTATTTTCTTTCATGAATGTTTTGTAGTTTACAACATATAGATCCTATATATGTTTCATTAGAATTTGGTGCTATTTTAAATGTCTCTTTGTTTTTTATTAATTTAGATTTTCAGTTGTTTAATGCTACTATACAGAAGTTAATTGATTTTTATGTATGGGAAGTCTATTCTGAAACCTTGATAAGCTCACTTATTATTTCTAGGATTTAAAAACATCTATTCTTCAGTGTTTTCTATGTAGATAATCACTTTGGAAGATTAGATGATTGATCTGAACCTTTTTTTTTCCTGTCCAATGTCAATATCCAAAGCTACAAATTTCCCTGTAAAAGGTGCCTCAGTTACTGCAAAGAAATTGTGATTTTCTGTTTTGGGTATTTTTTTAAAATACTGGTTTACCCCTAAATGTTTTCTTTGACTGACTGTGGTTTATAAATGTGTTAATTAATTTTCAAATATTTGGGGATTTCCCAGATATATTTTGTTTATTGAAAATTAATTTAGAGGAGTGATATCAGTAAGATGGTAGGTAGACTAGGAGATTTCTACCATCCTCCTCCTGAAGAACACCTATTTTGACAAACAGCTATGGATGAAAGTACCTTTATGGAAGTCTATGAGTCCAGCGGAGAAGTTCCAGCACATTGTTGGACAAAAATTCCAAGATTAGATGAATTGAAGAGGGTAAGAGCACATTTTATTTGTCTATGTCATACCTCCTACATGGCAGCACAGCTCAGTTCTAAGACAGACCTTCTTGGATTGATTTCTTTCATTAGGAAAATTGAGAACATGTGACTGCCAGCTTAACTAACTGCAGGATGCTGCTAAAGAGGTTCATTTCTCTTCTGCCCCATCCAGAATACTAAATTGTGAGTTTCATGACTTGGAGGAAGTGAACAGCTGGGAGAATAGCAGCCAGAGCCCAGAATGGAAAACATAAAAAGGACACGGATCCTGCTAACTGTTTCATGGACTTCATCAGGAAGCCCACCCATGAGCTGCTGGAGACATCTCACCTACAGATCTCCCCAAATGGTCACAGACACCCTCAATGCTTACTACACCTCAACCATATACTCCCCACTCCATGGCTAGCTCTCTATGCATTCCCATGATGGTGGAAAATGTGAAACTTTACAGACAGCTAGTGACCACGTGCAAAAAGCCAACCTGAATCTATGGGCCTTTGAGAAACCACAAATTTGAGCATTTAGTATTGCCCTAGGGAAAGCAACAAGTAAGCTGACAGCACTCAGCCTGGCTTGGCAAGATCAAGTAGCCAGTGATTCTGTAACATGTTCCTTTGTTCACAGATAGTAACTGAAGTAGTTGGGGTGAGGATTTAATTATATGGGTAACTGTGGAAGCACTGTGTTGTATACTTGAAGCCAATAAAATATTGTATGTCAACTATGTTTCAATAAGAAAAAAAGGGCATATAAGCTTCAGAATTCTGCCCCAAGAGGGAACAAGGAGTGTGAAATAGGTGAACCCATAGAAAATGTCTGACAAAGCCTCAGAACACCTAGCAGTGCTGATAGGTAATTTTTCTGTTGGAACATTTCAATAATGTTTGAAACCTTGATAAGCTCACTTATTATTTCTAGGAATTAAATAATTCCTAGAAGCTGACTGAGTCTTCAAATGTGAAGATAAGATTTCAAGGAACATGAAAAATTGAGGAAGTATGACACCACCAAAGAAACATAATTCTTTTCCAGTAACCAACTCCAAGGAAACAAAGATCTGCAATTTTCCCAATAAATAATTCATAGCAGTTGTTATAATGAAGCCCAGTTAGCTTTAAAAAACACATTAATGCACTTCACTTAAGTCAGGAAAACAACACACAAACAAAATTAAGAGTTAAACTGAGATAGAAATTACTTTTTAAAATACCAAGCAGAAATTCTGGAAATGAAGAATACAATAAATGAAATGAAAAAATACAATAGACATTAACAGTAGACTTGATCATGCAGAAGAACATCAATCATAAGTCATTTGATATTGTCCAGTCAGAGATAAAGAAAAAAAGAAGGTAAAAGAGTAAGAAAGCCACTGTGAATTATAGGATACCATCAAGAGAAACAACTTAACATATGAGAGTCCCAGGAATAGAAGAGAAAGAGAATGGAGCAAAAAGCTTACTTAAAGGTATACTGGATGTAAAGTTCCCAAAATTTGGGAGGAGATTTGGTTATCCAAGTTCATGAAGTTCATAAAAGCTTTCTGCTCTGGTTAGTGTTTGGGTCTTTATTCTCTTGTGTAGGCTCCCATGTACATGTAAAAATTTAGTAAAATTTTTATGTCTTTCTCCTGTTAATATGTCTTCATCAGTTTACTTTTTAGATCCAGGCAGGGGCCCTAACAGGCTTGAGGAAAACCTTTTCCTCCCTTACAGTCACATTTAACTCAGGTCCAGTTCTGGCTTGAACACTTAGTAAATACTTTCCTTACAAACTGCATTGTTTCTCTCTGTGACACGGTTTCCTTACCAAAAATATGGGGAAATAATACTTAAGTCTCAGATTTGTTGTGGCAATAAAGTGACAATGAATGTCATACTTTTTGGTAAACTCTGCTGCTAGTCATAATGTAGACACTCAGCAAGCTAGTATTTGGTATCTTACTACTCCCAGTGATTTGGAGAAGGGGTTGTGGTTGTTTTCCTTCTTATATATACAAAAACAGTAGTATATTACAGCAGTTTAACAGTATTATGACTCCTTTCGGGTTCCTGGACTCATTTCCAATTTGTGTGAGAGGGGTGTCTTTCCACACACACACACACACCAAGCAATTCCTGACCACCAGCAGGGTGTCAAGAGAATTCAACTAAATTCTGATGCTATCCATCTGCCTAGAGAGAGCACTGGATTTCCCAGGTTAAGGGCTCTGTCCTACAAGACTGCCCTCTACTCCCAACTCCAAACACAGGTTGCTGTTGTGCCCAAAGTCATGAATCCCAGAAGACTACCAAGGAGCCAACACCGATGCAAAAGCAAAGAGCTTTTATTCAAGTTAGCTCGAGCTCAATCTCTCATCTACACCAATGCAGTGGCAAGATGCTAGAGAAAGAGAGCGAGTTTCAATACCACAAAGGTTTTATGGGGTTCTAGGGCAGTTGATGGGGTGATGTTCATGGCTCTGGCTCATTGGCTGGACCTAGGGGTAGTTGGTGGGGTGATAGGTTGTGGCTCTGGTCAATTGGCAGGGTCTAAGGGTGGTGGGTGGGCTCCTTGCTCACTGGAGAGGAGAGAGACCAAGCTCTGATTGGGTGAAATAGGAACTGGGTCCCGATTGGCTGAAATAGGATCCAGGTCCCGATTGGTTGAAATAGAATCTGGGAGCTTGCCCTTTCATTCCTCCCTTTCTCTGGATCTTAAGAAGGGGCCTAATCATGGGTGTAATAAGGTTTTGCAGTTGTAAAGAGATAAAGGCTGATACTGTTGTCTTAGCACCATTAGCTGGACTGTATTAATTCTATCTTTAATAAAAGTTATCAGTTTATTGAGGATACATGGTCTAAAGGTAAGCAGGAGTAACAAGATTACTAGGGGCTTGTATTGAGCATGGAGGACTATCAGTTGGATGGCCCCTACGTGGTCTCTGACAATCTGGACCAGCCTGCTGATACAGGGCCCAAGGGTTAGTAACAGGAGTAGGATGGCAAGGGGTCCTTGAATATTAAAGATAATTTCCTGCCTTGATTTCTCTCTGGGACACTGGCGCCTTGGTCCGGGTGCACATCAAAAGACTGCGTGCCCAGCCTCTAAGGTGGGCTGAGATATTGTCTATTTGCTAAAGAATCTTTTTCTACAGCTGGGTCTGCATGCTAAGTCAGTTGCTCAGCTTGCAAAATTACCTAGTCAGATCAGAAGGAGGAAAGACAGCACATAGGTGTGGGCCTTTTAGTATGCTAAAGTGAATCTTATACACGATTACAAATGATTAGCATAATAAAACATGTGCTACTCTTCTTTATCTGAGGAATATTAACTGATCTCACTGAAGAATGATTCTAGAGGTTAATGTTCAACATAGTTTTAGTAGGAGGGGGTTTCCAGCATGTAGTTAGATTGCTCTGATTGCAAATATCCTGCCTTGCTTTCTCCAGAGGCTCTCACCTTATTCTGTCTAAGCTTAAGGTCCCTGTCTCATTCTCTCCTCTACAGATAAAGACTTTAGCTGCTGCTAGGGAAAAGGGGCGATGACCGCTCTGGCTGCTTCGTGCTGAGAAGGGGGCGCAGTAAAGGGTGCAGCTAGGTCTCCATCACTGGTCAGTTGAGAGGGCCTCAGAAGGTTGGTGCTTCTATTCTGGGTTTCATTTCTATTACTATTTGCAGTTTTGTGGCTTCTAGGCAAGATAAAACAAATTGTGTTATTAGGTTAAGTAGCAACATCTGGAGTTGGATTTTCTATTCTGGAAGGACAAACTTAATGAGATTAAGAGTGCATGGCTGAATATGAGAACTAGAAATATGAAGAGTCTAATTGAAAATCATAGGTATTATGGGGAAACTAGAATTCTGGATCAAGTTTACATCTCAATGACTAGTATTAGGATTTAGTATAGATAAGACAGCATTATTGAAACAATACTTTTCTCTAAAATCACCCTTATTTTTATTAGAATTAGGCAGATTAAGAAAATAATTAACAGTTGGCTTGATTATTTGCATAAGTGCAACAAGAAGAGCAATTGATTACATAGGCTCTTTTAAATGTGCTTTGCTGGAACTTTTTGTAAGGAATTTCAGATTGAACCTTTAAAGGCCTCTTGAGGCCAGACAGCCAAGCCAGACTTGCCATCAGGTTTTGCCTGCAGTACCTGTAGATTTGGGTGAATTCCTCTCTTCTCGAGGTCTCCAAGACATCTTGAGGTTACTGTACGTGCCAGGAAGTGACCTTCCTTACTCACCTGGTAAGGCTGCTGGGAACCCTGTAAGCAAGGTACCATGCCAGTTCTTCTAAGGGGCTTTGTTGGCTTTGTAAAGTCAATCTTAGTTCTTTAAAGCTGTTCATATCTGAGTTTATGCACGTGTCTCTCAGGTATGACATTCCAGTCAAAGCCTTGGTAGTATAACCTGTGTTTTTAATTGGTCCTCTTACAAGGAATGCAGGTACTTATTGAACTTATGCAAATAAACATACTGCCATGAAATAAAAATAATCACTGAAAGTTTTTAAATTCTGGAGAGTTCAAGTAGAGAGAAAGATAAATGTTTCAATTCTGCTTATAAAGATAGTCATTTACTAAACTGTTGTCAGCTTAAGAGAAAAAGCTTAAAGCACTTTATCAGCAACATTTGAAACAAAAAGCCACAAAATCATCTTCCTTAGTTTACTTAATCTTATGTAACCAATGCCTGTTCTGCTGAAATCTTGTTCCTTACTAGTAGTTTAGGAGTAATAAAACAGTGACTATAAATGACGAAAGACTTACAAATGACAATGGCTAAAGATCTGATGAGAGCTTACTATAAGACAGTTGACATAAGGAAATTTGGATATTTTTGTAACAAAACATTCAGTAACAAAGTTTAGCATCATTCTCTTTGACAGTGCTTTCTAGGTAATTAAGCAGGTAATTATACATATCAGATAAATAAGCCAAATTAGTCAAATACTTTCTCTAATGAGAAAAATAATTCCTCTGACATGTTCCAGGGGCCCTCTGGAAAATATCAGAGTTAACTAGAGTTAGAAGTACCTTTCTGAATTTGATTTTGGGAAGTTGTCAGAAGAAAGTTTCTTTGGCACTTGATTAAATAGTATTATAGGTTGCTATGAAGCAATTCTTATCCATTTAACCAGAATGACAAAATACTTCAAAGGCAAATAAAGAAATTTACACAGTTGTTAGCAAACTTTAGCTTTTAGTCTTTTTAATATTAAGATATTATTTTCTTAAATACTCTGACAACTCATTGAGACTTTAAGCATGAGAAACTGCTTTGATAAAACAATTAGAGAACTTTTTGCAATCTTTCAATAATAGGAGCAGACTAACAGTTAAGAAAACTGTCTTTTTAACTGAAAACAAAATTCTAATTTTGCTGTGTACTTGATACTGAGACTCATTTGCTTTAATTTTATATAGCATGACCATATTAAATTCTTCTAAAAACTTTCTACAACCTTTATACATTTAGATTTCTCTTTCTAAATAAACAGCTGTACTTTACAATAAAGTTACTTTCTTTTATCAAAAGACACATTCTTTAGCATGCAGAAATGTTTTCTTTATTACTTTAAGTAGTTTTAATTAGAACCTAAAACCATTAGGTACCTTAATTTCTAGTGAACACTGAGAAGCAGGCAATTGTAAACTGTTACACGAGCATTCTTTAGATTGACAAATTTATGAACATTTTATAATTTCTGTAACTATGAGCTTTACAGCACAATCTCTCACTAAACATAAAGTATATCAAGTTAGCAAAACTTTAAGATTTTAGGTTACTACAAAGATTCTCAGGCTGCAGGTAGGTATACACACTGTAACACACAATTAAAAAGGTGTTCACTTGCCACACTCATTTAGTTCACTCATTTGTAACAACTGTGCTAGATTACTTACAAGACCTTTACTGAATATTAGACAAAGCCAAGCCTTTAAGCATTTTATTCTTAAAAGATTTAGCAGATAACATCGACTTAAATGACCTTAGGTAAACTTAGGCAGCTGATAACTACAAGGACATGCGTGCCTCAGCCAAACCCAAATTAGCATTAATGCTTAATATTTTTATCAGATTTTCTGGAAATTTTAGAATGCCCAATTTTCACAAGCACTTGTCTTTAAATCAATTTCATTAATACCATCCAGAGGTAGAAAGATATTTTCATTTACACACTTAGACACACAAACATACAGACTGAGACATAATGATAAGGTTCCCTCTGGCAGCCATCCAACATTGAAAACTGGCTACTCAATAGAACAAAAAGTCTGCCACCGACCCTTCTGGACTTCCACACTGAGGTTGTTAGCTCTTCCCCTGATATCTTTAACCTGTAAAGAGTGGTTAGATTAAATGTTCCCTCCGGCAGCTAGCCAACGTTAAAGGACGGCCACTCAGAGGTGCAGAAAACACGAAATTTTCCCTTCCTGACGTCCATGCTTAAATTGTGAGCTCTCTCCCTAACATCTGAGAAAAATGGTCTGTCATGAGAGATAAGGGGGTCATCTGCATCTGTCCCATTTCTTCTGTCAACAACAAGACTAAGACAAACATGACAAACAACAAACAGGCGCCTACAGAGAAGAATCTGCAGTGGCTGCGGAGGCAAAACTGAAAGTAAGTTGAGGGCCTGTTGGACTGGAGCGGCAGCCAACTTTCCTCACAGATGAGGACCTCATCCTCCAGGCGGGGGCAAGGGACATCTCCCAAGACCCCTGGTCGGCGACCTGCCAGCGGGTCTGCCTAAGTCAATGCCGACCCTGATACAGAATAGAGCTCCTACAGGCTTATACAGGCTTGTTCATGAACAAAAACAGTAAGACACAGATAGACAAAGACAGACAGATAACTGAGTGCACTCACCAGCTGGCACAGGGCCCTCTGGGTCGGGAGTCCTGGGGGTCTCTGAGATCCCGGACAAGCCCCCAAATGTTGTGCCCAAATTCACAAATCCCAGAAGACCACCAAGGAGCCCACACCATGCAAAAGCAAAGAGTTTTTATTCAAGCTAGCTCGAGCTCAATCTCTCATCTACACCAACACAGTGGCAAGATGCTAGAGAAAGAGAGTGAGTTTCAATATCACAAACATTTTATGGGGTTCTAGGGCAGTTGATGGGGTGATGGTCGTGGCTCTATCTCATTGGCTGGACCTAGGGGTAGTTGGTGGGGTGATAGGTTGTGGCTCTGGTCAATTGGCAGGGTCTAAGGGTGGTGGGTGGGCTCCTTGCTCACTGGAGAGGAGAGAGACCAAGCTCCGATTGGGTGAAATAGGATCCAGGTCCCGATTGGCTGAAATAGAATCTGGGAGTTTTCCCTTTTAGTCACAAGCCCCAGGCAGTTACCTGCACTTCTGACCTACCAGCTATAGATTGGAGGTTCCCATGACTTCCCCCTTAGGTTCAGTTAGTTTGCTAGAGTGGCTCACAGAACTCAGGAAAACCCATTTAACAGTTTAATAAAGGACACCACAAAAGATACAAGTTACCAGCCAGATAAAGAGATATACAGGGCAATAAAGAAGCTTCTGTCCTTGTGGAGCTTGGGGCTTGGATCAGAGGCATATGGAAGCATTCTGGTTCCCCAAGTGTAGAATTGCTCTTTCTGACAGAGAAGTAGCATCCAAGAGAGCAATAAGCTCTTCTCCGGGGTTTTTGTGAGGGCCTCACAGCAGTCAAAACTGACTAAATTATTGGCCATTGGCTGATTCAGCCTCCAGCCCCTGCCCTTGGGTGAGGTCCAAAAGTATCTCATTAACATGACAAACACCCACTTTACCTTTAAGACGGCAGTATTTTCAGAACTGTGGATGGAGACCAAATATACCCTGGAAATATATATTAGGTTATCTGAATGACCAAATACGTATTTCCCATGACTCATTATATTGCAGGGGTAGTCAATTGCTACTTATAAAGGTTGTAATTAAATAATTATCTATCATTTGCTCAACTTTACATAATGCTAGAGACTAGATTTTTGCAAGTTTCGTCTCTGCTAATATGAAACCAAAGCCTCTGTTTAGTCTTTATGATGATTGCAATTTTAAAGTGATTTACTATTTTAATGGAAAGTAGATGGTTTTCATATACATTTAAACATTAAAAACCATTAAAATTCTTAAAACCTACAAAAATAATAAATTTTCTCTAGTAAATAAAGAGCTTGTATTACATGTCAGAATGAAATACTACTATCTGTCCTGTACCTCTGTTATTGTCCAATTCACCAAAGAAGAAATAAAAATCATTTCATAGTTGGTCACCAAGAAAAGAGAAAATACATATAAAAATGTCTGTTTCTCCTAATGTTTTGTTCTGAATTATGAAATACCATTAATAATTTAAAAGAATAGAGATTTTATTAATTTACATTTTAGTTATCTATAAAATTAAGATCTCATTCTCTTTTAACATTATGTGCCATTCAGTATTCTGATAATTCAGTAAATCAAGTTATTATCACTTACTAAATGTCATTTTAATTTAGTCTCTTTTGTACTTGAAAACTTCATGAGACTTGAGTATATTATTTTTCAATCTAATTTTAGTATTCTATGGCAGAATAAGACTTGTCTCTTCAGAAACTGTTTTCTTCCCAAAGCCATATGTATATTTCAATCAATAAGATAATTAATTAAAGCAAATTGTTAATAGTTCTCTTGCACCAGTGAAATGTTAACAGTGGTAACCTGAAAATAAAAAGCTGCAGTGAGAGGCAAATGAGTGTGCATTTGTGATTAAGGAATTTTGATTCAGGGTTTGCAAATTAAGGTAGAAACCCGAACAGCATTCTCACTTGTAGGGTGAATGCAAAAACTTTTTATGAGTAAAAGGAAGTGTGAGGGAAGCTGATTACATGAGTTGAAGAAAAGAAAAAAATTATTTCTATGGGCATTAAGCCTAACTACTCTGGATTATACATTGGTTGATTACTGATCTATCTTCAGAAAGTCCACAAGTCTCAGTCTCTTATCAGGATGTTGGTTTTCCCACTGACTTCTGAAACAATTGACTAAAACAATTGCTGTTCTGCTCAGTCCTAAGGTTTTGACCCAGTTCAAACAAAAATAGGTAAAGCAGTTTCTCTGCAGTGGCTTCTCCAGCTCTGTTTTAAAATGGCTCCAGTTGTGTCACTGTTTCACATTTTCTCCTTTTGATCCTTATCTTTCTCTGACTATTAGAAGTCATTGTTTATTGACTATTAGAAGACAGGGCTGATCAGCCATCAAGCAATATTGATCCCTGGTTCCCATGAGGCCTCATTTCCAGTGTGTCATGTCCAGCGTAGGAGGGAAAATGGTTTCCTTCAAAGGCTTAGGCCACATTTGAGCAACAACAAAAAAGAACAGAGAAAGGCTTTTGCACCAAGTTCCTTTAAGGCCAAATGTCTTTTGAAGTTTCTAGACTTCCTTATATGACGTTTCAAGAGCCTTAGAAATTATTTCAAAATGCTAAGTGACCATTATGTGAGTGGTACCCTTATAACATCGAGCCATACAGAAGAGAACAAGTTTTACAATGACAAAATCTCCAAAAATGATAAACAAATGTTGAGTCCAAATTGGAGGATTGATCTGAACTAGGAAGCAATTCCTGGGGCAGCCATCTATAGGGCTGAAGAATCATGGAGTGTCAGTGGGCACGGCATAAGCTTCTGGTTTGTGTCTGAATTTTATCTAATTCTGTTTCTACTTCACCAGAGGTATTTACCCAGGTACAAGGGGTGTTTATCACAGAAAAAAGCTCACCTTGTTCAGCCAGGAGGCAATCAAGAGCAATTCTATTATCTGATACAACTCATACAAGGGAATCAAAAGATATTTTTTTCTTAGGTGGCTATTGCTTTAGCAAGAGATTTAGTAATATCCCCCAGGGTTTTAGATAGATTTCTGATCATGCAATCATTTACAGCAGTGCCTACCCAAGGAAAATGTAATCTTCCAAACCTGGAAGCTTCACTGATGTTGAAAACACCAGGCATGGAATGTCCTTGACTATGCATGCAGGTAGTGTTGCACTTTAGTTTGTGAAGAAATTTTAAAGGTAATGCCCAATGCTGAGTTTCTGATCGATTATACAATGAAACAGGCATCACCAATAATCCAATTACACAGTGACCTTTAGTTTGATCGGGATTTAAACAGTGTGTTCCCCATAGGCCTCTTCGCCAAATACAAGAGAAAATATATCCTAAGGGAGCACAAATTATGGAGTCATCATGACAAAATCAATTGAACAGAGGGTTTGAAGGGTATGAGCAATTAAGAAGATTATCTGTAAGTAGGGAATGATTAAACTGGCAGAAGTCAGGTAGTCTTAAGTTTTTCTGTTTTACAAATATAGCCTTAAATTCCTTAGTTTAGTGGTCTGGCAAGGAGACCTAGGAACATAGGAAGAGTTCAGGTAAGCCTTACCCAATATAAATATTCAACAGTACAGTTAATACAAGAAGTTAGGGGAGGAAAGGCAGAGAGATTAGTACTTAGACATACTAAGGATCTCTGGATTAATGTACAGGGCAAGGCTTCTGATGACAAATACAACAGTTGTCAAGTTTTCTCCATATGTAGGGAAATGGGATATGTAGACAACAGATCATCCTTCCAGGCAGATATTGAGAAGAAAAGGAAACAGTAACTATTAAAACAAATTTCTGGCTTCTGATATTATTTGCCAGATAGGAAGGGACTGATCAAAGTATGTAAAGAAAATAGACTCAATAGGTAGCCTTGCAGTTACAATATGTTCTGCAAAGGCAGATCTGTTAGGATAGTTTACAAATCATCAATCAATATGGTGGACCTGTTTTAATAGGGCAATTAACATAAGAAAGGAAATAAAGAGTAGCAGTATCTTTTAAAAAAAATATCAATAATCTGGAGCATATCAGAAATGCAGAGTTACCAAAATCTAAGGAATTCACCAATATTTTAAAGCTGGTCTAATGTGAAAAGGATTAAGAACAGAGTCAAATTAATGTTCATGAGGATAGAGGCATGCCCAAGAATCTTGGGTTAGGTGTCCATATCAGATGTCATCTGCTTCATTTTCCTAGTCAATTTTATTTGGATGTCTCCAACCTTTGTATAGGGCCAGATGAGAGGTGAGCCTTCTTTAGCTGTGAGATATGTACCCAAGACTTGAGTCCCTGAAGTTTGGCTGCCACTTGAGTAACAAGGAGGACCTGTTACAGTCTCTTCCACGGAGATAAAGCTTTTCAGTAAATGGAGTTGACAGAAAATTCATTATAAAAGGTTATTAGTCAATTTTTGAAAGAAATATTGGTGGGAATTTAACTTTATATAAATCAAGGGAAACTTCATATAGGGAGCAATCTATCTCTACAAATAGAATTATATTTATGACAAGTATCTAGAAGTATTATAACAAGCATAATAATAATAAAATTATTGATATTCAAAAACATGATGGCATGATATAGTATTTTAAAGGATATGTAGCACTTTAGTTAATAATTTAAATCTCTGCAGCAAGTAGAAGTGAAATTGTTCCTTTTTATTTTTAATTAGTGTATTAAGTCATTTTGATTTTGAATTCTGGTACCAGATGTTCATTATAAAAGTGTAATAGATTCTGATGAATATGTTGTCAAACTATTTGATAATTCATTTGCATTAGCAACATAGAACTAGGCTGACATTTCCTCAGGGTACATTGGGTGAAGTTAAGCAGGATAAATGTCACAGTAGTGTTAAGACAAAGCTTTTGTAGTAAAACTGCATATCAGTTCCTTGCTTTATGGCTTTTAACAGTAATTATAGAAAGAGGCTTCTGTTTTAAATAATGCATTGCATCTCTAAGAAAATAAGACAAAATTGTGACTCTAACATGAACTTTTAGACTGTTGGATAATAATATTTGAAAAGAGGAATAGTAATATATACATATATAGATAGATAGATAGATGATTGTTAAATGATAGAGATGTAAACACTGCTTCCAGGGAAAAAAAAATACATCAAGGAAATACTCTCTAAATCAGACAAAGCAAATAATTTAAAAGGAAGATAATTTTGACATTTGAAATGTGCATTCACTAAATTTCTCCTAATAGTCTGTATTTTTAATATACGTGAAAGACTCATACTACAGAATGTAATTTCCTTGCTCCTTACCTGAACTGAATGTCTGTGAATAAGGCATTCATAGCTTATTGTTGGGTTAAGAGAAACAAAATTTTAAAAATGAAAATGTTAGGGATAATTTTAGTTTATTACTACAATAATATCCTAGAACCAAAGTAGCATTATCAAAGAGTTACATTAGAACATATCAGTAAGTCTACTCTAATGGATGGAAATTTTACATTAATTTGCAATAATCCAATACAACAATTTAGCTTTGAAGTCATAAACAACAATTAACAAATACTATGTACAATTTTGAAACAATTTCAAGATATGTGATATTTTAATTTACCATATTTATGCAGCCTACCTTACTTACTAATTATTAAAAATACTTTTTCTTGTGGCCCCCAATACATACAGGAATATATACATCATGTTATTTTTTTGAAATACTTCCTAGGAATAAAACTTTTTGGATGACTCAATAACAGTGAAGAATGAAAAAGCCCTTAAATTGAGAAAGCAAGAAAAAGTTGAATTTAAAGATGCCTGGGCACGTTTCTCATGATGAAGGGTGAGAAGAGAAAGGGTGGGATAAAGATAATTCTGACTCTGTACTTCCCACTGAGCTGGTTACCTGTGCGAACCACCTGATTCTCTGTATTCAGCCTCCTCCCTCAACTGCCATGCCTTCTTTTCTGCACAGGTTTCCTCGGAACTTAAATTCCATACATGTTTTGGGCTCCACCAATTGCAGGTTGTCACATGAAGACTAGGAGGTAAAAATCTGTCTGAAGCTATGTACCTGTTGCTGTTTGTTTCTTTTGACAGATTCCATCATGACAGTATTGAATTTTTCTTCATAAGCATTAGCAGAGATTCCAGAACAAATTTTGTGTACTATATAGAGAAAAGAGGTCATACTTTTTTCTTTTCTTTTTTTTTTTTTTGCTGGTGCATATCTAGCAGTTTCAATCCTCTGACTTTTAAGCCAGAAGTTCTGGTAGCAGCTTTCTGATCATAGAATCAAAACTCAGGTGGTCAATAGTTACACTGGCTTCTTTTTTATTCCAAGCTCTTGAATGGGGCAAAACCAGCAGCACTTCTTCTGAGTCAGTCCATGTTAGTGTTCTCGAAATCATTTATGGAGATCCAGCCTAGAACCTGCTCACACAACCACTATATTAAATCTGCTCAATATAACTGGCATTGCTTCGCTGATCAGCTGCTGAAACCTGATACATCATTCAACTCTACCATCTTTTCAAAAAAATGTAGCATTGTCACTGAAACTTGGTCCCTTATTTCTATGCTGCTTGATCACATATTTTCACTCTCATAATCCTAATAGGCCTTTTCTTTTTCAGCATCATCTAATATTGCATTCCTTCAATTTCTTAGATATTAAAAATACCCTTTCCCAATTATCTATCTCAAGGATCAGAAATCACAGTTTTAATATACTATGTACAGTTTAGAGTGAGGAGGGTTTGTGTGAATTTGGATGTACATTATCAATTTTATTTCCCAAATCTTTCCTAATGATTTATTCTCTAGGCCCTTTTAAAGTTGGCAATCTATGGGGATGAATGTCTTCAGAAAAGTATGAATTGTGCTTACTAGATCCTTGCCTGTATCTCAAAGCTCCTTGTCACATAAAGAGTGTCTATATTATTTCTCTATGTCATATTTTGCTTGATAATTTGATAATTATTTCTGCTCAAAATCACTTGTCAGGAAAAAACCTGGGACAAAGACAAGGAAAAATAATAAGAAATCTGGAGTTGAATGAAATTTGCCATGAATTCCTGTGGAATTCCAAGTGATTTGCTGTTCTTTAGTAAATGACAATTAGAAGGAACAATATTTTCCATGACAGAATTCTTAGGTAATTGTTCCCTGACCTCTTTTGTATTACAACATATAAAATGAAGGACATAATGAGGGTAAAAGTGAAATTGAACTCAAAGCCCAAATCTCTCAGTGATACCTTAAAGAAGAAAATATTGCCATTCTTCACACAAATTAATATCAATGAGACTTCATTATTCTAAAGCAAGTCTTTAAATGGTTTCCAACAACAAACATTTCTGGGGAAAATTCACTGTGTTGTGTGTATATGAGTGCATTTCTGGGTACATGTGCCTTTGTGTGCATATGTGTATGTGTGGGACCAAAGTATCAGCTTTATTGTAGTGTATTCTAAAAGTGAGAATTAGAGGAGAAAACTCGTTAATAAACTTGTGAAAGGAGAAAAAGTAGCACATAGAGAAAGAAGATTTTATTTTGATTTATATAATACTGAAGACAGTTATCATGCATTAGGGACAAATTCAGAACAGTATGTTTAAATAGTATTAGTAAGGAGAAGAAATATAGGAAAATTCTCAGCCACTCCCAGCCATAGTACTACACTACCATGAACCCACCATTTTTCATCCTCATTTGAACTTTGTATTTTCACTTCCCTCTTTACTCTTCTTAAATTCAGTGATGAGCCATAATCATTTATTTGCTTACATCTTGAACTCCCCTGTCTTTTACATGCTTTTTCAGATTTGACTTATCCACAACCTTAGATAAATTCAACTTTACATGTATTTTTCTGAGAAGGAGCTACAAGATTACATTCAAAGAGGTGGGTAAAGAAAGCTGTGGAAATTACGGTTTCCTTTTCAACTATCACAACTTCCTAAGGGATATCATCTTCTTTCATGGCTTTGAGTACATATATTGATGATTCAAAAATGTATGTTTTGCACAGACCTCTCATTTAATTTCCAGACTTATAGGTCAAACTGCCTGCTTGATATCTCTACTTAGATATCTAATGGATATCTATCAAAGTCAGCATGTCCAAAGCTACACAATTCATATAACAATAATTTCCCTGATATGTCAAACACCTTAAAATTATCCTGCTTTCTATTAAGACCCACATCTGAATCAATCAATCAGTCATACTGACCAAACTTTCTAATTATTTCCTGATACAATTACTTTTTACCACCTACACTGCTATCACAATGGTCTAAACATAATCTATCACCTAGATTATTTCAATAGCCTCTTAAGTGATGACGCATCTTTAGTTCTTGATTAAAAGTCCATTCTGCGTAAAGCATTAGAGTTAAAATTCTAAAACAGAAAGCAAGTTAAAAAAAACTGGCAACATTCACTAAAATGTTGTCATTTTAAGTAATGGAACTTATATATATAATTATTCTCTTTCCTTATCTATTTCTTTCTAAATCTTCTATAATATATACATATTTATTTTAAAAGAGAAAAAGTATAGTGACTATTGTTTAACTTGGTAATTTCTGTCATTATATCATAGAGACTAATAGCATAGATTCTGGAGTCCAAATGTTAGATATAAATCCTGGATTCACCACTTACTAGCTATATAACCCTGAACAAATTTCTTAATACAATTTGTTTTAGTTTTCTCACCTATAAAAGTGTGATATTAATAATCCATACATCATGGGATTTTTGGTTTATAAGGATTAAATGGTATAATGTTGAATAAGCAGATAACATAAAAGAGTGACTAGCATATAGTAAATGGTATACGTATTTAATTAGAATTAAAGATTCCCCAAAACAGTTTTGTCAGTTTTCTCACTGCTGTGTTTTCATCAATTACAGCAGTGCCTGGTACATTTAAAGAATATCTGTTTAATGAACTAAACTGTTCATCCTAGGCTAACCAGACTTAATCTAGAAATTTAAATCTCCAAATCTTGTTAATGGAAGTTTATATCAGAAATTTAACTTTACTCATCTAATCAACACATTATGTTTCCCAGATGTGTATGCAGAAAACATAATAAAAAATTATACAGAAATATTTTAATCAATACATTTCAGGATGTTGTGGTAAATATCTCATGATACAAGAATTGTCTACTGTGGGTAAAATTGCAATATTTCCAGAGTCTCTCACCTGGCTTTAGTGCATCTGCATGTCAACAGGTGTTTCCAAGGGGTGGAGAGAATTAGTCTATCTCCATATCAATAGGTAACTACCTGGGCAAGTGAGGGTTTATCTGAACCAGAGAGGCTGGGTGGAGCTCGCTCTCTCTAGAGAGAGAGAGAAGAGAGAGAGACAGAGAGAGAGAGGACAACTGTTTGCAAGAAATAAATGGGTTTCTTAAACTTTATTTCTCCCTTTGACTGATTTTGGTTTCAGAAGTATTTTGCCTGGGGATTTTCTCCTGGAGTTACACCTACCTTTAAGTTAATATATCCTATACAAGTTTACATTTCAATGATTCTTTTTTCAGAGAAAAATAGTTTCTTATTTCTTTTATGTTTTATGAAAACTTAGCAGGGCAATATTGGAACTCTGGTAAATATCTCTTTTAAGCTCTTCATTGTCTATCCTGTCTATATTTGTTACAAATCACAGCATTCCTTTAAAAAACTAATAAATGTGTGCTTATACCATCAGGGCAAAAGATTAAGAGGAATGAAAATCATATAAGGGGACCTTAGTTTATGAATCCAGAATAATTTTCCTAACTTTAAGGTTTCAAAAGCGTCCCAATGCTTGTTTTTAAAAGAAAGTCAGGCAATGGGTAAGAAAGTTAGCTGAAGAGAAGTATTGAAAGTCAGTAGCTTTGAAATATTCTTTGCTTGTCTTTTTTGCAAAAGCAAGTTACAAAACAAGAATTAATTAAAATAATTATCTGATCTTGGGTTTCCATGTTTTATTCATGGTTTTAATTAATAATTACCTGTATCATATGTAATTTTTATATTACGAGGCTTTTATTAAAAAATCATGTTGAATTTTATCAAATGTGATTGAACATTTAATACTTATTTACTAAGGACAAATTAGAAAAGCAGGAATCATGCAGAAGAATATATGTAGATATGTGTGTGTTTGCATATTTATCTTGTAATTCTAAAATCTTGATATAAACTTGGGAAACATTTTGGTATTTAACCTTCCAATCATTTTTCCTATAAAAGTTGGCATTAACAATAATCAGCAGAGCATACTGGGAAATAAAAGACACTATAAATGGAGACTGCCTAGGTTAATATGCCAGCACTGCCACTTAATGACTTTGAGTAACTTATTTTATCTGTGTATCAGTGTTCTCTTGGTGTAACATGGGGTTATGAGTATTTAATGACATAAAGCATTTAAAGTATTTGGGATATAAGTTAAAATGATTTAGGTGCTCAAATAATATTTGTTACTATAACTGTACTAAGAAAAGTAGGCTTTTGTCTATAATATGCCAGCAAATATTTGCATAGCTTGCTTTTTGTGTTCTACTTTAAGACTTTGAAAATAAACATTTAAAATTGTTGTATCATTAAACTGATCAAACTTTCATTCATAATTTTACAAAAAGTTTCTGGTTATATTGTACAAAATATATTCAAATGTAATTTTATACTCAGTATGAAAACATGTTTGGATAGAATATTATTTTAAACTAAAATAGTATTTAAATGCCTTTATGGTACTATAGTTTATGGATGTATCAAGACTTTTTCAGTTAATCCTCCATTTTTGCCATTTAGGTTGTTTCCAGTTTTGCACTAATACAAAACATGTTGCATGAAACATAATGGATGAATTTGACAAAAAGTCATTTAAATTTCTTAAGAAAAATTTTAGAGCTCTGAGGTCAAGGTGACAGAGTAGGGAAGATCCTGAGCTCACCTCCCATATACACAACAAAATTTATGGCTACATACAGAACAACCATATCAGTATAGAGTGAAGACTAGCAGAACAGATCATACACAGCAGAGGATATAAAGAAAAGAAAATTTCTGGAAATGTTGAGATATTTGTTAATTCCCAAAGCACTAACCATTAAGGAAAAATATGATGACTTTGTAAAATTAAAAAACACATAAATCTTATATGGTTAAGGCATTGTTTGTGGGTTTGTGTTAGTCCTTCTTTGTTAATTGATACATTGTAAAATAATTATGGCAGGAACAAGAAGAAGCCAAGATGGCAGCGTGAGCAGGGCAGTGGAAAACTCCTCCAAAAACCATATATATATTTAAAAATACAACAAATGCAACTATTCCTAAAAGAGAGACCAGTGAATACAGTACAACAGCCAGGCTACATCTACATCTGTGAGAACTCAGCATCTCATGAAGAGGGTAAGATACAAGCAATGGCTCAGTGGGACCTGAGCACTCATCCCACCCAAGCTCCCCAGCAGGAGGAAAGGAGTTGAAGTGAGGAGGGAGTGAAAGCCCAGGACAGCTAAACAACCAGCTCTAGTAATCCGCACTAGGAGTGCAGACACACACTGCATGGTGTGCTGGACATTAGACAAATGGAAAAACATAATCTGGGAGCAGGTGCATGCAACATGCGTTCCTGGGAGAAAAGAAAACTGAGTGCTTTTTGAAAGTCTTAAAGGAAGAGGGGCCTAACAGCTGGACGGAAGTGTCCCGGCACACACAGCCCAGCAGATGGGAATCCAGGGGAACATCAGTCACCCTAACCCCCTGGGTGGCAACGCAGCCCTGTAGCCCCTCACACTAATAAGTAGCCTGCCAGTTGTTCCCCCGGCTGACGTGGCCCCCAACACAGTGGACCAGTAGCCAGAGAGCGGTCGCGTGCACTCGTGGCAGGGAGGGGCCACGTGCATCTCTGGCAGTGGCAAATCAACCCAGGAGTGGCTGCGCCCCCAGGAGCAGACCAGAATCTCCTCCCAGTGCACAACTGCCCAGGTCAGACTCAAAGGCCACTGGTGGCGTGCAGCTGCCTGGTGCAGGCAGAAGAAATTGGGGCAAGGCGTGAAGGGGCACCACTCTCAGGAGAGCACACCCGGTATGCCTGCCATTCCCTGCAGGGCTCTGGGATACACTGATGGGAACCCTGACCATGGCAGCTTAGGGGATTAATCCAGAGGCTGCTCCAGGAGTGCGGGTAACCAACACAGTAGAGAAGGGCAAGGAGACCAGAAAACAGGAAAGAACTTTGTTCTCCTAGCTGACACATGCAATACCTGCCTACAGCAACCTCTATCACAGTGAAAAGGCAGAAGAATTTGGTCCAGTCCAGAATTACCAAGACAACCCCTGAGAGAGGGCCTGGGGAGATAGATTAAAAATATCTTCCTGAAAGAAAATTCAAAACAAAAGTCATAACCATGCTGATGGACCTACAGAGAAATATGCAAGAGCTAAAGGAGCAAGTAGGGAGGGAGAATAAAGAAATAAATCAATCTCTGGAAGGACTTAAGAGGAGACTGGATGAGGTGCAAGAGGCTGTTAATGGAATAGAAATCAGAGAACAGGAATACAGAGAAGCTGAGGCAGAGAGACATAAAAGGATCTCCAGAAATGAAAGAATATTAAGAGAAATGTGTGACCAATCCAAATGGAACAACATTCACATTATAGGAGTACCAGAACGAGAAGAGAGAGAAAAAGAGATAAAAAGTGACTTTGAAGAAATAATTGCTGAAAACTTCCTCAAACTGGGGGAGGAAATAATCTCTCAGACCATGGAAGCCCACAGAAATCCCAACACAAGGGACTCAAGGAGGACAACATCAAGACATATAATAATTAAAATGGCAAAGATCAAAGACAAGGGCAGAGTATTAAACACAGTCAGAGAGAGAAGAAAGGTCACCTACAAAGGAAAACCCATCAGGCTTACATTAGACTTCTCAGCAGAAACTTTACAAGCCAGAAGAGAATGGCATGATATATTTAATGCAATGAAACAGAAGGGCCTTGAACCAAGAATACTGTATCCACCAATATTATCGTTTAAATTTGAAGGAGGGATAAACAATTCCCAGACAAGCAAAAGTTGAGGGAATTTGCCTCCCACAAACCACCTCTACAAGATATTTTAAAGGGACTGATCTAGATGGAAGCACTCCTAAGGCTAAATAGATGTCACCAGAGAAAATAAAATCACAGCAAAGAAAGCAGACCAACCAAATACTAACGAAAGGCGAAAAATAAAATCAACTACTCACAAAAAAAGTCAAAGGAAACACAAAACAACACAGAATAAAACAACTAACATATACAGAATGGAGCAGGAGGAATAAGAAGGGAGAGAAATAAAGAATCATCAGACTGTGTTTATAATAGCTTAATAAGAGAGTTAAGTTAGATGGCTAGGTAGTAAAGAACCTACCCTTGAACCTTTGGTAACCATGAATCTAAAGCCTGCAATGGCAATAAGTACATATATTTCAATAATCACCCTAAATGTCAATGCACTGAATGTACCAATCAAAAGACAAAGAGTAACAGAATGGATAAAAAAGCAAGACCCATCTATATGCTGCTTACAAGAGACTCACCTCAAACCTAAAGACATACACAGACTAAAAGTCAAGGGATGGAAAAAGACAATTCATGCAAACAATAGTGAGAAAAAAGCAGGTGTTGGAGTACTTGTACCAGACAAAATAGACTTCAAAACAAAGAAAGTAACAAGAGATAAAGAAGGACATTACATAATGATAAAGGGGTCAGTCCAGCAAGAGGATATAACCATTATAATTATATATGCACCCAATACCGGAGCACCACCATATATGAAACAAATACTAACAGAATTGAAGTAGGAAAAAGAATGCAATGCATTCATTCTAGGAGACATCAGCACACCACTCACTCCAAAGGACAGATCCACAAGGCAGAAAATGAGGACACAGAGACCCTGGAAAACACACTAGAACAGATGTACTTAACAGACATCTACAGAATTCTACATCCCAAAGCAGCAGGATACACATTCTTCTCAAGTGCACATGGAACATTCTCCAGAATAGACCACATACTAGGCCACATAAAGAGCCTCAGTAAATTCAAAAAGATTGAAATTCTATCAACCAACTTCTCAGATAACAAAGGCATAAAACTAGAAATAAATTGTACAAAGAAAACAAAACACTCACAACCACGTGGAGACTTAACTACATGCTGCTAAATAATCAATGGATCAATGACCATATTAAAACAGAGTTCAAGCAAGACATGGAGAAAAATGAAAACAAAAGCACAATGCCCCAACTTCTGTGGGATGCAACGAAGGCAGTTATCAGAGGAATGTATACAGCAATCCAGGCCTATTTAAAGAAGGAAGAACAATCCCAATGGATAGTCTAAAGTAATTATTGAAACTAGAAAAAGAAGAACAAATGAGGCCCAAAGTCAGGAGAAGGAGGGACATAACAAAGATCAGAGAAGAAATAAATAAAATTGAGAAGAATAAAACAATAGAAAAAAATCAATGAAACCAAGAGCTGGCTCTTTGAGAAAATAAACAAAATAGATAAGCCCCTAGCCAGACTTATTAAGAGAAAACAAGAATCTATATACAACAACAGAATCATAAATGAGAAAGGAAATATCATGATGGAACCCACAAAAACACAAAAAATTATTAGAGAATTCTATGAAAATCTATATGCTAACAAGCTGGAAAACCTAGAAGAAATGGACAACTTCCTAGGAAAATACAACCTTCCAAGACTGACCAAGGAAGAAAGAAAATCTAAACAGACCAATTACTGGCAAAGAAATTGAATTGGTAATCAAAAAATACTCAAGAACAAGCCCCTGGTCCAGATGGATTCACCACTGAATTTGATCAGACATACAGAGAAGACATAATACCCACTCTTCTTAAAGTTTTCCTAAAAATAGAACTCAGGAATACTTGCAAACCCATTCTATGAAGCCTTCATCACTCTAATACCAAAACGAGGCACAGACCCACCAAAAAAGAAAATTACAGACCAATGTCCCTGATGAACAAAGATGCAAAAATACTCAACAAAATATTAGCAAACCCAATTCAAAAATACATCAAGAGGATCATACAGTATGATCAAATGGGATTCATCTCAGGGATGCAAGGAAGGTACAACATTCGAAAATCCAACAAAATCTTCCACCACATCAACAGAAAGAAGGACAAAAACCACATGATCATGTTCATAGATGTTAAAATGCATTAGACAAAATTAAACATTCATTCACAATAAAAACTCTCAACAAAATGGGTATACAGGGCAAGTAACTCAACATAATAAAGGCCATATATGACAAAACCACAGCCAACATAATACTTAACAGTAAGAAGTTGAAAGCTTTTCTTGTAAGATCGGGAACAAGACAGGGATGCCTCTCTACCCACTGTTATTCAACATAGTACTGGATGTCTAAGCCATGGCAAACAGGCAAAACAAAGAAATACAAGGCATCCAGATTGGTAAAGAAAAGTTCAAACTGTCACTATTTGCAGATGACATGATATTGTACATAAAAATCCCTAAAGACTCCATTCCAAAACTACTAGAACTAATATCTGAATTCAGCAAAGTTGCAGGATACAAAATTAATATACAGAAATCTGTTGCTTTCCTATACACTAATGATGAACTAACAGAAAGAGAAATCAGAAAAACAATTCCATTCACAATTGCATCAAAAAGAATAAAATACCTAGGAATAAACCTAACCAAGTTAGTGAAAGACTGATACCCTGAAAACTACAAGACACTCTTAAGAGAAATTTAAGGGGACACTAACAATTGGAAACTTATTCCATGCTCTTGGCTGTAAATAATTAATATTGTCAAAATGGCCATCCTTCCTAAAGCAATCTACAGATTCAATGCAATGCCTATCAAAATACCAACAACATTCTTCAACGAACTGGAACAAATAGTTTTAAAATTCATATGGAACCACAAAAGACCCAGAATAGCCAGAGCAATTCTGAGAAGGAAGAATAAAGCAGGGGACATCTCCTTTCCCAACTTCAAGCTCTACTACAAAGTCACAGTAATCAAGACAATTTGGTAATGGCACAAGAGCAGACCCACATCCCAGTGGAACAGAATAGAGAGTCCAGATATTAACCAAAACATATACGGCCAATTAATATATGATAAAGGAGCCATGGACATACAATGGGGAAATTATAGCCTCTTCAACAGCTGGTGTTGGCAAAACTGGACAGCTACATGTAAGAGAATGAAACTGGGACATTGTCTAAACCCATACACAAAAGTAAATTCGAAATGGATCAAAGACCTGAATGTAAGTCATGAAACCATAAAACTCTTAGAAAAAAACATAGGGAAAAATCTCTTGGACAAAAACATGAGCAACTTCTTGATGAACATATCTTCCCGTGCAAGGGAAACAAAAGCAAAAATGAACAAGTGGGACTACATCAAACTGAAAAGCTTCTGTACAGCAAAGGACACCACCAATAGAACAAAAAGATATCTTACAATATGGGAGAATATATCCATAAATGACAGATCCGATAAAGGGTTGACATCCAAAATATATAAAGAGCTCATGCACCTCTACAAATGTAAAGCAAATAATTCAATCAAAAAATGGTCAGAGGAATTGAGCAGACAGTTCTCCAAAGAAGAAATTCAGATGGCCAACAGAGAAAAGAAAAGATGCTCTGCATAACTAGTCATCAAAGAAATGCAAATTAAAACCACAATGAGATACCATCCCACACCAATAAGGATTGCCACCAGCCAATAGACAAACAACAACTAATGTTGGCGAGGATGTGATGAAAGGGGAACCCTCCGACACTGCTGGTCGGAATGTAAATTAGTTCAACCATTGTGGAAAGCAGTATGGAGATTCCTTAAAAACTCAAAATAGAAATACCATTTGACTCAGGAATTCTGCTCCTGGGAATTTACGCTAAGAATGCAGCACCCCAGTTTGAAAAAGACATATGCAACCCTATGTTTATCACAGCACTATTTACAATAGCCAAGACATGGAAGCAACCTAAGTGTCCATCAGCAGATGAATGGATAAAGAAGAGATCGTACATATACACAATGGAATATTATTCAGTCATAAGAAGAAAATAAATCCTACCATTTGCAACAACATGGGTGGAGCTAGAGTGTATTATGCTCAGGGAAATAAGGCAGGTGTAGAAAGACAAGTATCGAATGATTTCACTCATCTGTGGAGTTTAAGAAAAAAGAAAAAACTGAAGGAACAAAACAGCAGGAGACTCACAGAACCCAAGAATGGACTAACAGTTACCAAAGGGAAAGGGACTGAGGAGGATGAGTGGGAAGGGAGGGATAAGGGGGGGGAATAAAGGGGGCATTACGATTAGTATGCATAATGTGGGGGGGCACGGGGAAGGTTGTACAGCACAGAGAGGACAGGTAGTTTTTCTACAGCATCTTTCTATGTTGATGGACTATGACTGCAATAGGGTATGTGGGGGGAACTTGGTGATGGGGGGGAGTCTAGTAAACAATGTTCCTCATGTAATTGTAGATTTATGATACCAAAATATAAAAAGTAAAAATAAAAAAAATTAGTTATGGCAGGTCTGCAACTGCTTTGACCAGTATGATATAGAAGTGATTCTATGCTGCTTCTGAGCCTTACTTCTAAGAATATTGGCAGTGTTTTTCATGCCTCTGTAAGCAATTTACCATATAAAAAATATGACTTCACTGAGACCACCATGCCATGATATATCCAATCCATATGGTGAGACTGTGGAAGATGAAACACTACATAAAGATAGGGGTCAAAGAACATCAAGGAGATAAACATGTGAGTGAAAAAATCCTCTAGGAAGTATATCCTCCATCCCCAGTAGACGAAACTGACAGCAATTGGATCAGAGATGAAACATCCAGCTGAGACCTTCACACAATCTTGAATGACAAAATTGTCGTTTTGGCCACTAACTTTGTGGTCTTCTGTTACATAGCAATAGATGATCAATAATAACAGAAATATATCCTGTTTGGGATTTGTGTTAAAATATTCTAGGAAAATCGAAACAGTGTGTATAGATGAAAACTAATGGCAGAAAAGTGTTTTCTTAACTGAGTAATGCATACATGGGTGTCTATTGTACTATTTTATTTGTGTGTGTATTGAATATTCTTATTATAAAAAATGAAATAAGAGCCTTTACTCAATAATCACAATGGATAAAGTTAACAGAAGTCAAATTAAGAGAACATATTTGCAAAATAAATATTGATAAAGTTCTACATAGTTCTGTACTATCCAACAGGGTAGATATTAGCCATATGTGGTTATTTAATTTTAGATTAATTAAAACCAATAAAAATTAAAAATGATGTTCTTCATTCACTAGCTACATTTAAAGTTCTAAATAGCCAAATGTTTATAGTGGTTACTGTATTGGTATCAAAGATATAAATATCTTCATTATTGATGAAAATTCTACTGGACAGTGTTGATATAGTATCAACTTGATATAATGTATCAAGATGTCTGCCTGTAAATAAAAAAATACATTAACCCCAAGAGAAGAATGGGTTATGGATATAAAAAGGAAATTTGGAGATCAAACTAATATGTACAGAAATGCTCAAGTACTTTATATATTAGAGAAATGTAAATTAGAAGTATAATGAGTTGCTATTTTCTACTTATTATAGTAGAAAAATTAGAAAGTTAAATCTGCAGGATTTCTGGGATTTTGAACTACTGTTCAATCATTTCTCTTTAATTTTTTTAATTGTGGAAAAATACACAACAGAAATTTAACATCTTAACTATTTTTAAGTGCACACTTCAGCGACATTAATTGTATTCAGACTCTTGCGCAACAATCACCACCATTCATCTCCAGAACTCTTTTAGTCTTACAAAACTGAAATTTTCCACCTATTAAATAAAAATTCCCTATTCTGCTTCTCCACAAAAAAATAAAAGTTATCATTTTACTTTCTGCCACCATAAATTTGGCTACACTAGATATTTCAGGTAAGTGGAATCATACAGTATTTGTCCTTTTGTGACTGGCTTATTAACATAATGCCCCCAAGGTTCAATTAGTTATAGCATATGTTAGGCATCAGATTTTCCTTCCTTTTCAAGGCTGAATCATATTCCAATGTGCTATATGTGTGTGTATATATATATATATACACACACACACATACATATTGCTGGTGGATGTCTGATATACATGTGTGTGTGTGCATGTGTATATATATATATATATATATATATATATTTCCAAATATGGATATGTCTTTTATGTCAGTACCACACTATTACTGTAGCTTCATAATAAGTTTTGAAATCAGGAAGTCTTCTAACTCTTCTTTTTGAAGATTGTTTTGGCAACTTGTGGTCCCTTCAGATAACATATGAATTTCAGGATTTTTTTTATTTCTGCAAAATGATCATTGATATTTTGATAAGGACTGCATTGAAGCTATAGATCACATTTGAAAGGAAAGGAGCGACACACAGCAGCAATTTACAGGAGAAATCCGCTTTATTGGGGAAAGGTGCTGGGTTATATAGGAAGGGGCATGGGGTGATTGTGGTGTTACTTCTATGGGGCTGGTGGCTATTGGCTAGGTGCTAGGAGTGGGAGTGGGGAGAGAAGTGATTGGTCTTTAGGTGGCGCCATCGGGAACTGAGGACTGGAAGAGAAGCTGGAAGTTTGCCATCTTACTAGTGGGGGCCCTTCATTCCCCCCTTTCTCCTCTATGGGGTTGTGGATGTTGCTTTCTTTCTGACTGCTTCCTGCTGAACCAGGGCGGAGAAGGGAGTGAGGGCCTGAGGATTGGGGGGAAAGGGTTGATAGGACTCTCTACAGTAAGGACGAGTAGATGTGGACTTCTTCAGGTTGGAAATCAATGAAGGTTCCTTGTAACTATAGGTCGAGGACTTGTTGATTCCAATGGTGCCAGGAGGATATGGGTGCCAGAAGCCAGGCACCTGCGGCCATTGTTTCCAGGAACAGTTTCCAGCGGAGAGAGGGGTCTATCTCAGTGTGTGGTGGGGAGGTCACGTGAGGGTGAGGGATCTTCTGTGGCCAGAAGCTGATAGTTCCTGAGTAAAAGCTGGTTGAAAGTTTGATTAGAGATTTTACTGACTTGGGATTTGATAAACTTTACTATACAAGGTAAGAAGAGACAGGCAAGAAGAATGATTATTATATGGCCTGCAATGGGCCAGAGCCAGGTAAGGAGAGGGTTTGTTAGTATTGAAGAGAATGGGTTGGAATTGGAAGCAGAGTGGAGGCTGGAGGCAAGGTTGGTGAGTTTGGTAATGTCAGTTTCTACAATGCCGGATTCGTTGATGTAATAGCAGCACTCCTTTCAAAGGAAGATGCAGGTGCCGCCCTTCTCGGCTGTAAGCAGATCTAAGGCCTGCCGGTTTTGAAGGGTGATTTTAGCTAGCAAAGTGACCTGTCTTTGGAGAGAGGCTAGGGAATCGGCAGTGGATGTCAGGGCTCTTTCAAGTTTGTCGTTGAGATTTCTAATTGCCCATAGAGAGTGATTCAAGGCTCTTCTCGAAAACCCTGCCCCAATGGCTGAGGTGGTCAAAGAGATACCGACCATGATGGGAAGGAAAGCAGCTCCTTTTGTGTGCGAGGGCAAGGGAGGTTGGAGCTCAAGAAATTCTGCCATGCTGTAAAGTGTAAGCTGTGGGATTGGGGTGACGAGAATGCAGGGTATATCGGAGTTGGGAGGCAGTGAGTTGAAAAGACTGGCATTACACCAAAAGAAGTGTCCCAGTTGAGTGAAAGTCTTAGAGCTGGAGGTAGGGGTGTAGATAGAGAGGCAGTGAAGTGCGCTGGAGGGGGGTGGAGCTGGGCCTACACAGTGGTGGATGGTGAGATTATCTGCGTATTCTGGTTCTCATAGGGGTATGTATGCCAGGGGGCGGAGGGGTTGTCCTTCTGCATGGAAGGAGTAGTTGGAAATATTAAGGGGCACGGCGGCCAGCAATGGGCGCTGTAGTGATGCACATAAGAAACAATTGGCAGTGTTGAGGGTGTGGTTGAGAAAGATGGTGGTGTCTTGAATAAGCTGTAACCAAGAGTAGGAGGAATAAGAAGATGAAGAAGTGCCGTCAAGAGTTTGGATAATGACTTTTTCGGAATGTCCGATATCTGATGCAACTTGAGAGATCTGGGAATGAGAGGGAACATACTCTCGAGAGATATGAAGGGTACTGTGGGGGGTCGAGGACCCCCCATAGTAAACTGAGGCTGTGACCCCGGCGGCCCATCGAGAGTCCCAGGGATCTGGGATTGATAAGGAGAATGAGCCGTTGGGGTATTTCATGAAACGGTTGGAGGAGTAATACTGTGGGTACTGGGAGTTACTCATGTAGTGAATGGCGCAAGACCAGTATGGACATCCCCCGTAGGTTTCTTGCCATCGCCTGCAATAGGCTTGTCTTTGGTCATAGAGGAAGCAGAGGTAGGGAGAATAAAGGTAGCTTCTAGTGAACACTTTGGTTGAGGGAGGAAAGTGGAGGTATAAAGGCTCAGAGCAGCCTTTCAGAGGGCAGTCTGATGTGGCAATGAGGGCAGTAACTTTTGTTTGATGCTATTTGTAAGTCTGTCTTACTTTGAATCACTATACAAAGGAGGCTGGGGTGGCGGGGAAGACAATAGGAATGAGGAGAAAAAGCAAGAGAGTGGTAAAGGAGGAAAAAGTCATGATTCGGGTATGGATGGCAAAGGGGGTGAACGGGATTTTGGAGGAAAGTAGACAGTAAGGTCAGGAGTCTTAGATGCCACTTATTTATTTTTCTTGCCTAATTGCTGTAGCTAGATTTTCCAGTACTATATAAAGTAGAAGTGGCAAAAGTAGGCATCCTTGCCTTGTTCTTGATCTTAGAAGAAAAACTTTCAGTATTTTAATATCAAGGGTTATGTTATCTCTGGGTTTTTCATATATGATCTCTGTTATGTTGACATAGTTTCCTTCTATTCCTGGTTTCATGAGTGTTGTTTTAATGAAAGTTATTGGATTTTCTGTAATACTCTTTCTCCATCATATGAGATGATTATGTATATTTTTCCTTCTTTATATTAATGGGGTGCATTTCATTGGTTGACTTTCCTTTTTTTATTAAAGTATCATTGATATATAATCTTATGAAGCTTTCATATGAACAACGTTGTGTTTTCAACATTCATATGTAATATCAAGTCCTCACCCTCCATTGCAGTCACTGTCTATCAGTATAGTAAGATGCTAGAGTCATTACTTGTCTTCTCCATGCTGTACTGCCTTCCTGTGACCTATCTATATTATGATTGTGAATTATAGTGCCCTTTAACCCCCTTCTCCCTCCCTCCCTATCCATCCTCCCCAAACCTTTCTCTTTGGTAACTGTTAGTCTCTTCTCAGAGTCTGTGAGTCTGCTGATGTTTTGTTGCTTCAGGGCTTTCCTTTGTACATGATCTTTTTCTCTCTCTCTGGATGCTTTAAATACTCTGTCTTTGTCCTTGATCTTTGCCATTTTAATTATTATGTCTTAGTGTTGTCTTCTTAGGGTTCCTTGTGTTGGGAGATCTCTGCACTTCCATGATCTGAGTGACTTTTTCCTTCCCCAGATTGGGGAAGTTTACAGCATTTATTTCCTCAAAGAGACTTTCTATTCCTTTGTCTCTCTCTCTTCTTCTGGTGGAATCCATATAATGCGAATAACATTCCTTTTGGATTGGTTACACATTTCTCTTATTATTCTTTCATTACTAGAGGTCTTTTCTCCTCTGCTCCTCAGCTTCTTTGTTTTCCTGTTTTGTAATTTCTATTTCATTTACCATCTCCTCTACTTCATCAAATCTACTTTTAAATCTCTCCACTGTTTGATTCATTTCAGATACTATATTTTTTAAAATTTCTCCTTGCTGAAGTCCTCCCTGAGATTGTGAATATTTTTCTGTAGCTACATGAGATTTATTATTTTTATTTTGAAATCTTTACCAAGAAGATCTGTGATTTCAGTTTCACTAAGCCCCCTTTCTGGCATGTTTTTCATATAATTTTGTTTGAACCAAATTCTTTTGCAGCATCATTGCTTTAGTGTTTCCCATGGAATAATAACTTTGTGTAGGCAGCACCCTGTAATGTCCAGAAGCTCTACCCTCTGTAGCTGCCATGCACCTGCAGCAATGGCAGGGGTTGCAGGTGAGCAGAAACAGTACCTGCTGGGAAGGAAAAACTCTGCTGGGAGGTTTTCCTGCTTTCCTGTCTGTAATACCTGCCTCCACTGTCTGGTTGGGGGCGGCAGATGAGTAGGACCAGCTCCTGCCAGGTGGAAGGAATGTCAGGCTGCATCCTTCAAACTGCCCTCCTTTCTTTTGTCCCATGGGGGCCAATTGTGCATACCTGTTCTCCACAAGTCCTGAAATCTCAGTTTCTCTGAGTATTCCACCTATTTTTCTTTCCAAATCCACTCATCTCCAGAGCACCATGTAATGTGAATTCATGCTCCCAGAGCAGATCTCCAGAGGTGAGTGTTCAGCAGTCCTGGGCTTCTACTCCCTCCCCTCTCCATTTGTATTCCTCAGGTCTATGGGCTGAAGTGGGGGGGAAGGCTTGGGTCCTGCCAGATCGTGACTTTGCTACTTTACCCTTTTCTGTGAGGTCGTTTTTCCCCCAAGATGTAAGCAGTCCGTTCTACAGTCTTCAGGTTGCTTTTTCCAGATTAGTTGTATTTGCTGTATTTTCATGTTTATGTGATTTTGCAAGGAGGTTTCTGCCTCATTTCTCATGATACCATTTTTATCCCCCATTGGTTGACTTTGATATGTTGAACAACCTTTACCTTCCAGGAATGACTCACACTTGGTCATGTTTTATAATCCATTTGATATTTTTGCTGAATTCAGTTTCCAAGTATTTTTGATGAATTTTGCATAGATTTCCATCAGTGATATTGGTCTATAATTTTCTTGTAGTATCTTTGGCTTTGGTATCAGTCTAATGATGGTTCATGCAAAATAATGGAATTATTCCTCGTGTTCAATTATTCTTTTGAAGAGTTTGAGGAGGATTGTTCTTAATTCTTTAAATATTTGTCAGGATTTACCAGTAAAGTCACCTAGTCCTAGACCTTTTTTATAAAGGGAGATGTTTGGGTAATGACTCAACCTCCTTACCACTTATAGGTCTACTCAGATATTCTAATTCTTCATGAATCAATCTTGTTGTTTCTAGGAATTTGTACATTTCATCTAGGTTATCAAATTTGTTAGTATACAATTGTTCATGATATTTTTATAATCTTTTCATATATGTAAAATTTATAGTAGTGTCCCTCCTATCATTTATTTCAGTATTTCATGCTTCCATTTTTCTTAGGCAATCTTGTTAATAGTTCATCAATTTTTAAAATCTTTCTGAAGAACTAGCTCCTGGCTTCATAGATTTTTTAATATTATTTTTATATTCCTATTTTGTTCATTTATGCTCTAATCTTCATTTTTTTCTACTAGATTTGGATTTAGGTTGTTCTTCTGTTTCCAGTTCCTTAAGATTTACAGCTAGGTTGTTGATTTGAGAATTTTCTTCATTTTAATGTGAGCTTTTACAGACTTAAATTTCTCTCAGCACTGCTTTTACTCAATCTCATTATATTTGGTATGTTGTTTTCAGTTCCAGTTTTATATATTTTCTAATTTTCCTTCTGATTTCTACTTTGACCTATCAGTTCTTAAAAAGTGTGTTACTTACACATATTGGTAGATTTTCTGATTCTCTTTCTGCTATTAATATCTAGTTTCATTCCATATGATAACATTTTGTACAATTTCAATATTTTTAAATTTATTAAGACTTCTTTCATGCCCTAAAATATATATTCCAGAGAATGTTTCATGTGTACTAAAGAAAATCATGTATTCTTTTATTTTGAGTGTACTGTTCTGTATATCTGTCTTCTTTCCGTTATTCATAGTGAGGTATTGAAATCTTCTGCTCTTATTGTAGAACTATTTTTCCCTTCCATTTTGCTAATATTTGTTTTGTTTAGAAAGTTTGATCTTTAATTCATAGATATTTATAATTTTTATATCTTCATGGTGAATTGACCTTTTTATCATTATATAATATTTTTCTTTATCTCTTGAAACAGTTTCTGACTTAAAATCTATTTTGTCTGACTTTAAATATTGTCACGCCTGTACTCTTGTTCAATTTGCATAGAACAAATATTTATTATTTTACTTTCAACCTATGTCTGTGCTTAAATCTAAATCAAATACCTTATAGATAGCATAGAGTTGGATCCTATTTTCTTTTAAACACATTCAGCCAATCTATCTATTCTTATTTTGTAGCTTAATTCCTTTACATTGGAGGTACTTACTGATAGGGAAGAGTTACTTTGCCATTGTGTTGCTTTCTGTATGTCTTATAGCTTTTTTCTCTCTCACATTTTTTCCTTTCTGTCTCCCTTTTTGTTTAGTTGATTTCTCATAGTCACCGATTCCATTCTTCTCTTTTTTCTTTCCTTTGTGTATATTCTACTGATTGTTTCTTTGTGATTTCCACAAGGATTACATACAACATTTTAAAGTTATAACAATCTATTTTAAACTGATACATATTTAACTAACAAATTATGTGTAAAAACTCTATCCCTTAAAGCTTCACCTTTCCATTTTGTTACTGATATGATAAAGTACATCTTTATACATTGTGTATCCATTAATTCAGATTTATAACTAATTGAATACTTTTTTGTTTTAAACCCTGTTAAAGAATAAAAACTGGAGCTCCTGAAACACATCATTGCCACTTTATTATTGTCAGGCAATGAATCTAGGCATTAGTTGACCTCCTAGAAGATAACCTGGATAAATAATGTGTCAGCAATTCAGTTATTATTTTCCAATGACTAGGTCCAAAGATCTCCTGGTATCAGCAGTGGCTTCTGTTGGGTTGTCTTCTTGAGGAAGCAGTGAGAAGACTGCAGATACCATCTCTTCATTTGGAAATGGACCAAAAAAGTGTGGTAAAAAAAATCCATATGGCACCAGGATGGAAATTCTGTAGGGTTAAGTCATGAGATTAGAGTTTTTAGAGGTGGATATTCAGAGCTCATTCAAAGGCAGCACACAGACCCTCAGTCCCTACCTCTTAGCCAGAAATAGAAAAATTCATCTAATTCTATTTTACATCTCTGACCTGCTTGGTTTATGACCTTGCTGTTCTCCCATTCACCCAGTTGTTCAGTACATCTGAATCAAACTGAAATTTTGAAAATAAACTCCAGAATGAGGAAAATTTTTTTAAGAAAAGAATAAGAGGTTATAATTGGAGTTACAAATCAAAATTGCAATGATATTAGTTTTTATGTTTACTCATTTATTTGCTTTTATAAGAGAATTTTGTATTTTCAATAGCTTCAAGTTACTGTCTAGTCAACTTTTTAAGATTCTGATATATTCTGAGATATCTCTGGAAGGCCAAAAGTATACCCCCTCAGCTCATATCATATAAGTAAGGGTACAAATTTGTATTCTTACTATTTTAGTCTTCTCAATAGTTCTGTATTATTAAACAAGAACCATGCATGAGTAAAGACTATATTCCCAAATTATGTTTCTCATCATATGGACTGAAATTCCCATTGTGGCTGTTTAAAAGGAGGTACCAAAAGTGAATTCATAATTCTCATAAAATGGTTTGATACCCTAATTTATAATTTGAGTTTCTCTTGCATGTAACAAAGACTCCATGTAGATTATCTCATATATTTGGCTTATTTTGATTTACACTTTTTTTAAAAGAATTTTTCACTTTGTAATATATTTATTATAAAAAGTGTCCTTTTTCTGTACATATACTTGCAAGTTCTATAACTAATTTATGCCTTTCATTACACAGTAATATCATGTATAGTAACTTCTCAAGAAAGTAAAACTTAAGTCATGACAATTACAAAGCAATCATACCAATTTTAACATGTGGAGCAGCAATATTGTAAGTTAAATGTAATATTCTTGATTCTGGGGTGCTAAAATATTCATGTAATCATGACCTTGGAGAGGAGTATATTGTTGTTTATGAAAGGATTTTACTTTTGATAAGACATATTGTTACAGGAGACTAGACAGAGCAGTCTAATTCATTTAAAAATAAAACCAGTCCTTCCAAAAATGAACATTTTGGGAGCAAAAGGTGAAATCAAATTCTTCTTAATTTGCAAGTTTTGCTTCTGCAAGTACTAAAGTTCAGTAAAACACTCGAACTCTTCCTCATAATTTTCAATGTATTCATTATTTTATTTGATCATTATTATCTACACTATAGAGACTAAAATGAATAAAGAAATTGAGCTTCATAATACTCTTGCCAAGAGTAGAATCTCTTCTTCTAGCTCCTTGTCTTATGCTCCTTTTGGCACAAATGTTTAAATATTTCCCAAATCATTATATATAATGAGAACATTTATCTGTTGTTTGTTCTAGGTTTGTCACTTTTTCACATAAACACCACACTGTTAAAAATATATTTTTTGAACATTTGCATATGTGTGTATGCATGTATGGACTATTTTAATATATGAAAATCATGTACTATGTAGCAAAAGTAATAAAATCACTCCATCTTTGAAGATGGAACTGACATTCAGGAGATGTAATTTTCATTGAAAATATCTTTTATATCTTTGCTGTAGATCCTAGAAGTTTCCAGTTTATTTATATGCCTGTGTTTACATACATGTTTATATGTGTGTATCTATGAAATATATAAAAGGTATATATAAATAAAGGGATCCTATTTTTCCTTTCAAAATTTATACCTCTCCATTCCTTTTATAACACACACACATACATGCATTTACATTCCATCAATAGAATGGATAATCATATTTAGGATAAAAATAAATTTTATTAAATAATGCTCTACTCTCTAATTAAAGCACTGGTTGTGTTCAAAGTAAAACTATTCTCAGATATGCAAGGAATTAATAAATCTTCTAACCACAGACCTGTTGCTTAAATAATCCAAACTGATTAATAACTAAAATTAGTAACAGAGAAATCATGTTGCAATGAAATTGTGAACAAAAAAAGTAAATAATGTATGAAAGTGCTACATGTAAACATATATAAAGCATAAGACAAATGTGAAATTTATGCTTGAAATTTACTGAATTTTTTATTATGATAAAATATGCAGAACATAAATGTATCATTTTAACAATTTTTAGGTTTATGGTTCAGTGGCATTAAATATATGTGCAATGCTGACCAAACATTAACACCATCCAATTTCAAGATTTTCTTCATTTTCACAAACTGATAGCATTGGACAAGTATTACTCTATTTTCTGTCTCTGAATTTTACTATTCTTAGGCACCTCATATAAGAGGACTCACAATGTTTGTCCTTTTGTGACTGGCTTATTTCATGAACAATGTCTTCAAGGTTCATCATATTGTAGCAAGTGTCATGATTTCCTTTCTTTTGAATGCTGAATAATATTCCATTGTATGTATATGCCACAATTTATTTACCTATCCATCCATTAGTGGACTACTGGAGTTTTCAAATTTTTGATACTGCCAAGAATGCTACCATGAACATGGGTTTACAAATATCTATTTGAATTCCTGCTTTAATACTTCTCAGTATAACCCTAGGAGTGAAATTCCTGGATCTGATCCAGAAATTTTTGAAGAAGGGTCAATTTTCTACAGTGGCCACACCATTTTACATTCCAACTAACAATGCACAAGAGTTCCATTTACTTCACATCCTAGCTAATACTTATTTTCTGTTTAATAAAATATCTTAATTGATGTGAAATGTTATCTCATTGTGGTTTTGATTTTGCATTTCCCTAATAAGGATAGTGATGATGTTTTCTTGTTGGCCATCTGCCTACCTTCTTTGGAAAAACCTCTACTAAATTCCTTTGCCTATTTTTAATTGGGTTGTCTGGAATTTGACTTCCTTTTTTTTTTTGTTGGTTGTTGTTGGCATAATTTGTTTTCTGGATATTGATCCCTTATGAGATAGATGGTTTTCAGATATTTTCTCCTATTCCTTGACTTGTCTTTTCATCTTGAATTTCTTTTGATACAAAAAAATTTTTTATTTTATCAAAACTAATATACCCATTTATATAAAAATTATCCTTGCATTTAGTGTAATAATTTCCAAATATAATGTCATTAAGTTTTACTCTGTATTTTCTTCTTAGTACTATAGTTTTAGCTATTACTTTTATGTCTTTGATGTATTACAAGTTAGTTTTTGTATAGGGTATAAGGAAGGGTCCAAAGTCGTGTTTTTGGATATAAATATCCAGTTTTTCCAGCACTAGCACCACTTACTGAAAGGGATGTACTTTACCAATTGAAAGGTTTTGGCACTCTTATTGATAATTATTTGACCATATATCTGAGAGTTTGTGTTCTTTTTTCTATTTCATTTGTCAGTATGTCTCTTTTTATTCTTGTACCACACTTTTTGACTAGTGTAGGTTTTGGAGTAAGTTTTGAAATCAGGAAATGTGAGTGTGAGACTTCCAACTTTTTTCTTTTAAAAAATTTTTAAGCTATTCAAGATCTTTTGATATCCAATGAATTTTTGGATGTATTTTTCTAATTCTGCAGCAACATCAAGATTTGAACTTTGATAGGACTTGCATTGAATCTATAGATTGCTGTGGGTATTATTGACATCTTAAATATATCATCTTCCAACCACGAAATTGGGATATCTGTACATTTTTTTAGATCTCCTCAATTTCTATCAGCAATGTTTTGTGGGTTCCAGTGTACAAGTTTTTCACCCAGTTAACTTTATTCCTAAGTATCTTATTGTTTTTGACATTATTATAAATTGAATTGTTTTCTCAATTTCCTTTTCAAAATTGACTTTGTTAGTGTATAGGTATGCAATTGATTCTTATATGCAACATGCATATAGGTATACATGTTTATTCTACAACTTTGCCAAGTTTGTTAGCTTTAACAATATTTTTTTGTGTGTGATCATTAGGCTATTCTACATATAAGATCACATCTTCTGTAATCATAGATAGTTTTAAGTCTTTCTTTCCAATTTGTATATCTTTATTTATTTTTCTGCCTAATTTTTCTGGCTGGAACTTCTAACAATGTGTTGAATATATGTGGCAAAAGCAGGTATCCCTATCATGTTCCTAAACTTCAAGGAAAAACTTTTTTCCATTGAGTATATGATGCTATTTGTGTGTTTTTCATAATATGGTCTTTATTATGTTGAAACATCTTATTACATCACCAACTTCTTGAGAGGTCTTTATCATGAAAGTTTGTTGAATTTTGTCAAATGCTTTTTCTGCATCAGTGGAGATAGCCATGTGCTTTTTTCCCCTTTAATTTGTTAATGTGATGTATCTGTTGATTGTTGACTGATTTTTTAGATTTCCTTCTTTTAAGTTGTCTTAGAGCAGCTTTAGGTTCACTGCAAAATTCAGGGGAAGGTACAATGATTTCCCAAATACTCTCTACTCTCACATATGCATAGTCACCACAATTATCAATATCACCAACCAGAGTGATACATTTGTTTCAGTTGATATACCTACAGAGACACATCATAATCACCCATACTCCATAGTTTATATTATGGTTCATTCTTGGGGATGTGCATTCTATGGACTTGAGAAAATCTATAATAACATATATTCCTTACTAAAGTAACATAAAGAGTATTTTCACTATCCTAAAAATCCTCTGTGCTCTACCTATTTATCCCTTTCCTCCTGAACAACCAACCCCTGGCAACAATTGAACTTTTCATCTCCACAATTTTGTCTTTTCCAAAATTTCATACAGTTGGAAGAATACAGTTTGTAGCCCCTTCAGTTTCTTTCAGTTAATAAATGTATTTAAGATTACTCTTTCTTTTCAGGCTTGATAGCTCATTAATTTTATTATTATTATATTTTTTAATATCTCAAGGACTTTTTATTTAATTTATTTATATTTTGGTATCATTAATCTACAATTACATGAGGAACACTATGTTTACTGACTCCACCTTCACCAAGTCCCCCCCACATACCCCATTAGTCACTGTCCATCAATGTAGTAAGATGCTGTAAAATCACTACTTGTCTTCTCTGTGTTGCACAGCCCTCACTGTGCCTCCCCCCACATTATACATGCTAATCGTAAGGCCCCCTTTCTTCTTCCCCCTCCTTCTCCCTCCCTTCCCACCCATCCTCCCCAGTCCCTTTCCCTGTGGTAACTGTTAGTCCTTTCTTGGGTTCTGTGATTCTGCTGCTATTTTGTTCCTTCAGTTTTTCCTTTGTTCTTATATTCCACATATGAGTGAAATCATTTGGTACTTGTCTTTCTCTGCCTGGCTTATTTTGCTGGTGGGAATGTAAATTAGTTCAACCATTGTGGAAAGCAATATGGAGGTTCCTCAAAAAGCTCAAAATAGAAATACCATTTGACCCAGGAATCCCACTTCTAGGAATTTCCCCTAAGAATGCGGCAGCCCAGTTTGAAAAAGACAGATGCACCCCTATGTTTATCGCAGAACTATTTACCATAGCCAAGAAATGGAAGCAACCTAAGTGTCCATCAGTAGATGATAGATAAAGAAGATGTGGTACATATACACAATGGAATATTATTCATCCATAAGAAGAAAACAAATCCTACCATTTGCAACAACATGGATGGAGCTAGAGGGTATTTAGCTCATTTATTTTTAGTGCTGAATAATATATTCCATTTTATTAATGTAACAAAATTTATCTATTATCCTACTGCAGGATATCTTGGTTGCTTCCAAGTTTGGCAGTAATGCATAAAGCTGCTATAAACATCCATGTGCAAGCTTTTGTGTGGACATGACATAAGTTTTCAAATCATTTGGGTGAATACAAAGAGCAAAAATGGTGAATCATGTGGTAACAGTATGTTTAGTTTTGTAATAAAGTGTCAAAGTATCTTCCAAAACAGTTAAACCATTTTTTGCATTTCTATCAGCCATAAGTAAGTGTTCCTGTTGCTGTATATCCTTGCCAGCATTTAGTGTTGTCAGGGTTCTGGATTTTAGCAATTTTAATATGTGTGTAGTGGTGTCTCATTGCAGTTTTAATTTGCATTTGCCTGATGATACATGATGTGGGACTTTTTTTTCATATGCATATTTGTTATAGGTATATCTTCTCTGGAGAGATATCTATTGAGGCCTTTAACCCATTTTAAATTGGGTTGTTTGTTTTTTTATTGTTGACTTTTAAGAGTTCTTTGTATATTTTGGGTAACAATACTTTATCAGATATGTCTTTTGTAAATACTTTCTCCAAGTCTATAACTTGTCTTATAAATCTTTCGACATTGTCTTTTGAAAGCAGTTTTTAATTTTAATGAAATCTGGCTTGTCACTTATATTATAGATTATGCCTTTGGTGTATATAAAAAATCATCACTATACCAAAGGTCACTTAGATCTTCTCCTATTTATCTTCTAGAATTTTTATAGTTTTGCATTTTACATTTAGGTCTGTGATCAATTTTTAGTAATTTTTTGTGTAGAGTGTAAGGTCTATGTCTAGATTCATTTTGTTACATGTGGATATACCATTATTCTAGCACAATTTGTTGAAATGTGTATAATCCTTTTGTTAGCAATGAACTCTCAGTTCAGTAATGCAGGGAAGTCAGAGTGAAATCAAAGTCAAGAAAGCAGATAAGCAAGTTTATTACTATTCTCTGTAATAGAGCTGGCCTTGACCTAGTGTCAGAAGGTCCTAAATATTTAGGGAAAGTTCTTTTTAGGGGGATTGCAAGGGGTTTTTAGGATGACTATTGTTATGCAAATAAGTGTTTGACAAGTTGGCAATGATGTAATTTAATTACTATTGCACATGCTCTTTCCCAGAATTCTCTCTGACTGTCTCCCAAGGTGAGCAAAACTACAATGCAGATTTATTTTAATGACATTATAATGAGGAAAGGTTACTTTATGGCACCCCAAGAGCATGCCCAGTTGGACTCTAGCTTGTGGAAAGTCTCTGTGGTTTTCCTCTTCCTGCTAAGGATTTTCTCATTGGTGGAATTTATCTGTACTCTCAGCTCTCTAGTCTCAACTTCTCTGTGGTCACCCTGAACTCTCCTCCGACTTATCTCTGGCTTCTTGCCTAATCCTTTTACTATGTTTTTGAATTATGTCTGCTAGTAGTATATTGAGAATTTTTGCATCCATGCTCATAAATTATATTGAATTTTAGTTTTCTTTTCTTTTAGTGTCTTTGGCTTTGGAATGCTAGCCTCATAGAATAAGTTGAGACGTGTTCTCCATGATTAAACTTTTGGAGCAGAGCCTAAAAAAGCATGATTAAATGCAATGTGGTGGTATGCTAGATGGGGTACTGGAACAGAAAAAGCAAAGCAAAACAAAACAATTTAAGGTAAAAACTAGGAAACATAATAAACCATGGACTTTATTTAAATAATAGAATATCAATATTGGTGAAGTAGTTGTGTCAAATATACTAGAGTAAGATGTTAACAATAGGGGAAACTGAGTGTAGAGTATAAAGGAACTGTGGGCTAAATCCATAACTTTTCTGTGTATCTAAGCTAATCTAAATTTAAAGTTTATTTATAATAAAATATGTACCTTGAATCAATAAAGACAGTTTTAGAAAATTTCAGAAGGTAAAATGTTTTAGTTTATCTAATGTGTTAGGTTGAATAATCATCTCTCTTTCCCCAAGACTTCCCAGTTTTAACACTGAAAATTTTTCCTCTTGGTAAACCTTTCAATCCAAGGAAGTTCATTTCAGTTATTCACTCTAAATGTAACTCAGTAATATTTGAAGTAGCTAGATTCCTATGGACTCTTCATCACTAGGCTTGAATTCATTCACAATTTTCATTTTTGATATTTTATCACTTGTTTGCTCTGACACATTGATGGTTGCTAGGCTTTTTCTCATCATAAAATATTTTTGTAATTACCCCATAGTCCATAATTGCAACTCTGCCCCATTTTGCCTTATTAACTTCACTTAACCTAGGCACTGTTTAAAGTACATTTGTAGAAAACGGAGTTAGAGGTATATCACTGATACTATAACAGAAAACCTTTGGGCAGCTACTACTGTCTTCTCAATCTTTCCAGGGTTGGTTGTTCACCTAAGAACTACAAAGGCACATGAACTGTTGAGAGTATGTCTTTGCCTATGGCCAGTAGAAACGAGAAAACCTCACTCCTTTAGTTTATATTATATATCTTTAAATTATCCTTTCTTGTAATCCAGTACTTCCTAATGTGGGTTTTCCTTTAAAAATTTATTTTGTTTGTAAAATAGAATAAGCCCCATATAGCTCTAAAGGCAACAAATGATTCCTGAGGCATTTTTCTGTATTACTGTATTGGTATTCTACTATATTTATGTAGTAAAGCAAATTAAGGAATTTGTTTCTGTGTTGTAAAAATATTCTTCAGAAATCGTGTATGTGTGTGTGTTTCATTAGCATCTAAAATTTCTGACAGTTGTTCCTAATAGGTGAGCTTTATCAGCAAATACTTAATTACTGCTTAGTTCTCTAATTTTGAAACTGTAACAGTCAACCGGGTTCCAGTAATTACTTGTAGTTTTCAAAAGTTTTCCCAATTTTGTTTGCACACTTGAATTTCCTGGGTATCATTCAGAAGTTCCATAGATCAGCTACACTCCAGATGAACTATATTTCTCAGTGTAGGACATAGGTATAAAAGTTTTGAAGCTCTTCAGATTACTTCAATGTGCAAATGTTTGAGAACCACTGAGTTACATTCTAAAATACTTCTCAGGACAATTTAAATAGTTCCAAGTATGCTTGGGTAAAGTGTGTGGAAAAAAAGGTTAGCACTCCTTAAAAAATTCTGTTAACATCCAGAAATGTCTTAACATTACTAGTCTGTGATATATTTACCATCTTATTCACTTTCAAATATTAGAATGTAGATTTCATACTAGAGAAGGCTTTCTGTACTAAAGTGAAATATTCATTACATTTCTAATGAAGAATCAAACCTCTAAATTCTTATTCTTTTCTCTTTTGTGATCACAGAATTGAGTGCATAATCAATAAGGTAATCATTTCCTAAAACAAGTTCTTACAAGTTAAGAAATGATTTATTTAGCTACTCTAGATTCCCTCATTTTCTCAGAGTTCAAAAACCATTCCAGAGAAGCAGCTACAAAATGATAGTATATAATTTTGTGATCTACAGTGATGGAACCTGTTAATTACAGGAAAAGAAATTAACCATTGTGTCATTTAGAAGTTTTCACAATTAAAAGTTTTATTCCTGGAGGAACTATAAAGACAAATAAATGAAATTCTAACAACAAATTAAATGCTTTATAGGTCAGTCATCCCATTAGGTCTTTTTAAGGAAGATGTTCTCATATAAAGCATGCCATAACCTATTTGCATAATGATTCTATCTTAACTGTGCCTTCTGCTCGTTTATGGTGTGTTTATCTTGATGCATGGCTGATGTAGGAGAAATGTAAAGGATGTAAAAGTAACTATTTATGGCAGATAAAATTTGCAGAATCCAAGCACAAAAGCACAATAAACTAAACATATTAAACCTGATAGTGGGTCTTTAAAAGCCATAGATGCAAGTAGATATATAATAAGTTAAGAGTATGCCTTCACGGGGAAAGCAAAGCAGAGTTGGAGTAACGATACAGGTAACTTGGACCAAAAAAATAAAAAAAATCCTGGGGAAGAAATTAACATTTGGTTGCCTGATTTTTCCACATTGTTCATCTACAAAGCCTGAATGAGCTTTGTATTTTTTAGTCCTTCATTTCACTTTGCTTATTCTTTAATTTATGTGCACAAAAGCAAATATAATGTTTATAGATCTAGTAAGTTTTTAGTCATGCAGTTATAGTGTAGTTTGTGGTAAAAAGAAAATACACATATTATTTTATTTATGTAACTGCCTCTCCTGTTAAATTTACTCTAAAATGAGTAAGAAATAATTATCATTAATGTGTGGATCTATACCCAATGACTTTAGCAGCCTTTATTTATCTTCAAGTTTCTAATTTCTTATTTATAAAGTGATGTGGGAAATGTTGATCAGGAGAGTGAATAATCAAAATATACACCTCTTCTACTGACTTTCACAAACTTTCTCTTATATGTAAATGTATTTCATAGAGGAAATTATTTTAATGTAGATATATTTTGCTTTGTATTTCAGTTTTCTCTAACCATTTAAAAAAATTCATTTCCTCTTTCCCTACAGAATCTTCTAGCACTTTTAGAGTGTATCACACATTTAATTCCTTAATCATTTTGAGCTGATATTTGTCTTGTGGTGTAAGGAAACAGTCCGAAAACTTTTTTTTTTATATGAATATCCGGTTTTCTCAGCACTATTTATTGAAGAGACTTTTTCCCCATTATGCATTCTTGGTGCACTTGCCAAAGATTAATTGACCATACATACATGGGATTTTTCCTGGGCTCTCTATTCTGTTTCTTGGTCTTTGTGTTTGTTTTTATGTCAGTGCTAAACCGTTTGGTTACTGTAGCTTTGTAATATTATTTGAAATAAGAAAGTTTGGCATCTCCAGCTTTCTCTTCTTTCTCAAGACTGCATTGGCTATTCAGGGTCTTTTATGGTTCCATATGTATTTTAGGATATTTTTTATTTCTGTGAAAATTACCATTGGGATTTTGATAGGTACTGCATTGAATATATAGATGGCTATGGGTAGTATGGACATTTTCACAATGCTAATTCTTCTAATCCATGAACATGGGATATCTTTCCTTTTTTGTGTCTTCAATTTCTTTCATCAGTGTTTTGTACTTTTAGTCTACAGATTGTTCATGTTCTTGGTTAAATTTAATCATATTTTATTATTTTATACTATTTTAAATGGAATGTCTTTTTCAAATAGTTCATTGTTTGTTTATAGAAAAATGAGTGAACTTTGTATATTGATATAGTATCCTGCAACTTCACTGAATTTGTTGGTTAGTTATAACAGTTTTCTGGTGGGTTCTTTAGGGTATTCTGAAATATATGACCAGTCATCTGCGAATGAAACAATTTTAATGCTTACATTCCAATTTGTATGCTTTTTTTTTTTTTATTGAGATGGAAAGGCTGAAAGTCATTTATTCATTTACTGAGTCAAGTCTAATGTCAACCAAATAGAGATTAGCCAGGTTAAGAGGTAACAAACAACAGAAGAACAAAGTTACATTTAAAAGCTGACTTGGTACAGTATTATGAAATATTTTATTTATAGTGCTAGATTAGTCACTTGTTGATTTGATATTGTGATATACTGTTAGAAGACTTCAGGGAAATTCATGGGATTTCAAGAAGTTAGACCTAGGTTCTGCTACTTAGCTGTTGTTTTGCATAATTTACTTAACCTCCGTAAGCTTCAGTTTCTTCAGATCTAAACCACGGACAAATAATAGCTCCTTTGCAAGGTTGGTATGAGTTCTATAGTTAAATGCCCATCTTTCCGCTGGGACAAAATAGGTGTTCAATAAGCTATACTTTTACATACAGTTGAATGTATTTAGGTAGACCATTTATTTTAATGAAAGGTGTTTCAATGCCAGACTATAAAGTCAGTGTCAATGATAAGCCCTGCTACCACATGCTGGCTTCAAGGAATTCCTCTTATAATCCTACTCTGACATGCCACAGAACTCCAATTTGGTCATCTTTTACCTTATTCTTTTAACAATAGAAGAACTTCTTCTTCAACTATTATATTAAAGAATCTGAAGAGGAAATGAGGTGTAGTTTTGTTTAACACAGACAGACACGGACTTAGGATGCTTCAATTTATGATTTTTCAACTTTCTAATGGTGTGAGAGCAATATGCATTCAGTAGAAACCATACTTGGAACTTTGAATTTGGATCTTTTCCCAGGCTAGCAGTATGTGCTAGGATACTATCCTGTGATGCTGGGCAGTGGCAGTGAGCCCCATCTCCCAGTCAGTGAGATCATGAGGTTAAACAACCAATATATTTACAACCATTCTGTACTCACCTGATTCTAAAAAACCACTGTTTTTCTCTTTCAGTATATTATTCAAGTATGTGAGACATTCAACACTTTACTGTAAAATTGGCTTTGTGTTAGATGATTTTGCCCAACTTTAGGCTAATTAAGTGTTCTGAATATGTTTAAGGTAGTCTAGTTAAGCCACGATGTAAGATAGGTTAGGCATATTAAATGCATTTTCAACTTAGGAAATTTTCAACTTACAATGGGTTTATTAGAATATAACCCTGTAAGTTGAGGGAGCTCTGGGTGGTTTTTCAACCAGGCAAAGTGCTCTGTTTGTCTGAAAATGCTTCCCAGATGATTCTGAAAGGAGAGCTGAGAACCACTGCCCTAGTCTCTAACTACTCAGTTAATTTAATTTTTCTCAGTGCCTCTTACCAGACCCTCTTCATGGAACAATGCTGAACTCGTGTCATTTCTAAAATGATTCAGATTACTTTTCTCCCCTTAGTTTATACAATGCATCTTTGGAAAGTTTGAAAAAGTTTATCCTTACAATTAGAAATATGGAATCTAATTCTATTAGACTACTTTTCTACTATTAGAGAAGTAGGTTAACTTTTAGAAAATACTGCATCTTCAACTTTTGGGTAAGAAGTTGTGTTCACTTGTACAGCCTCTTCTATTTCATGAATGGGCATACTGAAAGACTATTTCATATACTCCTTTCCATAAAAAATCCTATTTTAATAAACTAAGTGAGAACAGTAATGAGCACAATGAACCTAGTATGTCACAATGGGTATTGCCATCCCTTGTCTACCTTTAAGTGAAACTGCTCACATAACTACTTTTTGCTTCATGTGAACCTGCTAACACAACCAGTGGGAAAGGGTGGGCTCCTGACCTAAGAACAGCCAGTCCCTACATTGGTCAATGATCCTTGATGAGACCTGGTGTAAAAAGATAAGCTGGAGTAGTTTGAGGCTCTTGACATTAGGAACTGGAGTAGGGGCTGAGGATCATGTTGTAGAAAACAACCTGAAAGGTGCACATTAGAGTTACCATGAAGGAGTAGGAACTGACTCACACACATGGCAGACCCCAAATCTAAAAACCCACCACTTCCTGTTGCTGAGGCCTCTAGAGGTGGATCAATATAATTTCTGCTCTTCCGGATGCCTGGCGGTTAGTTCTGGTGGGAGATGGGGCTGGTGGGGTGGTTCCTGAGTTTCCAGGTACGCACCCTTAAAATAATGTCACACTGCTTCAGTTAACTTGCTTTTTGTAGTCTTCCTATGTCTGTCCTAACTTGGATTCCTTGCAACTAAATAAGCCTAACTGGAAGAACTAATTAAGCCATTACCATTTGTTAAAATAATCAACAATTTTAAACTTGTCTGTTCTTGAACAGATCTGGGAATATTTAATCCATTAAGTTTTAAAACTTTCATAGTTTAATATTGGTATCATATGTTTCCATGCCAATTGGCATAATTTATATCAAATATTAACTTACTCATTTTTGCAAAGACATCACATACACAAATATACATATTCAATAACTGAGAATCATAAAATTTTTGGTCTATACTTTCAAGTTTGTTCGATCATGATACTTCTGATAAGGATCATCAGCATACCAGTTACGCCTCTTCCAGAAAGACGTTGTCATTTTATCTAAGAGCTTACTCTGGGTTTTATTGCAGAACACAAATTCCCTCAGGCGTCTTTTTCTTGCAGGCGTCTTTTTCCAGAATTTTTTCTTATAACCAGCCTTCCTCCTTAGCCAAAGGCCAGAATGAAATTGAAGAAACCTATCGATGACAGCTTTCACAGTCTTTCTCTTGCCTTTTTGTGCGCTGAAGTACGTTACAGTTCTGACTGGTAGCTTCAGGACATTTGAAAGCCAGGGGGTCACTCTATTGAGGATTGTTGCAGTATGCCCACATGTCAGGTTCCTGACGGATGTGGTAAGTCTGGGAGCAGATGAAACAAATGGTGTCTGCATATAACGAAACTGTCGGGTGGACAGTACAGAACTAAGGCAGGCATTCTTGGCACAGTTTCCATAGGCTGAAGACATCAAAATATTCAGGGGCCGTAAGATTCCTGACGCGGCTCTCACGGCACGGGTGAAGGCGGGGGCTGCCATCTTGCCTCCACGCCTACGGCAACCGCTTCCAATTTGTATGCTTTTTATTTCTTTATATTGTCTAATTTATCTGACTAGGACTTCCAATATCATGTTGAATAAAGCAGCAGGAGTGAACATCCTTTTCCTGTTCTTTATTTTAGAGGAAAAGCTTTGTTAGGTAAAATATTCTTTTATGGTTGTTTTTTTTTCCCCAGCATTTAGGATATATCAGCCCACTCTCTCCTGACATGCAAGTTTTCTGTTGAGAAATCTGATTATAATATACAGGTGTAGGTACAGGTTAGTCAATCAGTTGGAAGATTGCAGGTTAGGTATCCTACAGTTTATGGGTGGGACTCTCAGTGGAGTCTGTGTGCCAGTTAGTAGCATCCATGGTTGCTTCTTGAAATCAATGCGGTGGCTGTTCTAAGTCCCTTCCCCTTTCCATGATCCAAGTTCCCCTCAGATTATGCTGCTTTGCTGAAATGTTCAGCAATCTAAGTAAGAAAACCCAGAAGTTGGCCTTTTGACCAACATCCTGTAAAGCTGAAAAAATTAGATAGTAACTGTATTCTCACTTTTTCCTATGGGTAACATGAAGGAATGAGGGGGTGTCTCAAGACTGAGTTGTACCACCTTGGGGGAGGAATGTCGTGGTTAAAATGAAACTGTTCTTCTTACCCTCTTCAATGCACTATTAGACTTTTTGCTCAGATAGCGTACTAGAATCTAAACACTGTACTCCCAGGTTTGCTCAAAGTTCTATCCATCCAGGGAAGGTTCTCAAAATCAGTATTTCTATAAAGGTGTGAAAGCTGGAATCTCAGATACCATCTTTTTGATCCTACTCCTCAAGGACACTTTTCAATTAGTGAAGTTGTCACTCAGCTTTAAAGTTTAAAAAAGAAAACTCCAAAGTTTTATTTAAAAAACTATTTCATAGGGCCAAAGTTTTAATTTTCTCTTCCTATTTAGTGTATGGACATTATTTTTAGCCAAATAATGTGTGTGGGGGGAGGGAAGTTGTTAGCAAAGATTGTGATGATTTTTTTAATTAAACTTTTTATTTTCATGTACTCATAGATCACATGCAGTTGTAAGAAATAATACAAAGAAACCCTGTGTACCCTCCACCCAGATCCCCCAACACCCACTATGGTCACATCTTTAAAAACTACAGTACAGGACTTGAGAACCAAGATGGCAGCGTGAACAGAGCAGCGGAAATCTTCTCCCAAAACCATATATATTTTTGAAAATAAACAAATAAAACTCTTTCTAAAAGAGAGACCAGAAGACACAGGACAACAGCCAGACGACATCCACACCTGCGAGAACACAGCACATCGCGAAGGGGGTAAGATACAAGCCGCGGCCTGGTGGTACCTGAGCGCCCCTCACCCCAGCTCCCTGAGGGAGGAGAGGAGTCAGAGCGGGGAGGGAGAGGGAACCCAAGACTGCTAAAAATCCAGTCCTAGCCATCCGCACCAGAGCGCAGACACACAGTGCATGCGTGGGGTGCTGGAAACTAGGGAAACAGGACAGTAAGACCTGTGAGCGGGTCCCCACAGCTGGCGCACCCAGGACAAAGAAAAGTGAGTGCTTTTTGAAAGTCTTAAAGGGACTGGGACCTCACAGCTGGACGGAAGCAACCCGGAACACAGCCCAGCAGCGGGGAATCCCAGGGAACTCCAAGTGCCCTAACCCCCGGGACAGCAGTGCAGCTCGGAGGACCCTCATGGCAATAAAAAGCCTCCCACCCTTTCCTCCTCCAACGTGGCTCTGCCATATTGGAGAAGCAGCCTGAGGCTGGCCACACCCATAGCAACCATGGAGCTTAACTCCACAGCAGCCGCGGAGCTTCAGAGCAGCCGGGCAAGAATGAGAAACCCCACGTGCATGCAGCTACCCAGCACAAGCCGCTAGGGGTCGCTGTTCTCCCAGAAGAGGAAGGCCACACACCAGCAAGAAGGGACTTTCTCTTAGCCAACACACATGCCAGCTCCCCACGAATACCTCTATCACCATGGAAAGGCAGAATAATTTGATACAGACCAAGATCACAGAGGCAAACTCTGAGGAGGAGATCGACCTAACCAATCTCCCTGAAAAAGAATTAAAAATAAAGCTCATAACTATGCTGATGGAGCTCCAGAGAAATATGCAAGAACCAAGGGATGATGTCCAGAAGGAGATTACAGAAATGAAACAGTCTATGGAAGGATTTATAAGCAGAATGGATAAGATGCAAGAGGCCATTGATGGAATAGAAACCAGAGAACAGGAATGCATAGAAGCTGACACACAGAGAGATAAAAGGATCTCCAAGAATCAAAGAATATTAAGAGAACTGTGTGACCAATCAAAAAGGAACAATATCCGCATTATAGGGGTACCAGAAGAAGAAGAGAGAGAAAAAGGGATAGAAAGTGTCTTTGAAGAAATAATTGCTGAAAGCTTCCCCAAACTAGGGGAGGAAATGGCCTCCTGGACCACAGAGGTACACAGAACTCCCATGACAAGGAATCCAAGGAGGGCAACACCAAGACACTTAAAAATTAAAATGGCAAAGATCAAAGACAAGGACAGAGAATTAAAGACAGCCAGAGAGAAAAGAACGGTCACCTATGAAGGAAAACCCATCAGGCTATCATCAGAATTCTCAACAGAAACCTTACAGGCCAGAAGAGAATGGCATGATATACTTAATGCAATGAAACAGAAGGGCCTCGAACAAAGAATACAGTATCCAGCACGATTATCATTTAAATATGAAGGAGGGATTAAACAATTCCCAGACAAGTAAAAATTGAGGGAATTTACCTCCCACAAACCACCTCTACAGGGCATCTTACAGGGACTGCTCTAGATGGGAGCACTCCTAAACAGAGCACAGAACAAAACACCCAACATATGAAAAATGGAGGAGGAGGAATAAGAAGGGAGAGAAATAAAGAGTCATCAGACCGTGTTTATAATAGCTCAATAAGCGAGTTAAGTTAGACAGTAAGATAGTAAAGAAGCAAACCTTGAACCTTTGGTAACCACAAACTTAAAGCCTGCAATGGCAGTAAGTACATACCTTTCAATAATCACCCTAAATGTAAATGGACTGAATGCACCAATCAAAAGACACAGAGTAATAGAATGGATAAAAAAGCAAGACCCATCTCTATGCTGCTTACAAGAGACTCACCTCAAACCCAAAGACATGCACAGACTAAAAGCCAAGGGACGGAAAAAGATATTTCATGAATACAACAGGGAGAAAAAAAGCAGGTGTTGCAGTAGTATCAGACAAAATAGAACTCAAAACAAAGAAAGTAACAAAAGATAAAGACGGACATTACATAATGATAAAGGGCTCAGTTCAACAAAAGGATATAACCATTATAAATATATATGCACCCAACACAGGAGCACCAACATATGTGAAACAAATACTAACAGAACTAAAGGAGGAAATAGAATGCAGTGCATTCATTTTAGGAGACTTCAACATGCCACTCACTCCAAAGGATAGATCCACTGGACAGAAAATAAGTAAGGACACAGAGGCACTGAACAACACACTAGAACAGATGGACCTAAAAGACATCTATAGAACCCTACATCCAAAAGCCACTATTTACAATAGCCAAGAAATGGAAGCAACCTAAGTGTCCATCAGTAGATGAATGGATAAAGAAGATGTGGTATATATACACAATGGAATATTATTCAGCCATAAGAAGAAAACAAATCCTACCATTTACAACAGCATGGATGTAGCTAGAGGGTATAAATAAGCCAGGTGGAGAAAGACAAACACCAAATGATTTCATTCATATGTGGAGTATAGGAACAAAGAAAGACTGAAGGAACAAAACAGCAGCAGAATCACAGTACCTAAGAATGGACTAACAGTTACCAAAGGGAAAGGGACTGGGGAGAATGGGAGGGAAGGGAGAGACAAGGGTGGGGAAAAAGAAAGGGGGCCTTACGATTAGCATGTATAATGTTGGGGGGGCATGAGGCGGGCTGTGCAACACAGAGAAGACAAGTAGTGATTCTACAGCATCTTACTATGCTGACTGACAGTACTATAATGAGGTTTGTGGGGGGGACTTGGTGAAGGGGGAACCCTAGGAAACATAATGTTCTTCATGTAATTGTAGATTAATGCCAAAATAAAAAAAAATAAAAAATAAAAACACCCCAAAAAACTACAGTACAATATCACAGCCTGGATATTGAATTATCATTGCTATACAGTCTTATATTGGTTTTAAATATACCACATAGTTGTTCAACAGTTACCCATATATTAAATACTAACCACCATTACTGAAGTTATTATATCAACATAGAAAGATGTTACAAAATCATTGACTATATTCTCCATGCTGTACTATTATCCCTGTGACCAACTCATATTATGATTAAGAATTTTTGTACCCCTTTATCCCCCTCATGCTTTCAACCAACCCACCCCAAACTCTCCCCCATGATAACCACTAGTCCTTTTTCAGTGTCTATGAGTTATGAGTCTACTGCCATTTTGTTCATTCTGTTTTCTTTTGTTTTTAAATTCCAAAACTAAAAGAAATTATACGGTATTCATATGTCTCTTCCTGGCTTATTTCCCTGAGCATAATACCCTCTAGATCTATCCACATTGCTGCAAAAAACAGGATTTCTTTTGTATGGCTAAATAATATTCCATTGTGTATATCTATCAACTTTTCCTATCTATTCATCTATTGATGGAAACTTAGATTGCTTCCATATCTTGGCTATTGTAAATAATGTGGCAGTAAACATAGTTGTGCATATATATTTTCAAATCAGGGATGTTTTTCTTTGGGTTAATTCCTAGAAATGAAATTACTGGATCAAATGGTATTTCTATGTTTAATTTTTAAAGGAACTTCCATACTGCTTTCTGCAGTGGTTGTACAAATTTACATTCCCAGAAACAGTGTAGGAGGATTCCTATTTCTCCACGTCCTCTCAAACACTTTCTATTTCTTGTTTTTGGATAGCAGAAATTCTGACTGGTGTGAGACGATATCCCACTGTAGTTTTAATTTTCATTTCCCTGATGATTAGCAGTATGGAGTGTCTTTTCATGTGCCTGTTAGCCGTCTATATTTCTTCTTTGGAGAAATGTCTGTTCAAGTCCTCCACCCATTTTTTAATCAGGTTTTTGTTGTTGTTGAGGCTTATGAGCTTTTTATATATTTTGGATATTAATCCCTTATCAGATAAATCATTCATAAATATATATTCCCATACTATAGGATGCCATTTTGTTCTGCTGATGGTGTCCTTTGGTGTACAGAAGCTTCTTAGTTTGATAAAGACACATTTGTTCATTTTGATTCTGTTCCTCTTCCCCAAAGAGACATGTCCAGGAAAAAAACTGCTCATACTTATATTCAAGAGATTTTTGCCTATATGTTCTAAGAGTTTCACGGTTTCATGCCCTACATTCAGTTGCTTGATCCATTTCAAGTTTACTTTTGTGTATGGAGTTAGACAGTAATCCAGTTTCATTATCGTGCATGTTCCTCTCCAGTTTTCCCAACACCGGTTATTGAATAGACGGTCTCTTCCGCATTGTATATTCATTGCTCTTTTATTATATATTAATTGACTGTATATGCATGGGTTTATACTTGGGCTCTCTATTGTGTTCCATTGTTCTATGGGTCTGTTCTTGTGCCAGTACCATACCATTTTAATTACTGATGCTTTGTAGTATAACTTGAAGTTAGGGAGCACAATAAACCCAGTTTTGTTCTTTCTCAGGATTGCTTTGGTTATTCAGTGTCTTTTGTGGTTCCATATGAATTTTAGAACTATTTGTTCTAGTTCATTAAAAAATGCTGTTGGAATATTGATAAGTATTGCAGTGAATATGTAAATTGCTTTGGGCAGGATGGTCATTTTGACATATTAATTCTTCTTATCCATGAGCGCAGGATAGATTTGCACTTATTTGCGTCTTTAATTTCTGTCATGAACGTCTTATAGTTTTCAGAGAATAGGCTTTTCACTTCCTTGATTGTGTTTATTCTTAGGTATTTTATTCATTTTGATGCAATTGTAAGTGGAATTGTTTATTGTTTTCCTGATTTTTCTAATTCATTGTTGTTATATATGAATGCAACAGATTTCTGAGTATTAATTTTCTATTTGGCAACATTGCTGAATCCAGTTAATTCTAATAGGTTTTTGATGGCATCTTAGAGTTTCTCTATATAGTATCATGTCATCTACAAATAGTGACCAATCAACCTATTCCTCACCAATTTGGAAGTCTTTTATCTTTGTGTTGTCTGATCACCAGGACTAGGATCCAGTATAATGTTGAATAAAAGTGGTGAGAGTGGACATCTTTCTCTTGTTCCTGACCTTAGAGGAAAAGCTTTCAGCTTTTCTCAATTGAGTATGATGTTAGCTGTGAGTTGATCATATATGGCCTTTACTATGTTGAGGTACATTCCTGCTGTACCCATTTTGTTGAGGGTTTTTATCATGAACGGTTGTTGAATGTTGTCAAATGCTTTTTCAGCTTCTATTGAGATGGTCATGGGTTTTAATCCTTCTTTTTTTTAATGTGGTATATAGTATTGACTGATTTATGAATATTATACCATCCTTGCATCCCTAGAATACATCTCATTTGGTTGTGATGGATGTTCCTTTTGATATATTTTTGAATTTGGTTTGCTAATATTTTATTGAGGATTTCTGCATCTATGTTCATCAAGGACATTGGTCTATAATTTTCTTTTCTTTTGCAGTATTAGAGTGATGATGGCATCATGGAATGAGTTTGAAATATACCCTCCTCTTCTATTTGTTGGAATACTTAAAGAAAGATGGGTATTAGCTCTTCTTTAAATATTTGTTTGAATTCAGCTGAAAAGCCACCTGGTCCTGGCATTTTTTTGTATGTAGTGTTTTTATTAAAAATTCAATTTCATTGCTGGGGATATTTCTGTTCAGATTTTCTGTTCTTCCTGGATCTATCTAGGAAGGTTGTGTTTATCCAGGAGTTTGTCTATTTCTAGGTTGCCTAATTTATTGGCACATAATTTTTCACAGTATTCTCTAATAATTCTTTGTGTTTCTGTGGTATTATAAGTTGTAATTATTCCTTCTTAATTCCTGATTCTCTTTTTTCTTGATAAGTCTGGCTAGAGGTTTATCTGTTTCATTTTCTCAAAGAACCAGCTCTTGCTTTCACAATTGTTAAAAATTGTTTTGTTCTCTATTTTATTTATTTCTGTTCTGACATTTATTATGTCCCTCCTACTAACTTTGGGCTTCATTTGTTTTTCTTTTTCTAGTTTCTTTAAATGTGAATTTAGACCGCTTGTTTTGAATTATTCTTGTTTAGTGATGTAAGATTATTGCTATGTACTTCCTTCTTAGAACTGCTTTTGCAGGTGTTTAAGTTTTGGACTGCTGAATTTTACTTTTCATTGATCACCATGTATTGCTTGATTTCTATTTTAATTTGGTCATTGATCCATTGGTTGTATAGAAGCATGTTTTTTAGCCTAAATGTATTTGTAGGCTTTCCCATTTTCCTTATATAATTTATTTCTAGTTTCATACCATTGTGGTCTGAGAAGCTACTTGATACAATTTCAAAATTTTTTAAGTTATTGAATCTCCTTTTGTGACCTCATATATGATCTATTCTGGAGAACATTCTATGTACACTTCAGAAAATTGTGCATGCTATTACTTTTGCATGGAATGTTGTATAGTTATCTAAGTCCATCTTATCTGATATATAGTTTCATGCCTCTCTTTCATTAGTTATTTTCTGTCAAGTATATGTCTATTGATGCAAATGGTATATTAAAGTCCCCTAAAATGAATGTGTTGCTTCTATTTCCCTTTTTAATTCTGTTAGTATTAGTTTTACATATTTAGATGTTCCTATGTTGAGTGCATAGATATTTATAATGGTATTATCCTTTTGTTGGACTGAGCACTTAATCATTATATAATGTCCTTTGACTCTTGTTTACTTTGCCTTGAAATCTATTTTTGTCTTACATAAGTACTGCAACTACTAGTTTTTCTCCCTCTTATTTGCATGAAATATCTTCTTCCATCCCTTCACTTTTAGTCTTTGTATGTTTTTGGGTCTGAAATGAGTCTCTTGTAGGCAGCATATAGATGGGTCTTGTTTTTTTATCCATTCTTTCACTCTTTTTCTTTTGATTGGTGTATTCAGTCCATTTACATTTAAGGTAATTTTGATAGGTATGTACTTATTGCCTTTTTATTTTATTTTTTCTGATTTTTAAAGTTCCACTCTAATCCTTTATTTCTTTCTTATACACTTTTCTTGTTGTTTGATGGGTTTTTTAGTGTTGTGGTTGGATTTCTTTTTAACTTTTGTGTATCTGTTATAGGCCTTAGGTGTGTGGTTACCATAAGGTTCAAGGATAGTTTCCTGACTATATAAAAGTCAATATTAAGTTGCGGATTGTTGTTCTTCTTTCTTCTTCGTCTTCATCCTCCACACCTTGCATATTAGATGTCAGGCCCAGATGGTGCCTCACTCCCAGAACTCGATGACAGGGGACCGGCAGTCAGCAAGTTGGTCACATGTAAGGTTGGCGAGGCTGGCATTGGCACAGTCTTCATGGCGGAAGATCTCCATGCAGTTGGGAGTGTTCCAAGTAGAGCCACATGTGACCCAGGGCACTGTGGTTGTGAAGGACTTTACCAGGTAATACAAGTCCCAAGTCAACACCATGATGTAGTAGGTGTTGCAGTAGAAGACCATCACCATGGAGGCACAGCCCAGGCCTGGGATGAGGGGAGTGGAGTCCTGTGAGGGCTCTTCTCTGGCCAGCTCCTTGCTGCCCACATAGTCCACACTACCAGGCCCTGCCAGTGGTCCCTGACAAGCAAATAGAAGCAGGAAGATTGGGGAAGAACACTGCAATCTGAAGTACCACTGAAACAGTGGTGACTTTAACAGTTTTTCCCCCTTCCATATCCTCAGTTCAGTGTAGCATGAAAGTTAGAAGTAGGCAATGGTGTGGACATAGAGAGCTCTAGTTCTAACTTGAGGAGAGGGAAAGGGAATAGTAACTCTCAGAGAGACTGAAGGAAATCCCCGGTTTTTCTTTTTTTTTTCCTCCATTTTTTCACATTCCAATCCACAGGGAATCCTACAGAAGCAGCAGTGGTAACAGAGGCCGCAGTGAGAATGGCAGCTGTGGGGGACTTGAAGTGCCTAAACTCCAACGGAAGGTAACCTTCTTCGGTGATTGTAAGAGCTGTCATCCCAAGAGGGTGGAGGCACACACAGATGACTCCCCCACCTACCCAACCCCCTACCACCTCCACTGCCTTGATCTTCCTGCTATGTGACACCAGAAGAAGGCAAAGGCACAGTAAGTGTGTGGCAGACAAGGGTAACTGAAGTCACAGCTTTCTAACTAGAAGATTGAGGGAACCAAAAAGTACTGGAGAGACTTCTGAGAGGGAGGATCTCAGGAAAAGAAATCTGTAAAGCTGTATATGAATTTCTGGAATGACCCCTAAGTTGTGTATTCATGGGTGTGATCCTTTCCAACATAACAAAGACTTTGGAAACTGAACTAAGGGATAGACCATGCCAGGTCATGCTTCACAGAACCACATAGGATTACAAAGTCTTTGAAAATAAAACTGACATTAAAAACACAAATCATAGAGGGCTGGTCAGAATGTGTGGCCTGAACCCAAATGAGTGGGGGAGAAATGAGCAAAGCCTTAGGGACTTGTGGGAATATAATGAAAGAGCCAACATTTGTCTCACTGAAGTGTGCTAGAGGAGAGGGAAAAGAGGGTGGGGCTGAAATGGCATTCAAAGAAATAATGCCTGAAAGTTTTTCAAGTGTTGAAAAAGATATAAACCTACCGTTTTGAAAAGGTGAGTGAACCACAAAGAGAATAAGCCTAAAGAAATGCACACAAACATACATCTCAGTCAAACTTTGGAAAACTAAAGACCCAGAAAAAAATATTGAAAGCAATAAGAGAGAAACAACACCTTACTTGTACAGGGAAAAGCAGGTAGAATGACAGTGAATTTCTCATCAGAAACCATGGAGACCAGAAGGAAGTGGCACAACACTTCTCAGTGGTGAAAGAAAAGAACCAGAATCCTCTACTAAGTGAAATTATCCTTCAGGAATGCAGAGGAAATCAAGACATTCTCAGATGAGGGGCAAGTAGGAGAATTTCTTGCCACCAGACTTACCCTTATCCCACTGAAAGAATTTTCCCATATAAGAATCCACTAGGCATGTAGAAAATATTGGCTGAGTGATGTGCTCACCAGTGCCCTCTAATATGCACATTTATCATACTGATAAATAATGGAAGAATACCTCTCAGAATTCCCCATGGGCCCAAAGTACAAATCTGGGCTGGTTGCTGCCTCCTGTCCCTCCACTGAAACTGCTCTTGCCAAGGCCCCCAGCAACACTCGCATTGTCTAATTCAATGAATACGTCTTATGCTTATCATTTTGGAACTCAAAAATGTTCTTGAGTTTGTCACTTCTTGCCCTGTTCTTCTTCTGTCTTCATTCTGACCCTTCACTCTCTCCTTCTTTCATCTGATTCTCTCCCAGTCCTCTCTCTCTCTCTTTTTTCTCTGTGCAGACACTCCTCCCATCACCTTACAAGAATTTTCTTCTTTCACCCACCCCTTACAAGAACTTGCCCTTCATTCCCTTCTGTATTCTCTCTGTGTGCTCACCCTGCATGATCTCACTACATCCTTGTCCTAAATAACTATCCTGATGACTAGTAAATTTGTGTCTCCAGCCATGACCATGCTCTTGACATCCCAAGCCATTTATCCTTCATCTCTGTCTGGGTAGCTTACAGACCTCTCAAATCTCACATACTCCAAACTGAACTCATCTTCCCACCAATACCTGGACCTTCTCCTTCAGCCCCTTATATCCACAAATGGCTCTGAAGTCCATAATTCCCTCACCCTGCCCTTGGGGACTCATGCCAGAGCCTCTCCTTTCCTTCCCCCACCAATACCCTGCTTTTACACTTGCCTAACTTCTATTCATCCTTCAAATTTCAGCTTGGACACCAATTTATGCAGGAATATATTCTCAACCCCACAAGTCTATGTAAGTTACTTCTCCTAGGTGTTCCTATAGCACATTGAACTTCCCCTCTCATAGAACTTATCACAGCATAGTGTTGTAATTGTCAGGTTCTTTGTCTGTATCTTCCACCAGATTACACACAGGGACCTGATCTACATTGCTCACTGGTATTTCCTCAATGCCTACCACAGTCCCGGGCTACAGTAGTCCCTTGATAAATATTTGTTGAAGGAATGAACAAATAAATCATCAAGTCTCCAACTAGGTTCAACAGTATCAGAAATATGTAGTGAACACTTATTATGTGTTATTTAATTACCTAAATTAAAAAATTTGTGTCCTCCAGTGTTGTCTACCAATGCAATAATAGGTTGAGATATCTGTCATTCCTTGACTGGTATACTGCAACAGCTCTCTAGCACCACTTTCAATCCTCTCTGCTCTATTCTCCACAGCTGCCAGGATGATCTTTCTTGGAAACAAATCAGATCATGTCAGTCCCAAGCTTAATGGCCATAGTGGGTTCACTATAGCTGACAAGGTATTCCAAAACCTGAGCATAAAAGAACAGAACCTCTGTGTCTTCACTCCTGCTTGGCTCTTCTCCAGCCACATCAACTGTGACTCTCACAGGCACCCAGCTCTCCAGCCTCAATGAGTTAATTGCAGGTCCCCCCAAAGGCCTTGGCTTCTCATCATGCTACAGATCCCTTCACAAATGCACATTGTCCTCAAGCGGCTTGCCTGATTCACTCCTATGCTTTCAATAAAATGTTTATTGACCATTCATTATAGACCACAACCAAGTGGCATTTAGTCCATGAATGTTAGCTTGGTTGAACATATGAAAATCATTTAATGTAATACACCACATAAATAGAATTTAGGGGGTTGGGGGAACCTCATGACCATCTCATAGATGAGGGGGGTAGGGAAGCATTTGGCAAAATCCAATACCATTTCATGAAAATAAATTTAATAAAATAGGAATAGAAAGGAACTTCCTTAACCTGATAAAAAGCCCTTATGAAAAACCCACAGATAACATTATACTTAACAGTGAAAGAGTGGTTGCTTTCACGCTCACACCAGGAACAAGATGAGGATGTCTGTTCTTGCCACTTGCATGCAGCACTGTACTCAAAAATCCTAGTCAGGGTAATGAGGCAGGAAAAACAAAGAAAAGGCATTGAGATTGGGAAGGAACAAATAAAACTATATGGGTAGATGACATGTTCTTGTAGATATAAAACAGTTAAAGAATCTACCCCAAAGCACAACAATCTGTTTGAGTATGCAGTGGATGAGCTCAGCAAATCTGCAGCATCCCAGATCAGTGTGCACCAACCAGCTGTATTTCTTTTTTTTTTTTTACTTGAAGTATCATTGATATACAATCTTCTATTGGTTTCAAGTATACAACACACTGGTTCAACAGTTACCCATATTATTAAATCCTCACTACCCGACCCCCGCCACTGTAGTACAGTTACTATCTATCAACTCAGAAAAGATGTTACAGAATCATTGACTATATTCTCCATGCTGTACTACCATGAACATGACCAACTTATATTGAGAATAAGAATTATTGTGCCTCTTTATCCCCCTCACCTTCCCCCCAACATGTGCTCCAACCCCTTCCCCTTGATAACCATTAGTTAGTTCTCAGTGTCTATGAGTCTACTGCTCTGTGGTTCCTTCACCAATCCATTGTATTTCTGAGCAATAGCAGTGAAAAATCAAAAAATGAGGTTAAGACAATAACTCCTTTTACAGACTCATCAAAAAGAACAAAATACTGAGGAATAAATTTAAGAAGAGATGTGTAAATCTTGTACTCTGAAAACTGAAAGAAATTACAGAGGACCTAAATAAATGAAAAGACACCCCATGTTAGTGGATTGAAGATTTCGTATTGTTAAGTAGCTCATAATCCCTAGGGCAATATGGGCAGATTCAATGACATGCCTCTTAGAATCTAGTCTGGCTTCTCTGTAAGAATGGACAAACAGATCCTAAAACTCATATGGAAATGCAAGGGGCACAGATGGCCGAAAGAATCTTGAAGAAGAAGAAAAAGTGGGAGGATCCATCACACTTCCCAATTTCAAAACTTACTGTAAAGCTACGGCAATCCTAAAAAGCATGGTACTGACATAATGATAGACCTTTAGTTCAATGCTTTAGAATTAGCACCAGAAATAAGCCTATATGTCTATCAACAGTTGATTTTCAATAAGGGTGCCAAGGCCATTCAACGGAGGAGTGAAAAGCCTCTTCAACAAATAGTGCTGGGACAACTGGATATCCACAGACAAAAGAAGAAATTTGACCCCCAGTCTCACACCATGTACAACAATTAACTCTAAAATGGATCACAGAGCTAAATGTAAGGGCTGAAAGTATAAAACTTTTGGAATAAAACATAGGTGTAACTCCCCATGACCTCGGATTAAACCAAGGTTACTTGACTATGACAGCAAAAGCATAGCTGCCAAAGTCAAACAAACAAACAAAAAAGATGAATTGTACACGATCCAAATCGAAAACTTTTGTGCAACAAAGGACTCTACCTAGGAAGTGAATGGACAGCCCACAGAATGGTACAAACATTTGCAAATCATGTATCTGATAAGGGTCTATCTTCCAGAATGCATGAAGAACTCTTACAACTCAACACCAAAAATAAAAAAGGCAAGCAACCCAGTGAAACAACTGGCAAAGGTCTCGAAAAGGCATTCCTCCAAAGGAGTTATAAATGGCCAAGAGGCACATGAAAAGATGCTCAAAATCATTAGTGGATAGGGCAATGCAAACCTAAACCACCATGAGATAGCACTTCACACCCGTGGTAGGGCTATTATAGTCAAGGCAAGGCAAAAGAAAGCAAAACAAGCAGAAAATTACAAGTTTGGGGGAGGATGTGGAGAAACTGGGATCTGCATTCACTGCTACTAGGAACGCAAAATGGTACTGGCGCTGTGGGAAATCAGTTGGGAAGTTCCTCAGTCAGGTAAACATGGAATTACCATATGATCCTGCTATGCCAGCCCTAGCTGTATACCCACAAGAATTGAAAACAGGTGTTGGAACAGAACCTTGTACAGGAATCATCACCGCAGCACTGCAAGGTGGGAATCACCCAAATGTCACCAGATGATGAATGGATACACAACACGTGGTCGACCCCTGGTCTAGAGAATGTTATTCAGCCATGAAAAGGGACGGAGAGCTGATTCATGCTATGGCGTGCAAGAGCCACAAGGCAAACGTTATGCTGAGTGAAAGTGGCCAGAGAGAGCAGGCCACCTATTTACTTCTGTGAGGCCATTTGTAGGAAGACTCCAGAATAGACAAGCCTCCATGGACAGGGAGCAGGTTCAGAGCTGCCTTGGGGAAGAGAAGTCAGTGGGGGGAGTGCCTGAGGAGTTCGGGGGTTGCTTTTTGGGGTGGTGCCATTGTCTCGGGACTAGATAGCTGTGATGGATGCCCAACATTATGGGTGTATACTTGGTGCCACTGGATCGTATCCATTTGTCGTTTCTCCTGTCCAGTGTGAAGTGAGAGTCCCCTCAGAGAAAGGTGCCAGAGAGCAGGGTGCGCAGGCTACTGCCGGCACCTCTTCCTTGCAGGCCCAGGCCCGCCAGGGGTCAATGCAAGAGCAGTGACCTCACAGGATGTAAGGCACAAAGCGTGCGCCTCGACCTCTGAGGGGCCGGTCTGTGGTTGCTAGGATATGGAGTAGCAGCGTGAGTGCCAGCTGTCCTGAGAGGTTGGGGCCAAGTGTAGTACTGCACCGCATCCCACCGCACCTTGTCACCCTGCAGCACATCCCACTGCACCGGACTGCACTGCACCGCACCGCACCACAGAGCTATGCCAGTCTGAGAAAACACACCCAACGCCCGACATGCCCCGGGATAGGAAGCGTCGAGAGTCGTTTGGTGGCCACAGGAGGACTCACTCCCGCACCACCCGAGCCAAGCTGCTGTTATCGGTGAGCCATATGTAGTGCCTCCTGTGGGAGGGACACTATGCCCAGCGCCTGTGGCAGAGGCGACCTTCCTAGAGGCCATCACCCAGTACCTGATGGCCAAGGTCTTGGGGCTGGCACGCAACGAGGCCCAGAACTATGGCAGGAGGTGCATCACCCCAGAGCTCGTGGACTTGGCGGTCCCCAACAATCCACTTTTCAGCAGGTTCTTTGGGTTGACTACCATCTCCCAGGTGGCCCCAGCCTTGGAGTAGCTGCTCAACACGACCTGAGTTCCCGAGCCTTGGCCAACAGGCAGCAGGCCCGCTCATAGCTGGCACAGTCCCAGATTGGCTGGTGCCCTGGGCAAAGTCGTTGACACTCAGTTAAGTGTTTAAAGAAATCCATGTGCGTGTTTCAGTCACTTTGTGTGGGAGGTGGTTGTGGGGCCTCCCTCTTTGGAGGGATGGGGGTTGTGGGGGCCTGGCACAGTGAGAGACAGGGGACAGGAACTGGAGTGGAAGATGATAGAGAGATGCAGTTTCTCTTGGTGACAGTGCAAGTGGTTGCCCTGGGTGGGAAAGGCTGGCTGGGGTGGGAATGGGGTAGAGGGTCAGGCTGGGTGTACAGAAGACTCCCCATTGGCTCTGAGAAAGTGGGAGCCCAGTGAAGTAGCTGGAAGGATGGCATTCATAGGGGCAGAGCTCAAGACCATGACTGCAGTGTCGTGATAGGAGAAATGTGCAATGGCAACTTGGGGGCAGGATGGAGGAGTGTACAGAGCGGTTGGCACCTCCCAGTTGAGGGCGCCCAGAACCTCCTCGGCTCACCTTGTAGAGCTGCAGGGCTTTGCTCCTGCAGGAGCAGGAGCCCATGTGGGATGAGCCAGCAGAGGCCAAAGCCACAGGGAGCTGTCCTAGTGCTGGTGCTCCACCTCTCCTCCTGCAGCCCTTGCATCCAGCTGGGCCCTCCTGGGCACCTGAATGGGCCTGGTCCAAACCTGTGGCTGGGCCTGAGGGCATCACAGTGTGTGTGTCTGGAGCCTGGGAGCCCCAACCAGAGGCGGCAGGGCTGGTGGCTCCACTGCCTGCTGCTCCCAGCATGCACAGCACCACTGCCCCCTCCCCTGGGCTGGCAGAACGGGATGGCATGGTGTGATGTTGCCCTGAGTAAGAAACGGTGCCAAAGGAGCAAGGTCCAACTGTCCCGGCTCCCCCTGGGACTGGCCTTGGGGCTCCCCATGGGCAGGCAGGGCCTGGGAGTGACTCCTGCTCCACACCCCTGCTCCTGAGGCTGGGCCCTTGCTTGTGCTGACTTGGGCCACATGTGGAGCCCAGAGGGAGGGACCAGCTGGGGGAGCGAAGGTGTGGGGCAGGAGTCACTCCCAGAACTCGATGACAGGGGACTGGCTGTCAGCAAGCTGGTCACATGTGAAGTTGGTCAGGCTGTCATTGGCACAGTCTTCATGGCAGAAGATCTCCACGCAGTCGGAAGTGTTCCAAGTATGGCCACACATGACCCAGGGCACCGTGGTGGTGAAGGACTTCACCAGGTAATACAAGCCCCAAGTCAACACCGTGATGTAGCATGTGTTGCAGTAGAAGACCATCACCATGGAGGCACAGCCCAGGCCTGGGATGAGGGGAGCGGAGTCCTATGGGGGCTCTTCTCTGGCAAGCTCCTTGCCGCTCACGTCGTCCACCCAACCAGGCCCTGCCAATGGTCCCTGCTGGGCCTCTGATCTCCTGCTCCCGCGCAACCCCACCCCCACCCCATTTAACCAGATCACTCTCTGTCATGCTCTAGGGTGCAAGTCTCCCAACACTGGGTTAACTCCCCAGTCTGTGCCTCCAGCTCCCAAAATCATCCCCTGCTCTTGGCCTCACCTCCTGCACCCTCCCCAGACCCGGGCAGAGTCTGGCTCCCTTGTGAACATTAGTTAAGTCCTGTTGATTTCCTAGCCTCACACACCTGTCCCCTTCTCTTAGGTCCCACTGCCACCACGGTGGTTGAGGGAGGGACAAGCCTCCAACTGGCCCCCTCAGTGGCCTCTGGTACTCAGCAGCAGGGGGGCTTTCTGGTGACCTGGGGTGGTGTGGGAGACAGTCACCTGCTCAGTGGGCGACCTCAGCAAGTCACTTCACCTCTCTGTATCCCAGCATCTTCCAGGATGGTAATAGCAGGACATGCTGCCTAGGGCCTTGTGAGATGATGGGGGACCCTGCCCAAACACAGAAAGGGCTGTAAGGTGGCCTTCACCATTAGTCCTTCCCTTCAGACACTGCACCTTCCACGGCTCTATTCAAGTGCCTTGGGCTGGCTCTCTGATCTTGGGAGAGAGGGCTCCCGCGGCTTCTCCTGCCATCATCTCTGGAGTCCAGCCACCCTCTGCTCAGCCCAGTGAGCCAAGAGTGCTCAGCAGGGCCTGTCACTAGCCCTGCTGGGCCTGGGTGTCCCTGCCCTGGTGGAGATGCTGAGCCACGGCTCTCTCCCTGCCTGCCCAAGTTCACTGGGTGGTGTGCGTGTCCTCCAGCTTCCCACTCAGGACTTAAGGGGCCATCCTCAGGCCTCAGGAGAAGGGAGGTCCAAGCAGGCTGGTAATAGGTGAAGGTGCTCAGGGTGCTTTCACAAAGCCTTAGGGTTGGGTTGGTGGAAACTGACAACATGGTGGAAACCAACCTTGCTTGGGGCCTGTTTGTGCATGCATGCCCGGGAGCCCACGGTGCACCACACACCAAGGGGCGGGGCTTCGTGAGGGATCCCGGGCTCTCTCCAGCTCCAACAGGGTCTCCGGGTCGGTCCATGGCAGGACAGGCCAATCCTATGCCAGGAGTCATGCCGGAGGCCTGATTGCTGCAGTCGCACAGGGCTTCTCGTGTTGCCATGTGGGCGAATGGGAGGAGCTTTGCAAGGAAGCCGCTGTCTCTCAGCGGTAGGCATCAGGGTGTGGTCTTGTCTGCCATGGGCTCCGAAGGGAACAACAGCGCAGCAGCCATGCAGGCCCCAGATGGTGGTGCGGGCAGTGCAGAAGGCCATGGTGGCATGGATGGCACGGCAGGCAATGCTGGAGCTTCTGGTGGCCATGGTGCCCATGGAATCCTTGGACATGGTGGCCCTGGTGACCCACATGGCCAGCATGGTGCAACTGCAGCTGCTGTTGCTGTTGCTGTTGCTGCAGGGGCTGCACTTGGCCGCCAAGGGTGAGGCAGAGAGCCCACCCCCACAGCCAGAAGGCCAGGGACCCAAGTCCATCAACTGTATCCTTTAGGAGGAACCCACTGTGGCCAGGGAGGCATGAGGGGCAGAGCAGGGGCTACAGAAAGAGGAGTGGGGTGGGGATTGGTAGCAGCTGGAAGGGTAAGGCCGGAAGGAAGTGGGAAGAAGGGCAGGGTGGCTTGATGGGGTAGGAGGAGCAGGCTGGGCTGAGGAGGCAAGAGTGTAAGGAGCATGGAAGGATGGCCTGAGGGTTGGACTGAGGAGATGAAGGCAGGGTGGAGGGGGTTCCAGGGCCACCCTGGGGTGGGGAAGCAGGCCTGGCACTTCAAGGAAGCCAGAGGCACAGACAGAGTTGGTGGCAAATGGTTCCTTAACTGTTTGTCCACCAGAACCCTCAGAGTGCTGTTTCCATCTCCCATAGAGGCAGAGATCGCCTGCGGATACCTGGCTCACTATGAGGAACTTCACGTTCAGGCCATTCGAAAGGCGCTCTCAGTGAATGGCAGCTTCTTGGTTGTGTCAGTTCTAGAAGGGCCTGCCTGGGGTGGGGGTGGTGACAGGTGATAGGCCAACCTCAGATGGAGGGGAAATTTTATGGGTATGGAGAGACACCCACGTGTTGGGTCTTCAGAAGCAGTGCCCTGGGTCTAGGCAAGAGTTCTCACTGTAAACTTGATTTTCATTCTCCACTTCCAGCAGGTGGAAAGCTGAGGATGCTGGCCTCCTTCAGATTTTCTTCACTACCTTTCTCCAACACCTTTCCCTGGTGATGCGGATCATGCGGCCCTTTGGGCCCCTATTTCCCACTTAGTTTCTACCAGACAAAGGGCTCTGAGGCTCCATCTTGTGCTCCATGCCTGGCAGTGCATCCTTTCCTCAGGCACTGATTCCTGCAATAGTTGCCACTTTGTTCTTGAAGCCTAATTTTTTGCCCATACTGGCCCTTGGGTGCTCAGGGCCCACTTGTTTGGTTCCCTTGTTGCTGCAGGAGGGAGGTGGTTAAATGTTTGTTACTGCAGAAAGTAAAACTGAGCTAGTATGCTGTGTCTGAGTTTATTTTCAGCTATAGTACCTGAAAATATGCTTTGGTCCACAGGTTGGAGGGGAGGTCTGGAATTGAGGTATTAAAGTGGTATAAGGTAGGTGAAGACAATTTAGCAAACTGGAAGAAGCTAAAATCAATTAAGTCTTGCTGTTCAGCATTGAGTGCTATTACCATTTCAGAATGCTTTGTTACTTTTATATTGCATTTCACTTTTTAAATTAAGGTATCATTAATATACAATGTTATGTTGGTCTCAAATGTACATCACACTGGTTTAACAGTCCCCATTATCAACTTATACTGTGATTGTGAATTATTGTGCTCCCTTATCCTCCCCCACTCCTTGATAACCATTAGTCACTGCTGTTTTGCTGCTTTTGTTTTGCTTTGTTTTACACTCCACAAATGAGTGAAATCATTTGGTAGTTGTCTTTCTCTGCCTGGCTTCTTTCACTGTGCATAATACCCTCTAGAGATGCATTCCCTGTTGTTTCAAATGTCAGGATTTATTTTCCTTTTATGGCTGAGTAATATTCCATTGTGTATATATACCATGTACTCTTTATTCTTTCTTCTATTGATGGACACTTAGGTTGCTTCCATATCTTGGCTACTGTAAATAGTGCAGTGACAAACATAGGGGTGCATATGTCTTTTCTAATCAGGGATCTTGTTTCCTTTGTGTAAACTCCTAAAAGTGGAATTACTGGGTCAAATGGTATTTCTATTTGTAGTTTTCTGAGGAACCTCCATATTGCTTTCCTCAAATGTTGCATCAATTTGCATTCCCACCAAAAGTGTAGGAGGGTTACTCTGTCTCTGAATGCTTGCTAGCATTTGTTGTTTCTTGTCTTTTGGATGCTGGCCATTCTGACTGGTGTGAGGTAGTATCTCATTGTGGTTTTAATTTGCGTTTCCCTGATGATTAGCCATGTGGAGCATCTTTCACATGCTTGTTGGCCATCTGAATTTCTTCTTTGGAGAAGTGTCTGTTCAGATCCTCCGCCCATGTTTTAATAGTGTCATTTACTTTTTGGATGTTGAGGCATGTGAGTACTTTATATATTTTGGACGTTAACCCCTTGTCAGATATGTCATTTACAAATATATTCTCCCATACCATAGGATGCTTTTCACTGTGCTGATGGTATCCTCTGCTGTACAGAAGCTATTTAGTTTGATATGGAACCACTTGTTCATTTTTTATTTTGTCTCCCTTGCATGAGGAGATGTGTTCAGGCAAAAGTTTCTCGTGTTTATATATTCAAGAGATTTTTGCTTATGTTTTCTTCTAAGAGTTTTATGGTTTCATGACTTACATTTAGGTCTTTGATTCATTTAGAGTTTACTTTTGTGTACGGTGTTAGACGACAATCCAGTTTCATTCTCTCACATGAAATTGTGCAGTTTTCCCAGTGCCACTCGATGAAGAGGCTGTCTTTTTCCCATTGTTTATTCATGGATCATTTATTGTATGTTAATTTACCATATATGTGTGGGTTTACATCAGGGCTCTCTGTTCTGTTCCATTGACCTATGGGTCTATTCTTGAGCCAGTACCAAATTGTCTTGATTACTGTGGCTTTGTAGTAGAGCTTAAAGTCAGGGAGCATAATCTCTACAGCTTTATTCTTCTTTCTCATGATTGCTTTGGCTGTTCGGGGTCTTTTGTGGTTCCACATGAATTTTAGAACTATTTGCTCAAGTTCACTGAAGAATGCCATTCGTAGTTTTGATAGGCAGTGCTTTGAATCTGTAGATTGCTTTAGGCACGATTGTCATTTTTTTTTATTTTGGTATCATTAATCTACAATTACAGAAAGAACATTATGTTTACTAGGTTCCCCCCTTCACCGAGTCCCCTCCACATACCACTTCACAGTAACTGTCCATCTGCATAGTAAGATGCTGTAAAATCACTATTTGTCTTCTTGTGTTGCGCAGCCCTCCTGATGCCCCCCATGCAGTATACATGCTAATTGTAATGCCCTCTTTCTTTTTCCCTGCCCTTGTCCCTCCCTTTCCACCCATCATCCCCAGTCCCTTTCCCTTTGGTAACTATTAGTCCATTCTTGGGTTCTGTGATTCTGCTGCTGTTTTGTTCCTTCAGTTTTCCTTTGTTCTTATACTCCACATATGAGTGAAATCATTTGGTACTTGTCCTTCTCTGCTTGGCTTATTTCACTGAGCATAATATCCTCTAGCTCCATCCATGTTGTTGCAAATGGTAGGATCTGTTTTTTTCTTATGGCTGTGTAATATTCCATTATGTGTATGTACCACTTCTTCTTTATCCATTCATCTACTGACAGACATTTAGGTTGCTTACATATCTTGGCTATTGTAAACAGTGCAGCGATAAACATAGGGGTGCATCTGTCTTTTTCAAACTGGAGTGCTGCATTCTTAGGGTAAATTCCTAGGAGTGGAATTCCTGGGTCAAATGGTATTTCTATTTTGAGCATTTTGAGGACCCTCCATACTGCTTTCCACAATGGTTGAACTAGTTTACATTCCCACCAGCAGTGTAGGAGGGTTCCCCTTTCTCCACAACCTCGCCAACATTTGTTGTTGATTGTCTTTTCGATGATGGCAATCCTTACTGGTGTGAGGTGATATCTCATTGTGGTTTTCATTTGCATTTCTCTGATGATTAGCGATGTGGAGCATCTTTTCATGTGCCTGTTGGCCATCTGAATTTCTTCTTTAGAGAACTGTCTCTTCAGCTCCTCTGCCCATTTTTTAATTGGATTATTTGCTTTTTGTTTGTTGAGGCGTGTGAGCTCTTTATATATTTTGGATGTCAATCCTTTATCAGATCTGTCATTTATGAATATGTTCTCCCATACTGCAGGATACCTTTTTGTTCTATTGATGGTGTCCTTTGCTGTACAGAAGCTTTTTAGCTTGATATAGTCCCACTTGTTCATTTTTGCCTTTGTTTCCCTTGGCCGGGGAGATATGTTCTGAAGAAGTCTCTCATGTTTATGTCCATGAGATTTTTGCCTATGTTTTTTTCTAAGAGTTTTATGGTTTCATGACTTACATTCAGGTATTTGATCCATTTTGAGTTTACTTTTGTGTATGGGGTTAGACAGTGATCCAGTTTCATTCTCTTACATGTAGCTGTCCGTTTTTGCCACCACCAGCTGTTCAAGAGACTAATTTCCCCATTGTATGTCCATGGCTCCTTTATCAAATATTGATTGGCCATATATGTTTGGGTTAATGTCTGGAGTCTCTAATCTCTTCCACTGGTCTGCAGCTCTGTTCTTGTGCCAGTACCAAATTGTCTTGATTACTGTGGCTTTGTAGTAGAGCTTGAAATTGGCGAGGGAGATCCCTCCCACTTTATTCTTCCTTCTCAGGATTGCATTGGATATTCAGAGTCTTTGACTGTTCCATATGAATTTTTGAACTATTTGTTCCAGTTCATTGAAGACTGCTGTTGGTAATTTGATAGGGATTGCATCGAATCTGTATATTGCTTTGGGCAGGATGGCCATTTTGATGATATTAATTCTTCCTAGCCAGGAGCATGGGATGAGTTTCCATTTGTTAGTGACCTTTTTAATTTCTCTTGAGTGTCTTGTAGTTTTCAGGTTATAAGTCTTTCACTTCTTGGTTAGGTTTATTCCTAGGTAATTTATTCTTTTTGATGCAATTGTGAATGGAATTGTTTTCCTCATTTCTCTTTCTATTAGTTCATTGTTAGTGTATAGGAAAGCTACAGATTTCTGTGTGTTAATTTTGTATCCTGCAACTTTGCTGAATTCCGATATTAGTTCTAGTAGTTTTGCAGTGGAGTCTTTAGGGTTTTTTATGTACAATATCCTTTCATCTGCAAATAGTGACAGTTTGACTTCTTCTTTACCAATCTGGATTCCTCGTATTTCTTTGTTTTGTCTGATTGCCGTGGCTAGGACCTCCAGTACCATGGTGAATAACAGTGGGGAGGGTAGGCATCCCTGTCTTTTTCCCAATCTCAGAGGAAAAGCTTTCAGCCTCTCACTGTTCAGTATGACATTAGCTGTGGGTTTATCATATATGGCCTTTATTATATTGAGGTACTTACCCTCTCTGCCCATTTTGTTCAGAGTTTTGATCAAGAATGGATGTTTAATTTTGTCGAATGCTTTTTCAGCATCTATGGAGATGATCATGTGGTTTTTGTCCTTCTTTTTGTAGATGTGGTGGATGATGTTGATGGATTTTCGAATGTTGTACTATCCTTGCATCCCTGGGATGAATCCCACTTGGTCATGGTGTATTATCCTTTTGATGTATTTTTGAACTCGGTTTGCTAATATTTTGTTGAGTATTTTTGCATCTATGTTCATCAGGGATATTGGTCTGTAGTTTTCTTATTTTGGGGGTCTTTGCCTGGTTTTGGTATTAGGGTGATGTTGGCTTCATAGACTGAGTTTGGGAGTATTCCCTCCTCTTCTATTTTTTGGAAAACATTAAGGAGAATGGGTGTTTTGTCTTCTCTGTATGTCTGATAAAATTCCGAGTTAAATCCATCTGGCCCGGGGGTGTTGTTCGTGGGCAGTTTTTTTATTACTGCTTCAATTTTGTTGCTGGTAATTGGTATGTTTAGATATTCTGTTTCTTTCTGGGTCAGACTTGGAAGGTTGTATTTTTCTAGGAAGTTGTCCATTTCTCCTAGGTTTTCCAGCTTGTTAGCATATAGGTTTTCATAGTATTCTCCAACAATTCTTTGTATTTCTGTGGGGTCCATCATTATCTTTCCTTTTTTGTTTCTAATTCTGTTGATGTGTGTTGACTCTCTTTTTCTCTTAATACGTCTGGCTAGAGGCTCATCTATTTTGTTTATTTTCTCGAAGAACCAGCTCTTGGTTTCATTGATTTTTGCTATTGTTTTATTCTTCTCAATTTTATTTATTTCTTCTCTGATCTTTATCATGTCCCTCCATCTGCTGACCTTAGGCCTCATTTGCTCTTGTTTTTCCAATTTCGAGAATTGTGACATTAGACTATTCATTAGGGATTGTTCTTCCTTCTTTAAATATGCCTGGATAGCTATATACTTTCCTCTTAAGACTGCTTTTGCTGCATCCCACAGAAGTTGGGGCTTTGTGTTATTGTTTTCATTTTTTTCCATATATTGCTGGATCTCCATTTTAATTTGGTCATTGATCTATTGATTATTAGGAGCATGTTGTTAAGCCTCCATGTGTTTGTGGGCCTTTTTGCTTTCTTTGTTCAATTTATTTCTAGTTTTATACCTTTGTGGTCTGAAAAGTTGGTTGGTAGGATTTCAATATTTTGGAATTTACTGAGGTTCTTTTTGTGGCCTAGTATGTTGTCTATTCTGGAGAATGTTCCATGTGCACTTGAGAATAATGTGTATCCTGTTGCTTTTGGGTGTAGAGTTCTATAGATGTCTATTAGGTTCATCTGTTCTAGCATGTTGTTCAGTGCCTCTGTGTCCTAACTTATTTTCTGTCTGGTGGATCTTTCCTTTGGAGTGAGTGGTGTGTTAAAGTCTCCCAAAATGAATGCATTGCATTCTATTTCCTCCCTTAATTCTGTTAGCATTTGTTTCACATATATTAGTGCTCCTGTATTGGATGCATATGTATTTATAATAGTTATATCCTCTTGTTGGACTGAGCCCTTTATCATTATGTAATGTCCTTCTTTATCTCTTGTTACTTTCTTTATTTTGAGGTTTATTTTGTCTGATACTAGTATTGCAACACCTGCTTTTTCCTCTCTGTTGTTTGCATTAAATATCTTTCTCCAACCCTTGACTTTTAATCTGTGCATGTCTTTGGGTTTGAGGTGATTCTCTTGTAAGCAGCATATGGATGGGTCTTGCTTTTTTATCCATTCTATTACTCTGTGTACTTTGATTGGTGCATTCAGTCCATTTACATTTAGGGTGATCATTGAAAGATATGTACTTATTGCCATTGCAGGCTTTAGATTTGTGGTTACCAAAGGTTCAAGGTTAGCTTGTTTACTGACTTACTGTCTGACCTCACTCGCTTATTGAGCTGTTATAAACACAGTCTAATGTTTATTTCTTACTCTTGTTTTTCCTCCTCCTCCATTCTTCATATGTTGGGTGTTTTGTTCTGTGCTCTTTTTAGGAGTGCTCCCATCCAGAGCAGTCCCTATAAGATACCCTGTAGAGGTGGTTTGTGGGAGGCAAATTCCCTCAACTTTTCTTTGTCTGGGAATTGTTTAATCCCTCCTTCATATTTAAATGATAATCGTGCTGCATACAGTATCCTTGGTTCAAGGCCCTTCTGTTCCATTGCTTTAAATATATCATGCCCTTCTCTTCTGGCCTGTAGGATTCTGTTGAGAAGTTTGATGATAGCCTGATGGGTTTTCCTTTGTAGGTGACCTTTTTAGTCTCTCTGGCTGCCTTTAATACTCTGTCCCTGTCCTTGATCTTTGCCATTTTAATTATTATGTGTCTTGGTGTTGACCTCGACCTCTTTGGATCCCATCTCTTGGGAGTTCTGTGTGCCTCCATAGTATGAGCAACTATTTCCTCCCCCAGTTTGGGGAAGAAGTTCTCAGCAATTATTTCTTCAAAGACATTTTCTATCCCTTTTTCTCTCTCTTCTTCCTCTGGTACTCCTATCATGCAGATAGTGTTCCTGTTGGATTGGTCACAGTTCTCTTAATATCATTTCATTCCTGGAGATCCTTTTATCTCTCTCTGCATCAGCTTCTATGCGTTCCTGTTCTCTGGTTTCTATTCCATCAATGGCCTCTTGCATCTTATCCATTCTGCTTATAAATCCTTCCAGAGTTTGTTTCACTTCTGTAATCTCCCTCCGGACATCTACAATCTCTCTACGGACATCTGTAATCTCCCTCTGGACTTCATTCCTTAGCTCTTGCATATTTCTCTGCAGCTCTGTCAGCATGTTTATGATTTTTATTTTGAATTCTTTTTCAGGGAGACTGGTTAGGTCTGCCTCTGCAGATCCTTTCTCAGGTGTAACTATCTTGGACTGGACCAGATTTTTTTGCCTTTTCATGGTGATTTCAGTGTCTCTAGGCAGTTTGCGGGTGTGTCACCTGGGATAAGGAAGTTCTTTCCTGCTTGCTGGATGCCTTGCCTTCTCCGCTGCCTGTGATGCCTACCTGCACTCCTGGAGCAACCACTGGGTTAATCTCCTAAGCTGCTGTGGGCAGGGTGTCAGTCAGAGCAGTGCAGAGCCCAGTGGGGAGTTGAAGGCACACCAGGTGCACTCCTCCGTGCTAGAGGCAACCCTGCCAGGCAGCTGTGTGACAGCAGTAGCCTTTGGGTCTGGCCTGAGCAGCTGTGCATTGGGCTGGGATTCCGTTTGGTTCCTGGGAGTGCATCTGATCCCTCTGGCTCCACTGCCAGTGCATGTGGGCCTTTTCTGTGCAGGCTTCTACTGGCCTCTGGCTTCACTGCCACTGGTGTGTGTGAGCCATGCCCAGGCTGTTCGGTCGCTCCACTGCAGGCTAGCCCTGCGGCGCACAGATCTGCTCTCGGTTCCTTCTAGTGCTTCCACCCTCGGCGTGCGCTCCCACTCTCCTGCTACTGGGCCCATGTGTTGGGGTCTGCGCCAGTTGGAGGAACGACTTTCAGGCTGCCTAGTCCTGTGAGGTGCTTCAGAGCTGCATTACCTCTGTTTAGGGCGCCTAAGTTTCCCCGGTATTCCCATCTGCCTGGACAACTTCGTCCAGCTTTGGGGTCCCTGTCTCTTTAAGACTTGCAGAAAGCACTCGCTTTTCTTTTGTCTCAGCGGCGCCGGTTGCGCGGACCTGCCCACAATTTTTGCTTTTCCATTTTTCTACTATCCAGCGCCCCGTGCACCTTGTTATTCTGGGTGCATTCCGGAATGCACCTGCATTCCGGGTGCGGATTTCTAGAGCTGGTTGTTTAGTAGTCCTGGGCTTTCACTCCCTCCCCATTCTGCCTCCTTTCTCCCCGCTGGGTTTTGGGGTGGGGGAGTGTTCAGGTCCCGCCTGGCCACGGCTTGTATCTTACCCCCTTCGTGTGATGCTGAGTTCTCGCAGATGTAGATGTATCCTTGCTGTTGTACTGCATCCACTCGTGTCTCTTTTAGGAATAGCTGTATTTATTGTATTTTCATAAATATATATGTTTTGGGGAGGAGATTTCCTCTGAACTACTCATGTCGCCATCTTCCCGTGATCCTCTAGGATGGCCATTTTAACAATATTAGTTCTTCCTATCCGTGAGAAAGGATGTATTTCCATTTATGGGTATCTTCTTTAATTCCTCTCATGAGTGTATTGTAGTTTTCAGTGTATAGGTCTTTCACCTCCTTGGTTAGGGTTTTTCCTAGGTATTTCATTATTTTTGATGCTATTGTGAATGGAGTTGTTTTTCTGATTTCTCTTTCTGCTAGTTCATCATTAGTATATTGGAATGTAACAGATTTCTGTGTATTGATTTTGTATCTTTTAAGTTTGCTGAATTCAGTTATTAGCTCAAGTAGTTTTGGGGTGGATAGTTTAGGGTATTTTATGTACATTTGCGAACAGTGACAGTTTAACTTTTTCCTTACCAATCTGGATGCCTTTTATTTTTTTTGTGTTGTCTGATTGCCATGGTGAGAACCTCCAGAACTATGCTGAATAAAAGTGTGAAGAGAGGGAATCCTTGCAACCACCCCCTTCACCATGTGTACCCAATCATAATAACCATCAAAACTCTTATCCTTCCATCCCCACCCTCTGTCCCCTTTGGTAACCGCTAGTCTGTTTTTGAAGTCTGTGAGTCTGCTGATGTTTTGTTCCTTAAGTTTTGCTTCATTGTTGTACTCCACAGATGAAGGAGCTCATTTCATACTTGTCTTTCCCTGCCTGGCTTATTTCACTGAACATAATATCCTCCAGCTCCATCCATGTTGTTGCAAATGGTAGGATTTGTTTAATTCTTATGGCTGAGTAATATTCCATTGTGTATATGTACCACCTTTTGTTTATCCATTCATCTACTGATGGGCACTAAGGTTGCTTCCATATCTTGGCTACTGTAAATAGCACTGCAATAAACATAGGGGTGCCTATGTCATTTTGAATATGAGATATTGTTTCCTTTGGGTAAATTCCTAGGAGTGGAATTCCTGGATCAAATGGTATTTCTACTTTTAGTTTTTTGAGGAACCTCCATATCGCTTTCCACAATGGTTGAATGCCAGGAGCCATGCTACTCAAGCTGTGTAGCGAACTCAGGCTGGAAGAAGACCCCTGGAAGGCAGGGGCCTTCACAGCTGGCTCTCTCTATTACCCACCTTGATCTTATTATTTTCCATTATACTATTGGCTTTGTTTTTGCTTGCATTGTTGCCAAGAGTTAACTAACCTTTGCTGAGCAGTGTGCAAAGGATGAGAACATAAACTTCCCAAAAGCTTTTCAAGACGTTGCTCCTGAAGAATAGAACACACAGGGGCCAAATGGTGATCTTAGCATAAAGTACCAAAACCTGCTGTTAGTCAAACATTGACCGCCCCATTTCCACTGAGAATGCCCCCCTTGTTTTGCTAGTGAAACTAGTGATGGAAAGTTTTATAGAAATAGAGTCATGAGAAAATATTGAATAGAATAACCCTGTTGACAATTAATCATCTCATGTTTTCTTCTCTCTACTACTTCTATTTTTTGTTTTTCTTCTTTCCTAATCACAGCCCTTTACTAGAATTTGTGCCTCACCTTTACTAGAATTTGTGCCTCATATGTGAAATTACCAAGTACCATATTCCAGGAAGTAAAGGTACCTCAAAACAAGTGCTGGGCATAGAAGCCATGGAGCATAAATCTGCAAAGAAATGAAAAACTAACCTTTTCAAAGAATATTACTTTTCTCTCACTTACCAGCTTTACATCTCCCTGTATGGCCCCATAAGATGGCTGGTTAGCCAGAGACTGGTAAGATTCCTCAAGGGAAGAACAACTAAGACAGGCACAGTCACAGGGGGGCCATCAGGTGAGAAAAAAGGGGGCCAAGAGAGGTGAGGCTTAGAACACCCCCCCAGTCTTTAGAGAAATCTTCTACACCTGTGGATGTTTTGTTGCCCTTGTTAAACTTGGATTAAGACCTGGTCTGTAGGCACAAACCTGATCATCTACACCTGCCTTCTTACAGTTCTAAATCATGCTTTGTATCTCTATCTCGCATTTACCTCCTACATTAACATTTTATTAGATTCACATGTAAAGTATAAAAATCAAATAAATAATCATACATTATATTTGACGTGATTGTTTATAGTTTAAGGTTTGTAGTTAAAACAGAAACAGTTTCTATGATATGAATGCCCTTGCATTGCTCACCATGTAAGAACTTGTTTAGTCCCTGCAGTAGTGGAGTCATAGAGACCTGTATAGCATATGTCAGGGAAATTTTGGTATCCACACAGAAGAGAGAGAAATGTAGATAAGAAGAGGAAATTTAGTTTGCTGCCTACTGTGCCCTATAAAGGGGTATAAGGTGAAGATATGAGTTCATGATTTTAGATTGATTATAAATTTATTAAAGCCTCTAAGAATATTTTTGTGGGAAAGAATCCTAGCTAACTGTGGCACTAGGTGACCTGTATTTCACCCTGAGCTGATAAACTCCATAGTCGCTGCTACATACTGCACGCTTCTACGGTCACATGCGCTTCTTAGAAACTGCATTGCATAGAAACGTAAAACACAATAGAGTACATGTTGACAGGAAAAGTTTTGGTCAAGGAACAGAAAAACAATCACCTGTCTAACGCTTGACCAACCATGAATAGATTAGAATGTAAAAGAAAGAAAAAAGCTTGCCTATAATTATTAACCAACTGCCTATACTAATTAATCATCAGAACAATAAAAAATAATCATATCCTTGTGCAAAATATTATAAATAAAGTTGTCATCGGCACTTTGTTGACAGACCACCTCCATCTGACTCCGTGTCCTGTCTCTCCATATGCCGACTCTGTCCTGCACTTTCGGGCATCCCACCCCTAGGCTGGAGCTGGACTCCCACAGTTGAACTAGTTTACATTCCCACCAGCAGTGCAGGATGCTTACCCTTTCTCTGCATCCTCACCAGCATTTGTTGTTCCTTGTCTTTTAGATGTTGGCCATCCTTAATGGTGTGAGGTGATATCTCGTTGTGGTTTTAATTTGCATTTCCCTGATAATTAGCAATGTGGAGTATCTTTTCACATGCCTGTTGGCCATCTGAATTTATTCTTTGAAGAAGTGTCTCTTTAGGTTCTCCACCCATTTTTTAATAGGGTTATTTCATTTTTTTGTGGTGAAGTGTGTGAGTTCTTTATATACTTTGGATGTTAACCCGTTACTGGATATGTCATTTACAGATATATTCTCCCATACTGTAGGATGCCTTTTGTTCTGCTGATGGTGTCGTTTGCTGTACAGAAGCTTTTTAGATTGATGTAGTCCCATCTGTTCATTTTTGCTTTCCTTTCCCTTGCCCAGGGAGATGCTTTCATGCAAAAGTTGCTCCTGTTTATACTTAAGAGATTTTTGCTATGTTTTCTTCTAAGAATTTTATGTTTTCATGAGTTTTATTCAGGTCTTTCATCTATTTCAAGTTCACTTTTCTGTATGGAGTTAGACAATAATCCAGTCTCATCCTCTTACATGTAGCTGTCCAGTTTGGCCAACACCTGTTGTTGAAGAGGCTGTCATTTCCCCATCATATATTTATCATATATTAATTGAGTGTCTATGCTTGTGTTTATAACTGGGCTTTCTATTTCTTTCCATCTATCTATGGGTCAGTTCTTGTGCCAGTATGAAATTGTCTTGATTACTGTGGCTTTGTAGTAGAGCTTGAAGTGATCATGTGGTTTTTATCCTTCTTTTGGTTAATGTGGTATCTGATATTGATTTATTGATGAATATTGTATATCATCCTTGCATTCCTGGAATAAATCACATTTGGTCATGAGGGAAGATCTTTTTTATGTATTTTTGAATTTGGTTTGGAAATATTTTGTTGAAGATTTTTGCATCTATGTTCATCAGGGATATTGGTCTACAGTTTTCTTTTCTTAAGGTGTCTTTGGTTTTGGTATTAGAGTGATTCTGGCCTCATCGACATAGTTTGGAAGTATTACCTTCTCTTCTACTCTTTGGAATAGTTTATGGAGGATGGGAGTCTGCCCTTTTTAAAATGTTTGGTAGAATTGGGCTGTGAAGCAATTGGGACCTGGAATTGTATTTTTTGGAGGTTTTGATTACCAATTCAACTTCATTGCTGGTCATTCATCTGTTTATATTTTCTGTTTCTTCCTTGGTCAGTCTTGGAAGGTTGTATTTTTCTAGGAAGTTGTCTGTTTCTTCTAGGTTGTCCAATTTATTGGCATATAAATTTTTGTAGTATTCTCTAATAATTCTTTGCATTTCTGTGGTATCTGTTGTGATTATTTCTACTTTTCTTATTCTGTTTGTGTGTGCACATTCTCTTTTTTTCTTGATAAGTCTGGCTAGGGTTTTTTCTATTTTGTTTATTTTCTTAAAGAGCCAGCTCATGGTTTCCTTGACTTTTTCCTGTTGTTTTATTCTCTATTTCATTTATTCCTTCTCTGATCTTTATTATATCGCTCCCTCTACAAACCTTAGACTTCATTTTGTCTTTTCCTACATTCTTTAGTTGTGATTTCAGACTGTTTATTTGGGATTGTTCTTGTTTCTTGAGGTAAGCCTGTATTGTTATGTGATATAAATATACACTTTCCTCTTAGAACTGCCTTTGCTGCATCCCACAGATTTAGGGCTGTTGTGTTTTTGTTTTCATTGGTATCCATGTATTGCTTAATTACTTTTTAATTTTTTCATTGATTCTTTGATTATTTAGAAGCATATTGTTCATCCTCCATGTATTTGTGGGCTTTTTTGTTGTCTTCATGTAATTTTTTTCTAGTTTCATACCATTGTGGCCTGAGAAGCTGCTCAATACAATTTCAATGTTTTTGACTGTATTGAGGCTCTTCTTGTTGCCTAGTATCTGATCTGCTCTGGAGATTGTTCCATGTACACTTGAGAAAAATGTGTATCTTGCTGATTTTGGGTGGAGTTTCCTGTAGATGTGTATTAAGTCTGTCTGATCTAATGTATTGTTCAGTACTTCTGTTTCCTTATTTATTTTCTGTCTCATTAATCTGTCTATTGATGCGAGTGGTGTGTTAAAGTGTCCTAAAATGAATGTGTTGTCTCTTTTCCCCTTTTTTTCTGTTAGTATTTGTTTTACATATTTAGGTGTTCCTGTGTTGGGTGCATAGTTGTTTAATTTATAATGGTTATATCCTCTTCTTGTAGTGACGCCTTTATCATTATGTAGTGGCCTTCTTTGTCTCTTGTTACTTTCTTTGTTTTGAAATCAATTTTGTGTGACAATAAGCACTGCTATTCCTGCTTTCTTTTTTTCCCTATTTTTTGCATGAGATATATTTTTCCATCTCTTCACTTTTAGTCTGTCTATGTCTTTGGGTTTGAAATGAGTCTCTTGCAGGCAGCATATAGATGAGGCTTGTTTCTTTATCCATTTTGCTATTCTTACATCTTTTGATTGGTGCATTCAGTCCATTTACATTTAATGTGATTATTGATAAATATATACTTGATTCCATTTTATTAGTTGTTTTCTGGCTGTATTTATAGCTCCTTTATGTTGCTTTCTTCTCTTACACTCTTCTCTTGTTATTGATGGTTTTCTTTAGTGTTGTGATTGGATTTCTCTTATTTATTTATTTGCGTGTGTGTGTGTGTGTGTATGCCTAAGTGTGTTTATTGTAGGCTTTAGTTTTGTGGTTTCCAAATGTTCAAGGATAGCTTCCTTCCTATATAATAGGCTATATTAAATTGCTGACTACTCTGTTTCAAACACAATCTAAGCATATTTTTTTTGCTCCTTCTTCCTCCTCCACATTTTTCATATTAATCTGCAGTTTTTATGTATGCCTTGACTGATTTTTGTGTATGGTTGGTTTTGCTTCTTTTTCTTTTGTTTTAATTTCATACTTGCTTGTTAATTAGTTGATGTACTATCTCTACTGCGGGTTCATTTTCACTGGTGAAAGCTATTTAGCCTTAGGGTTATTTCCATGCACAGCCATCCCTTTAACATACTCTGTAAGGCTGGCATAGGGATAATGAATTCTTTCAACTTTTGTTTATCTAGAAATTGTTTAATCCCTGCTTCAAACTTAAATGATAATCTTGCCAGGTAGAGGATTCTTGGTTGGAGGTCTTTCTGTTTCACTACATTAAGTGTATCATGTCATACCCTTCTGGCCTGTAGAGTTTTTGTTGAGAAGTCTGTTGATAGCCTTATGGGGTTCCCCTTTTAAGTAATCTTTTTCTCTCTCTGGATGCTTTCAACACTCTCTTCTTACCCGTGATCTTTGCCATTTTAATTATTATGTCTTGGTGTTGTCTTCCTGGGGCTCCTTTTTTTAGGGTATCTCTGTGCTCTCATGACCTTAGTGTCTATTTCCTTCCCCAGATTGGTGAAGTTTTCAACAATTATTTCTTCAAGGAGACTTTGTTTTCCTTTGTCTTTCTCTTCTCCTTCTGGTATCCCTATTATATGAATGTTGTTTTGTTCGGGTTGGTCACATAGCCCTCTTATTCTTTCATTCATAGAGATCCTTTTTCCTCTGTTCCTCAGCTTCTTTGTTTTCCTGTTCTCTAATTTCTATTTCATTTACCATCTCCGCTACATGAGCTAATATACTTTAAAGTCCCTCCAGTGTATGTTTCATTTTAGATACTGTATTCTTCAGCTCTGAGTGGCTCTTTTTCATGTTTTCTATCTCTTTCTGGAAGTCCTCCCTGATATCTTGAATAGTTTTCTGTAAATACGTGAGCATGTTTATGACTTTTAGTTTGAAATCTTTACCAGGAAGATTGGTGATCTGTTTCATAAATCCCTCCTTCTGGGATTCTGTCCTGTAGTTTTGTTTGTATCGTATTCTTCTGCTTACTCATTTTGTCAGGGTTGCTGTGTTTCTTCCTTTGGATTAGGTGGATCTGCTATACTTCCCAGCCTGTAGAGTAATAGCTTTATGAAGAAGGCATCCTGTGGTGCCCCGAAACTCAAGATTCTTTACTCTCTAGTGCCTGGTTCTATTTTGAAGGGCCCAAGCTGTTGGTGTGCAGTGTCAGGGTGTATTCCTCTCTGTGCTGGCAGTTTGCTTCAGCTGCTGTATTTGTGATCAGCTCAGGAGTCTGTTGAGTTTGCTGTGGGTGGGATTGGCTCTGCCTGGTCTGCAGCAGTGGCAAGGCTGCAGGGATAAAGGGGTGGGTGGGCTGATGTGCAGCTTTGCCCAGGCTAGATGCACAGCACAGTGTTTGGACACCCGCAGCGAGGAAGGAGCACTTTGGGCTGGCTCCTGCAGGCACCTCCTCAGTTAGGTTGAAATGGAGCCAAGGAAGGTGGGATGGTCTCCCTCTGTCTGCCAGACAGCAAAGTCTGACAGTACTGCCAGGCTTCATTGTGAGTGCTGGGAGGAGCCTTGGGGCTGTATTGCCAGCAAGTGGGATGGAGTGTTGCGGGCTCCCAAAAATTCCCAATCTGTTGGGCCGAGGAATGACTGGGGAGGTATCCTCCACCTACCCTTTCTCCTGAGGAGAATGTACTGTCCATCCCTCACCCCTCGGGCATGCCTCCCACTGTCAGCAAGTCTTTTAAATTTCCGCCTCTGTTTTGGGTCCGAAGACTGGTGAAGCATGCCTGTCCTCCACAGTGGCTGGTGTCCCAGCCTCCCAGAGTTCTCTACCTGTTCCTGGTGTCCAGCCCCATTAATCACCAGAACCCCATGTAATGTGGGCTCGTGCTCTCAGAGCAGATTTCTGTGGTTGGGAGTCCAGCACTCCTGGGCTCCTACCCACTCCCTGCTCCATTCCTCTTTCTCCTGCCTGTAGGCTGGGGTGGGTGGAGGGCTTGGGACCTGCTCAATCTTGGCTCTGCTTCTTTGTCCTTTTCTGTGTGGTCTTCTATTTTTCCTCATGTGTAGGTGGTGGGTTCTGCAGTCTTTGGGTCATTTTCAGGTTTAGTTGAATTTTCTGTGTTTTCTTCTTTTATGTTTCTTGGAAGGTTTTCACCTTGCCTTGCTACTCCATCATGTTTTTCTGGCTCCTCTACATTGCATTTATATAGTAAATGTACAACAGTAATATGCAAACTTTTTTTAATGTTACCTTTACCTTTTTCTTTAAATTCTTTTCATGTAATACATGAGCTTCTTTCTAAAAGTCCTCCAGAAATGTGTTATGGAATGGATACATGAGAGATGTATCATAATTTAGTAGGTGAACATTTAAATTGTTCTCAATTTCATTTCTTATGATATGTAACAATTCAGTGGAATTTTTGTGCATGAGTTTTTGCATGAATGGTTATTTCCCATCAGATGCCAAAACATAGAACTACAGAGCTAAAAGTTTACTTGTCTATTTCTTAAAACTGTTGATCTGCAATACACAGTTGCTCTCCAGAAAGTGTGCACTCCCACCAGGATTCTGGTCCCCCCACATATGTGTCACCAGTGGGTTAGTTTCCTGCCAAAATAAAAAACTGAATATGCATGAGATGAGAAATCCCAAAAACAGTAGGATAGAGATTTGGTAGCTTATTGGCCTTGTTCCAGATCAGTGAAGAAAAGGGCTGGGACAGTTAATTGGTTAAGTGTTTGGGGGTGGAGGGTTGGAGAAGTTAGCTGCCTGAAATATCTTTTAGCTCTCTTGCTAAACTCACAAATTAGTTCAAGTCACTCTTTTGTAGATTCTGTTTGATTTTCTCCATAGACAATCATGTTCTCTGCCGATAAAGGGAAGTTTTACATCTTCCTGTCCAATGTGTATGTCTCTTATCGATTTATTTATCTGCTCATAATAGGTTGGATTTTACTAAATATTGCCATGCAAGGTGACTTGACTAGATAACAGGCATTGTGTATTTTACCCTGGGTGCTGTATATTTTTGTAATCCTAAACATGTTCCTGAACTTTGTTCTCAGTTGCTGTGGTAACTTTGAAACAGCTTGATTCTTTAGAGTTGTTTGTTTATTTTTTTTTTTTAGAAAATCATGTCTATTTACTCTTTTTTTATTTTTTTATTTTTTTGTGTTTTTTTTTGGTGTAATTAATCTGCAGTTACATGAGGAACATTATGTTTACTAGACTGGCCCCATCACCAAGTCCCCCCCCACAAACCCCATTACAGTCACTGTCCATCAGCATAGTAAGATGCAATAGAATCACTACTTGTCTTTTCTGTGTTTCACAGCCCTCCTCATGCCCCCCCCCACATATTATACATGCTATTCGTAATGCCCCCTTTCATTTTTCCAACCCTTACCTCTCCCTTCTCACCCATCCTCCCAGTCCCTTTCCCTTTGGTAACTGTTAGTCCATTCTTGGGTTCTGTCTTTCTGCTGTTGTTTTGTTCCTTCAGTTTTATCTTTGTTCTTATACTTCTCATAGTAGTGAAATCATATGGTATTTGTCTTTCTCTGCCTGGCTTATTTCACTGAGCATAATATCCTCTAGCTCCATCCATGTTGTTGCAAATGGTAGGATTTGTTTTCTTCTTATGGCTGAATAGTACTCCATTGTGTATATGTACCACTTCTTTATCCATTCATCTACTGATGGACACTTAGGTTACTCCCATTTCTTGGCTATTGTAAATAGTGCTGCAATAAACATAGGGTTGCATCTGTCTTTTTCAAACTGGGCTGCTGCATTCTTAGGGTAAATTCCTAGAAGTAGAATTCCTGGGTCAAATAGTATTTCTATTTTGAGAATTTTGAGGAACCTCCATACTGCTTTCCACAATGGTTGAACTAATTTACATTCCCACCAGCAGTATAGGAAGGTTCCCTTTTCTCCACAACCTCGCCAACATTTATTGTTGTTTGTCTTTTGGAATAGTGGCGATCCTTACTAGAGTGAGGTGATATCTCATTTTGGTTTTAATTTGCATTTCTCTGATGTTTGGCGATGTGGAGCATATTTTCATGTGCCTGATGGCCTTCTGAATTTCTTTTTTGTAGAAGTGTCTGTTCAGCTCCTCTGCCCATTTTTTAATTGGATTTTTTCTTTTTGTTTGTTGAGGTGTGTGAGCTGTTTATATATTTTGGATGTGAACACTTTATCATATCTTTCATTTATGAATATATTCTCCCATACTGTAGGACGCCTTTTTATTCTACTGGTGGTGTCTTTTGCTGTACAGAAGCTTTTCAGCTTGATATGGTCCTACTAGTTCATTTTTGCTTTTGTTTCCCTTGCCCAGGGAGATATGCTCATGAATAACTCACTCATTTTTATGTCCAAGAGATTTTGCATATGTTTTCCTCCAAGAGTTTTATGGATTCATGACTTACATTCTGGTATTTTATCCATTTTGAATTTACTTTTGTGTATGGGTTAGACAATATTTCAGTTTCATTCTCTTACATGTAGCTTTCCGGTTTTGCCAACACCAGCTGTTCAAGAGACTGTCATTTCCCCATTGTATGTCCATGGCTCCTTTATCATATATTAATTGACCATATATGTTTGGGTTAATGTCTGGACTCTATTCTGCTCCACTGGTCTGTGGGTCTGTTCCTGTGCCAGTACCAAATTGTCTTGATTACTGTGGTTTTGTAGTAGAGATTGAAGTTGGGAAGTGAGATGCCCCCTGCTTTATTCTTCTTTATCAGGATTTCTTTGACTATTCAGGGTCTTTTGTGGTTCCATGTGAATTTTAAAACTGTTTGTTCCAGTTTGTTGAGGAATGTTGTTGGTATTTTGATAGGTATTGCATTGAATCTGTAGACTGCTTTAGGCAGGAAGGCCATTTTGACAATATTAATTATTCCTAGCCAAGAGCATGGGATGAATTTCCATTTCTTAGTGTCCTCTTTAATTTCTCTTATCAGTGTCTTGTAGTTTTCAGGGTATAGGTCTTTCACTTCCTTGGTTTTGTTTATTCCTAGGTACTTTATTCTTTTTGATGCAATTGTGAACGGAATTGTTTTCCTGATTTAACTTTCTGGTAACTCATCATTAGTGTATAGGAAAGCAACAGATTTCTGTGTATTAATTTCGTATCCTGCAACTTTGCTGAATTCAGATATTAGTTCTAGTAGTTTTGGAATGGAGTCTTTTGGGTTTTTTTATTTACAATTTCATGTCATCTGCAAATAGTGGCAGTTTGACTTCCTCCTTGCCAATCTGGATGCCTTGTATTTATTTATGTTTTTTTGATTGCCGTGGTTAAGACCTCCAGAACTATATTGAATAACAGTGCAGAGAGTGGGCATCCCTGTCTTTTTCCCGATCTTAGAGGAAAAACTTTCAATTTCTCATGGTTAAGTATGATGTTAGCTGTGGGTTTATCATATATGGCCTTTATTATGTTGAGATACTTCCCCTCTATGCCCATTTTGTTGAGTTTTTTTCATGAATGAATGTTGAATTTTGTCGAATGCTTTTTCAGCATCTATGGAGATGATCATGTGGTTTTTGTCCTTCTTTTTGTTGATATGATGGATGATGTTGATGGATTTTTGAATGTTGTACCATCCTTGCATCCCTGGGATGAATCCCACTTGATCATGGTGTATGATCCTCTTGATGTATTTTTGAATTTGGTTTGCTAATATTTTGTTGAGTATTTTTTCATCTACATTCATCAGGGATCTTGTTCTGTAATTTTATTTTATCATGTGGTCTTTTCCTGGTTTTGGTATTAGAGTGATGCTGGCTTCCTAGAATGAGTTTGGAAGTATTCCTTCCTCTTCTATTTTTTGGAAAACTTTAAGGAGAATGGGTATTATGTCTTCTCTTTATGTCCTATAAAATTCAGCAGTGAATCCCTCTGGACCAGGGATTTTGTTCTTGCATAGTTTTTTGATTAGCACTTCAATTTCTTTGCTGATAATTGCTTTGTTTATATTTTCTGTTTCTTCCTTAGTCAGTCTTGGAATGTTGTATTTTTCTAGGAAGTTGTCCATTTCTTCTAGGTTTTGCAGCTTGTTAGCATACAGATTTTTGTAGTATTCTCTAATAATATTTTGTGTTTCTGGGGCGTCTGTCTTGATTTTTGGTTTCTCATTACTGATTCTATTGATATGTGTAATTCTCTTTTTTCTCTTAATATGTCTGGCTAGGGGTTTATCTATTTTGTTTTTTTTCTCAATGAAACAGTTCTTTTTTTTATTGATTTTTTTCTATTACTTGATTGTTTTCAATTTTATTTATTTCTTCTCTTATCTTTATTATGTCACTCCTGCTGACTTTGGGCTTCATTTGTTCTTCTTTTTTGAGTTTCAATAATTGTGAATTTAAACTATTCATTTGGGAATGTTCTTCCTTCTTTAGATAGGACTGGATTGCTATGAACTTTCCTCTTAAAACTGCCTTTGCTGTATCCCACAGAAGTTGGGGCTTTATGCTGTCAGTGACATTTGTCTCCATATATTGCTTGATCTCTGTTTTAATTTTTTTAACGATCTATTGGTTATTTAGAAGCATGTTGTTAAGCCTCCATGTGTTTTTGAGCATTTTTGTTTTCTTTGTACAATTAATTTCTTGTTTTATGGCTTTGTGGTCTGAGAAGTTGCTTGATAGAATTTCCATCTTTTTGAATTTACTGAGGCTCTTTTTGTGGCCTAGTAGCTGGTCTATTCTGGAGACTGTTCCATGTGCACTTGAGAAGAATGTGTATCCTGCTGCTTTGGGGTGTAGGGTTCTGTAGATATCTGTTAAGTCCATCTGTTCTAGTCTGTTGTTTAGTGCCTCTGTGTCCTTACTTATTTTCTCTCTGGTGGATCTGTCCTTTGGAGTGAGTGGTGTGTTGAAGTCTCTGAGAACAAGTGCATTGCATTCTATTTCTTCCTTTTCTTTTAGTGTTTGTTTCACATATGTTGGTGCTCCTGTATTGGGTGCATATATATTTATAATGGCTATATATTCTTGTTGGGCCAACCCCTTTATCATTATTTAATGTCCTTCTTTATTTCTTATTACTTTCTTTATTTTGAAGTCTGTTTTGCCTGATACCAGTACTGCTATACCTGCTTTTTTCTCCCTATTGTTTGCATGAAATATCTTTTCCCATTCCTTGACTTTTAGTCTGTGTATATCTTTTGGTTTGAGGTGATTCTCTTGTAAGCAGCATATAAATGGGTCTTGTTTTTTCATCCATTCTGTTACTCTGTGCCTTTTGATTGGTGCATTCAGTTCATTTACATTTAGGGTGATTATTAAAAGATATGTACTTATTGCCATTGCAGGCTTTAGATGTGTTGGTACCAAATGTTTAAGGTTAGTTTCTTTACTATCTGTCTAACTTAACTCACTTATTAAGCTATTGTAAGCACAGTATGATGATTCTTTCCCTCCTTTCTTATTTTTCCTCCTCCAATTTTTATATGTTATGTGTTTTATTCTGTGTTCTTTTGTATTTCCTTTGACTCCTTTTGTGAGTAGTTGATTTTTTTTTGCCTTTAGTTAGTATTTGGTTGGTCTGCTTTCTTTGCTCTGATTTTATTTTCTCTGGAGACATCTATTTAGCCTTAGGAGTGCTCCCATCTAGAGCAGTCCCTGTAAGATGCCCTGTAGTGGTGGTTAGTGGGAGGCAAATTCTCTCAACTTTTGCTTGTCTGGGTATTGTTTCATCCCTCCATCATATTTAAATGATAATTGTGCTGGATACAGTATTCTTGGTTCAAGGCCCTTCTGTTTCATTGCATTAAATATATCATGCCATTCTCATCTAGCCTGTAAGGTTTCTTTTGAGAAGCCTGATCATAATCTGATGGGTTTTCCTTTGTAGATGACCTTTTTTCTCTCTCTGGCTGCCTTTAATATTCTGTCCTTGTCTTTCATCTTTGCCATTTAAATTATTATATGTCTTGGTGTTGTCTTCCTTGGGTCCCTTGTATTGGGAGTTCTGTTGGCCTCCATGAGAGACTAATTCCTTCCCTAGTTTGGGAATTTTCAGCAATCATTTCTTCAAAGACACTTTCTATCCCTTTTTCTCTCTTTTCCTCTTCTAGTACTCCTGTAATGTGAATATTGTTCCATTTGGATTGGTCACACAGTTCTCTTAATATTCTTTCTTTCCTGGAGATCCTTTTATCTCTGTCTCCATCAACTTCTCTGCATTTCTGTTCTCTGATTTATATTCCATTAATGGCCTCTTGCACCTCATCCAGTCTGCTCTTAAGTCCTTCCAGAGATTGTTTTATTTCTGTGTTCTCCCTCCCTGCTTGCTCCTTTAACTCTTGCATATTTCTATGCAGATCCATTAGCATGGTTATGACCTTTATTTTGAATGCTTTTTTGGGGAGATTGGTTAAGTCTCTTTCCCCCAGCCCTCTCTTGGGGGTTGTCTGGGTAATTTTGGGCTGTACCAAATTCTTCTGCCTTTTCATGGTAATAGAGGTAGCTGTAGGTAGGTAGTGTGTGTGTCAGCTTGGACAACAAAGTCCTTTCCTGCTTGCTGGTTGCCTTGCCCTTCTCCACTGCCTGTTTCTGTTACCCACATTCCTGAAGTAGTCTCCAGGTTAATCCGCTAAGATGCTGTGGGTATGTTCTCCATCAGAGTATCACAGAGCCCTGTGGGGAGTGGCAGGTGTGCTGGGTGTGCTCTTCTGCCAAAGCAGCACACCCACCGGGCACCTGTTTGCTGGCTGCAGCCTTTGGATCTGGCCCAGGAAGCTGTGTGCCAGGCTGAGATTCTGGGCCGCTGCTGCAGAGGCGGCTTCTCCTGGGCCGCTCCTCCACCGCTGTTGCTGCCGGCTCCTGTGGGCCACTCCTGGGACCCTCTGGTGCCACTGCTACTGGCGTGCATGTGCCACTCGGCCACCAATGCAGGCTCTTGTGGGCCACTCCGCCACCATTGCCGCCAGCTCACATGGGCCAGTCCCAGGCTGCTGCCACCATGCACTCACATGGGCTTTCCCTGGTTCACTCTGGTGCTGCTGCCACCAACTCACACAGGCTTCTCCTGGGCCCCTCTGGTGTTGCCACTGCTGGTGCACTCTGCCGCTCTCATGCTGCTGGGCTGGTGTGTCGGTGTCCACGCCAGTTGGGGTAATGACTGGAATGCTGCTTATCACTGTGTGTGGCTTCAGATCTGTGCTGCTGCGCAGGGCTTTAGGTCACCTAGAGTTTCCCAGGATTCCCAGGTGCTGGACTGAGTGTGCTGGGATGACTTTGTCCAGCCGTGAGGTCCCTATCCCTGTAAGACTTGCAAAAAGCACTCGCTTTTCTTTTGTCCCAGGGGAGCCGGTTGCGGGGACCCACTCGCAATGTTTTGCTTTTCTGTTTCTCTAATATCCAGCACACCGTGCACCGTGTGTCTGCGCTCCCGGTTCGGATTACTAGAGCTGGTTGTTTAGCATTCCTGGGCTTTCACTGCCTCCCTGCTCTGACTCCTTTCTTCCTGCCAGGGGGCTGGGTTAGGGGGAAGCTCAGGTCCCGCTGGGCTGCAGCTTGTATCTTACCCCCTTTGTGTGATGCTGAGTTCTCTCAGGTGTAAATGTAGCCTGGCTGTTGTACTGTATCCACTGGTGTCTCTTTTAGGAATAGTTGTATTTTTTGCATTTTCAAAAATATACATGTTTTTGGGAGGAGATTTCCGCTGAACTACTCATGCCACCATCTTGGCTCGTCCTCCTGATTCTTTAGAGTTTTGACTTTAAGATTTGCTACATGGGAACAGCTTTAAGTGGAGGATTAACTATTTTCTACACTACTGAAGCAAGACCCTTCTGAGTGCCCTCCCACATGTCTCCTGAATTTGGAGGTTTCCATTCTGGTCAGTGTCCTGAGGTGCTCACCCAGGTCCTGCTTGAACACCAAGCATTGTAACCTTTGATAATTTCTGGCAGCAGCCCTTTCCCGTGCCTAGGGTCATCTCCTCACATGCCCATGCTCATTCATATTCTCCTGAATACTCAAGAGGGACCCTCTGCAGATCTCCAGGATGCTCTCCACCTGCAACTCTTGATCCACAGTACACCAAGCAAGAGGGCCCCAGCATCAGTCTGAGCCTCATGCCCTCACCCAGCAAAGCCAGGAATCAGTCACCACCTTGTCCCCAGATGGACTTCTGAAGCTGCTGGGTTGCTTTAGAACACATTGCATCACTCTTCTGTTAAAAAATCTCTAAAAGGGGCTTTTATTCAGAGACAAAGCCAAAGACCTCCCACCCATTTCCTCTCTGATCTTATCCACTCCCACCACTTGCTCATTCTGATTCATCCCTTACAGGCTCCTTGCCCTTTCTAAAACACCAGCCCTTTTCCTATTTCAGGGCCTTTGCACTGGCTCTTTCCTGTCTGAATTTCTCTTCCCTTGCAAGTGGCTCCCTTCCCGATCTCCTTCAGGTCTTCAAATGTCACCCTCTCAGAGAGGCTTTCCTAGCCACACTATTTAAAATGCCGTACCATCTCCCTTACCCCTGCATTACTTATTATCCCTGCAATATCCCCAGCTCCTGGAACAGTGCCTGCCTGGCGCACAGCATTCAAATGTGTTCTCTAGTTAAACAGCATGATCTCAGATGCTGATCTTGTTAAATACCCATCTCTTGGCCCAGTACACTCCTATCCTGTCCCAAACTCTCCCTCATCCTTGTACAGACCAGGAATATGGTGGGTAGGGGGGGTGCACAGTGACTGCAGTGCGTGCATATGGGACAGGGAGGAGTTTGGTCAGAGGTGATGATGGGCAGATGCCCTGGAAGCCAACCACTTATTGAACAGGCTTTGAGCAGCAGGGATGGGGGAGTGGAGGGGTGAGGGTGGAACAACATCCCATGTACCACATCCAATGTCCCACATTACACCAGCACTCTCAGCAGGCTCCCAGTGCCTCCCTGTGGCCAGAGCAGGCTGAGGACAGGCATGGCAGAGGTGGGGCTACTGTCAGACACAGGAGTGGGTTTGGACCCACCTGGCCAGGGGCAGTGGAGGTGGGGATAAGAGAGCAGACTCTGCATATGTCTTGAAGAAGGTATTTGCTGAGGGGTTGGACAGCTGAGGCCACATCCTCAGGAGCCCTGTGGTGAGTGCCCCTTCCTTCTATCATGGTCACAGGCGTCCAGCAGCGTCCCCGCCTGCTTGCATGTTCGCCCACTGCCTACCCACCTGCAGGACAAAGCCACAATTGGACTCCGTTTCCCCATCATTCAATGGGGAACGAAAAATAAAAGTTACCCACTGCCTTGCCAATGGGTTTCAGCCCCGGGCAAATTTGCTATGGATTCAATGTGACCAAAGAAATTGATGATAAAATGTTCTTGGGGTGAAAGGGTTATACCCAACTTTATTTCCAGGTGGCAGGTCAGCCACTAAAATCCCGTTCACTCAGAGTGAGTCTGCATGCAGCAAGCCGGTCTCTGCCTCTGGGCCCCTCTGTCTGCACAGCCATCCCCTGGGCCTCTTTGCCTGCACAGCCATCCCACACAGCCATCCTCTGTGCGTCTCTGCACAGTTGTCCTGCATAGCCATCCTCTGGGCCTCTGTCCTGGGCACTGCCACCACTCCAGCCTATGCTCTGCTCTCCTGCAGCCTTGCAGCTGTGCCACCATGTCATACCCAGAGCACTGGGTGGAACTCTTTATATAGAGTCCACAGCAATGTGTTGCCCACAGGTGTGCAGTGAGTTAGTCAACCAGGGCCAGATTAGAATCCTCCTGGCCACAGGAACTCTCATTTTATCTACACCCCACAAAGAGAAAGCCATGCCCCAAACACGGAGACATCTGGGCTTCTGGAGCCATGAGATGGGGGCCAGGTTCCTCAGGGGAGGCAGAACAAAGGAGTAAGCCATGGCTGCCTTGGCCCTTCAGGACAGGCACAGGACTGGGCAGCTGAGGTGAGGGTCTGGGCCAAGGGCAGGCTACACTGAAGAATTTTTTCAGTAGACCCATGAAAAGGAGAGCTACACAACACCCAGGCCCAGGGCTGACCCGGCACCTGCCTGGCAGTAGTGCTCCAAGGGCTCATGGGACGGGGGAAAGCTGGGCCCTGGGGTGAGCCAGCCATCCCTGGGAGGATGCATGGCCTGACCCACACAAGTCTGGAGGGCACACTGTGGCCCAGCCGTGGAGGATCCCCTAGCACAGCCCCAGTCTGCAGGCAGCGTAGGGCATGCTGCCTCACCCCAAATGTTGCTGGTGCCAAGGACCCTCCTCAGACTATTGTGGCTGGCCATGGCAAGGGTGAGGTGGGGCCAGGAGATTGGCCCTGGCTGACTGTCACGAGGGAGAAAAGTTGGCAACAAGGCAGTGTGTGTGGGGCGGAGGGGGGTGGTGGGGGTGTGGGGTGGGTGGGACTGGACACCATGTAATTATTTACAGACCAGGGCAGTACGGAGGAGATAAGTTAAATAAGTAGGGGGTGGGGGTTATAAATAGCAAGGAGGGCGGTAACTGTCACAACACCTGGGCCCAAGGGCAGGAGGGTGAGCGTATTGCTGCTGCTGGGGTGGGGTAGGTGTTCCCATCATCCCCACCCCTCAAAGTGCCCCAAGCAAGGCACTAATGAAAGGCGCCCAGGTGTGGAGCCTGGTAACCTTCCGTGTGCCTCCCGGCCCAGGGTTCAACCTGAGACAGAGACCTGAGACCTGAGCATCAGCCAGCCCACTCGACAGGAGGCCAGCTTTGCACTGGGAAACCCCCTCCTTATGGGTTCTGCCACTCTTAGCTGTGGGTGGATGCGAGGCTGGTGATCCATCTGTTCCAGCTTTTGGCACAACCTGTGCTTCCAACAGGGGGTGTCTCAGTCTAGAGTGGTGAGAACCTGGGCAAAGAGGGTTCTGGCGGGTGGGTGAGCACTGGGCTCACAAGGGGGTCCTGGCAGCTCCCAGGTGAAGCCTCACTTCGTAGCCTGAGCTCTTCTCCCTCGGGCCTCAGTGCCGCCATCTTCGGTTGTCTGTCCTCAATCCTCTGTTGTCCATCCTCTGTCCTCTGTCTGTCCTCCATCCTGCATCCTCACCGGGCAGGCACCAAAAGTCCAACCCCTCTCGCCTCTGAAGAATCCCCTCCTCCATCCGTCCCCCACCTCACCCCACCAAAACCCCTCCAGCCACAAACCTGGCTTCTCCTCCTCTCCCCAGCCAGGGTGTCCCTCCTCCCAAAAGTGATCAGACACGCTGTCCCTGATGTCCTCCTTCCCATCGCCTTTTTAAACCCTGCCCCACCAAAACTCTCTGCCCCTGGTCTCCACGACCCTGGTGACAGGTGCAGCCAGCATTCTGGGACTGCACGTCACTCCCTCTTCCTTGTGCCCTGGAAGGGGTGGGGGTGGCACCCTTGGGGTCCCTCCCACCCCTCTGGCCGCCTCTCCTCAGCCTCCTTTGCCACAGCCTCCTCTTCTCTGCCACCTCCCAGCGTCTCAGGGACCCAGGGCCTGGTGTCCACTGCCTTTGACCAGTTCCTCCTGGCTCAGGGCTTTCAGAGCTGCTTTTATGCGCCTAGAGCTTCCATCATTCCCTCTCCAGTCCAGACTCTTTTCAGAGTGCAGAGTGCCACACTCCTAGTCCACACAGACTGGGCATGAAATAGATTCCTCAGATTTAACATGCAAACACTGTTTTGCAGCATTCCTCTTTTGCAGCGTTCGGCCGTAGCAGCAATGGTGCTGGCTGAAATAGCATAAGGCAAGCTACACAAATTGCAAAGAAACCTCGAATACATATTGGTGAAATGTTTTAAACAAATACTTCTGTGCTCTGTTACATGTTTCGAGTATCAGACCTTTGTGATCACTGGAAAACTTTTTTCCTCCACAAGGCTTCATGTTAGCTTTCTTCATGGTCTTTTCTGCATAAAAGTTTAACATTGTCGTATGTGTTTAAGTGATCAACTTACTTTATTATAACTTCTGGATGTTGTTTCCTATGGAGAGCCTTACTCACTATGAAACTATAAAAATGTACACCCACAACATCTTCTACTACCTTAAAATCTTAATCTACTGGGAATTTACCTTGGTGAGAAAGAACGTGGGGATCTAACATTGCGTTCTCTCCAAAGTTTTAGTCAGGTCCCAGCACTGGCTATTGAGTAATCTGCACTTCTCCGCACTGAGCTGAAATGTCATCTCCACCAAATTCTAAGCCCACATCTGAGTTGATTCTTGTACTTGCCTTCAACTCGCTAGTAGAGGCTGGGTGATTCAGGATGACCTCTCTGAGGACATTACCCTGAAGAACGCAGTAGAGAAGGTAGGGATTGGGGCGAGTGGAAAGGGAGACAGGGAGAGACACACACACAGACAGACAGACTCTTGCAGAGGAAACCTTTTGCAGTGCCGGGGGGAAAGCTTACAGAACTCTCAGCTGGGGTGACATATTGGAGGGATCTATGGTTCATCAAGTCTTCCAAATAATCTCAGATATGCCCAAGACAACTGGGAGGAAAACGCTCTCTGCTAACAGGTACTCTCCCATCCATGACAGAGCCATGGTGAGGTCGGGAGTCCAAGTACCACTGCCATTTAGTGATATGCAGGACCCTTTTTTCAGCTGGGTTTTCTTGGCATCTCTGTGCCTTGGCTACATGCACTAGGGGGCCCCATCAGCAAGGCTAGGGAGAGGCCTGAAGACTCTTTCTGGGTCCAGAGGCCCATAGCATCAAGGTCAGAGGACTGGTTCCCAGGCTCAAGGTTGCCCCAGACCATCAGAAATGACTGACTACCCTGTGGTCACCTTTAAACATAAGTGACAAAATGTAGCTCTGATGAAAATGGGGGGCCTCATTGGAGAGATGTGGAGGAGCTCCCAGAATTAGAGCTGGGAGCTGAATATCCGAGGAATAGGAAGAACAGGAACCAGAGCACCTCTGTGGAATCTCATTGGCAGGAATTCAGACTGGCTCTCTCCAAGGAGCTGCTCTCAGGATGTCAGCTCCAACCACTTTCTCTCTCTGTATGTCTCTGCTACACTTTCAAATTCTCTGGGAAAGACTGCCTGGAGTAATTTGGGTTAGCTTCCCAGGGGTACAGGGAGAAGATGACAGAGAGGTGGTTGAGGTCAGTGGATTACAGTGGTTTGCTATGCCGATGCTGAGGTCTCACAGTGAAACAGGAATGGGATAGAGAAGAGACTGTGGGCCCACAGAAAATTCCTTGTAACTGCAGGAGGAGAAATGGCTAGCTGGAGAAACAGCAGTGGGCTTGGGGGCTGGACAGCAGGAGCCTCAGAGGGCAGAGTGTTCTCTTTAAATATTTTCCATGAGATTTCCTTTTATTGTGGTGAAATTCACATAACATAAACTAACCATTTTAAACTGCACATTTCAGCAGCATTTAGTATATTCACAATGTTGTACAACCACACATATAGTTCCAAACATTTTCATCAGTCCCAAAGGAGACCCTATCCCCATTAAGCACTCTCTATTCCCCATCCCCTACATCCCTGGAAACCACTAATCTGTGTTCTGTCCCTGTGGATTTGCCTTTTCTAGTTATTTCATGAGGGGAATCATACGAAATAGGGCCTTTTGTGCCTGGCTTCTTTCACTTAGCATATTTTCATTCACGTTTCAGCGTGTGTAAGTAGTTCACTAATTTTTGTGCCTGAATCACATTCCATTGTATGTGTATACCACATTTTGTTTACCCATTAATCAGTTGACATGCAAGCGAGTGTTTTCCCTTTGAGGCTGTCATGGATAGTGCTGCTATGAACATTCATATGCAATTTCTCATTTGAACACCTGTTTTTAATTCTTTTTGGGTATATACCTAGGAGTGTAATTGCTGGTCCATATAACAATGTTATGTTTAACTTATTCAAGAACCAGTATTACACATAATGCCAAAACTTTGCTACCGTCTTAACCATAGGTGTCTACCTAAATGAAGTGCACAATGTTCTTTCTTTTTCAACATCATTTGGGTATTTGGGTTCCCTTGCAGTTCCCTGTGTGAATATTTGGATTAGCCTTTTCATTTATGCAAAAAAGACTGTTGAGATTTTGGTAAGGACTGGATTGAGTCAATAGACCACTCCATGAGTATTGTCATCTTAACAATATTAAGTCTTTCAATCCATGTACATATGTACATGGGAAGTCTTTCCATTTATTTAGTCTTCATTAACCTCCTCGAGCAATGTTTTATAGTTTTCATTGTACAAGTGTTACACCCACTTAGTTAAATTTATTCCTAAGTATTTTCATCTTTTTGTTGCTATTACAGGTACTATTATTTGCCTAATTTCATTTTTGAATTATTAATTGCTAGTGTGTAGGATTATAACTGATTTCTGTGTGTTGACCTTGTATTCTACAACTTTGCTGAATTTGATAATTAGGTGTATTCTTGGGATCTTATATGTAAGATAAAATTATCTGTGAATAGAGATAACTGTGCTTCTTACATTTCAATTTAGATTATTTTTCTTGCCTGATTGCTTTGGCTAGAAATACCAATGCAGTGTGGGATAGATATGATGAAAGTGGGCATCCTTGTCTTGCTCTTGATCTTTTTAAAGGTAGGTGATTACAACTATGAATTTCCCTCCTAGCACTGCTTTCACTACATCCCATAAGTTTTGGTATGTTGTTTTTTCATTTTCACTCATCTTGTATTTTCTAATTTCCCTTGTGATTTCTTCTTTGACCCATTTTTTGTTGTTTTATTGAAAATGTGTTATTTATTTCCACATATTTGTGAATTTTCCAGTATTCCTTGTTATTGATCTCTGATTTCACTCCATTGTGGTTATATACCACAATATGTATGATTTCAATCTTTTAAAATGTATTGAGAGAAGGAGCCAAGATGGCAGCATGAGTAGAGCAGCGTAAATCTCCTCCCAAAATCATATATATTTTTGAAAATACAACAAATACAACTATCCCTAAAAGAGAGACCAGAAGATACAGGACAACATCCAGGCTACATCTACACCTGCAAAAACCCAGCGCCTAGTGAAGGGGGTAAGATACAAGCCATGGCCTGGTGGGACCCGAGTACCCCTCAACCAAGCTCCCAGTGGGAGGAGATGAGTTAGAGTGGGGAGGGAGAGTGAGCCAAGGACTGCTAAATACCCAACCTTACAGTTCCCTACAGACTTTGGGGTTCCTTGGATGTAAGCCCCATTGGTTTTCTATTGCAGACATTTTGGGAGTTCATTTCTCTGATGCAGCTCCCAAGGGTTGGGAAGTTTGATGTGGGGCACAAACCATTCTCTGCTTTGGGAGAAAGACCGGACTTGAGATACTTCCCTATTGTGGGTTACCATGCTTGGAGTGAGGTTTTTGGCAAGACCATGTTTCTGCCTCTCCTACATGTCTTGATGTAAACAGGAACAGTTTAGCTAGTTGTCTTTTTCAGAAGGAACTGTTCATAGCTTTAGATTTGTTGTATCTGTGGGAGGAAGTTAGTGCAGAGTCTTCCTATGTAACCAACTTGAGCCACCCCCAAAGAAGTTACTGTGTAATGATAAAGGGGTCAACACAAGAGGATATAACATTTGTAAATATCTGTGTATCTAATATAGGAGTACCTAAATATAAAGCAAATATTAACAAACCTGAAGTTAGAAATGGACAGAAATACAAAAATAGAAGAGACCATCAATACATTCAAAAGGATATATAATTCAGAGAGAAAATCAATAAGGAAACATTGTATTTAAATTGACACATCAGATCAACTTAACAGAACTTTACAGAACAATCCATCCAGCAGCAGCATACTACACATTATTCTCAAAAACACATGGAACATTCTCCAGGATATATCACATTAGGTCATGAAACAAGTCTCAGCAAATTCTAAAATATTGAAATCATATTGCCTTTCAGATGGAACTGCCATATTTCAGTAATTTGCAAATATGACCAATACAAAAGGAAGAGGAGAAGCACCCACTATGTGTTCTTTAGACCTTCTAGAAAATCATGAAGTTGTTCCTTTGGCCACATACATGTAAATCTACAAGAAAGCTGGTACAGTAGACATCAAAGGAATGGGAACTGTTCAAAAAGGAATGTCCCACAATAGTTACTGTGGCAAAACAAGAAGAATCTACAATGTTACCCAGCATGCTGTTGGCATTGTTATAAATAAACAAGAGCAAGATTCTTGCAAAGATAATTAATGTGTGTAGTGAGCATTTTAAGCACTCTAAGATTCTGGATAGCTTCCTGAAGCTTGTAAAGGAAAATGATTAGAAAAAGAAGGAAGCCAAAGAGAAAGGTACTTAGGTTCAATTGATGCACCAGTCAACTCCACACAGAGAAGCACACTCTGTGAGAACAAATGGAAAGGAGCCTGCGCTTCAGGAATCCATTCCCTATCAATTCATGGCTTGATAAATGTAAAGAAAATAAAGACATCTGGATTGTAAAAAAAGAAAGGAAATATCCTGCATCTTTTCCAACCACAATGTTATGAAATTAGAAAAGGACTACAAGAATAAAACTGGAAAATTTACAAACATGTAGAGACTAAACAACATGCTACTGAACAACTAATGGGTCAATGAAGAAATCAAGAGAGAAATCAAAAGGTATCTTGAGAAAAATGAAAATGGAAATACAACATACAAAAACTCATCAGATGCAGCAAAAGCAGTTCTAAGAGGGAAGTTCATGTTGATAAATACCTACATTGGGAAACAAGAAAGATCTCAAATAAACAACCTCACTTTATACCTCAAGGAAAAAGTAAAAGAACAAATGAAACTCAAATATAGTGGGAAGAAGGAAATAATAAGAAGCAGAGCAGGAACAAATGAAATAGAAATTTAAAAGGGAATAGAAAAAAATTAATGGAACTAAGAGCTGTTATTTTGAAAAGATAGACAAAATAGACAAATGTATGGCTAGATTTACCAAGAAAAAGAAGGAAGGAATCAAATAACTAAAATTATAAATGAAAGAGGAGACATTAAGACTGATAGCACAGAAACACAAGTGATTGACTTGTGGTGGAAAAGACGGTGGAGTGGGAAGGCAAGGTGGAAACTTCCTCCCACACAGCAAGGAAACAACTATGCCAAATACAACTAACCTGCGAAATGTCCTGAAGACTGCAAAACAGATCAGCTACACTTGATGAAGAAGAGAAGGCCACACTGAGAAGGGTAAAGTGCCAGAGCTGTGATTGAGCAGGACCCAATCTCTTCCCTTATTCCAGCCTACAAGCCAAATGAAGAGGAATGGAATGGGGAGGGAATAAGTGCTCAGAAAATTTGCACACCTGGCCCTGGATATCTTCTCTGGGAACATGAGTCCACATTGCATTAGACTTTGGTCATTAACAGAATTGGACACCAGTTAGAGTTGGAGCACTCTGGGAGGCTAAGACTCCAGCCAATTGTGGAGGACAGGCATGTGCCATTGGTCTTGTTGAGACTCAACACACAAGGGGTAGTTTGAAAGATTTACCAGCAGTTGAAAGTGTGCTATGATTTGGAGGGACCTCTCTTCAGAGGACAGATGGGTGACACCTCCCTAGCCCAGCTGGTCAGGTGCTCATGGTAGCCAACTCAAAATGTTCCTCACTGGTGGCTCAGCCCCATGGCACATATCTCTGTGCACCTGACCCAGACAGCAAACTCTTCCTAGCAGTGTCCCTATACTGTGTGGCCACTCCAGCTGCAGCTGCAATTTCTGCCCAGCAGGCAGAGGAGATCCCTGTCCACAGTGATCCCAGCAGAATCACCTCACAGAACACAAAGGGCATGCAGAGATGAGCTATCAGTCTCTGCTGATGGAGATAATCCACTGCCCACAGACAGGCAGAGAGTGGCCCCACCAAGAATTGTGGCTTGACCACAAAGGTGAACCAGGCACTAGTGAGCAAAGAGTATTGAGCTTCTGGGCACAGGTGCACCTTCTTCATAAAGCCATTATTCTCTAAACCAGGAGGCATAGCAGATCTACCTAATACAAAGGAAGAAACACAAAAGCCAGATAAAATGAGGAGTCAGAGGAATATGTTCCATAACATAAGACACCAGAAAGAGGGCTAAATAAAATGGAGATCACAAATCTTCTTGATAAAAATTTCAAAGTAACAGTTGTAAATACACCCACTGACCTGTGGAAAAGTATCAATGATCTCAGGGACAATTTCAACACAGAAGTATAAGATTTGAAGAAGACCACTCAGAAATCAAGAATTCAGTAACTGAAATGAAAAATGCAATGGAGGGAATGAATAAGGGGTTGCTGCAAGTAGGGAAGGCAATCAATAAGATGGAAATTTGACAACAACAAAAAATGAAGCTGAGGAACAGAGATAAAAAACAATCTCTAGAATCAAGAGAATGCTAAGAGAACTGTGGAACAGCTCCAAATGAAACAGTATTCATATAATAGGTGTAGAAGAAGGAGAAGAGAGAGACAAAGAAGTAGAAAGTGTCTTTGAATAAATAAGTGCTGGAAAATTCCCCAATCTGGGGAAGAAAATAGGCACTCAGGTCCTGGAAGGGCAGAAAGCCCCTAACTAAAGGAACCCAAGGAAGACAATACTGACATATAGTAATTAAAATGGCAAAACTTAAAGATAAAGAGGGAATCTTAAAAAAGCAAGAGAGAGGCAGACAGTTATCTATAAGGGAAACTATATAAGGTTATCAGCAAATTTCCCAGCAAAAATGTTACAAGCCAGGAAGGAGTGGCATGAAATATTTAATGTATCAAAAGGGAAGAAACCACAACCAAGAATCCTCTATACAGTGAGGTTATCATTCAGAATTAAAGGAGAGATTAAAAGTTTCCCAGACAAATGAGAGTTAAAAGAATTCATCAGTACTAAACTGGCCTTACAGAATATGTTAAAGAGACTTCTGTAGATGGAAATGTTCTTATATCTAAATATTTTTCATCAGTGAAAATAAATGTACAGTAAAGTTAGTAGACCAACTACTTATTAAGCAAGTATGAAGTTAGAAAGAAGCAGAAGTAGCAAAATTAACTATACACAGTCTTAGTCAAGGAATACACAAAAGATGTAGATTATGACATCTAATACATAAGTGTGGAGGAGGAAGAAGAATAAAAGAAGAGTACCTTTAGAATGTGTTCAAAATTGAGCAACCATCAACCTAATATAGAGTGTTATATTTTAAGAAACTATTTATGAACATTATGATAACTACAAATCAAAAGTCTATAGAAGATACACAAAAAATTAAAAAAGGAAAGAAATCCAAGCATAACATTAAAGGAAACCATCAAATAATGAGAGAAGAGCTTAAGAGAGATAGGAAAAAAGGAACAGAGAGGAATTATGAAACAACTAGGAAACAACTAATAAAATGGCAATAAGGATATACCGACAAACAATTACCTTAAATATAAATAGACTAAATGCACCAATCAAAAGACATAGGGTGGCTGAATGGATAAAGAAATAAGCACCATGTATATGCTGTCTACAAGGGACTCATTGCAGACCTAAAAATGTACAGACTGAAACTGAAGGGATGGAAAAAGACATTTCATGCAAATAAAAGGGAGAACAAGAGCAGCAGTACTTAGATAAAATTGACTTCAAAACAAAGAAAGTAACAAGAGACAAAGAAGGACATTTCATTTGGATATTATTACATAATAATAAAGGGATCAGTCTAAGAAAAAGATATAACAATTATAAATATCTACACATCCAACATAGGAACAACTAAATATATAAAACAATTACTAACAAATATAAAGGGAGAAATAGAGAGCAACAGAATCATATTAACAGATTTTAATACATATATGAATGGACAAGTCATTCAAAAAGAAAATAAAGAAGGGAAGAGAGGCATTGAGCAACATATTAGAACAGATAGACTTAACAGATATATACACAATGTTCCATTCAAAACGATCAGGATACATATTTTTCTCAATGCTCATGGAATGTTCTCTAGAATAGATCATATATTAGGAGAGAAAATAAGCCTTAATAAATTAAAAAATATTGAAATTGTATCAAGCATCTTTTCAGATCACAGCGGTAAACTGAAATCAATTATATGAACAAAAAAACCCTGCAAACACATGGAGGCTAAACAACATGCTTCTAAATAATCAATGAACAAATAAAAACAAAACAAACAATGCATGGAGACAAATGAAAAAAATACAATAGTTCAAAATATTTGGAATGCCACAAAAGTGGTTCTAAGAGCTGGTAAATAACAATACAGGACTACTGTAAGAAACAAGAACAATCCCAAATGAGCAGTCTAAACTCACAGCTAAAGAAACTAGGACAAGAGCAAATGAAACCCAAAGTTAGCCAGAGGGACTTAAAAAGGATCAGAGCAGAAATAAATAAAATAAGGAATAATGCAAAAATAGAAAAAAAGTCATTAAAACCAAAAGCTGGCTCTTCAAGAAGATAAACAGAATAGACAATCCCCTTGCAAGAATTATCAAGAATAAAATAGAGTATACAAGTAAACAAAATAAATGAAAAAAGAGGTTACAAGTGAGATACAAAGAATTATTACAGAATTCTATGGAAAATTATATGCCAATAAATTGGACAACCTTGAAGAAATGGACAAATTACACCTTTCTCAGAGTGACCCAGGAAGAAACAGAAAATCTGACCAGACCAATTACCACTAATGAAATTGAATTGGTATAAACTCTACCCAAAAGAAACTCCAGAACCAGATGGCTTCACAGCTGAATTCTACCAAACATTTAAAGAAGAGCTCATACCCACCCTTTTTAAAGTAGTCCAAAATATAGAAAAGGGATTATTTCCAAATTTATTCTATGATCATCTGTAATATCAAAACCAAAGACACAACAAAAAAGGAAATAAGAGACCAGTAACTGTGATTAAGACAGATGCAAATATCCTCAACAAAATATTAGCAATATATATTAAAAATACTTCAAAAGGTTCATCGATCATGGCTAAGGAGCATTTATTCTACAAATGCAAGGATGATGCAGTATTTGTAAATCAGTGTGAGGCACCAAATTAACAAAAGGAAGGATAAAAACCCTATGATCATCTCAATAGATACTGAAAAAGCATCTGACAAAATTCAACATCCATTCGTGATAAAAATTCTCAACAAAATGTGTATAGAGGGAATATACCTCAACATAATAAAGGTCCTACAAGTCAAACCCACAGCTAACATCATACTCAATGGTGAAAAGCTGAAAGCATTTCCTCTAAGATCAGGAACAAGACAAGGATGTCCACTCTTACCACTTTTATTCATCACAGTATTGGAAGTCATGGCAATCAGAAAAGATAAAGAGATAAAAGGCATTCAAATGGGCAAGGAGAAGTTAAACTGTCACTATTTGCAGATGACATGATACTATATATAGTAAATCCTAACAACTCCACCTAAAAACTATCAGAACTAATAACTGGATTCAGCAAAGTTGCAGGATACAAATCAATGTACAGAAATCTGTTGCTTTTCTATATAATAAGAATGAAGTAACAGAGAAATCAGGAAAACAATTCCATTTACAATTGCATCAAAACGAATAAATGCCTAATTAAGGAGGTGAAATATTTGTACTGTGAAAACTATAAGACACTGATGAAAGAAACTGAAGAAGACACAAATAAATGGAAATATATCTATCCCATGCTCATGAATAGGAAGAATATTGTCAAAATAGCCACCCTGCCCAAAGCAGTCTACAGATTCAATGCAATCCCTATCAAAATACTAATGGTGTTCTTCAATGAAATAGAGCAAATAATACTAAAATTTATATGGAACCACAAAATATCCTGAAGAAGTAAAGCAATCTTGAGAAAGAAGACCAAAGCTGGGGGTATTATGCTCCCTGATTTCAAGCTATACTAGAAAGCTGCAATAATGAAAACAGTATGGTACTAACACAAAAACAGACCCATAGATCAATGGAACAGAATGGAAATCCCAGAAATAAACACATGCATATATGGTCAATTAATATTGGCAATGGAAAGAAGAGTTACATAATGTGGAAAAGACAGTCTCTTTAATAAATGGTGTTGGGAAAACTGAGTAGCTATACGCAAGAGAATAAAACTGGATTGGTCCCTAAATCCATTCACAAAAGTAAACTCAAAATGGATAAAAGACCTAAATATAAGACATGAAATGATAAACTCATAGAAGAAAACATAGGCAAAAATGCCTTGAACATAAGCATGAGGAATTTTTTTTCTGGACACATCTCCCCAGGCAAAGGAAACAAAAGCAAAAGTGGGACTACATTAAACTAAATAGCTTTTGTACTGGAAATGGCACCATCAACAAAACAAAAGGGTAGCTTACAGTATAGAATAATATATTCACAAATTATATATCTGATAAGGGGTACACATCCAAAATATATAAAGAACTCATACAACCCAACACCAAAAAAACCAAATAACCTGATTTTAAAAAGCACAGAGGACTTCAACATTTTTCCAAAGAAGAAATACAGATGACCAACAGGAAGGTGAATAGATTCTCTACCTCACTAATCATCAGAGAAATGCAAATCAAACCCACAATGAGATATCATGTCACACCAGTCAGAATGGCCACTATTCAAAGACAAGAAATAAGTGTTGGTGAGAATGTGGAGGAAAGGGGACCCTTGCATGCTGTTGGTGGGAATGTAAATTGGTGCAGCCACTATGGAAAGCAGTATGGAGATTCCTGAAAAAACTAAAAATTGAAAATCCATATTACACACTATGTCTACTTCTAGAAATTCACCCAAAGGAAACAAAACCTCTGATTCCAAAAGATATATGCACCCCTATGTTTATTTCTGCATTTTTTACAATAGCCAATATACGGAAGCAACCAAAGTGTCCATCAATAGATGAATGGATAAAGATGTAGTACATATACAAAATGGAATATTATTCACCCATATAAAGAAAGAAATCCTGCTATTTGCGACAACATGGATGGACCTAGAAGGTATTATACTTAGTGAAATAAACCAGGTGGACACAGATAAATCTCATAGGATTCCATTTATATGTGAATTATAAAAACAAAATGAAACAAAATGAATAAAACAGCAGTAATCTCAAAGACACTGAGAGGTGACTGGTATTTCCTGTGATGGAGGGGTTGTGGTGGATGGGTGGGTGAGACGAAAAAAGGCACAAAGTCTCAATTACAATATAAGTTAGCCATGGGGATGGACGTGCAGCATGCGGAATGTACTCAATGGCTCTGTAACATCTTTCTATTTGGAGTGATAGGAAAGACACCAGTTGGGGTTAGGGTTTTATAATGTGTGTAACTGTTGAATCACTGTGTTGTATACGCAACACCAATATAATATTGCATATCCACTATTCGTCAATAAAAAACAATTATTTCAATAAAATATGAGACTACTATAAATAATTATATACCAACAACTTGGACAACCCAGAAGTGGATAAAATTCCTAGCAATATAAAACCAACCAAGACTGAATCATGAAGAAATGTAAAATCTGAACAGAAAAATTACTTGTGAGAAGATTGACTTAGTAACAAAAAATCCCCCAATAAATAAAAGTCTCTGACCAGACAGCTTCTCTGGTAAATACTACCAAAATTTAAAAGAAGATTTAACACCTATCCTTCTCAAAAATTTAAAAGTCAAAGATGAGTGAACACTTTCACACTCACTTCATGAGGCCATTATTACTTGGATACCAAAACTGGACAAAGACACTACAAGAAAAGAAAATTATGGGCCAATATCATCAATGAACTTAGATGAAACCATCCTCAAAAAATATCAGCTAATCAAATTTAACAATACATTAAAAGGATCATATACTAATCAAGTGGGACTTATTCCAGGGATGCAAAGATGCTTCAGCATCTGTACATAAATCAACATGATATACCACATTGATAAAATGAAGAGTAAAAATCATATGATCATCCAAGTAGATGCAAAAAAAGCATTTGACAAAATTCATCATCCACTCATGATAAAAAACACAACAAAGTGGGTGTAGATGGAACATTCTTCATTATAATGAAAGATATATATGAGAAGTCCACCACTAATATACTCAATGGTGAAAAGCTGACAGCTTTTCCTCCAAGATCAGGAACAAGGCAATGATGACTAGTCTCAGAACTTTTATTTAACATAGTATTAGAAGTTCTAGCCAGGGTAATTAGGCAAGAAATAAAGAAAGGCATACAAATCATAAAGAAAGAGGTCAAAATTTTCTGTATGCAGATTACAGGATATTATATATAGAAAACCTAAAAACCGAAAAACTAATAAATGAAGTCATTAAAATTGCAGAATACAAAATTGATATAGAAAATCAGTTTAATTCCTATACCTTAACAGCAAACTATCAGGAAGAGAATTTAAGAAAATAATCCCATTTATAATTATATTATAAAGAATAAAATAAAAGGAATAAATTTATTCAATGATGTAAGAATTCTGTACATTGAAATCTATAATACTTTGATGAAATAAATTGAAGATGACACAAATAGAAAAATACTACATCATTATGGATCAGAAGAATTAGTATTGATAAATATGCATGCTACACAAAGCAATCTACAGATTCAATGCAATTCCTACTAAAATTCCAAATACATTTTCCACAGAAATAGAAAAAGTAATCCTAAAATATGTATGAAATCATGAATGACCCAAATAGCCAAATATAACCTGATAAGGAAGAACAAATCTGGAGTCACCACACATTCTGATTTCAAACTATATTACAAAGTATCATAATCAATATAGTATGGTACTCGCATAATAACAGACACATACATAGATCAGTGGGACAGAGTAAGAGCACAGAAAAAAGTCCATTCATATAGAGTCATCAAATACTTGACAAAGGAGTCAGGAATCCTCATTGGGGAAAAAATAATCTCTTTAATAAATGGTGTTGGGAAAACTGGACACAAGAAAAACAATGGAACTGGACCTCTATTTTACACTGTACACAAATAACAATTCAAAACATTAAACACTTGTGTGTAAGACCATAAAACTGCTAAAAGAATTCACAATAAGAATGGTCCATCACTTTGGTCTCGGCAGTGACTTTTTGGATTTATCAAATGAAGTAAAGACATCAAAAGCAAAAATAAACCAAAAGGGGTATCGATTCAAGATGGAGGCATGAGAGGTGAGACAGAACTCCTCCCAAAATCACATATAATATGAAAATATAGTTAATACAACTAATCCTAAAAGAGCAACAGGAAAGAAGGCTGCACCAGACTGCATACACCTGGAGAACAGAGCAGACCTCACAAAACAGGGTAATGTATCAAAGCCTTAATCCAGTGGGAGTCAAGCCCTTTCCCCACCCCAGCTTACCGTCAGGAGGAAGAGAAATGGAGTGGGGAGGAGGTGGAAGCTTAGGACTGCTGAACACCCAGCCCTAGAGATCTGCTTTGGAACACAAACCTACATTTCATGGTGCTTTGGTGATTAATGGGGTTTGAAAGCTAAAACAGGTGGAATACTTGAGAGACAGAGATTCCAGCCTTTGGGGAGGGCAGGGATCTACACCTGGCCGCTCTGGGACAATGGAAATGTGAGTGGTCTGAGAGACTTCCTAGCAGTGAGAGGGCTGCTGAGGGGAGGGGTTTGCATGGAGCTTGCTACACGGGAGAAGGGATAGGTGGAAAAGGTTGTCTGGGTGTGCTCTGCCAAGCAGGTTTGGAACTTTCTGGAACTTCAGGTGCTACATCCCCCAGGCTGGCTACTCAGCTCTGAAGCCACCCACTGTGATACACAGCCTGCTACAACTTCCTCTGAGCCCGCCAACATTGGCTTGTAAACCAGCAGTCACTGCACTGGTGTCAGGACAGCTGGAGGGAGGCCCTGCCTATGACAGCTACAGACGCAAAGTATAGAGGCTTACACTTCTGTGCTCAGTCCACTGGTTCTGACACTGGAGACAGAACTGCAGCTGGGAAGCAGGAAACAGCTCTTTCCTCCCCCAAGGGACCAGCACTGATGCCCTGTGACCACCAATCACAGCCCAGGGGCTGAGCAGCTCCAGAGACTAGAGCTTCTGGGCACTAGAGGGCACCACATAGAAATATGCAATGTCAAAGGAACCTGATTCAACCAAAATTTCACAAACCCCAGAAAAAGGGCCAAATGAAACAGAACTCACCAATCTTTCTGAAAGAGAGTTCAAAATAAAAATCATAAACATGCACATGGAGGTACAGAAAAATATTCAAGAATTCAGTGATGAATTTAGGACAGAGATTCAATCATTAAGAAATTCCATATCTGAAATGCAAAATACAATGGAGGGAATTAAAAGTAGATTAGATAAAAGCAGTAGTAGAAGAGACGGTAAATGGAATAGAAAATAGAGAAGAGGAATACAAAGAAGCTGAGGCACAGAGAGAAAAAATAATCTTTAAGAATGAAAGAATATTGAGAGAACTGTGTGACCAATCCAGAGGAAACAATATTTGCATTATAGGGGTACCAGAAGAGAGAGAAAAAGTATAGAAAGTGTTATTGAGGATGTAATTGCTGACAACTTCCAGAATCTGGGGAAGCTGATAGTCTCTCACGCCATGGAGGTGCACAGATCTCCCAACACAAGGAACCCAAGGAAGATAACACCAAGACATATAATAATAAAAATGGCAAAGATCAAAAGGATAAGGGCAGGCTTTTAAACTCAGCTAGAGAGAGAAAAAAATCACATACATAGGAAAACCCATCAGGCTATCATCAGATTTCCCAACAGAACTCAGAAGGGAGTGGCATGATATAGTTTATGCAATGAAACAGGAGGGCCTCAAACCAAGAACACTTTACGTGGCAAGGTTATCATTTAAACTTGAAGGAGTGAATAAACAATTTTCATATAAGCAAAAGCTGAGAGAATTTACCTCCCACAAATCACTTCTGCAGTGCATTTTGAGGGGTCTGCTATAGATGGACGTATTCCTAAAGCTAAATAGCTGTCACCAGGGTAAATAAAACCACAGAAAGTAGAATAATTAATAACTAAGTAAATGCAAAATTAAATCAACTACCCCCAAAGTCAATCAAGGGATAGATAAAGAGTACAGAATATGACACCTAATATATAAAGAATGGAGGAGGAATAAAAAGGCGGGAAAAAACCAACTTAGGTTGTATTTGTAATAGCATACTATGTGGGTTAAATTAGACTGTGATATAGTAAGGGAATTACCCTTGAACCTTCAGTAACCATGAATCTAAAGTCTGCAATGGCAATAAGGATGTACCTATCGATAATCACCCTAAATATAAATAGTCTAAATGCACCAATGAAAAGACATAGAGTCATTGAATGGATAAAAAACAAGACCCATTTATATGCTAAGGGGTCAGTCCAAAAGGATGATATAACTATTATAAATATCTGCATCCAATGCAGGATCACCTACATATGTGAAACTAATATTAGCAGAATTAAAGGGGGAAGTAGAATGAAATGAATTCATTTTAGGAGACTTCAACACACCACTCACTCCAAAGGGCAGATCAACCACACAGAAAATAAGTAAGGAGACAGAGGCACTGAACAACATACTCAAACAGATGGACCTAATGGACATCTACAGAGTACTCCATCCAAAAGCAAGAGGATATACATTCTTCTCAAGTGCACATGGAACATTTTCAAGAATAGGTCATACACTAGGACACAAAAACAGCCTCAGAAAATTCAAAAAGATTAAAATTGTACCAACCAGCTTCTTAGATCACAAAGGTATGAAACTAGAAATAAATTACACAAAGAAAATGAAAAAGCCCAGAAACACATGGAGGCTTAATAACATGCTCCTAAATAATCAATAGATCAGTGACCAAATAAAAACAGAGATCAAGCAATATATGGAGATAAATGACAACAATAATTCAACGCTGCAAAATCTGTGAGATGCAGCAAAGGCCATGCCAAGAGGGAAGTATACTGCAATACAGGCCTACCTCAGGAAAGAAAAAAAATCACAAATGAGCAGTCTAAACATGCAATTAACAAAACTAGGAAAAGAAGAACAAATGTCAGTAGAAGGGACATAAAGAGATTAAAGCAGAAATAAATACACAAAATTGGGAAAAAATAAATGAAAGAATCAATGAAAGCAGGAGGTAGTTCTTCAAGAAAAATAAACAAAATAGGAAAACTTTTAGGCAGAGTTATCATGAAAAAAAGAGAGTGTACACACGTAAACTGAATCAGAAATTAAAAATGAAAAATTCCTACAGACACCATATAAATACAAAGAATTATGAGAGAATACTATGAAAAATTATATGCTAACAAACTGGATAACCTAGAAGAAATGGACAACTTTCTAGAAAAATACAACCTTCCAAGGCTAACCCAGGAAGAAAGAGAAAATCTGAACAGACCAATTACCAGCAATGAAATTGAATTGGTAATCAAAAAATTACCTAAGAGCAAAATTCCTGGACCAGATGGTTTCACTGTTGAATTTTATCCAATATTTAGTGAAGATGTAATACCCATCCTCCTTAAAGTTTTCCAAAATGTAGAAGAGGAGAGAATAATACCAAACTCATTCAATGGGGCCAGCATCACTCAATAACAAAACCAGGCAGACACCACAAAAAAATAAAATTACCGACCAATATCCCTGATGAACATAGATGCAAAAATACTCAACAAAATATTAGCAAACCGAATTCAAAAATACATCAAATACATCATCATCATGACTGAGTAAGATTTATTCCAGGGATGCATGGATGGTACAACATTTGTAAATCCATCAAAATCATCCACCACATCAACAAAAAGACAAAAGGACAAAAACCACATGATCATCTCCACAGATGCTGTAAAAGCGTTTGAAAAAAATTCAACAAGCATTCATGATAAAAACTCTCAACAAAATGCATATAGAGGGCAAGTACCTCAACACAATAAAGGTCATATATGACAAACTCACAGCCGACATCATACTTAACAGAGGGAAGCTGTAAGCTTTTCCTTTTAGATCGGGAACAAGACAAGGATGTCCACTCTCCACACCTTTATTCAAAAGAGTTCTGGAGGTCCTAGTCACAGCAATCAGACAACACACACACACACAAAATAAAAGAAATCCATTTTGGCAAATCCAGTTTGGCAAAACTGGGCAGCTATATGTAAGAGAATGAAACTGTCACTGTTTGCAGATGACATGACATTGTACATAAAAAAACCCTAAAGAATCCACTCAAAATTACTAGATCTAATATCTGAATTTAAGAAAGTTGCAGGATACTATCCAAGGAAGTGAAAGACCTACACTCTGAAAACTACAAGACTGTCATGAGAGAAATTAAAGAAGATGCCAATAAATGGAAATACATCCATGCTCATTGATAGGAAGAAATAATATTGTCAAAATGGCCATCCTGCCTAAAGCAATCTACAGATTCAATGCAATCCCTATCAAAATACCAACAGCATTCTTCAACGAATGAGAGCAAATAGTTCTAAAATTAATGAGGAGCCACAAAAGTCCCTGAATAACCAAGCAATCCTGAGATGGAAGAATAAAGCATGGGGGATTACACTCCCTGACTTTAAGCTCTACTACAAAGGTACAGTAATTAAGACAATTTGTTACTGGCACAATAACAGACCCATAGACCAAAAGAACAGACAGAAGCATACATGGTCAATTAATATATGATAAAGAAGCCATGGATATTCAATGGGGAAATGACAGCCTCTTCACCAACAGGTGTTGGCAAAACTGGGCAGCTATATGTAAGAGAATGAAACTGGATTATTGTCTAAGCCCATACATAAAAGTTAACTTGAAATGGATCAAAGACCTGAATGTAAGTCATGAAACCATAAAACTCTTAGAAGAAAACATAGGCAAAAATCTCTTGAATAAACATGACCAACTTATTCCTGAACACATCTCCTCAGGAAAGGAAAACAAGATAAAAAATGAATAAATGGGAATACATCATGCTGAAAAGCTTCTGTACAGCAGAGGACACCATCAGCAGAACAAAAAGGCATCCTACAGTATGGGAGAATATATTTGTAAATGACATATCTGACAAGGGGTTAACATGCCTCAACACTGAAAAAGCAAATAACCCTATTAATAAATGGGTGAAGGATACGAACAGACACTTCTCTGAAGAAGAAATTAAGATGGCCAACAGGCACATGAAAAACTGTTCCACATCGCTAGTTATGAGAGAAATGCAAATTAAAACCACAATGAGATGTCATCTCACAACAGTTAAGATGGCCAACATACAAAAGACAAGGAACAACAAATGCTAGCAAGGATGTGGAGAAAGGGGAACCCTCCTATAATGCTGGTGGGAATGTAAACTAGTTCAACCATTGTGGAAAGCAGTATGGATGTTCCTCAAAAACTAGAAATTGAAATACTATTTGACCTAAGAATTCCAATCCTAAGAATTTACCCTATGAATGCAGGATACCTGATTCAAAAAGAAATATGCACCCCTATGTTTACTGCCACTCTATTTACAATAGCCAAGAAATGGAAGCAACCTAAGTGTCCATCAGTAGATGAATGGATAAAGAAGATGTGGTCCATATACACAATGAAAATATGATTCAGCCACAAGAAGAAAACAAGTCCTATCATTTTCAACAAAATGGATGGAGCTAGAGAGTATTATGCTTAGTGAAATAAGCCAGGTGGAGAAAGGCAAATACCAAATGATTTCACTCATCTTTGGAGCATAATTACAAAGCCAAAACTGAAGGAACAAAACAGCAGCAGACTCACAGAACCCAAGAATGGACTAAATGCTGCCAAAAGGAAAGGGACTGGGGGTGGGGTGGGTGAGAAGGGAGGGGGAAGAGAAATAAGGGGCATCATGATTAGCACACATAATGTAGGGGGGCACAGGTAAGTCAGTATAACAAAGAGAAGATGAGTAGTGATTCTATAGCATCTTACTGTGCTGATGGACAGTGACCATAATCGGATACCTGGTGGGGACTTGAGAATGAGGGGAGTTTATTAACCATAATGTTGCTCATGTAATTGTATATTAATGATACTAAAAAAAAGTCCAAATGGGACTACATCAAACTAAAAAGGTTCTGCACAGGAAAGGAAACCAACAACAAAATAAAAAGGCAGCCTTCAGAATTTGAGAAAATATTTACAAACCATGTTTCTGATAAAGGATTGATATGTAAAATATATCAAGAGCTCATACAATTCAATAGCAAAGGAAATCCCCAAAGAATCTGATTTAAAAATGGGCAGAGGCACTATCAAAAGAGAAGAAATAACAAGTGTTGGTGAGGATGAGGAGAAAAGGGAACTCTCTTACATAGTTGGTGGAAAGGTAAATTGATACAACCAGTGTGGAAAGCAGTATGGAGGTTCCTCAAAAACCTAAAAAGAGAAATACCATACAACACAACCCAGTAATTCCACTTCTAGTAATTTACCCAAAGAAAAGAAAATCTCTGATTTGAAAAGATAAATGCACCCTATATGTTTATTGCTTCATTATTTATGATAGCCAAGATGTGGAAGCAAACTATCCTCTTTAACTTAGATGCAAAATTTCTCAACATATTATTAAGTTGAAACCAGCTGTGTAATGTGTCAGTTACCAATTCATTGCTTCTCAGTTCTGAATGCATTCTTATATATTTGTTCTGTATGTAAGAATTCCTTTAAGCATTTCTGCACAAGTTTTTAAATTAAGGTATCATTGATATACACTCTTATTAAGGTTTCACATGAAAAACACTGTGGTTACTACATACACCCATGTTATCAAGTCAACCCCAAATCCCATTGAAGTAACTGTCAATCATTGTAGTGAGATTCCACAGTCACTACTTGTCTTCTCTGTGCTACACTGCCTTCCTGTGAACACCCCCCACACCATGTGTTCCAATCATAATACCCCTCGATTCCCTTCTCCCTCCCTCCCCGCCCACCCTCCCCTACCATCCCCCTTTGGTAACGGCTGATCCCTTCTTGGAGTCTGTGTGTCTGCTGCTTTGTTCTTTCAGTTTGTCCCATTGTTACACTCCACACATGAGGGAAATCATTTGGTATTTGTCTTTATTCACCTGGCTTATTTCAATGAGCATAATACCCTCTGACTCCATCCATGTTGTTCCAAAATGTAGGATTTGTTTTCTTCTTATGGCTGAATAATATTCCATTGTATATATATACCATGTCTTCTTTATCCATTCATCTACTGTTGGACACTTAGGTTGCTTCCATATCTTGGCAGTTGCAAATACTGCTGCAATTAACATAGAGGTGCATATGATTTTTTTAATCTGAGAATATGTTTTCATTTTGCAAATTACTAGAAGTGGAATTCCTGGGTTAAATGGAATTTATATTTTTAGATTTTTGAGGAACCTCCATATTGCTTACCACAATGATTGAACTAATTTACATTCCTACCAACAGCGCAGGAGGTTTCCTTTCTCCACATCCTTGTCAGCATCTGTTGTTGTTTGTCTTCTGGATGTTGGCCATCCTAACTGGTGGGAGGTGATATCTCATTGTGGTTTTAATTTGCATTTCCCTGATAATTAGCAACATGGTGCATCTTTTCATGTGTCTGTTGGCCATCTGAATTTCTTCTTTGGAGAACTGTCTGTTCATATCCACTGCTCATTTTTTAATAGGGTTATATGCTTTTTGGGTGTTGAGGTCTATGAGTTCTTTATATATTTTGGATGTTAACCTCTTGTCGGATATGTTGTTTAGAAATATAGTCTCCCATACTGTAGGATACCATTTTTTTTCTACTGATGGTGTCCTTTGCTATACAGAAGCTTTTTAGACTGAGGTAGTCTGATTTATTCATTTCTGCTTTTGTTTCCCTTGCCCAAGGAGATGCGTTTAGGCAAAAGTTGCTCATGTTTATATTCAAGAGATTTTTGCCTATGTTTTCTTCTAAGAGTTTTATGGTTTCATGACTTACATTCAGGTCTTTGATCCATTTCCAGTTGAATTTTGTGTATGGAGTTAGAAAATAATTCAGTTTCATTCTCTAACATGTAGATGTCCAATTTTGCCAACACCAGTTGTTGAAGAGGCTGTCATTTCCCCACTGTATATCCATGGCTCCTTTATCATATATTAATTGACTATATATGCTTGAGTTTATACCTGGGCTCTCCATTCTGTTCCAATGATGTATGGGTCTGTTCTTGTGCCAGTACCAAATTGTCTTGATTACTGTGGCTTTGTAGTAGATCTTGAAGTTTGGGTGCATAATCTCCCTAGCTGTATTCTTTTCTCAGTATTTCTATGGCTATTCTGGATCTTTTGTGATTTCATATGGATTTTAGAACAATTTGCTCCAGTTCATTGAAGAATGCCATTGTTATTTTGATAGGCATTGCATTGAATCTGTAGATTGCTTTAGGCAGGATAGCCATTTTGACAACATTAATTCTTCCTATCCATGAGCATGGGATGTATTTTCATTTATTGGCATCTTCTTTAATTTCTCTCATGAGTGTCTTGTAGTTTTCAGGGCATAGGTTTTTCACCTCCTTCATTAGGTTTATTACTAGGTATTTTATTCTTTTTGATGCAATTGTGAATGGAATTGTTTTCTTGATTTCTCTTTCTGCTAGTTCATCATTAGTATATAAGAATGCAACAGATTTCTGTGTATTAATATGTATCCTGCAACTTTGCTCAATTCAGATGTTTGTTCTAGTCATTTTGGGGTGGATTTTCTAGGGTTTTTTATGTAAAATATGTCATCTTCGAACAGTGAAAGTTTAATTTCTTCCTTACCAATCTGGATGCCTTTTATTTCCTCTGTGTTGTCCCACTGCTGTGGTAGGACCTCCAAAACTATGTTGAATAAAAGTGGGGATAGTGGGCATCCTTGTCTTGCTCCCAATCTTAAAGGAAAAGCTTTCAGTATCTCACTGTTAAGTATGATATTGGCTGTCGATTTATTATATATGGCCTTTATTATGTTGAGGTACTTGCTTTATATACCAATTTGGTTGAGAGTTTTTATCAAGCGTGTATGTTGAATTTTGTTGAATACATTTTCAGCATCTATGGAAATGATCATGTGGCTTTTGTCCCTCTTTTTGTTGATGTGGTGGATGATGTTGATGGATTTTCAAATATTGCACCATCCTTGCATCCCTGGAATAAATCCTACTTGATCATGATGGATGATCTTTTTGATGTATTTTTGAATTCCGTTTGCTAATATTTTGTTGAGTATTTTTGCATCTATGTTCATCAGGGATATTGGTCTTCAATTTTACGTTTTGTGTTGTCTTTGTCTGGTTTTGGTATTAGAGTGATGCTGGCCGCATACACTGAGTTTGGAAGTATTCCCTCCTCTTCTACATTCTGGAAAACTTTAACGAGGATGGGTATTAGGACATCACTTAATGTTTGATAAAATTCAGCAGTGAAGCCATCTGGTGCAGGAGTTTTGTTCTTATGTAGTTTTTTGATTACCAGTTCATTTTCTTTGTTTGTAATTGGTCTGTTCAAATTTTCTCTTCCTTTCTGGGTCAGTCTTGGAGGGTTGTATTTTTCTAGAAAGTTGTCCTTTACTTCTAGGTTATCCAGTTTGTTAGCATATGATTTTTCATAGCTTTCTCTAATAATTCTTTGTATTTCTGTGGTGTCCGCAGTGATTTTTCTTTTCTCCTTTCTGATTCTGTTTATGTGTGTATTCTGTTATTTTTTTATAAGTCAGCTAGACGGTTATCTATTTTGTTTATTTTCTCAAAGAACCAGCTTCTGCATTCATTGATTCTTTCTATTTTATTCTTCTTTATTTTCTTTATTTCTGCTCTTATCTTTATTACGTTCCTACTTCTACTGACTTGGGGCCTCATCTGTTCTTCTGTTTCTAGTTTTATTAATTGTGAGTTTAGAGTTTAGACTGTTCATATGGGATTGTTCTTCTTTCTTGAGGTAAACCTGTATTGCAATATACTTCCCTCTTAGCACAGCCTTTTCAGTGTCCCACAGATTTTGCGTTTTCTTATTGTTGTCATTTGTCTCAATATTGGACATTGATCCATTGGTTATTTAGGAACATGTTAAGCTTCCATGTGTCTGTGGACTTTTTTGTTTTCTTTCCATAATTTATTTCTAGTTTCATACCTTTGTGGTCTGAGATCCTGGTTGGTACAATTTCCATCCTCCTGAATTTACTGAAGCTCTTTTTGTGGCCTAGTATATGATCTATTCTTGAAAGAATGTGTATCCTGCTGCTTTTGGCTGGAGTGTTCTGTAGATCTCTGTTAGGTCCATCTGTTCTAATGTGTTGCTCAGTGCGTCTGTCTCCTCACTTATTTTCTGCCTGATTGACTTGTCCTTTGGAGTGAGTGGTGTGTTGAAGTCTCCTAAAATGAATGCATTGCATTCTATTTTCCCCTTTAATTCTGCTAGTATTTTTTTATATTATGTAGGTGCTTCTATATTGGGCGCATATTTATAATGTTTATATCCTCTTGCTAGAATGACCTCTTTATTATTATGCAACGTCCTCTTTTGACTTTTTTTGCAATTATTTGTTTTGAGGTCTATTTTGTCTGATACAAGTACTGAAACTCCTGCTTTTTTGTCCCTATTAGTTGCATGAAATATCTTTTTCCGTCCCTTTACTTTTAGTCTGTGTACATCTTTGGGTTTGAAGTGAAACTATTGTAGGCAGCATATAGGTGGGTCTTGTTTTTTTATCCATTCAGTGACTCTATCTTTTGATTGGTGCATTCATACTATTTACACTTAGGGTGATTGTTAATAGGTATGTACTTATTGCCATTGCAGGCTTTAGATTCGTGGTTACCAAAGGTTCAAGGGTAACTTCCTTGCTATCTAAGTCTAATTTAATTCAGTATGCTTTTACAAACACAATCTAAACTTTCTTTTTTCTTCCTCCTCCATTCTATATATATTAGGTATCATATTCTGTACTCTTTGTGTATCCTTTGATTGACTTTGGGGGTCGTTGATTTGATTTGTAACTCCTTAGTAATTAATTGTTCTTCTTTACTGTGGTTTGTTTCCTCTGGTGATAGCCATTTAGCTTTAGGAACACTTCCATCTATAGCAGCTCCTTCAACATACACTCTAAAGATGGTTTGTGGGAGGTAAATTCTCTGAGCTTTTGCTTATCTGGAAATTGTTTAATCCCTCCTTCAAATTTAAATAGAAATATTTCTGGGTAGGCAGAGTGTTCTTGTTAAGAGGCCCTTCTGCTTCATTGCATTAAATATATCATGTGACTCCCTTCTGGCCTGTAAGGTTTCTGTTGAGAAATCTGATGATAGCCTGACAGGTTTTCCTTTGTATGTGATCTTTTTTCTCTGTCTCATTACTTTTAATATTCTGTTTCTATCCTTGATCTTTGCTATTTTAATTATTATATGTCTTGTTCCTGTCTTCTCGGGTCCATTTTGTTGGGAGATCTGTGCACGTACATGGCCCATCTGGGGAAGTTTTCAGCAATTACCTCCTCAAAGACACTATCCCTTTTTTCTCTCTCCTTTTCTTCTGGTACTCCTATAATGCAAATATTATTCCATTTGGATTGGTCACACAGTTCTCTCAATATTCTTTCATTCCTAGAGATCCCTTTTTCTCTCTGTGCCTCAGCTTCTTTGTATTCCTGTTCTCTAATATGTGTTTCATTTACTCTCTCCTCTACTTCATCAAATCTAATTTTAAATCCACCTTTTGTATGTTTCAGATAGTGTAATCTTCAATGTTTGTATCTCATTCCAGAATTCCTGAATATTTTTATGTAGCTCTGTGAGCATATTTATGATTTTTATTTTGAAATCTCTTTCAGGAAAATCGATGGGTTTATTTTCACTTGACCCTCTTTCTGGCATTTGCAGGATTTTGGTTTGAACCAGGTTCCTTTGATGTTTCATATTTGTAGGTGGCACCCTCTAGTGCCCAGGATCTTTACTCTCTGGAACTGCTCAGCCCCTGGAGTGATGGCAGTGGTTGCAGGCATGCAGCACTGGTGCCTGTCAAGAGGAAAAGATCTTTCCTGCTTCCTGCCTGCAGCTGCCTGTGTCCACTGCCCAGGTAATTGGGCTGAGCATGCAGGGAGAAGCCTCTATGTTTTTCACTTGTAGCTGCTGTAGGTGGGGCTGCCCTCTGGCTGGCCTGCTGCAATAGCATGGGAAGCCAGTTTGTGAGCCTCTGCTTGCCTAGAGGAAGGTGCAGTAGGCTGCATATCACAGTGGTTTCCCTTGGATCTGCATAGCCAGCCAGGGGAATGGAGCCCCTGAAGTTCTGGAAAGTTCCCAATCTGCTGAGCAAAGTGCACCTAGACAATTTTTTGTACCTGTCCTTTCTCCTGAGCAGCATGCTCTGTGCAATTCTTGCTCCTTTAGCAGCCCTTTCCCTCTTAGAAAGTCTCTCAGACTGCCCATTTTTCTTTTGTCTCACAGTGGCCGGATGTGTACCTTTGCTTTCCACAAGTGGCTGGAATGTCAGTCTCTCCAAGTATTCCACCTGTCTTAGCTTTCCAACCCTGCTAATCTCTAGAGCAAAATGTAAAGTAAGTTCGTGCTCTGAGAGCAGAACTCCAGGGCTGGGTGTTCAGCAGTCCTAGGCCTCCATCCCCTCCCCACTGTTTCTATTCCTCCGTTTGGTGAGCTGAGGTAAGGGAAGGGTTTTGATCCCTCCGGATCATGGCTTTGGTACTTTACCCTGTTCCTTGAGGTCTGCTCTTTTCCCCAGGTGTAGACAGTCTGTAGCAGCCTTCTTTGCTGTTGCTCTTTCAGGATTTGATGTATTTTCTATATTTTCATATTATATGTTTTTGGGAAGAGGTTTCTGTCTTACCTCTTACACAGCCATTTTTAAACATCTCTCTCAATTTTAAACTTTCTCAGTAGAGGAAGGTGGGGGGACACTGAAGGAGAAAGAGTTTCTCTTGCTATTCATGTCCTGGCCAGGGCCTGGCTCTGTGAGTGTGACGATATCAGGTAGCACCAGCCCTCTGGGCCCAAGGAGTTATTACCTGTGTGATTTTGCATCATCAGCCTGGTGATAACCTTTCCACAGCCCTCTCACAGAACCTCCCCCACAGCCTGCATGCAGCCACCTGTCTAGACTCCCTGGGCAAGCCCCTGCATGACTTGTGCACAGCCTCCCATATTTGGCAGGGTCACACACTGAAAACTCATTTAGCAAGCTCCCATCCCTCACTCCCATCTCCTGCAATCTATGTGCTCTTAAGTCTTCCTGCTTTCATTTGCACTCAGATCTCCTTTGAACCAGCTTGCTGATTGTCTTCTCTGCCTTTTCCATACAGTCAGTTAAGGTGGCCTATTGTTTGCTAAACAACTTTAGACCAGCTCCTGCCTGGCCAAAACAACAACTTATCTGCTTTAAGGTGGCGGAACCACTCTTTCTTTGAGGTTCAAACCACTTCCAGGTTTATTCTTTCTTGGATTCCCTGCCTTAGTCCTAGGGTACTATACAGAATTTCCTTATATCTTATAGTTACTCTTTTATCATAGTTCATAATTTTTATATTAAACTTTACCTATTTAACCTACTGTGTGATATGTATCTGTTAATTGGACTACACTATTAACATACACACATGTGTACAATAATAAATCATGAAGTACACTTTATCCTAGGAGTGCAAAGTTGGTTTAACTCTTGAAAATAAATCAATATAATTTACCATATTAACAGAATAAAGAAGAAAAATAGCATGATTATTTTAATTGATAACTGAAATGAAGAAAAGGCATTTGTCAAAGTTTAAAACCTATTCATGATTTTTAAAAATCTGAGCAAAGTTTGAAGGGAAATTCCTCAAGTGGATAAAAGATACCACTGAAACTCTTATAGCTAATATCATACATGGAAAAATACTGAGCACTTTCATCCTAAGGATGTCTGGTCTTGTCTCTCTTATTTACTATACTAATAACTGAAGATGCTACCCAGTGCAATAAAGCAAGAAAAACAAATAAATAAGTATATATGTTGGAAAGGAAGAAATAAAACTGTCTCTACAACACAATTGTTTATGTAGAAAATCCCAAGAAACCTAAAAAAACAAACAAAAAATCTTAGAACTAATGAATGATCTTAGCAAGGTTATATAATACAATGCTAACTTAAAAAGAATAGGGTTACTTTTTATAATGGCAACAATTGGAAAATAATATTAAATTTTTATTTTATAATACCATTAAAACATAAAAATATTTAGGAATAAAATAAAATATGTACAATATCTGTGTCTTCAATACTGTAAAACACTGCTGAAAGACCTAAATAAAAAGAAAGATAAGGTCATGTTCACAGATTGGAAGACTCACAACTGTTAGTTTGTTTATTCTCCCCAGAATGATCTATAGATTCAAGCAACCACAATAATAATCCTAATAGACTTTATCCTAAAAGCTTGACAAAAGGATTTTGAAATTTATATGGAATGTAAATACTCTAGAAAAGGGGTTGGCAAACTGTGGTCTGAGGGGCCAAATACAGCTTACTGCCTGTTTTTGTAAGTAATGTTTTATGGAATACAACTACACCCATTCATTTACATACTGTCTATGGCTACTGTTGTGCTTCCACAATAGTATTAAGTAGTTGTGATTGAGATCATATGGCCCACAAAGCCTAAAACTTACAATCTAGCCCTTTGTAGAAAACTTTGTAGACCCGATCTAGAGTATACAAAATAATTTTGAAAAAGAACAAAGTTCAAAAACATTTTACCTGACTTTAAAACTTACTATAAATCTGAAATAGCCAAGACAGTGTGGAACTGTCACAAGGATCCACAAATAAATAATGGAACCAAATAGGGAGGCCAGGAAGAAACCCTCATTTATATGGTCATTTGATTGTTGACAGAGTTGCAAAAGCAATCCAATGGGAGAAAGGAAGGTCTTTTCAACCAATGGTGGTAATAACACCTGGATATCCACATGTGCAATATATGATCTTCCACGCCTACCTCACAACATGTAAAAATTAATTTGAGAGAGATTACAGCCTTAAATGTAAAAGATAAAACCATAAAACCTTTAGAAAAAAATAGGAGAATATCCTCACATCATTGGGAGTAGTCAAAGATTTCTTACACAGGTCACAGAAACAATGATCATTAAAGAAAACACTGATCAATTACACTTCATTAAAATTAAAATTTCTGCTCATCAAAAGACATTGTTAAAAAATTAGTAAGTCAGTCACACACTATAATATTCCAAAAGCATATATCAGGTAATAACTGGTGACCAGGGTTTATAAAGAACTCCTACAAGTCAATAGTGAAATGATAACCCAGTGAAAAAATGGGCAAAAGATTTAACCAGATAATTCACAAAGTATGACATATGAATGGCCAATAAGCACTTGGAAAAATGTTCAACATCATCAATAATTAAATAATGCAAATTAAAACCCCAAGGAGATTTCCACCACAATGGATGACAACATAAAGTGTTGGAAAAGATGTGGGGAAGCTACAACTCTCATACATTGTTGGCAGCTGCTTATGAAACTAAACACATACTTATTCTATGACCCAGCAGTTCCACTCTTAGGTATTTATGTGAATGAAATGAAAACACATATATACAAAAATACTTTTATATGAACATTCATGGCAATTTTATTCATAATAACTCCAACCTGGAAACAGCCCAGTTGTTTATTCATAAATGAATGGATTTGCTATTCTAGAACAGGCAAAAGTATATATGGTGCTAAAATATCAAAATGGTGGTTTCCTCTGTGGTGTGTGTGTAGGGCTGGACTGGGAAGGGGTATAAGGGATCCTTTTGCAGTGATGGTAGCATTCTATATCTTGATAGGGGTTTGGGCTATGTAGGTGTATGCATTTGTCAAAATGTAGCAACTGTATATTTACTATTTAACATAATTGTATGTAAATTTTACCTCAAAATAAAAAATCTGTAAACATATATTGAACTCTACTTAAGGATACAAATGTTGAAGTATTTCAAAGAGACATGTACTCATATCTACAATGTACTTTGAAATATATCAAAAATAGATTAGTTGATAGATGGGTAGCTAGGTAATAAAGCAAGTATAGTAATAACTTAATAGTAGAATCTAGGTTGTAAATCTATGGATTTTCCTGTGTTTTCAAGTTTTTTATGTTTAAAAATATTCATTATAAAATGTTGGAAAAAATATTGAGAACCTACTCATTATTCTAGATAATGGAGATACAAGAGATGACTGACAGAGAGTTTTCCAAAGGAGCTCATCCAAGGGAAGTGAATTAGTATTTATGTAGTTCCTACTACATTCTAGGGGCAAGGACAAGGGCAATTATTTATTTTTTTCTTCACAACTGGTTGTGGAAGAACAGGCTGGAAATAAGTAGAGATGATGAGTTCAGTCTTGAATATGATGTGTTTTATGATCCTAGAAGATATCTAAGTAAGTGGTGATATTTTAGCAGAATACTGGATATACAGGATATGAGATTTACACAAACCTGTGCTGCAGACAAATGTGGTCATCATGCTTTCGGATACCATAGCTGTTTGGTCACTGAGCACAATTAGATAACTGTTCTTTATTTTACTAGTGCTTTTGTTTTTAAATACTATCTCAATTCTCCTCCAACTGCAAAAATCTAGATTTCCTTGACTGTTGTTCTACTTACTATTCCATGGGAATTAGACTAGGAATAGGAATTATACTGAGAAGAATCTATGGTACACCAAGATTAAAGTGTGGCAGATACAAGGATCTTAGAGATTTTCACTATATTAAGGCTAATATTTGGTAAATAAATTACACTGGGGGATAGTTCTTTGATACTCACCTGATCAAATAAAGCTCTTTATTCCATGGGTAGATATTAAGACTGGCCCAACCCCAATCATGTGGTTGTGACAGTCTCCAACATTTTCAATATATTCATGCTTCAATGGCACTTTTCTGAGGAGTTCAAATTCCTCAGGCACCTTTTGAAGTACCTGTTCTGCTGCATAGAATCCATCTACTAGCAGTTTCCTGCCACCCATTCCTTCATGCTTAAGACAGTGAAACACTTGAATGCTAGAGAAGGAAAAAATAAAATTATTCTGTTCATTGGAGAAAATGAAATGTATCAAAATTTTAGAAAATTATATGTAAAATAATTACTGAACCTACTTCTGTCATTTATTTTCATGAATAAATAAATCTAATTTCCTAATAATTTTCCTTTCATAGCCAGTTGAACTACTTTTGTTTTTTCCAATATTAAAGCCTCTATAGGTTTCTTCTAAACATATGCAATGTATATTGAAGACAATATGTACCAGACCCTAGGAATATTAGCATGAATAAGATACAGTCTCTGTTTTAAAAAAAACCCATAGTTTACTAAGAAGAGATTAAGCAAATAACTACAAATAAATTATCATAGGCACTAAAATAAGATTGTATACAAGGTATAGTGGGACTGTAAAGAAGTGAAATTACCCTAGCAGGGTGTTGTAAAGAGACATGTTTTAGAGTGGATGAGAATGGCTTTCTTTAGTCTTAAAGAATGAGAAAGAGTTGAATTGGGATTAGACTGAGGTGAGGAGAGGGCATTCCAGGCCAAGAAAATGTATGACCAATGATACCAATGTAAAAGAAAGTATATTCAAGGAAGAGAGTAAGAAGTTCCTGTCAGTATAGCAAAGAAAACCACAGAAGGATTTTAAACTGGGAGACTGTATTCTCATATTAACATTTTTAAGACTTGATTATGATGATAGCATAGGAGATGAAGTGATGGGAAACAAGATGACAAAAAAAGTGGATAACTGAAAGAGTAGAGGAAAACACGGTGGACTTAAGCTTAGAGAAGGGTATTACAGAAAAGAACACAAACTTAAGAGATACTACAGTGGTAGAACTGGAAAGATTTGATAACTTATTACATGTGGAGGATTAAAAGCAGGCAAAAATCTAGAATAATTCCAGCTTTCTCAATTATACAACTTGATAGATGATAATGCCATTTGCTAAGACAGAGTGCAGGAAGATATGTAACTGGATGATAGTGAGGGACTGTGAAGTGTTGAGGAAGAAGTTCAGTTTAGGGGCATGTTGAAACAGTTGAGTCATATGTGGCTGAAAATGTTCACAGGGAAGGCAAAGGCAACTATTAATGGACTGGAAAACAAACAGAATTTTCAAATTAGTGAGGGAAAAATAAAGCTAATAGTAATTTAGAAAAAAAGAAAAATCAGAGAAAGTGAATAAGAAAGTAAAATTAGTGATAAACATAAATAAAGTTGGAAGGAATAAAAGCAAAAAGAACCTAATATAAATAAATACAATTAAAATGACAAAGGTCAGTTCTGGTCTGTTGAGCTTTCTGTGGAACTTCTAGGTCAGGATTATTGAGTAGCCAGCTAAAGAATTTTAACTCAGAAGATGGGTAGATTTTGCAGTTGTCTGTACATGGTAGCTAAAGCCAACAATGTGGAGGAAGTCATTTGTAGAGATCATTTCAAGTAAGAAAAGAGGGGCAAGCAGATAAACCTTGAGGGACAACAATATTTAGGACATGGACAGTGGAGAATAAGCCAGCACAAGAGACTGAAAAAAATAATGAGAGATATAGGAGGAAAACCAGAAAAGAAGGAATATTTAAGAAGAGGTAGTGGTTAATGGCATGCCCCAGGAGGTCAAGTAAGATGAAGACTGAAAAGTACACACTAGGTATGGCAATAAGTTAGTTGCTGGTGACTTTGGGGAGAGTAATTTTAATTGGGAGGGGGTTGGATGAACTAGCTGGTAGTGGGCAGAGAGAACAGTTAGTCAATATTGGAACCTCAGTCCCTGTTCAGCTGCTTCTCATCCTATTTCTTATTTCTTCCTTCTGTATCCCCTAGAATAAGGATGCAAACTGTTGATCTCCTCATATATTGATAACATTGAGCAGGAGCTCTAAAACCTGCTTTATTCTTCCTCCCCCAAACCAAACATTCTTAAGTTATAAACCCTGAAGGAAATCAATTGTACCACAATCATTTGAATAAACTGGCTTCAGATTTCCCTCTATGAGATCAAGGTAACAGTTCAACACACCATCAGTTCATCACCCTCTCATATTGTCTTTATAAATCCATATGTGCACTCACTTTATTAATATCTTTGTGCCTCAGGCTCATCATCTATATGCAGAAGCAAGATCAATAATAAAACAACAAAATAACAACCACAGAAGTACCTCTAAATAAGAGGCAAATGGTAGGAAAGTTAAGTAGGTATTTATTTATCATGTCACATAATTACCATTTGTTTTTTGTGGTGAGAACATTTAAGATCTACTTTCTGTTAGCTATGGTGATAATCATATTGCTACATATAATGGCTGTTCACCTTAAATTTTCACAATGTTATATATGTCAATTATATCTTAGTTAAAGCTCAATAGCTTATGATTCCATGTAAGGTTATTTTTCATTCATTCTTTCTCTCCAATTTCTTGCAAAATGGATTCAAGTTCCTTTCAATATCATACCCAAGGTAGCTGTGTTTGGAAGATTGACTCCTTTGCAATATAACAACTAAATATAAGAAAACTATATGAATTTCAAAACTAATGGTTAGACAATAGTTTTTTGGTAAATTATTTGTAATCACTTTGACAAAAAAAAAAGTGTGGTTTAAACAAAATTAGGACCCATTCATATAGTAAGGTGGATTTTCAATAATTTCCCAAATTTTTATTCCTGTAAGTCTAAAGAAGGCTGGGCTATGGGGTTTCAAAATGCTCATGTTTCTAGGAAGAGAGAAATAAATACTCATACAAATCAGCAGCAGCAGATATGATCTTGGTTCAAATAGAATGGAAAATGGCTGAAGAAACTATTCAAGACCAACACAAGTAAAGACCCACTATGGATAATTCTAATCCGCTTACCCACAGGGCTCTTGAAAATAGGTAGTATCAGTGTGTCGATCCAGAGCCATCTTGGTGTATGCAGTGTCACCCCTGGGGAAGTCTGAAGTGAAATACCACATCCTTCCATAGATGGTTTTTCTGTCAAATGAAACACAGGAAGATATTTTAGCTATTTGAAATTTTCATTCTTATCTTTTAAAACTTTCTAGTCATTTCTTTAATTATTCACAAATAACAATAGATTTTTTTGGCTCCAGATTTCCATCTATAAAGTGATGATGGCAGCTGAACATGCCACCAGTCTTAACAATTCTGTTACTTATTAATATTCTATGAAGTCAGAGGGAAACCTGTGGAAGTATAATGTAGTTGAAACCTTAGGGAATCATCCCACTCTGTTCATGTGCCTACTTTTAATAGCTTTCATATTCAAGGTTCTTTCCTGTGCTCACCTTCCTTGCATAGAAAAAATGTTTTTATGCAGCTATTTTTAGAATTAATTAATGTAAATTCTCATCTATCTTCTGGACATGGAGAAATAAGAAAAAAAGAAAAGGATACTTATGTTACCAAGTATTTAGTGAGATGCTGTATCACTATCACTGTTGGTGTATCACTGTTGTGTCTCTTCTTGAGATATACATCACAGGTTCTGATTTTATAGTTATTTTCCCAGTGGGGTAGGATCTGACTAAAGGTCACTTTAATTCCTTAGCTTTCAGTTCATATTATTCTCTGAACCCTCAAAGTCTATACAGGAAGTGTTCTTCCACTTGAACTATAATCTCTAAAGTACTCTCAGGTTATTTATTGCTTCTTTTACTTGAAAGTACTCAAATTGTGTTTTAGACTGAATGGTTGACAAATGTTGACTATACTCTATTGGGATAGGGCAAATGACCTAGCATACTATCTACTACACAATGAAGTATATCTGGCTATTAAGTAAAAGGAAAGTACTAATTATAATGAAGTAAGTTCGCTTAATACTAGAGAAGATCCATCTATATACTAACTAGATATTCAGACTGGCAAGTGGCAAGAACGCTGTATTTAGGATCAGGAAATCTGATCTCTCTGAATCCTACAGGAATCTGAATCTGAATTGCTTACTAGCAGAGCAACCCTGGGCAAGGCACTTAACATATATGAGACTCAATTGCCTCATCAGTAGAATAGGGGATAAAACACACACTTTTCAGGATTTTCTGTAATGACCAAAAGAAAATAATGGGTGTGAATATGCTGGTTAAATGCTATATGGTATAAGGCAGTATTATTAACTATCAGTCTCTGATGAAGCCTTAATAATCATAGAAAGCAAACTGTATGATAGGCGCCATCTCATTCAATACTTTTATTGATCACATGGGAAAATAGATGCCATGGGATGGCAGGCTGTTGGTGGAACTCACACTACTACCTGTTCTCTTTACTCAGTTAGTGTTTTCTCTAGTATGCAGTGGTACCTCTCACTTTGAAGATTTCGAAAAATATACCAGTAACTTTGAAGTCTTCATCATAATTAACATATATGTGTCTTTAGAGATTAGAAATCCAAGCCTCAAGTACAGCACTATAAATGAGAATACCCTTATTCAGGCCACAAAATATTCTAGATTAAAAACAAGGGTATTCATATTCTGGAAATAAATTGCAGATAACAGGGAACTAATGAATTACCTGATCAAGCTGATCCTTTCTGCCAACGTCTCTGTGTGTTCTTGAGTGGGAGGAACATTTTCTACAAAGGCAATTCCATAGAGCAGAAAGTTTTGCAGAAAGTCCTTTAGTCCCTAACTGGTTTCTAAGAAGCTCTGGAAATCTACAGATGGAGCTTGGGCTTGCTGGAAGATTTCAGCATTCCATAAAATTCTAGGCAGGATGACCTTTTGCTTCTGCCCTTCATAGCTGTTTTTCACCAGCCAATCCAAATCATATCTAGTCACATGACCATCTGGCCCTTTTAAGAGAAAAATAAGAGGCATTGCAAAGAGTAATTATGAATACTGCCAATAATTTACTGCTTAAGAATTTTATTTTTAGCAACCAGTTACCCAATGTTTTACTGTTTATGAAGCCAAATTAAAATGCGTTCTTAGAATGTTTCTAAGACAGAAGTATTTGTGAATTGAGTACTATGATTTAATAAATCAATGAATGAACAAATAAATCTGCCCATCAGGTAAATAAGTTTATGGAATTATAGCTACATAGTAAAGGACCTTTCAGAGCATTCATTAAATCATTAAAGAATGATAATGACAAAAATCCCAGTTACTTTTTAGACTACTCCTCTCTCTATCTCCTTGCCCCCATTCTTACCTCTCTACACAAACTTTTTGAGATACAAGGGTCTAATTATTCTTCTAATGGTGGAAAACATCAACGACTCACTCAAGATCACACAGCCAGTAAGTACCACAGTTGGAACTAGAACTCTGGCCTCTTGCTTCCAGCAGTTCCTTCCTCTTCTAAATGAATTAGGGCACTCTGATCTAATGATATTACATCAGTACATTATGAAGTGACTTCACAAGTGACTTTTCCCACTGTGCCAAAGAAGCAAAATGCTTTAGAAAATCTTCAGGATAAGCAAAGGATACAGCAAGAGGAGAGAAAGGCTATGCTGGAATTTTATCTCTCTTTTTTTAAACTTTCTGCCTCTGTCTCTGCTTTCTCTCTCTTTGGCTTCTCACCCTTTGATAACAAAGTATAAAGAATTTTGAGAGAAAAATGAGGAAATAGAAAAATTACCTATGCTCATCATTTTTACATGCAGATGGAACCAGATGGTATATATATGTGTGTGTGTGTGTATATATGAAAGTTTGTACCTTGTCATTTAACATTTTAATAATTTATCATTAAAAAATTAAATCTTCATAAAGTGTCTTGTAATTTGAAGAATATGTACTACCAAAATTTACATAACTAATCTGATTTTTTGGAGCATGTACTTTGATTTTTGAAAAATTTCACTTTTAATAATTATCATCCTTGTTTATATTTCTGATAATTTTCTTGAAATAGAAACAAAGAAGGTGGAATTACTAAAGCCAAAGATATAAATTTTTAAAGTCTTTTTTTTACCAATTTAATTTTTAATTGAAATATAATTGATATACAATCTTATACTGGCTTCAAATATTCATCACAGTGGTCCAACAGTTACTTATACTATTAAACCTTTACTCCCCGCCCCAGTGTGCTTACTATCTGTCAACATAGGAAGATGTTACAGAATTATTCGCTATATTCTCCATGTGGTACTACTATCCCCATGAACAACTTGTATTATGATTGAGAATTTTTGTGTCCCTTTATCTCCCTTATCCTCCACACACACCCACCTCAACCCCTCCCCCATGGTAACCACCAGTCACTACTCAGTGTCTGAGTCTACTGCTGTTTTGCTCATTTTGTTTTGTTTTCTTTTTAGATTCCATAAGTAAGTGAAATCATATGGCATTTATCTTCTCCACCTGGATTTTTTCACTGAGAATAATACCCTCTAGATCTATCCAAGTTGTTGCAAATGGCAGGATTTCTCTTTTTTTAATGACTGAATAATAATTCATTGCATACATGTACCACCTCTTCTTTATCCATTCATCTATTGATGGACACTTTGGTTGCTTCCATATCTTGGCTATTGTAAATAATGCACCAATAAACATAGGGGTGCATATATCTTTTCAAATCTGGGGTTTTTGTTTTCTTTCAGTCAATTCCTAGAAGTGAAATTCCTGGGTCAAATGGTATTTCTATTTTGAGTTTTTTGAGGAACCTCCATACTGCTTTCTGCAATGCTTGTACCAATTTACATTATAACCAACAGGATAGGAGGATATCCTGTTCTCCATATCCTCATCAGCATTTGTTGTTTCTTGTCTTTTGGACAGTGGCCATTCTACTGGAGTGAGGTGGTATCGCATTGTGGTTTTGATTTGCATTTTCATGATAATTGGCAATATGAAACATGTTTTCATATGCCTGTTGGCCATCTGTATTTCTTCTTTGGACAAATGTCTGTTCAGGACCTCCACCCATTTTTTTAATTGGATTATTTGTGTTTTTGTGTGTGTGTTGAGGCATATGAGTTCTTTATATACTTTGGATGTTAGCATTTTATTGGATAAATCATTTATGAATACATTCTCCCATATTGTAGGTGGCCTTTTCATTCTGCTGACTGTGTCCTTTGCTCTACATAACCTTTTTGGTTTGATGTAGTCCCACTTGTTCATTTTTTATTTTGTTTCCCTTGCCTGGGGAGATGTGTCCAGGAAAAAATTGCTCATACTTATGTTCAACAGATCTTTGCCTATGTTTCCTTCTAAGAGTTTTATGGTTTCATGACTTATGAACCATAAGAGGTCTTTGATCTATTTCAAGTTTACTTTTGTGTATGGAGTTAGACAGTAGTTCAGTTTTATTCTCTTGTGTGTAGCTGTCCAGTTTTGTCAACACCAGCTGTTGAAGAGGCTGTCATTTCTCCATTGTATGTCCATGGCTCCTTTATCATATATTAATTGACCATATATGCTTGGGTTAATATCTGTACTCTCTATTCTGTTCCACTAGTCTGTGGGTCTGTTCTTTTGCCAGTACCAAATTGTCTTGAAGTAGAGCTTGAAGTTGGGAAGCAAGGTCCCCCCTGCTTTATTCTTCCTTCTCAGGATTGCTTTGGCTATTCTGGGTCTTTTGTGGTTCTGTATGAATTTTAGAACAATTTTCTCTAGTTCATTGAAGAATGCTGTTGGTATTTTGATAGGAATTGCATTGAATCTGTACATTGTTTTGGGAAGGATGACCATTTTGATAATATTACTTCTTCCTATCCATGAGCATGGGATAGATTTCCATTTATTTGTGTCTTTTAATTTCTCTCATGAGTGTCTTCTAGTTTTCAGAGTATAGGTCTTTCACCTTCTTGGTTAGGTTTATTCCTAGGTATTTTAGTCTTTCTGATGTAATTGTATATGGAATTGTTTTCCTGATTTCTCTTTCTGCTAGTTTGTTAGTATATAGGACTACAACAGATTACTCTGTATTAATTTTGTATCCTGCAAGTTTACTGAATACAGTTATTAGTTCTAGTAGTTTTTTGGTGGAGTCTTTAGGGTTTTTTATGTGTAATATCATTTTGTCTTCAAATAGTGACAGTTTAACTTCTTCTTTACCAATTTGGATGCCTTTTAACTCTATATTTTCGGATTGCTATGGCCAGGACATCCAGCACTATGTTGAATAAAAGTGGTAAGAGTGGGCATCCTTGTCTTGTTCCTGATCTTAGTGGAAAACCTTTTGGCTTTCTGCCATTCAGTGTGATGTTAGCTGTGAGTTCGTCATATATGGCCTTTATTGTGTTAAGGTATTTCCCTCTATACTGCTTTTGTTGAAGGTTTTTATTATGAATGGATGTTGGTTCTTGTCAAATGCTTTTATAGCATCTATTGTCTCAATAGATAGTTTGTATCCTTTTTGTTATTGTGGCATATGGTATTGATTTATTTATTAATATTATACCATCCTTGCATCCCTGAAATAAATAAATACCACTTGGTTGTGAGGGATGATCCTTTTGATGTATTTTTGAATTTGGTTCACTAATATTTTGTTGAGAAGTTTTGAATTTATGTTCATCAGGGATATTGGTGTATAATTTTATTTTTTTTGAGGTGTCTTTGTCTGGTTTTAGTATTAGAGTGAAGCCGGTCTCTTAGAATAAGTGTGGAAGTGTTCCCTCCTTTTCTACTTTTTGGAAAACTTTAAAAAGGATGGGTATTAGCTATTCTTTAAATGTATGGTAGATAGCTGCGAAGCCATCTAGTCCTGGACTTTTGTTTTTTGGGAGTTTTTCAATTATGGATTCAATTTCATTGTTGGCAATTGGTCTGTTCAGATTTTCTGTTTCTACCTGGGTCAATCTTGAAAGGCTGTATTTTTCTAGGAATCTGTCAATTTCTTCAAGGTTGTCCAATTTATTGGCATATAATTTTTCATAGTATTCTTAAATAATTTTGTGTATTTCTGTGATATCTGTTGTGACTATTCCTTCTTCATTTCTGATTTTGTTTACTTGTGTATGCCTTATTTTTTTCTTGGTAAGTCTGGCTAAGGGGTTGTCTATTTTGTTTATCTTCTCAAAGAACCAGATCTTGGTTTCACTGTTTCTCTATTGTTTGATTTTTCTCTATTTTATTTATTTCTGCTCTGACCTTTATTATGTCTCTCCTTCTACTAACTTTGGGCTTCATTTGTTTTTCTTTTTCTAGTTTCTTTAATTGTGAGTTTAGACTGTTTATTTGGGACTGTTCTTGTTTCTTGAGGTAAGCCTGTATTGCTATGTACTTTCCTCTTAGAACAAGTCCCACAGATTTTGGGCTGTTGTGTGTCTGTTTTCATTTGTCTCCATGTATTGCTTTATTTCTGTTTTGATTTGTTCACTGATCCTTTGATTATTTATAAGTATGTTGGTTAGCCTCCATGTGTTTGCAGGCTTTTTTGTTTACTTTGTCTAATTTATTTCTAGTTTCATACCATTGTGGTCTGAGGAGCTGATTGGCACAATTTCAATCTTTTGAATTTTCTGAAGCTCTTTTTGGGGCTTAGTATGTGATCTATTCTGCAAAATGTTCCATGTAAACTTGAGAAGAATGTGTATCATGCTGCTTTTGGGTGTAGAGTTCTGTAGATGTCTGTTAGGTCCATCTGACCTAATGTATTGTTCAGTGCCTCTGTCCCTTATTACTTTCTGTCTGGTAGATCAGTCTATTGATGTGAGTGGTGTGTTGAAGTCTCCTAACATGAATGTGTTGCAATCAATTTATTCCTTTAATTCTGTTTGCAATTGTTTTACATATGTAGATGCTCCTATACTGGGTGCATAGATATTTATAATGGTTATATCTTCTTGTTGGGCTGACCCCTTTACCATTATGTGTTTCCCTTGTCTCTTGCTGTGGTTTTGAAATCTATTTTGTCTGATATAAGTGCTGCTACTCCTGCTTATTTTGTCCCTATTATTTGCATGAAATATCTTTTTTCATCCCTTCACTTTTAGTCTGTGTGTCTTTGGGTATGAAATTAGTCTACTTTATGCAGCAAATAGATGGGTCTTGTTTCTTTATCCATTCTGTCACTCTGTCTTTTTATTGGTGCATTTAGTCCATTTGTATTTAAGGTAATTATTGATAGGTATGTACTTATTACCACTTTATTAATTATTTTTTGGTTGTTTTTATAGCTCCTCTCTGTTTCTTTCTTCCTCTCTTACACTGTTCTCTTGTTATTTGATATTTATTTTAGTGTTGTAATTGGATTTCTTTTTCAAATTTTTGTGTATTATAGGCTTTAGGTTTGTTGTTACCATAAGGTTCAAGGATAGCTCCCTGACTATGCAACAGTCTATAGTAAATTGATTGCTCTATTTCAAACACAATCTAAAAGTATTTCTCTTTTTCTTCTTCCTCCACATTTTATGTATTAGATGTCATAATCTGCACTTTTAGAATATTCCTTGACTGATTTTATGGATAGTTGGTTTTATTACTTTTGTTTTAATTTCACATTTGCTTGGTAAGTACTTGGTATACTACCTTTACTGTGGGTTTATTTTCACTAGTAAAAGCTATTTAGCTTTAGGAACTTTTCCATCTACAGCAGTCCCTTTAACATACCTGTAGTGCTGGTTTAGTGGTTATAAACTTCTTGAGACTTCATTTTTCTGGGAAATGTTTAATCTCTGCTTCAAATCTGAATGATAGGGGGAGGGGCGGAAGATGGCGGCGTGAGTAGAGCAGCGGAAATCTCCTCCCAAAACAACATATATCTATGAAAATATAACAAAGACAACCCTTCCTAGAATAAAGACCAGAGGACACAGGACAATATCCAGACCACATCCGCACCTGAGAGAACCCAGCGCCTCGTGAAGGGGGTAAGATACAAGCCCCGGCCCTGCGGGAGCCGAGCGCCCCTCCCCCCAGCTCCCGGCGGGAGAAGAGCAGGCAGAGCGGGAGGGAGACGGAGCCCAGGACTGCCGAACACCCAGCCCCAGCCATCCGGGCCAGAGTGCAGGGCGCTTGATACTAGGAAAACAGGGCAGCAAGAACAGTGAGCAGGCACTGGAGACTGGGCGACAGAGGACATAAGAAAAGCGCGCGACCTTTTTTTTTTTTTTGCTTTTTTGCTGTTTTGTTTTGGCGAGCGCTTTTTGGAAGTCTTAAAGGGATAGGGACCCCAATACTAGGGAAACAGGGCAGAAAGACCGGTGAGGAGAGGCCTGAGGCTGGCACCGGAGAATAAAGAAAAACGAACGACCACCTTTTTTTTTTTTTTTTTTTTTTTTAATTAAAAAATTTTTTTTTTCTTTTTTTTTTTTTTTTGGTGGTCGTTGTTTTGTTTTGGCGGGTGCTTTTTGGAAGTCTTAAAGGGGCAGGGCGGGTCACTTAATCCAGAGGTAGGGAATCCGGGGATCTCTGGGCACCCTAACCCCTGGGCTGCGGGAGCAGGGAGGACCCTTACGGAGATAAATAGCCTCCCAGCAGCTCCTGCTCCAACGCGACTCCACCATTTTGGAGTAGCTGCCCGAGCTAGGCCACGCCCACAGCAACAGCGGAGATTAACTCCATAGCAGCCGGGCAGGAAGCAGAAACCCTGTCTGCACGCAGCTGCGCAGCACAAGCCACTAGAGGTCGCTGTTCTCCCAGGAGAGGAGGGCCACAAACCAACAAGAAAGGAAGTCCTTCCAGCCGTCACTCGTCCCAGTTCTGCAGACTATTCCTATCACCATGAAAAGGCAAAGCTACAGGCAGACAAAGATCACAGAGACAACACCAGAGAAGGAGACAGACCTAACCAGTCTTCCTGACAAAGAATTCAAAATAAGAATCATAAACATGCTGACAGAGATGCAGAGAAATACGCAAGAGAAATGGGATGAAGTCCGGAAGGAGATAACAGATGCCAGAAAGGAGATCGCAGAAATGAAACAAACTCTGGAAGGGTTTATAAGCAGAATGGATAGAATGCAAGAGGCCATTGATGGAATTGAAATCAGAGAACAGGAATGCATAGAAGCTGACATAGAGAGAGACAAAAGGATCTCCAGGAATGAAACAATATTAAGAGAACTGTGTGACCAATCCAAAAGGAACAATATCCGTATTATAGGGGTCCCAGAAGAAGAAGGGAGAGGAAAAGAGATGGAAAGTATCTTAGAAGAAATAATTGCTGAAAACTTCCCCACACTGGGGGAGGAAGTAATCGAACAGACCACAGAAATACACAGAACCCCCAACAGAAAGGATCCAAGAAGGGCAACACCAAGACACATAATAATTAAAATGGCAAAGATCAAGGACAAGGAAAGAGTGTTAAAGGCAGCTAGAGAGAAAAAGGTCACCTATAAAGGGAAACCCATCAGGCTAACGTCAGATTTCTCAACAGAAACTCTACAGGCCAGAAGAGAATGGCATGATATATATAATACAATGAAACAGAAGGGCCTTGAACCAAGGATACTGTATCCAGCACGACTATCATTCAAATATGACGGTGGGATTAAACAATTCCCAGACAAACAAAAGCTGAGGGAATTTGCTTTCCACAAACCACCTCTACAGAACATCTTACAGGGACTGCTCTAGATGGGAGCACTCCTAGAAAGAGCACAGCACAAAACACCCAACATATAAAGAATCGAGGAGGAGGAACAAGAAGGGAGAGAAGAAAAGAATCTCCAGACAGTGTATATAACAGCTCAATAAGCGAGCTAAGTTAGGCAGTAAGATACTAAAGAGGCTAACCTTGAACCTTTGGTAACCACGAATTTAAAGCCTGCAATGGCAATAAGTACATATCTTTCAATAGTCACCCTAAATGTTAATGAGTTGAATGCACCAATCAAAATACACAGAGTAACAGAATGGATAAAAAAGCAAGACCCATCTATATGCTGCTTACAAGAAACTCACCTCAAACCCAAAGACATGTACAGACTAAAAGTCAAGGGATGGAAAAACATATTTCAAGCAAACAACAGTGAGAAGAAAGCAGGGGTTGCAGTACTAATATCAGACAAAATAGACTTCAAAACAAAGAAAGTAACAAGAGATAAAGAAGGACACTACATAATGATAAAGGGCTCAGTCAAACAAGAGGATATAACCATTCTAAATATATATGCACCCAACACAGGAGCACCAGCATATGTGAAACAAATACTAACAGAACTAAAGGGGGATACAGACTGCAATGCATTCATTCTAGGAGACTTCAACACACCACTCACCCCAAAGGATAGATCCACTGGGCAGAAAATAAGTAAGGACACGGAAGCACTGAACAACACAGTAGGGCAGATGGACCTAATAGACATCTATAGAACTCTACATCCAAAAGCAGCGGGATATACATTCTTCTCAAGTGCACATGGAACATTCTCTAGAATAGACCACATACTAGGCCACAAAAAGAGCCTCAGAAAATTCGAAAAGATTGAAATCCTACCAACCAACTTTTCAGACCACAAAGGCATAAAACTAGAAATAAACTGTACAAAGAAAGCAAAGAGGTTCACAAACACATGGAGGCTTAACAACACGCTCCTAAATAATCAATGGATCAATGACCAAATCAAAATGGAGATCCAGCAATATATGGAAACAAATGACAACAACAACACTAAGCCCCAACTTCTGTGGGACGCAGCAAAAGCAGTCTTAAGAGGAAAGTATATAGCAATCCAAGCATATTTAAAAAAGGAAGAGCAATCCCAAATGAATGGTCTAATGTCACAATTATCGAAATTGGAAAAAGAAGAACAGATGAGGCCTAAGGTCAGCAGAAGGAGGGACATAATAAAGATCAGAGAAGAAATAAATAAAATTGAGAAGAATAAAACAATAGCAAAAATCAATGAAACCAAGAGCTGGTTCTTCGAGAAAATAAACAAAATAGATAAGCCTCTAGCCAGACTTATTAAGAAGAAAAGAGAGTCAACACAAATCAACAGTATCAGAAACGAGAAAGGAAAAATCACGACGGACCCCACGGAAATGCAAAGAATTATTGGAGAATACTATGAAAACCTATATGCTAACAAGCTGGGAAACCTAGGAGAAATGGACAACTTCCTAGAAAAATATAACCTTCCAAGATTGACCCAGGAAGAAACAGAAAATCTAAACAGACCAATTACCAGCAACGAAATTGAAGCGGTAATCAAAAAACTACCAAAGAACAAAACCCCCGGGCCAGATGGATTTACCTTGGAATTTTATCAGACATACAGGGAAGACATAATACCCATTCTCCTTAGAGTTTTCCAAAAAATAGAGGAGGAGGGGGTACTCTCAAACTCATTCTATGAAGCTAACATCACCCTAATACCAAAACCAGGCAAAGACCCCACCAAAAAAGAAAACTACAGACCAATATCCCTGATGAACGTAGATGCAAAAATACTCAACAAAATATTAGCAAACCGAATTCAAAAATACATCAAAAGGATCATACACCATGACCAAGTGGGATTCATCCCAGGGATGCAAGGATGGTAAACATTCGAAAGTCCATCAACATCATCCACCATATCAACAAAAAGAAAGACAAAAACCACATGATCATCTCCGTAGATGCTGAAAAAGCATTTGACAAAGTTCAACATCCATTCATGATAAAAACTCTCAGCAAAATGGGAATAGAGGGCAAGTACCTCAACATAATAAAGGCCATCTATGATAAACCCACAGCCAACATTATATTGAACAGCGAGAAGCTGAAAGCGTTTCCTCTGAGATCGGGAACTAGACAGGGATGCCCACTCTCTCCACTGTTATTTAACATAGTACTGGAGGTCCTAGCCACAGCAATCAGACAAAATAAAGAAATACAAGGAATCCAGATTGGTAAAGAAGAAGTTAAACTGTCACTATTTGCAGATGACATGATACTGTACATAAAAAACCCTAAAAACTCCACCACAAAACTACTAGAACTGATATCAGAACACAGCAAAGTTGCAGGATACAAAATCAACACACAGAAATCTGTGGCTTTCCTATATACTAACAATGAACCAACAGAAAGAGAAATCAGGAAAACAACTCCATTCACAATTGCATCAAAAAAAATAAAATACCTAGGAATAAACCTAACCAAAGAAGTGAAAGACTTATACTCTGAAAACTAGAAGTCACACTTAAGAGAAATTAAAGGGGACACTAACAGATGGAAACTCATCCCATGCTCGTGGCTAGGAAGAATTAATATCGTCAAAATGGCCATCCTGCCCAAAGCAATATACAGATTTGATGCAATCCCTATGAAACTACCAGCAACATTCTTCAATGAACTGGAACAAATAATTCAAAAATTCATATGGAAACACAAAAGACCCCGAATAGCCAAAGCAATCCTGAGAAAGAAGAATAAAGTAGGGGGGATCTCACTCCCCAACTTCAAGCTCTACTATAAAGTCATAGTAATCAAGACAATTTGGTACTGGCACAAGAGCAGAGCCACAGACCAATGGAAGAGACTAGAGAATCCAGACATTAACCCAGACATATATGGTCAATTAATATTTGATAAAGGAGCCATGGACATACAATGGCGAAATGACAGTCTCTTCAACAGGTGGTGCTGGCAAAACTGGACAGCTATATGTAGGAGAATGAAACTGGACCATTGTCTAACCCCATATACAAAAGTAAACTCAAAATGGATCAAAGACCTGAATGTAAGCCATGAAACCATTAAACTCTTGGAAGAAAACATAGGCAAAAACCTCTTAGACATAAACATGAGTGACCTCTTCTTGAACATATCTCCCCGGGCAAGGAAAACAACAGCAAAAATGAGTAAGTGGGACTATATTAAGCTGAAAAGCTTCTGTACAGCAAAGACACCATCAATAGAACAAGAAGTATCCCTACAGTATGGGAGAATATATTTGAAAATGACACATCCGATAAAGGCTTGACGTCCAGAATATATAAGGAGCTCACACGCCTCAACAAACAAAAAACAAATAACCCAATTAAAAAATGGGCAAAGGAACTGAACAGACAGTTCTCCAAAAAAGAAATACAGATGGCCAACAGACACATGAAAAGATGCTCCACATCGCTAATATTAAGAGAAATGCAAATTAAAACTACAATGAGGTATCACCTCACACCAGTAAGGATGGCTGCCATCCAAAAGACAAACAACAACAAATGTTGGCGAGGCTGTGGAGAAAGGGGAACCCTCCTACACTGCTGGTGGGAATGTAAGTTAGTTCAACCATTGTGGAAAGCAGTATGGAGGTACATCAAAATGCTCAAAACAGACTTACCATTTGACCCAGGAATTCCACTCCTAGGAATTTACCCTAAGAACGCAGCAATCAAGTTTGAGAAAGACAGATGCACCCCTATGTTTATTGCAGCACTATTTACAATAGCCAAGATTTGGAAGCAACCTAAATGTCCATCAATAGATGAATGGATAAAGAAGATGTGGTACATATACACAATGGAATACTACTCAGCCATAAGAAAAGGGCAAATCCAATCATTTGCAGCAACATGGATGGAGCTGGAGGGTATTATGCTCAGTGAAACAAGCCAAGCGGAGAAAGAGAAATACCAAATGATTTCACTTATCTGTGGAATATGAGAACAAAGGAAAGCTGAAGGAACAAAACAGCAGCAGAATCACAGAACTCAAGAATGGACTAACAGGTACCAAAGGGAAAGGGACTGGGGAGGATGGGTGGGTAGGGAGGGATAAGGGGGGGAGAAGTAGGTGGGTATTAAGATTAACATGCATGGGTGGGTAGGAGAAAAGGGACGGCTGTACAACACAGAGAAGGCAAGTAGTGATTCTACAACATTTTGCTATGCTGATGGACAGTGACTGTAAAGGTGTTTATAGGGGAGAACTGGTATACAGGAGAGCCTAGTAAACATAATATTCGTCATGTAAGTGTAGATTAGTGATACCAAAAACAAAGAAAAAAAAAAAGGGCAGTTCCTGTGTGGTAACCTCCAACGAGTTCTACACAAGGGTATAAAGGGCATATAAAAGTGTAGGCACAGGGTCTGTTTGTGTTTATACAGAGGATCAAAGCCTAATTGGGCTACCCCGAAAATGAATTAAGATACGATATGAAAAAGAACTTCCAACATCTGCACTCTCTGGAAGACACATGCCAGAAGATGATCATCAAAAAACCCCAACAAAGATCCACGCACTGCCACAGCTGTAGATGCACTCATCCCACCATTTCCTGGACTTGCCATGGGAATGAGGAAGGAGATATCTAAGCTGGCCTGTGCATACAGTAAAACAACAAATTTGACTGGATCTATACTGTTGGAACTCAACCAAGAATTTGGAGAAGTGCAAATTGTAGCGCTCCAAAATCTTACAACTACAGACTATTTACTGTTAAAAGAACATAAGGGATGTGAACATTCCCCAGGAATGGGTTGTTTTAATTTGTCTGATTTCTCTCAGACTGTTCAAGTTCAGTTGGACAATATCCACCATGTCATAGATAAGTTTTCACAAATGCCTAAGTTGCCTAACTGGTTTACTTGGTTTCACTGGAGATGGCTGGTAATTACAGATAAGCTTTGGTTATGTAACTATACTCCTATTATGTTAATGTGTGTGCGCAATTTAAGTAGTAGCTTAAAACCTATACATGCTGAAGTTACTCTACAAGAAGATACGCCAAAGAAATAATCAATCTTCCCATGTTTTCTTCCGCCTGCTACTTCTATAGCTTTTCTTCTTCCTTCCTAATTACAACCCTTAAATAGAATTCGTGCCTCATATCAAATTTACCGAGTATCATAATTCTTCCAAGTGGTAAAGATACCTCAAGACAAATGCTGGCATAGAAGCCACAGGGCATAAATATGCAAAGAAGAAAAAAGCTAACCTTTTCAAACAATAAGGCTTCCCTCTCACTTACCAACTTCACATTTCCCTGTATGGCCCCGGAAGATGACTGGTTAGCCAGAGACGGGTAAGATTCCTCAAGGGAGGAACAACCTAAGACAGGCACAGTCGCAGAGGGGCCATCAGGTGAGAAATTGGGGAACAACAGAGGTGAGGCTTAGAACCTCACCCCCCCTGTTCTGAGAGAAATCTTCTGCATATGTGGATGTTTTATTGCCCTGTTCTAGCTTGTATTAACACATAGTCTACAGGCACACACCTGATCATCTACATTTGCTCTCTTACAACACTAAACTATGTTTTCTACCTTTATCTTATATCTACCTACCACTTCAGCATTTTATTAAAAATAAAAATAATAAAGAGAGAAATGTGGTATCCACATATAAATCAAGTATAAAAACCAAATGAGTATTCATATTTGAACTGACTGTTTAGAGTTCATAATGCATGAGCAAAACCGAAAGTTTCTGTGATGACTGCCCTTGTACTGTTCGCTATGTAACTTATTCATTATGTAAGAATTTGTTCTACATGTAAGAACTTGTTTGTTATGCCTCAGAAGATTGGAGACTGACGAAAATTAGGCTTGGGGTGGATTAATGATTGTGCATTGAGCATTGACTCCCCTATACAGAATTTTATTGTCGTTAACAACCATTTGATCAATAAATGTGAGAGATGCCCTCACAAAGTAAAAAAAAAAAAAAAAAAGGACAGACTTCCAATGGTAAAATAAATAAGTAACCGGGATGTAATGTATAGCATAAGGAATATAGTCAAGATATTGTAACAGCTTGGTAGGGTGATAGCTGGAACCTCGAATTATGTATATAAATGTTCTACCACTGTGTTGTACACTTGAAACTAATGTAATGTAATACTGTGCGTCAACTACCCTTCAATAAAAAATAATTATTTAAAAAAAAAAAATCTGAATGATAATCTTGCTCGGTAGAAGATTCTTGGTTGAAAGCCCTTCTGTTCCAGTACATTGAATATTTCTTGCCACTCCCTTCTGGCCTGTAAAGTTTCTGCTGAGAAGTCTGATGATAGCCTGATGGGGTTTTCCTTGTAAGTAATTTTTTTTCTTTCTTTGGCTGTTTTCAATACTCTTTCCTTATCCTCAATCATTGCCATTTTAATTATTATATGTCTTGTTGGCTTCCTGGGGTTCCTTTTGTTAGGGGCTCTCTGTACTTCCATGACCTCAATGTCTATTTCCTTCCCCAGATTGGGGAAATTTTCAACAATTATTTCCTCAAAGAGACTTTTTATCCCTTTGTCTCCCTCTTCTCCTTCTGGTACCCCTATTATCCAAATATTGTTTTGTTTGGATTGGTCACAAAACTCTCTCATCCTTTCATTCCTAGGAATTCATTTTTCTCTCTGTTCCTCACCTTCATTGTATGTCTGTTCTCTGATTTCCATCTCATTGATTGTCTCCTCTACTTGCAGAAATCTCTTATTCATTCCCTCCATTGTATATTTCATTTCAGTTGCTGTATTCTTCAGCTCTTAATGGCTCTTTTTCAGCTCTTGTATCTCTTTGTTGAAGACCTCCCTGAGATCAATACTTTTCTGAAGATCAGTGATTATATTTATGACTGTTACTTTGAAATCTTTATCAAGATTGCTTATCTACATTTCATTTAGCCCTCTTTCTGGTGTCTTATCCTGTAGTTCTGTCTGGAGCATATTTCTCTGCCTACTCATTTTGTCAGAGTTTCTGTGTTTCTTCCTTTGTATTAGATGGATCTGCTGTTTCCTAGTATAGAGAGTAGTGACTTTATGAAGAAGGTGTTCTGTGGTGCCCAGAAGCTCAAGACTGTTTGCCCTCCAGAGCCTGGTTCTCCTTTGCTGTGGAGCCCCTTTTTCAGCTGGTGGCTAATGGGCAGGGCCACCCTTCTGTCTGCTGGCAGTAGTCTCAGTCTGCTGCAGTTGTCTGTTTGCCTCAGCTGGCTCTTTGTGATCAGAGCAGTGGTTTCTGCTGAGATCATTGTGGGCAGGGATACCCTCTGCTGGCCCTGTGTGATGGCAGGGCTGGAGGTTTAGTGAGGGTAGGTGTGGCAGTTGTACAGCTGTAGGAAAGGGCAGGGTGCTGCAGCAGTGAGTCATTTGGGTTCCCCCAGGCTGTGGCCAAGCACACAGCACTGGGATTGGCCATCTGTAGAGAGAAAGGAGCTCCAAGAGCTGTCTGCTGCAGGCGCCTCCCAAGTTGGGCTGAAGTGGAGCTGAGAAAGCTGGGAGAGTCTCCTTCTGTATGCCAGGCAGCAAAGTCTGGTGTTGCTTCTGGGCTGAGTGGGTTGGTTGTCAGTGTGTGCAGGAAGGAGCTGTGGGGCTGTATTGCCAGTGAAGGGGATGGAGTGTCTGGTGCTCCTGAGAGTTTCCAACCTGTTGGGCCAAGGAAGGGCTGGGGAGGTATTGTCCACCTGCCCTTTCTCCTGAGAGCTTTGTCCAACCCTTGCCCCTCTGGTACCCATCCCACTACTGGCAAATCTTTCAAACTGCTGCCTCTGCTTTGGGTCTCAACAAACTGGTACAGCATGCCTGTCTTCCACAAGTGGCTGAAGTCTCAACCTTCCAGAGTGTTCCAACTCTCCCTGGTGTCTAGCCCTGCTAATCACCGAAGCCTAACGCAATGTTGGCTCATGCTCTCAGAGCAGATCTCCAGGGCCAGGTGTGCAGGGTTCCTGAGTACCTATCCTTTCCCTCCCATCTGTGGGCAAGGACTTGGGAGGGGCTTGGATCCTGCTTGATCACAGCTCTGCCACTTTACCCTTTTCTCTGTTGTCTTCTCTTCTTTACTGGGTGTAGATGGTCTGTTCTGCCACCTACAGGTCATTTTCAGGGTTAGTTGTATTTGCTGCAGTTGCTTCCTTGGTGTGTTTATGGGAAGAGGTTTCCACCTTGCCTTCCTAGTCTGCCATCTTTTTTCTCTCCAAAAAATGTCTTGATTAACATAACCAAATTACCTTATAGAAAGTCTACCAATTTTCATTCTCTCCCACAACATATGCATGTCCATTAAAACTGAGTATTCTTATTTTAAAATATATTCTTCTAATTTAATAATTAAAATATATTTAATAAGTAAATTTTAATATATTATCTTAATAATAAAGCTAGTACAAACATTTGTTAGACATTTATATATTTTTTAATGCACAGGTTACCAAACTATAGCCCATGGGCCAAACCTGTGTGGGACTTGTTTTTGTAATACCCGTTTTTATATTATGTATGCCCATTTGGTTACATTTTGTCTATGGCTGCTTTCACCCTACTACTGAAGAACTCAATAGTTGAATAGTTGTGACAGAGACTCTATAGCCAACAAAGCCCACAAATCTTTACTATCTGGTCCTTTGCAGAATGTTTGCTGACTCATGTTTTAATGATCTCTCTGTTTACTTCTTCACATTTTTCTATTGAAATACTAGTGCTTTTCTTAGAAAATGTATTAGCACTTTATATATTAATGTTTTTTAGTCTTTGTCCTATATTTTGAAATTATTCTGTGAAGGCAGTTATTTTTTAAGAGAAATTTATATGGCCTTTTTTTTTTAGAGAAATTGTAGTCAAATGTATTGATGATAAATACTTTTGTTGCCAATAATTTTTCTTTTGAAATAATTATAGATTCATAGGAAGTTGCAGAGAAATGCATAATGTACTCTGGTCGTGCAAGATGTTAACATTGGGGAAGACTCAGGGAAAGGTGCATGCACACCCACAATACAGTATCAGAACCAAGAAAGTAGCATTGACAAAATCCATAGAGCTTATTCAGATTTCACTAGTTATACGTATACTCATTTGTGTGTGTGTGTGTAGCTTCATGCAGTGTTATTATATGTGCACCTTTGTGTAACCACTAGTAGTCAATATACTCAATTGTACTATCAGCACAAGATTCCCTCATATTACCTCTTTATAGCCACACCCACTTCTCCTCTTATCTATAACTCTTGGCAACTGCTAATCTCTTCTCTGTTTCTATAATCATGTTATTTTATGAATGTTACATAAATGGAATCATGAAGATTTACGTTTTTCCTTTAGCATAATTCCTTTGAGGTTTTGCCAAATTGTTGTGTGTGTCAATAGTTCATTCTTTTTTATTGCTGAGTAGTTTTCCATTATATGGATGGTTTGTTAAACCATTTACCCTTTTAAGGTCATTTGGGTAATTTTCAGGTCTTGGATGCTACAAATAAGGCTACAGTGAACATTTATATATAGGTTCTTATGTGAATATAAGTCTTCATTGCTCTGGGATAAATGCCCAGAAATGCAATTGCTGGGTTGTATAGTTTTTTTGAAACTGACAATCTGTTTTCCAGAGTTGCTGTAACATTTTACATTCCCACCAGCAATGTATGATTGATAGAATTACTCTACCTTTTATAGCATTTCATGTTGTGATTATTCATTATTCATTATTTTAGCCATTCTGCTAGGTATACAGTGAAATTTCATTTTGATATTAACCTTCATTTCTCTAATGGCTCATGATGCTGAGCATATTTACATGTGTTTATTTTCCATTTGCATATCCTATTCGGTGAAATGTCTGTGTGTGTCTTTTATTGATTTTCTAATTGGATTGTTTGTTGTTCTATGTTGAGTTTTGAGAGTTCAGCCACAGTCCAAGTCAGGATTTAGTTCTAGGTCCAGAAGATGTTTTCCTATGTTCTTTCCTGGAAGTTTTATAGTTTTATGTTTTACATTTAAGTTGAGGATTTATTTTGAGTTAATTTTTATATAAGGTGTGAGACTTAGGTTAAAGTTTGATTTTTTATCCTATACATGTCCAGTTGCTCCAGCACCATTTTTTGATAGACTACCCTTCCTCCACTGAATGGCATATACCTTTCCACTTAAATTTTAGAATAAGCTTGTTTATATCTACAAAAACATCTTGCTGAGATTTTGGTAGGAATTGAATTAAAATTATATATCACCTTGGGAGAGATTTGACATCTTTATATGTTGAATCTACCAGTCTATGAACATGTGTCTCTCCAAGTACTTAGGCCTGATTTTTTCATTAACATTTTATAATTTTCATCATACAGATCCTGTACATACTTTGTTAGATTTATACCTAAGTATTTAAATTTCTTAGAAACAATTGTAGATGGGCATTTTTCATTTGGTTTCTGCATGTTCATTGTAAGTATATAGAAATGCAATTGATTTTTGTGTGTTGATCTTGTATCCTTCAACAATTTAAACTCACTTATTAGTTCCAGGAGTTTTACTGTAGGTTATTTGGGGTAGTTGATATAATCATGTATCTGCAAATAAAGAGTTTTATTTATTGATTTCTAATATGCATGTATTTTATTTACTTTTCTTACCTTATTGTAATGACTAGAACTTCCAGAGCTGTGTTAAATAACCGTGGTGAGAGTAGACATCCTTGCCATGTTCCCCATCTTAAAGGGAAAGTATTCAGTGTCATCATTAAGTATGATGATAGCTGAAAAGGTAATGTAATGAGGAAATGTAAATCAAAACCACAATATCATCTTACAATTTTTAGTATGGCTATTATCAAAAAGACAAAGATAAACAAGTGCTGGCAAGGATGTGGAGGAAAGGAAATCTTTGTGCACTATTAGTGGGGATGAAAATTGGTACACCTACAATGGAAAACAGTATGGAGGTTCCTCAAAAAATTAAAAAAAGAAATACCATATGATCCAGCAAATATAATCCTGGTTGTCCAAACAAGAAGAAAACACTAACTCAAAATGATATCTGCACCCCCATGTTCACTGCAGCATTATTTACAATAGCCAAGATATGGAAGCAACCTGAGTGTCTACTGATAGATGAATGGATAAAGAAGAGGTGGTATATATACACAATAGAATATTATTCAGCCATAAAAAATGAAATCTTGCCATTTGCAACAACATGGATGAAGCTTGAGGCCATTATGCTAAGTGAAATAAGTCAGAGAAACCATATGATTTCACTTATATGTAGAATCTAAAAAAAAAACTCATAGAAACAGAGTAGATCAGTGATTGCTAGGGGCTGGGTACTGGGGGAAATGGGTGATGGAGGTCAAAGGGTACAAACTTTATAAAAAAGGTAAGTTGTGGAGATTTAATGCACAGTATGGTGACTATAGTTAATAATATTGTATTATATACTTGAAAGTTGATAAAAGAGTACATCTGAAGTGCTCTCCCCACATGCACACATGTGAAATGATGGATGTGTTAACTAAGCTTATTTTGGTAACAATTTCACAACGTATACATATAAGTAATCACACTGTATACCTTAAATTTACACAATGTTATATGTGAAATAAATCTCCATAAAGCTGAAAAAATAATTTTAAAATGTATGATGTTAGCTGTGGATTACTGTTTGAAGAGGTCACCAAAAAGATGACCTGTGAGCTGAGCCTCAGCACTCAGAGGCTCCTTCCCAAATTCATGTATCCTTGAAACATGGGTTCTGCCTGCCTTCCCCACTCCCAGAGGCTGACCAAAGGAAACAGCCTTGAGATAGTGATATAACATTAAGACCATTTGTGAAATATACAGGACTAAATCTAGCTAAGGCTTCTGTATGAACCTTTTTTTTTTTTAGAAATAATATCTATCATTTATTCTGCCATGTATAAACTTTTAAGGTTTGGCTGGTGGGTGTGGAGATCTGTTGGTCTTACGGCCATCCAAGACAAGCCATGTAAGCTCCCTTGTTTATTAAACCTGCCACCTATCAACCTGGAGTGGCTCGCCTCTTTCTTTGGTCTCTCCCTAACCTCTGAGTGTCAGTGCAGGTTTCAGATCATACCTGGGAAGCTCTTGAGGAGCCTGTAAATCAATAACTACAGCAATTTTATTTAAAGAGAAAAATAAAAGGTTCAAAAAATAAATGCTTCTAAACAGAAGAAAAAGGAGAAGTAACTAAAGAATATCCTATTTTGGAAAGGGGCAAACCATTTTTCTGCAAATTGTTCTTTAGAAGGGTACCCCAAAGAAGACCAAATCTCCTGTCCACTCACAAGTGAAAAAGAGTGTGGTCTCATGCAGACAAATGGTCCTTGGCTTGATACCTAAATCCACAGTGGCAGTGTCCAGGCTGCGCTGGTGAATCTTAGAGTTGTAGCAAGATGCTGAGTGGCAGTGGTCTTGAAGCCAAACATAATCAAAGCACATCACGGTGTTAGCATACTGCAATTCTAGGGAAAAGATCATATTATTTTTTAGTATTCAGTAATTTTATTTCTTTTATAATAAATATAATATATATTTATATTTATTATATAAATGATAAATTATTATATATATATATGCAATATATAATATGTAATTATATAATATATAATATATAATATATAATATATATATAATATATAATATATAATATATAATATATAATATATAATATATAATATATAATATATAATATATAATATATAATATATAATATATAATATATAATATATAATATATAATATATAATATATATATTTAGGAAAACTTAAAAAAAGCATTAGCCAGAAAACTTTCTTCAAAAAGTCTTCCACCAAGAAGCAAGGAGACACTAGATATAGCACTTCTATGATTAAAAGTGTGATGTCGGCATAAGAATAGGCAGATAAAACAATAAAAGAGTATAAAAAGCCCAAAAATATACCTGAATGCATATAGTAATTTGGTATGTAATAAACTGGCAGCTATAATCACTGGGGAAAATATAAAATTTTAAAATAAACAGTGTTGGGACTACATAGCCACTTGGAAAAAGATAAAATTAGGTTCATACCTCATATTGTCACCAGGTCTCCAACATAAACTCAAAGTAGATCAGAGTTCTAAGTTTGGAAAATGAAACCATTCAAGTATATAAAAAGGAAACATAGGTGGATAGAGGATATAAAGGAGTTCCTTGTACTATTCTAGAAACTTCTACTAGTTTGAAGTTATAACAAAATAAGGAGCTACCAAAAGATCAAACACTTTCCTATACACTAGGTTACTCATTTAGAAAAAGTAAATAAAAATGAGATCAAATTTATAGAGGAATGAAAGCTATAAAGTGTCTGAGTATAAATAAAAATGTGGAAGACTATTACAGAGAAATCTATAAAACTATCCTGAAGGACTTGAAGGAAACCTGAATGAAAAAATATGCTCACAGATGGACAGACTCAATAATGAAAAGATAAAAATTCTCCCACATATCAATACACAAAATTTCATGTATTCCCAATCCAAATCCCAGTAGAAATTTTCATGGACTGGGCAGGTAATTCCAAAATTCATATTTGGAATTAGTAAAGTTTTTAAAAAGAAGAAAGGCATCTGGGAGGGAACTGTTTTACCAGATATAAAAACAAAACTATAGTGACTTAAAAAGTATGGTATTCATTCCGAGTAGATGAACAGATCAAGTGAATCATATGAGCAAATCAAGGAATTCACACCATTCAAAACAGTAAATTATTGATAGATTAAAATATAAAACAGACTATATGTTGAAGTTGAAGTAGGAAAGGCAGTTATAATATAACACAAAAGGCATAAAAGATAAATTTGTCTATATGAAAATAAAAACTTTGTTCTTTAAATACAAGAAATAGTTTAAAAACTGTTTTAACATAAAAAGATTAATACCCAGCACACAGAAAATAAATCCCTGTGATCACTAAGATAAAAACTCAACAGAAAAATGAGTGATGATATCCAGAAATGATCAGTAAACACATGAACCCTCCCACCCTCCCAACCTTACTACTACTCAGAGAAATGTATATTAAGATACCATTCTTAATCCATCAGAATGACATTTTTAAAGTTTGATTAAAGCAAGTGTTTCAAAAGATGTAGGTAAATGCATACTCTCAAACACTGGTAGTGGGAATGAATATTAAAAATTTGTGAAGCCACACTGGATGGCAGTCAGGAAGTTTTTTCAAACGTGTATTTATTGCTTGACCAAGAAATTCATCTCTCAGTTTTTACTTTATAGCAACTGTCACACATGTGGAGTTGCACATAAATATATTCATAATAGTGTTGTACATAATAGAAAAAAGTTAGAAAATAAGACTAAATGTCTATCAGTGGGGGAAGTGGAGAAATAGCTGAATAAACTGTGGTATATCTACATGATAAGATACTAAGGAATAGTTTTTAAAAAATGCAGTATACCTGCACTCTTCAAATTGACTTTGCCCGGTATTATTCTCACTTTAAAGTCAAGGAAACTAAAGCTCAGAGATGTTGAATGACTTTGCAAGATCATATAATCATGAGGTGATGGAGCTAGGACATGAACTCAAGTTGTCCAACCCCAAGCCCACTACACTGTTGTTTCTCAAGTGTAGCCTTGGGAATTTCTGAAGGTGAGAATTCTAGAAAGGCAGAATAAAGAGGTTGACAAATCCTCTCCCTCAATAACAATGATAAAACTGAATAAAATTATCAAAAACAATCATTTTTGGACTCTGGAAATTGATCAAAGGCATACAACAAATTAAGAAGTATTTGCTCAAGAAAAATTACTGAACTTTGGAAAAAAACAGTGGGGATATGTGTGTTTTAGCTTGGGGTGCTCATACTTCCTACCTCCCCCCATCTCCTGCACCAGCTCTATCAATAGTAGTTCTATCAAGAAAAGCATCAGCTTTGGTGCTGAAGGGGACTAAGTCAATTTGCAGCACAGTGCAAAAAAACCCCATGTCTCTGGGCATTGAAGACAATCAGGGAAGGCATATGGGTTGGGGCAAGCAACAGACCAGACCAGCCAGAAATCTAACAGACCAGACTTTAGTGTTTGGTAAGGCTGTGCACACATGCAGAGCTGTGTGCATATTCAGGACTGGAAAAGGCACTAGTTATCTCCATGTTCTGGAAGAATGTGGGGGTCTTTTGGAGGCACAAAGAAGACATATGAATAACGGCACAAAGTAAAAACTTGGGCAGACTTTTAAACAGCTTAAAATCAAATGTGTCCACCAATCCAAATGCAGATCCATTGGGAAAGTGTGGAAGCCTTACAGGCTTGTGGGGTTTTTTTTATTTCTTTTTTTTATTTTGGTATAATTAATCTACAATTACATGAAGAACATTATGTTAACTAGGCTCCCCTTTCACCAAGTCCTCCCCACATACCCTTTCACAGTCACTGTCCATCTGCATAGTAAGATGCTATAAAATCACTACTTGTCTTCTCTGCATTGCACAGCCCTCCCCGTGCCCCCCACTCACTCTACATGCTAATCGTAATGCCCTTTTTCTTTTCCCCTTCCCTTATCCCTCCCTTCCCACCCATTCTCCCCAGTCCCTTTCCCTTTGGTAACTGTTAGTCCATTCTTGGGTTCTGTGATCCTACTGCTGTTTTGTTCCTTCAGTTTTTGCTCTGTTCTTATACTCCACAGATGAGTGAAATCATTTGATACTTGTCTTTCTTCACCTGGCTTATTTCACTGAGCATAATACCCTCTAGCTCCATCCATGTGTTGTGAATGGTAGGATCAGTTTTTTTCTTATGGCTGAGTAATATTCCATTGTGTATATGTACCACATCTTCTTTATCCATTCATCTACTGATGGACATTTAGGTTGCTTCCATATCTTGGCTAATATAAATAGTGCAGCTATAAACATAGGGTTGCATCTGTCTTTTTCAAACTGGAGTGCTGGATTCTTAGGGTAAATTCCTAGGAGTGGAATTCCTAGGTCAAATGGTAATTCAAATTTGAGCATTCTGGAGAACCTCGATACTGCTTTCCACAAAGGTTGAACTAACTTACATTCCCACCAGCAGTATAGGAGGGTTTCCCCTTTCTCCACAACCTCGCCAACGTTTGTTGCTGTTTGTCTTTTCGATGATGGCAATCTTTACTGGTGTGAGGTGATACCGAATTGTGGTTTTAATTTGCATTTCTCTGATGATTAGCGACGTGGAGCATCTTTTCATGTGCCTGTTGGCCATCTGGATTTCATCTTTAGAGAACTGTCTATTCAGCTCCTCTGCTCATTTTCTAATTGGATTATTTGCTTTTTGTTTCTTGAGGTGTGTGAGCTCATTTTGGACGTCAATCCTTTATCGGATCTGTCATTTACGAATATGTTCTACCATACTGTAGGATACCTTTTTGTTCTATTGATGGTGTTCTTTGCTGCACAGAAGCTTTTTAACTTGAAATAGTCACACTTGTTCATTTTTGCCTTTGTTTCCCTTGCCTGGGGAGATATGTTCATGAAGAAGTCACTCATGTTTATGTCCATGAGATTTTTGCCTAAGTTTTTTTCTAAGAGTTTTACGGTTTCATGACTTATACTCAGGTCTTTGATCCATTTTGAATTTACTTTTATGTATGGGGTTAGACAGTGGTCCAGTTTCATTCCTTACATGTAGCTGTCCAGCTTTGCCAGCAACATCTGTTGAAGTGACTGTCATTTCCCCATTGTATGTCCATAGCCCCTTTATCAAATATTAATTGGCCATATGTTTGGGTTAACGTCTGGAGTCTCTATTCTGTTCCATTGGTCTGTGGCTCTGTTCTTGTCCCAGTAACAAATTGTCTTGATTACTGTAGCTTTGTAGTAGAGCTTGAAGTTGGGGAGTGAGATACCCCCCACTTTATTCCTCCTTCTCAGGATTGCTTTGGCTATTCATGTTCTTTGGTGGTTCCATATGAATTTTTTAACTATTTGTTCCAGTTCATTGAAGTATGTTGTTGGTAATTTGATAGGAATTGCATCGAATCTGTATATTGCTTTGGGCAGGATGGCCATTTTGACGTTATTAATTCTTCCCAGCCAGGAGCATGGGATGAGTTTCCATTTGTTAGTGATCTCCTTAATTTCTCTTGAGTGTCTTATAGTTTTCAGGGTATAGGTCTTTCACTTCCTTGGTTAGGTTTATTCCTAGGTATTTTATTCTTTTTGATGCTATTGTGAATGGAATTCTTTTCCTGATTTCACTTTCTATTAGTTCATTGTTAGTGTATAGGAAAGCTACAGATTTCTGTGTGTTAATTTTGTATCCTGCAACTTTGCTGAATTATTAGTTCTAGTAGTTTTGGAGTGGAGACTTTAGGATTTTTTATGTACAATATCATGTCATCTGCAAATAGTGACAGTTTGACTTCTTCTTTACGAATCAAGATTCCTTCTATTTCTTTGTTTTCTCTAATTGCCATGGCTAGGACCTCCAGTACTATGTTGAATAACAGTGGGGAGTGTGGGCATCCCTGTCTTGTTCCCGATCTCAGAGGAAAAGCTTTCAGCCTCTCACTATTCAGTATGATGTCAGCTGTGGGTTTATCATATATGGCCTTTATTATGTTGAGGTACTTGCCCTCTATGCCCATTTTGTTGAGAGTTTTTATCATGAATGGATGTTGAATTTTGTTGAATGCTTTTTCAGCATCTATGGAGATGATCATGTGGTTTTTGTCCTTCTTTTTGTAGATGTGTTGGATGATGTTGATGGATTTTTGAATGTTGTACCATCCTTGCATCCCTGGAATGAATCCCATTTGCTCATGGTGTATGAACCTTTTGATGTATTTTTGAATTCGGTTTGCTATTTTGTTGAGTATTTTTGCATCTACGTTCATCAGGGATATTGGTCTGTAGTTTTCTTTTTTGGTGGGGTCTCTGCCTGGTTTTGGTATTAGGGTGATTTTGGCTACATAGAATGAGTTTGGGAGTATTCCCTCCTCTTCTATTTTTTGGAAAACTTCAAGAAGAATGAGTATTATATCTTCTCTGTATGTCTGATAAAATTCCGAGGTAAATCCATCTAGTCTGGGGGTTTTGTTCTTGGGTAGTTTTTTGATTACTAATTCAATTTTGTTGCTGGTAATTGGTCTGTTTAGATTTTCTGTTTCTTTCTGGGTCAGTCTTGAAAGGTTGTATTTTTCTAGAAAGTTGTCCATTTCTCCTTGGTTTTCCAGCTTGTCAGCATATAGGTTTTCATAATTCTTTGTATTTCTGTGGGGTCCGTCATGATTTTCCTTTCTCATTTCTGATTCTGTTGATGTGTGTTGACTCTCTTTTTCTCTTAATAAGTCTGGCTAGAGGTTTATCTATTTTGTTTATTTTCTCGAAGAACCAGCTCTTGGTTTCATTGATTTTTTTCTATTGTTTTATTCTTCTCAATTTTATTTATATCTTCTCTCATCTTTATTATGTCCCTCCGTCTGCTGACCTTAAGCCTCATTTGTTCTTCTTTTTTAAATTTCGATAATTGTGACATTAGACTATTCATTCGGGATTGTTCTTCCTTCTTTAAATATGCCTGGATTGCTATATACTTTCCTCTTAAGACTGCTTTTGCTTCATGCCATAGAAGTTGGGGCTTTGTGTTGTTGTTGTCATTTGTTTCCATATATTGCTGGATCTCCATTTTAATTTGGTCGTTGATCCATTGATTATTTAGGAGCATGTTGTTACGCCTCCATGTGTTTGTGAGCCTTTTTGCTTTCTTTGTACAATTTATTTCTAGTTTTATAACTTTGTGGTCTGAAAAGTTGGCTGGTAGGATTTCAACATTTTTGAATTTACTGAGGTTCTTTTTGTGGCCTAGCATGTAGTCTATTCTGGAGAATGTTCCATGTGCACTTGAGAAGAATGTGTATCCTGTTGTTTTTGGATGTAGAGTTCTATAGATGTTTATTAGGTCCATCTGTTCTAGTGTGTTGTTCAGTGCCTCCCTGTCCTTACTTATTTTCTGTCTGGTGGATCTGTCCTTTGGAGTGAATGGTGTGTTAAAGTCTCCCGAAATGAATGCATTGCATTCTATTTCCTCCTTTAATTCTGTTGGTATTTGTTTCACATATATTGGTGCTCCTGTATTGGGTGTATATATGTTTAAAATGGTTATATCCTCTTGTTGGACTGAGCCCTTTATCATTATGTAATGTCCTTCTTTATCTCTTGTTACTTTCTTTATTTTGAAGTCTATTTTGTCTGATACTAGCATTGCAACACCTGCTTTTTTCTCTGTGGTGTTTGCATGAAATATCTTCTTCCATCCCTTGACTTTTAATCTGTGCATGTCTTTGGGTTTGAGGTGAGTCTCTTGTAAGCAGCATATAGATGGGTCTTGCTTTTTTATTCATTCTATTACTCTGTGTCTTTTGATTAGTCCATTCAGTCCATTTACATTTAGGGTGATTATTGAAAGATATATACTTATTGCCATTGCAGGCTTTAGATTCGTGGTTACCAAAAGTTCAAGGTTACCTTGTTTACTACCTTCTGTCTAACTTAACTCGCTTATTGAGCTATTATAAACACAGTCTGATGATTATTTTTCTTCCTTCTTATTCCTCCTCCTCCATTCTTCCTATGTTGTGTGTTTTGTTCTGTGCTCTTTTTAGCAATACTCCCATCTAGCACTCCCTAGAGAGAAATAATGGTGGGCCTGAACTAGGCTCGTGGCAAGTAGAGATATAATGCATTGGATCAAGTTTTAAAATCATTTAGGGGGTAAAGTTATTATAATTTGACAATTATCCATAGGGGAGAAGTTTGAAAAAGAAGGTACGAAGTTTGAAGTACAGATTTCTGATTGAACCAGTTGTAGCTGATTTTATGGTTCAGGACTGGGCTATGAGGAAGAACTGTGTGGAAGGGGCCAGTTTAGGTGTAGGGAAGATCAGGGTGGCAATAAAAGGTGCTTCATGAAGACAGGAATATTTGTTTTGTTTGGTGATATATTTCTAGTACTTATAATAGTGCCTGCCACCTAGTACATGAAAAGGTTATATATTTGTAATAGAAGTTTTAGGAGGAGAGGAGAGAGAATGGTACAGAAGCAGTATTTGAAGAGATGATAACTAAAAGTTTTCCAAAACTAGCAAAAGCACTGTATCATTTGGTATTGCTGCATACCAATTTACCACATACTTAGTGACTTAAACCAACACCCATTTATTAGTTCACAGTTCTGTAGGTCAGAGGACCTGGCATAGTATGGCTGGGTTCTCTGGTCTTTGTATTAAAGGGTGAAGTGAGAATGTTGACAAGGCTGTGTTCCTTTCTGGAGGCTTTGGCTAAGAGTCCACATCTAGCCTCATTCAGATAGCTGCAATTAGCCCTCCATGAGATTAGTCTTCTAGCAGAAGACTGCTTAGAGGTCCTGAGTGGCCTTGCAGCAGCCAAGATTATGAGATGTTTGTTTCTTGAGATAGTGGAAAGTGTTATCAAGGAGAGAGATACACTTCAGCTGCAGAGAGACACACTTCAGCATTGCCTGGGGGAGCTGGGGAATGACCTATGGGATGCCCTTCAGAAAGAAAGAGTTATTGAGAAGATGTGTTCAGGAAGCCAAGGGGGAGGAAGAGGGAAGAGCAGCCCCTTCAGCCCTGGAGATGGTAGAGGAGAGGTCAGGGGAGGATGAGGGGGTGGGGCCAAGGGCCTAACTGTTGCCGAGGCCACCACCTGAGGCACCAGCCTCTCGCGTATTAAAGACCCTTCTTGGTTGTAGTTAAGAAAGTAAAAACGCAACAACCATGGGCTCCTTGGGGAGGAGCAGCCCCCTCCCCAGGGTGTGGAGCACTCCATGCTCTGCCCCTATACTCAGGATGAGCTGGTGGACATGAGCATCTGATTTCAGCAGAAGCAGTCGGAACCTCTGCCTACATGGCTTTTGCATCTCTGGGATATGGGGGTGGAAAACATTGTTGTGTCGGGTTCTGACGTGGACCAAGTGTTCAGCGGTCCTATTCCTCTGGCCTGTGGGCCAGGGGAGGGGGAGGGGGTCAGTCCTGCTGGATCACGGCTTTGCCACTCTACCCTTTTCTGTAAAAAAATAATAATAAAAATAAAACTAGAATATCCCTCTAAAATAAGTAGCAACCTTTTAAATAACCTGTAGGTCATCTTTTAAAAATCACAATGAAAATTAGAAAATAATTTAAACTTATTAAAAATGAAAATATTGCATATCAAAACTCATGTTGAACATCAGAGAAGGCAGAATACAGAGGATTTTTAGGGAAGTGAAGAAATAAAACTCTATATGATACTGTAATATATGCCATTATACACTTGTCCAAACCCATAGAATGTACACCACCAAGAGTGAACCCTAATGTAAACTATGGACTTTGTAGATAATGATGTTCAGCAGTTGTAAGTAATATGGTGCAGGATGTTGATAGTGCTGGGAGTTATGTGTGTATGGGGAAGGGGTTATATGGGAAATATCTGTATCTTTCAATTTAACAGTGAACCTAAAACTCTAAAAAATATGTATCTTTATATATATATGTATTTCTGTTGTAGTTGATACACAATATTATATTGGTTTCAAGTGTATAACATAGTGATTTAACAGTTATCTACATTATTAGATGCTCACTGCAATTAGTGTAGTTACTATCTGTCCACTTAGAAAGATGTTATATTATTGACAATATTCTCTATGTAAAAAAGTAAAATCTTAATTTAAAAAATTATCAGTGGCAAAAGATCTGAATAGACATTTGACTAAAGAAGATATATAGATGGCAATTAAGACAATGAAAATATTCACAACAGCACCATACATAATTAGGGAAATGCAAATTAAAATGAGGTATCTCTGTACACCCATTAGAATGGCTAAATCGAAAAAACTGATAATGCCAAGTTCTAATAAAGATGCAGAGGAATGGAAGCTCTCATTCATTACTGGTGGAATGCAAAATACTACTAGGGCTTACTGTGGAGAGACACAGTTCCAAATACTTTAGTCCTCACACTAAACCTATTAGATAAGTATTATTATTATTCTTACTTTACAAAACAGGAAACCACAATCACTGATAGTTTAAGTAAGTTGACCATAATCACACATGATCAGTGAAAAAGAAAGTTTCAAGGAGTCAGGATGAGGATGATCAATACTGTCACAATTGGAGAGGTCCAGAAAGATGAAACCTGAAATGCAATCTTTATATGTTGCTGGAAAGTTAAAATTAGGGAATAATTTTGATGTTTGGGAATTTCTTATGATGTTAAATATAGACTTAGCATATGACCCATTAATAGCACTCTTAGGTATTTACCCAAGTGATGTGAAAGCTGTGGTCACACAAAATTTTAGTATTTTAGTATGTGTGTATGGCAAGTATGGAGATTTCAACTGTGTGTGATCTGGAAGTTGGTCCTGCAAACTGTTGATTGTTGATGTGGTTTCCTTGAAAGAATGGGAATGGTAAATAATGAAGAAAAGAGACTTTCAGTTTTTATTCTATGTATTTCTGGACTGTTTAGGTCATTTTTCTGATCTTTTTTCTTTGTCCAATGAACAAGTTTTATAAGTAAACACAAAACAGTGAAACACCTCTACAAAGAACACTAATCACTTGGGGTGCTCCTGGTTTTCCTGGGTACAGTTAACTACTTTCTTCTTTGCACATTTTCACTGTACTCTGTGCTTAAGAATATCCTAAGTAGTATTCATTATCATCCTATATTTGTCTTTGTTCCCCACCAGATTGTGAGCTTCTTGAGTGTGCCTAGAATTGCTGACTAATTTGTGTTTGTATTCTCAGTACCTAAGAAAGTTCATATTGTACACATGCTCAGAAATATTTTTGGGGTGAAATAATGAAGAATGAATGAATATACTTCCTTAAGAGTAGACTTCTATGGAGTAATCCAGTGTAAAGTGAGAAGAGTATTTGATTAAGGATTGAGCATTAGACCAGGAGTTGTAAAATGTTTTCTCTGAATGGCCAGATAACAAATACTATAGACCCTGTTGCCCACATATGGTCTTGATCTCATATTCTTTTGTTTTCATTTAAGACACTTAAAAATTATAAAATCTATTTTTAGCTTATGGGCCATATTAAAATAAGCATAGGCCATAGTTTGCCAGTCTCAGTTCTAGACAATACCTGTAGTTGGGAGTTTAAAATGAAGAAGTGGAGAAAATAATGTAACCCAGATATCAGCAGAGGCCTCTTTATGTTCTGCTCCTTGCCTCCACCAGTGAAATCTCAATAGGTTTGAAGGTAGCTCTCAATTTCCTAGCCTGTCACTTCAGAACCCTCCCAAAGTCATTAGCAAATTATGTTATATCTCTAGCTGTGACCTTTGTAAGTGATTCATTTCATCCCACATCAACAAGAATTTCAGTTTCTTCATCCGCTTACATCACATACACACACATGCACGCATCTGCTCAAAATAAGCATTTTGTGGGTTTAGCGACCTTAAGCAGTTATTGAGAAGGTTAACATCAAGCACCTTACAGCTTTTCTGCAGTTACATGGCTTTCTCCCTCTTTTTTCCAACAGGAAAAATTAATTATTTTTAAGGTCTTATGCATATAAAGTTGCTTTATTAATCTTTCTGAAATCGTGACATTCAAGGAGTCATGAACTCTAAGTGAGTTTATTAAGGTACTTTTACCAACAGATATAGTTTATCCCTAACGATAACCACTGTGATGATGATTATGATGATAACGGACAGACCTAGGGCTTACTGTGGAGAGACACAGTTCCAAATACTTTAGTCCTCACACTAAACCTATTAGATAAGTATTATTATTATTCTTACTTTACAAAACAGGAAACCACAATCACTGATAGTTTAAGTAAGTTGACCATAATCACACATGATCAGTGAAAAAGAAAGTTTCAAGGAGTCAGGATGAGGATGATCAATACTGTCACAATTGGAGAGGTCCAGAAAGATGAAACCTGAAATGCAATCTTTATATGTTGCTGGAAAGTTAAAATTAGGGAATTTTAAAGAACCACTTCAGTCAGGTAGTGGGGTAGATGAAAGATTGCAAGGTGTTAGATGAGAATGGCTGTTGAGAAAATGGAAGTAGTGGCTATAGAACACTTGTGCTTAAATTTTCAGAATTTCTCCTTTGTTTAATTGTGTGTAGTTGAGATAATTAAATCTATTCTTTACATAGTTACATCTGTAGTGTTACTCATATAGCCTCATAAAAGCTTTTTTATATTGGTTCTAACTCTCTCTTCTTATTTTCAACTTTTCTAGGATGTGGGGCCACAAGTTGTCGCACCTACAAAGCAGGCTCCAGGACCTGTTGAAGGGAGGAGTTGTACGTTGGGCCCTTCAACAGTGCAATTTCAAAAGCTATTTTATCAATTAGCACCAAACAGCCTCCAAATCTCTGAATTGTGCTTGGCAACAACATGAAGATCATTTTGGTAAGATACGTGGAGATGGAAACTTTATTTTTAACTGTGATAAGAAACACATCACATAAAACTTAACATCTTAATCATTTTTAAGTGTATAGTTCAGTAGTGTGAAATATATTTACATTATTGTGCAATGACAGATACTTTTTATGTGGATGGAAAGTACTTTCCGTGCAGTTGTAAGGACCTCTAACCATTTATTTAAAAGATTATCATACAGTTTACAAGAAACACAAAAATAATATAGGGCAACAATAAAAGCTCATCCCAGCTATGGAATGCTGACAAGAGAAAACTGCCCTTCTCCAACCCTGTCTCCTTAGCTCATCTAAATAAAAAAGAAAGAAAAACTTCAATGTACAGGGGAGAGGATTTCAAAGACACAGACTGGGAATGCTACAGGTAAAGAAGGATTAGGTATCAAAGGGGAAAGAAAACTTGACCCCTGTGTATTAGTTTCTTAGCACTGCTGTAACAAATTGCCACAAACTAATTTAAAACAACAGGCATTTATTTTCTCATAGTTCTGGGGGCTAGAAGTCTGAAATCAAGGCACTTGTAGGACCATGTTCCTTGTAAAGGCTCTAGGAGGAGATTATTCCTTGCTTCTAGATCCTTGGTATTCCTTGGGTTGTGTCAACATTACTCCACTCTCTGCCTCCCTCATCACATGGCTCTCTTTCCTGTGTCTCCTCTGTGTCTTCAAATCTCTCTCCCCTTATAAGGTCAGAAATTATAAAATTATTAGATTTAGGGACCACCCTATTCCAGTATGACTTCATATCTTTTCTTGATTATCTCCAAATATCATACTTCCAAATAACATCTCATTCACAGGTTCTAAGGCCTAGCACATCAACATATCTTTTTGAGAAACAGTCAACCAGCAACACCCTGGAAAGGGACAAAAACAATTGTGACTCACAATACACAGGCTCACTGTGTAGTCCAAAGACTGAGATTTAATCCAAAGATTAGAGAATGCCCTGCTCCCCACCAACACCACAACCAACTAATAAATCTCCAGTTAAAAATAACAGTGGATTACAACTGGGAGAGCTGCAAGAGACAGACTGTTTATAAGGTGCAGCACAAAGGGTAGTGCAGAGGCCAAGAGGAGAAACAAAAACAAGATCACTAGAAGAATTTGATACCTCTGGTACCTATAGAGAAAACAAACATCAGGTATAGTCCAACTCATGACCAGATTGATATATAGTCACCTTAAAGTCCTATTTAACTCAGTATCTGGTACTCTATAAAACATGTCTTACTTTCAACAACACAGTTACAAAGCATGATAAAAGGTAAGAAGTAACAAAATTTTAAGTGACAAAGCACCATCAGAACTAGATTCACATATGACATGGGTGTTGAAATTCAAAATAATTATGTTTAATAACTTAAGAACTCTAATGGAAAAGGTAGACAAAATGAAGGACCAGATGGATAGCAATGTCAGGGAAAATACAAAAAAATAAAACAATCTGACAAATAAATCACAGAAACAGAAATGAATAATGACTTTGTTTGGTTCATCAGCAGACTTGACACATCCAAGAATAAAATCAGTGAATGTACAGACAGGTCAAAATCCTGCCATTTGTGATAACACGGATGGACCTAGAGGGTATTGTGTTAAGTGAAATAAGTCAGACAGGAGAAGACAAATGCTGTATGATTTCACTTATTTGTGGAATGTCACAAACAAAACATGAACAAATAAACACAGAGAACAGACTAATGGTTGCCATAGGGGAGGGGCCCGGGGAATGGGTGAAATAGGTGAAGGAGGATAAGTGATAATGTGCTATCTTGATATGGGCAATGGTTACATGAGTGTATATACATGTCAAAATTCATCAAGGTATACATTAAGATTTGTAGAAAATTTTATAAAGTAAAGAAAATTACAATCAAAAAAGGAAAAACAAAAAATGCTTAAGTGTATGTTGTTTATACGAATGAAAGTTTAAAATGTTAAGACTTAGGTTAAAAGTTAAGGGATGGTGTAGTGGCAGGGCATATATGGGAACTCTCTGTGCCTTTATCTCAAATCCTAAAACTGTAGCAAAAACTGATAGAAATATACATAGAAATAAACAAATCCAAAATTTTAATTGGTGATTTTAACACATTTTTCTCAGTAATTGGTAGATTACATAGGTAGAAAATCAGTAAGAATATAAATAACCTGAATAACACTATCAACCAACTTGACATAAATGACATTTGTAGAATAACCTATCTAACAACAGTGAACTACACATTGCTATGAAGTATAAATGAAACATCCACTAAGATAGACCACATTTTGGGCCATAAAATGAAGCTCAACATATTTAAAATCTAAAACCATAGAGTATGTACTCTGATCATAATGAAATCAACTAAAAATTTTTTTAAAGTCCCAAACATTTGGAAATTAAGCTATGTACTTACTTAAGAAGTCTTTTCTTAAGAAATCTCAAGGAAATTTTTAAATATTTTGAACTCAATTAAAATGTATATACAACTGCAGCTACAACAGTGATTGGAGGGAAGTGTATGGCAATAAGTAATACATTAGAAATGAAGAAAGGTCTAAAATCAATAACCTATATTACTATATTAGGAAATTAGAGAAGAGCAAATAAACCTAGAACAAGCAAAAGAAAGAAATGATACAAATTCGAGCAGAAATCAATGACATTGAAAATAGAGGGGAAAAACAAGAAAATCAATAAAACCAAAAACTGTTTATTTGAAAATATCAGCAAATGGAATTAAGTGGTACAAACTTCCAGTTATAAAATAAATAAGTCATGGGGATGAAAAGTACAGCATAGGAAATATAAGCAATAATATTATAGTAAATCAGTATGGAGGCAGATGGTAACTACACTTACCATGGTGAACATTTTGTAATGTAAATAATTGTCAAATCACTATGTGTTACACCTGAAAATAATACAATATGTCAACTATACTTCAACTAAAATTTTCAAAAATAAAATCATAAATGTTAATCTCATCTTTAAAAATGGGTATACCTGTAGCCAGAGTAACCAAGGAAAGATGGGAAAAAAATAAATTACCAATACCAAGATTTTTTACCACTGATCCTACAGGCACTAAAAGGACAATAAGACTAATACTACCAACAATTCTATGCCCATAAATTTGATAATTTAGATAAAGTGCACCAATTCATAGAAACATACTACTATGGACTGAATTTTGTCCTCTCCAAAATTTGTATGATGAAGCCCTAACCTCCCACATGACTATATGGGAGACAGGGTCTTTAAAGAACTGATTAGGGTTAAATGAGATCATGAAAGTGGATCCCCAACCTGATTGAACTTCTGTCCTTATAAAAGAGGAAGAGCCTTCTACACTGCTGGTGGGAATGTAACTAGATCAACCATTGTGGAAAGCAGTATGGAGGTTCCTCAAAAAACTTAAAGTAGAAATACCATTTGACCCAGGAATTCCACTCCTAGGAATTTACCTTAAGAATGCAGCAGCCCAGTTTGAAAAAGACATATGCACCCCTATGTTTATCGCAGCACTATTTACAATAGCCAAGAAATGGGAGTAACCTAAGTGTCCATCAGTAGATGAATGGATAAAGAATATGTGGTACATATACACAATGGAATATTATTCAGCCATAAGAAGAAAACAAATCCTACCATTTGCAACAACATGGATGGAACTAGAGGGTATTATGCTCAGTGAAATAAGACAGGTGGAGAAAGACAAGTATCAAATGATTTCTCTCATCTGTAAAGTATAACAACAAAGCAAAAACTGAAGGAACAAAACAGCAGCAGACTCACAGAACCCAAGAATGGACTAACAGTTACCAATGGGAAAGGGACTGGGGAGGGTGGGTGGAAAGGGAGGGATAAGAGGGAAAATGGGGCATTATGATTAGCATGTATAATGCGGCGGGAGCATGGGGAGGGCTGTACAACACAGAGAAGACTAGTGATTTTACAGCATCTTACTACGCTGATGGTCAGTGACTGTAATGGGGTATGTGGGGGGGACTTGATAATGGGGGGAATCTAGTAACCACAGTGTTGCTCATGTGATTGTGTATTAATGATACCATAATAAAAAAAAGAGGAAGAGACACCAGTGGTCTCTTTCTCTCATTCCTTCTCTCACCAACCCTCTCTCATACATATTAAGGCAGCCATCTACAAATCAGGAGGAGAGCTCTCACCAGGAACTCAATTGACTGGCACTTTGATCTTAGACTTCTACCCTCAGAACTGTGAGAAAATAAATGTCCATTGTTTAAGCCATCCAGTCCATGGTATTCTGTTATAGCAGCTGGAACACACTAAGACAAATACAAACTTATCAAAACTTACTCAAGAAAAAAATAAATAACTTGAAAAGTACCATATATGTTAAAGAGATAGAACTAATAGTAAAAAATTTTTCAAAAAAGAAAACAACTGGCTCAGATAGTTTCATTCATGAATTCTATCAAACATTTAAGAAAGAAGTATTACCAATTCTACACATTCTCTTCCAGAAAATAGAACAGGAACACTTCCCAACTTATTTTATGAGGTCATCATTACCCTAATACTAAATCTAGACAAAGACAATAAAAGAAAGAAAATTACAGATGAGTATTACATGAACATAGGCTTGAAAATCCTTGCCAGAATATTAACAAATTGAATTCAACAATACATAAAGAGAATAAATACATCAAAACCAAGTAGGGTTCATCTGAGGTATACAAAGCTCCTTCAACATTAAAAACCCAATCTGTATAATTCACTATATGAACAGACTTAAGAAACACCACATTATCATCTCATTAGGTTCAGAAAAAATTACCACAATTCAATACCCATTTATTATTTTTTAAAATCTCAAAGAATTAGAAATAGAAAGGACTTACTTAACCCAACAAAGCGTATACATGGAAACATACAATGAGTATCATACTTAATGTCAAGAAACTGAATGCTTCTCTCTGAAGATAAGAAACAAGACAAGGATCTCCTTTTCTCACCACTCTTATTCAACATTGTCCTGGAAATCCTAAATAGTGCAAGAAAGCAAGAAAAATAAATAAAAGACATGCAGATTGGAAAGGAGGAAATTAAACTTTTTTTCACAAATGATATTTTCTATATAGAATTCCCCAAAGATTCTACAAAAAAAAAAAACAGGTTTAATGAGGTTGCATAATACAGGGCCAATATACAAAAAAAATAATTCTTTACTATATAACAGCAACTGACAGTTGGGATTTGAAATTAAGAAAACAATTTACAATAAAACCAAAAAATAAATACTTAGGTTAAGTACACACACACACACACACACACACACACACACACACACACACACATATATATATATGCATAATCTGTATGCAGAAGATTATAAAACACTGATCAAAGACAAGAAAGAACTAAATGATTGCGAAGAAATTCCATGATAATGGGTTAGAAGACTCAGTATTGTTAAGATGTGAATTCTCAATATGATCTATAGATTCAATGAAATCACACTCAAAATCCCAGCAAGCTTTTTTTGTAGATATCAACAAACTGATGATGAAGTGAATGTAGACAGGCAAACATACCGGAATAGCCAATACAATTTTGTTTAAAAAAAAAACATAGTCAAAGGACTCAAATCACCTAATTTCAGGACTTACTGTAAAGCTATAGTAATCAAGACAATCTGGTGTAGGGAAAAGATCAGTGGCATATAGATCAGTGGAACAAAGTAAAGAGCCTAGAAATAGACTCATAAAAATATAATCAGCTGATTTTTGACAGAAGTAAAAGGTCAATTCAATCCAGAAAGGATCATTTTTTTTTCCAAAAACTAGTGCTAGAACAATTAGATATCCAATATGCAACAAAACAAAACCTTGATGCCTACTTCATATTTTGTGTAAAAATTAACTCACAGTTGATGCAGCCACCTTGGAAAGCAGTATGGAGGTTCTTCAGAAAACTAAAAATTGAAATGCCATATGACCCAATAATTCCACTTCTGGAAATTTACCAAAGAAAACAAAAATCCCTGATTTGAAAAGATATTTGCACCCCTACGTTTATTGCTGCATTATTTACAATAGCCAAGCTATAGAAGCAACCAAAGCATCCATCAATAGCTGAATGGATAAAGAAGATGTGGTACATATACACAATGGGATATTACTCAGCCATAAAGAAGAAAGAGATCCTGATAATTCGAACAACATGGATGAACCAAAGGGTATTCTGCTCAGTGAAATAAGCCAGGTGGAGAAAGACAAATACCATATTTCACTTATTTGTGGAATCTAAAAACAAAATGAACAAAATAGCAGTAGACTCAGAGACACTGAGAAGTGACTGGAGGTTACCATGGGGGAGGGTTTGGGGTGTGTAAGAGGGATAAAAGACACAAAATCTCAATCATAATATAAGCTGGTCACAAGGATGGAAGTAGAGCATGGAGAATATAGTCAATGATTCTGTAACATCTTCCTATGTTGACAGATAGTAACTGCACTGGTTGGGGTGAGGATTTAATAATGCGGGTAACATAAACAACTGCATCGTATACTTGAAACTAATATAAAATTATATATCAACTAAACTTCAATAAAAAAACAAAGTAAAAAAAATTAACTCAAAGGTGATCATGGCTTAAATATAAAATGCAAACAGGAGAAAATGTTTACCTTAGGTTAAGCAAAACATTCTTAGATACAACTTCAAAAGCAAAATCCATAAAGGAAAAAATGATAAATAGAATGGTATCAAAATTCATAACTTTTTCTCTGTGACATACATTGTTGAAATAATAAAATGAAGAGGCATGGAGTTGGAAAATCTACTTGCAAAAAACATATCTGAGAAAAGAGTTGTATGTGAAATATATAAAGACCTCTTAAAATTTAACAAAAAGGAAACAACCCAATTTTTGAAAGCATGGAAAGATCTGAAGAGACAGTTCACCAAAGAAGATATAAGTACGGCAAATAAACATGGAAAGATGCTCAACATCATTTTCATTACGTAAATGCAAATTAAAGCCACAATGAGGTACCATTACACATCTATCAGAATGACTAAAATCCAAAAAAGCTGACAATACTAAATGCTACCAAGGATGCAGAGCAGCAGAAACTGCTATTCATTGCTGGTGATAATGCAAAAAATGGAACAGCCACTTGAAGACATTTTGGCAATTTCTTATAAAGTTAACATGGACTTGTCAGCCATTGACCTCCTAGGTATTTACCCAACTGATTTGTAACTCTGTCCACAGCAAAAACCCACACATGAATCACAGCTTTATTTCTAATCATCAAAAATGGAAAGTGACAAAGATATCATTTGATAGATTAATTAATATATAAACTTTAGTGCATCCATACAGTTGAATATTATTCAGCAATAAAAAGGGATCTATTAATTCAGACAACAACATGAATCTTAAATGTAGTGGCAATGGCTCCTCATTTGAAAAAAACTCCATAGAACCTTACAGCAAAAAGTGAAAATGTATAGAAATTAAAAAAAATTCAACCAGAAAGTAAGTTACTAGGATGAAATGCAGCCCGTAACAAATATGACTATTACAAATATGTAACATAATCCATTGAATGGAATGGTGAAGGTGGTGGCATAAATAACATTAGAAAGAATGTTTTGACTGGAAACCTTACAGCTAAAAACAAGGAACTGTATAAGCACTACACTCTAATTGGTAAAGTTGTTTCTTACATGGGTGCAGATTTACAATTCTGTAACTGTTATATATGTGTACTGGGAGTGAATATATAAGAGCATGGAAGATGGTGGGAGCTAGGTTAACAAATAAACATAAAGGGAATGCTAGAATGAATCATGTGGTACTGGATTACAGTTGGAGACATCATTATGAACTCATGTTTAGCTTAATACAGATACAGATGGATACATGGGGAAATAATTTTAGAAATGTTTTACACATGGATTAGTATATTTCCAGCCCTGTCCACCGAGAAGGCCTAGAAGCAATGACACCCAGTAGCAATGAGCATACTCAGTGACCAGATCTTGGTTTCTGAAACTATTCTGCAATAAAAGGAACCAAGGACTCCTCAGAGAAATGGATGATTCTAGGGCTGGGTCAGGGAAAATACTAGATGAGCCAGAAGAATCTCGAAGTGCAGAAAGTAAGGAAGTCCCCCATATCCCCCTCCCAAAAAAAGGATGAGACAATGTTAAAGAGTTTCCAATGGCCAAAGCTGGAACAATTTTTTTTTTGAGAGGGCATCTCTCATATTTATTGATCAAATGGTTGTTAACAACAATAAAATACTCTATAGGGGAGTCAATGCACAATCTTTAATCAACCTCAAGCCTAATTCTCAATCGTCTCCAATCTTCTGAAGCATAATGAACAAGTTCTTACAGGGTGAAGAAGTTCTTACATAGTGAATAAGTTCTTACATGGTGAACAGTGCAAGGGCAGTCATCACAGAAACTTTCAGTTTTGATCATGCATCATGAACTATAAACAATCAAGTCAGATATGATTGTTCGTTTGATTTTTATACTTGATTTATATGTGAATCCCACATTTCTCCCTTATTATTATTATTATTATTATTTTTAATAAAAAGCTGAAGTGGTAGGTAGATGCAAGATAAAGGTAGAAAACATAATTTAGTGCTGTAAGAGTGCAAATGTAGATGATCAGGTTTGTGCCTACAGACTAAGTATTAATCCAAGCTAGACAAGGGCAATAAAACATCCACGGATGCAGAAGATTTCTCTCAAAACGGGGGTGAGGTTCTAAGCCTCACCTCTGTTGATCCCCAATTTCTCACCTGATGGCCCCCCTTGCGACTGTGCCTGTCTTAGGTTGTTCCTCCCTTGAGGAATCTTACCTGTCTCTGGCTAACCAGTCATTTTCCGGGGCTATACAGGGAAATGTAAAGTTGGTAAGTGAGAGAGAAGCAATATTCTTTGAAAAGGTTACAAAGCTGGAAAAATTTGAGCAAGAAACTGAATAACACAGTATTGGGTTATAGCCTAAAATACAAAATAAATATCCATGAGTCCATGCTGATATAAATAAATGATTTAACAAATGAATAAATGGAGAGAATGAGACAAATCTTCCAAATTCCAAATACTTTATGTGATATCCCCCCAACCTCCACTATAGAGGTGGGTCTTAACTCCATAGTTCTGAGGAAGGCATCAGACAAACCCAAATTGGGGAACATTCTAACAAAAATGCCTGGCCAGTACCTCTCAAAACAGTCAAGGTCATCAAAAACAAGGAAAGTCACAGCCCAGAGGATCCTGGGACTGAAAGTAATGTGGGTCCTGGATGGGATCCTGGAACAGAAAAAGGGCATTATGGAAAATTAATAAAATTCAAATAAAACTATGGGATTTGATCAATAAATAATGCATCAATATTTGTTAGTTGTGACTAATGTAAATTGTAATGTAAGATATTAATAGGCAAACAGGATGAGGGCCATGTGGGAACTCATTGTATTTGCAACTTTTCTGTAGATCTAAAGCCATTCTAAAAATTTAAACAAGTTTAAGACAGGGAATTGGAGAAGATAATGGAAACTTCAAGCTGTAAGTTTCACTATGAAAGGTAATATAAATGAGATGGGGTGGCAATGAGAGGGGTACATACAGTGAAGGACAATACTGGTTTAAGATGGGAGATGTTACAATGTGTTTGCTGATAAGAATGATGGAGTAAGGAGGGAAAATTTGATGTTGCAAAAGTGGGGGATAGAGCAATTTCAGAAGTGTAGTACCTGGCTAGGAGAAAAGAGATAGGATCTAATTAATTAATGGAAGTGTTGGCCTTGGTTAAGAGCACAGATATTTCAGCCATAGTAACAGGAAAGAAGGTAGAACATATGGGTACAGATGTGGGTAAGTGGGTGGATGTGGAGCATGAACTTATGGAGGTTCTCTTCTAATTGCTTCCATATTCTCTTTGAAGGAATAAACCGTCATCAGTTGGGAGTGGGAAGGCAGAGATGTTGGCAGTTTGAGTACACAAGGGGACAGTGTGAAATATTCTTCTTGGAGAGACTGATTTAAAAAAATTATGCAAGCAGACTCTCTTGTCCACTCCTGGCGTGAGCCGGGAGCTCTGTCCTTTCACTTTATCTCCAAATAAAAGCCTGTACTTTGCTCTCCTACCTTGGCTGTTTGTGAAGCTCATTCTTCGGCTCCGCAAACAAGAACCCTGGCATCATCTTTGGGGGCTCGTCTGGGATATTTCGGAAGTGAGTATCGGCATCTAAGCCTGCCTTTTCTTTTGCTGTCCTTATAGAAGGAAGCCGTCTGTGGCACACAAAATTGGGCGCTTGTCAGCCACTTAAATGGGACTAGCCTGGCTGCCGATCTCAAAGTCTCAAGCGACAGCTTCCCCTGCATCTCCCTCAGTGGATCCCCCGTCTCCCTTGGGAGCCGGGAATGTCAGCTGAGTGGAGGCCAGGATTCCCTTTCAGAGGCATCTCCTCGGATGCGAGGGACTGAGGAAAGCCATGGGCAACTGCGAGAGTCTAGGCTGAGGGTGCACTTCAGCAGCTTCTCAAAGGCCCGTGTGTCTGGAATCAGAGCCGACAGCCCGACTGGGTATCTGTGAGGAGTGTCTCTGTCTCTGCCTCTGATTTCCAGCCTGCTTCTTCAGGCCACCCTGGCCTCTGAGTGAGGCAGGGGACATCCCTAACTCACGGAACCCAATGCTCACCACCGCAAGGTAGGAGATCCACACTCCGCTCTTATTCCTAACTAAATGCTGTACTTTTTATCTCATAAAAATGTGTCTGGGCACCCGTTAGCCACTTAAAAGACGATTAGCGTCGGCTACCAGTCTTAAGTCTCAGGTGAAAGGTTTCCCGGTGGCTGCTGCTCCTTGATCCCCCGCCTGCAGACGGACAGGAATGTCGGGGAGTGGCTAGCCGATTTCCTACTTTCCTATCCTAATCTGCGGACTCCGAGGGCAGACTGGACTAGTAGACAGTGGTCCTTGGATCTCGGCTCCGGCCGATTGACCCGACGGCACTGAGTGAACCTCCGGCTAGGCTGCTGCCTATGCGAGAGTCGCAGATGACCCCCGACCTCTTGTCTCAGTGATCAGATTTGTTATAGTGGGTGACTGGTGAGATAATTTCCAGACAGTGGCAGAAACTGGTGTTTGAGAGTATAGACTCCTCCCCGTAAATGTCCGTGGCAGCCCCTGAATTTTATTTCTAGCCTTAGCAAAAAGCTCCCTTGCTCCCCATTCAAAGCAGTCCTCTTAGGCCTGCGCCACTTTCTCCTGTGTAATGTAAATGATGTCTGTAAAGTAATCAAGCTGAAACCTGAGACCAACATGTAAATGGCTCTATTCTGTTGATCTCCTTTCCTTAGAGGCAGTCGTCCTGAGGCTAGGCATTTCCTTTTTTGCAGCTCCAGGAAAGCAAAACAGGCTTGTGACTTAGATCAGGGCTCCAGCAGCAAGAAGTCACACAGTCCTGGCACTTATCAGACAGGCAGGGAGCGCTCAAGGAAAGCTCCTGCAGAGAAAACTAGGGAAACTCCCAAAAGGTGTAAGTAGGAGTACACTGGTAAGGCTCCACTAAATCCAGAGCTCCAAGGCGACTCTTGCTTAGCGGGAAGGCAAGAGGGGAATCAAGGCAAGGTGCAGGCCACGCTGGTAAGGAGTGGTTAAATCCAGTAGGCCTGGCAGAGGGGGTGATTGACCACCATCACCTAAGCTCCAAGGTGAGGGGACGCCCTCACAGAGAGGCTGACCAGGTGTCGCACACCTGTCTCTCTCTCTTTCAGATGGGAGCATCCTCTTCAAGGTTAAAGGCAGACACACCTCTGGCATGCATTCTGAGGAACTGGGAGCAATTTTGATCCCCAGACCCTGAAAAATAAGAAATGTCTTATCTTCTGCACACAAACCTGGCCTCAATACAAACTCTCTAATGGAGAGGCTTGGCCCTTGAGAGAAATACATAATAAGGTTATGCAGCTATATTTATTTTAATGCAAGAAAGGAAAATAGTCAAAAGTCCCATGGACTACAATATGGAACTAGTTTTCTAAATTATTTTGGTAGAAATCTATTCTACTTATTGGGTTCATTATCTTCAAAAATTGAGAGGTTTTTAAACTAGATTCCCTGAAACAGAAGAAATTAATCTTCTGCAATACAGCCTGGCTTTAAATGACTGGAGGTAGAATTGTGCTTGCATTTCATTTCCAGCCACCTGGAGACACACAGTCCCTATGAGTTCAGAGCCTTCATTGGCCCTGTTAGTCTGGGGCCATCTAAACCATAACCCCGTTATATAAACTGCTTGCCTATAGAGTATATTCTTGAAAACTGAGATACTTTTAGCCAAATAAGCTAAAAGGAAAGGCAATTGAATATCAGTAACTCAAGTCTCTGTGTCAGTTTATCTGTCTGTGTATATGTTCTTTTTATGAAGAGTGTTGCTAACTGTAGTCATTATGTCTCAGTCTGTTTGTTTGTGTGTCTAAGCATGTAGATCAAAGATTTTTCTACCTCCAGATGGTATTAATGAAATTGATTTAAAGACAAGCGCTCGTGAAAATTGGGCACTCTAAAACTTCCAGAGGATAAATCTTTCAAGAATAAAATGCTTAGAGGCTTGACTTTGTCTAATATTCAGTAAAAGTTTTGTAAGTAGTCTAGCATAGTTGTTAAGAATGAGTAAACTAAATGTAGCAAGTGAACTTCTTAATAATAATTGTCTGTTACATTGTGTATACCTACCTACAGCCTGAAAATCTTTGTGGTAACCTAAAACCTTAAAAGTTTTGCTAAGTTAATTGAGAGATTGTACTGTAAAGCTCATAGTTACAGAAATTATAAAATGTTTATAAATTTGTCAATCTAAAGAATGCTAGTGTAACAGTTTACAATAGCCTATTTCTCAGTGCTTACTAAACATTAAGGTACCTAATAGTTTTAAGTTCTAATAGTTAACTCTGATATTTTCTGGAGGGCCCCTGGAACATATCAGAAGAATTTTTTCTCATTAGAGGAAGGATTTGGCTAATTTGGCTTATTTATCTGATACATATTTACCTGGAAAGCACTGTCAAAGAGAATGATGCTAAACTTTGTTACTGAATGTTTTGTGTTACAGAAATGCCTGAATTTCCTTATGTCAACTGTCTTACAGTAAGCTCTCATGAGATCTTTAAACTTTGTCATTTGTAAGTCTTTTGTCATTTATAGTCACTGTTTTATTACTCCTAAGCTAGTAAAGAAATAGATTTCAGCAGAACAGGTATTGGTTATCTAAGATTAAGTGAACTAAGGAAGATGATTTTGTGGCTTTTTGTTTCAAATGTTGCTGATAAAGTGCTTAAAGCTTTTTCTCTTAAGGTGACTGACAACAGTTTCATAAATAACAATACCTTTATAAGCAGAATTGAAACATTTATCTTTCTCTCTACCTGACCCCTCAAGAATTTAAAAGCTTTCAGTATTTTTATATTTCATGGCAGTATGTTTATTTGCATAAATTCAATAAGAACCTGCTTTCCTTGTAAGAGGACCAATTAAAAACACAGATTATACTACCAAGGCTTTGACTAGAATGTCATACCTGAGAGACACGTGCATAAAGCTCAGATATGAACAGCTTTAAGGAACTAAGGTTGACTTTATAGAGCTAACAAAGCCCCTTGGAAGAACTGGCCTGGTACCTTGCTACAGAGTTCCCAGCAGCCTTACCAGGTGAGTAAGGAAGGTCACTTCCTGCAAGAGCAGGAACCTCAAGATGTCTTGGGGACCTCGAGAAGAAAAGAATTCACCCAAATCTACAGGTACTGCAGGCAAAACCTGATGGCAAGTCTTACTTGGCTTTCTGGCCTCTATAGGCCTTTAAAAGTTCAATCTGAAATTCCTTATAAAAAGTTCCAGCAAAGCACATTTAAAAGAGCCTATGTAATCAATTGCTCTTCTTGCTGCACTTATGCAAATAATAAAGCCAAGTGTTAATTATTTTCTTAATCTGGTTACTTCTAATAAAAATGAGGGTGATTTTAGAGAAAAGTATTGTTTCAGTAATGCAGCCTTGTCCATACTAAATCCTAGTACTAGTCACTGAGACATAAACTAGATTTGAAATTCTAGCTTCTTCAAAATATCTGGCTATGATTTCCCAGAGGTTTTAGTTTTCTCCTATCATTTCAATTAAAGTTTTACTATGTCTAGTTCTCATATTCAACCATGCATTCTTAGTCTCATCAAGTTTGTCCTTCCAAAATGGAAAATCCAACTCCAGATATTGCTACTTAATTTAATAACATGATTTGTTCTATCTTGTCTAGAAGCCACAAAACTGCAAATAGTAATAGAAATGGAACCTTGAATAGAAGTGCCCATCTTCCGAGGCCCTCTCAACCAACCATTGATGGAGACCTAGCTGCACCATTTACTGCACCCCCTCTCAGCATGAAGCAGCCAGAGCGGTCATCGCCCCCTTTCCCTAGCAGCAGCTAGAGTCTCTATCTCTAGAGGGGGGAATAAGACAGGGACCGTGGATGTAGTCAGAGTAGGGTGAGGGCCTCCAGAGGGGACAGAGCGGGATATTTGCAGTCAGAGCAATGTAACTACATGCAAGGAAAGCCCCTTACTAAAACTCTATGTTAAACATTGAGCTCTAGAATCATTCTCCAGTGAGATCAGTTGATGTTCCCCAGATAAAGAAGGGTAACACATGTTTTATTACGCTAATCATTTGTAACCATGTGTAAGATTCACTTTAGCATACTAAAAGGCCCAGGCCTATGTGCTGTCTTTCCTCTTTCAGATCTGAGGAGGTGATTCTGCAAACTGAGCAACTAACTTAGCATGCACACCCAGCTGTAAACTGCATAGTAAAAAGCAGGAAGAGTTCCATCTTGAAGATAAGATTTTAACACCCAGGAAGTTCAAGAGGCAAGATTCTTTAGCAAGTAGACAATACCTCAGCCCACCTTGGGGGCTGGGCAGGCAGCCTTTTGATATGCTCCCAGACCAAGGTGCCCATGTCCCAGAGAGAAATCAAGGCAGGAAATTCCTTACAGTTAAGTTAATTTTTAATATTCAGGGACCACTTAACAAGTCCCCACCCCTAAGTTTTTTCATATTCTCAAAATCCTCAACTGCCTATAAATCCCCCTAGACAACGCACCAACGACAGACTCTCTTGTCCCCTCCTGGCGTGAGCCAGGAGCTCTGTCCTTTCACTTTATCTCCAAATAAAAGCCTGTACCTTGCTCTCCTAAAAAAAAAAAAATTATGCAAGAATTGTTTGGCAGTGTTGAATAGTCATTTGAGATTTTTGATGATGATTTTAAAATGAAAGTAGCTAATGCAGTTTAAAAAATTTTCTCTCGCAATGTTCAGCTACTTGGCTTCAGGGACAGAGGAGGTGGAGACTTGAGTTTGTGAGTGTTGGGGCTTTGGCAGAGGGAGAGAGCAATCTGAAATGAGGGTTGGTGGTACTTAATCACTTTTATCACTTCAAGGTCATGATTCTCAATATTTTTAGGTTATGGATCCCGAAGAAATTCTGTTGAAAACTATGGATCCTCTCTGTTGAAAAATGCAGGGTTACTCACACTCATACACACACACACAATTGATCCTAGGACATGAACTCCAACTTTAGGTGACCACCAAATAAATAGCCCCATTCCACAGTATCAGCAGTTGTTATATCAGAGACTTCCAACTAACTTCAGGAAACTGGATTTTTAACCATTCAATTGGTATATGCCTTGAAGGCACAGATGCTTTTATAAAGCATGAATGTCATACAAAATGACTCCATGTAAACCAACTGTTAACTCATAACTAGATTATACAGATACATGGAGACGATTCCATACTGGTCCACTCTGCTTCTCTCCTACAAACCCAAGGATGGGTGACACTTTTCTGTTTCTATACATGTCTCATGATTTTTTTGTTGAAAACCTGGACATTTTAGATAGTTTGGAAACTGATATCTGACCTCCCCAGGGAGATTGTTGCTGTATTTTTGTGTGTTTGTTTACTGACGCCTGGAGTAACTTTGTGGAAATCTGTCTCCCCTGCAATATGTAGCCACTGATGTTGCTGATAAGGTTCTATTTTTACTTTTTGTTTTTAACTGTGGATTCCTAAGTATCACACTGGGATCAGCATAGCTCAGTGATTTTCAACTGGCAGAAAGTTTGCCCTCCAGGTGACACTTGGCAATGTCTGGAGGAGGTTGCTTCTGGCATCATGTGTGTGTCAAGTAGGGATGCTCCTAAGCACCATAAAATGCACATGACTTCCAACAAAAAATTTATCTCACCCTAATTGTCCATAGTGCCAAGGTTGATAAACTTTGGATTAGCTTAGTGGCCAGCCAACAGTTGGTCAGAGGTTATGCTTAAAAACCACAAGCCAGGAGGAACACAGGAAGATGGCGGCATGAGTAGTTCAGAGGAAATCTCCTCCCCAAAACATAGATATTTATGAAAATACAATAAATACAACTATTCTTAAAGAGACACCAGTGGATTCAGTACAACAGCCAGGATACATCTACATCTGTGAGAACTCAAAATCACACGAAGGGGGTAAGATACAAGCCATGGCCAGGTGGGACCTGAATGCTCCCCTACCCCAGAACCAGGCAGGAAGAAAGGAGTCAGAACGGGGAGGGAGTGAAAGCCCAGGACTGCTAAACAACCAGCTCTAGAAATCTGCACCCGGAGCGCAGACACAAGGTGCACGGGGTGCTAGATATTAGAGAAATGGAAAAGCAAAACCTGTGGGCATGTCCCCACAACTGGTGCCCCTGAGACAAAAGAAAAGTGAGTGCTTTCTGCCAGGCTTAAAGAGACAGGGACCCCATAGCTGGACGAAGTTGTCCCGGCACACTTAGCCAACAGCTGGGAATCCCGGGGAACCTTAGGCGCCCAAAACCCTGGGGTGGCAGCACAGCTCTGCAGCCCCTCACAACACTAAGCAACCTGCCAGTCGTTCCTCCAACTGACGCGGACCCTGACACATCGGCCCAGTAGCGGGAGAGTGGCAACGCGTGCCAGGGGCAGCAGTGCTGGAAGGGACTGGCAGTGAATCGTGTGCACCAACAGTGCCAGAGGGGACCAGGAGAGGCTTGTGTGAGCCCACAGAGGCAGCGACCGAACAGCCCAGGTGTGGCTCGCACGCATTTGTGGCAGTGGAGTCAGAGGAGTAAGGGGAGGTCCGTGTGGGAGAGCCCTGCGTGCACCTGCAGCAGAGCCAGAGGGAACAGGCGTGCTCTCAGCAGCCGACCAGAATCCCAGCCCAATGGACAGCCTCCCAGGCCAGACCCAAAGGTCGCTGCTCCTACACAGCTGCCCGGCAGGGATGCTGCTATTGCAGAGGAACGCACCTGGCATGCCTGCCACTCCCCGCAGGGCTCTGTGCTGATATGTTGGAGACCCCACCCACAGCAGCTTAGGGGATTAACCCCGTGGCTGCTGCAGGAGTGTAGGTAACTGGCAAAGGCAGCAGAGAAGGGCAAGGCATCCAGCAAGCAGGAAAGGACTTTCTTCTCCCAGCTGACACACCCGCAACATGACTAGAGCCACCGCTATCAACACGAAAAGGCAAAAAAATTTAGTTCAGTCCAAAATAGTTCAGACAACCCCTGAGAGAGGATCTGCAGAGACAGACCTAACCAGTCTCCCTGAAAAAGAATTCAAAATAAAAATCATAAACATGCTGACTGAGCTGCAGAGAAATATACAAGAGCTAAGGGATGACGTCCAGAGGGAGATTACAGAAATGAAACAATCTCTGGAAGGATTTATAAGCAGAATGGATAAGATGCAAGAGGCCATTGATGGAATAGAAACCAGAGAACAGGAACGCATAGAAGCTGATGCAGAGAGAGATAAAAGGATCTCCAGGAATGAAACAATATTAAGAGAACTGTGTGACCAATCCTAAAGGAACAATATCTGCATTATAGGGGTACCAGAAGAAGAAGAGAGAGAAAAAGGGATAGAAAGTGTCTCTGATGAAATAATTGCTGAGAATTTCCCCAAACTGGGGGAGGAAATAGTTGTTCAGACTATGGAAGCACACAGAACTCCCAACAGAATAGACCCAAAGAGGACAACACCAAGACACATAATAATTAAAATGGCAAAGATCAAAGACAAGGACAGAGTATTAAAGGCAGCCAGAGAGAGAAAAAAGTTCACCTACAAAGGAAAACCCATCAGACTATCATCAGACTTCTCAAGAGAAAACTTACAGACCAGAAGAGAATGACATGATATATATAATGCAATTAAACAGAAGGGCCTTGAACCAAGGATACTGTATCCAGCACGATTATCATTTAAATATGAAGGAGGGATTAAAAAATTCCCAGACAAGCAAAAGTTGAAGGAATTTGCCTCCCACAAACCACCTCTACAAGCTATTTTAGAGGGACTGCTCTAGATGGGGCATTCCTAAAAAGAGCACAAAACAAAACACCCAACATATGAAGAATGGAGGAAGAGGAATAAGAAGGGAGAGAAACAAAGAACCATCAGACCACGTTTATAATAGCTCAACAAGCAAGTTAAGTTAGACAGTAAGATAGTAAAGAAGCTAACCCTGAACCTTTGGTAACCACAAACTTAAAACCTGCAATGGCAATAAGTACATATCTCTCAATAATCACCCTAAATGTAAATGGACTGAATGCACCAATCAAAAGACAGAGAGTAATAGAATGGACAAAAAAGGAAGACCCATCTATATGCTGCTTACAAGAGACTGACCTCAAACCCAAAGACATGCACAGATTAAAAGTCAAAGGAGGGAAAAAGATATTTCATGCAAACAACAGAGAGAAAAAAGCAGGTATTGCAATCCTAGTACCAGACAAAATAGACTTCAAAACAAAGAAAGTAACAAGAGATAAAGAAGGACATTACATAATGATAAAGGGCTCAGTCCAATAAGAGGATATAACCATTATAAACATATATACTCCCAATACAGGAGCACCAATATATGTGAGAGAAATACTAACAGAATTAAAGGAGGAAATAGAATGCAATGTATACATTTTGGGAGACTTTAACACACCACGCACTCCAAAGGACAGATCCACCAGAGAGAAAATAAGTAAGGACCCAGAGGCACTGAATAACACACTAGAACAGATGGACCTAATAGATATCTATAGAACTCTACATCCAAAAACAACAGGATACACATTCTTTTCAAGTGCACGTGGAACATTCTCCAGAATAGACCACATACTAGGCCACAAAAGAGCCTCAGTAAATTCAAACAGATTGAAATCCTACCAACCAACTTTTCAGACTACAAAGGTATAAAACTAGAAATAAATTGTACAATAAAGCAAAATGGCTCACAAGCACATGGAGGCTTAACAACATGCTCCTAAATAATCAATGGATCAATGACCAAATTAAAATGGAGATCCAGCAATATATGGAAACAAATGACAACAAAAACACAAAGCCCCAACTTCTGTGGGACGCAGCAAAAGAAGTCTTAAGAGGAAAGTATATAGCAATCCAGGCATATTTAAAGAAGGAAGAACAATCCCTAATGAATAGTCTAATGTCACAATTCTCGAAATTGGAAAAACAAGAACAAATGAGGCCTAAGGTCAGCAGACGGAGGGACATAATAAAGATGAGAGAAGAAATAAATAAAATTGAGAAGAATAAAACAATAGAAAAAAATCAATGAAACCAAGAGCTGGTTCTTCGAGAAAATTAGCAAAACAGATAAGCCTCTAGCCAAACTTATTAAGAGAAAAAGAGAGTCAACACACATCAACAAAATCAGAAAAGAGAAAGGAAAAATCACAACAGACCCCACAGAAATACAAAGAATTATTAGAGAATACTATGAAAACCTATATGCTAACAAGCTGGAAAACCTAGGAGAAATGGACAACCTCCTAGAAAAATACAACCTTCCAAGTCTGACCCAGAAAGAAACAGAAAATCTAAACATACCAATTGCCAGCAATGAAATTGAAGCAGTAATCAAAAAACTACCCACAAACAAAATCCCCGGGCCAGATGGATTTACCTCAGAATTTTATCAGACATAAAGAGAAGACATAATACCCATTCTCCTTAAAGTTTTCCAAAAAATAGTAGAGGGGGGAATACTTCCAAACTCACTCTATGAAGTCAACATCACCCTAATACCAAAACCAGGCAAAGACCCCACCAAATAAGAAAACTATAGACCAATATCCCTGATGAACATAGATGCAAAAATACTCAACAAAATATTAGCAAACCGAATTCAAAAATACATCAAAAGGATCATACACCATGACCAAGTGGGATTCATCCCAGGGATGCAAGGATGGTACAGCATTCAAAAATCCATCAACATCACCCACCACATCAACAAAAAGAAGGACAAAAACCACATGACCATATCCATAGATGCTGAAAAAGCATTCAACAACATTCAACATCCATTCATGATAAAAACTCTCAGCAAAAGGCAAACACTTCAACATAATAAAGGCCATATATGATAAACCCACAGCTAACATCATACTGAACAGCGAGAGGCTGAAAGGTTTTCCTCTGAGATCAGGAACAAGACAGGGATGCCCACTCTCCCCACTCTTATTCAAATAGTACTGGAGTTCCTAGCCATGGCAATTAGAAAAAACAAAGAAATACAAGAAATCCAGATTGGTAAAGAAGATGTCAAACTGTCACTATTTGCAGATGACATGATATTGTACATAAAATACCCTAAAGACTCCACTCTTTAGGAGGGACATAATAAATATTAGAGCAGAAATAAATAATATCAAGAAGAATGAAACAGTAGAATCAATGAAAGCAAGAGCTGGTTCTTTGAGAAAATAAACAAGTAGATAAACCCCTTGCCAGACTTATCAAGAAAAAAAAGAGTGCCTACACACATAAACAAAATCAGAAATGAGAAAGGGAAAATCACTATGGACAACACAGAAATACAAAGAATTATGAGAGAATACTATGAAATATTGTATGCTAACAACTGGATAACCTAGAAGAAATGGACAACTTTCTCGAAAAATACAACCTTCCAAGGCTGAGCCAGGAAGAAACAGAAAATCTGAAGAGACCAATTACCAGCAAGCAAATTGAATTGGTAGTCAAAAAACCACCTAAGAACAAAACTCCTGGACCAGATGGTTTCACTTCAGAATTTTATGAAACATTTAGTGGAGACCTAATACCCATCCTCCTCAAAGTTTTCCAAAAAGTAGAAGAGGAGGGAACACTCCCAAACTCATTCTATGAGGCCAACATCACTCTAATACCAAAACTAGGCAAAGACACCACAAAAGAAGAAAATTAGAAACCAGTATCTGTCCCGACCCGCAGGACAGTCAACGGGGGTCGACGACCTGGAGGAGAGAATGAAGGGGCAAGGGACACAAAGAACGGACAGCAAGACAGGATATCTGATCAAGCTGACACAGTTTATTGTTTGCAGGCTCAATTTATACAGGTAGCGAGGAAGGGGTGGGTCAGAAGGTGATTGGGCCTTAGGTGGTGCCGGCGGGAAGGTGCAGAGGGGTGATTGAGCCTTGGCTGGCACCGCCGGGAGCAGAGGACCCAGAAGAGAAGCAGGGAGTTCGCCATCTTGTGGGTGGGGGCCCTTGGGAGGGAGGTTTTAAGGGTGGGGCTTTCGTAATCAAGCCTGCCTAAAGGCCCAGAGGGTTTGCTCCCAACATCTTCCCCTTTTTTATTTTATAATAAGAAGACAGTGCCTGTCTTAGGTGCCCAAGGCAGCGACTCTGATCTTACCCGTCATTGGTACTCCCACTCCAATGTGGAAGCCTTGTCTTAGGTTGCCAGAGGCTCTAGGGTGCTTACCCGTCTTTGACTATCCTGTCTCTTTTTTCTCTTTAATAAAACAACCAGTCTAACTCAGACTGGGTCAAGGTAGGTGCCTGTCTTAGGTTGTATGGTTGAAGTAAATCCTTACCCGTCATGGGGCTATAGTCCTCTGTCGACCACTCCCTGTCTTAGGTTGGTATTTAAAATTCAACCATATCTTACCCGTCATTGGCTACCATACTTGACTTTAGATCTTATGATTTACAAGTGGGGGGGGCCATCTGCAATTTCAAATGATGCAGGCCTCTTAAGGCTTGTTGTATGAGTTTCTACATGCTGCAAAGGACACAAGGCCCTAGTAACAGCAACAAAAGCCATAAAATGCTTAGAGTTAAGAGAGGTGTGACAGCGTGCCAGAGACTATTCAGGGGTTCTTTGCACATGCCTTTCATCTGATTTAATATATCAGATGTAGTTTTGGCTGCAAATAAGATAGGATTTAAATGGTTCTGTGGTGACCGGGGATATCATCTAATTGATTTTGGGTAGTTTGAGAAAAATCAGACAAATTGAAACAACACATTCTTGGAAACTGTTCACATCTTACATGCTCTTTTAACAGCAGACAGTCCACAGCAGCACGATTCTGAGGCACTGCAGCTCGCAATTCTCTCAGTTCTTGGTGGAGTTCAGATAATAGAGAAGCAGTCAATTTTGTTGTTTTGCTATATGCGCAGGCCAGCTTAGATATCTCCTTTAGCATTCCAACGACAAGTCCAGGAACCAGCAGGAGGAACGCAGCTGCAACTGCAACAGCAGCAGGACCTCAAAGCTTCAAGTTTTCATCACAGTCAGATGGCAGAGCTCAGAGAAGTCTCTTGTGCTTATATTCAGGATGGTCTATTAGAGCAGGAAGAATGCGTCCCACCCCACAAACACCTTGATAGTGTGGAGAGAGGGCTTGATATGTTTTGTTATTACACAAAAATACTTAACCATTTGGAAGTCTATATCTAGAGGACTATTTTACATTGATTGTAGAATTGCGGTAAGAGGGTACATGAGTATAATTAATACATACACAATCAGTAATTATAGTAGTGCTAACAGGTAAATTTAATTGGGCATCAGGAGTAAGCGTCTTAGGGGGAAGAGTGACATTTCTGTAACATAAAACATTCAGTAATAAAGTTTAGCATTATTCCTTTTGACAGCACTTTTTAGGTAAGTATATATCAGGTAAATAAGCCAAATTAGTCAAATATTTTCTTTGATGAGAAGAAATTCTACTGCTATGTTCCAGGGGCCCTCTGGAAAATATCAGAGTTAATTGAGAGGTAAAAGTACTTTTTTAAATTTGTTCTTGGGAAGTTGTCAAAAGGTTTTAAGGCACTTGCCTAAATAGAATTGTAGTTATTAAATAACACTTATTATTTAACTAGAATGATAATAAGAAAGTTTAAAAGCAAATGCAGAAGGTTACGTAGTTGTTAACACTTAGTCTTTTTAATATTAAGATCTTATTTTCTTAAATACTCAGACAATTCATTAAGACTTTAAGCATAAGAAACTGTTTTAATAAAACAATTAGAGAACCCTTTGCAATCTTTCAATATTAAGAGCAGACTAACAGTTAAAGAATACTTTGTCTTTCCAACTGAAAACAAAACTCCAATTTTGCTGTGTTCTCGATATTAACACTCACTTGCTTTAATTTCACATAGCATGATTATATCTGTAAGGATACAGTAATTTATTCTTCATTTGCCCTATGGTCCCAAGCACATAAGCCAGTGAGAATCATGCCTGGGCTTGCCTGGGGGCTAGCTCAGTCGGTAGAGCATGAGACTCTTAATCTCAGGGTCGTGGGTTCGAGCCCCACATTGGGCGCCAGTTGTCCCGACCCGCAGGACAGTCAACGGGGGTCGACGACCTGGAGGAGAGAATGAAGGGGCAAGGGACACAAAGAACGGACAGCAAGACAGGATATCTGATCAAGCTGACACAGTTTATTGTTTGCAGGCTCAATTTATACAGGTAGCGAGGAAGGGGTGGATCAGAAGGTGATTGGGCCTTAGGTGGTGCTGGCGGGAAGGTGCAGAGGAGTGATTGAGCCTTGGCTGGCGCCGCTGGGAGCGGAGGACCCAGAAGAGAAGCAGGGATTTCGCCATCTTGTGGGTGGGGGCCCTTGGGAGGGAGGTTTTAAGGGTGGGGCTTTCGTAACCAAGCCTGCCTAAAGGCCCAGAGGTTTGCTCCCAACAAGTATCCCTGATGAACATAGATGCAAAAATACTCAACTAAATATTAGCAAACTAAATTTAAAAATACATCAAAAAGATCATCCATTATGATCAAGTGAGATTCATCTCAGGGATGCAAGGAAGGTACAATATTCGAAAATCCATCAACACCATCCACCACATCAACAAAAAGAAGGACGAAACCACATGATCATCTCCATAGATGCTGAAAAAGCATTCGACAAAATTCAACATCCATTCATGATAAAAACTTTGAACAAAAAGCCAAGACATGGATGCAACCTAAGTGTCCATCAGTAGATGAATGGATAAAGAAGAGGTGGCACCTATACACAATGGAATATTATCCAGCCATAAGAAGGAAGCAAATCATACTATTTGCAACAACATGGATGGAGCTATAGGGTATTAAAGAAGTCCCAAATGATTTCACTCATCTGTGGAGTAGAAGAACAAAGAAAAGGCTGAAGGAGCAAAATAGCAGCAGACTCACAGAACCCAAGAATGGACTAACAGTTACCAAAGGAAAAGGGACTGGGGTGGATGGGTGGGAATAGAGGGATAAGGGGAGTGGGGGAAAGGAAAAGGGACATTATGATTAGCACTTATAATGTGTGTGGGGGCACAGAGAGGGCTGTACAACACAGAGAAGACAAGTAATGATTCTAAAGGATCTTACTATGCTGATGGACAGTGACTGTGATGGGGTGTGTGTGGGTGACTTGATAATAGGGAGGGTCTAGTAACCATAATGTTGTTCAAGTAATTGTACATTAATGATATCAAAAAAAATTACATGGAAAAAAATGATGCACCCATTGGTATTATCTACTAGAGTTTAAGATATGCATATACTTTCACCTAACAATAAAACTTCTGTACAGGAATGATCATTCTCAATGGACATCTTACCAGCTCTAGGGAATGCATTGAACATATGCAGGCGGTCTGGTTATCAAAATGACTGCAGAACATTGCTGGTATTTAATGGGACCAGGGCTATTAGGTATTCTGAAATATTCTGGACAGTCTCGGACAATGGAGAATTCTGACTAAATTTTTAATATTACCCTTGACATGCCTATAGATGTAAAAACTTTATGATTACTGGAGCCTAGATCCTAACTCCTTTAGTTATATATAAGCAGGGTATTCTTGCGTGAGTTTAATATACACCGAATTTTCTAATAATACAAGTAAATTGAGAAAAGAGTGATTCTCTCATTCTAAATATACAAAATTATTCATTATTTTAGAAAATCAAGTCACCAATGATTTTTTGGCTGACTACTAAGATACACTGGCCCAGGGGTGACCCCAAGGAAGTCAGTTCTTAAAAAATAAGAATAACAGCAACAAAAACTGAGTAGAGGTATCAGAAGCCACATATTTCAGGGGAGGCCAGAAGGCAATAGAATGGCATATGCAAAATGGTGAATGAAAAAGAAAAAAAAACCTTGTACACCAAGAATTCTATATCCAGCAAAACTTTCCTTCAAAAAAATGAAGGTACAATAAAGAAATTCCACAATACACAGACAGAATTCATTGCTAGCAGACCTACCTTACAAAAAACTACAGGAAGTCCTTAGTCTAAAAGGAAATGACACTAGATGGTAACTTGAATCCACATGAAGAAATAAAGAGCACTAGTAAATTTATTTATGCAGGTAAACAAGAAAGAGAGTGTATATATTTCTTCTTTTCTCTTAAAGAGCAACTATATAAAACAGTAATTTAAAAGCTTCCCTGTGTTACTGGGATTAAACTTTTAATAGTATTACTCCAAAGTATATTATATTAAGTTGACATACACATTGTAATTTCCAGAGCAATCTATAAAAAAGAGTTCAAAATTATAATAAAAACATAAAAATCCAATCACAGTTAATTAAATTTATTACAGTGATTTTAATTATAATAAATGTAAATAAACAGTCCAATCAAAAGACAAAGACTGTGAGACTGGATAAAACAACAGACTCCAAGGATATGCCATCTACTTTAGACACATTTTATATGTGAAGAAATAAGTAGGTTGAAAGAATAAAAGAATGAAAAAATTTATACAATGCAAACAGCAACTGTAAAAGAGTTAGAGTGCTTAGACTTATATGTAATATCAGACCAAATAAACTTTAGTAGAAAATGTTAACAAGAGAAAAAAAAGGACATTTTACAATGATGGAAGGGTTGACTCATCACAAAGACATAACCATTATAAACATACACACATTAACAAAAAAACTCTTCCCAACTCATTCCATGAGATTGGTATCTTACAACAAAGAAGACAAATACATCACAAGAAAAGAAACTTCACTACAGTCCAATGTCCCTAATAAATACAGGTGCAAAAATCCTCAGTAAAATGTTAGCAAACCAAACCCACAAACATATAAGAAAAGATTATATACCATGGCCAAGAAGAATTTATTCTAGGAATGCTTGTTTTAAATATCCAAAAATCAATTAATGTAATACACCATATTACATTAGTTAATCATGTATAGTATACAATACAAGACAAAAAACACATGATCATTTCAATAGATGCAGAAAAAGCACCTGACCAAATCCAACACCCATTCATGACTAAAGAAATCCCAACCAACTAGCAAAAGAAAAAAAACCATACAGCTAAGCATGCTTAATGGTAAAAGACTTTTTTCCCCTAAGATCATAACTAGACAAGTCCTCTAGTCAACATTGATCTGGAGATTCTAGGCAGGAGAGAATTAGGTAAAAAAAATAATGAAAAAGTATCCAAATGGGGGAAAAAGGAAGTAAAATGGTCTTTGACATAATCCTTTATGAGAAAATCCTAAGGAACACACACACACACCACTGCGACCTAATGTTAACCCATACACAAATACACACATACAAATTATTATAACTAATAATTCTATTCAGCAAGGTCACAGGATGCAGAATCAATACACAAAGGTCAACTGTATATCTACATACTTCCATAGAAAATTCAGAAAGTATTATTAAGAAAATAATTCCACAGTATCATCAAAAAGAATAAAATAGGAATAAATTAACAAAAGAAATGAAAGACTTTTACAATGAAAGCTATACAATATTGTTGAAGGAAACTAAGGAATAGTCAAAATAATTTTGAAAAGGAAGAACAAAATTTAAGGACTCACACTTCCCAATTTCAATACTTACTACAAAGCTACATTATTTATAACAGCACTGGACCGACACAAGAATAGAAATAGGCTAATGAAACACAATTGAGAGTCCAGATATAAACCCTTATAACTGTGGTCAACTGACTTTCAAAAAAAGGTTTCAAAGCAATTCAATATGAAAAGGATAGTTTTTTTAAAACAAATAGTGGTGGAAAAACTGGTTATCTTTATACAAAAAGATGAATTTAGACCCCCTATGTCACTCCATGTACAAAAAGTAAGTCAAAATAGATCAGAGATCTAAATGTAAGGGGAAAACCACAATTTTTAGAAGAAAATCTTCATGACCTTGGATTAGGCAAAGAGTTCTTAGATAAAACACCAAAAAGCACAATCCATAAAAGAAAAATGATAAATTGGACTTAATCAAAACTCAAAACCTTTGCCCTTCCAAAGACACTATTAAGAAAATGGAAAGCCAAGCCACTGACTAGGAACAAATATTTTCAAATCATATACCTGATAAGGACTTTTATCTAAAATATATAAAGATCATTTGCATATCAATAATAAGAAGGGAAACTAATTGAAAAATGGCCAACATATTTAATAGACATTTCTCCAAAGGAGACATACAAATGGCCAACAAACAGATGAAGATGTTCATTATTAGTGATTAGGAAAATGCAAATCCAAACCACAATGAGATATTATTAGTTCACACTAATAAAAGCAGCTATAATGTTTTATAAAGGGAAAAGTACAAGTGTATGTGAGGATGTGGAGAAATTAGAACTTTCATACATTGCTTCTGGTGCATGTAAATACAATAAATGTAAAATGTGCTAACCTGGAAAAACAAATTGGAAAAAATTTAAACATACAGTTGCAAATTGACCTAGTAATTCCACTTCTAGGTATTGAAAACATATATCCACCCCAAAATTTTCATATGAATATCCATATCAGCTTTATTCACAATAGCCCAAAGGAGGAAATAACCCAAATGTCCATAAAGAGATGAATGGAGAAACAAAATGTGGTATACACACACAGCGAAACATTATTTAGCCATCAAAAGGAATGAAGCAATGATTCATGCGGTAACATGGATGAACCTTGAAAATACCATGCTAAATAAAAGAAGCAAGTCACAAAAGACCATGTACTATATGATTCCATTTATATGAAATGTCTAGAATAGGCAAATCCATAGGCGCAGGAAGTAGATTAGATTTCCTGATGATGGGAGTGGTAACAGGGATTAACTGAAAATGGGCAAGGGAGATGCCACTGAGCTGATGGAAATATAAAGAACTGGATTGTAGTGATGGTTGCACCACTCAATAAATTTACTAAAAATCCGTGAACTGTACACTTAAAATGGATCAATTTTAAAGTATGTAAATTATATTTTAATACAAAATTTTAAAAACACCCTGAGAAGCAGAGGAAAAAAGAAAGTAAATTCATATCTTTTCCAACTTATTAGGGATCATACAGAGCTCATTAGGCTACTCTATGTTGTTGCTGTTGTAATGGTATGAATTAGTTTTCCCATAAGGGCTGAGGGTCAAATAGTGATTTGGGTCTTTTAAAATAAAATTAAAAAAAAATTAAAATGTAGTTGCTGGCTTGAAATTTGGAGTAGCAGTGGGTGCAAAGAAAAATGGACAGGTTTTAAAAATATTCAGGATGCAGAAGTGACAAGGTTTTGTACTGATTAGACATAGGGAATGGGAAAGAGTGAGGATGCCTCAGACAGCATGCTCCAAGTGGAATTCCTGTTGTCCTCCCAAATTTACTGTGTCCTCTGGTGCTGCTAATCTCTGAGTGAATTAGCCTCCTGGCACAGAGTAAGCATTAACTGATTGTCTTTGGAGTGAAAGAATGAATGAACAGAGTAAAAATATGGCCAAAGCATTTACCAGGTCCTGCCAAACAGCTGATCCTAAAGTCACCCTCAAGGTGGGCCCAGCAGATGTCTATCACAATTTCTTTCGTGCCTTATCGACCATTTGGGAAATCATCAGGGCCCATGGCCAGAAGAACACCCAGCGTCATATCAGCCAATCTTTGCCTAGAACCTGCAGATGTGGCACAGCCTGGGTTTTGCCATAGAGCCTGTATTCTTTACATGAAGGCAATGGCAGATGCATGTACAGCCTATATGAGCAAAGGGGACCTCTGGAGTTGTAGAAAGAGGGTCACAGTGGTGCCCAACTGACGGATCTATGTTCACTTTGGAGGGATCTATGATCGGGTTGGGCAGCTCACTTTGGCTCCAAGCAGTAAGAGACTCTTCCTACCAAAGAGGCTTGTTAACCCAGGCCCGCAACACATGCATGCATACACACACATGTGCGTGCACACACACACACCGTACCACCCCTCCCTCCCAGTCCTGGCAGGTGGAAAACATAGCTGCCAGAAACAATACAGACACCAATTGATTAGTTTGGGTATTTTACTGCCATTACCGTGGCTCTTGTTAGGGATACCAAAACAAGGAAGTGATCCGTCCCAGTCCACACTTCCCAGAGATAAGGAATGAGGAGGGGCACACAACAGGTACCCCCAGACTCAACCAACCCAGTGAATATTCCCTTCACTATACTAGTTCTGAGATAAAGTATAACCTCTTAAAGGTAGGGTGAGAAACAAACAGATTCACCTCTCACTGTTGTGAAGATTATAGTGTTTTGCATAATGTATTGTTGTTATTATTATCATTATCCCAAGTTCCTTGTAAGGTGGAATCAGAATAACATCGCAGTGTTGGCCCATAGTGTTTGTAATTCTTTGCCTTTATAGTTAATTTCATGTAAAATAAATTGTATGTAATTTTTACTATACTGTTATGTTAGTGTTCTTGCATGACAGGCTGAGGTTTTTTTTCAGCAATTAGGTATACAGTTAAGTCACTCAAGTCTTTTACAATGAGACTTCTGCTAGGCAGTGTATTATGCTCATTTAACACATAACATTTTGGTAAAACAATCATCTAATGGTAAAGCATTCAGAATGGCATTTTTCAGAACTGACATTCAGCTAAGGCACTGAATGGATGTTTTTTTTTTTCCAGTTTTCAGAGTGGTCAACAGTATTTAAAAGGCTTTTCATAATTGTGAACAGGGACTGTGGGTGTAGTCAGAGTAGGGTGAGGGCCTCTGAAAAAAGCAAGGCAGGATATTTGCAGTCAGAGCAATGTAACTACATGCAAGGAAACCCCCTACCAAAACTCTGTGTTAAACATTCAGCTCTAGAGTCATTCTTCAGTGAGATCAGTTGGTGTAACCCAGATAAAGAAGAGTAGCACATGTTTATTTTATGCCAATTATTTATAATCATGTATAAGATTTACTTTAACAGGCTAAAAGGCCCCCAGGCCCATGTAATGTCTTTCCTTCTTCAGATCTAATGAGGTGATTTGGAAACTGGGCAAACTAATTTGGCATGCAAGCCCAGCCGTAACACAGTAAAATGCAAGAAGGATTCCACCTTAAAGATAAGATTGCACTTAGCTTAATCTTTAGCAAACAATGCCTCAGACCACCTTGGGGCCTGAGCAGGTGGCCTTGTTTCACATGCTCCCAGACCAAGATGCTGGTATCTCGGGGAGAAATCAACAGAGCAGGAAGTTACTTGTACCAATGTACTTGTAAATATCCTAGGACCACTTAGTAAGTCCACACCCCTAAGCTTTTTTTCACATTCTCGAAAAACCCTCATCTGCCTAAAGAACCCCTTGACAACGCATCACCCTGGACTCTCTTGTCCCCTCCTGGCGTGAGCCGGGAGCTCTGTCCTCTCACTTTATCTCTAAACAAAAGCCTGTACCTTGCTCTCTTACCTTGCTTGGGTGTTTGTGAAGCTCATTTTTCGGCTTCGTGAACAAGAATCCCGGCATCAATTGTATTTACAACGGAGAGAGAGCTTCCTTGTCGAGCTTCACTGTCCTGCCACTCCCGACTCTTACTAGGTATCCCTGCTCAGGAGGGGCAGACAATGGGTAAAATCTGGGCAGAGCACGTTAGTGGATATTAGAACGAAACAAAGTCAGTGCTGCAAGGTTTGCAGACAGCCAAATTTCACCTTCCACTCCACTGCCGAGCAAAGAAAGGGCAGTAAGTGCTGGGTGGGGACTCGCTGAAAGCTAGACACCAAGTTAGTGACAGATACACGGCGAAGATGTAGGATCGCGTTAGAAACAATGTACATTGGGTGTCAGTCCCAACGCGAGCTTGCTGCAGCTCTTTCTCAGCGCTAGGCCCATCTGGCCCTGCGCTGATCCCTGAGTGGACGCTGTCGCGCAAATGGCAAAAACTGTGACGACAGCCCTGCAGTAGGACACAGGTGGCCGTCTCCTCTTCCCGGTTTAAGGTGCATACCACCGCCCTAGGGCCGAGCAACCGGGGTGGGAGCCGCCGTCTTCGAATGCACCAGCCCCGAAAACAAGCGCTTGGATAAATCGCACCCACCCAAGACATCCGTTTCCCGATCCACGGGGCGGGACTCACCTGTGCTGGAGGTCGCGACTCCCACGTCAGCAAAGCGGGAGGAACTGCAAGAAAGGAGAGCCCCGAAAAGCAGCCTCGCGCCCGTCTTTTGCTTTCTCCCTCAAACTGTCGGCCGCGCGCTCCCCTCCCCCAGCCCGTTCGGGACCAGCAGCTACGCTGGAGGCTCCGCCCCGCTCCTTCTGGCTGGCAGGGTGGGGTGGGGTGCCCAATAGCCTTGGGTCCAGGATGATCGGGTTTGGGGAGCTCTAGTCAATCGCCTTCATTTAACAGATTTACAGCCACAGGAGCAGAGAACAGACGGACCCATAAGCTTGTCCTGCCTGTAAAACCTGGGCTGCCAAGCTAGCTTTTCGGTGCTCCACTGGAGTCTCTCCACTATGCTCCTATTTATGGTGGCTTACTTATGGATGTTTCCTGGAAGTAAAAACTTCCACTATCCCTCCACCACTTTTCTTGAATGAATATCACGTACCACTCACTGTTGGACTCCCATGAATTCAGGTGAGCACCTTGAATCCTGGGTCCAAGTACAGTGCTAAATACAGTGAGCACCAGAAGAGAACGAACTATTAGGAATATACACTTATTTAACCGATAAGGCAAAGAATGAATGAACAGAGTGAAAATATGGCCAAAGCATTTACCAGGTCCTGCCAAACAGCTGATCCTAAACTCACCCTCAAGTTCGGCCCAGCAGATATCTATCACAATTTCCCTCCTGCCTTATCAAACAATAAGTGTTACAAAGAAGGACCAAAAAGTGCCCAGGAATAGTATATACAATGTGAATCCAAGGCACAGAAAAAAATCGAAAGTTAGAGCAAACAAACAAGAAATATAATGTGCAGACATGAGAAAATGGGAAACTCAACAGTACTGGAGCTATTACAAATGGAAAATATTAGTCTAATGTCAAAAGGGTAGTAAAGGAGACAGTTTGTACAAGTCAGGAACAACAAAAGATGAAAGAGTCTTCATACTCCGCCCTGAAATTCTTTCTGCCCCTACGTGTCAATTTGGAAAACTGTTTTTGCTCAATTTAGATATTACCTCCTCTGTGAATGCTTCCCTGTGTTTACCACATAACTTTGTATTCTCCTTTTCAATGGGTCCATTGTGCCCAGTCGATCGAATATAGGCCTTGAACATACCACTTATCATTCTGGATTATAATTTGATATAATTATAATTATAATTAAAATGTCTGGGTCCTCCAATGAACAGGTAGCTTCTTGAGGAGAAAACTCTTATTTTTAAAATTTATTTTCCAAGACCTGAGCGTAGAACCTAACACACAGTACGTATTTAGTGAATATTTGTTGAAAATTGTGCAGACCCAGTGAGTGCACAGAAAAGAAGTTATAGGTAGGAATTTGAATTAATATGCAAAGAAATAACTGAACAAGGTAAGATTCTAGAATGGTATTCAGCCATGTAACAAACAATAATAAGTACCTGCTATACACCAGGTGCTGTATTAAGCTCTTGACATAAAATGGTAAACAAAAACCAGATAGAGTCCATGCCTTTACGGAATCTAAAGAATTACTAAGAATCGGCTGGGCAAACAGGAAAGGGAACATTCTAGACAAAAGGAACAGCATGATCAAGATCCTATAACAGGAAGGAGCATGACAGTATTAATTGAATAATATCAATAAAGGTAAGGTGAAATCAGCAGATAAAATACCCCAAAAGAGGCAAGAAATTGATTGATAAAGCCTGTTAGTTTAAGATTTGGAAAAAGAAGCCAGTTGTCTGAATAATAGTAACCAACATTTATTGAATCTTCACTGTATGCCAAATGCTGGGCTAAGTGCTTTAAAACAAGGTAGATAATATTATAATCCTGCTTTGAGGGTAAGGAAACTGGGGTACAAAGAAGTTAAGCAATTTCACCAGGATCACACATCAGTTAACTTTCAGGGCTGGCATTCAAATATAGGTAACCTGGTTCCAGACCCAAGCGTAGGAATTGTAATAAAAGCACAAATAAAAACTACAAAGAACTCTTTCACAGAATTTGTTCATTGTTCGCAGATTTTTGGCATCTATGAGAAATAATACTAAGAGCTTCAAGAAATACTCTGCACTCAAACACTAATGCTCTAGACATGATTTTGGCATAGACATTGGATGGTATTGGCAGTGATAGTAGTGCCTTTAGTAAGTGATACAATCAAACAGAAATGATCATGACATCACACATCAGAAGCACGCTAGAGCAGAGGAAGAAGAAAATAGTAGTGACCTGAGTGCTATTTTGTGGAGCACAAAAGCAAAGGACTGAGCAAAGGATTTTACCTCTCTGACCTTCAATTTCCTATTTCACAATTGGGCATAATAATAGTATCTGTGCATCACTGTGATTATTAAATGAGACAATGTGTGTAAAGTACACCATGTGTGACACATGGTAAATGCTTAATAAGTATTAGTTGTTATGATGATTATTACTATTATAATGATACATTTTAAGTGAGTGAAGGAGCAGAGGCATGACCAATCAGGGAAGATGTTCAGGTACAATTTGAGGAAGATGACATGGAATATCAGGTAAATATTGAATGGTTAGTGAAACAGGAGTTTATGTCCTCCTATCTGCATCAACTGCATCCTTCCGCCCCCTCATTTTCAGTTAGCACTTACTATTCTATGTTGTAATTGTTTACATGTTTTGTTTCCCTTATTACAGTTTCTGTGTATTTGTGTGTGCATGAAGCAGCTAACTGTGTGTGGCACAGAGTGGAAACTTAAAAGAGTATTTGTTGAAAGAATTAATTAATGTCTGAATAAAAGCAATAGGTACAAATAGGTAAAATGAGAAAGAAAAAGAACAATACCATCTGGGCCTTTGTATGTTTCAGCCACACTGGTATTCGTTGTATTCCTAGAATACACCAGATTTGTTCCTGCACTGCTTACAAAAATATGATATGCTTATCTATTTCTCTCTACCTGCACTGCTAACAGTCAAGGCTCAGAGTTGGTGATATTTTTCTGTAAAGGGTCAGATAGTAAATATTTTAGGTTTTGTGGGACACACCGAGACTTTGCTGCTACTCAATTCTACCTTCATTGAGCAAAAGCAGCCACATAAAATACTTAAATGAAGAGTGTGAATGTGTTCCAACAAAACTTTACAAAAACGTGCAGGAGGCAGAATTGGCCTGCAGGCTATAATTTGATGACCTTGCCCTAGACTAAATTATCTCCATTTCTTACATGGACTCTTGTATAAGAATGATGTGTAGGAGCATTCATCTTTGGCCAAAATCTACATCTAGTTTTATCAGTCTCAATGAATCTTTAATGCTCTCTAATCCTGTTCAGAACCTTAAGAGTTGTTGAAAAGTAATTCAAACTGTGTAATATGATTTTGAATTTTAATTTGTCAAGGTGATCCTTAAAAGAAGCAGTTACTACAGATCTTTGAAAAAGTCTTAAAAATGAAGAATCATAGTAAAAGTGACTTTATTATGTAACTGAAGTGGCTTTTAGCCAGCAAATAAATATTCTGGACACAGTGCAATGTTGAATTTGGCTGAGGCCTTGGGCTATGACAACAATTCTGTTATATACCCTATACAGAAACAAATAAATGATCAAACTTTTCAGAAATCATCTAGGCCATGCAAAACTTTCCTTGACTACTGATAGTTGAGAATTTGGTAAAAACTGAAAAGTGTATTAATTTGTGTTTGAGGATATGAACATTTCTGACTGTCACAGATATATAATTCAGTGCAAACTCAGTAGCCTGTACAATGACTTTTGCAGTGTAGAGGTATTTCATTAGTTAAACATGAAAAAAACTTACCTGAAACTTAAGTGAAAGAGTGATTTATGTCCCATAATTTCTTTTGCACCTCACAAAATTCAAGGAGTGGAACAATGAAAACTTGGAAAGGGCAAGTTATACTTAGGCCTCAAGAATGGTCAAAACCAAGGAAAATACCATTAAGACTATAATCATTATTTTATCTCTATTCTTCCCTGTACATTTATTTGTATGTTCTCTCTCTCCAACCCCTGCCCCATCTGTCTCCCTCCTTCTCCCTCCACCTTCCCTCTTCACTTACCCCCAAAACCTCCTTTAATTTCTCAAGCCATGCAACAGGAAATATAGTTACTGACACCTTCCTAAATTATCATCTTGCAGCTTCAACCACTGGAAAGAGACACTATGCCACACTGGGTCCTCTGAAAAGCAGATGCCAAGATAGAGTAAGAAGTTCAGAGATCTACTGTGGGTAATGGTTAAGAAGATAAAGATGAGGAGCAGTAATAGGCAGGGAGAGACTTCAGACCACAGAACAGGTCTGACACTTATTAAATGAGAGGAAATGAAGAAAGAATGAGTTGGCAATGCTTCAGATTTCAGTGCAACTCTACAAAAGTCTCAGCCAGCCCAACTGGGAACTCCAGAGCAAAGGGTGCTGATTAGAGGTATCCCACATTGATCAGAAATGGCTCTAGTATCACTCCTGTGCTCAGAAATTGGTTGGGTTGGGTATGGCCTTTGATGGAATGACGCAAAAATATCTCAAAAGTGCTACAGTTGAAGGCTGTTGTCTGATTCCACTCCTCACAGTAGGTTTTCTCTTAAAATAAAAGCTGAAAGACACCTCCATGGTTGCAACAGACACTATGGTCCCATTTCCATAAATCTGGCCAAGTCTAAGTTTGGTGACTATCCAGGATCAATCAACTGTAATAAGGTGAACAATGCCATACTATGCTAAAGGGCAGTTTTCAAGAGTGACCAACCATCCCAGTTTCCCTGGGGCTGAGAGATTCCCTGGGACACAAGACTTTGCTGAAACCAGTGCAGTCCAGGAGAAACTGGGATGGTTGGTTATCCTAGTGGTACCCATGTTAATAGGGGTAAGAGACACTTAAGACAATCTTACAAGATTGTATACTACACAATCATATTTTACTGTGTTTTATGAAGAAATTCTATGTTATAGTGGTTATACTGAATTAGGAGAATTTATGAAGTTCTCAGAAATATTCCCTTGAAAATGCGAAAGGTCTCATACTTTATTTTTTGTCATGCTCACTCGCTTGTGCATTCATGCTTCTCTCACTCAAACCTCCCACCTCTTACCCTTCTTATCACTGTTAGAAATAAGTGCCTTTTGGGATTAAAGATGGTGGCGTGAAAGGTGAGACAGACGCCTCCTCCTAAAACCACATACAGCATGAAAATATAATTAGTATGACTAATCCTGAAAGAGCAACAGGAAAGAAGGCTGCGCCAAAAAGCATACACCTGGAGAAAAGAATAAACCTCATGGAACTCGGTAATGTACCAAAGCCATGGCCCGGCTGGACCCAAGCCCTTCCCCTGCCCCGGCTCACCAGCAGGAGGAAGAGAAACACAGTGAGGGAGGGAGTGGAGGCCTCAGACTGCTGAATACTGAACTCTGGAGATCTGCTTTGGGAGCACAAACCTACATTTCATGGTGCTTTCATGGTACTCTCGTGATTAGGGGGTTGGAAAGCTAAGACAGGCAGAATACCTGGAGAGATTGAGATTCCAGCCACTTGTGGAAATCAGGGATCTGTATCCAGCTGCTCTGGGACAAAAGAAAGGCCAGCAGTCTGAGAGACTTCCTAACAGCAAGAGGGCAGCTAAAGGGGCAAGGATTGCACAGAGCTTACTGCTCAGGAGAAAGAACAGGTAGATAAAACTGTTCGGGTGCACACATGTTGGGAGCTTTCTTGATTTCCAGGCACTCCAGCTCCCTGGCTGGCTAAACAGCTCCAAGGACCCCCTCTGTGATAGGCAGCCTACTGCACCTTTCTCCCGGCCAGCCCCACCTGGCTCACACACTGGCAAACCCTACCCTGGTGTTAGGCCAGCCAGAGGGAAGATCTGTCTACAGCAACTACAAATGCAAATCTGAGAGGCTTATACCTGTGTGCTTGATCCACTGGTTCAAGCAGTGGAGACAGGCATAGCAGTCGGGAAGCAGGAAAAAACCCTTTCCTCCCCCCAGGCACTAAGACCACTCCCCTGCGACCCCAGGGCGCCATATACAAATACGAAATGCCAAAGAAATCTGGTTCAAAGTAAAATTATGAACACAACACCTGAGAAAGATTCCAATGAAATTGACCTCAGGAATCTTCCTGAAAGGGATTTCAAAATAAAAATCATTAATGCTCATGGAGGTACAGAAAAATATTCAAGAACTCAGGAATGAATCCTGGTAGGAGATCCAACCCTTGAAGAGCACAATGGAGGGTATTAAAAGCAGATTAGATATGGTGGAGGACACAATAAATGAAATAGAAATTGGAGAAGAGGAATACAAGGAAGCTGAGGCACAGAGAGACAAAAGGATCTCTAACAATGAAACAATATTGAGAGAACTGTGTGACCAATCCAAATGGAACAATGCTTGCATTATAGGGGTACCAGAAGAAGTAGGGACAGAAAAAGGGATAGGAAGTGTCTTTGAGGAGGTAATTGCTGAGAACTTCCCCAATCTGGGGAAGGAGATAGTCTCTCAGGCCATGGAGGTGAAGAGATCTCCCAACACAAGGGACCCAAGGAAGACAACACCAAGACATATAGTAATTAAAATGGCAAAGATCAAGGATAAAGACAGACTATTAAAAGCAGCCAGAGAGAGAAATAAGGTCACATACAAAAGAAAGCCCATCAGGCTATCATCACACTTCACAGCAGAAACCTTACAGGCCAGAAGGGAGTGGCATAATGTATTTAATTCAATGAAACAGAAGGGCCTCTAGCAAAGACTACTCTACCCAGCAAGTTTATCATTTAAATTTGAGGGAGAGATTAAACAATTTCAGGATAAGCAAAACTTGAGAGAATTTACCTTCCACAAACCATCTCTACAGTGTATTCTAGAGGAACTGCTATAGATGGGAGTGTTCCTAAGACTAAATGGCTATCACCAGAGGAAATAAACCACAATAAATAAAGTAGAACAATTAATTACTAAGGAGATACAAAATCAAATCAACCACCCCCAAAGTCTGTCAAGGGATAGATAAAGAGTACAGAATATGATACCTGGTTTATATAGTATGGAGGAGGAAGAAAAAGGAGGAAAAAGGAACCTTTAGATTATATTTATAAAGGCATACTGAGTTAAATTAGACTGTTAGATAGCAAAGAAGTTACCCTTGAGCCTTTGGTAACCATGAATCTAAAGCCTGCAATGGCAGTAAGTACACACCTATCAATAATCACCCTAAGTGTAAATCGCTTCAATGCACCAATCAAAAGACAGAAAGTCTTTGCATGGATAAAAAAACAAGACCTGTCTATATGCTGCCTACAACAGACTCACTTCAAACCCAAAGACATACACAGACTAAAGGTAAAGGGATGGAAAAAGATATTTCCTGAAACAAATAGGGAGAAAAAAGCAGGAGATGCAGTACCTGTATCAGACAAAATAAATTTCAAAACAAAGAATGTACCAAGAGACAAAGAAGGACATTACATAATGATAAAGGGTCAGTCCAACAAGAGGATATAACTACTATAAATATCTATGCACCCAACACAGGATCACCTACATATGTGAAACAAATACTAATGGAATTAAAGAGGGAAATAGAATGCAATGCATTCATCTTAGGAGACTTCAACACAACATTCACTCCAAAGAACAGATCAATCAGACAGAAAAAAAGAGACAGAGGCACTGAACAATGCATTAGAGCAGATGGACCTAACAGATATCTACAGAACACTTCATCCAAAAGCAGCAGGATATACATTCTGCTCAAGTGCACATGGAACATTTTCAAGAATAGATCATATAGTAGGCCACAAAAAGAACCTCGGTAAATTCAGAAAGACTGAAATTGCACCAACCAGCTTCTCAGACCACAAAGGTATGAAACTAGACATAAATTATGGAAAGAAAACAAAAAAGCCCATAAACATATGGAAGCTTAACAACATGCTCCTAAATAATCAATGGATCAATGACCTATATGGAGACAAATTACAATAACAAAACAAGGCAAAATCTGTGGGACACAGCAAAGACTGTGCTAAGATTGAAGCATATTGCAATACAGGCCTACCTCAGGAAAGAACAAAAAAGAAATAAATGCCTCTTGCCAATTGCTTTGGTTTCTACAAGAAATGATTTCTCTAAATGAAGATTAAATTGCATAATGAATAATAAGCACCTGTTATAGAGCATGACAAAGTAATGGCTTGCATCAGTCAATGTTCTTTTTTAAAAATTTTTTTCTGAAGGTTTCACATGTAAAACCAATGTGGTTACTACATTTACCATATTATCAAGTCCCCACACATACCCCAGTGCAGTCACTGTCCATCAGTGTAGTAAGATGCCACAGAGTCACTGTTTGCATTCTCTGTGCTACACTGTTTTCCCTGTGACCCCTCACACCATGTGTACTAAACATAATACCCCTCAATCCCCATCTCCCACTCTCCCGACCTGCCCTCCCACACCCCTCCCCTTTGGTAACCACTAGTTCATTCTTTGAGTCTGTGAGTCTGCTGCTATTTTGTTCCTTCAGTTTTGCTTCATTGTTATACTCCACAAATGAGGGAAATCATTCGGCACTTGTCTTCCTCCACATGGCTTATTTCACAGAGCATAATATTCTCCAGCTCCATCCATGTTGTTGCAAATGGTAGAATTTGATTCTTTCTTATGGCTGAGTAGTATTTCATTGTATATATATACCACTTCTTCTTTATCCATTCATCTACTGATGGATACTTAGGTTGCTTCCATATCTTTGCTATTGTAAATAGTGCTGCAATAAACAGGGGTGCATATGTATTTTTGAGTCTGAGAAGTTGCATTCTTTGGGTAAATTCTAAGGAGTGGGATTCCAGGGTCAAATGGTATTTCTATTTCAAGTTTTTTGAGGAACCTCCATATTGCTTACCATAATGGTAGAACTAGCTTACATTCCCACCAGGAGTGTAGGAGGGTTCCCCTTTCTCCGCATCCTCACTCACCAGCATTTGTTGTTCTTAGACTTTTTGATGCTGGCCATCCATATTAGTGTGATGTGGAGCATCTTTTCATGTGTCTCTTGGCCATCTGAATTTCTTCTTTTGAGAATTGTCTCTTCATATCCTCTACCCATTTTTTAATTGGATTATTTGCTTTTTGCATGTTGAAGTATGTGAGTTCTTTACATATGTTGGATGTTAACCCCTTGTCGGATATGTCATTTACAAATATATTCTCCCATACTGTAGGATGCCTTTTTCTTCTGTTGATGGTGTCCTTTGCTGTACAGAAACTTTTAGATTGATGTAGTCCCATGTGTTCACTTTCACTTTTGTTTCCCTTGTTCAAGGAGATGTGTTCAGGAAGAAGTTGCTCATGCTTATATTCAGAAGAATTTTGCCTATGTTGTCTTCTAAGAGTTTTATGGTTTCATGACTTACATCAAGGTCTTTGATCCATTTTGAGTTTACTTTTATGTATGGGGTTAGACAATGATCCAGTTTCATTCTCTTACATGTAGTTGTCCAGTTTTATCAACACCAACTGTTGAAGAGGCTATTATTTCCCCATTGTATGTCCATGGCTCCTTTATCATATATTAATTGACCATATATGTTTGGGTTAATTTCTGGAGTCTCTATTCTGTTCCACTGGTCTGTGGCTCTATTCTTGTGCCAGTACCAAATTGCCTTGATTACTGTGGCTTTGTAGTAGAGCTTGAAGTTGGGGAGCAAGATCCCCACCACTTTATTCTTCTTTCTCAGGACTGCTTTGGCTATTTCTGGTCTTTGGTGGTTCCACATGAATTTTTGAACTATTTGTTCCAGGTCATTGAAGAATGCTGTTGGTAATTTGATATGGATTGCATTGAATCTGTATATTGCTTTGGGCAGGATGGCCATTTTGATGATATTTATTCTTTCTAGCCAGGAGCATGGGATGAGTTTCCATTTGTTAGTGTCCTCTTTAATTTATCATAAGAGTCTCGTGTAGTTTTCAGGGTATAGGTCTTTCACTTCCTTGGTTAGGTTTATTCCTAGGAATTTTATTCTTTTTGATGCAATTGTGAATGGAATTGTTTTCCTGATTTCTCTTTCTGCTAGTTCATCATTAGTGTATAGGAAAGCAACAGATTTGTGTGTATTAATTTTGTATCCTGCAACTTTGCTGAATTCAGATATTAGTTCTAGTAGTTTTGGAGTGGAGTCTTTAGGATTTTTTATGTACAATATCATGTCATCTGCAAACAGTGACAGTTTGACTTCTTCTTTACCAATCTGGATGCCTTGTATTTCTTTGTCTTGTCTGATTGCTGTGGCTAGGACCTCCAGTACTATGTTGAACAGAAGTGGGGAGAGTGGGTATTCTTGTCTTGTTCTCAATCTTAAAGGAAATGATTTCAGCTTCTCACTTAAGTCTAATGTTGGCTGTGGGTTTGTCGTATATGGCCTTTATTATGTTGAGGTACTTGCCCTCTATACCCATTTTGTTGAGAGTTTTTATCATGAATGGATGTTGAATTTATTCAAATGTTTTTTCAGCATCTATGGAAATGATCATGTGGTTTTTGTCCTCTTTTTTGTTTATGTGGTGGATAATGTTGATGGATATTTTAATGTTGTACCATCCTAGCATGCCTGGAATAAATCCTACTTGGTCATGATGGATGATTTTTTCAATGTATTTTTTGAATTTGGTATGCTAATATTTTGTTGAGTATTTTTGCATCTATTTTCATCAGGGATATTGGTCTGTAATTTTCTTCTTTGTGTGTCTTTGCCTGGTTTTGGTATTAGAATGATGCTGGCCTCATAGAATGAGTTTGGAAGTATTCCTTTTTCTTCTACTCTTTGGCAAACTTTAAGGATGATGGGTATTAGGTCTTCACTAAATGTTTGATAAAATTCAGAAGTGAAGCCATCTGGTCCACGGGTTTTGTTCGGTAGTATTTTAATTACCAATTCAATTACTTTGCTGGTAATTTGCTCAGATTTTCTGTTTCTTCCTGGTCAGCCTTGGAAGGTTGTATTTTTCTAGAAAGCTGTCCATTTTTTCTAGGTGATCCAGTTTGTTAGCATGTGATTTTTCATAATATTCTCTAATAATTTTTTGTATTTCTGTGGTGTCCATCATGATTTTTCCTTTCTCATTTCTGGTTCTCTATGTGTGTAGACTCTCTTTTTTCCCTGATAAGTCAGGCTAGGGGTTTATCTATTTTGTTTATTTTCTTGAAGAACCATCTCCTGCTTTCATTGATTCTTTATATTATTTTATTCTTCTCAATTCTATTTATTTATGCTCTAATCTTTATTATGTTCCTCCTTCTACTGACTTTGGGCCTCATTTGTTCTTCCTTTTCTAGTTTCATTAGTTGTGAGTTTAGACTGTTCATGTGGGATTGTTCTTTGGTGAGGTAGGCCTTTATTGCAATATATTTCCCTCTTAGCATGGACTCTACTTCATCCCACAGATTTTGTGTTGTTGAATTATTGATGTCATTTGTCTCCATATATTGTTTGATCTCTGTCATTATTTGATCATTGATCCATTGATTATTTAGGAGCACGTTATTAAGCCCCATGCATTTGTGGGATTTTTCATTTTATTTTTGTAATTTATTTCTTGTTTCATACCTTTGTGATCTGAGAAGCTGGTAGGTACAATTTCAATCTTTCTGAATTTACTGAGGTTCTTTTTGTTGCCTAGTATGTGATCTGTTCTTGAAAATGTTCCATGTGCACCTGAGAAGAATGTGTATCCTGCTGCTTTTGGGTGTAGAGTTCTGCAGATGTCTGTTAGGTCCATCTGTTCTACTGTGTTGTTCACTGCCTCTGTCTCTTTATTTATTTTCTGTCTGGTTGATCTGTCCTTTGGAGTGAGTGGTGTGTTGAAGTCTCCTAAAATGAATGCATTTCATTCTATTTTTCCCCTTTCATTCCATTAGTATTTGTTTCACATATGTAGGTGCTCCTGTGTTGGGTGCATAGATATTTGTAATAGTTATACCCTCTTGTTGGACTGACCCTTTTATAATTATGTAATGTCCTTTTTTGTGTCTTGTGACTTTCTTTGTTTTGAAGTCTATTTTGTGTGATACAAGTACTGCAACTCCTGCTTTTTCTCCCATATTGCATGAAATATCTTTTTCCATACCTTTACTTTCAGTCTGTGTATGTCTTTGGGTTTGAACTGAGTCTCCTGTAGGCAACATATAGATGGGTCTTGTTTTTTATCCATTCAGTAACTCCATGTCTTTTGATTGGTGCATTCTGACCATTACATTTAGGGTGATTATCAATAGGTATGTACTTACTGCTGTTGCAGGCTTTAGATTTGTTGTTACCAAAGGTTCTAGGGTAATTCTCTTAGTATCTCACAGTCTAATTTAACTCACTTTGTGTGTTATTACAAAGACAATCTAAAGGTTCTTTTTTTTCCTCCTTTTTCTTCCTCCTCCATTCTTTGTATGTTATGAATAATAATCTGTACTCTTTGTCTATCCCTTGGGTGACATCTACTTAGCCTTAGGAATATTTCCATCTATAGTAGTCCCTCCAAAATGCACTGTAGAGGTGGTTTGTGGGAGGTAAATTATCTCAGCTTCTGCTTATCTGAAAATTGTTTAATCCCACCTTCAAATTTAAATGTTAACCTTGCTGGGTAGTGCATTCTTGGTTCAAGGCCCTTCTGCTTCATTGAATTAAATATATCATGCCACTCCCTTCTGACTTGTAAGGTTTCTGTTGTAAAATCTGATGATAGCTTGATGGGTTTTCCTTTGTATGTGATCTTTTTTTCTCTCTATGGCTGCTTTTAAAAGTCTGTCCTTATCTTTGAACTTTGCCATTTTAATTATTATATGTCTTGATGTTGTCTTCCTAGTGTCCATTGTGTTGTGAGATCTGTCTACCTCCATGGCTTGAGAGACTATCTCCTTCCCCAGATTGGGGAAGTTTTCAGCAATTTCCTCCTCAATGACACTTTCTATCCCTTTTTCTCTCTCTTCTTCTTCTGGTACCCCCTATAATGTAAATAATGTTCTGTTTTGATTGGTCATACAGTTATCTCAATATTATTTCATTCTTAGAGATTTTTTTTCTCTCTGTTTCTCAGCTTCTTTGTATTCCTCTTCTCTAATTTCTATTTCATTTACCATTTCTTCTACTACATCTAATTTGCTTTTAAATCCCTCCATTGTATGTTTCATTTCAGATACAGAATTTCTTAATGATTCAATCTCTGACTTAAACTTGTTCCTGAGTTCTTGAATATTTTTCTGTACCTCCATAAGCATGTTTATAATTTTTATTTTGAACTCTCTTTCAGGAAGATTGGTGAGTTCAGTTCATTTGGTCCTTTTTCTGGGGTTTGTGAGATTTTGGTCTGAACCATGTTCTTTTGACATTTCCTATTTCTGTGTGGAACCCACTAGTGCCCAGAAGCTCAAGTCTCTGGAGCTGCTCAGCCCCTAGTGTGAGGTTGGGGGTCATAGGGGAACAGAGCTGGTGACTGGGGGAGGAAAGATCTGTTTCCTGATTCCCGTCTGTGGTGCCTGTCTCCAGTGTCAGAGCCAGTGGGCCAAGCAAACAGTTGTAAGCTTCTGTGCTTTGTGTCTCTAGCTATTGTGGGTGGAGCCTCCCTCTGTCTGCCCTAACGCCAGAACAGTGATCACTGGTTTGCAAGCCAGTGCTGGCAGGCTAGGAGGGAGGTGCAGCAGGCTGCGTGTCATAGTGGGGGTCTCAGAGCTGAGCAGGCAACTAGGGGGATGTGGCACCTGAAGCTCCTCAAAGTTCCCAACCAGCTGGGCTGAGCATGCCCAGACAACCTTGTCCAGCTCTCTCCTCCCCCATGCAAACCCAGACCCTTCAGCAACCCTCTCACTGCTTGGAAGTCTCTCAGACCACCAGCCTTTCCCTTGTCCCAGAGCAGTCAGATGTGCTCTTCCTCACTTCATATCATGAGAATCGTCTGGGCCCTGAACACATTGCATATTTAAATCTCTACCAAAACTAGTCCAGGTTCTGGTTCACAAACTCTCTTTGTAAATATCTTTCCTGTCTAGCAAGAGGCAGTTGGTTCAACCAGAGCCCAACCCACAATGTGAGTGAAGGGAAGGAGTTCAAGTTCCTTTATAAAGCAAAAGAGGCCAGTGAGGAAGGGAGATTGGGGCTCTACAGTGTTTGTAAAAGAAAAGAGTGCCAGTGTGTCTGTGTGAGTGCACATTTGTCTGTGTGTGATGGACAGAAAGTTCTAATTTGCTGCACTGTTTTCCCTCCAGATTATGACATGGGTGGTTTTTATTTTCTAAACTTTAAAACAAACAAACAAACAAACAAACAACTGCCTATAAGAAAAAGAACAGTGAAGTTTTTGACAGTTAGGTGGAGAGGTGTATGAACTCCCAGACCCATACTTCACAGATTTAAGTTAAATCTCTACATCTGTCTGGGGAGTTGAGCCTCCCTGTCCTGAACATTTGTTTTCCCATATTTAGCTCTTCTTCAAGTTCTTTCATTGGTGTTTTATAGTTTTCATATTATGAAAAATATCTTAAAGTGCATATTTCAAAGTATTACAGGAGTTTTCTCTTGGTGATGTGATTAACAACCTGTTACTTTCAAAAAAGCTGTTTTTAAAACACTTTCTTCTGTAAGTTTTAAGAAGCTTGATCTGTGAAGACTGCAACTCTGGGCAACATCCTTCCCCAAGGGAGACTGGTTCATGTAATGGGGTCATATGCCAGACTGATAGGACTGGGACCTGACATGGGGCCAGGCAGGGCAGAGTCGAGGGTTCAAAGAGAAATTTACCAAATTTCAGACAAATGACTCTCATGTGCTCTTGGCCATCTGCGAGCCTTGCCCTGACACCAGTTGTGTTGGTACTCTGCTGTTCTGGGCTCTTCGCTGGCTGGCTGGTGAGTGACCCCTCACCTGCCAGCTATGGTGCCCAAGCAAGCCAACAGCATCCTTACCTAGCAGCAGACAAGCACAGTGAAAGCAGGTGAGGCTGACCATAGCTGTCGTTAGAGTTCCGTATGTGATGCAAGAGGCTGGCCATGTGTCCCATCGTTTCAGATGGTGGTGTGTTTGCCCAAGGACTATCTACCTGCCCTGATGAGGGAAATCACAGTGTCAGGTGGAGGTGCTGGAAGCCAGCAGGTCTTGGAGGCCTGTCAGGTGTTACAGGCACTGGGCGGTGGCCTCGGCGAAGGGATTCTCAGCAGTTTGCCAGGATATGGAGACTTGAAATCCAGTGGATATCAGGCCATACTCACACCTCTGAGCCTCTTCTGCAAACAAGGATTCTGGCTGCCAGCAGCTGACAGTTGGGTGGAGAGTTGTATGAACTCCCAGACCCATACTTCATAAATTTGAGTTAAATCTCTACATCTGTCTGGGGAGTTGAGCCTCCCTGTCCTGAACATTTGTCTTCCCATATTTAGCTCTTCTTCAAGTTCTTTCATTGGTGTTTTATAGTTTTCAGCTTACAGATCCTGTTCATGTTCTGTTAAATTTATTCCTAAGTGTTTCAATATTTTTGGAGCTATTGGAAATGGTATTGCTGGTATACAGATATAAAATTATTTTAAGAGCTTTTTCTTGATGTCCTGTGACCTTAATTAACTCAGTTCTAAGAGAAGTGTTTTGGGCTACTTCTTTTGGTTTTAATCATGTCATCTGCAAGTAGAGACATTTTTATTTCTTCTTTTCCCATCTGTATGCCTTTTATCTCTTATACTTGCCTTATTATACTGCCTAGGAATTCTAGTATAATTCAACTAACAGTGGTGAGAGAGGATATCCTTCCCTTGTTCCTGATCTTCAGGGGAAAGCTTTCAGTCTTTTATCATTAAGTATAATATCACATTTCAGCTTTTTTTTATGTAACCTTTGTGAGGCCGAGGAAGTTCCTTTCCATCTTTGTTGACTGACAATTTTTTGAAAATCTTGAATGGATGACATGTTTTTTCAAATGCCAATTCTACATGAGTTGGTAAGATTGTAAAATCATTCTTCTTTATTGATATAGTGCATTACACTGATTGATTTTTTTCAAATATTGAAGCAACTTGCCTTTTCATGATAAGCCCCACCTGATTGTAGTATATAACGTAATAAATACTTCTGAGCTCAGTTTGCTAAGATTTTGTTTGATTTTTGTATCAATGTTTATGAGAGATATTAACCCATAGTTTTCTTTTCTTATACTGGATCTCTGTCTGGCTTTGGTATTAGGGTAATGGTGATTTTGTAAAAATGAGCTGGGAAATGTTCCCTCCTTTTCTCTTTTGGGGAAGAGTTTGTGTAGAACTGGTATCATTTCATCTTTAAATGTTTAATAGAATTTAGGCTGAGCAAAAATTTTTGAGAGGATTTTAATTATGAATTCATTTCTTTATAATTAAAGGATTCTTCAGGTTATCTATTTTCTCTTTGATGAGTTAGTTTTCTCTCAAGGAATTTGTACTTTTTACCTAGGTTGTCATATTTATGTGTGTTGAGTTGTTCATAGTATTTCCTTACTATCTTTTTAATATCTAACAGAGTCTGTATTGAGATCTTCTCATTCATTCCTGATCCTAATAATTTGTATCTTCTTTGTTAACATTTATAAATTTTACTGATATCAAATAACCAGTTTATTTCCTTAATTTTTTTCTATTAGTTTTCTGTTTTTAATTTTGTCCATTTCTGTGCTTAGTTTTTGTCTCCCCTTCCTTCTGTTTGATTTGGGTTTATTTTTGGTCCTTTAAAAAAGTTTTCTAAAGATCAGTGATTTGATACCTTTCTTTCTTCTTAACCTAAGCATTTAATGCTGTAAATTTTCCTAAGTTCCGCTTTAGCTGAATTACACCAATTTTGGTATGTTGTTTTAATTTTTATTCAGTTCAAAATATTTCTGAAATTCCTCTTGGTCATTTATTATTCAGAAGTATGTTATTTACAAATATTTGGAGGTTTTCTTTTTAATGTTCTGTGATTGAACCCTAAGTCAATTGCATTCTGATCAGAGAGCATAATTTGATAATTATGACTTCAATTCTTTCACATGACTTTTAGGTTGATATGATGATCCAGGTGGTTGTGTGTCTTTGTGAATGTTCAATGCACATTTAAAATAATATGAACTCCCAGTTGCTTTGCACAGGGCGAGATGGTGAGAGCAAGGCTGAAGCCACATGCCTTCCTATGACCTAGGGAGTCGTACACCATTTTCATAACACCTGTCAGTCCTGTCCCATGAAGGAGGATGCCATACTAGAGTGTGGATAACAGGAGGTGAATTTGTTGGCCACCTTGGATGCTGGTGGTCAGCCTAGAAATGAGGGTTATTACTGAAGGGGAGGAAGAGGAAACAGACCTCTCCCTACTCCTTCTCTAGAATCCATTTGGATCACCAAGGGGTAAGTGGGGGCTAACTTCACATGTTATTGACAGCTCTGCCTGCCTGTGTGGAGGGAGATTCTGAGGCTTCCAGGCTCAGTGGGGAGGATAGATGCATCCCTGACCCCTCACCTCCTTCTCAGGGTAGCTGAGAATTCTGAGAAGTCAGTCTGTGCAAAGGGTGCAGTGGTGTCTGTGTAGTCTCTGAATGTGGCTCCCCAGCCCCTATGGTGTCTGTCTTCCCTTGCCCAGCACTAAAAACCTGGAAGGTATAGGCATTGAAAGTAGTGCAGTTGGAGACTGACAATGAGGAAGGGGCTTGCATTCTCAGCCACCCTCTGTGCCACGTTCTCAGTTCATAGATTAGGAAACAGGCACACAGAGAGTGAATGTCTAGCCATAGGCCACATAGCTAATGAGGGCAGAGCTCAATATAGACTGATCAGAGTGTAAACCCAGTGTAGTCTGATATGGAGTCCATGTGCTATGCGCCATGAAATGCTGATGCTGAGCAGGCAGCAAGGAGAGAGAGAGGAAGACCAGGTGACCCAGACTGAGCCAGGCACATGTGCATGCACACACCCCTTTCTGGCTTCCATCTGTGAGGCTACAGTGGTCAAAGGAAACTAGGAGTGGAGCCAGGAGAAGGCAAGGGAGGAGGATGGCAGTGAAGGGAAGGAGTCTATAGGAGGAAACACCACATTTTCCAGGTTACCAGGGAATTCCCTTTCCTTATGAGTCTGTCTCAAATCCTAGATTTCTCTCTCTGGGCCCACTAATCAATTTTCAAGAGACCTACACCGATTGGCTCCAGACGTATGCTTTTCCAGGGCCTGAGTGCCTGTGGAAAACTGGGCTGAGAGTTTGTGTTCTCTGTGGTCCTCCCAGGTCCTGCTTTCAGTGATAAGGGGGGAATGAAGTATGTGGTCTGGATTTCAGATTTGTTTGGAGACAAAATTTATTAGAACAGGAAGCCAAAAAGCCATGTAGGGGGTTGGTGTTAACATCCCCAAAGCATTTGAGGAAATTCTCCCCCACTTGTATACTTAATTTCTTGTACTGAAAGAGATTTCTGCAACCACTTATTTTTGCACTCATAATTGGAGTGTAAGGGGTCAGAAGGCTTCCTTTGAAGATTGCTCACAGCATGCGAATGGAGTGTGTGTGGCTACATTTGTTCCCTGTGGTTGTTGGGATGCTTTTTATTGGCAATGACTCACTCACCATAACTGAAACACAGGGCTTCTCCCCCATGTGTGTCCTCTGGTGTCGGGTGAGGTGCACCCTCTGCATGAAGCCCCACCCACACTGCCTGCAAACATAGGGCTTTTCCCTGGTGTGTGTCCTCTTGTGTTGGATGAGAGTCAACTTGAATGCAAAGCCCTGTCCACACTCCCTGCAAACATAGGGCTTCTCCCTGGTGTGTGTCCTCTCGTGTTGGATGAGAATCAACTTGAATGCAAAGCCCTGTCCACACTCCCTGCAAACATAGGGCTTCTCCCCCGTGTGTGTCCTCTGGTGTGGGATGAGATTTGACCTAGCAGTGCAGACTTGACCACACCTTCTGTACTTGACTCTTACAGTTGACATACCTACCCCCACAAATAATTTGTCTGTGTCTTCTGGATTCACTTTCTGGCCTGTGCTGGCCTCCATCATTCTTTTATGTGTCCTGGAGCCCCCCATTTGTCATTTGGGTGGTTTGGAATAGGTCCCCAAAATCCTCTTCTGCCTTAAACTTTTAAGCAAAATTTTGGACCTTTCTTTGACCTCTTGATCTTCACCTTTGTCACTCCGGCTGTGTTGGCCTGGACAGGGATCCTCTGGTTGGAGATGTTTTCCTGGATGTGTTTGTGGGAGGATCTGAAAAGGGTGATTGCGCTCCACATGCTGACTGAGGAATTTCTGACTGGAGAAGGCCAGAGAGCAGGAGGCACATGGATGGATCTCTGGCTTTGGTTCTGCTGAAAGAAGAAGTTTTTGGTCAGGTAGATGTTGACAAAACTGTCTGGGTGGGATGCTTTGTCCTCTGATGGGCCTGCCCCACTAATCATTTTTATTGTGCTAACAGCACAAGCTTTAAATAAAAGGGTATTGACAAGAAGCCTATGTGTCAGAACATGTACCAGGGAGTCACTCCAGCTGGGAGGGGAAGGGTGATCGAGAAAGTGTGGGCTGTGCATCACTTCAGAAAAATGCAGAAAAAGTTTTGAACCAGCCAGTAAAATTAAGACAAATGGAAAGAAAGCTATATATTGATATAACTTGCTTAAGCAACATCCGGGAGAGAATGTGAACCCTGCAGTACTTAGCCAATGAGGAACCAGGGGAGGGGCTCATGTGCTAAAGAATGAATTGCTTTTTGTAAGGGCCCTGAGTGTGCCTGCTCACCAGACACCTGATCTTGCAAGGCTGCCATTAAAGCCTCACTCCATTGTTTTTTTTGTCTCTGTGTCGGATTACTGAGTTCGAACCAGTGATAGTATTTCTCACACATCTCCATTCCATTTTTATTCACTGCATCTTCCTCAGAAATCTCCAAAACCCACATCCAGGGCATTTTCTACTTATCGCTCAGTCTAGGAACTTTCAAGTGTCTTTAGAGGCAGCTTCCCCCTTCCACAGATGAACCTGCAGTGGCCTTTACCTACATCCTAGTATTGTCTACGTCATATCTGTCTGTGACAGCATCTGCAGCTATCTTATTCTTTGGAGAGGTAACAATTCTCCTGATGACTCAGGTATAATCAGTCTTAGGTATTTCCTTTGAGGGGAATGGGATCCATTAAGTTAGGAGCCACTCAGCCTGGAGATGTAGAAATGTGGAAGGCAGGCTAGAATAGTGCTTAAAGAGAGCATGTGTGGGTAAATCTGAATATGATCATCCACATTCAAAAGACATCATATTTAATTGAAGACCCCTGTGCTTCTGGATATCCATCAGGAGGTGGGATTCAGATTGGACAAGGGTGAGTGGTCCAGGACCCACTGACTAAAGGACTTGGGCTCCTGCTGCCCCAACTAGACTGTGAATTGATTCTTTGTCAGTTTTCTACAAATCACAAAATGAAAACATATCCTTCTTCAAGAGTCACACCACCTATTCATACTTGACTTATTTCATTCAGTCTTAGCATTTTAATTGCAATAACAAGTCCTGTTTCAAAATATATCCCAAATCATACTTCTTATAGCCCCAACTCCCATCTCTCCAATCAACCCACCATCCTCTTTCTGCAGTCTATTTTTCAAAAATTAAAGAAAGCATTATCTCAGAACAGAGCACATGTGACTCTCTAGTTGAAAACTGCACACTGGTTCCATCTCACTTAGGAAAATCCCATGTCTTTATAGGTCATAGGCCTTGGGCTACCATGTATGTATCCAACCTCTGTTCTTGCCCTCTAGGCCTCCTTCCCCTGGTTGGTCTCTCAGCCAGTCCTTGTCACCCCACCTCTCCTGCCTTGGATGGCGCACTAGCTGGTGTCTCTGCCTGGACTTCTTTGTCCACAGGTACTTGCATGTCTCAAATGTTATCTTCTGAGAGAGCCCTTCCCTGACCTCTCTCTGCGACACCTCATCACTCCCCTCATGGTTCCTAGACACCTTCCTTAGATTAATTCCCCTCAAAGCACCCATTGCTGTTTGATGCTGTGCACATACACCCACCCTTGTTCACCCATCAGCTGCTCGAGGGGTGATTCTGACTGCTGCTGTTGGGCACAGAGTAGGAACTCACATGAGAACTGACTGAATTGTGAATGAGCGCACATCAACATACACGTCATTCAGAAATATGGAACAAATTAAGAAGAAACAGCTAAAAGAGCCAGAAGAAACTGTGTTGGGGAGAGAGCTGGTAGGTGCATAAAAACTAGATTTTTTTTGCCCCTAAGTCTTCCAGTACTCTATGTATGCTGTGATATATTTTATTCACAAAGTATTGCAAAAATAAGAGAAAAATTTTAAAAGTAAAAACTGTTTCTAAGTGTCAAAGGCATATGAAATGAGTCTTTAATTTCTGAAGCACCTGAATTGCAATTTTACTGACTTCATTCTGGATTTTACTCTTCTTAAGAGTTGGGCTATGAAATTCCCAAGAATCCTTTCATTTCTTTCCATTTTAAAGAACAGTGGTGTTCACCTCTCCCTTCCACTTGCTTCCCCACTTGATGCCCAGGCTCTGGCTATACTCATCTCCATACCAGACCAGCAGTTCACAGCCTGGCCTGATGACCTGGCAGGTTCTGTAGAAGATCTGAATGTGATACTGAAAGGCCACCAGGTCCTGCTCATCATCGTCCCTGGCGCAGCTTACATACCTGGGATTACATCAGGCAAAAGGAAAGAAATCACAGGCAGTAAGTTCCCACCACTTATCATATCCACATCCAGCTCCATGCCCAATGTTTATGGCTGGCTTTGATGCTGCCCCTCCCCTCACTGTTCCTGGGGAAGCTTCTGTACATACCTCAGTCTCTTTCACAACATCATGTGAATTCTTATTGCCAAGTCTTTCTTACTGTGCTCATCCTGCCTAGAATGCTTTCCTCCCTTGCCTAAGTGTTTTCCAAAGCCTAATTTCAGACTTAACCTCCACCTCAGTTTGCCATAAAATCCACTGATGTTTAGCTTCTCTAAGTTAAGTCTGTTTTGTAACACAGAACTTTGGGCTTGATTATGGACTCTGCTTCTAGATTAGCACATATCAGCCTAACTCATATCCTGTTTTGAGATGCCTTTGTCCAATCTCACCACCCTTTATTTAAGGTACCATTTACTTGCTTCCCCCGGGTTTCTATAGAAAATGGAGGTCCTTTTGCCTTAGCATAATAGCACAGGACAACAATGGTTCATTCACATTCTGTATCCCCCTGGTAAGGGAAGGGGCTGGGTCATGAAGCCCAGAGGTCCACGGCCATACTACAGCTTATTTGTACACAGGCTTCAGAACCCAGTTCTAATTAGAAGTGAATCTAAGAAGATTTGCTACTCTCACAGGTTAAAGATTTGCTGCCCTCCCTTATTTTAATTTATCTTGGCACTGTGTAATTCTTGAAAAAATAAGAAAGTTATAGTTAAATCTTGAAATCAATTTTTTAATGGTTCTGCAGTATGTCCTCCATAAGGACATGGATTATAATGTGTTTAGTTAAAAAACTCCCTTGTCTGAACTGGAACATAGTAAATGCCTAGTAAATGTTGATTAGATAAGTTAAAGTGTGTGAATGTAAGCTCCTCAAGGTTTCTTCCGGGGCTGAAATTTTGTCTAGCATAGAGATTTATATTTTAGGACACATACTATCTTTTAATTTCTTGTTTTTTTCTAAATAGCCCTGAAATAAAACACTGCATGGAGTTAACAGAGAAACAGAGGCTTGAGGGAGACAACTGAGGGAGGCATGATGAGAAGTAAAGGAGTGTGGGCTTGTGAGAGTCAGATGTCCCCTCTGAAACTCAGAAAACTTGGCCTTACCTCATGCAGGTGGCCCAAGATTTATCCTTTCCATCCACGTACTCATAGGAGTTTCTCCCTGTGATGATCTGAATTTCAGAAAGAGAAGTTAAAGGATTTTTTGCTGGTGGAGGAACAGATGAAGTGTTATACCATATTATTATCAATGTGCTTTCATCCTGCATGGATTCAGTCACCAACTGAATGTGACATGCTCCTCAGCCATCGTCTACATATCTGAGTCAATTTGCCCACTCAGAGCAAGGGCCCTGCAAGGGAGGAGCCACTTGTCTATGTCTCTACTTCCATGCTCCCACGTACCCTCTGATATTTACCTGGGAGCTCCATGCTGATGCAAAGTCCACCCAGTACACAGAGCTGACCATGTTATCTCCATCCATGTTCTGGTATGTAGAAGGTCAGGTCCCATCAATCCACAGGAGGGCTGTGGGTAGCCAGAGGACAGGGGAAGAGATAGATGTTCTAACCTGCCAGGAATACCTGTTGTTGGCTGCCTCTTCATCTCTATGATATTGCCCTCATAGGGGCCAAAGTACAGACCCAGCTGCAGATCAGATGTTTCACTCCATACTCCAAGCCCAGCCTCAGGGATGCTCGAAGGTCTGATTTTCAGCCCAGGCAGCATAGTGAGGGCTGAGTGGTTGGGATATCCCTTGTCCACTGCAGTGTCCTTTATAAACACAGCAGGCCCATGAGCAGCACAACTGTCAATGAAGAAGTTCTGACACTTCTTACAATCTGGAGGTGAGAGCAACAGGGGTTAGGGAAAGCATAGTGCATGTTCTTGGATGTAAAGCACTTCAGAAAGAGTGCAGGCACTCACATCATTTAGCTTCAGTCCTGCATTCCAAGTCATTAGAGGAAGGGAATAATGTGGGGACTAAAAACGACGAGATGAAATTATTGTACCAAGACACAACAGCCTTCTCTGTGAGTGGGCCAAAAGGGTCACTTCAGAGGTAGTTGTCATCCTGGGGCTCACTGACTTCTTGGTATGCACAGCCCCTTCTTTCTCATAGGTTATACGTCTTTACTTCAGTCTCCTTTCCCCCAAGTTCTAAGTTGGAGAAAAGTAGGTAAGTGAGGTTGGTGAGGTCTGGAATGTTAGTCCCTGCTTGGTCATAAAGTGAAATCTTTTCCCATCAAATGATCCCCTGTCCTTCTACACACTCTGGTTTTCACCCCATTACTGGTTCAGAGAAATTACCATTCAACACTGTATGGATGCTTAATTGAATTTCAGTTATTCTCATTATCAGGTTAAACTTCCCAAAGTTTGTACTTTGAAAATGGTTCATTCACACATTTATTCATTCAGAGAATATTTGTTGAGGGCATGTAACATGGTAGGAATTAAACAAAGGTTTGGGCATACAATACCAAGAAAGTATGGTCTGTTATCACAGATGGATTTATTGAACAACTTGCACAGGCCAATTCTTTTATTTTTAAATTAATGTTTTCAAACAATACATGAGCTATGTATCCTTATCTTCACTTTACAAATTAACATTCAGAAACTCAGAGAATTTATAAGATTTGCCCAAGGCCCTAGTGGTAACTTCAGAACTCAGGTTAGTCCAGCTTAAACCCAGGCCTATCCAGAGTTCAAACCACATGCTTTCACCATATTCATCAGCCTTTCTAAAGGACTGAGAGGGACTAAATTTTTCTTCTTACCCATTTTTTGTCTAGAGTGATGTCCAGAGGTACTTGCTTTTCCAGGAGGGGAAACTGGCTTCTGGACCTGCTCTGAGCCACTTATATTTGCTGTTTCTGACAATTTCTTCAAACTAGATTCATTTCTTAGTGGCATCTTGGATGTTCCCTTCAATGGGAGAGTCACATATTAAAAGACAATATGCATTCATTTACTTCTTTAAGGCTTATGATTTGTTTTCACATGCATGAATTTAGTTAATACTTTAATAACCCTTGCAAATACCAGGGGAATCTGAATACTAGGGAGAAAAGAAAGGGCCTCAGTGGGCAGTGAAAACAAGAGTACAAGCCCTGTATTTTTTTTTAATTAAAAGTATCATTGTTATACAATCTTATGTTAGTTTCAAGTATATAACACAGTGGTCCAGCATTTACCCATATTGTCAAATCCCCATCCCCTCCATGTGGTCACTATCATCGATGTAGTAAGATGTTACAGAATCATTAGCTATATTCTCTGTGCTGTACTACCATCCCCATGACCAACTGTTACTGTGCCCCTTAGTCCCCTTTCCCCTCCCCCCCAGTCCCTCCCCCTTGATAACCATTAGTACCTTCTCAGTGTCTATGAGTCTGCTGGTGTTTTGTTCCTTCTGTTTTGCTTTGTAGTAGAACCCGTCTTAAGCTTTTCCTATTCAGTTTTGTTTAAAGTTTCTCCAAAAAGGTGAGAGTAAGAGAAGGAGTATACTTGCAAAGGCTAGAGAATCAACAGGGTCTGTGAAAGACGGGGGTAAGGGCTTATGGAGAAAAGAGGTGATTTTTTACAAATTAGTGGACGTTTTATGGAAGAAGAAATGTAGAAATGTACAGAGGATATCAAATACATCTGGAAAATGAGGTGACCAAACAGTGAGATTGGGGAGAGAACCGAGAAATCTAGACGATAAAGGAAAGATGGCAAAGGTTGCAGACTGCCAGATCCTGGAAAGAGTATCTGGACTTGGATTAGCTGGTTCCTGTCAATTCTGTCTGAATAAGGTTGTAATGCTAGCTGGTTTTCCTAAGTTTCCTGACCCATAAACTGGCATATATGTGAATTATTAATGTTATCATGAACATGAAATATCATACTGTTTTGTGACCAAATTATTTTGTGAGCTAATACAGCATTAATGTGAAATTAATCTTGCTATCAATTTACCTCCTCTCTTGCCTCCATATTTGAAATCTATCTTATAGATACTATCTTCAGCATTCCTTGACCCTTACATGTAGTTTAATTTGTTTGATCTAGTTTAATGCAAATTATTCAGAAAATATATAGGGCCTTGAGCTGGGCCTGGGATTTCTGAGAAGAGTCAGGTATGAACAAGATTCTCAAAGAGCTCCCATATCAGAGGCAGGCTACACAGATGATTACAAATAAATGAGATTGCCTAATTAAAGCTCAGAGGAAAGACTCACTTCCTCCTACAAGAATGAGCATTTGAAAGCAGTGCCAGATGGATGTGTTTTGACTAAATAGTGTGTAACCTATATGAAGTCCTTCAGCTATTTTCTTATTTGTTGTTCCTCAATCATCAAACCTGGAGTTCCTCTGGGCTGGGAGATGCCTCTTTTGATTAGAGTTGGGGACTGTGAGGGTGGGGTTCCTATCTCCTTCATATGGGACTATTCACTGTTAGTACTGACCATTTGTAAGCTTCCCTCACTCAGAGGGTCTTAGCACATCTCCCACTTTAGCATAGCAGACAGGAGCTTAAGTTGTTATCACCAGTAAGATAAGTGAAGTTATGAATAAAGACAGTGTGAGTTTTAGGCAACTATTGAAGTTTTAATGGGCTTGTAAGTGGTTTAGAGAAGGAGCTTTGGATCAGATTGTACTACCACTGAAACTGTGATCCAAGGCATACAATCAAACATTTCTTTACCTCAGTTTCCTCATCTATAAATGGTGATGGTTATAGTACCTACCTCATAGGGTTACTGCAAGGTTCAGGTCAGGTTATTCATGTAAAATGCTTAAAATAAAGTCTGAAATATTGTGAAAATAGAAACAAGTGGTAGCTGCTTTGTTGCTATTCTTACTATCTATTAAAATGATATCAGACATTGTGCAGAAGGGATCAGGAAAGGAAGGCAGCAGTTTCTAGCACACTCAGTGCCTTTTCCTCCTCTTGCCTGTGTTTAGTCCCATGAGAAAGATTTTCTTGTCAAAAGGATTTAGGAAATACTCACCTTCTGCTGTTTACTCCATTTCACTCTGAAGCCCACCCAAGAAGGTTTGCCTAAAGGTGAAGAAAAATCAATGTTTCAGTTGGTAAATAATTCCAAACTCTGGAAATTCGCATTAGGGACATGGCAGACTGAACTAGAATGATGAGTACAAGGAGTATTGAAGGGCGATAGGAAAATGGTTTCTGAAGTATCATCGAGGCTTTCTATTGGTGTCATCAACTAATTTTTTAAAAATGTTTAAAAACTAGAGAAAATGTCATTTATATTTCTTCCTATGTTCAAAAACTATCTATTGCGTTCATTGTTAAATAATAAATTGGCCTTTTTTGACAAAAATACCTAACAAACTGGGAGTAGAAGGAAATTACCTCACTACAATAAAAGTCAAATATGAAAAGTCCACCTCCCACCTCACTATATTCAACAGTGAAAAAATGAGAGCATTTCTTGTAAGATTAAGAACAAGCCATGGATGCCCTCTTGGCACTTCCATTCAAAATAGTACTGCAAGACCTAGCAAGGGAATTACACAAGAAAAGGAAATAAAAGGAATCAGACTTGGCAAGAAAGAAGTAAAATTATGTCTGGTTGCAGATCTCATATGGAGAAAATTGTAAAGATTCTTTCCAAAATCCTGTTAGAAATAATAAATTCAGCAAAGTTGCAGGATACAAAATTAACACTAAAAAATGACTTGCACTTCTATGCACTAACAAGGAACAATCTAAAAAGGCAGCTAAGAAGACAATCTATTTTGAACAACAACAAACTGAATGAAATAATTAAGAGTAAACTTAACCAAGGAAGTGAAACACTTGCACACTGAAAATCAGAGAACATTGTGGAAAGAAATTAAAGAAGACAGAGTAAATGAAAAGGACACAGTCTCTTCAACAAATGGTGGGGTTGAGAGTATTTACATGCAAATGAATGAAAATGGGCCCTTTTTTGACATCATACACATAAATCAGCTCAAAGTGGATTACAGACCCAAATGGAAGACCTTAAAGAATAAAACTCTTAGGAAAAAACAAGGGTAAACTTCCTGACATTCGAATGGGCAATGATTTCTGGTATATGGCATGAGAAGCACAAGAAACAAAATAAAAAATAGATGAGATCACTAAAGATTTCTGTGAAACAAAGGACACAACCAACAGAGTGAAAAGGCAATGTGTAGAATGGGAGGAAGTATTTGTAAAACATGCATCTGATAAGGGTTTAATATTCAGAATATATAAGGAACTCCTGCAATTCAGCAGTAAAAGAATCAAGTAACTTAATTAAAAATTGGGTGCTATGGACTGAATTGTGTCTCTCCAAAACTCCTATGTTGAAACCCTAACCCCCAATGTGATGGTATTTGGAGATGGAGCATTTTGGACCTAACTAGGGGTGGATGAGGTCATGAGAGTGGGGCCCTCATGATAGGATTGATCTCATCAAGAAGAAGAGAAAGATCTGTGTCTTTCTCGCTAAGAATACACACAAAGAAGAGTACCAACACAGAGCAAGTGGAGGTTGCCTAAAAGCAAGGAAGAGAATTTCACCATGATAGCACCTTGATCTTGGACTTCCAGTCTCCAGAAGTGTGAGAAAAACACATTTCTGTGGATTGTCACTCAGTCTATGGTATTTCATTATGGCAGCCCAAGCTGACTAATACAATGGATAAAGGACTTGAATAGATATTTATCTTAAGAAGATACGTGTAAATGGCCCACAAACATATGAAAATATGCTCAATATCAATAATCACCATGAAATGCAAGTGAAAACCACAGCAACATGTCTTCTCATACCTATTAGGATGGCCAGTATGAAAATAACATACAATAACATGTGTTGACAAGGATGTTGGGAAACTGAAATAGTTACCCACTGTTTGTTGAAATGTAAAATGTTGCAGCCACTATGCAAAACAGTATGGAGTTTCCTCAAATAATTAGAGATAGAACTTCCCTATAATTTGGGAACACAACTTTGGGTATATATGAATAGAATTTGAAAACAGGATCTTGAGTAAATATTTCCACACTCATGGGCACTGCAACATTATTCATAGTATTCAAGGTATTAAAGTACCCTAATTGATGGATAAATAGATGAAGAAAATGTGCTATACACAACACATACACACACGCACACACAGAGGAATATTATTCTGCCTTTAAAAAAGGAGGAAATCCTCTCTATGCTACATCATGGATGGACCTTGAGGACATTACACTAAATGAGACAAAACAATCGCAAATGACAAATACTTATATGAGATATCTAAAGTAATCAAAATCATGGAAACAGAAAATGGAATGGTGGTTGCCTGGAGCTTGGGGGAGGATCCCCTGGGGATTTGTCCACTGGCTATAGAGTTTCAGTCATAGAAGATGAAAAGTCCAAGTAATATGTTGTACAGCAATGTGCATGTAGTTAATAATACTGTGTTGACAAAAGTAAATTTGAAATGGATCAAAGACCCAAGTGTAAGTCATGAAACCATAAAACTCTTAGATAAAACATAGGCAAAAATCTCTTGGACATAAACATGAGTGACTTCTTCATGAACATATCTCCCCAGGCAAGGGAAACAAAAGCAAAAATGAACAAGTGGGTCTACATCAAGCTGAAAAGCTTCTGTACAGCAAAGGACACCATCAATAGAACAAAATGGTACCCTACAGTATTGGAGAATATATTCATAAATGACAGATCTGATAAAGGGTTGACATCCAAATATATAAAGAGCTCACATACCTCAACAAACAAAAAGCAGATAATCCAATTAAAAATGGGCAGAGGAGCTGAATAGACAGTTCTCCAAAGAAGAAATTAAGATGGCCAACAGACATATGAAAAGATGCTCCATATGGCTAGTCATCAGAGAAGTGCAAATTAAAACTACAGTAAGATATCACCTCACACCAGTAAGGGTCGCCACCATCCAAAAGTCAAACAACAACAAATGTTGGTGAGGTTGTGGACAAATGGGAACCCTCCTACACTGCTGGTGGGAATGTAAATTAGTTCAACCATTGTGGAAAGCAGTATGGAGGTTCCTCAAAATGCTCAAAATAGAAATACCATTTGACCCAGGAATTCCACTTCTAGGAATTCACCCTAAGAATGCAGCAGCCAGGTTTGAAAAAGACAGATGCACCCCTATGTTTATCGCAGCACTATTTACAATAGCCAAGAAATGGAAGCAACCTAAGTGTCCATCAGTAGATGAATGGATAAAGAAGAAGTGGTACATATACACAATGGAATATTATTCAGCCATAAGAAGAAAACAAATCCTACCATTTGCAACAACATGGATGGAGCTAGAGGGTATTAAGCTCAGTGAAATAAGCAAGGTGGAGAAAGACAAGTACCAAATGATTTCATTCATATGTGGAGTATAAGAACAAGGAAAAGCTGAAGGAACAAAACAGCAGCAGACTCACAGAACCCAAGAATGGACTAACAGTTACCAAAGGGAAAAGGACTGGGGAGGATGGGTGGGAAGGGAGGGATAAGGATGGGGAAAAGAAAGGGGACATTATGATTAGCATGTGTAATGTGGGGGGGAGTGTGGGGAGGGCTGCACAACACAGAGAAGACAAGTAGTGATTCTACAGCATCTTACTATGCTGATGAACAGTGTCTCTAATGGGGTTTGTGGGGGTGACTTGGTGAAGTGGGGAGCCTAGTTAACATAATGTACTTCATGTAATTGTAGATTAATGATAACAACAACAACAAAATGATTTGAACAGTCATCTCATCAGAGAAGATTCACAGATGGCAAACAAGTATATGGAAAGGTAAATAACAATGATGCCATCAACTACCTATTACTATGGCTAACTAACAACAGTGCTAACTACAAAAAAATAGTAACAACAGCAAATGTGTAACAACAGGGAGTCTCATTCACTGCTGGTGGCACAGCCACTTAGGAATACAGTTTGGCAGATTCTTACAAAATTAAATATACTCTTACCATATAATCCAGCAATCACCATACTTAGTATTATCCCAAGTAACTTGGAAACTTATGTCCACATAAAAAACTGCATGTGAATATTTATAGCAGCTTTATTCATAATTGCCAAATATTGGAACCAGTATCTTTCAAAGGTGACTGGATGAAGAAACAATTTTATATCCATGCAATGGAATATTATTCAGTGTGGGAAAAAAAAGAGCTATCAAGTCATGAATACAGAGAGAGAGAGAGAGAGAGAGAGAGAGAGAGAGAAAACTTAAATGCATATTGCTAAGTAAAAGTAACCAGTGTAAAAGACTACAGATTGTGTGATTCCAACTATATGACATTTTGGAAAAGGCAAAACTATAGAGATGGTAAGAAGATCAGTGGTTGCCAGAGGTTGGGGGGAAGGAGGATAAGTAGGTGGAGCACGGAGGATTTTTAGGGCAGTGAAACTATTCTTGGTAAAACTGTAAAAGGTGAACACATGAAATTACACATTTGTTAAAACCCATAGAACTGTACAGCATAAAGATTGAACCCTACTATAAACCGTGGACTCCAGTCAATAATAGTCTATCAGTATCAGTTTCATCAATTGTAACAGATGTACCACAGCAATTCAAGATGTTAATAATTGGGGAAACTGTGGGCAGAGGGAAAGAGGGAACTCTCTGTACTTTCTGTTTAATTTTTCTGTAAGCTTAAAAATTCTCTAAAAAATAAAGCTTATTAATTAAAAAATAAAATAAAATAAAATAAAAAATAATACCGTGTTGCCTACTTAAAAACTGCTAAGAGGAAAAACTTATTATTTTTTTGTTTTCTTTTAAGTCACAATAAAAATAAATAAAGAAATTGACCGGGGTGGGGGTTTTAATTGCATCCAGATAGAGATGCACAGATGTATGATAAACCATGGGCATATGGTTTCCTTCGAAGACTATCCTTCCATGTCAGAACCTTTGTGGATTTCAGATCTCTTACACTACTTTTAAGATCCTAAGGACTCAGAAATCTGTAGATGGAGAATAATAGACCTAATCCAAGCTGCTTTCCTCAGTTTAGGCAGACTGACTCTTCTTTTAATCTCTCCTGTCTGAAGGGCAGCAGAAGTGAGCCTCTCATTTCTGTTTTATAGTGATTGTACCTCACTTATTTAGCTGATGCTGTCTCTGGTTAGGGACATGAGGGAAAGATTAGCGACACTAACTAGCTCTCTCAAACACTTTCTTGGAATCCAGGCAAAGAATCACATTCACTTTTGGGTAAGAACACCATGTGGTATGATTAAATATACATACATAAATCATGTAACTTTAGATAATATATTAATCATTCCCTCTTCTAAGAAATTTAATCCAATAACTGAACTATCATGAGATAAGTGTTAGAAAGCTCCCTTTTGGATTTATAGTCTAAGATTTCCTTAACTGCCTTTTCATTAGTTAACAATGTTTTACAAAAGCAAATAACAATGATATATTTTAAAGTATGGAGAGTTAACACGGGAAAACCTATATATCCAAAACCATTCAGTCTTATTGCAACATTCTGCTACAAAAGGCTTCAGGTCTTTATTTCTACTTCAAAAATCAAACACAAAAATAAACACAAACAAAACTAATCAATATACAGTGAAGCCACCTGCCAGTCCTTCCTTCTTCTCTTGTGGTGATAACTATTATGAATTTGGTGTTTCTTATCACATTCCGATTGTTATACATCTGTTGCTTATTAATATATATTTAAATAACATATAATTACTTTATCTATTTAAAAACTTTATATGAATAGCCTCTTACTGTATAATATGCTGTTTTGTATCTTGCTTGCTTTGTGAACGTCTGTGATTTTGAGGAAATAATGTTTCTGTTGTTAACTCCTGAGACACAGCTGGTACCTGAGCCCAGGTCAGTTTCAGGATACCTTTAAATCTTCCTGACTCCTCACCTTGCTGACTGGGCGTAAATTCTTCATCAGAATCCTCAGTGTCATCCACCTGGGACTTGATGGCCTGCCTGTGATGATGCATGAAAGCTGGTCTAGGAAATCTGAGACCTGGAAAGAAGCAAAATCTTTGGCTTAAAAGGGAAGAACTGGAAGAATGAACAAAGCACAGCAAGAAATGAAAGCACTATAAAGTTCAAGCGACTCAGTTGGATGTGCTGGGAGGGTCGAGAATAAGGCAGGAGGTGAGGTCTGCATTACCAGTACTGGCCCCACACTGATACAAAAAGCATTTCCCTCTGGGTTTGTCTCCACACAGAAGGGAACTGTGGGCAGACGGAGCCACCTGAGAGAGAGCCCGACTGATACAGGGGTTGCAGACTTGCTTGCCAGGCTACTCTGCACTCCACATGTCTTGTTCCCTATAGCGACCAGTGCTTCATAGTTCCTTTTCACATTCCTGTATTGGATTTTCTCCCAGTCTCTCATCTCTGTCCATTCTTTCTTAGAGAAGTATATGGAAATGTCTTTGAAAGCATCTCTGGCCTAGAGAAAATAATAGGTTCCATCAGTGATTTACTAATACAAGTCAGAACTGTGAGCTGGGCCTTCTGCTCCATCTTGCTTGTAGGGTGTAGCCTGAGGCCGCTGGGTGGTCTCTGAAATAAAGGTGAATACTCTGTCTCCTGACTGGGTCCTGAATTACTGCACCAAGTGAGAATTTTCCTATCCCCCCCCTGATGTAGAGCAGTTGCTGATGCTAGGGTCCCATTTTCTCCCCATGTCTCATACATCCTGTATGCATTCACAGAGAGGCTTGCATACTGGTGAAGTTTCCTTGTTACTGTGCCCCTCTTCTCCTCTTTCTTACAGACCCCTCCTTCTTACAGACCCCATCTGGAGCCTGGCTTCACCTCCCACACCTCTCACCATGGCCTTCCAGCTCGTTCCCTTTGAGTGTCCCTCACTGTTCTCCTCCAGGAACCTGTCGGAGCTCATGGTGCTGGGATGGCCAGGCAGGTCCTGCTGGGACTCTGAGGCTGGCAAGTGTTCCTAAGTCTTCCAGCCCCAAAGCCAAGGCACTTGTGAAGGAGAAGGTGCTGAGAGGGGGTGACAGCCCAGACCACTACTCCGAGGCAGGTCTGTCTTCCTGTCCATGGCATGAAGATGTGGGGACCCAGTAGGGAAAGACTGGGAGCCGTTGGTGTAATGGGAGCATCTCCAGCAGCCACAACCAGCCTAACATGAGCTGAATTTTGTTTACTCCCATGCAGCTCAGTCCGTCTGAGGAAAGGTGGCAAAGGTGCCTGGAGGGCCCTGGCTGTGGGTGTTTGAGGGCAGTTCTCAGGCCAGAGGATTTCCAGGGAGATGCGGAGCACTGGATGCCAGGATTGGGGTCAGGCTGACGATTATGGAACTGGTCCAGTGAGAGGAAAGGAATACTTCTCAAGAGATCTGGGGCTCTCCACCTGTGGATTCTGAAGAAATCTGGGTGTAAAGCTGTCTTGATCTCTAAGGAACATAGATCTTGGGCTGAGGAAATTGGGGCTGCTGAGTGAGGGGATTTGGGGTCTCATGCTGAGGAGAATTGGGATCTCATAGGCTGATGGCATTTGCAGTCTTTCAGGACAAGGTTTGGAGTCTCAGGCTGAAGGGATTTAGAATGCTCAGGTTGAGGGGATTTTAAATCTTTGAGGCTGAGGAAATTTGAGGTCTGTCAAGCTAAGGAAATTTGGAGTCTCTCATTAAGGGGGCTTAGGACCTCTGACGTTGAGGTTAGTTTGGGTTTTTGAAGGTGAAGGGGAATTAATAGGTCTCAGGCTTGGGGTATTCAAGGTCTCTGAAACTGAGGAAATTTGTTCTCTCTGTAGGTGCTATAGTTAGGGTTACTCAGGCAGAGAGTTTGGGGAGTGCCTTAGGCTGAGGGGAGCTGGGGTTACTGAGGGTATGGGGAGGGGTCTAAGCCTTAGGGGATTTACTCTTTCTCTGGGTGAAGGGCTTTGAGTTCTCTGAAGATGAGGTGGTTTGGGTGAGGTTCTCCTCTCGCAGAGGAGATGTGAGATCCCTCCAGGTTAGCAGATTTAGGATCCCTCAAGGTGGTGGGATTTGGTGTCCTGTGAGGCTGAGGGGATCTGGACCCTTTCAGGGTGGGTGAGGGGATCAGGTTCTCTCAGGCTGGAGGGTCTCTTTAAGGTCTAGGGTGGAGGGTTCAGAAAGGTTTTCACATGGCACCTTCATAAAGGCAAAGGCTCCCAATTTCCTCTTGGTCTCCTTGGCATTGCTTCCATGTGGCCTACCCTGGACAGGCACTCTCTGCGACGTCCACACGATTCCAGCTCTTTGGAAGGTGGGATGTCAGAGAAGGCAAGGTATGGGTTTGCTGTGCCTTTTCAGACACAACCCACCATTCAGGGCTGTGATCAAAGCGGTCCCTGCAATGGGAGGCAAGGAGGGACTGAACGGGCAGATTGTAGGGCAAGCCGTGCCTGTCAGTCACACACAGAACTCAGTCCTGGACTCAGGTGGGCAGAGTGGGCTGGCCTTTGCCCCTGCTGGGGGATTGGCTACTTTGGCTAATATGCGTGTCTTTCAGGAAGCGTCCTGCATGCAGGCGCAGTCTGGCGGTTTTTGTGACTGGCCTCTGGTGCTGGGGATGGACCCATGTGGCTGCAGCTGCTCAAAGAAGCAAAAAACTTATGTCCACAGAAAAACCTGCATAGAGATGTTTATAACATTTTAATCATAATTGCCAAAACTCAGAAGCAACCAAGATATCCTTCAGCCAGGTAATGTCTAAAAAATTGTGGTACTTCAATACTACATGGAATGTTATTCAGTGACAAGAAATAAGCTATCAAGCCTGGAAAATACATAAAAGAAACTGAAATGCATGTTTGTTAAGTGAGAGAAACCAACCTGAAAAGTTTACCTACTGATGGATTCGAACTATATGACTTCTGGTAAAAGCAACTATAGACAGAATAAAAAAGATCAGTGGTCGCCAGGCATTGTTAGAAGGGGTAAGAGATAGATAAGTGGAGCACAGAGGACTTTTAGGGCAGGATTTCTTTCAAACACACATAGCTAAACAACATAGTGTACCTTAATGTAATTACGGACTTTAATACTAATGCATCATTGTTGATCATAATAGTAAAACTATACTACAAATGAAATAAAGCAAAGCAAGAGTAATGATAAATATCCCACACATAGAATATTTCTCCTCATGTGTTGCTTAAAATATTCATTATGACTGAAAGCATAAATTACAGCATTGACTGATGTGGTTTTAATTACATGTAGATATAATAAATAAGACTAAACCATAAAAGTGGTGGAGGGGGCACAAAGAGACCTATGTTGTCCACATTCCATTAAAGTGATTAAATATTGATTCTAATAAGATTAAAATTTATATATATTGCTATCCCAGAAACTGCTAAATATATCTTGCACAAAAGGATATGGTAAGAAAGAATGTAAACTGAAATGTAACACTAAGAAGTGTTGACATAATTGAAAAGACAGGAAAGGGGAAAGAGAAGAGGAACATTCAAGAATAATAAAATGATCAAACTAAATCCAAACATATCAATTAATATCTGAAATATAAAAGGTCAAAATCACAATTAAAATACCAATTTTTCAAGACATAAAAACTAGTTTTTATCCAGACCTTATATCACAAATATTGACATAAGTAATTAATAAATAAAAGGAAGACAAAATGTATCCTGAAAATGATAACCATGTGAAGGCTTCCATGGTTATACTAATAGCAAACAAGTGAGACTTCAGAGCCATGAAAATTGGGAATAAAAAACCAACATTACATAATGGTACCAGACTCAACTCATCAAGAAGACATAATCCCAAACATATATCCATTAACAACAGAGCTTCAAAATACATTATAAAATGGAATGAACTGAAAGCAGAAACATATATTACAATTATAGTTGGTGTCTTAAACTGGTCTCAGTAAAATTATTAAGGATATAACATACAAATACACGAAGAACTTCAAAACTAAATTATACAAACAAGCAAAAGATTAACAGACATTCCACAAAGATATTTAGAAGACAAGTAAGTGCTTTAGAACATATGCATTATTAGCCTTTAGGGAATTGCAAATTAAAACCATGACAGATACCACTATACATTTATAAGAATGGCTAAGAAACATTGACATCACTGTATTGGTGAGTACTTGGAGCAATTAGAACTCTTACAGAATAGGGATGGGAATTCAGAATGTTATAACCACTCTAGAAATAAGTTTGACATCTTACAAAACCTTCTGCATAAATGTGCCTAATGACCCAGGAGTTCTACCCCTAGATGTTTGCTCTAATGAAATGAAATTCCTGAAAACAGGAAGCCATGCAAATGTTCCTCAACAGGTCAACCTAATCAAATTGTGGTACATCCATAAAATGTTTTACTACACATCAATAAAAAAATGAACTTCTTGTAGGGGCCGGCCTATGGCCAAGGCTGAGTCCCACTATGGCTGAACACCGCCCTTCCACTCTAGCTGACCAACGCCCTAAGATGGCGCCCGCTTCCTGGGCACCACCCTTCCTGGTTTGGTGGCATTAGCATAAGGAAGTTGCTCCTATAGGCTTGCCCCATGCTTCTGCGCTCGTGCTCAGCTCGTGCAGAGGGCATGCTACCAATCAGCTTAAAGGTCACGCATGATCTTGATCACCATAGGCCAGCTTCCTTTATATAAGGCATAAGCAGGAAAGAGAAGCATTCTCACTCTCTGTCTCTCTCTTTCTCTCCTCTCATTCTTCCTCTCCTTCGCTCCCCCCGGCTGTTGCTTCTTCTCACTCACCTTCTCCCGGCCTTCCGAGCAACAATAAACAACTGAAGTGAACCAGGTCTGTGTACGTATCGCTGTCGTCACCGCCACAAGGGGCGAACGCGGTACTTCTGATACCGGCAACAACTTGGATGAGCCTCAAAAGCATCATACTGAGTAAAAAAAAAAAAGCCAGTCTATAAAGGGTACATACTGTGTGGCTCAATTTATGTGACATCCTCAAAAAGTGAAATAGTAACAGAGCTGTGGTTGCCAAGGCTTGGGTGTGAAGGGAGGAATGACCACAAAGAAACAGCAAGCAGTTTTTTTCTGTATGATGGAACTCCTCTGATTGACATACTAATTACTCAAATCTGTATGTTTTTAAATTTGTGAACTTGTAAACCAAAATAAGAGAAATCCATTTTATTGAGTGTTAGTTCAAAAATTTTCATTTACATTTTCATTAACGTTAAAAATGTTTACGTTTAATTTTTAAAAATTATATTATATATCTAGGAAAATAGAGATATTTAAGAACTCTTACCTCTAATCATAAATCTATACAAAGAGATATTTTAAATGGCTTAAAAATAGGGAATAGATGTGTTCAGAATGTAAAGATGCCAGGTCTAACAGGACCTATTCAAATAAGTCTCAATCCAAGTCCAACACTTAAAACCTCAGAGCAAGAATTTTTTTTATTAAGGTATCATTGATATTATGAAGTTTGACATGAGCAACATTGTGGTTTCAACATTCACCCATATTATCAAGCCCCCCACCAAACCCATTGCAGTCACTGTCCATCAGTGTAGTAAGATGTTACAGAGTCACTACTTGTCTTCTCTGTGCTATACTGCCTTCCCCGTGACTCCCAAACATTATGTGTGCTGATTATAATGTTCCTTAATCCCCTTCTCCCTTCCTCCCCACTCACCCTCCACACCCCCTTCTTTTTGGTTACCACTAGTCCCTTCTCAGTGTCTATGAGTTACTGCTGTTCTGTTCCTTCTGCTTTGCTTTGTTCTTATGCTCCACAAATGAGTGAAATCATTTGGTACTTGTCTTTCTCCACCTGGCTTATTTCACTGAGCATAATACCCTTTAGCTCCATCCATGTTGTTGCAAATGGTAAGATTTGTTTTCTTCTTATCATCCTAGGTTTGTTTATATGACATTAGAATAAGGTTCCAGAGCAAGTGGAAGTGTGCAATGCCTCTTGAGGCCTGGGCTCAGAACTAGCACAATGTTACTTTTGTCTCATTCCATTGGTCAAAGACAGTTACAAGGCCAGACTAGATTCAAGGCATGGAGAAATAAATTCTACCTCTTGATTGGAGGAGAGTCTCCACACAGAAAAAGGGCATGGATACAGGGAGTAGAGAATTGTAGCTATCTATGCAGTCTACCACAATCAGTGCCCTTGAAAAGCTCTGTGGTGACTATTTTGTAGGCCAGGTATGACAATAAGAAAGTCCAACATTGAGATGAACATACTGAATACAGTTAACATGATAAAATTTCAGAGGAGAGAGGCCAACTTGAGCACTTAACTTCAGGAGATAAGATGAATGTAAGTACTGTAATTGGAAATGACAACAAAGTGAGAATCACCATGTGGTCCTCAGGGATTGTTGATGATGGCTAATTCATCACAATGTTCTTAGGAATAACTATGGGGCTCTTGTAAACTTCATCAGATGGTGAGATGGTTGCTTTCCAGATGTGCTCTATGTACTAAGCAAATTAACACATCCCCTGGCACTTCATATAAAGCTATTGACCTGGAAAATGCCTAGTCTTTATATGTTTGTAAGGATCACAAGAATCAGTTTAGTTTTACCTGACAGAGCCACCAGTACATCTTCACAATCTGGCCTCATGGTCATATCAACTCTCCTGCTCTCTAACAGTATACAAATATATTTATATTGTAGACTATCTTCATGTTCCACAAAATAATATCCTGGTCTCCTACATTGATGGCATTGCAATGATTATATCTGATGAGGGGGAAGTAGCAAGGACTTTAGGTGCTTTAGTTAGACATGAGAACCAAATAATGAGAAACAAACCCTATAAAAATTCAGAACACACCACCTCAGTAAAGTTTCTGGAAGTCCACTGGTCAGGAGCATTTTGAGATAACTTCTCGAAAGGCTTACCTGGATATTGCTATTGCTGAGTGCTTAATCTGCCAAGAGAAGAAAGGACAACATAACTCCATTCCTTTTGAGGATAGAAGCTATCCACCTAGTAGCAGGTTGACTATATAGGATTGCTTCTATCATGTGAGTGGAAGCAATTTTTCCTCACTGGAGTTGACATTCACCTTCGTTATGATTCATTATAATTATTCCAGTAGCTCAGCTGTGTATGCACTTGTGGAATGCTTTATTCACCATCATGGTCCTAATGATATGGATCCTGAATAAGGAAATCATTCCACAGCAAAAGAAGCACATAAATGAGCTCAGTTCATGGAGTTTATCTTACTATATGCCACATCACCTACCAACAGCCAGACTGATTGAGTAGTAGATAGTCTGCTGAAGACTCAGTTGTGGAAACAGTTGGGAGACAATACTGTAAAGTTTATGTGCCTAGGAATCAGGGGATGGAAGTGGAAGTGGCTTCCCAATAACCCACTTACAGAATTTTTGCTTCTTGTCCTTGTCATTTTGAGCTCTGCTGGCTTGGACTTCTTATTTACTAAGGGAGGATTGCTTTCAGCAGGGGACTCAATGGTTCCATTGAATTTGAAGTTGAGGTTGCCACCTGCTGTTGGATATTTGGAGGTCCTTATACCACTGAACTAACAGTCAGAAAAGGGGGTTGGTTACTTGACTGGCTAGAATGATTGATCCTGACCTTCAAAGGAAATTGGATTGCTGCCACACAATGGAGTCAGGGAAGACTATAGCCGGCGCCCTGGAGATTCTTTATAGTAGTTCTGTGCCCAAGAGCAAAAGTTAACGGAAAACTACATCAAACAGAAAATAGGGAAGACAATGATTCAAACCTTTCAGGAAAAACCTGGTGGGTCTGCCCACAAGGTGACATAAGCTGGGGCAAAGGATACATGAATGAGTAGTGGGAGAAGGATTCTTTAAATATTAACAATAGCCTCAGAAACAAAGGCTGCATATATAGAAATGAGATATAATTTCTTGTTTGTTATGTATGTTTTATATATAAATTATGCATATATATTTGACTAATTTCTTTTTCTCTCTCATTTCTCATTATTTTATATAAAGATTGTTGTTGAAAGTTAACTTTAAACTTAGTCTTTAAGTAACAGAATCTTCAGATGGGGCTGTAACAAAATTTTAGCAGAAATCAACATAGTCCAGAGATGTAGGCAGCGACTAATGGGTCTTTGCCACTCCTCATTTTGGGGAGACTGTGACAGTGTTTTGTTTGTATGAGGGATAATTACTTCTCCTTAATCAAAGAGTTATTTTGTTAGTGTATGAAATTGAAAATACATGTAGAAGGTTACTTATGGATGCTTATTAGCCAAATGCGTTGCCTATGCTGGTTATTAAGAAATTGCCTCTGAAATTCAGGCCCACACTCTATTCTGCTTTGTGATGTTGGGCTCATATTATGCAAACAATATTTATGCTTTGCCCGCTGCCTCCCTCATGGTCTTTGCCAATAGGGAGTGCTAGAGCAGCATCAATTCTTGCCTGCAGCAGCAGTGGAATCCAGATTGCAGTTTTCCTAATTTCCAGAACCAGCTTCATTGCATCCCCTCAGATACCCCACCACTAGACAGAAGTACCCCCTCCTTAGAAGTATTCCACTAGGGACTCTCCTCTGCACTCAGAGACATGAGCATCAGCAGGGCACAGAGGTCTGAGTTTCATATCTACAGGATTATCTCCTCCAAGCTTCTAGGATTTAAAAATTCCAGACTCTTCTCTTTGTTCCCTGCCCTAGGGGTGGTAGCTGCTTAATGCCATTATTATATCCACGATACCTTATTATTCTCTTTTTGCTTTTTTATTTGTCCAGTGCTTGATTAATAAGTCTTTATATTAATTTCCTTCTGATAAAACAATTTTGTATGATTTCATCTCCTGACTGGACTATGAATGATACAAGCAATTTACCAGCAGTGTAAAAGAGTGCCCTTTGTTCCACAAACTTGACAATGGAATTGTGAGTAATTGTCAGTTTTTTAATCTTAGGCTCTTTTGTGGATGTAAGGTATCTCGTTTGGTTTTAATGTAAAATCTCTAGATTGTTTGTAAGGTCAAGCATCTTTTTGTATTTTTATTGTCTGCTTGAAGATCCCTTTTAGTGGAGTGTCTGAATTTCTTATTGGGTTACCCTGTTTACTTTTCTTACTATAGTCACTTTGTGACTTGGCATCCATTCTTTTAATGGTAGTTTTGAATGGATATGCAAAATTTGTTAATGTTAATGTAATCTAGTTTAACAATCTTATCCTTATGAATAGTTCTTTTTATGTTCTGTTTAAGAACTCATGGTCATGACAGTCCTCCCTTATATTCTAGAAGTTTTAGTGTTTTTCAATTTTAGATATACAATCTACCTATAATTGTTTGTTTTTCATTGTTTGCTAATTTGATATGGTAGGAGGTGGGGCCTCAATTCAGATTAGTGATTTTTTTTTCTTTGGGTAAATTCCTAGAAGTGGACTTTCTGAGTCATATGGTATTTCTACTTTGAGTTTTCTGACAAACCTCCATACTGCTTTCCATAGTGACTGCACCAATTTACATTCCCACCAACAGTGTAGGAGAGTTCCATTTTCTCTACATTCTCACCAACATTTGTTATTTTTTGTCTTGTTGATAGTAGTCATTCTGACTGGTGTAGTGGTATCTCACTGTGGTTTTGATTTTAATTTCTCTGATGATTAGTGATGTTGAACATTTTTTCTCATGTCTGTTGTCTATCTGTATGTCTTCTTTGGAATACTGTCTATTCAGTTCCTCTGTCCATTTTTTAATCAGATTATTTGATTTTTTGCTGTTGAGTTGCATGAGTTCTTTATATATCTTGGATATTAGCCCCTTATCAGATATATCATTTGCAAATATATTGCCTTTTTGTTTTATTGATGGTTTCCTACATGAGCCTCTTTTCATGTGCTTGCTGGCCATTTGCATATCTCCTTTGGATAAGTAACTCCTCAAGTCATTACCTCATTTTTGAATTGGGTTGTTTGTATCTTTGTTGTTGAGTTGTAGCTGCTCTATTTATATTCTGGACATTAGACCCTTATCAGTATATGATTTGCAAATATTTTCTCCCATTTTTGTAGGTTGTCTCTTCACTCTCTGTTGGTTTCCTTTGGTGTGCAGAAACTGTTGAGTGTGATGTAGTCCCACTTGTTTATTTTTGTTTCTGTTGCCTGTGTTTTTGTATCAGATCCAAAAAATGGTTATAACCAAGACCAATAACTTGATGTTTCTCCCCTTTGTTTTCTTCCAGTGGTTTTACAGATTCAGGTCCTACATCAAATGTTTAATCCATTTTGAATTAATTTTTATATATGGTGTGAGATAGGTATCCAATGTCATTCTTTGCTTATGAATATCCAGTTTTCCCAGCACCATTTATTGAAGAGACTCTCCTTTCCCCATTGTGTATTACTGGCATACTGTAGAGGATCATTTGACCATATATGTGTGGGTTTATTTCTGGGCTCTCTGCTCCATTCCATTGACATATATGTCTATTTTTATATGCCAGTATCACAATGTTTTGATTACTATGGTTTGCAATATATGAAAGCTGGAAGTGGATGCCTCCAGCTTTGTTCTTCTTGCTCAAAATTGTTTTGGCTATGTGGAGGCTTTTGTGGTTCCACATGACTTTTAAGATTTTCTGTAAAAATTGCTATTGGGATTTTGATAGGGATTACATTAAATCTGTAGATCACTTTGGGTAACATGGACATTCTAACAATATTAATTCTTGCAATCCATGAACAGAGGATGTCTTCTCATTTATTTGTGTTTTAAAATCTTTTTCAGAAATGTTTTTTGGTTTTCAGTTTATAATGCTTTCACTTCCTTAATTAAGTTTATTACTGAATTTTTAGCATTTTTGATGCTATTATAAATGAGATTGTTTTCCTAATTTCCTTTTCAGATAGTTCATTTTTAGCATGTATGTAGAAAGACAACAGATTTTGTATGTGGATTTGTGTCTTCCTAATTTATGGAATTCATTTATTAATTCCAAGGTTTTTTTTGTGGAATCTTTAGAGTTTTATACATCTGCAAACAAAGATAATTTTACTTCCTCCTTTCCAATTTGGATGCAATTTTATTCCTTTGTCTAATTGCTCTGCTGAGGACTTCCAGTACTATGTGAAATAGAAGTGGCAAGAGTATGAATCCTTGCTTTGTTCTTGATCTTAGAGGACAACACTTTGAGGTTTTCACCATTGAGTATGATATTAGTTATGGGCTTTTCATATATGGCCTTTATTATGTAGCATAACTTCCTTCTACTATTTGTGAATTTTTTCATGAAAGGGTGTTGAATTTTATCAAATGATATTTCTACATCTGTTGAGATCACCATGTGGTTATTATCTTCTGCATGTGCTGAATCTCATAAAGTTTGATATATTGTGTTTTCACATTGATTCGCCTCAACATATTTTCCAATTTCCCATTTAATTTCCTCTTTGGCCAATTGGTTGTTCAAGAATGTGTTTCTTAATTTCCACATATTTGTGAGTTTTCTAGTTTTCCTTCTAGTTATTTATTTCTAGTTTTATTCCATTTTGGTTGGAAAATATATTTTGTATGATTTCATTCTTCTTAAATTTTTTGGACTTATTTTGTGACCTAATGTGATTTACCCTGAAAAATGTTCCCTTTGCATTTGAGAAAAATTCTGCTACTGTTGGCTGGAAAGTTCTGTATATGTTAGGTCCATTTTGTCTATATCATTGGTCAGTCCTGCTGTTTCTTTAATGATTTTCTGTCTTGATGTTCCATCAGTTATTGAAGGAGGGTATTGAGGTCTCCTGCTATTTTTGTATTGATATCTATTTCTCCCTTCAGTTCCATCAATATTTACTTTAGATATTTGGATGCTCTGATGTTTGGTGCATATATATATATATTTTTTATTCCAGATAAATGGACCCTTTTACCATTACATAATATACTTATTTTTCTTTTGTAACAGTTATTTTAGTTTGAAGTCTATTTCTTTGATATAAATACAGCCATCCTTGCTTTCTTTTCTTATAATTTGCATGGAATATTTTTCCCTTTCCTTCACATTTAGCCTATATGCATGCTTAAAGAATATAGTTAGATATTGCTTCTTTAAAATCCATTCAGCTACTCTTTTTCTTATGATTGGGTATTTTAATTCATTTGTATTTAAATTATTGATAAGAAGGACTTACTCTTGTCATTTTATTAATGTTTTTGTCTTATAGTTCTTTTGCCCCTATTTTCCTCTTTTTGTTGTCTTCCTTTGTATTTTGTTGATTTTCATTTTGGTATTATTTCATTCTTACCTCTTTTTCTCTTTTGTATCTAATATAGGCATTTTCTTTGTGGTTACCATGGGGATTACATAAAACAACTTATAACAATCTGTTTTAGGCTGATAACTTCAATTGCATATAAAAATTCTACACTTTTACTTTTCCTCTCTCCCATTTTATGCTACTGATACCACAACTTACATCTTTCATATTGTGTATACTTAAACATTTTCATAATTTATCATTACGGCTATTTTTAATACTTTTGCCTTTTAACTTTAATACTAAATTAAATACTCATGAGTACAGTGTTATAATATTCTGTATTTGTCTATATATTTACCTTAACTAGTGAGCCCTATATTTTTATATACTTTTATATTGCTGCTTAGCATCCTTTTACTTAAACTTGAAGAATTCTCGAGCATTTCTTCTGAGGAGGGTCTAGTGATGAACTCCCTCAGCTTTTATTTGTCTGAAAAAATCTTTATTGCTTCTTCATTTTTGGAGGACAGTTTTTCTGAGTATAGTACTCTTGGCTGGCAGTTTTGTTCTTTTAGCCCTTTGAATTTATCAACTCACTCCCTTCGTGCTTGCAATGTTTCTTCTGTGAAAACCATTGATGGTATTACAGAGGTTACCTTGTATGTGACAAGTCACTTTTCTCTTGCTTTCAGAATTCTCTCTTTGCCTGACTTTTGGCAACTTGATGTTATAATTATAATAATGATTATTATATTACTATTACATATTATAATATATATCCTTTTCTATGTAATAATATAATATGCATTTAATATAATATATTATAATATTTCTTTGTATAGGTTTGTTTTGTGTTCTGTTACTTGGATCCATTGGGCTTTGTGGGTCTGGATATCTATGCCCCCCACCCCAGTTTTGATAAGTTTTCAGTCATTATTTCTTTAAAGAAGTTTTTTGCCCATTCCTTTTTCCTCCTTCTGGGACTCAACATAATACATACATTGATCTTCTTGATGGTGTCCTGTAAGTCCCTTAAGCTTTTTTCACTCTTTTTCATTCTTTTTTCTTTTTGCTCCTCTTACTGGATAATTTCCAATAATATATCTTCAAATCACTGATGTTTCCTTCTATTTGATCTGTTCTGATATTGAACCCCTCTAATGAATTTTCCAGTTCAGCTATTGTATGCTTCAACTCCATGATTTCTTTTTGATTCTTTTGTAATATTTTTTGCTTGTTGAAAATCTCACTTTATTAATGCATTATTCTCTTGACCTTGATGAACATCTATATGATAGCGTTTTTGAATTGTCTGTCAGTTAAATCATGCCTCCATTTAATTAGTGTTGGTTTCAGGGGATCTCTCTTGTTCTGTTGTTTGGAGCATATTTTCTTTTTTTTTTAATTTTTCTTAAAACACACCCAGAGCCTGTCATGAAGCAGGAGGCAGCAGCGGTGGTGGTGGTGAAGGGAGGCATTCTGGGCTGCCTCCAGGGTCCACTCTGCCATTCCTGAACTGGTCCCTGGCCCCTGGCCCCCGTGACTGCAGCATCAGGGAAGCCAACTGTTAGGCGAGAGGAGGCAGCAGTCAGAACCATATCCCCTTCTTCCCCAGGGGTGTAGGCCTGGCCAGGTCAGGTTGGCTGAGCCGGGGCAGGGCAGCGGGAGGGAGCGCCCAGCCGGCAGGCCTGTCTGCGAGATGGATTACAGTAAGGTGGTTGGAGGCAAAGTAAAGAAGCCCTGCAAACGTGGTTGGAAGCCTGCCAAAATTGACTTGAAGGCAAAACTTGAGAGGAGCCGGCAGAGTGCAAGGGAATGCCGGGCCAGAAAAAAACTGAGATACCAGTATTTGGAAGAGTTGGTATCCAGTCGGGAAAGAACCATATGTGCCCTCAGAGAGGAACTGGAAATTTTTCAAGCAGTGGTATTTGGTGATGGACCAAGGAAAAATTCCTTCTAAAATCAAGGCCCTACTCACTGGAGAAGAACAGAGCAAATTTCAGCAGAACTCAAGCAGGCACATGAAAGCTGGGAAGATAGATGCTAATAGCAATTCCTGGTGAAGAACATATAAATGATGACTCAGTGACTGAAGCCAATATTCTGATTCCTATGGAGGATGAATGGGCAAGATTATACTTCTTGGCTCCATTAACTACCTACTGCTCAATAGTCATCTCTGTAAATCTGTAGTTTCTACCAAAATGTGTGATCATAGATCTCAAATGATTTTGCTTTAACTTTCAACACTTAGAAAATTTGCAAAATTCAGACCTATTCTGGTTAGTATTGCCACCCATGGAATTTAACTGTTACAATGCTTAAGAACACAGAAATAGAAATGGGTGAAGAATGTGTTTTTGCACCTTAACTCCATATTGCTTTATTGTTTAATTTATATTCTCTCCATGTAATTCATGTAAATGTATGTATATGCATGTGTAGGTATCACCTCGTTTCATGTGCTTGATTGTCCTACAAAAAGAAACCAAATGGGCTGATTACTAAGTTCTCAGTCTTTATGGACCTAACCTTATTTCATTATATTTACTTGAGTAATGTATATTTTCTGCATAAACCATGATTTCTCCTGTGAGCCATTCTAGCATATGCTGTGAATATGTATTAACAAATATATATATATACATTTCTATTCCTATAATCCATGGTGATATGCCTGTTTTAAATAATGTACATGTTAACAAAATCTGTCAGAAAATCCCACAAGACAGCCTCTATTCGAAACTTTTGTGGCTGTCTTTTCAAACTGTATTTACAGAACTTTCCTAGGACCTAATCCATATTTGGAGAATAATTAGTCATATTTTATTAAGCGAGAGGTGACCTTTTAGGCATTTCAGCAGAATACATCATTTTGGCAACCTAGAGTATATGTGTATGTGTTTCTCTTGTATGTCTATACATGTCTGTGGGGAGGGTTGGAGTGAATGTTCACACACGTTTCCTTGTGTCGTTAACTAACTTGGAGAATTTTTCTAAAGAAAATAGGATAAAATTAGCTGCTGAGGTCGAGTTTCTGCCTCAAAAGATCTGGAACAAAATGAGAGACGAACTGCTAGTATATCTAATGGCTGTAGCCATAACCAGAACACTTAGTTTCTTCCCTGATGTGAGTTTCCTTATGAGTGTTCTAAGCCAAAAACAAACACACCAGGGGTGCACATCTGGTTCAGCCCCGGCTGTGCCTCTGCTCTGGAGTGAAGCCCTAGAGCCGAGAGTTGTGCACAGCACCACAGCTCATGAGCTTGGTAGGAGGTGCAGGAAGCCGGAGTGGTTCTCTCCGGTTCCCATCACAGCTACATTTACTTTCTTCCTGCCTACCAGGTGGAGTGATGGTTGAGGAATCAAGCACATAATATGATACACTCAAATAGACCTAGGAATCTTTCAATTTCCCCTTAAAGACACTTTATCTCTCTTCTCTTTCCCATAGTTAAATTAGGAGTCATGCTCTCTGTTGCTCCTAAATTATAATTGCTCTTTGGTCTTATGAAACAAATGTTTGGCTTTCAATTAAAACATGTTATGAAAATGGCAGTTTAAGAGGAAGCATCATAGTCTAGGTTATTTGTGAGGTGGAACATGAGATGGACCATATAGTTTCAGAATACAGGGTACTGTCCCCCCTTCTCTTAGGTATGTGTTTGAATAAAGTGCCTCCCCTTAGCCTGAGTTCCTAAAGGTCTCTTGTGCTTAGGTTGCAAACTCAGATCTATAGTCTAGTCCTGTGTGACTACTGATAAACCACTAGCCCAGCCTGTCGGGTCTCTGTTTTGGAGGACTGGGGGTTTAAGAGTATTTAATGTCTTTTTAGGATCACAAATATAAATAGACTAAGGATTGTTAATATTCCAGTCTTCAGAATTTAAGTGTTTTAAATATAGTGTTCTGATTCTAATGGGTGTGTTTTTGTCATCTGGTCTACTCAAATGTATATTTATATTCTGCAAAATGACCCAAGACTTCCTGGTTCAGTACCCTTTGAATTGCCCAAAGGAGTTGTCTTCAAAACAAATATTCCAGAATGAATGTGGTTCTTCAGTGGAATGTCTGCATTGTGCTTGAAGTATTTCTTCTCTGGTTGTACCTCTAATTTACATAGTCATTTCAGCTACCACCGCCCCCACAGGATCTTTACAAGAGCAGCGACTTCATCCTAAGGTTGAGGATGTATAATTCGGGGTGAAAGTAAATTGCAATTTATTTGAGTTTATTCCTAAACCCATCTGCTAATTTGGTGTAGATCAAAGCAGGAGAAAGTTCCTTGTTCTTAAAAAGGAATGTTTTGATTACTCTGGGTTGTGCCAGCTGCACACTTTGGCCACTTGAAGCATGTTAATAAATGTCACTGAAACAGCTGGAACATTCTTACCCCAGTTCAGTTACGGAGCAGCCTACCAAAATCCTAGAATCTCTCGTTACCTGTAATGACAACATACAGGCTGAGAGAAAACAGAGGAGGATGAGAGCACTGGTGAGCTCAGTCCCCCTGGACCAGTGCTGTTCTCCTTGCTTTCTGAGTACACAATAATGTTTCCTTTTTCCTCCCCACCCCCCAAAGAAAGGAAGATAAAGGGAAAAATAAATTTGTGTATTTAAACCAGTGATATTCTGTCATTAATTTAGCATAGATTTGCCATATATTAAAGCAATGGAATATAATATGGAGTAAGTTTGACCAGGTCAAGTTTTAGGATATAGTTGAAGTTCTTAAAAATTTTTTTCTATTTTACCTAAAGTCTTTCTATTATATCAGAATAAAAATCTTACTGCAGCAAATTCATATCACTGTTTACCAGCTAATTGACAGTATTTATCAGCATCCCTGTTTAGCATTTTATCATCTTTGAACTAAGATAAACTTGATTTGGCTCATTACAGAAGTATAGGTTTAAACTGAACTTACCTTTAGTTAAAATAAAGGCAAAGAAAATTAAAAAATGTAAATGCTGTATTTCACAAGAAATATGTTGCATATTATTAATTACATATTTAGTTTTTAAAGAGATTATTATTCAGCCACATGGTATTTTGGGAATTGAAGGAATTTTTCTTTCTCTGAAGAGCATTGTACAATAATATTTTATGAAAAATAAAATACCTTCACCAGAAAAAAATTTTTTCTTGACTCTGTTGATATATGTGCACTAGACAAAACATTCACCCTTCCTAGTGTTCACAGACTGGCCTCATACATGGGAAAACCCTCAGCAATCAGCCTGACCAGAGATTCTGAGGACCTCTAAAATCTCCATGCTATTGCAAACTGCTTTTCTTGTCCTCATTGGCCCCCAAGTATCATGTGTATTCCAGGTCCCAGCAGCAATCAAAGAGAGGCTAAACAGAAACCAGTGACTTGGGCAGCCATCAGAAAAATCAGTGTTGAACATATAGTCCAGTCCTTTCCTTTTCCCCCCAGGGAGAACCTGGGAGCTGGGGTTTTTCACATGATTCTTTTGCACTGAGCCAGGGGGTGGTGCCACAGTGTGTACTAGCTGGCTAGTTCCAAACTGCAGTTTTTGTTCTCAATGGCCCCCAAGTGACTATGCTGGGGACCATCAGTACTCTAAGACAGCTGAGACAGAAGCCAGTGACTCAGGTAGCCTCTAGAAAAATCAGAGCATTGGATATATGGTCCAGTTATTTTCCTTTCTCCTCCAGGGGTATGCTGGGAGCTGAGGGTTCCCTCCCAATCATTTGGCACTGTGCTGTTGGTAAAACTTATGTTTAAAGAGTGTCTTGAATATTCCTACTGGCTTTATTTTGTCTGGTTTTGCACTCCTCTGGAATGTACAAATCTCTCTATCTGGATTTCTCTAAAAAGGAATTGTTCTGTGTATTGTTAGATCAGTGTTTCTGTGGGAGGAATGGAGGTCCAGAGCTTCATATTCTGCCATCTTGCTGATATTATTCCCCTTCTCTGATTCTTGTAACTAGTTTCGACTTAAAGTCTGTGCCTCAAATATTTTGATGCTTTGTTGGTTTGATGTCTTCTTGGAGAATAAGGGCCCTTTATCATGTAATGCCCCTCTTTATCCCTAATATTTTTCATTGTTCTCAAATATGGTTTGTCTGAAATTGGTATAGCTACTCTAGTATTTTATTATTATTATTCAGCATGGAATATCTTTTTCCACCCCTTAACTTTTAATCTATCTGAGTTTACATATTTGAAATTGGTTTCTTGTAGACATCATATAGTTGGATTTTTGGAAATCCACAGTGACAGTATCTTTCTTTTAATTGATACACGTAGGCCATTTATATTCAAAGTAGCCATTCACATTTTTAGATCAATATCTACCATTTTTGGTAATTCTATTTGTTATTTTCCTTCTGTTTTCCTCTTTCTCTGTCTTCTCTGTTTTAATTGAGCATTTTATATGATTCCACTTTATCTCCTTTCTCAGCATTTCAATTATACTTCTTTTAAAATTGTCTTTAGTGGTTGCCCTAGAGTTTGTGACATGCATTTTTAAACTAATCTGAATCCACCTCCAAATAACATTATACTGCTTCACATGTAGCACATAAAACTTATAACAGAGTATTCACAATTCCTTTCTCTAACATTCTACAGTTTTTCTTCCAGTCATTAAAGCTTTCTATACCTATCACCTAACACATTACTTTTATTACCTAAAGTAATTATTTTTAGAACAATTAATAGTAAAACTCTTAACAATTATTTTAGCTTTACTTATTCCTTTTCTGATGCTCTTTCCTTGTGAATGGAGATCTAGGCTTCTGATGTATATAATTTTCCTTCTCCCCAAAGAATTTCTTTCAATATTTATTACATGGCATACCTGCTATAATGAATTTCCTCAGTTTTTGTTTGTCTGAGAAAGCCTGTATTTCTCCTCTACTTTTGAGGGATAATTTCAGTGGATATAGAATTCTAGGTGGTGGGTTTTTTCTTTCAATACTTTAAATATTTCACTCCACTCTTGCCTTAATGGTGACTAATGAGAAGTCCTCTATAATGCTTTTTCTTGTTTTTCTAAACATAAGGTGATTTTTCTCCCTCTGGTTTCTTGAATATGATATGCCTAGCTATGTTTCTTTTGTGTTGCTTTATTTTTTTTTGTATTTTTCCTCTTTGGTGAGTTCTCTGAGCTTCCTTGATCTGCAGTTTGGTGTTTGTCACTAATATTTGAAAATTATTAGCCATTATTACCTCAAATATTTCTTTAGTTCCTTTCCTTCTTCTAACTAATTAAGTGTATGTTACATCTCTTGAAATTACCTCATAGTCCATAGGTGTTCTATTCTGAGTTTTTTTAAATTCTTTTTTTTTAGTATTTCAGCTTGGGAGGTTTCTCTTGACCTATCTTTACATTCACTGATTCTTTATTTGGCCATGGCCAGTCTACCAGTGAACCCAGTGAGGGCGTTCTTTATTTTTATTACAGTGCTTTTTATTTCTGGCATTTCCTTTTGATACTTTTTTTGAGTTTCCATCTCTCTGCTTATATTACCCATATGTTCTTGACTCTTGTCTTTTTCCATTAGAGCCCTTAACATAGTAATCATGTCTGTTAATTCCAAAACTTTTATCATATCCTAGTCTTGCTCTGATGCTTGTTTTGTATCTTCACACCATCCTTTTCCTTGCTTTTTACCTTGTCTTATAAATTTTTTGTTGAAAGCCAGGCATAATGTATTGGGTAATAGTACTAAGATAAATAGGCCTCTAGTATGAGGTTTCATTTTAATTTGGCTAGAAGTTGGGCTATTTTTAATGTTTGAAGTAGCTGTAGGTGTTTAAAGGCTTCAAATTCCTCTAGTGTCTTTGATTTTTATTTCTCCTTTGTTTTTGGTATGCCCTAAGAACTACTCATCAGATAGGGTCTGCAGCTTAAAGAGCTTTCATCTACAATCCAATCTTACTATACTGCAGCCAGTTGTGTAGTGGTAAGGTGTGAGACAAAGGATGAATTATATAATCTTATGATTAAATCTCAGTGTTTTTAGTGGGCCTGTGCTTCTGGATGGTGTCCTTAACAGCATTTGATAACTTTCATCTCTTGGTGAGACAGGAAGGCCTGAGAGGGCTGAAGTCAGAGAAATGTCCCTTCCCCAGATGGGAGAAGACTCTGATAAAGTCTTTTACACCAGAAAGAAGGTTTTTGCTATAGAGACAACTCTGTTTGGAGAACATGGTATGGGCAATGCAATGTTTAATTTTCCTCTTCCCTTCCAGAACTACGTGGTCATTATTTTGCCTCTTTATCACAAAAACCTGGTAGGATTCATGGAGGTAAAAGCCCATAAAAGCATGTGTTCCCCCTTAACAGTGTGTCCCCAGAAATTTCTCCTTTTCAGGTAGTCTACACTGAGCCTCCAGCAATTCATCAAAATTACCATTTAAGTAAATGAAGTTTCTCCTCCAGGTAAATAGATCTTGGCTGTGCCAAGATTTTCCAGTCTTTCCAGATTTTGGGGTGGCAGTTTGACCTGCAACTTCAGTTGTCTGAAAAGTTCAAGAAAAGTAATTGCTTTTCACCTCGGTCACCTTTTTTGGTGTGGTAAGAATGGGAACAATAACTTCCAAGTTCTTTACATGACAGAGCTGAAATCAAAAGTCTGATGAATTTTTAAGTTATGATCTTGTAGGTTATCTGGTTGATTCTTACTTTTAGGATTGGTACAACAATCTTTCATAATTTTCTCCAACCTAAGCAGAAGTGGAAGTCCTGGGATTGAGTGTTGATAATTGTAGGAGAGTGGAAATAAGGCACTGGGTCCTTGCAAGGCATAGAATTGAAATGAACCTCAAAGGTCTGCACACCTTGTGAAAGCATAGTTCAGCCAAGAAATCTACCAACTGAATAGTGATACATCAAATAAAATTTTATGTCTTTGTGGGGGTTATGGGTGGACCTTAATTAGGATGTGGGTTCAAATGCCTGTAAGACAAACCAAAAGTGGAAGTGGAAGTGGCAAAACAAGAAGTGAAGAAGTGGAAGAAATGCAGCCAGAGTGCACGGAGGTGGCTTCACTTAGTCCTTCAAGGAATCTGCAGTTCTGAATTGGTCACTGCAGCAGGCTAGTGTTAAACTTCTACCAAGGGTATGCTTACTCATGAGAGCCAGATTCTTGAATACACACAAAAAGGTTAATGATATATATATATATATATCTTAGTCTTAGAGTTCTTCCAGAAAAGGGATCCAAAACAAACCTGCTCAGAGAAACCTGAAAAAGTTGTGATATTGGGAAACTACTTGTTATAAGTGAGATGGTTAAACAACAGGAAGATGTTAGCCAAAGTTTTTACATCCAACTAAGTTAACTTTCATGTATAACTACAAGATATAAAGAACATGCAAGAACTCAGGAAATCTTATTTCCATGATGCTTTCCTAAGGTATTTAATAGAAAAAAAAGGTTTCAGGTAACCAATATAATTATACTGTAAGGAAAATATGTAATATATATATATAAACAGTAAGGAAAAATAACTGTAGAGTATCTTTATGATATATAGGTAAGGGAGGACTTACTTAATAAGATGAAATAAACTATAAGACTTAAAATACATAAAAATATAAACCATAAATGGAAAGACTGACAAATTTAACTCTACTAAATTTAAAATCTCAGTATAAACAAAGATAAAGGCAAGTTACAGGCTGCCAGAAGATATGTGCCTCATTATCGCAATGTTTTAAAATTATGAATATATAAAGAATTTCTACAAACCAGAAAGGACAAACAACCAAACCAAAAATATAGACACAATATGAACCAGCAACTACTAGAGGAAGAATCCTGAATGACCAGTAAACATATTAAAAGAAAAGCAATCTCACTAGTATACAGAGAAATGCATCATAATGAGTTATTATTTCATGGTCACTGGATTGGCAAAATTTAGTCTGATAGCACAAAATGTTGATGAGAATGAGGAGAAATGGTGTCTTTTATTGCTGTTAATTTAAAATTGGTATAGCTGCAATTGCTAGTAATGTTGAAGATGTACAGTGCACTTCTTGGCATATACTGTGTAGAAAATTGTACATATGCATAAAGATATATGGTGGAGGATGTTCATTGCAAACAATTTGTATAGGAAAAGATTTGGAATGTACATACAACTCTTTGTTAGAGAAATGGGTAAACCATAGTTCATTTATTCAAACAATTTTATTTTGAAGGAAAGTTAATGAACTAGTCTATGTGTACCAATATAGATAGATAATAAATGGAGGTGTTATTTATTTTGTTGTTTTCATCAAAAGAGAGAAATGAAAATGCTTAAATACTGATGAGAAGAAGCTAATTCAAGGTAGACTTTGAAGATACAGGACAAATAGGTGGCAACTGATAATGTCTGGTTCCTGAAATGGTAAGATTAGATAGGATTCAAAGCATAGAGGAAGAGTTTGGCCTTAGCTAAGAGGAAGAACAGTTCTATTATAATATGAAAGGAAGATAGAATAGAGACAGAAGGAGTAAGTATAAGATGGGTGGTATGAAAATGAGGGAACTCCTATCTGGTGGCTTTTATTATCCCTGTAAAGTAGGCAGAATATTTAGCTGCTAGAGGGATGGTGGTGGTGATGATGGTGTGTGTGCATTAGTTCTGTTCATCCAAAGATACCATTAGTGCAGGGAAAAGAAAAACCACAGAGTAGAAGATAACTGTATTACATATATATGGCAAAGGACTTGTGTTCAGAATATATGAATGACTCTTATAAATCAATTAAAAAGGACAATATCCCAGTTAAATCTGGGTGACAGTTACATGTGTGTATACACATGTCAAAATTCATTGAGCTGCCCACTAATATTTTGCTGTATGTACCTCAATAAAAAAAGAAAAAAAATAGAAAAGGGAAAAAAAGGCAAAATACCTGATCAGACACATCACAAAAGAGAATATTGAAATAATCAGTGAGCATATGAAAGGTGCTTCATGTAATTACCTAACAAGAAATGCACATTAAACCAACAATGTGTCTGCTGCTTATCCACCAGAATGGTTTAATTAAACAGTAGACAATACCAAGTGTTGTTGAGGTAGTTAAACAATTGGATCTTATACATTGCTCGTGGGAGTATAAACTGGAAGAACTTTAAAGAATATATTTGACAATATCTACTAAAGCTGACAGTATGAATACCCTAAGACCTAGTGATTTCACTCCTAAATGTATATCTAGCAAAAAAAAATGTGTATGTTCATCCAAAGGCATGTATATGGCTGATCAGAGAAGCATCATTTGTAAATAGCCCCAAACTGGAAGCAACCCAAAAGCCCATCAGTAGTGGAATGAAGACAACTTTCATTTGAATACCATTAAAATCTACTGACATACATACAAATATGAATGAATGTCAAAAACAGTTTGCTAAGCAAAAGACCTAGACATAAAAAGTGCATAGTGTACAATTCCATTTATACCAATTTTGGAAAAGACAAATCTATCTATAGTAATAAAAGTCAGAATTGGGGTTACCTCCTGGGAAGGGACAAATGGAATACAGAATTAGAAAGGACCAGAGGGGACTTTCTTGGGTACTAGATGTGTTCTATATCTTTATCTGTATAGGAATTATACAATTGTATATACTTATTTAGATACACACTTTGTTATTGCTTTTTATGTATTTTTATGCATGTTATATATTAATAAACATTTCTTAAGATTCTGAGGTAATTCTTATATTACATCTCCCTCATTCCTTTGTTTTGAGCCTCCACTTTAAACCATGAAATTCAAGACTATCTGGAGTTTCTAGAGTAAGTACCTCTTTTGGGGGTCAATATTAACCCTGTGTCTTCTGTATTCTATTGCTGATTATTTCTCTCCTTTTTCTTTTGCTTAAGCCAATCTTATAGAATGTTCCAGTCACTACGTTCCAAGCCATAACAGCTCTAGGATATTCTATTTTTGCCTTCTTCCCTGTTCCATGTTTTAAGATTGTACATGTTATAAAGGTCCAAGGGCTCAGGGGTACTTATGGAATATTTATTCTTTAAGTGTCTTTCAAATTTAAAAAGTAGGCCATCATAGACAAGTGAGCCATTAGTAACCATAATGCAATACTGGCCCCATTTCAATGATTTGATTTTGTAGATACACAAACTAGATCAGAAAAATAATAAAGGGATTCTTTCTGGGCCTTAAGTACTCACTGAATAATTTCTAATGTGTCTCTAAATAGATATCAATGGCTTTTATACAGTTACCTTTAAGCTAATTCTCCTTTGCCCTCTTTTCTCATCGTTCTTCTATCTTTATGTTCATATTCCTTCACATAATTCTATCCATTTGAAATACTTACACTATTGCATCCCTCAGACACCTACAACAACCTTTAAAATCTATCCTTAGACCTCTTATCCCTCACATTCTAAACACTGACATATTTAAAGTTTATAATATGTAAAACTTAAATTAATCTCCTACATGATTACCTGTATCTCTAAGAAACTGACCTTCACTGAAAATCTCACCTATTCCAGGAAGTGAATTATAAGCATATCTATAAACCCTATGCTGACACATTATTTGCTAATCACAACACATTTTACCATACTATTTCAATTAGTGGCTAGACATGTTTAGCATTCAAAATATTTTCTAAATTAAAATCCACAGAAAATACCTAAATCCACAGTGACAGTATCAGTATCTAGATATTCCTTAGGAAATTCCATACAATGTGAAAGCAAATATGTAGATTACCATTCTAAATGAATTAGATACCCCATGCTTGCATGCTCAGTCAGTTAAGTTATCACATATACCAAGTTAGTGAAGAAGGTAAAATAGTGTAGAAGAGAAAGTACTTGAGTAGGAGTAAGGAGAATGAGTTCTTTTAGCTATGCTACTAGCTAGCAATGTATTTATTTTTCATATCATTAATATACAATTACATGAGCAACACTGTGGTTACAAGATTTCCTCCATTTTCAAATTCCCCCACATACCCCATTATAGTCACTGTCCATCAGAGTACTAAGACGCCATAGAATCACCACTTGTCTTCTCTCTGTTATACTGCCTTCCCTGTGCCCCTCCCCTATATTAGGTGTGCTAATTGTAATGCCCCTTTTCCCCCTTATGCCTCCCTTCCCACCCACGCTCCCCAGTCTCTTTCCCTTTGGTAACTGTTAGTCCATTCTTGGATTCTGTGAGTTTGCTGCTGTTTTGTTCTTCAGTTTTTTCTTTGTTCTTATACTCCACAGATGAGTGAAATCATTTGGTACCTGTCTTTCTCTGCCTGGCTTATTACACTGAGCATAATAACCTCTAGCTCCATCCATGTTGTTGCAAATGGTAGGATTTGTTTTCTTCTTATGGCTGAATAGTATTCCATTGTGTATATGTACCACCTCTTCTTTATCCATTCATCTACTGATTGGATAAAAACCTACTAGGTTGCTTCCATTTCTTGGCTATTGTAAACAGTTCTGTGATAAACATAGGGGTGCATATGTCTTTTTCAAACTGATCTCCTGCATTCTCTGGGTAGATTCCAAGGAGTGGAATTCCCAGGTCAAATGGTATTTCTATTTTGAGTTTTTTGAGGAACCTCAATACTGCTTTCTACAATGGTTGAACTAATTTATATTCCCACCACCAGCAGTGTAGGAGGGTTCCCCTTTCTCCACATCCTTGCCAACATTTGTTGTTGTTTGTCTTTTGGATGTTGGCCATCCTAACTAATATGATGTGGTATCTCAATATGGTTTTAATTTGCATTTCTCTGATGATTAGTGATATGGAGCATCTTTTCATGTGCCTGTTGGCCATCTGAATTTCTTCTTTGGAGAAGTGTCTGTTCTGATACTCTTCCCATTTTTTAGTTGGATGATTTGCTTTTTGTTTGTTGAGGTACATGAGTTCTTTGTATATTTTGGATGTCAAACCTTATTGGATCTGTCATTTATGAAAATATTTTCCCATACTGAAGGATGTCTTTTCGTTCTATTGATGGTGACCTTTGCTGTACAGAAGCTTTTAACTTTAATATAGTTCCACTTGTTCATCTTTGCTTTTCTTTCCCATGCCCGTGTAGATATGTTCATGAAGAAGTTGCTCATGTTTATGTCCAAGAGATTTTTGCCTATACTTTTTCTAAGAATTTTATGGTTTCATGACTTACATTCAGATCTTTAATCGATTTTGAGTTTACTTTTGTGTATGGGGTTAGACAATCCAGTTTAATTCTCTTGCATGTAGTTGTCCAGTTTTGCCAACACCAGCTGTTGAACAGGCTGTCATTTCCCCATTGTATATCCATGGCTCCTTTATCATATATTAATTGGCCATATATGCTTGAGTTTATATCTGGACTCTCTATTCTGTTCCACTGGTCTATGGGTCTGTTCTTGTGCCAGTACCAAATTGTCTTGGTAACTGTGGCTTTGTAGTTGAGCTTGAAGTTGGAGAGCGAGATCCCCCCCACTTTTTCTCCCTTCTCAGGATTGCTTTGGCTATTCGGGGGTTTTGTGGTTCCATATGAATTTTAAAACTATTTTTTCCAGTTCGTTGAAGAATTCTGTTGGTATTTTGATAGGCATTCCACTGAATCTGTAGATTGCTTTAGGCAGGATGGCCATTTTGGAAGTATTAATTCTTCCTAGCCAGGAGCATGGGATGAGTTTCCATTTGTTAGTGTCCTCTTTAATTTCTCTTAAGAGTGTCTTGCAGTTTTCAGTTTATAGGTCTTTCACTTCTTTGGTTAGGTTTATTCCTAGGTATTTTATTCTTTTTGATGCTATTGTGAATGAAATTGTTTTCCTGATTTCTCTTTCTGTTGGTTCATTGTTAGTGCATAGGAAAGCCACAGATTTCTGTGTGTTAATTTTGTATCCTGCAGCTTTGCTGAATTCCAATGTAGTTCTAGTACTTTTGGAGTGGAGTCTTTAGGGTTTTATATGTACAATATCATGTCATCTGCAAATAGTGACAGTTTGACTTCTTCTTTACCAATCTGGATTTCTTGTATTTCTTTGTTTTGTCTAATTGCCATGCCATGGCTAGGACTTCCAGTACTATGTTGAATAACAGTGGGTAGTGTGGGCATCCCTGTCCTGTTTCTGATCTCAGAGGAAAAGCTTTCAGCCTCTCGCTGTTCAGTATGATGTTAGCTGTGGTTTTATCATATATGGCCTTTATTATGTTGAGGTACTTGCCCTCTATGACCATTTTGTTTTTTGTCAAATGCTTTTTCAGAATCTATGGAGATGATCATGTGGTTTTTGTCCTTCTTTTTGTTGATGTGGTTCATGATGTTGATGTATTTTCGAATGTTGTACCATCTTTGGATCCCTTAGATGAATCCCACTTGGTCATGGTCTATGATCCTTTTCATGTATTTTTGAATTCAGTTTGATAATATTTTGTTGAGTATTTTTGCATATACATTCATCAGGGATATTGGTCTGTAGTTTACTTTTTTGGTCAGGTATTTGCCTGGTCTTGGTATTAGGGTGATGTTGGCTTCATAGAATGAGTTTGGAAGTATTCCCTCCTCTTCTATTTTTTGGAAAACTTTAAGGAGAATGGGTATTATGTCTTCTCTGTATGTCTGATAAAATTCTGAGGTAAATCCATCTGGCCTGGGGGTTTTGTTCTTGGGTAGTTTTTCGATAACTGCTTCAATTTCATTGCTGGTAATTGTTCTGTTTAGATTTTCTGTTTCTTTCTAGGTCAGTCTTGGAAGGTTGTATTTTTCTAGGAAGTTGTCCATTTCTCCTAGGTTTTCCAGCTTGTTAGCATGTAGGTTTTCATAGTATTCTCTAATAATTCTTTGTATTTCTGTGGGGTCCATCGTGATTTTTCCTTTCTCTTTTCTGATTCTGTTGATGTGTGTTGACCCTCTTTTTCTCTTAATAAGTCTGGCTAGAGGCTCATCTATTTTGTTTATTTTCTCGAAGAACTAGCTCTTGGTTTCATTGATTTTTTCTATTACTTTATTCTTCTCAATTTCATTTATTTCTCCTGTCATCTTTATTATGTCCCTCCTTCTGCTCACCTTAGGCCTCATTTGTTCTTTTTTTTCCAATTTCGTTAATTGTGACATTAGACTATTCATTTGGGATTGTTCTTCCTTCTTTATATGTGCCTGGATTGCTATATACTTTCCTCTTAAGAGTGCTTTTGCTGCATCCCACAGAAGTTGTGGCGTTGTATTGTTGTTGTCATTTGTTTCCATTTATTGCTGGTTCTCTATTTTAATTTGGTCATTGATCCATTGATTATTTAGGAGCATGTTGTTAAACCTCCATGTACTTGTTAGCCGTTTTGTTTTCTTTGTACAATTTATTTCTAGTTTTATACCTTTGTGGCCTGAAAAGTTGATTAGTAGGATTTCAACCTTTTTGAATTTACTGAAGCTCTTTTGTGGCCTAGTATGTGGTCTATTTTGGAGAATGTTCCATGTGCACTTGAGAAGAATGTGTATCCTGTTGCTTTTGGATGTAGAGTTCTATAGATGTCTATTAGGTCCATCTGTTCTAGTGTGTTATTCAGTGCCTCTGGGTTCTTACTTATTTTCTGTCTGGTGGATCTGTCCTTTGGAGTGAGTGGTGTGTTAAAGTCTTCCAAAATGAATGCATTGCATTCTATTTCCTCCTTTAATTCTGTTAGTATTTGTTTCACATATATTGGTGCTCCTGTATTGGGAGCATATATGTTTATAATGGTTATATCCTCTTGTTGGACTGAGCCCTTTATTATTATGTAATGTCCTTCTTTATCCCTTGTTACTTTCTTTGTTTTGAAGTCTATCTTGTCTGATACTAGTAGTGCAACACCTGCTTTTTTCTCCCTGTTGTTTGCATGAAATATCTTTTTCCGTCTCTTCACCTTTAGTCTGTGCATGTCTTTGGGTTTGAGGTGAGTCTCTTGTAAGCAGCATATAGATGGGTCTTGCTTTTCTATCCATTCTATTACTCTGTGTCTTTTGATTGGTGCATTCAGTCCATTTAAATTTAGGGTGACTATTGAAAGATATGTATTTATTGCCATTGCACACTTTATATTCATGGTTACCAAAGGTTCAAGTTTAGCTTCTTTACTATCTTACTGTCTAACTTAACTCGCTTATTTTGCTGTTATAAACACTGTCTCATGATTCTTTATTTCTCTCCCTTCTTATTCCTCCTCCTCCATTCTTTATATGTTGGTTGTTTTATTCTGTGCTCTTTTGTGTTTTCTTTAACTGCTTTTGTGGGTAGTTGATTTTATTTTTTGCCTTTAGTTAGTTTTTGGTTGGTCTGCTTTCTTGCTGTGATTTTATTTTTTCTGGGACATCTATTTATTCTTAGGAGTTCTCCCATCTAGAGCAGTCCCTCTAAAATACCCTGTAGAGGTGGTTTTTGGGAGGCAAATTCCCTCAGCTTTTGCTTGTCTTGGAATTTTTTAATCCCTCATTCATATTTAAATGATAATGGTGCTGGATACAGTATTCTTGGTTCTGGGCTCTTTTGTTTCATTGCATTAAATTTATCATGCCATTCTCTTCTTGCCTGTAAGGTTTCTGTTGAGAAGTCTGATGATAGCCTGATGGGTTTTCCTTTTCAGGTGACCTTTTTCCTCTCTCTAGCTGCCTTTAAAACTCTGTCCTTGTCCATGATCTTTGCCATTTTAATTATCATGTGTCTTTGTGTTGTCCTCCTTGGGTCCCTTCTGTTGGGAGTTCTGTGTTCTTCCACCATCTGATCGATTATTTCCTCCCCCAGTTTGGGGAAGTTTTCAGCAATTATTTCTTCACAGACACTTTCTATCTTTTTTTCTCTCTCTTCTTCTTCTGGTACCCCTATAATGCGGATATTGTTCCTTTTGGATTGTTCACACATTTCTCTTAATATTGTTTCATTACTTGAGTTCCTTTTATCTCTCTCTACATCAGCTTCTATGCATTCCTGTTCTCTGGTTTCTATTTCATCAATGGCCTCTTGCATCTTATCCATTCTGCTTATAAATCCTTCCATAGATTTTTTCATTTCTATAATATCCCTCCAGATGTCATCCCTTAACTCTTGTATATTTTTCTGCAGCTCCATCAGCATGTTTATGATTTTTATTTTGAACTCTTTTTCAGAGAGACTGGTTGGATCTGTCTCTGCAGATCCTCTCTCAGGGGTTGTCTGGACTATTTTGGACTGGACTAAGTTTTTCTGCCTCTTCATGTTGATAGCGGTTGCTATAGGCAGGTTGCGGGTGTGCCAGATGGGAAAAGAAAGTCCTTTCCTGCTTTCTGGATTCCTTGCTCTTCTCCACTCCCTATGTCGGTTACCAGCATTCCTGAAGCATTCACCAGGTTAATCCACTAAGCTGTTGTGGGCGGGGTCTCCGTCAGAGCATCGCAGAGCCCTGTGGGGAGTGGGAGGCATGCCAGGTGCACTCCTCCATGATAGCAGCGCCCCTGCCGGGCAGCTGTGAACCAGCAGCTGCCTTTGGGTCTGGCCTGGGAGGCTGTGCATCGGTCTGGGATTCCGGTCAGCTGCTGGGAGCACAGCTGCTCCCTATGGCACTCCTGCAGGTGTGCGTGGGCCTGTCCTGTGCCTCTCTGGTGCTGCTGCCGCTGGCACGCTCAGGCCACTCTGGGCCACTCGGTCACCGTAGCCAAGGGCTCATGCGGATGTCTCCCAGACCCCTCTGGAACTGCGGCCACCGGCACACGCCACCCACTCCCAGGCTGTTCAGTCACCACTGCAGCCGGTTCACATGAGCCACTCCCGGTGTCCTCTGGTGCCACTGGTGCACGCTGGCCTTTCCCAGTCCCTTCTGGTGCCGCTGCCTCCAGCATGCGCTGCCACTCTCCCACTACTGGGCTGGTGTGTTGGGGTCCGTGCCAGTTGGGGGAATGACTGGCACACTGCTTAGTGCCGTGAGGGGCTTCAGAGCCATGCCGCCCAGGGGGTTAGGGTGCCTAAAGTTCCCTAGAATTCCCAGCTGCTGACTTTGTTTGCCCGGACGACTTCATCCAGCTGTGGGGTCCCTGTCTCTTTAAGACTTGCAAAAAGCACTTGCTTTTCTTTTGTCTCAGGGGCACCAGTTGAGGGGACCTGATCGCAGGTTTTGCTTTTCCATTTCTCTAATATCCAGCACCCCATGCACCTTGTGTCTGTGCTCTGGGTGCAGATTTCTAGAGCTAGTTGTTTAGCTCTCCTGTGCTTTCACTCCCTCCCCATTCCAACTCCTTTCTTCCTGCTGGGTTCTGGTGTTGAGTGGCTTTTGTGTCCTGCCTGACCGCGGCTTGTATCTTAGCCCTTTCGTGTGATGTTAAGTTCTCGCAGATGTCGATGTATCCTGGTTGTTGTACTGTATCCACTGGTGTCTCTTTTAGGAATAGTTGTATTTATTATAAATATATATGTTTTTGGGAGGAGATTTCCACTGAACTACACATGCCGCCATCTTCCCGTGATTCTTGTCTTTAGTTTTTTTTATGTATAGTATCATGTCATCTGCAAACAGGGACAGTTTGACTTCCTCCTTACCAATCTTGATTTCTTGTATTTCTTTGTTTTGTCTGATTGCTGTGGCTAGGCCCTCCAGTACTATATTGAATAACAGTGGGGAGAGTGGGCATCCTTGTCTTGTTCCCGATCTTAGGTGAAAAGCTCACAGCTTCTTGCCATTAAGTATAATGTTGGCTGTGGGTTTGTCATATATGGCCTTTATTAAGTTGAGGTACTTGCCCTCTATGCCCATTTTGTTGAGAGTTTTTATCATGAATGGATGTTGAATTTTTTTGAATGCTTTTTCAGCATCTATGGAAATAGTCATATGTTTTTTGTCCTCCTTTTTGTTGATGTGGTGGATGATGTTGTTGCATTTTTGAATTTTGTAACATCCTTGCATCCCTGAGATGAATCCCACTTGATCATGGTGTATGATCCTCTTGATGTATTTTTTAATTTGGCTTGCTAATATTTTGTTGAGTATTTTTACATCTCTGTTATCAGGGATATTGCTCTACAGTTTTCTTTTTTTATGGTGTTTTTGCCTGCTTTTGGTATTAGAGTGATGCTGGCCTCATAATATGAGTTTGGCAGTATTCCCTCTTCTTGTACTCTTTGGAAAACTTTATGGAGAATGGATATTAAGTCTTCACAAAATGTTTGATAAAATTCAGCTGTGAAGCCATGTGGTCCAGGAATTTTGTTCTTAGCTAGTTTTATGATTACCAATTCAATTCATGCTGGTAATTGATCAGTTTAGATTTTCTGTTTCTTCCTGGGTCAGTCTTGAAAGGTTATATTTTTCTAGGAAGTTTTCCATTTCTTCTAGGTTATCCAGTTTGTTAGCATATAGGTTTTAAAAGTACTCTCTAATAATTCTTTCTATTTCTGTGGATTCTGTAGTGATTTTTCCTTTCTCATTTATGATTCTGTTTAGGTGCATAGATTCTCTTTTTTTTCTTAATACGTCTGGCTACGGGTTTATCTATTTTGTTTATTTTCTCAAAGAACCAGCTCTTGGTTTTATTGATTTTTCTATTGTTTTATTTTCTCAATTTTATTTATTTCTTCTCTGATCTTTATTATGTCCCTCTTTCTACAGATTTTGGAACTCATTTGTTCTTTTTCCAGTTTCAATAATTGTGAATTCAGACTATTCAATTGGGATTGTTCTTCCTTCTTTAAATAGGCCTGGATTGCTATACACTTTCCTCTTAGAACTACCTTTGCTGCTTCCCACAGAAGTTGGGGCTTTGTGCTGTTGTTTTCATTTTCTCCATATATTGCTTCATCTCTGTTTTCTTTTGGTCATTGATCCACTGATTATTTAGGAGCATGTTGTTAAGCCTCCATGTGTTTGTGAGACTTTTTGTTTTCTTTGTACAATTTATTTCTAGTTTTATACCTCTGTGATCTGAGAAATTGTTTGGTACAATTTGAATCTTTTTTAATTTATTGAGGCTCTTTTTGTGGCCTAGTATGTGGTCTATTCTGGAAAATGTTCCATGTGCACTTGAGAAGAATGTGTATCCTGATGCTTTTGGATGTATAGTTCTGTAGATCCATCTGTTCCAGTGTGTTGTTCAGTGCTTCTGTGTCCTTACTTATTTTCTGCCTGCTTAATCTGTCCTTTGGAGTGAGTGGTATGTTGAAGTATCCTAAAATAAATGCATTGCATTCTATTTCCTCCTTTAATTCTGTTAGTATTTGTTTCATATATGTAGGTGCTCCTTTGTTCAGGGCATAGATATTTATAATGGTTATATCTTCTTGTTGGGCTGACCCATTTATCATTGTGTAATGTCCTTCTTTCTTTCTTGTGACTTTCTTTTTTTGAAGTCTATTTTGTCTGATAAAAGTACTGTAACACTGGCTTTATTCTCCCTATTATTTTCATAAAATATCTTTTTCCCTCCCTTTATTTTTAGTTTGTGTCAGTCATTGGGTTTGTAGTGAGTCTCTCAAAGGTAGCATATAGATGGATCTTGTTTTTTTATCCATTCTATTACTCTGTTTCTTCTTATTGGTGCATTCAGTCCATTTACATTTAGGGTGATTATTGATGGATATGTACTTATTGCCATTGCAGGCTTTCAATTCATGGTTACAAAAGGTTCAAGGGCAGCTTATTTTCTATCCAACTGTCTAACTTAACTCACTTATTATGCTATTATAAACACAGTCTGATGATTCTTTGTTTCTCTCTGTTTTTTTTCTTCCTCCTCCACTCTTTATATGTTAGGTATTTTATTTTGTACTCTTTGTGTGTCCCTTGACTGATTTTGTGGATAAATGATTTTATTTTGCCTTTAGTTAGTATTTGGTTGGTCTGCTTTCTTTGCTCTGATTTATTTTCTCTGGTGGCAGTTATTTAGCCTTAAGCATACTTACATCTAGAGCAGTCCCTTTGGAATACACTGTAGAGATGGTTTGTGGGGGGTAAATTCCCTAAAGTTTTGCTTATCTGGGAATTGTTTATCCCTCCTTCAAATTTAAATGATAATCTTGCTAGATACAGTATTCTTGGTTCAAGGCCCTTCTGTTTCATTGCATTGAATATATCATGCTATTCCCTTCTGGCCTGTAAGGCTTCTGCTGAGAAGTCTGATGACATTCTGATGGGTTTTCCTTTGTAGGTGATCTTTTGTCTTTCTCTGGCTGCCTTTAATAATCTATCCTTGTCTTTGATCTTTGCCATTTTAATTATTATTTGTCTTGGTGTTGTCCTCCTTAGGTCCCTTTTGTTGAGAGATATGTGGACTTGCATGTTCTGAGAGACTATTTCCTTCCCAGATTTCAGAAGTTTTCTGGAATTATTTCTTCAAAGACACTTTCTGTCCCTTTTTCTCTCTCTTCATCTTCTGGTACCCCTATAATGTGAATATTGTTCCATTTGGATTGGTCACACAGTTCTCTTAAAATTATTTTATTCCTAGAGATCCTTTTATCTCTCTCTGCCTCAGCTTCTCTGTATTCCTGTTCTCTGAATTCTATTTCATTAACAATCTCTTCCACCACATTCTGTCTGCTCTTAAATCCTTCCATTGTCTGTTTCATTTCTGTTATCTCCCTCCTGAATTTATCCCTTAGCTCTTGAATATTTCTCTGCAGCTCCATCAGCATGCTTATGACTTTTATTTTGAATTCTTTTTCAGGAAGATTGGTGATTTCAGTCTCACCAAGCCCTCTCTCTGGTGTTTGAGTGATTTTGGGCTGGACCAGTTTCTTCTGCCTTTTCATGGTAATGGGAGTGGTCGCTGGTGAGTGGCACATTTGTCAGCTGGGAGAACAAAGTCCCTTCCTTCTTGCCCGTCACCTTGGTTGTCTCCACTGTCTGTACCAGTTATCCACACACAGGGAACAGTCTCTGGTTTAATCCCCTAAGCTGCCATGGTGGGATGGCCTTAAAGATGGCTTAGGCCACTGGCAGAGGTTACAGGTCAGCGGTATGTGTTCTTCCACAAGAGCAAAGCCCCTTTGTGCCTTCTGGTGTCTGCACCTGTCTCTGCTGTCTGCGCTGGCCAACTGCACACAGGAAGCAGCCTCTGAGTCTGGGCTGGTTAGCCATGTGCAGGTAGAAGCCTCTGTGCTAAGCTGTGTGGTTGCTGTAGGTGGGGCTCCTCCCCGGCTGTTCCTCAACAATGGCAGGTCAGCTGGTTTGCTTGCAGTGTTGGTAGCAGGAAGGAATGGCAGGCTGCTTATCACAGTGAGAGGGTTCAGAGCTGCGCTGCCACCCAGGGTATTTGGGCGCCTGAAGTCCCTTAAAGTTCCCAGTGTGCTGGACTGAGTGTGCCAGGATGAATTTGTCCACCTTTTAAACCCTTGTTCCTTTAAGACTTTTAAAGTGCCTGCTTTTCTTCTGTCCCAGGGCAGCTGGCTGTGGGAACTTGTTCACAGTCTTAATCTCAGATTTTGCTTTTCTGCTCCTCTAATATCCAGTGCACCATGCAATGTGAGTCTGTGCTCCCAGGGCAGACCACCAGGGCTGGTTATTTAGCAGTCCTGTGCTTCCACTCCCTCCCAACTCTGATTCCAGTCCCCTTGCCGGTGACCTGTGTTTGGGTTGGGGGAGTGCCTAGGTCCCACCAGGTCACAGCTTTGTATCTTACCCTTTTCCATGAGGTCTTGGGTACTCACAGATGTAGATGTAGCCTAGCTGGTGTACTGTATCTTCCGGTCACTCTTTTAGGAATAGTTGTATTGGCTGTATTTTCAAAATATATGTGGTGTTGAGAGATTTCCACCACCCTACTCATGCTGCCATGTTCAGAAAATTGCTAGCTATGTATTTTTGAGCAAGTACCATTATATCTCTTGGTTTCAGAATTGTCTGTTCTGTAAAATGAAGAGGTTGGAGTAGAAAATTCTTTTTTTTTTGTATTTTTCTTTATAGTTCTAAAAATTCTTTTGTAAGAACTTCCTCATCTGATCTCATAACAACCTGTGAGTTAGGAGAAGTAGGCATTATTTTTTTTCTATTTTACAAATAGGGCAGATTGGCAAACCCTGTGTCGTTTACTTCCATCTATCTCCTGCTAAACCACTATACTCCCACCTTCTGAGGCTTTGAAAAGTACTGAGACAATCTCCTCAGCTGTGATACTTTATTTTTGAGTTGATGAGGAATTTTGGAGCTTGGGGATATAGAACTAGAAGACAGGGAAGTGGTGGGGTGGGAAGAGGAAGATAATTACTTATTTTAAATAGTTTTCTTCTAGGTTCCTCATGATTAAAACAGTAATATTTTAGCCTGATAACATTTTTGTTAATCACTGTCTGTCTCCCCTGAGTCATTCTGATCCCTGAGGCAAGGAGCCAGTTTTCTTCTGCAGGAAGGTTATTGCTTCTTCTAATGTCTGGAGGATGGAGATATCTTGAAGGTTTCGGTTTGGGTTTGGTGAAGAAGCAGGAAGGGGTTGCCAATGGTTAGGACAACTCATTCTCCATTTTCTAATGGTTGTCATTCCAAATCTTAACAATTATCCAACTATTTCATTCAAATATTTTTGAAGCAGATACCCATAGTATTTCTATCATCTGTCTATATCTATCTGTCACCTATTATCTATAATTTACCTATTGCTATTTATATGTATCTATAGTCTATGTATCTAAATCGATATCTATTATCTATGTATATCAATTATCTCTATTATCTATATCTACCATCTGCCTATCATCATCTATCATCATCTATTTATCTATCAATCCTCTATCATCTATTTTGTGCTCTATTAGGCACTAGAATGCAAATGCAAAAGCTAAAGACAGTTTTTGCCTTAAATGACCTCATGTCATGAGCACAACATGATCGAGAGTATAACATGTTGTCAATGTACTACATGTATGTAACACTTTTCTTCTTTGCTCATTAAATATGAAGTAGATTTGAAAACATTTTAGTATTGCTCCTGTAAACAGCATCCATTGGCTTTAGTAAATTTGCCTGGTATTCTCAAGAGGGGATGTTACAGTGGGAGAGGTTTCTGGCTGAAGTCTGTCAGAAATGCTGCCAAAGTATGAAATCAGCCAAGGTTTTTTGGTGCCCCTCCAACCTCCCTGACTATTGGCTCTCAAACTTCCAATACCTTCAAACTGTCCCCCAGCTTTCCAAGACCTCATCCTTTTGCACCTCACTCAGATCTGCTTTACTTCCGAAGCTAATGCTTGGAGTTTTTCTATTTAGTCTTTTGCTGCTCAAAGTGTATCTATACTCTTTTTCAGAGGCTATGGACTTGGAGAGTCTAACCCTCTCCAAGGGTTTTTGGGGAAAGTTTTGGGAGTCATGAAATAAGAAGAGATAGGTATCAAAATAATTGAGAGTGACCAGCCCATAGATTAAAGATATACACTTAGAGATAAGGACTGATTTGGGATACACTTAAGTAGAGGGCAGCTCTATTTGCCTCTAGTGAACTGTTACTGTGATGGGATTTCTTCTCCTCACACCAAAGCATTAGCACTGTAGCCTATCCCATTTGTCACCTTTTTCTAAATCAAATTTCATAGCATCTATCTTTATTTTGCTTCAATTCAGTACTCTACAGATGTTTTACTCTCTTTGATGGGTCTGTAATATTTAGAAAGAACCCTGGACTAATTTCTGGTGACAATTCTAACACTAACTTGGACAACTCGTTATATAGTTGAAAGAAACCCAGAATTCATTTTAGATAGTCATTCCAATCTTTTTCATATCATGACACAAATAGAAAATAGTGTTTGTGTATCTCACTGGGACAAATTGGTAAGGGTGCTTGCAGCCAGAGGCAGCTGGCTGGGAGGTTCCAGCTACTCACATCCATGTCTGGTCACCATGAGAGCTGAAGGAATCAATATCTTATTGCATAATTATAGTCCATTTGTGGAGAATCAGTGTGCCAAAGACAACATACCAATTGGGAGTTTCCAATTTCCTTTATTTTTCACCATCCTCTCATATTTAAATGAATTTCCTGTACAAAGTCTGTCCAAATAAGTTTATATTTGTTTAAATATGCCCAGTGATGGGAAACTCATTGCCTCTCAAAGAAGGAAATCTGCTCCATTTTTCACTACATCTAATGTTTATACAGTTCTATGTGTAATCAAATTAAAATTTGCCTTTCAGAATAGAGCACATTCCTTCAGGTAGGATTTGGTCAGAGCAAATTTGATTAGAATTTTTACACTTTCTTTCCTCTGTATACTATACTTTTGTTAATGAAGACTGAGATTTTATTAGCTTTTCTAGTAACTACACACTGTTGACTCATAGGCTTACTATCAACTAAGTCCTCTAAGTCTTTTTTTTCACATATGAAGTTCTGTAGCTAAGTCTGCTCCATCCTGTATATTTGAAGGGTTTTTTTCCGTTGATTATCACATTTCATTTTTTAAATATTAGATCCATTTCATCTCTTTTCATCCCTATATTTGATACTTTTATCCTTTCACTTAATATTTCTTGAGCACCTTTTTATAATGAACAAAATTACCTGCAGTTCCTATCCTCATGGGGCTTATGGTTAATCCAGTAAACAGAACTGTTCTGGTGAAATCGTTTAATTAGCTGTGAGTCTATCTAATTGTGCTGTCACCTTTCTTTTTTTTTTTCATGAGTATACCTCATGAAACTTTGTCAAGTGTGTGCATTGTTCAATCCATATACACAATGTATATAGCATTCACCTTATCTACTTACCTAATAACCCCAGAAAGGAAGTGCAACATGTTTGTAAATTGGAAACTTAGCTGTTGGTTGCCAGTAAGTACACAAGAAGAGTTTGTGGAGATGAGTCTTTGTCTTGCGTGAAGATAAAGGCTCCAAGAGAAACCAGAAATATGTCTCTGCATGGAAAAAGAAGAGGAAAGTTTTGGAAGTCATGGAATAAGAAGGGATATGTATCAGAATAATTGAGAGTGACCAGACCATAGGTTAAAGGTATGTCAGTAACTCCAAAAGTAAGAAGTAAAGTAGTTAGTTGAGGCCCACCAAGAGAAGATGGACAAGATTTTAGGAGACACACAACAAAGATGGTGGTTCCCAAACAGAAATATTTTCTACAACTTTTGTCATTATGAGTGAGACAGGACATCCAAAAGACTGAAATAGGCAGTGTGGGAAATGTGTGGCTGGCCAGCTACATATGCCAGGTACTGGCAATGTCATTGTTGTTTTCTGCTTCTTAACATTGTGCCAAGGGTATACAATATGCAAAATATTATGTGTAGGGATAAAGAAAGCTGTTTGCCTCAGTTCAACAGATATTTCTAGCTGTACCATAAAGCCAAAATAAAATAGTCGTAGTAATTTAATTTGGGCTTTTTGTTCTATGAAAAATCAGCATGGAGTTTTCAGTAGGAAATTAGAATATTCTGTCCAAACTGTTGGTCATACATATTAGTTACTGGCAATCACTTTTTATTCTTCTCCTCAATAATTCTTTTTGGTAATCAGTTCTAAAGCTCTTACTAAACATTGAGATCATATTTTATAAGTTCTGAAATTTGCCCTTATTCTTTGGAAACTAAGGACTATATTTTTCAGCCTCTATTTTTAAATAGACTGCATATTTTTAGAGCAGTTTTATACATTCACAGCAAAAGTGAGCAGAAAGTACAGAGTATTTCTGTATGATCTCTGTCTCACACATGCAAAGCTACTCCCCCACTACCAACATTCCCTCACGAGAGTGATACAATTGTTACAACTGACAAACCTACCCTGACACATCATTATCACCCAAAGTCCATAGTTTACATTCGGGTTCACTCTTGGTGTTGTAAATGGTATGGGTTTGGACAAATTATGATGACATGTACCCACCATTATACCAAATACATTTACTGCCCAAAAAATCCTCTGTGTTCTGCCTGTTACTCCCTCCCTCTGTCCAACCTTAGGCTACCACTGATCTTTTTACTGTTTCCACAGTTTTGCCTTTTCCAAAATGTCATAAATGGAATTATACAGTATGTAACCTTTTCTTTTTGGTTTCTTTCACTTATTAATATGCATATAAGCTTTCTCTGTTTTTCATGGCTTGATATTTCATTTCTTTTTATGAATAATATTTAAATAATAATGAATAAACATAAATGAATATTTCATTGTCTGGATGTACCAAAGTTTACTTATCCATCAACCTATTTAAGGACATCTTGGGTGCTTCCAAATTTTAGAAATGATGTATAAAGCTGCTATAAACATCCATGTATAGGCTTTTGTGCAGAAATAAATTTTCAGCTCATCTGGGTAAATACTAAGGAGTGTGACTGCTGGATCATATGGTAAGAGCATGTTTAGTTTTTAAGAAATTGCCAAACTATCTTCCAAAGTGGATGCACCATTTTTGCCTTCCCACTAGCAATGACAGTTCCTGTTGCTCTACATCCTTTCTGGATTTTCACCACTCTCATAGGTGTGTAGTGCTATCTCTTTGTTGTTTTAATATGCGATTCCTATTGACATATGATATGGAGCATCTTTTCATTTGTTTATTAGCTATTTTCTGTATATCATCTTGGGCAAGGTGTCTGTTCAGATCTTTTGCCCATGCTTTTAAATTGTGGGGTAATAGCATGTAACATGAGATATACCATCTTAACAAATCTTTAAGTGCGCAATAAATTATTTCTAACAATAGGCACTATGTTATACAGAAGATCTCTAAAACTCATTCACCTTTCATAACTGAAGCTTTACACCCATTAAAAAACAACTCCCCATTTCCCCTTTATCCCAGCTTTTGGAAAACACCACTCTACTCTCTGTTTCGATGAGTTTGACTATTTTAAACACCTCCCTCTGTAAGTGGAAGAATGCAGTATTTGTCCTTTTGTGATTGGTTTATTTCACTTAGCATAATGTCTTTTAGCTTCACCCATGTTGTCTTATATGGCAGTATTTCATTCTATTTAAGGCTGAATAGTATTCCAATAAATATATAAACTACATTTTTTTTGACCATTCATCTGTCAGTGGACCTTTAGGTTGTTTTCATGTCTTGGCTATTGTGAATTATCCTGCAATGAAGATGTGAGTACAGATAAATTTTTGAGATCCTGATTTCAATTCTTTTGGAGATATACCCAGAGTGGAATTGTTGGATCATATGATAATTCATTTTTCAATATTTCAAAGAATCGCCATATGTTTTCCATAGTGGCTGCACCATTTTATGGTCCCAACAGTGCACATAGGTTCCCGTTTCTCCACATCCTGCTTAATACTTGTTGTTTTTGATAGTAGTCATCCTGACAAGTGTGAGACGATGTCTTATTGTAATTTAGATTTGCTGATGATTAGTGATGTTGAGCACCTTTCAGAGTTCTCTTATTCTTCTTAAGTCTTCAAAGATCACCAAGAAGGATCTCATCCATAACTTTCTCTGTTTCATCACTTATATTGAGCTTAAAATCTCTTTTCCCAAAGTTTTAATATGTCCAGTATAAAATCATTGCCTTTGGTAGAGAGGATAGGGGGAAAAGGGTAGTTGAGTAATTCTGATCTTTCTTTTTCTTTATCACATGTTAACATAATATATGACCCAATAATTTTTTCCCACATGAATCATCAAAAATGAATGCTGATCGAGGGATAAATCTTGGTGATCTATCTTGTAATGGGAATCAGAAGACCTGAATTTTAATTCCATCTCCCTCCATATGCTCACATTTGTTGTTGTGATTTTTAGCAAGTTGCTTCCTCTCTATGGACCTTAGTGTTAAATAAGTGGAACAAATGATGTCTAAGATCTTTTACAGATTCTGTTATGCTAACAGTATATTAGAATATGAAACTTCTATAGTCATGGATGCTTACCACTTTTATTTTATTCATTGTCCCTACAGAAGTATTGGGCCCCTTAGTACTCTTCCTATGTTTGTTTGTTTTCTTAATCTCATCTATGTGTAGTTGTATTTTAGCCAATTCAGACCAGTGATTATAGATGTTAAGTGAATCAGAATTATATAGTTGCATGTCTCACAGCATGTCCATAGTGAGAAACACCAACAAATTAAAAATAATCATTTGCAGAGGCACTGTAAATTTACCAGTAACATCAAGTTAAAAATAAATACTCATCAATAATGCAAAGTTTTGAAATGTCTAATTACTAATTGGAAATATCTAATTACTAGTAAATTTCTAATTACTCTACCTGTAGACATTGACTTTTAGGACTTTTTTTTAATGTTGCCCATGAAAACCTGATCTTCTGGAAGGTAGAGACCAACTTTTCTACTCTCCTTTGGTTTCCATGAGGAAAGATTTTCCCTTCACTCTTCTTTTCCCTCACTAAGTAAGTCTACCTGACTGAAGAATTTGGGAGCATGAACTGAGAATATGTAACTGAATCTCTTCCTCTGTTTCCTGAGTTGCTGGCTGCCCCCAGGAAGCATGTGTTCTTGTCTGTTTTTTTGCTTCCTAGATTTTACAGGGACAGGCTTTCCCATAAGGATGCCTGTGAGTGGATGGGTAAGTCTGACTAATTATTTGGTGCAATTTTAGGGAAGTCACATTAATCAATATTAACTTTATCAGTAATAAAGCTGTCATTTTGATGTCTAGGTGCATGACTTCACCATCTTTCAAGTGGTTCCAAACTCAGGCAAAGAAAGTGGAAGTTCTATTGTGGCCTCCTAAAGGCTTTATAATAAAGTAGAACTCCTACAAACCTAGAAAGCACATGTAAGCTCTGTGATCTTCAGTTATGCTCCACTGTGTATACAGGGAGTCATTCAATAAAATGTCTTATCAGAGCAGAAAGAGAATTTTTCCTGGCCAAAACTTTGAGGATTTCATGAAGACTACCACTAATAGACTAAAATGCCAACTGAGTGATTATTTGGTACTGGACACTCCAGTCACCTTGAGAGACTCACACCAGAAAGATAACACACAAGATCTGGATCTTAAACAAAAACCTTAGACTGATGCTTGGCTATACTGGCACCTTGCATATAAGCTTGTAGGCTTTTTGAACAAGGCAGACATAGTTTTAGGGGTATCTCAGCACTGCCAAATTGAATGAGATGGCCTGGTCTAAAATGTGAGGATCCCTACAGATTCTAATGAACTGTTACTTCTAAACTGAATGGGCTTGTTGTCAAAGGGGACTTTTGTGTTAAATAAATTCTTCTCTCGTTATCTTTACTGTCTGAGCTCTGAATTTAGAAAAAACAATCTGCCCTCAACTTCTTAAAATGAAGTTAGGAGGGAGTTCCTATAATCTTATATGAGGAGAAAGAAATAAAACCTTTGAGGTCTGCAACATAATGACTCCAGTACCCTTCAAAAGGGACAGGAAAAGCCATGCTGAGTAAGATGCTGGCCTATCTATTTGTGATTCTGTTATGTTAATCTATAAAATATCCAATTGTAATGTCTTATTTTTCTGGCTGGAGAAACCCCTTAGCAAATGTTTAGCAAATTAACAGTCGGTGTTTTTGCCAGAGCTCCGAATTCAGCCTTTCCCTTGGAGAAAAAAAGGGACAAAAAGAGGGAGAGGAGGAATAACTACACTGTTCAAGAGTGGAAAAGAGTGGCTTTGGATGGTGTTTTTTAATACTTTGTTGAAGCAAGGGAAGGAAATAGGAAATTGCACTGCCTTGTGAACCATGCAAGGCAAGTCAATCTAAGTGAGATCTTATTTAAATGTAGGTGAGAAACCGATCATCTGTAATCTCACTTATTACTGTGTGTTTTATATTCTCAGCAAAGTTGAATTTTGAAAAATTATATTTTTTCAACTGAAATCAGAGTATAGTGAGTTTTTTCACACCCTAACCTATACTGACATAAGATAGATTCATTTCACAAAAATTTTTGCACTCCTACTGTGTCAGGCACATATAAGGCAGTAAACTTTTCATTATGAGCAAACAACAGAATTGGTCCCTAGCCTCATGATGCCAGGGTTCTTGTTTGTGGTGTCAAAGAATGAACTTAGCAAACACTCAAGGTAGGAGAGCAAGGTACAGGCTTTTATTTAGAAATAAAATGAGAGGAAAGAGCTCCTGGCTCATGTCAGGAGGGGACAAGAGAGCCCAGGGTGGTGCATTGTCTAAGGGATTCATAGGCAGTTGAGGACTTTTGGGAACTGAGGACTTAGGGTGTGGACTTGTACCACCTGCCCTGCCCTCAAGGTGAGCTGGATTATTGTCTGTTTGCCCGGGCTGTTTACAGTGAAGTCACAGGTTATGCTGAGATACCATTGAGGAACACTCAAACGTTCCAGGCCAAGTTGCTCCTGGCCTTTTGACCTTTAACTGATCTCACTGAGGATGTCTATATTCCTAGTCCAGTATCTTTTCTCTAGAGAATTAGTGTGACCTTGACATTGCATAATGCTTAACACAGTTTCAGTAAGGACTTCTTTGCCCATTGTTACATTGCTCTGACTGTAAATATTCTGCCCTGCTTTTCCTGGAGGCCCTCACCCTACTCTGACTACACCCAGAGTCCCTGTCTCATTCCCCCCTCTACAGATGGAAACCCTAGCTGCTGCTAGGGAAAGGGGGCCACAACTTCTCTGGCTGCTTCATGCTGAGAAGGGGAGCAGTAAAGGGTGCAGTTAGGTCTCCATCAGTGATCAGTTGAGAGGGCCTCAGAAGATGGGCACTTCTATTCCAGGTTCCATTTCTATTACTATTTGCAGTTTTGTGGCTTGTAGGCAAGATAGAACAAATTGTATTAGGTTAAGTATCAACATCTGGAGTTGGATTTTCCATTCTGGAAGGACAACTTGATGAGAATAAGAATGCATGGCTGAATATAAGGACTAGAAATAGTAAAACTTTAATTGAAATGATGGGAGAAAACTAAAACATCTGGAAAATCATAGCCAGATATTTTGAAGAAACTAGAATTCTGGAATCTAGTTTAGGTCCCAATGATGATTAGGATTTAGTATAGATAAGGCTGCATTATTGAAACAATACTTTTCTCTAAAATCACCCTCATTTTTATTAAAAGTAACCAGATTAAGAAAATAACACTTGGCTTAATTATTTGCATAAATGCAGCAAGAAAAGCAATGGATGACATAGGCTCTTTTAAATGCGCTTTGCTGGAACTTTTTATAAAGAACTTCAGATTGCACTTTTAAAGGCCTCTCAAAGCCAGAACGCCAAGCCAGACTTGCCATCAGGTTTTGCCTGCAGTACCTGTAGATTTGGGTGAATTCCTCTCTTCTTGGGGTCCCCACGACATCCTGAGGTTTCTGCACCTTCCAGGAAGTGACCTTCCTTACTCACCTGGTAAGGCTGCTGGGAACCCTGTAAGCAAGTTACCAGGCCAGTTCTTCTAAGAGGCTTTGTTGGTTTTATAATGTTAACCTTAGTTCCTTAAAGCTGTCTGTTCATATCTGAGTTTACACAAGTGTCTCTCAGGTATGATATTCCAGTCAAAGCCTTGGTAATATAACTAGTGTTTTTAATTGGTCCTCTTACAAGGAAAGCAGATTCTTATTGAACTGACACAAATAAACATACTGCCATGAAATACAAAAATAGTCACTGAGAGTTTTTAAATTCTGGAGGGATCAGGTAGAGAGAAAGATAAAGTTTCAATTCTGTTTATAAAGATAGTAATTTACTAAACTGTTCTCAGCTTAAGAGAAAAAGCTCAAAACACTTTATCAGCAACATTTGAAACAAAATGCCACAAAATCATCTTCCTTAGTTTACTTAATCCTATGTAACCAGTACCTTTTCTGCTGAAATCTAGTTCTTTAGTAGTTTATGAGTAATTGAACAGTGACTATAAATGACAAAAGACTTACAAATGACAACGGTTAAAGATCTGATGAGAGTTTACTATAAGATAGTTGATATAAGGAAATTCAGATATTTCTGTAACACAAAACACTCAGTAACAAAGTTTAACATCATTCCCTTTGATGGTGCTTTCCAGTTAATTAAGCAGGTAATTATATATATGGTAAATATGCCAAATTAGCCAAATAACTTTCCTCACTGAGAAAAAATTCCTCTGACATTTTCCAGGGGTGCTCTGGAAAATATCAGAGTTAACTAGAGGTAAAAGCACCTGTTTGAATTTGATTTTGGGAAGTTGTCAGAAGAAAGTTTATTTGGCCCTTGCTTAAATAGGATTGTAGGTTCCCATGAAGCAATACTTACCCATCTAACCAGAATGACAAAAAAATACCTCAAAGGCAAGTACATAAGGTTTCAGTTGTTAGCAAAGTTTAGCTTTTAGTCCCTTTAATATTAAGATCTTATCTTAAACACTCAGACAACTCATTGAGACTTAGAGCATGATAAACTGCTTTGATAAAACAATTAGAAAACCTTTTGAAATATTTCAACATTAAAAGCAGACAAACAGTTTAAGAAAACTTTGTCTTTTAACTGAAAACAAAATTCTAATTTTGCTGTGTACTTGATATTAAGACTCATTTGCTTTAATTTTATATAGCATGACCACATCAATTCTTCCACAAAGTTTCTACAACTTCCTTTTACATTCAGTTCTCCCTCTTTAAATAAACAGCTGTACTTTAGAACAAAGTTACTTTCTTTTATCAAAAGACACATACTCTAGCATGCAAAAATGTTTTCTTTATTACTTTAAGTAGTCTTAATTAGAGCTTAAAATCATTAGGAACTGTAATTTTCAGTGAATACTGAGAAGTAGGCTATTGTAAACTGTTACACTAGTGTTCTTTCGATTGACAAATTTATGAACACATTTCATAATTTCTGTAACCATGAGCTTTACAGCACAATCTCTCACTAAGCACAAAGTATGTCTACTTAACTTAGCAAAACTTAAGGTTTTAGATTATCGCAAAGATTCTCAGGCTGTTTGTAGGTATACACACTGTAACACACTATTACACACAATTATTATTGTTGGATCTCCTCAAAGGAGGACGCCACCCCAATTCACTCATGGAAGGCGTCTCTTGATGCAACAACCAAGAGGACTTTATTCAGGAAACAGCTAGCTGGGGTCCAAGTGTCAGCCCGACGCAGCGGGTTTCAACGAGGACACCATGCACTCAAAGGCAGAGGTTTTTATAGCATTTTCAAAGGGACAGTATTTTTCCACAAGCACGTAACAGTGTTTCTCCATAAACACATAAATTTTCAGCTGGCGCCACATCCTGGGGGTCAGCTGGCGCCACATCCTGGGGATTTAGCAAGATAACATCATTTTCTAAGGATTAGGGGAGCTTAGTGAGATAGGCTTGGTATGTATGATTAACTTGTTTTTCAAGGCCTTACCCAATTCCAGTTTTTCCCTCTAAGTCACATATTCAGAAATAATGGCTTCTAGGCCTTTTAAGATGGCTACATTTATGCCATATTTCGGTTTTCACCTAATGCTAGATTCTACATTATGAGGTTCACTTGCTACACTTTAGTTTACTCATTCCTAACAACTATGCTATATTATTCACATTAGACAAAGCCACAGTTCACTTTAGGCATTTTTCCTTGAAAGATTTAACAGATAACATCAACTTAAATGACTTTCTTTAAATTTAGGCAGCTGATAACCATAAGGACATGTCTGTTTCAGTTTGACTTAAATTAGCATTAATGCTTAATATTTTCTATTAGAATGTTCTGGAAGTTTTAGAATGCCCAATTTTCACAAGCACTTGTCTTTAAAACAATTTTATTAATACCATCCGGAGGTAGAAAAATATTTTTCATTTACACACTTAGACACATAAACATACAGACTATGTCATGACTGCAGTTAGCAACACTTTTCATGAAAGAACATATACACAGACAGATAAACTGATACAAAGATTTGAGTTACTGATATCCAATTGCCTTCTTTCCTTTTAGCTTATTTGACTAAAAGTATCTCAGTTTTTCAAGAATACAGTCTAAAGGGCAAGCAGTTTACATCACTGGGTTAAGGTCTAGATGGCCCCAGACAAACAGGGCTGGTGAAGGCTCCGAACTGATAGGGACTGTGTATGTCCAGGTGGCTGGAAATGAAATGCAAGTACAATTCTAGCACCAGTCACTCAAAGCCAGGGTGTATTGTAAAAGATAAATTTCTTTCAGGGAGTTTAACTTAAAAACTTCCCAATTTTTGAGGATAATGATGAACCCAATAAGTAGAACAGATTTTCACCAAAATAATTTAGAAAACTAGTCCCATATTTTAGTAGTCCATGGGACTTTTGACTATTTTCCTTCCTTGAATTAAAATAAATTTAGCTGCATAACCTTATTATATTGTATACTTCTCTCAGGGGCCAAGCCTCTCCATTAGAGAGTTTGTATTGAGGCCAGGCTTATGTGCAGAAGATACGACACTTCCTTTTCAGGGTCTGGGGATCAAATTGCTGCCAGTTCTTTAGAATACATGCCAGAGGAATGTCTGGCTTTAACTTTGAAGAGGATGCTCCCACCTGGAAGAGAGAAGGACAGATGTGTGACACCTGGTGGGATTGTTCTCTGTGTGAGGGCATCCCCTCACCTTGGAGCCTGGGTGGCAGCAGTCAATCAACTCCTTGGCCAGGCCTACTGGACTTAAGCACTCCTCACCAGTGTGGCCTGTACCTTGCCTTGATTCCCCTCTTGCCTTTCAGATAAGCAAGAGTCACCTTGGAGCTCTGGATTTAGTGGGACCTTACCAGTGTGCTCCTACTTTATGCCTTCTGGGAGTCCTCATCCAGATCCTAGTTTCTCTGCATGGGCTTTAGTTATTCCTTTAGAGCCCCCTGCCTGTCTGATCAGTGCAGGGACTGTGTGACCTCTCACTGTCTGAGCCTTGGTCAGAGCCACAAGCCTGTTTTGCTTCCCTGGGGCTGCAGAAAAAGAAATGCCTAGCCCCAGGATGGCTGCCTCTAAGGAAGGGAGGTCAATAGAATAGAGCCATTTACATGTTGGGCTCAGGGTTCAGTTTGATTACTCCACAGACTTCATTTACATTACACAGGAGAAAGTGGTGCAGGCCTAAGAGGACTGCTTTGAGTGAGGATCAGGGGAACTTTTTCCAAGGCCAGAGATAAAATTCAGAGGCTGCCACTGACATTTATGGGGGATTGGGCGGTCTACACTCTTAAACACCAGTTTCTGCCACTGCCTGGGAATCATCCTGCTAGTCACCCACTGTAAGAAATCTGATCTGTGAGACAAGAGGTCAGGGGTCACCTGAGACTCTCTCATAAGCAGCAGCCTAGCCAGAATTTCGCTCAGCGCCATGGGATCAGTTGGCCGGAGTGGAGATCCAGGACCACTATCTACTAGTCGTGTCTGCCCTCAGAGTCTGAAGATTAGGATAGGAAAGCAGGAAACTGGCTCAGCCACTCCATGAAATTCCCGTCTATCTGGAGGCTGGGGATCAGGAGTGGCAGACCCTGGGAAACCTTTCACCGGAGACTTAAGGCTGGTAGCCGACGCTAATCACCTTTTAAGTGGCTAACGGTGCCCAGATACATTTTATGAGATAAAGAATACAAAAGTAAATCAGGAATAAGAGTGAAGCATCGATATCCTACTTTGCAGTGGTGAGCATCAGGTTCCGTGAAATTGATAAGTTAGGAGAGAGTTAGGAATGCCCCCTGCCTCACTGAGGCCAGGGTGGCCTGAAGAAGCAGGTTGGAGGTCAGAGACAGAGAGAGAGACACTCCTCGTGGATATCGAGGCAAGCTGTCGGGGCCTGATTCCAGACACACAGGCCTTTGAGAAGCCGCTGAAGTGTAGCCTCTGCCTAGACTCTCACAGGTGTCCAAGGCTTTCCTCATTCCCTCGCATCTGAGGAGATGCCTGTGAAAGGGGATCCTGGCCTCCACTCAGCTGACATTCCCGGCTCCCAAGGGAGATGGGGGAATCCATTAAGTGAGATGCAAGGGAACCTGTCACTCGAGACTTTGAGATCAGCAGCCATTCTAGTCCCATGTAAGTGGCTGACAATCACCTGATGCTGTGTGCCACAGATGACTTCCTTCTGTAAGGACAGAGAGAGAAAAGGTAGGCTCAGATGCCGATACTCATCTCTGAAGTTATCCTGGACAATCCCCCAAAGATGATGCTGGGGTTCTCGTTTGCAGAGTCGAAGAATGAACTTAGCAAACAGTCAAGGTAGGAGAGCAAGGTACAGGCTTTTATTTAGAAATGGGAAAGTGTGGAGATGTAAAAACGTGGTCAAATTGAGATACTTTTAGGAACTCAAGTACAACGGGACTTGGTAATAGATTAGATGTAGAATATGGGAATTTTACACAGTCATTTTGACTTGATTGACTGGATGGATGGCACGATCATCTGCTGATATGCAAAATACTGAAATATTGTAGTTTATTTATTTTTGGCAGATTGATGGTGATTTCAATTTGAACATTATTTTGAGACACATGTGGAATATCCAAATAGAGATATTAAATTGGAAGTTCGATATATAAATCTGCCTCAGCAGACAGAACTAAGCTAGAGATATACATTTAGAAGTCATTAGCAAATAGATTATAACTTTGGAAATGAGAATGGATGAGATGATCGAGGAAGAATGTATAGAGGGAGATGAGAAGAGAGCCTGAAAGAAGCCTGGGAAAGCCCAGCTTTTCAGGGAACGGGAGGGGAGAGGGGTGGGAAGCTGATCTAAGCAGAGAGGGGCGAGTGTCCAGACAGGGATAGAGTGTGCTGTCCTGGAAGCCAGCGCAGACAGATGTATCTCCAGCAGGAGGTCCTGGGCAGCCAACTGAGAGGTCAAGGAAGAACAGACCAGGGCTGACAGATGACCCAGAAAGTGGACACCAAGAAGGTCACAGGAGGCCTTGGCAACAGGCTGTTTTGGTGGGGTGATGGGGGCAAGGCCAGAATGGAGTAAGTTGGGAGAAAGGGAGAGGTGAGGTGGTGAGAGAGCCAGCATGGATGACTTTGGAGGAACTGGTGGGGAAGAGGAGGGCAAGAGCGAGCAGTCAGCGGCTGGAGGGAGGTGACTCTGATAGAGGGCTTTGTCCTCCGTGTTGTCTTATGACAGGAGGTGCCGCTGAACGTCGACGAGAAAAGGTGAGATAGAATGAGAACTCTTACAGGAAGTCTGAGCAGGGAGGAGAGCTCAGGGTCCACCTCTCAGAAGGTGAGGGACTGGTCCTCAAAGGGAGTAGGGGCCCCCTCCTCCATCACAACAGGAGGAAAAGAGGACAGGATGGGTGGGACACAAATCTGTCGGCAGCCTAGGAGACAGGATCCTGGGGGCACACTGGGGCTCTCTTGAGCAGTGACTTCTGGAAGGTGCCTCCACACCTTCCAGGGAGAACCACATGGAGAGCCTTGGACTCAGTGTCCTCCTTCCACCTTCCAGGACCCCGAGTTCCCCTCTCAGGCCTGGTGGGGTGGCCGGAGGTTCCCACCTTCCTGTCCTCTGGTCACTTCTCCCCAAGTGGATGGGAAGATCCAGTCGTGGCAGGCCAGAGGGTCATTCGGAGCTCCCTGACCTCTGAGGTGGCATCACCTGTGTCTTTTCTGCGTCAAGGCCCCCTCCTCATTGTGGCCCTGGTTGTCATCGTGGGCCTCACGTAGATCATAGTCACCATCCTTTGATGTGGGCCTGGCAGTGGCTTCCCTCGAATCCACCAACTCTTCACCAGTGAGTGTGGGCCCCTTCCATGCCTCATTATGGAGGTCACCAGGGTGGCTGCCTGGGCCTGGGGGCTGAGGCTCCAGGGGGTGGCCCAGGTTTCCTGGCCAGACACCTCCAGCTGCCACTAGTCTTTCTCAGGAGGCACCTGGCACAGCCTGCCCCCTACCACCCAGGTGCTTCACGTGGGAATGCCAGGCCCCACTAATCACAATTCTGTGTCCAGGTGGAGTCAGTGGGGTCTCAGTGAGGGGCAGAGGGACTTGCTTCCTGCTTGCTCCTTGCAGGTCTTCCACTGGGCTATGAGACAGGGAGGGCACTCGACCCTTCTTAATGGTGACAGGTCACCTAAGCATTTTTTATTAAGGCTTTGAATGAAAAACATTGTGGTTACTACATCCACCGACTTTATCAAGTCTCCCCCATACCCCATTGCAGTCACTGCCCATCAGTGTAGTAAGATGCCACAGAGTCACTGCTTGTCTTCTCTGTGTTACATTGTCTTTCCTACAAAACCCCCCACACATGTGAACCCAATCATAGTACCCCTCAATCCCCTTCTCCCTCCCTCCCCACCCTCCATCCTCCACCCCTTCCCTTTGGTAACCACTAGTCCCTTCTTGGAGTCTCTGAGTCTGTTGCTGTTTTGTTCCTTCAGTTTTGCTTCTTATGGCTAAGTAATATTCTATTGTGTACATTCACCTATTTGATGGACACTTAGGTTGCTGCCATGTCTTGGCTATTATAAATAGTGCTGTGATAAACATAAGGGTGCATATGTCTTTTTGAATCTGAGAAATTATATTCATTGGGTAAATTCCTAGAAGTGGAATTCCTGGGTTGAATGGTATTTTTAGCTTTTTGAGAAACCTCCATATTGCTTTCCACAATGGATGAAATAGTTTATGTTCCCACCAGCAGTGTAGGAGGGTTCCCCTTTCTCCACATTCTTGACAGCATTTGTTGTTCTTACTCTTTTCAATACTGGCCATCCTAACTGGTGTGAGGTGATATCTCACTGTGGTTTTAATTTTCATTTCTCTGATGATTAGCGATGTGGGGCATCTTTTCACGTGCCTGTTTGTCATTTTATTTCTTCTTGGAGAAGCGGAGAAGCGTCTGTACAGGAACTCAGCCCATTTTTTGACCTAGTTATTTGTTTTGTGGGTGTTGAGGCATGTGAGTTCTTTATATATTTTGGATGTGTTAACCCTTTATCAGATGAGTCATTTGCAAATATATTCTCCCATAGTATAAGATGTCTTTTTGCTTTGCTGCTGGTGTCCTTTGCTGTAAAAAAGCTGTTTAGTTTGATGTAGTCCCATGTGTTCATTTTTGCTTTTGTTTCCCTTGCCCAAGGAGATGTGTTCAGAAAAAGTTGCTCATGTTTATATTCAAGATATTTTTGCCTATGTTTTCTTCTAAGAGTTCTATGGTTTCATGACTTATATTCAGGTCTTTGATCCATTTCAAGATTACTTTTGTGCATGGAGTTAGACAGCAATGCAGTCTCATTCTCTTACATGTTGCTGTCCAGTTTTACCAACACCAGCTGTTGAAGAAGCTGTCACTTCCCCAGTGTATATCCATGGCTCCTTTATCATATATTAATTGACCATATATGCTTGGGTTTATATCTGGGCTCTCTAGTCTGTTCCACTGGTCTATGGTTCTGTTCTTGTGCCAGTACCAAATTATCTTGATTACTATGGCTTTGTAGTAGAGCTTGAAATCAGGGAGTGTAATACCCTGAGCTTAGTTCTTCCTTTTCAGGATTGCATTGACTATTTGGGGTCTTTTATGGTTCCATATGAATTTTAGAGCTATTTGTTCTAGTTCACTGAAGAATGCCTTTGGTATTTTGATAAGGATTGCATTGAATCTGTAGATTGCTTTAGGCAGGATGGCCATTTTGACTATATTAATTCCTCCTATCCATGAGCATGGGTTGTATTACCATTTATTGGTGTCCCCTTTAATTTCTTTCGTGAGTGTCTTATAGTTTCCAAGGTATAGGTCTTTCACCTCCTTGGTCAGGTTTATCCCTCAGTATATATTTTTTGAAGAATATTATGTTTACTAGGCTCCACGCTTCACCAAGTGTCCCCCACAAAACCCATTACAGTCATTCTCCATCAGCGTGGTAAGATGCTGTAGAATCACTACTTGTCTTCTCCGTGTTGCACAGCCCTCCCCGTGCCACCCCCACACCACATTATATATGCTAATCATAAAACCCCTTTCTTATTCCCTGCCCTTATCCCCCACTTCCGTCCAATTCTCCCTAGTCCCTTTCCCTTTGGTAACTGTTAGTCCATTATTGGGTTTGGTGATTCTGCTGCTGTTTTGTTCCTTCAGTTTTTCTTTGTTCTTATACTCCACATATGAGTGAAATCATTTAGTACTTGTTTTTCTCAGCCTGGCTTATTTCACTGAGCATAATACCCTCTAGCTCCATCCATGTTATTGCAAATTGTAGGATTTGATTTATTCTTACAACTGAATAATATTCTATTGTGTATATGTACCATCTCTTCTTTATCCATTCATCTACTGATGGACACTTAGGTTGCTTCCATTTCTTGGCTATTGTAAATAGTACTGTGATAAACATAGGGGTGCATCTGCCTTTTTCAAACTGGGCTGCTGCATTCTTAGGGTAATTTCCAAGAACTGGAATTCCTGGGTTAAATGGTATGTCTATTTTGAGCATTTTGAGGAACCTCCATACTGCTTTCCACAATGGGTAAATTAATTTACATTCCCACCAGCAGTGTAGGAGGGTTCCCCTTTCTCCACAAACTTGCCAGCATTTGTTGTTGTTTGTCTTTTGGATAATAGCCACCCTTACTGGTGTGAGGTGATACTTCATTGTGGTTTTAATTTGCATTTCTCTGATAACTAGCGATGTGGAGCATCTTTTCATGTGTCTGTTGGCCATCTGAATTTCTTCTTTGGAGAACTGTTCAGCAACTCTGCCCATTTTCTAATAGGATTATTTGTTTTTTTTGTTGAGGTGTGTGAGCTTTCTGCATATTTTGGATATCAAGCCTTTATCAGATCTGTCATTTATGAATATATTCTCCCATACTGTAGGGTACCTTTTTGTTCTATTGATGTTGTCCTTTGCTCTACAGAAGCTTTTCAGCTTGATGTAGTCCCACTTGTTCAATTTGCTTTTGTTTTCTTGCCTGGGGAGGTATGTTCATTAAGAGCTTTCTAATGTTTATGTCCAAGTGATTTTTGTCTATGATTTTTCCTAAGAGTTTCATGGTTTCACCACTTACATTAAGGTCTTTAAGCCATTTCGAATTTACTTTTGTGTATGGGGTTAGACAGTGATCCACTTTCATTCTCTTACATGTAGCTGTCCGGTTTTGCCAGCAACATCTGTTGATGGTACTGTCATTTCCCCATTGTATGTACTATGGCTTTGTAGTAGAGTTTGAAGTTGGGGAGTGAGATCCCCCCCCACTTAATTCTTCTTTCTCAGGATTGCTTTGGCTATTGGGGGTCTTTGGTGGTTCCATATGAATTTTTGAACTATTTGTTTCAGTTCGTTGAAGAATGTTGTTGGTAATTTGATAGGGTTTGCATCAAATCTCTATATTGCTTTGGGCACGATGGTCATTTTGACAATATTAATTCCTCCTAGCCAAGAACATGGTATGAGTTTCCATTTGTTAGTGTCCTCTTTAATTCCTCTTAGGAGTGTCTTGTAGTTCTTAGAGTACAGTTCTTTCACTTCTTTGGTTAGGTTCATTCCTAGGTATTTTATTCTTTTTGATGCAATTGTGAATGGAATTGTTTTCCTGATTTCTCTTTTTATTTGTTCATTGTTAGTATATAGGAAAGCCACAGATTTCTGTGTTAATTTTATATCCTGCAACTTTGCTGTATTCCATCAGTTCTAGTAGTTTTCGAGTGGAGTCTTTAGGGTTTTTTATGTACAATATCATGTCATCTGCCAATAGTGACACTTTAACTTCTTCTTTACCAATCTAGATTCCTTGTATTTCTTTGTTTTGCCTAATTGACATGGCTTGGACCTCCAGAAATATATTAAATAACAGTGGGGAGATTGGGCATCCCTGTCTTTTCTTGTTCCCAATCTCAGAGGAAAAGCTTTCAGCTTCTTGCTGTTCAGTATGATGTTAGTTGTGGGTTTATCATATATGGCCTTTATTATGTTAAGGTACTTGCCCTCTATACCCATTTTGCTGAGAGTTTTTATCATGAATGGATGTTGAATTTTTTTTCAGCATCTATGGAGATGATCCTGTGGTTTTTGTCCTTCTTTTTGTTTATGTGGTGAATGATGTTGATGGATATTTGAATGTTGTACCATCTTTGCATCCCTAGGATGAATACCTCTTGGTCGTGGTGTGTGATCCTTTTGATAAATTTTTGGATTTGGTTTGCTAATATTTTGTTGAGTATTTTTGCATCTATGTTCATCAAGTATATTGGTCTGTAATTTTCTTTTTTTGTGGTGTCTTTGCCTGGTTTTGATATTGGGGTGGTTTTGGCTTCATATAATGAGTTTGCTAGTATTCTGTCCTCTGCTACTTTTTGGAAAACTTTAAGTAGAATGGGTATTATGTCTCCTCTGTATGTCTGATCAAATTCCAAGGTAAACCAATGTGGCTCGTGGGTTTTGTTCTTGGGTAGTTTTTGATTACCGCTTCAATTTCATTGCTGGTAATTGGTTTGTTTAAATTTTGTGTTTCTTCCTTGGTCAGTCTTGGAAGGTTGTATTTTTCTAAAAAGTTTTCCATTTCTTCTAGGTTTTCCAGCTGGTTAGTATATAGGTTTTCATAGTAGTCTTTAATAATTATTTGTATTTCTGTGGAGTCTGTCATGATTTTTCCATTCTCATTTCTGATTCTGTTGATGTGTGTTGATTCTCTTTTTCTCTTAATAAGTTTAGCTAGAGGCTTATCTGTTATGTTTATTTTCTCAGAGAACCACCTCTTGGTTTCATTGATTTTTTCTGTTGTTTTATTCTTCTCAATTTTTCTTATTTTTCTCTAATCTTTATTATGTCACTCCTTCTGCTGACTTTAGGACTCATTTGTTCTTCTTTTTCCAGTTTTGATAATTGTGATGTTAGATTTTACATTTGGGATTGTTCTTCCTTCTTTAAGTATGCCTGTATTTCTATATACTTTCCTCTGAAGACTGCTTTCTCTGTGTCCCACAGAAGTTGTGGCTTTGTGTTGTTGTTGTCACTTGTTTCCATATATTCCTTGATCTCTATTTTAATTTGTTCATAGATCCATTGATTATTTAGGAGCATGTTGTTAAGCCTCCATGTGTTTGTGAGCCTTTTTGTTTTCTTTGTACAATTTATTTCTAGTTTTATACCTTTGTGGTCTGAAGAGTTGGTCGGTACAATTTCAATATTTTTGAATTTACTGAGGCTCTTTTTGTGGCCTAGTATGTGGTCTATTCTGGAGAATGTTCCTTGTGTACTGGAGAAGAATGTATATCCTGTTGCTTTTGGATGTAGAGTTCTATAGATGTCTATTAGGTCCATCTGTTCTAGTGTGTTGTTCGGTGCCTCCATGTCCTTACTTGTTTTCTGTCCAGTGGATCTATCCTTTGGAGTCAGTTTTGTTTTGAATTCTCCTAAAATGAATGCAATGCATTCTATTTCCTCCTTTAATTCTGTTAGTATTTGTTTCACATATGCTGGTCCCCCTGTGTTGGGTGCATATATATTTATATTGTTTATATCCTCTTGTTGGACTGAGCCCTTTATCATTATGTAATGTTCTTCTTTGTCTTTTGCTACTTTCTTTGTTTTGAAGGCTATTTTGTCTGATATTAGTACTGCAGCTCCTGCTTTTTGCTCCCTGTTGTTTGCATGACATATGTTTTTCCATCCCTTGACTTTTAGTCTGTGCACGTCTTTGTGTTTGAGGTGAGTTTCTTGTAAGCAGCATATATATGGGTCTTTCTTTTTTATCCATTCTATTACTCTGTGTCTTTTGAAAGGTGCACTCAGTCCATTTACATTTAGGGTGAGTACTGAAAGATATGTACTTATTGCCATTGCACGCTTTAGACTCGTGGTTACCAAAGGTTCAATTTTAGCTTCTTTAGTATCTTACTGTCTAACTTAATTCACTTATTTTGCTTTTATAAACACTGTCTCGTGATTCTTTATTTCCTCTCCCTTCTTATTCCTCCTCCTCCATTCTTTATATGTTGGTTGTTTTATTCTGTGCTCCTTTGTGTTTCCTTTAACTGCTTTTAGTGGGTAGTTGATTTTATTTTTTGCCTTTAGTTAGTATTTGGTTGGTCTGATTTCTTTGGTGTGATTTTATTTTTTCTGGTGGCATCTATTTAGTCTTAGGAGTGCTCCCATCTAGAGCAGTCCCCCTAAAATACCCTGTAGAGGTGGTTTTGGGGAGGCAAATTCCCTCAAATTTTGCTTGTCTGGGAATTGTTTATTCCTTCCTTCATATTTAAATGATAACTGTGCTGGATACAGTATCCTTGGTTCAAGGCCCTCCTTTTCATTGCATTAAATATATCATGCTATTCTCTTCTGGCCTGTAAGGTTTCTTTTGAGAAGTCTGATGATAGTCTGATGGTTTTTCCTTTTAGGTGACCTTTTTCCTCTCTTTAGCTGTCTTTAAAACTCTGTCCTTGTCCATGATGTTTGCCATTTTAATTATTATGTGTCTTGGTGTTGCCCTCCTTGGGTCCCTTCTGTTGGGAGTTCTGTGTACTTCTGTCATGTGATCAATTATTTCCTCTCCCAGTTTGGGGAAGTTTCCAGCAATAATTTCTTCAAAGACACTTTCTATCACTTTTTCTCTCTCTTCTTCTTCTGGTACCCCTATAATGTAGATATTGTTCCTTTTGGATTGGTCACACAGTTCTCTTAATATTGTTTCATTACTTGAGATCATTTTATCTCTGTCTCCATCAGCTTCTATGCAGTTCTGTTCTCTGATTTCTATTCCATCAATGGCCTCTTGCATCTTATCCATTCTGCTTATAAATCCTTCCTGACATTGTTTCATTTCTGTAATCTCCCTCCAGTCGTCATCCCTTACCTGTTGTATATTTCTCTGCAGTTCTGTCAGCATGGTTATGATCTTTATTTTGAATTCTTTTTCAGGAAGATTGGTTAGGTCTATCTCCTTCTCAGTGGTTGTCTATGTGATTTTTGTCTGTATCAAATTCTTTTGTCTTTTCCTGGCTATAGAGGTAATTGTGCAGAGCTTGTGCGTGTGTTGGCTGGGAGAATGTCCCTTCTTGCTGGTTTGTGGCCTTCCTTTTCTGGGAGAACAGCAACCTCTAGTGGCTTGTGTTGGGCAGCTGCACTCAGACTGGGCCTCTGATTCTTGTCCGACCTCTGTGTTGTTTAGCTACCAAGTTGCTGTGGGTGTGGCCTGCCTCAGGCTGCTGATCCAATATGGCAGAGCCACATCAGAGGGGAAATGGCCAGGAGGCTGTTTATGTCTGTGAGGGTCCTATGAGCTGTGCTGCCGCCCAAGGGGTTAGGATGCCTGGAGTTCCTTGTGATTCCTAGCTGCTGTGCTAAGTGTCCTGGGATGTTTCCGTCCAGCTGTGGAGTCCCTGTCCCTTTAAGACTTTCAAAAAAACACTCACTTTTCTTTGTCCCAGGGGTGCTGGCTGCCAGGACCCGCTCACAGGTCTTACTGTCCTGTTTCCCTAGTAACCAGCATACCACACACTGTGTGTCTGTGCTCTGGTGTGGATGGCTCAGGTCCTGCTGGGCTGCGGCTTGTATCTTACCCCCTTCATGAGGTGCTGGGTTCTCACACGTGTGGATGTAGTCCGACTGTTGTCCTGTGTATTCTGGTCTCTCTTTTAGGAAGAGTTGTATTTCTGGTATTTTCAAAAATATATATGGTTTTGGGAGGAGATTTCTGCTGCTCTACTCACACCGCCATCTTTGCTCCACCCAAGTATTTTCTTCTTTTTAATGCAATTTTGAATGGAATTGTTTACCTGATTTCTCTATCTGCTCATTCATTGTTAGTATGTAGGAATTTAACAGATTTCTGTATGTTAATTTTATATCCTGCAACTCTGCTGAGTTCAGTTATTAGTTCTAATAGATTTTTGGTGATATTTAGGGTTTTCTTTGTGTAATATGTCATCTGCAAATAGTGAGAGTTTAACATCTTCCTTACCAATTTGGATTCCTTTTTTCCCTTTGTGTTGTCTCATTGCTGTGGCTAGGACTTCAAGTACTATGTTGAATAAAGTGGTGAGAGTGAGCATCCTTGTCTTTTTCCTGATCTTAGAGGAAAAGCTTTCAGCTTTTTGCTATTAAGTATAATGTTGGCTGTGGCTTGTCATATATGGTGTTTATTATGTTGAGATACATACCCTCTACACCCTTTTTGTTGAGAGTTTTTTTTATCATGAATAGATGTTGGATTTTATCAAATGCTTTCAAAGTATTGATTGAGATGATCATGTGGTTTTTATCCTCCTTCTTATTAATGTGGTGTTTGATATTGATTGATTTACGAATTTGTATCATCCTTGCATCCCTGGAATAAATTCAACTTGGTCATGGTGGATGATTATTTTTGGTATATTTTTGGATTTGGCTGCTAATATTTTGCTTAGGATTTTTGCATTTATGTTCATCAGGGATATTGGTCTCTAATTTTCTTTATTTTGTATTGTCTGTGTCTGGTTTTGGTATTAGACTAATGCTGGCCTCATAGAATGGGTTTGGAAGTATTCCCTCCTGTTCAACTTTTTGGAATTCTTTAAAAAGAATGGATACTAGTCTTCTTTAAATGTTTGGTACCATTTGGCTGTGAAGCTGTCTGTACCTGGCATTTTGTTTTGAGGAGTTTTTGATTACCAATTTGATTTCATTGCTGGTTATTGGTCTATTCATATTTTCTGTTTCTTCCTAGGTCAGACATGGAAGGTTGTATTTTTCTAGGAATTTGTCCTTTTCTTCTACATTGTCCAATTTATTGGCATATAATTTTTTACAGTGTTCTCTAATAATTCATTATATTTCTGCAGTATCCTTTGTGATTATTCATTTTTAATTTCTGATTCTTTTTATGTGTGTATACTCTCTTTGTCTTGATAAGTGTGGCTATGGTTTTATCTATTTTGTTTATCTTCTCAAAGAACCAACTCTTGGTTCCACTGATTTTTTTTGTATTGTTTTATTTTTCTCTATTTATTTATTTTTGATTGATCTTTATTATGACCCTCCTTCTACTGATTTTGGGTTTCATTTGTTCTTCTTTTACTAGTTTATTTAATTATGATTGGATTTTAGACTGTTTGTTTGGGATTGTTCTTGTTTCTTGAGCTAAGCCTGTATTGCTATGTACTTTCCTCTTAGAACTGCCTTTGCCACGTCCCATGTATTTTGGACCGTTGTGTTTTTGTTTTCATTGGTCTCCATGTATTGCTTGATTTCTATTTTGATTTGTTCATTGATCCATTGATTATGTAGAAGCATGTTTAGGCTCCATGTGTTTGTAAGTCTTTTTTGTGCAATTTATTTCTATTTTCATACCATTGTCATCTGAGAAGCTGCTTGATGCAATTTCAAACTTTTTAAATTTATTGACGCTCTTCTTGTGGCCTCGTATGTGATCTATTCTGGAGAATGTTTCATGTACACTTGAGAAAAAAGTGTATCCACTGCTTTTGTATAGAGTGTCCTGTAGATATCTGTTAACTCCATTTGATTTAGTGTATTATTCAATGCGTCTGTTTCCTTATTTTTGCTGTCTGGTTGATCTGTCTATTAGTGTGAGTGGTGTGTTAAAGTCTCCTAAAATGAATGTTTTAATATATTTCCTCCTTTAATTCCATTAGTATTTGTTTTACATATTTTGGTGCTCATGTGTTGGGTGCATAAATATTTATAATGGTTATATCCTCTCACTGGACTATCCCCTTTATCATTTTGTAGTGTCCTTCTTTGTCTCTTTTTACTTTATTTGTTTTGAAATCTATTTTTTCTGACATAAGTACTGCTACTCCTGCTTTTTTTCTCCCTATTATTTGCATAAAATATCAGTATCGTTGCCCATCCCTTCACTTTTATTCTGTGTATGTCTTTGGGTCTGAAATGAGTCTCTTGTAGGCAGCATATAGATGGGTCTTGTTTCTCTATCCATTCTGCCACTCTATGTCTTTCGATTGGTGCATTCAGTCCATTTACATTTAAGGTGATTATTGATAGATATGTACTTATTGCCATTTTATTAATTGTATTCTGATATTTTTATATTCTTCTATTGTAATTGATGGTTTTCCTTAGTGTTATAACTGAATTTCTCTCTCTTTTTAAAATTTATTTATTTTTTTGTGTGTCTATTTATTGTAGGCTTTAGGTTTGTGGTTACCAAAGATTCAAGGATAACTTCTTTAGCATATAAGAGTCTATCTTAAATTGCTGATTACTCTATTTCAAAGAGAATCTCAGCCTCCCAGAGTGCTACACCAGTCCCTGGTGTCCAGCCCCAATAATTACTAGAACCGAATGTAATGTGGGCTCATGCTCCCAGAGAAGATCTCCAGGGCCAGGTGTGCAGCGCTCTTGGGCTCCTAACCCCTTCCCACTCTGTTCCCCTTTCCCTTACATGTAACCTGGTGGGAGGGAGGGCTTGGGTCCCACTTGATCTCTGCTTTGCCTCCTCACTCCTCTCTGTGTGGTCCTTTCCTCTTCCTCAGGTTCAGGGCATCTGCTCTTCAGTCTTCAGGTCATTTTCAGGTCTAGTTGCATTTGTGGTATTTTCCACTTTTATGTATTTTTGGGAAGAGGTTTCCATCTTGCCTTCCTATTCCATCATCTTTATTCTGATCAAGGCACAAAATATTAATCATAATATAAATTAGTCATGGAGATGAAAAAACAGCATAAAAATAAATGTAAATAAATAAAATCTACATCAGAGGTTAAAAAATCAATAGGCAGAATCATAAATTACTATAACTGAAAATAATACATATATCCACAATTATAGTTGGAGGCCTCAACAATTCTTTCTCAGTAGCTGATAGAACAAGTAAACATGAAATCAGTAAGGATGTAGAAGACCTGAACAACACTATCAAACAACAAGACTTGCTTTATATTTATAAAACACTGCACCTAACAACAGCAGAATACATTTTCTTTTCAAGTACACATGGGATGACATACACTATTGTAGACTACATCTTGTTTCATAAACAAACCTCAATGAATTTAAAATTATCACCCATATAAACTATGTTCTTAGGTCACAGTGGAATTGAACCAGTAATCAATAACAGTCAGATTACTGGAAAATTATAAATATTTTGAAATTGATCAAAGAAGAAATCTGTACAGAAATTATGAAATCTTTTGAATTGAATGAAGATAAAACACCACAGATTAAAATTTGTGGGCTGAAACTAAATCAGTGCTCACAGAGAACTTTATATTGTTTAATTCTTACATTAGAAAAGAATAATAGTCTCAAATAAATAATCTAAGCTTCAACTTAAGAGGTTCAAAATAAACCCAACACAAGCAGAAATAAGAAAATCATAAAAGTCAATGAAATTTGAAAGAGAAAATAAGTGAAATAAAAGTGTTGCCTCTTAAAAGGTCAATAAAATTGATAAGCCTCTAACTAGGCGGACCAAGAAAAAACAGGAAAATTAACAATATCAGGAATAAAAAATGGGAATGTCACTAAAGGCCACAGAGATGGTAAGAGGATACAGGAATACCATGAAAAACTTTATGTTGCTCAGAAATGAAACTTAGATGAAATAGACTAGTTCCCTGAATGACAGCCTACAAGAACTCTCCCCAAAAGAAATAGATAACCATAGCAATCTTATGTCTATTTAAAATTTTGTATTCATTGTTTAAATGCGCCAAAAAAGACCACACCAGTCCCAGATGGTCTCAGAGAAGCATTCTCCCATACACTTAATTAAGGAAGAAATAATACCCATGCTACACAGTCTCAAGAGTATAGAAGGAACACTTACTTACTCATTTAAGCATTAAGAATATGAAATCAAAGATATTACAAGAAAAGGAAACTGGAAACAAAGAGTATAGATGCAAAAATACTCCACAAAATATTATCAAACCAAAGCTAGAAATATATAAAATGCATAATACATCACGACCAAGGTGGGAATGGTTTATTATAATAAAGAAAAGGCTGGTTCAACATTTGAAAATCAAAGTAATTCACCAGATTAATAGACAAAATAGGAAAAAAATATGTTCATTTAAATAAATGCAGAGAAAGCATTAATTTTTGTGTTGAAGTATTGTTGATATACAGTCTTATATTGGTTTCAAGTATAGATCACAGTGGTTCACCAGTTACCCATATTATTAAATCCTCACCCCCAATAGTGAAGTTATGATCTGTCAATTTAGGAAGATGTTACAAAATCATTGACTATATTCTCCATTATGTACTAGTATCCCCATGACCAACTTAAATTATAATTGAGAATTTTTGTGCCCTTTGATTTCCCTCCCCCCCTCTCTGCCCCAACCCCTCTCACATGGTAACCACCCATCACTTCTCAGTGTCTATGAGTCTACTGCTGTTTTGTTCATTTTGTTCTCTTTAGTTTTTATATTCCACAAATAAGTGAAATCATATGGTATTTCCATTTCTCTGCCTGGCTTGTTTCACTCAGCATAGTACCTTCTAGGTCCTTCTATATTGTTGCAAATGGCAGGATTTCTTTTTTATGGCTAAATGGAATTCTATTGTATATATGTACCATGTAAGCATCTATACATGACTTTTTAAATCTCCCAGAAAACTAGGAATAGAAGGAAAAATCCTCAACATAATAAATGGGATCAAAAAAACCTGACAGTTAACATCATACTTAATGGTTAAAGATTTACTACTTTCCCTGAGAGATGAATAACAAAGCAAAGAAATCCTCTCTCACAATGACTCCTTAGAAAAGTACTGGAAGTCCCAATCAAGGCAGTAATAGAGAATTAGAAATAAAAGGTACAGAGATTGAAAGAGAAGAAATAAAATTAACTATACTTGAAGATTACATAATTTATTTATGAAGAAAATACCAATCTACACAAAAAGATCCTTGATATAATATATGAATTTAGCAAGGTCAGTGTACAAAAATCAACTATATTTCTATTGACAAGCAATGAACAATGTGTTTCAAATTCTTTTAAAATACCACTTACAATAGCACAAAAATGAAATATTTAGGTATAAATCTAATATATATATATATATATATAATACATATACAGTGTTTGTATACTGACAACTACAAAACACCACTGAAAGAAATCAAAGATCTAAATAAATAAAGATATATACCATGCTCATAGTTTGGAAGATTCAGTATTGGTAAGATGTCAGTTCTCCCAATTAGCTCTTTAGATTCAATGAAATTCCAATAAAAATCCCAGAAAGCTTTGTTTCTTGTAGATGTTGATTAATTTATTCTAAAATTCACATGGAAAGCTAAAGGAATCAGAACAGCCAAAACAATTTTGAAAACAGTAGTGTTATAGTACTCATACTGATTTTAAGGCTGACTATAAACCTAGAATAATCAATATAGTATGATATTTACAAAAGTATAGACACATAGATCAATTCAAGGGAAAAGGTATACCAGAAATAAATTCATGTAAATACAGTCACATGATATTTGAAAAAATAAAAAGATAATTCAGAGTAGAAAATATATCTTTTTCAAAAAATGGCACTGGGTCAATTGGACAAATGTGCAAAAAATTCTGTTCTGTAATTAATACCTTATACAAAAATTAACTTGACAGATTAACCAACAAATGGATGGATAAAAAATGTGCTATATACATCCTATGGAATATTTTGCATTAGAAAGGAAGTAAATCCTGTCCTGCTACATGAATGAACCCTTAGAACATTATGCTCAGTGAAATAAGCCAGTTACAGTATGATAAATACTGCATAATTCCATTTATATGAAGTGCCTAAAACAATGAAATTCATAGAAGCAGAGAATACAATAGTGGTTGCAAAGAGGTTGGGGTAGTGGAAATGGAGAGTTGGTATTCAGTGAACATAAAGTTTCAGTTATGCTGCATGAATAAGTTCTAGAGATATGCTGTACAACATAGCACCTATAGTGAAAAATAAAGTTTTGCATACTGAAAAATTTGTTAAAAAGATGGATCTCATGTCAAGTGTTCTTAACACTGATCCCCTGCCCCCACACACAAGGGACACAAGGCACACAAGGAAACCTTGGGAGATGTTAGATATGTCTTTTACCTTGATTGTGATGATGGTATCACAGGTGTTTGCATAGTCCAATCTCATTAAATTATACCCATTAGATATGTTCATTTCTTTTACACTAGAGGGGGTGAGCACTTAATAATATATGTAACTGTTGAACCACTGTATTGTATATTTGAAACCAATATACTATTGTATATCAATGATACTTCAACAAAAAAGGATATACTATAAATATGTTCAGTTCTTTTGTATATCAATTAGCAATTCAATAAAGCTGTTAAAAATTGATTTAAAATTGATCATAGCCCTAAATGTAAAATCATAAGATCTCTAGAAGAAAACATAAGAAAATATCTGAGTTAAGCAAAGAGTTTTTAGATTTGATATAAAAAGTAAAATCCATTTTAAATCATTAATTGTATTTCACTATAATTTAACGACCATTTACACTGTGAAGGACATTATTATGAGAACAAAAGAACAAGCCACAGACTAGAAGAAAATATTTTCAAATTACACTTCTGACAAAGGAATTGTATCCAGAGCTATTGAATTCTCAAAAATCCACAGTGAGAAAGTATACAACTCAAGTAAAAATGATCAAAATAACTTAATAGAAATTTCACTAAAGAAAATACGCAGATGTTAAATTAGTACATGAAAACAAATATCATTAATCATTTGGAAAATGCAAATTAAAATGACAATGAGATACCATAGAACACCTATTACAGTGAATAACATTTTTAAAACTGCCAAAAGCAAATTCTGGTGACTATGCAGAGAAAGTGAAAAGCTCACACACTCCTGCTGAAAATGAAAATTGGTAAAGCCCCCTTGGAAAATGATTTGGCAATTTTGTATAAACATATACCTAGCAGGTGACCCAGTAATCCCAGTCCTAGATATTTACCCAAGAGAAATGAAAAGTTATGCTCATTCAAAAGCCTTCATGTAAAGATTTACAAAAAAATTATTTATAATCACAAAAATATAAATAAATTAGCGGTCCTTCAATGAGTGAATTAACTTGGTACAATAACAAAATGGGAAAGTACTCAGCAATAAACAGGAAAAAAATTGATTCATGCAAAGACATGAATGACTTCCAGTAGCAATGAACACTCCTAACATTCAGATATTGGTTTCTAAATACTCCAGTAAAAGGAATAAGGCTCTTTGTAAAATTAGATGATTGCTGGGATGGGAATTGGGAAATGAAAGATGAGCCTGGAGCATGTTGCAAAGTCAAAAAAGTGAGAAAGTGCTCAAAAAAGGAGGAGAAATAGAGGTATATTGAAAGGGCAAAGGAAGGAGCCAACCTGAATGAGCTCCCAGTGGCCAAAGTTAAAAGTAAATGGTTAGAAGGATGAGATTTTGGTTGATAGAGCTGTTCTGTATCCTGTTTAATGCTAGTGGTCACATGACTATGTGCTTTTATCAGAATCCACAAAACTGTACACCAGAAGGCATGAATTTAGTACCTGAATTAAAACATACGAACGGAAATAAATTTCTATAAATTGTATTGCACATATTGGTAAATAGTTCATACACAAAACATATCTTTTGGCTATACTTTGATGCTGTATATTTAAAATAACAAGACAGAGGGGAGGAAACAAGATGGCGGCGTGAGTAAAGCAGCGGAAATCTCCTCCCAAAACCATATATATTTTTGAAAATACAACAAATACAGCTATTCCTAAAAGAGAGACCAGAAGATACAGGACAACAGCCAGACTACATTTACACCTGCGAGAACCTTGCGCCTCACGAACGAGGTAAGATACAAGCCACGGCCCAGTGGGAAACGAGCGACACCCCTATCCTAGCTCCCCAGTGGGAGGAGAGAGTCAGAGCAGGGAGGGAGAGGGAGCCCAGGACTGCTAAATACCCAGCTCTAGCCTTCCACCCTGGGAGAGCAGATACACAGTACGTGGTGTGCTGGATACTAGGGAAATGGGACAGTAAAACCTGCAAGCGGGACCCTGCAGCCGGCGCCCATGGGACAAAGAAAAGTGAGTGCTTTTTGAAAGTCTTAAAGGGACAAGGATGCCACAGCTGGGCGGAGGCATCCAGGTGCAATCAGCAAGTAGCTGGGAACCCCGGGAATCTCTGGCACCCACATGCACTGAGAGGGAGGCAGTGCATATCTGAGGCCCCTCAAAGCGATAAACAGCCTCCAGCCCATTCCCACTCCAGTGTGACCCTGCCATAGGGGAGCAGCAGCCTGAGGCCGACTATGCCCACAGCAACTATGCACGGAGCTTTCTTCACAGTGGCTGGGGAGTCTGCACGCAACTGCCCAGCACTAGCCACTAGGGGTCGCTGTTCTCCCAGGAGAGGAAGGCCACAAACTAGCAAGAAGGGACATTCTCCCAGCTGACACAGGGGCCAACTTCCCATAACTACCTCTATTGCCATGAAAAGTCAGAAGAATTTGATACAGACAAGAATAACCCAGAAAACCTCCCCTGAGAAGGAATCGGGGGAAACAGACCTAACCAATCTTCCTGAAAAATTCAAAATAAAGGTCACAACCATGCTAATGGAGCTGCAGAGAAAAATGCAAGAGCTAACCAACACAGTAGGGAGGGAGACTACAGAAATAAAACGATCTATGGAAGGACTTAAAAGCAGAATGGAGGAGATACAGGAGGCCATTAATGTAATAAAAACCAGAGAACAGGAATGCATAGAAGCTGACACAGAGAGATAAAAGGATCTCCAGAAATGAAACAATATTAAGAGAACTGTGTGACCAATCCAAAAGGAACAATATCCACATTACAGGGTAACCAGAAGAATAAGAGAGAGAAAAAGGGATAAAAAGTATATTTGAAGAAATAATTGCTGAAAACATCCCCAAACTGGGGGAGGAAATAGTTACTCAGATAACAGAAGCACACAGAACTCCCAACAGAAGGGAAGAAAGGAGGACAACACCAACACATATAATAATTAAAATGGCAAAGATCTAGGACAAGGACATAGTATTAAAGGCAGCTAGAGAGAGGAAAAAGGTCAACTACAAAGGAAAAGCCATCAGGCTATCATCAGAATTCTCAACAGAAGACATATAGTTCAGAAGAGAAAGGCATGGTATATTCAATGCAATGAAACAGAAGGGCCATGAACGAAGGATACTGTATCCAGCATGATTATTATTTAAATATGAAGGAGGGATTAAAAAATTCCCAGACAAGCAAAATTTGAGGTAATTTGCCTCCAACAAACCAACTCTACAGGGTATTTTAGAGGGAAAGCTCTAAATGGGAGCACTCCTAAGGCTAAATATATGTCACAGAGAAAATAAAATCACAGCAAAGAGAGTAGACAAACCAAATAGCAACTAAAGGCACACACAAAATATTCACCTAGTCACAATAGCAGTTAAAGGAAACACAAATAGCACAGAATAAAACACCCAACATATAAAGAATGGAGGAGGAGGAATAAGAAGGGAGAGAAATAAAGAAACATCAGAGAGGGTTTATAATAGCTCAATAAGCAAGGTAAGTTAGACAGTAAAATACTAAAGAAGCTAACCTTGAACCTTTGGTAACCACAAATCTAAAGCCTGAAATGGCAATAAGTACATATCTTTCTATAATCACCCTAAATGTAAGTGGACTGAATGAACCAATCAAAAGACACAGAGTAATAGAATGGATAAAAAAAGGAAGACCCATCTATATGCTGCTTACAAGAGACTCACCTCAAACCCGAAGACATGCACACACTAAAAGTCAAGGGATGGAAAAAGATATTTCATGCAAACAACAGGGAGAAAAAAGCTAGTGTTGCAGTATGAGTATCAGCCAAAATGGACTTCAAAACAAAGAAAGTAACAAGAGATAAAGAAGGACATTACATAATGACAAAGGGGTCAGTCCAGCAAGAGGATATAACCAATATAAATATATATGCACCCAATACAGGAGCACAAACATATGCAAAACAAATAATAACAGAATTAAAAGAGGAAATAGAAATCAATGCATTCATTTTGGAGACTTCAACACACCATTCACACCAAAGGATAAATCCACCAGACAGAAAATAAGTAAGGACACAGAGGCACTGAAAAACACACTAGAACAGATGGATCTAATAGACATCTACAGAATTCTACATCCCAAAGCAACAGGACACACATTTTTTTCAAGTGCACATGGAACATTCTCCAGAATAGACCACATACTAGGCCACAAAAAGAGCCTCAGTAAGTTCCAAAAGATTGAAATCCTATCAAGCAACTTTTCAGACCGCAAAGGTATAAAACTAGAAATAAATTGTACAAAGAAAGCAAAAAGGCTCACAAACATATGGAGGCTTAACAACATGCTCCTAAATAATCAATGGAACGACGAACAAATTAAAATAGAGATCAAGGAATATATGGAAACAAATGACAACAACACAAAACCGCAACTTCTGCGGGACTCAACAAAAAAAGTCTGAAGAGGAAAGTATATAGCAACCCAGGAATATTAAAAGAAGGAAGAACAACCACAAATGAATAGTCTAAAGTCAAAACAATCAAAATTGGAAAAAGAAGAACAAATGAGGCCTAAGGTCAGCAGAAGGAGGGACATAATAAAGATCAGAGAAAAAAATAAATAAAATTGAGAATAAAACAATAGAAAAAACTAATGAAACCAAGAGCTGGTACTTTGAGAAAATAAACAAAATAGATAATCCTCCAGCCAGACTTATTAAGAGAAAAGGAGAATCAACACACATAAACAGAATCAGAAAAGAGAAAGGAAATATCATGACGAACCCCACAGAAATACAAAGAATTATTAGAGAATACTATGAAAACATATATGCTAATAAGCTGGAAAACCTAGAAGTAATGGAAAACTTCCCAGAAAAATACAACCTTCCAAGACTAGCAAGGAAGAAACAGAAAATCTAAGCAAACCAATTACCAGCAAAGAAATTGAAGCAGTAATCAAAAACTACCAGGAACAAAACCCCTGTCAGATGGATTTTCCTCGGAATTTTTTCAGACATACAGAGAAGACTTAATACCCATTCTCCTTAAAGTTTTCCAAAACATAGAAGAGGAGGGAATACTCCCAAACTCATTCTATGAAGCCAACATCACCCTAATAAAAAAAAACAGGCAAAGACCCCCACTAAAAAGGAAAATTACAGACCAATATACCTGATGAACGCAGATGCAAAAATACTCAATTAAATATTAGCAAACCAAATTCAAAAATATATCAAAAGGATCATACACCATGACCAAGTGGGATTCATCTCAGTGATGCAAGGATGGTACAACATTCAAAAATCCATCAACATTATCCACCACAAAAACAAAAAGGACAAAAACCAGATGATCATCTCCATAGATGCTGAAAAAGCATTCAACAAAATTCAACATCCATTCATGATAAAAACTCTCAACAAAATGGTTACAGAGGGCAAGTACTTCAACATAATAAAGGCCATATATGATAAACCCACAACTAACATCATACTGAACAGCGAGAAGCTGAAAGCTTTTCCTCTGAGATTGGGAAAAAGGCAGGGATGCCCACTCTCCCCACTGTTATTCAACATAGTACTGGAGGTCCAAGCCACAGCAATTAGACAAAAGAAAGAAATACAAGGAATCCAGATTGGTAAAGAAGAAGTTCAAGTGTCACTATTGGGAGATGACATGATTTTGTACAGAAAAAACCATAAAGATTCCACCTCAAAGCTACTAGGACTAATAACTGAATTGAGTAAATTTCGAGGAAACAAAATTAATACACAGAAATCTGTGGCTTTCCTATACACTAACAATGAACTAATAGAAAGTGAAATCAGGGAAACAATTCCATTGACAATTGCATCAAAAAGAATAAAATACCTAGGAATAAACCTAAGCAAAGAAATGAAAGACCTATACCCTGAAAACCACAGGACACTCTTAAGGGAAATTAAAGAAGACACTAACAAATGGAAACACATCCCATGCTCTTGGCTAGGAAGAATTAATATAGTCAAAATCACCATCCTGCCGAAAGCAATATACAGATTCAGTGCAATCCCTATCTAATTACCAAAAGCATTCTTCAACAAACTGGAAAAATTGTTCAAAAATTCATATGGAACCACCAAAGACCCTGAATAGCCAAAGAAATCCTGAGAAGGAAGAATAAAGTGTGGTGGGGAACTCGCTCCCCAACTTCAAGCTCTACGACAAAGCCACAGTAATCAAGACAATTTGGTACGGGCACAAGAACAGAGTCACATACCAGTGGAACAGCATAGAGACTCCAGACATTAACCCAAACATATATGGTCAATTAATATATGATAAAGGAGCCATGGACATACAATGGGGAAATGACAGCCTCTTCAACAGGTGGTTATGGAAAAACTGGACAGCTGCATGCAAGATAATTAAACTGGACCACTGTCTAACCCCATATAGAAAATTAAATTTGAAATGGATCAAAGACCTGAATGTAAGTCATAAAACCATAACACTCTTTGAAGAAAACATAGGAACAAATCTCTTGGAAAGAAACATGAGCAACTTCTTCATGAATATATCTCCCCGGGCAAGAGAAATGAAAGCAAAAATGAGCAAGTGGGACTATATCAAGCTGAAAAGCTTCTGTACAGCAAAGGACACCATCGATAGAAGAAAAAGGCATCCTACAGTATGGAAGAATATATTCATAAATGACAGATCTGATAAAGGGTTGACATCCAAAATATATAAAGAGCTCACACAACTCAACAAACAAAAAGCAAATAATCCAATTAAAAAATGGGCAGAGTTGCTGAACAGACAGTTCTCCAAAGAAGAAATTCAGATGGCTAACAGACACATGAAAAGATGCTCCACATCACTTGTCATCAGAGAAATGCAAATTAAAACCACAATGATATATACCTCACACCAGTAAGAATCATCACCATCCAAAAACAAACAACAACAAATGTTGGCGAGGTTGTGGACAAAAGGGAACCCTCCTACACTTGCTGGTGGGAATGTAAATTAGTTCAACCACTGTGAAAAGCAATATGGAGGTTCCTCAAAAACCTCAAAATAGAAATACCATTTGACCCAGGAATTACACTTCTAGGAATTTACCCTAAGAATGCATCAGCCCAGTTTGAAAAAGACAAAGCACCCCTATGGTTATCACAGCACTATTTACAACAGCCAGTAAATGGAAGCAACCTAAGTGTCCATCAGTAGATGAATGGCTAAAGAAGATGTGGTTCATATACCCAATGGAATATTATTCAGCCATAAGAAGAAAACAAATCCTACCATTTGCAACAACATGGATGGAGCTAGAGGGTATTATGCTCAGTGAAATAAGCCAGGTGGAGAAAGGCAAGTACCAAATGATTTCACTCATATGTTTAATATAAAAACAAAGAAAAAACTGAAGGAACAAAACAGCAGCAGAAGCACAGAACCCAAGAATGGACTAACAGTTACCAAAGGGAAAGGGACTGGGAGGATGGGTGGGAAGGGGGGTATAAGGGCAGGGAAAAAGAAAGGGGGAATTAAAATTGGTATATATAATGTGGGGGGTGGGCACGTGGAGTGCTGTGCAACAGAGAAGACAAGTAGTGATTTTACAGCATCTTACTACGCTGATGGACAGTGACTGTAATGCGGATTGTTGGGGGGACTTGGTGAAGGGGGAACCCTAGTAAACATAATGTTCTTCATGTAATTGTAGATTAATGATATCAAAATAAAAAAGATAACTAGACAGTTTCATAACTATACACAGCTTTGTCCTCTTAGCATTTATTTTTATAAATAATATCAGGAAATCCTATAGAGCTACTACCCAAACTAAGAACCAAAGCATTTGCAATAATTTATACACTTCCTTCATCTTGTCTCCCTCTACCTGAAGTAACCATTATTCTAAATTTTATGCTTATTGTTCACCTGCTTATCAAAATTTCTCATTATGTAAATATTTAGCAATATTAATATTTAAAAACTGTTAATTTATGTAAGCAGCACCCTGATCAAAGTACAGAACATGACCACCTCCCCTGCAATGTCCTTTGATTTCCTTCTATTCACTGTCCCCAAAGAATAATTACTACTCTGACTTCTGTAACAGCATAGATTAGTTTTTCCTGTTTCTGAATTTTATATAAATGAAAAATTATTTTTATTTTTTTATTAAGGTATCACTGATATATACTCTTATGAAGGTTTCACAAGAAAAAAAATGGAGTTATTACAATCACCCTTATTATCAAGTCTGCCCCCATAACCCATTGCAGTCACTGTCCATCAGTGTACAAAGATGCCACAAAGTCACTATTTGCCTTCTCTATGCTACTCTGTCTTCCCTGTGATGGCACACACACCATTTGCACCAATCATGATACCCCACAATCTCCTTCTCCTTCCCTCCCCACCCACCCTCCCCTACCCATCTCCTTTGGTAACCACTAATTCCTTCTTGAAGTCTGTGCATCTGCTGCTATTTTCTTCCTTCAGTTTTGCTTCGTTGTTATACTCCACAAATGAGTGATATCACTTGGAACTTGTCTTTCCCCACCTGGCTTATCTTGCCGAGCATAATATCCTCCAGCTCCATCCATGTTGCTGAAAATTGTAGGATTTGTTTTTTCTTATGGCTGAATAGTGCTCCATTGTATATATGTACCATCTCTTCTTTATCCATTCATCTACTGATGGACACTTAGGTTGCTTCCAAATCTTGGCTATTGTAAACAGTGTTGTGACAAACATGGGGGTGCATATGTGTTTTCAAATCAGGGATATTGTTTTCTTTGGGCAAATTACTAGGAGTGGAATTCCCTGGTCAAATAGTCATTCTATTTTTAGTTTTTTTGAGGAACCTCCATATCGGTTTCCACAATGATTTAAATACTTTACATTACCACCCCAGTGTAGGAGGGTTACTCTTTCTCCACGTCCTCACCAGCATTTGTTGTTCTTAGTCTTTTCAATACTGGCCATCCTAAATGGTGTGAGGTTTTAATTAACATTTCCCTGATAATTAGTGATGTGGAGCATCTTTTCTCATGCCTATTAGCCATCTGAATTTCTTCTTTGGAGAAGTGTCTTTTCACATCCTCTGCCAATTTTTAATGGGCTATTTGCTTTTTGGGTGTTGAGGCATGTGAGTTCTTTATGTATTTTGGATGTTAACCCCTTGTCGGATATGTCATTTACAAATATATTCTCCCATACTGTAGGATGCCTTATTCTTCTGTTGATGGTATCCTTTGCTATACAGAAGCTTTTGAGCATGACATAGTCCCATTTGTTCATTTCTGATTTTATTTCCCTTGCCTGAGGAGATGCATTCAGGAAAAAGTTGCTTGTGGTTATATTCAAGAGATTTTTGCCTATGTTTTCTTCTAAGAGTTTTATGGTTTTCCAAATTACATTCAGGTCTTTGATCCATTTTGAGTTTACTTTTGTGTATGGGGGTTAGACAATAATCCAGTTTCATTCTCTTACAGGTAGCTGTCCAGTTTTGCCAAAACCAGCTGATGAAGAGGCTGTCATTTCCCCACTGTATATCCATGACACCTTTACGTATATTAATTGACTATATATGCTTGGGTTTATATCTGATCTCTTTAGTCTGATCCATTGGTCTATGGGTCCGTTCTTGTGCCCATATCAAATTGTCTTGATTACTGTGGGTTTGTAGTAGAGCTTGAAGTCAGGGAGCATAATTCTCCCTGCTTTATTCTTCCTTCTCAGGATTGCTTTGGCTAATCATGGTCTTTTGCAATTCCATATGAATTTTAGAACTATTTGCTCTAGTTCATTGAAGAATGCTGTTGGTATTTTCAAAGGGATTGCATTGAATCTGAAGATTGCTTCAGGCAGGATGACCATTTTGACGATATTAATTCTTCCTATTCATGACCATGGGATGTGTTTCCATTTATTGGTATCTTCTTTAATTTCTCTCATGAGTGTTTGTAGTTTTCAGAGTATAGGTTTTTCACTTCCTTGGTTAGGTTTATTCCTAGGTGTTTCATTCATTTTGATGTAGTTGTGAATGGAACTGTTTACCTGATTTCTCTTTCTGCTAGTTCATCATTAGTGTATAGGAATTCAGTGCATTTCTGTGTATTAATTTTATATCCTACAAATGCTGAACTCAGATATCAGATCCAATAATTTTGGAGTGGATTCTTTAGGAGTTTTTATGTACAGTATCATGCCATCTGTCAACAGGGACAGCTTAACTTATTCCTTACCTATCTGGATACCTTGTATTTCCTTATGTTGTCTGAATGCCATGGCTAGGACCTCCAGAAATATGTTGAATAAAAGTGGGAAGAGTGGGCATCCTTGTCTTGTTCCTGACCTTAAAGGATAAGCTGTCAGCTTCTCACTGTTAAGTATGATGTTGGCTGTGGGTCTGTCATATATGGCCTTTATTATGTTGAGGTACTTGCCCTCCATACCCATTTTGTTGAGAGTTTTTATCATGAATGGATGTTGAATTTTGTTGAATGCTTTTTCAGTATCTATGGAGATGATTGTGTGGTTTTTGTCCTTCTTTTTGTTGATGTGGTGCGTGATGTTGATGGATTTTTGAATGTTGTACCATTCTTGCACCCCTAGGATGAATCCAACTAGACCATGGTGTATGATCCTCTTGATATATTTTTTAATTTGGTTTGCTAATATTTTGTTGAGTATTTTTGCATCTCTGTTCATCAGGGATATTGGTCAGTAATTTTCTTTTTTGGTGGTGTCTTTGCCTGGTTTTCTTATTAGAGTGACTCTGGCCTTGTAGAATGAGTTTGGAAGTATTCCCTCCTTTTCTACCTTTTCGAAAACGTTAATTATGGGTATTAGGTCTTCAGTAAATGTCTGATAAAATTCAGCAGTGAAACCATGTGGTAGAGGGGTTTTGTTCTTAGGTAGTTTTCTGATTACCAATTCAATTCCATGCTGGTAATTGGTCTGTTTAGATTTTCTGTTACTTCCTGCGTCAGTCTTGGAAGATTGTGTTTTTCTAGTGAGTCGGCTATTTCTTCTAGATTACACAATTAGTTAGCATAAAATTTTTCATAGTATTCTCTCATAATTCTTTATATTTCTATGGTGGCCATCATGATTTTTCCTTTCTCATTTCTGATTCTGTTTCTCTGTGTAAACTCTTTTCTTCTAGGTAAGTCTGGCTAGGGGTTTATCTATTTTGTTTATTTTCTTGAAGAACCAGCTCCTGCTGTCATTGATACTTTCTATTGTTTTATTCATCTCGATTTTACTTATTTCTGCTCAAATCTTTATTATGTCCCTCCTTCTACTGACTTTGGGACCCATTTGTCCTTCTTTTCCTAGTTTCATTATTTGTGAGTTTAGACTCTTCATATGGGATGATTCTTTCCTGAGGTAGGCCTGCATTGCAGTATACTTCTCTCTTAGCACAGCCTTTGCTGCATGCCACAGATTTTCTGCTGTTGAATTGTTGTTGTCATTTGTTTACATATATTGTTTGAACTCTGTTTCTATTTGATAATTGATCCAGTGGTTATTTAAGAGCATGTTGTGAAGCCTCCACGTGTTTGTGGGATTTCTCATTTTGTTTGAATAATTTATTTCTAGTTTCATACCTTTGTGGTCTGAGAAACAGGTTGGTACAATTTCAATCTTTTTGAATTTACTGATGCTCTTTTTTTCTTTGTCGTTTTTTTCTTTTGGCATCATTAATATACAATTACATGAAGAACATTATGTTTACTAGGCTCCCCCCTTCACCAAGTCCCCCCCACATACCCCTTCACAGTCACTGTCCATCTACATAGTAAGATGCTGTAAAATCACTACTTGTCTTCTCTCTATTGTAGAGCCTGCCCCATACAACCACCCCACATAACACATGCTAATCATAAGGCCCCCTTTCTTTTTCCCACCCTTATCCCACCCTTTCCAACCATCCTTGCCAGTCCCTTTCCATTTGGTAACTGTTAATCCATTTGTGGTTTCTATGATTCTGCTGCTGTTTTGTTCCTTCAGTTTTTTTTGCTCTTAAACTCCACAAGTGAGTGAAATCATTTGGTACTTGTCTTTCTCTGCCTGGCTTATTTCACTGAGCATAATACCCTCTAGCTCCATCAATGTTGTTGCAAATGGTAGGATTTGTTTTCTTCTTATGGCTGAATAATATTCCATTGGCTATATGTACAACATCTTCTTTATTCATTCATCTACTGATGGACATTTAGGTTGCTTCCATTTCTTGGCTATTGTAAATAGTGCTACAATAAACATAGGGGTGCATTGGTCTTTCTCAAATTGGGCTGGTGCATTCTTAGGGTAAATTCCTAGAAGAAGAATTCCTGGGTCAAATGGTATTTCAATTTTAAGCCTTTTGAGGAACCTCCATATTGCTTTCCACAGTGGTTGAACTAATTTACATTCCCACCAGCAGTGTAGGAGGGTTCCCCTTTCTCCACAACCTCACTAATATTTGTTGTTGTTTGTCTATTTGATGGAGGCGATCCTTACTGGTGTGAGGTGATATCTCATTGTGGTTTTAATTTGCATTTCTCTGATGACAAGTGATGTGGAGCATCTTTTCATGTGTCTGTTGGCTATCTGAATTTCTTCTTTAGAGATCTGTCTATTCAGCTCCTCTGCCCATTTTTTAATTGGATTATTTGCTTTTTGTTTGTTGAGGTGTGTGAGCTCTTCATATATTTTGGATGTCAACCCTTTATCAGATATGTCATTTATGAATATATTCTCCCATACTGTAGAATACTTTTTTGTTCTATTGATGGTATCCTTTCCTGTACAGAAACTTCTCAGCTTTATACAGTCCTATTAGTTCATTTTTGCTTTTGTTTCCCTTGCCCGGGGAGATATATTCATAAAGAAGTCACTCATGTTTATATCTAAGAGATTTTTGCCTATGTTTATTTTGAAGAGTTTAATGGTTTCATGACATACATTCAGGTCTTTGATCCATTTCTAATTTACTTTTGTGTATAGGATTAGACAGTGATCCAGCTTCATTGTCTTACATGTAGCTGTCCAGTTTTGCCAGCACCATCTGTTGAAGAGGCTGTCATTTCCCCATTGTATGTCCATGGCTCCTTTATTGTATATTAATTGATCATATATGTTTGGGTTAATGTTTGGAGTCTCTATTCTGTTCCACTGGTCTGTGGCTCTGTTCTTGTGCCAGTACCAAATTGTCTTGATTATGGTGGCTTTGTCGTAGAGCTTGAAGTTGGGGAGCGAGATCCCCCCCCACTTTATTCTTCCTTCTCAGGACTACTTTGGCTATTCGGGTTCTTTGGTGGTTCCATATGAATTTTTGAACTATTTGTTCCAGTTCTTTGAAGTATGCTGCTGGTAATTTGATAGGGATTGTATCGTATCTGTGTATTTCTTTGGGCAGGATGGCCATTTTGACAATATTAATTCTTCCTAGCCAGGAGCATGGAATGAGTTTCGATTTGTTAGTGTCCTCTTTAATTTCTCTTAAGAGTGTCTTATAGTTTTCAGGGTATAGGTCTTTCACTTCCTTGGTTAGGCTTATTACTAAGTATTTTATTCTTTTTGATGCAATTGTGAATGGAATCATTTTCCTGGTTTCTTTTTTATTAGTTCATTGTTAGTATATAGGAAAGCCACAGATTTCTGTGTGTTAATTTTGTATCCTGCAACTTTGCTGAATTCCGATATTAGTTCTAGCAGTTTTGGAGTGGAGTCTTTAGGGTTTTTTATGAACAATATCATGTCATCTGCAAATAGTGACAGTTTGACTTCTTCTTTACCAATCTGGATTCCTTGTATTTCTTTGATTTGTCTTATTGCCGTGTCTTGGACCTCCAGTACTGTGTTTAAGAACAGTGGGGAGAGTGGGCATCCCTGTCTTTTTTCCGATCTGAGATGAAAAGCTTTCAGCCTCTCGTTGTTCAATATGATGTTAGTTGTGGGTTTATCATATATGGCCTTTATTATGTTGAAGTGTTTGCCTTTTGCTGAGAGTTTTTATCATGAATGGATGTTGAATTTTGTTGAATGCTTTTTCAGCATCTATGGAGATGATCATGTGGTTTTTGTCCTTCTTTTTGTTGATGTGATGGATAATGTTGATGGATTTCGGATTTTATACCATCCTTGCATCCCTGGGGTGAATCTCACTTGGTCATGGTGTGTGATCCTTTTGATGTATTTTTGAATTCGGGTTGCTAATATTTAGTTGAGTATTTTTGCATATTGGTTCCTCAGGGATATTGGTTTGTAGTTTTCTTTTTTGGTGGGGTCTTTGCCTGGTTTTGGTACTAGGGTGATGTTGACTTCATAGAATGAGTTTAGTAGTATTCCCTCCTCTTCTATTTTTTGGAAGACTTTAAGGAGAATGGGTATTATGTCTTCTCTGTATGTCTGATAAAATTCCGAGGTAAATCCATGTGATGAGGGGGTTTTGTTCTTTTGTAGTGTTTTGATTACCGCTTCAATTTCATTGCTGGTAATTGGTCTGTTTAGATTTTCTGTTTCTTTCTGGGTCAGTCTTGGAAGGTTCTATTTTTCTGGGAAGTTGTCCATTTCTCCTAGGTTTCCCAGCTTGTTAGCATATAGGTTTTCATAGTATTCTCTAATAATTCTTTTTATTTCTGTAGGGTCTGTCATGATTTTTCCTTTCTCATTTCTGATTCTGGTGATGTGTGTTGATTCTTTTTTTCTCTTAATAAGTCTGTCTAGAGGCTTATCTATTTTGTTTATTTTCTCAAAGATCCAGCTTTTGGTTTCATTCATTTTTTTCTATTGTTTTATTCTTCTCAATTTGATTTATTTCTTCTGTCATCTTTATTATATCCCTTGTTCTGGTCACTTTTGGCCTCATTTTTTCTTCTTTTTCCAATTTTGATAATTGTGACATTAGACTATTAATTTGGGATTGTTCTTCCTTCTTTAAATTATATCTGGAATGCTATATACTTTCCTCTTAAAACTGCTTTCGCTGCACCCCACAGAAGTTGTGCCTTTGTGTTGCTGTCATTTGTTTCCTTATATTGCTGGATCTCCATTTTAATTTGGTCATTGATCTATTGATTATTTAGGAGCATGTTGTTAAGCCTCCATGTGTTTGTAAGCCCTTTTGCTTTCTTTGTACAATTTATTTCTAGTTTTATACCTTTGTCGTCTGAAAAGTTGTTTGGTAGAATTTCAATCTTTTGGAATTTACTCAGGCTCTCTTTGTGGCCTAGTATGTGGTCTATTCTGGAAAATGTTCCATGTGCACTTGAGAAAAATGTGTATCCTGTTGCTTTTTGATGGAGTTTTCTCTGGATGTTCATTAGGTCCATCTGTTCTAATACGTTGTTCATTGCCTCTGTCTCCTTACTTATGTTCTCTCTGGTTGATCTGTCCTTTGAAGTGAGTGGCATGTTGAAATCTCTATAAATGAATACATTGCATTCTATTTCCCCTTTAATTCAGTTATTATTTTTGTTTTACATATGTAAGTGATCCCGTGTTGGGTGCGTAGATATTTATAATACTTATATCCATTTGTTGGACTGACCCCTTTATCATTATGTAATGTCCTTCTTTGTCTTTTGGTACTTTCTTTGTTTTGAAGTCTATTTTGTCTGATACAAGTACTGCAACTCCTACCTTTTTCTCCTATTACTTTCATGAAATATCTTTTTAATCCCTTTACTTTCAGTCTGTGTATGCCTTTGGGTTTGAAGTGAGTCCCTTGTAGGCAGCATATAGATGGGTCTTAATTTTTTATCCATTTATTGAGTCTGTCTTTTGATTGTTGCATTTAGACCATTTACATTTAGGGTGATTATTGATAGGTATGTACTTATTACCATTGCAGGCTTAAGATTCATGGTTACAAAAGGTTCAAGGGTAATTCCCTTAGTATCTCACAGTATTATTTAACTCACTTTGTATGCCATTACAAACACAACCTAAAGATTTTTTTTTCTCCTTTTTTTCTTCCTCCTACATTCTTTATATGTTAGGTATCATATTCTCTACTCTTTGTCTATCTCTTGATTGACATTGGGGTAGTTGATTTGATTTGGCATCTACTTAGTAATTAATTATCCTACTTTCTTTGCTGCAGTTGTATTTCACCTGCTGACAGCTATTTAGCCTTAGGAATACTTCCATCTGTAACAGTCCCTCCAGAATGCACTGTTGAGGTCATTTATGGGAGGTAAATTCTCTCAGCTTTGGCTTATTTTAAAATTGTTTAATTCCTTCTTCAAATTTAAATGATGGTCTTGCCAGATAGAGTATTCTTTTTTCAAGTCCCTTCTGTTTCATTGCATTAAATATCCCATGACACTGCCTTCTGGCCTGTAAGGTTTCTGCTGAGAAGTCTGATGATAGCCTGGTAGGTTTTCCTTTTTATGTGATCTTTTTTCTTTCTTTGTCTGTTTGTAATACTCTGTTCTTTTCCTTGATTTTTGCCATTTTAAGTATTATGTGATCTAGTGTTTTCTTCCTTGGGTCCCTTGTGTTGGGAGATCTGAGCACCTCCATGGCCTGAGAGACTATATCTCCTTCTCCAGATTGGGGAAGTTTTCAGCAATTACCTCCTCAAAGACACTTTCTAACCCTTTTTCTCTCTATCTTCTTCTTCTGGTACCCCTATAATGTGAATATTTTTCCATTTGGATTGGTCACACAGTTCTCTCAATAATTTTTCATTCTTAGAGATCCTTTATTCTTTCTGTGCCTCTGTTTCTTTGCATTCCTCTTCTCTAATTTCTATTCCATTTACTGTCTCTTCTACTACATCTAGTCTGCTTTTAAATACCTCCATTGTATGTTTCATTTCAGATATGGAATTTCTTAATGATTCAATCTCTGACTTGAATTTGTTCCTGAGTTCTTGTATATTTTTCTGTACCTCCATGAGCATGTTTATGATTTTTATTTTAAGCTCTCAGAAAGATTGATGAGTTCAGTTTCACATGACCCTTTTTCTGGAGTTTGTGAGATTTTTGTTTGATCCGGCTTCCATTGCTACTTCATATTTATATGTGGTGTCCTCTAGTACCCAGAAGCTCTAGTCTCTGGAGCTGCTCATCCCCTGGTGTGAGCTTGGGGGTCACAGGAGTACAGCACTGGTACCTGTGAGGAGGAAAGAGCTGTTTCCTGCTTCCTGGCTGCAGTGCTTTTCTCCAGTGTCAGAGCCAGTGGGCCGAGCACCCAGGTGTAAGCCTCTGTGCTTTGTGTTTGTAGCTGCCATAGGCAAGGCCTCCTTCTGGCTGACCTGATGCCAGTTTAGGGACTGCCAGTTTGTCAGCTGTTGCCAGCAGGCCAGGGAGAAGTTGCCACAGGCTGTGTATCACTGTGGGGGGCCTTGGAGCTGTATAGCCAGCCATGGGCATGGTGCACTTGAAGCTCCTGAAAGTTCCCAACCTTCTGAGCAGAGTGTGCTCAGACAACCTGTAAGTCTAGGGAGAGGAAATCCTTGGGCAAAATACCTCTAAAAACTGAAATCAATGGGAGAAATAAAGTTTAAAACCTATTTATTGATTACAAACTGCAGTCCAGGGCTGTCTCTCTCCTCTCCTGCTCCAGAAGAAAGCAAGCCAGCAAGCAAGCTACCCCTCCCCTTAAACTCTCAGGTTCAGACATGCCCTCAGTTGCCCAAGTAATTACCCATTGACATGGAGATGAACTTCTTTCCATCCCTGAGGATATGCAAATGCACTCAAGCCAGGTGAGATATTCTGAAAATGTTATAATTGTTCCCACAGGCCACACCCCTCCAGAAATCTCACCTTACCATCTACTGATTTCCCTTCTTCTGCAATGGTCTGTGGGTGAGAAAAGTGGAGCATTGTAACCAGACTAATGACAATGCAATAGCAACAGCAATAAATCATGACAATCCTCAAGCTGGAGGATTCAGCAAGGTTCAAAGTCCTATGCAGATGAAGTCCATAGTTTGCCCATTCCATAGGCAGGTAGGAGCTGAGTGTTCAGAGTAATGATCATGCAGCAGCTGCAGCCAGGGGGCACATTCAAGTTACAAGGACTGTAGGAGAAGATAACTTTAAGGGCAATAAGATACATGTTTTAATGACACCAGCATAGGCAAATCTTGTCCATCAGGTAGTGTATATGCAAGAGAGTGGCCTTGTGATAAAACAGTGGCAGGAATGGGATCTTGTCCTGGTCTAGTATACCAGACTTTCACCTTCCTCCTTGTGGATGTTACAGATGGGTCAATATATAGGGCTATGGGAGGTACATGCACTGGCCATAAAGATAAAGCAAAACTTCCCCACAAGATGCTCTTACCTCCTGGACGTTTTGGGTACAGTACCATGAACTTTGGGGGCCATTCAGCTGTTATTCCAGGAATACACAGGAGGCCAACTTCCAGGCCTTTTCCCCTAGGTGCCAGAAGGGCCAGCCATTGTTGGTCCATGTGTCAAAATGTCCAGGGCCAGGTCCATTCAACAGTGTCTCCAGGGCTTAATGCAGTGGGGACTGGCAGCAGGATGTTGCTCTGCTGGCCATATCCTGGCTTCAATAACTCTTCTTTATGTTGGGTGTACAATTGTATAGGAGAGGCAGCAAGGTTTGTGAATGTATCCACAGGGCTCAAAGCTCCTTTACGTGGCTTCTCATTCAAACACTTCAGCAACGTCCATAGGCAAACTGACCAACCCTGTAGACTCTTGGTGTCTGACTTCAGGCCAGATTTCAACAAACTGTTGTACCTCTCTATCATGCCTGTCCCAGTAGGATTATATGGTACACCCATTCTTGTAACACATGTCAGTAAAGTGGGTGCCTTGATCGCTCTCAATCACCTGTGGCCAGCCATAGGCTGCAAGGAGATGCTCCAGGCCTCTCTTGAGGTGGTTTGCTGATTTGCATGATGTGCAGATAAAGCAACCAATAGTCCAGCAGCCGTGTCCACACATGTCATGGCATACCGATATCCTTCTGATTTGGTCAGAGGTCCAATATAGTCTATTTGTCACCTGACAAGGGGTATTGGCCCCCTTAATATTGCCCCATGTTGCTGTGGGACTTGGTGTAAGTCCCTCTTAGAGCATACAAGGCACTCCTTCCCGGCTCTGCTGACTTCTTTAAAGGTAAAAGGCAAGCCCCACCTATGGGCTACAGCTGATATTGTCTTTTGCCCCGTGTGCAACAATTGCTGATGTCGTCATTGGGCTTCATCAGAGACAAGGTTTACTTCTAGCCAATGCACCTAGGCCAATGTGTCTGCTACATCATTCCCTGGGGATGCCAAAGGCAAATGACCAGTCACATGATATACAGTAACTGTCTTAGTCTGACCAGAGTCCCATAAGTCTTGTCACAACTCTTGCCCCCAAAAGGGCTGGTGACCAACCATCCAGTTGGCATGATACCATGTCAGTAACCAAAGGGTCAAGCCCCAATAGATGGCCCAGCTTTCAGGCCAGACAACTATTGGGGAAGGCTCCTGGGTGATCACGAGCCATACTGCCCACAACTCAGCCCATTGACTGCTCTTCCCCTCTCCATCCTCCATCCATACTGTCTCAGTGTTAGTATGGAAAGCTACAGCCCTCCACTTCGGGGGCTGCCCATGACTGGAGCTGTCTGTGTACCAAGCATCTTCAGGTATAGGGGCTTTTCCCTCCTGATGAGGAGTCTCGGCTACCAGTGGCTCAAATGCAAGTTCTTCCTGCTTTCCACTGGTATACGTCACTGGCCCCAGTAAACGTTGTAGTTCTCCACTTAAGGGGCTGGTTGAGAGGGTGCTGTACTACTGTAAATATGCACCCTATTTCACCAGTGTAGGTGTCTGTGCCACACCACTCTATGGCCTTTGGGTCCAGTCTCGCACCCACCCCACTATGGGATAGATGGTTATTACCTTGGCCGTAGCTCTTCCAGTGATGGGTTCCATAGCCAGCAAGGCATGATACACAGCAGCCAGTTGCTTCTCTGTCAAGGTGTACTGGACCTCTGCTCTTTTCCATAGTTGTGACCAGAATCCAACAGGTTGGCGTGTCTGCTCAAGCCTCTGCCAAAGACCCTGTCTGTAAATGTCTTCTGTTACATGTACATCTAGTTCACAGGGCCTTGATGGGTCAATTACATTAAAGGAATGTACAGCCTTGACTGCCCCCTTGGCAGCAGTAAAAGCAGCTGCACGTGTCTCATCCCAGTCCCACGTGATGCCCTTTCATGCCAACCAGTATACGGGCTTAAGAATTTGTGCCAAGTGTGGGATAGACAATCTCCAGTAACCCAAAAGACCCAAAAACTCTTGTAATACTGCCACAGTGGTAGGGGTGGGGAAAGCCTGGACCTTCTCCATAACTGCTGCATGAACAACTTTAGTTTTTCTTGACCAGACAACCCCCAAGAATTTCACAGACAAACCTGGTCCCTGAACCTTGGTGCTGTTCACAGCCCATCCTTTTTCCTACAGATGTTGCAACAGTCTAGGAACTGCTGCTTCTTAATGTGAAAGAGAATCAGATGTGAGCATAATGTCATCAATGTAGTGATACAACTGTACTGTTTGTGTTTTCTTCCATGGGCCCAAGTCCTGGGCTACAAATCCATGACAGACAGTGGGACTGTGGAGGTATCCCTATGGAAGGACAGTGAAGAAAGCAAGCCAGCAAGCAAGCCCCCTCCTCCCCTTAAACTCTCAGATTCAGACGGCCTCAGTTGTCCAGGTAATTACCCATTGACATGGAGATAAACTTCTCTTTACCCCTGAGGATTTGCAAATGCACTAAAGGCAGGCAAGATACTCTGGAAATGTTACAATTTTACCAACACAACTTTGTCCACCTCTCTCTTCTCCCGAGCAGGAAGCTCCATACAATCCCCACCCCTTCAGCAGCCCTCTCTCTGCTAGGGCGCCTCTCAGACTGCCTGCCTTTCCTTTGTCCCACAGCAGCCAGATGTGGATCTCTGTCCTCCACAAACGGCTGGAATCTCAGTGTCTCCAAGTATTCCATCTCTCTTAGCTTTCCAACCCCACTCATCTCCAGAGCACCATGCAATAAACGTTTGTGCTCCCAAAGCAGATCTCCAGGGCTGGGTGTTCAACAGTCCTAGGCTTCCACCTCCTCCCACTCTGTTTTGCTTTCCCCCGCCAGTGTGCTGGAGTGGGGGAAGGGGTTGGGCCCCACTGGATCTAGGTTTTGGTAAGTTACCCTGTTTTGTGAGGTCTGCTCTGTCTTCCAAGTGTAAGCAGTCTGGTGCAGCCTTCTTTCCTGCTGCTCTTTTAGGATTATTTGTATTAACTGTATATATTCATATTATATGCAGTTTGGGAGGAGTTCTCTGTCTCACCTCTCATGCCACCATCTTTAATCTCATAAATGAAATTTTATATTATGTAATATCTAATGTCTGACTTATTTTGACTATTATTATGCCTTTGGTATTCTTCCATATTGTTTCAGGGTGTTGTAGATTATTCTCACAACTGTGTATAGTATCCCATTGTATGAATATACCATAATTTATTTATCAATATTTTGGGGCATTTAGGTTGTTTCCAATTTTGGAGTATAATGAAAAGTGCCACTATAACATACAAGTACATGTCTTCTAGAAAATATGTTATGTATTTCTTTTGTCTATACACCTATGATTGGAATAGTTAAGTATAGGAAAAATGGAAGTTCCCATGGCCAACATCCTCAGCTGACCCTAATCTACTTGATGAAACAACTGGCCTTATGCTAGGCTAATGCTTAAATACTTGTTCACAATAAGCTAATATTGCCTGTGTTGCTATATAAAGAGCTCTGCCAAGTGCTTGGGGAGAGCAGAGGCTGGAGATGAGGGTAGACCTTGGAGCAGAGGCAGTGCCTGGAGAAGAGATAAATGGAGAGCCAGGAGTGGAGGCAAAGGCTGCAAGGCAGTGGAGAGGCCTGGAGGCAAAGACTAACTTGCTTCATACAGACTGCTCTGGAGGAAGACGTGTTTCTAGCAGTTGACCTGTCACCACAAGAATAAAGTCAGGTATAAATCCTTTTATCCACAATGTTCCATTCTCATTTTTCAGTCTTACTGAGTCCAGAGTGAACTTGCCTGAGGCTGAAACCCTCAAGTGAGACATTCGGCATAGTTGGCAGGATTTGCTGTGTATCAAAAAATGGCATAAGCTGCCCTCATGGGAGCAGTGATTCAGTGGGCTGCCCTTATGGCTGGGGAAATATGACAGGAATCCCTTATGGATGAGGAGGAACTTAGGTGTTCCCCAATGGGCATGTGGACCAAGGAGGCTCTCTTCCTAAAGTAGGGGTCCCCTCCCTGGGACTGGGAGAGATAGAGGTGATGCCTGAGGCAGTGAAAGAGGACCTCCATGAGATTGGGAGGTCCTTCAAGAAACAGTGCATGTGAGATAGTGGGTACCATGGGTTGGATATTCCTCACTGTATTAAAAAAGGGCATGGAAGAGAAGGACAAACTCCTGCAAGGAGCACGAGAAGAGGCAGCATGAGAATGTAAATTGTGAGGTTTTGTGGAAGAGGAAAAAGATTTGTTGAAGAATGAGAATGCATTGCAGCAAAGCATTGCAGGAAGAGGTAAAGGCCATGAAGGAGGAGGATGTGCTCCAGTGAGAAGCATACGAGGCAGCATGAGAACACCAGCTGTGAGGTACTGAAGAGAAGGTAAGAGAGTTGTTGCAATGCAAGGCAGTGTAGGACGGGTAAAGGATGTAGCAGAGGAGGTGCTCAGGGGAGCAACAAGGAAGCTGCCATCAGCTCTGGAAGCCATAGATGACACATCAGAGAAGGAAGAGAGGGTGGTGATGTAGGCACCAACTCTATTTCTTGAAAGCCCTCCCAGTTGTAGTCAAGAAAATAAAAACACAGCAACTTCACATTCCTCCAGGAGAGGTGCAGGCCCCTCCCGAGGTTGTGGAGTGCTCTATGCTCTGCCCTTATACACAGGCTGAGCTGGTATAGGTTTTGGGTCTTTTAGGCTACTGGAGAGTGTTTATCCTGCACTTGGCACAAATTTTGAGGCCCTAATATTGTTTGATATGAAAGGATGTCATATGGGTCTGGGATGAAACATTTGCAGTTGCCTTTGCTGTTGCAAAATGGACAGTCAAGGCCATGCACGCCTTGTGTGATAGACCTCTCAAGGTCCTGTGAGCTAGATGTTCATGAAACCAAAGATGGTTATGGCCGGGGCCTCTGGCAATGACTTGAGTAGACTTGACGACTCATTGGATTCTGGTTGCAACTCTGGAAAGGAGCAGAGTTCCAGTATCCCTTAATAGAGAAGCAATTGACTACCATGTACCATGCCTTGCTGTCTGTGGAGCCCATCAACAGAAGAGCCCCAACAAAGGAAATGATGAGCAGGCACATTAGCCCAGGTGCGTTTGCTAGAAGGAAAGACTGCCTCTGATGTGGCCCAGTAGTTACATCAATCTTTGTTGCTTGTGGGGAAGAAGACAATGTGGGCTACAGGGCTGTAGCCCATTTGTGGGGCTTGTCTTTGGCCTTTGAGGAAGTCAGCAGAACCCAGTAGGGATTCATTGTGTGACTGAGTCCCACAGCAATCTGGAAACTCCAATCAGTGGATGTGGCCTTGGATGTTTTGACACATGGACCAGTGATGGCTGGCCCTCCTGGCAACTTGAGGACAAGGCCTGGAGGCTGGGCCTCCAGTGTATTCCTGGAGTAATAGCAGAGTTGCCCCCAGAGATCATAGTAGTATACTCTAAATGCCCAGAAGGTAAGATCGTCTTACTGGGGATTTTCATTTTATCTTTATGGCCAGTGCATATACCTCTATACCTAGACCCCTCAGTAACCTCCACAAGGAGAGGTGTAAAGGTATGGTATACTAGAGCTGGATAGGACCCCTTCCTGCCATGGGCCTATCACAGGACCACTCTCTCATGCATCCTACCTGATGGACAAGATTTTCCTATATTGGTGTCACTAAAACATGTATTTTATCACCCTTAAGGTTAATCTCCTCTAATGTCTGAATGAATTGGGCATACACCCTAGCAAAACGTGTTGCTTGCTGGGTGAGTATGGAAAGTGTGAGTCATGAGCTCATCTGAATAGAACTGGTTTGAATACAGCTCTGGAATGATCACTTGGTGGCAATCAATCTCCTCAAGCTTGAGGATTATCACATCATTTCTGTTGTTATCTGTATGTTGTTGTAGCCTCTGTTGCTGTTACAAAATCTCATTACAATGCTTCAGCCTTCTAGCACAGGGACCATCGCAGAAGATTGAGGGTGTGTATATTGTGAGGCTATAATCCCGGAGGGGTGGAGAGTAGGTAAAATGGAACTTCCCATGGCCAGGATCTTCACCTGACCCTCATCTACTTGATGATGTAATTTGGCCTACTGCTAGGCTAATGCTTACATACCCATTGGCAATAAAGCCAGTATTACCTGTGTTGCTATATAAAGAGCTCTGCCCAGTGCTTGAGGAGAGCAGAGACTGGAGGCAAAGGTAGAGCCTGGAGCAGAGGCAGAGCCTGGAGAAGAGAGAAGAGAGAGCCAGGAATGGAGGTAAGGGAAGTGAGGTGGCAGAGAAGCTTGGAGGCAGAGACCAGATTGCTGCATGCAGACTGCCCCAGAGGCGGACACAGCTCTAGTTCTTGACCTGCTACCATGAGAATAAAGCTGGGTATAAACCCTTTTACCCATACTGTTCCATTGTCATTTTTGGTTCTCACTAAATCCAGAGTGAACTTACCTGGGGCTGAAACCCTCAGGCAAGACACTATGTCATAGGATGTGTATATGCTCAGCTGTAGCATATACTTACAGTTTCCCAAAGTGATTTACCAATTAACAGTCCTTAAAGCAATAATAAGTTTACTTGTTCTATATCCTTGCTAAAGTATATTGCCTGTCTTTTTTATTTTACCTATTCTTGTGGGTATGTAATGGTATCCCATAGCGGTTTCAATTTGCATTTCCTGTTCATTAGTGAAGTTGAGCACTATTTTGTTTGCTGGCTATTTTGAGATCTTTTCGTGAAAAATTTTAGTTGTTACCAATTGTTTTTTTTTTTTAAATCACAAGTTATTGGGGGGCGGAGCCAAGACGGCAGCGTGAGTAGAGCAGTGGAAATCTCCTCCCAAAACCACATATATATTTGAAAATACAACAAAGACAACTCTTCCTAAAATAACAAGTTATTGTATTTCTTTTCAATTCATTAATCTTAATAATTAATTTCCCATTTTATCCGTATGATGCATTTCTTATGCTTTCCACAGAATGTTCTTTTATCTGTGGTTTTATTTGTGAAATTTTTAATTAAATATTTAATTAGCTTAAGTTTTCCATGTTACGTAACAAAAGAGTGTTGTGGCAATATTGCAGAAGCAAGAATGATTCTCATCCAAATTTTGGTTTGGATGTCAAGATGGATGATAGCGCACACACACACACACACACACACACACTCACAGAAGGTATGAAAGGTTTTATTACTTATAAAATGAGACTTTCTATGGAGAACACTGCAGGTCTTTCAAGCTGGTCTGAAAATGGCTTGAGAGAGCAAGGAAAGGAGACGATGTTAGATTTGTATGGTGCTTAAGGAGTGCAGTCAGGGTGAGGATTCCTGTGCATGGGCAGGGAGGGCATTCTGTGGTTTGAATCTCCTGCCTGCACCAAAGGAGGGACCACACAGGATTATTCATTGGCTTGCCCAGACACAGGGCTGAAGGAGAAGTGGGAAGGGTAAGGCTTAAAAGCTGTAATCAGTCAAACATCAAAAAAAAGAGTCAAACTCTTTATTATAGAGTATTTAAATTTTTCTGAGTTCAGTTTTATCTTTAGCTCATACCTTTCAATAATGTAGACTTTATGTTTTGGATTCTCTACATTTTCTGCTTTGATTTCCTCTTTGACGTGAGAGTTATTTAGGAGACAGTCTCTTTTTAAAATTTCACAATGGTCCCAGTTTAGGTTTTGTTGTTTTTCCTGTTGTTGTTATATTCTAATTTTACTGCCTACGTCCAGAAAAAGTAGTCTGTCTTTTGGAAGATGTTGAAATTTTCTCTGTAGGTAATAACTAGCTAATCTTTAAAATTAGCTTATTGATATATAATTCATATATCATAAATTCGCCCACTTAAAGTGTACAATTCAATGAATTTTAGTGTATACACAGAGTTGTGCAACCATTGCCACAATCTAATTTAGTACAGTTTCATCACCCTAAAATGAAACCCAATGCCCTTTGCAAGTCACTCCCCTTTTCTCCCATCACTGTGCCCTTGTCCTGGGAAACAACTAACCTAATTTCTATCTATAATTTTGCCTACAAAACATATTTCATATAAATGGAATTATAGAATATGAGGTCTTTTGTGAATGGGCTAATTTAATTTGTTTTCAATGTTCATCAATTATATTGTGTGTATCAGTATTTCACATTTTACTGCAAAATAACATTACATTGTATGCATACACAATGTTTTATCTTGTACACCACTTAATAGACTTTTGTGTTGTTTCCACTTTTTGGCTATTATGTGTAATTCTGTTATGACCATTTTTGTACACATTTTTGTGTAGATACATGTTTTTATTTCTCTTTGGCATATTCCTAGATGTAGAATTTCTGGGTAATATGGTAACTCTATGGTTCAATATTTAGAGGAACTGCCAAACTGTTCTCCAAAGGAGTTTTTCCATTTTACAATCCTAGCAGTGCATAAGGCTTGAGATTTCTTCATATCCTCTCATTCTTAATGTCTGTAATATAGCCATCTAGTGGGTATTAAATGACATCTAATTGTACTTTTGCTTTGCATTTCCATAATGACTAATGATGTTGAACATCTTTTCATGTGCTTATTAGCCATTTGTATATCATTATTTGGAAGAAATGTCTATTCAGATGCTTTTACCTTTTTTCAATTGAGATATTTATCTTCATAATATTGAGTTGTAAAAGTTCTGTATATAATCTGTATAAAAGTCCCTTTTCAGATACATGATTTTCAAAATTGTTCTCTCATTCCAAGGTTTGTCTTTTTCACTTTCTTGATGTTCACTGACAGTACAGAAATTTTTAATTTTGATGAAGTCCAAATTATCTATATTTTCTTTTGCATGTGTTTGTGGTTATGCGTCTAAGAAACCATTGTCTGATCCAAGGTAGTAACGATTACTTCTATATTTTCCTCTAAGATTTTTTATAGTCTGAGCTCTTATATTTAGATCTGTTATCCATTTTGAATTGATTTTCTTATACAGTGTAAGATAGGGGTACAAATTCATTAATTTTCATGTATATATCTTGTTGCACCAATTGTTGAAGAGACTATTCTTTTCCCCATTAAATTTTCCTGATACTTGTGTAAAAAATCAATTGACCATAAATGTAAGAGTTTATTTCTAGGCACTTAATTTCATTCCATTGATCTATATGTCTGTCCTTATGCCAATACTACTATGTTTTGATTACTGGAGATTTATAAGAAGTTTTGAAATTAGAAAGAAACTAAATAGCAAAATACTCCTATTTTGTTTAACCCTTTCAAGTTAGTTTTGGTTATACTGTGACCCTACATTTCCCTATGAATTTCAGGAATCACTTACCAATTTCTGCAAAACTTCAGCTGGTATTTTGAAGAGAATTAGGTTGAATCTGTAAATCAATTTAAGGTATATTTCCATTTTAACAATATTTAGTCCTCTGTTCCATGAACATGGAATGTGTTTCCATATTTAGGTTTTTAATTTCTTTCAACAATATTTTATAGTTTTCAGTGTGCAAGCCCTGCAGATTTTTAAAAATTATATTTTAGTGTTTAAATGATTCTTTTTAAAAAATTAAATTATCATTAATATACAATCTTATGTTGGTTTAAATTTACAACACAGTGGTTCAACAGCTACCCATATTACTAAACCTTCACTCCCTCTAGTGTGGTCACTATCTGTCAACATAGTCAGATGTTACAGAATCACTAATTGTATTCTCTGTGCTACCAAACCCGTGATCAACTGTATATTGTGACTGTGAATTATTGTGTCCTTTAACCATCATCCCCCACCCCACCTTTGTAACCACTAGTCCCTTCTCCATGTCTGTGAGTCTACTGCTGTTTTGTTCTTTCTGTTTTGCATTGTTCTTTTATATTTTTAGTGTCATTAATATACAATTACATGAGAAACAGTGTGGTTACTAGCTTCCCCATTATCAGTTCCCCACCACATACCCCATGACCGTCACTGTCCATCAGTGTAGTAAGATGCTATAGAGTCACTACTTGTCTTCTCTGTTCTATACTGAATACCCCGGGCCCCCCACATGTTATGTGTACTAATTGTAATGCCTTTATTCTCCTTCTCCCTTCCTTCCCAACCAACCCCCATTTGCTTTCCCTTTGGTAACTTGTTAGTCCATTCTTGGGTTCTGTGAGTCTGCTGTTGTTTCGTTCCTTCAGTTTTTGCTTTGTTCTTACACTCCACAGATGAGTGAAATAATTTGGTACTTGTCTTTCTCCACCTGGCTTAGTTCCCTGAGCATAATACCCTCTAGCTCCATCAATGTTGTTAAAAATGGTAGGATTTGTTTTCTTTTTATGGCTGAATAATACTCCACTGTGTATAAGTACCATATCTTCTTTATCCATTCATCTACTGATGGACACTTAGGTTGCTTCCATTTCTTGGCTATGGTAAATAGTGCTGTGATAAACATAGGGGTGCATCTGTCTTTTTCAAACTGCACTGCTGCATTCTTAGGGTAAATTCCGAGGAGTAGAATTCCTGGGTCAAATGGTATTTCCATTTTTAGTTTTGTGAGGAACCTCCATATTGCTTTCCACAATGTTTGAACTAGTTTACATACCCACCAGCACTGTAGGAAGGTTCCCTTTCTCCACATCCTCACCAACATTTGTTGTTCCTTGTCTTTTGGATGTTGGCCATCCTAACTGGTGTGAGGTGATATTTCATTGTGGTTTTAATTTGCATTTCCCTGATAATTAGTGATGTGGAGCATCTTTTCATGTGCCTGTAGACCATCTGAATTTCTTCTTTGGAGAAGTGTCTGTTCATACCCTCCACCCATTTTTTAATATGGTTATTTGTTTTTTGGGTGTTGAGGCATGTGGGTTCTTTATATATTTTGGATGTTATCCCCTTGTTGGATATGTCATTTACAAATATATTTTTCCATACTGTAGGATGCCTTTTTGTTCTGCTGATAGTGTCCTCTGCTGTACAGAATGATGTAGTCCCATTTGTTCATTTTTTATTTTGTTTCCTGTTCCTGATGAGATGCGTTTAGGAAAAAGTTGCTCATTTTTATATTCAAGAGAGTTTTGCCTATGTTTTTTTCTCCATTTTATGGTTTTATGACTTACATTCAGGTGTTCGATGCATTTGGAGTTTACTTTTGTGTGTGGGGTTAGACAATAATCCAGTTTCATTCTCTTGCATGCAGCTGTCCAGTTTTGCCAACATCAGTTGTTGAAGAGGTTGTCATTTCCCCATTGCATGTCCATGGCTACTTTATCATGTACTAATTGACCATATGCTTGGGTTAATATCTGGGCTCTCTAGTCTGTTCTATTGGTATATGGGTCTCTTTTTGTGCTAGCACCAAATTATCTTGATTACTGGGGCTTTGTAGTACAGCTTGAAGTTTGAGAGCATAATCCCCCTGGCTTTAGTCTTACTTCTCCATATTGTTTTGGCTATTTGGGGTCTTTTCTGGATCTATATAAATTTTAGAATTATTTGCTCTAGTTCATTGAAGAATGCTGTTGGTATTTTGATAGGGATTGCACTGAATCTGTAGATTGCTTTAAGCAGGATGGCCATTTTTTAAAATATTAATTCTTCCTATTCATGAGCATTGGATGTATTTTCATTTATTGGTATCTTTTTTAAATTTCTCTCATAAGTGTCTTGCAGTTTTCAGAGTATTGGTCTTTTACTTTTTGATTAGGTTTATTCCTAGGTATTTCATTCTTTTTGATGCAATTGTGAATGGAATTGTTTTCTTGATTTGTCTTTCAGTCAGTTCATCGTTAGTATATAGGAATGCAACAGATTTCTGTGTATTAATTTTGTATCCTACAACTTTGCTAAATTCAGATATTTGGTCTAGTCAGTTTGGAGTGGATTTTTTGAGTTTTTATGTACAATATCATGTCATCTGCAAACTGGGACAGTTAAACTTCTTCTTTACCAATCTGGATGCCTTTTATTTCTTTGTGTTGTCTGATTGCCAAGACTAGGACCTCCAGAACTATGTTTAATAAAAGTAGGGAGAGTGGGCATCCTTGTCTTGTTCCCGATCTTGAAGGAAAAGCTTTCAGTTTCTCTCTGTTAAGTATAATGTTGGCTGTGTGTTTTTAATATATGGCTTTTTTTTTGTTTTTTTTTTTACTTGCCCTCTATTCCCAATTCATTGAGAGTTTTTACCATGAATCGATGTTGAATTTTGTCGAATGCTTTTTCAGCATCTATGGAGATGATCATGTGGTTTTTGTCCTTCTTTCTGTTGATGTGGTGGATGATGTTGATGGATTTTTGAATGTTGTAACATCCTTGCATCCCTGTAATAAATCTTACTTGATCATGATGGATGATCTTTTTGATGTATTTTTGAATTCAGTTTGCTAATATTTTGTTGAGTAATTTTGCATCTATGTTCATCAGGGATATTGGTCTGTAATTTTTTTCTTTTTTGATGTCTTTGCCTGGTTTTGTTATTTGAGTGATGCTGGCCTCATAGAATGAATTTGCAAGTATTCCCCTTTTTTCTACTATTTGAAAAATTTTAAGGAGGATGGTTATTAGGTCTTCACTAGATGTTTGATAAAATTCATCAGTGAAGCCATCTGGTCCAAGCGTGTTGCTCTTAGGTAGTTTTTTTATTACAGTTCAATTTTGTTGCTGGTAATTCATCTGTTCAGATTTACTGTTTCTTTCTTGGTCAGCCTCTGAAGGTTGTATTTTTCAAGAAAGTTGTCCATTTCTCCTAGGTTATCCAGTTTGTTAGCATATAATTTTTCAAAGTATTATCTAATAATTTTTGTATTTCTGTGGTGTCCATAGTGATATTTCCTTTCTCATTTCTGATTCTGTTTATGTGTGTAGACTCTCTTTTTTTCTTGGTAAGTCTGGCTAGGGGTTTATCTATTTTCTTTATTTTCTTGAAGAGCCAGCTCTAGCTTTCATTGATTCTTTCTATTGTTTTATTCTTCTAGATTTTATTTATTTATGCTCTAATAGTGTCCCTCCTTCTACTGAATTCAGACCTCATTTGTTCTTCTTTTTCTAGTTTCATGAATTATGAGTTTAGACTGCTTATATAGGATTGTTCTTCTTCCTTGAAGTAGGCCTATAATGCAATATAGTTTCTTCTTAGAACAGCCTTTGCTGCATCCCACAGATTTTGCAGTGTTGAATTATTGTTTTCTTTTGTCTCCATGTACTGCTTAATCTCTGCTTTGTTTGGTCATTGATTCATTGAATATTTAGGCCATGTTATTAAGCCCCCATGTGTTTGTGAGCTTTATTATTTTCTTTGTATAATTTATTTATAGTTTCTACCTTTGTGATCTGAGAAGTTGGTTGGTACAATTTCAATCTTTTTGAATTTACTGAGGCTGATTTTGTGGCCTCGTATGTAATCTATTCTTGAAAATGTTCCATGTGCACTTGAAAAGAATGTGTATTCCATTGCTTTTGGATGGAGTGCTTAGTAGATGTCCATTAGGTCCATCTATTCTAATACATTGCTCAGTGCCTCTCTCTCCATACTTATTCTTGTAGTAAGGAGAGAGTTGTGTAGTTGATCTGTCCTTTGGTGTGAGTGTTGTGTTGAAGTCTCCTAAAATGAATGTATCCAATTCTATTTCCCAGTTTAATTCTGTTAGTATTTGTTTCAAATAAGTAGGTGATCCTGTGTTGGGTGTATAGATATGTATAATAGTTATATCCTCATGTTGAACTGACCCCTTTATTATTATGTAATGTCCATCTTTGTCTCTTGTTACTTTCTTTGTTTTGAAGTTAACTTTTTGTGATAGAACTACCGCACCCTTGCTTTTTTCTCCCTATTATTTGCATGCAATATTTTTTTCTGTCCCTTTACTTTCAGTCTTTTTATTTCTTCAGGTTTGAAGTCAGTCTCTTTTAGGCAGCATATAGATGCGTCTTGATTTTTTATCCATTCATTGAGTCTATGTCTTTTGATGGTGCATTCAGACCATTTATATTTAGGGTGATTGTCGATAGGTATGTATTTATTGCCATTGAAGGCTTTAGATTCGTGGTTACCAAGGGTTCAAGGGTAATTCCATTACTATCTAACAGTCTAATTTAACTCACTTAGTATGCCATTACAAACACAAACTAAAGGTTATTTTTTTCCTCCTCCATTTTTTATATATTAGGTATCATATTCTGTGCTCCTTGTCTATCCCTTGATTGACTTTGTTGTAGTTGATTTGATTTTGCATCTGCTTAGTAATTAACTGTTTTACTTTCTTTGCTGTAGTTTTATTTCACCTGCTGACTGTTATTTAGCTTTAGGTATACTTCCATCTATAGCAGTCCCTCCAAAATGCACTCTAGAGGTGGTTTGTGGGAGGTAAATTATCTGAGCTTTTGCTAATCTGAAAATTGTTTAATTCCTCCTTTAAATTTAAATGATAATATTGCTGAGTAGAATATCCTTGATTTGAGGCCCTTCTGTTTCATTGCATTAAATGTGTCATGCCACTCCCTTCTGTCCTGTAATGTTTCTGCTGAGAAGTCTGATGATAGCCTGATGAGTTTTCCTTTGTATGTGATCTTATTTCTCTCTCTAGCTGCTTTTACAAGTTTGTCCTTATCCTTGATCTTTGCCATTTTTATTATTATATGCCTTGGTGTTGTCTTCCTTGGGTTCTTTGTGTTAGGGGATCTGTGTACCTCCATGGCCTGAGAGACTATCTCCTTCCCCAGATTGTGAAAGTTCTCAGCTATTACCTCCTCAAAGACACTTTCTATCACTGTTTGTCACTCCTTTTCTGGTACCCCTGTAATGTGAATATTGTTATGTTTGAATTGGTCACACATTTCTCTCAATATTCTTTCATTCTTAGAGATCCTTTTTCCTCTCTGTGCCTCTGCTTCTTTGTATTCCTCATCTCTATTTTCTATTCCATTTACCATCTCTTCTACTACTTCTAGTCTGCTTTAAAATACCTACATTTTGTGTTTCATTTCAGACATGGAATTTCTTAATGATTGAATCTGCATCCTGAATTCATCCCTAAGTTCTTGACTATTTTTCTGTACCTCCAAGAGTATCTTTATGATTTTTATTTTGAACTCTCTTTTAGGAGGATTGGTGAGTTCAGTTTCATTTAGCCCTTTTTCTGGTGTTTTTGAGATTTTTGTTTGAACCGGTTCCTTTGATGTTTCATATTTGTATGTGGTGCCCTTTAGTGCCTAGAAGCTCTAGTCTCTGGAGTTGTTCAGCCCCTGGAGTGATGTCAGTGTTTGCAGGATAGTGGCACTGTTGCTTGCAGAGAGGAAAGAGCTGTTTGCTGCTTCCCAACTGCAGTCATGCCTCCACTGTCTGAACCAGTGGGCCGAGAATGCAGGTGTAAGCCTCTGTGATTTGTGTCTGTAGCTGCTGCAGGAGGGTCCTCCCTCTGGTTGGCCTGGCAACATGGTAGGGACTGCCAGTTTGTGAGCCAGTGCTGCCAGTCCAGGAGGAAAGTGCAGCAGGCTGCATATCACAGTGGGGGCCTTGGTGCCGAGTAGCCAGCCAGGGTTATGGTGTGCCTGAAGCTCCTGAAAGTTCCCAACCTGCTGGTCAGAGTGCACCCAGACAACCTTGTCCACCTATGCCTTCTCCTATGCAGCAGCTCCGTGCAAGTCCCACCCCTTCAGCAGCCCTCTCACTGCTAGGAAGCCTCTCAAACCCCCACATTTCCTTTGTCCTAGAGCACTTATACTTGGATCCCTGTCCTCCACAAATGGCTGGAATCTCAGTCTCTCCAAGTATTTTGCCTGTCTTAGCTTTCCAACCCACCTAATCTCCACAGCACCATGCAAGGTAGGTTTGTGCTCCCAAAGCAGATCTCCAGGGCTGGATGTTCAGCAGTCCTAGGCTTCCACCCCACTCCCTGCTCTGTTTCTCTTCCTCCTGATGGTGAGCAAGGGTGGGGGAATGTCTTGGTTCCTCCCAGATGAAAGCTTTGGTATTTTACCCTGTTTCATGGGGTCTGCTGTGTTCTCCAGGTCTATGCAGTCTGGCACAGCCTTCTTTCCTGTTGCTCTTTTTGGATTAGTTCTACTAACTATACTTTCATATTATATATGGTTTTGAGAGGAGCTCTGTCTCACCTCTCATGCTGCCATCTTGAATCCCTTTGTTGAGGATTTTTGAATTTATGTTCATCAGAAATATTGATGTATAATTTTATTTTATTTTATTGTAGTGTCTTTGGTTTTGGTATTAGAGTGAAGCTGGCCCATAGAACGAGTTTGGAAGTATTCCCTACTTGTCTATTTTTGGAATACTTTAAAAAGGATGGATATTATGTCTTCTTTAAATGTTTGGTAGACTTCAGTTCTGAACCCATCTGGTCCTGTATTTTTGTTTGGTTGGAGTTTTTCAATTATGGATTCAATTTAATTGCTGGCAATTGTTCTGTTCAGATTTTCTGTTTCTACCTGGGTCAGTCTTGAAAGGTGGTATTTTCCTAGGAATCTGTCCATTTCTTCAAGATTGTCCAATTTATTGGTATACAATTTTTCATAGTGTTCTCTAATAATTATTTGTATTTCTGTGGTATCTGTTTTGACTATTCCTTCTTCATTTCTCATTTTGTTTATTTGTGTACACTCTCTTTTTTTCTTGATATGTTTGGCTAAGGGATTGTCTATTTTGTTTACATTCTTGAAGAACCAGATCTTGGTTTTACTGTTTCTCTATTGTTTTATTCGTTATTTTATTTATTTCTGCTCTGATCTTTATTATGTCCCTCCTTCTACTAACTTTGGGCTTCGTTTGTTGTTTTATACATAGTTTCTTTAATTGTGAGTTTGGACTGTTTATTTGGGACTGTTCTTGTTTCTTTGGGTAAGCCTGTATTGCTCTATATTTTCCTCTTAGAACTGCCTTTCCAGTCTGCCACTCTGTGTCTTTTTATTAGTGCATTCAGTCCATTTGTATTTAAGGTAATTATTGATAGGCATGTACTTATTGCCATTTTATTGTTTTCTGGGTTTTTTTTTTGTAATTCCTCTGTTTCTTTCTCCTTCTCTTACATTCTTATATTGTTATTTGATGCTTACTTTAGTGTTGTGATTAGTTTTCTCTTTTTCAATTTTTTTGTGTATTATGGGCTTTAGGTTTATTGTTACCATAAGATTCAAGGATACCTTCCTGACTATGCAACAGTTTATACTAAGTTGATGATTGTTCTATTTCAAACACAATATAAAAGTACTTCTCTTCTTCTTCCTCCACATTTTATGTATTAGATGTCATAATCTGCATTTTTACTGTATCCATTCTTTGATTTTATGGATAGTTTGTTTTATTACTTTTGTTTTGTTTTTCTTTCATGCTTGCTTGGTAAGTAATTGGTCTAATACCTTTACTGTGGGTGTGTTTTCATTGATGAAAACTATGTAGCCTTAGGTACCTTTCCACCTACAGCAGTACCTTTAACATATTCTGTAATGCTAGTTTAGTGATTATAAATTCTTTGAGCCTTCAATTATTTGGGAATTGTTTAATTCATGCTTCAAATTTGAATGAGAATCTTGTTAGGAGAGAATTCTTAGTTGAAATTCCTTCTGTTTCTGTGTATTAAATATTCCATGCCATTCCTTTCTGGCCTGTAAAGTTTCTGCTGAGAAGTCTGCAGAGCTTGTTAGGGATTCCCTTATAAGTAAACTTTTTTCTCAATCTTGCTCTTTTTAATAATTTCTCATCCATAATCTTTGTCATTTAAATTATTACATGTCTTGCTGTTGTCTTCTCGGGGTTTCTTTTGTTAAGGGCTCTCTGTATTTGCATGTATTTCAGGTCCATTTCCTTCCCCACTTTGGGAAAGTTTTCAATCCCTTTGAGGTTTTCTATCCCTTTGTCTCTTCTTCTTTTACCCCTATTATGTGAATATTGTTTCATTTGCATTGATCACACAGCTTCCTTACCACTCTTTCATTCCTAGAGATACTTTATTTCCCTGCCCCTTAGTCACTGTGTTCTTCTCTAATTTCCATCACACTGATTGTCTCCTTTACTTGCAGCAATTATTTACTCCCTTCATTGTGTATTTCCTTTTAATTACTGTATTCTTCAGCTCTGAGTGACTCTTTATCAGCTCTTGTATCTTTTTGTTGAAGTCCTTCCTGAGATGATCAATATTTTTTGCCAACCAGAGCTGTAAACTTATTTATAACTTTACTTGATGCTTACCAAAAATATTGGTGATATCCATTTCATTTGTTATCTTTCTGGTATTTCGTACTGTAGTTTTCTTTAGAAAGCATTCCTGTGCTTCCTCATTTTGTCAGGGTTTCTGTATTTCTTCCTTTGTATTAGATGGATCTGCTATGCTTCCTGGTCTTGAGAGTAAGGGATTTATGGAGAAAGTGTCCTCTAGTGCCCAGAAGCTCAAGACTAATATATTTCCAATGCCTTATTCTTCTTTGTGGTGGAAACCCAGTTGCTGTTGGTGGGCAATGGGCAGGGCCACCTTTCTGTCTGTGTGCTAGCAGTGGTTTATATCAGTCTGCTGTAGCTGGCAATTTTCCTCAACTGACCCTTGGTGATCAGAGAAATGGCTTTTTCTGGCATCATTGTGAGTGGGGGTGCTCTCTGCCTACCTTTCAGTGAATGTCTGCATGGTTAATGGGGTGTGGGGGGAAGTTGTGCAGCTCTGAGACAGAGCAGGGTGTGTAGAGTTGCATGGTGGCAGGTAACACTGGCAGGAAGTCATGCTGGCACCCTCTGATGCCAATGAGGCACACAGCACTAGGCTTAGGCACCTGTGGGGAGGAAGGAGCTCTTGGAGCTGGCTCCTGCAGGCATATCCAAAGTTGGGCTGAGAGAGGGCTGAGAAAGCTGGGAGAACCTCCCTATGCCTGCCAGGCATCAACGTCTAATATTGCTGGGCTGAGCAGGCTAGTGTGCTGTTGGAGGTACACAGGGAAGTGCCTTTGGGCTGAGATACCAGCAAGGGGGATGGAGTTTCTGGGGCTCTCAAGAGTGCCTGACCTATTGGGCCAAGGAAGGGCTGGAGAGATATATCTATCTAGCTTTATTCTTGCAGAGAAAGCTGCATCCAACCTTCACTCCTCCCACTGCTGGCAAATTTTATAACTGCCACCTCTGTTTTGGATCCTAGTCAGACCAGTAGAGTGTGCCTGACCTCCCTAAGCAGCTGTAGTCTCAGCCTCTCAGAGTGTTCCAACTATCTCTGGTGTCCAACCCCACTAATCACCAGAATCCAAAGGAATGTAGACTCGTTCCCCAGAGGAGATATCCAGAGTCAGGTGTTCAGAGTTCCTGAGGGCCCATATCCTCCCTGCTCCATTCCTCTTCCCCTTTCCTGTGGGTTGAAATAGGAGAAGGGCTTGGATCCCACCTGATCATCACTCTGCCACTTTACCTTTTTCTGTGTTATCTACTCTTCTTCACCAGGTATAGGTGGTCTGTTCTGCTGTCTTCAGGTCATTTCCAGGTTTAGTTGTACTTGGTGTATTGTTTCCTTCTTTGGGAGGAGATTTCCCGATTGCCTTCCTACTACACCATCATTTCCCCCCTCTCCTTGATGTTTAATTTTATTAAATTAATAAAGGACAATCAATTTGACTGGATCTTTGGTTAAACATTCTGGGTGTGTCTGTAATTTTGTTTTTGGACAAGATTTGCACTTAAGTTAGTAGACTGAGTAAAGCAGATTGTCATCCCAATGTGGGTGGTCCTCATCCAATTAGTTGAAGGCATGAATAGAACAAAAATTATGACTTCAGCATCAGTAAGAGTCTATTCTTTCTGCCTGACTCTTTGATCTGGGACATCAGTTTTTCCATGCTTTTGTACTCAAATTAAACATTAGCATTTTGGGTCTCAAATTTGTCATCTTTCAAACCAGAATTTATACCATTGACTTTTCTAGTGTTCAGGCCTTCAGATTAGGACTGGAACTATACCATAGGCTCTTCTGGTTCTCTAGTTGGCTGACTGCAGATATTGGAATCTTAGTTTTTCTATTTGTGTGGTCCAATTCCTTTATATACATTTCATTGTTTCTACCTCTGTAGAGTAGTAGGGAAAAAATTACTGACTAATGGAAAAATGACATTTTTGTGTGTGTCAGATTGTTATATAGAAACATCTTCTTCCATGCTCCTATCAATATATCATGAAGAATCAAAGAAAGAAAAGGTATCATTGGAATATTTACATCATCTTCTTAATACTTATTTGAAAATATTATCCAGTAAAAGAAACAATCTTTTCTATTATTGAAATGCTCCTTTGTCAACTCCATCCATAATGTAATAGAGTTGCAAATGATAGTCAATTGTTCACCTTCCATATTGCCCAGACCATCCTGAATATATCTCCCTATGTACCAGATCATCAACCATTATCTATTTATTTCACTGATTGATCCATAGGGCTATTCATTGTTTCGAACATGGTTAGAATCTTGACCTATGCTTTATATATCGAAAAACTAAGAGGTTCTCTCTTCACTTTCTGGTCTCTGAAATCATTGATGGAGGCATAAAGGAAGCCAAGAGCAAATTGAAGTTGCGCCTTACCTTACCCACTCAAAACAACCTATACCTAAATTCTATAAATTACATGTGATATATCAGAGTTCTTTAATTAATTATTTTATTTTATTTATAATCTACCTATTTTTTGTTGCTTATTATCCCAGTATTCCTTATGAATATGTCACATCTGATAAATTTGGAGCAAACTGACATCTTTATAGCAGATGTCACAAATTGTTCTCTCTAGGGCAAATCTAATCTATAGCGGTGCTGTGCTAGCAAGCCAACTCTCTAGAAAATAAACAATAAGAAGGATAAGGAAAATATTTGTAGCATTTCCTTATTACTGTGGTGTAAATTCTCCCATTGGACATTGACATGTCCAATGTCAAAGTACAAACTGATATCACTGGGGTACTGCTGAAAAAAAAATGTGCACAATTAGCTCTCATGAGCAGATATAAACTGCTTCTACTGTTTCAGAGATATATTTGGGAGGATAAGGAAATGCTTTCATCCAGACCGTGTTGGTCTGCAGGGTCATCAATATATGTATTCATTGCTATTGCTTAAAAATCAAATTTAAAAATTACTTTAAGTATTAGCCTTTAAAATTCTCTCAAAATCACAAGATTTTGAATTCATTCACAAGTACAAAAACTTTGCTGGAACTACCTCTTCTCGCATTGTCTCACTGATCCTTATTATGCCCATAATAATAAGACGGTCAGTTGCCATTTATATTTTCATATGCAACCCATATTTAAACCATTTCTTTGGACTTTGAAAGCATTTGAGTTTAATATCTCTGCCTTATACTTATTGGATGCATTAACATTTTCCAACAACAGGGTAAAGCTTTACAATTTTTGATGATTTTTCTAATATCGCTATTTATTAGTGGCTGAAAAATAACTGTAGTATCTATTAAAGTTCATTTTTAGTTTTGTTTTTTTAGGGAGCAATTCTTACAAAATATACAATAAAGTCATTAGAGTATATAAGTTAAAATATCAGACTGATCTGATGGTCCAAAACAAAGAATTTTAGACAGTACAACAGAAGTCTCAGGTACATATACAACACAATATTGCATCATCGTTTGGTTCCATTGCTTTGCTTGCTTTGTTTAACTGAAATTAGTGGTGTTCTGGTATTTCAATTGCTATTAGCTGTCTTAGAATATGTACTGGAATCAATTAGTTCTGAATGTTCTAATTTTCTTCAGTGTGGACAGAGCTTATCTGTTTATTAGTTGATAGGCCTAGTTACAAGTGAGTAAATTGTTACATATTGGTTAATAATAATTGAATAATTGGTGAACTACAATATAATTATTTTTCTCTGCTAAATACAGTAACATAATATTCTGAATTTATTTCTTTGTTCAAGTACTAAATGATTTGAAAAGGCTTGGGATTCCAATCTTAGAGTATATAATCTTAAACAAATAAATGATCTTAGAGGATTCTGTTTGGGATTTCAAACATATTGAGAATATTCTGATCCTGTTTCTTATATGCAAAGCATAAAATGAAGATATAGGATAGTGTTTTGTGCAATAATGATATCAGGAAATCTGACTAGTCACATTACCTAACAATTCCTGGTTAAGTTTTGGACAAGTAACTTATACTATGTGCCTTAGTTCCTTCATTAGCAAGAAGAATAATATAATGGCACCCAATGTATTGACTTCATGTGAGGGTTATAGGACACATTATTTACAAATTTTGTACATAGAACTTGGCTAATAATAAAAAGTTTATAGTATTATCTATTGTAGGTGGAAACTATTATAACAATTTGTTAAGAGATCAGCATATAATTGCTGAACCACTTCTGTAGCAGCCACTTTTCTACTTTTTTGTAGGAGGCTTCTTAATATTCTTACCATTCTAATATTCTTCCTTATTCCTTAATATTAATATTCTTAATATTCCTTAACATTCTTAAATTTCTATGCAGTGGTTCTCCAGCATAACTGTACATACGAATCACCAGGGGAACTTAAATATATTCCCCAGACCACTACTTGAGAGATTCTGATTCAATTTGTATGGGTATGAGGCAAGAACTTCAGATTTCATTTAATTCCCCAGGTAATTATAACATGTAGCCAAGGTTGTGAACCACTCTTATGAAGGAATCAGAAGCTCCATATGTTAAGGACCATCTGCTAATGTAAATTACTGACCGTGAAAATTCAAATGCATTTTGTTGAATGAAATGTACAATCTCATCTGCATTCTATTTTTTGTATAATTAATCTACAATTACATGAGCTACAGTATGTTTACTAGACTCCCCCCACCGTCAAGTCCCCCACACATACCCAATTAGTCACTGTCCATCAGCATAGTAAGATGTTATAAAATCACTACTTGTCTTCTCTGTGTTGTACAGACCTTCCCCTGCACCCCTCTATGTTATGTCCTCTAATAGTAATGCCCCTTTTTTTCCCTTTATCCCTCCCTTCCCACCCATCCTTCCTGGTCCAATTCCCTTTGGTAACTCTTAGTCCATTCTTGAGTTCTGTGAGTCTACTGCTGTTTTGTTCCTTCAGTGTTGCTTTGTTGTTATGCTCCACAGATGAGTGAAATCATTTGGTAATTGCCTTTCTCCACCTGGCTTATTTCACCAAGCATAATATCCTCCAGCTCCATCCAAGTTGTTGCAAATGGTAGGGTTTGTGTTCTCCTTATTGCTGAATAATATTCCATTGTGTATATGTATCACATCTTCTTTATCCATTCATTTACTGATGGACACTTAGGTTGCTTCCATTTCTTGGCTATTGTAAATAGTGCTGCGATAAACATAAGGGTGCATATGTCTTTTTCAAAATGGGCTGCTGCATTCATAGGGTAAATTCCTAGGAGTGGAATTTCTGGGTCAAATGGTATTTCTATTTTGAGATTTTTGAAGGAGCTCCATAATGCTTTCCACAAAGCTTGAACTAATGCACATTCCCAGCAGCAGTGTAGGAGGGGTTCCCCTTTCTCCACATCCTCTCCAACATTTGTTGTTGTTTCTCTTTTGGATGGTGGCAGTCCTTACTGGTGTGATGTGATATCTCATTGAGGTTTTAATTTTCATTTCTCTGATGATTAGTGATGTGGAGCATCTTTTCATGTGTCTGTTGGCCATCTGAATTTCTTTGGAGAAGTGTCTGTTCAGATGCTGTGCCATTTTTTAATTGGATTATTTGCTTTTGTTTGCTGAGGTGTGTGAGATCTTTAATTATTTTGGATGTCAACCCTTTATTTGATATGTCATTTACGAACATATTTTCCCATACTGTAAGATACCTTTTTCTTCTGTTGATGGTGTCCTTTTCTTTGCAGAAGCTTTTCAGCTGGATATAGTCCCACTTGTCCATTTTTGCTTTTGTTCCCCTTACATAAGGAGATATGTTCATGAAGAAGTTGTTCATGTTTATGTACAAGAGATATTTTCTAATGTTTTTTTATAAGAGTTTTATGGTTTCATGACTTACATTCAGGTCTTTGATCTATTCTGAATTTATTTTTGTGTATGACATTAGACAGTGATCCAGGTTCATTTTCTTACATGTAGCTGTCCAGTTTTGCCAACACCCGCTGTTGAAGCGGCTGTCATTTGCCCATTGTATATCCATGGCACCTTTTTCATACATTAATTGACCATATATGTTTGGGTTAACATCTGGACTCCCTATTCTGTTCCACTGATCCGTGGGTCTATTCTTGTGCCAGTACAAAATTGACTTGATTACTGCGGCTTTGTAGTAGAGCTTAAAGTTGGGAAGCAAGATCCCCCCTGTTTTATTCTTGCTTCTTAGGATTGCTTTGGCTCTTTGCAGTCTTTTGTGTTTCCATATGAATTTATTTTTGGTACCATTAATCTACAATTACAGAAAGAGCATTATGTTTACTAGGTTCTCCCTTCACCAAGTACCCCCCACATATCCCTTCACAGTCACTGTCTATCGCATAGTAAGATGCTGTAAAATCACTACTTGCCTTCTCTGTGTTGCACAGCCCTCCCCATGCCCCCCATGCACTCTACATGCTAATTGTAATGCCCTCTTTCTTTTTCCCCACCCCTATCCTTCCCTTCCCACCCATCATCCCCAGTCCCTTTCCCTTTGGTAACTATTAGTCCATTCTTGGGTTCTGTGATTCTGCTGCTGTTTTGTTCCTTCAGTTTTCCTTTGTTCTTATACTCCACATATGAGTGAAATCATTTGGTACTCATCTTTCTCTGCCTGGCTTATTTCACTGAGCATAATACCCTCTAGCTCTATCCATGTTGTTGCAAATGGTAGGATTTGTTTTCTTCTTATGGCTGAATAATATTCCACTGTGTATATGTACCACATCTTCTTTATCCATTCATCTACTGATGGACACTTAGGTTACTTCCATTTCTTGGCTATTGTAAATAGTGCTGCAATAAACATAGGGGTGCATCTGTCTTTTTCAAACTGGGCTGCTGTATTCTTAAGGCAAATTCCTACAAGTGGAATTCCTGGGTCAATTGGTATTTCTATTTTGAGCTTTTTGAGGAACCTCCATATTGCTTTCCACAATGGTTGAACTAGCTTACATTCCCACCAGCAGTGTAGGAGGGTTCCCCTTTGTCCACACCCTCACCAACATTTGTTGTCTGTCTTTTCGATGATGGCAATCCTTACTGGTGTGAGGTTATATCTCTTGTGGTTTTAATTTGCATTTCTCTGATGATTAGTTATGTGGAACATCTTTTCATGTGCCTGTTGGCCATCTGAATTTCTTCTTTGGAGAACTGTCTGTTCAGCTCCTCTGACCATTTTTTTATTAGATTATTTGTTTTGTGCTTGTTGAGGTGTGTGAGCTCTTTATATATTTTGGATGCTGGGAAGAGATTCTGTGTGGTTGCTGTGGGTCGAGCTGCTCTCCGGCTACTCTGCGATTGTGGTGGTTCAGTTGGTTTGTTTGCAGCACTGGCCTGGGGGAATGAATGGCAGGCTGCTTATTGCTGTGAGAGGCTTTGGGGCTGGGTTACCCCCCAGATGGGTGGGGCACCTTAGTTTCCTTAGGATTCTCAGCTTGCTGGGATGAGTGTGCTCGGACAATTTTGTCCAGCTGTTATGCCCATGTCCCTTTAAGATTTTAAACATCACCCGCTTTTCTTTTGCCCTATGGGATCTGGCTGTGGGGACCTGCTCACAGTTTACATCTCGGATTTTACTTTTCCATTTCTCTAATATCCAACATACCATGCAATGTGTGTCTGCCCTCCCAGTGTGGATTACTAGGGCTGTTTATTTAGCAGTACTGTGCTTCTCTTTCCTGCCCACTCTCTTTTCCTCCCACTGATGTGCTGGGGTGGGGGGAGTGCTTGGGTCCCACCAGGCCATGACTTTGTATCTTACCGTTTTTGATAGATGCTGAGTTCTTGCAGATGTAGATGTATCCTGGCTGTTGTACTGTATCTTCTGTTCTCTCTTTTAGGCATTGTTGTATTGTTGTATTTTCAAAAATATGTATGGTTTTGGGAGGAGTCTTCTGCTGCTCTACTCACTCCACCACCTTTACCCTCTCTCTCAACTGCATTCTTATGTAATTATTAGAGTGGACATTTCACAATCACAGATTTAGCATTGCAATTTCATATGTGTGCTTTCAATTCTGCAAGCTCCGTGACTGGCATTAATTTGTCCTGATATCAGGCATTAAGTCAACAGACTGGAAGGGGGCGTCTTCAGTCATAAATGAGACTCTGCTTGAGCCTAGCAAAAAATACAATATATCTGTGACAATAGGATATATTTTTCTCAACTTTTGTTCCTGTAACACTTAGGAGGGTAGATACATACATACATGCATGAATATGTATAGTAGATGTTCCATGTACTGCCCTACATTAGGTCACTCTATCTCTTAGGTCTAAATGAGGTCACTCAAACATTATTCTAATCACAATGGAAAGCCTAATGCCCTATCTAGGATTTCTGTGAATTCCTACTGCTCTTACACTCTTAGGGTCACTCTAGCTCTGACCAATTGACTAAAAATCTTAACCCCCAGCTCACATCCTGGGGACATAGCCATTTCTCTGCCCTGATTCTGACAGAAACATGAAAATTATTCCTTCAGTTTTGAAATAGATACCTTATATTTGAATCAGTGAAAGATAATTTAAATGCTTTTCCTAAAAACAAATAACAGTATCTTTCTAAAGATCAATAAAATATTTCCAGGGAGGCAGGAGACCTGATAGCAGGTACAGCTGGAAAGCCTCTCAGTCGTGCAGCCCTGGACTGGGACCCAGGTCTGAGTTAGGGCCCCAAGCTGCCTTTCACCCATGGACACAGCAGGATCTGGCCACCAGGCCGGCTCCCACCCCTGCTCTGCCCCTGGAGCCAGAACTCCACCCACCACCACCATCACCATTTGTGGCTCCTGCAGCCAGCACTGGGGATGTGCATGACCAAGCCTGGGACCTGCAGCTGCCACTGCTCCAGTGAACAGAACTATTCCTAAAAGAGTGACTGGAAGATATAGTACACTAGCCAGGCTACATCAGCAGGACTCCAGTATCTCACAGAAAAGGGCACACATTATATGGTGCACTGGATATTGGATAAAAGCAAGTTCTGATATTGAGACTACAAACAGGTTTCCACAGCTGGCTGCCCTGGGACAAAAGAAATGTAGGCATGTTAAAAGTCTTAAAGGGACAAAGGTTTAACAGGTGGACAAAATTGTCCTGGCACACTCAACCCAGCAGGATAGGAACTTTAAGGAACTTCAGGCACCCTGAACCCCTGGGCAGCAACGCAGATCTGAAGTCCCTTGCAGCAATAAGCAGCATGCTGTTCCTTCCCCATCACTGGCAATGCAAGCAAACTGGCTGACCCACCATTGCTGCAGAAGAGCTGGGGTGCAGCCATGCCTATAGGAACCACACAGCTTAACTGAATGGCTTCTCCCTGCACGTGGCTAACCAGCCCAGACCCAGAGGCTGCTCTCTGCACATGGTTGACTGGCACAGACAGAGGAGATGGTGCAGAGTCCAGGAGGCACAAAGGGACTTTGTTCCCATGACAGAGCATGCACAGCTTGCCTGCAGCTCCCACCAGTGCCCTAGGCCATCTGGAGAGCTTACCCCCCATGGCAACTCAGGGGATAAACCCAGAGGCTGCTTCCTGTGCTCGGTGGACTAGTGCAGATCATGGAGACAGGTGCAGAGTCTGGAAGTAATGAAGGGCTCGGCTCTCACAGCATAACATGTGCAGCTTGCCTGCAACCCCTGTCAGTACCTAGGTTATTCCAAAAACCACCTAGCCCATGGCAGTTTAGGGGATTAACCCAGAGGCTGCTCCCTGCACATGGTTGACTGGCACAGACAGTGGAGACAGACAAGGTGACTAGCAAGCAAGAAGGGAGTTTTTTTCTCCCTTCTGATACACGTGCCACTTGCCTGTGACCACACCCAATGCCATGAAAAGGGGGAAGAAACTTGTTCAGTCCAAAATCCCTCAAACAGCAGAGAGAGGCCTTGGTGAGATGGAAATCACCAATATTCCTGAAAAAGAATTCAAAATAAAAGTCATAAGCATGCTGATGGAGCTCCAGCAAAATATGCAAAAGCTAAGGGATGAATTCAGAAGGGAGATAACAGAAATGAAACAAACAAAGGAAGGATTTAAGAGCAGACTGGATAAGGTGGAAGAGACTGTTAATGGAACAGAAACAGAGAACAAGAATACAGAGAAGCTGAGGCAGAGAGAGATAAAAGGATCTCCAGCAATGAAAAAATATTGAGAACTGTGTGACCAATACAAATGGAACAATATTGGCATTATAGGGTTACCAGAAGAAGAGAAAGAAAAAGAGGAAGAAAGTGTCTTTGAAGAAATGATTGCTGAAAACTTCCCCAATCTGGGGAAGAAAATAGTCCTTCAGACCATGGAAGTCCACAGATCTACAAATACAATGGACCCAAGGAGGACAGCAACAAGACATATAATAATTAAAATGGTAAAGATCAAAGACAGAGTATTAAAAGCAGCCAGAGAGAGAAAAAAGACCACCTACAAAGGAAAACCCATCAGGCTTTCATCAGACTTCTCAGCAGAACACTTATAGGCCAGAAGGGAATGGCATGATTAATTCAATGCAGTGAAACAGTAGTGCCTCAAACCAAGAATACAGTTTCCAGCAAGACTATCATTTAAATTTGAAGGAGAGATTAAACAATTCCCAATAAGGAAAAGTTGAGGGAATTTACCTCCCACAAACCATCTCTACAATGTATTTTAAAGGGATTGTTCTAAATGGAAGCATGCCAAAGGCTAAATAGTTTTCACCAGAGAAAATAAAACCACAGCAAAGAACATAGACCAACAAATAGTAATAGTAACTAAAGGCAAAATAAAATCAGCTATCCACAAAATCAGTCTACAGAGACACAAAAAGTACAGAATGAAACACTTAACATGTGAAGAGTGGAGGAGGAAGAAAAAGAAGGGAGAGAAATAAAGAATCATCAGACTGTGTTTATAATAGCATAGTAAGTGAGTTATGTTAGATAGCAAAGAAGCTGCCCTTGAACCTTTGGTAGCCAAGAATCCAAAGCCTGCAATGGCAATAAATACATATTGATCAATAATCATCATATATGTAAACAGAAAGAATGAACCAATCAAAAGGCATAGAGTAATAGAATGGATATAAAAGCAAGACCCATCTATATTCTGCCTACAGGAGATGCACTTCAAACTCAAAGACATACACAGACTAAAAGTCAAGGGATGGAAAAAGATATTTCATTCAAACAATAGGGAGAAAAAAGGTTTTGCAGTACTTGTATTAGACAAAATAGAATTCAAAAAAAAGAATGTAGCAAGAGACAAAGAAGGACATTATATAATGATAAAGGGGTCAGTCCAACAGGAGGATATAATGATTATAATTATGTATACACCCAACACAGTGGCACCAACGTATGTGAAACAAATACTAACAGAATTAAAGGGGGAAATAGAATGCAATGCATTCATTTTAGGAGACTTCAACACACCACTCATTTCAAAGGACAGAACAACCAGACATAAAATAAATAAGGACACAGAGGCACTGAATAACATACTAGATTAGATGAACCTAACAGACATCTATACAACTCTTTACCCAAAAGTAGCAGGATATATACTCTTTTCAAGTGCACATGGAACATTTTCCAGCATAGACCACATACTAGGCCACAAAAAGAGCCTCAGTAAATTAAAAATGATTGAAATTCTACCAACCAACTTCTCAGACCACAAAGGTATGAAACTAGAAATAAATTGTACAAAGAAAACAAAAAGGCTCACAAGTACATGGAGGCTTAACAACATGCTCTTAAATAATCAATGGATCAATGACCAAATTAAAGCAGAGATCATGCAATATATGGAGAAAATGACAACAACAGCAAAATACCCCAACTTCTGTGGGATGCAGTGAAGGTAGTTCTAAGAGGAAAGTATATAGCAATCCAGGCCCATTTAAAGAAGGAAGAACAATCCCAAATGAATAGTCTAAATTCACAGTTATGTAAACTGGAAAAAGTACAAGAAATGAGGTCCAAAGTCAGCAGAAGGAGAGACATAATAAAGATCAGAGAAGAAATAAATAAAACTGAGAAAAATAAAACAATAGAAAGAATTCATGAAATCAGTAGCTGATTCGTTGAGAAAATAAACAAAATAGATAAACTCCTATTCAGTCATATTAAGAAAACAAGAGAATTTGCACACATAAACAGAACCAGAAATGAGAAAGGAAAAATCAGGATGGACACCACAGAGATACAAAGAATTATTAGAGAACACTATGAAAATCTGTATACTAACAAACTGGACAACCTGGAACAAATGGACAACTTTCTAGAAAAATATAACTTTCCAAGACTGACCCAGGACAAAACAGAAAGTCTAAACACACCAAAATGCAGCAATGAAGTTGAATTGGTAGTCAAAAAAATACCCAAGAACAAAACCCGAGGCCAGATATATTCACTGCTGAATTTTATCAGAAATTTACAGATGACATAATATCAATTATCCTTAAAGTTTTCCAAAAAATAGAAGGAGGGAATACTTCCTAACTCATTCTATGAGGCCAGCATCAATATAATACCAAAACCAGGCAAAGACACCACAAATAAAGAAAACTACAGACCTATATCCCTGATGAAGATGGATACAAAAATACTCAAGAAAATGTTAGCAAACTGATTTATTTCAAAATACTTCAAAAAGATCATCCATCATGATTAAGTGGGATTCATCTCAGGGATGCAAGGATGGTACAACATTAAAAAATCCATCAACATCATCCACCACATCAACAAAAAGGACAAAAACCACGTGATCATCTCCACTGATGCTGAAAAAGCATTTGACAAAATTCAACATTCATTCATGATAAAAACTCTCAACTACATGTGTATAGAGGGCAAGTACCTGAACATAATAAAGACCATATATGATAAACCCACAGCCAACATCTTACTTAACAGTGAGAAGCTGAAATCTTTTCCTCTATGATCGGGAACAGGAGAAGGATGCCCACTCTTCCACTTTTATTAAACATAGTACTGGAGGTCCTACCCATGGCAATCAGACAAGACAAAGAAATAAAAGGCATCCAGATTGGTACAGAAGAAGTCAAACTGGCACTGTTTGCTGATGACACAGTATTGTAAATAAAAACTCTAAAGACTCCACTCCAAAACTTCTAGAACTAATATCTGAATTCAGCAAAGTTGCAGGATACAAAATTAATACAGAAAACTCTGTTGCATTCCTGTATTATAATGATGAACCAGCAGAAAGCAAAATCAGTAAAACAATTCGATACACAATTGTATCAAAAATAATAAAATACCTAGGAAGAAACCTAACCAAGGAAATGAAAGCCCTGTACCCTGAAAACTACAATACACTCCTAAGAGAAATTAAAGAGGACACTAATAAATGGAAATTCATCCCATGCTCTTGGCTAGGAAGAATTAATATTGTCAAAATGGCCATCCTGCTTAAAGCAGTCTACAGATTCAATGGAATCCCTATCAAAATACCAACAACATTCTTCAAAGAACTGGAACAAATAGTTCTAAAATTCATACGAACCACAAAAGACCGTAAATAGCCAAAGCAATCTTGAGAAGGAAGAATAAAGCAGGGGGGATCTCACTTGCCAACTTCAAGCTCTACTGCAAAGCCACTGTAATCAAGACAATTTGGTATTGGCACAAGAACAGACCCATAGACCAGTGGAACAGAATAGAGAGTCCAGATATTAACCCAAGCATATATGGTCAATTAAAATATGATAAAGGAGCCATAGATATACAATGGGGAAATGACGTCCTCTTCAACAGCTGGTGTTGGCAAAACTGGACAGCTTCATGTAAGAGAATGAAACTGGATCACTGTCTAACCCCATACACAAAACTAAACTCGAAATGGATCAAAGACCAGAATGTAAGTTATGAAACCATAAAATTCTTAGGAGAAATCATAGACAAAACTCCTTTAAATATAAACATGAACAACTTCTTCATTAACTTATCTCTACATGTAAGGGAAATAAAAGCAAAGTGAACAAGTGGGACTATATCAAAGTAAAAAGCTTCTGTACAGAAAAGGACACCAAAAAAAAAAAAAGAAAAAGAAAGAAAGAAAAAGAAAGAAAAGGACACCTTCAACAGAACAAAAAGGCATCCAACAGTGTGGGAGAATATACTCATAAATGACATATCTGATAATGGTTGACATCCAAAATATACAAAGAGTTTATGCATCTCAACAAACAAAAAGCAAATTATCCAATTAAAAAGTGGGCAGAGGATCTGAACAGACACTTCTCCAAAGAGGAAATTCAGACGACCAACAGGCACATGAAAAGATGCTCCACATCTCTAATCATCAGAGAAATGCAAATTAAAACCACAATGAGATATCACCTCACACCAGTTAGGATGGACAACATCCAAAAGGCAAACACCAAATATTGGCGAGGATGTGGATAAAGGGTAACCCTCTTACACTGCTAGTGGGAATGTAAATTAGTTCAACCTTTGTGGAAAGCAATGTGAAGGTTCCTCAAAAAACTAAAACTAGAAATACCATTTGACCCAGGAATTACACACCTAGGAATTTACCCTAAGAATGCAGGAGCCCAGTTTGAAAAGGACACATGCACCCCTTTGTTTATCGCAACACTATTTACAATAGCAAGATATGGAAGCAACCTAAGTGCTCATCAGTAGATGAATGGATAAAGAAGATGTGGTACATATACACAATGGAATATTATTCAGCCATAAGAAGAAAACAAATCCTACCATTTGCAACAGCATGTATGGAGCTAGAGGGTATTATGCTCAGTGAAATAAGCCAGGTGGAGAAAGACAAGTATCAAATGATTTCACTCATCTGTGGAGTATAAGAACAGAGCAAAAACTGAAGGAACAAAACAGCAGCAGACTCCCAGAACCCAGGAATGGACTAACAGTTTCCAAAGGGAAAGGGACTGCGGAGGATGGGTGGGAAGGGAGGGATGAGGGGAAAAAATGGCATTACAAGTAGCACACATAATGTAAGTGGGGGGGACACATGGAAGGCAGTACAGCACATAGAAGACAAGTAGTGATTCTATAGCATCTTTCTATGCTGAAGGACATTGACTATAATGGGGTATGTGGTGGGGACTTGATAATGGGGGGAATCTAGTTACATTGTTGCTCATATAAGTGTATATTCAAAATAAAAAAAAGAAGAATAAAAAAGGAAAAACATTTTTGCAACTTTTAAATAGAAATTTTGGCAACTTCTAGCCATTTTTTTTCCTGAACTTTTGGGCGCCCAGTCTCACAGAATGCTATTACAACTCTTCCCTCTGTAGAACATTTGTGGTCCCATGGAACTGTGATTCCCTATACAAATCAACAATCACTTCACAGAGAGTGTCTCTCTAGGCACAAGGGTGAAAAGGCAGCTTTTTCAATGAATTCTCCTATTAGCAATAATTTATACTGGTGGATCTGACATTTTCTTCTTTTCTTGCATTTTAAATCAAAATATCACCATAGCTTTTTATAACATTAGGTGAGGAATTCTTTTCAACCAGTTAATTTTTATTTTGCAGACTGTTCCCAATTCCACATTAATACTCTATCTTTATTGCAGCTCCTGACATCACTTAAATATAAAGTTAAAATCTATACCTATCATTGGTAATGCAAGTTCTGCAAGTAGTGGCAAACCAGCTATTTTCTTTTTTCCTTTAGTGTATCATAGTTTGGCTACATACTGAGAGGAAATATGTAAATATTTAGTCCCCTTACTTTCTTCAAAGAATATTTCAGTGTGAAGTCAGTGTTCCCATCCAAACAAAAAAAAAATGAGACATAATTAGTTGTAGTTGAATACTAGATATGCAAGTAGTGCTACATGCTGATCACATTAACTATTTGCAGGCATAGAAACCTAAACAAATTGGGCAGTGACAACAGCATATAGCAGATAAAACTCTCAGTAAATTCGCTGGAGGTAGGAAAAGAGACATTTTTATCCCATATAACTTGAATATTCCATGCAGTTGACAAGTCTCAGAGAATTTCTCTAGACATGAGTGACTTATACTGAGGAAACCACATACTAAGAAATATTTATTCCATTAATCTGTGTAACTATGCAATTCCTCAGCTTTTAGTGGGATGATCTTGTTATTAGAAGTTTAAATGATCATTGACTATCATTTTTTCAAGTATCACCTTTGAAGTGCAAGACTTTTGTATATAATAGAGAAACTTGCTGTTTCAAATTGTTTCCAGGTAGGTTGTCTATATTAGCAATATTTTCCATTAACTGCAACAGCAATACACTTTATATTTTATTTTCAATTCTGCTACTATCTTAGGCCAAAAATTAGTTCCAGTATATGTTGTAGAATTATTCCCCTCACCATGTGGCCAAAATTATCGCACAAGAATCTCAGAATCAAAAGATGGAACTCTGGGGGGAAAATCATTTGTATTCTTTGTTCTCACAAATAGTCTAAGTATTTTTAAACTATGTTTTATTTATGCTTATGTAAATTCAAAATTCGGTTTCCTACAGAAGGCCACTGGTCTCTTCTCATCATTGTGTTTTCTTTGAGTACTTTATTCAAGCTTGATTCTAATATTTTGACCAGCTTTATATACGTGACTCACTCTATCTGGAAAAGATATCATTTATTTCTGATATAAATCCTACAGGGAAATGTCCACACTTTGTTTTTCTTGAAATAGACATACTGATAATAGCTTATTGGAGAATACTGAACCAAAACACCAAGATCCTTAATATTATTCACAAACTTATAATAAACATTTTTTCTGCTACTTCACCTACCCTAATTGGTAGCATTTAGATTACCATTGTGAACACACAGATATGTCAATTGTTTCACTACACACCTGGCAGGATAACTTATACTTGAAACAATCAGTATTTGTCCACTTTCTAACTAAGAGCTGTGAGAAGGATCAATAACCTCAGTAGCATGCTTTTACTGACATAATCTGCCATTGTGAGCTCCATTTTATAATCTGCTATAAGATATCCTCTAAATCTATGAAAGTTTCAAAGGCCAAGAGGGGGGTGGGGTTGATTTTCCCCAGGTCATTCAAATGTCTCATCTATATTAGAATCACAGTCCTGATGTAATTACCCCAAACTATGTCAGTAAAAGGTTTTTAAGACTTAAATGTATGCATTTATTTGCAAATTATTTGCAGTACCTGCTCAACCCTAAAATAAAAGGTGCACTGCATGAAAACATGGTAAATTTCTTTCACTCTCTCCCTCACTCTGACTTCTCTCTTTTTCCCCTCTCCCTCCCTCCCTCCCTCCATTTCTCTATCCCATCAAAATTATTTTTATTTTCATTAGTGGAATGGGATATTTTGAAAGGTGACTTATACTAGTCCTTTCTTATATACATTTTAAAAGAAACTTGATATTTTTTACAAAAATACTGAACAGAATTTTGAGTGCATTACATCATTATAAAGATCAATTGGGAGACATTTTATATTTTTACTACTGAGTTCTCCATTGCACAAATATTTCTTTAATTAGATATTTCTTAGTTTTTCTCGTTAATATTTTTTTGTATTATAAAACTTTACTTTTTTCATAGCAGTTTTAAGTTGACAAAAAGATTGAACAAGATGTAGGAGATTTGCCATATACTCCCTGCACCCACACATTTATAGCTTCCCCATTATCAACACATTGCACTCACTAGATTGTCACCTCCAAAATGTTGACATTGGAGACCTCAGAATTTATCCCATCACAAAGATCAATTAGACAGTTACCCATAAAGTAAAACAGCTCTGGAAAAGTTCTGGAGTCCTCTTAATAAACTTTAGCAATACAGTGGTACAAACAGAAACAAAATAAAAATAAAAGCATGACAATATCTGCGCAAAAAGAAAAGGAAGAGAGCTTTATTTTTCCTGCATTATTTCATTCTCCAAGCCAGCATTGGTCAACACAAAGAGGGTGAAAGAGTTTTGTTTGCCGGGAAAAGGAGAACCAGGTGAGTGATCAGCTTACACAGCCTTTCGGGTCACTGCAAGAAGGTCACACTTTGGTTTCACCCCACCCAGACTGGCAAAGCTGAGACACACAGAGATAGCTAAGAACAAGGGAAAAAAAGCAGGGACTACCAGTAACAATAATGCAGCCAGTGTGATCATGGTGCACTGTGACCTGCCGAGCAGAAAAATGAAGGAGATCTCACCACTGAAGAAACTAACAACCAGCTCAGCTTCCACAGACAGCCCGTAGATTTTATGAACCTTGGCCCCACAACTATTTGCATTCACAGATACAAGCCACCTGAGTCCTTCCTCCCTCTCTCCCTACCCTCACTGGAACCAAGAACCACAAGGGCAGCTAGACTAGGCCTTGCAACTGGGGGAATACAAGACACCAACATAGATTCCTGCAGCTGACCCCACTGCTTTTTGCACATTTGAGAAATTTATATGCATGAATGAATTTGTTAGAAAGGAAAGATCTCAAGTCAACAGTCTCATTTTACACACACTGGAAAAGTAAAAGAAGCCTTAAAAAGCACAAAAGAGGAAATAATGAAACTGAGAATAGAAAAGAGTAGGAAAAAAAATCACTGAAATTGGAAGTTGGTTCTGGAAAACATTAACAAAATTGATATGTTTTCTTTGGCTGACAAAAAGGAGATTCAAATTACTAAAAACATATGGTCCAGCAATTACAATTCTAAGAATGTATTCAACAAGACACTAACTGGAAAAGATATGGGCACCTCCATATTCATGACAGCATTATTTCCAATAGCCAGACATGGGAACAACTTAAGTGCACACTGACGGATAAATAAAGAAGTTGTGGGGTATTATGTATATATACACACAATAGAATATTTTTCAGCCATAAAAAATAGGAAATTCTACCATTTTTAACAACATGGATGGACCTTGAGTGCATTATTGTAAGTGAAATAAATCAGCAAAAGTCAAATACTGTTTGATTTCATTTACATGTGAAATCTAAAAAAATCAAAATCATAGAAAAAAAAAACAGATTTGTGGTTAGAGGTTGGGCGAGGGTGAACTGGAAGAATGTGGTTGAAAAGTACAAACTTCCAGCTATAAGATAAAAAAGAACTAGGGAAGTAATGTACTTGATGACTCTAGGTAACAATGATGTATGACATATAAGGAAGTTATTAAAAGAATAGATGGTAAGAGTTCTCATCCAAAGAAGAACATATTTTTCCTTTCATTCTTTACTTTTTATTTTATCTATGTGAGAAGATGGATGTTAGCTTAACCTATTGTAACTGTTTTACAATATGTACAAATCAAACGAAAAATGCTACAAGTCTTCAAATTATATATACAGTGATGTATGCCCATTTTTTCCCAGTAAAACTGGAAAAAATAGGTCAAGTCAGGGTATAAAAACATATTTAAAAGTCTCTAGGTTTGTGAACCCCAATTTTACCTACTTATTTGCAATTGCATTTGAGTCATTTTGGAAATCACTTTGATTTTTAAAAATCCTAAAACTAAGGATTCTAAATGGGACACTGCTACCAACCTTAAAGAAAGAAAAATATATATAATCAAATACTATGAATAAAAATGCATGCAAACAAATTAGATAACTTACATGAACTAGACAAATAAAAGAATGCCAGAAATTCAAATCAAGGTGCCAGTAGGATTGGTTCCTTCTGGGGGCTGTGAGGGAGAAACTGTCCCATTCATCTATCCCAGCTCCTGGTAATTACCAGAAATGACTGGCATTTATTTTCTTGTAAACCCTTCACTCAAATTTCTGCCTACATTTTCACACTGCCACCTTCTGTATGTGTCTTACAAGGACACCAGTCATTGGATTTAGGGACCACCCTAAATCTACTATGATATCATTTTGAGATGTTTCATTCCATGTGCAAAGACCCCTCTTATGAATAAGATAATATTCTGAGGTTCTGGGTAACAGGGACTTGGGGGGCAGCATTATTCAACCTAGTGCAGAGATTAGCTGCTAACTAATTCAGGATATCTCTTTGGCATAATTAAAATATAAAATAGATTGTAGTGACGGTTGCACAGCTCTGTGACTACACTAAAAGACATTCAATTGTGCATCTCAGATGGGTGAATTGTATGTGAACTGTATCAGTAAAACCCTTAAAATTGAAAGTGAGAAAAATTATCTTTGCTAATATCTGCAGATATTTACCACTTTATTTTCTCTTTATTAATTTTTATAGACCTGGATTGCCATCAAATATATTTTGCTTCTGCCTAAAAATGTCCTTTAACATTTTGGGTCGTGTAGATTTCTTGGCAATAAATTACCTCATTAATCATTTTCTGAAAAATTATTAATCCTGTTTTTATATTTGAAAGGTACTTTCATTGGGTACAGAATTTTATATTGAGAACCTTTGTCAGTTCTTTAAGGATGACTCTCTGTTATCTCATGTTTGTGTCGTTTCTGACAAAAAGCCTAATTCTATTTATGAGGACTCCTTCCTTATGACCTAATCAACTCCCAAAGGCCCCACATCCAAATCCATCACTTTGGGGGGTAGGTTTCAACATTTGAAGTTTAGGGAAGCATAAACATCCAGCCTATAGAATGGAGAAATCCATTTGTTGTGTGTATTTGCTTATTTCAGTGATGGCTATTATATTTACTAAAGAAAAGCAGGTATAATAAGGCATAATTGAAATAAATTCACAAGGCCAAACCTTCACTTTACTCAATTATCATTTCTAAGGCCAATGACAGGTTAAACCATAAAGTATAAAGTATTACTATGAATTAGCTTCCAATTAAAGTGATATTTACAAAATGCCAGGATAGATTTATATTCACATAGGGTTAGTGCTTATTTGCAAGTAAGACGAAACTATGTGTAAAAGAAAAATTCCCCATTATGTTTCTCTGACATTCTTAAGTAATCAAGAGCTGAGTATGAGAGCTTTGCCTAAGTAGGACATACGCACCTCAGTTAAAGGTTAATTTTTTTTACATGTCTAAAGAGTGCCCTCTGAGACACAGCTTACAGCAGAGGATTTATTCCATAAAGCCCACATTCATTGGGTAGTCACAGTAAATATCCTCATTAAGAATCTAGTGTAAAGAGCTATACTACTGTTCAAAAAGGGCATAGAGGTGAACATGGTAATGAAAAGAGGTAGTTAAGAGATAGTCACTCCCAGAAATTTTTTTAATTGTGCTTTTCTTATTTTGTGTCTTTTAAAAAAATCAGTTTGAGAAGGTTAGTTGCATATAAGGTTAGATGAAGACTGTGAAGTGATGTGCAGTTCTAGAGCACAGAGATCAAAGAAGTCTGACACAGAAAGGACCAATCGGTATTGCTACTGCTAATGAAAGTGCAGCCAGCTTGTTAATTGATGCCAATGCAAAATCCAAGAGTGCAGAATTTTGGTGAAAGTTGATCATTAACCCTCCATAACCTTTATTATCTTTATGTTTTGGTTAGAATCAGTTGCCAATAACAGATGCAGAAGTGATCATAGCAAATTTTGTCTTCAGGTGTAATTAGCAGGCCAGATGCAGACTCTGAATGTGAGAAAGGAGAAAGGGTGAAAAATGGTAAGAAGTTACCAACCAAGAGTGTAAACAAATGAACAAAAACCTTGGGGACATTTCAGCTACAGATTTCACATGGTGGAATGGCATAAGCCATTCCTATTCTCCATATTTTGACCTGGTATTATGAGAAAATTCCAGTTGGCTTTAAAAAGGAGAACTAGTACTGTTTTATCCATTTACAGCAAACTAAGGACCAGGGAGAAGAAATTTGCTCAAACAATTGTTGTTATGCATTGATTCTGTAACAAGAGATATTTAAATTAAGCCTGGATTAAGTATAATTGGAAAGGGCATTCAAGACAATCAAAATAGCATACAGTTCCTGTAAAAATAGATTAGCTTTGTATAACCCCTAGGGGGAAATCACAGGGCAAAATACCTTTGAAACCAAAATCAGTCAAAGGGAGAAATAAAGTGGGTGAAACCCATTACTACTTACCAGCAATCCTCTACTTCTTCTCTCCCTTGTTTCTCATGACCCAGCTGCAGAAGAGGCCCTACCCAACCTCTCCAGTCCAGATATGCCCTCCCTTGCCCTGATAATTACCTATTGATATGGAGATGGACTATTTCTCTCCACCCCTTAGAAACACCTATTGACACTGAGATACACTAAGGCCAGGCAAGAGATTCTGGAAATATTGCAATTTTACCCACAGCCCACCCCTCCAGAAATCTTGCTTACAATCTACACATTCCCCATCTCCTGCAATGGCCCCTGTGTGAGAAAGCTGGAGCATTGTAACCAGATAAATAACATACATACAATAGCAACAGCAATAAAATCATGATAATCCTCAACCCAGAGGATTCAGCTAGGTTCAAAGTCCTATGAAATTAAGTCCATAGCTCGCCCATTCCACAGGCAGTCAGTAGATGAACAGGTAGGGAGTTCAGAGCAATCATCATGCAGCAGCTGTAGCCAGAGGGTGCATCCAGGCTACAGACACTTTAGAAGAAAATTAACTTAAAGGCAACAAGATATATGTTTTGATGACACCAGCAGAGGGAAATCTTGTCCATCAGATAGGGTGCATGAAAGAGAATGGTCCTGTGATAGGACAGTGGCAGGAATGGGATCTCATCTTCGTCTAGTTTACCAAACTTTTAGCCCCCTCCTTGTGGGAGTTGCAGATGGGTCAATATATAGGGCTATGGGAGTTGCATGCACTGGCCATAAAGATAAAACAAAACATCCCTGTAAGATGCTCTCACCTCCCAGAAGTTTTGAGTATGTTACCATGATGGTTGGGGGCCACTCTGCATTTACATCTGGAATACACAGGAGGCCAGCTCCTGGCCTTTTCACCAAGGTGCTAGAAGGACCAGCCATCACTGGTCCATGTGTCAAAATGTCCATGGCCATGTCCACTCAACAGAGTGTCCAGAGTTTAAAGCAGTTGGGCTGCCATCAGAATGTTGCTCTGCTGGAAAATTCTTCAATAACTCCACTTTGGGTGGCACATACAGTTGTATAGGAGAGGCATCAATGTGTGTTAGCAAGTCCACAAGGCTCAAGGCTTCTTTTTGAGTCTTATCATTCAAAAGTTGTAACACTGTCTATAAATGAATTGACTAGCCACATAGATGATTGGTGTCCAACTTCAGACCAGATTTCAACTACCATTGGACCTCTCTATGATGTCTGCATGGTAGGGGTTTATGGTACATAAATTTCCACTTTATTCCTAATTGTTATACCCATTCTTGTAACACATGTCCAGGAAAGTGGGTATCTTGATCACTCTCAGTCCCCTGTGGCTGGCCATAGGCTGCAAAGTGATGCTCTAGGCCCCTTTTGGTGGTTTCCTGATCTCCATGACATGCAGGAAAAGCAACCAAGAATCCAGGATCTGTATCCATGCAAGTCATGGCACATCAATATCTTTTTGATATGGACAGAGGCCCAATATAGTCTATCTGCCACCTGCAAGGAGTATCAGCCCCTCTACTATTGTCCCATGTTGCTGAGGGACTCAGTGTAAGTCCCTCTTAGAGCACACAAGAACTCCTTCTGGGCTCTGCGAACTTCTTCAAAGGTCAACGGTAAGCCCCACCAATGGGCTATCCCACATTGTCTTTTGTGCTTCATGCAACAAACAATGATATAAAAATAGGGCAACATCAGAGTCAGGCATTCCTTCTAGCCAATGCACCTGGGCTAATGTGACTGCTTCATCATTCACTGGGGATGCCAGAGACAAATAGTCACACGATATATGGTAACTTTCCTAGTCTGACCAGAGGCCCATATGTCTTGCCAAAGCTCTTGCCTCCAAAGGGGTCAGTGACCAACCATCCAGTTGGCATGGTATCATGTTGGTACCAGAGGGTGAAGCTCTGATAGACAGCCCAGCTGTCAGTGCAGACAACTATAGGGCAGGGCTCCTGGGTGATCACAAGGCATACTGTCCAAAACTCAGCCCTTTGGCTGCTCTTCCCCTCTCCATCTTCTGTCCACATTGTCTCAACCTTAGGATGAAAAGCCACAGCCTTCCACTTCAGGGACTGCCCATGACTATAGCCATCTGCATACCAAGCATCTTTGTATATAGGGACTTTTCCCTTCTAATAAGGACTATCAGGTACCAATGGCTCAAAAGCAAATTCTTCCTGCTTTCCACTGGTACAGGTCACTGGCCCCAATAAATGTTGGAGTTCTTTACTTAAAGGGCTAGTAGAGAGGGCACTAAATATGCACCCCATTTGGCCAGGGTAGGTATCTGTGTCACACCACTCCATGGAATTTGGGTCCAGTTTCACACCTACCCTGCAATGGGATAGGTGGTTATCAACTTGGCTTGAACTGATCCAATGATTGGCTCTGTAGCCAGCAAGGTGTGGTACACAGTAGGCAGTTGCTTCTCTCCCAAGGTATACCAGACTTCTGCTTCTTTCCATAGTTGTGACCAGAATCCAATAGTTTGGCATGTCCATTTAAGCTGCTGCCAAAGTCCCCATCCATAACCATCTTTGTTTGTATGATCATGTAGCTCACAGGGCCTTGATGAGTCCATTACACTCAAGGCCTGTATGGCCTTGACTGCTCACTTAGCATCAATAAAAGCAACTGCACATGTTTTATCCTAGTCCCACCTGATGCCCTTTCATACCAACCAGTATAAGGGCTTCAGAATTTGTTTCAAGTGTGGGATAAACACTCTCCAGTAGCCCTAAAGACAAAAAAACTCTTGTAATGCTGCCACAATGGTAGAGGTAAGGAAAGCCTGGACCTTGTCTATGACTGCTTCTGGGAAAAATTTAGTTTTACCCAACCAGACAACTCCCAAGAACTTTATAGACAAACCAGGTTCCTGAACCTTGGTGCTGTTCACAGCCTATCCTTTCTCCTATAGATTTTGCAGCTGTCTAGGAACGGGCCTTTCTGAGTCTGTAGGAGAATCAGATGTGAGCATGATATCATCAATGTACTGATATAACTGCACCATTTGTGATTTCTTCCATGTGGCCAAGTCTGGGCTACAAGTCCATGACAAATGGTGGGACTGTGGAGGTATCCCTGTGGAAGGATGGTGAATGTCCACTGCGAGCCTTATCATGTGAAGGCAAACTGTTCCTGACTTTCCTGTGCTATGTCAGTAGATAAGAAAGCATTAACAAGGTCCACAATATAATGATACATCTCTTGTTCATGACTGAGGGTGTCCATAAGGGCTGCTATAGAGGAAACCGCAGCATGAAAAGGAGTGTGAATTTCTTCAGTTCCCTGTAGTCCATGGTCATCTGCCAGGGGCCATCTGCCTTTTTCAATGGCCACATTGGGGAATTAAAAGCACTATGAGTGAGCTTTATGATGCCCACCTTCTCCAAATCTTGTAGAATTTCTCCAATTTTCTCATGCTCCCAAGGCAATTTATATTGCTTAGTATTTGTCACCCATGGTAAAGGAACAGCTGCATGTGGGTGTTGAGCATGTCTCCTAAGAACTGCCTTTACCGTACGTACCATCAGTCTGAACTCTCCTGCAGAGGTCTGTAACCACAGGCCCTGGAGAATATCTACCCCAAAATATATTCTGGGATGGGAGAAATATACACAGTGTACTCCTTTGGGGATAACTGCCCTATGCCCAGTGGGATTTGGTCCTTATTCACTCTAATTGACTTATCTCCATAACCATCTATCACAGCAGGGGTCCCAGGAAAATGCTCCCAGTTGCCATAAATCAGAGAACTTCCAGCTCCTGTGTCCACAAGCACCAAGACACATTGGACATTCACAGAGGACCAATGAATTGCTAATTCTACATGTGACCTCTGGTCCCCAACATGTCACCCAAGGTGGGGTCTTTGACCCCACCCTCTCAGTCAAACTGTGACACCCAATCATCCTCCTGTGGGGGTGAGTACCCAGGTGGAGCCTAAGTACTGTCTCCCAGGAAGTCTTGCAGGGACACAGGCCAGACATATTCCTTTGCCTCCAGCTTCCGTGTCCTGTACCTCAGTGGCTGGAACTGCTGCTCTGGCTTTAATTAGTGCCACAGTTCTAACAGGAGCCTATTGGGTTGCCTATCAAGTTCTTCTGTCACTACCCCTGCCTATTCTCAAATCTGTCCACATCTGGGTCCTTAATAATTTCATGGGGCCCTTTGCACCTCTCTTTTCAGTTGTAGCACATACTTCTTTTAATGCTCTTATTATTTCAACCTCCCCCAGATCTGCTAAAGTAGAAGTAGCCTCATCTATGGGTTGCCCTATGTGGGGGGCAAGAAAAGTCACTAGGTACCCAAAGAGAGATGGGCAGCTATATGGGACACCAGATTTGTCATTCCTATAATGAACAACTCCTCATTAGAGCCCTGGGGATCCCATAACACCTGCTGGAGCTCTGCATTTTTCAGCTAGTGGTTAAGTATGATAAATCACCTTGATTACTCCAAACTATCTTGATGGCTGCTGTCAGCCAATCAAGAAGCCCTTGTTGTCTGAGGTGTGATGGGAACTTTTCAACCACTGCCAGAAGGAAGGGGGAGTAATCAGGGAAGCCAGTCTACCCATTTCAGAACCTGACATAGTAATATCATATCCCATATTCCACGCCCATATCCCAGAGATACAAAAGCCATGTAGGCAGAGGTCCCAATGGCTTCTGCCAAAACTGGATGCTCATGTCCACCAGCTCATCCTTGGTATAGAGGTGGAGCATGGAGTGCTCCACAACCTGGGAAGGGGTTGGTCCCTCCCCATGAGGAGCCCATAGTTGTTACATTTTTAGGTTCTTAATGACAACCAGGCATGCAGTTAATATGGGAGAGTCTGGTGCCTCAGGCAGTGGCCACAGAAGGGTATCTTCCTTTGGCCCCACCCCCTCATCTTCTCCCTACATATCCTCTAACATCTCTGAGGCTGAAGGTACAGCTCTTTCTTCCATCTCCCCTACAGCCTCCTGCAATTCAGATTCTCCTGCTGTCTCCTCCCTCACTGCTAATGTATCTTCCAGGAGTACAACTTGTGTTCTCAATAACTGTCTTTCTTTCTTAAGGGCATTCCGTAGGTCATCTCCCATCTCCTCCAAGCAGTGCTGAAATGTACCTCTCTTATGCCAAAGTCTCTCTCTCTAATCAATAACCCTTTCCACTTTCTTCAGAAACAGACATCCCACAATCCCAGCTGCTGCATGGCCACTCAGGGCCTCTAAGGAGTGTGATGTCTCACTGATGGCTAATACCACAGGTTCTGGGGTGTTCACCCTTCCCAAATTCTGGTTAAGTCCCCACCCCTCTAGGAGGTACATTACCCTAGGCCAATTCTCCACCAGGGATTCCCCAATTGGAAAACCACTGATAGGGGCTTCCCAGGTGAAGCTGCACCCTTTACTATGCAGGCACTGGGGCCTCCCCAGCATCCACAGGGGGTATTTCAGGTATCTCCACACCATCCTAGGGGCAGCCCACCCAAGGGTAGCACCCATGAGGTTACATTTTGGATTCAAAGGTCCTGCCAACTACTTACAGATGTAAGTCCAGGGGGTAAATATTTTCCAGTCTGGGGCAAAATGCCTTTGTACTGAAATAATTCAAAGCAAGAAATAAAGTCAGAAAAGCCCATTTATTGCTTACAAGCATTCATCAACTTATGCTAGCCTGTGTCTCTCATGACCAGGCTGAAAAAAAGGACTGTACCCAACCTCTCCAGTCCAGATATATCCTTGCTCTCCCTTGTAAATATCTATTGATATGGAGATGGACTACTTTTCTCCACCCCTTGGAAACACCTATTGATGTGGAGATGCACTAAGGCCAAGCGAGAGATTTTGGAAATCTTTCAATTTTATCCACAGTGCCAATAGCATGGACTCACTGTGAATCTTGGCTCAGCCACTTACTAGCTTCATAACCTGGCAAGTTATTTAACCACTTTGAGTACAGTCTCAGGGTCCTCATCTGTAAGAGAGGGAAATTAATTTTGACCTCATAGACTTAAAGTGAAGGGATTTTTAACACATGGTAAGAACTCAGTAATTGGTACCTATTGTTATCATTTTTGATATTAACAGAATAAAAAGCCTGTGATGTTCAAGAAATGTATACTTGGGAACCAAAGTGTCTGGGTTAAAATATTGATCCTTCATTTTATTCTATAGATGACTTTGGGCAAGTTCTTAACTCCTTTGTGCTTCAGTCCCCTCATCTGTACATAGGAATAATAGCAGTAGCTACTGTGTAGGATTTGGAAAGATTAAATACATTTAAATTAATTAGAGAATTGGCTGTTTAGTCAACACTATATAAATAGTAATAGTAGTATTGTTATATCTTCTCTAAGGAAGTTGGGATTATTTATTTCAATGTTCCCTTTGTTAAGATTCTCAATAGATTCTATTCTTCATACACACCATGTTTTTACTTTCCTAATTGTAAGGTTGGAGGCACCAGAGGGAGGGGTGAGCATGTCAGACACTGATGATGTGCCAGAGTCCCTGGCTGCTGCCCCCTCCCAAATTGAAAAATGTACCTTAGGCTAGCCAATCCTCGTGCCACTGTAAATCTAAGCTCTGCCTCCCCCTACCTTCTTTAAAAACTCACTGCTTGCCCTGCTGATCATGACTTCCCAGGCCTGTGACTAGCCAGACCGGGGAACATCACCCGGGATTGCACTCAAATAAACTGCCTGGCCCTTTGTTGCCTCTCGTCGCCTGCTTATTTCAGTTAGAATTTATCTTACATTTGGTGCCAAAATCCCTGGAAGGAGCATGAGCATGGGGCCCCAACCAGCCATCAGCGGCCCTGTCCCCTCCTTCCCCAATCCAGGACCTCAGCCTGCTCTCTGCTGCGTAGACTATTTTCCGGTGAGTCCTTCAGCTTCCCCCAGTCTATTCCCTTCCTAACTCCATTTCATCTGGTCCATCCGAAATTGTAGCTACGTCCAGGTTTGGGCATCCGGCCCATCTTCTGTGGGCATCTGGAATACCCACCCCTGGCCCTGCAGTGTGGGAGATGTCCCTCACTCAGGATCCCAGGCCGTCTCCCCTGACTTGGCACGCTTGGGACGCTGGGGGCTCCTCTCAGCTGGATTAGTTGGAAAGTGGCATAGACATGGGGAACAAGCCCTCAAAAGCAGAGGCTCAGACCCTGCTGCGGTGTCTCATTTCTAATTTGGCTACTCTATATTTTTCCCGGGAAGTTTGCAAATGGAAGCTAGTCTTCCTTTGCTTGAGGCCGGGCCTCAGTATCCCTTGGACAATCAATCTCACTGGCCCCCTCAGGGAACTTTCAATTTTGGCCTCCTTACCAACTTGACTAATTATTGCCACTGGAGCAGAGAGTGGAGTGAAATCCCATATGTGCAGGCTTTTTGGACTTTGCACTCCCACCCAGACCTTTATGTGAAGTGTTCAATGACTCAGGTTCTCCTGGCCCAATCTCCAGTTAAGGATTGTCAGCCTCTTACTCTGCCCAGTCATTCTTTCTTTTCAGATCCGCCGGAGGACCTTGGTCTCCCACCTCTCTCAACTCGCTACCCCCACCCCTCTCCACCACCATCTTTAAGTTATTTGTCCTCCCCCATGTTGCTGCCATCTTAAAGTTCTACATTCTCAACCATGCTGACTTCATGCTGTCTTCCTGCTCCTCTCCTCTTCTGGTGGCTGCACCACCCCTCCCCCTCTCCTTCCACCTTCACCTCCCTCTTCCCCCACCGGAACACGGTCCTCCCACCCTCCGGTTCCGGAAGCCATGGACAAGCTAAAAAGAAAGAAAGCAATTAAATATCAGTAACTCAAATCTTTATATCAGTTTGTCTGTCTGTGTATATGTTTTTATATGAAAAGTGTTGCTAACTGTAATCGTTATGTCTCAATTTATATGTTTGTGTGTCTAAGTGTGTAAATGAAAAATATTTTCCTACCTCCAGACGGTATTAATAAAAATTGATTTAAAAACAAGCTCTTGTGAAAATTAGGCATTCTAAAACTTCCAGAAAATCTAATAAAAAATATAAAGCATTAATGCTAATTTAAGTTTAACTGAAACGGACATGTCCTTATAGTTATCAGCTGCCAAAGGTTACTTAAAGTCATTTAAGTTGATGTTATCTGTTAAACATTTCAAGAAGATGCCTAAAGAAAAGTTTGACTTTGTCTAATGTTTGGTAAAAGTTTTGTAAGTAATCTAGCATAGTTGCTAAAAATAAGTAAACAAGTGTAGCAAATAAACATCTTAATAATAATACTGTACTAATGTATAACAGTGTATATATATGCAAACAGCCTGAGAAGTTTTGTGGTAACCGAAATTCTTAAAGTTTGCTAAGTTATATAGACATATTTTGTGCCTAATGAGAAATTGTGCTGTAAAGCACATTTCCAAAAATGATAACATATGTTCATAGATGAATCAATCTAAAGAATGCTAGTGTAACAGTTTACAGTGGCCTATTTTCCAGTGTTCACTGAAGGTTAAAGTACTGCTTTAAGTTCTAATGAAAACTAGTTAATATAATAAGGAAAATATTTCTGTATGCTAAAGATGTGTGTTTTAATAAGAGAAAGTATAAAAAATGGAAATTCGTTTTGTTGAGGGTAAAAGAAGGTAATTGTTCTAAATTACAGCTATTTATTTAAAGGGGAGAACACTGAATGTAAAGAGAAAGTTGTAGAAAGCTTGTAGAAAAATTGATGTAGTCATGCTATGTGAAATTAAAGCAAGTGAGTCTTTATATCAAGTACACAGCAAAATTAGAATTTTGTTTTCAGTTAAAAAGACAAAGTTTTCTTAAACTGCTAGTCTGCTCTTAATGTTGAAAGATTTCAAAAGGCTCTCTAATTGTTTTATCAAAATAGTTTCTCCTGCTTAAAATCTCAATGAATTGTCTGAGTATTTAAGAAAATGAGATTCTAATATCAAAGGACTAAATGTTAAACTTTGCTAATAACTGTGTAACCTTCTGTATTTGCCTTTAACACCTTTTATTGTCATTCTGGTTAAATGGATAAGTATTTCTTCATAGCAACCTATAATCCTATTTAAGCAAATGCCAAAGAAACTTTCTTTTGACAACTTTCCAAAATTAAAAAAAAAAAAGTGCTTTTACCTCTAGTTAACTCTGACATTTTCCAGAGGGCCCCTGGAACATGTCAGAAGAATTTTTTCTCCTCATTGGGAAAAACATTTGGCTAATTTGGCTTATTTATCTGATATATATTTACCTAGAAAGCACTGTCAAAAAGAATGATGCTAAATTTTGTTACTGAATGTTTTGTGTTACAGAAATATCCAAATTTCCTTATGACAACTGTCTTACAGTAAGCTCTCATCAGATCTTTAACCATTGTCATTAGTAAGTCTTTTGTCATCTATACTCACTGTTTTATTACTCCTGAACTAGCAATAAACAAGATTTCAGCAGAACAGATATTAGTTACATAGGATTAAGTAAACTAAGGAAGATCATTTTGTGGCTTTTTGTTTCAAATGTTGTTGATGAAGTGTTTTAAGCTTTTTCTCTTAAGCTGAGAACAGTTTAGTAAATGACTGCCCTTATAAGCAGAATTGAAACTTTATCTTTCTCTCTACCTGATCCCTCCAGAATTTAAAAACTCTCAGTGACTATTTTTATATTTAATGGCAGTAGGTTTATTTGCACAAGTTCAATAAGAATCTGCTTTCCTTGTAAGAGGACCAATTAAAAATATAGGTTATATTACCAAGGCTTTGACTGGAATAGCATACCTAAGAGACATGTGTGTAAACTCAGATATGAACAGATAGCTTTAAGGAACTAAGGTTGACTTTATAAAGCCAACAAAGCTCCTTGGAAGAACTGGCCTGGTGCCTTGCTTACAGGGTTCCCAGCAGCCTTACCAGGTGATTAAGGAAGGTCACTTCCTGGCAGGTGAAGGAACCTCAGGATGTCTTGGGGACATCGAGAAGAGAGGAATTCACCCAAATCTACAGGTACTGCAAGGAAAACCTGATGTCAAGTCTGGCTTTGCTTTCTGGCCTTGAGAGGCCTTTAAAAGTTCAATCTGAAATTCCTTATAAAAAGTTCCAGCAAAGCACATTTAAAAGAGCCTATGTAATCAATTGTTCTTCTTGTTGCACCTATGCAAATAATAGAGCCAAGTATTAATTATTTTCTTAATCTTGCTAGTTCTAATAAAAATGAGGGTGATTTTAGAGAAAAGTATTGTTTTAATAATGCAGTCTTATCTATACTAAATCCTAATACTAGTCATTGAGATGTAAACTTGATCCAGAATTCTAGTTTCCCCATGATACCTGGCTATGATTCTCAATTAGACTCTTCATATTTCTATTTCTCATATTCAGCCATGCGTTTTTAATCTCATCAAGTTTGTCCTTCCAGAATAGAAAATCCAACTCCAGATGTTGCTACTTAACCTAATAACACAATTTGTTCTATCTTGCCTAGAAGCCACAAAACTGCAAATAGTAATAAGAATGAAACCCAGAATAGAAGCACCAACCTTCCGAGGCCCTCTCAACTGACCAGTGATGGAAACCTAGCTGCACCCTTTACTGCGCCCCTTCTCAGCATGAAGCAGCCAGAGCAGTCATCACCCCTTTTACCTAGTAGCGGCTAGAGTGTCTATCTGTAGAGGAGAAAATGAGACAGGAACCATAGACTTAGACAGAATAAGGTGAAAGCCTCTGGAGAAAGAAAGGCAGGATATTTGCAGTCAGAGCAATGTAACTACATGCTAGGAAACCTCCCCCCTACGACACCCCTTGTCAGCCAGAAATAGCCAGATTGAGTCATTGCCCATTATGATCAAAAGGCTAGAATGTAAGGTTGGAGGCACCGGAGGGAGGGGGTGAGCATGTTGTACACTGATGATGTGCCAAAGTCCCCAGCTGCTGCCCCCTCTCAACCTGAAAAATGTGCCATAGGCTAGCCAATCCTTGTGCCACTGTAAATCTAAGCTCTGCCTCCCCCTACCTTCTTTAAAAACTCACTGCCTGCCCTGCTGAGCATGACTTCCCCAGCCTGTAACTAGCTAGACCTGGGAACATCACCCGGGATTGCACTCAAATAAACTGCCTGGCCCTTTGTTGCCTCTAGTCGCCTGCTTATTTCGGTTAGAATTTATCTTACACTAATCATCTGCTTTATTTTCATCTAATGGATGCTGTACATTACCGTATTTTTTTCCCATTTTATATTTTCTGTAAGAAGCTTTATAACTGAATATGTGATTCATCTTTAATGAAGGCATGGACATTAATGAAATACCCCAAATTGTGTGATACCTGGGTCCATTTTCCATCTCTATCCTTGATATTTCTGAGCTTATAACTTATTGCTGTTTATATTATGTTTTTAAAATGTGATAAATAAATTTTTGAACAAATGGAAGCATGTATAAAACATAAATAAGTGACTATAGATTAGTTTTAAAAGTTTGTCTTTAAATAAAACTTCACTTCCATTGTGCTGCACATCTTAAAATATAATTCTAATGAAAATGTTAAGACCAAAGAGACGAGGAATTGTGAAGGGAAACAAGTAGAATCTGGTCTATTCTTTTTTGTTTACAACAGAAATCACTAAGCAGAATTCTCTTTTCACAAAACAGTTTATTTTTTTTAAAGAGGGAAGCAACAAGAAAGGAGATTAAATTCTAGTACTCAATTACTAATTCATAATGTGTAATGTACTTCCACCATTAATCATATAATTTAAAACACACCTGTCACAGATTTAGTCAATTAAACCCTGCATCTAAAGCCAGGTAAATATTTTCATATTGTCAGAGCATAAGCTCAGTACTAGCTGGCTCTCAGAGAAAATGAGAGAGTAGCTAATAAAAAGCAAGTTTGAAAACTGGGTGGGTGGGGGAAGATATTGTGTGAAATTCATGTATTTAAAAGAGTTGGTGCTACAATCCATTTTCCCAACTATGTTATACAACTTTTTGTACATTCAACATTGTCTTTCAAATGTATTGTGAATCCTGTAACAACATCCTATGCAATAAATCTGTCTCTGAAGTATGGCTCGTGGCAGAGGTCATTGCTTTTTAAAGGTTTCTTTAGGGTATTTAGAAAACTAATTGGGATGGATACAAATTATCTTTATTGCATATTTTAAATTTTCTTGTTTCTTGATTGGTGTTTATTCTCCATTCCCTGTTATTTTCCCACAAATGCTTGAGTTTAAATGGAGCTCAGAAAGAACTCTTTGAAAATTAACTTCAAAAAGATGGTTGACAATTCTTAGCCTTCTGGAAATTAATAGTATAAAAGTCACAATCTATAAGCAGAACACATTCAAACAGTTTCCCCCCTTAACATTTACCTGAGTTTCTATTTTCTTTTTCTTACATATTTTAAAAACTGAGTTCCCTTGCCTGGGGTAAAAATCTTTAGTACATGATCTGTAACATCCATTCAAATATTTACCACATTTCCTTTCAACATTTCCCTATATAATAGTTAGTAATAAATCATTTATTTCTGCAATCCAGAATTTACATACTGGAGATGCTTGTCATTTTCCTAGTTTCTAGAGCCATAATTTAAAAAAATACCCACTGATTTTTCTCTGCAGTATCAATTTCTTCACATACAGTAATTGTTTTAATAGCTATTTCCAAATTATATCATACTGAATGTTGATAATAGGTAAGATGCTAAGCAAAAAAATAGAAGAGATGCAATAATAACCTAATGATGAAAAGCACCATTCATTTTTTGGATAACTTTGATAATTGAGATTAAATTTATGTAACATAAAAATCACTATTTTAAGGTGTATAATTCAGTGGGTTTTAGTATACTCACAGTATTGTGCAGCTGTCACCATTATCTAATTCCAAAACATCACCATCACCCCATGAAGAAATCCTATGTGTGTTTGAGATTAATTTCAATATGCACCTCATCCCTTGTCTCCACGGATTTGACTATTCGGGATATTTCATATAAATGGAATCATATATGTGGCTTTTGTATCTTTATTTGCCTAGCATAATATTTACAAATTTCATCCATGTTACAGTATGAATCAATGCTTCATTCTTTCATTTTAATTGTGGTAAATATATATAACATAAAAACTGGCCATTACAACTGTTTTTAAGTGTACAATTGAGTGAAACTGGTGACACAACATTGTACAACCATCTCTGCTGTCCATTACCAAAAATGTTTGTTACCCCAAACAGAAACTCTGTACCCACTAAGGAATATCTCCCCATTCTCACCTTACCACAGTCCTTGGTACATTCTAATCTACTTTCGGTCTCTATGACTCTGCCTAATCCAGACATTTCAAATAAATAAAATAATACAATATTTGTCCTTTTTTTTGTCTGACCTATTTCTCTTAGCATGATTTTTCTAATGTCATCCATTGCTGTAGCACATACCAAAATCTCATTCTTTTTTTTTGGCTAAATAATATACCATTTTAATTTATGTATTCACTTACTGATGGATTCTTGGATTACTTCCCACTATTGGCTATTGTGAATAATGCTGCTATGAACATGGGTATGCAAATATTTGTTTGAGACCCTGCCTTCAATTTTTTGGGATATATGCTTAAAATGAATTTGCTGGATCATGAGATAATTCTGTTTAACTTTTTGAAGAATGGCCATAAAAGTGTCCATAGTGGCTGCACAATGTTACATGCCCACCCACAATGCACAAGTTTTCTGGTTTCTCCACATACTCAACAACATTGCTACTTTCTCTTCTTTTCATAATTGTCATCCTAAAGGGTAGGAATTGATATCTCACTGTGGTTTGGATTATTAGTAATATTGAGCATCTTTTCATGTGCTTATTGGCCATTTGTATATCTTTATTGGAAAAATGTCTATCAAGTATTTTGTGTATTTTTAAAACCATTTGTTTTTTTATTAATGAGCTGTAGAGTTTCATTGTATATTCTTGATATTAACCCTTCTTCAGATATATGATTTGTAAAACTCTTTGACCATATGGGTTGCTTTGTCACCCCACCCTGTTGATACTGCCACTTGATGTATAACAGTTTTTAATTCTGATGTAATTCAGATAATCTATTTTCCTTTTTTTGCCTATACTTCTAGTTCACTATCCAATAATTCTTTGCTGAGATAATGTCAAGAAAATTTACCATGCTTTCTTCTAAGAGTTTTATGGTTTTATTGCTTATTTTTAGGTCTGATCCATTTTGAGTAAATGTTTGTATATGATCTCAGAAATGGATCTGACTTCATTCTTTTGCATGTGCATATTCAGTTTTCCCATTACCATTTGCTGGAGACTATCCCTTCCCCATTGAATGATCTTGGCACCCTTGTCAAAAATCATTTAGCCACATATGTAGTGATTTATTTCTGCCTCCCTATTCTATATCATTGGCCTATGTATGTTTGTCATTGTTAGTGTCCGGAGTCGACCACCTCTAAAATAGACAGAAGACACTCATGATAATGCAAGTCACACAGTGAGGTTTATTTACAGCTAGCTGGGGTCCAAGTGTCTGCCCGACGCAGTGGGTTTCAACAAGGACCCAGAGCATTCAAAGCCAAGGGTTTATATAGCATTTTCAAAGCACTTAACTCACAGTAATTTTCCACAGTTACATATTATTTTGGCTTGAGCCACATCCTGGGGGTTAAGTGGGAGCAAGATAAGACCACTTCTTAATTAGACAGAGTGGTTTTGAAAGATAAGCTGACCAGTGTCGCAACCACTCACAACACGGTGTCCATGATTAACTTGTTCTTCAAAACCTGTTTATCAAGCCTTACCCAGTTCCTCCTCCCCCCCAAGTCACGTACTCAGAAAATGGCTTCTCGGCCCTTAAAATGGCCGTTCTCATGCTAACCCATTCTTACATTGCCCCCTTTTTGTTGTTACAGTGAGGAATCCTGCTCATTTGTAGAGCAGTCATAGAGGCCCTCAGGAGAGGGCAAATTTTCTTATTGTTGTATTTAGACCAGGAGTTGGACGGTATTAACAAGGTCTTTTACAAAATTAATAAGTTTGTTTAGAATGCAGGGGCCAGAAGTTAAAATGAATACAAGTAAAATAAATGGGCCAACTAGGGTAGAAACTAGGGTGGTGAGCCAGGGAGATTTATTAAACCAAGCTTCAAACCAGTTCTCTTGTGCTTCTCTTTCTCTCTTTCTCTTGGCTAATCCTTCTCTTACTTTAGCCATGGATTCCTTTACTACTCCTGAATGATCAGCATAAAATCTGCACTCTTCCAGCGCAGCAAGTAGTCCTCCTTGTTGGAGGAACAATAAATCAAGCCCTCTTCTATTTTGGAGTACGACTTCAGGTAGGGAGGTGAGAGATTTTTCTAAATGACTAATGGAGGTCTCTATTCTTTCTATATCTTCATCTATGGCCACTTTCAGGGATTTTATACCTGCTTGTTGAGTGGCCAGGAAGGCTATGCCAGTTCTGGCCCCAGCTACTCCTAAAGTGAATAGGGTGGCAATGGTTAGAGCAGTGATGGGCTCTCTCTTATTTATTTGGCTTGTGCCTTTACTCCAGTGAGAATACATGCTTTCCTCGGGGTGGTAGAGGATGTGGGGTATCACAGTCACTAGGATACAGAACTCCTTAGAGGTGTTAAAGATTGAGGTTGAGGGGCACGGGGTGAGGCCAGTCATGGAACATCTCCACCACCCATCACTTCCTGGGATTAGCCATTTTATGTCATCCCAACTAGGGGTGGCATTTATGGAAGTGCATAAACTTTGTTTATCCTGTCGCACTTTCCCTAGGCAGGTCCCTTTACCGTTTACATGTTGTAGTGTTAAGCCTATTTTAGGGTCCACCCTTGAACACTGAGCGGGATTTTCACTAGTTGATACATTATAAGTGGCATTCAGGCCTATGGCTTCATAAAATGGAGGCTTTATATCATAACATAGCCAGCATGAGTCTGTGAGGTCAGAGCTGGTAGCGTTAAAGGTCTCATACATAGCATGTATCCATTTCCATAGGGGGTCTCGGTGGCCTGTGAAGCAGGTGCCAGGGGGGTTACAGAGGTATTAATATGGGGTTCTGTTATTTCTTTCAAGGTGTTTTCGTTATCTGGGATCTTAGTAGGGGTGGAAGGAGCCAATACCTGATTTGGACCCACAGGAGCTGTTTTTGTCTGAGACTTATGGATAACTAGTTTAATGGTTAAAAGTCCACTTGGGTAAGGGCTGACCCAGGCGAACCGGCCCATATCAGGCTGAAAACCCCAAGTTTTTCTGGATATCGAGGACTTTTCATTTTCATCCCACCATTGGTTAAATTATATATGCACTTGGGGTACCCTGTTGTCGGGATCTCTGAGGGCGAATTTAACTAAATCTCGATTCCCAACTGCCCACTTCCATGGCCCATCACTAGACATTACACAACTCCAGATTTTGCAGTAGACACTTTCTAGGCCACCACAGGTCTTCCAGTTATTTCTTAGATTGCCAGGGCAGGCCCAGAACCCTTGTGCTCATCCGTGAGTTGTGTCAATAAGTGCCCGTTTTTGTAGGAGATTATAATTGTGTTCTCTCCCCTGCATGAGTCTGAAAAGCTCCCAGAGGTCGAAATATAAATCTGGCCACCATGTGTTTAGTGGGGCTGTGCATGAGGTTTCATTGAGGGTTTTACCAGTTTGTCCATCTGTCAGGATCCATGTCTGCTTATAAGGTTGATGAGGGTTGGTCTCTGCATGGTTTTCTCACCAGTTGTTGAGCAGGGTCAGGACCAGTAGCCATTTCATCATCAGACCTGGCAGGAGGTTCAGGGTGTTCTCGAGGTCTTGAGATATGTAGTTCCAGGGGATTATCAGGGTGCTGCCGCTCTGTCCACTCTCTGGTTTGTCTTTGCTCTGGCTGGATGGCTCGGAGCACGTGGGAGTGGTGGACCCAAGGTCCAATGTCGTCAACCTCTAAGACAGCTGGAGTAACGAGAACAACTACGTAAGAACCTTTCCATCTTTTTTCTAAGGTTCAGGTCCTGTGCCTCTTTACCCATACTCAATACCCTGGGGCAATGCATGTTCCGGGTTTGGTGTGTCTCTTGTCTCATACAAAGAGCGCACCAAGGGCCAAATCTCATGTTCGACTTCCTGCAGGGCCTTTAAACTGGCTAGATAATTTGGGGTCACATTAGGGTCTTGGTCCGGCAAGGCATGGACAATAATGGGGAGTGGTCACCCATATAGAATTTCGAAGGGAGTCAATCCACACACATAAGGGGAGTTCTGAACTCAGAAGATAGCATAGGGTAGGAGGGTCACCCAGTCCCCGCCAGTCTCGATGGCCAACTTAAATAAGGTCTCTTTCAGGGTTTGATTCATTCTTTCTACGTACTCTGAGCTCTGGGGATTATATTCACAATGTAACTTCCAGTTGGTCCCCACTGCTTGAGCCAGTCCCTGTAGGACTTTACTGATGAAAGCTGGACCGTTATCAGACCCTAAAACATCGGGGACCCCATATCAGGGTGTGATTTCTTCTAGTAATGCCTTAGCAACAACCTGGGCAGTCTCTCATTTCGTGGGGAAGGCCTCTACCCAGCCTGAAACGGTATCAATAAATATCAGCAAGTACTTATATCCATACCTCTCAGGTTTTACTTCAGTAAAATCCACCTCTCAGCTTCGTCCCGGCACCCTCCCCCATACCCTTGTACCTGTGTATAGGGGTCCCTTCCTACTGGGTCTCATAGCCTGGCACCCGACACATTGGTCCATGATTTCCTGGATCTGGATGGCTTGTCGGGGGAACTTAAGGCAGGCGGACTCAAGAACTGTCAGCAACTTCTTCTTTCCTAAATGGGTTGCTTGCTGCAGGTTGGAAAGAAGAAACAGTCCTAGTTTTGCTGGCAGTATTAGTCTTCCCTCTTCGTCTTGATGCCACCCACGTTGATCAGGCTCTGGGCAGTGGTGGTTTTGGAACCACTGGAGATCTTCTGGGGTGTAATTAGGTCGCAGGGGCAGGTGTGGATGCTTGGATGCAGGCAGGGCAAGTGCCAAAGATGGTGAAGCTATTGCCGCCTTTTTGGCGGCCTCATCTGCTTGCTGTTTTCCTTCAGCTTCCAAGGTTCAGGCAGACTGGTGCCAAGGGATGTGAACCACTGCAACTGTTCGGGGCTTTTGCATGGATGCCAGCAACCTCTGTACCTCTGGGGGATTGCATAGTTCTTTTCTTCTGCTGTAACAAAGCCCCTCTCCCGGTAGATGGCGCCATGCCGAAAGTATAGCGGCTATCGGTGTAGACAGCCACCCATCTCCCTTCAGCTCGTTCTAGCACCTCCGCCAGTGCAATTAGTTCGGTCTATTGGGCTGAGGTCCCCGGGGGAAGTGTGGCACTTGAAATGACATTCCCGTCTTGGTCTACCACCACTGCACCTGCCCTTCGTGTCCCATCCATGATGAAGCTTCTTCTGTCAGTGTACCATACCAACTCACTGTTGAGGAGGGAGGCGTCCTGGAGGTCAGGGCTCACCTGGGTGATACCTGCCAGGATTTCTTGGCAGTCATGCAGGGGGGCCTCTAGATCCGGGGTCAGCAGAAGGGTGGCTGGATTTAGAGCAGCAGGTTCTGAAAAGATGTTCCGGGGCACATATAGCAGGAGTCCTTGGTAATGGGTCAGGTGGGTACAGGTCATCCACTTACCAGGGGGATGTTTCAGGACTCCCTTGATTGATGAGTAGTTACCACCTTTAGATGCTACCCAAAAGTGAGTTTGTCTGCGTCTTTTACCATTAGGGTTACTGTCGTAATGATCCTTAGACATGGGGGCCATCCTGCTGCAACTGAGTCAAGTCTTTTGGATAAATAGGCAACCGGATGCTTCCATGGCCCTAGACGCTGCATTAGCACTCCTTTCGCTATCCCCTTCCTCTCATTGAGAAAGAGGGTGAAGGATTTTAGGGGGTCTGGCAATGCCAGGGCTGGCGCCTTTAAGAGGGCGGTCTTGAGTTCGTCATAGGCCTTTTGTTGTTTTGGCCCCCAGGCCCAGGGGGCCTTATCCTTGATTGCTTCATACAGGGGCCTCGTTATCTCAGCATACCCCAAAATCCATAGTCAGCAGTAGCCTGCCATCCCTAGAAATGCGTGGACCTCTCAGGCTGAGGTCGGGACTGGAAGCCTAAGAAGTGTCTCTTTCATGGCCTTTGTTAGCCATCTGGTTCCTTTGTTTAATTCATATCCTAGGTAAGTGAGTGTCTGCCTGCGTATTTGAGTCTTCTTTGCACTGGCTCGATAGCCCAATTGCCCTAGTTCCTGGAGGTGGTCTCCAGTGGACTGTCATTATTTGGCCTCAATGGGGGCTGACAGAAGCAAGTCATCTAGTATTGCAGGAGTGTAACTGAATCATAGCTCTGGCAAAATGAGTTCAGGTCCTGATTTAAGGCTTCATTAAACAGGGTTGGAGAGTTTTTGAAGCCTTGTGGTAGTCTAGTCCAGATCAACTGTCCGGGGGTTCCCGTGTTGTCATCATGCCATTCAAAGGCAAAAATGTTTTGGCTGCTGGGTGTCAGTGCTATGTTAAAAAAAGCATCCTTTAGGTCTAGGGTGGTATACCAAATATGTAAAGGGGGCAAGTGACTTAGTAAGGTGTAAGGGTTGGGGACCGTGGGGTGGATGTCCTCAGTCCTCTTATTTACTTCCCTCAAGTCCTGGACTGGCCTGTAATCTTTTCCCCCTGGTTTCTTAATGGGAAGAGGTGGGGTATTCCAGGCAGAGTGGCAGGATTTCAGTATCCCAGCTTCTAAGAGGTGGTTAATGTGTGGGGCAATACCTTTTCGTGCCTCAGTGGACATGGGGTACTGGCGGAATCAGATAGGCTGGGCCGAGGCTTTGACTTCAACCAATACTGTTGCTCGGTGGGCCACCAGACCCATACCAGCTATTTCTGCCCATTCCTGAGGCTATGTTCTAAGCCAGTAATACATCTCATGGGGCCACTCTGTAGGGGGAGAGGTGTCTTGCAGGGCAAACAGGCGATGCTCATCTGTGAGGAACAGGGTCAAAACATGAAGGGGCTGTCCTTGGCCATCCATCACTTTGATGCTGTCCAGCTCAAAGTGGATATGGGCCTGGACCTTGGTTAGGAGATCACGCCCCAACAGGGGCCGGGCATTCAGGGATAACCAGTAAGGAGTAGGTCACTTGATTGTGGCCCAAGTCCACCTGGTGCTTACTGGTCCATCAATAAGCCTTGGACCCAGTTGCCCCCTGCACCAGGCTGGTTTTCTGAGACAGGGGCTCTGTAGGCTTGTTTAAACCTGAGTACTGGGCTCCTACGTCTACCATGAATCCCATTGGTTTCCTCTCTACATACACAGTTACCCAAGAGTCGGGGAGGGGACCCGAGTCCCCTCTCCCCTAGTCACTGTCCATTCCCGCCAGCAAAACCTGAGTGTCCTGTCCAGTCTGGCCCTGGCACTTGGGGTATTCCCTCTTCCATTGTCCATATTCTTTGCAGATTGTGCATTGTCCACTATCTAGCCTGGGCCGTGGTTTCTGAGGTAGGGCCGGTCCGGTTGGACCTGGTCCTGCCTGGGCTGTGCCTTGCACCCCTGCCAGCAGGATTTTAGCCATCTCCTTCTGCTGCCTTCTGTTTTCCCTACTCAGATGCTCTATGTCTTCTTTCCTAATTCTTTCCTGTAACTCCTGATTTTCTTTTCTGATCTGATCCTCTCTTTCTTCTGGGGTCTCTCAAGTGTTGAAAACCCTCTCTGCAACTTTCATCAGATCCCAAATGACCATTTCCCCCAATCCTTCCTGCTTATATAATTTCTTCCTAATATCTGGGGCAGCTTGGTTTATAAAGGACATAATTATGTCTGACTGATTATCCTCGGCCAGGGAGTCTAGAGGGGTGTACTGTCTATAAGTATCATAGAGGCGTTCTAAAAACACGGCCAGGCTTTCACTTTCCCCTTGCATTACAGCTTTTACCTTAGCCAAATTGGTGAGGAGGTGTGCCGCCACTTGGAGACCTGCCATAAGAGTCTGGCAGTAGACTCAGAGACGCTCCCTACCTTCTGTGTTCCCAAAGTCCCAATCTGTTCTATTCAGGGGGAAGCACTCGTCAATCAGTTTCGGCAAGGTTGTCTGCTGTCCATTGTTGCCAGGGACATTCTTTCTGTCCTTACTGAGGATTCACTCATGCTCTTCAGTAGTGAACAAGGTCTTAAGGAGCTGCTGACAATCATCCCAGGTGGGGTTATGTGCATGCATGACAGACTCAAATAGGTCAGTTAGACCCCTTGGGTCTTCAGAAAAAGGGGAGTTCTGAGCCTTCCAGTTATACAGATCACTACTTGAAAAGGGCCAATACCGGTAAGATCACTCCCCATCTGGGCCAGTACCTTCCAGGGTCCATATGGGGAGAATGGGTGCCCCAGCTGAGGTGGAGCAAGATGGTTCCTCTTCTGGGGTTTCTTCCCGGTGCCTTCAGGGCCTTAATCCCCTTGCTGGTCCCTGAGTTGGGGCTGGGGGAGCTGACAGGGAGGCGGACGAGTGAGGGGGCTCTGGAGGGGCAGCTGCCTCAGGTTGGAGTGGTGCCACAGGTGCGTATGGAGGGGGATTTCTTCAAGATCTAGGTCTATTAGGGAGGACTACAGGTCCGACCTTTCCTTTAAGATGGGTTTCTTGGACAGGTCCCCTGGGAGTTCCAAGTGGGCTGTAAGAGTGGGAGCAGTCGGGTATTGGGGGGCCTGAGACAGCCAGTACCCGGGGGTTATCCTCCAGTTTCTCGGGGACAAATGGTTTTACCCAGGAGGGAGTACTTTCCACCAAAGCCTGCCACATCAAAATATAGGGGTATTGGTCTGGGTAGCCCTACAATCCGGGCCGGTTAATCACATTGCAGACTTTCTTAATAACGTCCAGGGAAAAGGTCACCTGGGGTGGCCAGCCCACCTTAAAAGTAGGCCATTATGCAGAGCAGAGGGTATCAAACTTACCTTTTTTTTACTTCTATGCCATAATTGTGAGCCTTGGTGCGGATCTCAGGGAAGTGGTTCGGGAGCAGGGTCTTAGGCATTACTTGAGCCAGTCCCATTATTATTACAAAAAGAAGCCAGAAAAAGACAAGGGACACAAAGCTAGCAAACATACAAATTCAAACCAAGTTTTCTAACACCCACCGGCTGGTCAACCACACCACATCCACAGGCACTGTCTCAATCACACAACACTCAGGATCCTTACCTAGACGTCCAAATGGCATCCACTGTGGGCATCATTCCGGCACCCTTTTGTCGGTGATGTTTCCCACGACTTTCAGTAATGGAGACTCCAGGGTCATAACCCGCTCCTTCCTTTCTGCGAGAATTCTCAATTGGGACTGGGCAGAAACCTGTTTCAGTCTCTCCAGTCGAGGACCTGTTTCAGTCCTCCCCTCTTGGGACTGGGCAGAGACCTGTCTCAGTCTCTCCAGTCAAGGACCTGTTTCAGTCCTCCCCTCTCGGAGGTGGCCAAACCTCCTTCCACGGCTTCTGAGCAAAACCTCGGTATCGGGGGGGTCATCTGTCTCCCTGAGGAGGGGTCTTCAGATCCCAGATGAGCCCCCAAAATGTTAGGGTCCAGAGTCGACCACCTCTCAAACAGACAGAAGACACTCATGATAATGCAAATTACACAGCGAAGTTTATTTCCAGCTAACTGGGGTCCAAGTGTCTACCCGACGCAGTGGGTTTCAACAAGGACCCAGAGCATTCAAAGCCAAGGGTTTATATAGCATTTTCAAAGCACTTAACTCACAGTAATTCTCCACAGTTACATATTATTTTGGCTTGAGCCACATCCTGGGGGTTAAGCTGGAGCAAGATAAGACCACTCCTTAATTAGACAGAGTGGTTTTGCAAGATAAGCTGACTAGTGTTGCAACTTCCCACAACCCGGTGTTCATGATTAACTTGTTCTTCAAAACCTGTTTACCAAGCATTACCCATTTCCTCCTCCCCCCGAGTCATATACTCAGAAAATGGCTTCTCGGCCCTTAAGATGGCTGTTCTCATGCTAACCCATTCTTACAGTCATTATGCCTTATTGTTTTAATTACTGTGGATTTGTAGTAACTTTTAAAATAAAGAAGTATGAGACCTACAACTTTCTGTTTTTTCCAAAAATGTTTTGATTTTTTGAGTTTCCTTCAGATTCCACATTAATTTTAAGATGGGTTTTTCTATTTTTGTAATAAATATAATTGCAAGTTTGGTAAAGATTTTATTAAGTTTGTAGATCACTTTGGATAGTATTAACATCTTAATAATAAGTCTGTGAATCCTTAAGCACACATACCTTTCCATTTATGTGTGTTTTCTTTAATTTCTTTCAGTAACATTTTGTAGTCTTCCCTTGTGGCCTCCCAGCCTGGCAAGACAGAAACCAGTTCCTTGGGCATTCAACAGTTAAGACCAGAATATTACAAGTAAGTTCCACTCTTTTCCTTTCATCTGGATGGAGGGAATTGGGAATTGAAGTGTTTTCTCCTGACTGTATCATGCTATACCAGTGAATGGGTGTGCCAGGGTAAACAGAAATGCCATAATATATTCTATTATGTTGAATACATGTTTTTCACTTAGTTGTTGTAGATCTTAACTGCTTTCTGGAGCTCCAACAAAGCTTTGTTAGTCATCTGTAGCTGTTTACTTGGTGTTTCCATGGGGAACAAGACCCTGGAGCTTCCTGGTCTAGCATCTTGCTGATGTTTTTCCTATGTTCAATTAATTTTGTAGTGTAGCATTTTGATTCTGTCTCTGTGCATATTTTTTAAGTTATTTTTTAATGGTTTACTGGTGATTATAATCAACCTTATAAAAATATAACAATCCATTTTGAATTATGCCTTCTCTTCTTTTTCTCTGTGTATTTGGACTACATAGTCTATCAATATATCTTTAATTTTGTTCATTCTTTCTTCTGAGCATTCAAATCTATTTTTGAACACTTCCAGTGATTCTTTCACTTCCAATTTTTGTAACTTTCAAATCCAGAATTTCCATTTGATTCTTTTTTATAATTTTTGTCTCATTAGTAATTTTCCCTGTTTGATGTGACTTTATCATCATCCCTTCCTTTACACTTAAAACATAGTTTCCTTCAGTCCTTTGGACATACAGATAACTTTTGCTTGGAAATGTTTGTTAAATGTATCATCAGGGCCATTTTCCAGGGGCTTCTGTTACCTATTTTTCCCAAATGTGTTTGTGTCAAACTTGCCTGCTTCTTTGCACCTCTTGTGATTTTATGTTGAAAACTGGACCTTTTTCACAACAAATGTAGCAACTATGGGTAATGATCCTCTCCAGGACTTTTTACTGTTGTTGCTCACTTGTTTATATGTTTTGAGACTTGATTGGACTTTTTTAAAAGGTTATTTTCCCACACTATGAAGCCTTTGATTCCACTCCTGGGAAGTTGCAGTCTTGGGTGTGTATACTCATTCTGGGATGACTGTGGTCTTATAGTATTCTCTTTGGCTTTCTCTTTCTCTGCTCACCCCTTGTTAAGCTCCAGTAATTTAAAAATGATTCCTTCATTGTTTTCAAAAATGCTCTGCGGAATAAATTGCTTCACATTCTGAGGCAATTACATTTGAGCCCCTTTGCAATGATAGTTTATGAATCCGGGCTTTGAGTTTTGTTTGGGTCCCTGAATGGCTCTCTGTTGCTGTTTTTCTGTTTTTCTGGTGAACTTGATGACCTTTTGTTAGCTTGTTGATTCCATGGAGAGACCAGCTTCCTCTTAATTATTGTCCCCATTTCATCATTATTGTGGGTAAAATTATAATATTTCCAGAATATCTCACCTGGCTTTAGTGCATTTGCATATCCTCAGGAGTGGAGAGAAGTTCATCTCCATATCAATGGCTACTTACCTGGGCAACTGAGGGTGCATCGGAACCTGAGAGGTTAAGGGGAGGGGCTTGCTTGCTTGCATCTTCCAGAAAAGGGAAGAGAGACTGCCCTGGACTAAAGTTTATAAGCAATAAATGGGTTTTAAACTTTATTTCTCCCTTTAACTGATTTCTGTTTTTAGAGGTATTTTGCCCCGGGGTTTCCTCTTCTCAGACTTACAATTATTTTGGACAGAATCCTTAACTCATAGTTACCCATACACAGTTTCAAATAAAGTCAATATCTTAGGGGAGAGTTCAAGAAATCTCTTCTTAAGTCTTGTATTTACACATGGGCAAAATGTGACATGGTTCAAAACCATGGCAAAAAGTAGAACCATCTGAACTAGGGACAGGGACAATATTCTGCTTCTTCCCAGAATCATATCTGTTCTGTGAACAAGATGCTGAACTAGTGCAGCAACCTCTAATCTCCTCAGCTTGCCTCACACATGTTGAAACTTTCCCATACAAGCAAGCTGGGATGAGGAAAATTACGGCCCCTGGTATTAACCTGCCATGCATGGTGACCTTTGGACACACATTCTGGAATTTATTTCCTGCAACATAGCCTTTGGGAGATGAGGAGAAATGAAGAAATTATCTGAGAAAGACAGATGCTCCCTTCCGGGGAAATAGGGAGACAGTGTAGCACTTGACTAGAGCAGGTAGTGAGGCAGGGGCCATGGATTCAGACACAGTAGGGTGAGGGCCTCCGGAAAAAGCAAGGCAAGAGATTTACAGTCAAAGCAATGTAACAATGTAAAGTCCCTATCGAAACTCTGTGTTCACCATTTTGCAAAGTCAAGGTCACACTAATTCTCTAGGGTAAAGATACCAGACAAGGAATATAGACATCTTCATTGAGATCAGTTAAACGTCAAAAGGCCAGGAGCAACTTGGCCTGGAATGTTTGAGTGTTCTGCCAGGGTATCTCAGCATAACCTGTGATGTCACTGTAAACAGCCCTAGCAAACAGACAATAGCCCAGCCCACTTTGAGGGCAGGGCAGGTGGCAAAAGTCCACACGCTAAGCCCTCAGTTCCCAAAAGTCCTCAACTGCCTACAAATCCCCTAGACAACACACCACCCCAGGCTCTCTTACCCCTCTTGGCATGAGCCAGGAGCTCTGTCCTCTCACTTTATTTTTAAATAAAAGCCTCTCCCTGGCTCTCCTATCTTGACTGTTTGCTAAGTTTATTCTTTGACTTCACAAAGAAGAATCCTGGCATCATTTTTGGGGTCTTGTCTGGGATAGCTTTGGAGGTGAGTCTCGGCTTCCAAGCCGGCCTTTTCTTTCATTGTCCTTATAGAAGGAAGCCGTCTATGGCACACAACATTGGGTGCTTGTCAGCCACTTAAATGGGACTAGCTTGGCTGCTGATCTCAAAGTCTTGAGCAAAAGGTTTCCCTGCATCTCCCTCAGTGGATCTCCCATCTTCCTTGGGAGCTGGGAAAATCACCTGAGTGGAGGCCAGGATTCCCTTTCAGAGGCACATCCTTGGATGTGATGGACTGAGGAAAACCGTGGGTAACTGTGAGAGTCTAGGCTGAGGCTACACTTCAGCAGCCTCTCAAAGGTCTGTGTGTCTGGAATCAGATCCCGACAGCCCGACTGGGTATCCATGAGGAGTGTCTCCCTTTCTCTGTCTCTGTCTTCCAGCCTGTTTCCTCAGGCTGCCCTGGCCTCTGAGTGAGGCAGGGGCCATTCTAACCCTCTCCTAACTTCATCAATTTCACAGAACCCGATGCTCACCACTGCAAGGTAGGATATCTATGCTTCACTCTTAGTCTTAACTTAGTGCTGCACTCTTTATCTCATAAAATGTGTCTGGGAACCCGTTAGCCACTTAAAAGACAATTACCATTGGCTACCAGTCTTAAGTCTTGGGTGAAAGGTTTCCCAGTGTACCTCTTGTCTCACAGATCAGATTTCTTACAGTGAGTGACTAGCAGGATAAATACCATGCAATGGCAGAAACTGGTATTTAAGAGTATAGACACCCCCCCATAAATGTTTGTGGCAGCCTCTAAATTTTATCTCTGGCTTTGTAAAAAGTTCCTTGCTCCTCATTCAAAGCAGTCCTCTTAGGCCTGCACCACTGTCTCCTGTGTAATGTAAATGAGGTCTGTGAAGTAATCAAGCTGAAACCTTGAGCCCAACAAGTAAATGGTGCTATTCTATTGATCTCCCTTCCTTAGAGGCAGTCATCCTGGGGCTAGGCATTTCCTTTTCTATGGCCCCAGGGAAGTGAAACAGGCTTGTGGCTCTGACCAAGGAAAGCTCTGGAAGCGAGAGTTCACACAATCCCTGCACTTACTGGACAGGCAGAAGGCTCTCAAGCAATGACTAAAACCCATGCAGGGAAAGTAGGGTCTGGATCAGGATGCCCAGAAGGTGTAAAGTAAGAACATACTGGTGAGGTTCCCACTAGATCCAAGGCTCTAAAGCAACTCTTGCTTAGTGGGAAGGCAAGAGGGAAATCAAGGCAAGGTACAAGCCACACTGGTAAAGAGTGGTTAAGTCCAGTAGGCCTGACAGAGGTGGTGATTGACCACTGTCACCCAGGTTCCAAGGTGAGGGGATGCCCTAACACAGAGAAAAGGCCAACCAGGTGAAGCACACCTGTCTTTCTCTCTTCCAGGTGGGAGCTTCCTCTTCAAGTTTAAAGCCAGACATGCCTAAGGCTTGCATTCTAAAGAACTGGGAGCAATTTTGATCCCCAGACCCTGAAAAAGAAGTGTCTTATCTTCTGCACATAAGCCTGGCCTCAATACAAACTCTCTAATGGAGAAGCTTGACCCCTGAGAGAAGTATGCAATATAATAAGGTTATGCAGCCAAACCTATTTTAATGCAAGGAAAGAAAATAGTCAAAAGTCCTGTGAACTATTACAATATGTGACTAGTTTTCTAAATGTTTTTGGTGAAAATCTATTCTACTTATTCAGTTCATTATCTTCAAAACTTGGGAGGTTTTTAAACTAGACTCCCTGAAACTGAAGAAATTTATCTTCTGCAATACATCCTGGCTTTAAATGACCGGTGCTAGAATTGTACTTGCATTTCATTTCCAGCTCCCCTGGACACACACCATCCCTATCAGTTCAGAGCCTTCATCAGCCCTGTTTGTCTGGGGCCATCTAAACCTTAATCCAGTTATGTAAACTGCTGACCTTTAGAGTGTATTCTTGAAAACTGAGATACTTTTAGTCAAATAAGCTAAAAGGGAAAAAGACAACTTGACATTAGTAACTCAAATCTTTGTATCAGTTTATCTGTGTGTGTAAATGTTCTTTTATGAAAAATATTGCTAACTGCAGTCATTACATCTCATTCTGTATGTTTGTGTGTCTAAGTGTAAGTGTGTAAATGAAAGATTTTTCTACCTCTGGATGGTGTTAATAAGAATTGATTTAAAAACATGTGCTTGTGAAAATTGGGCATTCTAAAACTTCCAGAAAATTCTAATAGAAAATATTAAGCATTAATGCTATTTTAAGTTGAATGGAAATGGACATGTCCTTATGGTTATCAGCTGCCTAAGTTTACCTAAAGTCATTTAAATTGGTGTTATTTGCTAAATTTTTCAAGAATAAAATACTTATAGGCTTGACTTCATTTAATGTTCAGTAAAGGTTTTGTAAGTAATCTAGCGTACTTGATAGGAATGAGTAAACTAAGTGTATCAAGTGAACATCTTAATAATAATTGTGTGTTATAGTGTGTTACACTGTGTATACCTACAAACAGCCTGAGAATTTTTTAGTAACCTAAAACCTTAAAGTTTTGCTAAGTTTAGAGATATTTGTGCTTAGTGAGATTGTGCTGTAAAGCGCGTGATTCCAGAAATCATAAAATATGTTCATAAATTTGTCAATCTAAAAAATGTTAGTGTAACAGTTTACAATACCTTACTTCTCAGTGTTCACTGAAAATTAAGGTACCTAATGGTTTTAAGTTCTAATTAAAACTAAAAGTAATAAGGAAAATATTTCTGCATGCTAAAGAATGTGTCTTTTGATAAAAGAAAGTATCTTTGTTCTAAATTACAGCTGTTTATTTAAGGAGGGAGAACTCTGAATGTGAAAGAAGTTGTAGAAAGTTTGTGGAAGAATTGATATGGTCATGCTATGTGAAATTAAAGCAAATGAGTATTAATATCAAGTACGAAGCAAAACTAGAATTTTGTTTTCGGTTAAAAAGACAAGTTTTCTTAAACAGTCTGCTCTTAATGTTGAAAGATTGCAAACAGTTCTCTAATTCTTTTATGAAAGCAGTTTCTCATGCTTATAGTCTCAATGAGTTGTCCGGGTCTTTACGAAAATGAGGTCTTAATATCAAAAGAACTAAAAGCTAAACTTTGCTAACAACGGTAACCTCTGTATTTGCCTTTGAGGGATTTTGTTGACATTCTGGTTAAATGGATAAGTATTGCTTCATGGCAACCTATAATCCTATTTAATCAAGCGCCAAAGAAACTTTCTTCTGACAACTTCCCAAACCAAATTCAAAATGGTGCATTTACCTCTAGTTTACTCTGATATGTTTCAGAGGGCCCCTGGAACATGTCAGAGGAATTTTTTCTCATTAGGGAAAGTATTTGGCTAATTTGGCTTATTTATCTGATATATAATTACGTGTTTGATTACCTGGAAAGCACTGTCAAAGGAAATGATGCTAAACTTTGTTACTGAATGTTTTATGTTACAGAAATATCCAAATTTCCTTGTCAACTGTCTTACACTAAGCTCTCATCAGATCTCAACCACTGTCAATTGTAAGTCTTTTGTCATTTATAGTCAATGTTTTATTACACCTAAACTAGCAAAGAAATAGCAGCAGAGTAAGTATTAGTTACATAGGATTAAGTAAACTAAGGAATATGATTTTGTGGCTTTTTGTTTCAAATGTTGCTGATAAAGTGTTTTGAGCTTTTTCTCTTAAGCTGACAGCAGTATAGTAAATGACTATCTTTATAAGCAGAATTGAAATATTTATCTTTTACTCTACCTGACCTCTCCAGAATTTAAAAACTTTCAGTGAGTATTTTTATACTTTATAGCAGCATGTGTATTTGCATAAGCTCAATAATAACCTGCTTTCCTTGTAAGAGGACAAAATAAAAACACTGGTTGGGGAAGAGCCAAGATGGTGGCATAAGTAGTTCAGTGGATATCTCCTCCCAAATCATATATACTTTTGCAAATACAACAAATACAACTATTCCTAAAAGAGAGACCACTGGATACAATACAACAGCCAGGCTACATTTACATCTGTGAGAACTCAGCATCTCATAAAGGGGGAAAGATACAAGTCACAGCCTGGTGGGACCTGAGCGCCCCTCCCAACGCAGCTCCTCAACTGGAAGAAAGGAGTCAGAGCAGGGAGGGAGTGAAATCCCAGGACTGCTAAACAAACAGCTCTAGGAGTCCGCACCGGAGCACAGACACACTGTGCACAGTGTGCTGGATATTAGAGAAATGGAAAAGGAAATCCTGTGAGCAGGATGCTGCAACTGGATCCCCTGGGACAAAAGAAAAGCGAGTGCTTTTTGAAATTCTTAAAGGGATAGGGACCTCACAGCTGGACGAAATCATCCCGGCACACTCAGCACAGCCACTGGGAATCTTGGGGAACACTAGACGACCTAATGCCCTGGGCGGCAGCACAGATTAGAAGCCCCTCATGGTGATAAGCAGCCTGCCAATTATTCCCCCGGCTGTTGCAGACCCCGACACACCCACCCAGGAGTATGAGAGAAGCCGCACATGCCTGCGGTGGGGAGTGGCAGTGTGTGCCAGTGGTGGTGGCACCAGAAGGGCCAGGGAGTGGCCTGCACAAGCCTCTGGCAGTGGTGGTGGAGCACCCCGGGAGCCGCCACATCCCTGGAGCAGCCCAGAATCTCCTCTTAGCACACCGCCTGGGACAGACCCAAATGCAGCAGCCAGTGCACAGCTGCCAGGCGGGGGCGCCGTTCTCACAGGAGAGTATGCCTGGCATGCCTGCCACCCCCTGCAGGGCTCTGCGCTACCCTAATGGAGACTCCTCCCACAGCAGCTTAGTGGATTCACCCGGAGGCTGCTCCAGGAGTGTAGGTAACTGACACAGGCAGTGGAGAAAGGCAAGGCTACCAGCAAGCAGGAAAGGACTTTGTTCTCCCAGCTGACACACATGTTACCTGCCTACAGCTACCTCCATCACCATTAAAATGGAGAAGGATTTGGTCCAGTTCAGAATTTCCCAGATAATCCCCGAGAGAGGGCCTGGGGAGATAGATTTAACCAATCTTCCTGATAAAGAATTCAAAATAAAGGTCATAGCTATGATGATCTATCTGAGGAGAAATATGCAAGAGTTAAAGGATAAAGTTGGGAGGGAGACTACAGAGATAAAACAATCTCTGGAAGGACTTAAGAGTAAACTAGATGAGGTGCAAGAGGCCATTAATGGAATAGAAATCAGAGAACAGGAACACAGAGAACCTGAGGCTGAGAGAAATAACAGGATCTCCAGGAATGAAAGAATATTAAGAGAAATGTGTGACCAATCCAAATGGAAAAATATTCCCATTATAGACGTACCAGAAGAAGAAGAGAGAGAAAAAGGGATAGAAAGTGAATTTGAAGAAGTAATTGCTGAAAACTACCCCAAACTGGGGGAGGAAATAATGTCTCAGACCATGGAGCCCTACAGGATTCCCAACACAAGGGACAAAAGGAGGACAACACAAAGACATGTAATAATTAAAGTGGCAAAGATCAAAGACAAGGACAGAGTATTAAAGGCAGAGAGAGAGAGAGAAAAAAGGTCACCTACACAGGAAAACCCATCAGGCTATCATCAGACTTCTCAACAGAAACCTTACAGGACAGAAGAGAATGGCATGATATATTTAATACAATGAAACAGAAGGGCCTTAAACCAAGATTACTGTATCCAGCATGATTATCATGTAAATATGAAGGAGTGTTTAAACAATTCCCAGACAAGCAAAAGTTGAGGGAATTTGCCTCCCACAAACCACTTCTACAGGGTATTTTAGAGGGACTGCTCTAGATGGAAGCATTTCTAAGGCTAAATGGATGTCACCAGAGAAAATAAAATCACAACAAAGAAAACAGACCAAACAAATACTAACTAAAGGCCAAAAGTAAAATCAACTACTCCCAAAAGCAGTCAAAGGAAACACAAAAGAACACAGAATAAAACACCTAACATAAAGAATGGAGGAGGAGGAATAAGAAGGGAAAGAAATAAAGAATAATCAGACTGTGCTTATAATAGATAAGCGAGTTAAGTTAGATGGTTAGATAGTAAAGAAGCAAACCTTGAACCTTTGGTAACCACAAATCTGAAGCCTGCAATGGCAATAAGAATATATCTTTCAAAAATCATCCTAAATGTAAATGGATTGAATGCACCAAACAAAAGATACAGAGTAACAGAATATATAACAAAGCAACACCCATATATATGCTGCTTACAAGATACTCACCTCAAACCCAAAGACATACACAGACAAAAAATGAGCGGTGGAAAAAGTTAACTCATGCAAACAATAGGGAGAAAAAAGCACGTGTATCCATACTGGTATCAGAGAAAATAGACTTCAAAACAAAGAAAGTAATAAGAGATAAAGAAGGACATTACATAATGATAAAGGGGTCAGCCCAACAAAAGAATATGACCATTATAAATATATATGCACAAAATACAGGATCACCAACATATGTGAAACAAATACTAACAATTAAAGAAGGAAATAGAAAGCAATGCATCTGTTTTAGGAGACTTCAACACACCACTCACTCCAAAGAACAGATCCAACAGACAGAAAATAAGTGAGGACACAAAGGCACTGAACAACACACTAGAACAGATGAACTTATGTCGGAGTCCAGCTCCAGTGGGGGTGTGTGAAGCCCAAAAGGATGAGACAAAGTCGGTGAATGGAGAGACAGGACACAGAGTCAGATGGAGGTGGTCTCTCGACAAAATGCTGATGACAGCTTTATTTATACCATTTTGCACAAGGATATGATTTTTTTATTTGTTCTTTTGATTAACAAGCATAGGCAAGCTTTTTTCTCTGTTTCCTTCTACTCTATACATGGTTAGTCAAATGTAAGACAGGTGATCTTTTTTCTGTTCCTTGACCTAAACTTTTCTTAGCAACATGGACTCTATTGTGTTTCTTTTTTCTATGCAAAGTGGTTTCTAAGTAATGCATGTGACCACAGAAACGTGCAGCATGTAGCAGTGACTATGGAGTCTATCAGCTCAGGGTGAAATACAGGTCACTCACCTCTACAGTTAGCTAGGCAGGTATCATCATATATATTTCTAATGCAATGGGTGCATTTTATCTCCTCATAATATTTATTCTATCATAGGTAGATGCAAGATAAAGATAGAAAGCATGATTTAGTGCTGTAAGAGGGCAAGTGTAGATGATCAGGTGTGTGCCTACAGACTAGGTATTAATCCAAGTTAGACAAAAGCAAAAAAGCATCCACAGGTGTAGACAATTTCTCTCAACACTGGTGTGATGTTCTAAGCCGCACCTCTGTTGGCCCCCATTTTCTCACCTGATGGCCCCCCTGCAACTGTGCCTGTCTAAGGTTGTTCCTCCCTTGAGGTTTCTTACCAGTCTCTGGCTAACAAGCCATCTTCTGGGGCCATACAGGGAGATGTAAAGCTGGTAAGTGAGAGAGAAGTAATGTTCTTTGAAAAGGTTAGTTTTTCACTTCTTTGCAGATTTATGCTCCATGGCTTCTATGCTCAGCACTTGTTTTGAGGTATCTTTACCACTTGGAAGAATTATGGTACTTAGTAATTTCATGTATGAGGCACAAATTCTAGTAAAGGGCTGTAATTAAGAAGGAATAAGAAAAACTATAGAAGTAGCAGAGGGAAGAAAAGATGAGAAGATTGATTAAGTGTCAGACAGGGTTATTCAATTCAGTATTCCCCTATAATTCTATTTCTCTAATTTTCCTATAAAACTCTTCATCACTAATTTCACTAGCATTACAAAAAAGTGGGGCATTCCCACTTAGGTGGAGATGGGGTAGTCAGTGTTTGACTAGATACCTGCAGGTTTTGGTATTTTATGCCAAGATTGCCATCTGGCCTCTGCCTGTTCCATTCTTCAGGAGCACTGTCCTGAAAAGCTTCTGGGAAGTTTATGTTCTCCTCCTTTCCATGCTGCTTATCAAAGGTTAGCTTAGTCTTTGGCAAAATTACAAGCAAAAGCAAAGCCAATAGTGTAATGGAGAATAACAAAATCAAGGTGGGTTGTCGGGTTCCTTCCCTGTCTCTGAGCCACAGATGAGGGAAGAGACGCGATTGTTCTTTGAAGACCTAAGGACCAGCCAGGGGACTCAAGGCATGACAGCGCAAGAGTGGGGCCGAGAAGGCATCTCTCATATTTATTGATTAAATGGTTGTTAACAACAATAATAGGGTTTCCATGCACAATCATTAATCAAGTCCAACTCTCAACAGTTTCACCTTCTGAAGAATAATGAACAAATCCTAATGGTGAATGAACACGGAAACTCTTTCTGTCTTGGCTACTGTTCCTGTTTTAACTACCAATCATGAACCATAAACAAACCGTCAAGGCAAATGTGCTTATACATATGATTTTTATACTTTATATATAAATTCCATATAAATTTCCACAGTGGGTAACAGGGGGAGCCAGCTGTAAAGGCCCTTGATTTGTGGGGTCTTCCTCTAGCCTGAGCTTTGCTGCAAAGCTTGAGTAGCATGGCTCCCGGCAGACTTAAGAGACATCTACAGAAATCAACACCCAAAAGCAGCAGGATACACATTCTTCTCAAGTACACATGGAACATTCTCCAGAATAGACCACATACTGGATCACAAAAAGAGCCTCAGTATATTAAAAAAGATTGAAATTCTAACAACCAACATCTGAGACCACAAAGGCATAAAACTAGAAATAAATATTACAAAGAAAACAAAAGGCTCACAAACACAAGGAGGATTAACAACATGCTTCTAAATAATCAATGAATCAATAACCAAATTAAAAGAGAGATCAAGAAATATATGGAGACAGATGACACCAACAGCATGAAGCTCCAACTTCTGTGGGACACAGCAAAGGCAGTTATAAGAGGAAAGTATATAGCAATCCAGGCCTATCTAAAGAAAGAAGAACATTCCCAAATGAATAGTTTATAGTCACAATTATTGAAACTGAAAGAAGAACAAATGAGGCCCAAAGACAGCAGAAGGAGGGACATAATAAAGATCAGATAATAAATAAATAAAATTGAGAACAATAAAGTAATAGAAAAAAATCAGTGGAATCAAGAGCTGGATCCTTGAAAAAATAAACCAAATAGATAAGCCCCTAGCTAGATGTATCAAGAGAAAAAGAAAATCTATACACATCAACAGAATCAGAAATGAGAAAGGAAAAATCACGACAGACCCCAGAGAAATACAAAAAATTATTAGAGAATACTATATGCTAAGAAGCTGCAAAACCTAGAAGAAATGAACTATTTCCTAGAAAAATACAGACTTCCAAGACTGACCAAGGAAGAAACAGAAAATCTAAACAGAACAATTACCAGCAAAGAAATTAAATTGGTAATCAAAACCTACCCAAAAACAAAACCACTGGCCCAGATGGATACACCATTGAATTTTATCAGACATATAGAGAAGACATAACACTCATTCTCCTTAATGTTTTCCAGAAATTAGAAGAGGAGGGAATACTTTCAAACTCAATCTATGAAGCCAGCATCACTCTAATAACAAAAGTATAGAAGGACCCCACCAAAAAGTAAATTACAGACCAATATCCCTGGTGAACACAGATGTAAATAATCTCAACAAAATATTAGCAAACCAAATTCAAAAATACATCAAGAGGATCATACAACACAATCAAGTGGGATTCATCTCAGAGATTCAAGGAAGGTACAACATTTGAAAGACATTCAACATCATCCACCACATCAACAAAAAGAACAGAAACCACATGATCTTATCCATAGGTGCTGAAAAAGCATTTGATAAAATTCAACATCCACTCATGAAAAAAACTCTCAACAAAATGGTTGTACAGGGCAAGTACCTCAACATAATAAAGGCTATGTATGACAAACCCATAACCAACATCATACTTAACAGCGAGTTGCTGAAAGCTTTTCCTCTAAGAACGGGAACAAGACAGGGATGTCCACTCTCCCCACTGTTATTCAATATAGCTCTGGAGGTCCTAGCCATGGCAATCAGACAAAACAAAGAAATACAAGGCATCCAGGTAGGTAAAGAGGAAGTCAAACTATCACTATTTGCAGATGACATGATATTGTACATAAAAAACCCTAAATATTCCATTCCAAAACTACTAGAACTAATATCTGAATTCAGCAAAGTTGCAGGATACAAATTTAAAAAACAGAAATCTGTTGCTTTCCTATACACTAATGATGAACTAACAGAAAGAGAAATCAGGAAAACAATTTCATTCACAATTGCATCAAAAAGAATAAAATACCTAGGAACAAACCTAACCAATTGAAAGACCTATACCCTGAAAACAATAAGAAACTCTTAAGAGAAATTAAAGAGTACACTAACAAATGGAAACTCATTCCATGCTCTTGGCTAGGACCAATTTATATTGTCAAAATGGCCATCCTGCTTAAAGCAATCTACAGATTCAATGCAATGCCTATCAAAATACCAAAAGCATTTTTCAAAGAACTGGAACAAATAGTTTTAAAATTCATATGGAAATACAAAAGATCCTGAAAAGCCAAATCAATCCTGAGAAGGAAGAATAAAGCAAGGGGCATCTTGCTTCCAAACTTCAAGCTCTACCACAAAGCCACAGTAATCAAGACAATTTGGTACTGGAACAAGAACAGAACCACAGACGACTGGAACAGAATAGAGAGTCCAGATATTAACTCAAACATGTACTGTCAATTAATATGTGATAAAGGAGCCATGGACATACAATAGGGAAATGACAGCCTCTTCAACAGCTGGTGTTGGCAAAACTGGACAGCTACTTGTAAGAGAATGAAACTGGATCATTGTCTAACCACACACACCAAAGTAAATTTGAAATGGATCGAAGACCTGAATGTAAGTCATGAAACCTTAAAACTCTTAGAAAGAAACATAGGCAAAATTCTCTTGGACATAAACATGAGTGACTTCTTCATAAACTTATCTCCCCAGTCAATGGAAACAAGAGCAAAAATGAAAAAACAGGACTATATCAAGCTGAAAAGCTTCTGTAGAGCAAAGGACACCACCAATAGAACAAAAAGCCATCCTACAGTATGGGAGAATATAACTCATAAACGACAGATCTGATAAAAGCTTGACATCCAAAATATATAAAGAGATCAGGCAACTCAACAAACGGAAAGCAAAAAATCCAATTAAAAAATGGTCAGAGAAGCTGAACAGACAGTTCTACAAAGACGAAATTCAGATGGCCAACAGACACATGAAAAGATGCTCCATATCGCTTGTCATCAGGGTAATGCAAATTAAAACCACAATGATATATCATCTCACACCGGTAAGGATTGCCACCATCCAAAAAACAAACAGATGTTGGTGAGGTTGTGGAGAAAGGGGAACCCTCCTAAACTGCTGGTGGGAATGTAAACTAGTTCAACCATTGTGGAAAGCAGTATGGAGGTTCCTCAAAAAGCTCAAAATAGAAATACCATTTGACCTAGGAATTACACTTCTAGGAATTTACCCTAAGAACGCAGCAGCCCAGTTTGAAAAAGACAGATGCACCCCTATGCTTATTGCAGCACTATTTATAATAGCCAAGAAATGGAAGCAACCTAAGTGTCCATCAGTAGATGAATGGATCAAGAAGTGGTGGTACATATATACAAAGGAATACTATTCAGTCATAAGAAGAAAATGAATCCTACCATTTGCAACAACATTGATGGAGCTAGAGGGTATTATGCTCAGTGAAATAATCGAGGCCAAGAAAGACAAATACCAAATGATTTCACTCATATGTGGAGTGTAAGAACAAAGGAAAAACTGAAGGAACAAAACAACAGCAGAAACACAGAACCCAAAAATGGACTAACAGTTACCAAAGGGAAAGGGACTGGGGAGAATGGGAGGGTAGTGAGGGATAAGGGCAGGGAAGAAGAAAGGGGGTATTATGCTTAGCATGTATAATGTGGGGGGTTTGGCACAGGGAGGACTGTTCAACATAGAGAAGACAAGTAGTGATTCTACAGCATCTTACTACACTGCTGGATAGTGACTATAATGGGGTTTGTGGGACAGACTTGATGATGGGTGGAGTCTAGTAAACATAATGTTCTTCATGTCATTGTAGATTAATTGTACCAAAATAAAAAATTAAAAAACAAACACTGGTTATATTACCAAGGCTTTGACTGGAATATCATACCTGGGAGACATGTGCATAAACTCAGATATGAGCAGCTTTAAGGAACTAAGGTTGACTTTATAAGGCCAACAAAGCCCCTTGGAAGAACTGGCCTGGTACCTTGCTTACAGGGTTCCCAGCAGCCTTACCAGGTGATTAAGGAAGTCACTTCCTGGCATGTGCAGGAACCTCAGAATGTCTTGGGGTCCTAAAGAAGAGAGGAATTCACCCAAATCTACAGGTACTGCAGGAAAAACCTGATGTCAAGTCTGGCTTGGCTTTCTGGCCTTGAGAGGCTTTTAAAAGTTCAATCTGAAATTCCTTATAAAAAGTTCCAGCAAAGCACATTTAAAGGAGCTTATGTAATCAATTGCTCTTCTTGCGGCACTTGTGCAAATAATAAAGCCAAGTGTTAACTACTTTCTCAATCTGGTTAATTCTAATGAAAAAGAGGGTGATTTTGGAGAAAAATGTTGTTTCAATAATGAAGCCTTACCTTTAGTAAATTCTAATACTAATCACTGGGGCATAGGCTAAATCCAGAATTCTTGTTTCTTCAAAATATCTGGCTATGATTTTCCAGATGGTTTAATTTTCTTCCAGCATTTCAATTAAAGTTTTACTATTTCTAGTTCTCATATTCAACCATGCATTATTTTTTTATATTATTTTGGTATCATTAATCTACAATTACAGAAAGAACATTATGTTTACTAGGCTCCCCCCTTCACCAAGTCCCCCATACATACCCCTTCACAGTCACTGTCCATCTGCTTAGTAAGATGCTGTAAAATCACTACTTGTCTTCTCTGTGTTGCGCAGCCCTCCCTGTGTACCCACGCACTATACATGCTAATCATAATGTCTTCTTTCTTTTTCCCCACCCTTATCCCTCCCTTCCCACCCATCGTCCCCTGTCCCTTTCCCTTTGGTAACTATTAGTCCATTCTTGGGTTCTGTGATTCTGCTGCTGTTTTGTTACTTCAGTTTTCCTTTGTTCTTATACTCCACATATGAGTGAAATCATTTGGTACTTGTCCTTCTCCACTTGGCTTACTTCACTGAGCATAATACCCTCTAGCTTCATCCATGTTGTCGCAAATGGTAGGATCTGTTTTTTCTTACAGCTGAGTAATATTCCATTGTGTATATGTACCACATATTCTTTATCCATTCATCTACTGATGGACATTTAGGTTGCTTACATATCTTGGCTATTGTAAATAGTGCAGCAATAAACATAGGGGTGCATCTGTCTTTTCCAAACTGGAGTGCTGCATTCTTAGGGTAAATTACTAGAAGTGGAATTCTTGGGTCAAGTGGTATTTCTATTTTGAGCATTCTGAGGAACCTCCATACTGCTTTCCACAATGGTTGAACTAGTTTATATTCCCACCAGCAGTGTAGGAGGGTTCCCCTTTCTCCACAACCTCACCAACATTTGTTTTGTTGTTATTTGTCTTTTTGATGATGGCAATCCTTACTGGTGTGAGGTGATATCTCATCGTGGTTTTAATTTGCATTTCTCTGATGATTAGTGATGTGGAGCATCTTTTCATGTGCCTGTTGGCCAACTGGATTTCTTCTTTAGAGAACTGTCTATTTCTCTTTCTACTAGTTCATTGTTAGTGTATAGGAAAGCTACAGATTTCTGTGTGTTAATTTTGTATCCTGCAACTTTGTTGAATTCCGATATTAGTTCTAGTAGTTTTGCAGTGGGGTCTTTAGGGTTTATTATGTACAATATCATGTCATCTGCAAATAGTGACAGTTTGACTTCTTCTTTACCAATCTGGATTCCTTGTATTTCTTTGTTTTGTCTTATTGCCATGGCTAGGACCTCCAGTACCACGTTGAATAACAGTGGGGAGAGTGGGCATCACTCTCTTGCTCCTGATCTCAGAGGAAAAGCTTTCAGCCTCTCGCTGTTCAGTATGATGTTATCTGTGGATTTATCATATATGGCCTTTATTATGTTGAGGTACTTGCCCTGTATGACCATTTTGTTGAGAGTTTTTATCATGAATAGATGTTGAATTTTGTTGAAAGCTTTTACAGCTTCTATGGAGATCATCATGTGGTTTTTGTCCTTCTTTTTGTTGATGTGGTGGATGATGTTGATGGATTTTCGAATGTTGTACCATTCTTGCATCCCTGGGAAGAATCCCACTTGTCATGGTGTATACTCCTCTTGATGTATTTTTGAATTTGGTTTGCTAATACTTTGTTGAGTATTTTTGCATCTACATTCATCAGGGATATTGGTCTGTAGTTTTCTTTTTTGGTGGGGTCTTTGCCTGGTTTTGGTATTAGGGTGACGTTGCCTTCATAGAATGAGTTTGGGAGTATTCCCTCCTCTTCTAGTTTTTGGAAAACTTCAAGGAGAATGGGTGTTATGTCTTCTCTGTATGTTTGATAAAATTCCGAGGTAAATCCATCTGGTCCGGGGGTTTTGTTCTTGGGTAGTTTTTTGATTACCAATTCAATTACGTTGCTGGTAATTGGTGTGTTTTGATTTTCTGTTTCTTTCTGGGTAAGTCATGGAAGGTTGTATTTTTCTAAGAGGTTGTCCATTTCTCCTAGGTTTCCCAGCTGGTTAGCATATAGGTTTTCATAGTATTCTCTAATAATTCTTTGTATTTCTGTGGGGTCCGTCATGATTTTTCCTTTCTCGTTTCTAATTCTGTTGATGTGCGTTGACTCTTTTTTTCTCTTAATAAGTCTGGCTAGAGGCTTATCTCTTTTGTTTATTTTCTCAAAGAACCAGCTCTTGGTTTCATTGATTTTTGCTATTGTTTTATTCTTCTCAATTTTATTTATTTCTTCTCTTATCTTTATTATGTCCCTCCGTCTGCTGACCTTAGGCCTCAGTTGTTCTTGTTTTTCCAATTTCGATAATTGTGACATTAGACTATTCATTTGGGATTGTTCTTCCTTCTTTATATATGCCTGGATTGCTATATACTTTCCTCTTAAGACTGCTTTTGCTGCATCCCACAGAAGTTGGGGCTTTGTGTTATTGTTGTCATTTGTTTCCATATATTGCTGGATCTCCATTTTAATTTGTTCATTGATCCATTGATTATTTAGGAGCATGTTGTTAAGCCTCCATATGTTTGTGAGCCTTTTTGCTTTCTTTGTACAATTTATTTCTAGTTTTATACCTTTGTGGTCTGAAAAGTTGGTTGGTAGGATTTTAATTGTTTGGAATTTACTGAGGGTCTTTTTGTGGCCTAGTATGTAGTCTATTCTGGAGAATGTTCATGTGCACTTGAGAAGAATGTGTATCCTGTTGCTTTTGGATGTAGAGTTCTATAGATGTCTATTAGGTCCATCTGTTCTAGCGTGTTGTTCAGTGCCTCTGTGTCCTTACTTATTTTCTGTCTGGTGGATCTGTCCTTTGGAGTGAGTGGTGTGTTAAAGTCTCCCAATATGAATGCATTGCATTCTATTTCCTCCTTTAGTTCTGTTAGTATTTGTTTCACATATATTGGTGCTCCTGTATTGGGTGCATATATGTTTATAATGGTTGTATCCTCTTGTTGCACTGAGCCCTTTATCATTATGTAATGTCCTTCTTTATCTCTTGTTACTTTCTTTATTTTGAGGTCTATTTGGTCTGATACTAGTATTGCAACACCTGCTTTTTTCTCTCTGTTGTTTGCATGAAATATCTTTCTCCAGCCCTTGACTTTTAATCTGTTCATGTCTTTGGGTTTGAGGTGAGACTCTTCTAAGCAGCATATAGATGGTTCTTGCTTTTTTATCCATTCTATTACTCTGTGTCTTTTGATTGCTGCATTCATTTCATTTACATTTAGGGTGATTATTGAAAGATATGTACTTATTGCCATTACAGGCTTTAGATTTGTGGATAACAAAGGTTCAACGTTAGCTTGTTTACTACCTTACTGTCTGACCTCACTCGCTTATTGAGCTGTTATAAATACAGTCTGATGATTATTTCTTTCCCTTCTTTTTCCTCCTCCTCCATTCTTCATATATTGGGTGTTTTGTTCTGTGCTCTTTTTAGTAGTGCTCCCATCTAGAGCAGTCCCTCTAAGATACCCTGTAGAGTTGGTTTGTGGGAGGCAAATTCCCTCAACTTTTGCTTGTCTGGGAATTGTTTAATCCCTCCTTCATATTTAAATGATAATCCTGCTGGATACAGTATCCTTTGTTCAAGGCCCTTCTGTTTCATTGCATTAAATATATCATGCTATTCTCTTCTGGCCTGTAAGGTTTTTGTTGAGAAGTCTAATGATAGCCTGATGGGTTTTCCTTTGTAGGTGACCTTTTTCCTCTCTCTAGCTGCCTTTAATACTCTATCCCTGTCCTTGATCTTTGCCATTGTAATTATTATGTGTCTGGGTGTTGACTTCTTTGGAGCCCATCTCTCGGGATTTCTTTGTGCCTCCGTGGTCTGAGCCACTATTTCCTCCCTCAGTTTGGGGAAGTTCTCAGCAATTATTTCTTCAAAGAAAATTTATATCCCTTTTTCTCTCTCTTCTTCCTCTGGTACCTCTACAATACAGATATTGTTCCTTTTGGATTGGTCACGCAGTACTCTTAATATTGTTTCATTCCTGGAGATCCTTTTATCTCTCTCTTCATCAGCTTTTATGCATTCCTGGTCTCTGGTTCCTATTTCATCAATGGTCTCTTGCATCTTATCCATTCTGCTTATAAATCCTTCCAGAGTTTGTTTCACCTCTGTAATCTCCCTCCAGACATCTGTGATCTCCCTCTGGACATCTGTAATCTCCCTCCAGACTTCATCCCTTAGCTCTTGCATATTTCTCTGCAGCTCTGTTGTCAAGTTTATGATTTTTATTTTGAATTCTTTTTTAGGGAGACTGGTTGGGTCTGCCTATGCAGATACTTTCTCAGGTGTAACTATCTTTGTCTGGACCAGATTTTTTTGCCTTTTAATGTTGATTGCCATGGTTGTAGCAGGTTGCGGGTATATCAGCTGGGAGAAGTAAGTCCTTTCCTGCTTGCTGGATGCCTTGCCCTTCTCCGCTGCCTGTGATGGCTACCTGCACTCCTGGAGCCACCACCGGGTTAATCTCCTAAGCTGTTGTGGGCAGGGTGTCCATCAGAGCAGCGCGAGCCCTGCGGGGAGTGGCAGGCATGCCAGGTGCACTCCTCTGTGCTAGCGGCGACCCTGCCAGGCAGCTGTGTGGCAGCAGCAGCCTTTGGGTCTGGCCTGGGCGGCTGTGTGTTGGGCTGGGACTCCAGTTGGCTCCTGGGAGTGCGCCTGCTCCCTCTGCCTCTGCTGCAGGTGCTCATGGGGCTCTTCCACACAGGCTTCTACCGGGCTCTGGCTTCACTGCCACCAGTGTGCACGAGCCATGCCCGAGCTGCTTGGTCATGCCGCTGTGGGCTAGGCCTGCAGTGCAAGGATCTGCTCTTGGTTCCTTCTAATGCTTCCACCCCCTTCATGCGCTCCCACTCTCCTGTTACTGGGCCCATGTGTCGGGGTCCACGCCAGTTGGAGGAACGACTGGTAGGTTGCCTAGTCCTGTGAGGGGCTTCAGAGCTGTACTGCCTTCATTTAGGGTGCCTAAGTTTCTTCGGTATTCCCAGCTGCCGGGACAACTTCATCCAGCTATGGGGTCCCTGTTTCTTTAAGACTTGAAGAATGCACTTGCTTTTCTTTTGTCTCAGGGGCGCTGGTTGTGGGGACCTGCCCACATGTTTTGCTTTACCTTTTCTCTAATATCCAGCACCCCGTGCACCTTGTGTCTGCATTCCGGGTGCGGATTTCTAGAGCTGGTTGTTTAGCAGTCCAGGGCTTTCACTCCCTCCCCGTTCTGACTCCTTTCTTCCCACTGATTTTTGGGGTGGGGGAGCATTCAGGTCCCGCCTGGCCGCGTCTTGTATCTTATACCCTTCTTGTGATGCTGAGTTCTCAGAGATGTAGATGTATCCTGGCTGTTGTACTGCATCCACTGGTGTCTCTTTTAGGAATAGTTGTATTTATTGTATTTCATAAATATATATGATTTGGGGAGGAGATTTCCTCTGATCTACTCACGCCACCATCTTCCCATCATTCAACCATGCATTCTTAATTTGATCACGTTTCTCCTTCCAGAATGGAAAATCCAACTCCAGATGTTGCTACTTAACCTAATACCACAATTTGTTCTATCTTGCCTAGAAGCCACAAAACTGCAAATAGTAATAGAAATGGAACCTGGAATAGAATTGCCCATCTTCTGAGGCCCTCTCAACTGACCACTGATGGAGACTTAGCTGCACCCAGAACTACTCCCCTTTCAGCATGTAGCAGCCAGAGTGGTCATCACTCCCTTTCCCTAGCAGCAGCTAGGGTCTCTATTTGTAGTGGGGGGTATGAGACAGGGACCATGGGCTTAGAGTAGGGTGAGGGCCTCCAGAAAAAGAAAGGCAAGATATTCACAGTCAAAGCAATGTAACAATGTAAAGTCCCTATCAAAACTCTGTGTTCAGCATTATGCAAAGTCAGGGTTAAAGGTCAAAAGGCCAGGAGCAACTTGGCGTGGAATGTTTGAGTGTTCTGCAAGGGTATCTCAGCATAACCTGTGACATCACTGTATACAGCCCTAGCAAACATACAGCAACCCAGCCCACATTGAGGGCAGGGAAGGTGGTATAAGTCCACACCCTAAGTCCTCAGTTCCCAAAAGTCCTCAACTGCCTATAAATCCCCTAGACAACACACCACCCCTGGCTCTCTTGTCCCCTCCTGGTGTGAGCCAGGATCTCTGTCCTCTCACTTTATTTCTAAATAAAAGCCTCTCCCTGGCTTTCCTACCTTGACTGTTTGTAAGTTCATTCTTTGACTTCAGAAACAAGAACTGCAGCATCATTAGGAAGAAAGTGCCTTGTTTTCTTGGTCACAACCATCTTGAGTATGGTTTCCATCAGGCTGACATGCTGATCACAGGGAGGAGGCGTAAAGAGAGGATCTCATGTGCTACATACTCTAGCTATTTTTAATGATATTTTGTAGATTTTCTTGAAGAAATATTTACTCAAATGCTGTATTACTCTAGCACAATTTCCTATTAATTTAAATTTTGTTGTTATAATTGCTTTTTAGTAATTTTCATCAGTTATGGTTGTTTTGCTGGGAGAAGGATCTAAAGAACCTACTCCATCATTCAAGAAGGTGCTACCATATGTGGTAGATTTTTCTCATCATTTTTCCCCATATAATTTAGTATAACTTTTGATATAGAGATTTGCTAAAGAGAATATGGAACTGAACTTAGGTATGTTAGTTTCTATTGCTGCTGTAAAAATGTCCTACAAACTTAGTGGCTTAGAACTACACAGACTTATTTCCTTACAATTCAACATCAAAAACAGATCTCACTGGGTTAGAACCAAGGTGTTAACAGGCCTGTGTTTCTTCTGATTGCTCTAAGGGATAATTCATTTAATTGGTTCTTCCAGACTCTAGAGATCACCTACATTTCTTGGCTCCTGGCCTGTTCCTCCATCTTCAAAGCCAATAAATATCATGAATATTTAAATCTTCCTCTGTGATTCTGGTACTCTTTCTTCTTTTTTATAAGGAACCCTGTGATTATACTGGGTCCACCTAGATATTCAAGGAAAATATCTCCCCCTCAAGATTCTTACTTTAATTATATGTCCAGAGTACCCTTTTCCAGGTAAGGTAACATATTCACAGGTTCTCTGGACTATGCCATGGACATGTTTGGATTGTCATTATTCTGCCTACTATCAAAGAAAAGAAGTCACAAGAAAAAGCAAAGTTTTGTTCTAGTTTTCTATCATTCTCCCATAAGAAAGTAGTTTTATGTTTCAGATATTTATTTAATTTCATCTGTAGTAAGCAAAAATACCATCAAATAATAACCCTCCCCCAAAAGAACTGATAATGACAAATCAGTTGTTCGTATTATGTATTTCTAAAATGCTCTGATAAATATTCAGAAGATCTTAAGCTAAATAATTTATACTTATACCAGTGTCTCATGCATCCATTTGATTAAGTTTTTAAGACTTATGGAAAATATTTGTTCCCATTCCCCCTTGTTAAAAGTGTAGTTTTCCATTAAAAAAATACTCATCTATTTAGTGTTAAAAAACAAAATTCAGCTGAGTAAATCTGAAGATCTAATTTTCTTTATTAAATGACTCATGAGTCAAGCCACATCCCATCTAGCAAGTGGAGAAGAGCTCCAAGGATTTGTACAAAATAGAAGGTTTTTTAAGGCAGAGGGGTTGGATAAAGGTTATTTATTAGAAAGGAATACATCGCTTTGGCAAAGTCACCTGCTTAAAGGGAATAGAAGAGTTCAGTCAGGGGATTACCTCCTAGTGTTAACTAGGAAATTCTAATTTGGTTGGCTAAAGGTTACATTCCTGGGGAAGTTGAAACTTCAATCAGGTTACGTATGTCTTGTTTTACTGACATTGGGCCTCAATGACAAAATAGTGACACTATTTTGGGCCTGGTGCTTTCCTTTAAACAATAGATACAAACCCTCTTAAAACAGATAAAAAAGAATGTGAAGATTCTAAAATGAAAATATCTTATGACACTCTTTATTCAAGGAAAAATATGTCCAGTACTATGCAAAACTTTCAAGGACTTCAGTAACATGTATTTGATAGGACCCAAGAGCAACATCTTTTGAGACCTAGGATGATTTGCAAACAGAACTCCTTAGAGACAAGCACATATGGAAAAGGATGGAAAGGGATATATTTTGAAATTTGCCTTGTAAATCCTGACCATTCTACATTTAATTCTGTTCTAAATAATCATTATATCCACAAAAATACTGCCAGGGTCCATGCCTTTTTTGGAAAAAAATGGAATGATTAACCATTGAAGATTATTTTCCCCATGGGGCTTATTTTAAGAGGCACATAGAAAAGGCATTTGGAGTTATCTATAAATTCAAACTAGTAAACCTATGTTGATTTATTTTGTTCATTATCTGTCTTCATTTCTTGGCCTTTTTCACTGACATTATTCATTATCTCCTTCTGGATTCCTGTCATTCTCTGCTTCATTAGCTAATAATTAGATGAAGTACAATGCAACATGTCTTTTCTCTCTCTTTCTACACTTGTTATTTATGTTTACAGGGGAGTTAAGAAAAATAGTCTACATTTTATTATGATCTGTAAGTTTTGTGCTATGCTCATGTATTTTGTGGTGTTAAGCTTTCCTTATAAGAAATATCTTCACTTGATCTTCACAAAAGGAGTTTTAGATCATTTTCTTATGGGTAAAATTATAATGACAAAACATCATGGGGCTACATTATTTGCTCCTCTTTGACCTGAATGTCAACTTTGTTATTTTATTATTTTTTCTACTGCTACCACAATAGCTAAACTATAAAGTGCAGTAGTGCAGTATTTAATCATTTGCACATCACAGTATTTTGTGATATCATTGACTATGACAAGATTCTTTCATTATTTTTCTCATCTAATTTCTTCCAAATCACTCAAAGTATTTTATACTGGCACCCACAAATATTTTTAAAAACTGTCAAAATCAGACAAATTTTTTCATATATTTAAAAATTAAAAAAAACAATTTCTCCTTAGACTTTTAATAATTCCAAATCATAATCTGAGGTAGTTTTTTCTTGTATACTGTTTGTTTCACAACAGAAACCTCCCACCACAACACAAATATATGCAGTCACTCCATACACCTAGTTGAAGCCTCCTCTCTTCTGTTCCATAGTCCTTATGTTTAATAACTGTTCACTTTATCCCTCTTCTAATTCTTTGCTTTTTAGGATGTCATGTTCTGGAAATGTTAGGGGGTGGTTGTTTATTTTCCTTGTTTCTTGTCCCCTGTGCAATGAATAATTGAAGGGAACAGGCACAGTAGTGAAGCAAAGTAAAAGTTTTATTTGAAGTTACTCAAAGAGACAAAATGTGTGGGCATCCTAAGAGAGGCGATGCCCTGAAAAGTTTGGGGTTCTATCTTTTAAGGATTTTTCAGATATGTGACAAAGGGTTAGGGGTTGTGGACTTGTCAGGTGGTCTCAAGATACTTATATTTGGTGAGAGGCACTATGTCTCCTCTCTTCTATTATCAGTCCTCCAGGTAATTCTGCAAAATTAACACAAGAAATTTACTGATCAGGTTCCTCCCCAGGATAGCAGCTTCCCTCTGGGAATATATCAATCAAGACCCACCTACCCTTTCCCCAAAGTGGCCTGAGTTTCTATCTGTTTGCTAAAGAATATGTTAGAAATCTTACTCTTAACTTCCTGTCTTTTAAAATGGAATCTTAGCTTTACAATGGAATGTCCTGGTCTTACTGTGCTGATTATATCTTGGCTTTTTTTCATCGTAGGCTGGAAAAGTTAACCATGATGCTTGTCTCCCACCTTAATTACAGAAGTACTTGATTAGGGGCTAGAGGAGGAGGGGAAAAAAAGAGCATATAGGTTCAGTTAAAGAATAAACTGGGCCTTTTAAGAAGCTAGAGTAAATCTTAAAATGGCATGGTTTAATTGACACAATGAAGACATGGGCTGTGTTCAGATACCTTTCTTTATCTTGGGGCTTCCTGGAAATTCCAGGTTATTCCTGATCTTTGGAGTTTCAACTGACTAACTTAGTAACTCTGTGAGTCTTTTCTGGCTCTTTAGTTTTATCTGGTTAACTGTGTGAATCCCTTCTAGTGGGCTTTATTGGCCTTATTCTCTCTCTACCCAACTCATGTCTATTTTTCTGCCTAATAGAAGTATTCTTTCTCCTAGAGGTTGTTCAAACAACAAAGTTCAATCTGAACTATTGTGAGACAAGAGAAGTGGTAATTTATTTAAAACTATTAAACCTTTTGTTTCCTGGAATCTTCGCACATCATACCTCACAGATTTACATTATTTTCCAATCCCAACTTCCATCTTTTCCCTTCATTTACACCTATATAGATTTATTTTTCAGGAACAATGTACTCTTTTATTTTCTTATCTATCTTAATGAGATGCTTTTCCTACAGTGATTCCATGTATTCCCCAATTAGAATGGAGGTTACAGTTAAAATATGAACTAAAAAATCAATGACAAAGAAAAATCACCAGAAAATGAATGCATGCTGTTTCAAACTTTATATCATTTCCCTTTACTAACCACTGAAATAAACCTTTGGATCTTAATTTAAAACTAGGTTGGTTTACCCCTGTGTTTGGATGAGAGGACAAAAGTGTGTAGTGCTTTGAGCTTTTTCTGTGTGCAATTAGCTGTCAATGTCAATGGTAAAATCAGGAGTTGATTCTCTAAAGGAAATGGGATATTTGTTATTGAATGAGTTTTTCTTCATACCCATGCTTAAAAAATGTTTATAATGGTCCAAATGTAAGATAAAATAATATCTCCAATCTCCCTACCCTTGAGAGTAGGGGAGTGTTGTGTATTTTCCTTGGTTCTTGATACTGCCACAACAAAGAATTGAAGGTCAGAGACACAGTAGTGAAGCAGAGTAAAAGTGTTTTTAAAAGGTACTTAGAGAAAAAGTGCAGGCAACCTCAGAGAAAGAGGAGCACCCTGAAAGGTGGAGAAAAGTTAAAGTTATGCACTCAGAAACTGCAGGTGACCTCAGAGAGAGGGAGCACCCTGAAAGGTTGGGGGTGCCCCCTTTTTAAGGATTTTTCAGGAATGACGAAGGGCTAGGGGTGCAGAATTGTTAAGTGTTCTTTGAATATTTAGAATTAACTTAACACAATAAATTTACTGCTCTGGTTCCCTCCCAGGATTGCAGCTTCCTGGTTAGGGAGCATATTAATTAAGACTGCCTTCCCAGCCCCTCAAGGTGGGCTGAGTTGTTTTCTGTTTGCTAACAAGTAAGTTAAGAATCTTACTTCTTAACTTCCTGCCTTTTTCTATGTTGTTTATAGCTGGGCCTGCTTGCTAAATTAGTTGCATAGGTTTCAAATTACCTGATTAGGGCTGAAGGAGAGAAAAAACAGCATATAGGTAAAATTTAAAAATAAGCTGGGCCTGCATGATTAATACAATGAAGACATGGGCTATGTTGAGGTACCTTTCTTTATCTGAGGAATATTCAAACAGTCCAGGCCAAGTTACTCCTGGCTTTTTGAGCTTTAACTGGTTAACTCATTAGCTCTGGGTCTTTTTTGTGGCCATTCCTGGCCTTACTCTCTTTCCACCCTGCTCATATCTACTTTCCTGCCTAACAAGAGGATGACATTTTCTTTGTTTACTCATCACCATATAATGCAATCTATAATTTCCATCCTAAACTTATCTTTAGAAAGCTTACATTTTAGCTCCTTAAATATAAATCATTATAGCTCAGTCTATTTTAAGCCACTTTACCATTTTTGTATCTCAAGCTCAGAAACTGATAGCTGAGAAAAGATGACTCAAAATGTGCAAGCTAATGTGCACACTTATATAATGTAAATGGTAGCAGATAAAATTGCATGTAGATAATCTTTGGGTCCTTCATAGTTCATTCATATATCCAACTTAGACTCAAAACTTTTCACCCTTACAGAGGGATAGAAAAGCTGATTGTGTCACAGTGGCTACACCTACTAAATATGGTCTATAACTAATTTTTAGTTCTGAATTTGAGCAAATATTGAAAAAATATTTTATATTGAATTTACTATTTTGAAGAGTTCAGTTCAGACCTTAAAAACACCATATATGTGTAAATGGGGCTGTCTTAAATGTTAGACAAAATACTGTTCTGAATCATCAAATAAAAGAATAAATTGACAATTTTTATATTTTCTACATTGAAAAATTTCCTGAATCCCTAGCTGACTAAAAGTCTTCTTTTTGTGTAGGTATTTTGTATTTTAACTAAAAATATTTTTAAGGGAATATGCCATTGGGAAAACATCAATTACTTTTATTGACATAAAGATTAACATCAACAGATACTCATTTCATGAGTTGGCATAAATGTTGAAAACTGAAAGTTATTTAATAAAATCTCTAATGCAAAGATTGCTTTATGATTTTGTAAATTGTTAAAGATCAATAAATTGTTTTATTTTAATATGTGATATCTTTTTATTCACTCGGTTTGTCATGTCTAGTAATTTTTTATTTATTTTTCTTTGAAAGCTGTGATACATCTATAAACTTAAATTACTACACATATTAAAGGGAAGATATTTACCAGTTAGCATTAATTTAAAAATTAAGACAATAAGGAAAACAAATAGAGGAAAGGAAATCATATTCAGACAGCTCAAAATGGCAATGATGTTAATAGCAATAACTTAAATTTGAATAATATTTATCTTTCCCAGAATACACTATGACATATACTAACACTTTAATAAATTATACAATTCAGGTATTTGTTTATAATTTGTTTCCCCTTTAAGTAAGCTCCATGTGGAAAGGAGTATTAACTGGTTTTGTTTTGTTTTTCTCTTTTTCTTCACAGCTCAATCAATTCTTAGAACAATATGTCTAACAACATAGTAATTTTTGAAATACGTATTTGTTGAGTAAACTTTAAAATTGACAAATTTATTTTTCATACCAAAATTTATACAGAAAATTAGGTAGGATAAATAGCACCCTCATTTTATGGTGTAACTCTGGGGGCAAACCTGTCACCTAGCCAAAGGCGAATTACCTTTGAAACCAAAATCAGTCAAAGGGAGAAATAAAGTGGGAGAAACCCATTTCTTGCTTACAAGCAGTCACTAACTTCCACTTGTCCATGTCTCTCATGACTTGGCTGCAAAAATGGGCCCCACCCAACAACCTCTCTGGTCCAGATATGCCCTTGTTCCCCCTTGTAATTATCTATTGATATGGAGATGCAATAGGCCAGGAAAGAGATTCTGGAAATATTTCAATGTACCCACAGCCCACCAATCCAGAAATCTCACTTCACAATCTACTCTCCCCTCATCTTCTGCAGTGACCCCTGTGTGAGAAAACTGGTGTATTGTAACCAAGTTAATAAAATATGATAGCAACAGCAATAAAACCATGACAATCCCCAAGAGAATCCAGCTAGGTTCAAAATCCTATTCACATTAAGTCCATAGCTTGCCCATGCCGCAGGTGGTCAGTAGCTGAACAGGTAGGGAATTCAGAGCAATCATCCTGTGGCAGCTACAGCCAAGGGATGCATCCAGGCCATTGGACTTTAGAAGAAAATGACCTTAAGGGCAATAAGGTACATGTTTTAATGACACCAGCACAGGCAAACCTTTTCCATCAGGTAGGATACATGCAAGGCAGTTGTCCTGTGATAGAACAGTGGCAGGAATGGGATCTTCTCCTGGTCTAGTATACCAGACTTTCACCCCGCTCCCTATGGGAGTTACAGATGAGTCAATATATAGGGCTTTGGGAAGTACATGCACTGGCTATTAAGACAAAACAAAAATTCCCCATAAGATGCTCTTACCTCCTGGATGTTTTGGGTACACTACCATGATCTTTGGGGGCCCTTCTGCTGTTAATCAAGGAACACACTGGAGGCCAACCATCACTGGTCCATGTGTCAAAATGTCCAGGGCCATGTCCACTCAACAGAGTCTCCAGGGTTTAAAGCAGCTGGGGCTCACAGCAGAATGTTGCTCTGCTGGCAAATTTTGACTTCAATAACTCCTCTTTGGTTTGCACATACTGTTGTATAGGAGAGGCAGCAATGTGTGTTAACATGTCCACAGAGCTCAAGGCTACTTTTCAGGGCTTCTCATTGAAATGCTATAGCACTGTCCATAAGTAAACTGACCACTCTGTAGAGTGCTGATGTCCTACTTCAGGCCAGATTTCAACAAACCATTGTATCTCTCTATCATGTGTGCCATGGTAGGGTTATATGGTACATGAAACTTCCACTTTATTCCTAATTGTTGCACCCATTCTTGTAATATATGTCAAGTAAAGTGGGTGCCTTGATCACTCTCAATCACCTGCAGCTGGCCTTAGGATGCAAAGGGATGCTTTAGGACACTTTTAGTGGTTACCTGATCTCCATGATATCAAAAAAAAAACAAAAACAGACTGGTAGCTGTGTCCACACAAGTCATGACATACTGATATCCTTCCAATATGGGCAGAGGGCCAATATGGTCTGTCAGCCACCTTACAAGGTTCATCAGCCCCCATAATATTGTCCCATGTTACATGCAGGACTCATTGTAAGTCCCTCTTAGAGCATGCAAGGCACTCATTCTGGGCTTTGCTGACTTCTTTAAAGGCCAACAGCAAAGGTTTACTGATGGGCTACTGCCTACATGGTCTTTTGCCCTCTGTGCAACAAAAGCTGATGTAACCATTGGGCAACAACAGAGGCAGGTTTTCCTTCTAGCCAGTGCACCTGGGACAATATATCTGCTTCATCATTCACTGGGGATGCCACAGTAAAATGGCCATCCACATGATATATAGTAACTGTCTTAGTCTGACTAAAGGTCCATAGGTCTTGCCAGGGCTCTTGTCCCCAAAGGAGCCAGTGACCAACCATACAATTTGCATGGTACTATGTCAATAGCCACAGGGTCAAGCTCCAATAGATGGCCCAGCTGTCAGTGCAGACAACTAGAGGGGAGGGCTCCTGGGTAATCACGAGCCATACTGCAAACAACTCAGCCCATTGACTGTTCTTCCCCTCTCCATAGTCCACCCATTTTGTCTCAGTCTTAGGATGGAAAGCCACAGGTCTCCAAATCGGGGGCTGCCGACAACTACAGTTGTCAGTATACCAAGCAACCTCAGGTATAGGGGCTTTTCTTTCTAGAAAAGGATTCTCTGCTATCAATGGTTCTAAAGCAAATTATCCCTGATTTCCACTAGTATAAGTCACGGGCCCCAATAAGCATTGGAGTTCTTCACTTAAGGGGCTAGTGGAGAGAGCACAGTGCTGCTGTAAATATGCATCCCATTTGGCCAGTGTGGGTATCTGTGCAAAGCCACTCTGTGGCCTTTGAGTCGAGTCTTACATGGGATAGGTGGTTATTACCTTTGTCAGAGCTGTTCCAGTGATGTGCTCCATAACAAAGCAGCCAGTTGTTTCTTAAGGTGTACTGGACTACTGCTCCTTTCCATAGTTAAGACAAGAATCCAATAGGTTGGAATGTCTGTTCAAGCCACTACCAAAGCCCCCATCCATAAGCATCTTTCATTACATGAACATCTACCTCACAAGGCCTTGAGTCCATTACACTCAATGCCTGTACAGCCTTAACTGCTTACTTAGCAGCAGTAAAAGCAGGTGCACATGTTTCATCCAAGGCCCACTGGATGCTGTTTCCTACCAACGAGTATAAGTGCTTCTGAACTTGTGCCAAGTGCAGGATAAACACTCTCCAGTAGCCCAAAAACTCTTGTAATACTGCCACAGTGGTAGAGGTAAGGAAAGCCTGGACCTTGTTTATGATTGCTTCTGGGATAAGTTTAATTTTACATGAACAGATAACCCTCAAGAACTTTACAGACAAACCAGGTCCCTGAACCTTGGTGCTGTTCACAGCCCATCTTTTCTCCTGTAGATTTTGCAGCTGTCTAGTAACTGGCCCTTCTTAATCTGCAAGAGAATCAGACATGAGCATGAGATCATCAATATAGTGATACAGCCACACCATTTGCATTTTCTTCCATGTGACCAAGTCCTGGGCTACAAGTCCATGAAAAAATGGTGGGGCTGTGGAGGTATCCCTGTGGAAGGACAGTAAATGTCCACTGATGGCTTTCTCACATGAAGGCAAACTGTTCCTGAATGTCCTATTCTTTGTCAATAGAGAAGAAAGCATTAGCAACATCCACAACATAATGATATGTCCCTATTCCATGACTGAGGGTGTCCATAAGGGCTGTTATAGATGGCATAGCAGTGTGCACAAGGGGTGTGACTTTATTCAATTCCCTGTAATCTTCAGTCATATGCTATGAGCCATCTGGCTTTTTCACTGACCACACCAAGAAATTAAAAGATAATGAGTGGGCTTATGATGCCCACCCTCTCCAACTCCTGTAGAGTTTCTCCAGTTTCCTTTTCCCATAGGCAACTGCTTAGTACTTGTCACCCGATGAGGTACAGGCAAAGCTACAGATGTGTGCTTAGCATGTTCCATTGGAACTGGCTTTACCACATATGATAGGGAAAATTTACAAGGACAGCAACCTAGCGGGTGGCTCCACTCTGTCTCACAACCCTCCCTCCTCAACATAAACAGCACTACAAGGACAGTAATTTTTTAGGTGGCTATCCTCTGCCTCATTCCCCTCCTCAACCCAAACAAAAAAAACACTCCCTTGGTTTCCCCATAAGCACCGGGTCCCAAGGTTTGCTCCCTAAACTCCCTCCCCCTTGCCTGCTCCTTTGCTGTGCACATAGGAATGTTATAGATAAGGAAGCAGAAAGGTATAAATTGCTCCCTTTTCCTCTGTTCAGGGCTCAGACTTTTTGGGATATTACTCCCCTCTGAGTCCGCTGTTATGAAATAAAGCCTCAACACTCCAAGACCTCCGAGTGCCACTTGGTTTTTTCCATCGGTGATCCAGTCCAGGCTTTTTTCAGTATTTTCCATAACACACATACCCTCAGTCTGAACTCACCTGTGATGGTCTGAGATGGGAGAAATGTACACAGTATACTGCTTTGTGGATAAACACCCTATCTGCAATGGGATTTGGGCTTTCTTCACTCTGTCTTACTTACCCTCATAGCCATCTATAACAACAGGGATCACAGGAAAATGCTCAGGGTTGCTGTAAATCAGAGAATATTCAGATGCTAAGTCTACCAATGTCAGGACACGTTGTATGTTCATGGGGGACCAAAGAATTGCTAATTCTACATTGGGCCTCTGTTCCCCACCACATCCCGCAGGGTGGGGGCTTGACCCCACTCCTCACTCAGAGCAGTACAACTTATCATCCTCCTGTGGGGGTGAAGACCAAGGCAGAGCCTGAGTATTGTCTACCAAGAAGTGTTGCAGGACACAGGCCAGACATGGGGCTCTGCTCCAGCATCTCTATCTTGGACCTCAGCAGCTAGAACTGCTGCTCTGGCTTTAATTGGTGCCTCAGTTCTAATAAGATCCTATTGCCCATCAAGTGTTTGTTTCTCTACTCCTGCCTTTATCAAATCAATACACATCTGGGTCCTCAAGTAATTCACAGGTCATTTTGCACCTCTCTTTTCACTTGTAGCCTCTATTTCCTTCCTTGCTCTAATTGTTTCAACCTTCCCTAGATTTGCTAAAGTATGAGGAGCCTCATCTATGGGTGGCCTTACATGAAGCACAAGAATAGTCACTAGGGACCCAAAGAGAGATGGAGGAGCTGTATGGAGCACCAGATTTCTCATTCCCATGGTGAAGAACACCTCATTGGTGCCCTGGGGGTCCATATTATAGATGATATTTTTCATGCCCAAATTCTGTAACAGATGCTAGAGCTCTGCATACAATTTCCAGCTAGCTAGTCAGTAAGTATGATAAATCACCCTGATTAGGCTAAACTTCCCTGATGGATGATGTCAGTCAATTCAGAAGTGCCTGATTCCCTGAGGTGTTATGGGCACTTTGCAACTGCTGTCGGAGGGAAGGATGAGTCACTGGGGAAGGGAATCTACCCATTTCAGAACCTGACATCACAATGTTTTCTACCCTCATATTCCAAAGACACAAAAGCCATGTAGGCAGAGGTGTAAAACCCAACGGACTTATTCCAGTCTGCGCTTCCCCCCAGTGAGGAGAAGAAGGCCACGGCAGATCGATGCAAAAAGCAAGAGGTTTATTATTATTCCAGCTAGCTGGGATCCAAGTGTCTGCCCGACACAGCGGGTTTCAACAAAGACCCTGAGCACTCAGAGCCAAGGGTTTATATAGCATTTTCAAAGCACTTAACTCATAGTAATTTTCCACAGCTATACATTATTCTTGCAAGACATACATCCTGGGGTTAGGCAAGAGCAAGATAAGACCATTCCTCAATTGTCAGGGTGGTTCTGCAGGATAAGCTTGGTATGTAGGATTAACTGACCAAGGTTAGCTTACCAAGGGTCACCGCTGCCTTATTCTGGTGTTCATGATTGATTATCTTGTTTTTCTCGGCCTTACCCAGTTCCAGTTCATACACACTCAGGAAATGGCTTTTAGGCCCTTAAGATGGCTACTCTTATGCTAACCTATTTCTATTCTTACATTTAACCTATTTCTATTCTTACAATCCACTCTTCTTCTTGTATCTATTTCAATCATGAAACTAGGGGTCATCTGTTTGGTCAACACTCTGATAGTTCTGTCTCAACACCATGATTTTCACGGTGCTAATGTGTTCTTTGATAAAGGTAGCTAGGTGGTTTAGGATGCAGGGGCCAAAAGTTAGAATTAATGTTAAGATTATTAGTGGCCCTACTAGAGTAGAGATGAGGGTAGTGAACCATGGCGAGGAGTTGAACCAGGACTCAAACCACTCTTGGTTTTGTTCTCCTTCTCTTTTCCTTTTTGCTAACCCTTCTCTAACTTTGGTCATAGAGTCTTTTACTAGTCCTGAATGATCTACGTAGAAGCAACATTCTTCTTTAAGGGCAGTGCACAGTCTGCCTTGTTGGAGAAATAACATGTCCAACCCTCTTCTATTTTGTAGGACTACTTCTGATAAAGAAGTTAAAGAGTCTTTCAGGGTGGATATGGATTTCTCTATTTCTTCTAAGTCTGCATCTATGGCTTCTCTGAGACTGTGGTAATGCTTGTTTTGGAGAACTAGTGAGGATGCTCCTGTGGCTACCCCCACTGCCCCCAGGCCAAGGCCTAGCAAGAGGGAGATAGTTAGACTCACAGGTTCTCGTTTGACTCAAGGCGGAGACTGGCCTAGTTGGGACAGGACTTCATCATAAGAATGATACAAGATTTCAAAGGGGGTTAGATTGAGATGAGTAGGGGTATTCCGAGTTTGGAACAAGGCCAGGGGAAGGAGCACCACCCAGTCTGAGCCAGTCTCTATGGTCAATTTAGTTAAGGTCTCTTTTAGGGTTCGATTCATCCTTTCTACTTGCCCTGAACTCTGGGGTCTATACATGCAATGTAATTTCCAATCGGTCCCCAAATACTTAGCAACTCCCTGACTTACCCGGGTGATGAAAGCGGGTCCGTTGTCAGATCCTATTACCTTAGGTATCCCAAACTGAGGAAATATTTCTTCTAGTATTTTCTTTATTACCACTGCAGCTGTTTCCTGCCTTGTTGGAAAGGCTTCGACCCATCCTGAAAAGGTATCTACAAACACTAGGAGATACTGAAATTTATACCTCTCTGGTTTAATTTCAGTGAAGTCGATTTCCCAAAACTGTCCAGGATGGTTTCCCCTTGCCCGTTTTCTAGTCCAATTCCTCTTCCCGGGCGAGTTTGTTTCTTGACAAGGAACGCACGGCTTAACTATTGATTCAGCTACTTGCTGCAGGTTTGGCACATACCACCCAGAGTTTAAGACAGTCTGAGTAAGTTTGTGCGCTCCTAAGTGTGTCCACTGATGCATCTGTTTGATTATGGCTTTGGCAGTTGCTTGGGGCAGGATGATTTTTCTATCTTGGGTGCACCAGGCTCTCTTCTGTTCATCAAAATAGTGAGTACGGTCTTTCTAGATTAGTTCTAAATCTGCTGGGCTATATTGATAGGGTGGCAGGCTTGGCTCAGGCTGGGTTTCAGAGAGGAAGATTTCTACTGTCTTTGCGGCCGCTTCTCGGGCAGCCTGATCAGCCATATTATTGCCTACAGCGATGTGGGACTTCCAGTGTTAGTGAGAGGGGCAATGAATTATACTTACTTTGGCTGGTCTGTGCAGAGCTTCTAAGAGTGCTGTGATTTCCGGCTTGTTTTTTATTTCTCTTCCTTCAGAGGTGAGGAGTCCTCTTTGTTGGTAAATGGCTCCATGCACATGTGCCATCGCAAAGGCGTACCTATTATCTGTATAGATGTTAATTTTCTTTCCAGATTCCAGTTCTAGCGCTCTCGTAAGGGCAACGAGCTCAGCTTTCTGCGCCGAGGTTCCCTCGGGGAGGAGCTGAGTCCACACTATTTTTTCTCCATCTACTACAGCCACTCCTGCCTTACGCTTTCCTTGGTCTAGGTAGCTGCTTCCATCTGTGAACCAGGTGGCTTCAGCATCTGGTAAAGGCAGGTCAGTCAAGTCTTTACGCCACCCATGGGTTTCGGCTAATACTTGCTGACAGTCATGCACCGGGGGCTCAAGATCGGGGTCTGGCAGCAAAGTGGCCGGATTGAGACTGGTCGGCGGAGAGAATGTTACCCAGTCGGAGTTGAGTAACAGGGCTTGGTAGTGAGTTATCCAAGCATTTGTAAGCCACCGATGCAGGGGCTGCCGGATTATGCTTTCTAGCGCGTGCGGAGCAGTCATGGTTAGATTTTGCCCTAGGGTCAATTTGTCCACATCTTTGACTAGCAATGCTGCTGCAGCAATTATTCTCAAACATGCAGGCTAGCCGGCGGCTACTGGATCTAGTTTTTTAGACAGGTATGCTATAGGCCGTTTTCATGGTCTGAGCTTCTGAGTCAGCACCCCTTTGGCTATCCCCCTTTTCTCCACCACGAACAGGTGGAAGGGTTTTGTCACATCGGGGAGTCCCAGAGCTGGGGCGGACATCAATGCCAGCTTAATGGCATCAAACGCCTTCTATTCTTTCTCTCCCCAGGAGAACGGTCCAGCTTTGGTGAGAGGGTAAAGGGGGGCTGCCATCTCTGTGAACCCGGGGATCCATAGCCTGCAAAATCCTGCGGTCCCCAGGAATTCTCTGACTTGCTTAGGAGTCTCAGGTGGAGGGATATGGAGAACAGTCTCTTTCCTCGCATCTGACAGCCACCTCTTCCCTTCTCGTAACACATAGCCCAGGTAGCTTACCTGTCGTTTGCAGATTTGTGCTTTCTTGGCTGATGCCCGATATCCTAGAGTTCCTAATTATGCCAGAAGTTTCTCCATCCCTTTCGGGCAATCTTTTTTCATTTCGGCTGCAAGCAGAAGATCATCAACATATTGCAACAAGGTTACCTGGGGGTTAGCTTCTCGATATAGCGCCAGGTCTTGGTTGAGAGTTTCATTGAAGAAGGTGGGAGAATTTTTGAATCCTTGCAGTAGCCGTGTCCACGTGAGTTACCCCATCATTCCTCTGTCTGGGTCTCCCCATTCAAAGGCAAAAAGCTCCTGACTCTTCTGCGCAAGTTGGAGGAAGAAGAAGGCATCTTTTAAATCTAAAACGGTATACCAGCCTCAGAGAGGTGGCAAGGACCTTAAAAGATTATAAGGATTAAGAACTGTGGGATGAATGTCTACTACCTGCTTGTTAACTTCTCGCAGGTCCTGGACTGGACGGTCTTCATTTGTGCCTGGCTTCCTGACAGAAAGGAGTGGGGTGTTCCAAGCTGAATGACATCTGCGCAATATCCCCAACTGGAGGAATTGGGTGATATGGGGCCGGATTCCTTCTCTGGCTTCTCTTGGCATAGGGTACTGGCAAATGGCTACGGGGGTGGCTTGTGTTTTTAGTTCAACATAGACGGGTGGCCTATGTTTAGCCTTCCCAATTCCCGCCGTCTCTGCCCATGCCTGAGGGAACTTTCTTAGCCACAGGCTGAGATCTCCCGAGCCTGGGTTCTCTCTTTCAAATTCAGAGTCTATACTCATCTTCTAACATCACAGTCAATATCTGGATGGGTCCTCTGAGGGCCTTTTAAGCTGTGGCCCCTCTGGCAGGAAATGGATCTGGGCTTTCATTTTTGTGAGCAAGTCTCTTCCCAATAAAGGACATGGGCAATCCGGGATCATGAGGAAAGAGTAAGACACTAATCGTGTTCCCAGGTCTACCGTCCGTGCGGTGGTCCAAGAGTACAATTTATTTCCGTGGCTCCCCGGACCCATGATTTCCGATTTGAAAGCTGTCCGTCAGCTTGTTGCAATACTGAGTGCTGTGCCCCGGTGTCTACTAAGAATAAGAGTAGGTTTCCCCTCCACAGTTAAGTTTACCTTAGGTTTGGGGAGGGGCTCCGAACCCCATCTCGCCTAATCACTGTCTTCGTGCATAGTCAGAATTTTGGGGTGGGTAACAGGTTTTTCCCACTGCTGAGGTTTCTTTTTCTTGTTTGGGCATTCTCTGGCCCAATGTCCTTTCTCTTTACAGTACACACACTGATCTTTATCTAGCTGCTGTCTCCTGCCGCCTGGCCCTGGTTTAGGTTCTCTGGTCTCTCTCACAACAGTGGTGAGGATTTTATGGATGTTGCATTCTTGCCGTCTTTCTTTCCTCAGCTCTCTTTCCTCAGTCTCTCATAGCTTCCTACCCTCTTTTTCCTCTTCAGTCTCTCTATTATGATACACTTTCTCTGTCACCTGTATTAAGTCTCTCAGGGTTTTGTCCTGCAGTCCTTCTAGCCTTTGCAATTTCCTCCTGATGTCTTTACTAGATTGATCTATAAAAGCCACAATAACTGTGGCTTTATGTTCCTCACTGACTGGATCATAAAGAGCGTACTGCAGAAAAGCCTCTATGAGTCTTTCTAAAAATGTGGAGGGGGATTCATCAGGTCCTTGAAGGACTCCTCTTACCTTAGCCAAATTGGTGGGGTGCCTTGCCGCTCCCCTGAGACCTGTCATCAGAGCCTGGTGGAAGACTTTCAGGTGCTCCTTACCTTCCGGGGTGTTGAAGTCCCAATCAGGTCTGGTCAGGGGGAACCCCTCCTCGATGATGGCTGGGTTCTGAGTGGGTCGCCCATCGGCCCCTGGTACATTCTTCCGGGCCTCTAGGAGGATCCGGTCTTTTTCTTCTGTTGTAAAGAGGACCTGTAACAACTGGTTGCAGTCATCCCAAGTGGGCTGATGGGTGAAAAGTAAAGATTCAATCAGATTGATCAACCCTCTGGGATTTTCTGAAAAAGGGGGGTTTTGGGTCTTCCAGTTGTAGAGGTCTGAGGAAGAAAAAGGCCAATACTGTAGGAGTTGCTGGCCATCCTCGGAGGGGGGACCGAGGGCTCAAAGGGGAAGTGTCACAGCGGCCCCTGGTGAGGGGGCCCGGTGGTTCCTTGTCCCTCCGGCTGGGCCAATGTTCTGCCCTCCGCTGGCCTGAGGGGTCGGGGGAGGTGGGGGAATGATGGGAATGGGAAGGACAGGAGGAACAGGAGAGAGAGGGGGTGAAGGAATAGGGACCGGGGGGGCAGCAGGTTGAGGGGAAGCGATAGGAGGGTATGGAGTGGGAGAATCAAGGAGGAGGAGATCTGCATCGGGGGGTGGAGGCAGAACTTTCTTAGGTTCTTTCGGGTCATTGTGGAATGCAAAATCCTGTGAAGATGGGTGGGGTAAGAAGGGCTGAACCCAAGAGGGGGGTTCTGTGACTAAGTTTTCCCAAACAAGAATGTAAGGAATCTGGTTTTGGTGTGTGCGGGATCTGGTACTGAAAACTTTCTTCTTGACTCCCTGTATAAGGGGAAAAGAGAAAGATCCCCAGGGAGGCCAGCCAACTTGAAAGGCCAGCCAATCAGCCGAGGCCAGAGTGTTCCATTTATCTTTTTTACCAAGAACAGACAGATTATTTGCTCTACTCTTTATGTCTCCCCAGTGTCTTAAAGTCAAGTCTAAAGGAGTTGTCTGCATCTGTCCCATTCTTTCCGTCAACAACAAAACTAGGATAAACACAATAGCAAACAAACAGGCGCCTACAGAAAAGAAACTGCCGTGGCCGCGGAGGCAAAACTAAAACTGAGTTGAGGGACTGTCAGACTGCAATGGCAGCCGACTTTCCTCACAGATGAGGACTTCGTCCTCCAGACAGGGGCAAGGGACATCTCCCAAGACCCTTGGCCAGTGACCTGCCGCGTGTCTGCCTAAGTCAATGCCGACCCAGATACAGATTGGAGCTCCTACAGGCTTATACAGGCTTCAGGTTTGTTCACGAACAAAAACACTGAGTGCACTCACCAGCTGGCAAGGTACTTTCTGATTAAAAACAGAACGTTCTTACAGTTTTGACAAGAGGCACACGGATACAAACACAGTAATACCTGGCCAGGGCAAGCCTCCGATCCTTGGCTTGTCGTTCCTCCGGGGGGCACGCGATCCTGTACGAGCTCCCAAATGTAAGACCCAATGGCCTTATTCCAGTCTGCGCTTCCCCCCAGTGAGGAGACGAAGGCCATGGCAGATCGATGCAACAAGCAAGAGGTTTATTATTATTCCAGCTAGCTGAGGTCCAAGTGTCTGCCCGACACAGCAGGTTTCAACAAGGACCCCGAGCACTCAGAGCCAAGGGTTTATATAGCATTTTCAAAGCACTTAACTCATAGTAATTTTCCACAGCTATACATTATTCCTGCAAGACATACATCCTGGGGTTAGGCAAGAGCAAGATAAGACCATTCCTCAATTGTCAGGGTGGTTCCGCAGGATAAGCTTGGTATGTAGGATTAACTGACCAAGGTTAGCTGACCAACGGTCACTGCTGACTTATTCCGGTGTTCATGATTGATTATCTTGTTTTTCTCGGCCTTACCCAGTTCCAGTTCATACACACTCAGGAAATGGCTTTTAGGCCCTTAAGATGGCTACTCTTATGCTAACCTATTTCTATTCTTAGATTTAACCTATCTCTATTCTTACAGAGGTTTTGATAGCTTCTACCAAAAATGTTTTCTTATGTCCACCAGCTCATCCTGGGTATACAGGTAGAGCATAGAGTGCTCCGAAACCTAGGGAGGAAATGTTCCTCCCTCTGAGGAGTTCATTGTTATTGTGTTTTTATTTTCTTAATTAAAATTAGGTGGCCTTTCGAGCACTTTTTGGAAGTCTTAAAGGGATAGGGACACAAATACTAGGGAAACAGGGCAGCAAGAACAGTGAGCGGGCACCGGAGGCCTGGCGCCGGAGGACAGCAGAAAAGCGAGCAACAATTTTTTTTTTTTTGCTCTTTTGTATTGGAGAGTGCTTTTTGGAAGTCTTAAAAGGATAGGGACCCCAATACTAGGGAAACAGGGCAGCAAGACTGGTGAGCAGATGCCTGAGGCTGGCGCCAGAGAATAAAGAAAAACGAGCGGCCACTTTACTATTTTTTTTTGTGGTCATTGTTTTGTTTTGGCGGGTGCTTTTTGGAAGTCTTAAAGGGGCAGGGTGGAACACTTAATTCAGAAGTAGGGAATCCGGGGATCTCTGGGCACTCTAACCCCTGGGCTGCAGGGAGAAGGAAGGACCCTTACAGAGATAAAAAGCCTCCCAGCCACTCCCCATCCAACACGAATACACCACTTTGGAGCAGCGGACTGAACCAGGCCATGCACACAGCAACAGAGGAGATAAACTCCATAGCACCCGGGCAGGAAGCAGAAGCCCAGTCTGCGTGCATTGGCCCAGCACAAGCCACTAGAGGTCGCTGTTCTCCCTGGAGAGGAGGGCTGCAAACCAACAAGAAGGGAAGTTCTTCCAGCTGTCACTCGTCCCAGCTCTGCAAACTATTCTTATCACCATGAAAAGGCAAAACTACAGGCAGACAAAGATCACAGAGACAACACCAGAGAAGGAGATAGAACTAACCAGTCTTCCTGACAAAGAATTCAAAATAAAAATCATAAACATGCTGACAGAGATGCAGAGAAATACGCAAGAGATATGGGATGAAGTCCAGAGGGAGATCACAGATGCCAGAAAGGAGATTACAGAAATGAAACAAACTCTGGAACGGTTTATAAGCAGAATGGATAGGATGCAAGAGGCCATTGATGGAATTGAAACCAGAGAACAGGAAGACAAAGAAGCTGACATAGAGAGAGATAAAAGGATCTCCAGGAATGAAACAATATTAAGAGAACTGTGTGACCAATCCAAAAGGAACAACATCCGTATTATAGGGGCACCAGAAGAAGAAGAGAGAGGAAAAGGGATGGAAAGTATCTTGGAAGAAATAATTGCTGAAAACGTCCCCAAACTGGGGGAGGAAATAATCGAACAGACCACGGAAATACACAGAACCCCCAACAGAAAGGATCCAAGGAGGACAACACCAAGACACATAATAATTAAATGGCAAAGATCAAGGACAAGGAAAGAGTTTTAAAGGCAGCTAGAGAGAAACAGGTCACCTATAAAGGAAAACCCATCAGGCTAACATCAGACTTCTCGACAGAAAACCTACAGGCCATAAGAGAATGGCATGATATAAATAATACAATGAAACAGAAGGACCTTGAACCAAGGATACTGTATCCAGCACGACTATCATTCAAATATGATGGTGGGATTAAACAATTCCCAGACAAACAAAAGCTGAGTAAATTTGCTTCCCACAAACCACCTCTACAGAACATCTTACAGGGACTGCTCTAGATGGGAGCACTCCTAGAAAGAGCACAGCACAAAACACCCAATATATGAAGAATGGAGGAGGAGGAATAAGAAGGGAGAGAAGAAAAGAATCTCCAGACAGTGTATATAACAGCTCAATAAGCGAGCTAAGATAGGCAGTAAGATACTAAAGAAGCTAACCGTGAACCTTTGGTAAACACGAATTTAAAGCCTGCAATGGCAATAAGTACATATCTTTCAATAGTCACCCTAAACGTTACTGGGCTGAATGCACCAATCAAAAGACACAGAGTAAGAGAATGGATAAAAAAGCAAGACCCATCTATATGCTGCTTACAAGAAACTCACCTCAAACCCAAAGACATGTACAGACTAAAAGTCAAGGGATGGAAAACATATTTCAAGCAAACAACAGCGAGAATAAAGCAGGAGTTGCAGTACTAATATCAGACAAAATACACTTCAAAACAAAGAAAGTAACAAGAGATAAAGAAGGACACTACATAATGGTAAAGGGCTCAGTCCAACAAGAGGATATAACCATTCTAAATATATATGCACCCAACACAGGAGCACCAGCATATGTGAAACAAATACTAACAGAACTAAAGGGGGAAATAGACTGCAATGCATTCACACTAGGAGACTTCAACACACCACTCACCCCAAAGGACAGATCCACCGGGCAAAAAATAAGTAAGGACACGGAAGCAGTGAACAACACAGTAGAGCAGATGGACCTAATAGACATCTATAGAACTCTACATCCAAAAGCAACAGGATATACATTTTTCTCAAGAGCACATGGAACATTCTCCAGAATAGACCACATACTAGGCCACAAAAAGAGCTTCAGAAAATTCCAAAAGATTGAAATCCTACTAACCAACTTTTCAGACCACAAAGGCATAAAACTAGAAATAAACTTTACAAAGAAAGCAAAGAGGCTCAGAAACACATGAAGGCTTAATAACACGCTCCTAAACAATCAATGGATCAATGACCAAATCAAAATGGAGATCCAGCAATATATGGAAACAAATGACAAGAACAAAACTAAGCCCCAACTTCTGTGGGACACAGCAAAACACTCTTAAGAGGAAATTATATAGCAAACCAAGCATTTTTTAAAAAGGAAGAAGAATCCCAAATGAATGGTCTAATGTCACAATTATCGAAATTGGAAAAAGAAGAACAAATGAGGCCTAAGGTCAGCAGAAGGAGGGACATAATAAAGATCAGAGAAGAAATAAATAAAATTGTGAAGAATAAAACAATAGCAAAAATCAATGAAACCAAGAGCTGGTTTTTTGAGAAAATAAACAAAATAGATTAACCTCTAGCCAGACTTACTAGGAAGAAAAGAGGGTCAACACAAATCAACAGTATCAGAAACGAGAAAGGAAAAATCACGATGGACCCCAAAGAAATACAAAGAATTATTAGACAATACTACAAAAACCTATATGCTAACAAGCTGAGAAACCTAGGAGAAATGGACAACTTCCTAGAAAAATACAACCTTCCAAGACTGACCCAGAAAAAAACAGAAAATCTAAACATACCAATTTGCAGCAAAGAAATTGAAGTGCTAATCAAAAAACTACCAAAGAACAAAACTCCCAGGCCAGATGGACTTATCTCGGAATTTTATCAGACATACAGGGAAGACATACTACCCATTCTCCTTAAATTTTTCCAAAAAATAGAGGAGGAGGGGTACTCCTAAACTCATTCTATGAAGCTAAAATCACCCTAATACCAAAACCAGGCAAAGACCCCACCAAAAAAGAAAACTACAAACCAATACCCATGATGAACGTAGATGCAAAAATACTCAACAACATATTAGCAAACCGAATTCAAAAATACATCAAAAGGATCATACACCATGACCAAGTGGGATTCATCCCAGGGATGCAAGGATGGTACAACATTCGAAAGTCCATCAACATCATCCACCACATAACAAAAAGAAAGACAAAAACCACATGATCATCTCCATAGATGCTGAAAAAGCAATTGACAAAACTCAACATCCATCCATGATAAAAACTCTCAACAAATGGGCATAGAGGGCAAGCACTTCAAAATAATAAAGGCCATATATGATAAACCCACAGCCAACATTATACTGAACAGAGAGAAGCAGAAAGCTTTTCCTCTGAGATTGGGAACTAGACAGGGATGCCCACTCTTCCCAATGTTATTTAACATAGTACTGGAGGTCCTAGCCACGACAATCAGACAAAACAAAAAAATACAAGGAATCCAGATTGGTAAAGAAGAAGTTAAACTGTCACTATTTGCAGATGACATGATACTGTACATAAAAAACCCTAAAGACTCCACCCCAAAACTACTAGAGCTGATATCGGAATACAGCAAAGTTGCAGGATACAAAATCAATACACAGAAATCTGTGGCTTTCCTATACACTAACAATGAACCAACAGAAAGAGAAATCAGGAAAACAACTCCATTCACAATTGCATCAAAAAAAAAAAATACCTAGGAATAAACCTAACCATAGAAGTGAAAGACTTATACTCTGAAAACTACAAGTCACTCTTAAGAGAATTTAACGGGGACACTAACAGATTGAAACGCATCCCATGCTCGTGGATAGGAAGAATTAATATCGTCAAAATGGCCATCCTGCCCAAAGCAATATACAGATTTGATGCAATCCCTATGAAACTACCAGCAACATTCTTCAATGAACTGGAACAAATAATTCTAAAATTCATATGGAAACACCAAAGAACCCGAATAGCCAAAGCAATCCTGAGAAAGAAGAATAAAGTAAGGGGGATCTCACTCCCCAACTTCAAGCTCTACTATAAAGCCATAGTAATCAAGAAAATTTGGTATTGGCACAAGAACCGAGCCACAGACCAATGGAACAGACTAGAGAATCCAGACATTTACCCAGTCATATATGATCAATTAATATTTGATAAAGGAGCCATGGACATACAATGGCAAAATGACAGTCTCTTCAACAGATGGTGCTGACAAAACTGGACAGCTACATGTAGGAGAATGAAACTGGACTATTGTCCAGCCCCATATACAAAAGTAACTCAAAATGAATCAAAGACCTGAATGTAAGTCATGAAACCATTAAACTCTTGGAAGAAAACATAGGCAAAAACCTCTTAGACATAAACATGAGTGACCTCTTCTTGAACATATCTCCCCGGGCAAGGAAAACAACAGCAAAAATGAACAAGTGGGACTATATTAAGCTGAAAAGTTTCTGTACAGCAAAAGACACTAACAATAGAACAAAAAGGCACCCTACAGTATGGGAGAATATATTTGAAAATGACACTTCCGATAAAGGATTGACATCGAGAATATATAAAGAGCTCACATGCCTCAACAACAAAAAACAAATAACCCAATTAAAAAATGGGCAGAGGAACTGAACAGACAGTTCTCCAAAAAAGAAATACAAATGGTCAACAGACACATGAAAAGATGCTCCACATCCCTAATTATCAGAGAAATCCAAATTAAAACTACAATGAGGTATCACCTCACACCAGAAAAGATGGCTGCCGTCCAAAAGACAAACAACAACAAATGTTGATGAGGCTGTGGAGAAAGGGGAACCCTCCTACACTGCTGGTGTAAATGTAAGTTAGTTCAACCATTGTGGAAAGCAGTATGGAGGTACATCAAAATGGTCAAAACAGACTTACCATTTGCCCAGGAATTGCACTCCTAGGAATTTACCCTAAGAATGCAGCAATCATGTATAAGAAAGTTCAGTGCACCCCTATGTTTATCGCAGCACTATTTACAATAGACAAGAATTTGAAGCAACCTAAATGTCCATCGATAGATGAATGGATAAAGAAGATGTGTTATATATACACAATGAAATACTACTCAGCCATAAGAAAAGGGCAAATCCTACCATTTGCAGCAACATGGATATAGCTGGAGGGCATTATGCTCAGTGAAACAAGCCAATCGGAGAAAGAGAAATACCAAATGATTTCCCTCATCTGCGGAATATAAGAACAAAGGAAAAACTGATGAAACAAAATAGCAGCAGAATCACAGAACTCAAGAATGGACTAACAGGTACCAAAGGGAAAGGGACTGGGGAGGATGGGTGGGTAGGGAGGGATGACGGGGGGGAGAAGTAGGCGGGTATTAAGATTAGCATGCATGGGGGGTGGGAGAAAGGGGAGGGCTGTGCAACACAGAAGGCAAGTAGTGATTCTACAACATTTTGCTATGCTAATGGACAGTGACTGTAAATGGGTTTATAGGGGTCCTGGTATAGGGGAGAGCCTACTAAACATAATATTCGTCATGTAAGTGTAGATTAGTGATACCAAAAAAAAAAAAAAAGGCAATTCCTGTGTGGTAACCTCCAGTGTGTTCTACACATGTGTATAAAGGGCATATAAAAGTGCAGGCAAAGGTTCTGTTTGTGTTTATACAGAGGATCAAAGCCTAATTGGGCTACCCCGAAAATGAACTAAGATACGATATGAAAAAGAACTTCCAACATCAGCACTCTCTGGAAGACTCAGGCCACAAGATGATCATAAAAAAACCCCAACAAAGATCCACGCACTGCTACAGCTGTAGATGCACTCATCCCACCAGTTCCTGGACTTGCCATGGGAATGAAGAAGGAGATATCTAAGCTGGCCTGTGCATACAGTAAAAGAACAAATTTGACTGGATCTATACTGTTGGAACTCAACCAAGAATTAGGATAAGTGCAAACTGTAGCGCTCCAAAATCTTACAACTACAGACTATTTACTGTTAAAAGAACATATGGGATGTGAACATTCCCCAGGAATGGGTTGTTTTAATTTGTCTGATTTCTCTCAGACTGTTCAAGTTCAGTTGGACAATATCCACCATATCATAGATAAGTTTTCACAAATGCCTAAGGTGCCTAACTGGTTTTCTTGGTTTCATTGCAGATGGCTGGTAATTACAGGTATGCTTTGGTTATGTAACTATACTCCCATTATGTTAATGTGTGTGCGCAATTTAAGTAGTAGTTTAAAACCTATACAAGCTGAAGTTACTCTACAAGAAGATATGTCAAAGAAATAATCAATCTTCCCATGTTTTCTTCCGCCTGCTACTTCTGTAGCTTTTCTTCTTCCTTCCTAATTACAACCTTTAAATAGAATTCGTGCCTCATATCAAACTTACCGAGTATCATAATTCTTCCAAGTGGTATAGACACCTCAAGACAAATGCTGGGCATAGAAGCCACAGGGCATAAATATGCAAAGAAGTAAAAAGCTAACCATTTCAAGCAATAAGGCTTCTCTCTCACTTACCAACTTAACATTTCCCTGTATGGCCCCGGAAGATGACTGGTTATCCAGAGTCGGGTAAGATTCCTCAAGGGAGGAACAACCTAAGACAGGCACAGTTGCAGGGGGGTCATTAGGTGAGAAATTGGGGATCAACAGAGGTGAGGCTTAGAACCTCACCACCCCTGTTCTGAGAGAAATCTGCATACGTGGATGTTTTATTGCCCTTTTCTCGCTTGGATTAACTCATTGTCTACAGGCACACACCTGATCATCTACATTTGCTCTCTTACAACACTAAACTATGTTTTCTACCTTTATCTTGTATCTACCTAAAACTTCAGCATTTTATTAAAAATAATAATAATAAAGAGAGAAATATGGTATCCACATATAAATCAAGTATAAAAATGAGTATTCATATTTGAACTGACTGTTTATAGTTCATAATGCATGAGCAAAACCGAAAGTTTCTGTGATGACTGCCCTTGCACTGTTCACCATGTAACTTATTCACTATGTAAGAATTTGTTCTCCACCCATGTAAGAACTTTTTGTTATGCTTCAGAAGATTGGAGACTGATGAAAATTAGGCTTGGGGTGGATTAATGATTGTGCATTTAGCATTGACTCCCCTATACAGAATTTTATTGTTGTTAACAACCATTTGATCAATAAATATGAGAAATGCCCTCACACACACAAAAAAAAGTACACACTTCCAATTGTAAAATAAATAAGTAACCGAGATGTAATGTATAGCATAAGGAATATAGTCAAAATATTGTAACAACTTGGTATGGTGATAGCTGGTACCTAGAATTATCATGTATATAAATGTTGAATCACTGTGTTGTACACCTGAAACTAATGTAATGTAATACTGTGTGTCAACTACCCTTCAATAAAAAATAATTATCTACAAAAAAAAAAAAATTGGGTGGCCTTTAATAAGGGAGGGGCTGGTTCCTCGGGCAGTGGCCTTGGCAACAGTTTGGCCTTCAGTCCCACCCCCTCATCCTCCCCTGATATCTCCTCTACCATCTCTGTGACTGAGGTCATCCCTCCCCCATGGCCTTCTGCAATGAGGATTCTCCTACTCCCTCCTCCCTCACTGCTAATATAACTTCAGGAGTATGACCTGTCTTCTCAATAATTTTCTCTCCTTCTTAAGGGCATCCCATAGGTCACCACCCACCTCCTCCAAGAGACACTGTTGTGTGTCTTTCTCCTCAATAAACTTTCCACTGTTTCAAGAAATGAACACCCCACAGTCCTGACTGCCACATGACACTCACGGACTGCAAGCAGTTCCTTATGGTGGGCTAATTCCACAACTTCCAGTCTCCACCCATCCCAAATTCTGGGGAAATGCCCGTCCACCTAGGAGGTACTTTACCCTAGACCAATACCCCACTGGAGGTTTCCCAAGTTGGAGTCCCACAGATGAGGTGTTACCAGGTGAAGTCACACCCTCCACCACTGCCAGAGGAAAGGGTGAGTCACCATCCCCCACTGCTGATGCCACTGGGGTCTCCCCACTATCCACAGGGGTATATCTAAATATCTCCCCACCATCTCTATTGGCATCCCACCCAAGTTTTGCACCTGTGAAAACAGCTTTCAGGTTCTGAGTTTCTCCTGACTACTGTCAGGTATAACTCCAGTGTGAAAATGCGTTCCAAACCCCGGAAGAATAACCTTTGAAACTAAAATCATTCTAAGGGAGAAATAAAGTGGGAGAAAGCCATTTATTGATTTCAAACAGTCATCTACTTCTGCTGGCTGGTGTTTTTTGTGACTTGGCTGCAAAATGACCCCACCAAACCTCTCTTGTTCCAGTGTACACTTACTCCCTTCCCACCTTGTAATCACTTATTGATATGGATATGAAGTACTGATTTCTACCCCTTGGAAACACCTGTTTACATGGAGATGCACTAAGGCCAGGCAAGAGAATCTGGAAATGTTGCAATTTTACCCACAATGCTGCTGTTTTTATTTCTCACATTAAGTAGGTTTTAATGATAAAGAAACTGAAATCAGAGTGGTAAAGTAATTTGACAATCCTTTTTAAATATTATAACTTTTCCTTCATGCAGATTTATTTACCTTTTATGTCATCAAAATGTTTTTTTTGTGTGTGGATGGTGACAAAAGTTAAAAGTTGTTAAATATTTCTTAAATATTACTTTTCCAACCTTTTTCTGTCAATCAATAAATTATATGTTCTCGTTATAATAATATATTAGCAAATCTAACTTGACTTTTTGTTGTTTTAGTACCACTTCTTTTAAGTACTATGCCTCACAAACCATAGACTGCTAAATATAATTTAATTCACAGTTTACTTCTAAGTGACCAAGTGTTTATCATTGCCTATTTCTTATCTTCTGCTTTGTCTTGAACAAACTTCAATTAGGTTTCTCTCTTTCCTACAGAACCTTGAATTCTGCTTGCCTCCAAGACTCAACAAGCACAAAATGGAGTGTGTCTCTTTTACCAAATTCTCCTGGTAATCATCTGAGCACTGCAGGATACTCTCCTGTTAGAATCCACTGCCCATTTCCCTTTATTTGTTCCTCCAAAGAATATGCTTATCTCTGCTTGTGTCTTTTTACCCTTAAAAAATTCTTTTTCTGTTTGATTTTGAAATATTCTCTAATTTCTGAGATCCAAAGTGTGATCCCCATTAAAATACTCATTGTGTTTAATTAGAGTCTGCCTCAGTCTAGATATGGTTTTATTTAAGTATAAACAAGCATTTGAAGTTCTAAGGGGGTTTTGAAAGGCTTTAGTTCTGTTATGATCATATTGCTTAAGTGACACAAAATTTGTTTTCTTTGGATAAGATGAAAGGGCAAATGGGGTAGCAATAGTTGGACCAAATAGAAGAGTTCAAAACCATTTATTGAAAGTCCATAATGTAAGAAACAAAAGATTCTCTTTTCTGAAAGAACCAATTGTAAATTAATGCTGGACGGCTGGTTTGTACAAGCACACCCTGAATGCCACCAATTTCATTATTTTGAAAATGCATAGTTACCATCCTCTCTATGTATTCTCACCAATCAAAAGATGTAGCAAACATGTTTAATATTCCAAGGTCAGATTCCAGGGTGAACCAATCTGTGGTATCTCCTTGGTAATGAAGATTGTCTAGATGGCAAATCTTGATTTCCTTGGGATGCTGCTCATACCAGAAGTGAAGAACCCATAACAGTTGCTACATTAGTTCTATACATGTAATGAAGGCTTGTTACATGTAGACCCCAGCAGCAGATGCTTTTTCCAGTCAGTCAGTGCTGGACTCCTTGTGTGTAAGTTCTCCAATAAACTTATATCTCAGTCACTGTCTCCTACATTTTGATCTTTCTTTCTGGGTCTTTTCTCAGTCTCTCTGGACTATCCTCCATCCATGACTTAAGTCAACCAAGATGCATCTATACACCAATGCTGGTTTTATATGTGGTCTCAGAACTATGATATTTTTAAAAATCATAAAAATTAATGTTATGCCATTGTATAATAGAAAATATCTACTATTTACCAAAAAGTAAAATGAATTTTAAAAGTTCTTGTTATGACAGAGACTAGAATTTAAATAAAAACAGAAACTAATATCTCCATGGTGACTTTTGACTACTCTTGTCTGTTACAAGTAAAGGGATATTTCTATTGAACCCAGTATTCACAGTCAAGTCTGTTAGCTATGCCAATAGTCATTAAAAGTTAATCCACGTTTTCTCTATGGCAGTGCTTTTCAAAGTGTGGTCTCCAGACCAGCAGCATTAGTATCATCTAGGAACATGATAGAAGTTCCCTACAGAAAATATGGGGGATGGAACCCAACAATTTGTTTTAATAAGCCCTCCAGGAATTTTGATGTAGTAGCACATTTAAAAACTACTCTTCTAAAGGGATGTAATTAGATAATTTTCAATCATAGCTTCTTTCACACTTGTGTACTACAGTGATTTACTCCATACTTTTGGTCAGACCATCTGGATCTACAGGACTCCATTTCCCCACTTTGGGCTGTTTAAAAATATTATGCATTTAAATAAATGTCGGGATCTTAATTTCTTTAAAAAGTGGATTACATTCCAAAATTAAAACTAATCAATTATATTGAATATAATTTTATTTACAGTTTTTGCATTTTAATATGAATTCATAAGATGTTATACTTAAGAGTCACCCTTCCAGAAAAACTTACCCTGGTGTACAAGGGGAAATATCAGAAGCCCATGTTGTGTTTATCAGCAAAGCATATTCAAGTCTGCAAATATTAAAAACTATATAAGGGAACAATTCTAAACTATAATGAAATATTTTTAAAACTTCAATAAATATATATGTTAATAACAGGGAAGGGATATTGTCAAAATAATCTTAGTACATGTGTTGTTCTAAATGTAGGGCTATGATTCCGATGAAAAATTATTAAGTCATAAGTAGAGTGATGGTCAAAGAAGAATGATATTTTCCTGATCAGACTATATATATTTTATGAAGTGCTAACTTCTTAAGTGTGATTGTATCTTATATATTAATTAGTTTTGCTTCATTTTTTTCTGTAGGTGAAAGAAATTCATATATTTTACCTGTCAACACTTTTTTAAATATACCATGTGTCCTTTTCATGATCAATTCATCTCACTATAAATGTTTGAAACATTTATTTTAATATATATTTACATATATGTATGTATAAATGTCTTCATACTTTATTCTTAGGATCTTTATTTTGAAGGAAGGAAAAAATGCTTTGAGAAGATCCAATTTGTTTTAATTCACAGGAGAAGTTTGTATGTCTTATAAACGATTATTATGTTAGTATCATCCAAAAGCAAATGCTTAGGGATTTTTTTTTCCTTCCATAGTCCTGTGTTTTGAAATAATGAACCAGATGCTCTCTGACCACTCATTTCATTATAGACCTTGTAAATATCATGCTGCTGGCATTCCACAGTACAATCACAGTAGCAGAAACCATAACAGCATCTCAACTATGAGAAAAAAAGCCATAAGACCAAAATATCAATGATTGAAGCATTTTATACATCACAAAATTTATGGCTATCCTGGGAGACCACACAAATTATATAAATTTATATATTATTTGTATAAGATTTATATACTTTTACTATTTTAGCCTTGGAGGTTAAATCTTAAAATGTCGTATTTATAGAAAAAAAAACTATCATTTAGGAAACAAATAGGGAATGGTATGTCAGCTATAATTAAAACCATAATGAGAAAGGGAATTATTATAATAATAATAAACAAACACATAATTGTATCTTCATAGAAATTGAGAGTTTACTAATGCCTCATTAATATTAATATAACAGTGAGTTGAAAAGTTGTAAATTATATTAGAAGACAAAGCTGAAACAAATATAGAAAGTACACACAAAAAAATCTAAAAGTCCAATACTTGAAATAGATGCAAAATTTACACCAGAATATAGTGTTACATCAGATGTAGGCTTTATAGCAGTAGTGATGTATATTCTGAAAATGTGTGTGCCAAATTGATATAAAACATTACTTGTTTAAAAAAGAAAATAGGTCCCAAGAAGAGTTTAATCATCAAAGTGTAACATTTTAGTTTCCTGGGCTTGGTATATACCTATGTATATGGGTACATGTGTATGTACAGGAAACCTTAGTGCAATGTGGTTATTAGACATAATACCTGAACATTGTTAAAAACAAGACAAGCCCAAAAAGGAGTTATGTATGCTAGATTCCACATCGCCAAACTGAAACTTAGAGTTTTGGCTCTCCCATTAATGGAATCTTAAACCAGTCAATCAGGAATCACCTGATCAGCACTAGTTATTTAATCTGCCTGATAGACCCCTTTCATCCCCATAAAGAAAATGGTTATGCAAAAACCAACTTAATTTTTTGCCTAGTATAACTTCCTTGTTTCTGCTTTAATTTGCCTATAAAAGTCTTTCATTTTGTATAGCTGAATAAACTGTTAAAAAGAAAACTTTGAGTCCGTTCTGCTACTCTAAAGTCACCAAACAGGATTAATACCTGACCTAATTTCAGTTTTAATGACCCCTAGAAATATAGTAAGTCAGGAATTTTCTGGTCAGCACCAATGAGGTAATCTATCACATCACTCCCTGCACTCACCCAAAAGAAGATGAGGCAATTTGTATGATAAGACCCATGCTTTTCCCCCAAGGGAAAATAACATTGCCTGAAATAATCCCTTATTTTGTGAAGAACTTCTTGCCCCCACCTCCTTCCTATGAATGCTTTCCATATTGTAAGATCTCAGAGCATTCTTTACTTACTAGGTAAGATGTTAAAAATTCATGAATCATTTAAAAAAGTCATTTAAATAATGAAATTTACTCAGTTGAATAGATTTTTAACAACTATTAAAAATTTTGATATGTTACAGTTTATATTTGTAGGGAAAATGGAAGTTCCATGGCCAGGATCCTCACCTGATCCTAATCTACTCACCCACTGTGCACATGCAATGATGTAATACTTGGCCTACTGCACAGGTGTATACTTGCACACATATTGGCAATAAAGCATTATGGCTTGTGTTGCTATATAAAGAGTTCTTCCAAGTGCTCAGAGCAGGGCCTGGAGTGGAGGCAGAGCCTGGAGTGAATGTAGAGAGGGAGATGGATTTGTGGAATGCAGACTTTCCAGAGGTGGACATGAATCTTGCATTTGACCTGCCATTGTGAGAATAAAGCTTGGTACGGAACTTCCCTGGAGCTGGGAAACCCCTCTGGCCTGGAGTTACATTTTGGCACAATCAGTAGCATTTGATACACACTGAGAAATGGAACAAGTGGCCTTCATGGGAGAGGTACTTTAGCAGGCTTCCCCTATGGATGGGGAGACACTTGAGTATCCCTCAGTGGGCATATGGTCCAAGGTGGTGGACTTCCAAGAGTAGTGGACCCCTCCCCAAGACTGGGAGTGGGTGGAGGTGATTCTTGGGTCAGTGGTGGAGGCCCTTCATGATATTGGAAAGTCCTTAAAGAAACAGGATGCCTATGTTGTGGCAGGAGCTGTGGGTTGGCTATTTCTCACAGAATTAAGAAAGGCCATGAGGGAGAAGGACATACTGCTGTGAGAAGAATGAGAAAAGGCAGCATGAGACTACAATCTGTGAGGTGTCACTGTGTAACACTGTAGAGAAGGCAAAGGATGCAGTAGTGACAGATATGGAGGTGCTCTGTGGGGTAGTGAGAGATTTGTTGTCAGTTCCCAAAGCAGTGGGAATATACTAGAAGAGAATGAAGAGGTGCATGTGTGGCTAGAGGCATCACCCCCTCCATTATGGAAATCCCACCTGGTAGTAGTTAACACAATAAAGACACAGCAACTGTTGGTTCCTCCAGGAAAGCTGAAGTCCCCTCTCCATGTCATGGAGCACACTACATTACACCCCTGTATACAGGCAGAGATGGTGGATTTGGGCTCCCAGTTTTGGCAGAAATCCTCAGAACCCTCATCAGCCTGGCTCCAGCACTTTTGGGATATAAGGGTGGATGGGATTATTTTGTTCAAGTTAGAAATGGGAAAAATGGCTTTCCTGACTCATCCTGCCTTGTAGCATCAATTACAAAATACATACCAGAGCCCAGTTAACAATTTCCTTCCTGAGTGCTGTATGGCTTTACTTTGCACTGTATGGCAAAATCAGGGTGATTTACTATTTTCCCCTGCTAGGTGGCAGACATATGATGAGCTTCAACAGGTAATACAGAAATTAGGCATGAAAAATGCCATTTATAACCCAGATAATCATGGCCCAGATGGAGGAGCTGTTTATGGAGGAGGTGAGGGATATTGTTCTGCAAATGGCTCCCCCATCCCTCTTTGGGCCTCTCTCTAGTGACCATTCTTACCCCTCACTTAGGTCAGCCCATAAATGTAGTTACTAATACTGTGGCAGATTTGGGGGAGACTGAAGTGATATAGTCACAGAAGGGAGTGCAGAGGAAGAGTTTAAAGGGCCCCATGAAGGTCAACCCACATCTGAGTTTCCTGAGAAATCTGCTAATATATAGAACAGTGTTAAGGCTATCAGAATCAAACAAGTCCTAATCCCATTGAGAATAATGTGTCTATTCCAAAGGCGTATATTGTGTATTTCTCTCCCATCCATGAAAATCAACAAAGTGTGGCATTTTCTGGATATATATCATTCAGGGCCTAAGGTTGCAGACCACTGCAAGTGAGCTCAGAATGAGGACATGTGTGGTGAAGGAAGTTCTAAGGGGACATGCTAAGCACACACCTGTAGCTTTGCCTGTGCCTCAGTGGGTGATGAATACCAAGCAATACAAATTGTCTGAAGAACATAAAGTAATTGTTGGCCCTCCTGGCACCTGCTGGGCAAGGCTTGGGGGCTGGCTTCCTGTGTAGTCCTGGAGTAATGGTAAATGACCCCCAAAGATCACAATAGTGTATTCTAAATAGCTGGAAGGTAAATGCATCTTACCAGGAAGCTTTTAAAAAAATAATTATGGCCAGTGCATGCATCTCCAGTAGCATGCCACATAAACCCATCAGTAATCCCCACAGGGAGAAGAGTTAAAGTACAGTATACTAGTCCCAGATAGAACTCCCTTCCTTCCAGAATCTTGTCACAGGATGACTCTCTTGCATGTATCCTACCTGATGTACAATATTTACCTATGTTGGCATTATTAAAACATGTGTTTTATTACCTTTAAGCTTAATCTCCTCAAATGTTTTTGTTGCTTGGGCACATACACCAGCAAAAACTGCTGCTTCCTCGGTGTGCACAGAGCTCCATACCATCTCCACCATTGGTCTTCTGTAGAAAGTGTGAATCATGAACTCATTGGAATAGAACTGGTTGAACATGGCTGGAGTGACCAATTGGTGGCATTTGATGTTCTCAGGCTTGTGGATGAATATCATCTGTCCTTATTTGTATATAATCATTATTATAATTTCTGTTGTTATTTGTATGTTTTTGTAGCCTCTATTGTTGTGGAATCTCATTACAATGTTTATTTCTTGCTTTCTTGCAAGATACTTTCTTGCATAGGGACCTTCATGAAAGATTATGGGCACATAGATTGTGAGATAAGAATCCTGGAGGGGTGGAGTGTAGGGAAAATAGAAGTTCTATGGCCAGGATCCTCACCTTATCCTAATCTACTCACCCACTGTGCACATGAAATGATGTAATACTTGGTCTAATGTGCAGGTACGTGCTTGCTCACATGTTATCAATAAGTCATTATTGCTCTGTTACTATATAAAGAGCTCTCCCCAGTGCTCAGCTGAAGTGGAGACAGAGCCTCAAGTAGAGGCAGAGATGGAGACTAGCTTGCTGCATGTAGACTTGCTGGAGGCATGCACGAGAAAAAAGCTTGGTAGTGAACTTGCCCCAAACTGGCAAACCCTCTGGCCCAGAGCTACAATATTTAACAATATCTACAGTTATATACAGCTTGTTTTTTTATCTAGTCATAATTATAAGCAGCTGAGAATTTACAGGCTAATATTATCCACTGAACAGAATGGATCTGCAGTGATTCTTTTTCCTGTATATTCAAAATATTTATATTTATTAGTTGGTGTATGGGATGGAAAATAATACTTCCATTACCTTTCTGAGTTCTTTTCTGAGACCCACTGAAATAAAAGACAGATTAACAAGAAGAAAAAAAATAGAAGTTTATTAACATGTTTACCTGATGTACACATGTGAGACAACTAGGAAAAATGAGTAAACTCCCTGAGATAACCCAAACTACCTCCTTAAATAGAATCTTCAGCTAAAGACAAATGAAACATGTTAGAGGGTAGATTCAAATAAATGCGAAAGGTGGAAATATTTGGTAAACAAATGTTTCCCTGTCAAACAGATAAATCTCTCAGTGAAAAAGTGTTATCTATGGTAATAACTCTCTTCCTGGTACAGGCCACTTTCCTAATGTAAATTTCCTTTATAAATACAGGTTTCCCTTACAAAAGGTAACTGCTTACAGAGCCTCTCAGAATAATCAACTCAAAATAATCTTTAAAACAAAGAGACATATTTTGTGTTGGCATATATTTTTGTTACCCTTCATATGAAATAGGGAATAGGTAGGTAAAAAGCAGGCAACACACAATTTTCATTGAAATATATGTTAAGAATCATTAAGGCATCCTAAAATATCTTAGTAATAAAAGGTTTAAGTATTTTAAATGCCAGAAAATTAAATACTTTTTGTTTTAAAAAATCATCTGGGGAGGCAGAGCCAAGATGGCAACGTGAGTAGAGCAGTGGAAATCTCCTCCCAAAACCACATATATCTATGAAAATATAACAAAGACAACTCTTCCTAGAATAGAGACCAGAGGACACAGGACAACATCCAAACCACATCCACACCTGCGAGAACCCAGCGCCTCGCAAAGGGGGTAAGATATAAGCTCCGGCCCAGCGGGACCCGAGCGCCCCTCCCCACAGATTCCGGCGGGAGGAGAGGAGTGGGAACAGGGAAGGAGAGGGAGGCCAGGACTGCTGAACACTCAGCCCCGGCCATCCGGACCAGAGCGCAGTCACAGTGCATGTGTGGGGTCCTGTATACTAGGGAAACAGGGCAGCAAGACCGGAGAGTGGGTACCGGAGGCCAGCACTGGAGAACAAAGAAAAGCGAGCGGCCATTATTATTATTATTTTTTTTTTGGCGAGTCGTTTTTGGAAGTCTTAAAGGGACAGGGACCCCAATACTAGGGAAACAGGGCAGCAAGACCAGAGAGCTGGTGCCTGAGGCTGGTGCCTAAGGACAAAGAAAAGCGTGTGGATTTTTTTTTTTATTAATTAATTATTTATTTTATTATTTTATTTTTTTGTTGTTGTTTTGTTTTGATGAGTGATTTTTGGAAGTCTTAAAGGGGCAGAGTGGGACACTTAGTCCAGAGGTAAGGAATCTGGGGATCTCTGGGCACTCTAACCCCCTGGGCAGAAGGGAGCATGGAGGGCCCTTACAGAGATAAATAGCCTCCCGGCCTCTGCCACTCCAACGCAGCTCCACTATTTTGGAGCAGCATACTGAGCCAGGCCACGCCCAGAGCAACAGCGGAGATAAACTCCATAGCAGTCGGACAGGAAGAAGAAGCCCGGTCTGCACGCAGCTGCCCAGCACAAGCCATTAGAGGTCGCTGTTCTCCCAAGAGAGGAAGGCCACAAACCAACAAGAAGGGAAATTCTTCCAGCCGTCACTCATCCCAGCTCTGCAAACTATTTCTATCACCATGAAAAGGCAAAATTACAGGCAAACCAAGATGACAGAGGCAACACCACAGAAGGAGACAGACCTACCCAGTCTTCCTGAAAAAGAATTCAAAATAAAAATCATAAACATGCTGACAGAGACGCAGAGAAATATGCAAGAGCAATGGGATGAAGTCCAGAGGGAGATCACAGATGCCAGGAAGGAGATTACAGAAGTGAAACAAACTCTGGAAGGATTTATAAGCAGAATGGATAAGATGCAAGAGGACATTGATGGAATAGAAACCAGAGAATAGGAACGCATAGAAGCTGACATAAAGAGAGATAAAAGGATCTCCAGGAATGAAACAATATTAAGAGAACTGTGTGACCAATTCAAAAGGTACAACATCTGTATTATAGGGGTACCATAAGAAGAAGAGAGAGGAAAAAAGATAGAAAGTGTCTTTGAAGAAATAATTGCTGAAAACTTCCCCAAACTGGGGGAGGAAATAATCGAACAGACCACAGAAATACACATAACCCCCAACAGAAAGGATCCAAGGAGGACAACACCAAGACACATAATAATTAAAATGGCAAAGATCAAGGACAAGGAAAGAGTTTTAAAGGCAACTAGAGACAAAAAAGTCACCTATAAAGGAAAACCCATCAGGCTATCGTCAGACTTCTCCACAGAAACCCTACAGGCCAGAAGAGAATGGCATGATATATTTAATGCAACGAAACAGAGGGGCCTTGAACCAAAGATACTGTATCTAGCATGACTATCATTTAAATATGATGGCGGGATTAAAAAATTCCCAGACAAGCAAAAGCTGAGGGAATTTGCTTCCCACAAACCACCTCTACAGGGCATCTTACAGGGACTGCTCTAGATGGGAGCACTCCTAAAAAGAGCACAGAACAAAACACCCAATATATGAAGAATGGAGGAGGAGGAATAAGAAGGGAGAGAACAAAAGAATCTCCAGACAGTGTATATAACAGCTCAATAAGTGAGCTAAGTTAGGCAGTAAGATACTAAAGAGGCTAATGTTGAACTTTGGTAACCACGAATTTAAAGCCTGCAATGGCAATAAGAACATATCTTTCAATAGTCACCCTACATGTAAATGGACTTAATGCATCAATCAAAAGACACAGAGTAATAGAATGGATAAAAAAGCAAGACCCATCTATATGCTGCTTACAAGAAACTCACAACAAACCAAAAGACATGCACAGACTAAAAGTCAAGGGATGGAAAAACATATTTCAGGCAAACAACAGCGAGAATAAAGCAGGAGTTGCAGTACTAATATCAGACAAAATACACTTCAAAACAAAGAAAGTAACAAGAGATAAAGGACACTACATAATGGTAAAGGGCTCAGTCCAACAAGAGGATATAACCATTCTAAATATATATGCACCCAACACAGGGGCACCAGTGTATGTGAAACAAATACTAAGAGAATTAAAGTGGGAAATAGACTGCAATGTATTCATTTTAGGAGACTTCAGCACACCACTCACCCCAAAGGATAGATCCAATGGGAAGAAAATAAGTAAGGACACGGAAGTACTGAACAACACAGTAGAACAGATGGACCTAATAGGCATCTATAGAACTCTACATCCAAAAGCAACAGGATATACATTCTTCTCAAGTGCATATGGAACATTTTCCAGAATAGACCACATACTAAACCACAAAAAGAGCCTCAGTAAATTCCAAAATATTGAAATTCTACCAACCAATTTTTCAGACCCCAAAGGTATAAAACTAGATATAAATTCTACAAAGAAAACAAAAAGGCTCACAAACACATGGAGGCTTAACAACATGCTCCTAAATAATCAAATGATCAACGAAAAAATTAAAATAGAGATGAAAGAATATATAGAATAAATGACAACAACACAAAGCCCCAACTTCTGTGGGACGAAGCAAAAGCAGTCTTAAGAGGGAAGTATATAGCGATCCAGGCACACTTGAAGAAGAAGAGCATTCCCAAATGAGTAGTCTAACATCACAGTTATCGAAACTGGAAAAAGAACAACAAATGAGGCCTAAAGTCAGCATAAGGAGGGACATAATAAAGATCAGAGAAGAAATAAACAAAATTGAGAAGAATAAAACAAGAGTAAAAATCAATGAAACCAAGAGCTGGTTCCTCCAGAAAATAAACAAAATAGATCAGCTTCTAGCCAAACTTATTAAGAGAAAAAGAGAATCAACACAAATCAACAGAATGAGAAATGAGAAAAGAAAAATCACGACCGACTCCATAGAAATAGAAAGAATTATTAAAGACTACTATGAAAACCTATATACCAACAAGCTGGAAAACCTAGAGGAAATGGACAACTTCCTAGAAAAATACAACCTTCCAAGACTGACCAAGGAAGAAACACAAAAGTTAAACAAACCAATTGTGACCAAGGAAATGGAAACGGTTATCAAAAAACTACCCAAGAACAAAACCCCGGGCTGGACGGGTTTACCTCGGAAATTTATCAGACACAGAGAGAAGACATAATACCCATTATCCTTAAAGTTTTCCAAAAAATAGAAGAGGAGGGAAAACTCCCAGACCCATTCTATGAAGCCAACATCACCCTAATACCAAAACAAGGCAAAGACCACACCAAAAAAGAAAATTACAGACCAATAACCATGATGAATGTAGATGCAAAAATACTCAATAAAATATTAGAAAACCGAATTCAAAAATATATAAAAAGGATAATACACCATGACAAAGTGGGATTCATCCCAGGGATGCAAGGATGGTACAACATTCGAAAATCCATCAACATCATCCACCACATCAACAAAAAGAAAGACAAAAACCACATGATCATCTCCATAGATGCTGAAAAAGCAATTGACAAAACTCAACATCCATTCATGATAAAAACTCTCAACAAATGGGCATAGAGGGCAAGCACTTCAAAATAATAAAGGCCATATATGATAAACCCACAGCCAACATTATACTGAACAGAGAGAAGCAGAAAGCTTTTCCTCTGAGATTGGGAACTAGACAGGGATGCCCACTCTTCCCAATGTTATTTAACATAGTACTGGAGGTCCTAGCCACGACAATTAGACAAAACAAAGAAACACAAGGAATCCAGATTAGTAAAGAAGTAAAACTGTCACTATTTGCAGATGACATGATTTTGTACATAACAAACCCTAAAGACTCCACTCCAAAACTACTAGAACTGATATTGGAATACAGCAATGTTGCAGGGTACAAAATTAACACACAGAAATCTGTAGCTTTCCTATACACTAACAATGAACCTATAGAAAGAGAAATCAGGAAAACAATTCCATTCACAATTGCATCAAAAAGCATAAAATACCTAGGAATAAACCTAAACAAAGAAGTGAAAAACCTATACCCTGAAAACTACAAGTCACTCGTAAGAGAAATTAAAGGGGACACTAACAAATGGAAACTCATCCGATGCTCATGGCTAGAAAGAATTAATATCGTCAAAATGGCCATCCTGCCCAAAATAGTATACAAATTTAATGCAATCCCTATCAAATTACCAGAAACATTCTTCAATGAACTGGAACAAATAATTCAAAAATTCATATGGAATCACCAAAGACCTTGAATAGCCAAAGCAATCCTGAGAAAGAAGAATAAAGTAGGGGGGATCTCACTCCCCAACTTCAAGCTCTACTATAAAGCCATAGTAATCAAGACAATTTGGTACTGGCACAAGAACAGAGCCACAGACCAATGGAACAGACTACAGAATCCAGACATTAACCCAGACATATATGGTCAATTAATATTTGATAAAGGAGCCATGGACATACAATGGCGAAATGATAGTCTCTTCAACATATGATGCTGGCAAAACTGGACAGCTACATGTAGGAGAATGAATCTGGACCATTTTCTAACCCCATACACAAAAGTAAATTCAAAATGGATCATAGACCTGAATGTAAGTCATGAAACCATTAAACTCTTGGAAGAAAACATAGGCAAAAACCCCTTAGACATAAACATGAGCGACCTCTTCTTGAATATATCTCCCTGAGCAAGGAGAACAAAAGCAAAAATGAACAAGTGGGACTATATTAAGCTGAAAAGCTTCTGTACAGCAAAAGACACCATCAATAGAAAAAAAGGGAACCCTACAGTATGGGAGAATATATTTGTAAATGACAGATCCGATAAAGGCTTGACGTCCAAAATATATAAATAGTTCACCCACCTCAACAAACAAAAAACAAATAATCCAATTAAAAAATGGGCAGAGGAACTGAACATACAGTTCTCCAAAAAATAAATACAAATGGCCCACAGAAACATGAAAAGAGGCTCCACATCGCTAATTATCAGAGAAATGCTAATTAAAACCACAATGAGGTATCACCTCACACCAGTAAGGATAGCTACCATCCAAAAGACAAACAACAACAAATGTTGGAGAGGATGTGGAGAAAGGGGAATCCTCCTACACTGCTTTTGGGAATATAAATTAGTTCAACCATTGTGGAAAGCAGTATGGAGGTTCCTCAAAATGCTCAAAATAGACTTACCATTTGACCCTGGAATTCCACTTCTAGGAATTTAACCTAAGAACGCAGCACTCAAGTTTGAAAAAGACAGATACACCCCTATGTTTATCGCAGCACTATTTACAATAGCCAAGATATGGAAGCAACCTAAATGTCCATCAATAGATGAATGGATAAAGAAGATGTGGTACATATACACAATGGAATATTACTCAGCCATAAGAAGAAAACAAATCCTACCATTTGCAACAACATGGATGGAGCTAGAGGGTATTATTCTTGTGTGGTGACCTCCAATAAGTTTTTCACAATGGTATAAAGGGCATATCAAAGTGTGGGCAAAGGGTCTGTTTGTGTTCATGCAGAGGAACAAAGCCTAATTTGGCTACCCAGAAAACGAACTGAGATACGATAAGAAGAAGAAATTCCAACATCAACTTTCTTTAGAAGAGTCATTCCAGAAGATGATCATCAAAAAACTTCAACAAAGATCCTGGCGCTGTTGCAGTTGTAGCTGCAATCATCCCACCGGTTCCTGGAATTGCCATTGGAATGAAGAAGGAGATATCTAAGCTGGCCTGTGTATACAGTAAAACAACAAGTTTGACTGGATCTACACTGTCTTAACTCAACCAAGAATTAGAAGTGCAAGTTGCAGCACTCCAAAATCTTGCGACTACAGACTATCTACTGTTAAAAGAACATATGGGTTGTGAACAGTTCCCAGTAATGTGTTGTTTAATTTGTCTGATTTTTCTCAAACTATTAAAATTCAGTTAGACAATATCCATCATATCATAGATAAGTTTTCACAAATGCCTAGGGTGCCTAACTGGTTTTCTTGGTTTCACTGGAGATGGCTGGTAATTGTAGGTCTGCTTTAGTTATGTAACTGTATTCCTATTATGTTAATGTGTGTGCACAATTTAATTAGTAGTTTAAAACCTATACATGCTTATGTTACTCTGCAAGAAGATATGTCAAAGAAATAATCAATCTTCCCATGTTTTCTTCCATCTGCTTCTTCTATAGCTTTTATTCTTCCTTCCTAATTACAACCCTTTAGAAGAATTCGTGCCTCATATAGAAAATTACCGAGTATCATAATTCTTCCAAGTGGTAAAGATACCTCAAGATAAATGCTGGGCATAGAAGCCACAGGGCATAAATCTGAAAAGAATTAAAAAGCTAACCATTTCAAACAATATGGCTTCTCTCTCAGGGAATGGAGATCCACAGATCTCCCAACACATGGAACCCAAAGAAGAGAACTCCAGGACATATAGTAATTAAAATAGCAAAGATCAAGGATAAAGACAGACTACTAAAAGCAGACAGAGAGAGAAATATGATAACCTACAAAGGAAAGCCCATCAAGCTATCATCAGACTTCTCAGCAGAAACCTTACAGGCCAGAAGGGAGTGGCATAATGTATTTAATGCAATGAAGCAGAAGGGCCTTGAAACAACATTACTTTATCTGGCTAGATTATCATTTAAATTTGAAGGAAGGATTAAACAATTTCCAGATAAGCAAAAGCTGAGAGAAATTACCTCCCACAAACCATCTCTACAGTCTGTTTTGGAGGAACTGCTATAGATGCAAGTGTTCCTAAGGTTTAATAGCTGTCACCAGAGGTAACAAAAATCTCAGTAAAGAAAGTAGAAGAGCTAATTATGAAGCAAATGTGAAATTAAATTAACTATCCCCATAGTCAATCAAGGAATAGACAAAGAGTACACAATATGATACCTAATATATAATGAATATAGGAGGAAGGAAAAGGAGGAGAAAAGAAAATAATTTTTAGATCATGTTTGTAAAAGCATATTAAGTGAGTTAAGGTAGACTCTTAGATAGTAAGGAAGTAAACTTTGAATCTTTGGTATCCACAAATGTAAAGCCTGCAATGGCAATAAGTACATATGCATTGATAATCACCCTAAATGTAAATGGATTGAATACACCAATGCAAAGACACAGAGTCACTGAATGGATAAAAAAGCAAACAACACCCATCTATGTGCTGCCTATAAGAGACTCACTTTAAACAGGAATACATACACAGACTAAGAGTGAAGGGATGGAAAAAGATATGTCATGCAACTAATAGGGAGAAAAAAGCAGAAGTTGTGGTACTTCTATCAGACAAAATAGACTTCAAAAGAAAAAAAGTCACAAGAGACAAAGAAGGACATTATATAATGATAAAGCCCTCAATCCAACAAGAAGATTTAACCATTATAAATATTTATGTGCCCATCACTGTATCACATATATATGTGAAACAAATACTAACAGAATTAAAGGAGGAAATAGAATGCAATGCATTCATTATAGGAGACTTCAACACTCCACTCACTCTGAAGGACAGATCAACTGGACAGAAAATAAGTAAGGACACAGAGGCAATGAAAAACACATTAGAACAGTTGGACCTAACAGACATCTACAGAACTCTACACTCAAAATCAACAGAATACACATTCTTCTCAAGTGCACATGAAACATTTTCAAGAATAGATCATATACTATGCCATAAAAAGAGCCTCAGTAAATTAAAAAAGATTGAAACTGTACCAACCAGTTTCTCAGAGAAGAAAGGTATGAAACTAGAAATAAATTATGCAAAGAAAATGAAACATCCCACCAACACATGGAGGCTTCATAACATGCTCCTAAATAACAAACAGATCAATGACCAAATATAAACAGAGATCAAGCAATATATGGAGACAAATGACAACAATAATTCAACAGCACAAAAATCTGTGGGATTCAGCAAAGGCTGTGCTAAGAGGAAAGTGTATTGCAATACAGGCCTACCTCAGGAAAGAAGAAAAATCCCATATATGCAGTCTAAACCCACAATTAATGAAACTAGAAAAAGAATAAAAAATGAGGCCCAATGTCAGTAGAAGGAGGGACATAATAAACATTACAGCATAAATAAATAAAATCAATAAGAATAAAACAATAGAAGAAATCAATGAAAGTAAGAGCTGGTTTTTCGAGAAAATAAACAAAATATATAAACACCTAGCCAGACTTATCAAGAAAAAAATAATATACACACATAAACAGAATCAAAAATGAGAAAGGTAAAATCACTATGGACACCACATAAATACAAAGAATTATGAGAGAATACTATAAAAAATTATATGCTTAAAAACTGGATAACCTAGAAGAAATGGACAACTTTTTAGAAAAATACAACCTTCCAAGGCTGACCAAGGAAGAAACAGAAAATCTGAAGAGACCAATTACCAGTAACGAAATTGAACTGGTAATCAAATCCAACCTAAGAACAAAGTCCCTGGACCAGATGACTTCAAAGCTGAATTTTACCAACCACTTAGTGAAGACCTAATACCCATCCTCCTTAATGTTTTCCTAAAAGTAGAAGAGGGAGTACTTCCAAACTCATTCTGTGAGCCCAGCATCACTCTAATACCAACACCAGGCAAAGAAACCACACACACACACATACACACACACAAATTACAGACCAATATCCCTGATAAACATAGATGAAAAAATACTCAACAAAATATTAGCAAACCAAATTCAAAAATACACCAAAGAGATCATCCATCATGATCAAGTAGGATTTACTCCAGGGATGCAAGGATGTTACAACATTCAAAAATCCATCAACATCATCCACCATATCAAGAAAAAAAAGTAAAAACACCACATGATCATCTCCATAGATACTGAAACAACATTTGACAAAATTCAACACGCATTCGAGATAAAAACTCTCAACTAAATGGGTATAAAGGTCAAGTACTTCAACATAATAAAGGCTATATATAACAAACCTACAGCCAACATTATACTTAACAGCGATGAACTGAAAGCTTTTCCTTTAAGATAGGGAACAAGACAAGGATGCCCACTCTCCCCACTTCTATTCAACATAGTACTGGAGGTCCTAGTCATGGCAATCGGACAACACAAAGAATTAAAAGGCATCCACATAGGCAATGAAGAAGTTAAACTGTCCCTGTTAGCAGATGACATGATATTGTACATAAAAAACCCTAATAGTCCACTTCAAAAGTACTTGATCTAATATCTGAATTCAGCAAAGTTGCAGGATACAAAATTCATGCACAGAAATCTGTGGCATTCCAATACACTAACAATGAACTAGCAAAGACAGAAATCAGGAAAACAATTCCATTCACAGTTGCATCAAAAAGAATGAAATACCTAGGAATAAACCTAACCAAGGAAGAGAAAGCCCTATACTCTGAAAACTACAAGACACTAAAGAGAGAAATTAAGGAGATACCAATAAATGGAAACACATCCTGTGCTCATGGATAGGAAGAATTAATATTGTCTAAATGGCTATCCTGCCTAAAGCAATCTACAGATTCAATGCATTTTCTATCAAAATACCAACAGCATTCTTCAGCGAACTAACTCAAATGATTCTAAAGTTCATATGGACCACAAAAGACCGCAAATAGCCAAAGCAATCATGAAAGGGAAAAATAAAGCTGGGGGTATTATGCTCCCCAAGTTCAAGCTTTCCTACAAAGCCATAGTAATCAAGACAATTTGGTACTGTCACAAGATCAGACCCATAGACTCACGGGACAAACTAGAGAGCCTTGGTACAGACCCAACCATACATGGTCAATTAATATATGATAAAGGAGCCATGGACATACACTGGGGAAATGACAGCTTCTTCAACAGCTGGTTTGGCAAAACTGGACAGCTACATACAAGAGAATGAAACTGAATTATTGTTTAACCCCATACACAAAAGTAAACTCAAAATGGTTCAAAGACTTGAATGTAAGTCATGAAACCATAAAATTCTTAGAAGACAAGATAGTCAAAAATCTCCTAAATATAAGCATGAGCAACTTCTTCCTGAACGCATCTCCTTGACCAAGGGAAACAAAAGCAAAAATGAACTCATGTGACTATATCAACCTCAAAAGTTTCTGTAAGACAAAGGACACCATCAACAGAACAAAAAGGCATCCTGCAGTATGGGAGAATATATTTGTAAATATATTTGTAAATCTGACAAACGTTAAAACATCCAAAATACATAAGGAATGTACATGCCTCAATACCCAAAAAGCAAATAACCCGATTAACAAACGGGCAGAGGATATAAAGAGACAGTTCTCCAAAGAAGAGATTCATATTGCCAACAGACACATGAAACGATGCTCCACATCTCTAATAATCAGGGAAAATGAAAATTAAAACCACAATGAGATATCACCTCAGTAAGGATGACCAGCATCAAAAAGACTAAGAAAGACAAATGCTGGAGAGGATGTGGAGAAAGGGGAACCCTCCCACACTGCTAGTGGGAATGTGAGCCAGTTCATCCATTGTGGAAAGCAATATGGAGGTTCCTCAAAAAACTAAAAATAGAAATACCATTTGACCCAAAGAATATAACTTTTCAGATTAAAAAAGACATATTCACCCCTATTTTTATCACAGCACTTTTTACAATAACTAAAATATGGAAGCAACCTAAGTGTCCATCAGTAGATGAATGGATAAAGAAGATGTGTTACATATACACAATGGAATACTATTTAGCCATAAAAAAGAAACAAATCCTACCATTTGCAACAACATGGATGGAGCTGGAGGACATTATGCTCAGTGAAATAGCCAGGTGGAGAAAGACAAGTGCCAATTGATTTCCCTCATTTGTGGAGTATAACAATGTAGCAAAACTGAAGGAACAAAATAGCTGCAGACTCACACAATCCAAGAAGAAACTAGTGGTTACCAAAGGGGAGGGATGTGGGAGGGTGGATGGGGAGGGAGGGAGAAGTGGATTGAGGGGTATTACGTTTAGTATACATGGTGTGGGAGATCATGGGAAGGACAGTGTAGCACAGAGAAGGCAAGTAGTGAATCTGTGGCATCTTGCTGCACTTTTGGACCGTGACTGCCTTGGGGTATGGGTGGTGACTTGATAATATGGGTGAATGTAGTAATCACATTGTTTTTTCATGTGAAACCTTCATAAGAGTTTATATCAATAATAACTAATAAAAATTTTTTAGAAATCCATGAATTTAGGAAGTACAGTGCCTCATAAGCAGTGGAACAGTCTTCCCAGGGAATTTTGGGCAAGAGTGAGTTTTATAGAATGTTGGAATTGGCAACATGGAAACAGGGCTAGGATTTTCCTATAAGGGTAACAGATCCTATTTTCTAGGGTAAGGTAAATTAGCTATATCTGGAGGACTGTGATTTGTGTATATGAGGTTTCCTTGAAAGGTGTTGCCCATATGTACAGGCTGACTAAGGTTTAGATTTGTGAGTTGGCCCAAGCCACTGGAGTGGCCTCCATTTTGTAGGTCCTGATACATGAATTAACTGTATCAAGTTTTATTTTTTGGTTATTGGAAGAATTTTGGCCAACGAATCAATTGGTTTAGTTTGTTAATTCATCAAGCACAGTACAGTGCAAATATGTATGGGAAACAGAAAGAAAAAGAAGCTTATAGAAATATTAGTTGTCTATAGAAAATTTTTTTAAAAGATAATTTGCCATTTTTCTTAGCACACTATATAATTTTATTTTATCTTGTTTCATGGCATATTTTACTTAATTGTTTAAATAGCTGCCTTACTCAAATAACTGCAAGTTTCTTAAGAATAGAAATACTGTCCTAATCAACTTTACATTCCTTATAATAGCTATCAGAATCCTTGCCAAAGAGGAAGTGATCAATAATGTTAGGAAGGAAGGAACTTGGCTCAGTGTCACAGGGAATTCAGATATAGTGAGATGAGAAACCAAAGTCAAGAAAGCAAAGTAAGTTTTAATGGACTCTACATAGAGTAACAGAGCGGGCCTGCCTAAGATAAGACTGGCCCAGATGCTCATTTTGAGGCTTCTTTTATGTGATTTTGGCAGGGCAGAGATGTCCCTAATTGACAGCTCTTAGCTCTCTATGCTAGTTCTGATTGTTGAAATGAGGACATGGACTGTGCTGTGCCTGTGCTTCTGATGTTTCTTACCTGGGGAGACATTTCCTGAGTCACTCTTGGATCCTGTGTCTTCATTTGATTAATTTTCTGAGTCATTTCTGGCTCTCTGGCTCTATCCAGTTTTTAGGGTCCCTCTCTCCTTTTCATCCCACTCATTTCTGTCTTTCTGCCTAACAAACACATGCTTGTTAGATTAGTTAGTAATAACATATTAGAGACATATTTTGTAAAGATTTTAATTTTAGGATAATCCAGAGGTGTTTAAAATGCCCTCTACTAGGAAAACGCATCTTCCTGCAACTAAATTTCAGACTCAGAAGTCAAATGTAGGATCTATCCTGGAACATGTCAAATAGGAAGTTCTATTATAATATGTTTCTTATAGGTATTTTGCAATCATTTTGTTATGCAAATATATATTTCTTTAAAATTAACATTCCATATATCCATATGATTTACATGGTTCAAATAATTTTCAGAGGATGTGCCCCAAGGCAACTGTCTATAGTTTTACTCTATCATTTACTATCAATCTTCTACACACCTCTCTCAATTATATTACAAGCTACAAAATAGTGCTACTAATAAAAATATTGATGGTAGATGTGTTTATTTCTGTCCTAAAACATTCTGTATTCCAAAGATTGAATGATAATGATGAATGTTTAAAATAAAAGTTGTAACATTTCAGATATTAAACACATGCTGAAATCATTACATATAAAATTTTGTTTTGTGGAACTACTTGTTATCTCAAAGCAAATTTTCCTCTTTTGTTATATTGAGAAAATGAATAGTTATTATTATAAACTCTTCATTTTACAATAAAAAATAGTCAGAAAAAAATATAATTGTTGTCCAAAACTATTAAAGAAAAACATCAGAATTTATTACATAAATATTGACATTTTTTCTTATAGCTAAAAAGTGTCATTTATAATTGTTATAATTAAACATTAGGCATTTTCAAATGATAAAAAAATAAAATAGCTTAGTAACTATGGTGATGTTCTTTATCCAAAGGAAAGTAAGGCATGGATTATGGGAGTACAGTGTCTCACCAACAGCAGAGCACTATGCCCAAGGGATGTTTGAGCAAGAGAAAGTTTTAAAGAATGCTAGAATCAGCCATGTGGATATAGGGCATGATAATAGATTATGAATATAGTACTCTGAGTTGACTTGGCATTTGGGGATTAGCTGACTGGATACACTGCCTTTCTGGTCAAGCAGAGCATTTACAGAAACACAAACGTTTGGTTTATTGATGTGGTACCTTGTACAGAAACAATTTCATCTTGGACCTAGAAATTTATTTCAAAATCATACATGATTTAAAATATCTACCAATTAAATGGTGATGCAAATGTTATATGATCTATATGATACTAAGGAGATAACTTCAGGTGAATAATAGTTACTTTTTTATTTTTTTTCTTCACACACATTGTCTAAATAAAAAATTGGTGTGTTAATCTTTTTATGTATTTATTTTTGTGGAATTCTCCTTCTTCCCATGAAGGCTTAGATATTATGAAAATTACCCTCCTCTCATAGTTAACCAGAAAGCTAAACATGATACAGAAATTATAATTTTTAAGGAATTGGGAGAAGCAAATCTCATGAATATGGTGATTTTTGGCTTAATTGATTCACTGATTGCTTCCTGTTGACCAGCTCTCTTTGAGTTTTGGTGTGTAAGAGGAATCTACAAACAAGATTAGCTCAATGATTGCTCTAGCAGTTTCCAAGCCACAGCACAGGGACAAAAATTCAAAATACATCATGAAAGTTCTCTTGTGATAAGGAAACAGTGATTAGAGTTTGATTCAGACCATTTTCAGAGGATGTGCCTCAAAGATACATGGCAAAAGAATTCATATGAGAGAATATTAGAGTGAAGGGAGGTGCCTAGAGAGAGAGAGAGAGAACCAGAGATCCACATACACATCCTTAGATTCTTTGGCTGAATATTAATTTCAGCATACATGAGAGAAAAACAGACAGGTGGAACAAAACAAGGGATCTAACCATTAACAGAGTTCACACATGTTGGGTTTAGTTCATGTTACTACCAGCCATACTAGAGATACTTTGTAATATACTGGAATTTGAGAGTATTCTCAGAATGGTCATGGTTTAGTTGTTGCATAAATTTTTTTGGAGAAATGGCTTTCTGGTGCCCCCCATTAACAATTTAAAACAAATCTTCAAATAAATCAAACTGATCTGCATATTAAATAACATTGTAGAATAAAATCCAACATTAATAAAATAAATAGAACAGAATTTAGCACCTTAAAACCTAAAATACACAGTAGCTAGCATTCAATAAAAAGCACATAAAAGATCCAGCACAGATGAACCATAACCAACAGAGAAAACAAATCAGCCAATGCTCTGAGGTGCAGACATATAGGGCAGATCAACATTAACATAATAAGGACTTACACAGCTGTGGTGATATTTCAAGCACCACAAAAATTTCAGAATAATTTCTGAAGTTAAATTAGGGAGTATACAGAAACAATTATGGTGAAGGCTTTGAGAACTTAACTGAAATTTGAAATTCATAATACTAATGTAAACCTGGTTCAAAATTAGAAAATCAATGAATTTTTTACCATATTAACAGAATAAGAACAATCTTATCATCATTCCCAAATCATGCAGAAAAAATATTTTCAAAATTACATAACCCATTTATGATAAAACCCCTCAGAAACTAGAAAAAGAATACAGTGTCCTTGATCTATAAAAGACAAATGAACAAACAAAACTTTCATGACTATCACTTTGATTGGCTAGTAGCTAAATATTTTCTAACATTTGAAACAAAGCAAGTATGTATTCTTACCACTCCTCATCAAAATCTTATTGGAAGTCCGAGCCAGTACAAGAGGTAAGAAAAAATAAATAAAATGCATGTAGATTGGGAAAAAAGAAATAAAACTGTTTCATTCACAGATGACATGATTATTTACATATAAAAATCTTAACATCGACAAGATATTTCTTGGAACTAATGAATTACTTTTGTTAAGTCACAGGACAAAAATTTGATATACAAAAGTCAATAATTTTCCTATATATCACCAATGAACAATTGTCTTTGAAATGAACAACATATAATAGAACCAAAAGATGGCATGCTGAGATATATATTTTACAAAACATCTGCAGGATCAGTATTCTGATTGATTTTAAATTAAAAAAAAATACTATACAAAGCAGATGTATATTAAGTTCATGGATTTGAAGAAAGTATTTTTATGATATAAATTATCCCCAATTGATAGATTTAGCATAATCCTAACCCAGACTCTACAAAGGTGTTTTGTAGATATCTGTCACCAAGGTGATTCAAATATTTATATGGGAAGAATAAAATAGAATGGTATAGCAATTCTGAAAAAGAAAAGCAAAGTTGAAAGACTTAACAGTAATCAATTTTAACACTTAGAAAGGCTGCACTTAACAAGACAGTGTGAGATAAGTGAAAATATAGACATATATAAATTGAATAAAATAAGAGCCTGGAAATAGTCTCAAACACAGCTAATTGATTTTTGACAGAAATGAACAGTCATTCAATGGGGAAACTGCCCTCTTTACAACAAATGGTGCTAGAAATATTAGGCATCCATCTGGAGAAAAACAAAGAGAAAGAACCTAAAGATGTATAAAAATTAACTTGAATGACTTACAGATCTAAATATAAAACATAAAACTATAAAACTTCAAAAACAGTATAGGAGTAAATCTGTATGACTTAGGCTTTTGTGATGAATTTATTAAAATTAAAATGTTCCACCTGTGGAAAAACACTGTTAAAAAAATGCGAAGACAAGCCAAAGACTAAAAGAAAGTAATTATGAATCATATATCTGGTGAAGTTATATCCCTATTATATAATGATTTATTAAAACTGAATACCATGTAAACAAAGAACCCAGTAAAATAAATGAGCAAAATTCTGAAAAGTCACTTTATAAAAACATACGTACAAATGGCAAATAGGTATATTTGCAAAAAAATGGCCAAATTCATTGGGGAAATCTAAATTAAAATAGGACTAATACCATGACTATATTAGTTGCCTTTTGATGTTGTAACAAATTATAACAAATTTAGTGGCTTAACACAACACTATTTTATGATCTCATATTCCTGTTTGTCAGAAATCCAAACTGGGTCAGCAGCCCTGTGTTCCTTCTGGAGGTTCTCTGGAAGAATCTTCTTCCTTGCTTTTCCCAGCTTCTTGAGGCCACTCACATTTTTGGGCCCATGACCCTGTATCACACCAATCTCTGTTTCTGTCCTTATGTCTCCATTTCTGACTGAGCTTAAAGCATTTCTCTTATGAAGGCCCTTGTGACTGCATTAGGACCACCCAGATAATCCATGGTAATTTCTGCCTGTCAAGTTATTAAAATAATCACATTTTCAAAGCACCTTTTGCCATATGAGGTAACATAAAATTGACTGGTTCCAGGAATTAGGATGTAGACATTTTTGGGGTCCTATTATTCAGCACACTCATTAGAATGTCCAAAACAAAAAATTGCCAAAATACAAATAAGAAATGATGACAAAGATGTGGAACAATAGAAATTCTCATTTATTGGAAATTCAAAATGGTACAGTTTGGAAAACTGGCAATTTTTAATAAAGTAGCCCGTACACTGGACCATACAACCCGCAATCCCATTGTAAGGTATTAACTCAAGTGAATTTAAAATGAAAGCTTCATATAAAAATTAGTCACAGATATATTTATAATTGCCCAAAATGGGAAATAAACAACATATCCTTAAACAAATGAATGGATAAGATATGTGCCATGCATCCGTATGAGGGATAAAATGGAATGAACTATTGATTCATACAACACAGATGAATCTTAAATAAATTTTGCTGAGTGAAAGAAGCCAGGATCATATGTATGACTTTATTTATATGACATTATTGAAAAGGCAAAATTTAGGGACAAAAAACTGATCAATGGTTGCAAAGAGTTGAGTGAGAGAAGCGCAGTTTATTACAGAGTTCAAGAGGGAATTTATAAGGTGTTGCTACAGTTATTTGTATTACTGTTGTTCTGTAGGCCTCAGTATATTGACAGTGATGTTATCTCTTTTGAATGCCTGAGGCACTTAACTGGGCCCACACTACTTGTGATGAGCCCTCACAGACTTTTCCCCTACTGGAGCCAATGTTGTGTATGGACCAAACCTTGTTGTTTTTATTATGGTTGCAAGACACATCTAAGTAAAAAACCATCAGAGTTTTGTGGGGTTCTGACTTAACTGGGGTCCAAGGGGAGTGCCTAGGGTTTTGCAGGTTCACTCTTTATTGGCAAATTTAAAACAGAAGAGTGTCACTTAAGGCATGGTAAAGGAAAGGGGAGATCACTAAAATGGTCAGTTATCCTGGTTATCCAGGGCTTTCTGAAAGAAAACTTTGTGCATGGGGTGGCCTTGTTTAATATCTAGTTGTTTTACTAGTACCTGTGTCATTCAGCTGACAATATCTTCATTCATATTGAACAGGGATGTTTTTGAAATGAATACTTCAGTAATAAAACACTTAATATAAGGCACTCACATTATAATCTAAAAAGCTTAGTGTCAGGCACTTAAACTACAACTGGGTGGTAGACCCTTATTTCAGCAGGTAGGGAAAAAATGCTAACCTAAGTAATTTTTCAGCACAGTGATTCAATTGGAAGTCTTAAAATCAAAGACAAAATGAATTACAAGCTCATCTCATTTCAATTTGCTTCACTTTATTGCCATTTTCAGATATATTTTTACAAATCGACATTTTGTGGCAACCCTGTGTTGAACTAGGCCATTGGTGCCATTTTTCCAACAGCATTTGCTCACTTTGTGTCTCTATGCCACATTACGGTAATTATTGAAGTATTTCAAAATTTTTCATTATTTTTATATTTGTTACCGTAATCTGTTATCAGCGATCTTTGATGTTACTATTGTAATTGTTTTAGGGTACTATGCACTGGGCCCATAAGACAGTGAACTTAGTTGATAATTGTGTGTTCTGATGGCTCCCCTGATTAGCTGTACCCATCTCTGCCCTTCCTCAGGCCTCTCTATTCCCTGAGGCACAACAATATTGAAATTAGGCCAATAATATCATCCAATGGCCTCTAAGTATTCAAGTGAAAGGAAGAGTATACATCTCTCACTTTAAATCAAAAGCTAAAAATGATTAAGCATAGTGAGGAAGGTATGTCTAAAACTAAGATAGGTCAAAACCTAGACCTATAACACCAGTAAGCCAAGTGGTGAATGCAAAGTAACAGTTCTTAGAGAAAATTATAACTGTTATTCCACTGAACACATGAATGATAAGATAGTGGAACAGCCCTATTGATGATATGGAGAAAGTCTGAGTGATCTGGATAGAACATCAAACAAGCCACAACACCCTCTTATAATCCATAGCAAGGGCCTAATTCTTTTCAATTCTGTGAAGGCCGATAGAGGTGAGGAAGCTGTAGAAGGAAAGTTTGAAGCTAGCAGAGGTTGGTTCATGAGGTTTAATGAAAGAAACTCTTTCCATAACATCAAAGTGCAAGGTGAAGCAGCAGTGCTGATGTAGAAGCTGCATCAAGTTATCCAGAAGATGTAGCTCAGATAATTAAGGAGACTACATTAAAGAACAGATTTTCAATGTAGATGAAACAGCCTTATATTGGAAGAAGATGCTATTGATAACTAGAAAGAAGTCAGTGCCTGGCTTCAACACTTCAAAGGACAGGCTCTCTTGATAGGGGCTAATGGAGCTGCTAACTAAGTTGAAGCCAATGTCATTTACAACTCCAAAAATCCTGGGACCATTAAGAATTATTCTAAATATACTCTGGCTGTGCTCTACAAATGGAACAACAGAGCCTGGATGATAGCACATATGTTTACAACATGGTTTACTGAGTATTTTAAGCCCACTGTTGAGGCCCACTGCTCAGATAAAAGATTCCTTTCAAATATTACTGCTCATTGACAATGTATCTAGTCACCCAAGAGCTTTGATGGAAATGCACTACTATAAGATTAATTTCATTTTCATGCCTGCTAATACAGTATCAATTCTGCAGCCTACGGAACCATAATTAATTTTGACTTTCATTCCTAATTATTGAAGAAATGAATTTTATAAGGCTATAGCTGCCATAGACAGTGATTTCTCTGATGGATCTGGGAAAAGTCAACTGAAAACCTTCTGGAAAGGATTCCTCATTGTAGATGCCAATTAAGAACATTTGTGTTTCATGGTAAGAGGTAAAACCAACATTAACAGGAGTTTGGAAAGTTCATTCTAATTCTCATGGATGACTTTGAGATTTCAAGACCTCAGTGGAGAAGAATTAACTACAGGTGTGTTAAAAATAGCAACAAAGTTAGAATTATAAATGGAACATGAAGATGTGACTGAATTGTGGCAAACTCATGATAAAACTTTAATGGATAAGGAATTGCTCCTTATGGATGATCAAAAAAAGGGGTTTCATAAGATGAAATCAATTCCTGGTGAGGATACTGTGAAGATTATTGGAGTGCTAAGAAAGGATTTAGAATATTACATAAACTTAGTTGTTAAAGCAGCAGCAGATTTTGAGATTAACTCCAATTTTAAAAGTTCGGTGAGTAAAATGCTATCAGACAGCATTGCATGCTACAGATAAATCATTCATTAAAAGAAGAGTAAATGTAGCAAATTTCATTGTTGTCTTATTTTAAGAAATTCCCATAGCCTCCACAACATTCAGCAACCACCACTTTGATCAGTCACCAACCATCATTGAAGGAAGACACTCCACCAGCAATATAAAAACTTGCTGAAAGCTTAGATGATGGCTAGCATTTGTTTTAGCAATAAAGCACTTTAAATTTAGATACATACGTTGTTTTTATACTTAATGCTATTGCACACCTAACAGACTACACTATAGTGTAAATGACTTTTATATGTACTGGGAAACCACAAAACTCATCTGACTCAATTTACTGTGGTATTTGCTTTATTGTGGTGGTCTGGAACAAAAACACACAATACTTGTGAGGAGTGCCTGTATACATGTAACTCTAGGGGAAAATATGTTCCCAGCCTGGGGCAAATAACCTTTGCAGCAAAAATAAGTCAAGAGGAGAAATAAAGTGGGGGAAACCCATTTATTGCTTATAAACAGTCATCCACTTCTGGTCACCCATATTTCCCACAAACTGGCTGCAAAAAGAACCCCAAAATATCTCTCTTGTCCAGGTGCCCATCCAATCTCCATACACCTTGTAATCACCTATTGATATGGACATGGAATACTTCTCTCCACCCCTTAGAAACACTTACTGATAGGGAAATGAATTAAGGCCAGACAAGAGATTCTGGAAATCTTGCCATTTTACCCACAGCCCATTCTTCCATAAATCTCACTCCACAATCTACTCACTTCCTATCTTCGTCAATGGCCCCTGTATGAGAAAACTGGAGTACTATAACCAGACTAATAACATACAATAGCAACAGCAATATAATCATAATCCTCAAGTGGGAGGATTCAGCTAGGTTCAAAGTCCTATGCAGATTAAGTCCATAGCTCACTCATTCCACAGGAGGCCAGTAGCTGAAAGGGTAGGCAGTTCGGTGCACTCATTATGTGGCAGTGGCAGTGGCAATCCGGGGGGAATCCAGGCCACAAGGGCTGTGGAAGAAAATAAGCTTAAGGGTGATAAGATACATGTTTTAATGACAGAAGCATAGGCAAATCTTGTTCCTCAGGTAGGATACATGCAAGAGAGTGGTCCTGTGATAGGAGTGGCAGGAATGGGATTTTGTCCTGATCTAGTAGATCTAGTATAACAGACTTTCATCCCCCTCCCTGTGGGAGTTACATATGGGTTGATATATAGGGCTATGGGAGGGACATGCACTGACCATAAAGATAAAACAAAACTTCCCTGTAAGATGCTCTTACCTACTGGAAGTTTTGAGTAAAATTACCAAGATCTTTGGGGGCCACTCTGCTGTTACTCCAGGAACACACAGGAGGCCAGCTTCCAGACCTTTTCCCTAAGGTGCCAGAAAAGTTAGCCATCACTGACCCATGAGTCAAAATGTCCAGGGCCACATCCCCTCTACAGAGTCTCCATGGTTTAATTCAGTTGTGCTGGCAGCAGGATGTTGCTCTGCTGGCCATATCCTGGCTTCAGTAACTCTTCTTTGGTTGGCATGTACAATTGTACAGGAGAGGCAGCAATGTGTGTTAGCATGTCCACAGGGCTCAAGACTCCATTTCAGGGCTCATATAAATGCCATAGGTCCTTAACTGAATTGACTACCCCTGTAGACTATTGGTGTCTAACTTCAGGCCAGATTTCAACAAACTGTTGCACCTCTCTATCATGCCTGCCCCAGTAGGGTTATATGGTACATGAAACTTCTACTTTATTCCTAATTGCTGCACCCATTCTTGTAATTCATGTCCAGTAAGGTGGGTGACTTGATCACTCTCAATCACCTGAAGCTGGCCATAGGCTGCAAAAAGACACTCTATGCATTGTTTAGTAATTTTCTGATCTCTATGATATGTAGGAAGAGCAACCAACAGTCCAGCAGCTGTGTCCACACCAGTCATGGAATGCCAATATCCTTCTATGGACAAAGGCCCAATATATTCTACCTGCCCTCTGACAAGGGGTATCGGCCTCTTTGCTATTGTCCCATGTTGCAGCAGGACTCGGTGTATGTCCCTTTTAGAGCACACAAGGCACTCCTTCCAGGATCTGGTGACTTATTCAAAGGTTAATGGCACACCCCACCAATGGGCTACTGCCCACATTGTCTTTTGCTCTGCATGCAACAAATGCTGGTGTAACCATTGGGCTACATCAGAGGCAGGCTTTCCTTCTAGCCAGCACACCTGGGCCAGTGTGTCTGCTTCACCATTTCCTGGTGATGCCAAAGGCAAATGGCCAGTCACATGATATACAGTAACAGTCTTAGTCTGACCAGAGGTCCATAGGTCTTGCCACAACTCTTGCCCCCAAAGGGGCTGGTGTTCAACCATCCACTTGGTATGGCAGCATGTTCATAGCCACAGGATCAAGCCCTGGTAGATTGTCCATCTGTAAGTGCAGACAGCTATAGGGGAGGGCTCCTGGGTGATCACAAGCCATACTGCCCTCAACCCAGCCCATTGGCTGCTCTTTTCCTCTCCATCCTCCATCCATATTGTCTCAGTCTTAGGATGGAAAGCCACAGCCCTCCACTTTGGGGACTGCCTATGATTGGAGCCGTCTGTATAACAAGCATTTTCAGGTATAGAGGCTTTTCTGTCCTGATAAGGACTCTTGGCTACCAATGGCTCAAATGCAAGTTCTTCATGCTTTCCACTGGTATATGTCACTGGCCCCAATAAGCGTTGGAGTTCTCCACTTATGGGGCTAGTGGAAATGGTGCTATGATGCTATAAATCTATGCCTCATCTGGCCAGTGTAGAAATCTTTGCCATGCCACTCTGGGACCTTTGGGTCCAGCTTTGCACCCACTCCACAATGGGATAGGTGGTTATTACCTTGGTTGGAGCTGTTCCAGTGATGCACTCTGTAGCCAGCAAGGTGTGGTACACAGCAGGCAGTTGCTTCTCTATAAAGTTTTACCTACTTCTGATCCTTTCCATAGTTGTGACCAGAATCTTGACCCTCCCTCAGTCAAACTGCGATGCCCAATCATCCTCCTGTGTGGGTGAGAGCCCAGGCAGAGCTTGAGTACTGTACCTATGAAGTCTTGCAGAGACACAGGACAGACATGGGGCTTTGTCTCAGGCTTCCGTTTCCTGGACCTCAGTGACTGGAACTGCTCCTCTGGCTTTAATTGGTGTCATAGTTCTAACAAGATCCTTTTGGCTGCTCATAAAATTTTTCTTTCACTACCTTGGCCTTTATCAAATCAATCTATATCTGTATCTTCAAGAGATTCACAGGGCTCTTTGTACCTCTTCTTTCAGTCATAGTCCATACTTCCTTCTGTGCTCTTATTGTTTCAATATCCCCCAGATCTGCTGAGTAGCCTCACTTTAGGGTTGCCCTATGTTGAGGACAAGAATAGTCACTAGGGACCAAAAGAGGGATGGAGGAGCTGTATGGAGCACCATATTTCTCATTCCACTGGTGAAAACTCATCATCAGGGCCCAGGGGTCCATATTTAGGTGATACTTTTCATGCTCAACTCCCATAACACCTGCTGGAAGTCTGCATACATATTCCAGAAGTATGGTAAATCACACCGATTAGGCTAAAATTCCCTGATGGTTGCTGTCAACTAATCCAGAAGTGCCTCATTCCCTGAGTTGAGATGGGCATTTTGAAACCACTGCCAAAGGGAAGGGTGATTTATCAGGGAAGCCAGTTTACCCATTTCAGAACCTTACATGTGGAATAACAATGCTTTCCACCTCCACATCCCAAAGATGCAAAATCCATAGAGGCAGAGGTTCCAATGGCTTCTGCCGAAACTGGATTCTCATGTCCACCAGTTCATTCTGTTTATATGGAGTGTTACACAATCTGGGGAGGGGGCTGATCTTCACACTGAGTAGCCCATAGATGTTTCATTTTTATTTTCTTAATTACAACTAGGTGGTTCTTTAATAAAGGAGAGGCTAGTCCCTCAAGTGGTGGCCTTGGGAACAGTTTGGCCCTTAGACCCTCCCCCTCATCCTCCCCTGACATCTCCTCTACCATCTCTGGGCTGAAGACACCACTCTTTCCTTCTTCTCCCCCATGACATCCTGCATTATGGATTCTCCTGCTGCCTCCCTCACTGCTAATGTATCTTCTGGAGTGTGACCTGTCTTTTCATTAATTATTTCTCTTTCTTAAGTGCATCTCATAGGTCATTGCCCTGCTATGTGAGATGCCAAAGTATGTCTCCCTCCTCGAGAACCCTTTCCACTATCTCGAGAAACAAAAACCCCATAATCCCAGCTGCCACATGGCCATTCAGGGGCTTTAAACAGTCTTCTATCTCATGGAGGTCTGATTTCACAGCTTCTAGTGTCTTCATGAATCCCTCTACCCCAACTGGGAAGGGCCCACCTGTCTAACACATGCTTTACCCTAGACTAATTCCCCACTAGGTTCTCCCTGAGTGGAAGTTCCATGGATGGGGTGTTCCTGGGTGAAAGCCACACCATCCAACTCTGATGGAGGGAATGGTGAGTCATCACCCTGCACCACAGTAGCCACTAGGCCTCCCCTCCATCCACAGGGGTTTTACTGGTATCTTCATACCATCTCTAGGGGAAGCTTGCCCAAGTGTCACACCATGAAGACAGATTTCATGTTCAGAGGTCTTGCTGATTACCACCAGCTGTAACTTTGGGGAAAATTATGTTCCCAGCCTGGAACAAATAACCTTTGAAGCCAAAATCACTGAAAGGGCAAAATAAAGTGGGAGAAACACATTTATTGCTTACAAACAATTGTCTACTTCTGTTCACCTGTGTCTCTTGTGACCTGGTTGCAAAAAGACCCCTGAAATACCTCTCTCGTCTAGTTGCCCACTCACTCTCCACTCGCTTTGTAACCACCAATTGATATGGAGTTCAACTACTTCTTTCTACCCCTTGGAAACCCCTATTGATATGGAAATGTGCTAAGGCTAGGTGAGAGGTTCTGGAAATATTGCAATATTACCCATAATACATAAACATCACTCTAGTTGGTAAATTTGTTTTACACAGGTGTATTGTTACTAGTTCCAAATTTCTTTGCATGGGTGCTAAGTTGAACAAATGTGCAAACAAATTGTAATTAATGGGAGCCAGACGTCTTACTTTCAGTGAAGGAAGTTATAAATAAGCAATGGGTAATGCCTAAAATTATCTCTGTGCACATGGATTAGAGTTACAGAAATAATATTATGAACTCATGTTTATTTAAATTTATATATGCAGAGAGAAACAGAACAGGTCTATAGGTAAGTGTGTATGCATGAGTCTGTAAACAGATATGTTACTGCATTGTTTTTATTTGGTTTTGTTCTCTTTTTTTTTTTCCTGAACTGCCCTAGAATTAATGACATACTAGCAGTATGATCATACCTAACACCCAGATCTTGGTTTCTAAATACTATTTTGTAGTAAAAGGAACAAGGATTCCTTGGAGAAATGGTTTATTTTAGGGTTTTGGGCATCAAAAATATGATGAAACAGAATCAACTTTCAAGGCCAGAAAGCAAAGAAGTGCTTCAAAAATGGATTAAAAAATGTGTGGCAGGTAAAATATTTGGAATAAATATGGATGAATTCTCAGTGTCCAAAAGTTGAACAATTTGAAAAACATTGCAAATAATGGTACTGGACAATAATCTCGAAAATACAATAAATATATATAAGATCATATTAATATATTATTGGATAGTAAATAAATGCATAGGAGTAACAAATCTTCCTTATGGAAGAATTTCAAATAATAGATGTAGGAATGAAGAAGGAAAGGATAAAATGGGCTTTAGAACATCCCATTAATGATTGCTACAGGCAAGATCCACTGAAGAATTCTGAAATTAGTGGGCAAATCATTAAGGAGAAATAAGATGTTTGTATACACTCAAATACCTGTAGTGATTTTAACATGTTCAAAAAAATCTTTGATAATTCTCCTTCCTTGTGGTCCAGCTTAATTCCCATCACCTTGAGTGTAGGCTGAACATAACTTCCTTTTAAAATACAGAAAACAGAAATTTAAAAATAGTAACTTTATAGCGGGGAGTTTGGCAGATGATACTGCATTCCCCCCTTACCTGCAGGGGATGCATTCCAAGACCCCCAGTGAATTCCTGAACCACAGATAGAGTTTAATTTTCAAATTAAGCACAGTAAGAGATTAACAATAACTAATAATAAAATAGAATAATTATAATATATTGTGATAAAAGTTACATGAATGTGGCCTCTTCTCTGTCTCTCTAAATATTTTATTGTACTATACTCACTCTTCTTATGATGATATGATATAAAAATTCCTTTGTGATCAGATTAAGTGAGGTGAATGACAAAGGCATTATGACAGCATTTGGCCACTGTTGACATTCTGATATATGCCAAGAGGATCATCTGCTTTCAGCAGGAGGATCATCTGCTTTCAGACCATGGTTGACCATGGGTTATTGAAACAATGGAAAGCAAAACCATGTATAATGAGGGACCATTGGGTCTTGTTTGTCAAGTGAGGTTAGCATCAACAATAATAAGTCATATTAATATCTTATACCCTGTGATGGCATACAATGGGAAAAATACTTCATCTCTGTTATGTTCTTCCCAAATATCCCATATTTCAGTCTAATTATGAAAAAACATCTAAAAATAACTGAGGGAAATTCTATAAAATTTATGACCATTTTTTAAATGTTGATTATAAAGCCAAGATACTAAGAATCTGTCACAGTTTAGAGGACACTGAGGAAACATATGATTAAATTCTATATGGTATCCTGGATTAAATCTAAAAAATAGAAAAGGCTTTAGTGAAAAACCATTTACATATGAACAATCCATCACAGTTAAGGATAAAAGCCAGTGATTTAAAGAGTGGGTAAAAAAACAAATCCTATTGCATCTTGCCTGTAAAGGACATATTTTAAATAAAAAGTTGTGTATAGCTTGAAAATAAATGGAAAATAAATGTTATACCATGCAAACAGTAAGTACTAAAAAGCTGAGGTGGCTATTTTAACATCAGATAATGTAGGCTTTAAGGCAGTACTATTCATATGAAGAGATTATCACTTGATAAGGTAGAAAGGATCATTCATCAAGAAAACTTAATAATTATAAATATGTATATGTCTAACAATGTAGCTATAAAAAATTGACAGAGTTAAAGGAGATAGAAAAGTCCAAAATTATAGGAGATTTTTATACTTCTCTCTCAACATTTGATAAAATAACTAGAAAACAGTTGGTAATATCATAGGTCTTAAAAACACTATCAACTATCAATATAATTGACATCTAAAGAATTCTAACAACTGAGAAATCCAACATATTTTCAAGTGTACATGGTACATGAGCCAGGTTCGAATCAATCTAAAAAAGTCAAAATCAGAGTGTGTATTGACTACAATAGATGAAAACATAAAAATAAAAACAAAAAAGTAAACAGGAAATAGAAAATAATTCAAATATTAAAAACACACTTCAAAATAATTTATAAGACAAAAAATAAATACAAAGTCAATTAGAAAACATTTTAATAGAAAAATAATGGAAATACAATGTATCAAAATTTGTAGTTTGCAGTCATATCACTGTTTAGAGGGAAATATGTCATTTTGAAATCTTGTCATGAAAGAAAGGAATTTCTTTAAATATTAAGATGATAATAAGGGAATATAGTGAGCAATATTATACTTATAAATGTGAAAACAAGTGAAATGGTTTCTTAGAAGGCACCAACATATATATATATATATATATATATGTTGTATATATGTTGTATATATATAGTATATATCCACTACATAATATATATGTAGTAAGTTTGTGCCTTATAATCCTGAAAAGTGGAAATCCTGTGGATTTGTCATTATTCTCATTTTTTGGGGGGAGGAGTTTTCATCCATGTCTTATCTCTTCATATGCTCATATTCTTTGTTATTTCTTACTTCATGCTGAATATTTTATTATCAAAGTTGCTTGAAGAGCCAATCTGAGGTCTAAGATGGTGTGATCTGCTTGCAGACAGTGTACCTTTTCTTTTGTTAACTTCCAGAGGTTACTGGCCCTAAGGAACACTGTGCATGTTAGCTCCCTGGGATAACCATAAACCTATTGAAAGATTGAATTGAACTGAAACTAGCATGACTTTTCAAAGATCTTTCCTACTTCTTACTTTTACATATGGTGATCAGCACTTGTGAATCTGAAAGTGAATGAAAGCTGCTCACCAGAGCCACTGAGGTGGGCTGTCCTTACAATGACTAACAGTGAACCCTTACCCTGGTATTTATGCCCTTGTATAAGTGTCTCCCATTGAGTGTTGGCTAGACCTGCTGATTTGCTTCTAATATATAGAGTACTGCAAAAGATATGGGATATGACTTCCTATATTAAGTTCTAAAAAGACTGTAACTTCAATCTTTCTCTCTCTTCTCTCTTCCTCTCTTTCAGGACCCTCACTTGAGGTGAGACAGCAGTCATGTAATACCCCAGTGGAGAGGTCAACATGCAAATAACTAATGTTTTGGGGCAATAGCCTTCCCAACAGCAATGTAACTTGAAACTGGTGAATACATGTATGTTTTGCTTTAAGTAGATATTCTGATGCCAGCTAAGAGACACATGAGTGAGCTTGTATGCAGATTTCCTCTCATTGGGTTGGGGCCTTCAGATGAGTGTAGCTCCAGATCATATATTTACTATAGCTTTGTGAGAGACCCTGGGTCACCCAGCTAATTTGTATCCAAATACTTGACAAAAAGAACCTACAAGATAATAAAAGTTTAGCTATTCTAAGCCAAATCTTTTAGGGTAATTTATTTCACAGCAATGTAGAATTAATACAGTCACATGCCTAACCTGCCAAATCATGGCCCATAAACATGACTGGCTATCAAAAACACCACTTACCTCACAGTGAGACAGGGATAATGGGTTTAGACAGAGTAGGGTGAGGACCTCGGGAAGAAGCAAAACAGGATAATTACAGTCAGAACAATGTAGCAATGTGCAAAGAAACTCTTATGAACACTCCCGGTTAAACATTAAGCAAAGTTAGTGCCACACAAATTCTTTAGGATAGAAACACCAAATTAGGAATATAGGCAAACTTCAGTGGGATTGGTTAAAACAAAAGACAGCATTCCAGAGGGAACCAGTGAAGAAACAGGTCACACAGTTTAAAATATAAACCAGCCCAGGAGCGGCTGTGTGTGCCTGTGGCAGCTGCGGAGCAGCCAGGGACAGCCGCATGAGCCCTCGGCTGCAGTGGAGCAGTTGAGGAGTGACCACGTCCACCCACAGCAGTGGCAGAACAGCCTGGGAGCAGCCACACATGCCTGCGGTGGGGGCAGAGCTGCCGGGGAGCGGCCACACCCCCAGCAGCCATCCAGAATATCTTTCCAGCATGCAGCCACCATGCCAGACCCAAAGGTCACTGCTGGCACACAGCTGCCCAGCGCAGGCAGAGGAAACCGGGGCAAAGAATGAGGGGTGCCGCTCTCACAGGTGAGCACACCTGGCACACCTGCCACTTCCACAGGACTCTGGACTACCCTGAGAGCGACCCTGCACACGGAAGCTTAGGGGATTAATACACAGGCTGCTCCAGGAGTGCAGGTAACAGACACAGGCAGCAGAGAAATGCAAGGAAACCAGCAAATAGGAAAGGACTTTGTTCTCCCATCTGACACATGCACTACCTGCCTCCAACTACCTCTATCACCGTGAAAAGGCAGAATTTGGTCCAGTACAGAATTACCCCAACAACCCCTGAAAGATGGCCTGGGGAGATAGATTTAACCAATCTTCCCAAAAAAGAATTCAAAATAGAGGTCATAACCATGCTGATTGATCTGCAGAGAAATATGCAAGAGCTAAAAGAGCAAGTAGGGAGGGAGAATACAGGAATAAAACAATCTCTGGAAGGACTAAAGAGCAGACTGGATGAGGTGCAAGAGGCTATTAATGGAACAGAAATCAGAGAACAGGAATAAAGAGAAGCTGAGGCAGAGAGAGAAAAAGGATCTCCAGGAATGTAAGAACATTAAGAGGACTGTGACCAATCAAAATGGAACAATATTTGCATTATCAGGGTACCAGAAGAAGAAGAGAGAGAAAAAGGGATAGAAAGTGTATTTGAAGGAATAATTGCTGAAAATTTCCCCAAACTGGGGGAGGAAATAGTCTCTCAGACCATGGAAGCCCACAGAACTCCCAACACAAAGGACCCAAGGAGGACAACACCAAGACATATAATAATTAAAATGGAAAAGATCAAAGACAGAGACAGAGTATTAAAGGAAACCAGAGACAGAAAAAAGGTCACCTACAAAGGAAAACGCTTCAGGCTAACATCAGACTTCTCAACAGAAACCTTAGAGGCCAGAAGAGAATGGCATGATATATTTAATGCAATGAAACAGAAGGGCCTTGAACCAAGAATACTATATCCAGCACGATCATCATTTAAATATGAAGGAGTGTTTAAACAATTCTCAGACAAGCAAAAGTTGAGGGAATTTGCCTCCCACAAACTACCTGTACAAAGTATTTTAAAGGGACTGCTCCAGATTGAAGCACTCCTAATGCTAAATAGATGTCAAAAGAGAAAATAAAATCACACCAAAGGAAGCAGACCAACCAAGTACTAACTAAAGGCAAAAAGTAAAATCAACTACTCACAAAAGCAGTCAAGGGAAACACAAAAGAGTACAGAATAAAACACCTGACATATAAATAATGGAAGAGGAGGAATAAGAAGGGAGAGAAATAAAGAATCTTCAGACTGTGTTTATAATAGCTTAATAATACAGTTTGGCAACAGTTAGATGGTTATATAGCAAAGAAAATACCTTTGAACCTTTGTTAACCATGACTCTAAAGCCTGCAATGGCAATAAGTACATATCTGTCAATAATCACCCTAAATGTAAAGACTGAATGCACCAATCAAAAGATACAGAGTAACAGAATGGATAAAAAAGCAAGACCCATCTATATGCTACTTACAAGAGACTCACCTCAAACGAAAGACATACACAGACTAAAAGTTAAGGGATGGAAAAAGATGTTTCATGAAAACAATAAGGAGAAAAAGCAGGTATTGCAGTACTTGTATCAGACAAAATAGACTTCAAAACAAAGAAAGTAACAAGAGATAAAGAAGGACATTACATAATGATAAAAGGGTCAGTTAACAAGAGGATATAACCATTATAAATATATATGCACCCAATTCAGGAGCACCAACATATGTGAAACAAATATTAACAGAATTAAAGGAGGAAATACAATGAAATACATTCATTCTAGGAGCTTCAACACACGACTCACTCCTAAGGACAGATCCATCAGACAGAAAATAAGTAAGGACACAAAGGCACTGAACAACACACTAGAACAGATGGACTTAGAAGACATTTACAGAATTCTACACCCAAAAGCAACAGGATACACATTCTTCTCAAGTGTGCATGGAACATTTCCCAGAATAGACCACATACTAGGCCACAAAAAGAGCCTTAGTAAATTTAAAAAGATTGAAATTCTAACAACCAACTTCTCTGACCACAAAGGCATAAAACTAGAAATAAATTCTACAAAGAAAACAAAAAGGCTCACAAACACATGGAGGCTTAACAACATGCTCCTAAAAAATCAATGGATCAATGACCAAATTAAAACAGAGATCAAGCAAAATATGGAGAAGAATGACAACAACATTGTCCAGGTGTCACAGGAGAGCACACACGGAACAGTGTGGGACACAGCAAAGGCAGTTCTAAGAGGAAAGTATATAGAAATCCAGGACTATTTAACGAAGGGAGAAGAATCCCAAATGAATAGTGTAAAGTTACAATTATTGAAACTTGAAAAAGAAGAACAAATAAGGCCCAAAGTCAGCAGAAGGAGAGACATAAGAAAGATCAGAGAAGAAATAAATAAAATTTAGAAGAATAAAACAATAGAAAAAAATCAGAGAAAACAAGAACTGGTTCTTTGAGAAAATAAACAAAATAGATAAGACCCTAGCAAGAATTATTAAGAGAAAAAGAGAATCTACACACATAAACAGAATCAGAAATGAGAAAGGAAAAGTCACAATGGACAAAACAGAAATACAAAAATTGTAAGAGAAAAATATGAAAATCTATATGCTAACAAGCTGGAAAACCTAGAAGAAATGGACAACTTTCTAGAAAAATACAACCTTCCAAGACTGACCAAAGAAGGAACAGAAAATCTAAGCAGATCAATCACCAGCAAAGAAATTGGATCAGTAATAAAAAAACTACCCAAGAACAAATCCTCTGGGCCAGATGAATATTACCAGACATATAGAGAAGGCATAATACACATTCTCCTTAAAAGTTTTCCAAAAAATAGAAGAGGAGGGAATACTTCCAAACTCATTCTATGAAGCCAGCATCATTCTAATACCAAAATCAAGGAAAGACCCCACCAAAAAACAAAATTACATACCAATATCCTTGGTGATCATAGATGCAAATATACTCAACAAAATATTAGCAAACGGAATTCAAACATACGTCAAGATGATCACATACCATGACCAAGTGGGATTCATCTCAGGGATGCAAGCATGGTACAGCATTCAAAAATGCATCAACATCATCCACCATATAAACAAAAAGAAGAAGGACAAAACCACATGAGCATTTCCATAGATGCTGAAAAAGCATTCTACAAAATTCAACATCCATTCATGATGAAAACTCTCAACAAAATGCTTATATAGGGCAAGTACCTCAACATAATAAAGGCCATATATGACAAACCCACAGCCAACATCAAACTTAACAGCAAGATGCTGAAAGCTCTTCTTCTAAGACTGGGAACAAGACAGGGATGCCCATGCTCTCCACTGTTATTTAACAAAACACTGGGAGTCCTAGCCATGCAAATTAGACAAAACAAAGAAACACAAGGCATCCAGATTGGTAAAGAAGAAGTCAAACTGTCACTATTTGCAGATGACATGATATTGTACATTAAAAACCCTAAACACTTCATTCCAAAACTACTAGAACTAATATCTGAATTGAGCAAAGTTGCAGGATACAAAATTAATACACAGAAATCTGTTGCTTTCCTATACACTAATGATGAACTAACAGAAAGAGAAATCAGGAAAACAATTCCATTCACAATTGCATCAAAAAGACTAAAATACCTAGGAATAAACCTAACCAAGGAACTGAAAGACCCATACCCTGAAAACTACAAGACACTCAAGTGAAATTAAAGAGGACAATAACAAATGGAAACTCATCCTGTTCACTTTGCTAGGAAGAATTAATATTGTCAAAATTCCCAACCTGCCTAATGCAATCTACAGATTCAATGCAATGTCTATCAAAATACCAACAGCATTTTTCAATAAATTGGAACAAATAGTTTTAAAATTCATATAGAACCACAAAAGACCCTAAAGAGCCAAAGCAATCTTAAGAAGGAAGAAAAAAGCAGGGGGAATCTTGCTTCCCACCTTCAAGCTTTACTAGAAACTCATAGTAATCAAGACAATTTGATACTGTCACAAGAATAGAGCCACAGACCAGTGGAATAGAATAGAGAGTCCAGATATTAACCAAACATATACAGTCAATTAATATATGATAAAGTAGCCATGGACATACAATGGGGAAATGACAGCCTCTTCAACAGCTGTTGTTGGCAAACTGGATAGTTACATGTAAGAGAATGAAACTGGATCATTGTTTAACCCCATACACAAAGTAAATTCGAAATGGATCAAAGACCTGAATGTAAGCCATGAAACCATAAAACTCTTGAAAAAAAACGTAGGCAAAAATTTCTTGGACATAAACATAAGTGGCTTCTTCATAAACATATCTCCCTGGGCAAGGGAAACAAAAGCAAAAATGAACAAGTGGAACTACATCAAACTGAAAAGCTTCTGTACAGCAAAGGACACCACCAATAGAACAAAAAGGCATCCTTCAGTATGTGAGAATATATTCATAAATGACAGATCCGATAATGGGTTGACATCCAAAATATATAAAGAGCTCATGCACCTCAACAAACAGAAAGCAAATAATCCAATAAAAAGATGGGCAGAGGATCTGAACAGACAGTTCTCCAAAGAAGAATTCAGATGGCCAACAGACACATGAAAAGATGTTCCACATCACTATTCATCAGAGGAATGCAAATTAAAACCACCACCTCACACCAGTAAGGATCACCACCATCCAAAAGACAAACAACAACAAATGTTGGCACGGATGTGGAGAAAGTGGAACCCCCCTACACTGCTGCTAGGAATGTAAATTAGTTCAACCATTGTGGAAAACAATATGGAGGTTCCTCACAAAACTCAAAATAGAAATACCGTTTGACCCAGGAATTCCACTTCTAGGAATTTACCCTAAGAATGCAGCAGCACAGTTTGAAAAAGACTTATGTACTGCTATGTTTATTGCAGTACTATTTACAATAGCCAAGAAATGGAAGCAACCTAAGTGCTCATCAGTAGATGAATGGATAAAGAAGATATACACAGTGGAATATTATTCAGCCATAAAAAGGAAACAATTCCTACCATTTGCACCAACATGGATGGAGCTAGAGGGTATTATGCTTAGTGAAATAATCCAGGCCGAGAAAGACATGTATCAAATGATTTCACTCATCTGTGGAGTGTAAGAACGAAGAAAAAACTGAAGGAGAAAAACAGCAGCAGACTCACAAAACCCAAGAATGTTCTAACAGTTACCAAATGGAAAGGGACCAGGGGAGATGGGTGGGAATGGAGGGAAAAAGGGGGGAGGAAAGAAAGGGGGAATTATGATTAGCATGCATAATGTGGGGCGGGCACGGGCATGGCTGTACAACACAGAGAAGACAAGTTGTGATTCTACAGTATCTTAGTATGCTGATGGACAGTGACTGTAATGGGGTATGTTGAGGGAACTAGTTGATGGGCTAAGTTTAGTAAACCTAATTTTCCTCATGTAATTGTAGATTAATGATACCAAAAAAATAATACTAACAAGATATAAACCCCTAGGTGAAGCCCAGCCAGGGACTCTCTTGTTCCCTCCCAAGTGCACTAGGAGCTCTGTACTCTCACTTTATCTCTAAATAAAAGCCTCTCTCCTGCTTGTCTACCTTGAACACTTGCAAAGTTCATTCTTCGGTTCCCTGAATAAGAACCCCAGCATCAACTGGTGCCCCCACATATTCAGCATATACTTCAGAGGATAAGGACTCCTAACACTCAGCTCTCTTCCCTTATAATTGTACTCAACAAGAGGCTACATAATTTGTCATTATCAAAACTTTTTTCTTTTCTTTAATACATAAAATTCATAGTGTTTCAGCTCAATTGGCATTACTATTTTTGCAATCACCTTTGCTAAAATGACAGAAAATATGACAGAACTATACCTATAATCACATTTGTTTAAATTTTTCTGATTTTTCAATTCAAATAATTCAAATTTCTGTGTACCTCTTCTACTTCATAGTTTAACCCAAGTAAAAATTATAACTCTCCAAAACACTAAACTGAATAACTCCTTAAAATAAAAGCTATTCAAATAGATAAATTGCAAGTGGGCTTTGCTTTCAAGTGACTGCTCATAGCCATATAATAAACATTTCAGAAATGAGGAAGCTCAGATTTGGTCAAAGTAGAGTTTCTATTTGTACAAGAGTTGTGTGTGCTTATGTCCTTTTGTACATCTATTCAACAGAACTTATATTCAAATATACAGAAAGTAATAAAACATTCTTCTTGTGTACATACTCTCTACAATGTATTACCCTCTGCTTACTTCAGTACCAACATTAAAATTCATGACATGAATACGTATTTACCTATCCTAACACAAGAAACAAAGCTTGCATTTTTAAACACTATAGGTGGCTCCACTTCACTGGATATAATGTGATTTCACTGAGCAAAGTTTAAGTCTTTTGAGATTCAGTGCAGATAAACTGACAGTACAATATAAATGCAAATAGAAGCATCCATTCATTTTTAGATATGAGGAAAGATAATAGTCAAAGATGACCTTTATTCTTTCAAAGTTATACTCTATTTAGGCATTCTTATTTTGAAGTTTAGCTCATTTAATAAAACACTCCAAGTTTTCAAGATCCATATTGGTGGCATTTAATAAAATGTATTTGCACATGTATTGTAACTGATATGCTACAAAAATGGGAATTAGAATACTGAGCATTCTCAGTTGTCAAATTAATGTCTGTAAGTTACTACTATCTTTTTCTAAGATATTTAAGATATGTATAACATTAGATTCTAGTGGCATTGCTATTTAAGTCTCAGCACACATCATTCATGCTGACATATCTGTCACTGCTATGTGAACAACGATGAAAAAACTGATTTGTATGTGTACATAAAACAAGAATATTATAAATCCAGAATTTAACTGAGTAATTAAAATTTAGTCATAAGGTACAATGTAATATATGGATAATCATTTGCAACACTGACACACAATAAACTAGTTAGCTTTTACCCTTCAAATAAACATAAATGTATATTAATATACTCTCTGAGAACATGGAATTGATACAACTTATTATTGCAAATGCTAATGTTATAGAAGACAATATTTATCTCTTGATTTCTTAAACTTTAATGGGATCTAATTTAAACACTGTGAAGTAGAATTTCAAATTCACTTATATCTTTTTTGAATGGGAAATGATGAGCATGTCTTTTTTTTTCTTTTTTGTTATCATTAATCTAAAATTACATGAAGAACATTGTTTTCTAGGCTCCCCCCTTCACCAAGTCCCCCCCACATGCCCCTTCATAGTCACTGTCCATCAGTGTAGTAAGATGCTGTAAAATCACTACTTGTCTTCTCTGTGTTGCACAGCCCTCCCCGTGCCACCCCCACACTATACATGCTAATCATAATGCCCCTTTTCTTTTTCCCTGCCCTTGTCCCTCCCTTCCCACCCATTCTCCCCAGTCCCTTTCCCTTTGGTAACTATGAGTCCATTCTTGGGTTCTGCAATTCTGCTGCTGTTTTGATAAAGAAGATGTGGTACATATACACAATGGAATATTACTCAGCCATAAGAAAAAAACAGATCCTAACATTTGCAACAACATGGATGGAGCTAGAGGGTACTATGCTCAGTGAAATAAGCCAGGTGGAGAAAGACAAGTACCAAATGATTTCCCTCATATGTGGAGTATAAGAACAAATGAAAACTGAAGGATGAGCATGTCTTTTTATATACAATGTTCACGTTGTATTGCAATTTAAAATATATAAAGATATATATATATCATTATAATTAATGTTGAAGGATTTTGATAGACATGTAATTGTTTTAGTAATTTTATTATCATCAGTTATTCATTCTATCATTGAACTTTATTTTGTTACTCAGTATTTTAAGAATGGGCAGCATTAATATAGTTCAGAACCTGAAACACAAAGAAATACAGTTTCTTTCCCTAGATTTTACAGTTTTCTAATATATTGAATATGTATTAGTTGACAACATTTTATAATATGTATATATTTTCATACTTAATGATGTAGAATTTTTGACAGGCAAATCTGGATGCAAATCTAGACTACATGTTAAATACATTTTGAGGTCTGATAAACATGTATTCTACAGAATGGACTCAGTTTATTATAAACAAATGATTTTTATTTATGCTAATTTTAGGTTGAACCATTTTTATTTCAATTAAGGCATTAGAATAAATACATTTTTCAACTTATTTCATAGTTTATAATCTTTCTATATTAAGAATAATCAGAAACATATAAAAACTATTACATATAATATCTAATATATTTTATATTAGAAATTTTAATTATATACATGCTCTAGATTTCTAATCCTACAGGGAAAGGAAGTTGGATAAAACTTTTTGGAATTTGTTTGCTAGAAAACAAAATCTAGGCTCTAACATGAAGAAGAATACTTCAATACAATGATTTTTCTCATTTACCATTCAACTGTCATCTAAGTTGCAGCTGTCACAATTAAACCTCTGAGAATCCAAACACATATTGTATTTGTTAACTTCACTTTTTTCTGACCCACTGTAGCTGGGGTACTCCAACATGCTGCTTCTCATAGGAATGTGAAAGGGTCACAAAAAGGAGTTTGGAAGGATATTTCCTTACATATCTTTTCTACCATGAAGGAGGTCACTGCTTATTTTCTGCTTTCCCTATTGGTAGCTTTCAAAATAATTTATATAAAATATTTAATATTAAATGAGAATTTGGACAATTGAATTAACCTAATTACTGACCTCTAATCTTCCTTCATACTAGCCATATAGTATACAACATTAGTTTTAAGATCTCATACATGCTTACATAGGAGTAATGAGTGGTAAGTGACCTGGTTTGTGACTCTTTACTTCAGCCCTTCATGTCAGATATCTATTCTACATTCAGAGAAAGTATTTGAAATCATGAAGTTTATGATATGTTTAATAAAGTTAACTAGCAATTTAGTGCTATGCACCCAGTGTATAACTGGCAGTGATTTCTTTCCAGTAATTCTTGGTATTATGTAATTACATAAATTCCTAATGTCTATATACATGTGTGTCTATATATATGTCTATTTGCATATATACAAATATATGCACACACATACATATACGTATATGTATATGTCATGCATGTCTTTTATTAAAGGAATAATGTTTTTATTCCTTTTCCCAGTATACTACTTGAATGAAACCCTTTTCTAATGTAATTTTTATAGCCGCCCATTGTAAATTACATGTGTATATATATATATAAGATATATTTATTCTCTGTAGAGCACTAACTTTAGTTCAAAAATAAGTTGATGATTCAGATTGCTCCATAGTGAAGGCAATTTATTTTTATCTTGACACATGAGTAGAAATATCAGTGGTTCATCTAAAGGGGATCTTTCTAATTTAGGGTTTGACCTTTCTTTTAATGTTCCACTTAATCAGTTATTTGCAGCTTCAATTTGAGTTTCACAATATGAATTAAAGTATTTGGTTCTTTTTATTTCCTAGGATAACCGAATGTATTGGTAAAACTAATTTTCAATCTTAACTAGACGCCAAGAATTATGAAGGCATCATTTTCCCCATTTAATTGTTTTGTTACATTTCATTCTGAGGAAAAAGACTAAATAAGTGAACCATCTCAATCTCGTTATTTTTCTAGCTCACTATACAAGTTGTATAAGACTTAGAGTTCCTCACTGGAGTCATTTTTCTACTCTAATCATCTGGAGCATGGCTCAAGACTATTCCATGAGGTCCAATTTTGAAGTCCTATTTTTTTTTTCAAGAGCTACTGGTCTTGAAATCAAACAGACAGAAGGTTAAAGGAAACTTGCGAAGGTTCATCTGGGAATTGTTAATTATATACAATTAAAAAGTATCTATACAGTAGAAAGTATATTCAGTCCTTTGTCAAGTTCTAGAAACTAGGTGAACCAGAGACTTTAAGACTGATAAGCGATTTATTACCTTTTTACTTGGAGCTTGGATTTGAACTTTCCTTAGATTAAAATATAAAAGTTTTCTAGATTATATTATGGTATGCTACTTACATTAGAAGAGTGCCACCATTTTCTAAATTAAGATAAGTAATATATTGTGAAATATTGTTCTCTCACATTAAGTGGAAAAAGTATAGCCTATTTAGTGCTTCCATTCCTAATAAAAATATAATTTTAAGGTTATAATATATTTAAAGGTTTATTCTTTTCCACTATGCTTTGTGTCTTATGTATTCAGAATCCTCATTAGCCCATTTCTCAGCCATTAGCCCAGTTCTCAATATAATGTTCTCTTTTCAGGAAGAAGCATGAATACTTAATGAAAAACTGTAATTCAGGATGGTTTTTAAATATTAAGTAGATAAGACTTAAATTTAATTCCACTATTTTTGTTACCGCATAAGGACTCTACAAATATCACAGTTGCTTGGAATTATTTGAAGAAAACAATAACAAAACAGATCAAGGTTATGTTTCCTAGCAACACCTCATTAGACTGTTCAGTATGTAAGGTAGATAAAATACACTTTTCTCACTTGTGTAAAGAATCTATGAGGGTAAATCTAGAATATCTTGTATCTATAACTGAGAGAATAAGTCAAATATGTCAATATGGATTTTATCACAGCATTTCAGATTAATTTTCAGCACAAAAATTATCGGTTTGCATTGAGTAGTCACTTGAGTAACAATAAGTATGTTGTACAAATTGTGCAAGGGCTGGGAGCATTGCCTTTATACTACTAAACCAACAAATGTTATCGTGTTGATTGTTGTGGCCTTGAATAAATCCATTTAATGAAAACCTATTTTTGAATTATTTCAAGCTACCTAAGCTTTTGTTTAACCTTTCCAACAATTTTATCACTCACAGTCTATTTATAACTAGTCACTTGCTTTCAACAGTCTTTGTAATTTCTTACTTCTCTAATAATTTTATTGGGTGCTTAATGAAAATTGTCAATGATGATTCTTTTATAGTAAAATGGCTTTTTCCATTACAAATGCAACAGGTAACTATTAGAAATGAATGTGCAGGTTTTTAATCGATAAATACTTTTATGGATGGAAATATCAAATTAAAGTACCAAGGCAAAACACAACCCAAAGCAGTTAAGTCCAAGCAAAAACAACACCAAAGAGAAAAAAAAATCTCAGTCTGTGGTGAACAGATCCCAGAGTAGCTGGCATAATTCCTACCTCCTGGTGCACACTTACAGAGTATCCTCTATGTAAGTGTGGGTGAAACCTCTGACTTGCTTCTAATCAATAAAATATGACAAAATGATGTCATTCCCATGAATATGTTGTGGTATATAACTTTACATTGGTAACTTTCTCCCTTGACTTTGAAAAAGTAAACTGACACATTTGTAAGAGGGCCTATGTAGGGAAACATATAGCAAGAAACTGCAGTCAGCCTATAGGAGCTGAGAAGGGCATCCCACAAGCATTCTTCAAAATGTTAGGAAACTCAGTCCTACAACCTCAAAGAGAAACTCTTACAACAACCTGAGTGAGCTTACAACTAAAGGAATTGTCTGTATAATGCCTTTCTCTAACAGTTTTGTTAGGTACTTCATGAAAGTGTCCATCTATAGCTGCGAATACAAATAAGAGCCCAAACCTGGTGTGGATAAAATGAGAGTCCCTGTGGCCAGGAGGATTCTCACCTGGCCCTGGCTGACTAACTCACTACACACCTGTGGGCAATACATGGCTGTTGACTCTATAGAAAGAGCTCCACCCAGTGCTCTGGGCATGACATGGTGGCACGGCTGCAAGAGAGCAGAGCAGAGGCTGGAGTGGTGGCAGCACCAAGGACAGAGGCCCAGAAGATGGCTGTGTGGGACGACTGTGCAGAGAGGCCCAGAGAACGGCTGTGCACACAGAGGAACCCAGAGGCAAGGACAGGCTTGCTGCATACAGATTCGCTCTGACTGAATTGGACTTTAGTGCCTGACCTGCCACCTGGAAATAAAGTTGGGTATAACCCTTTCACCCCAAGAACGTCTTACTGTCATTTTCTTTGGTCACATTGAATCCATAGTGAGCTTGCTTGGGGCTGAAACCCATTGGGAAGACACCTGGTCAACACATTGACTGCAACCTTAAAGAGGACACAGCTAACATGTGCATGGACTCTTGACCACAGGAACTGTGAGGTAATAAATGTATGTTGCTTTAAGCGGCTCAGTTTGACATAACTTCTTTTTTTTATTTTGTTATCATTAATCTACAATTACATGAAGAACATTATGTTTACTAGGCTTCACCTTTCACCAAGCACCCCCCAGACCCCACTACAGTCACTGTCCATCAGCATAGTAAGATGCTGTAGAATCACTACTTGTCTTCTCTGTGTTGTACAGCCCTCCCCATTTCCCCCCACCCCATATTATACATGCTAATCGTAATGCCCCCTTTCTTTTTCCTCACCCATATCCCTCACTTCCCACCCATTATCTCCAGTCACTTTCCCTTTGGTAACTGTTAGTTCACTCTTGGGTTCTGTGTTTCTGCTGATGTTTTGTTCCTTCCGTTTTTTCTTTGTTCTTACACTCCACATATGAGTGAAATCATTTGGTATTTGACTTTCTCGGCCTGGTTTAATTCACTGAGCATAATACCCTCTATCTCCATCCATGTTGTTGCAAATGGTAGGATTTGTTTTCTTATGGCTCAATAATATTCCATTGTGCTTATGTACCATATCTTCTTTATCCATTCATCTAACGATGGACACTTAGGTTGCTTCCATTTCTTGGCTATTGTAAATAGTGCTGCGATAAACATAGGGGTGCATCTGTCTTTTTCAAACTGGGCTGCTGCATTCTTAGCATAAATTCCTAGAAGTGGAATTCCTGGGTCAAATGGTATTTCTATTTTGAGCTTTTTGAGGGACCTCCATACTGCTTTCCACAATGGTTGAACTAATTTACATTCCCACCAGCAGTGAAGGAGGGTTCCCCTTTCTCCACATCTGCACCAACATTTGTTGTTGTTTGTCTTTTGGATGGTGGTGATCCTTACTGGTGTGAGGTGATATCTCATTGTGGTTTTAGTTTGCATTCTTCTGATGAATAGCGATGTGGAGCATCTTTTCATGTGTCTGTTCACCATCTGAATTTCTTCTCTGGAGAACTGTCTGTTCAGATCTTCTGCCCATATTTTTATTGGATTATTTGCTTTTTGTTTGTTGAGGTGTGTGAGCTCTTTATATATTATGGATCTCAATCCTTTATTGGATCTGTCATTTATGAATATATTCTATCATACTGTAGGGTGCCTTTTTGTTCTATTGATTCTGACCTTTGCTGTACAGAAGCTTTTCAGCTTGATATAGTCCCACTTTTCATTTTTGCTTTTGTTTCCCTTGTCAGGGAGATATGTTTATGAAGAAGTCACTCATGTTAATGTCCAAGAGACTTTTGCCTATATTTTTTTCTAAGAGTTTTATGGTTTCATGACTTACATTCAGGTCTTTGATCCATTTTAGATTTACTTTTGTGTATGGTGTTAGACAATGATCCAGTTTCATTCTCTTACATGTAGCTGTCCAGTTTTGCCAGCACCATCTGTTGAAGAGGTTATTTCCCCATTGTATGTCCATGGCTCCTTTATCGTATATTGATTGACCATATATGTTTGGGTTTGATAACTGGAGTCTCTATTCTGTTCCACTGGTCTGTGGCTCTGTTCTTGTGCCAGTACCAAATTGTCTTGATCACTGTGGCTTTGTAGTAGAGCTTGAACTTGGGGAGCGAGATCTCCCCAATTTATTCTTCCTTCTCATGGTTGCTTTGGCTATTCGGGGTCCTTGGTGTTTCCATATGAGTTTTTGAACTATTTGCTCCAGTTCATTGAAGAATGCTGTTTTTTACTATAATAGGGATTGCATCAAATCTGTACATTGCTTTGGGCAGGATGGCCATTTTGACGATATTAATTCTTTCTAGCCTAGAACATGGGATGAGTTTCCATTTGTTAGTGTCCTCTTTAATTTCTCTTGAGATTGTCTTATAGTTTTCAGAGTATAGGTCTTTCACTTCCTTGATTAGGTTTATTCTTGGTATTTTATTCTTTTTGATGCAATTGTGAATGGAATTGTTTTCCTGATTTCTCTTTCTATTAGTTCATTGTTAGTGTATAGGAAAGCCACAGATTTCTGTGTGTTAATTTTGTATCCTGCAACTTTGCTGAATTCCGATATATTATTTCTAGTAGTTTTGGAGTGGAGTCTTTAGGGTTTTTATGTACAAGATCATGTCATCTGCAAATAGTGACAGTTTAACTTCTTCTTTAGCGGTCTGGATTCTTTGTATTTCTTTGTTTTGTGTAATTGCCATGGCTAGGACCTCCAGTACTATGTTGAATAACAGTGGGGAGAGTGGACATCGCTGTCTTGTTCCTGATCCTAGAGGGAAAGCTTTCAGCCTCTCGCTGTTCAGTATGATGTTGGCCATGGGTATATCATATATGGCCATTATTATGTTGAGGTTATTCCCCTCTCTGCCCATTTGGTTGAGAGTTTTTATCATGAATGGATGCTGAATTTTGTTGAATGCTTTTTCAGCATCTATGGAGATGATCATGTGGTTTTTGTCCTTTTTATTTATGTGGTGGATGATGTTGATGGATTTTTTAATGTTGTACCATCCTTGAATGCCTTGGGTTAATCCCACTTGGTCAAGGTTTATGATCCTTTTGATATATTTTTGAATTCAGTTTGCTAATATTTTGTTGAGTATTTTTGCTTCTATGTTCATCAGGGATATTGGTCAGAAATTTTCTTTTTTGGTAGGGTTTTCTCTTCTTTTGGTATTAGGGTGAGGTTGTCTTCATAGAAATGAGCTTGGCAGTATTCCCTTCTCTTCTGTTTTTTGGAAAACTTTAAGGAGAATGGGTATTATATCTTCTCTGTAGGTCTGATAAAATTCTAATGTGAATCCATCTGGCCAGGGGGTTTTGTTCTTGGGTAGTTTTTTGATTACCAATTCAATTTATTTGCTGGTTATTGGATTGTTTAGATTTTCTGTTTCTTCCTTGGTCAGTCTTGGAAGGATGTATTTTTCTAGGAAGTCTGTTTTTTCTAGGTTTTCCACCTTGTTAGCATGTAGGTTTTCATAGTATTCTCTAATAATTCTTTGTATTCCTGTGGGGTCTGTCATGGTTTTTCCTTTCTCATTTCTGATTCTGTTGATGTGTGTTGATTCTCTTCTTCTCTTAATAAGTCTGGCTAGAGGCTTATCTATTTTGTTTATTTTCTCAAAGAACCAACTCTTGGTTTCATTGGCTTTTTCTATTGTTTTATTCTTCTCAATTTTATTTATTTCTTCTCTGATCTTTTTTATGTACCTCCTTCTGCTGACTTCAGGCATCATTTGTTCTTCTTTTTCCAATTCTGATAATTGTGGTGTTAGACTGTTCTTTTGGGATTGTTCTTCCTTCTTTAACTATGCCTGGATTACTATATACTTTCCTCTTAAAACTGCTTTTGCTGCATCCCACAGAAGTTGTGGCTTTATGTTGTTGTTATCATTTTTTTCCATATCTTGCTGGATCTCCATTTTAATTTGGTCATTGATCCATTGATTATTTAAGAGAATGCTGTTAAGCCTCCATGTGTTTGTGAGCTTTTTTAGTTTCTTTGTACAATTTATTTCTAGTTTTATACATTTGTATTCTGTAAAGTTGGTTGGTAGAATTTCAATCTTTTGGAATTTACTGAGGCTCTTTTTGTGGCCTAGTATGTGGTCTATTCTGGAGAATGTTCCATGTGCACTTGGGAAGAATGTGTATCCTGTTGCTTTTGGATGTAGAATTCTATACATGTCTATTAGGTCCATCCGTTCTAGTGTGTTATTCAGTGCCTCTGTGTCCCTACTTATTTTTGGTCTGGTGTATCTATCCTTTGGAGTGTGTGGCATGTTGAAGTCTCCTAAAATGAATGCATTGCATTCTATTTCCTCCTTTAATTCTGTTAGTATTTGTTTCACATATGCTGGTACTCCTGTTTTGGGTGCATATATATTTTTAATGGTTATATCCTCTTGTTGGACTGAGCCCTTTATAATTATGTAATGTCCTTCTTTATCTCTTGTTACTTTCTTTGTTTTGAAGTCTATTTTCTCTGATGCTAGTAATGCAACAAGTGCTTTTGTTCTCCTTGTTGTTTGCATGAAATATCTTATTCCATCCCTTGACTTTTAGACTGTGTATTTCTTTGCATTTGAGGTGCATCTCCTATAAGCAGCATATAGATGGGTCTTGCTTTTTTATCCATTCTATTACTCTGTGTCTTTTGACTGGTGCATTCAGTCCATTTACATTTAGAGTGATTTTTGAAAGATATGTACTTATTGACATTGCAGTCTTTAAATTAGTGGTTACAAAAGGTTCAAAGTTAGCTTCTTTAGTATCTTATTGTCTAACTTAACTCATTTATTGCATCATTATAAACACTGTCTGATGATTCTTTATTTCTCTCCCTTCTTATTCCTCCTCCTCCATTCTTTATTTGTTGGGTGTTTTATTCTGTGCTCTTTTGTGTTTCCTTTGACTGTTTTTGTGGGTAGTTGATTTTATTTTTTGTCTTTAGATAGTATTTGGTTGGTCTCCTTTCTTTGCTGTGATTTTATTTTCTCTATTGACATCTATTTAGCGTTAGGAGTGCTCCCATCTAGAGCAGTCCCTCTATAATACCCTGCAGAAGTGGTTTGTGGGAGGCATATTCCCTCAACTTTTGCTTGTCAGGAATTGTTTAATCCCTCCTTCATATTTAAATGATCATCATACTGGTTACAGTAGTCTTGGTTTTAGACCCATCTGTTTCATTGCATTAAAGATATCATGCAATTCTCTTCTGGCCTTCAAGGTTTCTGTTGAGAAGTATGATGTTAGCCTGATGGATTTTCATTTGTAGGTGACCTTTTTCCTCTCTCTAGCTGCATTTAAAACTTTGTCCTTGTCCTTGATCTTTACCATTTTAATTATGTGTCTTGGTGTTGTCCTCCTTTGGTCCCTTCTGTTGGGAGTTCTGTGTACTTCTGTGGTCTGAGCGACTATTTCCTCCTTCAGTTTGGGGAAGTTTTCAGCAATTATTTCTTCAAATACACTTTCTATCCCTTTTTCTCTCTCTTCTTCTCACAGCCATATAATGAGGATACTGTTCCTTTTGGATTGGTCACACAGTTCTCTTAATATTGTTTCATTCCTGGAGATCCTTTTATCTCTCTCTGCATCAGCTTCTATGTGTTCCTTTTCTCTGGTTTCTATTCCATCAATGGCCTCTTACATCTCATCCATTCTGCTTTTAAATCCTTCCAGAGATTGTTTTATTTCTGTAGTCTCCCTCCCTACTTTGTTCATTAGCTCTTGCATTTTTCTCTGCAGCTCCATCAGCATGGTTATGACCTTTATTTTGAATTCTTTTTCAGGGAGATTGGTTGGGTCTTTCTCTGCAAGCTCCTTCTCAGGGGTTGTCTCTGTGATATTGGTCTGGATGAAATTATTCTGCCTTTTCACGGAGATAGATATAGCTGCGGGGAGCTGGCACGTGTGTCGGTTGGGAGAATGTCCCTTTTTGCTAGTTTGTGGCCTTCCTCTCCTGGGAGAATGGCAACCCCTAGTGGCTTGTGCTGGGCAGCTGTAAGCAGACAGTGCCTCTGATTCTTGCCTGTCCTCTTTGGAGTAAGCTCCGCGTGGTTGCTGTAGGCATGGCTGCTCTCAGGCTGCTGTTCTGCTGACGCAGAGCTGCGTTGGAGGGGGAACGGTTGGGAGGCTGTTTATCACCATGAGGGGCTTCAGAGCTGTGCTGCCGCCCAGCGGGTTAGGGCTTCCAGAGTTCCCAGGGATTCTCAGCTGCTGGGCTGAGTGTGCGTCCATCTGTTGGGTCCCTGTCTCTTTAAGACTTTCAAAAAGCACTCGCTTTTCTTTGTCCCAGGTGTGCCGGCTGCGGGGATCCTCTCACAGGTTTTACTGTCCGTTTCCCTAGTATCCAGCACCCCATGCACTGTGTGTCTCTGCTCCCCTTGTGGATGGCTAGGGCTGGGTCTTTAGCAGTCCCGGGCTCCCTCTCCCTCCCCGCTCTGACTCCTCTCTTCTTGTCGGGAGCTGGGGTGAGGGGTGCTCAGGTCGCGCCTGGCTGCGGCTTGTATCTTACCCCCTTCAGGAGGTGCTGGGTGGTCCCAGGTGTATATGTAGCCTGGCTGTTGTCCTGTATCTTCTGGTCTCTCTTTTAGGAATAGTTGTATTTGTTGTATTTTCAAAACTATATATGGTTTTGGGAGGAGATTTCCACTTCTCTACTCATGCCACCATCTTGGCTCCTCCTTTGTCATAACTTCTTATTCAGCAGTAGATAACTAATACACAGTCTTTGTTTAAGTCTGAAATAAAGAAAAATTGTTTAAAGAGTGGGGCAAAATAGAAAACAGCTGAGATTTGATAGAAAATACAATGTACATTAAAATCACAGTGTAAGACAGAGGCTAAATCCCAAGAATGTTTACAGATAACCATATATATATCATTATGAAAAAGAAAGAAGAGAGATATCTCCTCTCTCATAAAAATAATGAAAGGGTGATCCTTTCAACATCTAAATTTTTTAAAATTCATGTTGACACAATGCCAGAACATTGCCAGAAGAAAGGAGAATAAATAACTTAGCCATATTGATTCTGTATTGAGAAAAATGAAATATTCAGAAAGTAGGAAGTATTTGTTTATAAATATTTCACCCTGCTTTGACTCATGTAGCCATAACATTAAACTGTATGTAAATGATCATGTTCAAATAATCTTCTCTTTTACATATTCATTTTCACATATATGTATACATATGTGAGTCCTTATAAATAGGAAGTAGCAAGTAAATGCTTTTTATAAATGCTATTTCAGATCACTCAATACTTTGCATTCATCATTTGATTCTTATACTCAGGATAAAAAAATATACAGGTAAGTGAAATTACACCTATACAAGTCCTCAATTTATAAAACTCATAACTGGTCCAATGAGCTTCCTGATGTAGTCTTGGGAAGATGAAAGATGGAATGGACGTTGCATATGGGGGGAATTCCAAAGAAGCTATTAACAGAGAAAGTATATGTTCCTGACTAGAAGTGATGTTTCTATTTTTAAATGTTATTGTATAAATGTTAAAGTCAAGATTGACCTATATGTTCAAGAGGCCGTTACATGTAGTGGCTTATACTGAAATACATTTTAAATTTTGAGACAAATGAAGTCAGAAATTCAGCCACAGATGAGTGAATAATCAGGTTATACATGTCAGCTGATGCCAGTCTAGCTTTGTGTGCACAGCTGAAAGTGTTTCAAACTTACCTTGCAACCTGTGCATCTCAGGTGGACACAATGGGAACCCACACGAATATCTGTTCTAGGCAAGCTGACTGCTAAAGAGTGGAGGAAAGCTTTCAGGATGAGCAAATTTTAAATAGAACTCAAATCATCCCTCTGAGATTATTCTCTCCCTTTCCCATCAGAAACTCACTTGGTTACTAACTTACTGCCTTTCACTTGGTTTCAGAGCTCCTGTTTCCCTGATTTTGATCCAAAAATGTGTTATCCAAATACGGTAGTACACATAACTCATCCAGTTTCTGCAAAGGGAGCTGCAATGAATATCCTGGTGCTCTGGCTGTTAAGCTGCCTGGGAGACAAAGGCAGACACCATGCATAAGCAGATGAGGTACATGATATTTGAAGGCAATTAAAGTATTTGTCAAAGAGACTGTGTACCACCAATGTTCAGAGGAATATAATTGACCTCATAAATTGTATAGCAATATCCCTACACAGCTTGAAGAGATTAAAACCATTTTGACTTTAAATAAACATTGTTGTCTGTTAATACTTCTTGAGACATAATTTGGCCCGATCTTGTTTTCTTTCAATAGATTGTTTACATGAAATGAATCTCAACATCTGGGTTGACTTTAACCTAATGAGAAAATATTTTGTTGCAGAAGATTCTGGTCCCTTAAGATGATTCCAAAAAGTGGTTTCAAAAAACTTCACACTTGCATACAAAAATAATTCTATAAATCAAAGTTGTTTGGTCCCTCTGACAAGGTATCTTTCTGATCATGAAGGATGGAAGTTCTGCATGGCTTTGAATCCAGCACTAAGCCATTGTCCTGTTTTATTTTCACTGCTAAACATTCAAATGAATAATATGCTCATGCTCTGTCCATTTCCTCACACATATTTGTCTTGCCAATGGGTTTCAGCCCCCAACAAGGTTGCTATGGACTCAATGTAATCAAAGAAAATGAAAGTAGAACATTCTTGGGGTGAAAGGGTCATACCCAACTTTATTTCCATGGTGGTAGGTCAATCACTAGAATTATGTTCACACAGAGTGAGTCTGCATGCAGCAAGCCTGTCTCTGTCTCTGGGACTCTCTGCCTGCACAAACATCCTCTGGGCCTCTGTCCTCAGCGCTGCCACCGCTCCAGCCTCTGCTCTGCTCTTCTGCAGCCTTGCAGCCATTCCACCGTGTTGCCCAGACTATTGGGCGAAGCTCTTCATATAGAGTCAGTAGCAATATATTGCCCACATGTGTGTAGTGAGCTAGCCAACATGGTCCAGGTGAAAATGCTGGCCAATTTCATTTTATCCACAATATTCTACTGAACTCCCTGCATAGTGTGGTTTCTGTTTTAGCATTCTACTAAAATGCCATTCTTGAAAGTCAATTTTCCTCTCTTTTTTGCTTCTGGAGTACATGATAGTTTTGAAAACTCCACTCCTACTAAAATTTTCTGCTTCTTAGCCTTATGGACACTGGGATATGTAGGTTCTCATGCTTTCTGTTAGAGGACTAGCTGACACACATAATCTTACATTCATATGTACACAGACACATGCCCACATGCATTCAGAAGCATGTATACCATGTAACTCGGCGTCCACAAAATAGTTTAAAATTTTTACAGTTCAGCTTTACTACTGTTTTGAGATTATTATTCCTGATAGCAGAATATTGTTATTTAGCTCATTTGCCTGTCAGTTCAGAATTTCTACTCTTTCTGTTCTTGAAGGTCATATATATTTGTATTTTTTATTACTCCTCTCCTAACTTCTTGGGCACCACATGCATCAGTCTTCATTCTCCAGTTGGGTAGTGATTCAAATAACACTCTAAATTTTGAAACTTCTCAGGGTAAAGAGACACAATGAGGGCATGGTTACTCTCTATTCTCCTATCTCCAAATTTTAGAGGGATTCCATTGTCATTCTTCATATGGAAGCTAACTCTAAAGTGGGAATGGGACACAGATGCCCCTTCTCAGAGATCTCACTATATATAATTCTCTTACTTCTTTCCATCTCTTCTCCCTTCTCTGCCCAGAAAAAGTCATGTATTTGTAGGGAGAGGTGTTAGAACAGAGAACTGGTTTTGTTTGATACCATATTTTGTCAAATCTTTCTTGGTTTATACCTAGAAAAATAATTGAGATTTTGAAACTTTGAAGACAAGAATAAAAAATGTAAGGTCTTTATTATCTGATTCTTCTGTGGCAGCATCCCTAAAGCAATGGATATCACCATTTCATATTTTGAAATGTGGAGGTTTATGGAGTCAACAGCAATGTAGGAAAAAAATATATATATATTTATAATGAGAATATTATTTATGTAGTACTTATTCAATAAACTGAGTTAATGAAAAATTGGTGCAGTTGGAAAGCAGAGACTTTTTTTTAGAAAAAGTTTAACCAGAAGTTTTCTTGTTTTATCAAAATACTTGTAATAATCATTGTGTTTAGATCACTTGAACACTCTAATATAGATCAAAACTTCAGTAAATATTCTCTTATTAACAAAAAAGGATGTTTTAAAAAATACTAAGAGAATATTATATTTATACATTTTCACTGCAATTCTACCCATTCTTTATGTGGAAATGCAAAGAAAAAAATTCAAATTTACACAATAAAGCAGAACAGCTAATATGAAAGTATAAAATATTTGTCATTTTATTTTAAATTACCACAAATTGTGCATGGCTTTCAGGCTGAACCTTGTATATGACTAGATTGACTGTGACAGAACTCTGTAAGGAAGAGTGAGAATAAAAACAAAATGTAGTTTCTGACCTGCAAAGATGAGGATTAAACTCAAATATATTAAGCTCCACTAGCTCCTTTAGGAATTTTATATTTTACCATGTTAATTGATACTCATAATTATGATGCTCAAAGAAATATTTTACTCATGCATTTAAAAATATTTTTGAGCACCTAATATGTGATAAGTATTATCTTTATAGTGAATACAATAATCACTAAACAGTCATGATCCTTAAGGAACTTTCAGTCCAGTGGGGGAGACTAATATTAATCAAACAACGATACAAGTAATACTTAAATCTATGACAAGTGTGTGATACCTATAAATCAATGATTTCCTCTATTACTAGAAATCTTTAAAAATCACAGCTCCAAAATAAATTACAAATGTCAGTTATGTCTTTTTAAATATTTAAGGGATGCTCAAATACTACCATTCATAAAATTCAATTGTCCCATCCTATTCCTCAGCATCATGAATTTCATTGAATCTTCTTCATTCCTTTCCCCAACTGTACCCTTCTCTAATCCACATCTATCACATTTTGCTCCAATCTGCTCCATTAAATATCTCCTTTCTCTGTTTTGGCACAACAAATCATATTATTCTACGATGCACATTCTCTTTTAATTTTTTAAATTTTATTTTGGTATCATTAATCTACAATTACATGAAGGACATTATGTTCACTAGGCACCCTCCCTCACCAAGTCCCCCCCCCACATACCCGTTCACAGCCACTGTCCATCAACAAAGTAAGATGCTGTAAAATCACTACTTCTCTTCTCTGTGTTGCACAGCTCTCACCGTGTCACCCCAACATTATAAATGTTAATCGGAATGCCCCCTTTCTTTTTTCCTGCCCTTATCCCTCCCTTCCCACCCATCCACCCCAGTCACTTTCCCTTTGGTAACTGTTAGTCCATGCTTGGGTTCTGTGATTCTGCTGCAGTTTTGTTCCTTCAGTTTTCTTTTGTTCTTATGACTCCACATATGAGTGAAATCATTTGGTACTTGTCTTTCTCCACCAGGCTTATTTCACTGAGCATAATACCCTCTAGCTCCATCCATGTTGTTGCATATGGTAGGACCTGTTTTTTTCTTATAGCTGAGTAATATTCCATTGTGTATATGTACCACTTCTTCTTTATCGATTCATCTACTGATGGACATTTAGGTTGCTTCCATATCTTGGCTATTGTAAATAGTGCAGCAATAAACATAGGGGTGCATCTGTCTTTTTCAAACTGGAGTGCTGCATCCTTAGGGTAAATTCCTAGAAGTGGAATTCCTGGGTGAAATGGTATTTCTATTTTGAATTTTTGAGGAACCTCCATACTGCTTTCCACAATGGTTGAACTAATTTACATTCCCACCAACAGTGTAGGAGGGTTCCCCTTTCTCCACAACCTCGCCAACACTTGTTGTTTGTCTTTTGGATGGTAGCCATCCTTACTGGTGTGAGATGATATCTCATTGTGGTTTTAATTTGCATTTCTCTGATGACAAGTGATGTGGAACATCTTTTCACGTGTCTGTTGGCCATATGAATTTCTTCTTTAGAGAACTGTCTATTCAGCTCCTCTGTCCATTTTTTAATTGGATTATTTGCATTTTGTTTGTTGAGGTGTGTGAGCTCTTTATGTATTTTGGATGTCCACCCTTTGTCGGATGTCATTTATGAATATATTCTCCCATACTGTATGATACCTTTTAGTTCTATTGATGGTGTCCTTTGCTGTACAAAAGCATTTCAGCTTGATATAGTCCCATTTGTTCATTTTTGCCTTTGTTTCCCTTGCCCGGGGAGATATTTTCAAGAAGAGGTCACTCATGTTTATGTCTAAGAGATTTTTGCCTTTGTTTTTTTCTAAGAGTTTTATGGTTTCATGACTTACATTCAAGTCTTTGATCCATTTCTAATTTACTATTGTGTATGGGGTTAGACAGTGATCCAGTTTCATTCTCTTACATGTATCTGTCCAGTTTTGCCAGCACCATCTGTTGAAGAGACTGTCATTTCCCCATTGTATGTCTCTGGCCCCTTTATCGAATATTAGTTGACCATATATGTTTGGGTTAATGTTTGGAGTCTCTATTCTGTTCCATTGGTCTGTGGCTCTGTTCTTGTGCCAGTACCAAATTGTTTTGATTACTGTGGCTTTGTAGTAGAGCTTGAAGTTGGGGAGTGAGATCACCCCCACTTTATTCTTCCTTCTCAGGATTGCTTTAGATATTCGGGGCCTTTGATGTTTCCATATGAATATTTGAACTATTTGTTCCAGTTCATTGAAGAATGATGTTGGTAATTTGATAGGGATTGCATCGAATCTGTATATTGCTTTGGGCAGGATGGCCAGTTTGATGATATTAATTCTTCCTAGCCAGGAGCATGGGATGTGTTTGTTAATGACCCCTTTAATTTCCCTTAAGAGTGTCTTATAGTTTTCAGAGTATAGGTCTTTCACTTCCTTGGTTAGGTTTATTCCTAGGTATTTTATTCTTTTTGATGCCATTGTGAATTTAATTGTCTTCCTGATTTATCTTTCTATTAGTTTATTCTAAGTGTATAGGAAAGTCACATAATTCTGTGTGTTAATTTTGTATCCTGCAACTTTGCTGGATTCCAATATTAGCTCTAGTCGTTTCGGAGTGGAGTCTTTAGGGTTTTTTTTATGTACAATATCATGTCATCTGCAAATAGTGACAGTTTAATTTCTTCTTTACCAATCTTCATTCCTTGTATTTCTTTGTTTTGTCTAATTGCCGTGGCTAGGACTTCCAGTACTACATTGAATAACAGTGGGGAAAGTGGGCATCCCTGTCTTATTCCCGATTGCAGAGGAAAAGCTTTCAGCTTCCCACTGTTCAGTATGATGTTGGCTGTGGGTTTATCATATATGGCCTTTATTATGTTGAGGTACTTGCCCTCTATAACCATTTTGCTGAGACTTTTTATCATGATTGGATGTTGAATTTTGTCAAATGCTTTTTCAGCATCTATGGAGATTATCATGTGATTTTTGTCTTTCTTTTTGTTGATATGGTGGAGGATGTTGATGGATTTTCGAATGTTGTAGCATCCTTGCATCCCTGGGATGAATTCCACTTGGTTATGGTCTATAATCCTTTTGATGTATTTTTGAATTCGGTTTGCTAATATTTTCTTGAGTATTTTTTCATCTACGTTCATCAAGGATATTGGTCTGTAGTTTTCTTTTTTGGTGGGGTCTTAGCCTGGTTTTGGTATTAGGGTGATGTTGCCTTCATAGAATGAGTTTAGGATTATTCCCTCCTCATCTATTTTTTGGAAAACTTTAAGGAGAATGGGTATTATGTCTTTTCTGTATGTCTCATAAAATTCCAAGGTAAATCCATCCGGCCCGGGGGTTTTGTTCTTTGATTGTTTTTTGATTACCACTTCAATTTCATTGCTGGTAATTGGTCTGTTTAGATTTTCTGTTTCTTTCTGGGTCAGTCTTGGAAGGTTGTATTTTTCTAGGAAGTTCTCCATTTCTCCTAGGTTTCCCAGCTTGTTAACATATATGTTTTCAAAGTACTCTCTTATAATTCTCTATATTTCTGTGGGGTCTGTCGTGATTTTTCCTTTCTCGTTACTGATTCTGTTGATGTGTGTTGACTCTCTTTTCCTCTTAATAAGTTTGGCTAGAGGCTTATCTATTTTGTTTATTTTCTCGATGAACCAGCTCTTGGTTTCATTGATTTTTGCTATTATTTTATTCTTCTCAATTTTATTTATCTCTTCTCTGATCTTTGTTATGTCCCTCCTTCTGCTGACTTTGGGCCTAATTTGTTTTTCTTTTTCCAATTTTGATAATTGTGACATTAGAGTATTCATTTGCGATTGTTCTTCCTTCTTTAAATATGCCTGGATTCCTATATACTTTCCTCTTAAGAGTGCTTTTGCTACATCCCACACAAGTTGGGGCTTTGTGTTGTTGTTGTCTTTTGTTTCCATATATTGCTGGATCTCTAGTTTAATTTGGTCATTGATCCTTTGATTATTTAGGGGCATGTTGTTAAGCCTTCATGTTTTTGTGAGCCTTTTTGCTTTCTTTGTACAATTTATTTCTAGTTTTATGCCTTTGTGGTCTGAAAAGTTGGTTGGTAGGATTTTAATCTTTTGGAATTTACTGAGGTTCTTTTTGTGGCCTAGTATGTGGTCTATTCTGGAGAATATTCCATGTGCACTTGGGAAGAATGTGTATCCTGTTGCTTTTGGATGTAGAGTTCTGTAGGTGTCTATTAGGTCCATCTGTTCTAGTGTGTTGTTCAGTGCCCCTGTGTCCTTACTTATTTTCTGTCTGGTGGATCTGTCCTTTGGAGTGAGTGGTGTGTTGAAGTCTCCCAATATGAATGTATTGCATTCTATTTCCTCTTTTTAATTCTGTTAGTATTTGTTTCAGATATGTTGATGCTCCTCTATTGGGTGCATATATATTTATAATGGTTATATCCTCTTGTTGGACTGAGCCCTTTATCATTATGTAATGTCCTTCTTTATCTTTTGTTACTTTCTTTATTTTGAAGTCTATTTTTTCTGATACTAGTATTGCAACAGCTGCTTTTTTCTCTCTGTTGTTTGCATGAAATATCTTTTTCCATCCCTTCACTTTAAGTCTATGCATGTCTTTGGGTTTGAGGTGAGTCTCTTGTAAGCAGCATATGGATGGGTCTTGCTTTTTTATCCATTCTATTACTCTGTGTCTTTTGATTGGTGCATTCAGTCCAATTACATTTAGGGTGATTATTGAAAGGTATGTACTTATTGCCATTGCAGGCTTTAAGTTTGTGGTTACCAAAGGTTCAAGGTTTGCTTCTTTACTATCTTACTGTCCAACTTCACTCGCTTATTGAGCTATTATAAACACGGTCTGATGATTCTTTATTTCTCTCCCTTCTTATTCCTCTTCCTCCATTTTTCATATGTTGGGTGTTTTGTTCTGTGCTCTGTTTAGGAGTGCTCCCATCTAGAGTAGTCCCTGTAAGATGCCCTGTAGAGGTGGTTTGTGGGAGGTAAATTCCCTCAATTTTTACTTGTCTGGGAATTGTTTAATCCCTCCTTCATATTTATATGATAATCGTGCTGGATACAGTATTCTTTGTTCAAGGCCCTTCTGTTTCATTGCGTTAAATATATCATGCCATTCTCTTCTGGCCTGTAAGGTTTCTGTTGAGAATTATGATGATAGCCTGATGGGTTTTCCTTCGTAGGTGACCTTTCTTTTCTCTCTGGCTGTCTTTAATTCTCTGTCCTTGTCTTTGATCTTTGCCATTTAAATTTTTATGTGTCTTGGTGTTGCCCTCCTTGGATCCCTTGTCATGGGAGTTCTGTGTACCTCTGTGGTCCGGGAGGCCATTTCCTCCCCTAGTTTCAGGAAGTTTTCAGCAATTATTTCTTCAAAGACACTTTCTATCCCTTTTTCTCTCTCTTCTTCTTCTGGTACCCCTATAATGCAGATATTGTTCCTTTTTGATTGTTCACACAGTTCTCTTAATATTCTTTGATTCTTGGAGATCCTTTTATCTCTCTCTGCATTAGCTTCTCTGCGTTCCTGTTCTCTGTTTTCTAGTCCATTAATGGTCTCTTGCATCTCCTCCATTCTGCTTTGAAGTCCTTCCATAGATTGTTTTATTTCTGTATTCTCCCTCCTTAGTTCTTGCATATTTGTCTGCAAGTCCATCAGCATGGTTATGACTTTTGTTTTGAATTCTTTTTCAGGAAGATTGGTTAAATCTATCTCCCCAATTTTCTCAGGGGAAGATGTAGAAGACGTTAAAAGTGTCTGGGTTAGTCTTGTCTGGATCAAATTTTTTTGCCTTTTCATGTCGATAGGTGCAGTGGTATGCTGTTGACTCGTCTGTCAGCTGGGAAAGCCAAGACTTTTTCACTTGCTCCTGGACTTTCTTTACTGGGACAGCTGCGACCACTAGTGGCTTGTGTTGGGGAATTGCGTGCAGACTGTATCTCTATCTTGCCCGGCCGGTATGGAGGAAGCTCCCTTGCTGTTGGCATGACCAGCCTCAGGCTGCTGCTCTGCTATGGCGGGACCCCGGAGGGGTAATGGACGGGTGGGCACTTTGGTTGTTTACCTCTGTGAGGGGTCTCAGAGCTGTTGCCCAGGGGGTTAGTGCACCCAGAGTTCTCTGGAATTTCCAGCTGCTAGACTGTGAACTGGGATGCTTCCATCCAGTTGTGGGGTCCCTGTCCTTTTAATACTTTCAAAAAGCACTCGCTTTTTTTTGTCTCAGAGGTGCCGGCTGTGGGACCTGCTCACAGGTCTTACTGTCCTGCTTCCGTAGTTTCCAGCACCCCATGCATGCATGGTGTGTCTGCGCTCTGGTGCAGATGGCTAGGGCTTGGTGTTTCGCAGTCCTGGGCTCCCTCTCCCTCCCCGCTCCAACCCCTCTCCTCCCGCCAGGAGCTGGGGTGAGGGGCCTCGGGTCCTGCTGGGCTGCGGCTTGTATCTTACCCCTTTCACCAGGCACTGGGTTCTCACAGGTGTGGATGTAGTGTGGCTGTTGTCCTGTGTCTCTCTTTTAGGGATAGTTGTATTTGTTGTATTTTCAAAAATATCTGTGTTTTTGGGAGGAGATTCCCACTGTCCTAATCATGCCGCCATCTTGGCTCTGCCCCGCACATTCTCTTACAAGTCATTTCTTCTAGGGCTGTTCTTTTTGTTTTATTTTGTAAAACTGCACTCAAATTACAAATTTATCCATGTGGAAACCATAGGAATATTTGTTGATTTTGATGTATATGGAAGAAACAAAACATTTGTGGAATTCATTAATACATTACAACAATTTCATCCACTAATAAAATTTTGATCATTACATTTTCACCTTTTTCTCTCAAGGTAATTCTTGTCCTTAAATATACACCCAGAATCCAAATCTCTGTGCCCTGTTCCCCAATACCAGGCACTTCTTAATCTTCTTTTAGCATGTGAGAATTTTCCTGGTGCCACTAGATGTAGTGCCATGGAGAACCTGGCTGAGTATATTACAGTTATTTCTCAAAAATGCTAGGGCTTGGAAATGCATTTTTAGTTATTTTTATTTTTATTATCATCATTTTATCTATTGTAAGGTAAAGAAAGCACCCATGAAAGCACACACTGGAAGTGTCTTCTAAGAAGCGAGCCCTAACCCTCATTATTTCTTGGTTCATGCCCGCATAGTTAGACCTCTGTGATTCTTTGGATGAGTATGTAGCTACCTATATTATAATTATGCTAGCAATAACTGAAGATACGTGCTGGTTGGTGGTCACTAATGCACAGTTATATACCTATTATATGAATTTCAATACTACTGACTGTGATATTTTCTTTTGCTAGTGTATGGAAGCATTGAACAGGTATTTGTCTTGGTGTCCTCTATTCCAACACTCAGTGTGGATCTTTGCAAAGTCTTATACAATGATTAGCATTCCTCTGCCCATCTTTGTATACTTTCCTTGGTGTTATCCTCAACTCAAAGTCTTTTCCTAGTCCCCAGAATACTACTTACAATAAATTTTGTCAAGTTACTGGTAACAAGTAGCAAATGGTAGGGATTCAAATGCCTCCTTATTTGTAAGTTTTACAACCTTGGACATATTTCCAGTGGATATAGTACTATCCAGTGGCTATAGACATTTCCTTGGAACCATTCAAAGTAGATCTGGCAGCAACATCCTCTAAGAATACAAAAACTCTCCAATTTCTTAAAAACCACAACAAAAATTTATGACCATTGCAGTGAGTTAGCAAGAGTAAATGGCATTCAGGGACAGTATAATGTGTCCATGCCCTCTCTCTCCATACTTTGAGTACAATTGGCCTTGAAATAAATAAATAAATAAATAGTGAAGCTATGATGAATGTATTTGTTCATTATAACAAATATAAAAATTTCAAGGCAAACTTTAAATGTTCTATGACTAGCATGATTATGCACTAAAATTTCCCAAGGACCCAGGTCCATTCTGAACACAGTTCTTTACTTAGAGACTAGAGAAACTTCTTTTCAGGTACTTCAAAGTCAAGACCAGGGATAATCATTCTTGGCTCCATTTTGGGATGCTTATGGTTGGTACTAAAGTATTCAAAGTAAAGCAGCCACAAAACATACCAATGTCTGTCCTGGCAATACTGAGTGCCTCAAAGGTTATAATTAAGGTATATCATTCCACTAAAATATCTGTCCAGGTGGCAGTGAGAAGAACGAATTGAGTGAAAGCACTGAAGATCCATTTTGTACATAGCACTAAAAAAAATAAAGGTCTAGGGAATAGTGAAAAGTTATAGAAAGAGAAATTAATCTTGTCTGAGGGATCAGAGAAAACCTCTCTGATTAATTTGTCTTTGATCTTGGATCTGAAGGATAAGTAGTTTTCAACAAATTGTAGGTATTGAGATGAAAGGTATATAGAGAGGGGTGTATTTCATAATTTACATAATACCATACTTTTATCCTTAAGAATATTTTATTCTACTCTAATTTTTTAAACAAAATGTGTAATAGATGGTATCTCTTGGTTAGTTGGAGTACTATTCTCTGCCCATTCTCAAAGAGGAGGCAATTAATGTATATAGACATTTCAGTCCTTTTATTCCCTAATACAATTTCTGTAATCTATTTTGCAGAAGATTCTGCATTTCTTTCACCTTTAGTTATATGGATTAACAGTTTTATACATAATTCTCAACCATGTGAGGAAAATCATGTTTTCTATAGCTAAATGAAAATGTGTAATTGTTATAGTTTTTGGTATTGTCTTGTTTTTGATATTGATTTGTTATTGATAAGTCCAGATGGAATAGTTTCTACCTATCTTACATACTTTAAGGGACATGAAAAACCTGTTCTCCTCAAAATACAATAAAATTCCTGCTCATAATTAGGTACTTTGTGTTAGGAAATGGAAAATCCACTGTAAATATGTGAATATATTTTCTGAGAAGAGTTGTCAAAGAATCTCAAAAAAATATCTAGTCATGACTCATTCAGGACAGTCTGAATTGTTTCCCAGAGATGTCTCAAATATTTTATTACAACATTTAGCACACTGTGTGATAATTATTGTCTTTTTTGATTTTCTAGTTGAATTTTAAAACCTGGAAGACAAAGATCACTGAGTTATATTTATTTATGTACCACCAGCAATTAGCATGATGCCTGTTAAACAATCAATGCTTGGTAGTTCTGTTTGAATGAATTGTTGAATAAATAATATAATAATGCCCATCTGCCAAAAATATTTTTTATTGTTGTGAAAGTTATCATATTATATTTATTAAGGTATCATTGATATATAATCTTATGAAGGTTTCACACGAGCAACATTGTGGTTACAACATTCACCCATATTATCAAAACCCCTAAACACCCCATGGAAGTCACTGTCCATCAGCAAGGTGAGATACTATAGAGTCACTCCTTGTCTTCTTTGTGCTATACTGACTTCCCTCTGACCCACCTACATTACCTGTGCTAATAATAATGCCCTGTAATCCCCTTCTCCCTTCCTCCCCACCCACCTTTCCCAAGCTTTCCCTTTGGTAACTGTTAGTCCTTCTTGGGTTCTGTAAGTCTGCTGCTGTTTTGTTCCTTCAGTTTTTGCTTTGTTGTTATACTCCACAGATGAGAGAAATCACTTGTCTTTCTCTACTTGGCTTATTTCAAAGTGAAATTATTTCAGGTGAGTCAAGCACAAGTAGCCACTTTATCTCTAACTTTTCTAGGCATTATTATATGTACAATGTTTCTAAAACAGAATAAAAATTAACATGCACTTAGTTGACACTATAATTGTTGATTTCATGGACTCTTTGCACTTAATTTTTGTTCTTGTACCTAACCCTAATTTGTGCTTTTCTATCAGTTGTTAGTACCTTTTTGTTATATGCACAAATAATAAAAATTTCACTCATTAGCAGACAGTTATGAACAGATATAGTATCTCTAGGAAACAGTGTGTGCCTCCTAATCTTAACAGCCATCCTTTGTTCCACTAACATCTGCAAGAAACTCACAATCATTGTCTGAATTATAAATTGTAGAAAAATGGCCAGTATTTTGTCCATATTCTCAAATAGAAATAAACCCTATTTATAAGAATGTTTATTAATGTACAAAATTTAATAAACTTAAGTGCCTCTTGTCTTCAATTTCAATTATTTCTATGTCTAGCTTACAACCTCTTATTTACTCAGTGTTCATTCATTGTCCCTGACTGTCCAGGCTTCCCTTCCATGATTCTGGTGTTCTACCCAGACCTACATTAGTGGCATCACTGTTTTATAGGAAAAGGGAGTAAGTAACACTTGATACCCACTCAAAGCTACCCACCCAAGAAGCATGGAGTGAGTTAAGGACTTGGCTAACAAACCCTCTGCTTCTTCTCTTTGCTTGTAAGCCATTCTTGAGGAAATAAATGGAAAGTTTCCACTAGGCTTCAGGTGAAAGTGAATTATAAGAGCAAATGGTTTAATTAATATGTCAGTCTCCCATAATGACCCTGACTAAAGCAAAGTAGATTAGATAAATTTATACAAAAGCAGATTTGGGGGGAAAACAATGCTTGGTTTTAAAAGACCACTAGCTGTAAGTTCATTAATGCTAAGTCAGGACTGTTATCTTGAGAGATATTAAGTTAAGAAAGAAAACTCAGGAAATTAAACTGTTGTTCTCCAGAAAGATCTACAGTGGTTTTCCAACCAATCTGGGAATAACAATAAAGAGCTATTTGTTACCCAAAAGGGATTAAAAAATAACATCTGGAGCAGTGGAATATGGATTTGGCATAGACTGACATCTTTTTCTTTCCTATTATTCTTTCTTCTTTCAATAGGAACTACTTAGCTGAATGGGGGCTAGAAAACTTGCCAAGTGATTAAAGATGTCTTTAATGCCTTTTGTGGAAGAAAACAGTAAGTTGAATTGTGAATTCAACAGGCTGATAGAAAAACTTCCATACTTAAAAAAAGCTAGCCAATGACTAGCAATTAAATGTTGGTCCTTTTAACTGCCAAATGAAAATGTCCCATACCAACATTTAGTTGTAAAATAAGCAGATCTTTAAATCACCGAAGTTGAAGAATTACTGGACTCATATTAGAAGATCATTAGAAATCTTGCATGATGTCTTTTAAAAGTGTATGTGTTTATTTTGATAACGGCAAGGTTGAGTAAAATTAGTTCTGTGATATAGTTAGGATTTATAAATCTCTTTGTTACATCCTCAGGGAAAACAACAGAAACAACAAACCCAACAGATTTCTCCCATATAAGCACACCTGCAAAGCAACACTATTTATATTCTGTTTCCACATTTTAAGATGACTTCTTAAAATGAACAGAAAATACCTAACAAAAGGTGCTCCAGACAAGTGTAATAGATGTGTCCATGTGTGTGAGATCAGAGGCTGCCCTGATTTGTGACTGTTTCCACTTCTAGAATATACATGCTTGAGCAGAGTTAATAAACTGGTGGAGTAAGCCTGCCAGAATCCCTTTGCATAATGTAATTAGGTACTTCTAATAACTCATTTTAGAAAATTGAGTGTAGGACATAGCAAGTTTTAGAGTCAGAAGGGAGTAGTAATTTTGAAGACACCATTATGTGTGTCCTTCCAATTCTATGAAAATATGCTTAGATTATATGAAGAGCAAACATATTGTCGATATATTAAAAGAATTTTTCATGAAAACCTCTAAAGCTTTGAGGTATAAGCTTTACTGCTTTGGGAACCTCTAGGTAAGTATAATGAATAAATAAGAAAGAAGCTTTTTTATTTCACCCAGAACACTATAAAGCTTTGGTCTCATCAGAGTTCTAGTAAATTAGTGTTGGTATCTGTATTTAGCATGGCCATTCTTATTGTTGCACAGTAGATGTGGTACTAGGAAAACTGGCAGCAAAACCAGGAAATTTATAGTAGCTGAATCAACTGCATTTGCTATAGCATCCAACAAAGACTCCTTTACCAAAACATGCCTCATGGTAGTAAATTATAGTTATCCATAAGCAATTGTTATATTCTCCATGGAAATGTCTAGAAATATATACAGAGGTTCTTTTCAGAGTGCCATGGTCCTGCATTAGCATATGGGACCAGAGTAAGATATTAAATAGTGATGAAGATGTTCTATATTTAACTATGGAATGGGAGATAATACTCAGGATACATATAAAAATAAGTCTTCAGATTGAAACCATTGCTTATTTATTTGATATTTTTCTTCTATTCTCCTATCTCCTTCCCTTTTTTCTTCTGAGAAATGCTATCTTCAATTCTCAGATTAGCCAGCTTCTAGCATTAGGAAAAAGAAAGTGATGTCTGGTATGTTCTTTGCCCGTCTGTAATATCAAAACCATACTCATAATTTTACTCTTAACATAGTTAGCACTATGTAACAGTACAGAAATCAATGTACTGAATTTTAAAACTCTCATGGTACACATGAAGAAAAAAGAAGCTGACAATTAATTTTGAAACATGATCCTTTATATAACCTTTGAGATATAAACTTATCAGCACTAAAAGGGAAATTTGGAAAATAATTTATGTTAACTACTGGTTGAGAAAGAAGTATTCTCACACCCTACCTTCAATCCAGATGAAAGACAGTGATTTTGGGATGCTTGGACATTTCCCTTTAAGTTCTCTGTAGCTTAGAAATATGACTAACATCTGCTTGACTTGCTAGCATATCAAATGATAATGGTTGTGTTCAACTTGTGAAAAACTTGAATTTTTAAAAATATTAATTATCCAGAACTTTCAAAATTACCCAGTTATTTAAATGGAAGAATATGCATTCTAAGTCACAGCTTAAAACAGCTATTTGTTTTATATACTAATAATTGGAAAACATTTGCATATGTTCCGCCAATTAATGGCAAAAGGAAAAATGTCTAATTTACTATGCACTTTAATCAGATTCGCATTAAATCAGAAGAAACCATAGTTGTATATAGTTTTTAATGTCCCATCTAATAGTTTTAAATGCACAATTTCAAAATATAACCACAGACAAGCATACAGTAAGTCCCATAAATATAAAATTATGACAGAATATCAAATGTTATACATATCTTAGTGGAGTAAATTAAGATAAATTCAGTTTAGTTGTGTTGGTTTTATATTGCAGCTTTGCTGGTAGTTTATTGTCTTTGTTTTGTTATGATGAAGAATTACAACAGTTGTGCAAGTTTACCCTCTGTATCTAGGCAAATTTTCCATGAAATTGTCACTGTTGTCTACTACCCACTTTTAATTCATGAATATACATATTTGGGGGAAATATTTCAAGAAAGATGGTCTGAATCAATCATCAAAAAGTTTTCTTGTTGCAAGAAATCTACTGTCAAATGTTTCAAGTGTTGTGTACTTACAGAAAAGGAAAGGGAAAAATAAATTATTATAAAATCTGATATTTATATGGCTTAAGATATAATTTAAATAAAATAATAATAATAATAATAAGGGAGAAATGTGGGATTCACATATAAATCAAGTATAAAAATCAAACGAATAATCATATCTGACTTGTTTATAGTTCATGATGCGTGATCAAAACCGAAAGTTTCTGTGATATGACTGCCCTTGCACTGTTAACCATGTAAGAACTTATTCACTATGTAAGAACTTGTTCACCGTGTAAGAACTTGTTCATTATGCTTCAGAAGATTGGAGACTGTTGAGAATTAGGCTTGAGGTTGGTTAATGATTGTGCATTAAGTCCCCTATACAGAATTTTATAGTTTTTAACCACCATTTGATCAATAAATATGAGAGATGCCCTCTCAAATAATAATAATAATAATAATAATAATAATAATAATAATAATAATAATAATAATAATAATTTAAGTTATCTAACCAATTCTGAAGGTCCTCCAGGGGACGATTCACTGCCTCAGAAAAATCCATCATTCAGACACCAAACTATGGTAAACATGGTTTTCAGGTCATCACAGCAGGGGAAGAGGTATCTGGAAGATAATGGACCTGTTCTTAAATCCATTGTCTCAGAAATAACACATACCACTTCCATCTTCAGCCCTTTGGTCAGAACTAGCCATGTGACACAGATTAACTAGAAGTTGTCTAGTAAATGTAGAGAAGGACATAGATATCCATGAACATTAAATGTCTATGACTATGACACATTTTTCTGAATCAGTACTTCTTGAATGATTGATCTTAACAAAACGAGTTGCTTTTGTTAAAATATAGATGCCATTGCAATAGATCTGAGATTTCAACTAAAATACTTCATTTCCAACAATGTTCCAAGTGATTGTGATGCTTCTCATTTTGTTTCACATTTTGAGCAGCAATATTTCAGGTTACATATCTAGGAGTTGAATTTCTGAATCATAAAGTGTGTGAATGTTCAGCCTTAAAATTACTGTGAAAAAATTTACCAGTGAATTTGTACCAAGTTATACCCCCTGCCAATATTTATAGATTTCTTATTGATTTGCATCCCCATAAATACTTGTTTTCAGACATCTTCACTTTTATTAACCTAAAAGGTATCAAATTGATCTAATTATAAACTTAATTTGAAATTCCCTGATTACTGAAGTTTTTCTTTGTTTCATGATTGTTTGTCATTCATGTTTCTTTTATTTAAAATGTCAGATTATGTCCATCAGGTTGAGCCCCCAGAAGCAGACTTTGAATTGAGGATTCACACAATAGCATTTTCTTAGGAACTGTCTCCAAGAGATGCTTAGCAGTGAAGTGGTGGGATCCAAATAAGAACAGTGAACATTCATGCCTCCAAAACCTGCCTTGTTGGTTAAGGGATGCCCCAGGGCAAAATAATTTCCAAGTTACCTTCTACTCCCTATGCAGAAAAACAGAACCAACTCCTGTTGCCTGAGTTCATTGACTGAAAAGATTTAGGTGCTGGCTTTTGGGAATGAAAGCATTAAAAATGATAAAGGGGTGTGAAGGGACATAGATGGAATAACACACAATGTCTCTTCCCATTTGCCATTCAGTTGTTTTTCTCAGACTCACTGATTTGATATATTCTGGATACAGATCCTTTCTCTAGTCTTTTCATTTCAAATGTCTTCTCTAAGACTGTTATTTATGTTTTCACCTTTTAAAACTGCTATTGTTTTATTGAAGCATAGTTGGTATATGATATTATATTGGTTTCAAGTATACAACATTGTTATTTGTCATTTAAATGCATTATTAAATGCTCACCCAACTAGTGTAGTTACTATCTGTCAACATAGAAAGATGTTACAGAATCATTGACAATATTCTCTATGCTGTACTTTTATCCTCATGGCTTATTTATATTATGATTCAGATTTTGTGCCTCTTTGTCCCCTTCACATATTTCACCCCCCCATATCCACATCTCCCCCATAGTAACAACCAGTCCCTTCTCAGTGCCTTTGAGTCTATTTCTATTTTGTTTATTTGTTTTGTTATTTTAGATTACACATATAAATGAAATAATATGGTATTTGTCTTTCTTTGCCTGGTTTGTGTCACTTGGCTTAATACCCTCTAGGTCCATCCATGTTGTTTCAAATGGCAGGATTTTTTCTTTTTTATGGCTGAATAATATTCCATTGGGTATATGTACCACATCTTCTTTATCTGCTCATCTATTGATGGACATTTTGGTTCCCTCCATATCTTGGCTATTGTAAACATGCAGCAATAAATATAGGGGTGCATATATTATTTAGAATCAGAGGTTTTGTTTTCTTCAGGGCATACTCAGAAGTGGAATTACTAGATTATATGGTATATCTATTTTTAGTTTCATCAACCTCCATATTGCTTTCCATAGTAGCTGCACCAATTTACATTCTAAAAGTGCAGGAGGTTTCCCTTTTCTCCACATCCCTGTCAACACTTGTTATTTCTTGTCTTTTGAATAGTAGCCATCCTGACTAGTGTGAGGGGATAACTCATTGCATTGATTTGCATTTCCCGATGATTAGTGATGTGGAGCATTTTTCATGTGCCTGTTGGCCATCTATATGTCATCTTTAGGAAAATGTCTATTCAGATCCTCTGTCCATTTTTTAAATTGGGTTATTTACTTTTGTGTGTGTGTTTAGCCATATGAGTTCTTTATATATTTTAGATGTTAACTCCATATCAGATATGTCATTGGTAAATGTATTCCCCCACACAGGAGCTTGCTTTTTTGCTTTGTTGATGGTGTCCTTTGCTGTGCAGCTTGTTAGTTTGATGTAGTAAAAAGTTTTTACTTTTTTTCCTTGATCCAGGAGACATATCCAGAAAAAATTACTCATGCTGATGTTCAAGAGATTCCTGTCTATGTTTTCTTCTAACAGTTCAATAGTTTCATGTTATATTTAGGTCTTAAATCCATTTAGTGTTTACTTTTGTGTATGGAATTAGATAGTAATCCAGTTTCATTCTCTTGCATGTAGCTGTCCAGTTTTCCCAATACCATTTATTGAAAAGACTGTCTTTTCTCCATTGTATATGCATGACTCTTTTGTCATATATTATTGAACACATATAGGTAGGTTTATTTCTGGTGTCTCTAGTCTATTCCATTGATATATGTGTGTATTCTTGTGCCTGTACCATACTGTTTAATAATTGCACTTTGTAGTATAGCTTGAAATCAGAGCGTGATGCCAACAGCTTTCGTCTTTCTCAAAATTACTTTGGCTATTTGGGATCTTTCGTGGTTCCATATACATTTTAGGATTTTTGTTCTAATTCATTGAAGAATGCCATTGGTATTTTGATGCATATTGCATTGAATCTGTAAGCTGCTTTGGGCAGGATAGCTATTTTGACAATATTAATTCTTCTTAAACATGAACATGAGATAGATTTCCATTTATTTGTGCCTTCTTTGATTTTTTCTTCAGTGTATTATAGTTTTAAATGTACAGATATTTCATCTCCTCAGATAGGTTTATTCCTAGGTATTTTATTCTTTCTGGTGCAATTGTAAATGGAATTATTTTCTTGATTTCTCTTTCTGCTAGTTTGTTATTAGTAAATAGGGATGCAACAGATACCCATATATTAATTTTACATCCTGAAACTTTACTGAATCTATTAGTTCTAGTTTTTTTGGTGGAGTCTTTAGGGTTTTCTACATATAATATCATGTCATTTGCAAAAAGTGACAATTTCACTTCTTCCTTACCAATTTGGTTGCCTTTTTTCTCTTTGTGTTGTCTGATTGCTATGGCTAGAACTTTCACTACTACGTTGAATAAAAGTGGTGAGAGTGGGAATCCTTGTCTTGTTCCTGATCTTACAGGAAAAGCTTCCAGGTTTTCACCATTGAGTACAATGTTAGCTGTGGGTTAGTCATATGTGGCCTTTATGAAGTTGAGGTATGTTCCTTCTAAACCCACTTTGTTGACAGTTTTTTTCATGAATGGATGTTGAATTTTGTCAAATGATTTTTCAGCATCTATTGAGAAAATTATTTAATTTTTATCCTTCCTTTTGTTAATATGTTGTATCACATTGCTTGATTTATAAATATTGTACCATCCTTGCATCCCTGGAATAAATCCCACTTTCTCATGATGAGTAATCTTTTGATGTATTTTTAATTTGGTTTTCTAATTTTGTTGAGAATTTTTGCATCTATGTTCATCAGGGATATTGGTCTATAATTTTCTTTTTTTGTATTGCCTTTGTCTTGTTTTGGTATTAGAGTGATGCTGGCTTCATAGAATGAGTTTGGAAGTGTTCCTTCCTCTTCTAAAATTTTGTAATATTTAATAAGAATGTGTAGTAGCTATTCTTTAAATGTGTTTTAGAATTCAGCTGTGAAGCCATCTAGATTTGGTCATTTGTTTCGGGGGAGTTTTTTTTAATAACCAATTCCATTTTGTTACTGGTAACAGTCTGCTCAGATTTTCTGTTTCTTCCTGGGTCAGCCTTGGAAGACTATATTTCTACAAATTTGTCCATTTCTCATAGGCTGTCCAATTTATTGGCATACATCTTTTATAGAATTCTAGTAATTCTTTGCATGTTTGTAGTATCAGTTGTAACTTCTTTTTCATTTCTGATTTTGTTTATTTGTGTCCTCTCTCTTTTTGTCTTGATAAGTCTAGCTAGGGGCTTGTGTTTTTCCTTAAAGAGCCAGCTCTTGCTTTCATTGATTTTTTTTCTATTGATTTTTTACTCTCTATTTTATTTATTTATTTCTGCTTTGATCTTTATTATGTCTCTCCTTCTACTAACTTTGGGTTTTGTTTTTCTTTTTTAATTTCCTTTAGTTGTGAGTTTAAATTGTTAGTTGGGATCATTCTTTTTTCTTGTTCTAGGTCTACGTACTTCCCTCTTAGAACTGCTTTGGCAGAACACCACATATTTTGAAGTGTTGTGTTTTGGTTTTCTTTTTCTTCACATATTGTTTAATTTCCTCTTTGATTGGCTCATTGATCCATTGATAATTGAGATCCATGTTGTTTAGCTCCCATGTGTTTGTTTTTCTTCATGTAATTGGTTTTTGTTTCCTACCATTGTGGTCTGAATAGATGTTTCATACAATTTCGATCTTTTATAGTTTATTGAGACTCATTTTGTGTCCTAATATGTGATCTTTAATGGAGAACATGCTATGTTATTTGAGAAAAATATGTATCCTACTGCTTTCAGGTGGAATGTCCTGTATATATCTGTTAAGTCCATGTGATCTAATGTGTCATTCAATGCCTCTGTTTCTTTATTACTTTTCTGTCTGGATTTTCTATCCATTAATGTAAGTGGGATGTTAAAATCCCCTCATATTATTGCATTGCTGTTTGCTTCTCCCTTTAGATCTGTTAGTATTGGTTTTGTATATTTAGGTGTTCCTATGTTGGATGCATAGATATTTACAATTGTTATATCTTCTTGTTGGGCTAATCCCTTTATCATTATGTAATGTCCTTTTTTTGTCCCTTGTTACTTTCTTTGTTTTGAACTCTATTCAGTCTGATATAAATACTACTAGTCCTACATTATTCCTCTCTTATTTACATGAAATATCTTTTCTATTCCTTCACTTTCAGTCTTTGTATGTCTTTAAGTCTGAAATAAATGAGTCTCTTGTAGGCAGCATGTAGATGGGTCTTGTTTTTAATCCATTCAGACATGTTATATCTTTGTTTTGATGCATTAAGTACATTTATATTTAAGATAAATTTTGAGAGGTATGTACTTATGGCCATTTCATTGTTTTCTGATTGTTTTTGTAGTTCCTCTCTGTTTCTTTCTTCCTCTCTCATTCTCTTGTTATTTGATGATATTCTTTAGTGTTATACTTGGATTCCTTTTTTTAATTTTTGTGTATGTTTTATAGGCTTTAGGTTTGTGATTACCATCATATTCATAGATTCCTAAATATATAACAGTCTATATTAATTTGAGAGTCACTCTAGTTCCAACTCCATCTAAAAGTACTACTCTTTTATTCTTCTTCCTCCTCTACACTTTATGTATAAGATTTCATAATCTACTACTTTTTTTATCCCTTGAGTAATATTGTGTGTAGTTGATTTTACTACTTTTGCTTATTTAATTTCATTATTGTTTTGTAAATAATTGGTTAACTACCTTTACTGTAGGTTTATTTTCATGGCTGAAAAATATTTAGAATTAAGAATGTTTCCATCTACAGAAGTACCTTTAACATATCCTGTAGGCTGGGTTAGTGGTGAATCATTTTTACCTTAATTTATCTGGGAAACTTTTAATCTCTTCTTCAATTTGGAATGATAAACTTGCCGGGTAGAGAATTCATGGTTGTAGGTCTGTCCCTTTCAATATTTTGAATGTTTCTTGTTACTTCTTTCTTGCCTGTAAAGATTCTGCAGAGAAATCTGCTGATAACCTATGGAATATCCCTTTTAATTAATGGTCTGCCCATCTTTTTCGGCTTCTAAAATCCTCTCTTCATCTTTAATATATGCCATTTAAATTCCTACATGTCTGGGTGCTGTCTCCATGGGGTTAATCTTGTTAGGGGATCTCTGTGCTTCCAGAATCTGGATGTCTATTTCCTTCCCCAGATTGAGGAAGTTTTCAACTATTAATTCTTCAAAGAGAATTCCTACCCTATCTTTCTTTTCTTTTTATTATTTTGTTATCATTAATCTACAATTACATGAAGAACATTATGTTTACTAGGATGCCCCATTCACAAAGTCCCCACCCCAAAACCCATTTACAGTCACTGTCCATCAGCGAGGTAAGATGCTGTAGAATCACTACTTGTCTTCTCTGTGTTTTACAGCCATCCCCATGCCCCCCCCAACATTATACATGCTAATTGTAAGGCCTACTTTCATTTTCCCCACCCTTATGCCTCCCTTGCCACCCATCCTCCCCATTTCCTTTCCCTTTGGTAACTGTTAGTCCATTCTTGGGTTCTGTGATTCTGCTGCTGTTTTGTTCCTTCAGTTTTTCTTTGTTCTTATACTCCACATATGAGTGAAATCATTTGCTACATGTCTTTCTCTGCCTGGCTTATTTCACTAAGCATAATACCCTCTATCTCCATCCATGTTGTTGCAAATGGTAGGATTTGTTTTCTTCTTGTGGCTGAATAATATTCCATTGTGTATATGTACCATATCTTCTTTATCCATTCATCTACTGATGGACATTTAGGTTGCTTCCATTTCTTGACTATTGTAAAAAGTGCTGTGATTAACATAGGGGTGCATCTGTCTTTTTCAAATCAGAGTGCTGCATTCTTAGGTAAATTCCTAGAATTGGAATTCTTGGGTAAAATGGCATTTCTATTTTGAGCTTTTGGAGGAACCTCAATATTGCTTTCCACACTGGTTGAACTAATTTACATTCCCACCAGCAGTGTAGGAGGGTTCCCCTGTCTCCACAACCTCACCAACATTTGTTGTTGTTTGTCTTTTGGAAGGTAGCGATCCTTACTGCAGTGAGGTGATATCTCATTGTGGTTTTCATTTGCATTTCTCTGATGACTAGTGATGTGGAGCATCTTTTCATGTGTCTGTTGGCCATCTGAATTTCATCCTTGGGGAGCTGTCTGTTCAGCTCCTCTGCCAATTTTTTTATTTTTTTATTTTGGTATCATTAATCTACAATTATGTGAAGAACATAGTGTTTACTTGGCTCCCCCCTTAACCAAGTCCCCCCCACATACCCCTTCACAGTCACTGTCCATCAGCATAGTAAGATGCTGTGAAATCACTACTTGTCTTCTCTGTGTTGTAGAGCCCGCCCTGTACCCCTCCACATTATACATGTGAATTATAATGCCCCCTTTCTTTTTCCCACCTTTATTCCTCCCTTCCCACCCGTCCTCCACAGTCCCTTTTCCTTTGGTAACTGTTAGTCCATTCGTGGGTTCTGTGATTCTGCTGCTATTTTGTTCCTTCAGTTTTTCTTTGCTCTTATACTCCACATATGAGTGAAATCATTTGGTACTTGTCTTTCTCCACCTGGCTTATTTCACTGAGCATAGTACCCACTAGCTCCATTCATGTTGTTGCAAATGGTAGGATTTGATTCTTTCTGATGGCTGAATAGTATTCCATTGTGTTTATGTAACACATCTTCTCTATCCATTCATCTACTGATGGACATTTAGGTTGTTTCCACTTCTTGGATATTGTAAATAGTGCTGTGATAAAAATAGGGGTGCATCTGTCTTTCTCAAACTGGGCTGCTGCATTCTTAGGGTGAAGTCCTAGAAGTGGAATTCCTGGGTCAAATGGTATTTCTATTTTAAGCATTTGGAGGAACCTCCATACTGCTTTCCACAATGGTTAAACTAATTTACATTCCCACAAACAGTGTAGGATGGTTCTGTTTTCTCCACAACCTCACCAACATTTGTTGTTTGTCTTTTGGATGTTGGTGATCCTTACTGGTGTGAGGTGATATCTCATTGTGGCTTTAATTTTAATTTCTCTGATGAGAAGCAATGTGGAGCATATTTTCATGTGTGTGTTTGCCATCTGAATTTCGTCTTCAGAGAACTGTTTATTCAGCTCCTCTGCCCATTTTTTAATTGGAAAATTTGTTCCAGTTAGTTGAAGAATGTTGTTGGTAATTTGGTAGGGATTGCATCAAATCTGTATATTGCTTTGGGCAGGATGGCCATTTTGACAATATTAATTCTTCCTAGCCAGGAGCATGGGATGAGTTTCCATTTGTTAGTGTACTCTTTAATTTATCTTAAGAGTTTCGTGTAGTTTTCAGGGTACAGGTCATTCATTTCCTTGGTTAGGATTATTCCTAGGTATTTTATTCTTTTTAATGCTATTGTGAATGGAATTGTTTTCCTGATTTCTCTTTCTATTAGTACATTGTTAGTGTATAGGAAAGTGACAGATTTCTGTGTGTTAATTTTGTATCCTGCAACTCTGCTGATTTCCGATATTACTTCTAGTAGTTTTGGGGTGGAGTCGTTAGGGATTTTTATATACAATATCATGTCATCTTCAAATAGTGACAGTTTGACTTCTTCTTTATCAATTTGAATTCCTTGTATTTCTTTGTTTTTTCTTATGGCCATGGCCAGGACCTCCAGTACTATGTTGAATAACAGTGGGGAGAGTGGGCATCCCTGTCTTGTTCCCGACCTCAGAGGAATAGTTTTCAGCCTCTTGCTGTTCAGTATGATGTTAGCTGTGGGTTTATCATATATGGCCCTTATTATGTTGAGGTACTTGCCCTCTATACTCATTTTGTTGAGAGTTTTTATCATGAATGGATGTTGAATTTTGTTGAATGCTTTTTCGGCATCTATGGAGATGATCGTGTGGTTTTTGTCATTTTTGTTGATGTGGTGGATGATGTTGATGGATTTTTGAATGTTGCACTATCCTTGCATTCTTGAGATGAATCCCACTTGGTCATGCTGTATGATCCTTTTGATGTATTTTTGAATTCAGTTTGCTAATGTTTTGTTGAGTATTTTGCGTCTACATTCATCAGGGATATTGGTCAGTAGTTTTCTTTTTTGGTGGGGTCTTTGCCTGATTTTGGTATTAGGGTGATGTTGCCTTCATAGAATGAGGTTGGGAATATTCCCTCTTCTTCTATTTTTTGGAAAACTTTAAGGAGAATGGGTATTATATCTTCTCTGCATGTCTGATAAAATTCCGAGGTAAATCCATCTGGTCCGGGATTTTTATTCTTGGGTAGTTTTTTGTTGACCGCTTCAATTTCGTTGCTGGTAATTGATCTGTTTAGATTTTCTGTTTCTTTCTGGGTCAGTCTTGGAAGGTTCTATTTTTCTCGGAAGTTGTCCAATTCTCCTAGCTTTTCCAGCTTGTTAGCATGTAGGTTTTCATAGTATTCTCTAATAATTCTTTGTATTTCTGTGGGGTCTGTAGTGATTTTTCCTTTCTCATTTCTGATTCTGTTGAGGTGTGTTAACTCTCTTTTTGTCTTAATAAGTCTGGCTAGAGGCTCTTCTATTTCGTTTACTTTCTCAAAGAACCAGCTCTTGGTTTCATTGACTTTTTCTATTGTTTTATTCTTTTCAATTTTATTATTTCTTCTCTCATCTTTATTATGTCTCTCCTTCTGATGACCTTACGCCTCATTTGTTCTTCTTTTAACAATTTCGATAACTGTGACATTAGACCATTCATTTGGGATTTTTCTTCCTTTTTTAAATATGCCTGGATTGCTATATACTTTCCTCTTAAGACTGCTTTTGCTGCATCCCACAGAAGTTGGGGCTTTGCGTTGTTGTCAGTTGTTTCTATGTATTGCCGGATCTCCATTTTGATTTGTTCATTGATCCATTTAGGAGCATGTTGTTAAGCCTCCATGTATTTGTGAGCCTTTTTGCTTTCTTTGTACAAATTATTTCTAGTTTTATACCTTTGTTATCTGTAAATTTGGTTGGTAAAATTCCAATCTTTCGGAATTTCTGAGGCTCTTTTTGTGGCCTAGTATGTGGTCTATTCTGGAGAATGTTCCATGTGCACTTGAGAAGAATATGTATCCTGTTGCTTCTGGATGTAGAGTTTCATAGATGTCTATTAGGTCCATCTGTTCTAGTGTGTTGTTCAGTGCCTCTGTGTTCTTACTTATTTTCTGTCTGGTGGATCTGTCCTTTGGTGTGAGTGGTGTGTTAAGTCTCCCAAAATGAATGCATTGCATTGTATTTCCTCCTTTAATTCTGTTAGTATTTGTTTCACATATATTGGTGTTCCTGTATTGGGTGCATATATTTTTATAATGGTTATGTCCTCTAGTTGGTCTGAGCCCTTTATCATTATGTAATGTCCTTCTTTATCTCTTGTTACTTTCTTTGTTTTGAAGTCTATTTTGTCTGATACTAGTACTGCAACACCTGCTTTTTTCTCCCTGTTGTTTGCATGAAGTGTCTTTTTCCATCCCTTGACTTTTAATCTGTGTATGTCTTTGGGTTTGAGGTGAGTCTCTTGTAAGCAGCATATATATATGGGTCTTGCTTTTTATCTATTCTGTTACTCTGTGTCTTTTGATTGTTGCATTCAGTACATTTACATTTAGGGTGATTTTTGAAAGACATGTACTTATTGCCATTGTAGGCTTTAGATTCGTGGTTACCAAAGATTCAAATTTAGCTTCTTTAGTACCTTAGTGTTTAACTTAACTCACTTATTGAACTATTATAATTACAGTCTGATGATTCTTTATTTCTCTCCCTTCTTATTCCTCTTCCTCCAGTCTTCATATGTTGTGTGTTTTGTTCTGTGCTCTTTTTAGGAGTGCTCCCATCTAGAGCAGTCCTTCTAAAATACCCTGTAGAGGTGGTTTGTGGGAGGCAAATTCCCTCAACTTTTGCTTGTCCAGGAATTGTTTAATCCCTCCTTCATATTTAAATAACAATCGTGCTGGATACAGTATCCTTGGTTCAAGGCCCTTCTGTTTCATTGCATTAAATATATCATGCCATTTCTCTTCTGGCCTGTAAGGTTTCTGTTGAGAAATCTGATGATAGCCTAATGGGTTTTCCTCTCTAGGTGACCTTTTTTCTCTCTCTGGCTGCCTTTAATACTCTGTCCTTGTCCTTGATCTTTGCCATTTTAATTATTGTGTGTCTTGGTGTTGTCCTCTTAGGGTGCCTTCTCTTGGGAGTTCTCTGTGCTTTTGTAGTCTGAGTAACTATTTCCTTCCCCAGTTTGAGGAAATTCTCAGCGATTATTTCCTCTAAGACACTTTCTATCCCTTTTTCTCTCTCTTCTTCTTCTGGTACCTCCTATAATGTGGATATTATTCCTTTTGAATTGGTCACACCTTCTGGAGATCCTTTTATCTCTCTGCAGCAGCTTCTATGCATTTCTGTTGTCTGTTTTCTAGTCCATTAATGGCCTCCTGCATCCCGTTCATTCTGCTTATAAGTCCTTCCAGAGATAGTTTTATTACTGTAGTCTCCCTCTGAACTTTCTCCTTTAGCTCTTGCATATTTCTCTGCAGCTCCATTAGCAAGGTTATGACCTTTATTTTGAATTCTTTTTCAGGGAGGTTGGTTAGGTCTATCTCTCTAAGCTCCTTCTCAGATGTTGTCTCTGTGATTTTGGTTTGGATAAAATTCTTCTGCCTTTTCATGGTGATAGAGTTAGGTGTGGGGAGCTGGCACATGTGTCGGCTCGGAGAACATCCCTTCTTGCTAGTTTGTGGCCTTCCTCTCCTGGGAGAACGGCAATCCCTAGTGGCTTGTGCTGGGCAGCTGCATGCAGATGTTGTCTCTGATTCTTGCCTGGCCGCTGTGGTGTAAGCTCCATGGTTGCTGTGGGCATGGCCACTCTCAGTCTGCAGCTCCGCTATGGCAGAGTCACATCAGAGTGGGAATGGGTGGGAAGCTGTTTATCACTGTGACAGGCCTCAGAGCTGTGCTACTTTTCTCATTCTGAATTTTCTATCCATTGATCTAACAAACATATGGAAGCTAAACAACATGGATCTAAATAATCAATAGATCCATGAGCAAATCAATGAGGAAATTAAACAATACATGAAAAAAAGGAAACAGAAGAATACCACTTCAAGATATGTGGAGTTCAGCCAAATACACCAATTTTTTTTCATTCAGTGTTGTCAAAGAGTTTCCTCAGCATTTTCTCACTTTCAGAAATTCTTTTCTCTGTTCTGCAGTTCACTTACCTTGGACTTGTCTATATTCTATCTCACTCTTCTGCTTTTACTGTTCATTCCCTTTATTGCATTTTTCATTTTGTTTATTGAATTCTTCAGCTCTATATTGTTCTTTTTTATATTTTCTGTCTCTGTTGAAATTATTTTTAGCTTCTAAATTTATTTCCGTATTTCAGTGGGCATCCTTATGACCATTACTTTGAATTCTTTACCAAGAAGAATGCCTATCTTCATTTAATTTAGCCCTTTTTCTAGTGTTTTTTCTTGTTCTTTTATTTCCAACATATTCCTCTGCCTCCTCGTTTTGGCTGGGTCTGTGTTTCTTCTTTTGTATTGATCAGCCGTGCCTCCTCTTCTTGATCGTATGCCTTTACGTTGTAGACAGCCTGTGATGCTCAGAAGCTCAAAACTCTCTGTTCACCAGTGCCTGATTCTCTGGTGCAGCTGGCCTGTGGTTGTTGTTGGTGGCCTGTGGGCGGGGTCCAACTTTCTGCCTCTCTGCCAGAAATATTAGATTTCCATAGCTAGCCTCTGTATGCCCTTTGTGTGACATGAGTTGCTCCTACTAGAATTCATTATGAATGAGGCTGTGCTGTGCTTGTCTGCCAGCAATAGCTGACTGCTGCTCGGCTAAGTGTACTGGGTGGGGTGGGTGCCCAGATCTGATCCAACAGGACAAGTAGAGAATTTCAGAGCTGGCTCCCACAAATGTCTGGCCAGATGAGCTGAGGAAGGTCTAAGAAACTGTCATCCACCTGCCCCTTGTCCTCTAGAGAGAGTTCCAACAGACCTTCACCCCTCTAGTACACTCATCACAGCTAGAAAATATTTCAAGCTGCTTCCTCTGTGTTGGGTCCCAGCAGGGCTGACAGAGTGTGACTGTCCTCCACAAGCAACAGGAATCTCAGCCCCCTACAATCTCTCCCTGTTGTCCAGTCTTATTAATCACCACAGCCCAGTGAAATGTGGACTTGTATTCCCAGAGTAGATTTCCAGTGCCAGATGTGCCATATTCCTGAGCATTTACCCCTTCCCAATTCCATTCCACTCCTTTCTGCTTATATGGGTTGGGGTTGGGGAAATTCTTGGGTCCCATTTGATCATTGTTCTGTTCTTTTTTCTTTCTCCAATGTGGTCTTCTCTTCTTAACCACGTCTTCTCTTCTAAACGGTCTGTTCTTTGGTATTTGGGTCATTTTCAGGGTTGGTTGTATTTGATGTAGTTGCTTTCCTAGGGTGTGCATGGGAGGAGGCTTTCACCATTCCCTCTTATTCTGCCATATTTGAGCCACCCATCTCTGTTTTCTCTTTTTAATGAATATTTTGATGAAATGAGGTTCTTAGTCTTATTGTAGTCAAGTCTGCCAATATTTTTAAATGGCTATTGCTTATTGAGTTTTCTGTAAGAGGCGCAAAGTATACCAAGTAGAATAAGTAAGAGCAGGGTGTGGTCAAAAAAACAAAGAGAAAAATATTTGGGATTGATTAAGTGGAAGGGTAAGGAAACTAAAATCATAATGTAGAAAATTTGAATTAGAATTGTCAGAAGTATATATATTAAAAGTTGCCTGTAATATATTGTTATGCATATCTTGTGTCCATTGACTAAGTTAGTAGGACTAAATAAAGTGGTTGGGAGGAATCAAATAGATACTATGTGTTCGACAGAATTGTCTGCATGTCATAAGTTATTATTAGAAAATAAATAAGCTTGAAAAGACAGGGTAGAATTAAAGATGACCACATGAGAGGAGAGACAGAGCCTTCCTTCTACAACCATATAAAATTAGAAAATACAGTTGGTACAACTAATCCTGAGAGAGCAACAGAAAAGAGGATGGCACCATACTGCATACACCTGGAGAAAAGAGCATAACTCACAGAACAGGGTAACATACCAAAGTTGTGGCCTAGAAGGACCCAAGCCCTACCCCCACCCCAGCTCACAGGCAGGAGGAAGAGAATCAGAGCATGTAGGGAGTGGAAGGCCTGGGACTGCTGAATACCTACTTCTGGAGATCTGTTCAGGGAGCACAAAACTACATTTCATGGTGCTTTCATGATACTCTCGTGATTACAGGGTTGGAAAGTTAATACAGACAGAATTCCTGGAGAGACTGAGATTCCAGCCACTTGTGGAAAGCAGGGATCCATATCTGGCTGCTCTGGGAAAAAAGCTTATACCTGTGTGTTTTTGTCCCACTGGCTCAGGCAGCGGAGACAGGCAGAGCAGCTGGGAAGCAGGAAACAGCTCTTTCCTCTCCTCAGTAACTAATATCACTCCCCTGTAACCCCAGACACTGTTTCAGGGGCTGAGCAGCTCCAGAGTCGGGCTTCTGGACACTAGGCAGTGCCATATACAAATATGAAATGCCAAAATAACCTGGTCCAGAGTAAAATTAATATAACTCAGGAGAAAGATTTAAATGACATGGACCTTATGACACTTCCTGAAAGGCAGTTCAAAATAAAAATCATCACCATACTAATGGAGATATGGAAAGATATCCAAGAACTCAGGAATGAATTCTGGTTGGAGATCCAATCATTGAAGAGCACAATGGAGGGTATTAAAAGCAGGGTGGATACGGTGGAGGACAGTATAAATGAAATAAAAACTAGAGAAGAGGAATACAAAGAAGCTGAGGCACAGAGAGAAAAAGGGATCTCTAAAAATGAAAGAATATTGAGAGAACTGTGTGACCAATTGAAATGGAACAATATTCGCATTATAGGGATACCAGAAGAAGAAGAAGACAGAAAATGGGATAGAAAGTGTCTTTGAGGAGGTAATTGCTGAAAACTTCCCCAACCTGGGGAAGGAGATAGTCTCTCAGGCTATAAAGGTGCACAGATCTCCAACACAAGGGACCCAAGGAAGACAACACCAAGACATATAGTAATACAATTGGCAAAGATCAAGGATAAGGAAAGACGATTAAAAGCATCCAGAGAGATAAATAACATCACATACAAAGGAAAGCCCATCAGGCTAACATCAGACTTCTCAGCAGAAACCTTACAGGCTAGAAGGGAGTGGCATGATGTATTTAATGCAATGAAGCAGAAGGGCCTGAAACCAAGAATACTTTATATGGCAAGATTATCATTAAAATTTGAAGGAGGGATTAAACAATTTCCAGATAAGCAAAAGCTGAGAGAATTTACCTCCCACAAATCAACTCTACAGTCTATTTTGGAGGGACTGCTATAGATGGAAGTGTGCCTAATATTTAATAGCTTTCACCAGAGTTAATAAAACCACAGTAAAGAAAGTAGAACAGCAAATTACTATGCAAATGCAAAATTAAATTAACTCTCCCCAAAGTCAATCAGGGTATAGACAAAGAGTACAGAATATGATACATAATACATAAATAATGGTGGTAGAAAAAGGAGGAGAAAAAGCAAAGAACCTATAGATTGCATTTGTAACAGCATATTAAGTGAGTTAAGTTAGACTCTTAGATAGTAAGGAAGTTAACCTTGAACCTTTGGTAACCACAAATCTAAAGCCTGCAATGGCAATAAGTACATACCTATCAATAATCACCCTAAATGTAAATGGACTGAATGCACCAATCAAAAGACATAAAGTCACTGAATGGACAAATACAGCAAGACCCATCTACATGCTGCTTACAAGAGACTCACTTTAAACCCAAAGACATACAAAGACTAAAAGTGAAGGGATGGAAAAAGATATTTCATGGAACTAACAGATAAAAAAGCAGGAGTTGCAGTACTTGTATCAGACAAAATAGACTTCGAAACAAAGAAAGGCACAAGAGACAAAGAAGCACATTACATAATGATAACGGGGTAAATCCAACAAGAAGATATAACCATTATAAATATATATGCTTCCAACACAGGAGCAGCCACATATGTGAAACAAATACTAACAGAATTAAAAGGGGAAATAGAATGCAATGCATTCATTTTAGGAGACTTCAACACTCCGCTTACTCTGAAGGACAGATCAACCAGACAGAAGATAAGTAAGGACATAGAGGCACTGAAGAACACAGTAGAACAGATGGACCTAACAGACATCTACAGAACTCTACACTCAAAAGCAGCAGAATACACATTCTTCTCAAGTGCACATGGAACACTTTCAAAAATAGTTCATATACTAGGCCACACAGCCTCAGTAAATTCAAAAAGATTGAAATTGTAACAACCAGTTTCTCAGAACACAAAGGTATGAATCTAGAAATAAATTATGCAAAGAAAATGAAAAATCCCACAAACACATGGAGGCTTCACAACGTGTTCCTAAATAATCAATGGATCAATGACCAAGTAAAATCACAGATCAAGCCATATATGCAGACAATTGACAATAATAATTCAACAGCACAAAATCTGTGGGATGCAGCCAAGGTTGTGCTGAGAGGAAAGTATATTGCAATACAGGCCTATCTCAAGAAAGAAGAACAATCCCATATAAGCAGTCTAATCTCACAATTAGTGAAACTAGTAAAAGAACTATAAAAGAGATCCAAAGTCAGTAGAAAGAGGGACATAACAAAGGCTAGAGCAGAAATAAATAAAATTGAGAAGAATAAAACAATAGAAGGAATCAATGAATGCAAGAGCTAGTTCTTTGAGAAAATAAACAAAATAGATAACTCCCTAGCCAGACTTTTGAAGAAAAAAAGAGAGTCTACTCACATAAACAGAATCAGAGATGAGAAAGGAAAAATCACTATAGACACCACAAAAATACAAAGAATTATTAGAGAATACTATGAAAAATTATATGCTAACAAACAGGATAACCTAATAGAAATGGACAACTTTCCAGAAAAATACAACCTTCCAAGGCTGTCCAAGGAAGAAACAGAAAATCTGAACAGACCAATTATCAGCAATGAAATTGAACTGGTAAACAAAAACCTACCTAAGAACAAAACTTCTGGACCAGATGGCTTCAACACTGAATTTTATCAAACACTTAGTGAAGACCTAATACCCATTCTCCTTAAAGTTTTCCAAAAAATAGAAGAGGAGGGAATACTTCCAAACTCATTCTATGAGGCCAGCATCACTCTAATACCAAAACCAGGCAAGAACACCACAAAAAAAGAAAATTACAGACCAATATCCCTGATGAGCATAGATGAAAGAATACTGAACAAAATATTAGCAAACCCAATAAAAAAATACATGAAAAAGATCATGCATCATGATCAAGTAGGCTTTAAGCCATGAATGCAAGGATGGTACAACATTCAAAAATCCATCAACATCATTCACCACATCAACAGAAAGAAGGAGAAAAACCACATGATCATCTCCATAGATGCTGAAAGAGCTTTTGACAAAATTCAACATCCCTTCATGATAGAAACTCTCAACAAAATGAGTATAGAGGGCAAGTACCTCAACCTGATAAAGGCAATATATGACAAACCCACAGCCAACAATATACTTTACAGTGAGAAGCTGAAAGCTTTTCCTCTGAGATCGGGAACAAGACAAGGATGTCCACTATCCCCAATTTTATTCAACATAGTACTGAAGGTCCTAGCCACAGCAATCAGACAACACAAAGAAATAATGGCATCCAGATTGGCAAGGAAGAAATTAAGCTGTCCCTGTCTGCAGATGACATGGTATTGTACATAAAAAACCCTAAAGAATCCACTCCAAATCTACTAGATCTAATAACTGAATTCAGCAAAGTTGCAGGATACAAAATTAATACACAGAAATCTGTGGCATTCCTATACATTAACAATGAACTAGCAGAGAGAGAAATCAGGAAAACAATTCCATTCACAATTCCATCAGAAAGAATAAAATACCTTGGAATAAACCTAACCAAGGAAGTTGAAGACCTATACTCTAAAAACTACAAGACACTCATGAGATAAATTAAAGAAGATACCAATAAATGGAAACACATCCCATGGTCATGAATAGGAAGAATTAATATTGTCAAAATAGCCATCCTGCCTGAAGCAATCCATAGATTCAATGGAATTCCTATCAAAATACCAACAGCATTCTTCAACAAACTAGAGAAAATCATCCTAAAATTCATAAGGAACCACAAAAGACCTCAAATATCCAAAGCAATTCTAAGAAGGAAGAATAAAGGAGGGGAATTATGCTCCTCAGCTTCAAGCTCTACTACAAAGCCACAGTAATCAAGACAATTTGGTGCTGGCACAAGAACTGACCCATAGACCAATGGAACAGACTAGATAGCCCTGATATAAACCCAACCATATATGGTCAGTTAATATATGATAAAGGAGCCATGGACATACAATGGGGAAATGACAGCCTCTTCAACAGCTGGTGTTGGCAAAACTGGACAGCTACATGCAAGAGAATGAAACTGGTTTATTGTTTAACCTCACATACAAAAATAGACTCAAAATGGATAAAACACTTGGATGTAAGTCATGAAAGCATAAAACTCATAGAAGACAACATAGGCAAATATCACCTGAATATAAGCATAAGCAAATTCTTCCTGAACCCATCCCCTCGAGAAAGGGAAACAAAAGCAAAAATGAACTCATGGGACTACATCAAACTGAAAAGATGTTGTACGGCAAAGGGCATCATCAACAAAACAAAAAGGCATCCTACAGTACGGGCGAATACATTTGTAAATGACATATCCGACAAGGGGTTAACATCCAAAATATATAAAGAACTTACACACCTCAACACCCAAAAAGCAAATAATCTGATTAACAAATGGGCTGAGGATATGAAGAGACAGTTCTCCAAAGAAGAAATTCAGATGGCCAGCAGACACATGAAAAGATGCTCCACATCCTAATCATAAGGGAAATACAATTTAAAACCACAATGAGACACCACCTCATACAAGTAAGGATGGCCAGCATCAAAAAGACTAATAACAACAAATGCTGGCGAGGATGCAGAGAAAGGGGAACCATCCTACACTGCTGGTGGGAATATAAGCTAGTTCAATCATTGTGGAAAGCAGTATGGAGGTTCCTCAAAAAACTAAAATGTAAATACTATTTGACCCCAGAATCCCACTCCTTGGAATATCCCTGAAGAATACAACTTCTCAGATTCAAAAACACATATGCACCCCTATGTTTATCACAGCACTTTTTACAACAGCCAAGATATGGAAGCAACCTAAGTGTCCATCAGTAGATAAATGGATGAAGAAGATGTGGTACAAATATACCATGGAATACTATTCAGCCATAAGAAAGAAACAAATCCTACCATTTGCAACAACATGTATGGAGCTGGAGGACATTATGCTCAGTGAAATAAGCCAGGCAGAGCAAGACAAATGCCAAATGATTTCCCTCATTTTTGGAGTATAACAATGAAGCAAAACTGAAGGAACAAAATATCAGCAGACTCAGAGACTCCAAGAATGAACTAGTGGTTACCATAGGGTTGGGGTGTGGTAGGGTGGGGGGGGCGGGAGGGAGAAGGGGAATGAGAGGTATTATGTTTAGTACATATGGTGTGGGGGTTCACGGGGAGAGCAGTGTATCACAGAGAAGGGACATAGTGGATCACTGTCAACTTGCTGCACTGATGGACATTCAGGTATGGATGGGGACTTGATAGTATCGTAAATGTAGTAGCCACATTGTTTTTTCATGTGAAACCTTCATAAGTGTGTATATCAATTATACCTTAATAAAAATTAAAATAAATAAGCTCACATGAGAACTGGCCATTTCATGTACATTGAAGGAAATAGTAGACAGAATCCCATGAACAGGTCTTTATAGTAATGAGACAGTCTATTTCTGCTACAGTGTACATATTAAAAGGTAAGACTTAAGGTTTTAAGGACTAAAGTAACAATAAATTTCCATAATTGAGCAAATAATTCAGCTCTGCCACAAAGATCAGATTAAGTATATGGCCTTCCAACATATCATTTTTAATAGATTCACAGTGGTCAACATTAATTTGAGATGGGGGCTAAGCAAAAATTAAATCTGTCCTGAAAAGTACATCAAGGAGGAACAGTGGATGTCATTACTGGCACATGAAACTGATTAGTAGAAGGTAGACATGAGGAAACCATGTACTTTTTCCACATATATTGAGATATAATTGAGAAAAAAATGCAAAAGTTTAAAGTACACAATATGTTGATTTGATACACTTGTATATTACAAAATGATTACCACCATAGCATGAGCTAACAACTCCATAACTTCATGAATACCATATATTTTTGTAATGGGAATACTTAAGATCTACTCTCTTTGTAACTTTGAAATATATACAATTATAATATTAACTGTAATCACCAAATGCTGTATCAGATTCCCAAGAACTTATTCATCTTTTCACTGGAAGTTTATACCCTTTGACCAACATATTCCAATTTCCTCATCTCTGAATCCTCTAGTAATTAATATTCTACTCTGCATTTTTTGAGTCAATGCTTTTCAATTTCAAATATAGGTAATATTATACAGTATGTGTTTTCCTCTGATTCATTTCTATTAGTATAATGCCCTCAAAGTCCATCGATGTTGTCAACAAATGACAGGATTTCCTTCTTTCTCATGGCTAAATAATATTCCATTGTTTGTGTATGTGTGTACTTCTTTGTCCACTCATCTGTTGACAGACACAGAGGTTTCCATATCTTGGCTATTATAAGTAATGCTGCAATGAACATGGTAGTGCAAATATCTCCTCAAGACCTCTTTAAGATCCTATTTTTATTTCCTTTGCATATATACACAGAAGTGGGATAGCTGGATCATATTTTTAATTTAAAAAGTTCTAATTTTTAATTTTTTGAGGAACTTCCATACTCTTCAATTTACATTTTTATCAACAGTATACCAGTGTCCATTGTTTCCTATGCTTACAAAAATTATCATTTGTCTTTTTGATGGTAGCTATTCTAACAGATATGAGATAATATGTCATAGTGCTTTTGATTGGCATGTATGTGATTAGTGATACTGAACACCTTTTTATGTACCTGTTGTCCGTTTGTATGCCTTCTTTGGAAAAACATCAGTTCCTCTGCCCAATTTTTAAATAAGAATGGTTTTTGCTCTTGAGTTGTATGTGTTCCTTACATATTTTGTTAAGGGCTCCCACCAATAAGATGGCGAACTTTCGGCTTCTCTTCCGGGTCCTCAGTTCCCGATGGCACCACCTAAAGACCAATCACCTCTCTCCCCACTCCCTCTCCCAGCACCTAGCCAATAGCCACCAGCCCCGTAGAAGTAACACCACAATCACCCCATGCCCCTTCCTATATAACCCAGCACCTTTCCCCAATAAAGCGGAATTCTCCGGTGAATTGCTGCTGTGTGTCACTCCTGTCCTTCCTTTGGTGCCAAAACCAGAGAGACGGGACACCCCAACTGGGCCCCATCTTCCCCCCGACACCAGCAGCAGCTTGCCCTCGTCCTCTTTTTCTGGCACTGGCTCCTCACACTCACCACTCCTCTTTGGCCTTTAGGTAAGTTTTCCCCCAGAGGGGGCCACTATTCCCCAACCTATCGCAGTGCCATTGACCGTGATCATCCGGCAAGGCCCTGATGCTCAGAGATGAGGAGGGAACTCTCCCCGCCTCAGGCCTTCACGGCTGCAGCAGACCCTCAGGCACCCCCCCAACAGCCATAAACCCTGCCTCAGGCCTTCACATCTGCGACAGACCCTCAGGCCCCTCCTCCAACAGCCATAAACGAGGTGACTCCTTTGTAGATGAGAAAGCTCCCTTTTCCCCCTTCCTCCTTCTGTTCTGCCTGCCGAAATCCGTTCCGTCTGCCGAAAATTCCTAGTACTAGGAACCTCGGACTCCGGCACTCTGCCTTCTTAGAGAAGTCTGGGTGACGACCCATACTTCCTAAGAAACTGACTCGTATACGAGTTTCCGCAGACCACCAAGGATCATGGGGGATGCCCTTTGTCTCCTTGCGGTCTGTTCCCAGTCCGAGGATCTCCGTTCGTCTTCCCCAGTTTGTCTCCTTCTCTGTCCTTTAGCCATGGGAGCCTCCTCATCCCTCACTGAAAATTCAACTCTTGAATGCCTGCTCAAGTATCTAGCCACCCTCTCCCTGACGCCTGATATAAAACCAAAACTTCACCGCAAATACTGCTCCCAAGATTGGCCGACATAGCCCCTAAACAATAACAACCAATGGCCTGTAGGGGGAACTCTCGATCCTAACATTACTCGCAAACTCTTTTAACAACTGCCAGTGCCTGAAAAACTGGAAGGAAATTCCCTATACCGAAGCTTTCCGCCTCCTCCCCCTGCCCCCCCACCAGGTTCTCCTAGCCTGCAAGCCGTCTCTCCCGCAAAAGCGTCCCGTTCACTCCCTTTCCCCTCCTCTCCTACAACAACCCCTCCCCCTTCCTCCACCACCATCTCCTCCCCCACCTCACCCCCCTTGCAGTTCAAGCCTGAGCCTTTCAGCCCCCCTCTAAGTTCCAAGAGCCTCCTCTGTCTTTGCCCCATCACCTGTTTCTCCCTCACAGACTGAGCCAGAACCCTTCAGTCCTCCTCAGACTCAGTCCCGAGGGCCTCCCAAAATTATCGCCCCCCTCCGGGAAGTAGCAGGATCCGAAGGCATCGTGCGTGTTCACGTCCCTTTCTCCTTAAGAGATTTAGCCCAACTTCAGAAATGCTGAAGTTCCTTTTCCACTGATCCCACAACATATATCAGAGAGTTTCAATAGACCCTCCAATCATACAGCCTCACACATCATGACATTTTCATGCTCCTGGCCAATACCCTCCCTCCTGAAGAGCATAGATGAGTTTGGAACTTCGCCCAAACACACGCCACCGAAACCCACAGGACTGACCCCACCTATCCCCCTGGCCCCACCGCTGTCCCCGAACAAGACCCACACTGAGATTATAACACCATCATGAGTCTCCACTCTCGAGATATCTTCGCCTGCTGCTTAATAGCAGGTCTGAAAAAAGCATCTCGTAAATAGTCAATTTTCAAAAGCTCCCTCCGAGTTCTTAGACAGACTCACTCAAGCCCTATTACAGTACACCAGCCTGGACCCAGAAACTCCTGACAGGAGACATGTCCTTATGACATACTTCCTGGCTCAAAGTTACCCCGACATTAAAGCTAAACTCAAAAAGTTAGAACAGGGCCCCGCTAACCCACAGACTGAGATCCTAACAGTGGCCTTTAAAGTCTTCCATAACCGGGAGGAGGAGAAAGAACGCCGTAAACAAAAGGCTGATCAGGCCAATTTCCAAATGTTGGCCCAGCTGATAAAACCACAACCTGGGCGCCCCTCTACAAACAAGCCCCCACCAGGGGCTTGTTTCAAGTGCAGAAAAGAAGGACATTGGTCAAGGGCTACCACCCCATGCCCCAGATGCCAGAAAAAGGGCCACTGGAGGTCTGATTGCCCAGCCACCCGAAGGGGAGGCTGGATGAACAACCCCCATCCTAAGCCCTCCGTAGTGGAGCTGGCAGAAGAAGATTGATGGGGCCCGGGGGCTTCTCGCCCAACCATTTCCATCACCAAACAGGAGCCCAGAGTTACTTCAATAGTAGACGGTCGCCCCATCTCCTTCCTCCTAGATACAGGAGCCACCTTCTCAGTCTTGCGAGAATACCGGGACCCTACCATGCCTGCCATTACTTCTATAGTCGGGGTAAGAGGTAAACAGATTTTCCCATTAACCCCCCCCCCTTTTATGCACAATCCAAGACAATCCCATACCTTTCTCCCACTCCTTCCTGGTTATGCCCCAGTGTCCCATCCCCTTACTAAGACGGGACATCCTTTCTCTCCTCCATGTTTCCATAACTATATCCATTCCCGCAGCCCCCAGTACTCCCTTTCCAATGGCCCTCATAGCCGACAAGCCCCCTCTACCCAATTAAACCTCCAGTTCTGCCCTCATACACCCTGTAAATCCCAGAGCTTGGGACATTACAAGCCCCTCCGTGGCTCTATGTCCTCCTGTCTCTATCAAATTATGTAACCCCTCTCAGTATATCTGTCAGGCCCAATACCCCCTAACCACTTCAGCTCTCATAAGCCTCCAACCCATCATTCAAGATCTGTTAAACAAAAATTACCTCAGACCCACTCACTCCCCATTTAATACCCCCATATTAGCTGTTAAAAAAACCAACAGATCTTTCTGCCTCGTCCAAGACCTTCGCCTCATCAACATGGCCATCGTCCCTATCCATCCCTTAGTCCCAAATCCATACACCCTTTTATCGCTGCCCTGCCTTGGCCTCCCGAGACCCCTCCTCCCAAGATTTTTTCACCTTCACCTGGACGGACCCATACACAAGACATTCTGAAAAACTCACTTAGACAGTTTTGCCACAAAGCTTCTGAGTCCACCTTATTACAATATGTGGACGATCTTCTACTCTGCAGTCCCTTGTGAGAACAGTCTCAACTTGACACTGCCTCCCTACTTAACCTTCTAGCTTCCAGAAGTTACTGGGTATCCCCTGTCAAAGCCCAAATCTCTTCCCCTTCTGTTACTTACCTCCGATTTCTTCTATCTCAACAAAGAAAGTCCATTACCTTAGACAGAAAACAGCTCCTCTGTGACCTGCCCGTTCCCAAAACCAAGACAGAAATCCTTTCCTTTCTAGGCCTGGCTAAGTATTTTAGAGAGTGGATCCCTAACTTCTCCCTGTTGGCAAGACCACTATACAACCTCAGCAAGGGCCCCCCTGAAGAAAGATTATCCTTCTCACCCTGACACTCCTTCATTAAGCTCTGTTGAGCCCTTGTGGAAGCCCCAGCTCTCCATCTTCCTGATTTGTTGAAGCCCTTCTCATTATACATTCATGAGAGGTCCAGTCAAGCTCTAGGAGTCCTAGGCCAATATTACAGCCCATCCTTTGCCCCAGTAGCTTATCTTTCCAAGCAATTAAACCCCACAGTTTGGGGATGAGCCCCCTGCCTATGGGCATTGGCCGCTGGACAGCTCTTGCAGAAGGAAGCTCATAAACTGACATTCGGGGTGCCCCTTAACATTCTGTCCCCACATCACCTAAAGGATCTCTTAACCTACAAAAGTTTACAGACTCTCCCTCCCTCCAGACTCCTGACCTTACTGTCCTCTTTCCTCCAAAATCCCGTTCACCCCCTTTGCCATCCATACCCGAATCATAACTTTTTCCTCCTTTACCGCTCTCTTGCTTTTTCTCCTCATTCCTATTGTCTTCCCCGCCACCCCAGCCTCCTTTGTATGGCGATTCAAAGTAAGACAGACTTACACACAGTGTCAAACAAAAGTTACTGCCCTCATTGCCACATCAGACTGCCCTCTAAAAGGCTGCTCTGAGCCTTTATACCTCCACTTTCCTCCCTCCACTGAAGTGTTCACTAGCAGCTACCTTTATTCTCCTTACCTCTGCTTCCTCTATGACCAAAGACAAGTCTATTGCAAGCGATGGCAAGACACCTACAGGGGATGTCCCTACTGGTCTTGCACCATTCACTGCATGAGTAACTCCCAGTACCCACAGTATTACTCCTCCAACCATTTCATGAAATACCCCAATGGCTCATTCTCCTTATCAATCCCAGATCCCTGGGACTCTCGATGAGCCACCAGGGTCACAGCCTCAGTTTACTATGGGGGTCCTCGACCCCCCACAGTACCCTTCATATCTCTCGAGAGTATGTTCCCTCTCACTCCCAGATCTCTCAAGTTGCATCAGATATCGGACATTCTGAAAAAGTCATTATCCAAACTCTTGACAGCACTTCTTCATCTTCTTATTCCTCCTACTCTTAGTTACAGCTTATTCAAGACACCACCATCTTTCTCCACCACACCCTCAACACCGCCAATTGTTTCTTGTGCGCATCACTACAGTGCCCATTGCTGGCCGCCGTGCCCCTTAATATTTCCAACTACTCCTTCCATGCAGAAGGACAACCCCTACGCCCCCTGGCAGACATACCCCTATGGGAACCAGAATACGCAGATAATCTCACCATCCACCACTGCGTAAGCCCAGCTCCAGGCCCCTCCAACGCACTTCACTGCCTCTCTATCTATACCCCTACCTCCGGCTCTAAGACTTTCACTTAACCAGGACACTTCTTTTAGTGTAAAGGCAGTCTTTTCAACTCACTGCCTCCCAACTCCGATATACCCTGCATTCTCATCACCCTAATTCCACAGTTTACACTCTACAGCATGGCAGAATTTCTTGAGCTCCAACCTCCCTTGCCCTCGCACACAAAAAGAGCTGCTTTCCTTCCCATCATGGTCGGTATCTCTTTGACCACCTCAGCAATTGGGGCAGGGTTTTGGGGAGGAGCCTTGAGTCACTCTCTATGGGCAATTAGAGATCTCAACGCCAAACTTGAGGGAGCCCTGACATCCACTGCCGATTCCCTGGCCTCTCTCCAAAGACGGGTCACTTCACTAGCTAAGGTCACCCCTCAAAACCGGAAGGCCTTAGATCTGCTTACAGCCGAAAAGGGCAGCACCTGCGTCTTCCTTCAAGAAGAGTGCTGCTATTACATCAACAAATCTGGCGTTGTAGAAACTGACATTACCAAACTCACTGACCTTGCCTCCAGCCTCCACTCTGCTTCCAATTCCAACCCATTCTCTTCAATACTAACAAACCCCTTCCTCACCTGGCTGTGGCCCATTGCAAGCCCCATAATAATCATTCTTCTCGCCTGTCTCTTCTTACCCTGTATAATAAATTTCATCAAATCCCAAGTCAGAAAAATCTCTAATCCAACTTTCAACCAGCTTTTACTCAGGAACTATCAGCTTCTGGCCACAGAAGATCCCTCACCCTCACATAACCTCCTCACCATACGCTGAGATGGACCCCTCTCTCTGCTAGAAACTATTCCTGGAAAAAATGGCCACAGACACCTGGCTTCTGGCACCCATATCCTCTTGGCACCATTGGAATCAACAAGTCCTTGACCTATAGTTACAAGAAACCTTCATTGATTTCCAATCTGAAGAAGTCCACATCTACTCGTCCTTACTGTGGGGAGTCCTATCAACCCTTTCCCCCCAATCCTCAAGCCCTCACTCCCTTCTCCGCCCCCATTCAGAAGGAAGCAGTCAGAAAGAAAGCAACATCCACAACCCCATAGAGGTGAAAGGGGGGAATGAAGGGCCCCCACCAGTAAGATGTCGAACTTCCGGCTTCTCTTCTGGGTCCTCAGTTCCCGACGGTGCCACCTAAAGACCAATCACCTCTCTCCCCACTCCCACTCCCAGCACATAGCCAATAGCCACCAGCCCAGTAGAAGTAACAACGCAATCACCCCATGCCCATTCCTATATAACCCAGCACCTTTCCCCAATAAAGCGGAATTCTCCGGTGAATTGCTGCTGTGTGTCGTTCCTTTCCTTTCATTTTGGATTACAATTCTTTATCAGATATATTATTTAAAAATACTTTCTCCCATTTTTTAGCTGCCTTTCAATTTTTTATTGTTTCCTTGACTATGTAAAAGGTTTTTAATTTAATGTAATCCACTTGTTGATATTTGCTTTTGTTGATTGTGCTTTTGGTGTCACACACAAAAAATTTTGTGAAGACCATTGTTGATATTTTTCTATACATTTTATTCTGAGAGCTTTAGGGTTTCTGGTCTTGTTTAAGTCTTTAGTCCATTCAAGTTCATTTTTGTGAGTGGTATATTGTGGTCCAATTTCATTCTCCTACATGTAGTTATCTAGTTTTCCTAGCATCATTATTTAAGAGATGATTCTTTCCCATTGAGTACTCTTGGGTCCCTTGTCAAATATTAGTTAGCCATATATGAGATGGTTTCTTTAGGGCTATCTTTTATATTCCATTGACCTGTGTGCTTATTTTTATGTTGGTACCATACTTTTTTGATTACTAAAGCTTCATAGCAGTTTGAAAACAGGAAGTGTGATGCCTCAAGCTTTATTATTTCTCAGGATTGTTTTGGCTATTTGAGATCTTGCTTCCATACAGATTTTAGGATTTATTTTTTTCTATCCTGTTAAAAAGCCATTGAAATTTTCAAAGGGATTTCATTGAATCAGTAGATTTCTTCAGGTATTAGTTATTATTATTTTGCAACATTATTAATGTATAAACTATGTTAAATATTCTGATCCATGCACAAGGAATGTCTTTCCATTGGTTTTTGTCTTTTGTACAGCATCTTCCACCTCCTTGTTTAAATTTATTTCTACATATTTCATTGTTTTGATGCTTTTATGAATGTGATTGTTTATTTCTTTTCCAAGTATTTAAATCTTGTGTGTTAAAAAACAACAGGTTTTGTATGTTGATTTTGTATCCTGCAACTTTACTGAATTTGTTAATTAGTTCTAGCTGTTTTTGGTGGAGTCTTTAGGAATTTCTACATATAAGACCCGATTATCCACAGAGAAAATTTTACAAATCAACACAATGTTACATCTCTTTTTTGTTTTGGATGCCTTCCTTTTCTTGCTTAATTGATCTGGCTAGTACATCCAGTGCTATGTTGAATAGAGTGGTGTCAGTAAGCACCTTTACGTTGTTCCTGATTTTAGACAAAATGTTTTCAAACTTTCACCATTCAGTAGGGTGTTAGCTGTAAATTTGTCACATATGGCTTTTTTCTGTTAAGCTATGTTCATTCTATAACAAAATTTGTTAAGCATTTTGATATGAAAGGTTGTCTTTTGTCAAATGATATTTTTGTATTAATTGAAATGATCATATTATTTTCATATTCTAGAAATATGGTATATCTCATTTATTGACATACAAATGTTGAACTGTCATATACTCTAGGTATAAATCCAACTTGATTATGGTTATGATACTTTGAATGTGCTGTTGAATTCAGTTTGCTAACCTATTCCTGAGAAGTTTTGCATCTATGTTCATCTGAAATATTGGCCTGTAATTTTTTCTTATAGTGTCCTTATCTGTCCTTGCTCAGGGTTATGCTGACCTTATAAAATGCATTGGAGAGGCGGAGCCAACATGGCGGCGTGAGTAGGACAGTGGGAATCTCCTCCCAAAAACATATATATTTTTGAAAATACAACAAATACAACTAATCCTAAAAGAGAGACCAGAGGATACAAGACAACAGCCAGAATACATCCACACGTGCGAGAGCCCAGCGCCTGGCGAAAGGGGTAAGATACAACCCCCGGCCCAGAGGGACATGAGCAAGATTCCCCCCAGCTCCCGGCGGGAGAGAGAGGGAGCCCAGGACGGCTAAACACCCAGCCCCAGCCAACAGCACCAGAGCGCAGACACAGTGCATGCGTGGAGTGCTGGAAACTAGGGAAACAGGGCAGCAAGACCTCTGAGCAGGTTCAGAAGCTGATGCACCTGTGACAAAGAAAAGCGAGTGATTTTTGAAAGTCTTAAATGGACAGGAACATAACAGCTGGAAGAACACAACACAGGTCACAGCCCAGTAGCTGGAAATTACAGGGAAAACCAGGAGCACTAACAAACTGGGCAACAGCTCTGAGACTCCTCATGGAGGTAAACAGCCAAACAGCCCCCCTGTCCATTACCCCTCTGGGCGCTGCGAAAGCAGAGAAGCAGCCTAAGGCAGAACACGCCCACAGAAAGGGAAATTGCTCCATTCCGCCGGGCAAGACACAAAGACCCAGGCTACATGCAATTACACAACACAAGCACTAGGGGTCGCAGTTGTCCCAGTAAAGAAAGGCCAGTAGCAAGTGAAAAGTTTGGCCCTCCCAGCTGACAGTCAATAGCACCTGTCAACATGAAAAGGCAAAAAAATATGATCCAGAAAAGACTAACCCAGACACCTTTGGCATCTGCTACATCTTCCCCTGAGAAGGAACCTAGGGAGATAGATTTAACCAGTCTTCCTGAAAAAGAATTCAAAACAAAAGTCATAACCATGCTGATGGACTTGCAGAGAAATATGCAAGAACTAAGGAAGGAGAATACAGAAATAAAACAAGCTCTGGAAGGACAACAAAAGAGAATGGACGAGATGCAAGAAACCATTAATGGACTAGAAAAAAGAAAACAGGAACACAGAGTAGCTGATGCAGAGAGAGATAAAAGTATCTCCCGGAATGAAAATATTTTAAGAGAGCTGAGTGACCAATCGAAATAGAACAATATTTGCATTATAGGGGAACCAGAAGAAAAAGAGAGAGAAAAAGGGATAGAAAGTGTCTTTGAAGGAATAATTGCCAAAAACTTCCCCAAACTAGGGGAAGAAATGGCCTCTCAGACCACAGAGGTACACAGAACTCCCATGACAAGGGACCAAGGAGGGCAAAACCAAGAAACATAATAATTAAAATGGCAAAGATCAAAGACAAGGACAAAGTATTAAAGGCAGCCAGAGGGGAAAAAAAAAGTTACCTACAAAGGAAAACCTATCAGGCTATCATCAGACTTCTCAGCAGAAACCCTACAGGCCAGAAGAGAATGGCATGATATACTTAATGCAATGAAACAGAAGGTCCTCAAACCAAGACTACTGTATCCAGCACGAATATCATTTAAATATGAAGGAGGGACTAAACAATTCCAAGACAATCAAAAGTTGAGGGAAATTGCCTCCCATAAACCACCTCTACAGGGCATCCTACAGGGACTGCTCTAGATGGGAGCACTCCTAAAAAGAGCACACAACAAAACACCCAACATATGAAGAAGGGAGGAGGAGGAATAAGAAGGGAGAGAAATAAAGAATCATCAGACCATGTTTATAATAGCCCAACAAGTGAGTTAAGTTACACAGTAAGATAGTAAAGAAGCTAACCCTGAACCTTTGGTAACCACAAACTTAAAGCCTGCAATGGCAATAAGCTCATACCTTTCAATAATCACCCTAAATGTAAATGAACTGACTACACCAATCAAAAGACACAGAGTAATAGAATGGATGAAAAAGCAAGATCCATCCATATGCTGCTTACAAGAAACTCACCTCAAACCCAAAGACATGCACAGACTTAAAGTCAAGGGATGGAAAAAGATATCTCCTGAAAACAACACAGAGAAGACAGCAGGTGTTGCAATTCTGGTATCAGAAAAAACAGACTTCAAAATAAAGAAAGTAACAAAAGACAAAGAAGGACATTACATAATGATAAAGGGCTCAGTCCAACAAGAGGATATAACCATTATAAATATATATGCACCCAATCCAGGATCACCAACATACCTGAAACAAATACTAACAGAACTAAAGGAGGAAATAGAACGCAATGCGTTCATTCTAGGAGACTTCAACATGCCACTCACTCCAAAGGACAGATCCACCAGACAGAAAATAACTAAGGACACACAGGCACTGAACAACACACAAGAACAGAGAGACCTAATAGACATCTAAAGAACTCTACATCTAAAAGCAACAGGATACACATTATTCTCAAGTGCACATGGAACATTCTCCAGAATAGATCACATACTAGGCCACTAAAAGAGCCTCAGTAAATTCCAAAAGATTGAAATCCTACCAACCAACTTTTCAGACCACAAAGGTGTAAAACTAGAAATAAACTTTACAAAGAAAGCAAAAAGGCTCACAAACACATGGAGGCTTAACAACACGCTCCTAAATAATCAATGGATCAAAGACCAAATCAAAATGGAGATCCAGCAATATATGGAAACAAACAACAACAACAACAACAACACAAAGCCCCAACTACTGTGGGATACAGCATAAGCAGTCTGAAGAGGAAAGTATATAGCAATCCAGGCATATTTAAAAAAGGAAGAACAATCCCAAATGAATGGTGTAATGTCACAATTATCGAAATTGGAAAAAGAAGAACAAATGAGGACTAAGGTCAGCAGAAGGAGGGACATAATAAAGATCAGAGAAGAAATAAATAAAATTGAGAAGAATAACACAACAGCAAAACTCAATGAAACCAAGAGTTGGTTCTTCAAGAAAATAAACAAAATAGACAAGACTCTAGCCAGACTTACTAAGAGGAAGAGAGAGTCAACACAAATCAACAGTATCAGAAACGAGAAAGGAAAAATCACGACAGACCCCACAGAAATACAAAGAATTATTAGAGACTACTATGAAAACCTATATGCTAACAAGCTGGGAAACCTAGGAGAAATGGACAACTTCCTAGAAAAATACAACCTTCCAAGACTGACCCAGAAAGAAAGAGAAAATCTAAACATACCAATTACCAGCAATGAAATTGAAGCGATAATCAAAAACTACCAAAGAACAAAACCCCTGGGCCAGATGGATTCACCTCGGAATTTTATGGGAAGACATAATACCCATTCTCCTAAAAGTTTTCCAATAAATAGAAGAGGAGGGGATACTCCCAAACTCATTCTATGGAGCTAACATCACCGTAATACCAAAACCAGGCAAAGACCCCACCAAAAAAGAAAACTACAGATCAATAACCCTGATGAACGTAGATGCAAAAATACTCAACAAAATATTAGTAAACCGAATTCAAAAATATACCAAAAGGATTGTGCACCATGACCAAGTGGGATTCATCCCAGGGATGCAAGTGTGGTACAACATTCGAAAGTCCATCAACATCATCCGCCACATCAACAAAAAGAAAGACAAAAACCACATGATCATCTCCATAGATCCTGAAAAAGCATTTGACAAAGTTCAACATCCATTCATGATAAAAACTCTCAGCAAAATGGAAATAGAGGGCAAGTACCTCAACATAATAAAGAACATTTATGATAAACCCACAGCCAACATTATATTGAACAGCGGGAAGCTGAAAGCTTTTCCTCTGAGATCGGGAACTAGACAGGGATGCCCACTCTCCCCACTGTTATTTAACATAGTCCTGGAGGTCCTAGCCACGGCAATCAGACAAAACAAAAAAATACAAGGAATCCAGATTGGTAAAGAAGAAGTAAAACTGTCACTATTTGCAGATGACATGATACTGTACAGAAAAAACCCTAAAGACTCCACCCCAAAACTACTAGAACTGATATCGGAATACAGCAAAGTTGCAGGATACAAAATCAACACACAGAAATCTGTGGCTTTCCTATACACTAACAATGAACCAACAGAAAGAGAAATCAGGAAAACAACTCCATTCACAATTGCATCAAAAAAAATAAAATACCTAGGAATAAACCTAACCAAAGAAGTGAAAGACTTATACTCTGAAAACTTCAAGTCACTCTTAAGAGAAATTAAAGGGGACACTAACAGATGGAAACTCATCCCATGCTCGTGGATAGGAAGAATTAATATCGTCAAAAATGCCATCCTGCCCAAAGCAATATACAGATTTGATGCAATCCCTATGAAACTTCCAGCAACATTCTTCAATGAACTGGAACAAATAATTCAAAAATTCATATGGAAACACCAAAGACCCCGAATAGCCAAAGCAATCCTGAGAAAGAAGAATAAAGTAGGGGGGATCTCACTCCCCAACTTCAAGCTCTAATATAAAGCCATAGTAATCAAGACAATTTGGTACTGGCACAAGAGCAGAGCCACAGACCAATGGAACAGACTAGAGAATCCAGATATTAACCCAGACATATATGGTCAATTAATATTTGATAAAGGAGCCATGGACATACAATGGGGAAATGACAGTCTCTTCAACAGGTGGTGCTGGCAAAACTGGACAGCTACATGTAGGAGAATGAAAATGGACCATTGTCTAACCCCATTTACAAAAGTAAACTCAAAATGGATCAAAGACATGAATGTAAGTCATGAAACCATTAAACTCCTGGAAAAAAACATAGGCAAAAACCTCTTCGACATAAACACGAGTGACCTCTTCTTGAACATATCTCCCCGGGCATGGAATACAACAGCAAAAATGAACAAGTGGGACTATATTAAGCTGAAGAGCTTCTGTACAGCAAACGACACCATTTTCCAAATTCAAGTGTTTACTGTTATCTTGTTCCAGACCAACCATAATTTATTATATGAGTGGAAGGAGAGAAGGATGACTTTTTCTTGAGGTTATCCATTGTAAAACAGCAAGGATATCCATAATAAATAATCTTATGAAATATCATGAGAATAAATTAGAAACCCTGGAAATCGATATGTATCTATTGACTGGGTAGAATTTGGACTGTCCTACTTGGGGATGCAGAAGTAGATTCTGCATGAATGAAGAGGATGGGAAAGATAATTGGCAACCAGATAGGATGTGGCACATTGCTAGATCAGCAAATTCTTTTCCTGTTTTCTTGGCTTGGCACACAGCTAAACTCCATTTACAGCATACTTTACAGTTACTCTAAAAATAAGACTGAAGTCTAGCTGTTGAAATATGAGTGAAATTGAGATCACTTCCGCGTCTGGAAAATAAATTTGCCATGCATGATCACGCATGATTATCCATGCTCTTTCCCTTTCTTCCTACTTGTTGAAAAAAAGTTTTATGATTTCAGAAGATATATCCGAATATGGTGGCCCCACAAGAGAGAAATAACCTGGGCCCTAAAATCATCACTTATACTTTTGCATCTCATATAAATAAGAAATACATATTACCTCTGATAAAGTTGAAACTACAACAGTTAGTTCAACCTTAATATAGTGGCTTTAGTCCTTAATATACTTAGCTTCGGCTCAAGGTGTACTCTGAGCACAAGACCCATATTGTGACCATCTCTCCAAAGCCTTGCCCTTCACATGTAATCACATCTCACAGTATAATTTTCTACTTACAGAGCTGTTGTTTGTTTATTTATGGACTTTTGGAAATTTTCCTTAATTCCTGAGACCACAGAAATGTAAAATTTATTTTATTCATTATCTGTTTGGTTTCTATTAGAAGAGACATCAAAATAATCTAGTCAACTATATTGGCAAGATAAATCTGAATTCAGAATTTGGGTTCAAGAACCGAAAATGAAGCTAGATCTGCTGTATATTAAGAATTTTAACTGTATCTCCTAGAAAAAGCCATATTGAGTGAAGGGATGCAAGCATAGTTGACTGGATAATATGAACTCACTGACACTAGGAGTAAACACAATAGTTTCTCTGCCTGGAACCAGAATATGAAGTACCAGGTAATAGGAGAGTCCATCCCGAGATATCAAAGACTAAACATGTACTTTGCATGATTTGGACTAAGAATGGCTTCTAGTAATGAGATTCATGAGGATGTAAGCTTATCAATAATGAGTTGGCAAATTACAGCCTTTTGGCAGACTACTTGGTTTTGTAAATAAAGATTTGTTGTAAACAGCTACACCCATTCATTTAATTATTGTTTATGGCTGTTTTAATGTTACAAGTGTAGAGTTGAGTAGCTGTGACAGAAACCTCATTTCTCACAATCCTAACATATTTACTTTATGACCCTTTATGAAAAGCTTTTTGCTGTCCCATGCTCTAGAAAAGCACATTTTTTAATAAGATGGTGAAACACACGATATTACTTAAAGTTAAATATAAATTGTTTTCATGTGACAAGTTCACAATACAAGCCAAATGGGATTCTTACAAACAAATTAGTTCTGTGAAACATGAACTTTCTACCAAAAAAGAATATATGAGAAAACAAACTAGTAAGGAGAGTGAACAGATACAATTGCATTATTAACACTCTAAATCCTATGATAATAGAAAGAATCCAAAAGAAGATACTAATAATTTTAAATGATTAAAAACATTATATATTATTAAGAACAATTTCCGGAAGGATTGCATGTCCTAATAAAAGGAAAAGGAATTAGAAAAAAAAATGGGTGTGAGAGTGACATTATCACAACTGTGGAATAGGAATTTTCTGCCATCACCGTCTGCCTTCCAAAAACACTAATTTTGACAATTCCCTATGGACAAGAGTATATTTGTGGAAATACAGGAATATACTGTAGAAATTCAGGCACATCATTAGAGCAACAAAATCTGATGCCTTCAAGAATGTAACAGAACAGATTCACTTTACCCACATCACCTTTCCCCATATAGGACACCTTGGTGCCAAAAGAGATTCTATCAGCCCATGATTTTTCCCATGGGAGAATGTGAGTTTATGAGTGAAGGCACAACTTCCCCAGCTTTGAGAATGTTACAAAATAGGTCTACTACATTTTTACCCCATCCAGAACACTGACATGAGCTGCATGACTGAGTGTCAGGAGTACCTTCAGAGCACAGGAGGCTGGGCTCAGGACATATTAGAAAAACAGGTGTCCTACCAACTGCATCATGTACTCCAACAGAAGGCCAACTCACAAATATCTGGGAACACCTCACATGAAGTTCTCAACTGGCCCACAGGAACCACCAATGCTGTGCATGTTTCACACACACATACATACCCATACAGTGGCTGGCTCCCTATGCATGCCCCCAAGGGTGGTGAGGACAAGCCTTTGCAGATGGCTACTGAGAAAGCCCAGAGAGCTAGCCCAACTCTAGGATAAGAAAAAGCACATAAATTTGAGCATTCAATACCACCCTAGGGAAAATAAATGTGGCTCTAAGCATGTGGCCTGGCATTTGCAGGATTTAGAGAAGGTGTATAATCTTAAGAAATCCCATGAAAAAAGGAACAAGAGTGTGGATAAGGTGTATCCATAGAAAAAGTATAAGAAAACCTCAGAATCTCTAAGAGGAATGACAGAAAATGTTTCTCTACTTATGCCAGTCATTAAAGACTGGAGGAAGTGACTGCTTCCTCCAACACAAAGACAACAATGCGTTACTTCAAGGAACATGAAAAATCAAGGAAATATGTCATCACCAAAACCACAATAATTTTCCAGTAATTAATTCCAAAGAAAGAAATGTGATATGCCTGATAAATAATTCAACATATTTGTTTTAAAGAAGCTCAGTGAGCTACAAGAAAATAGAGAGAGACAATGCAATGAAATTATGAAAACACACAAACACATAAGAAGTTTATGGGAGGGATAGATACCACAAAAAGAACCAAACAAAAAATCTGGGGCAACATAATACAATGAATAAAATTAAAAATTCAGTAGTGACCATCAATAGTAATCTTGTGAAGCAAAGGAAAGAATTTGTGAATCTGAAGAAACATCATTTGAAATGATCCAGTCAGAAAACAAAGAAAAGAGAATGGAAAGGAATGAAGGAAGCCTCCATGAATTATAGAAAACTATAGAAATAAAAAACTTACACATTATGTGAGTCCCAGAAGAGGAAAGGTAAGAAGGGGCCAAAAAAGCTTATTTAAAGAAATGATAGCTGAGATTTTCTCAAATCTGGTAAGATGTTTGGATATCCAAGTTCATGAAGCTCTTGTATCCCCAAGAGATACAACCAAAAGACAATTTTTCAAAGACATTATAACAAAACTGTCTAAAATCAAATACAAAGAATTTAAAAGGCATTAAGAGAAATAATTCCTTAAATTCTGGAGAATTACCATAAGACTATCAGTGATTTCCCAGCAGAAACATTGTAGGCTAAAAGTGAAATGGATAATATATTCAAAGTCCTAAGAAAAAGACAAACAAATCTGTTAACCAAGTATACAATATCTGGTAAAAATGTCTTTGAGAAATCTTCCATTAAAAATGCAAACTATTCATTGATCCAGTAAACTGGATGAACCTCTTAAGAATTAGGATGAGTGCAAGAAAAGGAAGGTTTAAATGGTTACATACTGTATGATTCAAATGACAAAATTTTAGGAGAAAATAATGACTGGTTTCCAGGGATAAAGGAAAAATGGAATCTTCTAGTTATGGAACGTACAGTTTAACTGTGGTGGTAGATGTATGAAACTTCATTTATGGTACAAATTTTATTGAAATAAATACACACAGTCACACATAAATACATACAAGTAAAATGGGATATTTGAATAGGATCCATAGGTTAGATCAGTGCCAATATTCTGGACTTTATATTATAGCTTTGAAAGATGTTAGGGGAAAACATAAGATATTTCTGCATTATTTTTTTACAACTGCGAGTGTATCTATAATTTTCCCAACAGAAATTTTCAAACCAACCAAACAACAATAATGAAAACCAAGGTTAACAACAGTTCAGATTAATGGCAGTAATTTGTATTCCTTGGAATAGAGTAGAAATAATGCTTAATATTTGAATTAATATGTTGAACATGCAGACTAAAAAGTTAAGGATATCCATTAAAAATGGAAAAAAATGAATAGAATCCAAACCAGAGACATAAAAAAAGAAAATATTGTGTATCATAATTCTTCCAAGTGGTAAAGATACCTCAAGACAAATTGGGCACAGAAGCCACAGAGCATAAATATGCAAAGAAGTAAAAAGCTAACCTTTTCAAACAATAAGGCTTCTCTCTCACTTACCAACTTTACATTTCCCTGTATGGCCCCGGAAGATGACTGGTTAGCCAGAGACAGGTAAGATTCCTCAAGGGAGGAACAACCTAAGACAGGCACAGTCGCAGGTGAGAAAATGGGGATCAACAGAGGTGAGGTTTAGAACCCCCCTTGTTCTGAGAGAAATCTTCTGCATACGTGGATGTTTTATTGCCCTTGTCTAGCATGGATTAACACATAGTCTACAGGCACACACCTGATCATCTACATTTGCTCTCTTATAACACTAAACTATGTTTTCTACCTTTATCTTGTATCTACCTACCACTACAGCATTTTATTAAAAATAATAATAATAAAGAGAGAAATGTGGTATCCACATATAAATCAAGTATAAAAATCAAATGAGTATTCATATTTGAACTGACTGTTTATAGTTCATAATGCATGAGCAAAACCGAAAGTTTCTGTGATGACTGCCCTTGTACTGTTCACCATGTAACTTATTCACTATGTAAGAATTTGTTCTCCACGTAAGAACTTGTTCGTTATGCTTCAGAAGATTGGAGACTGACGAAAATTAGGCTTGGGGTGGATTAATGATTGTGCATTGAGCATTGACCCCCCTATACAGAATTTTATTGTTGTTAACAACCATTTGATCAATAAATATGAGAGATGCCCTCACAAAATAAAAAAAGTACACACTTGCAATTGTAAAATGAATAAGTAACCGGGATGTAATGTATAGCATAAGGAATATAGTCAAAATATTGTAACAACTTGGTATGGTGATAGCTGGTACCTAGAATTATCATGTATATAAATGTTGAATCACTGTGTTGTACACCTGAAACTAATGTAATACTGTGTGTCAACTACCCTTCAATAAAAAATAATTATCTAAAAAAAGAGAAAGAAAATATTGAATATCTACTAATCCAACAGTGATTAGTGAAAGAAGAAAAACATAGAAAGCAAAAATATGTTAAAAAGAAAGATCATAATAAGAAGGTAGAAATGACACTGGTATATAAGTTGTACATGTAAATGTAATAATATTGCAGTTAAAATATTTTGAAAATATATATCTTGAATATAGAGCTATGAAGTATTTAAAAGGCATACTTTCAAGATATTGATAGAATATGGTTGATAATAAAAAATGACAAGAGGTTCACCAAATACTAGTCAAAAGAAAGCTTGTATAAAATTTCTATAACAAAAATAAAGAATTTAAGGAGGAAAAATTATTAATTATATAGAATAAGACTTGACAAATTGTGGTCCATGGGCCAATCTGGCTCACTGACTACTTTATAAAGACATTTTTATTGGAATATAGTCATGTTCATTTTTTTTTAAGGTTGAGAAAAAGTTTTACTTAAGGCTATACACATAGAAAGTGTACACGATCTCAGAGAGAGAGAAACACTGAAAGGTAGGGGGCTCCCTCGTTTTTTTGGTATCATTAATATAAAATTACATGAGGATCATTATGTTTACTAGACACCCCCTTAACCAAGTCCCCCCACATACCCCATTAGTCACTGTCCATCAGTGTGGTAAGATGCTGTAAAATCACTATTTGTCATCTCTGTGTTGCACAGCCCTTCCCGTGCCCCATACCACATAATACATACTAATGGCAAGGCCCCCTTCCTTCTTCACCACCTTCTCCCTCCCTTCCCATACATCCTCCCCAGTCACTTTCTCTTTGGTAACTGTTGGTCCATTCTTGGGTTCTGTGATTCTGCTGCTGTTTTGTTCCTTCAGTTTTTCCTTTGTTCTTATATTCCACATATGAGTCAAATCATTTGGTACTTGTCTTTCTCCACCTGGCTTATTTCACTGAGCATAATACCCTCTAGCTCCATCCATGTTGTTGCAAATGGTAGAATTTGTTTTCTTCTTATGGCTGAATAATAATCCATTGTGCATATGTACCACATTTTCTTTACCCATTCATCTACTGATGGACACTTAGGTTGCTTCCATTTCTTGACTATTGTAAATAGTGCTGCAATGAACATAGGGGTGTATTTGTCTTTATCAAAATGGGCTGCTGCATTCTTAGGGTAAATTACTAGAAGTGGGATTCCTGGGTGAAATGGTATTTCTATTTTGAGCATTTTGAGGAACCTCCATACTGCTTTCCACAATGGTTGAACTAATTTACCTTCCCACCAGCAGTGTAGGAGGGTTCCCCTATCTCCACAACCTCGCCAACATTTGTTGTTTGTCTTTTGGATGGTGGTGATCCTTACTGGTGTGAGGTGATATCTCATGGTGGTTTAAATTTGCATTTCTCTGATGACTAGTGATGTGGAGCATCTTTTCATGTGTCTGCAGGCCATCTGAATTTCTTCTTTAGAAAACTGTCTGTTCAGCTCCTCTGCCCATTTTTTAATTGGATTGTTCACTTTTTGTTTGCTGAGGTGTGTGATCTCATTATATATTTTGGATGTCAACCCTTTATTGGATCTATCATTTATGAATATATTCTCCCATACTGTAGGATGCCTTTTTGTTTTATTGATGGTGTCCTTTGCTGTACAGAAGCTTTTTAGCTTGATATAGTCCCACTTGTTCATTTTTGCTTTTGTTTCTCTTCCCTGGGGAGATGTGTTCAAGAAGAAGTCATGCATGTTTATGTCCAAGAGATTTTTGCCTATTTTTTTTCTAAGAGTTTTATGGTTGCATGGCTTACATTCAGGTCTTTGATCCATATCGAATTTACTTTTGTGTATGGGGTTAGACAATGATCCAGTTTCATTCTCTTACATGTACCTGTCCAGTTTTGCCACCACCAGCTTTTGAAGAGGCTTTCATTTCCCCATTGTATGTCCATAGCTCCTTTATCGTATATTAATTGACCATCGATGTTTGAGTTAATGTCTGGAGACTCTATTCTATTCCACTGGTCTGTGGGTCTGTTCTTGTGCCAGTACCAAATTGCCTTGATTACTGTGGCTTTATAGTAGAGCTTGAAGTTGGGGAGAAAGATCCCCCCACTTTGTTCTTCCTTCTCAGGTTTGCTTGGGCTATTCGGGGTCTTTGGTGGTTCCATATGAATTTTAGAACTATTTGTACCAGTTCGTTGAAGAATGCTGTTGGTAATTTCATAGGGATTGCATTAAATCTGTAGATTGCTTTGGGCAGGATGGCCATTTTGACAATATTAATTCTTCCTAGCCAAGAGCTTGGGGTGAGTTTCCATTTGTTACTGTCCTCTTTAACTTCTCTTAAGAATGTCTTGTACTTTTCAGGGTATAGGTCTTTGACTTCTTTGGTTAGGTTTATTCCTAGGTATTTTATTCTTTTTAATGCATCTGTGATTGGAATAGTTTTCCTGGTTTCTCTTTTTATTAGTTCATTGTTAGTGTATATGAAAGTCTAAGATTTCTGTGTATTAATTTTGTACCCTGCAACTTTGCTGTATTCTGATATCATTTCTAGTAGTTTTGGAGTGGAGTCTTTAGGGTATTTTATGTACAATATCATGTCATCTACAAATAGTGACAGTTTTACTTCTTCTTTACTGATCTGGATTCCTAGTATTTCTTTGTTTTGTCTAATTGCCATGCCTAGGACCTCCAGTACTATGTTGAATAACAGTGGGGAGAGTGGGCATCCCTGTCTTGTTCCCGATCTTAGAGTATATTCTTTAAGCTTCTCACTGTTCAGTATTATGGTGGCTATGGGTTTGTCATGTATGGATATATGACCTTTATTATGTTGAGTTACTTGCCCTTTATATCCCTTTTTCTGAGAGTTTTTATCATGAATTGATGTTGAATTGTGTCGAATGATTTTTCAGCATCTATGGAGATGATCATGTGATTTTTGTCCTTTTTGTTTATGTGTTGGATGATATTGATGGATTTTTGAATGTTTTACCATCCTTGCATCTGGGAGATAAATCCCACTTGATCATGGTATATTATCCACTTGATGTATTTTTGAATTCGGTTTTCTAATATTTTGTCGAGTATTTTTGCATCTATGTTCATCAGGGATATTGGTCTGTAATTTTCTTTTTTGGTGGGGTCTTTGCCTGGTTTTGGTATTAAGGTAATGCTGGCTTCAGAGAACGAGTCTGGAAGTAGTACCTCTTCTTATTTTTTTTTTTGGAAAACTTTAAGGAGAATGGGTATTATGTCTTCTCTGTATGTCTGATAAAACTCTGTGGTAAATCCATCTGGCCTGGGAGTTTTGCTCTTGGGTAGTTTTTTTTATTACTGATTCAATTTCTTTGCTTGTAATTGGTCTGTTTAAATTTTCTGTTTCTTCCTTGGTCAGTCTTGGAAGGTTGTATTTTTCTAGGAAGTTATCCATTTCTTCTAGGTTTTCCAGCTTGTTAGCATATAGATTTTTGTAGTATATTCTCTTTCAATTATTTGTATTTCTGTGGGATCCATCATGATTTTTCCTTTCTCATTTTTGATTCTGTTGATGTGTGTTGATTCTCTTTTTCTTTTTATAAACCTGTCTAGGGGCTTACCTGTTTTGTTTATTTTCTCAAGGAACCACCTCTTGTTTTTACTGATTTTTTCTATTGTTTTATTCTTCTCAATTTTATTTATTTCTCCACTGATCTTTATTATGTTCCTCCTTCTGCTGATTTTAGGCCTCCTTTGTTCTTCTTTTTCCAATTACAATAATTGTGTTTTTATACTATTCATTTGGGATTGTTCTTCCTTCTTTAAATATGCCTCGATTGATATATACTTTCCACTTATAACTACTTTCGCTACGTCCCACAGAAGTTGTGGTTTTGTGTTGTTGTTTTCATTTGTTTCCATATATTCCTTGATCTCTTTTTTGATTTGGTCATTGATCCATTGATAATTTAGGAGCATGTTGTTAAGCCTCCATGTGTTGTGAGCCTTTTTACTGTTTTTGTACAATATTTTTCTAGTTTTATAACTGTGTGCCTGAGAGGTTAGTTGGTAGAATTTCAATCTTTTTGAATTTACTAAGGCTCTTTTTGTGGCCTAGTATGTGTTCTATTCTGGGGAATGTTCCATGTGCACTTGAGGAGAATGTGAATCGTGTTGCTTTTGGGTGTAGAGTTCTATAGAATGTATATTAGGTTCATCTGTTCTAGTGTGTTGTTCAGTGCTTCTGTGTCCTTCCTTATTTTCTGTCTGGTGGATGTGTCCTTTGGAGTGAGTCATGTGTTGAAGTCTCCTAAAATAAATGCATTGCATTCTATTTCCTCCTTTAATTCAGTTAGTATCGTTTCAAATATGTGGTTGCGCCTGTGTTGGGAGCATAGTTAGTTATAATGTTTATATCCTCTTGTTGGATTGATACATTTATCATTACATAATATCCTTCTTTTTCTCTTGTGATGTTCTTTGTTTTGAAGTCTATTTTGCCTGATACTAGTACTGCAACACCTGCTTTTTCCTCCTTGTTGTTTTTGTGAAATATCTTTTTCCATACCTTGACTTTGAGTCTGTGCACTTTAGTCTGAGGTGATTCCCTTATAAGCACCATATAGATGGGTCTTGCTTTTCTTTTTTTTTTTGGTATCATTAATATACAATTACATGAAGAACTTTATGTTTACTAGGCTCCCCCCTTCACCAAGTCCCCACCACATAAACCTTCACAGTCACTGTCCATCAGTGTAGCAAGATGCTGTAAAATCACTACTTGTCTTCTCTGTGTTTCACAGCCCTCCCCTTGCCCCCACACACAATATACATGCTAATCGAAATGCCCCCTTTCTTTTTCCCACCCTTATCCCTTCCTTCCCACCCATCCTCCCTAGTCCCTTTCCGTTTGGTAACTGTTAGTCCATTCCTGGGTTCTGTGATTCTGCTGCTGTTTTGTTCCTTCAGTTTTCCTTTGCTCTTATACTCCACAAATGAGTGAAATCATTTGTTACTTGTCTTTCTCTGCCTGGCTTATTTCACTGAGCATAATAACCTCTAGCTCCATCCATGTTGTTGCAAATGGTAGGATCTGTTTTTTTCTAATGACTGAGTAGTAATCCATTGTGTATATATACCACATCTTCTTTATCCATTTATCTACTGATGGACATTTAGGTTGCTTTCATATATTGGCTATTGTAAATAGTGCAGCGATAAACATAGGGGTTCATCTGTCTTTTTCAAACTGGGGTGCTGCATTCTTAGGGTAAATTCCTAGAATTGGAATTCTTGGGTAAAATGGCATTTCTGTTTTTAGCATTTTGAGGAACCTCCATACTGCTTTCCACAATGGTTGAACTAATTTACATTCCCACCAGCAGTGTAGGAGGGTTCCCCTTTCTCCACAACCTTGCCAACATTTGTTGTTGTTTGTCTTTTTGATGACGGCGATCCTTACAGGTGTGAAGTGATATCTCATTGTGGTTTTAATTTGCATTTCTCTGCTGACAAGCGATGTGGAGCTTCTTTTCATTTGTCTGTTGGCCATCTGAATTTCTTCTTTAGAGAACTGCCTATTCAGCTCCTCTGCACATTTTCAAATTGGATTGTTTGCTTTTTGTATGTTGAGGTGTGTGAGCTCTTTATATATTTTGGATGTCAGCCCTTTATTGGATGTGTCATTGATTAATATATTCTCCCATACTGTAGGATGCCTTTTTGTTCTATTGATGGTATCCTTTGCTGTACAGAAGCTTTTTAGCTTGATATAGTCCCATTTGTTCATTTTTGCTTTTGTTTCCATTGCCCAGGGAGATATGTTCATGAAGAAGTCACTCACGTGTAAGAGATTTTTGCCTATGTTTTTTCTAAGAGTTTTATGGTTTCATGACTTACATTCAGATCTTTGATCCATTTCAAATTTACTTTTGTGTATGGGGTTAGGCAGTGATCCAGTTTAATTCTCTTACATGTAGCTTTTCAGTTTTGCCAGCAACATCTGTTGAAGAGATTGTCATTTCCCCATTGTATGTCCATGGGTCCTTAATTGTATATAAATTGGCCAAATATGTTTAGGTTAATGTTTGGAGTCTCTATTCTGTTCCACTGGTCTGTTGCTCTTTTCTTGTGCCAGTACCAAACTGTCTTGATTACTGTGGCTTTGTACTAGAGTTTGAAGTTGGGGAGCAAGATTCCTCCCCACTTTATTCTTCTTTCTTTGGCTTTTCCAGGTCTTTGGTGGTTCCATATGAATTTTTGAACTATTTCTTCCAGTTTATTGAAGAATGCTGTTGGTAATTTGATAGGGATTGCATCAAATTTGTATATTGCTTTAGGAAGGATGGCCATTTTGACAATATTAATTTTTCCTAGCCAGGAGCATGGGATTAGTTTCCATTTGTTAATGTCCTCTTTAATTTCTCTTAAGAGTTTCTTGTAGTTTTCAGGGTGTAGGTCTTTCAGTTCCTTGGTTAGGTTAATTTCTAGGTATTTTATTCTTTTTGAAGCTATTGTGAATGGAATTGTATTTCTGATTTCTCTTTCTATTAGTTCATTGTTAGTGTATAGGAAAGCTACAGATTTCTGTGTGTTAATTTTGTATCCTGCAGCTTGTTGAATTCCGATATTAGTTCTAGTAGTTTTAGAGTGGAGTCTTTAGGATTTTTTATGTACAATATCATGTCATTTGCAAATAGTGACAGTTTGACTTCTTCTTTACCAATCTGGATTCCTTGTATTTCTTTGTTTTGCCTAATTGCCTTGGCTAAGACCTCCAGTACTATGTTGAATAACAATGGGGAGAGTGGGCATCCCTGTCTTGTTCCTGATCACAGAGGAAAAGCTTTCAGCCTCTCACTGTTCAGTATGATATTAACTGTGGGTTTATCATATATGGCCTTTATTATGTTGATGTACTTGCCTTCTATGCCCTTTTTGTTGAGAGTTTTTATCATGAATGGATGTTGAGTTTTGTCGAATGCTTTTTCAGCATCTATGGAGATGATCATGGGGCTTTTGTCCTTCTTTTTATTGATTTGGTGGATGATTTTGATGGATTTTCGAATGTTTTACCATCCTTGCATTCCTGGGAGAAATCCCAGTTCGTTATTATGTATGATCTTTTTGATGTATTTTTGAATTCTGTTTGCTAATATTTTGTTGAGTATTTTTGCATCTACGTTCATCAGGGATATTGGTCTGTAGTTTTCTTTTTTGGTGGGGTCTTTGCCTGGTTTTGATATTAGGGTGATGGCTTCATATAGTGAGTGTGGGAGTATTCCCTCCTCTTCTAATTTTTTGAAAACTTTAAGGAGAATGGGTAATATGTTTTCTTTGTATGTCTGATAAAATTCCAACATAAATGCATCTGGCCTGGGGTTTTTGTTCTTGGGTAGCTTTTAGATTACTGCTTCAATTTTGTTACTGGTAGTTGGTCTGTTTCGATTTTCTGTTTCTTTCTGGGTCAGTCTTGGAAGATCCTATTTTTTTAGGGAGTTGTCCATTTCTGCTAGGTTTTCCAGCTTGTTAGCATGTATATTTTCATAGTATTCTCTAATAATTCTTTGTATTTCTGTGGGTTCATCATGATTTTTCCTTTCTCATTTCTGGTTCTGTTGATGTGTGTTGATTTTCTTTTTCTCTTAATAAGTCTGGGTAGGACTTTATCTATTTTTTTTTATTTTCTCAAAGAACCAGCTCTTGGTTTCATTGATTTTTTCTATTGTTTTAGTCTTCTCAATTTTATTTATTTCTTCTCTGCTCTTTATTATGTCCCCCCTTCTGCTGACTTTGGGCCTCATTTGTTCTTCTTTTCCAGTGTCAATAATTGTTACTTTAGAGTATTCATTTGGGAATTTTCTTCCTTCTTAAAATAGCAGTGGATTATTATGTACTTTCCTCTTAGAACTGCCTTTTCTGTGTCCCACCAAAGTTGGGGCTTTGTGCTGTTGTTGTCATTTGTCTCCATATATTGCTTAATCTCTGTTTTTATTTGGTCTTTGATCGATTGATTTTTTAAGAGCATGAATTTTATCCTCCATGTGTTTGTTTGCTTTTGTGTTTTATTTGTACAATTTATTTCTGTGTTTATATCTTTGTGATTTGAGATTTTGGTTTGTACAATTTCAATCTTTTGAATTCCCTGTGGCTCTTTTTGTGGCCTAGTATATGGTCTATTCTGGAGAATGTTCCATGTGCTCTTGAGAAGAATGTTGATCCTGCTGCTTTTGGGTGTAAAGTTCTGTAGATGTCTGTTATGTCCACCTCTTCTAGTGTGTTGTTCAGTGCCTCTGTGTCCTTACTTATTTTCTGTCTGGTTGATCTGTCCTTGAAGTGAGTGGTGTGTTGAAGTCTCCTAAAGTGAATGCATTGCATTCAATTTCCTACTTTAATTCTGTTAGTATTTGTTTCACATATGTTGGTGCTCCTGTGTTGGGTTCATGTATATTTATAATGGCTATATCCTCTTGTTGGACAGCCCTTTTTATTATGTAATGTCCTTCTTTATCTCTTGCTACTTTCTTTGTTTTGAAGTCTATTTTGTCTGATACAAGTACTGCAAACCTGCTTTTTTCTCCCTATTGTTTGGTTGAAATATATTTTTCCATCACTTGACTTTTAGTCTGTGTATGTCTTTGTGTTTGAGGTGAGTCTCCTATAAGGAGCATATAGATGTATCTTGGTTTTTTATCCATTCCATTATTCTGTGTCTTTTGATTGGTGCATTCTATCCATTTGCATTTTGTGTGATTGTCAATAGATATGTGCTTATTGCCATTGTAGGCTTTGGATTTGTGGTTACCAAAGGTTCAAGGGTAGCTTCTTTACTATCTGTCTAACTTAACTCTGTTATTAAGCTTTTATAAACCCAGCCTGATGATTCTCTATTTCTTTCCCTTTGTATTCTTCCTTCTCCATGTGTTATGTTAGGTGTTTTATTATGTTCTCTTTTGTGTTTCCTTTGTCTGATTTTGTTGGTAGTTGATTTTATTTTTTGCCTTTAGTTAATATTGGTTTGTATGCTTTATTTGCTGTGATTTTATTTTCTCTGTTGACATCTATATAGCCTTAGGATTGCTTCCATCTAGAGCAGTCCCTTTAAAATGCCCTGTAGAGTTGGTTTGTGTGAGGCAAATTCCCACAACTTTTGCTTGTCTGGGAATTATTTAATCCCTCCTTCAAATTTAAATGATAATCGTGTTGAATACAGTATTCTTGGTTTATGGCCCTTCTGTTTCATGCCTTTCTCTTCTGGCCTGTAAGGTTTCTGTTGAAAAGTCTGATGATAGCCTGATGGGTTTTCCTTTGTAAATGATCTTTTTTCTCTCTCTGGCTGCCTTTAATACTCTGTCCTTGTCTTTGATTTTTGCCATTTTAATTGTTATATGTCTTGTTGTTTTCCTACTTGGGTTCCTTGTGTTCAGAGATCTGTGGGCTTCCATGGTCTGAGATACTAGTTCTTTCACCAGCTTGGGGAAGTTTTCAGCAATTATTTCTTCAAAGACACTTTCTATCCCCTTTTCTCTCTCTTGTTCTTCTGGTGCCCCTCTAATGCAAATATTTTTCCGTTTGAATTGATATCACAGTTCTCTTAATATCCTTTCATTCCTAGAGATACTTTTATCTCTCTCTGCCTCAGCTTCTCTGTATTCCTGTTCTCTGATTTCATTTCCATTAACAGTCTCTTGCTCCTTGTCTAGTCTGCTCTTAATCCCTTCCATTGTTTCATTTCTGTTATCTCCCTCTGTACTTCAACCCTTAGCTCTTACATATTTCTCTTCAGGTCCATCATCATGGTTATGACTTTTATTTTGAATTCTTTTTCAGGGATATTGGCTATATCTATCTCACCAGGCCCTCTCTCTGGGGTTTTCTGAATGATTTTTGACTGGACCAGATACCTCTGCCTTTTCATGGTGATAGAAGTGGTCACAGGCAGGTAGCATGTGTGTCAGCTGGAACAACAAAGTCACTTCCTCTCGTTGGTCATCTTGCCCTTCTCCACTGCCTGTGCAATCTTCCTGCACACCAGGAGAAGTCTTTGGGATAATATCCTGATCTGCCATATGCAGGGCATCCCTTGGGATAGCCTAGTGCACTGCAGGGAATGGCAGACATGCCTGGTGTCTTCTCCTGTGAGAATGGCACCCCTTCGTACCTTCTGGACCTTGATCTGACTTCCTCTGTCTGTCCCTCTTAGATGCATGCTTGGAGGAGTCTCTGTGTGGTTGCTGTGGGCAGGGCTGTTCTCTAGCTGCTCTGCAGCTTTGGTGGGTCAGCCAGTTTGCAGCATCATCGGGGGTAATGAATGGCAGGCTGCTTATTGCCTTGAGGGGCTTTGGGTCTGTGTTATTTCCCAAGGGTTAGGGAAACTGATGTTCTTCAAGATTCCCAGACTGCTGGGATGAGTGTGCTGGGAGGATTCTGTCCAGCTGTTGAACTCTTGTCCTTTTAAGACTTTTAAAAAGCATCAACTTTTCTTTTGTCCCAGGGGAGCCAACTGTGGGGCCCCATTCACAGTCTCCTTCTGGGATTTTACTTTTCCATTTCTCTAACATCCAGTACACCATGCAATGTGTGTCTGTGCTCCCAGTGCAGATTACTATGGCTGGTTATTTATCAGTCCTATGTTTCCACTCCCTCCCCACTCTGACTCTTTTCCTCTTGCCAGTGAGCTGGGGTGTGGGGAGTGCTCTCGTTCCGCTGGACCATGGCTTTGTATCTTACCCTTTCCATGAAATGCTGAGTTCTCACAGATGTAGATTTAGCCTGGCTGTTTTTCTGTATCTTCTGGTCTCTCTTTTAGTAATAGTTGTATTTGCTGTATTTTCAAAAACATATATGGTTTTGGGAGGATATCTCTGCTGCCCTACTCACACCACTATCCTGATGTCCTCTCAAGGTTACACCAAGTTTTATACTGAAAATATTTAAATGTTAGAACAAAAATAATTTAAGCCAATACTGAATCTACAATATAATTTTACTGTTTCTTTGGACAGTACTTATCTAGGTAACTTCCCTGGAAGCTTCAAAATTCAAATAATACATTTTAAATTATGTAACAATTCAGATAATACTGTGCTCTCAAATCTTCATGATAAATTTACAAAAGGATAAATTTCTTCTAACTAAGTTACAACTGAGGAAATTAGCAAAAGGACTATGGGGATGATCAAACACATGCAATTGCAAATTTCAGAGTAAACCATAGATGGGGCAAATATATAAAAAGAAGGTGTATTTAGATTTTATGTATTCTGACAGTGTAAAAATAAGGCATTTTATAAAAGGAAAAGGATCAGAAAATGTGGTATCCAAAATAAGCTGGATTGCACATAACAATAAATGGGAATAAAAAGATGTCAGAAGAAGCTGACAAACCGAAGAGTAGAAGCCTGTGTAAGGAAAGGGAACAAAGAATATTTTTAAAATATTAATATAAAATTAAATATTCAAATAAAAGTATAAACCTCCTAAATATAAAACAAAATATGGAAAGAAGATCTATAAAAATCAGAGAAAGCAGGCTTTAAGGAGAAACAATATATATAAAAATAATTTGACTAAGATGAGAGAAAATACATGTATCATGTAAGTGAATGTAAATATGCTTAACTCACATTGAAAAACATTTTTCAAATTGTGTCTCTGAGTAACTTCATAATAATTATAAGAGCAACACATGAAGAAAAGTGATGTAAAGAACTAAAATAAGAGGATGAGCAAGCATGTACAAAGCAAAGGCAAACAACAAGAAAGCAAGGGTTATGATCCTGGTACCATGCAAGGTAGAATTCATAAAATAAACATTAAAACTGCCAAATAAGGATGCTTTGTAATAATAAAGTCTACAACATAAAATGAAAGTAAAATAATAGCTGTCATCCAAATAAACTGCAATGACCCACAGAATAGAAATTACAAAAGGCTTGAGAAATACACAGAAACAAAGTTTAGAATTTATACTACTCATACTCAAAAACAGGTTAAATAGAAATGTAGTAAATAAAGGTTTTAGAAGACCCAAATAACATAGTATGTCTAATATATACTGATAAATATTAATATTTTCATAACAAAATAATACAAATATTTAATACTAATATTTTAATAACAAAGAATGTGTAATGTTTTCAAACATATATGGAGCACACAAATAAACAAAGTGAACTTGTAATAGATTATAAAGAAATCTTCAGTAAATTTAATAAAGTAGAAAGGATAAAAATATGTTGATAACAGCATAATAAAACTAGAAATCAATAATGCATCCATTAAATAAACTTCCATTTAGAAATTTTAAAGGTATAATAAAAACCAGACTTTCTGGTTCTCTATGTAAATGAGTTCAGAAATTGCCATACTGCCCTAACTATAAGTAAAGAACTGAACAGACTGAAAAATCAATACCTCTTCTTGGTTTCATAAGAAAGGGGTATACATATCAAATTGCTGTTCCAAAGACTGGAAAAATATGTGAATGCATGGAGTCATGGCTTATGAAAACAAACAGTAATGAATGGAAACTGCCACAGGAAACCATGTGGTAATAAGAATACTTGAACTATAACTTATAAATTGCTGGAAGCTCAGTGGACAATTATGAGAGTTAAAAACTTCAGGGGGACCTAAACATAGGGGGTCCCCATAACATTGAGATTTATGTTCAGGAGATCCACCAGTTTCCTACAGTAAATATTGCCAGAGAAAACCCTCCTGCATCCAGCAGGGGACGGGGTGGAAGTAACCCTTTTGAAGTACACCAGAGCACTCTGTTTTAAAAAGGCCTGCCCTCAGGAGAAACTAGTTAACCAAAGCCTAACTTGATGGGGTATTACATGAGCCTAACTAACCAATGGGAAGGGAAATACCCAATTCCAGGCAACTCTACCCTTCTATGAAAGAGAAGGAAAACACACAAGTACAGTCCACCATATTGTAAATGTATAAATGTATATAGCCTTTCTCACCTAAGGGGGAAGGGAAAAACAGAAATACATGTGAAGATCAGTTTGGAGGCATTAGGTCACTAAAAGACTGAGAACTAATTATAGAATTACAGAATATTTCCTTTCTCCCATGTTTATGACCACATTACTAAAAGCATATTTAAAATAGTTCTGTTTAACCACTACATCATGTCTGGCTAGCAAGAAAAATATTCAAGGTATACTAAAGGCAAAAAACACAATTTAAAGAAATAAAGCAAGCTCCAGAACCATATTTAACAGGGATATCAGAATTATCATACCAGGAAATTGAAACAACTGTGATCAATAATGCTAAGGCCTTTGATAGATAATGTAGACTGCATGCAAGAACATTTATGCAATGTTAGTAGAGAACTGAAAAGCATAAAGAAGAGCCAAAAAGAAATGCTAGAGATCAAAAACACTAACAAAATGAAGAATGACTTTGATGGGCTCATTAATAGACAGGATGTGGCTGAGGAAAGAATCTCTGAGCTTAAAAATATATCAACAGAAACTTCAAAAACTGAAAAAAGTAAAGAGAGCAAAGACTTAAAAAAAAGAATAAAATATACAAGGACTGTAGGACAACTACAAAGGTGCAATATATGCAATGTGAATACCAGACGTAGAGGAAAGGAACAGAAGAAATATTTGAAAGAATAATGAATGAGATTTTCCCCCAAATTAACGATAGATAACAAATCATAGATCCAGGAAACTCAGAGAACACTGAGCAGGATAAATGTAAAAAAAAAAATACATCTAAGCATAACATTTTCAAACTAGAGAGTATCAAAGATAAAGAAAACTTCTGAAAGAAGCTGGTGGCAGAAGGGACACCTCAAATGTAGTGGAACAAAGATAATAATAACATCTCACATCTTCTCCAAAACCATGTAAACAATAAGATGTTGGAGTAAAATAATTGATTTTTTGAGAGACAAATAGTACCAACCTAGAATTCTGTACCCTGCATAATTACCCTTACAAAGTGAAAGAGAAATAAATAATTCTGCAGAGAAACATAAATTAAAGGAATTGTTCCCAGTAAATAAGCCTTGTAAGGAATGTTAAATTATTTACAGAGAAAGAAAATGATATAGGTCAGAAATTCATATCAAAAAAGGAAGATCACAGTAGAAGGAATAAATGAAAGTAAAATAAAAATTTGTATTTTTCTTATTCTTAATTAAAATAACAGTTAACAGTTTATTCAAAACAATAATTACAATTTATTCAATTATGTATGTTTATATATAATTTTGTATATTATATGTATGCATATATATGTATATGCATATACATATATAATGAACAACAGCAATGATACAAAGGATGAGAAGAGGAATTAAGGTTATATAACTATTATAAGGTAGTTATACTACCCTTGAAGTGGTATAGTACTATTTGAAAGAGGACTTGTATTATAAATGTATACATATATATTGTAAACTTTAGGGCACTCACTAAATAATTTTTAATAAAAATTAAGGAATAAAGCAATATAACTGACATGCTAACAAAGGAGAGAAAATGGAATGATATAAGATACTAAAAGCCACAAAAAGCAGTAAAAGTGTATAAGACAGGAAATAGTAACAAAAAGCAAAGCAACAAATAGAAAACATTAATGAATTTAGTAGATATTAACATGACTATATCAATAGTCACTTTGAACATCAATGATCTGTATACACCAATTAAAAGACAGATTGTCAGAGTAAATACAAAACAGGACCCAACTATATGTTGTTCACCTTAAACATAAAGACATATAAATAAAAGGAAATTTGATGGAGAAAAATTTAAAACAAGAGTAGTTAGTGACGTCAACATGGCTTCATAAGGCATTTTTCTTTCTAATCTCCCTTTTTAGTCAATGAATTAGACATCCATGCATGAACAAGAGCAACTTTGTCAAAGTTTTCAGCTTGCTTCAAGGGAACCAAGATGAATCTCACCCACCAGTATAGCCAGTAAAAGATAGATAAACCTTCACGTGGGCTGCAAAACCAGAGAAGCCAACAGGACTGTCTGGATTTATGATCATTGTTAGGCAAAAATTGAATGAGTGTTGAATTGGCAGTCACTCAGGCATAAGGAAGAACTTAAAGAAATCCAGCTTTCCCAAAGGGAGAATTGAATATTCCATTGGAGATAAGAAAGAGAAAAATAGACTGTCTGCGGAAAGGTGTGAGGCTGATGAGCTTCCTGCGTAACAAGGCCGGTTCTGTGACCTAGCCCTGGTCTGAATATAAGGAGGGAGCCACCAAAAGCAGGAGGAAGGTCAGCAGTGTCTAGACTCAGAAAAGCAGTACTCAACACACTCCCCGGAGCTGAAAGAGATTTTATATTTATGAAGAAATAAAGGCGAGGGGTGCTCCAGCTTCTTCTCAGGGAGATTCAAGATGGTGGCATGAGAGGTGAGATGGAGAATTCCTCTGAAAATCACAAATAGTATGTAAATATAGTTAATTGCTACAGCTAACCCTAAAACAGCAACAAGAAAGAAGGCTGAATCAGACTGCATGCAGACCTCATGAACAGAGCAGACCTCACAAACACAGGGTAATATATGAAAGCCTTTATCAGGTGGGAACCAAGCCCTTCCCCCACCCCAGCTCAATGGCGGGAGGAAGAGAAATGGAGCAGTGGACGGAGTGGAAGACTAGAACTGCTGAACACCGAGACTTGGAGGTCTGCTTTGGGAGCAGAAACCTACACTGTGTGGTGCTCTGGACATTGGGGAGCTCAGACAGGTGGAGTGCTTGAGAGATAGATTGAAGCCATTTGCGGAGGAAGGGACCCACACCCAGCTGCTCTGGGACAAAGGAAAGGCAGGTGGTCTGAGAGGCTTCCTAGCAGCAAGAGGGCTGCTGAGGTAGTGGGGTTTGCACAGAGCTTGCTGCGTGGGGAAGGGGAGAACTGGGCAAGGTTGTCTGTGTGTGCTCTGCCTAGCTGGTTGGGAACTTTGAGGAGCTTCAGGCACCCCATTCCCCTGGATGCCTGCTCAGCTCCGAGGCATCCCCACTATGATATGCAGTATGCTGTGCCTTCCTCCAAAGCTGCCGGCACCAGTTCGCAAACCGGCAATCACTGTGCTAGCATCAGGCCAGCCAGAGGGAGGCCCCACCTACAACAGCTAGGGACACAAAACACAGAGGATTAAACCTGTGTGCTTGGCCCACTGGCTCTGACACCGGAGACAGGCACCGCAGACAGGAATCAGGAAATAGGTCTTTCCTTCCCCCAGGCACCAGCTCCACTCCCCTATGACCCGGAGTCTCACTCTAGAGTCTGAGCAGTTCCAGAGACTGGAGTTTCTGGGCACTAGTGTGCACCACACAGAATTATGAAACGTAAAAAGAACGTGGTTCATACCAAAATCTCACAAACACCAGAAAAAGCCTAATGAAACTAAACTCATCAATCTGCCTGAAAGAGAGTTCAAAATAAAAATAATAAACATGTTATGGAGGTACAGAAAAATGTTCAAGAACTCAGGGATGAATTTAAGTCAGAGATTCAATCATTAAGAAATTCCATATGTGAAATGAAACATACAATGGAGGGATTTAAAAACAGATTACATGTAGTAGAAGAGATGGTAAATGGAATAGAAATTAGATAAGAGGAATACAAAGAAGCAGATGCACAAAGAGAAAAAGAATCTCTAAGAATGAAAGAATATTGAGAGAATTGTGTGACCAATCCAAACAGAACAATATTTGTATTATAGGGGTACCAGAAAAAGAAGAGAGAGGAAAAGGGATAGAAAGTGTCATTGAGGAGGTAATTACTGAAAACTTTCCTAATCTTGGGAAGGAGATAGTCTCCCAGGCCATGGAGGTGCACAGATCTCCCAACATAAGGGACCCCAAGGAAGACAACATCAAGACATATAATAATTAAAATGGCAAAGATCAAGGATACAAAAAGACTTTTAAAAGCAGCTAGAGAGAGAAAAAAGATCACATACAAAAGAAAACCCATCAGGCTATCATCAGACTTCTCAACAGAAACCTTACAGACCAGATGGGAGTGGCATGATCTATTTAGTGCAATGAAGCAGAAGGGCCTTGGACCAAGAATACTATACCCAGAAAGGTTATCATCTAAATTTGAAGGAGGGATTAAACAATTTTCAGATAATAAAAGTTGAGATAATTTACCTCCCACAAACCACCTCTACAGTGCATTTTGGAAAGACTCCTATAGATGGAAGTATTCCTAAAGCTAAATAGATGTCACCCAAGGGATAGACAAAGAGCACAGAATATGATTCATAACATACAGAGAATTGAGAGGAAGAAAAAGGAGGAAAATAAACAAAAAGAAGAACCTTTAGGTTGTGTTTGTAATAGCACATGAAGGGAGTTAAATTAAACATTTAATAAGGGAATTACCTTGAACCTTTGATAACCACAAATCTAAAGCCTGCAATGTCAATAAGTACATACCTATCAATAATCTCCCTAAATGTAAATGTTCTGAATGCACCAATCAAAAGACATAGAGTCACTGAATGGATTAAAAAACAAGACCCATCTATATGCTGCCTACAGGAGACTCACTTCAAACCCAGAAACATACACAGACTGAAAGTAAAGGGATGGAAAAGGTATTTCATGCAACTAACAGGTTGAAAAAAGCAGGAGTTGCTGTACTTATATCAGACAAAATAGACTTCAAAACAAAAAAAGTCACAAGAGTTAAAAAAGGACATTAAATAATGATAAAGGGCTCAGTCCAACAAGAGGATATAACTATTATAAATATCTGTGCACCCAACACAGGATCACCTGCATATGTGAAACAAATACAAACAGAATTAAAGGGGGAAATAGAATGTAATGCACTCATTTTAGGAGACTTCAATACACCACTCACTCCAAAGGAAACATCAATGAGACAGAAAAAAAGTAAAGAGACAGAGGCACTGAAAAACATTATAACAGATGGACCTAACAGACATCTACAGAACACACCATCTAAAAGCAACAAGATACACACTGTTCTCAAGTGCACGTGGAACATTTTCTAGAATAAATCATATACTAGGCCACAAAAAGAGCCCCAGTAAATTCAAAAAGACTGAAATTGAACCAACCAGCTTCTCAGATCACAAAGGTATGAAACTGAAAATAAATTACACAAAGAAAATGAAAAAAAACACAAACACATGGAGGCTTAATAACATGCTTTTAAATAATCAATGGATCAATGACCAAATAAAAACAGAGATCAAACAATATATGGAGACAAATGACAACAATAATTCAACAACACAAAATCTGTGGGACACAGCGAAGGCCGTGCTAAGAGGGAAATATATTGCAATACAGGTGTACCTCAGGAAAGAAGAACAATCCCAAATGAACCATCTAAACTTACAATTAATGAAACTAGTAAAGGAAGAACAAATGAGGCCCAAAGTCAGTAGAAGGAGGGACATAATAAAGAATAAAGCAGAAATAAATAAAATTGAGATGAATAAAACAATAGAAAGAATCATGAAAGCAGGAGATGGTTCTTCAAGAAAATAAAAATAGATAAACCTCTAGCCAGACTAATCAAGAAAAAGGAGAGTCTACACACATCAACAGAATCAGAAATGAGAAAGGAAAAATCACCATGGACACCACAGAAATACAAAGAATTATGAGAGAATACTATGAAAAATTCTATCCTAACAAACTGGATAACCTAGAACAAATGGACAACTTTCTAGAAAAATATAACCTTCCAAGGCTGACCAAGGATGAAACAGAAAATCTGAACAGACAAATTATGAGCAAAGAAATTGAACTGGTAATCAAAAAACTACCTAAGAGCAAAACTCCTGGTCCAGATGGTTTCACTGCTGAATTTTATCAAGCATTTAGTGAAGACATAATACCCATCTTCCTTTAAGTTTTCCAAAAAGTAGAAGAGGAGAGAATATTCCCAAACTCATTCTACGAGGTCAACATCAGTATAATACCAAAACCAGGCAAAGACTACACAAAAAAAGAAAATTACAGAACAATATCCCTCATGAACATAGATGCAAAAGTACTCAACAAAATACTAGCAAACCAAATTCAAAAATACATCAAAAAGATCATCCATCATGATTAAGTGGGATTCATCCCAAGGATGCAAGGTAGTTACAACATTTAAAAAAACATTAATATCATCCACTACATCAATAAAAAGGAGAAAAACCACATGATCATCTCCGTAGATGCTGAAAAAGCATTTGACAAAATTCAACATTCTTTCAGGATAAAAACTCTCAACAAAATGGGTATAGAGGGCAAGTGCCTCAACATAATAAAGGCAATAAATGACAAACCCAAAGCCAACTTTATACTTAACAGCAAGAAACTTAAAGCTTTTCCTTTAAGATCGGGAACAAGACAAGGATGCCCACTATCCCCACTTTTATTCAACATAGTACTGGAGGTCCTAGCCACGGGAATCAGACAACACAAAGAAATAAAAGTCATCCAGATTTGCAAGGAAGAAGTCAAACTGTCCCTGTTTTCAGATGACATGATATTGTACATAAAAAACCCTAAAGAATGAACTCCAAAACTACTCAATCTAATATCTGAATTCAGCAAAGTTGCAGGATACAAAATTAATACACAGAAATATGTTGCATTCCTATACACTAATGATGAACAGAAAAAAAGAAATCAGGAAAATAATTTAATTCACAATTGCATCAAAAAGAATAAAATACTTAGGAATAAACCTATCCAAGAAAGTGAAAGACCTGAAAACCACAATACAATCATAAAAGAAATAAAGAGGACAGCAATAAATGGAAATTCATCCCATGATCTTGGCTAGGAAGAATTAATATTGGCAAAATGGCTCCGGCCTAAAGCAATCTACAGATTCAATTCAATCCCTATCAAAATGCCTAAGCATTTTCCAATGAACTAGAGAAAATAGTTCTAAAATTCACATGGAACCACAAAAGACCCCGAATAGCCAAAGCAATACTGAGATGGAAGAATAAAGCAGGAATAATTACGCTTCCTGACTTCAAGCTCTACTACAAAGCCACAGTAATCAAGACAATTTGGTATTGGCACAAGAAGAGACCCATAGACCAGTGGAACAGACTAGAGAATCCAGATATAAATCCAAGCATATATTGTCAATTAATACATAATAAAGGAGCCATGGATGCACAATGGGGAAAGAGCCTCTTCAACAGCTGGTTGACAAAACTGGACACCTACATGTAAGAGAATGATACTGGATTATTGTCTAACCCCATACACAAAAGTAAACTTAAAATGAATCAAAGACATGACTGTAAGTCATGAAATCATAAAACTCTTAGATAAAAACATAGGCAAAAATCTCTTGGACATAAACATGAGTGACTTCTTCATGAACATATCTCCCCAGACAAGGGAAACAAAAGCAAAAATGAACAAGTGGGACTATATCAAACCAAAAAGCTTCTGTACAGTAAAGGATAGCATCAGTAGAACAAAAAGACATCTTACAGTAAGGGAGAATATATTCATAAATGACAGATATGATAAAGGGTTGACATCCAAAATATATAAAGAGCTCAAGTACCTTAACAAACAAAAAGGAAATAATCCAATAAATAATGGGCACAGAATCTGAACAGACAGTTCTCCAAAGAAGAAATTCAGATGGCCAACAGACACATGAAAAGATGCTCCACATCACTAATTATCAGGGAAATGCAAATTAAAACCACAATGAGTTATCACCTCACACCAGTTAGGATGGCCAACATGCAAAAGACTAACAACAACAAATGTTGGCGAGGATGTGGAAAAAGGGGAACCTTCCTACACTGTTGGTGGGAATGTAAATTAGTTCAACCATTGTGGGAAGCAGTATGGAGGTTCCTCAAAAAGCTCAAAATAGAAATACCATTTGACCCAGGAATCCCACGTCTAGGAATTTACCCTAAGAATGCAGAAGCACAGAGAACACAAGTAGTGATTTTACAGCATCTTACTAGGCTGATGGACAGTGACTGTAATGGGGTGTGTGGGGGGGACTTGGTGAAGGGGGGAGTCTAGTAAACATAATGTTCTTCATGTAATTGTAGATTAATTATACAAAAAAATGCAGCAGCCCAATTTGAAAATGACAGATGCACCCCTATGTTTATCACAGCACTATTTACAATAGCCAAGAAATCGAAGCAACCTAAATGTCCATCAGTAGATGAATGGATAAAGAAGAGGTGGTACCTATACACAATGGAATATTATTAAGCCATAAGAAGAAAACAAATCCTACCATTTGCAACAGCATGGGTGGAGATAGACAGTATTATGCTCAGTGAAATAAGCCAGGCAGAAAAAGACAAGTATCAAGTGATTTCACTCATCTGTGTAGTATAACAACAAAGAAAAAACTGAAGGAACAAAACAGCAGCAGACTTACAGAACCCAACAATGGACTAACAGTTACCAATGGGTAAGGGACTGGGGAGGATGGGTGGGAAGGGAGGGATAAGGGGAAAATGGGCATTACGATTAGCATGCATAATGTAGGGGGGTGGGGATATGGGGAAGGTAGTATATACAGAGAAGACAAGTAATGACTCTATAGCATCTTACTATACTGATGGACAGTGACTGTAATGGGGTGTTTGGTGGGGACTTGATAATCGGGGGAGTCTAGTAACCATAATGTTGTTCAAGTAATTTTACATTAATGATATTGAAATTTTTTAAAAAATGAAAGAGAATAATAATGCAAGCTTGGTTGTAGTAGAGGCGTAAAAGAAATTCCCAGTGATACACCATCCCCAAGAATCTGCTGATAAGGGTTGATTTCTCTAATGGAGGTGACAACTCCTGTGGGAAGACAGAAGAGGGGTGAGAATGGACCCTGCTCCCCCCATCCCCTTTGTGCTATGTTATGGCTTGAGAAACCCATTTCTCTTGCCTATAACCTAGAGTACTAATGGAGTACTAAAACGGGCGAGAGGAAAGATAATTAAAAAGTGGCAGATAAGAATTTCAAATGGACTTGAAGGGATTGCACTTAGTGGAAAATCTACCCACAAGCCACTGGAAGTTGCACCCCTGGGGATTTCCCTATCAGGTCATCTACACACACTCCAAATCACTGAGTGCTAAAACTATACCGCCCTCCACTCTGCTGCCAAATCCTTTTGCACACTCTGAGTATGTCAGTGAGAATGAGCTCTGGTAGACAGAAAGAAAAGCTCAGAAAATAGGCCACAGTCAGTGGGCAAGAGAGAAACAAGAAATAGCTATTGTGCCACTTTCTGAAATATAAAAGAAATGTTTCTAATAGTCAGCCTGGTGAATTGTAAGAATAAAAAATTATGTAAAATGTTAATTAAGGAGGCATCTGTAACTTCAAATGTGAAAGCAGAGATATTTAGTAGTAAACAATATGAAAAATCAGGAAAATATTGTACCATAAAAAGAAAATTATAATGTCCAGCAACTGAACTTAAAGGCACAGAATATTATGATGAAACTGCTATTCAAAATAGTGTTATGAAGAAACACAGTAAGATACAGAAAGCACAGAAGACAGTGCAATGAAATCAGTAATAAAATTAATGAACAGAAGTACATTACCAAAAAGTCTGAAGTTACAAAAGGAAATATGCAGAATTTTTAGAACTAAATAATTCAATTAATGAGATGAAGAATGCAATAGACAGCTTTGGAAGTAGGGCAGACAAAATGGAAGAAAGAATAAGTGACTTGGAGGATAAGAATATAGAAATAATATTTAGAAGAGGAGAGGAACTTAGTTTTAAAGAAAAAAAGTGATAAAAACCTGGGAGCTATCATATTCCATCAGAAAGGCAAATGTCTGAATAACTAGGATTCCAGAAGGAAAATAGAGGGAGTAGGGTACAAAGAGTTTAAAGAAAAAAAAGTCACTGAGAACATCCCATACTTGTGGAAAGACTTCAACATATAAATCCGTGAAGGTAATAGAACACCCTATTATCTCAATGCAAGAAGACCTTCATTAAGACACATCTTAATGAAATTGTCAGGAAACAATGATAAAGAATCTTAAAGGCAGACAGGGAAAAGAATTTACCTACGTAGCATCCCTTGTTAGGCTATCAGCAGATTTCTCAGCAGAAAATCTACAGGCCAAGAGAGAGTGGAATGACATACTCAAAGTGTTTAAAGATAAAAATGACAAGCCAAAAATATTTTATGTGTCAAAGTTACCCTTCAGATATGAAGGGGAAATAAAAGCTTTCCAAGACAAAGGAAAACTAACGACATTCACCACTTGATCTGCCTTGCAAAATAATGATAAAAGGTGTTCTTAAAGCTTAAATTGAAGACATAATTAGTGACTTGAAAACATATGAAACTATGCAACTCACTGGTAGAGGCAAAAAATAGTCAGAATTGCAAAACTGTAACTATATTAAAATGGTGTGTTAACCACTCAACTATTGTATAAAAGTTAAAGGAAAAGAGTAGTAAAAATAACTATAGATCCTATAAATCATTAGTAAGTACATGACAGAAAAAAAAATAAATTGCAACATTAATTTTAAAAAATGGAGTTGCAAAAGATTAAAGACTTTATAGGTATTCAAAGATAAGTTATTCTCAGCCTAATATGGACAGTTTTATCTATAAGATATTTGATGTGATTCACAAGGAAAGCCCAAGCAAAAACCTAGAGTAGATTCACAAAAGACAAAGAAAGGGGAATAAACAAACCATCATGAAAATTAACCATTTAAGGTGTAGGAAGAGACAAAAGGAAAAAGAACCACTGAAATACAAAACTAGAAAGCAATAAAAAATAGATGGCATTAGTAAGTCTTTACATGTCAATATCACTCTAAATGGAAATAGATTGAATTCACCAATTAAAAGGCATATAGTGGCAGGTGGATAAAAAAAAGCAAGACCTAAGAACATATTTTCTACAGGAAACAATTTTAGATTTAAGGATGCAATAGAATAAAAATAAAGGGATGGAAAAAGATATTCTATGTAAGTGGAAACCAAAAGAAAATGAAGGTAGCTATATTCATACGAGATAAAATAGACTTTAAGCCAAAAATGGTAGCAACAGATAAAGAAAGGAATTATATAATAATAAAGTGATCAAACTATCAAGTAGATATAGCAATCAGAAATATATATGCACCCAACATTGGAGAACCTAAATATATTAAACAAATATAACAATATGATGGAAAAATAGAAAGAATACATTAATAGTAGGGAATGTCATTACTCCACTTTCTTCAATGAGTAGTTCATCCATACGGAAAATAAAAAATGAAACAATGGACTTGAACTATGCACTAGATTAAATGGACCTAATACATTTTTAATCTCCATTATATACAAAAGCAGCAAAATATACATTCTTCTCAAGTACACACTGAACATTCTCAAGGATAGGTCATATAATGGTACACAAAACAAGTCTTAGCAAATATAAGATGAAATCATACCAAGTGTCTTTTGACCACAGTAATATGAAATTAGAAATTATCCACATGAGGAAAGCTGGAAAATTGGTATATATGTGGAAACTAAACAACACACTTACGAATAACCAATGGACCAAAGAAGAAATCAAAAGGAAATCAAATATTATTTTGAATCAAATGAAAATATTCACACAACACACCAAACTAATGGGAAACTGCAAAAGCTGTTCCAAGAGGGAAAGTTCATAGTAATAGATGCGTATGTTAAGAAATTAGAAAATTGCGAATAAAACCCTAACTTTACCTTTCAAGTAACCAGAAAAGAAGAACAATTAAGCCAAAAGTTAACAAAGAAAGGAAATAATAAGTATCAGAGCAGAAATAAATGAAATCACAACCAGAGAAACAATAGAAAATATCTATGAAACTAAGCTATGCTTTCAAAAAGATAAAATTTACAAACTGTTAGTTAGGCTCACTAAAAAAAAAGAGAAGACTCAAATATGTTAAAACAGAAAATAAGAAAGAGAAATAATAACTGACACTAAATAAACACATAGAGTCATAAGAGACCCTAAGAACAGTAATCTGCCAACAAGTTAGATAAGCTAAAGGAAATAGATAATTTCTTTGAATCATGCATACTACCAAGACTGATCCAGGAAGAAATAGCCCAAGTAGTAATGAATAGACAAGTAGTAATGTTGGAGACTGAATTAGCAATAAGAAAATTCCCAACGGAGAAAATCTCAGTACCAGATGATTGCATGGACAAGTTCTACCAATTGCTTAAAGAAGAGCTGATGCCAATCCTCAAAATTTGTTGAAAGTTGAGGAGGAGGGAAATATTCTAAACTTTTTCTATAAGGCCAGCATTACTGTGATATAAAAGCCAGATAAGGACACTGCACACAAATAAAACTATAGACCAAATCCTGATCAACATAGATGCAAAAATTCTCAACAAAAATAAGCAAAATATACAATGACCAAGTGGGATTTAATCCTGGGATGCAAGAATGGTTCAACATACACAAATGAATAAATGTAGTATGCCACATTAATAAAATGAATGAAAAATCATGGTTACCTCAATAAATATAGAAAAAACATTTGACAAAGTATAAAATCCTTTCATGATACAAAACCTCAGCAAATTTGGTATAGAAGGAACATACTTCAACATAATAAATGACATATGACAAACCCACAGCTAACAGTATACTAAACAGATAATTAAATATTTAAAGCTTTTCCACCAAAACTCAGGAATAAAACAAGGGTGCTCACTTTCTGTTTCTCAGACAACATAGTACAGGAAGTCCTAATCAGAGAAATCAGGCAAGACAAAGAAAGAAAAGGCATCCAAATCAGAAAGGGAGAAGTAAAATTATTGTTGTTTGATGATGGTAAAATCTTATATACTGAATATCCCAGACTAAACCAAAAAAAAAATTTAATATAGTCAACAAATTCGGTATATGATATAAAAATAAATACACCTAAATAATTGTTTTACTATAACCTAACAGATACCACAACTGAAAGAAAACTATCATATCACAATAGCATAAAATAATTAGTAAAATACCTAGTAATAATGTAACCAAGAAGGTATATGATCTATGCAATGAGAACTATAAGACATTGAAACAAATCAGATACAAACTAATGGAAGGACATCTTGTGTTCATGGATGAGAAAGATTAATATTGTTAAAATGCCCATACTATCCAAAGTCTTCTATAGATTCAACACAATCCTTATGACTTCAGTGGCATTTTTCACAGAAATAGAAAAAAAAGTCCTCATGTCTGTATGGAACTACAAAAGATCCCAAATAGCCAAAGCAATCTTGAGAAAGAACAAAGCTGGAGGCATTATGTAATCTGATTTCAAATTGTATTATAAAAGTATAACTATCAAAAGAGTATGGTATTGGCATAAAATCGGACACATGTATCAATGGAACAGAATAGAGAGCCCAGAAATAAACCCATGTGTATATGGTCAATTAATTTATAACAAAGGAGCCAAGAATATGCAGTGGGAAAAGGACAGTCTCTTCAATAAATGGTGTTGGGAAAGCTGGGCAGCCACATACAAAAAGTAAAACTAACTACTGTCTTACATTATACACAAAAATTAACTCAAAATGCATTAAAGACTTGAATTTGAGACCTCAAACCATAAGAATCCTAGAAGAAAACATAAGCAGTAAACTTTTGACATAATTTTTGGCAATGAGTTTTTGCACCTGACTTCAAAAGTAAAGGTAACAAAAGTGAAATAAATAAGTGGAACTACATCAAAGTAAAAGGTTTCTGCAAAGCAAAGGAAGCTGTCAACAAAATGAAAAGACAACCTACTGAATGGGAGAAATATTTGCAAATCATATCTCTAATAAGAGGTAAATATCCAAACTATATAAATAAAAAACCGATGCAACTTAATAGCAAAAACAATATAATTAAACAATAAGATGTGAATACACATTTTTTCCAAAGAAGACAAACATATGGTTAACAGGCACATGAAAAGATCTCAGGATCATTAATCATTAAGGAAATGCAAATTGTAGCCACAATGAGATATCACTTCACACATTTTAGAATGGCTATTATGAAAAAGACAAGAAAAAACACTAATTCGAAAAGGTATATGCACCCCCAAGTACATTACTGCATTACTTACAATAATCAAGATATGGGAACAATCTTAGTGTCCATTAATGAATTAATGGATAAAAATATGTGATTATATATACATATATATATATATATATATATATATATGTATATATAAACCATTCAGCTATATAAAAGAATAAAATCCTGCCATTTGCAACAACAAGGATGAAACTTGAGGGCATGATGCTATGAAATAAGTCAGACAGAGTAAGACAATACTTCATGATATCGCTTATATGTAAAATTTAAAAACAAGCAGACAAACAAAACAAGTTCATAGATACAGAGAACTGATTGGTGGTTTCCAGAGGCAGGATAAAGGGTGGGCAAAATGGGTGAAGGAGGTCGAAAGGAACAAATTTCCAGTTGTGAAATAAATAAGTCATGGGAATGTAATGTATGGTGTGGTAAGTACAGTTAATAATAATTCCATATTTGAGAGTTGCTAAGGGAGTAGATCTTAAAACTTTTCATCAAAGAAAAAATATACTGTAACCATGTATGATAATGGCTAACTAGATTAAGTGTGGAAATCATTTTGCAAAATATACAAATATATAATCATTATGTTGTACACCTGAAACTAATGTTATTTTTCAATTATACCTGAATAAAATAAAAAGTTGGATCACATTTGTTATTTCACACTACCATCCTTAACAATTAATTTCTTTATACATGTGTGCATTTTTTCCTTGGGACATACAGAATGTTTGTGGTTTTCATGTAAAGAAGTAAAGTATTATATTTATTACAACTGAACAGTATATACTATTAACCATATATGGAACATCAGTAAGGTGATGAAGATGAGAGATATTACCTATAGAACATGAAATTTATACAAGTTTAAGCAACAAAAACTGTGGTACATGTATTCTTTCTAGTGGATGATAAGTTTATTATGATATCTATTGTAATATTCACATTAATTTCAGGACTGAAAAATGTAAGAAAATGACAGATTAAAGATGGCGGCTTGAGAGGAGAGACAGAGGCTTCCTCCTGAAACTGGATAGAATTAGAAAATTTAATTGGTGCAACTAATCGTGAGAGAGCAACAGGAAAGAGGATGGCACCAGAATGCACACACCTGGAGAAAAGAGCAGACCTCACCAAACGGGGTAATGTACCAGAGCTGTGGCTCCACAGGACCTGAGCCCTTCCCCCAACCCAGCTCACCAGCGGGAGGAAGAGAAACGGAGCAGGGAGGGAGTGGATGGCTTGGGACTGCTGAATACCTAGCTCCAGAGAGCTGCGCTGGGAGCACAAACTTACATTTCATTGTGCTTTCATGAGACTTGCATGACTACCAGGTTGGAAACTTAATACAAGCAGAGTTCCTGGGGAGACTGGGATTCCGGACCCTTGTGGAAAGCAGGGATCCATATTCGGCTGCTCTGCGAGAAAAACTTATACTGGTGTGCCCAGCCAACTGGCTCAGGCAGTGGAGACAGCCACAGCAGCTGGGAGGTGAGGAACAGCTCTTTCCTCCCCCCAGGCACCAGTACCACTCCCCTGAGACCACTGACATTGCTTCAGGGGTTGAGAAGCTCCAGAATAGAGCTTATGGACACTAGAGGGCACCATATACAAACATGAAACGCCAAAGGAACCTTGTCCAGAGTAAAATTGTTAATACAACTCCCGAGAAAGATTTAAATGATACGGACCTCATGACTTTTCCTGAAAGGGAGTTCAAAATAAAAATCATCAACATTCTAATGGAGGTATGGAAAGACATCCAGGAACTCAGGAATGAATTCAGGATGGAGATCCAATCATTGAAGAGCACGATGGAGGATATTAAAAGCAGGTTGGATACAGTGGAGGAGAAAATAAATGAAATAGAAACTAGAGAAGAGGAATACAAAGAAGCTGAGGCACAGAGAGATAAAAGGATCTCTAAGAATGAAAGAATATTGAGAGAACTGTGTGACCAATCCAAACAACAATATTTGCATTATTGGGATACCAGAAGAAGAAGAAGAGAGAGAAAGAGATAGAAAGTGTCTTTGAGGAGGTAGTTGCTGAAAACTTCCCCAATCTGGTGAAGGATATAGTCTCTCAGGCCATGGAGATCCATAGATCTTCCAACACAAAGGACCCAAGGAAGACAACAGCAAGACACATAGTAATTAAAATGGAAAAGATCAAGGATAAGGACAGACTGTTAAAAGCAGCCAGAGGCAGAAATAAGATGACATACAAAGGAAAGCCCATCAGGCTAACATCAGACTTCTCAGCAGAAACCTTACAGGCCAGAAGGGAGTGGCATGATGTATTTAATGCCATGAAGCAGAAGGGCCTGGAACCAAGATTAGTTTATCCAGCAAGATTATCATTTAAATTTGAAGGAGGATTAAACAATTTCCAGATAAGCAAAAGCTGAGAGAGTTTACCTCCCACAAACCATCTCTGCAGTCTATTTTGGAGGGACCGCTATAGATGGAAGTGTTCCTAGGGTTGGATAGCTGTCACCAGAGACAGTAAAACCATAGTAGGGAGGGTGGAGCAGCTGATTTCGAGGCAAATGAAAAATTAAATTGACTAACCCCAAAGTCAATCAACGGATAGACAAAAAATACAGAATTTGATATCTAATATATAAAGAATGAAGGAGGAAGAAAAAGGAGGAGAAATAGAAAAAATGTTTAGATTGTGTTTGTAACAGCATACTAAGTGAGTTAAGTTAGACTACTAGATAGTAAGGAAAGTAACCTGGAATCTTTGGTAACCATGAAAATAAAGCCTGAAATGGCAATAAGTACATACCTATCGATAATCACCCTAAATGTAAATGGACTGAATGCACCAATCAAAAAAAAAAGAGTCACTGAATGGATAAAAAAACAAGACCTATCTATATGCTGCTTACAAGAGACTCACCTCAAACCCAAAGACATGCACAGACTAAAAGTCAAGGGATGGAAAAACATATTTCATGCAAACAATAGGGAGAAAAAAGCAGGTGTTGCAGTACTAGTATCAGACAAAATAGACTTCAAAGCAAAGAAAGTCACAAGAGATAAAGAAGGACATTACATAATGATAAAGGGCTCAGTCCAACAAGAGGATATAACCATTATAAATATATATGCACCCGATCACAGGAAGATGGTGGCATGAGTAGTTCAGAGGAAATCTCCTCCGCAAAACATATATATTTATGAAAATATAATAAATACAACTATTCCTAAAAGAGACACCAGTGGATGCAGTACAACAGCCAGGATACATCTACATCTGTGAGAACTCAACATCACATGAAGGGGGTAAGATACAAGCCATGGCCAGGTAAGACCTGAACACTCTCCCACCCCAGAACCTGGCAGGAAGAAAGGAGTCAGAATGGGGAGGGAGGGAAATCCCAGGACTGCTAAACAACCAGCTCTAGAAATCCATACACAGAGCGCAGATACAAGGTGCATGGGGTGCTGGATATTAGAGAAACAGAAAAGCAAAACCTGTGGCCAGGTCCCCACAACTGGTGCTCCTGAGACAAAAGAAAAGCAAGTGCTTTTTAAAGAGACAGGGACCTCATAGCTGGACGAAGTTGTCCCGGCACACTTAGCCAGCAGCTGGGAATCCCGGGGAATCTTAGACACCCTAAAACCTTGGGGATGCAGTGCAGCTCTGAACCCCTCACAGCACTAAGCAGCCTGCCAGTTGTTCCTCCAACTGCTGTGGACTCCGAAACACCGGCCCAGTAGCAGGAGATTGGTAGCTTTTTCCAGGGGTGGCTGCATCCGGAAGGGACAGGGAGCAGATCGGGTGCACCAACGGCACCAGAGGAGACCAGGAGAGGCTTGTGTGATCCCGTAGCAGCGGCAACCGAACAGCCCGGGTACGGCTCGCACACACCGGCGGCAGTGGAGCCAGAGGAGACTGGTAGAGGCCCTGGTGGGAGAGCCCTGCGCACACTTGCCGTGGAGCCAGAGGGAGCAGGCGCTATCCCAGCAGCCGACCGAAATCCCAGCCCAATGCACAGCCGCCCAGGTCAGACCTAAAGGCTGCTGCTGGCACACAGCTGCACGGAAGGGGTGCCACTGTCATGGAGGAGAGCACCTGGCATGCCTACCACTACCCACAGGGCTCCGCACTGCTATCACGGAGACGCCGCACACAGCTGCTTAGGGGACTAACCCGGTGGCTGCTCCAGGAGTGCGGGTAAACAACCCAGGCAGTGGAGAAGGACAAGGCATCCAACAAGCAGGAAAGGACATTCTTCCTCCAGCTGACAAACATGCAACCTGCCTATAGCCACTACTATCACCATGAAAAGGTAAAAAAATTTAGTCCAGTCCAAGATAGTTCAGACAACACCTGAGAGAGGAGCTGCAGAGACAGACCTAACCAGTCTCCCTGAAAAAGAATTCAAAATAAAAATCATAAACATGCTGACAGAGCTGCAGAGGAATATGCAAGAGCTAAGGGATGAAGTCCGGAGGGAGATTACAGATGTCCGGAGGGAGATTACAGAAGTGAAACAAACTTTGGAAGGATTTATAAGAAGAATGGATAAGATGCAGGAGGCCATTGATAGAATAGAAACCAGAGAAGAGGAATGCATAGAAGCTGACACAGACAGAGATAAAAGGATCTCCAGGAATGAAACAATACTAAGAGAAGTGTGTGACCAATCCAAAAGGAACAATATCTGCATTATAGGGGTACCAGGGGAAGAAGAGAGATAAAAAGGGATAGAAAGTGTCTTTGAAGAAATAATTGCTGAGAATTTCCCCAAACTGGAGGAGGAAACAGTTGCTCAGATAATGGAGGCATACATAATTCCCGAGAGATGGGACCCAAAGAGGAAAACACCAAGACACATAATAATTAAAATGGCAAAGCTCAAGGACAAGGACAGAGTATTAAAGGCAGCCAGAGAGGGAAAAAAGTCACCTACAAAGGAAAACCCATCAGGCTATCATCAGACATCTCAACAGAAACATTATACGCCAGAAGAGAATGGCATGATATATTTAATGCAATGAAACAGAAGGGCCTTGAACCAAGGATACTGTATCCAGCATGATTATCATTTAAATATGAAGGAGGTTTTAAACTATTCCCAGACAAGCAAACGTTGAGGGAATTTGCCTCCCACAAACCACCTCTACAGAGTATCTTAGAGGGACTGCTCTAGATGGGAGCAGTCCTAAAAAGAACACAGATCAAAACACCCAACATATGAAGAATGGAGGAGGAAGAATAAGAAGGGGGAGAAATAATCATCAGACTGTGTTTATAAAAGCTCAATAAGCGAGTTAAGTTAGACAGTAAGGTAGTAAAGAAGTTAATCTTGAACTTTTGGTAACCACGAATCTAAAGACTGCAGTGGCAATAAGGACATATCTTTCAATAATCACCCTAAATGTAAATGGACTGAATGCACCAATCAAAAGACACAGACAAATAGAATGGATAAAAAAGCAAGACCCATCTACATGCTGCTTACAAGAGACTCACCTCAAACCCAAAGACATGCACAGACTAAAAGTCGAGGGAAGGAAAAAGATATTTCATGCAAACAACAGAGAGAAAAAATCAGGTGCTGCAGTACTAGTATCAGACAAAATAGACTTCATAATAAAGAAAGAAACAAGAGATAAAGAAGGACATTACATAATGATAAAGGGCTCAGTTTAACTAGAGGATATAGCCATTATAAACATATATGCACCCAATACAGGAGCATCAATACATGTGAAATACTAACAGAATTAAATGAGGAAATAGAATGCAATGCATTCATTTGGGGAGACTTTAACACACCACTCACTCCAAAGGACAAGTCCACCAGAGAGAAAATAAATAAGGACACAGGGGCACTGAACAACACACTAGAACAGATGGACCTAATAGACATCTATAGAACTCTACATCCAAAAGCAACAGGATATACATTCTTCTCAAGTGCACATGGAACATTCTCCAGAATAGACGACTTACTGGGCCACAAAAAGAGCCTCAGTAAATTCCAAAAGATTGAAATCCTATCAACCAACTTTTCAGACCACAAAGGCATAAAACTAGAAATAAATTGTACAAGGAAAGCAAAAAGGCTCCCAAACACATGGAGGCTTAACAACATGCTCCTAAATAATCAATGGATCAATGACCAAATTAAAATGGAGATCCAGCAATATATGGAAACAAATGACAACAACAACACAAAGCCCCAACTTCTGTGGAACATAGCAAAAGCACTCTATAGAGGAAAGTATATAGCAATCCAGGCATATTTAAAGAAGGAAGAACAATCCCAAATGAACAGTCTAATGTCACAATTATCAAAATTGGAAAAAGAAGAACAAATGAGGCCTAAGGACAGCAAATGGAGGGACATAATAAAGATCACAGAAGAAATAAATAAAATTGAGAAGAATGAAACAATAGAAAAAAATCAATGAAACCAAGAGCTGGTTCTTTGAGAAAATAAACAAAATCGATAAGCCTCTAGCCAGACTTATTAAGGGAAAAAGAGAGTCAACACACTTCAACAGAATAAGAAATGAGGAAGGAAAAATCACGACGGACCCCACAGAAATACAAAGAATTATTAGAGAATACTGTGAAAACCTATATGCTAACGAGCTGGAAAACCTAGGAGAAATGGACAGACAACTTTCTAGAAAAATACAACCTTCCAAGACTGACCCAGAAAGAAACAGAAAATCTAAACAGACCAATTACCAGCAACAAAATTGTAGCAGTAATCAAAAAACTACCAAAAGCAAAACCCCCGGGCCAGATGGATTTACCTCAGAATTTATCAGACATACAGAGAAAACATATTACCCACTCTCCTTAAAGTTTTCCAAAAAATAGAAGAGGAGGGAATACTCCCAAACTCATTCTATAAAGCTAGCATCACCCTAATACCAAAACCAGGCAAAGACCCCACCAAAAAAGAAAACTACAGACCAATATCCCTGATGAATGTAGATGCAAATATACTCCAACAAAATATTAGCAAACGGAATTCAAAAATACATCAAGAGGATCATACACCATGACAAAGTGGGATTCATACCAGGGATGCAAGGATGGTACAACATTTGAAAATCCATCAACATCAGCGACCACATCAACAAAAAGAAGGACAAAAACCACATGATCATCTCCATAGATGCTGAAAAAGCATTTGACAAAATTCAACATCCATTCATGATAAAAACTCTCAACAAAATGGGCATAGAGGGCAAGTACCTCAACATAATAAAGGCCATATATGATAAACCCACAGCCAACATCATACTGAACAGCGAGAAGCTGAAAGCTTTTCCTCTGAGATCGGAAAAAGACAGGGATGCCCACTCTCCTCACTGTTATTCAACGTGGTACTGGAGGTCCTAGCCACGGCAATCACACAAAACAAAGAAATACGAGGAATCCATATTGGTAAAGAAGAAATCAATCTGTCACTATTTGCAGATGAAAGGATATTGTACATAAAAAACCCTAAAAACTCCACTGCAAAACTACTAGAACTAATATAGGAATTCAGCAAAGTTGCAGGATACAAAATTAACACACAGAAATCTTTAGCTTTCCTATGCACTAACAATGAACTAATAGAAAGAGACATCAGGAAAATAATTCCATTCACAATTGCATCAAAAAGAATAAAATACCTGGGAATAAACCTAACCAAGGAAGTGAAAGACCTTTAACCTGAAAACTGTAAGACACTCTTAAGAGAAATTAAAGAGGTCACTAACAAATGGAAAGTCATCCCATGCTCCTGGCTAGGAAGTATTAATATCATCAAAATGGCCGTCCTACCCAAAGCAATATACAGATTCGATGCAATCCCTATCAAATTACCAGTTTGAAAAAAGACTGATGCACCCCTATGTTTATCGCTGCACTATTTACAATAGCCAATATATGGAAGCAACCTAAATGTCCATCAGTAGATGAATGGCTAAAGAAGATGTGGTACATATACACAATGGAATATTACTCAGCCATAAGAAAAAAACAGATCCTACCATTTGCAACAACATGGATGGAGCTAGAGGGTATTATGCTCAGTGAAATAAGCCATGTGGAGAAAGACAAGTACCAAATGATTTCATTCATCTGTGGAGTATAAGAAGAAAGGAAAACTGAATGAACAAAACAGCAGCAGAATCAAAGAACCCAAGAATGGACTAAGAGTTACCAAAGTGAAAGGGACTGGGGAGGATAGGTGGGAAGGGAGGGATAAGGGTGGGGTAAAAGAAAGCTGGCATTAGGATTAGCATGTATAGTGTGTGGCGGGCACAGGGAGGGATATGCAACACAGAGAAGACAAGTAGTGATTTTACAACATCTTACTACACAGATGGACAGTGACTGTGAAGGGGTATGTGGGAGGGATTTGGTGAAGGGGGGAGCCTAGTAAACAATATGATCTTCCAAAAAAAGAAAAAAAGAAATGTAAGAAAACGTCTTTCTTGGAAACATGGACCTTTGGATATTAATGATGTTTATTGTGAATTAAGGTGTAGAAAAATTATATGAAAGGTGGAAAATATATCCTTTTGTATTTTGTAGAATTTCAAATTTTGTAAAGTGTTATGATCTCAACATAATCAAAATTAACAATCTCTTTTTATGAGAATTTATCTTTTTAGTTTCAGGTGGTATGGAATAATCTTTTATCTGGTGTGTCCCAGAGTTATTGTCATTTAACATCCTTGGTGAGCATCCCTTATTTTGAGTTTCATGACTTTTTTTTATATATAATTTTTTTTGTGTAGATTTGGTTGCATTTAAGGAAAGATTCTTCTAATTTGGAATTCTTTGCTTATCTTTGGGAATTTTGAGCTAATCCCAATGGGAAAATGACATAATTTACTCAACATTGAATATGCTTTATTTTTCCATGACAAGGTATCATTGATTATAGCAATTATTTTTGATGATGTTATTATCAATGAAAAAGACTGTTTTAACCTAAACATCTTCCATAATTTTTGACTTGTCATTCAATAAATTGAACTAGTAAGTTTGTCATAGGTGCTCAGATCAGTTAATAAAAACATTATTTATCTTGTGCATATATTATAAGTTATGTTTTTATTATTGCATCATTTAGCTCAATGACATTTTTCAGAACAGTATATGTAAAATGAGTAATGACAAAATTCACTCTCAAAGACTACAATGAATAAATGACTATAGAAAGCAAGACATCAATCTTTAATAACATTATTTAATTTTATAGTACTTTAAAATCTTTAACGGGCATTCAATAAACTCTCATCTTATAGTAATTACTCCAATTGTAAACCCCCTAGCATTAAAAGACTTCTCTCATACTATGTCTGGTGAGTTCTTTACTTATAAACTTGTGCTTTTTCTTGTCTGAATACAGTCTTGGCTTCAGAGTTAAAGTTTTGTTTCTTTATTATTAATTTCAAGAATTATTCCTGGGGTATCATCAAGTTAGCTATGGCTTCACTTTCGTGCTGTGGCTGAATAGAATATTTTAATTCCCTCTTAAGATTCAATGCTTTTAGATAAATTGCTAAAATGTTTGTGGTTTGTTGTTCACCACACAGACAGTTTGTGTTTTATTTAACTTTAGAATCCATATGTTAATTTGTTTGCCTTTGCACTTATCCATACCCATCAAGCCTATCCTAAGTTTAGCTTTGTGTAGAGTGCATTGTGATGGAAATATGGGATACAAAGTGTGACCCATGAGAAGGTGTGCTGCACACCAAAAGAGCTACTTGATATTAATGGTTTTTTTTTTAACTTAATTTTCTTATTTATACAGACGTAAATCCTGGGAACATGTGTAGGAATGATGAATAGTGTGGGATAGTGATGGAAGGAATAAGGAATTGGATCAGTCTAAATTCATTGACATGGAAGTACCGAGCAGAGATTATGCATTTAATGTTGCAACGTGGTGGTGGGGGTTGGGAGTGCTGTTACAAAGGTTGGTAGTTTGGTTGATTAGTGGAAACTTGGACCAAAAAGTGGTCCATAGTGACTGAAATGGAAATACAAGACTTGCCTTGATTTAATGGAGAAAAAGAGACTCAAAAGGCCTAAAGAGATTGGAATATTAGAATGGATTATTAATTAAATATCTACTCTCCCACACTGTGAAGGTCCAGAAGACCTACCTTTTGCCAATATTATAAGAAATACATTTATGAAGAGAGACTTGATGTCTTTGAAGACCTATGTGATCCGTCTTCTTTGTAGACCAGACTTCACAGTGGGAACTGCAGCCACTGAATTTGGAAACATAAATGCAATGAGACTAATTGGACCCCTTAGTGGTAGGACCCAAGTGGTGACACTCATTCACCAAAGACAAGATGGTGTGGTTACCATAATGAAGAGCAAAGTTAAAGCAGTAATCAATAGCCTGACTCATACAGACCTATGTTGGCTAGTAGATCATGGTTTCCCTAGAAATAAGATAGATAGGAAGCCCACCAAATTTTTACTTGATCTACATATAAGCAGGAAGTCCTAGGTCAAGCGAACAAAAGTTTAGTTTAAATCATAAAACTAGAGAGTCAGGGCCCCTCAAGTCAATTCCCAGATTTAAACCAGTTTACAGATCCAGAACTCCTTGAATGAAGGAGAGGCCCGGTTCCCTTGAGGAAGGACACTTGTACACAGTCGAAAATTTATACTGTTAATCTTTCTCTCAGCCTTCAGTAAAGGACCTATGGCCTTTTACCAAAGTAACTGTGTACTGGTAAAAGGAAATAATCAGACCTTTCAAGAACTAATAGACATGGTTTTGAATGAACACTATTTTAAGAGACCCAATATGTTATTGTGTGGCACACCAGTTAGAATAGAAGCTTATGGAGGTCAAGTAATCAGTGGAATTTCAGCCCTTGTTCATCTTACAGTGTGCCCAGTTGGTACTCAAAACTATCCTGCTTTGGTTTGCAGTATTTTCGTTGTGAAACACATAATTGGAATAGAACTACTAAGAAGCTAGCAGAATCCCCACATTCATTCCATGACCTGTGGAGTGAGGGCTATTATTGAAGAAAAGGCCAAGTGGAAGCCTTTAGAATTATCTCTAGCAAAATGGTAAACCAAAAGGATTTGCAGGCATTAGTGTCACTGACAAAGACTTGAGAGACGCAGGGGTGGTGATTCCCACCACATCCCCATTCAACTCACCTATTTTTCCTCTATAGAAGATGTACAAATATTGGAAAATAACAGTGGATTATTGCAAGCTTAACCAGTTGGTGATGCTAACTGCATTTGTTTATTGCTTGAACAAATTAATACATCCACTGATACCTGGTATGCAGCTACTGATTAGGCTAATGCATATTTCTCCATATTTGTCCATAAAGCCCACCAGAGAAGTTTGCTAACAGGTGGCAAGGCCAGCAACACACCTTCAATGCTCTGCCTCAGGGGTATATCAGATCTTTAGCTCTATGCTATAATTTAGTTTGCAAGGATCTTGATGCCTTTCCCTCCCATAAGATATCACACTAGTCCATTATATTGATGACATTATGCTGATTGGATTTAGTGGAAAGAAGTCACAACTACTCTAGACTTATTGTTAAGACATCTGTGTCTCAAAAGGTGTGAAATAAATCTGAGAAAAATTCAGGCGCCTTCTGCCTTATATCTAGGGATCCAGTGGCTTGGAATATATTGTGATATCTCTTCTAAGGTGAAAGATAATTTGTTGCATCTGGTCCACCCCCATCCAAGAAAGATGTACAATGCCTAGTGGGCTTTCTTGGTTTTGGAGTTAACATATTCTTCATTTGGTGTTCATTACTCTAGTTCATTTACTGAGTGCCCCAAAAGCTGCTGTTATATTTTTGGGGGACCCAGAACAGGGAAGTTTCTGCAGTAGGTCCAGGCTGCTGTACAAGCTGCTTTGCCTCTTGGGCTATATGATCCAGCAGATTCCATGGTGTTTGAAGTATTGAAGTATCAGTCACAGATAGTGATGCACTTTGGAACCCTTGGCAGACCCCTTTAAGTAAACTGCTGCGCAGACTCAGAAATTTGGAGGAAAGCATTGCCATACTCTGCATAATTATGCTCCTCTTGAGAAAGAGCTTTTTTAGCCTGATTCTGGGCATTCAGAGAGACTGAATGTTTGACCATGGGCCACCAGGTTACCACGTATCCTGAGATGAACCTTACAAAACAGCTGTTATCTGACCCACTGACCCATCCAGTTAGACATATATAACAGCAGTCCATCCTCAAACAGGTGTGGTATATATGTGAACTGACACAAGCAGCCCTTGAAGGCACAAGTAAGTTACATAGGGAAGTGGCTCAAATGACCATGGCCCACACTGCTACTACAATATATTCTCCCTGTACCTATGACTTCATGGGGAATTCCCTATAATTAGCTGACTAAGAAATTATAATTCAGGCCTGATTTACAGATAATTCTACACAATATGCAGGCACTACCCAAAAGTGGACAGCTGCAATATTATAAACCCTTTGGGATACCCCAAAAGGTAGTGGTAAAGGGAAATCTTCCTAGCAAACAAAACTACAAGCAATGCACCTGGTTTCCCACTTTGCTTGGAAAGAGAAATGGCCAGATCTGCGATTATATACTGATTGCTTTGGCCAGTGTTTTGTGTACTCTGTAGGACTTGGAATTAACATGACTGGAAAACTGGTGGCAAAGAAATTTGGAGAATACGTAAGTGGATAAACCTCTCTGAAAGTACAAAAAATGGTAAGTATTTATGTCCTGTGTGGCTCACCAAAGGATGTTCTCAGCAGCAGAATATTTTAAAAATCAAGTGGCTAGGATGACCCATTCTTGGACACCAGTCTCTTTTTGCAGTCACCCCTGTGTCCGATAAACAAAGTGGTCATTGTGGAAAGGATGGAGGTTTTGTGTGCTTAGCAACATGGATTTCCCCTTACCAAGGCCAACCTGGCTACAACCACCACTAACTGCCCAATTTTTCAGTAGCAGAGATTAACACTGAACTCCTCCTAGGGAACCATTTCCTGGGGCAATTACCCAGCTACTTGGTGGCAGGTTGATGACACTGGACCATTTCTACCATGAAGGTTGCACTATTTTGTCCTCACTGGAATTAAGGACACTGTCTAGATATGGCTTTGACTTTCCTGTATGCAATGCTTTTGTCAGAATTACCATCAATTGACTTGTAGAAAGGCTTATCCACTATCATAGCATTCCATATAGCATTGTTTATAATCATGAAACTCACTTCACCATAAAAAAAGTGATACAATGGCCTCATTCTCATGGAATTCACTTGTATAACCATGTTTTCCACCATCCTAAAGCACTACTTGATAGAACAGTGGAATGATCTTTTGAAGACTCAGAGCACCAGCTGGTAGTAATACCCTTCCAAGCTTGTACAAGGTTCTCCTTAAGGCTACATATGCTCTGAATCAGTGGCCAATATAAGGTGCTGCTTCTGCCATATCCAGGACTCATGGGTCCAGGAATCAAAGAGTGAAAATGAGAATGGCATCACCCACTAATATCTCTAGTGACCCACTGGCAAAATATTTTTCTTCCTGTTTGCATGACTTTATGCTGCACTGGTTTACAGGTTTTAGTTCCAGACAGAGAGATCTTAGTTCCACCAGGAGGCAGAATGATTCCACTGAACTGGAAGTTAAGACTTCTACCAGGCCACTTTGGGCTCCTCATGCCTCTTGAGGCAAATAAGGGAGTTAGTTGGCTAGAATAATTGCTCCTGCCTCAAGGAGAAATTGGACTACTACTTCACGTGGAGATAAGAAAAGGTATGTCTGGAATAGAACGTCCATTATGGCACCTGTTAGCATCATCATACCCTGTGATTAAGATCAATGGAAAACTATAGCAACCAAATCCAGTCAGGGCCACTAATGGGCACAGGATAAAGGTGGTAAGATTTCTACGTTTCACTTGAAGTGATAAAATAATCATTCTAATTAGACTGTGAAAAGTAAAGCATGGGTATTGGAATCTTTAGAGAATTTTTTTTTAACTCTAGAAAAATGTAGTCAAAAGTACAATAAATGAAATACTAAAAAATGTTCATGTAACTCAAAAAAGGGCATGAAAGATGAAGTAGAGGAAAAAGAAGTAAAAATCCCAAAAAGGTAGATTTAAATTTGAACATATAAACCATTACATTACACAGCAGTTAAAATACAGAGATTGCCAGAATGAATTTTAAAAAAAAAAGTCCAACTATTTTTTTATAAGGAACTCCAAATGTAATTATATAGGTAGGTGAAAATTAAAAGGCTAGGACTTTCAATTTTAGCTAGACAATGTTACTCCTACATTTATGAGAAAAACATGTTGGATATAGTTGGGAAATAAGCTCATGAGATGTTCAACCTCTGTTTATCTACTAAAATTTTAAGTTAAAATTCAGTGAGACATTGGTTCTAATAGCTAAATATTTTTTTAATGCTAACAGTGCCAAAAGCTGGTGAGAATATTGAGATACTGGAACACTGGTTTCTTCTAATAGTTTTCCCATGTGAATTTAGATTTTCACCATTCTTAAAAAGCAGAGGAAATTTGGATTATGCACTGGACATTCTAAATATTATATTAGGAGACTCTGGGTCTTGTTTAATCTTATGGAGAATGCTGTTTTAGGAGGAAATTCACTGAGTTTGGTTCAGGCTGTGAATTACAATCTACCTTCTTGGGTTGTGATTTAAATGTCAGTTCAATTTTCAAAGCAATGTATTTATTTATTTATTTTTTGGTCCCATGTGTGCCACCCAGTGGTCAGTATGGAATCTGGAATGAGGATCTGGGTGTTAGCACTCAAAAATTTTGACATGTTAATTCAGATCTAATCTATACATTAGCCCTTGTCACAGGCAAATCCAATGTTCTGTAAACTGCTTTAAGGGCCTGCTTTCTCAAGCCCCTTCCTCTCTATTACATTCAGTTTCCTTTGGTCTCCTTTTCTTGGTCCTTTGTCCAGAAACTATCCACTTCTGTTAATTAACGTCATTCAGCTAAGGTGTGGCGTGACAGAGAGATAGTAAGAACAATGCAATGGTGTTTTGTGCAGTCACCTTGCAGCCACTAAATTGAGAGGACATTTCTCTCAAGAGTTCTCTCAATGTTTTGGCTTCTGTACATTCCCTTTGACAGCCATTGCTACTGCCATATGATTAGCTGGCTAAGGTTAGAGGAAAAGGAAAGTAAGAGCAAGTAAATAAAACATGTCATTTTGCTTCACTAAGCTCCAGGCTTTCCCTTTCCCACTCCTTGAGACTGAATTAGAGGACTTTCGGATCTCTTACCTCCCTGGTACACTCACTTAGGAGTCTCAGGCTATATTAAGTTCAGGCCAGGAGGTATTTCTTGTTCATTCTGGTGGTTTTCTCCAATTTGTCTTCTTCTATATACATTTTAGAGCTCTGAAATAGATGTGCCATACATTCTGTCCTGGTTTTATAGCTACAATTAGTGGAATAAGGGTGACATGATGTTTTCCTATCAAGGATATAAAAGCCTCATGGAGTAAATTTGAGAATGTTACTTCCTTTATCACCTCTAAAATAGTTTTGTATTACAAAATCAATTCTGTAAATCTTTTTTACAATTCACAAGAAAAACTATGTGGTTCTCAAGTTTTTCATTTAATTACATTTTTATTGTTGGTTTCTAAAAGCCAAATATTTTAATGATTACAACTGTGTTTTTTTGCTATATATGAAACAAATTGGTATAGTTTTATAGGCTTTCAAAAGTATTGATATAAAAATGTTCATAATTTTTTCTGTTTTTATCTCTTCTATATGTATAGATTTCCCCCCTCTTTTCATCTCTGAACATGTTTATTTGGATTTCCCTCTCACTGTCTCTCTTTGTCTGTCTTTTTTTCAGCCTTGCCAGAAGTTTGTCAATTTTATTAGTCTCTTCAAACAAAAATCCTTAGAATTTTTTAAACATCCATTTTGACATTGCTTTCTATTTCATTAATTTTGCTTTTATATTTATTATTGCATTTCTACTTTCCTTGACTTTAGGTCACTGTCATTTTGCTTTGTAGGCTAACTTCATGTGTTAGAAGATGGACTTATATGTTTAAGCATTTCTTCCTCTCTAACTTTAAATATTAAGGTTAAAATTTTTCTCTTTAATTGGATTTTTAGCTATATTACATAATTTTCTTATATGTAATATTTTGATTACATTTTATTTCTAAATATTTGTTAATTTACATCATGATTTCTTCATTTACACAGTAGTTTTTAGAAGGGCATTTTTTTTTTAATTATTTTTTTATTGAAGGGTAGTTGACGCACAGTATTACATTACATTAGTTTCAAGTGTACAACACAGTGGTAGAACATTTATATACATAATTCGAGGTTCCAGCTATCACCCTACCAAGCTGTTACATTATCTTGACTATATTCCTTATGCTATACATTACATCCTGGTTACTTATTTATTTTACCATTGGAAGTCTGTCCTTTTTTTTTTTTTTTTTTTGTGAGGGCATCTCTCATATTTATTGATCAAATGATTGTTAACGACAATAAAATTCTGTATAGGGGAGTCAATGCTCAATGCACAATCATTAATCCACCCCAAGCCTAATTTTCGTCAGTCTCCAATCTTCTGAGTCATAACAAACAAGTTCTTACATGGAGAACAAATTCTTACATAATGAATAAGTTACATAGTGAACAGTACAAGGGCAGTCATCACAGAAACTTTCAGTTTTGCTCATGCATTATGAACTCTAAACAGTCAGTTCAAATATGAATACTCATTTGGTTTTTATACTTGATTTATGTGTGGATACTACATTTCTCTCTTTATTATTATTATTTTTAATAAAATGCTGAAGTGGTAGGTAGATACAAGATAAAGGTAGAAAACATAGTTTAGTGTTGTAAGAGAGCAAATGTAGATGATCAGGTGTGTGCCTGTAGACTATGTGTTAATCCAAGCTAGACCAGGGCAATAAAACATCCACGTATGCAGAAGATTTCTCTCAGAACAGGGGGGGTGAGGTTCTAAGCCTCACCTCTGTTGATCCCCAATTTCTCACCTGATGGCCCCCCTGCGACTGTGCCTGTTTTAGGTTGTTCCTCCCTTGAGGAATCTTACCCGTCTCTGGCTAACCAGTCATCTTCCGGGGCCATACAGGGAAATGTGAAGTTGGTAAGTGAGAGAGAAGCCTTATTGTTTGAAAAGGTTAGCTTTTTACATCTTTGCATATTTATGCCCTGTGGCTTCTATGCCCAGCATTTGTCTTGAGGTATCTTTACCACTTGGAAGAATTATGATACTCGATAAATTTGATACGAGGCACGAATTCTATTTAAGGGTTGTAATTAGGAAGGAAGAAGAAAAGCTATAGAAGTAGCAGGCGGAAGAAAACATGGGAAGATTGATTATTTCTTTGGCATATCTTCTTGTAGAGTAACTTCAGCATGTACAGGTTTTAAGCTACTACTTAAATTGCGCACACACATTAACATAATAGGAGTATAGTTACATAACCAAAGCATATCTGTAATTACCAGCCATCTCCAGTGAAACCAAGAAAACCAGTTAGGCACCTTAGGCATTTGTGAAAACTTATCTATGACATGGTGGATATTGTCCAACTGAACTTGAACAGTCTGAGAGAAATCAGACAAATTAAAACAACCCATTCCTGGGGACTGTTCACATGCCATATGTTCTTTTAACAGTAAATAGTCTGTAGTTGTAAGACTTTGGAGCGCTACAATTTGTACTTCTCCAAATTCTTGGTTGAGTTCCAACTGTATAGATCCAGTCAAATTTGTTGTTTTACTGTATGCACAGGCCAGCTTAGATATCTCCTTCCTCATTCCCATGGCAAGTCCAGGAACGGGTGGGATGAGTGCATCTACAGCTGTAGCAGTGCGTGGATCTTTGTTGGGGTTTTTTGATGATCATCTTCTGGCATGAGTCTTCCAGAGAGTGCTGATGTTGGAAGTTCTTTTTCATATCGTATCTTAGTTCATTTTTGGGGTAGCCCAATTAGGCTTTGATCCTCTGTATAAACACAAACAGACCCTTTGCCTACACTTTTATATGCCAGAAGGGCATTTTTAAATGTAGAAATGTTTAGTTGTAGATTTTAAAAAAGATACTGAATAGTTACTAAGAATATAAACTCTGCAGGTAGGTTACCTAGAAATACCTATGTACACATTGCCATTCACAACTTCATAGCTTTATGATCTTGAGCAAGCTTCTTAACCACTATGAATCTCAGTCTCTTCTGTAAAAATGAATAATAATATCTACATCATAGGATTGTTGTGAAGAGTAAGTGTTAATATATGTAAAGCACTTAGAATTGTGCCTGACAAGTGAACCCTATCCAACAAGTGCTTGCTTTTGTTGTGGTGGTGGTAATATTATTACTAAATTATAAATTAATTCTACTGTGGCCAGAGATGTTTGTGTGCATTATCTCAGTGCTTTCACATTTGTTGTGATGTTCCAGTCTTATAATAATGGTAAATTTTGTGAACGTCTCCTGTGTGCTTCAAAAGAATATATGTTCTCTAATTGTTAGGTGTAGTATCCTATATATCCACTCTTGCAAATACTGAATAAGTATTTATTATATGCTGGACACACTTCTGGGCTATGGTGGTTAACAAAACAAAGTATCTGCCCTTGTGAAGCTTCCTTTCTAATTCAGGAAATAGACAATTAAAAATTAATAGACTATAATTTCAGGTAGTGATATATGCTATAAAGACAAACAATGTAAGACAAAATAACAATTCCACGGATAAAGAAGGTCTGTCTGAAGCCATATCACATTTTGATAAAGGCATGAATAAAGAAGAGGGCAATCCATAAAAATATTCAAGAAAAGATATATTTAGACAGATGACATGGAAGTGGAAAATTCTTCAGACAAGACTGCTTGGCATGGGGTTGGAAAAACAAGGAATGATGGTTGGAAACACAGTAAGAATGGGGAGGAATAGTAGAAATTGAGGACAGTGAAGTGGTTAAGGAAGAGATTATGCAGGGTCCTTTAGTTCATGGTAAGAATTTTGGATTTTCTTCTAAATGTAATGGATACCAGTGTAAGGTTGGGAGTACAGGAGTGGCACAATCTGATTTACAATTCTAAAAGATAACTCTGGCTACTATGAGGAAAATAAAGTTCTGGTGGTCTAAAGTAAAATAGAAGAGATCAATTTAGGAAGTTCTTAGAATAGTATAGGCAAGAGATGACTTCTGTTGGACTAAATTATTAGTAGGGTAGGGAGTGAACAGTGGTCACATTCTGGATATTCTTTGAAAATGGATTAGATATGGAGTTTGAAAGAAAGAAAGACAAAGTGAATGCCAGGGTTTTTGTTAAAAGAACACATAATGATGCACTGAAATGGGAAGTCTGAGGGCTAAGCAGTTTTAAGTCACTACATTTTTCTAAGGTGATCTTGGTTATTTTTCTCCCTGTTACATTTTACATATACATATATTGCTAATTATTGTGGAAATTGCATTGACTTTATAGATTAACTTGAAAATTGGCTCAAATATCAAACATTCGTATTTGTTAATATCATTCAATTAATTTTTTTCTACACATACAAATATTAAACCTCAAATTCAAGATTTATTCAGAAGTGACATACCATTTTCCTTTGTATGCTATTGTGAATGGGATTATTTCAAAAATTGTATTTTCTACTTTTTTGGTGTTTATGGAAACAGCATTTTATTCACCACTTTTGTATCCATTCACTTTACTAAACATTCTTGAGTTATAATATTTGTCTATGCATTCCTTATATTTTCTGTGCACACTATCATCTTTCCTGGAATAGCTTTGTTTCTTCTTTTACAATAATCATGTTTCCTATTTATATCTTATTTTGTTGCCTGTAACCTACAATAATGATGTTATTTAAATGTAGAAATAATAGACATCTTTGTCTTGCACATATTAAAGGAAATACTTCTAATGTTTTATTAGTAAATTTAATCTTTGTTCCAAATTGTTTGCTAGATATCCCTTAACAGGTTAACAAGTTCTCTTCTACTTCAGTCAACTACACATTTTTAGAATGAGTGGGTATAGAATTTTATGACACGATTTTCCTAAATTTATTTAAATGGTCACATGAGTTTTCTCCTTTAATTTGTTAAATTATATTAAAGAATTTTATGTGATTAAATCAACTTTGCATTCTTGTCCCAATAATTCCAGAACAAATTATTTTTAAATATGTTTCCTGGATGCTCCATGCAGATATGTTAGTTAGGATCATTGACTCTATGAATATACGAGTATGTCAATAATTTTCCTTTATTAGAATATTTTGATTTAGGTTTGATATTACAGTTTCAAAGGCCTCATAAATTAATCATGGGGGCTTTTCTTCACTTTGTGTCCTTATTAGCATTAAATTTAAATTAAGATAGAAATTACAGTTCTTGTCTTTATGAATATTGTCATTTAGAGTCATTTGGTATTTCTATTGCTTCATGTTTGATTGCATTTTTATAAACTGATTCTTTTCAGTTTTGTTTTTTTGTAATGGTCTCAGGTGTATTCAGATATTTAGATTCTGCTAGTCAGTTTTGTCAATATATTTTTCTAGAATGTTTCCATTTTCCCTGTTTTTAAGTAAGTTGAAATAAAGTTGATTATATTATTTTCTTATACTTTGAAATATCTATACTCTATGTTTAGTTTTTAAGACACTTTTCATTTCTGGTGTTATGTATGTGGAACTTCTTTGTTTTCATTTAAATAATTTTGCAAGAAACTTTTCTATTTCAATAATGTATCTAAAGAAACAGAAAGACTATTTGACTATTTTTGGGTCTCTGTGTGTTCTTGGAAAGTGTGCTTCTAGTTTTCAAATATAAATATTTTCATCTTGATCTCTTTTAGCTTAATTTTTCACTGACATATGCAATCCTCATCACAGTATATAGCTGGATTTTGTTACTTTCTTTATACTAAAACTATTTTTTCTCAATTGAATGATCTTGGCACCCTTGTCAAAAATCAGTTGACTATAGATGTGTGGATTTATTTCTGGACTCTCGATTCTATTCCATTGACCCTTGCTGAGCTCATTTATTAGTTCTAATATTTTTAAGTGTATTTCTTAAGATTTTCTAAATACAAGATCATGTCACCAGCAAATAAATTTTCCATTCACTTTCTAATTTGGATGTATTTTATTTCTATTCTTTTTAAATTGATCTTTCTAGAAGTTTCTTTAAAATATTGAATACACGTGGCAAGAGTAGATGTCTTGTTTTGTTCCTGAGCTAAAGGAGAAAACATTCAGACTCTCACCATTAAGTACAATGTTAGTGTGCGGTTTTCATAGATCCCCTTTACCATTTTATGGAAGTTTCTTCTTTTTTAAATTTGCTGAATATTTTATCATGGAAATGTCTTGGATTTTGTTAATGCGTTTTCTGCTTCCATTGAGATAACCAAATGATTTTTGTGTTTTATTCTATTGGTATGCTATATTACATTATTTGATTTTCAATTATTAATCCAGCCTTACATCCCTGGGGTAAATCCAACTTAGTCACATTTTTTTCGTAGATGTTCTTTAGTTGAAGAATTTCTTCTTCTGTTCCTAATTTACTGAGAAGTTTTACAATGAATGTATGTTAGATTTTTCAAATGTCTTTCTGTATTTATGGGTATGATCATATGATTTTTGTTCTTTAGCCTGTTGATGAGGTGAATTACATTGATTTTCAAATTTTTAAATTGAAATATATTTTACACATTACATCCTTTAAATTTAAGGAGTATCATATTAATCTGATTGTGATCATAATGATTATTAGCACCTCTATAATGCTACATAAGTTTCCTGTTTTTAGTGGTTGAAATAATTAATTTATAGTCTTTTATCAAGTTTGATGAGTATAATACAATATTGGTGTCTATATTTCCTATACTGTGCATTAGATCTCTAGGGCTTATTGTAAGTTTGTACCCTTAAACAACATCTATCCTATCTCCCCACCCTAAATCTCTTGGTAACCACCTTTTACTGTCTACTCTGATGAGTTTGGCTTTTTTAGATTCCACTTTTAAGTGATATCATATAGTGCTTGTCTTTCTCTATATGACTTATCACACTTAGCAGGATGTGCTAAAAGTCCATCCATGTTGTCAAAAATGGGTAGGATATCCTCCTTTCTTGTGGCTGACTAATATTCCATAGCATATTATATATACCCTTTCTTCTTTATCCATTTGTCTATTGATGGGCACTTAAGCTGAACTAGCCTTGTATACTTGGAATAACTCCCACTATATCTGCTTCTGTAATAGTGGATTCACCTATTTCTCTGCATTTCTGTCAGCTGTTGCCTCCCATATTTTTATGTTCTCTTATTCGGTATATAAAATATTCTTATGTCTTCTTGGAAAATGACCCCTTGGTAATTTTGCAACACTCCTTATCACTGAAAATTTTACTTACTCTGAAGTATGCTTTGCCTGAAATTAAAATAGTCCAACCTTCTTTAATTCATCTTAGAATGGTATTTTTTATTATTTAAATCAACTTGGTCTTCATATTTAAAGTGGGTTTCTTGTAAGCAACATATTATTGTGTCCTATAGAGGATCAAGTAATCCAAGTCCACTTTCAAATAACACTATACTCTTTCACAGGTAGTAAAGATAACTTATGAGCACTACCAATTCTTCCCACCTTTCCTTTCTAATTTTATTCTTATTTATTTTACTTATTCATGAGCTTTACTCACCAAATATATTGTTGCTGTTAGTAATCTGAATGAACTGTTATTTGTTACATCTCTTAGGAATAAGAAAATAAAAACATTTATTTTACCTTCAGTTATTTTCTCCCTAGTAATCTTCCTTTAAGTAGAACAAAGTTTCTGGCCTTTATCACTTTCTTTATTTCTGAAGAACTTTTAATTTTTCTTACAAGGCAAGTCTACTGATGAAAAATTATCTGTTTATCTTCATCTGAGAGAGCCTTTATTTATCCTCCATTTTTGAAGAATAATTTCACTGGATACAGAATTGAAGCTTTTCTTTTTTTTCTTACAACACTTTAGTATTTCTCCAGTGAAGCTCTCTGGTCCTGAATGTTTTGTGTCAGGAGGTTTTTGATTAGTGATTCATTATCTCTACTTGTTATTGTTCTGTTTAGATTTCTTATTTCTTCCTGATTCAGTCTTGTTAGTTTCTGTGTTTCTAGAAATTTATCAATTTCTTCTAGGCTATCTAATTTATTAGTATATAATTCTTCATAATAATCTTATTGATTTCTTTCCATTTGTTTTGTATTGCCATTGTTTCTTTTTCCCTCTGTTTCTGCCTAACTTTGTGAAATGGGGGTTTCCATGGTGGTGTGCTCAGTTTTCCCCTTTTTATGTTTTATGGGTCTACTCTAGATTTGGCTTAGTGGTTATCATGAGGCTTATATAAAACATCTCTTAGGTAAAATAATCAATTTTAGGATGATAGGGACTTATCTTCACTTGCCAATAAGGACTCCACCTTTCACAACTATCCTTTTATATTTCTAATAATAATTTACTTATTTTTATACTGTGTATTCATTAACAATTATAGTAGCTATATTTATTTTTAATGCTCTTTTTCTTTAACTTGTAGACTATATTTAAGTGGTTCACATGCCATCCTAGCAGAGTTACAGTTTTCCAATTCTGCTTATTTTTCACACTTAACCAATGCATTTTGTTCTTTCATATGCTTTTAGGTCACTGATTAGCATCTTTTCAGTTCAGCTTGAAGAACTTCCTGTCAGCATTTTTTGCAAGCCATGTCTAGTGCTGGTGAACTGCCTAAGTTTTTGTTTGTCTGGAAAGCCTCTATTTCTCACTCATATCTGAAGGATAGCTTTGCTGGATAACGTATTCTAGGTTGGGAACTTTCATTTTTCAATACTTTGTTCAACATTCAACTCTTTCTTGGACTGTAGAGTTTCTGCTGAGAAATCTGCTGATAGCCTAACCAAAGTTCCTTTATAGGTTACTTTCTCTTTTCCATCTCTGCATTTAAGATTCTTTCTTTATCATTGGTTTTTGACAGTTTCACTATTATGTGTGTTACAGAAAGTTTTTTTGTATTGAGATATTAAGATGTTCTATTAGCTTCATGGACTTATATGTCCAAGTCCTTCCCCAAGTTTGGGAAGTTTTCAGCTATTATTTCTTCTAAAGAACTCTCTGTCATCTTACCTCTGTCTTCTCCTTCTGGAGTCCTAATTATTCAGATGTTTACTCTTCAGATTGAGTCCCATAGATTATGTAGGATTTCTTCACTAATTTTATTATTTTCTTTTGTTCTTTTATGACTTTACTATTTCAAAATTCCTATTCTCTAAATCACATTGTTTATCTCCCATCTGCTCTACTCAATTACCAATGCTCTCTATTGTTTTCTTCATCTTACTGAATTCTTCAGCTCCATTTTTTGGGATATATTTTTATGGTTTTATCTCATTTTGTTCATATACCTTTTTCTTAATCTCAGTGAACTGTTTTTCTGAGTTTTCATATAGTTCATTAAGTTTATACAGTATATATCTTTTGAATTCTTTCAGTTAGAATGTAGTATTCCATGTCTTTGGGCCTACTTATTGAATATTTATTGATATACTTTTATGACAACATAATTCCTTGATTTTGTAAAATTCCTTTTATTTTTACTTTGCTGCTTTCATATTTGAAGAATTTTAATGTTTATTCTCAGATGGGGTACTCTACCTCGATGTTATTTCTCTGGAGTTTCCTAGGCTTATTATGGATATACCTGCTTCACTCTTCTTGCTCTCTCTTGTGGCAAATTTCTCAACGTTGGTGCTTTCTCTTGTTTTTATAACTCACTTGGCTGGCTGCAGGCAACCTTCTTTTTGTTTTCCAGAAGCTGGCACTGTAGCTCCAGTTTGTGTTTTCTCTCTTATATATAAATCCTGTTAATTTATCTGAAAATGCTCTGATTACTCTACTTGCTCTCACCACTGCACTTGGAAACACACAGAAGGAGTTGACCACAGAGTGGAGGAGATGTGGGTTCAGCACTTGGGGTATTGGGAGTGCCCACAGACCTGGTGGGAGACCAAGTGTGGTACTTGTACACTTAGAGACTTATGGGTGAAATGTCTGCTAAATCCTGAAGCAGAGCCAGGAACTGTATTCCTTTAATGCACTTTGTTATCCTGGTCGGCTTCCTTTCCTTTATCTTTCCTCTCCCACATCATTGAGGTACCACCTCAGAAAGCTGGGTACTGCTAGAGAAAAACAGATTTCTCCAGCTATAACCTCATCTATTTTTTACTTCTTCCATGGAAGAGGTCACCACTTTCCACCTCATCCATGAGAGAGAGTACTGCTTTCACTGCCAGACATGCAGTGCCACCCTGACAAGGGGGACAGCTCCAGAGTTCCTCCCTCTCTTCTTCATCCAGACCCACCTTTATCCCTTTTCAATGGCATGCTGGACTCTCCCTCAGGAAGACTGGACTTATGCAAATTCTTCCTTACACATGGGTATCTGGCCAGGTCAGCACTGACAGTTTTTTTTCCCCACAACTGTGGTAAGTGAGGGTGGGGCAGGCTCTCCAAGTCCCTTGGGTCCACAGACCCTACTATGGTCTTACTTGGTTATTTTCAGATGCACAGGTGGACAAAAGTCCTCCTGGACCCCTTCACATAGAGCACTAAGGCACTTTTGTTCATGTATGTCTGTCTAATTAGTTGCTTAAAAAATGGGAGGAAAAGGAAGAACAGCTTATGCCTCCATGATGCTGATGCTCTGTATGGCAGTTAATAGTAGGAGCTCAAATGAATGGGGCTGTGGCCAGAACACCTACGAGTGGCCTCCTATACAGCCACATTGCTTCCTCAGAGTATGATTGCTGGATTCCAAGAACAAGTATGTAGAAATAGACATAAGCTGTATTACCTTTCCTTATCTTACCTCAGAAATCATGCAGTATCACTTCTATTGCATTTTTCTAATTATTATGAATGAATCATTAAGATAAGTCCATATTCAAGGAGAAAGAGAATTAGAATTCATCTTCGTAAGATGACTCTCACAGAGTTTGTGGACATGTATTTAAAGCATCATAATGGTCTTCTGCCATTTATGGAGAAGATATCCTAAGATAACTGATTTTGGTTCCTCTTTGTATCTACAATTAAGATTTCCTTTTTCTTATTTTGTATTAATCTCTTTTGTTTTGGGTGTTGTTTTTGCTTTGTTATGTATTCTATCAAATTGTGTTCTAAACTATTTTAAGGTGGACAAGATGCAATTCAACTCAAATTGTCTAATTTGTGGCAAAAAAAGTGGAGCAGTTATATCCATATTAAGCCTAGGAAACCCCGGGGAAACAAAAGTTTTAAACATTTATTGATTTAATTCACACAAGTAAGATGCTTCTGCTGGAGTGTAGCAGTACATATTTTAATCAACAAAGACCTATAAAAATTGGTCTATTCATCTTGACCATTCATACCTCAAGATCGTAAGAGTTACCGTTTTTTAATCAAAATTATCAATACCATTATTTTTTTGATTTTTTTAAATTTTGGTATCATTAATATACAGTTACATGAGCAACACTGTGGTTACTAGATTCCCCCCATTATCAAGTCCCCACCACATACCCCATTACAGTCACTGTCCGTCAGCATAGTAAGATGCTATAGAATCACTACTTGTCTTCTCTGTGCTGCCTGCCTTCCCTGCTACCCCCCTACATTATGTATGTTAATTGTAGTGCCCCTTATTCCCCTTCTCCCTCCCTTCCCACCCATCCTCACCATCCCTTTCCCTTTGGTAACTTCTAGTCCATTCTTGGGTTCTGTAAGACTGCTGCTGTTTTGTTCCTTCAGTTTTTGCCTTGTTTTTGTACTCCATAGATGAGTGAAATCAATTGGAACTTGTCTTTCTCCTCCTGGATTATTTCACTGAGCATAATATCCTCTAGCTCCAACCATGTTGTTGCAGATGATAGGATTTGTTTTCTTCTTATTGCTAAATAATGTTCCATTCTGTGTATGTATCACATCTTCCTTATATATTCATCTACGGATGGACACTTAGGTTGCTTCCATTTCTTGGCTATTGTAAATAGTGCTGCGGTAAACATAGCGGTGCATATGTCTTTTTGAAATTGGGTTCCTGCATTCTTAGGGTAAATACCTAGAGGTGGAATTGCTGGGTCAAATGGTATTTCTATTTTTAGTTTTATGAGGAACCTCAGTACTGCTTTCCACAATGGTTGAAATAATTTACATTCCCACCAGCAGTGTAGGAAGGTTCTCCTGTCTGCACATCATCGCCAACATTTCTTGTTTGTCTTTTGGATGGTGGCCATCCTGACTGGTGTGAGGTGGTATCCTATTGTGGTTTTAATTTGCATTTCTCTGATGATCAGCAGTGTGAAGCATCTGAATTTCTCCTTTGGAGAAGTGTCTGTTCATATCCACTGCTCATTTGGTAATAGGGTTATGTGCATTTTGGGTGTTAAGGTGTGTGAGTTATTTTTATATTCTGGATGTTAACCTCTTATCTGATATGTAATTTACAAATATAGTCCCCCATACTGTAGGATGCCTTTTTGTTTTACTAATGGTGCCCTTTGCTGTACAGAAGCCTATTAGTTTGATATACTGCAACTTGTTAATTTTTTTTCTTATCATTAATCTACAATTACATGAGGAACATTATGTTCACTAGACTCCCCCCATCACCAATTCTCCCCTACATACCCCATTACAGTCACTGTCCATCAGCATAGAAAGATCTTGTAGAATCACTACTTGTCTTCTCTGTGTTGTAATAGTACATAGTGATGTGGTAAATGTAGGGGTGCATATATCTTTTTCAAACTTGGTTGCTGCATTCATAGGGTAAATTCCTAGGAGTGGAATTGCTGGGTCAAATGGTATTTCTATTTTGAGTTTTTTGAGAAACCTCCATACTGCTTTCCACAATGGTTGAACTAGTTTACATTCCCACCAGCAGTGTAGGAGGGTTCCCCTTTCTCCACAACCTCACCAACATTTGTTGTTGTTTGTCTTTTGGATGGTGGCGATCCTTACTGGTGTTAGGTGATATCTCATTGTGGTTTTAATTTGCGTTTCTCTGATGACTAGCGATGTGGAGCATCTTTTCATGTGCCTGTTGGCCATCTGAATTTTTTCTTTGGAGAACTGTCTGTTCAGCTCCTCTGACCATTTTTTAATTGGATTATTTGCTTTTTGTTTGTTGAGGTGTGTTAGCTCTTTATATATTTTGGATGTCAACCCTTTATCAGATCTGTCTTTTATGAATATATTCTCCCATGCTGTAGGAAGCCTTTTGTTCTATTGGTGGTGTCCTTTGTTGTACAGAAGCTTTTCAGCTTGATATCATCCCACTTGTTCATTTCTGCTTTCGTTTCTCTTGCCCAGGGAGATATGTTCATGAAGAAGTTGCTCATGTTTATGTCAAAGAGATTTTTGTCAATGATTTTTCTAACAGTTTTATGGCTTCATCACTTAGATTCAGGTCTTTGATCCATTTCAAATTTACTTTTGTGTATGGGGTTAGACAATGATCCAGTTTCATTCTATTACATGTAGCTGTCCAGTTTTGCCAACACCAGCTGTTGAAGAGGTTGTCATTTCCCCATTGTATGTCCCTGGCTCCTTTATTCTATATTAATTGACCATATATGTTTGTGTTAATACCTGGATTTTCAATACTGTTCCACTAGTCTGTGGGTCTGTTCTTGTGTCAGTATTAATTGTTCTAATTAATAAATTTTCTTAATTACTTTTGCTTTGTAGTACAGCTTAAAGATGGGAAGTGAGATCTCCCTTGCTTTATTCTTCCTTCTCAAGATTGCTTTGGCTATCTGGGGTCTTTTTTGGTCCCATATGAATTTTAGAACTATTTGTTACAGTTAGTTGAAGAATGCTTTTGGTACCTTGATAGGAATTGCATTGAATCTGTAGATTGCTTTAGGCAGGAGGCCATTTTGACAATATTAATTCTTCCTAGCCAAGAGCATGGGATGAGTTTCCATTTGTTAGTGTCTTCCTTAATTTCTCTTAAGAGTGTCTTGTAGTTTTCAGGATATAGATCTTTCACTTCCTTGGTTAGGTTTATTCCTAGGTATTTTATTCTTTTTGATGCAATTGTGAATGGAATTGTTTTCCTGATTTCTCTTTCTGCTAGTTAATCATTAGTGTATAGGAAAGCAACAGATTTCTGTGTGTTAATTTTGTATCCTGCAGCTTTGCTGAATTCAGATATTTGTTCTAGTAGTTTTGGAGTGGAGTCTTAAGGGTTTTTCATGTATAATATCATTTCATATGCAAATAGTGATAGTTTGATTTCTTCCATGCCAATCTAGATGCCTTGTATTTCTTTGTTTGGTCTGACTGCCATGGCTAGGACTTCCAATACTGTGTTGAATAACAGTGGGGAGAGTGGGCATCCCTGTCTTTTTCCCAATCTTAGAGGAAAAGCTTTCAGCTTCTTGCTGTTAAGTATGATATTGGCTGTGTATTTGTCATATATGGCCTTTATTATGCTGAGGTACTTGCACTCTATACCCATTTTGTTGAGAGTTTTATCATGAATGGATGTGGAATTTTGTTGAATGCTTTTTCTGCATCTATGGAGATGATCATGTGGATTTTGTCCTTCTTTTTGTTCATGTAGTGGATGATGTTGCTGGATTTTCGAATGTTGTACCATCCTTGCATCCCTGAGATGAATCCCACTTGATCATGGTGTGTGATGCTCTTGATGTATTTTTGAATTCCATTTGCTAATATTTTGTAGAGTATTTTTGCATCTATGTTCACCAGGGATATTGGTCTGTAATTTTTTTGTGTGTGGGGTGTTTGCCTGGTTTTGGTATTAGAGTGATGCTGGCTTCATAGAATGAGTTTGGAAGTATTCCATCCTCTTCTATTTTTTGGAAAACTTTAAGGAGAATGGTTATTATGTCTTTCTTCTCTGTATGTCTGATAAAATTCAGTGGTGAATCCATCACGCCTGGGGGTTTTGTTTTTGGGTAGTTTTTGATTCCCTATTCAATTTCGTTGCTGTTATTTGGTCTGCTTAGATTTTCTGTTTCTTCCTTGGTCAGTCTTGGAAGGTTGTATTTTTCTAGGAAGTTGTCCATTTCTTCTAGGTTTTACCACTTGTTAGTGTATAGATTCTCATAGTATTTTCTAATAATTATTTGTATATCTGTAGGGTCTGTCATGATTTTTCCTTTCTCATTTCTGATTCTGTTCATGTGTGTAGATTCTTTTTTTCTCTTAATAAGTCTGGCTTAGGGCTTATTTATTTTGTTTATTTTATCAAATAACCAGCTCTTGGTTTCATTGATTTATTTCTATTATTTTATTCTTCCCAATTTTATTTATTTCTTCTCTGATCTTTATTATATCCCTCCTTCTGCTGACTTTGGGTCTCATTTGTTCTTCTTTTTCCAGTTAAGATAATTGTGATGTTAGACTATTAATTTGGAAATGCTCTTCCTTCTTTAAATAGGCCTGGATTGCTCTATACTTTCCCCTTAGAACTGCCTTCACTGCATCCCACAGGAGTTGGGGTTTTTGTTGTTGTTGTCATTTGTCTCCATATATTGCTTGATATCTGTTTTTATTTGGTCATTGATCCACTGATTATTTAGGACCATGTTGTTAAGCCTCCACGTGTTTGTGAGCCTTTTTGTTTTCTTTGTACAGTTTATTTCTAGTTTTATGCCTTTGTGATCTTAGTAGTTTGTTTGGTAGAATTTCAATCTTTTTGAATGTACTGAGGCTCTTTTTGTGGCCTAGTATGAAGTCTATTCTGGAAAAAGTCCCATGTGTACTTGAGCAGAATGTGTATCCCGCTGCTTTTGGGTGTAGGTTTCTGTAGATGTCTGTTAGGTATATCTGTTCTAGTGTGATGTTCAGTGCCTCTGTGTCCTCACTGATTTTCTCTCTGGTGGATCTGTCCTTTGGAGTGGTGTGTTGAAGTCTCCTAGAACGAATGCATTGCATTCTATTTCATCCTTCAATTCTGATAGTATTCGTTTCACATATGCTGATGTTCCTGTATTGGGTGCATATATATTTATAATGGTTGTATCCTCTTGTTGGACTGACTCCTTTATCGTTATGCAATGTTCTTCTTTATCTCTTGTTACTTTCTTTGTTTTGAAGTCTATTTTGTCTGATACCGGTACTTCAAAACCTCCTTTTTCTCCCTATTGTTTGCTTAAAATATCTTTTTCCATCCTTTGACTTTTAGTCTGTGTATGTCTTTGTGTTTGAGATGAGTCTCTTGTAAGCAGCATATAGATGTGTCTTGCTTTTTCATCCATTCTATTACACTGTGTCTTTTGATTGGTGCATTCAGTCCATTTACATTTAGGATGATTATCGACAGATATGTACTTATTGACATTGCAGGCTTTATGTTCATGGTTACGAAAGGTTCAAGGGTAGCTCCTTTACTACCTGTCTAACTTCACTCACTTATTAAACTATTATACACACAGTCTGATGATTCTTTATTTCTCTCCATCCTCCTTTCTTTATATGTTAGGTGTTATATTCTGTGCTCTTTTGTGTTTCCTTTGACTGCTATTTGTGAGTAGTTGATTTTGTTTTTTGCCTTTAGTTAGTATTTGGTTGGTCTGCCTTCTTTAATGTGATTTTATTTTCTCTGGTGACATCTATTTTGCCTTAGGAGTGCTTCCATATGGAGAATTACCTTTAAAATATCCTGTAGAGGTGCTTTGTGGGAGGCAAATTCCCTCAAATTTTGCTTGTCTTGGCATTGTTCAATCCCTCCTTCATATTTAACTGATAATCATGCTGGATACAGTATTCTTGGTACAAGGCCCTTCTCTTTCATTGCATTAAATATATCATGCCATTCTCTTCTGTCCTGTAAAGTTTCTGTTGAGAAGTCTGATGGGTTTTCCTTTGTAGGTGACCTTTTTTCTCTCTCTGGCTGCCTTTAATACTCTGTCCTTGCCTTTGATCTTTGCCATTTTAATTATTATGTGTCTTGGTGTTTTCATCCTTGGGCCCCTTGTGTTGGAAGTTCTGTGGGCCTCCATGGTCTGAGAGACTATTTCCTCCCCCAGTTTGGGGAAGTTTTCAGCAATTATTTCTTCAAAGACACTCTCCATCCTTTTTTCTCTCTCTTCTTCTTCTGGTGCCCCTATAATACAAATATAGTTCCATTTGGCTTGGTCACACAGTTCTCTTAGTATTCTTTCATTCCTGGAGATCCTTTTATCTCTCTCTGCATCAGCTTCTCTGTGTTCCTGTTCTATGATTTCTATTCCATTAATGGCCTCTTGCACCTCATCCAGTCTGCTCTTAAGTCCTTCCAGAGATTGTTTTATTTCTTTATTCTCCCTCCTAACTTGATCCTTCAGCTCTTGCATATTTCTCTGCAGGTCCATCAGCATGGTTATGACCTTTTTTTGAATTCTTTATCAGGAAGATTGGTTAAATCTATCTCCCCAGGCTCACTCTCAGGAGTTGTCTGGCTGATTATGGAATGGATCAGATTCTTCTGCCTTTTCATGGCTATAGAGGTAGTTGTGGGCAGTTGGCAGGTGTGTTAGGTGGGAAAATAAAGTCCCTTCCTGCTTGCTGGTCCCTTTGCCCTCCTCGGAGCAGCTTCTAGTTTTATTTCCTGAACCACCGTGGGTGGGGCAGCTGTCGGGGTATTCCAGAGCCCTGTGGAGATGGGCAGGCACACCGGGTGTGCTCTCCTGCAAGAACGGCGACCCTTGGTGCCCTGTTCCGGCTTCCTCTGTCTGTGCGCACCAGTGGGGCCTCTGAGTCTGGCCGGGCAGCTGCGGAGGAGGCTCTGGGCGGTTGCTGTGGGTGCGGCTCTCTGAGGCTGCTCCCCTGCTATGGCGGGACTGTGCCAGATGGGGAGTGGATGGGAGGCTGTTTATCGCTGTGAGGGGCTTCAGAGCTGCGCTGCCTCCCAGGGGTCTGGAGCACCTGAATTTCCCTGGGATTCCCAGCTGCTGGGCTGTGTGTGCTGGGATGCTTCCGTCCCACTGTGAGGCCCATGTCCCTTTAAGACTTTCAAAAAGCACTCACTTTTCTTTTGTCCCAGAGGCACAGGCTGCTGTGACCCGCTCACAGATTTTACTGTTCCGTTTCCCTAATATCCAGCACACCACGCAATATGGGTCTGTGCTCCTGGTGCAGATGACTAGGGCTGGGTTTTTAGCAGTCCTGGGCCCCCACTCCCCCTCCGCTCTGACTCTTCTCCCACCAGTGGGCTGGGGTGGGGTCAGGGGGCACTTGGGTCCCACCGGGCCGTGGCTTGTATCTTACCCCCTCGTGATGCACTGAGTTCTCACAGATGTAGATGTACATCTACATCTACATCTATATCTCACAGATGTAGATGTAGCCTCGCTGTTGTACTGTATCTTCTGGCCTCTCTTTTAGGAATAGTTGTATTTGTTGTATTTTCAAAAATGTATATGGTTTTGGGAGGAGAAATCCGCTGCCCTACTCACACCGCCATCTTGGCTCCTCCTCTGGCTCTACCTTTTTACCCTTCCCAATGTGGTCTTCTCTTCTTCACCTGTGTGTACGGTCTGTTCTGAAGTCTTCAGGACATTTTCAGGGTTAGTTTGATTTGCTGAAGTTGTTTCCTTGGTGTGCATGTGGGAGGACATTTTCACCTTGCCTTCTTACTCTGCCATCTTTTCCTTGCTCCCACAGTTAAATTTTCTCAGTGTGATGATTGCATTAAGATTTTGTAGCAGACTATCTCTTTTCTTAAGAGATACATGCCAAAATATTTAGGGAGGATATACTGTAATGTCTTCAAGTAACTCAAATGATTCAACAAAACAGTTTTAAAAAGCAAGATGGAGAGAATATGGCAAATGTGCAAAATGTTAATAATGGGCAAATCCAGGTGAAGGATAAGTGGGTGATCCTTGCAATTTTCTTACAACTATCCATGGGACAGGCATATCTAAGCAAACTTTGGGGGTAAAAGAAGGTATTATGGACCATTTTTCTCCAATCACTTTGAAAACTTGAGAAAGGTAACTCATCTGTAAAAAAAAAAAAAAATTTCTAAAAACTGATTGAAGAAGGAACAACCAACATGAGGTGTTCCATACCCACCAGGAAATACATCATCAGTACTCAGAACACTTTTCATAAAAAACCCCGAATACTGAATACTGACAAACATCCTAGGCAAAAATATTTTTAACTTGACATGAACTTTGAGGAAAAACAGAAAAGGAGGGACACTCCCCAACTCATTTTGTGAGGATGGAATAACTTGACACTATATCCTGTCAAGGACAGTTTGGGAAACAGAAATCATGGGTCAGTCACATGCTCTTGACATAGAAGCATGGGTCAGAAACAGAATATTAGCAAACTGAATCTTATAGGATATAAGAAGGAAAAAACATAATGTGCCATGACTAAATTTGATTCATCCCAGGAATACAACCCTGAGTTAACTTCAGAAAATAAGGTAAAGCAATATAATATTCCACATTAACTGATTACAGGAGAAAATTATGATCCTCATATTCAGAGAAAAACACTTAACAGCAACAATATCCACTTGTGACATACTTTTTTACATCTTTTTTAAAAGATGTTAAAGATATGGCATTACACAGGGCATAAATATGCAAAGAAGTAAAAAGCTAACCTTTTCAAACAATAAGGCTTCTCTCTCACTTACCAACTTTACATTTCCCTGTATGGCCCCAGAAGATGACTGGTTAGCCAGAGACGGGTAAGATTCCTCAAGGGAGGGACAACCTAAGATAGGCACAGTCGCAGGGGGGCCATCAGGTGAGAAAATGGGGATCAACAGAGGTGAGGCTTAGAACCTCCACCCCCCCTCCCGTTCTGAGAGAAATCTTCTGCATACATGGATGTTTTATTGCCCTTGTCTAGCTTGGATTAACACAGAGTCTACAGGCACACACCTGATCATCTACATTTGCTCTCTTACAACACTAAACTATGTTTTCTACCTTTATCTTGTATCTACCTACCACTTCAGCATTTTATTAAAAATAATAATAATTATAAAGAGAGAAATGTGGTATCCACATATAAATCAAGTATAAAAATCAAATGAGTATTCATATTTGAACTGACTGTTTATAGTTCATAGTGCATGAGCAAAACCGAAAGTTTCTGTGATGACTGCCCTTGTACTGTTCACCATGTAACTTATTCACTATGTAAGAATTTGTTCTCCATGTAAGAACTTGTTCGTTGTGCTTCAGAAGATCGGAGACTGATGAAAATTAGGCTTGGGGTGGATTAATGATTGTGCATTGAGCATTGACCCCCCTATACAGAATTTTATTGTTGTTAACAACCATTTGATCAATAAATATGAGAGATGCCCTCACAAAAAAAAAAAAGATATGGCATTATTGAGATATAATTTACATACAATGTCTATTAGTCTTTATGAACTCATACTGTTAGGGGATCACTACCAGAATCAAATATAACCCATTTTCATCACCCCAAAAATTCCTTCTGGTAGTTAAACCCCTTCTCTCAATCCCCAGATCCTGGCAACCACCGATCTGCTTTTCTGTCCCTGTAGTTTGCCTTTTCAAGAATGTCACAAAAGTGGAAGCAAGCAGTGTGTAGACTTTTGCATTTGGCTTCCTTCACAGACAGGGACACAGATGGCACTTCTGGAGGTTCAGTGTACCATGACTTCTCCCAAGCAGTAGCTACATGGCTCGATCACTTTATAATTATTTGTCAAATTGTAGGTATATGTTTTCTGTAATTATGCACATGTATACAGTGCTTTATAGATATAATTAATGTTTAATTTCAGGTAACTTTTCTTTTACATCTTTATAAGGGTTATGCATTAAATAGCAATTGTTATCCTTTATAAAAGCCCTAAAAATCCTAAGAAGTCAGGATGGCACTTACCTTGGGAGGACTGCAGAAAAGTGATTGGCTTTGGCATAAAAAGGGTTCCAAATGTACTGGCATGTTCTCTAAATCTGAGTGGTGCTTACCAGGGCTTCCATATCACACAAAAGCAGGGGCACCAAGCACCCTGTAGTCGTGCCAATGGTGCCTCCAGGAGTCAGGCAGGTAGCGTTCACACGGTCACCCTGGCAGCCCCAGTGTGCCTGGCTGGACCTGGCAAACTTGGGCAAGAGTCTCCTCATTCTAAGTCATCTGAGAGGCAATTGTAATTACATCTGTGACCTTAAGCTCCCATTGCCATGCAAGGTAACATGTTAGCCGATTCCAGGAATTAGGACGTGGACATCCTTGGGGACCATTACTCTGCCTACCACACCCTGCTCCTTCTCTAGTGCTCACCTCCTCCTACCTTCCCTGGGTTTGCCAATCCCCCCAAGAGTCCAGAGAAAGTGGTTTGGCCACTCCTGGTGGTGCTGCTGGTGGCAGTGGGGATAATGGAGAGGGGCATCTGCCCAGGAGCTGGGTAGGTAGCAAGATGGGGAAGGAATGGGGCCTAGGGCTCTCCAGGTGAGCCCCATTGCCTCCTTGGCTGGACAGGAGGCTTGAGGGGAAGGCAACAGAGACACATTGTGTTAGGATAGGGGTCTGACAGCCTCATTTCCCCTGGGACTCAGATGTATTATTTTGATCTATGCCCCAGAATTGGCCACTTATGAATACCTCCTGGACCCGCAAGGCCCTAGGTGGTAGCCTGTGATGTACACTGTTATAGCAATGCTATTGTGCTGTAGTTGGTGTGAATATGGAACAGAGAGACCATGTGCTCAGAGGAGGGAAGGGAAACTGGCAAAACTAGTCACTGAGGTTGTGTTCATGTTCTCCCATGACTCGCTCAATGTGCTTCTCCTCATCCTCACCCTTGGTGACCACGTCCCCCACCTCCTGGAGCAGTGCCTGTGCTGAACTTCTGCCCATTCATAACTTGCCTATGTGGCTGGCTGGTTGGAAACCCCAGTTGGAAAGTCTCTGCCAAACTCATTCACTCAGACAGCAGCATGCTGTTACCCTGCCAAGAAATTACCACTGTCGGGTTGGGGTCAAATCTGTAGCCTAAGCAATCCAGCTCACCTTCTCAAGTGAGGGTTTAGAAGTGGAAGCATTGAGTCCCACCAATGTTATTCTGCACCCCTGAGGTCCATGGCTGTCCCATTTTGGACATGGGGGTCTGTCACCTGAGCTCTGTCCATGTGCCTGCAAGAGAGACAGGGTGAGTGTGGGGGACGGTGGACTGAGTCTGCCCCATTTCCAGGGGAAGGCAGCCTACTGCCCATCTGCACTGTGCCCTCCCGCCTGTGTCCTGGCTAGCTCGACTGGGGTAGTCTCCCATGTGAGCTCCCTGCTTCTTAGATGAGGGGTGTCCTGGCTACTCTGATGAAGTTGACCTTCCCACTCTCACTCCACCGACACACACAGGAGATGTCAGATACCGCAGGATCACAGACTAGGATCCAGAGCCTCCTCCAAAGACTCCAGCATTCTGAGTGTTCTGACATGCCATAGTGCAGTTTGGCAACTTCCCTGTCATTCCCCTCCTGTGTTTTAGGAATTTAACAACACCCCCCAAAACATACACCCAACCCTTGCTCTTGCTCACTCCATCCTTTCTGGGTTCTTGACCAGTCTCTACTCCCCTTATTCCACAATCACATCTTTCTCCTTCAAAGGAGATTATCCCCAAACACTATCATTCACAAACCCACACAGGCGCACACATGCCAACCATGAATGTTCCATTCCCCATCATCCCTCCGTTTATATATTAAACCCCAGTCACTTGGCAAGGGAGTCTGGCAGAAGCTACCTTCACTCAGTACCCTCTTGTACTGAAGCCTTAGCCCTGGGTCCTGGCTGAAGGAAGGTGGTGGTCCCCAAACGCGAGCAACAGGGAAATCAAACACAGAGTTCAGATTTAGTCTCATGTGACCTAGAGAGGCCTCTGGAAGATTGAGTTCGGACACCGAAATAGCATTTCCAGGAACATCTGTGTCGTGGGTGTATTTGCCGGGGCTGTGCAAGAACACTGAGACCTATCAAGCATGCGTGCCATAGAAACTGGTCACTTTCCACTCAAGGGCATGGAGAAGACCAGGCTGGGGGAGGGGTGGTTAGCTGCCTAGGACAGGAGGGATGTAAAAATCTGGGGGCCAGATCATCCATTTCTAGCTGCTGGGTGGGCAGTTTCCCCGAGGTTGGACCAGAACCACCACGACAGACTCCTCGCTCTGACCTCCAGCCCAGAAACCAACCTGTGCTTTCCCTGTCGTGTTCCCTGTACCTCTGTTCTTGCTCTGCAAACCCCTGGACTGTGAGTTCTGCATCCTCCCCTCTACTGAAGCCAAGGAGGGCAGCCGCATGGGATCAGTAACCAAGTGTCAAAGGTGACGGCTTTGTCAAAGGAGAGGAGGATGCCACATGGGACCGCGGGTAACTTATCCTGTGCACGGTGGCACCTGAGGGAGGTAAGGACTCCACAGAGAACACTGGACCTTGGGAGAGGGAAGACAAGGCCCACCACATTCTTTAACACCTGCTGAAGCACAGGTGCAGGGAAAGCTGCCAAAGGAAAGCCACAAGGGAGGCCAAGGGCACACGGCCAGCCAGGCAGGGTGGACGGGACAAGCAGGACCGAGATCAGAACCAGGGAGGGGAAGAGGGCTTAGAGCTCTGGAAGGGGGTCTGGAGATCCTGCTGAAGGGTAGGGGGAGGAACAGCAATACCTGGGAACCCAGAGACCCAAGAGGAGGAGATCAGGAGAGAAGCCAAGAGGGCCTGCAGGAGGAAAGGAGGAACTGCTCGTGTGGGCAGGCAGAGCCCACACAGAGGCCAGACCCAGGGCCCTCTGGTGGTCCGACCGCAGGGCCCCTACTAGAGGCTGGCCCGGACTCCCCACAGGGAGAAGGCCACTGCACAATGCCAGAGGTGCTGTTCTGGAAAAGGCTCTGAAGTGGAGCAGCTCCCAGCCCCACCCCTCTCCCACTCCTCCCGGCCCCCAGAGAGCAGACAGACCACAGAATTTGAGAGGTACTTTATTTTGAAACTGCTGTGAACTGGGGTGGGGAGGGGGCAAAAGAAGCAGGAGAGGAAGCCCCGGCTGAGGCAGAACAACAGGAGGGACCCAACTTGGCCACAGCTCCTGGGCTCCACAGCGACCAGCTGCTCCTCTTGTACAAAGACGCTGGGCTCAACCTGTAGAACAGAGCAGAGTCAGGGAAAAGCCTCCAGTCAGGGCCGGCCCACAGCCCTCCTTAACAGCAAGGACTATGGGAAGGGGCATGGAGTGTGCAACACTCACTTCAAAGGACCTGGAACTTGTCAAACAGGGACTGCATGGCCGCTGAAACAGAGAGAGACTTAAGCAGGCGCTGCAGACATGGGGACAGATGAGCCCATCCCCCATGTCACCCCGGGGGGCACTGCCTAGCCCTGCAACCTGAAACACCCTGCAGCCCCTGTCTAGAGGGCCCAGGACTCACTCACTGACTCACTCACCCACCACCTGAATTAAATGTGGACACGTTTCATAAACGGGAGCTAAGTCTGTACTTCTCAAGCTTTGGGACATATCAGAACCTCTCAGAACTTGTCATTCATACACACACACACACACACACACACACACACACACACACACCCATACTAGCTATACCAAGCAGCAGGTAAAGGGAAAATCAATGGGGCATCTCTAAACGTCCTGAGAAGAGGAGATCTCATTTTTGCAAAGTGTGATGCAGTGCAGGTGATGCTTTCCCATTTGCATCCCACCACCCTCCACCCCCTAGTCTGTGAACATGCACAGCAGGCTCCAGGGCCAGGCCTCCTAGGCTCTCCTCCCCCATGGGAGTGTACCCCAGACCGGCCACCCCCCACCCCCTAGACTCGGCACCGAGACTCCACAGTCTGCCTCCTGCCCCTACCACAGCCCCAGCCCAAGGTTCCTCATACCGAGTTGATTTTTAAGCTCATCTATTTCTCTCTGTAGCACCACACACTAGGCCGGCAGACAGCAGAGAAGGAGAAATGATTAGAATGCTCTAACCTCCTGTATCCTTGACCTCCCACCTGCCCGCCCTCCACCCCTCCCCCAGACCCTCCAACCCGAAGCCCAGTGGCCAGACTGGCACGGGCTCCTCTGTGGAAAGGAGGTGCCCTGCCTCCGTGGGGTGCAGGACTTGGGAGGGGGCACGTCAGTTTAACCTGGACTCGGATCCCACCATCTAACTTGGGCCTGCACTCCTAGGAGCCGGAGGAAGCATTACCTGACAACATCCCTGTGCTCCAGCAGGTTGCTGCTGCCTTTCTGGTCTTGGGGAGACGTCAAGTGGTTCCTGGTCACCTGAGAGGGAAAGAACACAAAATCCAGCTTCCAAGGCTCCCGGTGAGGCAGAAAGGGCTTAGCAGGGTCCAACATGAGGCAGCACCACCCTCTGCTGGCAACAAGTTGGCCCTGCTCTGCCCAGCTGCTGTAGCCTCCCCTCTGGGGCTACCTCCCCTGTTCCTCTGGGGCAGCCCATCTGCAACTGTGCTCGCCCAGGACCCCAAGGGCTGTGGTTCTGGGTGGCACCCTCCCAGAGCTGTAGCCACAGCCAGACCCTGGGATGAACAGCATGGCCAAACAGGACTTAACAGAAAAGGCTTGGCTCCACTCATAGTCTATGTCCAGAGGTGCACTTTGTGGCACTGCCACCGATCACCCCTGCCACCCAAACCCCACGCACACGATGGCTAGCCCTGTCCATACCCCATTTCCTGTGTGAGAAGCTGCCTGGGAAGGCAGGTTGTCAGGGAGCGAGGCTGAGCCCCCAGCAGAGCCAGAGCTTCCCTCCTCATGCCCTCTCCCCTCTCCTCTTATCAAACCCACAAGACTCACCAGAGGGTGCTGGTCCTCTGGGCATGATGTCTTCCTGGATCGGGGTCAAGGGCTGTGAGTTTCCTGGAACCTGGGGGGCTCTGGTGTCCAGGTTGCCAATGTGGCATTCTCCACGATGCATACACAGACAACATGGCCCTGGACTGGGTGTTGGAGGCTGAAACAAAAATTTCTCACTGGTAGGGGGTGGAGGGGGTACCTGCACATGTGTGCTATGTATGCTTAGGGCTGGGGTAAGGCAGGGAACAGAAGGAAATTCAGAGGCTGATCTCATTAGCACCTCTGTCCCTCAGTCAGCCCCAGGCCAGGAGGCAGAGCTGAGCTAGGTGGGGGAACAGTGGGGCACTGAGAAAGCCCAGTCCCCTGCGAGGCAGGCTGGGGGAATAGCTAGGATGTAGGAATCAGGAAGGTGACGATGGGGATCTAAACACTGAACCTGTGCCTCCCAAACTCTGAAGGGGTCCCCGATTCCAATCAGCCACCAGCCCTCCCTTCCCTTCCATCCCAGCCCCCCTGGGGGAGAGGGCAGGAAACCTGCAGACAAGGGTCAGTCCGGAATGGTGCCGGCACACACGCAGCGTCATCCTCCTGTCTGCCCCTACTGAAACGACCCCGATCTGGCATCCTAACGACCCAGGGTGCCCGGGGACAACCGCTGAGGGGTGGACGGTGGAGGTCAAGAGGAGGTGGTGTGGGGGTGGGGGGAGGGGAGAAGCATGGGGAGGGAGAGAGGAGCAGCAGCATGGCCTACTCACTTGGCCCTTTGGGACTGGGTCTCCATCTGGATTGTTATCTCTTCCCACCAGCAGCTCAAACTCTCGTGTCCTCCTGGCCACAGAATTCTTCCCAGCACCCCTGTGCTTGGAGTGTTTGGCGAACAAGCGGACCAACGAATACCTCTTGGACTTCCCAGGCAGTGGAACCCCAGAGACTGGGGGGAAGGTGGCTGCCTCCAGGGGAGCTGCTGGGACTCTCTGGCCCCAGGAAGGGAAGGTTTTCCCCAGGGTACCTTTGGAGACATCCTCTGGGGATTTCTTCTCCTGGGCCACCGTCTCCGTAGGAGTGGCCTGGTACAGGCCACCTGTGCTGGCTGCGCCAACAGCAGTTCCCACTTCTGCTCCAGGGTAGCTGGGCCTGCTCCCCACCTTCTCCCAGAACACACTCTGCATTTTCTTAGCGGAAGAGATGTCCAGCTGGCCAAGAGCCTGCCTTTCCACAGCTGAAGTCAACCCTCGGGGAGCTGAGGACAGGACAGAGCCTGGCACATGAGAGAAATTCTCGCTGAGGTGTAAATTCGAGCGTCTGGGTGTGTTCCTGGAAACCTCGGGGCTGCTGGGCTTGGCCTGCCCTCCTTCTTTGGGGTAAAGGCTCATCCTCATCAGCTGGATCTCACCCAACTCATCTGCTGAGTTGGGGTCCAAAGGCGGCCCAGTCTGGCCCTCTGCTCAGGGCCGCTGGCGACCCACACCGACCATCCACCTACTCCTGCCTCTCTTAGACAACCTCTCCCAGGCCCAGGGCTCATTGAACGCATCCAGCTGGAGCAGGGTGGCAGAAGCTGCCTGCGATTTCACACAGCCAAGGGCAAGCACACCCCCACCACCGGGCCCTGCCTCTGGGCCTGGCCACTCGACCGAGCCCTCAGAGGCGTAGCTCTCTGGGAATGGCTTTCTGCGCCCACCTGGGGTACCCTGGACACTCAGCTGCTGCTGCGTGATGGCTGCCGCTACAGACTCGTCAGCGAGGTGGAATGCGAAGTGCAGAGCTTCTCCCTTGTCGTCGGCCGGGGAGCCAGGTCGACCTTCACGGCCCCAAAGCATGGGCCCTCCCACCTCCATCACTTCCCGCTTGGACTCAAAGCCCCGGGGGTCCAGGAACCCGCCCCTGCCGCCGCAGGGGGCCCCCCTTTCAAGGCCTAGCGCAGGTCCCCGCGGGGCTCTGGGATCTGCGGGGTGGATGCCAGCCTGCTTCCCACCCTCTGGGCCGAAACCCGCCCTGTACGCAGACATTTTGTCGGGGGAGGTCATGCTGCGCATGTGCGCAGGCCTGGCTCCCAGGCAACGACCTCCAAGGTTACTGCCCCTGCAATAGTGGTGAGGCTCTGAGTGCGCAGGCGCCTCATGAGATCGCATCAAACCTCACGTGTCCTCCTCTCATTGTCCCCCCTGCCACGCCACGCCCCGTGCCCCCTCCCCCCTCCCCCGCCCCTCCCCCCACCCACCAGCACAAGCCTTGCTGGCCCTCCCCTCTAGGCCTTAGCCGATAGGGCCAGGGCCTTTGCTCCACGGCCAAACGAGACCTTGGGCCCTCTGGACTGGAGTCCGCGGGTCACGCCTCTCGTCCCACCTCTTCCAAGTCTGGCCTCACCTGGTCGGGAACCTAGGTCCCAATTTCCAATCAGGGGCTCAGCTCTGAGCATCCATTTCAGATCCCCAAAGCCGGGCGATGACGGCACCTGTCAGTGAGGCTTGGAACCACGCAGTCGGGCTCCAGAGGTCTGCTCTGAGCCAAGAATCTTTAGCCTGGGAAACGTGCATTCCCGCTGTGACCAGGTCAGGCCGCTGCCAGGCCTGGTACATTTTCCAGAGACAGGCCGGTATGTGTGGTTGGTGTACGAGGGACACATGCACAAGGGTGTTGGTTGTTAGAAACTGGGAATGCTCTGAGTTCCCATCAGTAAGGAGAGGGATGAGTGCAACGTGGCCTGTATATCCAGTACATTAAAGCTCAGCAGTCAGAAGGGACGCATGAAGCTGTGTTCACAGATTGCAGAGCCATCTTCGTGAGTGCATAGAGCAAAGCTGCAGGACAAGGCCATTGGATGCACGTTTGTAAATTATAAAAGAAAGAAAAAGAAACCAAGTCAACCCTGCATAATGTTTGAGAATACATACAGGTGTGTGTACAGGTATGTTTGAAAGGTCTGGGAGGAAACACAGCCAATGGGGGACAGTGGTGGTGGCCGTGGCGGTGGCAGTGGGGTGCCAGTTACCTCTCAGACTTCCCTGACACTACTGCTTCCCAGCATCCATGAGCTGAGCAGTCCTGGTATCTGGAGTGTGGTCCCTGCTCCCTTGACTTCTCTAAGGCCCTCCAGTATTAGAATTTCCCTTGCTTGGCACTCAATCCCTGCTCCAACAGCCCTGCTTTCCCTCAACACCTTTCTTCCTCCCTTTCCCATCCATACTCCTCTGTCTTCCTGTCACCTTTCCCTCCTGCACCCTACTCTGGCTGACCTGCAAGGGAGGCCTGGGGTGCCTCAACACCTGTTGCCTGCAGGAACTCAAAGGCCTGATTTCTTTGGGTCTACCCTTGAGAAGCCTGCTGTGCTGGAGCAGGTTACAAAGCAGGGGAGATTCCATCCACTCTAACTCTGCAGTCAGCCTCATGGAGTGTGCCCCAAGCCCCAACACTGCATCCCTGCCTGTGTCTGGAGATTGCTCTCTCCCACTTCTCCCAGTGACTCTTCAAGTCATGGTGTGTGCTATCTCAGGTATGCTAAGGTAGATAATGAAGGGTCCAGCAAAATCTCCTGTGCCAAGCGCCATCCTAGGACACATTACCGATGGATCCAGTCGAAGCCCCTGGTTCCCCTCTGGCCATTTCCATTCCATCCCTGTCTCTGTCCCCCGCAGAGAGAATCCTAGACCTTTTCCACATGTTCTACACTCGCTTCATCCCTGCTGCTCTCTTACTTCCTCTTCCCCTGCATCCCATAGGTGTCCAATGGCATCAGAATCTCTTTTAAGCACCACACCCACCCTCACCAAGCCCATAGCGGTTTGACTTACTATCTTGGCCTGGGGCGGGGGCCAGAGTCAGAGGATCCTCTTGGCCTTCCCCAGCACAATAGCTCTTGCCCTGCAGACCAGTGACCCAATGTGGGGGTTATTGTTCCAGCTGCCAAGTGTCAACTCGTGAGCTGGAGCAATGACCACTGTGTTGGCCCAGGGACCCAGCTGACTCAGCGGGAACTGATCACTATCCCCAACCCTTTAAATTACCAGGGCCTCATAAGCCCTACTCATCGTGACACTTTGGGCCTCCAGAACAAATGTCAGTTCAAACCTTGTATCCTGTAGTTCTTCAAATGTTGGAGCATTCCTCCTTCCCCAGCCTACAGTCACCTGAGAAATGGCAGTCATTCTCTGTGGAGAAAGATAATGGCATCATAACAGCATATATACTGACCACCTTGCTTCTGGATCCTTCCTCCTCAGGACCCATTCACCTCTTCAGTCAGTGGGGGCAGTCTCAAAAGTGGCTCAGGGCCAGAAACTGCGCAAGAGATTGTGACTTTCTACTGGGACAACCACAGTCCTTCTCTTGCATTCTTGCATTTTTCTGGTTATAGTTGCCCCTAGGGAGCCAGGCTGTCTGAACCATCTTCTCAGCTCCCTGCCCATCAGGTGCTCTTGACTGCCCCTCTAACCTTGCCAGTTGTTCCTGGAAATGTGCCCCCCTGGCGACTCTTAGTTAACAGCTGCCCTCTGTCCTCAGTTACATCAGACAGCAGTGAGCCCAGGCAGGGACCTCTTTCCTTCCATCACCCGCACTGGCTTGCAGAGAGCAACCACTGAGCTTCTTAGTGATGCAGGGGCCCCTCTCACCAGAACAGCCCTGATGGCTTTGGTGAATGGTGTGAGCTCTTGGCCCTCCTGTGGAACATAACCTTCAGGCGATATGATCGGCCTCACACTTTCTCTCCAATCCTGCATCACTCAACCTTTTTGTTCTTTCCTCTACTATTTGCCAGTCCAAGGCAGGCATTGCCACTTCTCCCCATGGAGCCCATTGCTTTCTTAAAGCTCCTAAGGGCTGCTCTGACAGTGAATTTCCTCCCTCTCCTGGACTGCTTGCCAGTGTGTTAAGTCCCACTACACAAGACAGTGCCCGCACTCAGGAAAACTTGGTTATCCAGTCTTACATTCCAGTCCCCTTGATCCAGCACCCTTAAAATCCCACCCTGGGGATTGTCCCCTGCGCCTGCCAGTGCAGGCTGGCTATCTCTTGCAACTCCTTTGGCACACCATTTCTTTCTTCCCTTATCAGGATCGGCATATCCCCACTGAGGTGACAGAGAGAAAATGGGGGCTTCCCCTGGGCAGCGTACCTGTGGCTTTGTGAGGAAAGAAACTCTGTAGCACCTACCAGCATGGGGCACGTGCTAGCTCTTGCTAGGGAAGGAAGGGCCACACTGCAAGCTCTGAGGCCCTGGAACAAAGGAATCACTTGTTTTATTAGAACATATCTATATAACACCGAAGATGGTAATCACAGAGGAATAGAGGAGCAAAAAGAAATGAGAAATGCATAACACTCATAGCAAAATAACATATGTAAATCTATCCATATTATGAATGTGTTAAAGACTCAAATAAGTAGATAAAGATTGTCTACTTGATAGAAGAACCGGATTCAACTAATGCTTTTGACAGGGGATATAATTTAGATTTAATGACCTGAATCCATTAAGAGTGGAATGATAGAGGAAACACATTAAGAATTCAGTAAGCAAGTGTGTGTTGTAGTGCGTATAATAGTATTCAACAAAATAGATTTTTATGGGAGAATGTGTAACTAGTGACAAAATTGGACATTTTATAATGATGAAAGGATCCATTGCAGGGAAATGTAAAAATTGTAAATTTCTATGTATGTAAAAGAGAACCTAAAAATATGTACAACACAATTTGCCAATATTGATTGGAAAAATAGCACCTTCAACAGTAGTATTTGGAGGCTTTGGTACTCCACTCCCCATAATTGATAGAAGAACTAGACAGAAAGTTAACAAGGATATAGAAGCTGCACAACAGTCTCTATTAATTTGAGTGAAGTGACATCTATAAAACAGTGCACTTAATAACAGTGGAATTCACACTTATTTCAAGTCCACATAATCACTTGCCTAGGTAGACCATATTGAGGGTCTTAAAACTAGTCTTAATAACTTTGAAAGGATCTCAGTTATGCAAAGGATTTAGCCCAATGGTAGTAGAGATCTATGAGAGATGGCAGTTCCACTTAAGAGGGCTTCATAGAAGGTAGTGATCTTAAGGAACAGACAGTTTTCAATTAAGCAAGAAGATGAGGGGAACATCTAGCGATGTTGAGGATATCAGATACTTGCTGATTGTGGGCCGTCTTCACTCTCCCTGATGTTGACCATGCTTCGCATTTCCCTGAGACTATAAGGCAACTAGTAGAAAGCTCCCCATCTTCCCCATAACTGTTTTTCTCTATTTGGGATCATTTGTATCAGCATATAGTCATGTCATTTTGCCTAACTTATAAATACTCTTCTGATCCCACGGTCCCTTTGAGCTACACCACATTTCTCAGCTCAGCTTTACAGAAAAAAAGAGTTGTATTTACACACTGTATCATATTCCTCTCCTCCCATTCACTCTTCCCTTCTTTTTTTCATTTAACAAATCTTTATTGGATGCTTACCATGTGCTAGGTACTGTTCTAAGAATTAGGACTACATGAGTGAACAAGACAAACTAAATTCCTGCCCTAATGGAACTTAAATTTCCATCATAGACCTATCAGCAATATTTTTTACATCTTCAAGTATCTTCATTCTTTTTCTTTGAAGAACATTTTCTCCGACCATGTGCCAATCTTTATTCATTGCTAAGGATGCTGCATGAATCTAGAACATTCCTTTGCCAAGCCTCTTTGTGGGGTCTTCTGTTTATTGGGACCTACTTATTTTTAGTTTACTACAATGTTTTGATGGGACTCATCTTTCAGAAACTTCCTGAGAAAAGGTACATGGGAGATGATTTCCTTTCAGACTGCATGAACAAAGTTTGTCATTATCTCATATATAATTGATAACTTGATATATAATTTCAGGCTAGAAACTTTTACAAGAATTTTAAAGGTGTTGATACACTGTTTTTTAACTTCCAATGTCACTTTTAAGAAAGCTGCCATTTTGAATGTTATATTTCCCATTCCTTTTTATATGACCTATTCAATTTTTAAAAAGTAATATATTTGAAATTATTATAGTAAAATTAACTTTTGTTTTGTTTTTCAGTGCCATGAATTTTAATGCATGGATAAATTTGTGTCACCATCATCACAATCAGGACACAAAAGAGTTTCATCACCCCCCCAAATCTCCCTTATTCTTCCGCTTTGTAGCCAGACCATCTCCCTCACCCCAAACCTCTGATAACTAGTGATCTGTTTGCATCCCTATATTTTTATCTGTTCCAGAATGTTATACAGACAGCACATATATTATACAGTATGTAACCTTTTGAGACTGGCTTCTTTCATTTAGCATAGTGCATGTGTGATTCATCTGAGTTGTGCATATATCAATTGTAACTTCCTTTATATTGCTAAGTAGTGTTTGAATGCATGGATGTACTACAGGTTATTTACCATTCATCTGTCAAAGGACATATGGTTGCTTTCAGTTTTTAATGATTATGAATAAGGTCTTTATGAGTGTTCACGGACAGATTTTTTGTAAACATAAGTTTTCATTTCTCTAGGGCAAGCACCCAGGAGTGGGATCATTGTGTCATATGGTAATTGTATATCTACCTTTATAAGAAATCGACAAATTGTTTTCCAGAATGACCATACCATTCTGCATGCCCTGCACCAATATATGAGCATCTCATTTGCTTAAAATCCTTACTAGTACTTGAAACTGTCAGTATTTTTCTTTCAGCTATTCTAATAGGTGGGTACTGGTAGCTCATTGTGTTTGTAATTTGCATTTTCCTAATGGCTAATGATTTTGAACATCTTTTCATGTGCTTATTTGCTATTCTTTTATGCTCTTCGGTGAAGAGTCTGTTCAAGTCCTTTGCCAATTTTTTAATGAGCTGTTCATTTTCTAATTGTTGAGTTTTGAGAGTTCTTTGTATATTCTGGATCTTAGTTGGATGTGTAATTTACAAATATTTCCTTGCACCATGTATTTGTCTCTTTAGTCTCTTAATAGGGACTTTCTAAGAATAAACGTTTTTAATTTTGCTGAAAGCAAATTGAACACTTTTTTCCTATGATTTCTTATAGTTCATGTTTTGGTGTTATGTCTAAGAATTCTTCATCTATCCCCAGGTCATGAAGATACTCTTCTATGTTTTCCTCTAAGAATATTATGGCTTTATGTTTTATATTTAGATATATGATCTATTTTGAGTTAAGTTTTGTATAAGGTGTGAATTATAGGTTCAGATTATTTTTATTTTTTAGTGTATGGATACCTAAATGTTGCAATGCCATATTTGAAAAGGCTATGCCTTATCCAATTAATTTCCTTGTATATTTGTCAAAAGTCAGTTGGCAGTACTTGCTTGGATCTACTTCTGGAGCCTCTATAGTGTTCTATTGATCTATGTGTCTATTTCTTCACTAACATCACATTCTCTCAATTATTATGCTAAAAGCAGGTAAATATTAAAAGCAGGTCATGTAATTCCTTCACCTTTATTCTTTTAAAACTTGTTTCAGTGCTTCTAGGTTCTTTGCCTTTCTATATAAATTTTAGAACCATCTTGTCTGTATCTATAAAAATATCCTACTGCCATTTTGACTGTATTACATTAAATATGTAGATTAGTTTGAGGAGAATTGATATCTTTACTATGTTGTATATTTCAATCCATTAGCATGCTATATCTGTCCATTTAACTAAGTCTTCTTGGGTTTCTTTCATTAGTATCTTGTGGGTTTCAGAAGGTAGATCTTGTATACGTTTTGTTAGATTCATCCCTAAATATTTCATGTTTTGGAAATATAAATTATATTGGTTTTAAAATATTTGGTTTCCATTTGTACATTTATTATATGTAGAAGTATAATTGATTTTTGTATATTAATGTTGTATCCTGTGATTTTACTAAACTAATTTTTTATTATAGGATTTTTTTTGGTATCATTAATCTACAATTACATGAAGAACATTATGTTTACTAGGCTCCCCCCTTCACCAAGTCCCCCCCACATACCCCTTCACAGTCACTGTCTATCAGCATAGTAAGATGCTGTAAAATCACTACTTGTCTTCGCTGTGTTGCACAGCCCTCCCCGTGCCCCCAACCCACACTATACATGCTAAGAAAGGGGGCATTATGATTATTTATAGGATTTTTAAATAGATTTCATGGGATTTTCTATATAGATAATACTGTTGTCTGTGAATACAGGCAGTTTTATTTCTTCCTTTCCTAATGGAATGCCTTTGATTTATTTTTTCTTGAATTATTACACTAGTTAGGATTTATAGTATGCTGTTGAATAGGAATGGTAAGTATAAACATCCTTGCCTTGTTCTAGATCTTAGCGGGAAGCATTCAGCTTTTCACTATTAAGTATAATATTAGCTATAGGTTTCTTTGAAGATGATGCCCTTTATCAGGTTGAAGAAGTTCCTTTCTATTCGTAGTTTGGTGAGAGTTTTTATCTTGAAAAGTTTTATTTTGGGTAGAAAGGCTTTTTCTTTATCAGTTGACTTCATCATGTGATTTTACTTTAAAAACAATTAATATAATGTATTTAATTGATTGTTTTACAAACATTGAATAAGCCTTGCACTCCTGGTATAAACTCTAATTGTCTGAGATAGATTTTTCTTTATATATATTGCTGGATTCTATTTGCTAATATTTGGTTGAAGATTTTTGTGTCTAGGTTCATGAGAGTCATTAGTCTGTGGTTTTTTTCTTGCTTGCTTTTTTATTATCTTTGCTTGGTTTTGGTATCAGGGTAATGCTGACCTCATAAAAGGAGATAGGAACGGTTCTCTCCTGTTCATTTTTGGAAGAGGTTTTGTAACATTGCTGTTAATTCTTTAAATATATAGTAGAACTCACCAGTGAAATCATCTTGGGCCTGTGGTTTTCTTTTTGGGAAGGCATTGAACTATGAATTCAATTTCTGTGTAGGAGTATTCTATTTATCTATTTGACATTGGATGAATTATGGTAAGTTGAGGTTTTCAAGATACTGCTCTATTTCTTCTAAGTTGTTGAATTTATGTTAATTGAGTTATCCATAGTACCATTTCCTCACCTATTTGACCAATATCAATAATTTTCTATATTCCTCGGATTTGGAAGTATCCCAGTAAGATGATTTTTTATGATGTACATTTGGTATACCCTGTTAGCCTGAAGATTTGTGTACTTCCATTCCAGGAACTTCTCTTGTCTACTTAATTTGGTTCAGTCTGCTATTACAGTACTGTAGACTGGGTGGCTTGTAAATCACTCAAATTTATTTCTCACAGATCTAGAGGTGGAAAAGTACCAGCTAATTTGGTATGTGGTGAGGGCCCACTTCCTGGTTCATGGACAGTATCTTCTCTGTGTCCTCACAGGCAAGAGGAGCAAGGTAGCTCACTGGGGTCTCTTGTAAGGGCACTAATCCCATCTGTGAGAGCTCCACCCTCATGACCTAATCATCTCCCCAAAGCTCTGCCTCCAAATACTATCATGTTGGGGGTGAGGTTTTAACCTGTGAATTTGGGGGGACACAGACATTTAGTCTGTAAGCACTGTGTTAATTTTTTTCCTTCCCAGGATTTTTTTCTCTCTCTTTTGAATGGCTAGTATTTCCATGCTGGCAAGCCTGCCACATTTCACAAAACTAAGAACACCATCCCTAGACTGGCAGGCTGGATTTTCTGGTATGATTATGAAATTTTCTTATCTTTACTTTTTGTTATCCATCTCACTGTCCTATTTCCATTGCTTCTGGGATACTTCTGTAACTTTAGTTTTCAGCCTATCTAGAGAGGTTTGTTGCTTCTTGGGTTTTGATCTCCATCCTTCTATTTTAGTTTCTCTATCAGCTCTTTTCATTCTCTGTGCCTATTTTAGAGCACGGATGTAGTATAATTTCTCATTTCTCTAGGATATTAATTAGGGGTCTTGGGAGTTCATGGTTTAAAAAATGTTTTTCTGTTCCCATATTGATGCCAGGATTCTTGCTTGTGGAGTCGAAGAATGAACTTAGCAAACACCCAAGGTAGGAGAGCCAGGGAGAGGCTTTTATTGAGAGATAGAGCAAGAGGACAGAGCTCCTGGCTCCCACCAGGAGGGGACAAGAAAGCCCAGGGTGGTGTGTTGTCTAGGGGATTTATAGGCTGTTGAGGATTTTTGGGAACTGATAAAGGGCTTATGGTGTGGACTTGTTAAAAGTGGTCTTAGGATGTTTGTCCTTGATGAGATATTAAGTCTCTTTCAGCAAGCTGAAATGAACCATACACATGATTACAAACAATTAGCATAATAAAAACATGGGCTACTTTCCTTTTCTGGGGAGCATCAACTGATCTCACTGAAGAATGACTTAATGTTTAACAGAGTTTTGGCAGGGGGTTTCCTTGCATGTAGTTACATTGCTCTGACTGTAAATATCCTGCCTTGCTTTTTCCAGAGGCCCTCACCCTACTCTGTCTAAGGCCACAGTCCCTGTCTCAATATCATATCTGTTTCCTCTGGATTCTACTTTTCTGTTTGTTTTGGTCCCTCTCATATTGGAGATCATACTCAAATACCATAGGATCCCTGAAAGTCCACTAGTATTACATTTTGCAGCACTAACATGCTGACTAGAAGTTGCATTTGTGTAAACAGTGTTTGATCACACACTCTTCTACCACACACTGCTTAGTGATTTCAGATTTGGAGTACTCTTCTTCTCTCTTTTATTTTTTAAACTTTTGTATTGTGAAAGATAATGCATGGATGATCACCAAATTCAATAAATTTTCATAAAGCAAATACCTTTGTAACTTCAACAAATAGAACATGCAAGTCAATAAATAGAACATTTTTAGTACTCAGATGCTTCCCTCATGTCCCTTCTCAATCAGTCTTTCCCCTTATCCTAATGTAACAACTATCCTAATTTTTATGGTAATCCCTTCTTTGTTTTTCTTTAGTGTCTTAACACCAGTAGGAAGAAGCACTCTTAAACATTATAGTAATTTTTTTCTCTTTTTTTAAACTTTAAATTCATGGAATCTTACTATATACATGGTTGTGGGTCTGGTTGTGTGGTAGACAGAATTATGAACCCTTAAATATGTCCATGTTCTAATCTGTGAAACTTGTGACAGTATTTGGTTACATGGCAAAGGTAAACTGAGGTAGCAGATAGAATTAAGTTCGTTAATCAGCTGACTTTAAGATAGTGAGATTATTTTGGATTATCTTGGTAGACTCGATGTAATCACAATGTCCTTAAAAGTGGAAGAGGGAGGCAGAAGAGGGAGAACCAGAAAGATGGTAGCATGACAAAGACTCAATATACTGTTGACATTGAAAATGGAGGAAGAGACTACAACTCAAGGGGTGCAGGCAGCCTCTAGAAATTGGAGAAGTCAAGGTAATATATTCTTCCCTAGAGCCTTCAGAAGGAACAGAGACCTGTTACCGCCTTGATTTCAGCCCAGTGAGACCTGTGCTGGACTCCTGGTCTCCAGAACTAGAAGACAGTAAATTCATATTAAGGTACTTAGTTTGTGGTAATTTGTTATGACAGCAATAGGAAACTAATGCAGGTTGCTTTTTCTCAGTGTCGTATTTGTGAGATTTGTCCATGTTTTGATTGGTAGCTATACTTTATTCATTTTCATTACTATATAGCAGGAATAGGCGATCTATGGCCCACAGACCAAATCTGGTCTGGTATTGGTTTTGTATGGCTTTTGAATGGTCTAAGGATGATTTTTACATTTTTAAATAGCTGAAAAAAATTGCAAGAACAGTAATATTTTGTGAAATACACATTTTAGTGTCCATAAATAAAGTTTTATTGAAACACAGCCATCCTCATTCATTAATATATTATCTATGGATGCATTCATGCAACAATGGCAGAATTGAGTAGCTGCAACACAGACCACATGGCCTGCAAATTCTAAATTATTTACTGCTAGGCCCTTTGCATAAGAAAGTAGCTGACCCTTGCTCTGGAGCCATGCTGACTGATAATACTTTCTGTGGTAATAAAAATGCTCTGTTTCTATGTTGTATAATTCAGTTGCCAGCAATCACCTGAGGCTGTTGAACACTTGAAATGTAGCTAATGCTACTAAGGAACTGGATTTTAAAATTTTATTTTAATTAGCTTAAATTTAAGGAGCCACATGTAGCTAGTGGACACTGCATTGCACACTGAAGCTCTAAAGTGTTCCATTCTATGAATATGCCAACATTTACCCATTTTACTGTTAATGGACATTTGGATTGCTTTCAGTTTGTAAGTATTATGAATAAGCCTATTGTAACTCTTCTTGTATGTGTCTTTGATTCCACATATCCATGACCTTTCGTATATAGGATTTTCTGAATATACAATGAGCAGCATGTGTAAATTCCACCACTTCCACATCCCCACCAACTAGGCAGAGTCAATCTTTTTTATTTTAGTCAATCTGGTGGACATGTAGGTGTATCACAATGGAGTTTTACATTTACATTTTCTTGTTCCTAACAATGTTGAGAACTTTCTCACATATTGTTTCAATGCTAGGACCTAGAACACTTTAGTTCCACATATCACCCCTCCTGACATGCATGCTATTAATTATGTATTTTAACTTTATTTATATATTTAAACCCCACAAGACATTATTATTATAAGTGACCCTTTTCGTTTCTTTCCTCCTACCCTCATTTACCCTTTTCATTTTCTTCATTCCTTCCTGAATCTATGACTTCCCATCCAGAATCATTTCCCTTATGCCTAACAAAAAAACCTCTAGTATTTCCATTAGTGCTAGTCTCCTGATGGTCAATTCTCTCAGGTTTTTTTTTCTGAAAATGTCATTTCAGTTTAATTCTTTAAGCCTATTTTTGTGGATGTAGAATTGTAGGTTGGCATGTATTGTCTTTCAGCACTTAAGTGTATTATTCTACTTTCTTCTGGCTTTTATTGTTTCTGTTGAGAGGTCAGCTATTACTATAAGTACTTCTCTCAGTTAATACTTTTCTCTAGACATTTTGACTTAAAAATATACATAACACAAAATTTACGATCTTAACCATTTTCAAGTGTACAATTTGTCAGTGTTAAGTACAACCACATTGTTGTGCAACCAATCTCCAGAACTCTTTTTGTCTTGAAACACTGAAACTCTATACCTATTAAACGTTCCCCCTCACCCACTGGCAGCCACCTTTCTACTCTCTATCTCTATAAATCTGGCTATTCTAGATACCTCATAGTGGCATCATATAGTATTTGCCTTTTGTACTGCTTAATTTCATTTAAGATCATGTCCTAAAGGTGTATCTATGGTGAAGTATGTGTCAGAATTCTCATCCTTTTTGAGGCTTAATAATATTCCATTGTATGGATATGCAACATTTTGTTTATCCATTCATCCATCAATGGATACTTGGGTTGCTTTCAATTTTTGGCTATTGTGAGTAATGCTGCTGTGAACATAGGTGCACATATATCTCCCTGAGACCCTGACTCCAATTCTTTTTGCTATGTCCCCAGATGTGGAATTGCTGGGTTATATATTAATTCTATTTTTTTAAAATAAGAATCTCTCTCTCTCTTCTTTTATTTTGGTATCATTAATCTGCAATTACACTAGCAACATTATAGTTACTAGACTCCCCCCATCATCAAGTCCCCACCACATACCCCATTACAGTCACTGTCCATCTGCGTAGTAAGGTGCTATAGAATCATTACTTGTCTTTCCTGTGTTGTACAGCCCTCCCCATGCCCCCCACTACATTATGTCTGCTAATCGTAATGCCCCCTTTTCCCCCTTGTCCCTCCCTTCCCACCCATTATCCCCAGTCACTTTCCCTTTGGCAACTGTTAGTCCATACTTGGGTACTGTGAATCTTCTGCTGTTTTGTTCCTTCAGTTTTTTCCTTTGTTCTTATACTCCACATATGAGTGAAATCATTTGATACTTGTCTTTTTCCACCTAGCTTATTTCACTGAGCATAATACCCTCTAGCTCCATCCATGTTGTTGCAAATGGTAGGATTTCTTTCCTTCTTATGGCTGAGTAATATTCCATTGTGTATAGGTATCACATCTTCTTTATCCATTCATCTACTGGTGGGCACTTAGGTTGCTTCCATTCCTTTGTTATTGTAAATAGTGCTGCAATAAACATAGGGGTGCATATGTCTTTTTCAAACTGGGCTGTTGCATTCTTAGGGTAAATTCCTAGGAGTGGAATTGCTGGGTCAAATGGTATTTCTATTTTGAGTTTATTGAGGAATGTCCGTACTGCTTTCCACAATGGTTGAACTAATTTACATTCCCACCAGCACTGTACGAGGGTTCCCCTTTCTGCACATCCTTGCCAACATTTGTTGTTGTTTGTCTTTTGGATAGTGTCGATCCTTACTGGTGTGAGGTGATATCTCATTGTGGTTTTAATTTGCATTTCCCTGATGATTAGTGATGAGGAGGATCTTTTCATGTGTCTGTTGGCCATCTGAATTTCTTCTTTGGAGAACTGTATATTCAGATCCTCTGGCCATTTTTTAATTGGATTATTTGCTTTTTGTTTGTTAAGGTGAGTGAGCACTTTATATATTTTGAATGTCAACCCTTTATCAGATCTGTCATTTATGAATATATTCTCCCATACCGTAGGATGCCTTTTTGTTCTATTGGGGTGTCTTTTGCTGTGCAGAAGCTTTTCAGCTTAATATAGTCCCACTGTTCATTTTTGCTTTTGTTTCCCTTGCCCAGGGAGATATTTTCATGAAGAAGTTGCTCATGTTTATGTCCAAGAGATTTTTGCCTTTGTTTTTTTCTAAGAGTTTTATAGTTTTATGACTTACATTCAGGTCTTTGATCCATTTTGAATTTACTTTTGTGTATGGGGTTAGATAATGATCCAGTTCCATTCTCTTACATGTACATGTAGCTGTTCAGTTTTGCCAACACCAGCTGTTGAATAGGCTGTCATTTTCCTATTGTATATCCATGGCTCCCTTACTGTATATTAATTGACCATATATGTTTGGGTTAATATCTGGACACTCTATTCTGTTCCACTGGTCTGTGGGTCTCTTCTCCTAACAGTACCAAATTGTATTGATTAGTGTGGCTTTGTAGTAGAGCTTGAAGTTGGGAAGCGAGATCCCCCTCACTTTATTCTTCCTTCTCAGAATTGCTTTGGCTGTTCGGTGTCTTTTGTGGTTCCATATGAATTTTAAAACTATATGTTCCAGTTCATTGAAGAATGCTGCTGGTATTTTGATAGGGATTGCATGTAAATTACCTTAGGCAGAGTGGCCGTTTTGACAATATTAATTCTTCCTAGCTAAGAGCATGGAATGAGTTTCCATTTGTTAGTGTCCTCTTCAATTTCTCTTAAGAATGTCTTGTAGTTTTCAGGGTATAGGTCTTTCACTTTCTTGGTTAGGTTTATTCCTGGAATTTTATTATTTTTGACGCAGTTGTGAATATAATTGTTTTCCTGATTTCCCTTTCTGCTAGTTCATCATTAGTGTATAGAAAAGCAACAGATTTATTTGTATTAATTTTGTATCCTGCAACTTTGCTGAATTCAGATATTAATTCTAGTAGTTTTGGAGTGGAGTCTTTAGATTTTTACATGCACAATATCATGTCATCTGCAAATAGTGACAGTTTGACTTCTTCTTTACTGATCTGATTGCCTTGTATTTCTTTGTTTTGTCTGATTGCCATGGCCAGGACCTCCAGTACTATGTTGTATCAAAGTGAGGAGAGTAGCATCCCTGTATTGTTCCCGATCTTAAGTGAAAAGCTTTCAGCTTCTCACTGTTAGATACGATGTTGGCTGTGGGTTTGTCACATATGGCCTTTGTTATGTTGAGGTACTTGTCCTCTATACCCATTTTGTTAAGGGTTTTTATTATGAATGGATGTTGAATTGTTTCAAATGCTTTTTTGGCATCTGTGGAGATCATCATGTGGTTTTTGTCCTTCCTTTTGTTGATGTGGTTAATGTTGATGGATTTTTTAAATGTTGTGCCATCCTTGTATCCCTGAGATGAATCCCACTTGATCATGGTGTATGATCCTCTTGGTGTATTTTTGAATTCGGTTTGTTAGTATTTTCTTGAGTATTTTTGCATGTATGTTCATCAGGGATATTGGTCTGTAATTTTCTTTCTTGGTGAGGTCTTTGCCTGTTTTTGGTACTAGAGTGATGCTGACTTCATAGAATGAGTTTGGAAGTATTCTATCCTCTTCTATTTTTTGGAAAACTTTATGGAGAATGGGTATTATGCCTTCTCTATATGTCTGATACAATTCTGCAGTAAATCCATCTGACCCAGGGGTTTTGTTCTTGGGTAGTTATTTGATTGCCTATTCAATTTTGTTGATGGTAACTGGTCTGTTTAGATTTTCTGTTTCTTCCTGGGTCAGTCTTGGAAGGTTATATTTTTCTAGGCAGTTGTCCATTTCTTCTAGGTTTTGCAGCTTGTTAGCATATAGATTCTCATAGTATTCTCTAATGATTCTTTGTATTTCTGTGGGGTCCATCATGAATTTTCCTTTCTCGTTTCTGATTCTGTTGATGTGTTTAGATTCTCTTTTTCTCTTAAATCTGGCTAGGGGTTTGTCTATTTTGTTTATTTTTTCAAAGAACCAGCTCTTGGTATTGTTGATTTTTTTTCTATTACTTTATTCTTCTCAATTTTATTTATTTCTTCTCTGATCTTTATTATGTCCCTCCTTCTGCTGACTTTGGGCCTCATTTGTTCTTATTTTTCCAATTTCAATAATTGTGACTTTAGATTATTCATTTGGGATTGTTCTTCCTTCTTTAAATAGGCCTGGATTGCTATACACTTTCCTCTTAGAACTGCTGTCACTGTTTCCCACGGAAATTGGGGCTTTGTACTGTTGTCATTTGTCTCCATATATTGCTTGATCTCTGTTTTAATTTGGTCGTTGATCCATTGATTATTTAGGAGCATGTTTTTAAGCCTTCATGTGTTTGTGAGCCTTTTTGCTTTCCTTGTACAATTTATTTCTAGTTTTATACCTTTGTGATCTGAGAAGTTGGTTGGTAGAATTTCAATCTTTCTGAAATTACTGAGGCTCTTTTCATGGCCTTGTATGTGGTCTATTCTGGAAAGTGTTCCATGTGCATTTGAGAATAATGTGTATTCTGCTACATTTGGGTCGAATGCTCTGTAGATGTCTGTTAGGTCCATCTTTTCTAATGTGTTTTTCAGTGTCTCTGTGTCCTTACTTATTTTCTGTCTGTTTGATCTATCCTTTGGAGTGAATGGTGGGTTGAAGTCTCCTCAAATGAATGCATTTCATTCTATTTCTTCCTTTAATTCTGCTAGTGTTTTTTCACATATGTAGGTGACCCTGTGTTGGCTGTATAGATATTTATAATCATTATGTCCTCTTCTTGGACTGAGCCCTTTATCATTATGTACTGTCCTTCTTTGCTTCTTATGACTTTCTTTGTTTTGAAGTCTATTTTGTCTGATACAAGTACTGCAACACTTGCTTTTTTCTCCCTATTGTTTACATGAAATATCTTTTTCCATCCCTTGACTTTTAGTCTGTGTATGTCTTTGGATTTGAAGTGAGTCTCTTATAGGCAGAATATAGATTGGTCTTGCTTTTTTATCCATTCTATTACTCTATGCCTTTTGATTGGTAGATTATGTCCTTTTACATTTAGGGTGGTTATTGAGAGATATGTACTTATTGCCATTGCAGGCTTTGGCTTCATGGTTTCCAAAGATTTAAGGACAGCTTCTTTACTCTCTAACCATCTAACTTAACTCACTAATTATGCTATTATAAACACAGTCTGATGATTCTTTATTTATCTCCCTTCTTTTTCTCCCTCCTCCACTCTTTATATGTTAGATGTTTTATTCTGTACTCTTTGTGTTTCCCTTAACGGATTTTGACGATAGCTGGCTTTATTTTCCATGTGGTTAGTATTTAGTTGATCTACACTCTTTTCTGTTGTTTTATTTTCTCTAGTCACAGATATTTAGCTTTAGGCATACTTCCATCTAGAGCAGTCCCTTAAAGTACATTGTGGAGATGGATTGTGGGAGGTACATTCCCTCAACTTTGGCTTATCTGGGAATTGTTTAATCCCTCCTTCAAATTTAAATGATAATCGTGCTTAATACAATATTCTTGTTTCAAGGCCCTTTTGTTTCATTCCATTAAATATATCATTCCATTCCCTTCTGGCCTGTAAGGTTTCTCTTGAGAATACTGATGATAGCCTGATGGGTTTTCCTTTGTACATGATCTTTTCTCTCTCTCTGGCTGCCTTTAATACCCTGTCCTTGTCTTTGATCCTTGACATTTTAATTATTATATGGCTTGGTGTTGTCCTTATTGGTTCCCTTGTGTTGGGAGATCTGTGGGCTTCCATGGTCTGATACACTATTGCCTCCCCCAGATTGGGGAAATTTTCAGCAATTATTTCTTCAAAGACACTTTCTGCCCCTTTCTCTCTCTCTTTTTCTTCTCTTTCTCCTGTAATGCAAATATTGTTCCGTTTGGATTGATCACACCATTCTCTTAATATTCTTTCATTCCTAGAGATCCTTTTATCTCTCTCTGCCTCAGCTTCTCTGTATTCCTGTTCTCTAATTTCTATTCCATTAACATTCTCTTTGATCTCATCCAGTCTGCTCTTAAACCCTTCCATTGTTTCATTTATGTTATCTCCCTCTTGAATTCATCCCTTAGCTCTCGAATATTTCTCTATAGCTCCATCAGCGTGCTTATGACTTTTCTTTTGAATTCTTTTTCAGGAAGATTGGTGATTTCAGCCTCACCAAGCCCTTTCTCTGGTGTTTGAGGGATTTGGACTGAACAAGCTTATTCTGCTTTTTCATGGCAATAGGAGTGGTCACCAATGAATGGCACATGTGTCAGCTGGGATAACAAAGTCCCTTCCTGCTTGCCTGTCACCTTGCCTGTCTCCACTGTCTGTGCCAGTTAACCACACACAGGGAGCATCCTCTGGGTTAATCCCCAACTCTGCCATGGGAGGAGTGGCCCTCGACATGGCTTAGGGCACTGATGGGGGGCACAGGCCAACAACCCATGTTGTGCCATGAGAACAAAGCCCCTTTGTGCCTCCCAGGCTCTGCACTCGTCTCCGCTCTCTGTGCCGGTCAACCATGCACAGGGAACAGCCTCTGCGTTTATCTCCTTAGCTGCCATGGGCACGGCAGCTCTTGCGATTTCCTAGGTTGCTGGTGGTGATTGCAGGCAAGCAGCACATGTTGTGCCGTGAGAACAAAGCCCCTTTCTGCTTTCTGGGCTCTTTGCCCATCTCCTTTGTCTGTGCCAGTCAACCACATGTAGAGAGCAGCCTCTGGGTCTGGGCTGGTAGATATGCAGAAGTAAGGCAAATATGATCAATTTGTTATGTAAATTGATAATGCTGTGCCAAAAATGTCTGTTGTGTTAAAAAAAAAGTGCAGGAAAAATTAGATATAAAATCTTTTTCAAGAATTCATTTCAAACATATCCCTTGGGATTCTAAAGTTACCATCATTTTGAGATCTGTATGGGCCCTTTTCTTGTTATGCTTCCATAAACTCATGCCCAAACTCTCCATCTCACTCAATATAGGTCCAAATTTTGCAATGTGCATGCTTGTCCATTAAATTTTTGCACACAATTAGACGTGGATGTTGGGAGTTCTATACATACTTTTTTTTTAAGTTTTCATTTATTTATTTATTTATTTATTTATTTATTTTGTGAGAGGACATCTCTCATATTTATTGATCAAATGGTTGTTAACAACAATAAATTCTGTATAGGGGACCCAATGAACAATCATTAATCAACCCCAAGCCTAATTCTCAACAGTCTCCAATTTTCTGAAGCATAACGAACAAGTTCTTACATGGTGAACAAGTTCTTACACAGTGAATAAGTTCTTACATGGTGAACAGTGCAAGGGCAGTCATATATATACTTTTTAAAATAAAGCACTTTTGGTGCAGTATGAAATAATTTCATTTTTAGTGACAATTTTTTTTCTCTTCTACATTTTAAAATTAATACTACTTCTGCTGTGCAGCTCACCTTAGTGAAATGAATGAGAAGTTTGGAAGATAGCCATGCAATATTATTGTTGAAGTATCCTATAGTAATCACTAAAGGACTTAATTGTATCTCTATGCACTACAAATAAGAATTCTTTATTCCAGTCTTTTTCCAAGAGGCACTTACTGTGCTCACTCTTCATGTTTAGTGTATGGTATTTTTTGTTGTTGTTGTTTTTCATATTTCTAGTCAATAATTTACATCTTTGAGAATAATTCTAAGATGAATGCTCCTTGACAGCTAATGATTTTTCCAAGTTGTTATTTTTATAAGGAAATTTTTTTCAATAAATGTTATGATATATTTTCTTTACACCCAGAAGATTTCTCCATTTATTTTTATAATAAAAATAGTTACTTGATGGCTGTTAGCATTCTCACTTCTCATCAATCTAAGGTTTATAACTTTCTAGTTTCTTATTTTATGGACAAACTAAACAGAGAGTGGATTTCATTTCCCGCTAATACATTATTTAGTTGAAAATGCTATAGAATATACAAGGTAAACTTTCCAATGAAATATACTTCTAGTTTTCAAAACAAATGAAGAAAACCCTTAATTACAATAACCTAGGGTTTGGATGTCTATCTACTATTATTATTAATGTAAACTTACAATGTTCCATGTATTATGAGAAATAGGCCCCCCAATGCACAATGGATATTTGTATATGATAAATATATGATATTGCTTGTTTATATTGTACAGTAACAGAGTATTACAATAGTAAAAAAAATCAAAGACATGTTTCAATTGTTTGCTGCAAAGAATTTAAGATTTTGTTAAATACTGATAAATATTTAACTCTTAACAATGGAAAACATTAAGCACAAGTATATCCTCAAGAACTCTCCTGGTTTGGAAGAGGACCTTAATATTTATTGCAGGAAGAAATAGCTTTCCCAGATAACACTGATTAACTGTTATTTCATAATATTAAGCATTAAAATGTTACATTCAGATTTATATTGAGAAGTATTCCTCTGTAGTTTATTCCCTGAAGTCTATTCATAAAATTAATTATTGGGAAGCATTGTTCCACCAGGTTAAAGTACTTTTATTACATCACTCATTTTAATCCTTGAACACATAGACCTTCCTTTTACTTATCTAATTATTTCATGTATGCAGGCCATGTTTATGAGAAAAGATTAAAAATTATTGTAGAGGAAGGACAGCATCTTTTATTTTTCTCTTATCATCTGCAACATATAGCAGAATAATAGGCACCAGAATAATGCAAGCATTATGTGTAAGTACTGTAGTCTTTTTGTTCATTCATTACTTTTACTATAAAATTTTTCCCTAACTTTTCATAAATTCCCCTTCAACCTGGCTGTGACAATAAAATGTTATCCAATTAAGTTGTTCTTACTGATTAATCCATTCTTATTAAGAATTTTTACATTAATGATGAATGTTTCAGAGGCAGACATGTTAAACACTTCATATTAAATCTATGGAATGATCTCTATCTGTTTTTTTTTTCCCTAGCAAGAGTGGTGTTAGAAAATCCCTTGAAGTACCTGAAGTAGCTCCTCATAAAAGTGTAGGTGTGGACATTTTGGGAGGCTTCATTTAGAAGTAAATAACAATTTTGAATTATTCCAAACAAATTTCATTGGAAGGGTGGGCAGGGGCTCCTAGATTGTTACAGAGTGTTGTCTTGCGAAAAGAGATGTAATGGAATTATAGCACCATATTCCAGGGAAAGAGACTTTTAGCAGACCAAGAAGTGTTTTCAGGATTTAAAACACTTTTTAAAAGCCTTTAAGGAGAGAAAGAGTTGGTATCTGATGGTTCATGAAATGACATGTATCCCTACTGGTCCTAGCTTCTTAGGATCTTGACATCCTCTGATGTAGAACTGTTATGAGAAATGTACAACTTCCTGAGTTTATGTTTGGCACACATTCGAATACTTGCCTCTACATGAGCCACATTGTCTTCTCTCATAGAGTCGCTTCATCCTGTTCAAATATCAGAACAAGTGTGAAATCATTACATCATTGGATTTGTCAAATTGTGAAAACTAAGACCCATTTTCAATAATGAGATAATAAAATTGTGACAGAAGAGCAATGACAACATAACTCTCAAAGATTTTATGATAAGCTAAGGAAAACAGTCCCATAAGGAAATGTTGAAATTCCTTATAATAAGGTACTACAAAAATGAATAAAAAATGGAGATATGAGTTAATTGTAATTTAAATTTATGAGATATTGCATTCTAATCGTACTGCAATTAATTGAAAATTTTCCTTCCTAGCCAAAAGATGAGATCAATAATGTTTTGGGACTTAATTTTAGGATCAAATGCTTGTAACAAGTCATTTAATCTAGTGCTCCTTAACCCATTTTCCACTCCAAATCATGAATAAAGTAAAACACTCCCATTTGGACTGTTTATCAATAGATTATAATTATAAAACCCTATGTCTTTTCAAAGTACCTCAAAAAGGGCATCCTATAATGTAGGGAATTATTCAACAGCTTGTCTCATTTTAAAAAAGAAAAAAGAAAACACCTCTTATGTTGTGGTTTATTTCTGAAGCTCTCAGAAGCACCATGATTTGTAATTCTCTTACCGGTAGAGAGATTTACAAACAAAAACCTTATCACATTTCACCATTTTGACAAGTCTTAGAATTATATGAGTATAAAACTTTGAATCATAATCAAGTTAATACACATTCATTGCAAGAGACAATAAACAGACATATGCCAAGGACGATTTCTACTCTTATATAATATTGCACCATAATGAAACATCTGGGAAACCTGTAGATTAAAGTGCTAAACTTCTATGGTTATATGTGGTAACAATAATAGAGAAGACCTCATTATCAGACAGGTAGACAGACTCCAAAACTGTAAGTTTAATATAAATATACCAAATACCACTTGATTTATAAATTTTATATTTTTATATATTTGAATTACAAAATTTAAGTTATAAAATTCCATACATTTGAATAAAATTTGTTATAAAATTTTGTAATTCATGTACAGTCATACCTGAATAGAGAAATCTACATTATTCTATCTGCATAAATATATTATAATTATAAAAGAATGTTTTTCAGATTTTAATGACATCTCATACTTTTATTTACCATGAAACTTTTATGATATCTGTACTGGGTATTTAAATGTGACTAATATAATTTTCAAAGATTATTAATGTGTGAAGTTTAATGTCATGTATTGCAAAACTGGAGAATTCTTCCTACATTTACACAGAAAGATATTCAAGTTAACTGCAGTTTAGATCAGTTATTACATTTGCCATTTTCTTTATATTTCTAATTGAATATACACATAACATAGACAAAAGCACATTTGGCATAGGTATGGAAGCAAAGGTAATTAAATTTAAAACACCAATAGTGCAAAGTAATAGTAAGCAAGAGAGTGTAGGCTTAAGATCTATAGATCAGTGGAGTAGAATTGAATTATATTTCAATGAAGCCTTTAAAAATGCCAGTGGTATAGTGTCCTCAAGATTTAACCATTTCCCCATTTCCTGATTTATGTTCCTACTACAATGTAATATATGTATTTAATCTAAGATATTATTTATTTCATTGCTTTGGGGTAAAAGATGATGAAGGAGCCTTGCTTTGCTTCAATTTAAGAAGAAAACTAGTAAAATGCTGTATCTTTTTAAAAGTTCACTAGTCTTGCACTATATTTTTTATATTTATCATATCACTTTTAAGTACATATACATGAATTTAATCATGTCTATGTATTATTCATATTACAATTAACAAATTTCCTCCACACAGGCTAACTTTGAAATGATTTAAAATGTGTAAAATCACTTGTTTTATCTCCATGACAAAGCTAGGTCAATCTTTATCAGGTGGATTGAACCAATTGCCATCACACTCCCTTAAAATGTTACCATGACAAGAAGTAATTAATAAAGCACAATACAGTCAATCCAATACATTTTTAAAACTCTTCATTGACATACAAGAAGCTGTATAAATTCAAGGTATACAACTTGATGAGATTGGAGATAAATATATACCTATAAAAGTATCACTACAACCTGTGCCATAAACATATCCATCACCCCTAAAATTTCCTCCAGGCCAACATTTTTTTTTTGTAATAAAAAAACTTAGAGAGAGGGGCGGAAGATGGCGGCGTGAGTAGAGCAGCGGAAATCTCCTCCCAAAACCAAATATATCTATGAAAATATAACAAAGACAACCCTTAATAGAATAAAGACCAGAGGACACAGGACAATATCCAGAATACATCCGCACCTGAGAGAACCCAGCGCCTCGCAAAGGGGGTAAGATACAAACCACGGCCCGGCGGGAGCCGAGCGCCCATCCCCCCAACTCCCGGCTGGAGAAGAATAGGCAGAGCGAGAGGGAGACGGAGGACAGGACTGCCGAACACCCAGCCCCAGCCATACGGGCCAGAGTGCAGGGCTCTGGATACCAGGAAAACAGGGCAGCAAGAACAGTGAGCGGGCACTGGTGGCCTGGCGCCGGAGGACACCAGAAAAGCAAGCGATCATTTTTTTTTTTTCTGCTGTTTTGTTTTGGCGAGCGCTTTTTGGAAGTCTTAAAGGGATAGGGACCCCAATACTAGGGAAACAGGGCAGCAAGACTGGTGAGCAGATGCCTGAGGCTGGCGTCGGAGAATAAAGAAAAACGAACGGCAACCTTTTTTTTTTTTTATTTAAAAAAAAAATTTTTTTTTTAATTTAAATTTTTTTTTTTTGTGGTCGTTGTTTTGTTTTGGCTGGTGCTTTTTGCAAGTCTTAAAGGGGCAGGGTGGGACACTTAATCCAGAGGTAGGGAATCTGGGGAACTCTGGGCACCCTAACCCCTGGGCTGCAGGGAGCAGGGAGGCCCCTTACGGAGATAAATAGCCTCCAGGCCGCTCCTCCTCCAACGCGACTCCACCACTTTGGAGCAGAGGCCCAAACCAGGCCACACCCACAGCAAAAGCGGAGATAAACTCCATAGCAGCCCAGCAGGAAGCAGAAACCCTGTCTGCATGCAGCTGCCCAGCACAAGCCACTAGAGGTGGCTGTTCTCGCAGAAGAGGTGGGACACAAACCAACAAGAAGGGAAGTTCTTCCAGCCGTCACTCGTCCCAGCTCTGCAAACTATTCCTATCACCATGAAAAGGCAAAGCTACAGGCAAAGATCACAGAGACAACACCAGAGAAGGAGACAGACCTAACCAGTCTTCCTGACAAAGAATTCAAAATAAGAATCATAAACATTCTGACAGAGATGCAGAGAAATACGCAAGAGAAATGGGATGAAGTCCGGAGGGAGATCACAGATGCCAGAAAGGAGACTTCAGAAATGAAACAAAATCTGGAACGGTTTATAAGCAGAATGGATAGGATGCAAGAGGCCATTGATGGAATTGAAACCAGAGAACAGGAATGCATAGAAGCTGACATAGAGAGAGATAAAAGGATCTCCAGGAAAGAAACAATGTTAAGAGAACTGTGTGACCAATCCAAAAGGAACAATATCTGTATTATAGGGGTTCCAGAAGAAGAAGAGAGAGGAAAAGAGATGGAAAGTATCTTAGAAGAAATAATTGCTGAAAACTTCCCCAAACTTGGGGAGGAAATAATCGAACAGACCACGGAAATACACAGAAACCCCAACAGAAAGGATCCAAGGAGGACAACAACAAGACACATAATAATTAAAATGGCAAAGATCAAGGACAAAGAAAGAGTTTTAAAGGCAGCTAGAGAGAAAAAGGTCACCTATAAAGAAAAACCCATCAGGCTAACATCAGACTTCTTGACAGAAACCCTACAGGCCAGAAGAGAATGGCATGATATATTTAATACAATGAAACAGAAGGGCCTTGAACCAAGGATACTGTATCCAGCACGACTATCATTCAAATATGACGGTGGGATTAAAAAATTCCCAGACAAACAAAAGCTGAGGGAATTTGCTTCCCACAAGCCACCTCTACAGAACATCTTACAGGGACTGCTCTAGATGGGAGCACTCCTAGAAAGAAAACAGCACAAAACACCCAACATATGAAGAATCGAGGAGGAGGAATAAGAAGGGAAAGAAGAAAAGAATCTCCAGACAGTGTATGTAACAGCTCAATAAGCGAGCTAAGTTAGGGAGTAAGATACTAAAGAGGCTAACCTTGAACCTTTGGTAACCACGAATTTAAAGCTTGCAATGGCAATAAGTACATATCTTTCAATAGTCACCCTAAATGTTAATGGGCTGAACGCACCAATCAAAAGACATAGAGTAACAGAATGGATAAAAAAGCAAGATCCATCTATATGTTGCTTACAAGAAACTCACCTCAAACCCAAAGACATGTACAGACTAAAAGTCAAGGGATGGAAAAACATATTTCAAGCAAACAACAGCAAGAAGAAAGCAGGGGTTGCAGTACTAATATCAGACAAAATAGACTTCAAAACAAAGAAAGAAACAAGAGATAAAGAAGGAAACTACCTAATGATAAAGGGCTCAGTCCAACAAGAGGATATAACCATTCTAAATATATATGCACCCAACACAGGAGCACCAGCATATGTGAAACAAATACTAACAGAACTAAAGGGGGAAATAGACTGCAATGCATTCATTCTAGGAGACTTCAACACACCACTTACCCCAAAGGATAGATCCACTGGGCAGAAAATAAGTAAGGACACGGAAGCACTGAACAACACAGTAGAGCAGATGGACCTAATAGACATCTATAGAACTCTACATCCATAAGGAACAGGATATACATTCTTCTCAAGTGCACATGGAACATTCTCCAGAATAGACCACATAATAGGTCACAAAAAGAGCCTCAGAAAATTCCAAAATATTGAAATCCTACCAACCAACTTTTCAGACCACAAAGGCATAAAACTAGAAATAAACTGTACAAAGAAAGCAAAGAGGCTCACAAACACATGGAGGCTTAACAACATGCTCCTAAATAATCAAAGGATCAATGACCAAATCAAAATGGAGATCCAGCAATATATGGAAAGAAATGACAACAACAACACTAAGCCCCAACTTCTGTGGGATGCAGCAAAAGCAGTCTTAAGAGGAAAGTATATAGCAATCCAGGCATATTTAAAGAAAGAAGAACAATCCCAAATGAATAGTCTAATGTCACAATTATCGCAATTGGAAAAACAAGAACAAATGAGGCCTAAGATCAGCAGAAGGAGGGACATAATAAAGATCAGAGAAGAAATAAATTAAATTGAGAAGAATAAAACAATAGAAAAAATCAATGAAACCAAGAGCTGCTTCTTCGAGAAAATAAACAAAATAGATAAGCCTCTAGCCAGACTTACTAAGAAGAAAAGAGAGTCAACACAAATCAACAGTATCAGAAACGAGAAAGAAAAAATCACGACGAACCCCACAGAAATACAAAGAATTGTTTGAGAATACTATGAAAACCTATATGCTAACAAGCTGGGAAACCTAGGAGAAATGGACAACTTCCTAGAAAAATACAACCTTCCACAATTGACCCAGAAAGAAACAAAAAATCTAAACAGACCAATTACCAGCAACGAAATTGACGCAGTAATCAAAAAACTACCAAAGAACAAAACCCCCGGGCCAGATGGATTCACCTCGGAATTTTATCAGACATACAGGGAAGACATAATACCCATACTCCTTAGAGTTTTCCAAAAAATAGTGGAGGAGGGGATACTCCCAAACTCATTCTATGAAGCTAACATAATCCTAATCCTAATACCAAAAAAAGGCAAAGACCCCACCAAAAAAGAAAACTACAGACCAATATCCCTGATGAACGTAGATGCAAAAATACTCAACAAAATATTCGCAAGCCGAATTCAAAAATACATCAAAAGTATCATACACCATGACTAAGTGGGATTCATCCCAGGGATGCAAGGATGGTACAACATTCGAAAGTCCAACATCATCCACCACATCAACAAAAAGAAAGACAAAAACCACATGAACATCTCCGCAGATGCTGAAAAACCATTTGACAAAGTTCAACATCCATTCATGATAAAAACTCTCAGCAAAATGGGCAGAGAGGGCAAGAACCTCAACATAATAAAGGCCATCTATGATAAACCCACAGCCAACATTATATTGAACAGTGAGAAGCTGAAAGCATTTCCTTTGAGATCGGGAACTAGACAGGGATGCCCACTCTCTCCACTGTTATTTAACATACTACTGGAGGTCCTAGATACGGCAATCAGACAAAATAAAGAAATACAAGGAATCCAGATTGGTAAAGAAGAAGTGAAACTGTCACTATTTGCAGATGACATGATACTGTACATAAAAAACCCTAAAGACTCCACCCCAAAACTACTAGAACTGATATCGGAATACAGCAAACTTGCAGGATACAAAATCAACACACAGAAATCTGTGGTTTTCCTATATACTAACAATGAACCAACAGAAAGAGAAATCAGGAAAACAACTCCATTCACAATTGCATCCAAAAAAATAAAATACCTAGGAATAAACCTAACCAAGGAAGTGAAAGACTTATACTCTGAAAACTACAAGTCATTCTTAAGAGAAATTAAAGGGGACACTAACAGATGGAAACTCATCCCATGCTCGTGGCTAGGAAGAATTAATATCGTCAAAATGACCATCCTGCCCAAAGCAATATACAGATTTGATGCAATCCCTATGAAACTACCAGCAACATTCTTCAATGAACTGGAACAAATAATTCAAAAATTCATATGGAAACACCAAAGACCCCGAATAGCCAAAGCAATCCTGAGAAAGAAGAATAAAGTAGGGGGGATCTCACTCCCCAACTTCAAGCTCTCCTATAAAGCCATAGTAATCAAGACAATTTGGTACTGGCACAAGAGCAGAGCCACAGACCAATGGAACAGACTAGAGAATCCAGACATTAACCCAGACATATATGGTCAATTAATATTTAATAAAGGAGCTATGAACATACATTGGTGAAATGATAGTCACTTCAACAGATGGTGCTGGCAAAACTGGACAGCTACATGTAGGAGAATGAAACTGGACCATTGTCTAACCCCATATACAAAAGTAAACTCAAAATGGATCAAAGACCTGAATGTAAGTCATGAAACCATTAAACTCTTGGAAGAAAACATAGGCAAAAACCTCTTAGACATAAACATGAGTGACCTTTTCTTGAACATATCTCCCCGGGCAAGGAAAACAACAGCAGAAATGAACAAGTGGGACTATATTAAGCTGAAAAGCTTCTGTACAGCAAAAGACACCATCAATAGAACAAAAAGGAACCCTACAGTATGGGAGAATATCTTTGAAAATGACACATCCGATAAAGGCTTGACGTCCAGAATATATAAAGAGCTCACACGCCTCAACAAACAAAAAACAAATAACCCAATTAAAAAATGGGCAGAGGAACTGAACAGACAGTTCTCCAAAAAAGAAATACAGATGGCCAACAGACACATGAAAAGATGCTCCACATCGCTAATTATCAGAGAAATGCAAATCAAAACTACAATGAGTTATCACCTCACACCAGTAAGGATGGTTGCCATCCAAAAGACAAACAACAAATGTTGGCGAGGCTGTGGAGAAAGGCGAACCCTCCTACACTGCTGGTGGGAATGTAAGTTATTTCAACCATTGCGGAAAGCAGTATGGAGGTACATCAAAATGCTCAAAACAGACCTACGATTTGACCCAGGAATTGCACTAATAGGAATTTACCCTAAGAATGCAGCAATCAAGTATGGGAAAGATCAGTGCACCCCTATGTTTATCGAAGCACTATTTACAATAGCCAAGAATTGGAAGCAACCCAAATGTACATCGATAGATGAATGGATAAAGAAGAAGTTGTACATATACACAATGGAATACTACTCAGCCATAAGAAAAAGGCAAATCCAACCATTTGCAGCAACACCGATGGAGCTGGAGGGTGTTATGCTCAGTGAAACAAGCCAAGAGGAGAAACAGAAATACCAAATGATTTCACTTATCTGTGGAATATAAGAACAAAGGAAAAACTGAAGGAACAAAACAGCAACAGAATCACAGAACTCAAGAATGGACTAACAGGTACCAAAGGGAAAGGGACTGTGGAGGATGGGTAGGTAGGGAGGGATAAGGGGGGTAGAAGTAGGGGGGTATTAAGATTAGCATGCATGGGGTGTAGGAGAAAAGGGAGGGCTGTACAACACAGAGAAGGCAAGTAGTGATTCTACAACATTTTGCTATGCTGATGGACAGTGACTGTAAAGTGACTGTCAAGGGGTTTATATGGGGTACCTGGTATAGGGGAGAGCCTAGTAAACATAATATTCGTCATGTAAGTGTAGATTAGTGATACCAAAAAAAAAAAAAAAAGGCAGTTCCTGTTTGGTAACCTCCAATGGTTTCTATACAAGAGTATAAAGGGCATATAAAAGTGTAGGCAAAGGGTCTGTTTGTCTTTATACAGAGGATCAATGCCTAATTGGGCTACCCCAAAAATGAACTAAAATACGATATGAAAAAGAAATTCCAACATCAGCACTCTTTGGAAGACTCATGCCAGAAGATGATCATCAAAAAGCCCCCAAAAAATCCACGCACTGCTACAGCTATAGATGCACTCATCCCACCAGTTCCTGGACTTGCCATGGGAATGAAGAAGAAGATATCTAAGCTGGCCTGTGCATACAGTAAAACAACAAATTTGACTGGATCTATACTGTTGGAACTCAATCAAGAATTAGAAGAAGTGCAAATTGTAGCGCTCCAAAATCTTACAACTACAGACTATTTACTGTTAAAGAAAATAAGGGATGTGAACATTCCCCAGGAATGGGTTGTTTTAATTTGTCTGATTTCTCTCAGACTGTTCAAGTTCAGTTGGACAATTTCCACCATATCATAGTTAAGTTTTCACAAATGCCTAAGGTGCCTAACTGGTTTTCTTGGTTTCACTGGAGATGGTTGGTAATTACACGTATGCTTTGGTTATGTAACTATACTAGTATTAGGTTAATGTGTGTGCGAAATTTAAGTAGTAGCTTAAAACCTATACATGCTGAAGTTACTCTACAAGAAGATATGTCAAATAAATAATCAATCTTCCCATGTTTTCTGCCGCCTGCTATTTCTATAGCTTTTCTTCTTCCTTCCTAATTACAACCCTTAAATAGAATTCGTGCCTCATATCATATTTACCGAGTATCATAATTCTTCCAAGTGGTATAGATACCTCAAGACAAATGCTGGGCATAGAAGCTACAGGGCATAAATATGCAAAGAAATAAAAAGCTAACCTTTTCAAACAATAAGGCTTCTCTCTCACTTACCAACTTTACATTTCCCTGTATGGCCCCGGAAGATGACTGGTTAGCCAGAGACGGGTAAGATTCCTCAAGGGAGGAACAACCTAAGACAGGCACAGTCACAGGGGGGTCATGAGGTGAGAAATTGGGGATCAACAGAGGTGAGGCTTAGAACCTCACCCCCCCTGTTCTGAGAGAAATCTTCTGCATACGTGGATGTTTTATTGTCCTTGTCTAGCTTGGATTAACACATAGTCTACAGGCACACACATGATCATCTACATTTGCTCTCTTACAACACTAAGCTATGTTTTCTACCTTTATCTTATATCTACCTACCACTTCAGCATTTTATTAAAAATAATAATAATAAAGAGAGAAATGTGGTATCCACTTATAAATCAAGTATAAAAATCAAATGATTATTCATATTTGAACTGTTTATAGTTCATAATGCATGAGCAAAACCGAAGATTTCTGTGATTGCTGCCCTTGTACTGTTCACCATGTAAGAACTTATTCACTATGTAAGAATTTGTTCTCCATGTAAGAACTTGTTTGTTATGCCTCAGAAGATTGGAGACTGATGAAAATTAGGCTTGGGGTGGATTAATGATTGTTCATTGAGCATTGACTCCCCTATAAAGAATTTTATTGTTGTTAACAACCATTTTATCAATAAATATGAGAGATGCCCTCACAAAAAAAAAAAAGTATACACTTCCAATGGTAAAATAATAAGTAACCGGGATGTAATGAATATAGTCAAGATATTGTAACAGCTTGGTATGGTGATAGCTGGTACCTAGAATTGTCATGTATATAAATGTTGAATCACTGTGTTGTACACCTGAAACTAATGTAATGTAATACTGTGTTTCAACTACCCTTCAATAAAAAATAATTATCTACAAAGAAAAAAAAACACTTAACATGAGACCCTCTTAACAAATGTTTAACTCTACAATACATTATTGGTAACAGGAGGCACTAGGTTATTCAACAGATCTCTAGGACTTCTCTTCAATAACTGAAATTCTGTACCATTGGATAAACACATTTCCCACTCTCCCCAGGACTCAGGAATAACCATTATACTCTAACTATCTCACAGATATTATTACAACATAAAAGGCAGATGTCCCATTAAATTTGAGTTTTAAATAACATTGATTTTTTTTAACAAAAGTGCTTCCCAAATATTTCATAGAAAATTCTTATGCTAAAAAAATTTTGTTTATTTGAAATTCAAATTTAACAGGGTGCTCTGTGTTTTTATTTGATATATCTATCAACCATATATGCAATAATTTAACTCTATGGCTATTAATAAACTGGCCCACAAATTGGCCCATGATAGACTTACTTAAATTTAATTTTTGTGTAGTAATTTCTGTTAAGGAATGTGAAGTTGTATAATCTGAGACTGAGGAAACGATTAACCAAACAAAAGGCAATTACAGATAAAACACTTTAATAGACTCAATTTTTCCCCCAAGAGAAGATTTATCTCAAAAAACAGAGTAAATATAAAAAAGCTGTGAGTTTATTCATACATAAGTAAGCACCAGCTATAGAAATGTTTTATTTACTTCTTATTATGAACCAAAATAAAATTTATCTTGCTATAGCATTACTTATTGAAGGTAGGTTATTCACTCTTTTATTATAATAGTTATTGAGGTGACTACTAAATCTATATCCACAAATCACAGTTTGTATCTGATTGGAAACCAGAAATTAATAGACAAAGTATACCATTTTTCTGCCCTTCCCCCTCCTGCTAAAATATTTCAACAATCAACAATATTCCCAGTATTCCAAAAGATCCACAACTCCCACACTAGTAACATTTACTGTGAATTTTAGTCCTCTTGGCATATAACTAAAATATAAGTTCTTAATTAATTGCATGGCAAGCAAACCTAGAAGAGAAAACCATCATAGGCATTCTCTTTACACTTGCCATGACCTAAATGAGAGCTGGCCATGGTTTTTGTGAAAGGGCTTATGTCTCAAGAGCTGTATATTGGATTCATCTGTGCTCTAGTGATATTTCCTAGCTATTGATTACAAGGAATGTAACCAAAGTCTTCCCTGTTCTCATTCAGTATTCTTTAATTTATTTGTACTGTGGAGAGCGTCCTTGCAGAGAACTTCCAGATTGCAATAAGGAAATTGTATCTTCTGGGGACTGATAAAATGAAACTACTGAAGGACTCACATGGACTGTAGTGGTTGTGATGGCCCTTCAATATGATAAGCCAGATTACAATGAGGTGTCTCTGGCTTTTGGAGGTAACATGCTCAGTTAAAAGAGAACAGGTTAGTTGCTGGAAGAAGCAATGGTCTTAAAAGGGCACAAAGTTTACTGAAAAATAATTTAACTCAGTATAGAATAAAATATTCTAGAAAACTAGTTGGCAGTGAGTGAAATAGTATGTGATTTACAAGAAAACAATAAATAAATATATGTATCATTGTCCCCAAGAGGGCATGTCCCCATGATTCTCCCTTAAAAGTATTTTGTGGAAGTATTAACTTGATATGTCTGTATTTTCACTCTCATAACTGAGTATTAACTTACTCAAACTTGTGGTTTTCTCCATTGTCTGAAAGCTATATTACAATGTATTCCAATTATCTTTCATTTTTATGTGACTATTATGAAAAAGTTAATTAATTTCTCTGGTGCTGTCCTTGGATAGCTGTTCTTCAGAGAGTAAAAGGTCAGTTTGAGGTTAAAAATGAAATGCACTTTTATTGGCTCCTTCATTATTGTTTATTCTAAAGAAAGGCTAAACAGAATTATTATTTGGTTTCCTTCTTATTTACTTGGTTGGTCATTTACAAATAATTCACTAGGATATTTATATGAAAACAACAGTACTTGCATCTGAGAAAAGTCACTGTAAATAAATAACATGCAAGTTAGTATTATAATAGATGTAAAACATTGTGCACAATATAAAGTACTATTTTGAACCAGAACAACATAGAATTTAAAAATGTAGTCTTTAAAATAAGATATATTTTGTTTCAAATCCCAGATTAAAATTCACTAACTGTGTGACATTGGAAAATCACTTAACTACTCTAAGCTGAGCTCAGGTTCTCATTTATAAACTGGAAATAACAACACCTATCTCATAGATGCATTGGGTAAAACAATGGAATACATATTGTGGGTAAAATTGCAATATATCCAGAATCTCTCACCTGGCCTTAGTACATCTCCATATCAACAGGTAATTACAAGGGGGAGCAAAGGCATATCTGGACTAGAGATTATGTGTGGGGTGCATTTGTGTACCCGGGTCATGAGAGATACAGGTGAGCAGAAATGGACAACTGCTTGTAAGCAATAAATTGGTTTTTCCCACTTCGTTTTCCCCATTGACTGATTTCAGTTTCTAAGGGATTTTTCCCCAGGCTGGGAAAATATTCCCCCCCAGAGTTACATCTGTCTGTAGTAGGCATAAACTCTGAACCCCAAATCTGTCTTCATGGGTAAGACCCTTGGGCAGGCTGCCCCTAGAGATGCTAGGAAGATACCTGGAACCAACCCTGTGGATGGAGGGGAGGCCCCAGTGGCTGCAGCAGTGGAGGATGCATCTTCACCCAGGAGCACCCATCTTTGGGGCTTCCAACTGGGGAGGCCCTAGTGGGGAATTGGTCTAGGGTAAAGAACTTCCTAAAGGGATGGGGCCTTCCCCAGAATTGGAGAATGGTGGAGACACCAGAAGCTGTGGAATTAGCCCTCTGTGAGACAGAAGACTGCTTAAAGGCACTCAGTGGCTGTGTAGCAGCTGGGATTGAGGGATGTCTGTTTCTTGAGATAGTGGAAAGTGTTATCAAGGAGAGAGAGACTTTGGCAGGAGAGAGACAGATTTCAGCATTACTTGGAAGAGCTAGGCAATGAACGATGGGATGCTCTTAAGAAAGAGACAGTTATTGATAAGACAGGTTCCTGGAAGATACATTAGCAGTGAGGGAAGAGGCAATAGAAGAATCTGTGTTGCAGGAGACCATAGGGGAGGGGGAGAAAAGAACAGTGCCTTTAGTCTCAGAGATGCTAGAGGAAATGTCTGGAGAGTATGAGGGGGTGGGGCCTAAGCCACCACCCAAGGCACCACCCTCTTCTGTATTAAAGGTTGACTGGTTGTAATTAAGAAAATAAAAATGCAAAACTGCAGGCTCCTCAGGGTTAGAAGCTGCCCCCTTCCCAGGTTGTGGAGCACTCCATGCTCTTCCTCTACACACAGGATGAGCTGATGGACATGAGCATCCGGTTTTGACAGAAGCTGTCGGAACCTCTGCCTACATGTCTTTTGTATCTTTGGGATATGGGGATGGAAAACATTGTTATGTCAGGTTTTGAAATGGGTAGACTGGTTTTCCTGATGACTCACCCTTCCTTCCAGCAGCAGTTGAAAAGTGCCCATTACACCTCAGGGAATCACACACTGGATTGACTGATAGCAGCCATCAGGGAAGTTTTGCCTAATCAGGGTTATTTACCATACTTACCCATTAGCTGGGAAACATATGCAGAGCTCTATCAGGTGTTATGGGAGTTGGGCATGAAAAATATAATCTATAATATGGACCCCCAGGGCCCTGATGAGGAGTTGTTCACCATGGGAATGAGAGATGTAGTGCTCCATACAGTTCACCTATCTTTCTTTTGGCCCCTAGTGACTATTGCCCTATATATAGACACATCTGTAACTCCCACAGGGAGGGGTGTGAAAGTCTGGTACACTAGACCAGGATGAGTTCCCATTCCTGCCACTGTCCTATTATAGGACCACTCTCTTGCATGCATCCTACCTGATGGACAAGATTTACCTATGCTGGTGTCATTAAAACATGTATCTTATCACCGTTAAGATTATTTTCCTCTACAGTCCCTGTGACCTGGACCCACCACCTGGCTGCAGCTGCCATGTGATGAGTGCTCTGAATTCCCAATGCATTCAGCTACTGACTGCCTGTGGAATGGGTGAGCTAAGGACTAAATCTGCATGGGGACTTTGAACTTAGCTGAATCCTCTGGCTTGAGGATTTTCATGATTTTATTGCTGTTGTTATTGTATGTTATTAGTCTAGTTACAGTTTTCTTTCAAGGTCCATTGTGGAAGATGGGGAGTGAATAGAATGTGAGGCAAGATTTCTGGAAGAGTGGGCTTTGGGTAAAATTGTGATATTTCCAGAATCTCTCACCTGGCCTTAGTGCAACTCCATATCAATAGGTGTTTCCAAGGGGTGGAGAGAAATATCCCATTTCCATATCAAAGGTAATTACAAAGGGGAGTGAGAGCATATCTGGACAAGGGAAATTGGGTGGAGTCCCTTTTTCTGCAACTGGGTTGTGAGATACATGGCTGAGCAGAAGTGCACAACAGCTTGTAAGCAATAAATGGGTTTCTCTCACTTTTTTTCTACCTTTGACTGATTTTGATTTCAAAGGTATTTTACCCCAGGCTGGAAAAATTGTCTAGGGTTTTAATAGGAAAGCCTCTTCTGACTTTAGTATAATATATACTTAAATATGACATGATAGCATTTTAATAACATTATTATCTTACTTGATATTCATAGTCATCTGAGATGCATTTATTCTCTCATCTTTTTTGCTTATTATTCTGTTTTTAATCCCACCACACTCAGATCTGGAATTTTCTTGATGTGTCTTTTCTTGTTTTGAACACTCTCATCAAGTCACCTGATAAGATCATTTTAAAATTTATTCTAAAGTTTAGTAAAGTGTCAACTTTGCTTCATCCCTTCACTTATTTACATTTTCTTCTATTAGTCAATGTATTTTAAAGAAAAAAATATGTTGCCATGAGATCACCTTATCTGCTGATACACTGACTAAGGCTTCACATAATCCTTGTACTTTACATATACAAGGGATACTCACATTACTCTATCATGTCATATGTCCTTGCTCAGCTCTTTTCCACAGACTGTATTTAGTGGCAGAAAAATATAGAGTTGGAATTCACTTTGAAGTTAGATTAATAAGTTTGTTCTAGATTTAGAATCAGTCCATTAGCTAGAGTCCTCTGTGGCAATATTTATGTTCAGTAGTTGAAATACTCTGGATTACCATTAAGGTAAGGGTGTGTGTGTGTGCGCGCACATGTGCATGTATGTATGCTGTGGGAAGCGTAGGAATTTAGATCATAAATGGCATAACAAGAAGAGGAATAAGATATGAAGCAGAAGTTTGCAAAATTATTTTTGCTAGAATGAGTTTTCAAGGACTTAACCTAGAGTGCCTATCATAGCTCTTATTTATGCTGGTGATGCCTTTACTACTTCTTTTTATACTTCTCATTTTACGCTTTTGCCCTTACCACTTTTATGTTCAATCTCCATTTTGAAATACTCTTTTTTTCTCTTCTTCCCTTACCTTATACTCTTACAGCATGTGAAACTGAAGTTACAAGTGGAGTTGCAAATATCCTTTTGGTAAGTGCTAAACTGCAGCATTTTGGTTCTTCTAAGTGTGGACTTGGATCAGGTAGGAAGCTACAAATTTTCCTAAAGCCCATAAACCATTCATTTGAGTTTAATCATATTTGTAGATGTCAGTTATTTGTGCATTTGATGTGTCCTTATTCACAGACAACAAATTCTCTAATGAAGACCGCATTCCAACTTACATAGTACTTATTTCACATCTAAACCAAGATTTCTCATGAGGTTTCTCTGAGAACATTAGTTTCATTGCTTATGCAATTCCAACAGGTTTTTTCTTACCAGTATAAAGATAATAGTCTATCAACATAATCACTTACTGTGCTTCCCAAACTATCATCAGCTATGTAGGATATACTTGACAAAAATGGCTCTATGATCAAATAAGATTGTGAATTCTGTATTACCAAATTAAAGAAGTTTCTTTAATTCAGGTTTAGTGCAGGACTTCACAAAGTTCCTGATATGCCTATGTATATTGCAAGTAAGAAGGAGATATAATTCACCAGATTTTCAAAGATTATTTATTAAGGCATTATTATATTTTTAAATAAAAGGCATCTCACAGAAACTCTGAAAATTGATTTTGTACCTCCACTAATACATTTCTGTAAAATACAATGATTCTTATAATTCCTGGCATAAGAACAGAAATAATTTAGTATTTTGCCTAGACATATTAGTAACTTTTAGAATCCTGATGCAGTTGCCATATGAACCAAGCTCTCATGAAAATATTTAATGAAATGATCAATATTTTAAACATCATGGAAACTCTATTAAAATTCAAAATCAATAACACACTTTACCTAATATAACAAAAATATACCCTGGATAATTCCTTTGATGCAAATTGTGAATATACCTTGTTTAGATATATGTTTGCCTTTTACATATATAAAATTCATGCTTGTAGTCTGTTTTTATTTTTTCCCTCTTGGTTCAATTTATCCTTTTGTATTTGTTGCAAACCAACAGTGTATCAGAAAATATAATACACTTCTCTCTACCAGGAAGTAATTGCAAAGATTTTATTTGTTTCATACAGTTGGGAATATTCTACACCGTAATATTAAAGAAAAAAATAATAGCAAGGATTTTTGTTTTGTTTGGTTGTCAGGGAGCTCGAGAAAGAACATGAAAAACAGCAAGTCTGTGGAACACCAAGAAATTCCTATTCTCCAAAGCCCAGTTCACCACAGCTCACAAAAACAAGAAAAGACTTACTATAGAAAGAAAGATTATGGTTACCCAGGAAATAAACTATCAGTGTACTCAAGACACACAGCATTTTCCTAACTTTCTTTTAATGCCAAGTCAGGGAAAACTGTCCCACTATAAAGCATAATGGCTATAGAGACTAACAGGATAAGTGTGATAATTTGGATTTTTTCTTTTGAGCAAAGTTGATTATATTTCAACATTTCAAAAACATATTTTAGTTCTACAACTGAAATTCTTTGTTGATTTTTTCTGTGTGCATTGAAGCACACAATAAATTGTAGAATTCTGTGCCTCATGTAGTAATAACATAAGTTTTGTTAGTGTTTCGCAAGATCCAGAAATCATGCAGAATACTCAACTGTAGATATTATGCCCAATTAGGAAATTTGACATTGGGTCACAATCTAAGATAGTGCCATTTAACTGGATTTATAAAAGACATTATTAAGAGTGTAATAAAGGAAGAGGCGGAGCCAACAAGGCAGTGTGAGTAGGACAGTGGGAATCTCCTCCCAAAAACATATACATTTTTGAAAATACAACAAATACAACTAATTCTAAAAGAGAGACCAGAAGACACAGGACAACAGCCAGACTACATCCACACGTGCGAGAGCCCAGCGCCTGGTGAAAGGGGTAAGATACAACGCCTGGCCCGGTGGGACCCAAGCACACCTCCCCCAGCTCCCGGGGGGAGGGAGAGGGAGCCCAGGACTACTAAACACCCAGCCCCAGCCACACGCAACAGAGCGCAGACACAGTGTACCCGTGGAGGGCTGGAAACTAGGGAAATAGGGCAGCAAGACCTCTGAGCGGGTTCCGAAGCTGATGCCCCTGTGACAAAGAAAAGCGAGTGCTTTTTGAAAGTCTTAAAGGGACAGGGACTTAACAGCTAGACAGAAACAACACAGGCCACAGCCCAGAGGCTGGAAATTACAGGGAAAATCGGGCGCACTAACCCCCTGGGCAAAAAGCTCTGAGACCCCTCACAGAGGTAAACAGCCAAACAGCACCCCCTCCCGTCCATTACCCCTCCGGGCACTGCAAAAGCAGAGAAAAAGCCTAAGGCAAACCCCACCCACAGAAAGGGAAATCCCTCCATATCGTCCAGGTAAGACACAAAGACCCAGCCTAAACGCAATTACCCAACACAAGCCACTAGCAGTCACAGTTGTCCCACTAAAGAAAGGCTAGTAGCAAGTGAAAAGTTTGGCCCTCCCAGCTGACAGTCAATAGCACCTGTCAACATGAAAAGGCAAAAAAATATGATCCAGACAAGACTAACCCAGACAGCTTAAGCATCTGCTACATCTTCCCCTGAGAAGGAACCTGGGGAGATAGATTTAACCAGTCTTCCTGAAAAAGAATTCAAAACAAAAGTCATCACCATGCTGATGGACTTGCAGAGAAATATGCAAGAACTAAGGAAGGAGAATTCAGAAATAGAACAAGCTCTGGAAGGACTTCAAAACAGAATGGACGAGATGCAAGAGACCATTAATGGACTAGAAAACAGAGAACAGAAATGCAGAGAAGCTGATGCAGAGAGAGATAAAAGGATCTCCAGGAATGAAAGAATTTTAACAGAGCTGAGTGAGCAATCGAAATGGAACAATATCCGCATTATAGGGGTACGAGAAGAAGAAGGGAGAGAAAAATGGATAGGAAGTGTCTTTGAAGAAATAATGGCCGACAACTTCCCCAAACTAGGGGAAGAAATGGCCTCTCAGACCACAGAGGTACACAGAACTCCCAGGACAAGGGATCCAAGGAGGGCAACACCAAGACACATAATAATTAAAATGGCAAATATCAAAGACAAGGACAAAGTATTAAAGGCAGCCAGAGAGAAAAAAAGGCTACCTTCAAAGGAAAACCCATCAGGCTATCATCAGACTTCTCAACAGAAACACTACAGGCCAGAAGAGATTGGCATGATATACTTAATGCAATGAAACAGAAGGACCTCGAACCAAGACTACTGTATCCAACACAAATAACATTTAAATATGAAGGAGGGATTAAACAATTCCCAGACAAGCAAAAGTTGAGGGAATTTGCCTCCCACAAACCACCTCTACAGGTCATCTTACAGGGACTGCTCTAGATGGGAGCACTCCTAAAAAGAGCACAGAACAAAACACCCAACAAATGAATAAGGGAGGAGGAGGAATAAGAAGGGAGAGAAATAAAGAATCATCAGACCACGTTTATAATAGCTCAACAAGCAAGTTAAGTTACACAGTAAGATAGTAAAAAAGCTAAACCAGAACCTTTGGTAACCACAAACTTAAAGGCTGCAATGGCAATAAGCTCATACCTTTCAATAATCACCCTAAATGTAAATGGACTGACTGCATCAATCAAAAGACACAGAGTAATAGAATGGATGAAAAAGCAAGATCCATCCATATGCTGCTTACAAGAAACTCACCTCAAACCCAAAGACATGCACAGACTTAAAGTCAAGGGATGGAAAAAGATATTTCATGCAAACAACAGAGAAAAGAAAGCAGGTGTTGCAATTCTGGTATCAGACAAAACAGACTTCAAAATAAAGAAAGTAACAAAAGACAAAGAAGGACATTACATAATGATAAAGGGCTCAGTCCATCAAGAGGATATAACCATTATAAATATATATGCACCCAATACAGGAGCACCAACATACCTGAAACAAATTCTAACAGAACTAAAGGAGGAAATAGAATGCAATTCATTCATTCTAGGAGACTTCAACACACCACTCACTCCAAAGGACAGATCCACCAGACAGAAAATAAGTAAGGACACAGAGGCACTGATCAACACACTAGAACAGATGGACCTAATAGACATCCGCAGAACTCTACCCCCAAAGCAACAGGATACATATTCTTCTCAAGTGCACATGGAACATTCACCAGAATAGACCACATACTAGGCCACAAAAAGAGCCTCAGTAAATTCCAAAAGATTGAAATCCTATCAAGCAACTTTTCAGACCACAAAGGCATAAAACTAGAAATAAACTGTACAAAGAAAGCAAAAAGTATCACAAACACATGGAGGCTTCACAACAAGCTCCTAAATAATCAATGGATCAATGACCAAATCAAAATGAAGATACAGCAATATATATAAACAAATGACAACAACAATACTAAGCCTCAACTTCTGTAGGACACAGCAAAAGCAGTCTAAGAGGAAAGTATATAGTAATCCAAGCATAATTAAAAAAGGAAGAACAATCTCAAATGAATGGTCTAATGTCACAATTATCAAAATTGGAAAAAGAAAAGATATGAGGCCTAAGGTCAGAAGAAGGAGGGACATAATAAAGATTAGAGAAGAAATAAATAAAATTGAGAAGAATAAAACAATAGCAAAAATCAATGAAACCAAGAGCTGGTTCTCTGAGAAAATGAACAAAATAGATAAGCCTCTAGCCAGACTTATTAAGAGGAAAAAAGAGTCAACACAAATCAACAGTATCAGAAACAAGAAAGGAAAAATCACGACGGACCCCACAGAAATACAAAGAATAATTAGAGAATACTATGAAAAAATATATGCTAAGAAGCTGGGAAACCTAGGAGAAATGGACAACTTCCTAGAAAAATACAACCTTCCAAGACTGACCCAGAAAGAAACAGGAAATCTAAACAGACCAATTACTAGCAAAGAAATTGAAGCGGTAATAAAAAAACTACCAAAGAACAAAACCCCCGGGCCAGATGGATTTACCTCGGAATTTTATCAGACATACAGGGAAGAAATATTAGCGATTCTCCTTAAAGTTTTCCAAAAAATAGAAGAGGAGGGGATACTCCCAAACTCATTCTATAAAGCTAACATTACCCTAATACCAAAACTAGGCAAAGACCCCACCAAAAAAGAAAACTACAGACCAATATCCTTAATGAACGTAGATGCAAAAAATACTCAACGAAATATTAGCAAACCGAATTCAAAAATACATCAAAAGGGTCGTACACCATGACCAAGTGGGATTCATCCCAGGGATGCAAGGATGGTACAACATTCTAATGTCCATCAACATCATCCACCACATCAACAAAAAGAAAGACAAAAACCACATGATCATCTCCATAGATGCTGAAAAAGCATTTGACAAAGTTCAACATTCATTCATGATAAAAAGTCTCTGCAAAATGGGAATAGAGTGCAAGTACCTCAACATAATAAAGGCCATCTGTGATAAATCCACAGCCAACATTATATTGAACAGCGAGAAGCTGAAAGCTTTCCCTCTGAGATCGGGAACTAGACAGGGATGCCCACTCTCCCCACTGTTATTTAACACAGTACTGGAGGTCCTAGCCATGGCAATCAGACAAAACAAAAAAATACAATTAATCCAGATTGGTAAAGAAGAAGTTAAACTGTCACTATTTGCAGATGACATGATACTGTACCTAAAAAACCATAAGGACTCCAGTCCAAAACTACTAGAACAGATATCGGAATACAGCAAAGTTGCAGGATGGAAAATCAACACACAGAAATCTGTGGCTTTCCTATACACTAACAATGAACCAACAGAAAGAGAAATCAGGAAAACAACTCCATTCACAATTGCATCAAAAAAATAAAATACCTAGAAATAAACCTAACCAAAGAAGTGAAAGACTTATACTCTGAAAACTGCAAGCCACTCTTAAGAGAAATTAAAGGGGACACTACCAGATGGAAACTCATTCCATGGTAGTGGCTTGGAAGAATTAATATCGTCAAAATGGCCATCCTGCTCAAAGCAATATACAGATTTGATGCAATCCCTATGAAACTACCAGCAACATTCTTCAATGAACTGGAACAAATAATTCAAAAATTCGTAAGGAAACACCAAAGACCCCGAATAGCAAAAGCAATCCTGAGAAAGAAGAATGAAGTAGGGGGTTCTCACTCCCCAACTTCAAGCTCTCCTATAAAGCCATAGTAATCAAGACAATTTGGTACTGGCACAAGAGCAGAGCCACAGACCAATGGAACAGACTAGACAATCCAGACATTAACCCAGACATATATGGTCAATTAAAATTTGATAAAGAAGCCATGGACATACAATGGCGAAATGACAGTCTCTTCAAAAAATGGTGCTGGCAAAACTAGATAGCTACATGTAGGAGAATGAAACTGGACCATTGTCTAACCCCATATACCAAAGTAAACTCAAAATGGATCAAATACCTGAATGTAAGTCAAGAAACCATTTAAAAAAAACATAGGCAAAAACCTCTTAGACATAAATGTGAGTGACCTCTTCTTGAGCATATCTCCCCGGGCAAGGAAAACAACAGCAAAAATGAACAAGTGGGACTATATTAAGCTGAAAAGCTTCTGTACAGCAAAAGACACCATCAATAGAACATAAAGGAACCCTACAGTATGGGAGAATACATTTGAAAATGACAAATCCGATAAAGGCTTGAGGTCCAGAATATATAAAGAGCTCACACGCCTCAACAAACAAAAAACAAGTAATCCAATCAAAAACTGGGCAGAGGTACTGAACAGACAGTCCTCCAAAACAGAAATACAGATGGCCAACAGACACATGAAAAGATGCTCCACATCGCTAATTATCAGAGAAATGCAAATCAAAACTACAATGAGATATCACCTCACATCAGTAAGGATGGCTGCTATCCATAAGACAAACAACAACAAATGTTGGCGAGGCTGTGGAGAAAGGGGTACCCTCCTACACTACTGGTGGGAATGTAAATTAGTTCAACCATTGTGGAAAGCAGTATGGAGTTACACCAAAATGCTCAAAACAGACTTACCATTTGACCCAGGAATTGCACTCCTAGGAATTTACCCTAAGAATGCAGCAATCAAGTTTGAGATTGACCAGTCCACCCCTATGTTTATTGCAGCACTATTTACAATAGCCAAGAATTGGAAGCAACCTAAATGTCCATCGATAGATGAATGGATAAAGAAGATGTGGTACATATACACAATGGAATACTACTAAGCCATAAGAAAAGGGTAAATCCTACCATTTGCAGCAACATGGATGGAGCTGGTGAGTATTATGCTCAGTGAAACAAGCCAAGAGGAGAAACAGAAATACCAAATGATTTCACTCATCTGTGGAGTATAAGAACAAATGAAAAACTGAAGGAACAACACAGCAGCAGAATTACAGAACTCAAGAATGGACTAACAGGTACCAAAGTGAAAGGTACTGTGGAGGATGGGTGGGTACGGAGGGATAAGGGGTGGGGAAGAAGAATTGGGTATTAAGATTAGCATGCATGGGGGGGTGGGCGAAAGGGGAGGGCTGTAAAACACAGAGAAGGCAAGTAGTGATTCTACAACATTTTGCTATGCTGATGGACAGTGACTGTAAAGGGGTTTATAGGGGGGACCTGGTATAGGGGAGAGCCTAGTAAACATAATATTCATCATGTAAGTATAGATAAATGATAACAAAAAAAAGAAAAGCAGTTCCTTTGTGGTGAACTCCAATGAGTTCTACACAATGGTATAAAGGGCATATAAAAGTGTAGACAAAGGGTCTGTTTGTGTTTATACAGAGGATCAAAGCCTAATTTGGCTACCCCAAAAATGAACTAAGATACGTCATGAAAAAGAACTTCCAACATCAGCACTCTCTGGAAGACTCATGCCAGAAGATGATCATCAAAAATCCCCAACAAAAATCCACGCACTGCTACAGGTTTAGATGCACTCATCCCACCAGTTCCTGGACTTGCCATGGGAATGAAGAAGGAGATATCTAAGCTGGCCTGTGCATACAATAAAACAACAAATTTGACTGGATCTATACTGTTCGAACTCAACCAAGAATTAGGAGAAGTGCAAATTGTAGCGCTCCAAAATCTTACAACTACAGACTATTTACTGTTAAAAGAACATATGGGATGTGAACAGTCCCCAGGAATGGGTTGTTTTAATTTGTCTGATTTCTTTCAGACTGCTCAAGTTCAGTTGGACAATATCCACCATAGCATAGATAAGTTTTCACAAATGCCTAAGGTGCCTAACTGGTTTTCTTGGTTTCACTGGAGATGGCTGGTAATTACAGGTCTGCTTTGGTTATGTAACTGTACTCCTATTATGTTAATGTGTGTGTGCAATTTAATTAGTAGTTTAAAACCTATACATGCTGAAGTTACTCTACACGAAGATATGTCAAAGTAATAATCAATCTTCCCATGTTTTCTGCCGCCTGCTACTTCTATAGCTTTTCTTCTTCCTTCGTAATTACAACCCTTAAATAGAATTCATGCCTCATATCTAATTTACCGAGTATCATAATTCTTCCAAGTGGTAAAGATACCTCAAGACAAATGCTGGGCATAGAAGCCACAGGGCATAAATATGTAAAGAAGTAAAAAGCTAACCTTTTCAAACAATAATGCTTCTCTCTCACTTACCAACTTTACATTTCCCTGTATGGCCCCGGAAGATGACTGGTTAGCCAGAGACGGGTAAGTTTCCTCAAGGGAGGAACAACCTAAGACAGGCACAGTCGCAGGGGGGCCATCAGGTGAGAAATTGGGGATCAACAGAGGTGAGGCTTAAAACCTCACTGCCCCCTTTTCTGAGAGAAATCTTCTGCATCCATGGGTGTTTTATTGCCCTTGTCTAGCTTGGATTAACACATAGTCTATAGGCACACAGCTGATCATCTACATTTGCTCACTTATAACACTAAACTATGTTTTCTACCTTTATCTTGTATCTACCTACCACTTCAGCATTTCATTAAAAACAATAATAATAAAGAGAGAAATGTGGTATCCAGATATAAATCAAGTATAAAAATCAAATGAATATTTGCATTTGAACTGTTTATATTTCATAATGCATGAGCAAAACCAAAAGTTTCTGTGATGACTGCCCTTGTACTGTTCACCATGTAACTTATTCACTATGTAAGAATTTGTTCTCCATGTAAGAACTTGTTCGTTATGCTTCAGAAGATGGGAGACTGATGAAAATTAGGCTTGGGGTGGATTAATGTTTGTGCATTGAGCATTGACTCCCCTATATTTAATTTTATTGTTGATAAGAACCATTTGATCAATAAATATGATAGATGCCCTCACAAAAAAAAATGTACACACTTCCAATTGTAAAATAAATAAGTAACCGGGATGTAATGTATAGCATAAGGAATATAGTCAAAATATTGTATCAACTTGGTATGGTGATAGCTGGTACCTAGAATTATCATGTATATAAATGTTGAATCACTGTGTCATACACCTGAAACTAATGTAATACTGTGTGTCAACTACCCTTTAATAAAAAATAATTATCTACAGAATAAGAAGACTGTAATAAAAATAAATTACTTTGAATAGAAAAATCATATTAGTACAGAATCAGATTTTTACAGGTTGAGTTTATTCTCCTTTGTTCTTGTCCCTGCCACAACAAGGAACTGAAAGGCAGAGACACAGTACTGAAGCAGTGAAAGTTTTATTTGAATACATCTCCAAGGGAGAAGCAGACTAGAGTCAAGTTAGTCAAAGGCAAGAAAGGGAAGTTCACTGAACTCCTGCTTGGCATTGGGCAAATCCCATGCTAGTTCCTAAAGCCAGGGTCACCTGGTGTCCAATGTCTGCTTGATCTGCATAACATGGGAACTAAGTCCTTACCACTCGAGGATATGTGAGACCTACAGAGAACTGGATGGAGTAAGGTTATGTACTGAGAACTTCCCAAACCAAAGAAAGATTTTAGGCAGGCTACTAAAGAGCAAGACTGTACATCTGCAGTCCTGTCTTGGTCACCCGGGTGATGGGAACTTGCAAGCCCAGTCAGAGCTCTCAGTAGTCCCCCCACTATTTATCTGGAGTAGAATAGAGAGAGTGACATACTTGAAGAAAGGGGACTGTGGGCAACTTCAGAGAGGAGGCACACTTAAGGGTTTAGGGCCTGGGGTTTTATACTGCTTTTTGGGTAAGAATCAGCATAAGACATGAGGTATACAGGTCATTCATAATTACTTTGTAGTTTTGTCTTAAGAATATTCAGGAGACTATATTGGTCTAGATTTTGGCATTCTTTATCCACGTAGATTTATTTACATTTCAGAAGAATATCTCCTGTCCTGGTTACAAAACTACTTGATTAAGGGGCTGGAAGAAGAGGAAGAACAACACTTAGATTAAGTTAAAGAATAGACAGGGCCATATCATAGGCTAAGTAGATTTTACAGTAGCCTGACCCTTTCCCTATAGCCCTGCTCTACCTCATGGAGTAGGGCTCAGAATTCCTTGATTGATTTTTCTCTATCTTGGAAATATCAAGAAATTCCAAGTTGCTCTTGTTCTTCAAAACTTAAAACTAAATAACTAATTGTAACACTGTGGGAAAATATGTTCCCAGCCCAGGGCAAATAACGTTTGAAGGTAAAATCAGTCAAAGGGATAAATAAAGTGGGAGAGAAATGTTATTACTTACAAGCAGTCATCTACTTCTGCTCACATGTGTATCTATGACCCTGCTGCAAAAGGATGCCACCAAACTTCTATCCCAGTGTGTGCTAGCTCCCCACTCACTTTATAATCACTTTTTGATATGGAAATAGACTACATCTCTCCTCCCCTTGGAAACACCTATTGACATGGAGATGCACTAAGGCCAGGTGAGAGATTCTGGAATATTGCAATTTTACCCACAGCCCACTCCTCCAGAAATTTTGCCTCACAATCTACTAACTCCCTGTAATCCACAATGGCTCCTGTGTGAGAAAACTGGAACACTGTAACCAAACTATCAACATACAGTAACAACAGCAATAAAATCATGATAATCATCAAGCCAGGGGGTTCAGCTAAATTTGAAGTCCTTTGCAGATTTAGTCCATAGCTCACCCATTCCATAGGAGGATAGTAGGTGAAAGGGTAAGGAGTTCAGTGCACTCATCACATGGCAGCTGAGACAGGGGGCAGGTCCAGAACATAAGGACTGCAAAATAACCTTAAGGGTGATAAGATACAAGTTTTAATGATACCAGCATAGGCAAATCTTGTCCATCAAGTATTATGTATACAAGAAAGTGGTCCTGTGATACAACAGTGGCAGAAATGGGATCTTGTCCTGGTCTAGTATACCAGACCTTCATTCCTCTCCCTGTGGGAGTTATAGATGAGTCAATATATACATCTATGAAAAGTACATGCTCTGGCCATAAGATAAAATAAAATTTCCCTGTAAGATGCTCTTACCTCCCAGATATTTTGGGTACACTATCATGATCTTTGGGAGCCATTCTTCTTTTACTCCAAGAACACACAGGAAGCCAGCTTCCAGGTCTTTTACCCAAGCTTTCAGAATGGCCATACATTTCTGGTCCATGTGTCAAAATGTCCAGAGCCACATCCACTCAATAGAGTCTCCAGGGCTTAATGCAGTTGGGGCAGGCAGCAAGATGATGTACTGCTGGCCATATCCTGATATCAATAACTCCTCTTTGGTTTGCACATACAGTTGTATAGGGGAGGCAACAATGTGTGTTAGCATGTCCACAGGGCTCAAGACTCCTTTTCAGGGCTTCTCATTCAAAAACTGTAGCACTGTGCATAAGCAAACTGACCAGCCCCATAGACTATTGGTGTCTGACTTCAGGTGAGATTTTAACGTACCATTGTACCTCTCTATCATGCTTGGCACAGTAGAGTTTTATGGAAAACTTCACTTTATTCTTAATTGCTGAACCCATCCTTGTAGCACATGTCCAGTAAAGTGGGTGACTTGATCACTCTCAATCACCTGAAGTCAGCCACAGACTGCAAAGAGATGCTCAAGACTCCTTTTGGTCACTTGCTAATCTGCATGACACACAGGAAGAGCAACCAAAAGTCCAGTAGCTGTGTCCACACAAGTCATGGCATACTGATACCCTTCTGATATGGGCAGAGGCCCAATATAGCCTATCTGTCACCTGACAAGGGATAGGCCTCCTTACTATTGTTCCATGTTGCTGCAGGACTTGGTGTAAGTCCTTCTTCGAGCACACAGGGCACCCCTTCTGGGCTCAGCTGACTTCTTCAAAGGTCAATGACAAGCCCCACTGATGGGCTAGCGCCCACATTGTCTTTTGCCCCAGGTGCAACAAACACTGATGAGTACATCAGAGGCAGGCTTTCCTCCTAGCCAATGCACTTGGGACAATGTGTCTGCTTCATCATTCCCTGGGGATGCCAAAGGCAAATGGCCAGTCACATGATATAAGGTAACTATCTTTGTCTGACCAGAGGCCCATAGGTCTTGCCACAACTCTTGCCCCCAAAGGGGCCAGTGACAAAATCAAACAGTTGGCATGGTACCATGTGGGAAGCCACAGGTTAAAGGCCAGATAGAGAGCCCAGTTGTCAGTGAAGACAACTCTATGGGAGATCTCCTGGGTCATCATAATCCAAACGGCCCACAACTCAGCCCCTTGACTGATCTTTACCTCTCTGTCCTCCATCCATATTGTCTCAGTCTTAGGATGGAAAGCCATAGCCCAGCACTTCAGGTGTTGCCCAAAACTAGAGCCACCTGTATACCAAGCATCATCAGGTATAGGGGCTTTTCCCTACTGATAAGGACTCTTGGTTACCAATGGTTCAAAAGCAAGTTCTTCCTGATTTCCACTTGTATACTTCACTGGCCCCAGTAAGCATTGGAGTTCTCCACTTAAGGGGCTACTGGAGAGGGCACTATGCTTCTGTAAATATGTGTACAATTTGGCCAGTGCAGGTGTCTCTGCCATGCCACTCTGTGGCCTTTGGTTCCAGTCTTTCATGCACCCTATGATGGGTTAGGTGGTTATTACCTTGGTCGGAGCTGTTCCGGTGATGGGCTCCATAGCCAGCAAGGCATGGTACATAGCAGCCAGTTGCTTGTCTATCAAGGTTTACCAGACCTCTGCTCCTTTCCATAGTTTTGACCAGAATCCAGTAGTTTGGCATGTCCATTCAAGCTGTGTCCAAGGGAGCAATCTGTAACCATCTTGGTTACATGAACATCTAGCTCACAGGGCCTTGATGAGTCCATTACACTGAAGTCTTGCATGGCCTTGAATGCTCACATAGCAGCAGTATAATCAGCTGCACATGTTTCAACCCAGTCCTACCTGATGCCTTTTTGTGCCAGCCAGTATAAGGGCTTCAGAATTTGTGCCAAGTGTGAGATAAACACTCTCCACTAGCCCCAAAGACCCAAAAACTCTTGTAAGACTGCCACAGTGGTAGGGTGGGGAATGTCTGGACCTTGTCTATGACTGTTTCTGGCATAACTTTAGTTTTACCTTACAAGACAATTCACAAGAACTTTACAAACACCAGGTCCCTGAATTTTAGTGCTATTCCTAGCCCATCCTTTCTTTTGTAAATGTTGCAGCATTATGAGAACTGCCCCTTCTAAATCTGCAAGAGAATCAGATGTGAGCATAATATCATCAATGTTGTGATACAATTGAACCTTTTGTGGTTTCCTTCATGTGACCAAGTCCTGGGCTACAAGTCTCTGACAAATGGTGAGACTGTGGAGGTATCCCTGTGGAAGGACAGTGAATGTCTACTGCAAGCCTTCCCATATGAAGGCAAACTGTTCCTGACTTTCCTGTGCTATGTCAATAAAGAAGAAAACATTAGCAAGGTCCACAACATAATATGTCCCTAGTTCATGACTGAGGGTGGCCATAAGGGCTGCTATAGAGGGCACAGAAGCATGCAAAGAGGGTGTGAGTTGATCCAATTCCCTGTAATCCATAGTCATATGCCAGGAGCAATCTGGATTTTTCACTGGCTACACTAGGGAATTAATAGTACTATGAGTTGGGTTTATGATGCCCACCTTCTCCAACTCCTGTAGAGTTTCTCCAATTTCCTCATGACCCCAGGCAATTTATACTGCTTTGTATTTGTCACCTGCTGAGGTATTGGCAGAGCTATAGGTGGGTGCTTTGCATGTCCTGTCAGTATTGCCTTTACCATATATACCCTCAGTCTGAACTCTCCTTCAGTGGTCTGTAACCACAGACTTTTCAGGATATCAACCCCCAAATATATTCCTGAATTGGAAAAATGTACCCAGTATATTCCTTTGGCAGTAAATACCCTATCTCCAATGGGATTTGGGCTTTCTTCACTCTAATTGCCTTACCCCCATAGCCATATATCAATGAAGGGGCCCAGGAAAATGCTCAAGGTCACCATAAATGAGAGAATTTTCAGCACCTGTGTCCACCAGCACCAGGACACATTGTACACTCACAGCAGACCAATTAATTACTAATTCTACATGTGGCTTACAGTCCCCAAAATGTCCTCCAAGGTGGGGTTTTGACCTCCCTCTCAGTCAATCCACAATGCCCAATCATCCTCCAGTGGAGGTGAGTGCCCAGGCAGAGCCTCAGTACTGTCCCCCAGGAAGTCTTGCAGGGACACAGGCCAGACACAGGGCTTTGCTTCCGGCTTCGGTGTTATGGAACTCAGAGACTGGAACTGCTATCTGGCTTTAATTGGTGCCACAATGCTAAAAATATCCTATTGGATTGCCCATAGAGTTTCTCTTTCAATACCCTGGCCTTTATCAAATCAACCCACATCTGGGTCCTTGAGACCTACATGGTGCACTTTGCACCTGTCCTTTCATTTTTAGCCCATACTTCCTTCTGTGCTCTTATTGTTTCAACCTCCCACAGATCTGTTAAAGTACGAGTAGCCTCACTTAAGTGTTGCTCTTTGTGGGGTCAATAATAGTTAATAAGGACCCAAAGAGAGATTGGGAAGCTGTATGGACCACCATATCTCTCATTTCCATGGTGAACAACTGCTCATCAAGGCCCTGCGGTTCCATATTATAGATAATGCTTTTCATGTTCAACTCCCATAACATCTGGTAGAGCTCTGCATGTTTTCCAGCTAGTGAGTAAATATGGTAAATAACCTGATTAGGCCAAAATTCCCTGATGGCTGCAGTAGGCCAATCTAGAAAGGTCTGATTCCCTGAGGTGTGATTCACACTTTATAACTGTTGCCAGAGGAAAGGTTGAGTCATCAGGGAAGCTAGTCTACACATTTCAGAAAACAACGTAACAGTGTTTTCCACCTCCATATCCCAAAGATGCAAAAGCCAAGTAGGCCAAGGTTCCAACAGCTTCTGCTAAAACCAGATAGTCATATCCACCAGGTCATCCTGGTTGTAGGGGTGAAACATGAAGTGCTCCACAACCCAGAGAGTAGGCTTCTTCTCATCCTAAGCAGCCTTTTTTTTGTAGTTGCTGTTGTTATCATTAATCTACAATTACATGAAGAACACTATGTTTACTAGACTCTCCCCTTCACAAAGTCCCCCCCCCCGACAAACCCCATTACAGTCACTGTCCATCAACATAGTAAGATGTTGTAGAATCACTACTTGTCTTCTCCGTGTTGCACAGCCTTTCCCTTTCCCCCACCCCCCACATTATACATGCTAAACATAATACCCCCTTTCTTCTTTCCTGCCCTTATCCTCCCATTCTCCCCAGTCCCTTTCTGTTTGGTAACTGTTAGTCCATTCTTGGGTTCTGTGATTCTGCTGCTGTTTTGTTCCTCCAGTTCTTCTTTGTTCTTATACTCCACATATGAGTGAAATCATTTGGTATTTGTCTTTCTCTGCTTGGCTTACTTCACTGAGCATAATAACCTCTAGCTTCATCCATGTTGTTGCAAATTGTAGGATTTGTTTTCTTCTTATGGCTGAATAATATTTCATTGTGTATATGTACCACATCTTCTTTATCCATGCATCTACTGATGGACACTTAGGTTGCTTCCATTTCTTGGCAATTGTAAATAGGCTGCGATAAACAATGGGGTGCATCTGTATTTTTCAAACTGGAGTGCTGCATTCTTAGGGTAAATTCCTAGAAGTGGTATTCCTGGGTCAAATGGTATGTCGATTTTGAGCATTTTGAGGAACCTCCATACAGCTTTCCACAATGGTTGAGCTAATTTACACTCCCACCAGCAGTGCAGGAGGGTTCCCATTTCTCCACAACCTCACAAACATTTGTTGTCACTTGTCTTTTGGATGGTAACCATCCTTACTGGTGTGAGGTGATATCTCATTGTGGTTTTAATTTGCATTTCTCTAATAACTAGCGATGTGGAGCATCTTTTCATGTGTCTATTGGCCATCTGAATTTCTTCTTTGGAGAACTGTCTGTTCAGCTCCTCTGCCCATTTTTTAATTGGATTATTTGCTTTTTGTTTGTTGAGGTGCATGAGCTCTTTATATATTTTGGATGTCAAGCCTTTATCAGATCTGTCATTTACGAATATATTCTCCCATACGGTAGGGTACCTTTTTGTTCTATTGATGGTGTCCTTTGCTGGACAGAAGCTTTTCAGATGATGTGGTCCCACTTGTTCATTTTTGCTTTTGATTTCCTTGCCTGGGGAGATATATTCATGAAGAAGTCACTAATGTTTATGTCCAAGAGATTTTTGACTATATTTTTTTCAAAGAGTTTTATGGTTTCATGACTTACATTCAGGTCTTTGATCCATTTAGAATTTACTTTTGTGTATGGGGTTAGACAGCGATCCAGTTTCATTCTCTTACATGTAGCTGTCCAGTTTTGCCAGCCCCATCTGTTGAAGAGACTGTCATTTCCCCATTGTATGTCCATGGCTCTTTTATCGAATATTAATCCACCATATATGTTTGGGTTAATGTCTGGAGTCCCTATTCTCTTCCACTGGTCTGTGGCTCTGTTCATGTGCCAGTAACAAATTGTCTTAATTACTACAGCTTTGTAATAGAGCTTGAAGTTAGGGAGTGAGATCCCCTCACTTTATTCTTCTTTCTCAGGATTGCATTGGCTATTCGGGGTCTTTGGTGTTTCCATATGAATTTTTGAACTATTTGTTCCAGTTTGTTGAAGAAAGTTGTTAGTAATTTGATAGGGATTGCATTGAATCTGTATATTGCTTTGGGCAGGATGGCCATTTTGATGATATTAATTCTTCCTAGCCAAGAGCATGGGATGAGTTTCCATTTGTAGTGTCCTCTTTAATTTCTCTTAAGAGTGTCTTATAGTTTTAAGGGTATAGGTCTTTCACTTCTTTGGTTAGGTTTATTCTTGGTATTTTATTCTTTTTGATGCAATTGTGAATGGAATCGTTTTCCTGATTTCTCTTTCTATTGGTTCATTGTTAGTGTACAGGAAAGCCACAGATTTGTGTGTGTTAATTTTGTATCCTGCAACTTTGCTGTATTCCAATATCAGTTCTAGTAGTTTTGGAGTGGCGTCTTTAGGGTTTTTTAGGTACAATATTATGTCATCTGCAAATAGTGACAGTTTAACTTCTTCTTTACCAATCTGGATTCCTTATATTTCTTTGTTTTGTCTAAATGCCATGGCTAGGACCTCCAGTACTATGTTGAATAACTGTGGGGAGAGTGGGCATCCTGTCTTGTTCCTGATCTGAGAGGAAAAGCTGTCAACTTCTCACTGTTCAGTATGATGATAGCTGTGGGTTTATCATATATGGCCTTTATTATGTTGAGGTACTTGCCCTCTACACCCATTTTGCTGAGAGTTTTTTATCATGAATGGATGTTGAATTTTGTCAAATGATTTTTCATTATCTATGGAGGTGATCGTGTGGTTTTTGTCCTCCTCTGTTGATGTGGTGGATTATGTTGTTGGGTTTTTGAATGTTGTATCATTCTTGCATCCCTGGGATGAATGCCACTTGTTTGTGATGTATGATCCTTTTGATATATTTTTTAATTTAGTTTTCTAATATTTTATTGAGTGTTTTTCATCTACATTCATCAGGGATATTGGTCTGTAGTTTTCTTTTTTGGTGGGGTCTTTGAATGGTTTTGGTATTAGGGTGATGTTGGCTTCATATGATGAGCTTGGTAGTATTCACTCCTCTTCTGTTTTTTGGAAAACTTTAAGGAGAATGGGTATTATGTCTTCCCTGTATATCTGATAAAATTCCGAGGTAAATCCATCTGGCCCGGAGCTTTTGTTCTTTGGTAGTTTTTTGATTACCGCTTCAATTTCTTTGCTCGTAATTGGTTTGTTTAACTTTTGTGTTTCTTCCTTGGTCACTCTTAGAAGGTTGTATTTTTCTAGGAAGTTGTCCATTTCTTCTAGGTTTTCCAGCTTGCTAGCATATAGGTTTTCATAGTAGTCTTTAATAATTCTTTGTATTTCTGTGGAGTCTGTTGTGACTTTTCCATTCTCATTTCTGATTCTGTTGATGTCTATTGACTCTCTTTTTCTCTTAATAAATTTGGCTAGAAGTTTATCTATTTTGTTTATTTTGTCAAAGAACCAGCTCTTGGTTTCATTGATTTTTTCTATTGTTTTATTCTCCCCAATTTTATTTATTTCTTCTCTGATCTTTATTATGTCCCTCCTTCTGCTGACTTTAGGCCTCATTTGTTCTTCTTTTTCCAGTTTCCATAATTTTGATGTTAGACTATTCATTTGGGATTGTTCTTCCTTCTTTAAGTATGCCTGGATTGCTATATACTTTCTTCTTAAGATTGCTTTTGCTGCATCCCACAGAAGTTGGGTCTTTGTGTTGTTTTTCTCATTTGTTTTGATATATTCCTTGATCTTATTTTAATTTGTTCATTGATCCATTGATTATTTAGGAGCATGTTGTTAAACCTCTATGTGTTTGGGATCCATTTTGTTTTCTTTGTACAAATTATTTCTAGTTTTATACCTTTGTGGTCTGAAAAGTTGCTTGGTATAATTTCAATCTTTTGGAATTTACTGAGGCTCTTTTGTGGCCTAGTATGTGGTCTATTCTGGAGAATGTTCCATGTGCACTTGAGAAGAATGTGTATCCTGTTGCTTTTGGATGTAGAGTTCTATAGATGTCCATTAGGTCCATCTGTTCTAGTGTGTTGTTCAGTGCCTCCATGTCCTTACTTATTTTCTTTCTGGTGGATCTATCCTTTAGAGTGAGTGGTGTGTCGAAGTCTCCTAAAACGAATGCATTGCATTCAATTTCCTCCTTTAGTTCTGTTAGTATTTGTTTCACATATGCTTGTGCTCCTGTGTTGTGTGCATGTATATTTATAATGGTTATATTCTTTTATTGGGCTTAGCCCTCTGTCATTATGAAATGTCCTTCTTTATCGCATGTTAGTTTCTTTGTTTTGAAGTCTATTTTGTCTGATACTTGTACTGCAACACCTGTTTTTTTCACCCTGTGGTTTGCATGAAATATCTTTTACCATCCCTTGACTTTTTGTCTGTTCATGTCTTTGGGTTTGAGGTGAGTTTCTTGTAAGCAGCATATAGATGGCTCTTGCTTTTTTATCCATTCTATTACTCTGTATCTTTTGATTGGTGCATTCAGTCCATTTATATTTAGGGTGATTATTGAAAGATTTGTACTTATTGCCATTGCAGGCTTTAGATTAGTTGTTACCAAAGGTTCAAGGTTAGCTTCTTTAGTATCTTACTATCTAACTTAGCTTGCTTATTTTGCTGTTATAAACACTGTCTCATGATTCTTTATTTCTCTCCCTTCTTATTCCTCCTCCTCCATTTTTTATATGTTGGTTTTTTGATTCTGTGCTATTTTGTGTTTCCTTTAACTGCATTTGTGGGTAATTGATTTTATTTTTTGCCTTTAGTTAGTATTTGGTTGGTCTGCTTTCTTTGCTGTGATTTTATTTTCTCTGGTGACATCTATTTAGTCTTAGTAGTGCTCCAGTCTAGAGCAGTCCCTCTAAAGTGGCCTGTAGAGGTGGTTTGTGGGAGGCAAATTCCCTTAACTTTTGCTTGTCTGGGAATTGTTTAATCCCTCCTTCATATTTAAATGATAATTGTGCTTGATACAGTATTCTTCGTTCAAGGCCCTTCTATTTCATTGCATTAAATATATCATGCTATTCTCTTCTGGCCTGTAAGGTTTCTGTTGAGATGTCTGATGATAGCCTGATTCGTTTTCCTTTGTAGGTGACCTTTTTCCTCTCTCTAGCTGCCTTTAGATCTCTGTCCTTGTCCTTGATCTTTGCCATTTTAATTATTATGTGTTTTGGTGTTGTCCTCCTTGGATCCCTTCTGTTGGGAGTTTTGTGTACTTCCATGTTCTGATTGATTATTTCCTCCCCCAGTTTGGGGACGTTTTCAGCAATTATTTCTTCAAATACACTTTCTATCCCTTTTTCTGTCTCTTGTTCTTCTGGTACCCCTATAGTACAGATATTGTTCCTTTCAGATTAGTCACACAGTTCTCTTAATATTGTTTCATTCCTTGAGATCCTTTTATCTCTCTCTGTGTCAGCTTTTATGCATTCCTATTCTCTGGTTTCTGTTCCATCAATGGCCTCTCGCGTCTTATCCATTCTGTTTATAAATCCTTCGAGATTTTGTTTCATTTCTGTAATCTCCTGCCGGATGTCATTCCTTAGCTCTTGCATATTTCTCTGCAGCTCCATGAGCATGGTTATTACCTTTATTTTGAATTCTTTTTCAGTAAGTTTGGTTAGGCCAATCTCCTTCTGAGGGGTTGACTCTGTGATTTTGGTCTGTATCTAATTATTCTGCCTTTTCGTGGTGATAGAGATAGTTGTGCGGAGCTGGCACATGTGTATGTTGGGAGAACGTCCTTCTTTCTAGTTTGTGGTCTTCCTCTCCTGGGAGAACAGTGACCTCTAGTGGCTTGTGCTGGGCAGCTGCGCAGAGGGAGCCTCTGATTCTTGCCCAGCTGCTGTGGAGTTTCGCTCCACGGTTGCTGTGGGCGTGGCCTGCCTCAGACTGCTGCTCCAATATGGTGGAGTTGCGTCGGACGGGAAATGGCTGGGAGGCTGTTTATCTCTGTGAGGGGCCTCTGAGCTGCACTGCTGCTCAGGGGTTAGGGTGCCCGAATTTCCCTGGGACTCCCATCTGTTGGGCTATGTGTCCCGGAATGCTTCCATCCAGTGGTGGGGTCACTGTCCCTTGAAGACTTTCAAAAAAGCACTCACTTTTCTTTGTCTCAGGGGCACTGGCTGCAGGGACCCACTTACAGCTCTTACTGTCCTGTTTCCCTAGTATCCAGCACACCACACACTGTGTGTCTGTGCTCTGGTGAGAATGGCTAGGGCTGGCTATTTAGCAGTCCTGGGCTCCCTCTCCCTCCCTGCTCTGACTCCTCTCCTCCCACCGCGAGCTGGGGTGAGGAGCGCTCGGGTACCGCTGGGCCGTGGCTTGTATCTTACCCCCTTCGCAAGGTGCTGGGTTCTCACAGGTGTGGATGTATTCTGGCTGTTGTCTTGTGTCTTCTGGTCTTTCTTTTAGCAAGAGTTGTATTTTTTGTATTTTCAAAATTGTATATGGTTTTGGGAGGAGATTCCTGCTGCTGTACTCATGCTGCCATCTTGGCTCCACCCACCTAAGAAGCCTTTTTATGTTCCATTTTTATTTTCTTAATTACAACTGGGTGGGCCTTTAATAAGTTAGAAACTGGTCCGTTGGGCAGCAGCCTTGTCAACAGTTCCACCCTCAGCCCCACCCCATCATCCTCCCCTGATATCTCCTTTACCATCTCCTAGGCTGAAGGCCCTGCTCCTTCCTTCCTCTCCCCCATTGCCCCCTGCAGTATAGATTCTTCTGTTGCATCCTCCTTCACTGTTAGCATATCTTTCAAGAGCATAACCTCACTTCTCAATAACTGTCTTTCTTAAGGGCATCCCAAACGTCATTGCTCAGTTCCTCCAAGTGATGCTGGAGTGTATCCCTCTCCTCAATATCCCTCTCCAATATCTCGAGAAACAAAATTCCCTCAATCCCAGCTGCCGCACAACCCCTCAGGGCCTCTAAGTAGTCTTCTATCTCATGGAGGGTTAATTCCACAGCTTTTGTTGTGTCCACTCTTCCCAAATTCTGACACAGGTCCCCTTTGTCTAAGAGGTGCTTTACCCATGACCAATTTCCCACTATGGCATCCCCATGTGGAAGACCCATGGATAGGGGGCTTCCAGGTGAAGCCACACCATCCACTGCTGCCAGAGGGAAGGGTGAGTCATCACGCCCACTAGCAGCCACTGGGGCTTCCCCATCATCCACAGGGGTGTTTCTGGGTATTCCCCCCCATCTCTAGGGGCAGTCTGCCCAAACATCAAACCCTTGAAGACAGATTTTTGGTTCAGATGTCCTGCTGACTACCAGCAGTTGTAGCTCTCATGAGAAAATATGTTCCCAGCCCAGGGTGAATAACCTTTGATGATGAAATCAGTCAAATGGAGAAATAAAGTGGAAGAAACCCTTTTATTGTTTACAAGCAGTCAGCTACTTCTGCTCACCCGTGGCTCTCATGACCCAGCTGCAAAAGGACCCAACCAAACCTCTCTGTTCCTGGTGCATGCTTGCTTTCCACCTACTTTGTAATCACCTGTTGGTATGGAGATGGACTAGGGCCAGGAAAGAGGTTCTGAAGAGATTGAAATTTTACTCGCAGCCATTAACTCTGTGAGTCTTTTCTGGCTCTCTGGTTTTATCTGGTTAACTCTTTGAGTCTCTTTTAGTAGGCTTTACTGGCTTTATTCTCTCTCTACCCTTTCATGTCTATTTTTCTGCCTAAGAAGATGATGTCAGTTTGCATGCTGTACACAAAGTAGATTATAAATAAAAGTTTGTTGAATGAATTACATTTGAATTAATAAATGTAGTTATGGGAAATAGTAGCATGAAATTCTATTTTTGCACTATTAAAAATAAGCTATTATTTTCATTTGGAGAATGATGTTTATGATTAAATAATAGCATTTAGGATAATTCAGTTTATAAAGTAGATATATATTTAACTCATTATTTTTTATAATCAGTTTGCTCTGGATTCAAGATATTGGATTCAAATTCTGCCTTTACCATTATTTACCGTGTTGTCTTATTCTCTCTTAACTTTAGTTTCCTCTTGGGTAAAAGAGATAATTATGGCACCTAGCATATAGGAGTTTTGTGTGGATTATATTACATTATAGATGTGAAGCATTTAACACAGTACCCCACATATTCGATGAACTCAAAGCATTATTGTTATGATCATCAGCCATTCACCATTTCATACTGAAGGTAGGCAACTATATTAGGTACAGAAGATACTCACTGAGTCATCAATGTTTATTGATTACTTACTATGCACTAAACACTGGAGATTAAAATGTTAATACATGCTTTACCTCCCGTAATTTGCAGTCTTGTGCTTTCATTTGTATAATCTAAGTGCTCTGCCTTTGAAGAAGATGTACTTGAAAAACAGAAGGCAATGAAAAGAAATAAATGGCAAATGGTGGTTGAATGGTGAGAAAGCAAGTCCTGTAGAATTGCAGAATAAATCACCCTTTGGAATAATCAGCAGAGTTTTAAAGAGGAAGGGAGATAAGTGGTTACTTAGAGTGCATAGAATGTCAGAATTGGAAGGAATCTGAAAGATTATCTAGTGCAAACTCATCATTTTACACAGAAGGAAGTAAAAACTAAGAAAAAAGCAGTGTTTTTCTCAAAAGTAGATTGTAAAGCTAGGATTTATGCCCAGGTCTAGGCTAATGCTCTAATTTATCACATTGTGTCCTTATTCTGAGTCCAGTGGTATTGCCACCATTTTTCAAGCATGACTTGTTGGAAAGAGAATTAGCTCGTGCTGTTACTTCCCATTACTTCAAGTGCCTCATCTGTAAAATGAAGGTAAAACTCTAGAGTGGATTTAATCCATGACGTATGAAAACAGAGTGACTCCATGGTATATTGCTATATTGAAACCTCATCTTTACATTGGCTATTTATAGTGACATTTTGCTGACAATTTAGAAGCATTAATTTTGATATAGTGGTGTATTTTATTGTGCTTCTTCAGAGATTAGGATACACTTTGTCCTCTTATTAAACCGTAACTGAATAAATAACATGTTAACATGAAGAATGATTTCTAACATTTTACTATAAGGAAAATACCATAGTGATTATGAGCCATTCTCATTAAGTATATCAGTAAATGACTACACAGATAATAGACTCCCTGTAGGGCCATTAATATCTATACCAATTGGAAGTGGCTGAGTAATCTCAAAGGAGACAACAGTTAATATTCCCACTGTGTTTTCATGAATTACCAAATCTATTTTTGATGAGTAGAGAAAGGGAAATCTAACTTTGTGATTGTGAAAAATGCAGGAGGGCTTATATTATGGTATACTATGGTAGTTAATGTTTGCAGGATAAAAGTAAAGACAGCAAAGTTGCTGGGTGCATACATACTAACCTGAAGTAGATAAAACTTTCCCACACAAGATATTAAAGGGCAAATTTAACATTATTTCTTCAAATCTAATGTAAACCACCTGCTATTAGGATTACATTGCACTCCCCATTAGTGGTTAATAAGAGCAATCTATTTTCATAATTTTCTGTTAGTATTTTGTGATATACAATAGAGAAACCATTTATCAGTAACTTTTTACCTTTAATCTTTGTTTGAGGGATTCTGATATGTGACCTTAGGGAAATTGCTTAATCTTTTCAAATTTAGTTTTCTTATCTATTAAATGAAACAAATGTTGTCTAATCAGACTATAGTTGTTAATATCAAGTGAGATAAATTGTGTAAAACATCCAGCCTCATGCCTGGCAGGTAGAAATACGCAAGAAATGTCATGTTCTCCACTTCCCCCTCCTTGTGGACATCACCCTGATTTGCACATATTCAGTATGTGGGAAAAGTAAAAGAAAATGATTGGACAGATCAGCAGGAAGATGGATGGTTTAGGATGGCCTTATTCTTGTGTCTGGCAGCTTATGGCAGTTAGCTGGGGTAACAGGAGTGACTAGGCCATTTCTTTCTCATCATTTAGCAGCCAAGCCTTGGATTGTTCTCATGATTGCTGGGCAGGGCAGCAAGAGACCAAGTGAAAGTCACAAGGTCTGTGGAATTACACACTCAGAGTGGGAATTCAGTTACTTCTGTAGCATGGCTTTTGTCACAGAAAATTGTAAGGCCATCTCAAATTCAAGGAGTGAGTAAAAATAGACTCCGCCTATTGATTGGAAGAGCCGGTCACATTCTGTAGGGTGTTCAAACAGGAAGATGTGAAACTCTGCAGCCATTTTTTGCAAATAAACATATGTTAGAGAAAATGTCTGTTCACACAAAGATATAAACAGAAGGATATTTATGAATGACATTATCTGAGGAAAATGGAAAGAATACTAAGATAGCTTAATCCTAGAAATTAAAATAGTTCTCAACTATTCATTTACCCATTCATTCATCATGTACTTGTTGAGTATCTTCTGTGTATCAGGACTTGCATAATTTGTAGCTCAGGACCTACAGCTTCAAATTAGACACAGTATCCTCAGGTACTTCACAGTCCAGTGAGAAAGACAAAATGAAGATACAAACAGCTTTGGCAACAGACAACAAATACAAACTAATACATACTGAGCAGTAAAAAAGACAAAAAGCTAATTGTTATCATTACCTGTTATGTGTTAAACTCTTAAATTGTCTTACTTAATTCTCACATTACTCCTATGAATTAAGTGTTAATACTTATCTATTTTACCATTCTTATATGAGGATAATCATAGTTCAAACCTGAATGTCAGATTCCAAATTCCATATATTTTCAAGCATACTAATGATGGGGTTGATGGGGTAGGTGGTCAGTCACAAAAAAAGCTCATGATCTGAGTATGGGAAGGACACAAAGATGATAAAATAAATTTCAAAGAACATCCAATGTGGCAAATAAAGTATAGTGAAACATATTGAAAAAATCTTTAAAACAATCAAAATCATTTGCTAAAAATGAAGGGACAAAACTGTAAGTGGAAATTTGAAGAATATGGGAAATATTTGACACAGCCAGGATAGGTAGAGGGCAATGGACATATGCTAAGCAGCAAACAATGCTGGAATACATACCTAACTCTCAAGTGGACCTACACACTATGGCTCTGTGACTTTCTCTAATGTGTTCAACATCCAAAGAGTCAAAGTAAGCATTGCCTATGGTGATAAGTATTTAGTCTGGAACTTAGCTTGTTGGATGTTGCAGGGTTTGTACCTGGTTCCAGCAAAAGCATCATAGTCTTTATTAGGAATAGAAATTCATGTTAGCTAGTTTACTAAAGTGTATGTTACTGCTCCCTATTGTTTGTGTCATTATTCAGCAGAGGGCTATACATCACTGCTTTGACCATCATTTAAAGCTGAATATATGTTGGGCTTCACTGGTGATGAACTTTTGCATTCACCTTACTTTGACCAGTGAAATGGAAGTTAAACTTTCTGAGCATGAGCTTTCTAAAAATCATCATGTAGATTTACTACTGCTCTTTTCCCTCTACCATGGAACCTTTATGTTACAGATGAGGGTTTCTCCTTAAGCCTGGATCCCAGAATGAAGATATATTGAGAAGACCTGCAGCCAACCCAAAACTAACAGGTAATGTGACAAAGAAATGAACACGTGTTTTTGTGAGCCACTTACTACATCATCTTCCAGTGAAAGCAGAATAAACTGTTAGTAAGACCAGAGAAAATAAAATGAGATACACAGACTTTTAAGTACAGAGAGAATTATGGGTATAGAAGTACTAGCGAAAGCAAATAGTAGTCACTATTACTATGAATGGGTGAGAGAGGCTGAAAGTAAAGAGGCTGTAGTAAGACCAAGATGGAAAAGTTCTTAAAATATACCTGTGGCCACACCAGTGGGTGAACAATTGCTTTGGGTTCAATTTAATTAAAATAAAGATACAAATTTATGACTATCTTTAAAGAGTAACTTTAAAGAGTCACCAACATAGAAGTCAAAATCATCTTGGGTAGTAGCAGTGGATTGAGAAAAGAAGAATTCTCTGATCGAGGTAACAAATACTGTGAGGAAGATGTTTGTTTTGGAAATGAGTGAAAAAGAGTGATGAGTCTGGAAAAGAGTAGGAAATTACAAATCAATAACATGGATATTACAAGAAGAGAGTTTTGGAGTGAAACTTTCAGATTTGTAAACACAGTCTACGAGTAACACTAGGGAAAAAGGAGAGAGCCATCTATGTCTCTTATAATGCCTCATGGCCCATAAGAGGAGCCATAGTTGATTTTGGGTAAGAGCTGTTATTTTGCAAGGGATTTAGTGAGCTAAGGATATTGATATTCCTACGGAAAAAGAAATATATTGTGGAGTTTATAAATAATATAATGAAGTTTCCATAGGCTATAAATAGTTAACAAAAGCATGAACAAAGGTAGCAGAGATAAGAGATTATATGACTAAACAGTAGTAATGGGAATGTTTGCAGTGGTGGTTGGGGAGAGTTATATACAAATATAATTGAGATTAGGGAGCAGAGTTGGTGAAAGGGTAAACAAATTCCTGATTAGGATGAGAAATGTTATTGCACTGTTCCAGTTGGAATATTGATATAGAATTTCCTCTGAATAGCCAAAACCTGAAATGGGAATTACATTTGTGAAATACTAAACCTTTGGCTATTATAACACTATAATCCTGGTTCTCCTTCTTTGCCTTATTTAGCTATTTTCTGTCTTCTTCATTGGTTTCTCTTCTACTTGCTCCCAAATCTAGGCTCTCAGTAAAGATCAGTTTTTTTTTTCTGTGTTTTCCTCATTTACTTAATTTTCTCATTACTTTATCTGTTCAAGAGTTTGTATGTTAATTATTCATTCAGCAGATGTATATTGTGAATCTGTTATGTAACAGGTTCTATGCCAGTATCTTATACTTGTTTGCCCTGGACAAGGTCTTTGCCCTCAGAAAATTTGTAGCCTAAACTAGACTCCACCTTTAACATCTCTACCAGGCTCTAATGATATACTTTAAATCACTCATTGACTATTTCTGCTTGATTCAATATTTTTAAATTCAATTTGACAAAAAGAGAAATCATCATCTTCCATTCAAAAGCTAGTTCCCTCCTGCCTCACAAAGTTTACAGTGGTAGTATTTCCCAAGTTCAAGGCTTGGACATAGATTAAAGGTGTGTTTGACTTTTCCTTTCCCCCCCATCTTCCACACATGTGTAATCAATCACCAAGATCTGTTGATTCATCCTTCAAAATGTTTCTTTCTTTTTAATCTCTCCCATTGTTGTTCTGCTGCTGTAACAAACCTACTGTCAACATATCTACAGTGGTCTGTAATATGACACCTATCTCTCCTTGGTAAAAGAGTTTCTGTTTGAGCTGGTATTTGTGAGAGATTATTTGGTCAGTGAGAAGAAAATTACTTTGTGCTTGTCTTTAAACTGCTGGTTGTCTCTAATAGACTCATAAAACTTTATAAAGGACCTTGAAAATGATCTAGTCTAACATCCTAATTTTACAGATAACAAGTCTAGAAAGGTTAATTGACTTGTGTGGAATCTTTCAGTTAGGGCATAATTGTCTAAATTATGTCTAATTACCTTTAATCTCCATAGAGTTCTTATAGTTTGGCTTCCATTGCAAACTATTTGGAATGAGTATGTATGTATGTGCATACCTGCTTGTGTGTCTTTATATTTTGGGTCTTCATGTACCTCAAAACTAGCTATTAATTATGACCTTATAAAAACATTGGTTCTGAATCAAACTTATGCTTTAGACTACAGTTGCCAATTGTCTCTGAATTAAAAACTTCCTAAAGACAGATTTATATAACTTCTTAAAATTCCAAGCCTATTGTAGTTTAGAAACTGTTAAATTTACTCAAACACAATTTTTTAATATATGAAGCTTTGCTAGAAAACTCATGGTTTTCTAATGATTTGAAAAATTATCATGCTTTTCTAAGTTATAAAGCTTAAACTTAGAAATGTGTAATTTCTAGACTTTGACCTTTTCCAATCCCCCTCTTCTAATATTCATGAATCTCTCCCACTCATCTACAAGTTGTTAGAACCAGTAAGTAGTTACCCTACAATAACCTCACTTATTTTCAGCACCTTCGGAAGAAAGTCATCATTAGAGCTTATAGATTTTAATACATCAAGAATATTCAAATTATCTTTTACTAGATCTTCCCATAGACTACTGTACCAGTACATTTTATAAATCACATTATATGTATCTGGCCACAATAGCTATAAATTGTAGGAGAAGCAACACAATAATTATTTTTTAATTTTGTCTTTGTATCCCAACTTGCTGTCTTGACATGACTACTTAATTTTTTCAACATATAGTCTTCCCTCTTTCATGCATAACTATATATTAATAGTAGAAAAGATGTATTCCTTTCTTTAAATAAGTCATTCTACTTTTATTTTTCATCTACTTTTATTAAATTCAGGGATATTTTACTGGTCTTCTCTTATAAGTTTTCCTCAGGATGGCATGCATACAATACCATCAAGGAAGGTAAAACATTAAAAAAATATGGAATTTCCCTCTAATGTTTGCAAAAGATGTGAAAGACATGAGTGGAGTTTCATGGATAGAGTTTTTCTTACTGAATGGAAAAAAAGGGATAGTGTAATAAGTTTATGACTATTGGTCTTTGATATTTCATATGCTATTATTTAATTAATAAAATCTACTTAACCTTTTATTTTCTGAGGCCCTGATTCTCCCATTTCCATTAAGTAGCTTAAATTTCCCAAAAAAAGCTTGAACTGGGAAAAGAAAGCTATTTTCTTTCGCTTGAAAGTGTTACATTACAAACTGAGTAGTACACCATCAGATTTTAATGTCTGCTGTGTCTATTTGACATATTTTCTATAGTTTACAAAAAATAGTAAATTAGTTTTATTTCTCAATTGTTCACAACTATTTTTCATTTCATCAAAGATTTTAATAAGCCCATAAGTTTATCAGGTTGTAACCTATGATCCGTGATTCCTTATTAATATGTTATGTATTGTTCTTGGACTAGAATGCAATTTCATTTTTTGTGATTTATTTATTTAGTCACTTGGTGCATTGAGAGGCTGATACTATCCTCTCTGATGTTTATTGAAGTCCACATTTCCAAATTCCTAAAAGCAAATATATTAAATTGCTATTATTAAGAGCATTCTTGGACCTAATATTGGTACAGAATGCACATAAAATTTGATATTTTGTGCTTACATTACTATTAAAACTCTCACTTTTTACATAGGAAAATACATGACTTTTTTAACCTTTTAGTAAAACAGAAGGTATTAAAGCCAAACCAAAGAAAGAGTTTGTAATATACCCAATTAAGACCACAGGTGGGAGATGACCTAAGTTAAATGCTGCTATGTCATCCATTTTAATTAGATTAAAGTAATGAGTTTTTCTTAAAACTCACAGAAGGGTTGGCGTGTTAAAAATAAGATACTTGAAGATACTTTTTGCATTGTACCTGAGTAAAGAGGAAACCAGCTGTTCTAGGATGGAAGAATGAAAGTAACAGAATAATTTTATGGAATTTGATATTAAATAAACCAAGAAAAGATTGCATCACTGAGAGAATGTGCTGCATTTATATTGTAGAGAAAAATAATAGCATACAAGGGAAAAAAATTAACCAATATGCAAAAGCAAGCTGTGTGATTGTATTTTAGATTTTACTTAGTATTAATAGATTGTTTTTCACATAATCTTTAAAAGCATGAAAGACACATTTATAGAGACTTACCTTGCATAGACTAAATCCTTTTGCATTACAAGGTTTATATAGTAGTGTCATAACCTTGCCTTGAACAGCTGAAGATTGCATTATAGTATACAGCATCCAATCATATAGGAGAATGTGAGTAATAAAACTTAGGGCCCATAAACTCCCTTAGACTATATACCTGTACTGCATTTTAATATGAGCTCCCTCCACTTTATGTATCATTAAATCTGACACACCAAATTCTTTTCTCTTCAGCCATGTTGTTAGGATGACTGCCCAAAAATATGAACTTTAAGTGAAGTTATCTTCACCTTGATACTATACTTTCTTTGCTTCAATTAACTTTAGTGCTTACCCTGTTTTAATTAACTGTGTAACATCTGTTAATTACGTCCTATTATTAATGCAGGACATTTTTCTACGGCAACAAAATATTTTTGAAATATATAGTAGTAAGGGTATTACTATACTCTGGCATTACAGGTAGAGGGGGAGGGTAAGAGTTAAATGATATTGGAAACAATGCAAACAGTAGAAAGCATTGTTAGCTGTCTTTCTCATATTCATCAACACTGCTTCCCTTCTTCCTTGATATCAGAAGCCAGATTTGTATGGGACATTTTAGCAGTCCACATTAATGGATCATAATTTTTTTAATCCAAACAGGACAATGTGTTGCCCAACTTCATAGCCTACATTACAGATATTAGTGGCCATATGACAAAGTTCTGGACAATAAGGCACAAATGAAGTCTGTCAGGGTCATCTGTGGAAAAGCTTTTCTTTTCCCAATTAAAAATGAAGAACAAGGTATCATGCATTCCTTTTCTTACATTCTTCTGCACAGAATGCTGGTACAGTAGAGCAGCCATATTGAAACCAATGAGGGAAGCCACAGAGATACCAAGAGATACTGTTAAGCCACATAATAAATGTCAGCAGTCACTACTTGCTGTCTTGACTTCTTTGTGAGACAATTAAAACTATATTGACTGTCTAAGCAACAGTAATTGTTTTCATTATTGTAATTATTACTTACAACAAAAAAGTATTCCAAATCAACACAGCAAATGTGTTTTTTAAGTTAACTGATTTGTCATATTTTGCCACAGTAATAAGCAAGTTATGAATCCTAAAAACAAAAAATATTTATTTCTTATTTCTGAGTCTTCAGTTTAGCTATGATTCTGTGTAGCTTTCCTCATCTTGACTTGGCTTGAATTCGTGCTGAATGTAGAGATAAGGTTTGAATGATGTGTTTTCCTATTTGAAGACCCAAGTGAATTAGTATCCATTATATAGGACATTTTATTCTGTAGGCAACTGTCAGAAGCTCTTGAGGAGTGACAGTAATTAGCATTTATTTGACATTTGTATATCACATCTGTTCACATACCATTGATCAAATGAGTCACATACCCAAGATCAATATCAGTGGGTCAGGGAAATATATTCTTCCTACAGTAAGGGGGAAGAAGAGAGAGTGAACATATTTAAACAATTATACAATTTACAACAAATAATTTGGACTATGGAGTTATTATGTAACATAATTATTTAGTTATATTTTTTAGAAAATCAAATCTAATATCCCTAAATAACATTGGATATTTTATAGAAAATCCTCAGTGAATTTGGTACTACAACAAGAAATAATTTTAATCAAAACATTAAAAATCAATAGTTAAAATTGATATTTAGACAGTTAATCAACAAATAACACTGTAAATATGTGTATGTGTGTGTAGGTGTGTTTGTGCATTTCCAGAGTGCTGGAAGAAATTTAAGTTGTCAATCAAATATTTAACTTGGAAAAAAATTGTCTAAATAAAACTAGACTGTCACTATTCTTATCTTCAAAAACTAGGTAGCTTATATCAAGAAAATTTTGGCCCATTTGTAGAAGTTTGAGGTAGACAGAACTCTTCTATATTGTTGATGTGCTATTTATTATTGAATAAGTAGGGTTACTATAAATCCCTAGTCAAGTGGAAATTTATTATCAATAATTAAAATCTCCCCAAACAGTGCCCACTCTCCCTTTATTTCTTTCTCCAGATAGATGATAGATGATAGATAGAGATGTATAGATATAGTTTTATATAAACAATAAAAATTAAATATGCTAATATTTGATCATTAGTTTTACTTACACTTAATAAAATGTGTAAAAACTGTGAAAATTTAACTGATTATTTCCAAAAACATATTGTAAAACAAGAGTCATTGTGATATTCAAATATTTAACAACAGTAATGTATGGAGACTGACCAATCGAAAAGGAATAAAACCAGTAAGGGGATGACTGGTGATACAATTTAGTTTTGAATGTCAGATGAAAATCAGCCCTCATGATTACTAAAGTACTTTTTTTTTGCCATTCTCCATCACCATGTATAACACATTAGAAATATGGGTGATTTGAAAGTCTTAAATTTATTCTACTTTCAAACTTATATTAAAGTCTTTAAGAAGTATAATTAGGCCAGGAAGTAAGAATTAGCTACAGAGAATACATTGTTTTACTTAATTGTTGAAAAAGAAGATATTCCATAATCTGATGTTGAAAATAAAGTTTTAGTGATCAAATTTTGTTAAGTTTTTGAAATTCTCATTTCAATATTTTGTAATTTTGAAAACAAATGTGAATTGGTGACTAGTAGAAAATTATTAAACCTTCAGATAAATAAAGATAAAAGTAAAATTATCCAGGTAGGTTGAAAAGATCATAACTGAGAATGTTATGATTTTAGCTGACAAAGATATTTCCCATAGGTTTTTGGAAAGTGAAGTTGAGGTGCAGATATAATTTTAATGTAGCTACAGTTTATTTGAATTGTAACATAAGGATCTGAAATATTATCCTGACATGTTGCCTCAAGCCTGCTAAAGCCACAGGAAGGCAGTAGAAAGGAAAAATAAATAAACCAAGGACAAGTAGAGCTGAGGTCTGGTCATATGAGACTTATCTGGTTATAGGGAAGCTAAGCCTTCATATAAATGGTTAGTGTTAAAAATCTCAGCATCCATGAGCTAAGTAATCTGAGTATATATTTGTGAAGAGGGTGGTGTCCTTATAGTTTGAGGGGTTACAATCTAGTTTCAGGCATGTTTTTTTCCAATATCTGTAGCACAGTCATTTGAGGATGCAACAATCAGAGAGAAATTATGGTGGAGATCTGTTTAATAGATAAAAAAACTTTTAGATTTAGGGCAGAGATCTAATTCTAGCAGATAATGCTGAAAACCTTGCAGGAAAACAAAACAGGAATGGACACATATAGAAAAAGGAAGTAGGGGAGGAATACAGCTTGTTGAGTATGTATGATCACAGAGTACACTAGTACAATTAATGATAAGTTATCACACTCAATAGTAGGGACAAGACACAATATACTTCCAGTGTTGGTCAAAGTTTTCTCTTGCTGGGCTTGGCAGACAAGTTGAAATTTTCTGATACCTGTAGCTGACCTGAATAGAGGCAGACAGGACTTTCAATGAAAGCATTGAGTCCAGATGCTGAAAATTCCTCTATTTGTAGGTGAAGAGGTGATGTGAATTATATGTTCTTTTTCTAATAAAAGATTTATTATAATACAGTCATGTGTCAGGTCATAGTCCAGGTGTTTGAGACATAGAGATGAATAAGATAGTTTCTACTAACAAGAAGTTCATCATAGGTATAAACAGATAAGAGATAAAGTATAAAATTATGATGAAATAATAAGTATAAAAAAGATGTTCAATTATCTGGAGGGGGAGGCAGAAGTCAGGTATTGAATACCAACCTATTAAAATAATTTCTACACATTTATGGATGATGACTTCATCAAGATAACAGATTGGAAGCCTCTTACCCTCATGGAAATATCTGTTCAACAACAATATATGGACCTACTTCCTTGTGAGAAATCCAGAGAATAGTTGAGAGGCTCCTGAACCCTAGGGAAGCATGAAACCAGCCACACCAAAACCAGTGGTAAAATTTGTGGCACCCGCTCACTATAGTCCTTCCCCCTGGTTCAGCACAGTGCAATTGGGAAAAAGCTTCCAACTCCCGGTTTCTTAATGGGTAAGGAAAGAAAAGACTGAAATACATGTACAATGTGCAGGCTTTTCAGGAAGCTGCTGAAGGTTTGATTTCTGTCTTGCCTGAATCTAAGCAGTGAAGGAAATGACAGGAGACTTGGGATCACTGAAAAAATAGCAAAGGTTTAGATGAACATACACTTACTACTATAGTCCCTTTCCTTGGCCTTGTGTAGAATGAGTAAAGGAAAACTCTCAACTTCTGGCTTCTCCCTGGAAAGGTAAATAGTTGGAGAATGTCCAACATTCCAGCTTTTAATGGGGCTTTCCAAAGGATTTTTCTCTTTCCTGTCAAAATACTGGTTGGAATGGGCATAATCTAGATACCTGGGAGCCACCAAGAACAAAAGAATTGGGCAGCTTGGCATAGCTCCAAATAACTCATGGTACAGCAGATAGTGGCAAATACAACTTGGTGGCATTGGAAATCTTAGTCAAAGGATCAAAAATTTAAAAAAAGAATAAAAAAGAATGAAGGAAATTTAAGTGACTTAAGGAAAACCATCAAGTGGACTAATTATGAATAATGAGAGTCCCAGAAAGAAAAGAGAGAGAGAAAAGGGAAAAATTTATTGGTAGAAATAATGGCTGAAGACTTCCCTAACATGGAGAAAGATATTTAAGAAGCCCAGCAGACTCCAACAAGGTTGAACCCAAAATCCATATCAAGAGACATCATAATCTGTCAGAAGTTGAAAACAAAGACTTTTCAAAGAAACAAGACAAAATGAAATTGACACATACAAGGGATCCCCAACAAGACTATCTGTAGAAGTCCTTAGCAGAAACTTACAAGCCATAAAGGAACAGAATGATATAGTCAAAGAGCTGAAAGAAAAATCTGCCAACCAATAATACTATATCTGGAAAAACTGTCCTTGGAAAATGAAGGATAAATATTTTTCCCGATAAGCAAAAGTTGAGGGAGGTCATCACCGCTAGACATGCATTACAAGAAATGTTAAGGGGAGATCTTCAAGTTGAAACAGAAGGTTGCTAGAGAGCAACATGAAAGCATCTGAAAGTATAAATTTCACTGGTAAAATTTATTGGTACAAATAATGGCAGATACAAAGTAAATACAAAGACAAGTACAGAATAGCGTAATATTGTAACAGTAGTGCATAAATCATTTTTAGTTCTCATATAAAAGTTAAAATACAAAAGTATAAAAAATAACTGTAACTATAAAGATATGCATTGGATGCTCAATATAAGAATATGTAGTTTATGGCATCAATATCATGAAGTATGTGTGGAGAAAGTAAAAGAGTAGAGTTTATGTGTATAATTAAATATGTTATCAGCATAAAATAGATTGTTACATGACTGTGAGATATTTTATATAAGCCCCATGGTAACCACAAAGAAAATATCTATAGGATATATAAAACAGAAATGAAAAAATAATCAAAGAATGCCACTATAAAAAAAAAATCAGTGGAACACAAAAGAAGACAGTATGAGAGGAAAAGGGCAGAGAAGCTGCAACACAGAAAACCATTAACAAAACATCAATAGTAAATCTTTTCCTATCAGTAATTATTTTAATGGATTAAACTTCCTATTTAAAGACAGAGTAGAGGAGCAGATTAAAAAAATATCAAGATCCAACTATATGCAGTTAAAAAAAACTCAATTTAAATTTAAGCACACACATATAGACCTTAAAGTGAAATGTTGAGAAAAGATATTCTATGCAAACAGTAACCATAAGAGAGTAAGAGTGCCTATACTTATATCAGACAAAATGAACATTATATCATAAACTATCATAAGATACAAAGAAGGAATTTATATAATAATAAAGGATCATTCCACTGGGAAAACATAACACAAATAGACACACATGCACTCAATATCAGATCATCAAAATATATGAGGAAAACACTACAGAACTAAAGGGAGAAATAGACATATAATAACAATAATGGCAGATTTCAATACCCCACATTTAATTAATGAAGACATAGGGGACTTAAATAACACTATAGACCAAAGGGACCTAATAAATATATACAAAACATGCTATTAAACAGTACCAGAATATAGATTCTTTTCAATAACATATGAAACATTCTTTAGGATAGATCATATGTTAGGTCACAAAACAAGTGCACAAATTTAGAAAGTTAGGAATAATACCAAGTATCTTTCCAACTACACTGGAATGAAACTAGAAATCAGTTGGAAAAAAACAGGACACTCCATCACCCTGGCTGGCTACACAGCTCTGAGGCCCCACCCCTTGATACACAGCCTGCTGTACCTTCCTCCCAGCTGACACTGGCTTCCCTCACCATTGTGCCAGGCCAGCCACAGGGCAGCCCTGTCTACAGAAGCTCCAAGCAAGAGGGGCTTCTCCCTGTGTGCTCAGCCCACTGGCCCTAGCAGTGGAGACAGGCACTGCAGTTAGGGATCAGGAAAGAGCTCTTTATTCCTGACAGGCATCAGCACTGCTCCCCTGTGAACTCCACCATCGCTCCAAGAGATGAGCAGCTCCAGAGAGTAGAGCTTCTGGGCACTAGAGGGTGCCACCTACAAACACGAAATGTCAAAAGAACCTGGTTCAAACCCAAATCCCACAAACACCAGAAAGAGGCAAAGTGAAACTGAACTCATCAATCTTCCTGAAAGAGATTTCAAAATAAAAATCATAAACATGTTCATAGAGATACAGAAAAATATTCAAGAACTCAGGGAAGATTTCGGGAATGAGTTACAAATGTTCAAGAAAACAGTATCTGAAATGAAACATACAATGGAGGGATTTAAAAGAAGATTAGATGAAGTAGAGGAGAGAGTAAATTAAATAGAAAATGGAGAACAAGTAAACAAAGAAGCTGAGTCACAGACAGAAAAAAGGACACTAGGAATGAAAGAATGGGAGAACTCTTTGACCAATAAAAATGGAATAATATTCACATTATACGGGTACCAGAAAAAGAATAGAGAGAAAAAGGGATAGAAAGTGTCTTTGAAGAGGTAATAGCTGAGTACTTTCTCAAACTGGGGAAGGAGATAGTCTCTCAGGACATGGAGGTGCACAGATCTCCCAACACAAGGGACCAAAGGAAGACAACACCAAGACATATAATAATTAAAATGGCAAAGATCAAGGATAAGGACAGATGATTAAAAGCAGCCAGAGAGAGAAATAAGATCACATACAAAGGAAATCCCATCAGGCTATCATCAGAGTTCTTGGCAGAAGCCTTGCAGGCCAGAAGGGAGTGGCATGATGTATTTAATGCAATGAAGCAGAAGGGTCTTGAACTGAGAATACTCTACCCATCAAGATTATCATTTAAATTTGAAGGAGGGATTAAACAATTTCCAGATAAGCAAAAGCTGAGAGAATTTACCTCCCACAAACCATCTCTACAGTGTATTTTGGAGGGACTGCTATAGATGGGAGGGTTTCAAAGGTTTAATAGCTGTCACCACAGGTAATAAAACTACAGTAAAGAAAGTAAACAGTAAATTACTAACCAAATACAAAATTAAATCAACTACCCCCAAAGTCAGTCAAGGGAGAGACTAAGAGTACAGATTATGATACCCAATATGTAAAGAATGGAGCAGGAAGAAAAAGGAGGAAAAACAACCTTTATATTGTGTTTGGAACAGTATGCTAAGTGGGCTAAATTAGACTGTTAGTAAGGAAGTTACATTGAACCTTTGGTAACCATGAATCTGAAGTCTGCAATGGCAGTAAGTACATACCTATTGATAATCACCTGAAATGTAAATGATCTGAATGCACCTATTAAATGACATAGAGTCACTGAATGGATAGAAAAACAAAACTCATCTATATGCTACCTACAAGAGACTCACTTTAAACCCAAGACATACACAGACTAAAGGTGAAGGAATGGAAAAAGACATTTCATGCCAACAATAGGGAGAATAGAGCAAGAGTTGCAGTACTTGTATCAGATACAATAGACTTCAAAACAAAGACAGTAACAAGAGACAAGAACATGAAATAATGATAATGGGGTCAGTTCAGCAAGAGGATGTAAACATTTTAAATATCTATACACCCAACACAGAAGCACCTACATATACGAAACAGATATTAACAGAACTAAAAGGAGAAATAGAATGCAATGCATTAATTTTTTTTAATTTATTTTTTATTTTATTTTTTTTATTGAAGGGTAGTTGACAACAGTATTGCATTACATTAGTTTCAGGTGTACAACACAGTGATTCAACATTTATATACATGATAATTCTAGGTACCAGGTATCACCATACCAAGTTGTTACAATATTTTGACTATATTCCTTATGCTATACATTACATCAGGAGGGTCAATACTCAATGCACAATCATTAATCCACCCCAAGCCTAATTTTCATCAGTCTCCAATCTTCTGATGCATAACGAACAAATTCTTACATGGAGTACAAATTCTTACATAGTGAATAAGTTACATGGTGAACAGTGCAAGGGCAGACATCACAGAAGCTTTCGGTTTTGTTCATGCATTATGAACTATACACAGTCAGTTCAAATATGAATATTCATTTGATTTTTAAACCTGATTTATATGTGGAAACCACATTTCTCTATTATTATTATTTTTAATAAAATGCTGAAGTGGTAGGTAGATACGAGATAAAGGTAGAAAACAGAGTTTAGTGTTGTAAGAGAGCAAATGTAGATGATCAGGAGTGTGCCTGTAGACTATGTGTTAATCCACGCTAGACGAGGGCAATAAACATCCATGTATGCAGAAGATTTCTCTCAGAACATGAGGGGGGAGGTTCTAAGCCTCACCTCTGCTGCTCCCCATTTTCTCACCAGATGGCCCCCTGCGACTGTGCCTGTCTTAGGTTGTTCCTCCCTTGAGGAATCTTACCCGTCTCTGGCTAACCAGTCATCTTCCGGGGCCATACAGGGAAATGTAAAGTTGGTAAGTGAGAGAGTAGCCTTATTGTTTGAAAAGGTTAGCTTTTTACTTCTTTGCATATTTATGCCCTGTGGCTTCCATGCCCAGCATTTGTCTTGAGGTGCCTTTACCACTTGGAAGAATTATGATACTTGGTAAATTCGACATGTGGCACGAGTGCTATTTAAAGGTTGTGATTAGGTAGGAAGAAGAAAAGCTATAGAAGTAGCAGGCAGAAGAAAACCTGGGAAGATTGATTATTTCTTTGACATATCTTCTTGTAGAGTAACTTCAGCATGGATAGGTTTTAAACTACTAATTAAATTGTGCACACGCATTAACATAATAGGAATATAGTTACCTAACCAAAGCATACCTGTAATTACCAGCCATCTCCAGTGAAACCAAGAAAACCAGTTAGGCACCTTAGGCATTTGTGAAAACTTATCTATGATATGGTGGATATTGTCCGACTGAACTTAAACAGTCTGAGAGAATTCAGATAAACTAGAACAACCCATTCCTGGGGACTGTTCATATCCCATATGTTCTTTTAACGATAAATAGTCTGTGGTTGTAAGATTTTGGAGTGCTACAATTTGCACTTCTCCTAATTCTTGGTTGAGTTCCAACAGTATAGATCCAGTCCAATTTTTGTTTTACTGTATGCACAGGCCAGCTTAGATATCTCCTTCATCATTCCCATGGCAAGTCCAGGAACTGGTGGGATGAGTGCATCTACACCTGTGACAGTGCGTGGAACTTTGTTGGAGTTTTTTTTTTTTTCTGATCATCTTCTGTCATGAGTCTTCCCGAGAGTGCTGATGTTGGAAGTTCTTTTTCATATCGTATCTTAGTTCATTTTCGGGGTAGCCAAATTAGGCTTTGATCGTCTGTATAAACACAAATAGACCCTTTGCCTACACTTTTATATGCCCTTTATATCATTGTGTAGAACTCATTAGAGGTCACCACATAGGAACTGCTTTTTTTTTTTTAATCATTAATCGACACTTACATGACGAATACTTTGTTTACTAGGCTCTCCCCTATACCAGATCCCCCCTATATACTCCTTTACAGTCACTGTACATCAGCGTAGCAAACTGTTGTAGAATCACTACTTGTCTTCTCTGTGTTGTACAGCCCTCCACTTTCTCCCACCCCGCTATGGATGCTAATCTTAATACCACTCTTTTTATGCCCCCCCTTATCCCTCCCTAACCACCCATCCTCCCCAGTCCCTTTCCCTTTGTTACCTGTTAGTCCATTCTTGAGTTCTGTGATTCTGTTGCTGTTTTGTTCCTTCAGCTTTTCCTTTGTTCTTATATTCCACAGATGAGTGAAATCATTCGGTATTTCTCTTTCTCTGCTTGGCTTGTTTCACTGAGCATAATACCCTCCAGCTCCATCCATGTTGCTGCAAATGGTTGGATTTGCCCCTTTCTTATGGCTGAGTAGTATTCCATTGTGTATATGTACCACTTCTTCTTTATCCATTCATCTATCGATGGACATTTAGGTTGCTTCCAATTCTTGGCTATTGAAAATAGTGCTGCGATAAACATAGGGGTACATTGGTCTTTCTCATACTTGATTGCTGCATTCTTAGGGTAAATTCCTAGGAGTGCAATTCCTGGGTCAAATGGTATGTCTGTTTTGAGCATTTTGATGTACCTCCATACTGCTTTCCACAATGGTTGAACAAGTTTACATTCCCACCAGCAGTGTAGGAGGGTTCCCCTTTCTCCACAGCCTCGCCAACATTTGTTGTTGTTTGTCTTTTGGATGGCAGCCATCTTTACTGGTGTGAGGTGATACCTCATTGTAGTTTAAATTTGCATTTCTCTGATAATTAGCGATGTGGAGCATCTTTTCATGTGTCTGTTGGCCATCTGTATTTCTTTTTCGAGAACCGTCTGTTCAGTTCCTTTGCCCATTTTTTAATTGGGTTATTTGCTTTTTGTTTGTTGAGGCGTGTGAGCTCTTTATATATTCTGGACGTCAAGCCTTTATCGGATGTGTCATTTTCAAAGATATTCTCCCATACTGTAGGGTTCCTTTTTGTTCTATTGATGGTGTCTTTTGCTGTACAGAAGCTTTTCAGCTTAATATAGTCCCACTTGTTCATTTTTGCTGTTGTTTTCCTTGCAGAGGGAGATATGTTCAGGAAGAGGTCACTCATGTTTATGTCTAAGAAGTTTGTGCCTATGTTTTCTTCCAAGAGTTTAATGGTTTTGTGACTTACATTCAGGTCTTTGATCCATTTTGAGTTTACTTTTGTATATGGGTTTAGACAATGGTCCAGTTTCATTCTCCTACATGTAGCTGTCCAGTTTTGCCAGCACCATCTGTTGAAGAGACTGTCATTTCACCATTGTATGTCCATGGCTCCTTTATCAAATATTAATTGACCATATATTTCTGGGTTAATGTCTGGATTGTCTAGTCTGTTCCATTGGTCTGTGGCTCTGTTCTTGTGCCAGTACCAAATTGTCTTGATTACTATGGCTTTATAATAGAGCTTGAAGTTGGGGAGTGAGATCCCCCCTACTTTATTCTTCTTTCTCAGGATTGCTTTGGCTATTCGGGGTCTTTGGTGGTTCCATATGAACTTTTGAATTATTTGTTCCCGTTCATTGAAGAATGTTGCTGGTAGTTTCATAAGGATTGCATCAAATCTGTATATTGCTTTGGGCAGGATGGCCATTTTGACGATATTAATTCTTCCTAGCCATGAGCATGGGATGCATTTCCATCTGTTAGTGTCCCCTTTAATTTCTTTTAAGAGTGACTTGTAGTTTTCAGAATATAAGTCTTTCACTTCTTTGGTTAGGTTTATTCCTAGGTATTTTATTTTTTTTTTTATGCAATTGTGAATGGAGTTGTTTTCCTGATTTCTCTTTCTGTTGGTTCATTGTTGGTATATAGGAAAGCCACAGATTTCTGTGTGTTGATTTTGTATCCTGCAACTTTGCTGTATTCTGATATCAGTTCTAGTAGTTCTGGGGTGGAGTCTTTAGGGTTTTTTATGTACAGTATCATGTCATCTGCAAATTGTGACAGTTTGACTTCTTCTTTGCCAATCTGGATTCCTTGTATTTTTTTGTTTTGCCTGATTGCCGTGGCTAGGACGTCCAGTACTATGTTAAATAACAGTGGGGAGAGTGGGCATCCCTGTCTAGTTCCCGATCTCAGCGGAAATGCTTTCAGCTTCTCGCTATTCAATATAATGTTGGCTGTGGGTTTTTAACAAATGGCCTTTATTATGTTGAGGTACTTGCCCTCTATTCCCATTTTGCTGAGAGTTTTTATCATGAATGGTTGTTGAACTTCGTCAAATGCTTTTTCAGTATCTATGGAGATGATCATGTGGTTTTTGTCTTTCTTTTTGTTGATGTGGTGGATGATATTGATGGACTTTCGAATGTTGTGCCATCCCTGCATCCCTGGGATGAATCCCACTTAGTCATGGTGTACGATCATTTTGATGTATTTTTGAATTCGGTTTGCTAAAATTTTGTTGATTATTTTTGCGTCTACGTTCATCAGGGATATTGGTCTGTAGTTTTTTTTTTTGGTGGTGTCTTTGCCTGGTTTTGGTATTAGGGTGATGTTAGCTTCATAGAATGAGTTTGGGAGTGTCCCCTCCTCTTCTATTTCTTGGAAAACTTTAAGGAGAATGGGTATTATGTCTTCACTGTATGTCTAATAAAATTCCGAGGTAAATCCATCTGGCCCGGGGGTTTTCTTCTTTGGTAGTTTTTTGATTACCGCTTCAATTTCGTTGCAGGTAATTGGACTGTTTAGATTTTCTGTTTCTTTTTGGGTCAGTCTTGGAAGGTTGTATTTTTCCAGGAAGTTGTCCATTTCTCCTAGGTTTCCCAGCTTGTTAGCATATAGGTTTTCATAGTAGTCTCTAATAATTCTTTCTATTTCTGCGGGGTCCTTCGTGATTTTTCCTTTCTCGTTTCTGATACTGTTGATTTGTATTGACTCTCTTTTCCTCTTAATAAGTCTGGCTAGAGGCTTATCTATTTTGTTTATTTTCTCGAAGCACCAGCTCTTGGTTTCATTGATTTTTGCTATTGTTTTATTCTTCTCAATTTTATTTATTTCTTCTCTGATCTTTATTATGTCCCTCCTTCTGCTGACCTTAGGCCTCATTTGTTCTTCTTTTTCCAATTTCGATAGTTGTGACATTAGACCGTTCATTTGGGATTGCTCTTCCTTTTTCAAATATGCTTGGATTGCTATATACTTTCCTCTTAAGACTGCTTTTGCTGTGTCCCACAGAAGTTGGGGCTTAGTGTTGTTGTTGTCATTTGTTTCCATATATTGCTGGATCTCCATTTTGATTTGGTCATTGATCCATTGATTATTTAGGAGCGTGTTGTTTAGCCTCCATGTGTTTGTGAGCCTTTTTGCTTTCTTTGAACAGTTTATTTCTAGTTTTATGCCTTTGTGGTCTGAAAAGTTGGTTGGTAAGGTTTCAATCTTTTGGAATTTACTGAGGCTCTTTTTGTGTCCTAGTATGTGGTCTATTCTGGAGAAAGTTCCATGTGCACTTGAGAAGAATGTGTATCCTGTTGCTTTTGGATGTAGAGTTCTGTAGATGTCTATTAGGTCCATCTGTTCTAGTGTGTTGTTCAGTGCCTCTGTGTCCTTACTTATTTTCTGTCTGGTGGATCTGTCCTTTGGAGTGAGTGGTGTGTTGAAGTCTCCTAGAATGAATGCATTGCATTCTATTTCCTCCTTTAGTTCTATTAATATTTGTTTCAGGTATGTTGGTGCTCCTGCATTGGGTGCATATATATTTATAATGATTATATCCTCTTGATGGACTGAGCCCTTTATCATTATGTAATGTCCTTCTTTGTCTTTTGTTACTTTCTTTATTTTGAAGTCTGTTTTGTCTGATACCAGAATTGCAACACCTGCTTTCTTCTCTCTGTTGTTTGCTTGAAATATCTTTTTCCATCCCTTGACTTTAAGTCTGTGTGCATCTTTGGGTTTGAGGTGAGTCTCTTGTAAGCAGCATATGGATGGATCTTGCTTTTTTATCCATTCTATTACTCTGTGTCTTTTGATTGGTGCATTCAGTCCATTTACATTTAGGGTGATTATTGAAAGGTATGAATTTATTGCCATTGCAGGCTTTAAGTTTGTGGTTACCGAAGGTTTAGGGTTAGCTTCTATACTATCTTACTGTCTAACTTAACTCGCTTGTTGAGCTATTATAAACACAGTCTGATGATTGTTTATTTCTCTCCCTTCTTATTCCTCCTCCTCCCTTCTTCGTATGTTGGGTGTTTTGTTGTGTGCTCTTTTTAGGAGTGCTCCCATCTAGAGCAGTCCCTGTAGGATGCCCTGTAGAGGTGATTTGTGGGAGGCAAATTCCCTCAACTTTTGCTTGTCTGGGAATTGTTTAATCCCTCCTTCATATTTAAATGATATTCGTGCTGGATACAGTAGTCTTGGTTCGAGGCCCTTCTGTTTCATTGCATTAAATATATCATGCCATTCTCTTCTGGCCTGTAGGGTTTCTGTTGAGAAGTCTGATGAGAGCCTGATGGGTTTTCCTTTGTAGGTAACCTTTTTTTTCTCTCTGGCTGCTTGTAATAATTTGTCCTTGTCTTTGATCTTTGCCATTTTAATTATTATGTGTCTTGGTGTTGCCCTCCTTGGATCCCTTGTCCTGGGAGTTCTGTGTACCTCTGTGGTCTGAGAGGCCATTTCTTCCCCTAGTTTGGGGAAATTTTCAGCAATTATTTCTTCAAAGACATTTTCTATCCCCTTTTCTCTCTCTACTTCTTCTGGAATACCTATGATTCTTATATTGTTCCTTTTCAATTGGTCACTCAGCTCTCTTAAAATTCTTTCATTCCTGGAGATCCTTTTATCTCTCTCTGCATCAGCTTCTCTGCATTCCTGTTCTCTGTTTTCTAGTCCATTAATGGTCTCTTGCATCTCGCCCATTCTGTTTTGAAGTCCTTCCAGAGCTTGTTTTATTTCTGAATTCTCCTTCCTTAATTCTTGCATATTTCTCTGCAAGTCCATCAGCATGGTTATGACTTTTGTTTTGAATTCTTTTTCAGGAAGACTGGCTAAATCTATCTCCCCAGATTCCTTCTCAGGGGAAGATGTAGCAGATGCCGAAGCTGTCTGGGTTAGTCTTGTCTGGATCATATTTTTTTGCCTTTTCATGTTGACAGGTGCTATTGACTGTCAGCTGGGAGGGCCAAACTTTTCACTTGCTACTGGCCTTTCTTTACTGGGACAACTGCGACCCCTAGTGGCTTGTGTTGGGTAATTGCGTGTAGAGTGGGTCTTTGTGTCTTGCCTGGCCGGAAGGGAGAAACTTCCCTTTCTGTGGGTGGAATTTGTCTCAGGCTGCTTCTCTGCTTTCGCAGCGCCCGGTGGGGTAATGGATGGGGGGGCTGCTTGACTGTTTACCTCCATGAGGGGTCTCAGAGCTGTTGCCCAGGGGGTTAATGCGCCCGGTTTTCCCTGTAATTTCCAGCTGCTGTACTGTGACCTGGGTTGTTTCCGTCAAGCTGTTAAGTCCCTGTCCCTTTAAGACTTTCAAAAAGCCCCCGCTTTTCTTTGTCACAGGGGCATCAGCTTCGGCACCTGCTCAGAGGTCTTACTCCCTGTTCCCCCAGTATCCAGGACCCCCTGGGCACGTACTGTGTCTGCGCTCTGGCCCGGATGGCTGGGGCTGGGTGTTCGGCAGTCCTGGGCTCCGTCTCCCTCCCGCTCCGCCTATTCTTCTTCCGCCGGGAACTGGGGGGATGGGCGCTCGGGTCCCGCAGGGCCGGGGCTTGTATCTTACCCCTTTCACCAGTCGCTGGGTTTTCGCTGGTGTAGCTGCAGTCTGGCCACTGTCCTGCGTCTTCTGGTCTCTCTTTTAGGGCTAGTTGTGTTTGTTGTATTTTCAAAAGTATATATGTTTTTGGGAGGAGATTCCCACTGTCCTACTCATGCCGCCATGTTGGCTCCGCCTCTCCTGCAATGCATTAATTTTAGGAGGCTTCAACACACCACTCACTCCAAAGGACAGATCAACTAGACAGAAAATAGGTAAGGACACAGAGGCACTGAACAACACATTAGAACAGATGGAGCTAAGAGACATATACAGAGCTCTACACCCAAAAGCAGCAGGATACACATTCTTCTCAAATGCACATGGAACATTTTCAAGAATAGATCACATACTGGGCCAGAAAAAAGAGCCTCAGTAAATTCAAAAAGATTGAAATTGTACCAACCAGCTTCTCAGACCACAAATGTATGAAACTGAAACTAGAAATAAATTATACAAAGGAAATGAAAAACCCCACAGACACGTGGAGGCTTCACAACATGCTCCAAAATAATCAATGGATCAATGACCAAATAAAAACACAGGTAAAGTAATATATGGAGACAAATGACAAAAATAATTCAACACCACAAAATCTGTGGAATGCAGTGAAGGCCATGCTAAAAGGGAAGTATACTGAATATAAGTTTACCTCAGGAAGAAGAATAATCCCATATGAACAGTCTAAACTCACAACTAGTGAAACTAGATAAAACCAGTGAAGCCCAAATTCAGTAGAAGAGGGACATAATAAAGATTAGAGCAGAAATAATTATAATCAAGAGGAATGAAACAATAGAAAAAATCAATAAAAGCAGGAGCTGGTTCATCAAGAAAAGTAAATAAATAAACCTTTAGACAGACTTATCAAGAAAAAAAGAGTCTACACACATACAGAGAATCAGAATTGAGAAATGAAAAATCACTACAGGCACCACAGAAGTAAAAACAATTATTAGAGAATACTATGTAAAATTATATGCTAACAAACTGGATAACCTAGAAGAAATGGACAACTTTCTAGAAAAATACAACTTCCAATGATGACCCTGGAAGAAACAGAAAATCTGAGCAAACCAATTACCATCAATGAAATTGAAATGGTAATAAAAAAAACCTGAGAATAAAACACCAGCACCAGATAGCTTCACCACTGAATTTTAACAAATATTTAGTGAATACTATCGTCCTTAATGTTTTCCAAAAAGTAGAAGAGGAGGGAATGCTTCCTAACTCATTCTATGAGGACAGATCACTCTAATACCAAAGCCAGTCAAAGACACCACAAAAAAGAAAATTACAAACCAATATCCCTAATGAACGTAGATACAAAAATACTCCACAAAATGCTAGTAAATCAAATTCAAAAGTACATCAAAAAGATCATCCATCATGATCAAGTAGGATTTATTCCAGGGATTCAAGGATGGTACAATATTCAAAAATCCATCAACATCATCCACCATATCAACAAAAAGAAGGACAAAAACCATAGATGCTGAAAAAACAGTTGACAAAATTCAACATCCATTCATGATAAAAACTCTCAATAAAATGGGTATAGAGGGCAAGTACCTCAGTATAATAAAGGCCGTATATAACAAACCCACAGCCAACATCATACTTAACATCGAGAAACTGAAACTTTCCTTTAAGGTAAGGAATAAAACAAGGATACCCACTCTCTGCACTTTTATTCTTCATAGTTTGGGAGGTCCTAGTCATGGCAGTCAGACAACAAAAAGAAATAAAAGGCCTCCAGATTGGTAAGGAAAAAATTAAACTGTCACTGTTTGCACATGACATGATATTGTACATAAAAAACCCTAAAGAATCCACTCCAAAACTACTAGAACTAATAACTTAATTTAGAAAAGCTGCAGGATACAAAACTAATACTCAGAAGTCTGTTGCATTTCTATATACTAATGATGAACTAGCAGAAAGAGAAATCAAGAAAACAGTTTCATTCACAATTACATCAAAAAGAATAAAATACCTAGGAATAAACCTAGCAAGGAAGTGAAAGACCTATAGCCTGAAAAATACAAGACACTAATAAGAGAAATTAAAGAAGATACTAATAAATGGAAATTCATCCGATACTCTTGGGTAGGAAGAATTAATATTGTTAAAATGGCCATCCTGCCTGAAGCAATCTACAGATTCAATGCAATCCCTATCAAAATACTTGCAACATTCTTCAACGAATGGGAACAAATAGTTCTAAAATTCTTATGGAACTACAAAATGCCCTGAATAGCCAAAGCAATTCTAAGGAAAGACTAAAGCAGGGAGGATCTTGCTTCCCAAATTCAAGCTCTACTACAAAGCCAGAGTAATCAAATAATTTGGTACTGGCACAAGAACTGACACATAGATAGTGGAACAGAATAGAGAGTCCAGATATTAACCCAAGCATATATGGTCAATTAATATATGATAAAGGAGCTGGATATACAATGGGAAAATGAAAGCCTCTTCAACAGCTGGTGTATGAAAAACTGGACAGCTACATGTAAGAGAATGAAACTGAATTACTAACTCCATACACAAAAGTAAACTCGAAATGGATCAAAGACCTGAATGTAATTCATGAAACCATAAAGATCTTAGAAGAAAATATAGGCAAAACTCTCTTGAATATAAACATGAGCAATTTCTTCATGAACATATCTCCATGGGCAAGGGAAACAAAAGCAAAAATGAGCAAGTGGGACTATATGAAACTGAAAAGCTTCTGTACAGCAAAGGACACCATCAGTAGAACAAAAAAGCACCCTACATTATTGGAGAATATACTCATAAATGACATACCTGGTAAGGGGTTGACCATCAAAATATACAAAGAGCTCATGCACCTCAAAAAACAAAAAGCAAATAATCCAATTAAAAAATGGGCAGAGGACCTTCTCCAAAGAAGAAATTCAGATGGCCAACAGACACATGAAAAGATGCTCCACATCACTTATCATCAGAGAAATGCAAATTAAAACCACAATGAGATATCACTTCATACCAGTAAGGATCGCCAACATCCAAAACACAAACAAGAACAAATGCTGGTGAGGATGTGGAGAAAGGGAAACCCTCCTACACTGCTGGTGGGAATGTAAATTAGTTTAACCATTGTGGAAAGATGGAGAAAGACAAATACCAAATGATTTCACTCATCTGTGGAGCATAAGAACACAGCAAAAACTGAAGGAAAAAAACAGCAGCAGACTCACAGAACCCAAGAATGGACTAACAGTGACCAAAGGGAAAGGGACTGGGGAGGATGGGTGGAAAGCTAGGGATTAGGAGAAAAATGGGCATTATGAGTAGCACACATAACATAGGGAGGCACGGGGAAGGCAGTATACAACAGAGAAGACCAGTAGTGATTCTATAGTATCTTACTACGTTAATGGACAGTGACTGTAATGGGGTATGTGGTGGAGTCTTGATAATGGGGGTAATCTAGTAACCACAATGTTGTTCATGTAAGTGTATAGTAATGATATCAAAATAAGAAAATAAAAAATAAATGCTAGGACATTTTTATATGATGCACGTAACAGTGGAAAATCTTGAAATGTCATACACTATGTGCCATGACTTCATTTCATATGGATATACAATTAAATGTAGCAGGGAAGGTGTTTAGAGTAGCCACTGGATTCAGATAATGATGGGAGATAATACTCCATGCAACTCTGTGCAACCACATCAAATGCAGAGGTTAAAATGCCTCAGCTCCAAATTAATTCTCCTAATGAATCTAGCCACCCTGATTACTCCTTCCTATGGGCCCCCTACTATTTGATTTCATATTAACATCTCTAAGATCTGACCACCCTCTTCATTATCAAATTCAAATGTAGCTATGGAGGAAAATGGACAAGGAAAGTCCTCTAATGGAGCATAACCAGAGGCTACGGATGGAAATACAAGGAAGATTTTTTCAGACTCCACTCTCAAAGCAGGTAGTCCTCATTATTCCTGTTCAATAAAATATGTGCCATGGACCGGCGATTTTCCATTTTCCAGAAAAAGAGCTTTTGTAGTAGCTATACTGTAACATCTTGACAATTGTATGTACTGGGTTATTAATGGAATATAACTTGCCTTTGGCTACAGTTCAGCAAGTTAAAAAGGTCAATGCCTTGAACTGTTAGAAGGACCTTTATATTACCTGGAGACTAAATATTGAGCTGAATGCAGTAATCCATTCCAACTTTGGGTTAGGAAAATGGGTGAATATATACATACATACACATCATTTGTATCCAATTGTAGAAGTGAATGTATAGTAAGTGTAGTAAGAGCAATGAGTTTCAATATTAACTATCAAAAGGCTGGAGTACAGCGGAAACTTTTACCTACCCAGCTATCATTTCTTCTTTGCTTGTTAACAGTGTCTCTACTTTGTTACCTGCAAGTTTATATTCTTGGGGCCCCTTGGGAACTTAATTTGTTCATTTATATAAGTTGGTGAAAATATTACCTATCATATGTGTTGCCAAAATAATTACATAAAATAGTACACACAAAAATCCAACACAGTATTTGGCATATAGACTATGATCAATATATATTAGATCCTTTTCCCTTCAATCAGAAGTCTTGAATGCAGGAGTGACTTGAGGTAAGCTATGCTTTCACTGATAGTCTACTGTTGCTCTATTGAGAACTGACTGAAGTAGGGTAAGGGTAGAAGTTAAGGATGAAAACTGAAACATACTTTTTCTTCTTTTGTTTAAAAATTCTGAGAGGAAGAATAAATTCCTTTTTCTGTGTTAATACTGAGGTTAGACAAAGTTTGTTAGCTCCTTGCTCCAGGAAATATTGATTACTTGACGATAAATCTGTGAATTAAGAAAACAGTTTATTTAACAGCTTCCTCCTTAAAACTCACTGCAGTGCCCACGCCTTGCTGTCCACAACAATACTAAGCTTTTAAGTCATAAACTTTGGCCTATACCAACCAGTTCTCCACCTAGAAAGACATATTTTAACACTACTAAGCTCTTAAACTGAGTTTGTCATCCCTGACTTTCCCATTTAGAGACATATTAAGACTGTCAATGTGGTGTTCTCTCTTATTGCAATGCATCTAATAAACTTATTTTGCTTGATAAACAGGCTTCACTGGTGGTCTTTTTTGGGAGTTAGCACCAGATAGGGAATTAGTTAAGAGGTTATTGCATTGATGTAAGTAAGAGATGAAACATTGATTTATGTGAAAGTGGTAGTAGTGAAGCTTCTACAAAGCATTTGGATTCTCAAACTATTTAAAAGAAATAGGTAAGAGGACTTGCAGACAGTTTAGATGAGAAATGAGAGGACAAGATAGTAGCCAAGGACAGTTTCAAAGTTTTTGGTTTAAATAGCTGGAAATTATAGTTCCATTTATTACAGTGGGGTCGTATGTATAGCCAAGGGAGTGAGTGTAGATAGAATGGAGAGGTCCAAGAAAAAACCAAGATGCATCATTACTTGAAAGTCAGGAAACTGAGGAAAAACCGGAAGAGAGGACTAAGAAGGAGTAACAATAACAAGAAGAAAACCAGGAGAATTTCATGTCTGACAAGCCAAATGTGGATCCTCCGATATAAATGTTGTTTCTTGACATTTCTATTTGCCTTTCTCAGGAACGCTAACACACTTGCTACATCTCTATTTGCATTCTAGCTTCCAATATAATGCCTCTCTTGTTCTCTTTGTTCTTGTAGATCTGTGCTTTAAAAAATTAATTTGCAATTATTTTATGATTATATTTCCTTTACCTTCTATAGTGATATGGTAAAATACTTTAAGAGATGCTGTGTTATTTAGTATGACTCCAAACGCCCTCTCCTAATCTAGTATCACCACCTCATTTTGGCTTCATGATCTTTTGCCTATAATGGTTTAAGATTTTCCCTTTTCCTCTCTGCCTTCCATTCACTCTGTTCTTAAAGACCATTATTCTTAATGATCTTTCTAAAAAGGGAATTTATTCACATCATCTTCTACTAAAACTCTTCAGTGTTCATTTACAGCATTTGGAATAAAATCAAAGCTTCTTCTTTTTACAAAACTCCATTCACAGCTGAACATTGCTTTCTCCAGCTTTAGACATTCTTCAAACCACACATTTTTCAATTTATATAAGTGCTTGTAATTCATGATAATAGTCATGTTATCTGGCACTTCAGGTCCATCATGCATGCTTCTCCTTCTGCCTAGGTTAGAGTCTTTCCACTTGATATCACTGTTTTTTCCATTTTTTATAAATAGTACTTATCCTACCTAATTCCTAGTTACCATTCCACACTCAGTTCAGATATAACTTCCTCTGAAGAGTTGTCTTTGATCTTTGGCCTTCTCATGCCCAGAGAACCATAAATAAGCTTGTATTAGAGTATTTATAACATGCCATTTTAATGACCTGATAGGCAGATATAAACACATTTTTTTCTTCCTCTCTAAGATTATGAGTCCCTTTAAGTTAGAGATCATATCTTATTAATCTTTGCATCAACAAATGTCTAGCATAGAACCTAGAACATGGTACTCAAGTAAATTAGAGGTGATTTCTGCAAGAAGTAAATGTAAATAAATCTATAATTACATGAATTGTGAGACCTTGAACAAAAAGACATAAACAAAAACAAAAACAAAAAACCCAAGAAAACAAAATAAAAAGCACTAGGCCTTCCACCCTTTCTCAGCATTTTTATGTAGGTGATATTTGGTTGAAAGAATTTTCCAAAAGAGTCAAATGAAACTTGTAGTGTGTGCAGAAATACGGCTGTGCTTTGGAAGTGAGTAATTAAGTAGATTAGTGGTATGTATAAGAGCTTCAGGTCATTTTGAACATCCACTGGTAGAACTAACCTATTTTTACTTACACATCATTTTACAGCTCAGTTACCAATATTGAATGACAGTAAAAGTTGTGAGCCTTGAGGACAGTGCCAGAATACATTGCCCTTCGATATACTCTGAGACTTGTTATTTTTCTCACTGAATCAATCTTCTGTATATTTGTAATATGTGAAACAACAAACACTTAATTCCGATCAGAAGGTCCTAAAATATCTAAAAGGAACAGACTTTAGGTTACACAGTTTCAAGTCAAATAGAATGATTTGCTTATGAGAACACCAATTAGCAAGGTGACTGAAAAAAGAAACAACAGCAAAGATAGTGTGATTAGTTCAATGTGTTCCTCTTTTGTGGTAAAATATCCCAGGTAGCTCCCTTCCTTGATATGCTTCCAAAATCTTTAAAGACTAGAATCCTGTCTGAAACCAGAAGGAAATACTACTTGCAAGGCAGAGAAGCAGAATTTTGTTAACAATTCATGAAGGTACTCAATAATGAGATCAAACTGCCAAATAAGTGTTTCAGAAATGTTTTGTTCTAATACAAAGGAACAAAGGCTTTCAAGCTTTATTATACATTCCCCTAACACTTTTTTCCCAGAATGATTATGCTTATAACCATTCTTAAAATGTTTCCTGTCTTCCATTAAGTGAACTGGTATCTGTATATTTTGAACTAAATACAAGTTTCACAAGTATAGTGAAAACTGTACTGATAGTAGTAGTAGGCATGTATTAGGTTAATTCTACAGTAGTAGTCTTAGCAAAATGCCAGTTTTTTCTTCATGATAAATGGTAACAGTTTTGATTTGTGTGTGCCAGGTTCTGTAAGAGTAAGTTAGTTTTTATCCCCCAAGTCTTACATAATGAAAGTTTACGGGAAATTGCTGGGTTTACATGTAAAATATAGATCCTAATAGTAGTCCATATATATATTAAACTCCAACTTTGTACTAGGTTCCCTTTTAAGCTTTTTGCATATTTGATTTCAATTAGTTTTTACAAAAGCACTATTTCTATACACATTTGTTAAATGGGAAATTAAGGGTCATCTCTTGTTAATTAACCTAAAAGCTGCTCACCTGTCTCTTTTTGGTTATTTTTTAAAATTTTTAACATCTTCATTAAGATTTAACTCATATATAAAGTAGTAATTCATGTATTTAAAGTATAAAATTAAGTGGTTTTTAGCATATTCACAGAGCTGTGAAACCATCACCATAATCAATTTTTGAGCACTTTCATTGTTCCAATAGAAACCTGTACCCATTAACATCGCTCTCCATCCTCTCTCTTTCCTTCCTAGCCTCAGACAACCATTAATCTACTTTCTATATCCATGGATTTGTCTATCTGGAAATTTCATATAAATGAAATTGTATGACAAACATTATCTTGTCCTGTCTCTATCCCTTTCAGTTCAAGTTGGTAGTGTTTCTGCTAATACAATATAATCAAAACCTTGTGGTTCTCCTCTGTGTATCATATTCCTTGCCATTTGACAAAGGAGTCCTACACAAAGCTTTCTAGGATAACTCTATTCCTGACATTGCCATGATGGTTGATTGGCTCAATGATTAGCACACTTAATCTATTCGGCAAAAAGTTTCCAGTGACACCCTTGGCTTTCTTTCCTGAGCATGCTTTCCCAAAAATGAATTTCCTAATTTTAGTGTCTCTTGAAATCTGGATAGGCTAGGAGAATATTCCAAATCATCAAGTTCTTGTGCCTTGTAGCTTAATAGTTCTTTCCTCAATTTATCTTTTTCCTCTCACATTTTACTAGAAACACTGAGAAAAAAACAGGCCATACCTTAAACACTAAATTTGAAGGTCTCTTCAGCTAACTATCATATTCATTGCTTAAAACTTCTGTCTTCCAATATATAGCAGAACACAACTGAGACAAATTTTCTACCATTTGAAAGTAAGGATTGCCTTCCTCTGTTTTCCAATAACATCTTGCTCACTTCCTTTTGGGCTCTCCTCAGAATTACCTTTAATGTTAATATTTCTACTAACATTTTGTATATGATGATATATGAATTCTGTAAGATGACATGGCTTTCCTTACCATGCTCCTCACATTCTTATGAGTCTTCACCAGCAGTAGCTTAATGTCCACATTTCTACCAATAGTCTCTTCAAAGAAATCTAAGATCCTTCTATTATAGTTCTCAAAATTCTTCTACTCTCTACCCATTATCCAATTCCCAAGACACTTTAATATTCTTAGGTATTTGTTACAGCAGCACCCACTTCCCAGCACCAAAATATCTTATTGGTTTCCTAGGTCTACTGTAATAAATTACCACAAACTAGGAGGCTTAAAACAACAGAGATTTATTCTTTCACAGTTCTGGAAGTTTTAATCCTGAAATCAAGGTGTTAGCAGGGTAGGTTTCCTCCAAAAGTTTTAAGAGAGACTCCTTCATTGCTTCTTCCAGCTTGTGATGGCCCCAGGCATACCTTGGTTTGTTACTGTGTAACCCCAATATCTGCTCCTATCTTCACATGGCTTTCTTCTGCTTTACCATATGTCCTTCTGGGTGTCTCTTACAATGATGCCTGTTATTGATTTTAGAGACTACTCTGAAAATCCAGGCTGATCTCATGAACTGTAATTTAATTACATTTGCAAAGCCCCTTTTCCCAAATAAGGTCACATTCATAGGTTCTGGGGGCCAGCACATAGAGATATGTTGTGGAGAGGGGCATTGTTCATGCCACTATACCACACCAGCTATTCCATCTCAAGTCTTCTTACAAGTTTCCAATTGTACCTACCCAGGGTGAACATAAGTTCTCCTCTCCTCTTTCTTAGCATGTATTCTCTTTCATTAGAAATAAGGTCTTTTGTCTACTCTGCAACCCCATATGTCCAGTGTATTTTTTTAAAATCTTGGATTCAAAGTTATTCTATATCTCATTGTAAGGCATTGAGGCAGACCCCTTCTGGCTGTCTGTATTCCATTTTAGGAGCCATAAGTTTGATATGGCATTTTAATATAATATGTAACTGCATGGAATTTTATTTAATAATGAGGCACTACTGTTACTTGATTCCTCTAGGATAGAATCTCCTTATGTAGAGTAGAGAACAATGCAAGATTCTTAAGTAGGAGCTGCATAAGAATTTGGTAGTAGCTTTGATCTTGCTGAGGCCCTACAAAACACATTTGTACCAGTGCATGTACTGTAAATGATCCCAGTGTGATTCAATCTAGAAATTACTAGCTTGACAAAATGACCTTTGACTCTATGTCATAAGTAAAATAGTTTCTTAATTTTTACCCTCTTGGCTACTCATGCTGATTTTTACTTTTCTTCTTTTAAAATTTGAATTACTTATGGATAGCAGTTATAACTGGGAATATTTATCATTCATTCTAATTCATAAATATTTCTATGATGTAATTTTATGATTAGAATGTGATATTATAGATAAATATAGGAAGTCATAATAGAGCTTAATCATGACCTAGGCTTCTGTACACTACATGAGAAAATAATTCCAATCTCAATATGATTACTATTCCTACTGAAATTTTGAATAGTAAGAGTTATCTTTTCATCTTCTTGGTAACTGCCACATGTTATCCTGCAGAGACCATTCTCACATATAAGTGCATGAAACCAAATAATGAACAACTGCAAATTATCTGTTCTCAATTCAGCCTGTAGTCAAAGATAAGTCATTTAGTATGCTTATGTTTTAGTTGCAGTAAATATTATTTCAGTGAGTTTTGTCAGATTCATTTATTAACTCTTGAGAGCTAGGCTCTTGGATTTTGTTTTTCTAATTTGAATGTTTAGATTTTAAAAAAAACCTTACTCCTCACCTATAAGGTTTACATAAAGCATCTACATACTATAAACCATTAAAATTTTGTGATGGTTTATGAACACCAATTGCTGGAACAATCTTATAATTTTTTCCCTATTGATAACACCCAAAAAGTTTGAATGGATCACAAATGTGCACTATAAATCACCCTGCTTCTGAAAGGAAATACTATAAAATGGTTCTTCTTATTAGACACTAAAATTTTATTCAGTCCATAAAGTTCTCATAAAAGATGCAGTTAACTGGGTTATCAATACCTTAAATACACTGTAGATACTACATATATTTTTTCTGACAAAACCCTTAATTGTCATTTCTTTTAGATTGAACGTGCTTTCTTTTGAGCATTATATTCCTTAATATATTCTTTGAGGAAGTGATCTTTCAAACACGGCATACTTCTTTTGCCTCTAAAATGAAACACTTCCTTCTGTGTTAATTGTATTCTTCCAGAGTGGATGGACAGCTCATGAGCTTTCTAACAAAGGGAGATAGTAATGGGCACAGCATACATTTTTACTTTCAGTACCAAAAGGGATCAGCAATAAAGCTAACGAAATGTGCCCAAGATGAGAAAGTTATTCCACAATATATGCATCATTGGTTTTAGTTTTAATTGGTTTTGATCAAAAGTTGTCAAAGTTATCCATTATCCCAGCCAATAAATTTAGGGTAATCAATTTCCTTTACAAATATCTTATTTCATGTAGAACAAGACCTTGCAAATCATATACCTCTTCTTATTGTGAACCTTTGAGAACCAAAAATTATTTTATTATTCAATGAAACTTTCTCCATCCTTCCCATGCTAATAATTAATAGCTTTGTAAATTATTTTACAGTTGTCTGTGTCAGTAAGGAATAGCACTTAAAAGAAGGTCCAATATGAGTAGCATACAGGTGCAAGTTGCCTTATCAAAATTCAATTTATTTTTCTCTCATGTTTTGTTAGCAAGAAAACATTGAATGCGTTAGTGTTTTTTCTTCATATCATGTATTTTTAATTTATTTATAAAGGTAAAACCTTCCAACAAGTTTAATATTTGCAATATATTTTATTTTTATATTGAAAACTTCAAATTCCAAATCCTAAACTTCATATTTTCTGTAAGTAAATAGTAGCTGAATATATTATGTTTGTATGTATTCTAGTGTTTAGTGGTATGAGAATTTCTGAAAAAAATTACTCATACATTTTTACAACACATATATACAAAACATACACCCAATTTATTTTGAAGTACTGTTTCTCAGAGACAGAGTAATTTCAAGTCTCTCATAAAGTCAAGGTTGAGTTCTTTTTGCTGATTTAAAATTTCCAATGGATCAATATAAATGAGGAAAAAGTCAAGTAAAATCTAACTAGTTTAAAATATTAAAAAAATATTACTACTTGTGTAGTTCATAACCCATAGCTACTCATAATCATGACAATGTGTCCTGATTGCTGTGCACATCACCAAATTTGTAAAGACTTTTGACTTTTCACAAATGTAATACATGATCTCATAAATCTTGTGGCATGGTACAATGAGGCCATTATTTATCTTCATTATAGAGTTGGTAAGACTGAGTCTCATACTGGTGGGAAAACCTGCCATGTTCACATGGTACTAGATGGTAGAACTCCGACTGGACTCCTGGTCTGGCTGATGAGAAGCATTCTTCATTCTCTGCACTTGAGATTCATCAAATTCTTACTGCGATCTTGTGAGGGAGGAATTTTTCTCCTCTTTGCTCCTGATGTCTTGAGGGGAAACTGAGGTTCAGAGAGCTTTAGTCTTCTGTCTATGTATCCTGGTTCCAATAAATGGTAAAGCAGACTAGACAGCAGATCTATCTGATCCCAAGGTCTTTGATGAACAAATGAATGAATGAATGATTTAAGAAACAAAAAATTGCTGTAATGGCTATTTTAAGGAATATCTTCACAATATCAAATGCAATAGATTGAAAAGTAAAATATGTATTTTGTCCATCTAGTTCTTGTTTGACTTTACAATGCCAACAAATATATTTGTCATACCTTTACTCCAATAATAGATTAGCTAAATTCCTTCATTTCATTTCATATCAACATAGTTTAAATATGTTGTAAGGTTTTTTTCTTAATCAACCTGTGCACTTTATATATTCATTGTGTGCATGCTGATGACTTCAATCATCATTCATTATGTACAAATGACAATATTTTTATTGTGAAAATTTAGGTTCTGTTTTAGAATATTCATTCGAAAGACTAAATCCATTTTCATATCTCTAAGTCATTTAATAGTTCAGGAGTTTCATTCATGCAGATGGTTTGCTATGTTATTGTACAGAATTATGCCATTACCTTAATTGACTTATCTGATCTTTTAATTGACATAAAGTTTTCAGTGTAACTAAAAATGTAAACAATTTACAGAAGGAAAAGACTTTGTGACCCATTTAACAGAATTATATTAAATAACCTCACCCTTTAAGGCTGTCTACATATGTATCTTGCTCAACTATTATGATGCCCAGGTGGAAAATCAGCCCCCCAAAATTATTGATGTTTGAATAGTTTTCCAGTACAATTTTTGAACCAGTTAAATATTTTAAGTGTCATTTTAAAACACATCATTATAATGTTATATGTGCTGCAATTACCTAGCTACTCATATATCCATATTTCAATCTGATATCTATACATTTGGCTAACAACCCATAAATGTGTGATTTATGTTTGTTAATATCAATATTAAGCATTGAATAGTACCTGCAGAGTATAACCCCACTCTCTTCTCATTTGTGACATGGTCAGATATTTAAACAATGCTTTCTCTACTACCCAGTACTCCCTCAACAACCTCCTCCCATCTTCCTCTGCTATAGATGCTAAGCCTCCCTATCAAAGTCCAATCCTGATAAACTATCATCATCTTGTTTTACTCAATGATGCATGATTTTGCTAAAGAAAACATACTTTAACATGTTTTGGACCACTAAAATTCATGTTCTAACTTAGAATCCATATTATGCCTTCTTCATTGACTCAACTTGTTAGCTTTCACAAACCATTTCCTATCCTCTTAAGCAACTAGTGTTCCACTAAAGAAAACTCTTCTTTTTTTTTTTTTTATTATTATTATTATTTTTTTTATTGAAGGGTAGTTGACAACAGCATTGCATTACATTAGTTTCAGGTGTACAACACAGCGACTCAACATTTATATACATGATATTTCTAGGTACCAGGTATCACCATACCAAGTTGTTACAATATTTTGACTATATTCCTTATGCTATACATTACATCCCGGTTACTTATTTATTTTACAAATGGAAGTGTGTTTATATATATATATATATATATATATATATATGTATATATATATATATATATATATATTGTGAGGGCATCTCTCATATTTATTGATCAAATAGTTGTTAACCACAACAAATCTCTGTATAGGGGGGTCAATACTCAATGCACAATCATTAATCCACCCCAAGCCCAATTTTCGTCAGTCTCCAATCTTCTGATGCATAACGAACAAATTCTTACATGGAGTACAAATTCTTACATAGTGAATAAGTTACATGGTGAACAGTGCAAGGGCAGTCATCACAGAAGCTTTCGGTTTTGTTAATGCATTATGAACTATACACAGTCAGTTCAAATATGAATATTCATTTGATTTTTAAACCTGATTTATATGTGGAAACCACATTTCTCTATTATTATTATTTTTATTAAAATGCTGAAGTGGTAGGTAGATACGAGATAAAGGTAGAAAACAGAGTTTAGTGTTGTAAGAGAGCAAATGTAGATGATCAGGAGTGTGCCTGTAGACTATGTGTTAATCCACGCTAGACGAGGGCAATAAACATCCATGTATGCAGAAGATTTCTCTCAGAACATGAGGGGGGAGGTTCTAAGCCTCACCTCTGCTGCTCCCCATTTTCTCACCAGATGGCCCCCTGCGACTGTGCCTGTCTTAGGTTGTTCCTCCCTTGAGGAATCTTACCCGTCTCTGGCTAACCAGTCATCTTCCGGGGCCATACAGGGAAATGTAAAGTTGGTAAGTGAGAGAGAAGCCTTATCGTTTGAAAAGGTTAGCTTTTTACTTCTTTGCATATTTATGCCCTGTGGCTTCTATGCCCAGCATTTGTCTTGAGGTGTCTTTACCACTTGGAAGAATTATGATACTCGGTAAATTCGACATGTGGCACGAGTTCTACTTAAAGGTTGTGATTAGGTAGGAAGAAGAAAAGCTATAGAAGTAGCAGGCAGAAGAAAACCTGGGAAGATTGATTATTTCTTTGACATATCTTCTTGTAGAGTAACTTCAGCATGGATAGGTTTTAAACGACTAATTAAATTGTGCACACACATTAACATAATAGGAATATAGTTACCTAACCAAAGCATACCTGTAATTAACAGCCATCTCCAGTGAAACCAAGAAAACCAGTTAGGCACCTTAGGCATTTGTGAAAACTTATCTATGATATGGTGGATATTGTCCGACTGAACTTAAACAGTCTGAGAGAATTCAGATAAACTAGAACACCCCATTCCTGGGGACTGTTCATATCCCATATGTTCTTTTAACGATAAATAGTCTGTGGTTGTAAGATTTTGGAGTGCTACAATTTGCACTTCTCCTAATTCTTGGTTGAGTTCCAACAGTATAGATCCAGTCCAATTTTTGTTTTACTGCATGCACAGGCCAGCCTAGATATCTCCTTCATCTTTCCCATGGCAAGTCCAGGAACTGGTGGGATGAGTGCATCTACACCTGTGACAGTGCGTGGATCTTTGTTGAAGTTTTTTTTTTTTTTCTGATCATCTTCTGTCATGAGTCTTCCCGAGAGTGCTGATGTTGGAAGTTCTTTTTCATAACGTATCTTAGTTCATTTTCGGGGTAGCCAAATTAGGCTTTGATCCTCTGTATAAACACAAACAGACCCTTTGCCTACACTTTTATATGTCCTTTATATCATTGTGTAGAACTCATTAGAGGTCACCACATCGGAACTACATTTTTTTTTTAATCATTAATCTACACTTACATGACGAGTACTTTGTTTACTACGCTCTCCCCTATACCAGGTCCCCCCTATATACTCCTTTACAGTCACTGTCCATCAGCGTAGCAACCTGTTGTAGAATCACTACTTGTCTTCTCTGTGTTGTACAGCCCTCCCCTTTCTCCCACCCCGCTATGGATGCTAATCTTAATACCCCTCTACTTCTCCCCCCCTTATCCCTCCCTACCCACCCATCCTCCCCAGTCCCTTTCCCTTTGGTACCTGTTAGTCCATTCTTGAGTTCTGTGATTCTGCTGCTGTTTTGTTCCTTCAGTTTTTCCTTTGTTCTTATATTCCACAGATGAGTGAAATCATTTGGTATTTCTCTTTCTCTGCTTGGCTTGTTTCACTGAGCAAAATACCCTCCAGCTCCATCCATGTTGCTGCAAATGGTTGGATTTGCCCTTTTCTTATGGCTGAGTAGTATTCCATTGTGTATATGTACCACATCTTTATCCATTCATCTATTGATGGACATTTAGGTTGCTTCCAATTCTTGGCTATTGTAAATAGTGCTGCGATAAACATAGGGGTACATTGGTCTTTCTCATACTTGATTGCTGCATTCTTAGGGTAAATTCCTAGGAGTGCAATTCCTGGGTCAAATGGTATGTCTGTTTTGAGCATTTTGATGTACCTCCATACTGCTTTCCACAATGGTTGAACAAGTTTACATTCCCACCAGCAGTGTAGGAGGGTTCCCCTTTCTCCACAGCCTCGCCAACATTTGTTGTTGTTTGTCTTTTGGATGGCAGCCATCCTTACTGGTGTGAGGTGATACCTCATTGTAGTTTTAATTTGCATTTCTCTGATAATTAGCGATGTGGAGCATCTTTTCATGTGTCTGTTGGCCATCTGTATTTCTTTTTTGGAGAACCGTCTGTTCAGTTCCTTTGCCCATTTTTTAATAGGGTTATTTGTTTTTTGTTTGTTGAGGCGTGTGAGCTCTTTATATATTCTGGATGTCAAGCCTTTATCGGATGTGTCATTTTCAAAGATATTCTCCCATACTGTAGGGTTCCATTTTGTTTATTGATGGTGTCTTTTGCTGTACAGAAGCTTTTCAGCTTAATATAGTCCCACTTGTTCATTTTTGCTGTTGTTTTCCTTGCCCGGGGAGATATGTTCAAGAAGAGGTCACTCATGTTTATGTCTAAGAGGTTTGTGCCTATGTTTTCTTCCAAGAGTTTAATGGTTTTGTGACTTACATTCAGGTCTTTGATCCATTTTGGGTTTACTTTTGTATATGGGGTTAGACGATGGTCCAGTTTCATTCTCCTACATGTAGCTGTCCAGTTTTGCCAGCACCATCTGTTGAAGAGACTGTCATTTCACCATTGTATGTCCATGGCTCCTTTATCAAATATTAATTGACCATATATATGTCTGAGTTAATGTCTGGATTGTCTAGTCTGTTCCATTGGTCTGTGGCTCTGTTCTTGTGCCAGTACCAAATTGTCTTGATTACTATGGCTTTATAATAGAGCTTGAAGTTGGGGAGTGAGATCCCCCCTACTTTATTCTTCTTTCTCAGGATTGCTTTGGCTATTCGGGGTCTTTGGTGGTTCCATATGAATTTTTGAATTATTTGTTCCAGTTCATTGAAGAATGTTGCTGGTAGTTTCATAGGGATTGCATCAAATCTGTATATTGCTTTGGGCAGGATGGTCATTTTGACGATATTAATTCTTCCTAGCCATGAGCATGGGATGAGTTTCCATCTGTTAGTGTCCCCTTTAATTTCTTTTAAGAGTGACTTGTAGTTTTCAGAATATAAGTCTTTCACTTCTTTGGTTAGGTTTATTCCTATGCATTTTATTTTTTTTGATGCAATTGTGAATGGAGTTGTTTTCCTGATTTCTCTTTCTGTTGGTTCATTGTTGGTATATAGGAAAGCCACAGATTTCTGTGTGTTGATTTTGTATCCTGCAACTTTGCTGTATTCCGATATCAGTTCTAGTAGTTCTGGGGTGGAGTCTTTAGGGTTTTTTATGTACAGTATCATGTCATCTGCAAATAGTGACAGTTTGACTTCTTCTTTGCCAATCTGGATTCCTTGTATTTTTTTGTTTTGCCTGATTGCCGTGGCTAGGACGTCCAGTACTATGTTAAATAACAGTGGGGAGAGTGGGCATCCCTGTCTAGTTCCCGATCTCAGCGGAAATGCTTTCAGCTTCTCGCTATTCAATATAATGTTGGCTGTGGGTTTTTCATAGATGGCCTTTATTATGTTGAGGTACTTGCCCTCTATTCCCATTTTGCTGAGAGTTTTTATCATGAATGGATGTTGAACTTTGTCAAATACTTTTTCAGCATCTATGGAGATGATCATGTGGTTTTTGTCTTTCTTTTTGTTGATGTGGTGGATGATATTGATGGACTTTCGAATGTTGTGCCATCCTTGCATCCCTGGGATGAATCCCACTTGGTCATGGTGTACGATGGTTTTGATGTATTTTTGAATTCGGTTTGCTAAAATTTTGTTGAGTATTTTTGCGTCTACGTTCATCAGGGATATTGGTCTGTAGTTTTCTTTTTTGGTGGTGTCTTTGCCTGGTTTTGGTATTAGGGTGATGTTAGCTTCATAGAATGAGTTTGGGAGTATCCCCTCCTCTCCTATTTCTTGGAAAACTTTAAGGAGAATGGGTATTATGTCTTCCCTGTATGTCTGATAAAATTCCAAGGTAAGTCCATCTGGCCCGGGTTTTTGTTCTTTGGTAGTTTTTTGATTACCGCTTCAATTTCGTTGCTGGTAATTGGTCTGTTTAGATTTTCTGTTTCTTTTTGGGTCAGTCTTGGAAGGTTGTATTTTTCTAGGAAGTTGTCCATTTCTCCTAGGTTTCCCAGCTTCTTAGCATATAGGTTTTCATAGTAGTCTCTAATAATTCTTTGTATTTCTGCGGGAACTGATGTGATTTTTCCTTTCTCATTTCTGATACTGTTGATTTGTTTTGACTCTCTTTTCCTCTTAATAAGTCTGGCTAGAGGCTTATCTATTTTGTTTATTTTCTCGAAGCACCAGCTCTTGGTTTCATTGATTTTTGCTATTGTTTTATTCTTCTCAATTTTATTTATTTCTTCTCTGATCTTTATTATGTCCCTCCTTCTGCTGACCTTAGGCCTCATTTGTTCTTCTTTTTCCAATTTCGATAGTTGTGACATTAGACCGTTCATTTGGGATTGCTCTTCCTTTTTCAAATATGCTTGGATTGCTATATACTTTCCTCTTAAGACTGCTTTTGCTGTGTCCCACAGAAGTTGGGGCTTAGTGTTGTTGTTGTCATTTGTTTCCATATATTGCTGGATCTCCATTTTGATTTGGTCATTGATCCATTGATTATTTAGGAGCGTGTTGTTTAACCTCCATGTGTTTGTGAGCCTTTTTGCTTTCTTTGAACAGTTTATTTCTAGTTTAATGCCTTTGTGGTCTGAAAAGTTGGTTGGTAGGGTTTCAATCTTTTGGAATTTACTGAGGCTCTTTTTGTGTCCTAGTATGTAGTCTATTCTGGAGAATGTTTCATGTGCACTTGAGAAGAACGTGTATCCTGTTGCTTTTGGATGTAGAGTTCTGTAGATGTCTATTAGGTCCATCTGTTCTAGTGTGTTGTTCAGTGCCTCTGTGTCCTTACTTATTTTCTGTCTGGTGGATCTGTCCTTTGGAGTGAGTGGTGTGTTGAAGTCTCCTAGAATGAATGCATTGCATTCTATTTCCTCCTTTAGTTCTGTTAATATTTGTTTCAGGTATGTTGGTGCTCCTGTATTGGGTGCATATATATTTATAATGGTTATATCCTCTTGATGGACTGAGCCATTTATCATTATGTAATGTCCTTCTTTGTCTTTTGTTACTTTCTTTATTTTGAAGTCTGTTTTGTCTGATACCAGAATTGCAACACCTGCTTTCTTCTCTCTGTTGTTTGCTTGAAATATCTTTTTCCATCCCTTGACTTTAAGTCTGTGCGCATCTTTGGGTTTGAGGTGAGTCTCTTGTAAGCAGCATATGGATGGATCTTGCTTTTTTATCCATTCTATTACTCTGTGTCTTTTGATTGGTGCATTCAGTCCATTTACATTTAGGGTGATTATTGAAAGGTATGAATTTATTGCCATTGCAGGCTTTAAGTTTGTGTTTACCAAAGGTTTAGGGTTAGCTTCTTTACTGTCTTACTGTCTAACTTAACTCGCTTGTTGAGCTATTATAAACACAATCTGATGATTCTTTATTTCTCACCCTTCTTATTCCTCCTCCTCCCATCTTCATATGTTGGGTGTTTTGTTGTGTGCTCTTTTTAGGAGTGCTCCCATCTAGAGCAGTCCCTGTAGGATGCCCTGTATAGGTGGTTTGTGGGATGCAAATTCCCTCAACTTTTGCTTGTCTGGGAATTGTTTAATCCCTCCTTCATATTTAAATGATATTCGTGCTGGATACAGTAGTCTTGGTTCGAGGCCCTTCTGTTTCATTGCATTAAGTATATCATGCCATTCTCTTCTGGCCTGTAGGGTTTCTGTTGAGAAGTCTGATGAGAGCCTGATGGGTTTTCCTTTGTAGGTAACCTTTTTTTTCTCTCTGGCTGCCTGTAATACTTTGTCCTTGTCTTTGATCTTTGCCATTTTAATTATTATGTGTCTTGGTGTTGCCCTCCTTGAATCCCTTGTCCTGGGAGTTCTGTGTACCTCTGTGGTCTGAGAGGCCATTTCTTCCCCTAGTTTGGGGAAATTTTCAGCAATTATTTCTTCAAAGACATTTTCTATCCCCTTTTCTCTCTCTACTTCTTCTGGAATACGTATGATTCTTATATTATTCCTTTTAGATTGATCACTCAGCTCTCTTAAAATTCTTTCATTCCTGGAGATCCTTTTATCTCTCTCTGCATCAGCTTCTCTGCGTTCCTGTTCTCTGTTTTCTAGTCCATTAATGGTCTCTTGCATCTCGTCCATTCTGTTCTGAAGTCCTTCCAGAGCTTGTTTTATTTCTGAATTCTCCTTCCTTAGTTCTTGCATATTTCTCTGCAAGTCCATCAGCATGGTTATGACTTTTGTTTTGAATTCTTTTTCAGGAAGACTGGCTAAATCTATCTCCCCAGATTCCTTCTCAGGGGAAGATGTAGCAGATGCTGAAGCTGTCTGGGTTAGTCTTGTCTGGATCATATTTTTTTGCCTTTTCATGTTGACAGGTGCTATTGACTGTCAGCTGGGAGGGCCAAACTTTTCACTTGCTACTGGCCTTTCTTTACTGGGACAACTGCGACCCCTAGTGGCTTGTGTTGGGTAATTGCGTGTAGAGTGGGTCTTTGTGTCTTGCCTGGCCGGAAGGGAGAAATTTCCCTTTCTGTGGGCGGAATTTGTCTCAGGCTGCTTCTCTGCTTTCGCAGCGCCCGGTGGGGTAATGGATGGGGGGGCTGCTTGACTGTTTGCCTCCGTGAGGGGTCTCAGAGCTGTTGCCCAGGGGGTTAGTGCACCCGGTTTTCCCTGTAATTTCCAGCTGCTGTACTGTGACCTGGGTTGTTTCCGTCAAGCTGTTAAGTCCCTGTCCCTTTAAGACTTTCAAAAAGCCCCTGCTTTTCTTTGTCACAAGGGCTTCAGCTTCAGCACCCGCTCAGAGGTCTTACTCCCTGTTCCCCCAGTATCCAGGGCCCCCTGGACATGTACTGTGTCTGCGCTCTGGCCCGGATGGCTGGGGCTGGGTGTTCAGCATTCCTGGGCTCCGTCTCCCTCCCGCTCTGCCTATTGTTCTCCCCCCGGGAGCTGGGGGGAGGGGCGCTCGGGTCCCGCCGGGCCGGAGCTTGTATCTTACCCCTTTCACCAGTCGCTGGGTTCTCGCTGGTGTAGCTGCAGTCTGACCACTGTCCTGCGTCTTCTGGTCTCTCTTTTAGGGCTAGTTGTGTTTGTTGTATTTTCAAAAGTATATATGTTTTTGGGAGGAGATTCCCACTGTCCTACTCACGCCGCCATGTTGGCTCTGCCCCCAAGAAAACTCTTCTTTAGTTACACAAACTATACATACAACAAACATAATCACTCACAATATGTAATACCAAAACTTTATGAGTATCAGAATTATTCAGAGTTCTCTTCAGAATATACCTATGTCCATATCTATGATATAATGCCTCTAGGTTTAGGAAAAGGGGTGCCATTACTAAAGTGGTTCTTCCTTACACATCTATGTAAATCTCCTCTGAGACTTAATTCTATATACCTTCTGTCTTTCTTTATCTACTGAATCTTGAAAAACTCTTAAGAACTGAAATAAACAGAATGCCCTCTTCCAAAGATGTCCATATCATAATCCCAAAACCTGTGCAAAAAGTACCTTAAATGGCAAAGAGCTTTTACTAATTAGTTACAAGAGGTATAAGCTTCCCTTTGGAAAATCAGTATGTATGGTCATTATAGTCAAAGGATAAGGAAGTGAAGTATCCTTAGATAGGAGCAGGACAATATATTCATTGTAACAAGAGGGAAGTCTTAGTAACTGTTAAAAGATGCAGTGCATTGGTGGATATGATGGTGAGTATAGCAGCACTCATCTAATTGTCCCAATTTTCTCAATGAATAATGAGGTGAAATCATAAACTGAAGGTTTGAGTAGAAAAGAGAAAATGTGAAGTCATCATCTTGCAGAGTGAGATTTAAGAACAAACATATTAGAGATTTTTTTTCATGAATATAAAAAAACAGCATGATAGCATGATTTTTCTATAGCAAAGATAAGCTGTTTAGGTGTATGTACATGAATTATGTAATAAGAATTAAATTGATCCTACCTCCACATCCTGAGTAAAGTGGAGAGAGAAAGGAAAAATAGTTCTCACTTGATAAATCTGTAAAGACAGAAGGGAGTTTCTTAAAGTAGCAGGTTACAGCTAGATCAGAAAAGAGAAGAAAATATTTAAAGGAGGAGACTGTGGGTTAATATGAGTTACACTGATCGAAGAGTGTTCCAGAGGATATAATAGAAAAGCTCAGTAAGATGGCAATTTGTGTCAGTTTAGGGGTATGCAGAGAGAATAGTGTGGGGATAATTTGAGACCAGCATAGAAGGCCTGTGATTCTGATTCTGACTGAGATAAATGGGATATGTGGCATGATAGGATTAATCCTGGTATATCTTAGGAAAGATGAGTAAAGAGTTGAAGTTATGGCCCATAATTTTTTCATTGGATAAAGTAGGACTACTAGGAAACTATTGATTCCATAGTTCCAGGTGCCATGGTAGCATGAGATATGGGAAAAGGCCTCATCAAGTGATGGGTGTCTGTAGAAGCTGGTTGAACAATGGCAATCTGAGGAAGGCGTTGTCAAAGAGCAAGCAGAAAGCATGAGGACATTTTGGGCTTCTGGCCATTCTAAGGGTATAATTTATTTGTAAAGTCTTCTAGGTCAGCTGATTTCTTCTAGGGGAGAAGAACTACCTCATTTAAATGTTGTCTTTATGAATGTATTCTTTTGTGTTAGGGACTTATTTTCAATATTAAGATGAAATTTGACAGATCAAAAAATTATACAAAATAATTACCCATATCTGAATACAGATTTATTTAGAAGAAACAAAAGCTCTTAGATTTTTCCCCCAGTACAAAGAGAATGAAAGTCTTAGAGTGTCAGCGTTTTTATTATTAGTTTATTTTTTAAATTATACAGTAAAATTTATTCTTTTTTTCCTGATGATGTAAGTACGATTAATTTTAATAGATTTGTGTACCACTACCACAATCAAAATAGCTCTATCATCCCCAAAACTATCTCATGCTACCCTTTATTATGGTACTCTCCTCTTTACCCCTTATTGCCTGATAATGATTGATCTACTCTCCGTCACTGTAAGTTTGGTTTATTGAGAATGTTATATAAGTAGAACCATACAGTATATAATCTTTTGGGACCAGCTTCTTTCATTCAGCTTAATGCGTTTGAGATTTATCCCAGTTGTTTCATGTATCAATTGCTTATTCCTTTATATTGTTATATATTGTATGGATATAGCAGTTTGTCTATTCACCCACTGAATGTCATTTGGTTTGTTTACAGATTTTGGCATTAATGCATAGAGCTGAGTAAGCAGTCATATATGTGTTTTCGAATTAACATAAAATTCATATACCAGCAATGAAGGAGAGTTTCTGTTGTTCAGCATCCTCTCCAGCTTATTGCTTTATCAATTTTTTTTGCCATTTTATTAAGTATAGAGTGATATCTCATATTGGAGTTTTACATTTCTCCAGTAGCTAGTGGTGTTTAACATCTTTTCATGTGCTTCACAGTGGGGATTAGATGAAGTAATTTTCAAATATAAAAGGAAAGGTATGAGTGGCATATAATAACTTCTGTGTGGCCGGCGTAACAATAATCAATGACCAGGATTTAAAAGAGTGAGGCTCTGGGAACTTCACGAAAGGCTAGAGAGGAGAGGTGTTAAAACATATGCTGTAATTAGTGACTACCACTTCACAAACATAATTAGTTTGTTTTATTTTTATGTCTTCATTTGGAATAGTTATGTTTATGTGTGGAATTGTGTATAACTCTTGCTTACTTGCCAGAAATAAGACTTAATATATTTATGACTGCCTTTTACATTTTCCCTTTTTTCCTCTGAGTTTATTACTCCTATTGTTAAGTTTCATACTGCTAGATGGTAGAAATAATATGATAATCTAAGTAATATTTTACTACCATTAATATAAATTGTGTGTGTTTCCTTTAAACTTCTGATTTCTGGGATAAACATAGAGAAATTCCAAGAGTAACTGAGAGCAACTTCAAAATGAAGAGTTAATCATATAATCAGTACAGCTTTTAGACAATGGAAACTTTTTGACAATGGAAACATTGTCAAAAGTTTCTCTGACAGTATGTAATCCTCTCTTTATTAAAAATATATTTTTGACATTGTAGAAAAAATGAACTTTAGTGCTTGAAATCAGATGTGAAAATTCATTAAATGTTTACAATTACCATAGAATTCTACTAACCAAGATATTACTGAAGTACTGCCCCTTGCATACAAAAACAATGAGAACACATTAGCAGTGTAGTTTCTTTCTAACAGCAGAATTGGATTTTCACTGATTTATTCATGATCCTTATTGCTGGTGTTTGTAGTGCCCCATAATTAGCAGTATTCATCTGCAGTACAGTTTGCAAAAGTTTGCGGTTCTTTATGTAGCTAGAGAATGATGCACACCTAACTGGATTATACGGAAATTAAAATAATCAAAGCTTTATAAGGGCCAATTCTAATTAAGCATATAATATGTGCTGGGAAAAATATTAAGTGGAATGAGACAACCCATTTAATCCTCACAAAAACCTCATATTGCAATTATTTTCATTATGTCCATTTTACAAAAGAAGAAAAACAAGAAATAAAGAAAAAGATAACCCACATTGACCTCTCCAGTAAATGGTACAGTCAAGTTTTAAATCTACATAAGCTCATACCAGTTTGAGCTCTTAAAACACTATGCTATCCTGCCTTCTGCATAATCCATTATGTAATGACAGTCAGTTCAACAATGTTGTCATATTGCAAAAGCAAGTATTTGCAAGACTTCAATCCACTAATTATAATTCATTTTCAATTATTTTTCTCTTAGTTTAGAGTAACTGAAAAAAATGTATATAAAGTGTTAAGAAGTCAACAAACAGTACTTATTATTATAATATATTAAGAATTATGTAGACCTAAAAGTATGAATAAGCAGTAAGAAGAAACACGAGGACAGAGATAAAATTAAAGCAGAACAAAGGGTAATAAGCATTTTGTTTTTGAATTTATGGTAATAATAAACCTCCAGACTTTTCTATTTCCTTTTTTTCTCTACATGAAAATAAACAAGTACTTTGGGAAACATTGAACTAACATTTTGGGAAATAATTTACAAACAGGATTTCACTTCAAAGTCTCCTGATTATTTATGCTTGGGTTTTCCTCAAACAGGAATGAGAAAACTGCTGTGGTAAGTGGAAATACAGCTTTGATCCAGTTGGATAAATTCATTTGATTTAATTCTCTAAGCCAATATTACTCCTCATTTATACATTGAATTGAGATGACCAGATGTCAGTTTTACATTTTCTCCTCCAAGGTCTGAACATGAAAATGGTCACTGAAGACTGCAAAGAGATTTACACTATGTTCAAACACTGGTTACAGAGCCACAGTAGAAATTACATTTGTGTATTTGGTCTTCCTGGCAGTGACTCTACTGCTTAATTTTCTGTCCAGGTCTGATGGTTATAAATACCCTTTAAAACAAATATGTGTTCTTTCTTAATACTCCAATTGTATATCAAAGTCAGATTCAAACCAGGGAGTTTCTTAAGGAACTAGTCTAGTTTTCCCTAAAGTTAGGTAAATGAAAATTAATTGAAAGAAGATCATTGAAAAATATCTGATTACAGGTATCTTAACATTAGGTACAATCATTAAAATGATTTTTTCAAGACATTGTGATTCTTAAGACCTGTTGTTTTAAAATATCCTACTCTTTTTTTTCATACACAGTAGTGTGAATGTGGGAGCCTTTCCAATAGGTCTTCAAGCAGGGATATGCAATTTTAAAGAGGCAGTTTTGACTTAGAAATGGAGTTCCAGTGTCCTGAATAAAGTCATTATTTAGAGGACTATATTAATATAGAGTTATTTTCCCATCTATGGCTTTTCTCAGTAAAGTGTATTTACTAAAAACTTGCATTCAAGTGAAGTAGCAATTCTAAGAGATGATTTAACTAGAGCTTGGAAAGTATGAAAATTTTAGAAGAAATATAAAATATAACTATACGTTCCCAGGGCATTGTAGAAAAGATACAAGATTTCAATTAAACAAAGCAAAAATACCCTTTCTATACAACAAAATATTTACAATCAGCAAAAACTGCAACTCTGATTGGGAGATGATGAGTCTCTTTTCCTATATTTCAGTCTAGCAAAAGCCAACTTTCAGTAAAGGTCACATAATAGAAGCTTTGGGGCATGCTATCCTTTCCTCTACTAGTTTTAGAGGGCTTATATGACATTTCTCAAACTTCTAGATCATGGCATGCTATAAACTACTTGCTGGTCACCCACAGAGACTGATAGGATACTCATACTGTATACCTCCACTGAATATGGAAATAAGCTGTTCTTTCTGATATTTTGTCAGCAAAACATTTTCTGCTAGATGACATTACTAGCTAATATAACTTGTTTCACTGAGGAGTCTCAACAGGATATACAAAAGTAAGATGATTTTAAAATTCCCAAATCACTACTTTTTACCAAGCACTGATAAATCTCCCTTTACCATTTTAAAGGACGCCTTGTGAAAATTTCATTATTTCATCAAATAATCATTGGTTGCTTCTGTGGGAATAAGTGAAGATGACCCAAATGATAATAAGCAAAGTCTTTATATCCAAAGCTTGCTATAGCAAGGGAGTCAGCTACCAGCACTTGCATTTGGCATAGACTCAAAGGTAGGCAGAGGAATGCAAACTCTAGAGTGACAAAAGAAGAAAGTTTCAGGTATGCTCTAATTGGAGGCTGTTAGCTTGAGAACATTATAGATGGACTAACTAGAAGCAGGACATCCTATGTGACTGCTTAGAGGAATATATTTGACTTTCTTTGGCTAATGCCTTTATTGATCAAGTCCTGGTCATTTTGGGCTGATTGCTACAAGGGTCATTGTTTGGCTTCCAGGAGAGAATTGAATTTCTGTACTGACTGACAAAAATAAGGGTTGGTTTCATGGACTAATTGTTGCAGATTCTGGGTCAGAGCTCTATTTTTTAATATGAGCCAGCCATTGTCCATTTGAAGTGAAAACTTGTTATGTGCAGAGCATTGTGACATGGGCTTGAGAAAAACAGAAATGATCAATATTGAACTCAAGAGATTTTTAACTGAACTTGATGTAATTTTAGTAAGTCATGGAGGAAATAAAAAGGAATAGGTGATTAATTAAAACTCAGAAGAGTGAGTGAGACTTCATGGAAAAAGTGACATTTGAACTGAACCTTGAAAGTTCAGAGAGGTAACAGCATGAGCAAAACTAGCAAAGGCAGAAAATGTTTTGTGTGTATCAGAGGAACAGGGACAGACGTGAAAGTTACAACTTCAAGAGTGTGCATGGGGCCCAGAGCTGAGAACAACACAAACAATAAAACACTGGAGAATAAGATTGGGTGGCATCAGAAACATGGCCAAATAAGACATCCTTGACTCATATCCCCCTCAGCAACAATAATTTTCCAACCATCCACAGAGAAAACTATCTTTGTGACAACTGAAGGATACAGCAGCATATGCCAAGAGGCCTGGGAGAAGTCTTGACAACCTGTACATCAGGTAATAAGCATATGGATGTTTGACCTAACTGTGAACTTTGATGTGGCCCATGAACTAGCTCTAATATATCTTGGCCATAGTTCCAGAACCCCTGGGGAGCACTGTCTTAGACAATCACCCATGGACTAGAGAGCTTTTATGGAAGTCCAGATTTCTATTAGAGAAATTACAGCACATCATGAAAGCAAAAAACTTTTGAGTTTGGATGCTTTGGAGAGAGTAAGAGGAAAAGTTTAACTTTACACATGTTACCCCTCCCCACAACACAGAAGAGTTCAGTGTCAACAAAGACTCGGTCTGTGATTTCTCTTGCAGGAGAAAGCAAAAGCATATGAATGAGTGCCTGGCTTGCAGAGCTGGGCAGGAGACTGCCAAACAGGCCCATTTCTTTCTTGCCCCATCTAGAGTACTTAGTCATGAGGGGCACACCTGGAGAGCAGAGAGAGGCTATGAAAACTGAAGCCAGAGCTTGGAATGGAATATATCAAATGGACATGGAGCCTATTAACTGTGCTATGGGCTCCATCAAGAAGCCTACTTCCAAGCCACTGGAGACATCTAACTTACAGATACCCCCAGTGGGCCACAGGCATCCTGTGCTCTGCATGCCTCACCCACACACCAATCCACAGTACCCTCATACTCCATCTGCCTGTGGCTGGCTCCCTGTGTGCATTCCAGATGGCAGTGAGAATGAACTTTAGCAGGTAGCTAGTGAGCATACACATAATTCTGGCCAGAATTTGTAGGCCAAGGAAGAGAACAAAACCGTGAGCTTTAATTCCACCCTGGGGAACACAGAAAGGAGGCTGTCAGCACCTGGTCGAGTGTATTGCAGAATCAAGAGAAAGCATAGAAACTTAAGAATTCTGTCACAAAGGAGTGCAAAAGCTGTGGAGATGGTATATCCATAGAATGCCTGAGAAAGTTTGAAAATAATTAGTAGGATTGACAGAAGCTATTTCTCTCCCAAAATCAGTAAGTAAAAACTGGAGGACATGATCACTACTGCATGGGTGAAGACAGCAGTACAAGATTTCCAGAAGCAAGAAAAAACAAGGAAATATGATAACAGATGATCATAACAATTTTCCAGTAACCAACCTCCATGGATGTCTGTAATTTATTCAATAAATAATTCAAAATAACTGCTTTAAGTCAGTTCTAAGAAAAACACAGAAAAACAATTCAATGAAATCAGGAAAATAACAAACAAAATGAGAAGTTTAAAAAAGAGAAAGAAATCACTTTAAAAAATTCTGGAGCTGAAGAATACAGTGAATTAAATCAGAAAATGCAATAGAGAGCATTGACAATGGAATGGGTCAAGTAGAAGAAGGAATTTTTTTATTAGAAGGTAGGAACTTTGAAACTGTAGTCACAGGAGAACAAAAATAAAAGTGTGAAGAAGAGTGAAGAAAGCATACAAGAGAAACAGTCTGTGAACTACTGTAGTCTCAGAAGAAGAAGAATGAAAGAAGGCAGCAGAAAGCTTATTTAAAGAAATAATGGCTGAGAGCTTTCGAAATCTAGGTAAAGATTTGGATATTCAAATTCATGAAGCTCACAGATCACCAAACTGAAAGACATTTTGTCCAAGACAAATTGTATAAAACCTGTGAAAAATCAAAACAGGGAAATCTCAAAAGCACCAAGAGAAAAGACATTGTTAACTTACCAGGGCACCCTGATAAGGCTATAAGCAGATTTCTCAGTAGAAACTTTACAGGCCAGAAGGGAGTGAAATATTCAAAATTCCAAAAAAAAAAAAAAAATCTAACAACCAAGAATACTCTGTCCTGCAAACTTGTCCTTCAGAAATGAAGTAGAGATAAAGACTCTCCTAGACGAACAGAAGCTCAGGGAATTCATCACTAGAACTGCCTTACAAAGAAAATACTAAAATGTTCTTCAAGCTAAAATGAAAGGATACTATTAACATGAAAGCATATGAAAATATACACACATTAGTAAAGGTAAGCATATAGATAAGAATACATTAATAGTGTAATATGGTAGTGCATTAACCACTTAACTCTAATATAAGAGTTAAAGGGCAAAAGTAGTAAAAATTACTGTAGCTACAACAAATTGTTAATAGATGCACAATATAAGGAGAGATAAATTGTGACATGAAGAGTATAAAATTAGAGAAGTAAAAGGATAGAGTTTTTGCATAAAATTGAAGTTTTTATCATTATGAAGTACTCTTATATTTATAATGTTTTATGTAAATCTCATTGTAATCACAAAGAAAAAACCTACAGCACATACACAAAATATAAAGAGAATAAAATCAAATCATACCACTCCAAAAAAATCATCAATTCAAAAAGGAAGTCAGCAAGAGAGGAAGAAAGGAACAAGGGAACTACAAAACATTCAGAAAATAACTTAAAATATGGCATTAGTAAGTTCCTATCACTAATTATTCTGAATATAAATGGATTCAGTTCTCCAGTGAAAAGACATAGAGTGGCTGGATAGATAAAAAAGCAAGACCCAACTATATACTGCCTGTAAGAGACTCATTTTAGCTTTAAGAATGCACAAAAACTCAAAGTGAAAGATATCCCATGCAAATGGAAACCAATGGAGAACAGGGGTATCTATATTTATACCAGACAAAATAGATTTTAAGCCAAAATCTATCACAAGAGGAAAAGATCATTATATAATGATAAAGAGTAAATTCATCAAGAAGATATAACAATAACAAATATATATTCAGCCAACAGTAGAGTGAATAAATATACTAAGCAAATACTAACAGATCTAAAGGGAAAAATAGAAAACAATAGAGTAATAATGAGACTTAAAAAACCCACTTTCAACAGAGGTAGGTCATTCAGCCAGAAAATTAAGGAAATGTTAGACTTGACTATACTTTAGACTAAGAGGACCTAATAAACATGTACTGAACATTCCATGCAACAGCCCCGGGATGTACATTCTTTTCAAGTGCACAAGGAACATTCTTCACGATTGATCATATGATAGGTCACAAAATAAGTCTTCGTAAATTTAAGAAGATCGAAAGAATACCAACTATCTTTTAGACCATGATGGTATAAAACTAGAAATCAACAGCTGGAAGAAAACTAGAAAATTCACAAATACATGGAAATTAAACAAGAAATTCCTGAACAACCAATAGAACAAAGAAGAAATCAAAAAAAGGAATTAAGGATGTACCTTGAAACAAATGAAAATGAAAACACAACATACCAAAATTATGAGATGGCAGAAAATCAATTTAAGAGAAAAATATATAGTGATAAATATCTACAAGAAAAAAAAAAGAAAAATGTCAAAGGAAACAACCTAACTTTACACTCCAAAGACCTAGAAAAAGAACAAACTAAGCCCAAAGTCAACAGAAGGAATGAAATAAGAAAGTCAGTGAAGAAATAAATGGAACAGAAAAGAATTAACCCCAATCTTCCAACTCTTTCAAAAAAAAAACGGAAGAGGAGAGAAAACTCCCAAACTCATTTTATGAGGCGTGTTACCCTGATAACAAAGCCATGAAGCAGCATGAGAAGGAGGTGGGGTTGAGAGAAGTAAGTTTTGGAAAACCAAGTAATATATAGGTATATTTTTAGGCCAAGGGAAAAAAGCCAATGATGACTAAGGGAATGAAAACACAAGAAAAAAAAAAAGAATTAGAAGCTAGAAGACAAGATTAGGAAAACAAATATCAGTATTACACTTGGAAAAGTGTTAGGATATATTTTTCCTCTGAAATATTAAATTAAAATGATGCAGATAGGGAGAAAATCTAGGACAAGATATAGGGAAGTTGAAGGAAATTTTACCTCACTATTATTTATTCATACTAAGTTGTGAATAAGTTTAACCCTTGTCCAAGCCATATGCTTTGTAATAAAAATGCTTTTTAGAATAGAGGAATCTTAATTGGTGTGATTACAATGAACTAAAGTAAACTGATACGTCAGTTGAATTAATTCATGTGTATATAAAAGAAAATCTAGAATAAAAATAGAAGGGTATTTTATCCTCCAACATAAAATACATATGGATACATCTGTCCACATAAAATAAGTCTGGATGAAGACAACTGAGTTTTATAAAGTCTTCAGGGAGCCATAGTCCTTTAATCTTTCATCTCCACCATTTTCAGGGTATGACTGGCTTCCATCCCTGAATTAATGTAATAGTCCAACATGGCATCTCAAGATTCAATCTTACAGACAATAGTTGGAGAAAAAGAATGGAAAGGACAAAGATGTCTTCCTTCTGGCTGAGTTAGCTTCATTTAAATAGCCTTCCCAGAAGTCCCACAAAATGAATTGCATGACCACACTGAGTGTAAAGCAGACCAGAAATATGTCCTATTTGGGCATATTACTTTCCTGTGTTATACTGGGTTTTTACTCCTAAAGAAATGGCAAATAACCACTACATAAACAACAACGTACCATCCACATGACTATCTAAAACTAGGCAAATAGTAAGAGTGTATCTTTAGGTGGGGAGGGGATAAGTGGTGAAAAATAAGAAACTTTTACAAGGTCCCAGTAAATATAATGACCTGGAGACTTGGCAGTTCTTCCTGTTTCTATTTTCAAGAATATATTGTTTTCAAGAAGAGATTTTGTTAGCTTTTGTCAACCGTTTCTTGTTCTTAATCAGTACTCTAGACATATCTCTGAATTTAAGTTCTCATAACTCAAGATCCTGTGTTGCTTCTTTTTGTTTTTTGGTTGGGCATTGGGGAATATTGGGTTTTAAACAGAGTATCAGTACAAAAGTTTTATTTTATGTGCATTTTTTAAATTGAAGATCTGCTACCAATTTTAAATATCAACTCTAAGTGAAACAAAAATTAAACTTTACATAATTCAAACGGTAAATCAATAATGTAAATATTATAACATTTGAACATGTGAAATGTGATAAACATGTATACATGTGATATTTTACTGAAGCAAACTGAGATCTAAATTGGTTTATGTAAACGCTAATTGCCTCAGTTAAATGAATCACTTAATATATTATTTCATGTTTGGGATGGGGAAGGTAGAAGGTGAATAAACACTTTTCTGATGATATGTCATAATTTGAATAAGGCATGACATTTAATTTGCAAGGCAGTGTTTCTGAATACATGATGCTTCAGGTCCCACAGTTTTGTGGGTGTGCCTCATAGCTTGCTGGCTTAAGAGTGAAAGGGCAATGCTCTGGGATACCTATTCCAATGCTAAAGACGTAAACTGCCTGTTTCAGGTATGCCTGAATGTCTGCAATAAATTGTCACAAAATTTGAACATATTTGCCAAGTGCAATTACCTCTACTGAAGATTACCTCTAATGAAACAAACATGAGAGGGCTTATTGTCAACGGATTAGTAAATATAGTAATTTCTAGGAAACAGACTACTGCTCCCCAACCATGTAGTACAATGGTTCTAGTATTGTGTGTGTATACATTAGAAGAATATCACACATGTTGGACAAGTGGTTGCTTTTAATGATGATATCTGCAACTATGAAGTAAAGGGAGGTAAACAGCAGAAGCATACAAATCACAGTTTTCACATTGTATTATAAACTAATTTGTTTTTCAAATTTGCTTGCTTTTAAGAACCACCTGGTAGGCTTACTAAACTTATGGATTTCCAGGTCACTCCTCTAGAGATTCTGATTTAGTAGGTCTGTGCTGGTTTCCAGATTCTTATCATCAGACCGTTTGAGGAACTGCAGCTGTAGCCAATATAAGTAACAGCAGTTTTCAAATCAGACTGTGCCCTTTAGCTTTGAACTACAGGGGAGTAATTTGAACAGACTAGGAAATTAAGTAGTAAGTCTCCACATTTCTTTTAGGCTTCTGATGTCAACTTTTTTTTATTCCATTGCTGACCTGAAGAGTTGTAGGAGGGTAGCACTGTCACTGATATTTTGATAAGGACCATTGGCATTTCTGCTGGTTGAAGCACAAAGCCACATTTACAGACAAAATTTAACTTTGAAAAACATTACAAATACAAAGAAAACTAAGAAAAAAATAGATTAGGCAGAGCATATCCTGTAAGAATATACATAATAGTTTTTATATATTTTGGACAATAGTTGCCCTTTGTCTTGCCAATGGGTTTCAGCCCCAGGCAAGTTTGCTATGGATTCAATGTGACCAAAGAAATTGACAGCAGAACGCTCTTTGGAGTGAGAGGGTTTATTAACCACCTTGTTCTCCGGCAGTAGGTCTAGCACTAACATCTCTGCCTCCACTCAGTACTGGGCCGAGCTCTCTATATAGCACAATAATGGCTTATTGCCTAAAGGTGTGGAAAAGGTAGCCTAACAACAGGCTAGATACATCATCAGTTGGTTTAAGTTCAGTGAGGATCCTGACCATAGGAATCCCAACTTCCCCACATCCATCCCTCCAGGATTCTCGCCTACAATCTACACACTTTCAGTCTTCTGCAATGGTCCCTGTGCAAGAAAGCTGGAGCACTGTAACTGGATTCCACAACAGCAACAGAGGATAACAACAACTTAGAGATAATAACAAAAATTATAATAATCCTCAAACCAGAGGTAGTTCCCAATCCACAAAGAATTTAGGGGTGATAAGACACATGTTCTAATGCCACCATCATAGGCAAATCTTGTCCATCAGGTAGGATGCATGCAAGGGAGAAGTCCTGTGATAGGACTATAGCAGGAAAGGGGTCCCTTCCAGGTCTAGTATAACATACTTTTACTCCTTCCCCTGTGGGGGTTACTGAAGGTTCTATATATAGTGCTACTGGAGGTGCATGCACTCCCATAATGATAAAACAAAACTCCCTGGTAAGATACCTTCTGGCCGTTCAGCATATACTACTGTGACCTTTGGTGGCCACTCTGCTGTTATTCCAGGAATACACAGGAGGCCAGCTTCCAGGCCTTGTCCCCAAGGTACCAGGAGAGCCAGCCATCATTGGGCCATGTGTCAAAAGGTCCAAGGCCATGTCCACTCAATGGAGTCTCTGGGGTTCAGTGCAGTTGGTGCTGGCTTCAAGATGTTATTCAGGTGTCCGAACCTCAGCTTCAGTGCTTCTTCCTTGGTTTGTACTTGCAGTTGTATAGGGGAGGCAGCCATATGTGTTAACATGTCTACAGGGCTCAAAGCTCCCTTTCGGGGTCTCTCATTCAAACACTGTAGCACAGTCCATAGCAGACTGACCATCCCTGCAGACTATTGGTATCTGACTTCGGTCGGGTTTTTAACAAGCCATTGTGCCTCTCTATCATGCCTGCTGTGGTAGGATTGTATGGCATATGAAACTTCCATTTGATTCCCAGCTGTCACACCCATTCTTGCAGTGTATGTCCAGTAAAATGGGTGCCCTGATCACTCTCAGTTACCTGTGGTCTGCCATAGGCAGTAAAGAGACACTCCAGGCCTCTTTTGGTCATCTGCTGGTCTGCACAACGGGTAGGAAAAGTAACCAGGAGTCCAGTAGCTGTGTCTACACAAGTTATCGCATACCAATATCCTTCTGACACAGGTAGAGGCCCAATATAGTCTACCTGCCACCTGACAAGGGGTATAGGCCCCTTAGCTATTTTCCCATGTTGTTTTGGAACTCAGTGTAAGTCCCTTTTGGAGCACACAACACACTCCTGCCGGGTTCTATGGAGCTTCTGCGAAGGTCAAAGGAAAGCCCCACCAAAGGGCTACAGCCCACATTGTTTTTTGTCCCACATACAACATAAGCTGATATAGCCATTGGGCTACATCAAAGGCAGGCTTCCCTTCTAACCAACTTTTTTTATTTTATCTGATTCATCATTTCCTGGGGATGCCAGTGGCAAATGATCTGTCACATGGTATACTGTAATTATTTTAGTCTGACCACAGGCCCATAAGTCTTCCCACAATTCTTGCCCCCAAAGGGGTCAGTGATCAACTAGCCAGTTGGCATGGTACCAGTTTGGCAGCCACAGAGTCAAGCTCCAATAGACAGCCCATCTGTCAGTACAGACAACTATAAGGGAGACCTCCTGGGTGATCATAAACCACACATCCCGCAACTCTGCCCATTGGCTGCTCTTCCCCTCACCATCTTCCATCCATACTGTCTTAGTCTTAGGATGGAAAGCTATGGCCCTCCATTTTGGGGGCTTCTCATGGCTGGAGCCATCTGTGTACCATGCATATTCAGGTATAGGGGTTCTTCCCTCCCGATAGGGACGCTCTGCTACTAATGGTTTAAAAGCAAGTTCTTCCTGCTTTTCACTAGTATACGTCACCAGCCCCAACAAGTGTTGGAGTTCTTCACTCAAGGGGCTACTAAAAAGGGCACTACACTGCTGTAGGTAAGCACCCCACTTGGCTAGTATAGGTGTTGTACCACACCACTCCTTGGTTTTTGGGTCCAGTCTCACACCCACCCCAAGATGGGATAGGTGGTTATTACCTTTATCAGGGCCATTTCAGTGATGGGTTCTGTAGCCAACAAGGCATCATACATGGCAGTCAGTTGTTTTTCTATCAAAGTTTATCATGCCTCTGTCCCTTTCCAGAGTTGTAAGAAGAATCCAATGGGTTGGGGAGTTCATTCAAGCCTCTGTCAGAGACCACAGCCATAACTGTCTTCAGTGACATGAACGTCCAGCTCACAGGGCCTTGATGGGTCAATGACTCTCAAGGCCTGCATGGCCTTGACTGCCCATTTTGCTCTACTACAGGCAGATGCACATGTCTCATCACAGTCCCAACTGATGCCCTTTCGTATCAACCGGTATAAGTGCTTCAGAATTTGTGCCAAGTGCAAGATAAACATTCTCCAGTAGCCTAGAAGAACCAAAAACTCCTGCAGCAATGCTACAGTTGTGGGGGTAGGAAAGGCCTGGACTTTATCTATAACTCTTTCTGGTATCACTTTGGTCTTACCTGACCAGATGACCCCCAAGAACCACAAACCAGGTTCCTAAACCTTGGTGCTATTCACAACCCATCCTTTCTCCTGTAAATGTTGCAGCAGTCTAGGTACTGCATCTTCTACATCTGACAGAGAATCGGACCTGAGCATGACATCATCAATATAATGGTACAGCCACACCATTGGCGGTTTCTCCCATGTAGCCAAGTCCTGGGCTACAAGTCCATGACAGATGGTGGGGTTATGGAGGTACCCCTGTGAGAGGACGGTGAAAGTCCATTGCCATCCTTCCCACATGAAGGCAAACTGTTCCTGACTTTCTTGCTCAATGTCAATGGAAAAGAAGGCATTAGCAAGATCTACCACATAATGATATGTTCCTAGTTGATGGCTGAGAGTATCCATTAAGCCTACAATAGAGGGGACAGCAGCATACATAGGGGGTATGACCTTATTCAGTTCTCTATAATCCACAGTCATATGCCAGGAACCATCTGGCTTTTTTACTGGCCACACAGGGGAATTGAAAGGACTATGGGTGGGCTTTATAATGCCCACCTTTTCCAGCTCCTGGAGAGTTTCTCCAATCTCTATATGCCCTCCAGGCAGTTTGTATTGTTTGGTATTACTGACCCTCTGGGGCACAGGCAAAACTATGCGTGGGTGCCTAGCATGTGCCCTCAGAACTTCCTTCACCATACTTACTCTCAGTCTGAACTCACCTGCAGTGGTCTGCAACCATAGACCATGCAGGATATCAATCACCACAATATACTCAGGGATAGGAGATGTATACCTGATATACTCTTTTAGGGGTAGACACCCTATTCCCAAAGGGATTTGGGCATTTTTCACTCTGATAGCCTTACCCCCATATCCATCTATGATAGTGGGGTTCCCAGGGAGCCGATCAGGGTTACCATGAATCAGTGAACATTCAGCCCCTGTGTCCACCAGAGCCAGGACATGTTGTATGTTCACTGGGGACCAATGGATAGCTATTTCAACATGTGGCCTCCGGTCTCCCCCTGGTCTCTCAGGGAAGATGCCTTGACCTTCCCCTCAGTCAAACCATGTCCCCCAATCACCTTCCTGTGTGGCCTCAAGTGAGGTTGGCTCGCTTTCCAGCAGCAAGTCTTGCAAACACACAGGCCGGACTCGTGGCTCTGTCTCTGACATCTGCCTCTTTGGTCTTAATGCCTGGAACTGCTGCTCTGGTTTCAGCTGTTGCCATAGCTCTAGTAAGATCCTATTTGACTTCCCATCTAATTTCCTTCCATCTGCTCAAGCACGTATTAAATCAACCCACATCTGGGTCCTCGTAACCTTCATGGGGCCCTGTAAATTCTTCTTGTAAGTAACAAGCCTTATTTCTTTCCAGATTCTCATTGCTTCAGCCTCTCCTAAGTCTGCTACTGTACATGTCACCTCGCTTATGGGATGCCCTAAGTGATGGGGAAAGAATGGCCACTAAAGACCCAAAGAGGGATGTAGGAGCCATTTGAAGTACAATATTTCTCATCCCAGTAGTGAAAATCTCTTCATCTGGGCTATAGTTCTCTGAACTATAGATGGAATTTCTTATGCCTAGTTCTCATAGCACCTGTTGGAGATCAGTATATGTCTGTCATCTAACAGGAGAAGATGGTACATCACCCGCATTGGGCCACACAGCACAAAGTGCAGCCGTAAGCCAATCAAGGAGGGAGTGACTCCCTGGGGTCTGACGTGCATTTTGTAATCACTGACTCATGGTGGGCTGCACTGTCAGGGAAGACAGCTTTCCCATCTCTGATCCCGACAGAACAATTCCATCCACCCCTATGTCCCACAGACACAGGAGCCAAGCTTATATTAACTCCAAGGGCTTCTGCCTAAACCGGGAACCCAAATCCACCAGCTCAGCCTGAGTATAGGGGCAGACCATAGAGTGCTCCACGACCTGGGGAGGGGGCTGCTCCTCTCCTTGGGGAAATTTCTGCTGCTGTATCTTTATTTTCCTTACAACCACTGGGCATGCTTTCAATACAGGAGGCACCAGTGCCTCTGGCATCACTCCTTCATCCTTCTCCAGCTCCTCCATTTCTGGGGCTGTTTGCACCTTTCTCTCCCCTCCCCAGAGTGCCTCCTCTACTACAACCTTTATCTTTTCTACTGTGCCTCACAGCAATGCTACCTCAGTCTTCAGAAGTACTCTTACCTTCAGCTCAATGCTTCACAGCTAACGTTCCCGTACCACCTCTGCCTGTGCTTCCTTCAGGAGTTCATCTTTTTCCTTGATGGCCTCTTCCTCCTTCAGAACACCTGGCAGCACTGTTTCCAATGTCACCTTGCTGCCGGTGCTCTTGTATAAATGCCATTTCTTTCTTCAGGGAATCCACAGAGGTTTGTAGCTCATGTTCTCATGCCACCTCCTCTCGCATCAATGCCATTTCCCTCCTCAGGGAATCCACAGAAGTTTGCAGCTGACATTCTCATGCTGCCATTTCTTGTGTCTCCTCTGTAGACTTTTTTAATACCATGAGAAGCAGCCAATCCACAGTCCCCACTGCCTCTCGGGCACTCTGCTTCTCAACGTATCTGCTTACTATACCAAGGGCCACCCCTACTGCCTCAGGTGTCACCTCCACTTGCCTCCAGCTCTGGGGCGGGGCCCAGTCCTCTAAGAGGCAAGCCACCTCAGGCCACATACCCATTGGGGGATGATCCACTTTTTCCCCATTCACAGGGGCAGCCCACTGAAGCACCCCTCCCATAAAGGCAGTTTGTCTTTTTCCTTGGTCAACAGTGAATCCTGCCAACTATGCCAATTGTCTTGCCAATGGGTTTCAGCCCCAGGCAAGTTTGCTGTGGATTCAGTGTGACCAAAGAAATTGACAGCAGAACACTCTTTGGGGTGAAAGGGTTTGTTACCCGGCTTGTTCTCCTGGTGGTAGGTTGAGCACTAGCATCTCTGCCTCCACTCAGAGCACTGGGCCAAGCTCTCTATATAGCACAATAATGGCTTATTGTCTAAAGGTGTGGAAGCGGCAGCCTAGCAGCAAGCTAGTTACAGCATCAGGTGGTTTAAGTTCAGTAAGGAACCTGGCCATAGGAACCCCAACTTCCCCACACCCTGATAATATTATAAAACAAAACAACAAACAAACTTCCATAAAAGCATTTCTTTTCCTGATAGTTTTCATCAAAAAGAAACAAAATCCAAACAAAAACAAAAGAAATCACAAAAAACAAAACACATCAAAAAATAATTTTGTTACTTTTAGACAAGCTAATCATTACTCTGGATGTAATAAAGGTTATGTTTTTTTGCTTTATAACGCAGATTCAAATCAACAAATCAAATGCATGTTAATAAAACAGCACGTATTTTTGTGAGACTTTCTTTTTGCATCAGCCCAAGGACCATCTGAGATACACAAGTGGTCTACACTACCAGATGAGAAACCAGGTATTTTAAACCTTAGATCATAGAGGCACCTACTACCTCTTCTTATTTTTCGTTATGTAGCCAATCCATTCATAAACACATTTTCTAGTTAAAACTTATGCTATTGATTTATGGGATGTTTAAAGTTGTAAGAGTTAGGTGCCTTGAATAATATGTTTTCATTACTTACCATAAAAATATTTATTTTTCTTTTGGAAATTTTGAAATCTGAGTGTGCTATTTCTTCCAATCAGAAAATTTACAGTATTTCTTTTTTATTTATTTCCTTGTGTGTTAAATTTTCTGTGCCCTTTTTTAGGCATTTATAATAGAATACCTACATTTTAATATTTAATAAGATATCCTGAAATTATTGTTTTGAGTATAATAATTGTGTTTATACTTTATCATGCATGTCTTGTAATATTAGGGCTTTTACACTTTAGTAAGAAAAGGCAACATTCTTTTTGCATTTAATAACAATTAAACTATGCATAAAAAGCTTTTTTCCCCCCACAGAAGAACTTTTAAACCCTTTATCAGTTCTAAACATATGACATCAATACTCCAGACCTCATATAAAGAGAAACAACTGGACAGGGTCGAATGAAAAAACATAGTCATTAGCCTGAGTTTTATAGGAGCTGTAGCAAGAGAATATTGATGGAATCAGTGAATAGTAATCTCACTGTCTTTCCAGCCACAATAACATTCATTAAGAAAGAAATAAAACATTTATACCTCCTTAAATATATGCTTTGACTTTTTGGATGTGAACAGAAGTCCTGTTCTTTTCAAATGTTATTGAAGTTTTCATATGTGCTGAAATACTTATATATATTAGATGGCACTGGTACAGAATTTTTTTCTTGATATTCTAGGGAAGAAAACCTAATGATTGATATTTGAGACTCTGCCTTTAGGCAAACACAGCTTATCTTACAGCTTTGTTACTTACTTCCTGTGGGACGCTGACCAAATTTTTTAACCTTTCTGAGCATCATTGTCCTCATTTGTAAAATGAGGATTGTAGTATTGCCTATCCTATTGGGTTGCTGTAGAGAAAAAAAATAGATAATGCATGTAAAAATCAGTGGCCTAGTATCTTCTCTTTACTGGAACCACATTTGTCTATATGCATAGACTCAAATTTTCCAAATCTGGACACTTTCCTCAGCCTCCAAGTTTATTTCTTTGATTATAAATGAGAAGTCTTTCCCTGCATCCAGAGTACTCTGCACATATTTCCATTATAGCTCTTATTATACAGTTTTAAATCACAGATTTCCTTACTTCTTTCAAGGTACTTATTGAAAGCAGGTTTACTGATAGCAGGGACTATTTCCTTGTTCCATTTTGAATCCATAGCAGCTTATACAGTGCTTGACTTAGTAGGCATTTAATAAATATTTACTGAATGAATGAATTACTGTGAAATGAGCCATTGATAGGCATATTTTATATGAATTTACCTACAGAAATCTCAGAAGAACCTGTACATAACACAGTCTCACTTCTTTAATTTAACTCATTGTTATTGGGAATACAAAGACATAAAGATGTGGTCCTTGATCTCTAAGAACACATTGACTTATGGAGAAAAGGGATATAAATAAATCATTCAAAGCAGTAAAGGAAATCTAGTAATAGGTGTGCTACCAATTACACTGGTAGTAAAACGAGGGTATGGTCAGGGAAATCTTCACAAGTATTCTGAGCTTTGCTGTGGGGGAATATCATAAAGGGTGCTTGGTATGTGGAGGAAGGTACTTCAGGAAGAAGACAAAAAGCATGCAGACATCCAGAAGTGAGAATGTAGGATCATTAGGGTTAGCTTATGATCTTGGACAGGACTTTGGGAAATTTTGCAGCAGTTTTCTTAGAGAAATGATGAGAGACTCCAGCAGACCACTGTCAGTGAAGATAGGGGTATTAGTTTCCTAGAACTTCCATAATAAAATAGTACAGACAAATGGCTTAAACAATGGAAATTTATTGTCTCAGCTGAAGAGGCTGGGAAGTCTGAAATATTCCTCTCCAGCTATAAACTTCTGAAATCAGATAAGCTTTCTGATCCCAAAATACAATAATGTACAGGCACAACATATGCATGCCCATTTCAAAAAAGAGGAATAGGAAAAAAATGAAGGTGTCATGGGGCCTGAGCAAGTATGAAATCTAGCAGAATAAATTCCCTTAATATTTTTTATTGTGGCAAAAAAAAACATGTTAACATGAGAGCTAATCTCAACAAAAATTTAAGTACACAGTAAAGATTATTAGCTATTACCAAAATTTTATACAATTAAATTTTAAGGCTTAAGAATAGTCCTTTTAGACTCCATGTTCTGTTCTATAAATTAATAGGGATGGTAGCCTTGCTCCTGAGCCTGGAGTGATGATCTTATCCCTTCAGTTCTTGGACATGGTGGCCTATCTCACTAAATATGAGAAAGTGGCCCTGCTTTCTGGGACTGAGGAAACAGTCCCACCCCCAGCATTTGTGCTTTCTGGGTCTGTGGTGGTATTGACAGTACTCCCAACCTCTGAACTGACTTCAGCATCATTCTTCTCTCTTCTTGAAGAGCAATGCATTTTCACAAATGGATAAAGGAATCATGAGTTCAGTTGCGGACATAACTGAGTTTGAAGGTACTGTGAGGAATTTAAGTAGGTATGTGTGATGACTAATGTATACAATGGTCTGAAGCTCAAGAAAGGAGTTGGAAGTGCTAATTTGGTATATAGGTAGTACATGGACCCAGCATGAAAAACCATATTTAGGCTTCTAAAATACTTCTATTCAGAAAGCTTTAATATGGGTTTCATTTTCAATTGAAGTATTGTTGATGTACAATCTTACATTGGTTTCAAATATACAACACAGTGGTTCAACAGTTACCCATATTATTAATATGAGTTTTAATAGGATTTTTGTCTATTTTTCTAAATCAAGAATTTAAAGATATCTGAAAGTCAATTATGAGAAGTTATATGATTAAATATTTCATTGTACATACAAGTTACATGCCAAGTAAAATATCTGATTTCTCAGTTAGTTACCATTTCTAAATCTTTTATTTCATTTGATTAACTTCAAATAATGCTAATTACTCACTTTTTGAAAGATTATTTAAATATTTATTTAACTGATGATGACATTTCTGATCTCTTCACCAACCAGGAAATAAATATTTGTGTATGTTTATTTTGAAATCTAATGTTTTGCATTTTTTTACATGATTTCCATTTGAAGACCAAAATTTAGTGATATTTGAGCATTTTTTTCCACTTTTGAGTCAATGAAAGAAAATGAGTTCACTACTACATCACCAATAGTTGCCAAACTATATAATAATGTTTGCTATTTTGCAGATTAATGTATATCCTGTGACCACATTGAGGTGAAGCATCACTTATCTAATACCAAAAGCCTATAAAAAGAGTTTTTTTAAACATGTTTATAGATTGTAATAGTGATATCTATGGTGGGAAAAATCAGATGATATAAGAGTATATAAAAGAAAATGTTAAAGTCCTGCAATTTCATGTACCAGATTTGAACATTTTAACAGTTTGAAGCATATCCTTCTCTACTGAAATATGCATATTTATATAAACATTTATAACATATAAACGTATTTCTTTTTTGTAAATCAGAAATTAGTATGTGTGATGTTTTGTGCTTGGATTTACCTTTTAAATTTTAAAATTAAAATATGGCCACCACTGTAGGAAAATGCACAGCTTATAATTGTATATCTTACTGGATGATCACAAAGTGAGCATACATAAGTAACTGTCAAGAAGGTCAAGAAATAAAACTCTACAAGAATGCTGGAGGCACTAATATACCCTCTTTCAATTATACTTTCTTCTTTATATCAGAGCTAAATAGTATCTTGACTTCTAACAGTAGAGGTTAGTTTTACCTGCTCTAAAAATTCTCATAAATGCAATCATATAGTATCTTTTCTTTACAATTTGGCTTCTTTTGCTCAAATATATTTTTATGAGTTTCATCAGTGCCCTTTTGATTAGCAGATGCCATGTCCATTTCTGTTTTTATGCCATATTCCATTGTATGAATATGCCATAGTTTGTCTTACTGCTGATGAACATTTTTCCAGATGTTGGCTGTTAAACATAGTGCAACTTTGAATATTCTTGTATATACTTTTAGCTTCACATATACACATATTTATCTAAGTATATGTCTAAAAGTGGAACTTCTGGGTATTGGGTTATGCAAATGTTCAACAAAACTAGAAAATGCCAAAATTAGAAAATTTCTAAAGTGATTTTGCCGACTTTTAGCATCAGTAGATGATGATATCTTATCATCAGTATAAGCAGTATAAGAGAGTTCTGCTCCCTCCACAGCCTTGTCATAATTTGATATGTAAGTCTTTTTAATAGTAGCCATTTTGATGGATATGTAGTGTCATTTCATTGTGATTTAAATTTTCATTTCCCTAGTTACTAATGAGGTTGCATAAGTTTTCATAGGTTCATTGGCTACCTAAGTATTTTCTTTTATGAAGTCTGTTCAAGTCTGGTTCTAATTTTTATTTGGGTTGTCTTTTTCCTTGATTGCATGCAGCCTGTCTTTTCACTTAAATTAAATTTTGGATATTGCTTACTACCAATGTATAATATCAAAATTATTCTTCAAAAATTAATAAAGGGAGTTTTATTCATGTCTCTTGAGATATTATGACTTATAAGAAATATGTATTTGCTTAATCAGATGACCAAGTATATATTTTTCTGGTTTTCATCCATGGTTCCTGGATCATAGCTCCCAAAACCCTTGGAATTCCTGAGCAACAAGAGTGATGAGAGACAATATTTGGTCTCATCCTCAGTTCTGGGTTCCATGAGTACTCTAGCAATAATCAACCAGAAAATGGGGTCATGGGAACATCCAATCTATAGCCAGTCAGCAAAGGGGGTCATGGGAACCTCTAATCTGGGCTTGCAATTGGTTTATGAAAGGTGGGGGGATGGTCTTGTAGGACTCAACCCTTAAGCCTTAACTATCTACCTCCAGGTAGATAGTACCAGAATTGAGTTGAAATGTAGGACATCCACCTGGTGTCAGAACATTGCTTGTTTGTGTGGGAAACTCACCAGCAGCACTGGAATTGGGTGCTCCGGTCCTGTTTTTCTAAATTTAGAATTGTATAGATAATGAGTTTTGTCAGTGAACCAACATTTACCTTTTTCCAAATTGGAAGAACGTGGGAATGGAAAAGGGGTTAAAATATCTGTATTGAAAACATGTCAGATTTAAATAACATTTTCAAGTAAAAGTTGAGAAAACAAGCTACTCATATCAAAGAAAACTATATGACAGTTATTCATCCTGACAAATGTAATATTGGGAAGATGTCAATATAAAAAGCTAATAAACATCTAAACTGCTACCAATACTGTAACAATATTAAATACACCAGAGTATATTTTCCTGGAGTTACTCAAAATAAAAATTAATCAATTTGTAGATTATAGCCACAGCACAACATACCCATCAGAATAATGTGTGCAAACAAGATAATTATTTTTGTGGAATACTTTTAGTTTGTAAGTTTTTTAAATTAGTAGTTTTCATATACCATTTCAATCAATTCTGCTTAATGAGACAGATTTTTAAAAGCAGGAAAAATATAGAGAGGAGAGGCACTGAGAAAAAATACACATATGTTAAATTTCCTATTATAAACAGGATTTATTCAGAGAATGAAAGACTGTTGTGTAAGTGGTGTAGAGCTCTGGCTTGGGTCTGAGCCCTGGTTTTGCCACTGTGTATTCTCAAGCATGTTATTTAAAACCAACATAAGCTACAACTCTACTGTAAATTTTGAATAATAATAATAGCAACCTCATGAGGTTGTTATGAAAATGAAATGAGAAAATGCATGCATTTGCCTCACACAGTACTTGGCTTACAGCAAAAAGAATGCGATATTGTGATTTATGAGAAATAGGCATTTGGTCATTCAGATAAGCAAAATATATTTCTCAAAATATATTTGGTCATCATACAGTCCAATATTCCTGGCTCACATCTCCCAAAACCCTTGGAATTTCCTGAGCTATAAGAGCAATGGGGGCATGTTTTGTTATAATATTTGGTCTCTTGCCCTCAGTTCCTGAAAATGCTTCAGATCCATAAAGATAAAATGTCTTGTTATTAATAACCAGCCCCTTTCCACCACAACTGAGTTTATGCTAACAAGGTGACTTTTGGAAAGCACCCAAGGATGGGGCTGGTTGCCAAAGGAAGCAACCATGAAATGAAGAGTGGAACTTTCTGTCCCACCCCTGATTTCCAGGGAGTGGAAAGGAGCCAGAGGTTGAATCAATCACCAGTGATCATGCATGCCTGTGTAATGAAACCTATGTAATGAAGCCTCTGTAAAAACCCAAAAGAAGGGGCTTTGAAGAGTTAGAGAACCAGAATACTTCCAATGTGATATTTTGCTGCGCCTTAAACTCCATGAAGATAAAAGTTCCATTGTTCAGGACCTGGCCTTATGTATCTCTTCATCTGGCTGTTGATCTGTATCCTTTAATATCCTTTGTAATAACTTGATAATCTAGTGAATCAATGGGTTTCCTGCATTCTCTGAGCTACACCAGCAAATTAATCAAATCCAAGGTGGGGGTCATTGGAACCTCTGATTAATAGCCAGTAGTCAGAATTACAACTAACAACCAGGATTTGCAATTGACATCTGAAGTGGAGGGCAGTCCTGTGGGACTGAGCCCTTAATTTGTCAACTTTGATGCTAGCTGTATAGACAGTGTCAGAATTGAGTCGAACTATAGGATTCCCAGCTGATGTTGGAGAATTGCTCGGTGGTATGGGGAAATGACCTCCCACATGTTGGAATTTGTAGCAGAAACTTTAGAGAGTTATTATTTGTAATGATACATAAACAGTAAGGCATTTCTGCATGTATTTTTCAGGCTCTGAGGGATTGGAGAACAACCAGTCAGTCTCCAGCCACTTCTTTTTCCTCCTGAGTACATAGCTAGACTAAATTTCCCATCTTCCCTTACCATTAGAGTCGGCCTAGTGACTGACTTGTGACTGCAAGAACATGGACAAAAACAGCATAAACCACTTCCAAGCTTGGCACACAAATTTCCTACAATCTTTCCATTCCCTTATCTGCCAACTAGATTTTAATGCTCTGGGTGATTTTAGGCACAAGTATTGAATATGACAGGGCCTCTGGATTTCGGAATGTCTATGTGGTGTGATACAGTCCTCACCTCCTCTGTTCCCACACCTCTTCTTTCTACTCAAGTTATTTGACCTTGGGCAAATAACCTCTTTAAGATTTAGTTTCCTCATTTGCAAAATGGAGAATATTACAGTACATATTCAATAGATTTTTGTGTAATTTAATTGAAACAGCATATGTAAAGCATAACATCTGTCACACACTAAGCATTCACTCAATTATTTTTGAATGAATGAATGAACTTGTGTTGAGCAGTGAGCTATGTTTACAGTAATAATTAACAGTATACTTTTATATAAAATAAGAGATGAGATTTCTCCCTGAACTAAATCTAGAATAAAGGACTTAAGGAGAGAGGTAAAATTGCAAAATAACTGCTCTGTGAAGTGTGCTCAGTAGTCAATAAATGATGAAATGGAATCAATCAGCAGAAAACAAAGGCCGTGGACAGATTTCTGATTATTTTTCCAAAATTACATTGTGAAGGTAACTTATTGGTTAGAACAGAGACATGGTTAAAGAATCTAAATGGTTAAAGAATCTGGAAATGAAAACCAGGATCACTTGGAGAATACTTTCAGACAAGCATCTTGCTTATCAGTCTATTGAAAAATATGTTTATTGCTTTGTAGGTGAGAATGCCAGTATTGGGCACTGAGAATATCTCCAATTTTTCTTCTTATTCCTCTTCAGCAACTTTAATTTTAAAAACATTTTATTTCTTGAAAATCAGAATGGAAATTTGCATAGTCCAAAATAAAAGAAGGATAACTTGTGTTTCTTGTAGGAATTTTATGAATTCTCATCAGTCCCAGAGGAGTTGATAGATTATTGCCGTAGAAGGATTTCTTTGATTTTACAGTATTGTATGTATGTGAAAAAAACAAAATATTATTTTCCATTCCACTGATACTAGACACCATTTTTTCCCCAAACTTAGACTTTCTAGTTATTTCTCGCAGATATCTTTTATGATTAAAAGTCAGTTAAATTTTCATTTTAACGTATTTATGGAAAATTGTTAGGGAAAGAAAGGGGGCATTATGATTAGCATGTATAGTGAGGGGGGGCACGGGGAGGGCTGTGCAACACAGAGAAGACAAGTAGTGATTTTACAGCATCTTAGTACGCTGATGACTGTGAAGGGGTATGTGGGGGGGACTTGGTGAAGGGGGGAGCCTAGTAAACATAATGTTCTTCGTGTAATTGTAGATTAATGATACCAAAATAAAAAGTAAATTAAAAAAAAAACATGTAGGAATCAGTATCCTAAACTATGGAAAAGAAACTTTTTCCCTAGATGAATTTTAATCTTCTCCTGAAACAGGCGTGTAGTTAAAATATTAAACAACTTTAGACTATTTTCCTCTTTGAAACCTTTTAAGCAAATGTTGCAGAATAGCTCCATCTGCTGACAGCATTCAATGCCCTGAATTCATCCTGAATCAAACATTTTATATTTGCTCTTTTCAAATGGCTTAAAGATAGATTAGAGTCTGATATTTGATGTGTGTATCATTTTAAATAAATCATGCATAATGATTTTTTCATAATGAGAGTCCATGCCTTCTGAGCATTGTACCTTATATTTTATAGGAAAATACTCACTGTTAGGATTGAGTCTTAAAGTGAAATACAGGCAGTGTCAGTTGTCTGACACATAAATAATGTATATTTGAAAGAAAGCATTCAGAATACTTGAATTATGGAATATTTTGAGATGGAAAAATTTTGTCTAGGGAGAAAATAAAATACCTCAACAAAATAGGTCCTGAAAGGAACAATTACAATGTTGGTGGATTTCTGGGACCACTGATTTAGTTTCCAAGTATGAGCCTTAAAGCACTAAATGCTAAACCAGCAAGCTCCTCATCAAACTAAGAAACCATTAGACTAACTCTTGGTGGACGGGTGATGGGGGAGGCTGCCAAACAGCCATCATAATGACAGGAAAAGTGAGACGCAGGAAAATGCTACAAACAGGTTAAGGGCAATCAGCCTGAAAGGAGAAAAAGGGCATAAATCTCAGCACGGCCAAAGAACCTGGATCGAGTTTCAAATGAAGACAGGAAAGCTGCTCCCAGTTCTCTTTACCTTCTTTTTCTTTTGAGTAATGCTAATCTCTGTTAGATGATGTAGAGACTATCTCGGTCATACCAGCATTGTGTAAATAATTTTTTTTAATGATATACCTCCTATAAGGTGCTTTTCAGTGTGTCATGAGAAAATAGACTCCCTATATTGGGCGGTGTTTGCTAAACAACCTGTACAGTTATTTTGCCTGTGATCAAACTTTAGGATTCAACCCTCTCCCATTGCACATCAAGTCTATCATTGTCAAGGATGCAGAATAACTGTGCAGTGTGGCAGGAAGATTGCCATATGGATTAGAGGGGTCTGGGAGGAACGCATTTCACCCTTTTGTTGTGGAATTACAAAGGGGGAGAGAATCTCTGAGAATTCTTTGGAGAGCTTTTGCCACCTTAGAAAGTTGACATATTGGTACTTTCTCACAGCTTTAATTTCCTTGCTATATCTGGATTCTCTTTGTGACATAGAATCCATTTCTTTCTGTTTATGCTTTTCCGGTGCACGTGCACGTGCATGTGTGTGTGTGTGTGTGTGTGTGTGTGTGTGTGTGTGTGTGTGTGCATGTCTCTCCCAAGGGCTGTAAACACATTGGTTCCTAAGAGCTGGTTTTTTAAACTGCATTTCTGCAGTTCAGAAGGAGCCATTCGTGTGCCAAGCAAACATTTTAAAGAGGAAGATGAAAGGTGAAAGGGAGGAGGCTATTGAATAATCAAGAGGAGAGCGATGACAGCCTTCTGCATGTTGGTACTAGCCCAGACAAGAGTGAGCTTGGTGCAAAGGGCAGGATTGAGTTGGAGAATGTAAACCCCCCCCACCATGCTTCCCTTTATCACCGGTTCCTAGCAGCTGCCTGTCCTTGCTCAGAGCTCCTTTCTGTCTCTCTGGTAAAAATTCAAATAAGAGAATGAGAAAAGGAATCCATGCATTCTAATATTTGTTGGAGGAATGATTTAGAACTATTTCCTCTCTTAACTATTTTTTCATTTCACTATTCTGACACTGATCTTAGTTAAGTGTAAGAGGCAATTCCCTGCCCCCTCTTTCCTTAACTATAGATTGAGTGATGGGGTTTTAACTCTGTGGGGATCTAAACCTTTACATTCTCAATCTGAGATAGCACATCAATATTCAGAATTTATAGTACTGGCATTGAAAAATCTGTCCTGCTCTGTACCTTCTGAATTTTTAAGTTACTTTATGTTTTATTGTGATAGAATAATAATGCTTCTTCAGGTTATGGAAGTACATACACACATTTTCTTTCTGTAAAATCCTTGTGCATGTTTAACAGCTGACTCCTCCCCCAATCAAATATATAAATCTTAGGATATAGAACTGGTGAATTACAGTATCAGCCTGATTCCTTTATGAAGAAGACATTATCCCTGACCCAAATAGCACTGGTAATTTCTTTCTTGATTCTCCATTTCTGAAGTTTTAATTTTCTGCCATAACTGTGGTGATGAGAAATCTGATTTGAAGATTTTAGACTGTGGGGGTTTATTTTTGACAGTCATAAACATATTAAATGCTGCGTGACAGTTTTCATGAAAAATCTTTGTTTTATGAGATATAATGATGGATATCAATTGTTTGAATATTGGTGAAAAAAAAAAATCCACAAATCAGAATGAGATAAGAAGAACATAGTTTACAAACATGTCAGCATGTATGTGGAAACAAATAATGTTTCAGTGGCCACAATGAAAACAAAAATAAATATGAAATTTACTGCTTCTAAAACAGACATCTCTGGAATTAACATCTAATTAACATATAAAAATTAGTTACTTCATTAGTGATATTACAAATTAAAAGTTATTCAATCATACTTCTAAAGATACATATTCATTATAGACAAATTTCAGTGGTGAAAGTTATTTCCAGGTTTGGTAAAGTAGGGACACATATAGGTAAATAAAGATATTCTTAGAGAAATATGGCATGCTGTTTACATTGATATTTTTCCATCATTTTTCTGAGGATTTATTGCACATAAAATGTTTCATTCACCCACATTAAATGTTTTTCTTCTAAAAACACTTGTTGAAAGTTGCTTTTTATTTTCACTAAACATTTTTGCAGAAATAATATAATGTAGTTACAGAAAGTGAGACAAGAAAGTCTGCACATCCCATGTTTTACCTTTGTTTAAACATCCAGGTATTTTCTATGCTTAAGCAAGTATACACACAAAAGTAAACACACACATACATACAATCTCACACATTTTGTGTGTGCACATTATGTATGTGTCTGTATCTCTTTGTCTATCTTATGTGAAAATACTGGTTTGATGAATTCCCAATGGAATTGTTATGGCTTAGGGTATGTGCCGTGATTATGGCCATGACCAAATGGCCCTCCAAAAAATATATATGCCCTTACCAGTGTTGTGTAAGAGTGGTTTTTTTTTCCCACATCTTATCAAAACTGGGCATTTCGTTATCAAATGCTTCAATGCCTATTAATTTCAGAGATAAGATAACCCTTGCATTGTGGTTTCTACCTGTTACTATTTTCTTTTATATAAACAAATGCCATGAGAAAATGTATTACCTAAGCATTTGCTAATTTTAGTCATGTTTACTTTGGCAGGCACTAACAGTGAGTAATCATTTGCCTACAAATAGTTATGATAGATTGATAAATAATAGAATCTTATTGTTTCATTTAGTCTGTATTCCTTTTGTATCCTATGAACAAAATACCAATAATAGTAGTAATACTAATTATAATAATACAATTTATACAATAAACTAATTAAAAATTCAACATCATTATCCATTTGTTTAATATTTATTTCAGATTTGTATCGGTCAGTAGACATGTCTTATTTTTTAAATAGTAAACTAATAGAAGTTGGGCACCATTGAAACAGTTTGGTGAAGCACAAGACCTTTCTCAAAAGAATATGTGTGTTAATTAAATGTTTTTATAACTCCATGATTGTATTTTCAATATCAAAATATTCAAATTTTTTAGTTTAATTATAGCAAGGTAGCATAAGAAAACATTATTCATCTCCTGAACATCAGTAGGTTATTAGAAATGTTCAAAGATCAGGGTCACATTTTCAAATGATGTCATTTTTAAAATAAGTATCTTTCAATAATAAAATCCAGCTGTCCTCAGAAGGTTGAAGGTAACTGTCTTTGTGTACCAAAATAGGAACAAGAACTTTTAGGAAAAGGTAATTGCATGTAGAATTTGATGAGGGAGACATGCTTAGTGTGACCAATACATTGAATTGAAAAGAATGAATAATGCCTTTTTCTCTTTTTTGTAAGTTAGAAATGAGGACAATTTTATAGGAGTTTCTTAACACCATCCTAAGAAAATTGAATTAAGTTGTTAATCAATTGAGAAATGAACACAATTCTCATCAGTTCTTAGGTGATCTTAAAGAATTACAAAGTAATTAGCCAAGTTTGGTTCAATATTTGTTAAACAATTGTTTTTTTCAGTGTTAGACACTCCACTAGTTAATGAGGATACAATGCTGAGTATAATAGCATGGCTCTGACCTAGAAGGAAATTACAATTTAATAAAGATCAAATTTGTAGAAAGGAAACTACAAACTGCCCCTTAAAATGGTAATGGATTTTAAGATTTAGAAAAACTAATAATGCAACAGTTTATGCACTATCCAACAAGCTAAAGAAACCCTATTATTATCAATGTCATCAGTATTGGTATTAGCATATTTTCATTACCAGGGCATCCAGACCTGTTCACTAACAATGAAAATTTCCTTAACTGCACATAAGACTTTTTCTTCCAAAATGTAAAATGTAAATTAGAATGTAGGAATGATTAGGGTAAATGACACATAGCAGATCTTTCCTGGAAGCAGATTTTGATATGGTATTCAGTGTGACAATCTTTATATGAACTTGGATTAAGATATGCATTAAGAAGAGATATGGAAACTTATAGATAAAAAATGTGTCCACTTCACAACTTTCCCCAAAAGATAAACCTTGCCAGAAGGATATCAGGTATTTTAACTCCACCAAGTATTGGCCTTCACTATTATTCATTCTTAGACATTTTTATTTCATATATCCACTGTTTGTTCTTGCTTTCTAGTTATACTATGAAGCAATCACATTTCTTATTGAACTGAGCAAAGCATAAAACTTGCAAACTTGATGTTTTCTTTTGACTTATTTATATATACTTCCATAAAATGCATAGTATCCTATGAGACACTGAAGGCAAAAAAAGGATGCCAAGAAACTAATTTGTTTGTGTATCTAAAATTCTGCACAGTAATTACTAATGAAACAATTTAAGTTAAAAATATTTATAGTTAGGCTTAACAAATATAAAGAATTATATATCATTCATTATCTGTTATATCAAAAATTACTTCTTTGACTCTGTATGTATGGAACTAAATTGCATAATTTGCTCTGGGAACTCCTCCCAACAGGTTATGTGTATAATGTATGTAGCCTCAGGTTTGTATCCAAGATAGAAATCTACATAATCTGCTATTTTAGTGTTATTTTATTTTTTTCCCTTTTGGCCTTGCTTCTTGGTGGTGATACAGGCTAATACAGTTTATCCATTTCACAAGAGGGAACTACAGTATCCTTGTGGTTAAGCATTCATAATAATGTATGATTAAAAGATGGAGGAAATTAGTCTGATCCTAGGGGAAATGAGTCTGTTCATTTCAGGATACTGACACTGTAATTAGAGGCATTAATGTTAAATGTAAAAAGTATTGGTCATAGATTCAAACTGTTTTAACTCTTTTGTCAAATATGGATGTTTACTAATAGTGCTTAATTTTGTATTGTATTAAAGGAAGATCTAAACATCCTCAGTGAAAATTACTTTGTGTCCTGTTATAGGTTTCCACAGAATTCCAACTCATAAAATGCTTGAACTTATGTCTGGAATCCTGAATAAAATTTAACTATTTTTTGCCAAATACTTACTGAAGAAAGCACAGTCAAACACTATGCTGAGTTGAGAATAATTTTTAAAAGAGAGACTTGAAAATAGAGCAGGTTTTAATGATTAATTTTTCTTCAGACTAATATTTTTAAATCACATAGAAAATTCATCTTCAATACAAACATGAGAAATAAGCTAATAAAGGCTGATAATATAATTAGTACATCAGGGAATTTTTAAAATTGGATAATTATTCTGAATATTTTAATTTATTTTCTTTATGCATTATGTATATTATTTTCTAGTATTAGATTGTTTCTTTATGTTGAGATAATCTTCTCCATCCTTGGATAGCCTGGAGTTACCAGATTGGCTTCTCTTCTGGGAGTATGAGCCCTAAATAAGCATGCTGTGCTTCTCTTCTTCCCCCTTGGGTTTAGTGTATTAGTATTATTGTTATTATTATTATTATTTCTTTGTGAATAATGACTTCTTAGAGAAAAAACCAAGACAGTAAATCCCAGTGTAGAGACCAAAAAATTGGGTTTGTATGGAGCAAACCTTTTGAAAGCTATAAAACAGCATGAGGCATTGTTCTATTCAATTTCCAGCTATTGATCCAACAGAATGTTTGCTTGGAAATTGCTTTTGCAGCTTTACTTGAACACAAGAAATACTTTTGTCTTTAGAAAGAGTGTTTATAGGGAGTTTGTTAACATGGGCCACATTCATCTCATGTATACAGATACCTCATACTGAGGACAATAAAGACATCTAGTCCTTGGAATATATAGGATATCTCAAATCCCCTGTGTGTACACATGTGCATACCTGTATAATAAAGCAAAATGGTTAACAGATGACATAATGAAATGAATTCTTTGAATACAAGAAAAAAACATTCAAATTAGGACTAAGTTCAAATTTGGATCTCTTTCCTAAATCGGATATTTTAATAAATTCCAAATCAGTTGTTTAGATGCTAAGAATAACAAAATTGAGAAAATCATGATGTTAAGTTTCAGTTCTGTAGAGAAGCTGCTCAGCACCCACTAGGCAAACCCATACATAAGTGAAGGGACATCGACCTCAGAAGAGATATCTATCTTCTGTGATATTTATTTAATAATCTGGTTCCATGTTATCAAAATGAGATGTTGTTGATGAGTGGTGCTAGACCACAAACAAAACTGTTAACACAAAGAAGAAAGGCAAACCTCAAGAAAATATTTTGTATGTAAAGCCTGCTGATCCATTAGGAGAGAACTTACTCTAAGAATACTTATCACACAGTTAAAACAAATACTTGGTGTTAGTCCTTTTCTATTCTTCCCTCCCTCCGTCCTCTTTCTTTTTCTTCTTCCTTTCTTCCTTCCTTCCTCCCTCTCTCCCTCTCTCTTTTTCTCTCTCTTTCTTCTTCCTTCCTTCCTTCTCCTCAACTTGAGGAAATGGATCAACCACTGTGTAAATATCAAGGCTCACTGTGAACAAGCCACATAGTGCTGACATGAGAGTTTGAAACAGAGTTTGAGAAAATCATGATGTTGTTTCAGTTCTGTAAAATACGATAACAATGAAACCTGCAATTATATAATTGCATGCATTTAGATAATTGATGTTTTAACTAATATCATATTGGGTAATTTATAAGCAAGTCTGGATGTTTTTCTTTTATTAACAAAAGTTAAAGAGTAAATACAATAAAAATAGGCATAAATAAAATGCAGGTAACTTTTTGTGATGGCTTTTATCATGCATTCCTACATGCAATTTCTTTGGTGGACAAATGAAAATGAAAATGTGTTGGCAACTACATAGTATTTAAAATTTTAGTTGGTTTAATATTGTGAAGGTAATATTGAAATTGTCATGTGCATATCAGCATTCAATACATTCAATACTGGCTCAAAAAAGAATTGTTACACTGAAAAATATGAAGTTTCTATGTTATTACATTTTCAAATGTACACTGTTTAAACTTATTCTTCATGTGACTACTTACTGTTTGTGGAAGTTATGGGTCCCAAATTATATAGAATGGTGGACTCAGGACCTAGTCAACCACAGCTAAAAGGACCTCTCGAAAGATAAAATTAGCTTCAGGGTCAATAAGGGATCAATCTGCAGTTGAAGAACTGGACCAGAGGATTCGAGCTACTTGCCAGAGAATCAGCTCTAGTCTAGAGAACTGCATCCACTCTCCCATACTTTTTTGATCCCTCACAAAAGTCAGTTATACCCAGAAGTAGAATATGAAAGTCAGTCACCAAGCCAAACTCCATGCTTTGTATGGTTTCTAAAGGTGTGCTTTGCTTTGCTTCTCTCTCTCTCAGCTTCCTAGATATGTCAATATTTTCCCAGTGTACAGGTGAGGAAACTGAAGCACAAGATAGAAAAGCTGCCTAAGGAAGTAGCAAAATTAGACTTTGAAGCCAAATTCTAGAAGTCTGATTCTAGAGACTGATTCCTTAACACCAGGCATTACAGTGTAACAGTTGAGAGCCAATTCTTAAGCCAGATTAACAGAGTTTGAGTCCTGAGATTCAAACTGTGGGATATTGGCTTGATTTTCTTACTTATAAAATGTGTATTGTATTAGTGCCTTATTCACAGCATTGTGAGAATTAAGTAAATTAATGTATGTAAATGTCTGGGACTAAATGACCCCCACATAAGAATTGGCTCTTGGTATCACCATTTTGTCTGCTTCTGGGGTTAAGTTGAGCATTTACATCTACTTGTGTTAAGGTTTCTACACAGTAGGCCTGGACACCTGACTTTTAAGGGTTAATGTGATACAATAATGCATTATACTAAATTATCAACATGATGAAAATGGAATATTGACTTAGTATTTCATATAGTCTTATAAGACTTTGTAAAGCAGTATTGATTGATCTTCAAATGGAAGGTCAGAGTAAGATTTAGAAAGAAAATTAAATTAGGGTAGAAAGCACTATTGTTATGTTTTAAACTTGAATATGTGAAAACTCTTTGTTTTCCTTAACCTTTTTGTTACTATATAATAATTTTTACCCTTTTCCTTTGCCTGAGGAGGCTGACAGAGAAAAGCAGGTAAGAAAGGAGAACTTGAAATATAAAGTAATGTATCCAATATTATACTTCTTTTCTTTTCCTCTTTTCCATTTTAGACATGCTTAAATGAAAAATTATTTGTGGCTCAGGGTATTGTTTCTGCGAGTTTCTGAGTCAAAAGTAGCGCATAACTCTATTTGGCATTATTCTGATCAAAGTATTTTTGTTTTTGTCCCCAATAAGCATACCCCTGGAGCTACTGTGTTTTCTTTTTCTACTTTGCCCTTTAAGTGAGAATGAGTAAGGCAAACATCAATAGATGAGGTCAGAATACAGCTGCTTTTAAGTTTAACGAATATTTGAAATCATTGCAATATAGTTTTATTGAAAATAAGAACATATATATTACTATAACTTATTCTTTATTAAATATTGTTATGGGCTAAATTGTGTGTGCCCAAGTTCACATGTTGAAGCCTTAACTCCCAGTACCTCTGAATGTGACTGTACTCAGAGGTAGGATCTTTAAGGAGATTTAAGTCAAACTTAGGTCATTAGTGTGGGGCCTTATACAATCTGACTGGTATCCTGAGGGATAGGGGATTAGGAAACATGGAGAGGCACTAGGAGACCATGTGCACAGAAGTTTGAGAATGTGAAAAGGCAGCAAGAAGGCTGCCATCTACAAGCCAATGACAGAGGCCTCAGAGGAAACCCATCCTGCCAGCATCCTGATCTTGGATTTCTAGTCTCCAGAACTGTGAAAAAAATTAATTTCTGTTGTTTAAGCCATCCAATCTGTAGTATTTTTAAATGAAGTTTTAACAAACTAACACAGATTTGACACATACTGATTCAAATAATCATTATGTCTATGTAAATTGTTAGATAGCTTTAGAAATTAAATTTCTAAATTGAATTCTGATACATATGATATCTATCATTAAGAGATATTATTTATCCTTATGCTTTTATTTGACATCATGCTTTTAATGCTTATAAACATTACAGTGTTTTGAAATAAATGAGAGTATATGATTTAGATAATTTAAATGATTTGTTCTATGGAGTTATATCCCAGAAAAACATCATATATGAAATTAGATTTGTACTTCATAATAACAATTATGGAAAGGAAGTCAACTTATAAATTACAATTTGTAATACAAATTACAAATAAAACTTCTTTTGTCCCACATCTTCTTTATCAACTCCCCAGATTAACCAACAATATCAATTCCCTCTGTAAAATAATTTTTATGACTCAATTCCAGTTGGTTGCTTGCTTGTTTGTAAGCATTTTTTGCACTTAGAAGTTAATGTCTATGCTTATATATGATGGTGTTTCTTATTAAATTTAGAACCCAGTTTTATTTACTATTTCAATTAGGTAATAAAATTAAATATGTAAACCTATAAGATATGAATGCAAAAATAAGATGGTGGTTTGCTTCCACTACAATTAAATTATTTGTTTTGAGAGGTCTTTGTACTAGAGAAATGCCTTAACAATTGCATTCAAATAAGATATGTTGTGAGAGCAGTGTAAAATTTGAAAAGAATAGGAACAATTATTCACAAAATTCTGTAAATATTGCACTGAGATTACTTTATAAGTTTCTTCATATTGTCACAAACCAGTATCTCTGATGAATATAGATGCAAAACTTTTGAACAAAATACTAGCAAACCAAGTTCAAGAGCCAATAAAAAATAACATGAACCATGATCAAGTGGGGTTGATACCTGGGATGAAAGGACAGTTCAATATACACAAATCAATAAATGAAATAAGCCCATTAATAGAATGAAAGCTAAAAATCACATGATCATCTCAATAGATGCAGAAAAAGCATTTGAAAAAATTCAATATCCTTTCATAATAAAACTTTCAACAAATTGAGTAGTAGGAAAGGAACATACCTCAACATAACAAAGGTCATTTATGACAAACCCACAGTTAACATCATACACAGTGGTGAAAATTTGAATGCTTTTCCTCTAAGATCAGGAACAAGACAAGGATAACTGTTTTCACAACTCCTATTCAACATAATACTGAAAGTCCTTGCAAGAGTAATCAGTCAAAGAAAAGGAAAAAATAGGCAAGCAAGTCAGAAAAGAAGTAAAATAGTTTCTGTTTGCAAATGACATGATCTTATATATAGAAAATCCCAAAGACTCCATGAAAAAACTATTAGTACTAATCAAAAAATTCAACAAAACTGCAGGACAAGAAAACCAACATAAAAGTCAGTTGTGTTTCTATGCATTTTTAACAAACTGTCTGAAAAATAAATAAGGAAATCAGTTTCACTCACGGTAGCATCAAAAACGATAAAACACTTGAGAATAAATTTAATCAAGAAAGTGATATTGGCACAGTAAAGACTATAACACACTGGTGAAAAAACTGAAGAAGACACAAATAAATGGAAAGTATCCCATGTACATGAACAGAGATAATTAATATTGCTAAAATGGCCATACTATTTAAAGACTTCTATAGGTACAATAAAATCCTTATCAAGTTTCCAATGACATTTTTCACAGAAATAGATAAGCCAGTCCTAATATTTGTATGGTGCTTCAAAAGACCATTAATAGACAAAGCAATCTTGGGAAGGAACAAAGCAGGAAGCATCATACTTCCTTATTGCAAATCCTACTACAAAGCTACAGTAATCAACACAGTATGGTAGTGGCATAAAAATAGAAACCTAGACCAATGGAACAGAATTGAGAGCCTAGAAATAAACCTTACTATATTCTGTCAACTAACATTTAACAAGGGAGCCAAGAATACTTAGTGGGGTAAAGCTTTGTTCTTCAATAAATGGCACTAGGAAAACTGGATATCCACATACAAAAGAATGAAACTGGACTTATGTCTTACCAATTCAAAAAATAAACTCAAAATAGATTAAGTTTCTGCACAGCAAAAAAAAAAGTCAACCAAATGAAAAGACATCCTACAGAATGGAAAAAAAAATATTTGTAAAACCAGTCATCAGATATGGGGTTAGTGTTCAAAATATGTAATTAAATCTCATATAACAACAACAACAGACTCAACAATCCAATTAAAAAATGGAAAGAGGATCTGAATAGACACTTATTCAAAATAACATAGAGATATATCAAAAGGTGCTCAACATCACTAATCATTAGGGCAATGAAACTCAAAGCCACAGTAAAATGTCACCTTACACCTGTTAGAATGGCTTGTTTCAAAAATACATAATAAGTCTTCATGAAGATATGGGGTAAAGGGAACCCTCGTGCACTGTTAGTAAGGATGTAAATTTGTATGGCCATTATGAAAAACAGTATGGAGGTTCTTCAAAAAAATAAAAATAGAACTACCATATGATACATTAATTCCACTTCTGGACATGTATCCAAAGGAAACAAAATCACTGTCTTGATGAAGTGGTATCTGCACCCCCATGTTTATTGAAGCATTATTTAAATAGCCAAGGTATATAAAAAGTTAAATGTCCATGGATGAACTAATATGTAAAGGTGATTTGGCATGTATATACAATACAATATAAATATTGAAGCACAATAAAGGAAAATATCCTGCCATTTGCAACAACTTGGATGAAACATGAGGGTATTATGCCAAGGGCAATAAGTCAGAGAAAGACAATATTGTATAATCTCACTTATATTTGGAATTAAAATAAAAAACCTTATAGAAGCACAGAGTAGATTTGTGGTTGCTAGGGGCAGGTAAATGGAAAGAATGGGTGAAGGTGGTCAAAGGGTATAAATTTCCAGTTATAAGTTAAGTTCTCTGTGTGAAATGCACAGTATCATGATTATAATTAAAAGTAGTCTATTGTATATCTGAAAGTTCAAAAAGAACAAATCTTAAAAATTCTTACCCACACCCAAAAAGACTTAACTATGAAGTGATGGACATGTTAATTAATCTTATGTGGTAATCAATTCAAGATACATATATATTTCAAATCATCACTTCATGCTTCTTAAACTCACATGTTATTATTATCATATCTCATTAAATCTGGAAAAAGTAGAAAAACCCAAATACAATTTTGATTCCTAAAAAGGGATAGCCTACAGCCATATATTACATTTTAAAGGTATCATGTCCATAATGATATCAACTTCAAATGCCTTAAAATATAAATGAGATTAGTTTTTAAAAAGAAACCAACAGTCAATTTAAAGCAGACTAATAATCCCACAAAGTAAAGTAATTTTTTCATACTCTATGATTTCATTTATATGTGGAATATAAACAAAATAAAACAAAACAAAATAGTGAACAAAATAGCAATACACTCATAGACACTGAGAAGTGACTGCTGGTTTCCACGGGGAGGGGTTGGAGTAAGCAGGTGAAACAGATGAAGGGGTTAAAGAGGCACAATATCTCAATCATAATATAAATTTGTCACAGGACGAAGGTGCAGCATAAGAATATAGTCAATAATTCTGTAATACTATTTTATGTTGATAGCAACTACACTAGTTGGGGTGAGCATTTAATAAATAGATTACTGCTGAATCACTATATTGTATACTTGAAACCAATGAAATATTGTATATCAACTATACTTCAATGAAAAAACAACAAAGCTCCATAAGAAAAAAATATTATTTTAATGTCAGTGCCAATGATGTGGCTTCATTGTTTATAAAAAACACTTTGGTTTTTCAAAAAAACTGCAGATATTTACTTCTGCCTGTAAACACTCTAATATCTTCATACAGAAATATCTGTGTTAATTCATCAATGTTTATACGATATTAATTGGGCTTGGTACTTTATCATTTATGAAAAAAGTTATAAATCCTCCAATAAACATCAAAATCAAATATTATTGTTAACCCATAATCACAGATGTTAGTGAAAAATATTCCTGGGTATCATGAGCAATTTGATAATAATAACCAAAATTTCAATGATTATGCTGCTTTTTCTAATTGACTAATTGGTTTTTGTTAAGAGTTACCTTTTTTACTTTTTGGTATAATTAATCTACAATTACATAAAGAACATTATGTTTACTAGGTTCCCCCCTTCACCAAGTCCCCCCCACAACCCCCATTACAGTCATTGTCCATCAGCTTAGTAAGATGCTGTAAAATCACTACTTGTCTTCTCTGTGTTGCACAGCCCTCCCCGAGCACCCCCCCCACTATACATGCTAATCATAATGCCCCCTTTCTTTTTCCCCGACCTTGTCCCTCCCTTCCCACCCATCCTCCCCAGTCCCTTTCCCTTTGGTAACTATTAGTCCATTCTTGGGTTCTGTGATTATGCTGCTGTTTTGTTCCTTCAGTTTTCCTTTGTTCTCATACTCCACATATGAGTGAAATCATTTGGTACTTGTCTTTCTCCACCTGGTTTATTTCACTGAGGATAATACCCTCTAGCTCCATTCATGTTGTTGCAAATGGTAGGATCTGTTTTTTTCTTATGGCTGAGTAATATTCCATTGTGTATATGTACCACATCTTCTTTATCCATTCATCTACTGATGGACACTTAGGTTGCTTCCATTTCTTGGCTATTGTAAATAGTGCTGCAATAAACATAGGGGTGCATCTGTATTTTCCAAACTGGAGTGCTGCATTCTTAGGGTAAATTCCTAGAAGTAGAATTCCTTGGTCAAATGGTATTTCTATTTTGAGCATTCTGAGGAACCTCCATACTGCTTTCCACAATGGTTGAACTAATTTACATTCCCACCAGCAGTGTAGGAGGGCTTCCCTTTCTCCACAACCTCGCCAACATTTGTTGTTGTTTGTCTTTTCGATGATGGCAATCCTTACTGCTGTGAGGTTATATTTCATTGTGGTTTTAACTTGCATTTCTCTGCTGACAAGCGATGTGGAGCATCTTTTCATGTGTCTGTCGGCCATCTGAATTTCTTCTTTAGAGAACTGTCTATTCAGCTCCTCTGCCCATTTTTTAATTGGATTATTTGCTTTTTGTTTGTTGAGGTTTGTGAGCTCTTTATATATTTTTGATGTCAACCCTTTATCAGATCTGTCATTTATGAATATATTCTCCCATACCTTTTTGTTCTATTGATGGTGTCCTTTGTTGTACAGAAGCTGTTCAGCTTGATATAGTCCTACTTGTTCATTTTTGCTTTTGTTTCCCTTGCCTGGGGAGATATGTTCATGAAGAAGTCACTCATGTTTATGTCCATGAGATTTTTGTCTATGTTTTTTTCTAAGAGTTTAATGGTTTCATGACTTACATTTAGGTCTTTGATCCATTTCTAATTTACTTTTGTGTATGCGGTTAGACAGTGATCCAGTTTCATTCTCTTACATGTAGCTGTCCAGTTTTGCCAGGACCATCTGTTAAAGAAACTGTCGTTTCCCCATTGTATGTCCATGACCCCTTTATAGTATATTAATTGGCCATAAATGTTTGGGTTAATGTTTGGAGTCTCTATTCTGTTCCACTGGTCTGTGGCTCTGTTCTTGGGCAGTATCAAATTGTCTTGATTACTGTGGCTTTGTATTAGAGCTTGAAGTTGGGGAGTGAGATTGCCCCCACTTTATTTTTCCTTCTCAGGATTGCTTTGGCTATTCGGGGTCTTTGGTGGTTCCATATGAATTTTTGAACTATTTGTTCCAGTTCATTGAAGAATGCTGTTGGTAATTTGATAGAGATTGCATGGAATCTGTATATTATATTGCTTTGGGCAGGATGGCCATTTTGACAATATTAACTCTTCCTATCCAGGAGCATGGGATGAGTTTCCATTTCTTAGTGTCCTCTTTAATTTCTCTTAACAGTGCTTGTAGTTTTCAGGGTATAGGTCTTTCACTTCCTTGGTTAGGTTTATTCCCAGATATTTTATTCTTTTTGATGCTATTGTGAATGGAATTGCTTTCCTGATTTCTCTATTAGTTCATTGTTAGTATATAGGAAAGCAACAGATTTCTCTGTGTTAATTTTGTATCCTGCAATTTTGCTGAATTCCGATATTAGTTCTAGTAGTTTTGGAGTGGAGTCTTTAGGGTTTGTTATGTACAATATCATGTCATCTGCAAATAGTGACAGTTTGACTTCTTCTTTACCAACTTGGATTGCTTGTAGTTCTTTGTTTTGTCTAATTGCAGTGGCTAGGACCTCCAGTACTATGTTGAATAACAGTGGGGAGAGTGGGCATCTCTGTCTTGTTCCCCATCTCAGAAGAAAAGCTTTCAGCCTCTTGCTGTTCAGTATGATGTTACCTGTGGGTTTATCATATATGGCCTTTATTATGTTGAGGTACTTCCTTCTTTAGATATTCCTGGATTGCTATATACTTCCCTCTTAAACTACTTTTGCTGTGTCCCACAGAAGTTGGGGCTTTGTGTTGTTGTTGTCATTTGTTTCCATATATTGCTGGATCTCCATTTTAATTTGGTCATTGATCCATTGATTATTTAGGAGCATGTTGTTAAGGCTCCATGTGTTTGTGAGCCTTTTTGCTTTCTTTGTACAATTTATTTCTAGTTTTATACCTTTGTGGTCTGAAAAGTTGGTTGGTAGGTTTTCAGTCTTTTGTAATTTACTGAGGCTCTTTTTGTGGCCTAGTATGTGGTCTATTCTTGAGAATGTTCCATGTGGACTTGAGAAGAATGTGTTTCCTGTTGCTTTTGGATGTAGAGTTCTATAGATGTCTGTTAGGTCCATCTGTTCTAGTGTGTTGTTCAGTGCCTCTGTGTCCTTACTTATTTTCTGTCTGGTGGATCTGTCCTTTGGATTGAGTGATGTGTTAAAGTCTCCCATAGTGAATGCATTGCATTCTAATTCTATTTCCTCCTTTAATTCTGTTAGTATTTGTTTCACATATATTGGTGCTCCTGTATTGGGTGCATATATGTTTATAATGGTTGTATTCTTATGTTGGACAGAGCCCTTTATCATTATGTAGTGTCCTTCTTTATCTCTTGTTACTTTATTTGTTTTGAAGTCTATTTTGTCTGATACTAGTACTGCAACACCTGCTTTTTTCTCCCTGTTGTTTGCATGAAATATCTTTTTCCATCCCTTGAATTTTAATCTGTGCATGTCTTTTGGTTAGAGGTGAGCCTCTTGTAAGCATCATATGGATTGGTCTTGGTTTTTTATCCATTCTATTACTCTGTGTCTTTTGATTGGTGCATTCAGTCCATTTACATTTAGGGTGATTATTGGAAGATATGTACTTATTGCCATTGCAGTCTTTAGATTTGTGGTTACCAAAGGTTCAAGGTTAGCTTCTTTACTATTTTACTGTCTAACTTAACTCGCTTATTGAGCTATTATAAACACAGTCTGATAATTATTTCTCTCCTTTCTTATTCCTCCTCCTCAATTCTTCATATGTTTGGCATTTTATTCTGTCGTCTTTTTAGGAGTGCTCCCATCTAGAGCAGTCCCTCTAAAATACCCTGTAGAGGTAGTTTGTGGGAGGCAAGTTCCCTCAACTTTTGCTTGTCTGGGAATTGTTTAATCCCTCCTTCATATTTAAATAATAATCATGTATTTATACTTTTTATAAGGTTTCAATCTAGTATTATAAATCAACTCCTTGACCTTTATCCTTCAATAACATGCAGTTTTCTCACATTCAAAATATGCAATATTGAGCTCCTACCGCCATCCATTTATATCACAATTTCCTTACATATATCAATAATAATGTCTACTGTATATTCTTAACATATTTTATAATTTTTATGTGCATCTTCATGCACATTATCTTCTATAATTCTCATTGCATATTAAAAGTAATTAAATGTCAATAATTCAGAAGAAGAATCTACAATTCAGAGAAGTTCATTCATTCATTAAATAACTAGTTGGATAACTGCCATGTTCCAAGCAAAATACTAAATACTAGGGATGCATTGTTAAGCAAAATCACATACTGAATTTTATTACATTTAGCATTCTTTTTGGTAGAAAAGACAGCTACTAACCAAATGAATACTTTTACAGATGTTAAAATTCCAACTATGAGATTTGCCACAAGGGAAAACTGTTTGAATTCTTATATCATAAGCTGTGACTGAGATAACATGTCAAGACAAGTGTCCCTGAGGAAATAATATTTGAGTTGAGATAAGACAGATGTGACCACGGACTAACTAGGCAATGAAAGAAGGAAAGAACAAACCAGGCAGAGAGTAATGAAGAAAGGAACACAACAAGATAACTGAAAAAATTACATCATCATATTCTTAAGACAATGCTATTTTGATAAAGGGAGGATAAAGGGACCTAAATGGAAGTAAAATTCCACACTTTACCCAAGTACTAAATGTTGATACTAATAGATTAAGGAACATTATACTATACATTGTAACACCAAGAGCAAACAGTAAAAACTTATACAAAATGATAAATTCAAAAATGCCATAAATAAATCAAGAAGAAATCCTAAGAAAATATTTAGGCAATCCACAGAAATACCAAAAATAAGAATTGAGGGAGGAGAAATAGAATAAATAAAAATAAATATTAAAATAACAGTTTTAAGCACTAACATATTAGTAACTATCATAAAATTAAGTGGTCTAAATATAGAAATTAAAAGGAAGATATCAACAAAATGAATTAAAGCAAAAACCGAAAAAAGTATAACCTAACTATATACTCTTTATAGTTAACTCAGTTCAAATTTAACAATGCAGAAGGAGTAAAGAGAGTAAAGTAAAGAATATAAAAGATATACCATGAAAACATGAATCAAAAGAAAGCAAGAGTAGCTATTTAATATAAGATAAAGCAGATTTTAAAGCAAGAGAAATTACTAGAAGCAAAGAGAGATATTGCATAATGATAAAAGAATCAATCCACTAAGAAAACATAGTGATCCAAAATGGGTATATACCATACATCAGAGTCTAAATATGCAGGAAACAAAATTTGGTGCAGTTAAAATAAATAGAAAACTTTATAGCTGTATTTGGGGACTTCTGCCCACCCCTCAATTAAAATTGATAGAGCTACAAGATAGAAAGTAAGCAAAGATACAGAAAATCTGATCTGAACATTTATAAAAAAATGGACATACATAAAATATTTCATGCAATCAGTGAGATACACATTTTTAAGTGCTCATGAAACATTCGTGATTATATCATATATAGAAACATTAAAAAATTTAAAAATGAACTAATTTAAAACAACTGAACTCACACAAAGAATGTATTCAGACCATATTGGAATTTAGAAATCAATGCCAGGAAGACAACTGGGAAATCTACAAACAGTTGAAGATTAACACACTTCTAAATAACCCATACCCAAAAGAGGAAATCCCAAAAATATTAAAAAGACATTGAAGTGAATAAAAATTAAAATATAAAAAATTTAAAATTTGTAGGATGTACCTATAGGAGTGCTCAGTGGGAAATGTATAACAATAAATGCTCACATTAGATAAAAGGAAATAATAGTAGGAAGATTTCAATACTGCACAGTCAGGAATGGGTCATCCAGACAGAAAATCAACACAGAAACATTAGTCTTGAACCATACCTTAGACCTAATGGAATGAAAAGACATACACAGAACAGTCCATCCAACAACAGTAAAATATATATTATTTTCAAGTACACAACAAACATGCACCAGAATACATCACATGATAAGACAGAAATCAGTCATAAAGTTAAGAAGATTGAAACCATATCAAATCTTTCCCAACCACAATGGCATGAAACTAGAAATCAATAATGGGAAGAAACCTGGAAAATACACAAATACATGGAAATTAAACAACATGTACTGAACAACCAATGGATCAGAGAAGAACCCAAAGGAGAATCAAGAAATATCTTGAAACAAATGGAGATGGAAGCACAACATGTCATAACTTAGGGGATATTACAAACACAGTGCTAAGAAAAAAGTTTACATGATAAATGCCTACATTAATAAACAAGAAAGATCTCAAATAAGCAACCTCCCTTTATACCTCTAGGAACTAAAAAAATAAAAACTCTGCTCAAATTTAGCAGAAAGAAGGAAATAAAAAAACCAAAGGAGAAATAAAGACTAGGTAAATAATAGAAAAGGTGAATGAAACAAAGAGCTATTTTTTTGAGAAGACAAATAAAATTAACAAAATTTTAGCTAGGCTATCTTCAAAACAGGAGAGGTGACTTAAATGAACAAAACCAGAAATGAAGAAGGAGAAATTATGACTGATAGCATAAAAATTTAAAGGATAATGAATCTACTATGAAAAAGTATAGGCCAACAAACTGAATAACCTACAAGAAATGGATACATCCTAGAAACATATTACATATCATGATTAAATCATGAAAAAATAGAAAAACTGAACAGACCAGTAAAGATGAGTGAGATTGAAACAGTAATCAAAACTATCCTAAAATGGAAAAGTCCAGGACCACATGGCTTCACAGGTGAATTATACCAAATATTTAAAAAAACTAATACCAATCCTTCTAAAAGTCTACCAAAAAATTGAAAAGGAAGGATGACATCCAAACTGATTTTGCAAGGCCACCATTACCCAGATACCAACCAGCTGGACAAGGACACTACGAAAAAAGAAAATTACAGGACCATATCCTGATGACCATAGACATGAAAGTCATCAACAAAATACTAGCAAACCAAATTCAAGAGCACATTAAAAGGAACATTCACCATGATCAAGTGGAATTCATCCCTGGGGTGCAAAAATGGTCTAACATGAACAAATCAAGGAATGTGATGTAGTACATTAACAGAATGAAGGATAAAATCATAAGACCATTTCAGTAGATGCAGAAAAAGCATGTGTCAAATTTCTACATCTTTCATCATAAAAACTCTCAACAACTTAGGTATAGAAGGAATTTTCCTCAACAAAATAAAGGCAATATATGGCAAGCCCACAATTGACATCATGTTCAATAGGGAAAAGTTAAAAACCTGTCTTCCATGATCAAGAAGATGATGTCCACTCTTGCCATTTCTATTTAACATAGTACTAGATATCCTAGCCAGAGTAATTCAGCAAGAAAAAGAAATAAAAGAAATCCAAATTGGAATTGGTGAAGTAAAATGATCTCTTTGCAAATGACATGATGTTATATAAAGAAGACTCTAAAAATTCTACCAAAGATACTGTTAGAAGTAATGAATGAATTCAGTAAAGTTGTGCAATACAAACTCAACATACAGAAATCAGTTAAGTTTCTGTACACTAACAACAAACTACATGAAAGAGATATTAAGGAAGCAGTACCATTCCAATAGCAACAAACTGTAAAAAACACCAATAAATTTAACCAAGGAGATGAAAGCCCAGTACACTGAAAACTGTAAGATATTGCTAACAGAGATTGGAGAAGACACAAATAAATGGAAGATATCTTATGTTCTTCTAATAAATAGTTGATAACTGTGAAAATGTCCGTACTGCCCAAAGCTATCTATAGATTCAGTGAAATCTATATCAAAATCCACTGGCATTTTTCACTGAATTGAAAAAGACTAATTTCATGGAACAACAAAAGACACCAAATAGCCAAAGCAATCCTAAGAAAGAGGAACAAAAATGGAAATGTCACACTTTCTATATACAAGCTATATTTCAAAATTATAGTAATCAAAATGGTATGATGCTGGCAGAAAATGGGGGCACATAGACCAGTGGAAAAGAATAGAAAGCCCAAATATAAATCCATGTGTATATGGTCAACTAATTTTTACTAGGTCACCAAGGACACACAATGCAGAAAGCTAAGTTTCTTCATTGAAAGGTGTTGGGATAACTGGCTATTCACATGCAAAAGAATAACCCCTACCTTAAACAATTCACAAAAATGGATCAAAATTAAATGTAGGCCTGAAACTATAAAACTCTTGGAAGAAAACATAGGATAAAAGATCCTTGACATTGGTCTTAGCAGTGATTTTTTTTCTATAAAGACAGTAACTAATAACCACTACTTTGGGTAGAGCCCAGGTGAGGGTGATGTCATGCCTATATTCCTGGTCAGCAAGTGCTGTCACTCCCTTATGGCCTGATGTGATATGAGTCCACTCTGCTGGCATCTCTGGAGGAATAGTTGTGTCTTGAGCTGTGTCTGGCATTCTGGGAGGTAATTCATGTGGGTCCTTGGATAACTTGGGTATGTCTGTAATATTATTACAATTTTCCTTTGGTGTTTCTTGGCCTGTGTTTGTACAGATATCAGTGGCCATAATCAGCAAGTGTGACCTGGCTCACTCTTCCCATGTGGAGGTAACCTACATAGGCATTCTCTGAATAATTAAATTATCATTTGTCATTATCCAGTCCAGTCTGTGAGCCCACTGGCTACTGCCCAGGAGTCAGTAAAAATGTATGTCCTTGGGAATCATATTTTTATGGCTTGTTGTAGACATGGGCACATAGCCACCAACTCTGCCAGTGAGGCTGATCCAGGAGAGCTATCCTTGACTAAAGATCTACAGCTAGCAGGAAGATATGCAGTAGCCTTCCAGTGGGCTGAATTATGTACAATGGTGGTGCTATCATGGGTGAAGAATACTGACTTTTCCATGTCAGACAGTTGGTCTTAAGGGGATCTCCAAACTGCTAGAGGGGCTTCCAGTTGGGATGTCACTATCTGTACCTCAATGTCAGTGGGCAAGGCACTGAGCTTTTGGGAAACAATATCCTCCTGTAATTTAGAAAGGTCCTTGACATCAGGTTTATCTCTTTCTTGAAGGTAACACTTCCATTTTAACAGAGAGCCTCTGCTGGGTTGAATCCCTAACCCAAGGAGGATGGGAACTTGTGTTTAAAACAGTATGGGGTAAGAATCTGTTAATGCCTCTGTCTATGCAAAGGCCCTAGGCAAAACTCTCTTAAATATAAACATGAGCAACTTTTTCATGAGCATATCTCCCCAGGCAAGGGAAACAAAAGCAATAATGAACAAGTGGAACTGTACCAAACTAAAAAGCTTCTGCACAGCAAAAGACACAATCAGTAGAACAAAAAGGCATCCTACAGTATGGGAGAATATATTCATAAATGATATACCCAATAAGGGGTTGACATCCAAAATAAGTAAAGAGCTCCTGTGCCTCAATGCTCAAAAAGCAAATAACCCGATTAAAAAATGGGCAGAAGATCTGAACAGACACTTCTCCAAAGAAGAAATTCAGATGGCCAACAGGCACATGAAAAGATGCTCCACATCACTAATCATCAGAGAAATGCAAATTAAAGCCACAATGAGATATCACCTCACACCAATTAGGATGGCCAACATCCAAAAGACAAACAACAACAAATGCTGGCAAGGACTTGAACAAAGGGGGACCCTCCTACACTGCTGGTGGGAATATAAACTAGTTCAACCATTGTGGAAAGCGGTATGGAGGTTCCTCAAAAAACTAAAAATAGAAATACCATTTGACCCAGGAATTCCACTCCTAGGAATTTACCCTAAGAGTGCAGGATCCCAGTTTCAAAAAGACATATGCACCCCTGTGTTTATCGCAGTACTATTTACAATAGCCAAGAAATGGAAGCAACCTAAGTACCCATCAGTATATGAATGGATAAAGAAGATGTGGTACATATATACAATGGAATATTATTCATACATAAGAAGAAAACAAACCCTACCATTTGCAACAACATGGATGGAGCTAGAGGGTACTATGCTCAGTGAAATAAGCCAGGCGGAGAAAGACAAGTATCAAATGATTTCACTCATCCGTGGAACAAAGTAAAAACTGAAGGAACTAAGCATCAGTAGACTCACAGAATCCAAGAATGGACTAACACTTACCAAAGGGAAAGGGGCTGGGGAGGATGGGTGGGAAGGGAGGGATAAGGGAAAAAAGGGGCATTACAATTAGCACACATACTGTAATAGGGTGGGGCACGGGGAGGGCAGTATAGCACAAAGAAGTCAAGTAGTGATGCTATAGCATCTTACTACGCTGATGGACAGTCACTGCAATGGGGTATGTGGTAGGGACTTGATAATAGGGGGAATGTAGTAACCACAATGTTGCTCATGTGAAACCTGAGCATAAAATTGTATATCAATGATACCTTAACTAAAAAAAAAAGGCCCAGTAAACTGCCATGATTTGATGTTTGAGTGGTTTATACTGGGCTGCTCTCTGGGGCAGATTTTTAATTCATAATCCCATGGGAAGCCAAGTAGAGGCATGCTTAGTCCAGAGAATCCATAAAGTATCATCAAGCTGCCAGTGACTCAACTTGTAAGTCTGAGACTGGAGAGACTAAGGGTAGAGACTGTTGTAAGGCTTGTTGGACTAGCTATAATGCAGGTTTTTTGGGGGGTTTTCCCAATGGAAAGAAACCGGTTTGTGTGTGATGACATAAATAGGCCTAAGTAGAATGGATGTGTGGAATGTATTACTTCTAAAAGATGAAGAGACCTAGTATGTGCTATGTTTGCCATAGTGTAGTGGGAGGCTTCATTGTGAGGAGTTACTGATTTATACTGAGAGAAATTTCATGGCCCTCAACTGATCATACTATGTCAAGAAACTCAGCAGAAGTGGCTGGTCTTTGGATCTCATGTAGGGCAATGGCCCAGCCCCTCTTGAATAAATGTGTTACTAAGTGCAAATCTTCCCAGACAGCATCATCAAGAGGACCCCCACAGTAGAATGTCATATATATTACACCAATGTGACCAAGCAACACCTGTTGGCTAAATCCAGGACAGCAAAGCAGGGGTCATCTATCATCTCAATAATATTGGGAATAGGAACCTTAATGGCAGGAATCTGTGTTTTTACATTTTGATAGTTAATTGTTAACCTCTATTCATTGGTGGCCAGTTTTAACACTGGCCAGATAGGGCTAATAAAGGATGGGCCTAATTACCCAGTTGTTAAGCATTTTCTCTAATCATGAACTGATGGCTCTTTGTACCTTGCTTCAGCCAATATTGTCGTATATTTACTGTTTTTACTGGAGGAGGCAGTTGGGTGGATTCCCATTTGGCAAACCTCATAAGAAAGGCCAGGAATTGAAGTTTACTTCACCACACATATCACCTGGCAAGTGCATCCATACACTTAATAGGAAAAAAAGCCAGAAGAGTCATCACCTCTGGCAACTGTTTAAGAAATGTACCAACAGAAACATTTAGTTTAATTTGTACTCCCTAACAGCTTTACCTACCATATCTTAAAGGATATATGAGGTTTCCTGGGGGGAATTTAGAAGGATTACCTGGAATTACTCTAACTTGAATTCCTGTGTCTAATATAGCCAGGAATGTTTGGTCATTGCCCTTGTCTCAGTGGACTGGGTTATAAACAGGTAAGTTGTCTCTGGAATGTAGGATAAGCTCTAGGTACTGACAGTATACCTTGAGCAATGCTCTGTGGGGATGCCAAGCCCACAGGTTGGGGAAGCTGTTTGGGGCTAAGGGAGACTTGTGACTCTCTGAAGTCCCTTGGGCCATTGAGATTGGGCTCTTTAGTGTGATAATCACTTGTTTTAAAAAAAAAGAGGAGCTTGTGCCAGAGTTGTCCAGACATAACATCACTGTGGACCACCAACTGATAACGCTGCTTGCATAAGACTTTCTGCTGTTTAGAATCACCCCAGGTGCTGCTTCCTGGTGGGGTTGACATGAGGTCTGTAGAATCAGGAGATAGGGAAGCTGCTCTGTGAGGTGAATTGTAGAGCCTAGCACCTGAGGGCTGGTGTTGGGATTGCGGGCTGCTTTGGTACTGTAAAATCTGGGAATCTGGGTGAATGTTTCCTTCATGGCAAGCCACCATTTCTATTTTCTTTAAGGCCTCCTGCTTAGTATGGGAGGTCTCCACAAGGTGGAGTGTGATCTTGTATTTTCGGGAGGCTTTCTCTAATTCTCTGGATGTGGAGTCAATTGGGTTGCTTCAGGGTTGGATATATAATCCAGATCATCTGGGTTGCTATGCTCAAAGAAGTGATAGTCTCATTGGATCCTATCAGTCTTACAAAGAAGACATCTAATGTCTTCCATTGGCTTTGAATCTTTGCGGTAATAACCATGATAGAAGAGTAAACTTGGAACCATGCCATAAAAATCTAAGTAAGCAAGGAATGTATTATCCCTCTTTATCTTTAGGGTTTGTGCCTCTGGCTTTGGATTCTCCTTCCTCATTAGAAGCTTTAATTACAACACTGGGGTTCATCTTCAGTGACAGACTTTGCTTTGATTCTTGTTGACCCAGTGATATGAGTCCTAGGGTGGCCCCTTGTGGGTGGGGGGTCCTGGGGTACCTGTGTCTCTCAAAAATTTGGCCCTCTGGCTCTGAAAATCTTTTAAAAGGTTATGCATTATGAGGTATTTGGAAATACAAGCTAGTTGTCTCATTACTGTAGCTGTGAGTGTAGCTCAGACTCAGTATTAAATACTTTCAACAGCCATTCAGCCCCATTTTCTCAATCCTGTCATACAAACACTTAAAATATTTTGATTCTCAATACACCTAAATTTTTGAGTTTCAGTGTATAATTCTTCATTAGCCTTGATTTACTCAACCCTACAAGTTGTTACCAGAAAGATCTGCTCTGTATATCTCTGGCTGTGGGACTCATAGGTGGCTGCTTCTTTTCTGGGGTGTCCCAGTTGACCTCACTAGGATTTGAATTGAATTCCACCAGTGCAATGGGGGCTGGATCATTGGGGTTGGCCCCTAGACTGAGAGCTAGAACTATCACTTAGGCATGTTAATATGCCATTGTACTCAGAAACACCCATGCTCCTTCTATGGCATTTTGTATTTAGTGAGGAGCTTTTTAACTTCCTCTTGTTTAAGGTAGCCCACATACTAGGTGTTCAGGCTTTTATATTAGGCTATCAATTCTTCTACTATCATACATCAGGGGTGGGTCCTACTGAGGCAGGTGTTAGTGGGACACAAGCAGATAGAGCTCAAGGTCCCAGTAAGTTACAGTCAGGGTCAAGGCTTCACAGTAAACAAGAAGCCTCATCCTGGACACCTGGAAAAATTCAGCCTGAGAAACAAGGGAGTTTCTCAGTCTCATCTCGGCCCTAGTAACAGGCCCCAGCAACAACTCCAAGCCACTTGTGTGGACTTACTCCTTTCAAGAAGCTTATAAACCATAGACACTGCATCCCCAGCAGCATCCTTTCTTGGAGCTCCTCCTGATTAGCAGAAGTCTTTTTCTTTCCTTTTTAACTCCTCATTAAAATCTTCTGGTTGCTCCATACTCTTGTCTACTGGCTTCATTTTTCATTGCCTCTGAGACACCATCTTGGGAAAAACAGCATCTCAGCTGGTAATATCTTTGGGGACTTGTCCAGGATCACCTTTGAAGGGTGAGGATTGGCTGCAAGCAGCATCTTTCTCTTTCCTTTTAGAGATGCATCAACTGCTGTGCATAACACAGGGTACCCAACAGCCATGTACATGCAATTGGCATGCACTGTCAACCTCAAAACTCGGGTATTAGGTTCCTCTGAGTCCCCCTCATTTGATCTCCTGTCTCCCTCAGGATTCAGGAATGTCAGCAAAACGAAGGCCAGAATTCCCTTTCAAAGATCTCCTTGGATGTGGGGACCTGAGGGAAACAGGCAGGCAACTTCAAGGTCCTGGCTGATGCCACTCCTCAGTGAACACTTTAAGGTCTCCTGTCAAAACTCAGACCCCTGTTTCCCAGTCAGGTATCCATAAGGAGCTGCTTCAGCTTTTCTGTCTTGTTCTCTTAGGAGGTGCACGGGAAGTTGGGGGTGGCTCCCCTGGGTATCCTTTCCTGCAAGAGTGACTTGGGCAAGCTCCTCCTGCTCCTTGCAAAATTCCCTTATATGGATTGAATGTTTCTTTGATTCTTTCTGTACTTTCCATTGTGAAATAAACAATGTCCCCCCTCTCTGAGACCCCTCTAGTCCCTCTTTATTCTACGCCCTCCCTACTGAGGATTTAAGAGAATTAGGCACACACCAATTTAGTTGGATATTGGGATCAACAACTCTTACTACTTGTCCCTGGTGTCTCAAGGGGAATGGGATGGCAGATATCTGGGCAGCCCTTTTCCAGAGGAGAGCAAATCACCTGGACGCCAGCTCTGGTCATGAGATGCTGAGTGGGTAAATATTGCATCTGGAGGGGTCTTTCCCTATACAGTAGGTGAAACCTCAGTCTGGGTAGAGGAGGGTTCTTGACTCTGAATGAGAAAGAATTGAGCAGATCAGAAGAGAAAGTGCAGGAAGGTGCAAAGGGAGAGGAACTTGACTGCATAGGGCAGTTTCCCTCACCACCTCCTGGAGCCAGGGTCACCTGGTGTCTGGTGCCCACTTATGTCTGAATGGCAGCATGGGGAACTTGCCCTTGCCACCCCAGGGTTTGGGGAGCCATGGAGCATGGGATAGAGATTGTGCTCTGAGAACTTCCCAAGAGGAGGAGGTTTTCAAGTAGCCTCCTGGAGAGCAAATTGCGTGGCTGCAGTTCTACCTGGGTTGCTTAGGCAATGGGAACTTGAAAGCCTAAATCAGAGTTCTCAACAGCCCCTCCCTACTTATTGGGAATAAAGCAGAGACAAAGTAAAGTGGTTGCATCTCAGACTGAGAGAGCCCAGACTCTGTACCTGGGTCACTTGGCAGTACCACAGAGCAACTATGCCAGCAGGTCTAGGAATGGATCCTCTCCCAATGCTGTCACAAGATGGGAGGGAGCACAGACTTCCCTATTAGAAGAAGGGACAGGCCAAAGGACACCATGGCTTTCAGATGCCATAAACAGAAAAGGGGTTGCTCTTCTATTCCCTAGTGTCTTTCAGATGGCAATTCAGAATCTAAGACCATTGTGGTTACTGCTCCTCTGTGATGCATCCTTAAAAATTGGAACACCTTTGACCCCTAAATCCTGAAGTAGTGTATGATCTTCTGCACCCATGCCTGGCCTAACTACCAGCTAGAAGATGGGATAAAATGGCTGCCTGAGGGAAGCATCAATCACAATACAATTTTACAAGTAGACTGCTTCTGTAGGAAAGAAGGGAAATGGTGAGAAAGCCCCTATGTGAAAATCTTCTTTGCCCTGAAAGAAAAGTCAGAATTGTGTCAAAGGTGCCAGATAGATCCTAGCTATGACTACTGCCAATCCTGATTCCTTCACAGAGACCAAGTCACCTTTGGGGCCACCCTAGGCATAGATGAGCCTCTCCAAGTGAAGAAGACCCCTCCTTGTTCCCCTTATTCTGAATAGTCACTCCCAGGTCCTATGTATGGCAACCGTCCCAACATCTCCAGCTCCTTTGCCTTTCTCCAAACCTCCCTCTACCCATCCTTCTCTCCCTGGCTGGGTGCCACCCCTGCTGATCTGCCCCTTGCAAGAGATGCTGGGAGGGGAATTTGGCCCTACTAAGGTGCAGGTCCCCTTTTCCTTGCAAGATCTTAGGCAGATTAAAGTGGATTTAGGAAGGTCATCAGATGACCCAGACAATTACATTGAAGTCTTTCAAAATCTAACTCATGTCTTTCATATGACTTGGAAAGACCTCATGTTAATTCTAAACCATACATTGACAAGCAATGAAGTTAGGGCTGCCCTAGTTGTAGCCAAAAAAATCAGAGATGACATGTTCCTCTCCTATCAGGATCCCCATTTGGACATGAGTGAGGGAGATGAATACCCCACAGTCATCAAGCAGTCCCTCAGGATGACCAGAGTGGGACCCTAATGACCCACTAGTGACCTAGCGGCATAAGAATTTGCATATGTGTCTCCTAGAAGGAGTCATGAGGGCTGGAGTCAAACCTCTAAATTACTCCAAGTTTTCCTCAATCATTCATGGGGTGGAAGAGCCTCCCTCAGCCTTTCTAGAATGGTTAAGGGAATCCTTGGTTAAGCACACTTATCTGTCCCCAGATTCAATGGAAGGGAGTCTGATGCTCAAGGATATATTCATAACTCAATCTGCTCCAGATGTTAGAAGGAAGCTACAGAAGTTAGCCTTAGGACCAGATAGAACCCCAAACCACCTCTTAAAGGTGGTTACAGTGGTCATTTATAATCAGGACCAAGAGGAGGCTGAGGAAAGGGACCAGAGATATAGAAATAAGACAGCCTTATAGGTAGCTGCACTTCTAACCAACCCCTAAGAGGGCACCCATATGGCTCCATTTGGTCAGTACTACAGTTGTAGGTGTAGAAGACACTTCGAGAAAGAATGCTCCAACAGGGTCAGAGGGCCTCCCCCTAGGCCCTGTCCTACCCGCAGAGAAGGATATTGGAAGGCCAACTGTCCCAAGAGATGAATGTTCCCAGGGGCAGGAAAACCTGCCACCATGGTCCAACAGGACTGAAGGGGCCTGGGGTCTCCCCATGTGGCTCATGTAACATGAAGCATCACCCTCCAGGAGCCCCAGGTAGTCCTCATGGTGGAGGGAAAGGATATTAATTTTCTCTTAGATAACAGTAACCTCCCTTTCAGTCCTCTGGTTCAGTCTTGGCCCTCTGTCTCCCACAAGTACAACAGTAACCAGAGTCACTAGGAAATCCCTGACACATTTCTCACATCCTTTAAATTGTAGCTTGGGGTCTGGGGAAAACTTATTGTTTTCCTGTGCCTTTCTCCTAGTCCCTAAAAGCCTAACCCCACTGCTGAGTCAAGACATTCATTCTAGCCTAGGAACCACCATATTAGTAGCTCCTAGGCAGGCCCTCCTCCTACCCCTTATGAAAATGGAGATAGACCCCAATGTGCGGGCCACCCAGGGAAAGATAGAGTGAGCACAAACTACTCAGCCAGTAGAGATTAGATTGAAATACTCAGCTACTTTCCCCAACCAAAGGCAGTATCCCCTGAGGCCTGAGGCTCATAAAGGGTTGGGAAACATTATCACTAACCTGAAGTCCCAGGGTCACCTGGTGCCATGCAAAAGCCTATGCAATACTTCTATCTTAGGAGTCCAGAAACCTAATGGATAATGGAGATTGGTGCAAGACCTCCACCTGGTAAACAAGGCAGTGGTTCCCATTCATCCTGTAGTGCCCAATCCATACACCTTATTGACCCAATTGTCTGAAAATGCCAAATGGTTCCAAGTTCTAGATTTAAAGGATGCCTTCTTTTAAATACTCTTGCACCCTGATTCTCAGTATCTTTTTGCCTTTGAGGATCCCTCCAGTCAAGCCACACAGCTTACATGGACTGTCTTGCCCCAAGGGTTTAGGGATGGCCCACACCTGTTTGGCCAGGCTCTATCCAGAGACCTGTCATATTTCTCACACCCTGGGGCACAGGTCCTACAATATGTAGATGACCTCCTCCTCTGCTCCTACTTGGAAGAGGACTGACAGAAAGGAACAAAAGCCCTTCTCAACTTCCTAGCAGAGAGGGTATAAAGTTTCCCAGAAGAAGGTCCAACTGTGTCAAACCTCAGCAAAGTACCTAGGCCTTGTGTTGTCTTGAGGGATCCAGGGCCCTGAGCACTGGCAGAATAAAATCCATCTCCACCTTCCCTTTGCCTAGGACACTGAAACAGTTCAAGGGCTTCCTAGACATCACTGGATTCTGCACGCTGTGGATTCCTGGGATTCCTAGAGAGATAGCTCAACCCTTATATCAACTGTTCAAGGACACACAGGCCAGTAATACACAAGTTCTAACATGGGAACCAGAGGCCCAGTGAGCCTTTGAGCAACTAAAGAGGGCTCTATTGCAGGCCCCAGTGATGCCGGGGTTCTTATTCACAGAGCCAAAGAATGAGCTTCGCAAACACTCAAGTTAGGAGAGCAAGGTACAGGTTTTTATTTAGAGATAAAGTGAAATGACAGAGCTTCTAGCTCACACCAGGGTGGGACAAGAGAGTCAGTGGTTGGCTCATTGTCTATGGGTTTTAATCGTGGTTGAGGATTTTCATGAATGAGGGTAAAGGGTTAAGAGTGCAGACTTGTTGAGTGGTTCCAGAATGCTCTTTTTGATGATTAATAGAAGAAATTTTCTACTCTGTTTATTTCTCAAGATAGCAGTTTCCCTCTGGGAGTATGTCAATTAAGACTGCCTACCCTGGCCCCAAGATGGGCTGGGTTGTTGCCTGTTTGCTGAAGTGTGTTAAGAATCTTACTTCTTATCTTCTTGGGCTGTTTACAGTTGGGCTTGATTACTAAATTAGTCTTTTTCCTAGGTTGAAGATTACTTGGTTAGGATCAGAGAAGGAAATACAACACATAGGTATGGTTAAAATAAACTGGGCCTTTTAGCAGGCTAAGGTAAATTTTACAGTGCCATGATCTAAATTGAGGCAGTGAAGTCATTGGTTATGTTGAGACACTTCTCTTTATCTGCAGAACACTGAAACATTCCAGGGCACGTTGCTGCTGTCCTTTTGAACTTTAACTGATCTCACTGAAGATGTCTATATTCCTAGTCTGGCATCTTTACCTTAGAGAATTAGTGTGACTCTGACTTTGTGTAATGCTTATCACAGAGTTTCAATAGGGACTTCTTTGCACATTGCTACATTGTTCTGACTGTAACTATCTTGCTCTGCTTTTTCTCTGGAGGCGCTCACCCTACTCTGCCTAATCCCACCGTCCCTGTCTCACCAGCCCTAAGCCTACCAACAGGAAAGAGTTTCAAGAGTTTTATGTGATGGATAGCTCTGGGAGTACTGACTCAGACTCAAGGCCTGGCCCAACAACCTGGTAGGTATTTAAGCAAGGAACTGGACATAGTGACAAAAGGGTGGCTAGCTTGCTTGTGGACTGTGGCAGCTTTAGCCCTCTTAATCCCCAAGGTCCTAAAGCTAACTGATTATGGGGAAGGGATTGACCATGCTTTCCCCTCATAAGATGACAGGACTACTGTCATCCAAAGGAAGCCTCTCGCTATCCAACAGGCACCTCTTAAAATACCAGACTGTGTTATTAGAGAGACTGTCATTCAGATTAAGACATGCCCCACCCCCCAATCCAGCTACTTTCCTCCATGAAGAGCAAGGGGAAGTAGGACATGATTATGAGAAGGTAATTCTTCACACTTAGGTGGCACAGGAGGATCTGAAGGAAACTACTCTAGAAAACCCAGATCTGATTCTTTTTACAGATGGGAGTTCATTTGTGGAATTGGGAACATGGAGGGCAGGATATGTAGTAGTATCTCTCACTGGGACTGTTGAGAGTTCTCCCCTTCCTCCAGGAACCAGAGCCCAGTTGGCAGAACTAATACCTTTAACTGTGGCACTGTAAGTGAGTAAGGGACAGAGAACTAACATATACACTGACTCTAAATATGTCTTCCTAGTCCTGCATGCCAGTGCTGCTATTTGGAAAGAAAGAAATTACCTCACTGCAAATGGGTCCCCTATCAAATATCATCATGAAAATGACTGGCTATTCTGTGCTGTCTTCTTTCCCAAGGAAGTGGCTGTTGTGCATTTGTTTGGGGCATCAGAAAGGAATGGATGAGGTATCAGAGTGAAACTGATGAGCCAACTATGCATCCTGGGAAGCAGCCCAAGAAAGCTCAGTCTGCCATCACTATAACTCCCCTGTTTTGGGAACATTCCCTAAACCCCATCAAACCCCAGTATTCCCAGAAAGAGACAAATACAGCCTTCCAAGAGGGGTTAATCTTGCAGCCCTCGAGGTGGTTTCAAAATGAAGAGGGGAAACTTCTCTTACCAACAGCTAACAGGTGGAAATTGTTAAAAACCCTTCACCAGTCTTTCCATCTTGGAAGAGATGGGACCTCCCAGTTAGCTAACACACTGTTTTTAGGGACAGAATTTTAAGAGACAATAAAACATAACAAGCTCCTGTGAGGTATGTCAAAAGAACAATCTCCTCAGTCATTGATTAGCCTCAGCAGGGATACAAAGGACTGGGACATACCCAGGGGAGGATTGACAAATTGATTTCACCCATGTGCCTAAGGCTAGGGGAGTTCAATATCTACTTGTATGGGTGGACATGTTCACTGGTGGATAGAGGTCTCCCCCTGCAGGACTGAAAAGGGGAAAGAAGTAGTCCAGATCTTGGTGAATAAAATCATCCCCTGGTTTGTACTTTCCAAGAGCCTGCAAAGTGATAATGGGCCAGCCTTCAAGGTTGTGGTAACTCAGGGGGTCTCCTCAGCTCTGGGAATACAGTACCACCTACATTGCTTTTGGAGACCCCAATCCTCAGGCAAGGTAGAGAGAGCAAATGCCATTCTAAAATGACACCTAAGGAAACTGACCCTGGAAATCAGTCTCCCTTGGATCACCCTACTTCTTATTGTACTCATATAAGTCAGAAATACTCCTCAGTGAGCAGGCCTTAGTCCCTTTGAGTTGCTGTATAGTAGGCCTTTCCTGACCAATGACTTCTTGACACAGAGACAGTTCCACAAGTAAGGCAAGTCACCTCCCTGGCCCACTTACAGCAAACTCTCCAGAAGCTTGAGGAAGATTGAGAGAGAAATGAAGGCAATCCCCTTTTTGAGCCAGGAAACATAGTCTTAGTTAAGACAGTGTCTTCTACTGGTCCTTCTCTTACCCCCATCTGGAAATGAACACATACAATAATTCTCTCCACTCCCACTACAATAAAAGTGATGGGACATGAGTCTTGGATACATCACTCTGAGCTAAAGCCCTGGGTGTCTGGAAAAGCAAGCCCTGCTCTGAACAAGGAGGACTCCCTGCCTCACTATTCCTGTGAGCCTGGAGAAGATCTTAAGTCCCTTTTCAAGCAAGAGACACCTAAGATAAATACTCCATGACTCCAGAATCTTGGTTCTTTTTTGGCATCATTGTGGAAGTGGGACTTGTCATTGTTTTTATTGTCTTGTAATCCTTCTCCCATTGGCTGGCAGTATTTCTTCCCCTGTTGGGTTTAAACTTTGAAAAGCAATGGCCTTAAAACTACCATTATTACTAATATTGACCCCCTTTTTATTGGCTCCTCTCCTGGCAGCAGTATACCCCCTAACTCTAGTGATTAACAAGATTTCTAATTTAACCAATGAAACCAATTGCTGGATCTGCTCCCACCAAGATCAGCTGGAGGATGATATAGGTCTCCTTGGCAATCTGATATCACTAGAAATGGTTGCTAGCACCATAGCACAATATTGGAGTTTTTCTTACACAATTTACACCACCACCAAAAATGATGGAGTTGGTGGAGGGAGGCCTGTGGCCCCTAGATCCATGGTGGGTCATTCCATCACCAGCAAATTAGAGAAGCACAGAAGCCAGCCTCTGCTTCTCTCATTCCTGGGGCACTGGTTCTGTCTTAGGAATCCTCAACTTTTCTTTCTGTAACACCACCTTAATGTATAATCATACCTTTCATGAGTGGAAACCATAATTCCAGGGGGATTCCACTGAAGAGGAAGAGGATTTTGATATCCATAGCTTTAACTACACTATCACCCATGAGCCATATTTCATGAGGGAGAAGACTTTCACCTGAATGTGTCTGTAAAGTTGCCAGCTGGATTAGGTGTAGCATCTTTGGTTCCTGGGCTGTCACAGCAGCATAGTATCTGTGTAGTTCCATTAGCTGTGCTCAGAGTCAGTTAAGACTGCAGGGTCTTCCGTGGCCAAGACTGCAGAGGTCCTATAGGTGGCAGTGGTGGCCAGGGTTATTTGGTTCATTGGAGGTGGAAGCTACAGGGGTATTTCTATTCTCCTTTTATGCAGGTGGGAGTAAGTTCTGTCTAAGGAGATCCCTTTTGGTGCCTTGCCTGGGGTTCTGATGCTCAGAGCTATAGCAGAGCCAGGGGCCTGGGATCAAGTACATGGGACTACCACAGTGCCTGGGTCCTGGAGCATAGGTGCCCTTGCTGAGGCAATGGCACTGGTATCTAAGGTTCAGGCATAGGGAGATCATCCACATGGAACTGGAATCTGGGTCTCTGGGGCTTGCTGCAGTGACTTGGGCCATGAGGAGGGGCAGGGAAACAGCATTGGCACAGGACCTGGGCTGATGACTGCAGTGGTGTCTTGGGCCCTGGGGGTAGGGAGTAATAGCAATATAGCCTGTGCGTGGTAGGTCAAAGTCCCAACTCTGGCATCAAGGAGCTCTTGCAGAGTAGCAGCGGCTCATTGCCAGAGGTGTCCAATCAAAGCTATGATGTCAGACCCACGGTTCTTAGCTCAGAGCACCCCAGCGTGGCCCAGTAATCATAGGTCAGCACCACAATCTGTGACCCAAGGGTTGTGGCACAGAATAGTGGCAGCTCCAATCTTGTATACGATGAGGCATGTGGTGTTGTAATCCCAGAGAGTGAGGCCCAGCAATGATTGGAGCTTCTGGGGGCAGGTCTGATAACAGCAATAGCTCCAGTCCCAGTAATTGGGTACAATGGTGCACAGCTCTATCATCTATTTCAGTGAGGCTTGGTGGGTTTCTCCTGTTCTCCTTTTCCCTGTGGGGTGAAATTACTCTGAGGGAATCCCTCCTGGCATTCAGCTGTTCTGGAGAGGGGGATGGGGTGAATCATGTAAAATGTGCAGTTTTATACACTTTTCTATGCAGCCATACTTAGTTTCTTAATCTCTTCAGGTTTTTTGCTGCTTCTTTATAGTCCAGGGCTTTTCCTGAGCTATTTTCATTAATTTGTAGTTCATTATTTTTCTTGTTTTTGTGGGGCAGATGAGCACTGGGATTCCCTCACCCTTTATCTTTCCAGTGTCTCTAATTACATATTTTATCTTTCTGCTGACCAGCCCTCATCCTGAGGCAACCTAAGGGTTCCACACTGAGTCACCTCATTAGCATAAACTAAGGTAGTGGGAAAGTAGTTCACTGTTAATAACAAAAAACACTTCTAAAACTCAGGAAATTCCAAAGATTTTAGTGACTCTGTCAGGAACGTGGGGCAAAGACCAAATGTATATTTTTGTTAAACCATAGACTACCCCTTAGTCTTTGACAATGCATCCTGTGTAGCAAAGTTTATGAAAGTTGAAAGACACTGGCACATTAGTAGAGTCCTACTGAGTAATTAATAATTTGTCCATATTATCATATGAAAATGTCTTCCAGGTTGAGATCACTCAGATTTGCCAGTTTCCATTCAATCTTGTCAGGTTCCCAAAGCAGGAGTGGTCTCAATAATATAAGCTTCATCCTTTCAGGCATCTGGTATAGTGGAAATGAGACAATACTCTCTCTTGCTGTAAGCGTCCCACAAGGTGTTATTGTAATACCTTATTTCTATCCCTACCTAACCCACTTTTCATTCCTTTTGTAATGCTGGGGGTTGGGGAGGGAGGGAAATTCCAAGGCCAAATACCTTTGAAACTGAAATCAGTCAAGGGGAGAAATGAAGTAGGAAAAACCCATTTATTTCTTACAAGCAGTCGTCCCTTGTCTCTCTCGACCCAGCTGCAGAAGATAGCTCCACCCAACCTCTCTGGTCCAGATAAGCCCTTGCTCACCCAAGTAATTACCTATTGATGTGGAGATAAACTACTTCTCTCCACCCTTGGAAACACCTATTAATATAGAGATGCACTAAAGCCAGGTGAGAAATTCTGGAAATATTACAATTTTACCCAAACTTTACTCTCAGTTTCTCCTTCTCCATCTCTCCATTTCTACCCAAGCTTTTCAACTGTTGGAAGGAACATTAGGTTTGGCCACTGTGCTGGTCCAGATTGTGGGCCTAAGTCCACTCCCAATTATATAAGGTAGTGAGACAGAGACCATGGGATTAGACAGAGTAGGGTGAAGGCCTCTGGGAAAAGGAGGGCAGAATATTTACAGTCAGAGCAATGTAACAACAGGAAAAGAAGTCCCTATTGAAACTGTGTGTTAAGCGTTAAGTCAAGGTCACACTAATTATTTAGGGAAAAGATACCAGACTAAGACTATAGCCATCTTCAGTGAGATCAGTTAAAGGTAAAAAAAAAGGCCAGGAACAACTTGGCCTGGAATGTTTGAGTATTCTGCAAGGTATCTCAGCATAACCAGTAACTTCACTGTAAACAGCCCTAGGAAACAGCCAATAGCCCAGCCCACCTTGAGGGCAGGGCAGGTGGTATAAGTCCACACCCCTAAGCCTTTTTTTTCATGTTCCCCCAAATCCTCAATTGCCTATAAAACCCCTAGACAATGCACCATCGCGAGCTCTCTTGTCCCCTCCTGGCATGAGACAGCAGCTCTTTCCTCTCACTTTATTTCTAAATAAAAGCTTCTCCCTAGCTCTCATACCTTGAATGTTTGCTAAGTTCATTCTTTGACTCCACAAACAAGAACCCTGGCATCAGTAGGGTTTCAAAGGTACAGAACTAGTAAACTGTCTCAACACTAGCCCACACAGTGGAATTCACTCTCAACTGCAATTTTGCCACATGGGATGAATGTACATTTCACTCTAATAGACCCTTAGGAATTCTGACATAGGGTTAAAATATAATTTCTTGCTTAGGAGTCATCCTTATTTGTAACATTTGTACTTGTATCCCTGTTCCCACAACCATTGCATCTGGTAGGGAAAAGAAAGTTGATGAAATGTAAAGAGGAAAGAAAAAAAAGTATAGTTATCATAACTGTCTTCCTACTGTTGTAAGAATTATATATTCATACCAGTATTATCCCCTTGGGAAGAAAACTTTAGTCTTTCCAACATTCTTCCCTTCTCCTTCTTTCACAGATCCATGAACAAAACAGAGGAATCTATCCAGTGGGGACACTGTCTTATCCTCTTCCACCCTGCACATCAATGTTGAGCATGAGCACACACTTGTGAAGTTGTGTAATCTATCTTTCCATGCCTTTATCTTTCCTGATTTTAGACAGCCAATGTTCAGCTGTCCTTTCCAACTATCTAGCAAAGTATTACTCTGATGATATATCTCTGTCTGTTATTGGACTTCATGGACTGTAAATTATCTTCCTTCATCTGAACAAATGTGACTCAGAAATTCAAATTGCATTATATCTTTGGTTCCAGTTCTTTTATAGCACTCTGAGAATTTGCATCTATCACTGGGTAAGGAAATCTCCACCCAGGGTCAGTGTTTATTCTTCTTGAGACAGGGACCATGGGTATAGTCAGACTAGGGTGAGATCCTCCCGAAAAAGCAAGGCAGGATATTTACAATCAGAGCAATGTAACAATGTGCAAAGAAGTCCCTATCAAATTTCTGTGTTAAGCATTATGCAAAGTTAAGGTCACACTAATACTCTAGGGTAAAGATACCAGGCTAGGAATATAGACATCTTCAGTGAGATCAGTTAAAGCTCAAAAGGCCAGGAGCAACTTGGCCTGGAATGTTTGAGTGTTGCACAAATATAGAAGGATATCTCAGCATAATCCGTGACTTCACTGTAAACAGCCTTAGCAAACAGACAACAACATAGCCCACATTGGAGGCAGAGCAAGTAGTACAAGTCCACACCCTAAAGCCCTTTATCAGTTCCTAAATATCCTCAACTGCCTATAAATTCCCTAGACAATGCACCACTCCAGGCTGTCTTGTCCCCTCCTGGCCTGAACCAGGAGCTCTGTTCTCTCACTGTATCTCTCAATAAAAGCCTCTCTGTGGCTCTCCTATGTTGGGTGTTTGCTAAGTTCATTCTTCCACTTTGCAAACAAAAACCCTGGCATCACTCTCAGGACCCATTTGTAGTCCCCCAGGGCTACCAGCACCAGTCTGACTAGCCCCATATATTTTGGGCCTTCTCCCCACAGAATATGCAACACAACCATCTGCAGTCTCTATATCTTTTGGTGGCAAAAAGAAAAGTTTCTTATTGGCATTTTGTGCCTCTGAGGATGCAAAAGGAATCATCTAGATTCAGCCAATCTTTGCACTGCTGCAGTGCTCCCATATCCACTCACTTCACCGACTCAGGTGTCTACCTCAAGCAAGGACATCATAATATCCATATATCAATACCAATAACCTTCCAAACCTGAAAAGGAGCTCTTCCGATTGGCATCAATGTGCCCTATTTTAATGCATCATCCAATGCCTTGTTTTATTACACTGTGTAGGGGATATGTTCCCTAGTCTGACACAATCTGCATCCCCACAGTACAATTAGGTAAAAGAGGCACAATCTCTTCATATAAAGTCAGATCTGCCATATTCTCCAATTCTCCAAAACTATTCTCCAAATTACCACCTTAATCCCATAGACTCTTACATTCCCATTGTAGCATTCATTAGGACGTCATCCACACATTTTAGTTTTATACTACTAGGTAACAGAAGTATTTAAAAAAACAAAATTTGAGGACATTTGAGGATCTGATTGACTTTATTATGCAATTCATGTATCAGACAGCATCTCATCTAGCAAGTAGAGAGATGATCTGAGAAGTTGTACAAAATGGAAGGTTTTTATAGAGGGAGAGTGGAGCAAGACATTATTAGCAAAGGAAGGGATTATTTCAGGACAGGTTTCCCTCCCTTAGGTGAAAACCAGGGGCTCTTATCATGTAGAAGACCTCATCTACATTTAGGGGGATGGAGAGGCCTCATGTGACAGATTACCTCATTGATGCTGACCAGAAAATTCTTGACTGACTACATTTCTAGGGGAGGTGGAGGCTTTTATTAGGTTAGGTTTAAGCCCTAATTTGCTGATTTGGCCTAGCAGAAGTGACTCCATTTTGGACCTGTGGTTTTTTTTTTTAACATCCAGTAAGACATAATATCCATTCCCAGAAAACATTTGGATAAAGGAAACACAGCCTCTTCAGATAAAGCCTGTTTAACCATCCCAATTTTAATAACTTTATCAACCTTTGTATTTCTATAGTCTTTGAATTTAATTGTAGCCCCCATTAGGGCTTAATCAATGTGTTTTGATTCCATAGTGCATGAGTTTCCCATGTAAATAAGTCCCAGAAACTTCTCTTCTCCACTCACTGAATATTTCACCCAATGTCAAGGGACTCTGGCCCTTTTGTAAATCTTAATTAATCTTTCTACCAATTGCTCCAAGGGATTCCAGGTCAGGTTCCTCATTGCAATCTTTGCTTTCTGGTATTTTAAATTTCTCCAAACTGTAATAAGCAAAGTAGAATTAGAGAGTCTTTTAAATTCCATCATGCTGGGGTGAGTCCCTTGACAATCCACTTTTTTCTTCCTCTTTGTTCTGCCTCCATCAATGTTTCCTTTATTCACTCCATTCATGTCTACCCTGTCGGGATGAATCCCTCTACCTCTCCATTCTCCTGTTAAGTTAGTGATTTTATTAATATTTTTAAGAGCAATGAGGGTACACTGAAAGAGCAAATTTTTTAAGGCTTCTTAGACTGTTGCTTGATTTTGCAACAGTAAGGTTACATGGGGTGTCCACGCAAATTGAGTCCCTTAACAACAGCATTTACCATGACCTTGGTTATGGGCATATTCAGTGGGTAAATTTCCTGTTCATTAAAAAGCCAGTCTCACTTGGTTTTTATAGGGATCATAGCCATTGCTTTATCTGGGTGTCTCAGCATTTATAGGGGGCCTTACTTACTAGGGAATAAATTACTTGGCACCAACAGCCTCAGGTGTGCCTGCTCAACAGACACCCAATCTTGCAAGACCATCATTAAAGCCTCCCTCTGCTGTTCTCTTTGTCTCTGTGTCCACTTATTGAGTTTGGAAAAGTAAGCGTGTTTTTCACAATTTCAGGGCTCATCCAGGAACCTCTTGCCTGTGCGAGGTGGGGGCCCAAACGAAGTGGGAAGATGCATCCTGCCTGGCTTTGCGTGGCCCGCTCTGTCTGGGTGTTTCACCTTAGCATGGAAGCTGAGAGAAGACCCGAGACTATTATGGGGAGACAGCGTGATCAACACAGGGGAGAAAATGCAGGCACCGCAGCAACCAGGCAAACTCATGCATGAGCCAAGGTAGGAAAATTGGCTATAAGTACTGCCTTGGTGGTTGGGCATTTTTCAGAGGTCGAGTGTGTGCGACTGAGACGTGTCCTATATACGAAGCGAGTGTGGAGTCCAGATCTGTGGTTCCATTCTCACGCGACGGAAACAGATGGAGATGGACGAAGAGAATCTCAGGGTGTGTGCAAGAAGCCTCCATTATGGGGGATTGGATACACAGGGAACTCAGACACAGGGACCTCTTGAAAGATGGGAAATACAGATTCTAGGCCTAGGGAAGCAGGGAAAGGGAACCAGATGAGCTCCCTTAAAATTTCCTCAGATAGCCTGCTGGGTTGAAGGTTAAGTACTGGGGGGACACCTACTGTACCAGGTTTAAGGACAAACAGAAAATAATCAAATTTTGCTGTTTTGTCTGGGTTAAAGTTGGATCAGAGGAAACTGGCTTTGCCAGGTTTAAGTTATTTCTGAGAGTAATAAAGCCACCAGTTCACCTAAGGAAAGGGACAACGCACTCTGTTGGTTACCAAAGGTACTTCCCATATTTCCCCTGAACACCAGAGAAGGGAAAACTAAGGAGGAGGAACTACAAGAGGTTTTGGGGGAGTGTTATGTATTTTCTTCAGTCCTTGTCCCCACCACAGGGGAGAGTTCAGGGGCAGGGACACTGTGGTGAGGCAGAGTGAAAGTTTTGTTTAGAGTTACATAGAGAGAGAGAGAAAGTGCAGGCCGCCTTGGCAGGGTGGGGTGTCCTGGGAGGTCGGGGAGAGAAAGTTTGAAGTTGAAATGTTGCGCTCTTTGAGGGTGCCGGTGGCCTCAGAGAGAGGAGCTCACCCAGGTGTTGGGGGGATTCCCCTCTTTAAGGATTCTTTAGGAGTGTGGCCAGGGACTGGGGGTGTAGACTTGTTAGGTGGTCTCAAGTATCTTTGATGATACATTAAATTTCTTATCAGTCCTCTAGGTAATTTTGCAAAATTAGCTTAACACAAGTAATTTACTGCTTTGGTCTCCTCCCAGGAGAGCAGCTTTCTGGTTTGGGAGCATTTCAGGACTGTCTGCCCTTCTCCAAGAGTGGCAGAGTTATTGTCTGTTTGCTAATGAGTATATTGAGAGCCTTGCGTCTTGACTTCCGGGGTATTTAAATGCAATCTTTGGGATGGAATCCTTCCTGCCTTTTGCTATGTTGTTTACAGCTGGGCCTGCAGGCTGAATTGATTGCCTGGGTTGCAGACTACTTGACTGGGGCCAGAGGGAGAAAGATAAAAAACAGCATATAGATAAAGTTAAAAAACAAAAACAAAAAAACGCTGGGCCTCTATGATTAACATAATAAAGGCATGGGCTATGCTGAGGTACCCTCTTTTATCTGGGGAATATTCAAACATTCCAGGCCAAGTTGCTTCTCTCTTTTTGAGCTTTATTTAATTAACTTTGGGTCTTTTTAGTGGACTTTCCTGGTCTTTTTCTCTTTCCACCCAGCTCATATCTATTTAACTTTGGGACCTGCTTTCTTGTCTCCCTCCCCCTTATAATCTTCAGGCTAGGAATTAAGGGGAACAAAACCAGGAAGATCAAGTAAAAGACTCAGGTTCATCTGACAACCAGGACCCTTTAGCCCATACTAGGCCTCCTATAACCCCTTGTTCTAACCTTAGAAAGGAATTAGAACAATGTTAGAAGGACTTAGAGAGTTTCTTTCTTCCTTCTGGGGAGTCCACCAGAAACCCCAAGATGTTTCCATTGAGAGAGGTCCCACTAGGACAAGGGGAAATTGGGTTTGTTAATGCTCCCTTCACTGGTACAGAGGTGAGAAATTTTAAGAAGGAAATGAAACCATTGCTAGAAGATCCCCTTGGCCTAGCAGGCCAACTGGATCAATTCCTGGGACCTAATATATATACTTCAATTGAGCTAATGTCCATGATGAATATCCTATTCCCTGGTGAGGAGAGGGGGATGATCAGGAGAGCTGCTATGCCCATTTGGGAATGAGAACACCCACCAGGCCAGGGTGTCCAGCCAGCGGAACAAAAGTTCCCAAATGTAGATTCTGGATGAGATAATAGTGATCTAGGGGATAGAACTAAAATGCAAGATCTTCGACAGCTAATTATAAATGCAATTAGAGAATCGGCCCCAAGATCTCAAAATATTACTAAGGCGTTTGAAGTTCAACAGGAAAAGGAAGAGACTCCGACTGCAGTTTTACAGAGACTCAGGGACCAGATGAGGAAGTATTCAGGACTGGACCCAGAAGATCAGGTAGGACAGGTTCTTTTAAAGGCCAATTTTGTAACCAAAAGCTGGCCAGATATTGCTAAGAAATTACAGAAGTTAGATGGATGGAATGAGAAACCTATAGAGGAATTACTGAGAGAAGCTCAGAAAGTGTTTGTTAAAAGAGAGACTAGAAGCTTGTATTTCAAATTGTTAGACGGAGAGCCAGACCCTCTCCAATGGACCACAGGGCAACTGCAAATTCTAGAGGAACTGAAAGCAATCCTTAGTCACCACCACAGCCCTGGCACTCCCGTCCCACCCTTAGAGAAGCCATTTCACTAGTTTGTTACTGTTGAACAAGGTTCCACTGTAGGGGTTTTGAGCCAAGCCTGGGGAGGAAAGAAATGATCGGTGGCCTTTATGTCTAAACTATTGGACCCTGTCTCTCAAGGATGGATTGAATGCATTCAGACCATCACAGCCATGGCCTTACTGGTAGAAGAGAGCAGGAAATTAACTTTTGGAGGAAACCTCATGGTCAGTACTTCTCACCAGGTTCAGGTCATACTTAATCAGTGGGCTGGGCACTGGTTAATAGATTCTCAAATTTTAAAATATGAAGTAATTTTAGTTGAAAATGATGACCTGATCTTAACCACAGACACCTGTCTCAATCTGACCAGCTTCCTATGTGCAGAGGAAGCTGAAGGCCAATCAGAATTGAGCCACAGTTGCATAGACCTCATAGAAAATCAGACTCGGAATAGTCCATACCTTTGGAAAAATTTGGACAGAAAAAGTCTCATAAATAGTAAAGGAAAGGAATTAATTCATGGGGAATTAATCAAGGAGTTTCTGGAAAATCTTCTACTTCTAGCTGAAATATCTATAATGCATGTGAATGGTCACCAGAAAGGAAATTCTTATGAAGCAAAGGGTAATAGAATTGCTGATGCAGCCACTAAAGGGGCTGCATCTGAAGATGAAATTAGACTTTTAAATCTCACTTCTAATATCCCTAAAATTTCCTTTATCCCAAAGTTTTCTAAAAATAAAATAAAATTCAGAAGCTACAGGAGGTGGGGGCATCTCAAAATGAGAAAGGGTGGTGGGCCTTACCACTTACCAGATGGGAGAAAAGTGATCAGCCAACCAATTATGTGAGAGGTGATGAAAATGTTACATAGAGGGAGCCACTGGGGTCCCCAGGCAATGTGTGATTCTCTGCTAATGGTTTATGAGTGTACTAGTATTTACACCATTGCTAAACCGGTTTGTAGGAGTTGCATAACATGCCAAATCATTAAGAAGTATATGAAAAAACCCGTACCTGGAGGGAGACCCCCCAGGAATAACACAATTCCAAAGTATCCAAATTGACTTTACTGAGATGCCAAAAGTGGGAAAGCTTAAATATTTATTAGTGATTGTTGACCATCTCACTGAATGGGCAGAGGCTCACCCATTAACAATTGTAACAGCAGAATCCGTGATAAAGGTACTTTTAGAGCAAGTAATTCCTAGGTTTGGGTTAATAGAAAATGTTGATTCAGATAACAGGAGTCATTTTACTTCAAAAGTACTACAGGGAATAATGATGACACTCCAGGTACAGTGGGATTTCCATACTCCTTGGCATCCACCATCCTCTGGAAAGGTTGAAAGAATGAATCAGACTTTTAAGAAGCATTTAACCAAATTAATACTAGAAACCAAGATGCCTTGGAATAAATGTCTTCCTATAGCATTCCTAAGGATTAGAACTGGTACCCAAAAGGATTTAGGTATTTCTCCTTATGAATTACTATATGGGCTACCATATCTGGAAAGGGCAAAACACTTGCCCACTATGGAAACAAAAGTAAATTTCTAAGAGAATATGTGCTGACCATGTCTTCTGCCTTATCTTCTCTCAGGCTGAAAGGACTCCTCACCCAGACTCCTCCACTTGAGTTCTTCCAGCCTGGGGACCTGGTATTAGTAAAATCCTGGAAAGTAGATCAACTCCAGCCCAGCTGGGAAGGCCCTTACCAAGTGCTCCTGACCAGAGACTGCAGTGAGGACAGCTGAAAAGGGTTGGACTCATTACACCAGAGTAAAAAAACTGACTGAGGGACCTGGAAACAAAACAGAGAATTGGCAGGTGTCCCAGGTAGCTAACCAACCCTTAAGTCTAAAACTAAAGAGGACCTAAAAAATGGTAACTTTTATCCTTCTAACTCTGTATTTCACAGACAAGTTGCAGGCAACCCTAGAATGGGAAGGAACTCTTGGTTATCCTGTCAAACTGGTAATCAATAATACTGAAACATCAAGCCCCCAAACCATTAGGTTTGATGCTTGTCAGGTTCTCTCTTGTGGTGATCTAAATGACCAAACACAGCTTTCTGGAGATAATAAGTGTCTCTGTCCTGAATGGACAAATGTTAATGGAATGAAAAAGACAAGTGGGTCCCCATGTCCAGGGTGGAGCAATGTTTGGTGGACTACCGAGTTTCAAGGATGGATGGCCCCTCATGCAGCAGGAAAACCTTGTAAAGGAAACCTCCACTTATCTAAAAGTATTCCTCTTGATAATTGCCAGGACAAACAGTGTAACACACTCTTATTAACTATATATTTAATCCTCAAGACTTAGACTCAGACCCTGTAATTGCTCCTTGTGTTTATGGACTTGGTGCATATGTTACTGTAGTAGATCCTGTGGGAATGTTTGGTCTTAATTTAATACCACCCCCAATCTTGAGGGAGATAATGAACTAGAGCTTCCCCATAATGACCGTAAACTAGTTACTGGAACAGAGGTAAAGATCTGTAACAGACTCTTGAAATTGAGACAGGTTATGGAGACACCAATGCCTAGGTAAAAGGGGTCAAATTTTCAGTACTAGCTTTGAACAAAAGTAATTGTTATGTATGTGCTCCTGGAAGGCCACAGGTGCAGGTGGTCCTGTTCTTCTTGGCTGGGACACAGACCCCACTGGGATGAACTGCACATTGGCCCTATGTCAGGACAAGGATGCTTGGGGAAATGAGACTTGCAAAAAGCTTGTCTCTACTTTTTCCTGCACTAAAGGAGTCAGACCCGAGGGCAATCCCCACTTTTTCCATAGGGAAAATGAATCACTCCTCATGCCTCTCTAGGCAAGGGGAAGGTTTCACAACTCCTGTGGGGAACTTACTGACTTGTGACCATGTCCTAAATTTCTCTAAAGAGGGCAATTTCTCAAAATTACACATACCCTGAGCTGATGTTTGGTGGTACTGTGAAAAGAGAAACCTGTGCAACTTGTTGCCATCCAACTGGACTGGGACTTGTGCTTTAGCCCAATTGCCTATTCCATTTACTGGGGCATTTCTCTCCACACCAAATGAAAAAGAAATTTTTCATAGAAATCACAGAGCATACAAGGATCCTTCGGTTTGAATGTATACATTGACTCAATGGGAGTTCTTTGAGAAGTCCTTAATGAATTTAAAGCTAGAAACCAAAAAGCTGTAGGGTTTAAATCAGCACTATTTTGGTGGTCCACCATCAATGAAAATGTAAATTGAGTTAGTCATATTTACTATGATCAACAAATGTTTATTATTAACTATTCCAGGCATGCTCTTCAAGGACTAGTTGGTAGCTAATTAGATGCTACCAGCAGGATGGCCTGGGAAAATAATATAGCATTAGATGTGATGTTAGCAGAAAAAAGGAGGAATCTGTGTTACATTGAGAGGAAAATATTGTATTTTTATCTCAAATAATACTGCCCCTGATGGGTACTATTACTAAAGCCCTATAAGGACTCACCACTTTAGCTAATGAATTAGCTGAAGACTCTGGCATCAATGACCCTTTTATAAACTAATTAGAATGGTGGTTTGGAAATGGAAAGGTATAGTTGCCTCTGTTTTAACATCCCTTTTTATAGTTGATGGGCTGTAACTGCTGTAAGATGCTGTATAATCCCTTTGTGAGAGCCCTGACACAGAGGCTTAAAGAGGCAGCCATAAACAAATACCTATGACCTACACCCAAAATAATTTTCTGTTAGAAGGTAAATTTGATTATTAAGAAGGGAGTAAAAATTTTTAGAGACATTTGAAAAAGGACAAAGAGTGAGTTGAAATACATTACTGGGAATAAAATCAGAATTTCTTAAATAAGAAGAGGGGGAACTGTTAGAAAAAGCATAAAACCTAAAGGTGATTTATTCCCACCAGGAAGTTTAAACGTTTCAACAGTAAGGTATTAACAAAGGGCCATGTGGTGGAAAATATGCCAGGAAGCTGCTCAGGATGAGAGTGGGGGTGGGGGAGGGGGAATTGGTAAGGGCCTGGCTATACCTTTTTGAGTTTTTTTAAACCTACCACTGAAATTAAGACAAAAGTAAGAGAAGGCCCAATGTGAATATAATTGGCTTGAGCAACATCCGGGAAAGAATGTGAACCCTGTAGTACTCAGCCAATGAGGAGCCAGGGGAGGGACTCCTGTACTAGGGAATAAATTATTTGGCACCAACGGCCTCAGGTGTGCCTGTTCACCAGATACCTCATCTCGCAAGACCATCATGAAAGCCTCGCTCTGCTGTTCTCTTTGTCTTTTTGTCCACTTACTGAATTTGGACCAGTGAGTGTGTTCCTCACACTATGAATTCAGGGGTTCCCACAAACCCTCCTCCAGTTTGAAAATTCATTAGAAAGGCCTACAGAACTCAGGACCACATTAATGGTTGCTGGTTTATCATGAAATGATACAACTCAGGAACAAAGAAAAACTATGTATAGGGCAAAGAATGGGAGTGGGTTGATGCTGAGAGCTTCCATGCTCTCTTTGGGTATACAACTTTCCTAGCACATCAAAGTGTGTACCAACCTGAAAACTTCTGATAGACATATTTTTATAAGAATGTGAAAACATTCTTAAAAGGAAGAATGAGTACATTTAACATTGTATTTGTCAGGGTTCTTTAGAAAAACTGAATATATATACATACATAAACTTATATGGGATTAGCTCATATGATTATGGAGGATGAGAAGTCCCATAATCTGTCATCTACCAACTAGAGACCCAGAAATGCTGGTAGTATAGTTTGAAGGCCTGAGAGTCAGAAAGACAATGGCATAGATACCAGTCTGAGTCTGAAGGCACGAAAACTGGGAGGACCCAGGGCAGGAGAAAATCAGCATTCCAGCTCATTAGTAAGGCAGAGGGTAAATTCAATCTTCTTCTACCTTTTGGTTCTTTTCAGATCCTCCACTAATTGTGAGAAAGGGACCATGGATGTAGTCAGAGTAGGGTGAGGGCCTCTGGAGGGGGCAGGGCGGGATATTTGCAGTCAGAGCAATGTAACTACATACAAGGAAACCCCCTGCTAAAACTCTATGTTAAACATTGAGCTCTAGAATCATTCTTCAGTGAAATCAGTTAATATTCTCCAGATGAAGAAGAGTAGCACATGTTTTATTATGCTAACCATTTATAATCACGTGTAAGGTTTACTTTAGCATACTAAAAGGCCCAAGCCTATGTGCTGTCTTTCCTCCTTCAGATCTGATGAAGTGATTTTGCAAGCTGGGCAACTAATTTAGCAAGTAAGTCCAGGCATAAAGAACACAGTAAAAGGCAGGAAGGATTCCACCTTAAAGATAAGATTGCATTTTAATACCCAAGAAGTTAAGACATTGGAAATTCTTCACTTACTCTTTAGCAAACAATACCTCAGCCCACCTTGGGGGCTGAGCACGTGGCCTTGTTTCATATGCCCCCTGACCAAGACGCTGGTATCACAGGGAGAAATTATCAGAGGAAGTTACTTGTGTTAAGTTAATTCTAAATATTCAGGGACCACTTAACAAGTCCACACCCCTAAGTTTTTTCATGTTCTCAAAAAATCCTCAGCAGCTTATAAAACCCCCTAGACAACACACCACTACAGACTCTCTTGTCCCCTCCAGGCATGAGCTGGGAGCTCTGTCCTCTCATTTTATCTCTCAACAAAAGCCTGTACCTTGCTCTCCTACCTTGACTATTTGTGAAGCTCATTCTTCGGCTCCGCAAACAAGAACACCGGCATCAGTTCTTTCTCAGTGAGGCTACTGAACAGACCAACATCATCACACTTTAATTTTCTCAACATAGAAAGTGTTTCCTCTTTTTGGTGTCAGGATCTGAAAGCTAATATAAACCAGCACACAGAACTGTCAAAGCAGCACTTTACAAATGTTAACTTGTCTCTGAGTATCAAACAGGGAGCTAAGAGGAACAAGTATAAAACCATAAGAAATCAGCACAAAGAAGAATAAAATCAATTACTTGATTTTATGGTAGAGACTAAAATGTTATATAATTCATTAGCATTTGGGGAGAGATTCAATGAAAATAATATTTTAGAGAATTTATATTGATAGTAGAAAATCGATTGGATTAGAAAAACTGAGGAAAAAGAGACAGAGGGAGCTGAGTTTAAGTAGAGTAAGCCAGAGATAATGAGAGTCTAAATAAGCTAAAGTTCACTCAAAACAAAACAAAAAAGACCAAGATGTTAGGCAAGAGGACCTGTCACAGAAGCACACAAAGGGCTAAAATTTCTACTAGGTCATAGAGGATGACTAAGGAAATCAATTTGTTTCCACATTCTACTTAAGAAAAAAATTTCCATGAGTACTTATTTTGAAATAAATATGTCATATTTCTTAAATTCTTTCTGGTTTGTGGTCACTCAAACCCTGTTTTTTTGTGTGTGTGTGTGATTATGTTTTATCCTCCATATAGCTGAACATGTAAAAGCAAAGGATTTAAGACTCCATTTTCTTTGATAACAGCTCACATTTCTGTTCTCTGTTTTATAGGAGAAAGAATTATGTACAAAGCTTAGTCATCAAAACCCCAAGGAATATTTTGTATTTTTTTTTACTTTGATAAACTCTAGTCTTTCCTTTAAAAAATAATTTTCAGGTAAATAAATTGGGGGTTAACCATAGTTTGAAAAATATTGAATGAAAAATGAGTAATATGGGCTTTTCTCTTGTTTTTACACATTGATACTAAATACCTAGTATCTAATAGAGAGTTTACATCTATATATGAAACACAAAGTTTTAAACAGCAACCTGTAGAGATCATATCAAGATGACCTTATGTGTAATTTCAATGATCAAATAATTTGAGTACAATTCTATTTGAAGTCATATTCAAGACTGTTATGCTTCTATTACAATATCAACAGAATCTCAGAGCTACTGCATTATGATGTCCTGAAGTGAGTATATGACTTTGGGCAAAATAGTTTTGAGGTGAAACTACAGCTACTTAATTGTTGTATCACAACTATTTGAAAGTATTGTATAATGGTGAAACAATTTATTTGGAAATCTGCAGAGGTTATTTATAATGATAGACAAAATTAAATACTGTCAAGAGGAGTTAGATTGAAAGAAAGCAAATTAAACAGAAATAGCCTACATTCAAACATCATTAAGTTTGAGGCATAAACCTACCAATGCAAGAAAATTCAAGGTTTCTTGCCATAACACTTTTATTTATGTCCCCTTGTGACTATGCAATATTCATGTTACAGGTCCTCTTTAAGAGTGTATTGTAACAGTGAGTAATGTTATACATCCATGGGAAAGTGGATATTACAATGTGTACTAACTAGAAATGTGAATGTAAACGTTTTATGCACCACTTAAAAACAGTAGGCCTTAACTCAACACTGTACAAAAGTCTTTTTTCACTCTACTAAGGTACTTTTATGAAATTATATAATGATGAGGCAATAAAGTAGCTCACTGAACTTGAGGTTATATCTTACCTTGGACTGTCCATGTTTGTGGGTTTCTGAACCCTGTAATTTATTGAATAAGTAAAAAGATATAAAACTTAATCAAACTTGCAACCATCCAGGAAGATTGATATCAATTTGGGCCAAGAAAAACATTTATCCATAGTGAAAGATAAAGCAAGTAACAGTTAATTCTTGAGAATTACACTATCCTGTACCCACCATGCTATTTAGAATGCCTTTCAGGCTAGTATGCCACTACTTAACCTACAGTTGTTTCATCTATAAATAGCTATTGAAAAATATCATTATGAAATGAAAAAAAAGCCACTATTTTGTAATCATTCATGAGATTGGATTTTACTGTTCTTAATTTAATACAGAAATAATGAAAACAAAACATATACCACTTTTTCTAGTTTATTAATAAGAAAATCAATCAACATCACAGAATAATGTGCACTTGAATTTGATCAAAGGCCAGGCCAAATATTTTCAATTAGAGAACCAATGTGAAGAAGGATTTAAAGTGGCATTTATTCTATAATTTTCCAAAGGCTGTTTTATTTTCCTAGAAAAGTCAGTCTAGTTACAGCACATTTTTCATATTTATACTGTGTTTCAATAATGCTTTATTTAAAAAAATATAAATAACTCTACTATATTTCTCTTTGGAAGTAGAAGAAAGTATGTCATGTCTTTATACCAATCAAGTATTTGTTTAAAAATTTTGTAGTCCAGAGACTAGCATTAAAAATTGAACTTTTTGAGACCTGAAAGTGACCTGAAGACTGCAGAAAAGACCCTCTACATCTGAGGAAGAAGAGAGGACCACACAGAGAAGGGTGAGGCAGCAAAATTAAGATCAAGCTGGGACCCAAGCCCACCTCTCCCACAAGCCTACATGTGGGAGAAAGAAGAACAGAGAGGGGAAGGAGCCCAGGAATGCTGCACACCTGACCCTGGAGATCTGCTCCAGGAGCACATGCTCACCTTACATTGGGTCCTGGTGACTAACAGGGCTAGACACTTGGGACAGGTGGAACACTCTGGGAGGCTGAGACTCCAGCCAGTGTAGGGTATGCCTGCTCTACCAGTCCTGAGACCCAAAGCAGAAGCGGCAGTTTGAAAGACTTACCAACAGAGGAGTACCAGAGGTGATGAGGGTTGAATGGAACTCTCTGCTCAGGAGAAAGAGCAGGTGGAAGACACCTCCCCAGCCTTTCCTTTGACCAACAGATTGAGAACTCTTGGGAACTCAAGATGCTCCATCTCCCTTGCTGGCAATGCAACCCTGAGACACCTCCCTGTGTGCTGCCAGGAACCAACCCACTGGACCCAGCTGCAGCATCAGACATTGTTTCCTGGCAGGTAGAGGTAGACTTTCAAAGCTTGCTTGGCTCCATTTCAGCCCAGCAAGAGAGATGCCTAGAGGTTCCAAACCCAAGAGTTCCTTCCTCCGTGTGGGTGTCCAAACCCAGGCTGTGCTATTGGCTGGAGCACATAAGTCCACCTACCCTATTAAACCAGCAGCTCCTGCATTGCTACAGGACAGGCAAAGGGTGGCTCCACCCACAGGAAGCTCAACAGGGATTCCTGAGCCTGTCACAAAGGTACCAGCTCAAGCAAACTTCACATACAGGCTTAGACAACTACAGAAGCCAGACAGAAATGCACCCTACCCAAGGCACACCAACAACTGGGGACCCCAAAAAGTAGAACCATGCAACATAGAGTAAAGAATCTTGAGTTTTTGGGAAATATAGCACTCCTTCTTCATAAAGTTATTACCCCTATACCAGAAAGATTAGTAGAACCATCTAATACAAAGGAAGAAAGACAGAATCCCTGTGAAAATGAGCAGGCAGAGGAATTTGATCCAATCGAAATTACAAGACAGAACCCCAGAAAGAGGGCTAAATGATACAGAGGTCACCAATCTCCTTGATAAATGTTTCAAAATAAAAGTCATAAACATGCTCATGGAGTTAAAGAAAAATATTCAAGATCTCAGGGACTACGTCAACAAAAAGATAGGAATCCTGAAAAAGAGCCACTCAGAGCTGAAGAATACAGTGTCTGAAATGAAATATATAGTGGAGGGATTTAAAAGTAGAACATATCATGGAGAGGAGACTGGTAAATGAAATGGAAATTAGAGAAAAGGAAAACAAAGAAGCTGAAGAACAGAGAGAAAAAAGGATCTCTAGGAATGAAAGAATAATGAGAGCTATGTGACAAACCCAAATTAAACAGTATTCACATAATAGGGGTACCAGAAGAATAAGAGAAAGACAAAGGGATAAAAAGTCTTTTTAAGGAAATTATTGTTGAAAACTTCCCTAATCTGGGGAAAGAAATAGACACTCAGATCATGGACATGTAGAGATCCCTTAACAAAAGGAACCCAGCAAGATAATACCAAGACATATAATAACTAAAATGACAAAGATCAAGGATAAGGAGAGAGTGTTGAAAGAAGCCAGACAGAGAAAGACTACTTATAAAGGGAATCCCATCAGGCTATTAGAAGACCACTCAGCAGAAACTCTACAGGCCAGAAGGGACTGGAATGATATTTTAATGTTCTGAAATGGAAGGACCTCCAACCAAGAGTCCTTTACTCAGAGAGATTATCATTTAAATTTAAGCAGGGATTAATAAATTTCAAGGGAAACAAAAATTGAAGGACTTAACTACTACTAAGCCAGTCTTACCTGATTTGTTAAAGTAATTGTTGTAGATGGAAAGGACCATAAGGCTAAATAGCTTTCACCAGTGAAAATAAACCCACAGTAAAGGCACTAGACCAACTAATTATAACACAAATACAAAATTAAAACAAAACAAAAGAAGCAAAGATAATTCTACACAAAATCAGTCAAGGGATACACAAAAAGTGCAGATTAACTCATCTAATACAAAAAAGGTGGAAAAGGAAGAAGAAGGAAAAGTACATTTAGGCTGTGTTTGAAATAGAGTAATCAGCAATTTAAGATAGACTGTTATATGTTAAAGAAGCAATCTTTGAAACTTTGGTAACCACAAAACCAAAGTCTACAATAAATACACACACACACACACACACAATAAATAAATTTTAAAAAGACAGAGAAATCCAATCATAAAACTAAAGAAAACTATCAGTAACAAGAGAAGACTGTAAGAGAGGAAAAAGGGAACAGAGAAGAGACATAAAAAGCAGCAGAAAACAATTAATAAAATGGCAATAAGTACATACATGTCAATAATTACCTTAAATATAAATGGAGTGAATGCACCAATCAAAAGACACAGAATAGAGGAATACACAAAGGAACAAGAACCATCTTTACACTCACTACAGAAGATTTATTTCAGACCCAAAGACATACACAGATTAAAAGCGAAGGGATGGAAAATGATATTTCATGCAAATAATAGGGAAAAAAAGCAGGAGTAGCAGTTCTTCTATCAGACAAAATAGACTTTAAAACAAAGAAAGTAACAAGAGACAAAGAAAGACATTACATAATGATAAAGGGATCAGTACAACAGGAGAATATAACCATTATGAGTATCTATGCAACCAACATAGGAGCACCTAAATAGGTGAAAAGAATACTAACATGTTGCTCTTTGCAACAATGGAGCGAAGGAGATGAACAGGACCAGCCTGTTGCTCCCTGGGGCTGAGCGAGAGGGCAAGTGTAGATGACTTGATCCTCCCCCTCCTTCTGAGGCAGGGGGAACACAAACCACACCAAGCCGGGAGATGTGTCAGCCTTGAAGGCGCAGCAAAACTCAACTTTATTGCATCAGAAGCCCAGTTATATAGTGGAAGATAAAGAAGTAGCAAAAGTCAATGGGAATTGATTATCGTATCTATCACTAGGGTCTTAGACAGGTTTCAGTTAGGTGGGGAGGCGGAGTTAGGGCCAAGAGAGCGTGCACGCGGGAAGCTAGTTAGGCCACGAATGCGGAAGTAACGAGGGAGGATGGAAACCCCCAGTCTGCGGCCGTCACAGGCCTAAAAGAGGCAAAAGTTCCCAACAATTCCCCCTTTTTGTTTTATAAATGCTCTGGAATGTCCTGGTGGGCAAGGCCCCTGTCTTAGGTTGTCCCCTCTGGGGATCTTACTGGGTACCTTGCAGCTCCTCGGTTGTCCCAAGCTTACTCATCCTCTGGGGCCTGTCTTAGGTTGTCTCCACTTTGGAGATCTTCCCGTCTTTGGCACACAGGGAGATAGTTAGGGGTAATCAATGGACACGGCCTCATCATAAGGCTCACAGCGACTGCAGGGGTCACTGGCTTCTGTGGCAAGCCTCTGGTATTCTACTTGCACATTCATCAACTGAATTGATTCAGTTATTTTTTGGACAAACTGGAGAATTTTGTTAATAATGCAGAGTCCAAAAGTGAACAGTAGGAGCAAAAGAAGGATAGGATCAAGGAGGGGCAGAATGTAGGGTAACCATTCATGTAACCCAGTCCAAAGAAAATTGGCTTGTAATGCATGTCTGCATTTCTCGAGGTCTTCTTGAAGTTGTTTGACTTTGTTTTGGACTATGCCGGAGAGGTTTGCATAGAAGCAGCATTCTTCTTGTAAAAAGAGACATAAGCCTCCTTTTTCAGCAGTGAGGAGGTCAAGCCCCCTACGGTTCTATAGGACTACTGCCGCAAGGGAATCCAACTGTGCTTGGAGGTCAAGAATTGTGCTGGCCACAGCTCGTAGATCATCAGACATCTGTTGAGAAAGGGCTTTATAATAATGTAGGGAGGTCCCTAATCCTGCTGCCCCTGTGGCAGCTCCAGCGGCCACCCCAAGGCCTAAAAGCAAGGGGATAACCTGAATGGCCCTTTTTGATCTACCTCTGATGTGGTCTAAAGCAGGAATAGGGAGGCTCTGATTATTAGGGACCACTCCAATGTCAGGGAAAATTACAGCTGGAGCACAAAGCCCTGTTCAGCCTGTTGGGAGAAAGCCAAACGTGTCTCCCCCACAAATGAAGACTGTTCCATTAGGGGGACAGAGAAAAGTATTGTTCACAGTAATATTTTGTTGGCAAAAGGAATAGTGGATTCGACCTACATCTATCCCACTAGTATTATCAGAACAGGGGTCAGCTTTGAAGCATGGGCCTTTAGGGGAAAGAGGGTCCAGATAGACCCCAGAGCTTGAGGGCAATAGCGGGCACTGGGGCTCGGTCTGTGACAGGTTAACAAGAAGAGCATTAATTCGTAATAGTCCCGGCTTCAGGCACAGCCAGCAATCTTTAGCTAAATCAGGATTGGTTGTGTTGAGTAAGGTAAAAGCAGCCTGTATGATTGATTGTGTCTCAGGATCAAGAAGCAATTCTCCCCTGATCTCTGGGAGGCTAAGAGGGTGGTAAATCGGGAGATTTTGGTCTTCAATCAGCCTATCAGTTTTTTAATTTGGTGCTGTCGAACCTGATCTTGGACTCCACCTCCATCAGAGATGCCTATAGGGGCAACTCAATTCCAGCAGGCATGAGCTTCCCTATTCTCTCGACAGTCAGCATATTCAGTCTTGCCTTCTGTCAGAATTGCACACCAGTATGTTTTGTTCTGTTTAGTGCAGGGGCTAACTTCCTTATAGCATCAAGCCTGAATGGAGGGATGAAAAGTGGTGCAAGGACTCTCAGAGAGGGGTTTCCCTTGGGTGGGTGGATATATTTTTGGGCCCGGCCAACACTTGTGAGTGAGAACTATTCCAGGGCATCCATTTTCTGTCCCTTTCATGAGCATGGCTGCCCATTGCCCATTAGGGCAGATTTTGATAGAAGTGTAACAGGTTTTGGGGGGAGGAGTTTGGGTGAAAGAGAAGGCCGTGCAGGGGTCTCCAATGGTCTTACGTAATATGGCTCTTGCTTGACTGGGATCTCGAAATCCAGTCTTAGCTAATGGGAGATTCATCACTATTAGCAGGAAGACCAGCATCATTCGGTTCACTGTGGACTCTGAAAGAGAGAGAGAAAAGAGATATCCTCAGGAGGCGAGGGGCCTTCTGGGTCATCATTGATATTAGTGAACTCCCCCTCCGTAGGGGGGTAATACTTGAGATCTCTTGCGGGGACCCAGATTGGCCTTTTTCCATTGGTTGGAAAGACACAGCTGAATCCCCTTCACGCTGTAATGAGGGGGTCCGGGCCTCTCCATTCTCCAGTAAGGGGGTCCTTCCATTGGACTCTAACCATCTGATAAGGAATGGTTGTTGTCCAGTGCTTTTGGAAGGGCGAGAAGTGTTCGCCTTTGGCAAAATTCAAAATATTTAAAGTAAATAATGCCATCTTTAGTTGATCATGGGGGGGGGAGTGTTCCCCCTTTTTGTTTTATTAACTGACATTTAAGGATATGATTGTGTTTTTCCACGATTGCTTGTCCTTTAGGGTTATATGGAATTCCAGTGGCATGAGAGATTTGCCATTTACTCAAGAATTCAGTAAAAGACCTACTGATAAAGCAGGGACCATTATCGGTTTTGATTTGGTCTGGCAAGCCAAGGACAGCAAAGCACTGGAGAAAATGGCTTATGGCATGTTTGGATTTTTCTCCCATATGGGCTATGGCCCAACAAGCATGGGAGAAGGTATCAACTGTTAGAAATATGTATTTAAGCTTCCTGAAAGGGGAAAAATGTGTGACATCAGTCTGCCAAAGGTTATTGGGCCTCAGGCCTCAAGGGTTCACTCCATTCTTTTGAAGCGGAGGGACCTGTAAAAAGGGCTGGCATGACTTATATGTTCTAATGATCTTTTTTAAGTCTTTGATGGGGACTTGAGGGAACTGATGGTGTAGTCCTCTCCAATTAGCGTGTTAAAGTTGACAAAAAGAGGTGGCTTCCTGTACTGTGTAGGCTGAAGCTAGTTGGTCTGCAAGAGCATTGCCCCTCGACAAAAAGCTTGGCAAGTCCTGATGTCCTCTTAAATGTTGTACAAAAAGGGGAACTAGTCTCTGTTTTAACAAATGGCGGGCTTGAATCATTAAAGGAGTGATGGGATTATTGTCAAGTCTGATGTGTGTGCCCACAAGGTTGGGCAGGCAATTGACAACGTAAAGGCTATCAGAAAACAGATTAAGAGGGCCTTGGATCTCAGACAGAGCTAAAACAACAGCATAAAGCTCTTTAAACTGGACGGAGCCCTGCACCTCATGAAAGAGGGTTACGGCCGGAGGGCATTCACTTGTGCCTGGGGTGAACATTACCACAGAGGCTCCCCGTTTACCCCCGTCAGTAAAAACAGGGGGAAAGAGGGATCTGCCTCAGTGAGGAACATTTTTGGCGGCTGCCATGGCAACTGGCTAAAAGAACTCATCCACTTATAGGGACCATAGTGACAGTCCATTATCCCTGGAAAGCCTTCCATGGCCATTGCCAATCTGGAATTATTTCTCTGTAGCCACGAGAAATCATTGACCTGAAAAGGGACGATCAAAGAGTGGGGTTCACACCCAAAAAGACGAACAGAAAGATCTTGTCCCTTGACAATGCAGTCGGCCATTTGATCCACTATAGAGTACACTCGGGGTGCCCCTCCCACAGAAAGATGTATCCAATCTATGGGATCTCCCTCCTGAGCCAAAAGGGCAGTGAGGAGGGTCTCTCCCGCCATAATATAGAGATCAGTGGCAAGTTTGGATCATATCTTTTGAAAGCAGCATTATCGATGGCATGTTGAACTTTTGTCAATGTCTCTCTATGTATAGGGGTTAAAGTCACTGTTGAAGCTAGGTTAAGGCTTTTTAATAGGTTGAAAAGAGGGATAAGATCAGCTGTGGTTATAGGAATCCAGGGCCTCAGCCAATTGATTTCCCCCAGCAGTTTCTGGAGCTGTGGTAGCGTATATGTGTCTTGAATACATAACTGGGGCTTAACAGGGGAGACAACATCTAATGTTAAAGTAGTCCCCAAAATTTTAAAAGGAGCTATTTGTTGAACTTTATCTGGGGTGATTTGAAAGTTGTAGTCTTTGAGCAGGGAAAGGCACATTTTAAAGAGGTCGTCTAATTTGCAGGAACAGGTGGCTCCCAAGATAATATCATCCATGTATATGTAAAAGAGTATGTCAGATTCTTCTGCTAGTGGAGATAAGATTTTAGACATATAGTTTTGACAAATAGGGGGGCTATTAGCCATCCCTTGGGGCAACACGGTCCACTCATAGCGCTGGTCAGGTCCCTTATAATTTAGGGATGGAAGAGAAAAGGCAAACTTCTTGGTGTCCTCAGGATGGAGGGGGATGGAAAAGAAACAGTCTTTGATATCTATTACTATTAGGTGCTGGTCACGGGATGGCAGGCACCCAGGGTAGGCCCCTTTGGTGGGTCCCAAAAGGTTCCATTCTTTCATTGATTTTTCTTAAATCTTGGAGAAGTCTCCATTTACCATTAGGTTTTTTGATCACAAAGACGGGAGAATTCCAGGGACTCATTGACCTTTGGAGGTGACCCAATGATATTTGTTGTTTAACTAAAAAATGTAGTTGTTGCAGTTTTGTGAAGGCAAAGGCCACTGCTCCACCCAGACAGGGGAGCCTGGAGTCCATTTTATTTTTGGCGCCCCGGCAGGAGCAGTGGCCCTTAGGATTGGGGGTGGGGCCAGGGGTTTGAATGAGGTTGGCCCCTTCTGATCATTTCGAAAGCGGGGTCATCTCTATAGTCAGGGTGACTCCTTTGGCCCCCTTGAAATTGTTGTTGGTATCCCTCCTCATCCAGGAGATCCGCATAAAGGGCTTTACCATCAGTGGAAACATATGCCTTGGCCTCCCCCAAGACATCTTGGCCCAGTAGATTGGCTGTAAGGCCTGGAGCCACAAGGGGGCGCACCTCTCCTGTATTTCCATCTGGGTCAACCCAGGGAACCATTCAGCAGTTTCTTGGGAGCTAGTCTGTCCACCCACCCACAGGAGGGGAGAGCCAGGAACCAATCTCCAGTGGAGGGGAATTTCTTTTTTTCTGAGGACAGTCCTGTCCGCCCCGGTATCAATGAGGCATTTGAAAGCTGCCCCCCAATAGTGAGTATTATTTTAGGTCTAACCCCAGGCCACAGAGGAATTGTCCAGTGAGCCCGTGTGGGGGGACTCCCCTTGTTTAACGGGGCTGGGGAGTACCCCCTTTGGAGTTTAAAGGTCTACCCTGTATATCAGTCTTAGATCTATAATCTTTGGCCCAATGGAACCCCTTCCGACATTTTGGACAAGGAGTGAGAGGCAAGACAGGAGGCTGGGGCCTTGCTGGAGGAGGAGGTCCCTTTTGTTTATGAGGGCATCCTCGCTTAAAGTGTCCCTCCTGACCACACCCAAAGCAAGTACGGCCTTTACCAGGGAATGCCTGCTGTAGAGCACATACCAGGGAGGTCATATCATCCTTGTGAGAGGTTTGCAACATGGAAGTTATGGTCTGGGTCTGATGGGAGTGGGTACCTATATCTTTGGTGGCAATGATCTACTTTTCCATGAATCTATCCTTTAACCCTGTACATGCCATTTTATGTGTTTGATTCATACCTTCCCACACCATCACCTTAACAAAATGATCTCTGAGATCCCCAGGGGGGAACTTTCTCTTGATGCTCCCCTCAACTCTATTAATGAAGCTAGCCAGATCTTCATTGGCCAATTGGTTTATCCCTGCAACTGGGGATTCCGAGGGGCCTTCCTCAAGCTTCCTCCATGCTTCCAGACCCAGGGCTCGTATTTGGTCCTGATAGGGAGGGGGAATGGCGGCCTATTGGAGTCCCAAGGAAAATTGTTCGGAGGTCCCCACAAGCATTCCCATGGTGATAGGGATTACAGGGTTGGCACCTTGATTCCTCTCAGCTTGTTGCTGGCATTCCTCTTTATACAAAGCGCACCACTTAATATAGAGGGGGCCAGGGAGAACCGCCCGGGCAAGAGCCCTCCAATCTGTGGCAGTGCACGGATGGTGAGCAATTCCCTGGAGGATGGTCTCAGTCCAAGGAGTGTTGGGGCTGTCCTCAAGAACGGCATTCTTTAACTCCTTAAGGTCACCTGGCTCCCAAGTGTACCAGGGGGCAGGGCGGTTACCTCCGGGATTAGCATTGACAGGAAATAGCTGACATGGCCCTGGGTTGGGTTGTGGGTGGAGCCCTGAATTCTCTTGAGGTGGACAACCAATAGGAGAGCACAAGTCCTTATATGGGAGAGGGGGAGCTGATGGTGATTTGAAAGGGTTAGAAGGGGAACTAGCACCAGGAAGTGGTGGGTACAAGGGGGCCGTGGATTTGGAAGGCCAGGGGGCAGCATCGAAAGGGTCGAGGGCACCACTGCCATGATTCTCATCTGGCTCTTTATGGCTTTCCTGTCCTACCGGCGTGGACTCAGACTGAGGAAGGGGATCAGAATTACCCCAGGAAGGGGGTCCCGACCCAGTGGTCTCCCCATCCACTAGGTTCTTGGCAGTCGGCTTCGATGGTCTAGGAGGGAATCAACTCTTAAAGGCTGCTAAAGTGGGGAAGGTTCCCAGAGGGGGGATATCCCCCCGATTAACCTGGGCTTTGTGTACGAGTTGCTCCACCCTGTCCCAGGTCTCCCAGTCAAACAAATTACTAATGGGCAGCCATGGGGCGACCTTAACTAAGGTCTCCCAGGTCTTGATAGCTTGGCTGTCAGAGAGCTCTAGGCCCCTACTTGGGAGGAGGACCCTAAGGGATTCAAGGGAGGGATCAGACTTGGAAGAAGAATGTCCCATAGTTTATGGGAATACACTTACCTGTGGCCCGATTAGCTCATCAGCGAAGTGAGAGTTCCTCACACGGGGCACCAGTTGTTGCTCTTTGCAACAGTGGTGCGAAGGAGATGAACAGGACCAGCCTGTTGCTCCCTGGGTCTGAGCGAGAGGGCAAGTGTCGACGACTTGATCCTCCCCCTCCTTCTGAGGCAGGGGGAACACAAATAACACCAAGCCGGGAGATGTGTCAGCCTTGAATGCACAGCAAAACTCAACTTTATTGCATCAGAAGCCCAGTTATATAGGGGAAGATAAAGAAGTAGCAAAAGCCAATGGACATTGATTATCTCATCTGTCACTAGGGTCTTAGGCAGGTTTCGGGTTAGATGGGGAAGTGGAGTTAGGGCCAAGAGTGCACGTGCAGGAAGCTAGTTAGGCCACGAACGCGGAAATAATGAGGGAGGATGGAAACCTCCAGTCTGCGGCCGTCACAGGCCTAAAAGAGGCAAAAGGTCCCAACACTAACAGAATTAAAGGGAGAAATAGATCATAACACATCCATTTTAGGAGGCCTTAACACACCATTCACAATAGAAAGATCAACCAGAGAGAAAAGAAGTGAGGAAACAGAGGCTCTGAAAAATATATTAGATCAAATGGACTTAATAGATAACTGCAGGACACACCATCCAAAAGCAGCAGGATATGTATTTTTCTCAAATGTATATGGAATGTTCTCCAGAATAGATCACATACTAGGTGATAAAGTAAGCTCAATTAATTCCAAAAATTGAAATTGTATCTAGCAGCTTCTCAGACCACATAGGTAAGAAACCTGAAACAAATTATACAAAGAAAATGAAAAGACTTACAAACATATGGAAACTAAACAACATGCTTCTGAATAATCAATGGCTCAATGAACAAATTAAAACAGAAAGCAAGCAATACATGGAAACAAATGAAAACAACAACACAAAAACCTAAAATCTGTGGGACATGGCAAAGTCAGTTCTAAGAGGAAACTCTGTAGCAATATAGGCTTACCTCAAGAAACAAGAACAATTCCGAATAAACAGTCTAAAATCACAATTAAAGAAACTAGGAAAAGAAGAATGAATGAAACCCACAGTCAGTAGAGGAGGGACATAGTAAAGATTAGAACAGAAAAAAATAAAATTGAGACAAATAAAACATAGAAAGAATCAATTAAACCAGGAACTGGTTCTTTGAGGAAATAAACAAAATAGATAAATACTTAGCCAGACTCATCAAGAAAAAAAGAGACTGTACAAACTTAAACAGAATCCAAGACTAAGAAGGAATAATCACAATGGATACCACAGAAATACAAAGAATTATTAGAGAATACTATGAAAAATTATATGCCAATAAATTGGAGAGATGGACTTCCTAGAAAAATACAGTCTTCCAAGACTGAAAGAGGGAGTAACAGAAAATTTAAACAGACAAATTACCAGCAATGAAATAAAATCACTAATCAAGAACCTCCCCAGAAGCAAAATCCAGGTTCAGATGGTTTCACAGCTGAATTCTACCCCACATATAAAGAAGAGCTAATACCTATCCTTATTAAAGCACTCCAAAAAGTAGGAGTGAATACGTTCAAACTTATTCTATGAGGCTAGCATCACTCTAATAGCAAAGCCAGACAAAGAAGCCACAAAAAAAGAAAATTACAGACCAATATCCCTGATGAACAGAGATGAAAAAATCCTAAACAAAATGTTAGCAAATCAAATTAAACAATACATCAAAAAGATCACTCATCATGATCAAGTGGGATTTATTCCAGGGATGCAAGGATTGTACAATATTCATAAATCCATCAATAGCATACAACACATTAAAGAATGGATAAAAACCACATGATCATCTTAATAGATGCTTTAAGAGCATTTGAACAAAATTCAAAATCCATTCATGTTAAAAACTCTCAACAAAATGGGTATAGAGGGTACATACCTCAACAAATGAAGTCCAGATATGACAAACCCACAACCAATATCATACTTAATAATGAAAACCTGAAAACTTTTCCCCTAAGATTGGGAACAAGACAAAGGGGACTGCAGCACCCCGTCGCAAGATCCTATCCGTCTCCACTGACTATCTTACCTTATGAACCACACGTTGGGTGCCACTTGCCGGAGTCCATCTCCCGCAGGGGGGGTGATGCCCGAAAGGATGAGATGGAGTCGGTGCACGGAGAGACAGGACATGGAATCAGTTGGAGGGGGTCTCTCGACAAAGTGCTGATGACAGCTTTATTAATACCATTTTGCACAAGGATATGATTATTTTTTATTTGTTCTTTTGATTAACAAGCATAGGCAAGTTTTCTTCTTTCAGTTTCTTTCTAATCTATACATGGTTAGTCAAGTGTTAGACAGGTGATTTTTTTTTCTGTTTCTTGACCTAAACTTTTCCCAGCAACATGTACTCTATTGTGTCTCTTGTTTCTATGCAACGCAGTTTCTAAGGAGTGCATATGACTGCAGGAGCGTGCAGTATGTAGCGGTGACTATGGAGTCTATCAGCTCAGGGTCAAATACAGGTCACCCACTGCCACAGTTCATCATCTATATTTTTAATGCAATGGGTACATTTTATCCCCTCACTATTTATTCTATCGTAGATAGATGCAAGATAAAGATAGAAAGCATGATTTAGTGCTGTAAGAAGGCAAGTGTAGATGATCAGGTCTGTGCTTATAGACTAGGTATTAATCCAAGTTAGATAAGGGCAACAAAACATCCACGGGTGCAGAAGATTTCTCTCAAAACTGGGGGTGTGAGGTTCTAAGCCTCACCTCTGTTGGCCCCCATTTTCTCACCTGATGGCAACCCCTGTGACTGTGCCTGTCTTAGGTTGTTCCTCCCTTGAGGAATCTTACCCATCTCTGGCTAACCTGCCATCTTCCTGGGCCATACAGGGAGATGTAAAGCTGATAAGTGAGAGAGAGGTAACATTCTTTGAAAAGGTTAGCTTTTCACTTCTTTGCAGATTTATGCTCCGTGGCTTCTATGCCCAGCACTTGTTTTGAGGTATTTTTATCACTTGGAAGAATTATGATACTCGGTAATTCTAAATATGAGGCACAGGTTCTAGTAAAAGGCTGTAATTAGGAAGGAAGAGGAAACAGCATAGAAGTAGCAGGTAGAAGAAAACATGAGAAGATTAACTAAGTGTCAGACAGGGTTATTCCTTTCAGTATTCTCCCATAACTCTATTTCCCTAATTGTCCTATATAACTCTTCATCACTAATTTCACTAGCATTGCAAAAAAGGGGGCATTCCCACTAAGGTGGAGATGGAGTAGTCAGTATTTGACTAACTGACTGCAGGTTTCGGTATTCCATGCCAAGATAGCCATATGGCTCCTGCGTGTTCCATTCTTCAGGAGCACTGTCTTGAAAAGCTTCTGGAAATTTTATGTTCTCCTCCTTTCTGTGCTGCTTTTCAAAGGTTAGCTTAGCCCTTGGCAACAATGCAAGCAAAAACAACGCCATTAGTATAATGGAGAACAACAAAATTAAGGTGGGTAATAGGGGGAGCCAGCTATGAAGGCCCCTGCATTGCGCGGGTCTTCCTCCATCCTGAGCTTTGCTACACAGCTTGAGTAGCATGGTTCCTGCCAGTAACGAAGAAGTTAAACTGTCACTATTTGCAGATGACATGATATTGTACTTAGAAAACCCTAAAGAATCCACAGAAAAAAATACTAAAACTAATAAATGAATTCAGCAAAATTTCAGGATACAAAATTAATACACAGTAATCTGTTGCATTCCTATATACTAACGATGAACCAGCAGAAAAAGAAATTAGGAAAACAAATCCATTTACAATTGCATCTAAAAGAATGAAATATGTAGGAATAAACCTAACCAAGGAAATGAAAGACCTATACTCTGAAAACTATAAAACTCTCACAAGAGAAATTAAAAGACAGAAGAAATGGAAATATATCCTGTGCTCATGGATCAGAATAATTAATATTATCAAAATGGCCAGCCTGCCCAAAGCAATATACAGATTCAATGCAATTCCTATCAAAATATGAACAGCATTCTTCAATTAACTAGAAAAAATAGTTCTACAATTCTTGTGGAACCACAAAAGACCCCAAATAGTCATAGTAATCCTAAGAAAGAACAAAACTGGGTGATTACACTTCCTGACTTCAAGATATACTAGAAATCTAAAGTATTCAAAACAATTTGGTCCTGGCACAAGAACAGACCCATAGATCAACAGAACAGAATAGAGAGCCCAGATATAAACCCACCCATCTATGGTCAATTAATATATGATAAAGGAGCCATGAATACATAGCGGGGAAAAAAAAAGCCTTTTCAACAACTGGTCTTGGCAAAATTGGTCAGCAACATGTAAGAGAATGAAAGTGGATTATTGACTAACTCCATAAACAAAAGTAAACTTGAAATGGATCAAAAACCTGAATATAAGTTATGAAACCATAAAACTCTTAGAAGAAAACATAGGCAAGAATCTCTTGAATATAAACATGAACAAGGTTTCCTGAACAAATCTCAGGCAAGTAAACCAAAATAAAAAATGAACAAGTTGAACTACATCAAACTTAAAATCTTCTGAACAGCAGAGGACACCATTAGCAGAACAAAAAAGCCCTCTACAGTGTGGGAGAATATATTTGTAAATGACTTATCTGATAATAGTTTGACATCCAAAATATATAAGGAACAGATATGCCTCAACACCCAAATAACCCAATCAACAAATGGACAGAGGATGTGAACAAACACTTCTCCAAAGAAGAAACACAAATGGTCAACAGGCACATGAAAACCATAATGAGATATCACTTCAAATCAGTTAGAATGGCCACTATCCAAAATACAAGAAATAACAAGTGTTGACAAGGATGCAGATAAAATGGGACAGCTCCTACACTGTTGGTGGGACTGAAAATTGGTGCAAACACTGCGGAAAGCAGTATGGAGGTTCCTCAAAAAACTAAAAATAGAAATACCATTTGACCCATTAGTTCCACTCCTAGGAATTTACCTGAAGAAAAGAAAATCCCTGATTGAAAAAGATATATGCATCATGTTTATCACAGATGTTTGCAATAGCCAAGATATGCAAGTATTTATCAATAAATGACTGGGTAAAGTAAAGGTTGTACATATACACAATTGAATATTATTTAGCCCTAAAAATAAAAGAAATTTTGCCATTTGCAACAACGTGGATGGATCTAGAGGGTATTATGCTCAGTGAAATAAGCCAGACAAAGAAAGACAAATACCATATTATTTCACTTATTTGTGAAATATAAAAACAACGAAAAACAGCAGTGTACTCATAGACACTGACAAGGGACTAGTTGTTACCAAGAGGGAGGGGAGTGGTTAGGGGCAGTGGGGAGGGGGAGAGGAGCTGTTGAACTACTATGATGTACATTTGACTAAAAAAAAAGATCCAACTTTTCTGTGTCCAAAGATAAGGAAATACATAGTGGCAAAAGAGAAGATGGTGTGAATTTCTTTTAATTTCATTGAGTGGTTTTTCATTTTTCCTGCAATATACTTCCAAATTTCATGATCTCATGTGTCCCAAAACAAGCAGATCCCTGAATCTGGACTTAGAGAAGGAATGATGAGAAACAATAGAGAGAGACACTATTTTCTGATAAATATCCTTGTTCTTGAATTTTCTAATGGTAATGTTTTTAAATCCTCAATTCTTTCATTTTCAATATTATCTAATACTTAGCTTTACTACTAAATAATAAGGTCTCATAATGTCACATACATACCACATAATTTAATACGATATTTATTTAATATTTATTTATTTTTAAAATATCCTGTATTTCATATAGACTAATTATAAAGACTTTTTTTCTTACAGATATGCTGCTTTTGAAATAAATTATCAAAATTATATATTTCCTCTTTAACTTGTGGTAAAAACTGTACTTAGGATCTAGTGAGAGCCATATCCCTAGGAATGCTTTGATAATGTTTTCCCAAGATTTAAGACCAACCAGCATGACTAATACTTTCTCAAATATGCCCATTGTACAGAATAAAATTTAATGTTCTTTTAGGCTTTTTGATTGGGTTAGGCCAGTAGTAATTTTGGAAGCAATCTGATGATTGGTGTGATTTGGTGGTCTGTACATGTATGTGTGTGTGTGTGTATTTGTCAATATTCTGTAAAGTACAGAATCTGATTTTCAACATCACATTGTATTCCCTTGAAAATGCTAGATTTCCTTAATATTTGCAAGTAGCAAACATTAAGGAATATACTAAATATCTCAAAATGAGAAAGTCCACTAATTGGACAACAGGCAAAGGAAATATGTACCAGCAGTTGCAAATTTCAAACAGAAATGCAAAAAAAAAAGTTATATAGAACAATGTTGTTCAGAGTTTGCAGTGAATACAAGACAGGGAACATAGTATGCATGCTCAATGTTATCATAGAATTTTTTCAATGAATCATAGAATAAGAAGGGGTAGGAAGGACCTTTTTGGATGGGAGGATACTGGAAGGCAGAGAAAAAGAAACATGATTAACAAAAAAATGTGTTATTATCTTACCTTAAATACCCCAACACCCATACACATCAAAGGTTATAGTGAATATGAGAAATTCAGTGCTGGTGCTCTGCTTTTCCAGATAAAATTTTAGGAGGTTTCTCACTTTTCAGTAAAGTCCTGCCTTGAGAGGGGTGCTTTATATAACATGGTATTACAGTGGTAGACTACAATGACTAAATAAAATAATTGGTTAAAACAGTTCTACACACTAGCACAGAGTATACAGAAATCAACTGAGCAGTCTCATGAATCAACTCCAACGTTATTTCTTCTGTAAATCTTTTCCGATTAACTCAGACCCAAAACGAGAACTTTATTTCTTTTAATAATTAGAACAACATGATCCACTTTACATGTCTTCATGTGTTTTTCCACGAAGTCACAGAAGGTGTTGCCTGTTTTAGTATGCTCTACCCTGACAGAGCACAAAATCCTTATGAAGAAACTGTGTCTCATACCTTTCATCCCCAAACTTGGAAATGAAATACTCAATAGCTCATTGATTTTTTTCCCTTTATATAGTAACTTAGCAGTGCCCTTGAATTTTTTTTAGTTTTTTATTAAGGTATGATTGACATACACTCTTATGAAGGTTTCACATGAAAAAACAATGTGGTTACTACAGTTGCACATATTATCAAGTCCCCAACCATACCCCAATACAATCACTGTCCATCAGTGCAGAGAGATGCCAAAGATCCAATATGTGCCTTCTCTGTGCTACAATGTTTTCCCCACGATCCCCCACAACCTGTGTACTAAACATAATACCCCTCAATTCCGTTCTCCCTCCCTCACAACCTGCCCTCCCACAACTCTCCCCTTTGGTAATCACTAGACCCTTCATGGAGTCTCTGAGTCTGCTGCTATTTTGTTCCTTCAGTTTTGCTTCATTGTTATACTCCACAAATGAGGGAAATCATTTGGCATTTGTCTTTCTCTGCGTGGCTTATTTCATTGAGCATAATATTCTCCAGCTCCATCCATGTTGTTGCCAATTGTAGGATTTTTTTCTTTCTTATGGCTGAATAGCATTCCATCACGTATATGTACAACATCTTCTTTATCCATTCATCTACTGATGGACACCTAGGTTGCTTCCATATCTTGGCTATTTTAAAAAGTGCTGCAGTAAACATAGGGGTGCATATGTCTTTTTGAATATGAGAAGTTGTATTCTTTGGGTAAATTCCAAGGAGTGGGATTCCCAGGTCAAATGGTATTTCTACTTTTAGTTTTTTGAGGAACCTCCATATTGCTTTCCACAATGGTTGAACTAGCTTACATTCCCACCAGCAGTGTAGGAGGGTTCCCCTTTTCTGCATCCTCGCCAGCATTTGTTGTTCTTAGTCTTTTCAATGCTGGCCATCCTTACTGGAGTGAGGTGATATCTCATTGTGGATTTAATTTGTATTTCCCTGATGATTAGTGATGCATCTTTTCATGTGTCTGTTGGCCATCTGAAATTCTTTTTTGGAGAACTGTCTCTTCATATCCTCTGCCCACTTGTTAATCAGGTTATTTGCTTTTTGGCTGTTGTGGCTTGTAAGTTCTTTGTATATTTTGGATGTTAATCAGTTGTCAGATATGTCATTTACAAATATATTCTCCCATATGGTAGGATGCCTTTTTGTTCTGTTGATGGTGTCCTTTGCTGTACAGAAACATTTTAGTTTGATGTAGTCCCATGATTTCATTTTTAATTTTGTTTCCCTTGCTCGAGGAAATACTTTCAGGAAGAAGTTGCTCATGCTTATATTCAGGAGATGTTTGCCTATGTTGTCTTCTAAGAGTTTTATGGTTTCATGACTGACATTCTAGTCTTTGATCCATTTCAAGTTTACTTTTGTGTATGGGGTTAAACAATAATCCAGTTTCATTCTCTGACATGTAGCTGTCCAGTTTTCCAACACCAGCTGTTGAAGAGGCTGTCATTTTCCCCATTGTATATTGATGGCTCCTTTATCGTATATTAATTGATCATATATGGTTGGGTTTATATCAGGGCTCTCTAGTCTGTTCCATTGGTCTATGGGTCTGTTCTTGTGCCAGTACCAAATTGTCTTGATTACTGTGGCTTTGTAGTAGAGCTTGAAGTTGGGGAGCATAATGCCCCAAGTTTTATTCATCCTTCTCAGAATTGCTTTGGCTATTCAAGGTCTTTTGTGGTTCCTTATGATTTTTGAACAATTTTCTCTAGTTCATTGAAGAATGCTGTTGGTATTTTGATAGGAATTTCACTGAATCTATAGATTGCTTTAGGCAGGATGGCCATTTTGAAAATATTAATTCTTCTTGTCCAAGAGCATAGGATGTCTTTCCATTTATTGGTATCTTCTTTAATTTCTCTCATGAGTGTCTTGTAGTTTTCAGGGTATAGGTCATTCAATTCCTTGGTTAGGGTCATTCCTTGGTATTTTATTCTTTTTGATGCAATTGTGAATGGAATTGTTTTTCTTATTTCTGTCTCTGCTAGTTCATTGTTAGTGTATAGGAATGCCACAGATTTCTGTGTTTTAATTTTTTATCCTGCAACTTTGCTGAATTCGGATATTAGATGTAATAGTTTTAGATTGAATTCTTTAAGATTTTTTATGTACAATATCATGTCATATGCAAACAGGGATAGTTTAACTTCTTTCTTGCCAATCTGGATGCATTTTATTTCTTTGTGTTGTCTGATTTCTGGGGCTAGGACCTTCAGTACTATGTTGATTAGAAGTTGGGAAAGTGAGCATCCTTGTAGTGTTCCTGATCTTAAAGGAAAAACTTTCAGGTTCTCGCTGTTAAGTATGATGTTTGCTGTGGGTTCATCATATATGGAAGTGCCCTTGACTTTCAAAAAAGTACATCATCATATTTCAATACAATGACAGGAGAATTGACAATTTTTTCTGTCCAAAATTTATTCACATAATCATTTATCAACATCTGGTCATTTTATTTTTGGAATCATTAATCTACAATTACATGAGGAACACTAGGTTTACTAGGCTCTGCCCTTCACCAAGTCCACCCACAAACCGTATTATGGTCACTGTCCAACAGTGTAGTAAGATGCTGTAGAATCACTACTTGTCTTCTCTGTATTGCACAGCCCTCCCCATGCCTAACCCACATTATACATACTAATCGTAGTGCTCCCATTCTTTCCGCCCCCCTTATCCCTCCCTTCCCACCCACCCTCCCCAGTCCCTTTCACTTTGGTAACTGTTAGTCCATTCATAGGTTCTGTGATTCTGCTGCTGTTTTGTTACTTCCGTTTTCTTTTGTTCTTATACTCCACATATAAGTGAAATAATTTGGTACTTGGCTTTCTCCACCTGGCTTATTTCATTGAGCATAATGTCCTCCAGCTCCATCCATGCTGTTGCAAATGGTAGGACTTGTTTCTTTCTTACGGCTGAATAATATTCCATTGTGTATATGTACCACATCTTCTTTATCCATTCATCTACTGATGGACACTTAGTTTGCTTCTACTTCTTGGCTATTGTAAATGGTGCTGTGATAAACATAGGGATGCATCTGCCTTTTTCAAATGGGGCTACTGTATTCTTAGGGTAAATTCCTTGGAATAGAATTCCTGGGTCAAATGGTATTTCTTTTTTGAGCTTTTTGAGGAACCTTCGTATTGCTTTCCACAATGGTTGAACTAATTTACATTCCCACCAACAGTGTACGAAGGTTCCCGTTTCTCTACAACTTTGCCAACATTTGTTGCTGTTTTTCTTTTGGACAGTGGCAATCCTTACTGGTGTTAGGTGATATCTCATTGGGATTTTAATTTCCATTTCTCTGATGACTAGCGATGTGGAGCAGCTATTCATGTGTCTGTTAGCCATTTGAATTTCTTCTTTGGAAAACTGTTCAGCTCCACTGCCCATTTTCTAAATGGATTATTTGCTTATTGTTTGTTGAGGTGTGTGAGCTCTTTATATATTTTGGATGTCAAACCTTTATCAGATCTGTCATTTATGAATATATTCTCCCATACTGTAGGATACCTTTTTGTTCTATTGATGGGGTCCTTTGCTTTACAGAAGCTTTACAGCTTGATATAGTCCCATTTGTTCACTTTTGCTTTTGTTTCCCTTGCCAGGGGAGATATGTTCATGAAGATGTTGCTCATGTTTATGTCCAAGAGATTTTTGCATATGTATTTTTCTAAGAGTGTTATGGTTTCATGACTTATATTCAGGTCTTTGATCCATTTCAAATTTACTTTTGTTTATGGGGTTAGACAATGATCCAGTTTCATTCTCTTACATAGCTGTCCAGTTTTGCCAGCACCATCTGTTGAAGAGACTGTCATTTCCCCATTGTATGTGCATGGTTCCTTTATATTAATTGACCATATATATTTGGGTTAATATCTGGATTCTCTATTCTGTTCCACTGGTCTGTGGCTCTGTTCTTGTGACACTACCAAATTGTTTTGTTTACTGTGGCTTTGTAGTAGAGCTTGAAGTTGGGGAGTGAGATCCCCCACTTTATTATTCCTTCTCAGGATTGCTTTGACTATATGGGGTCTTAGGTGGTTCCATATAAAATTTTGATCTATATGTTCCAGTTCATTGAAGAATGCTGTTGGTAATTTAATATGGGTTGTATTGAATCTGTAGATTGCTTTGGGCAGGATGCCTGTTTTGACGATATTAATTCTTCCTAGCCAAGAGCATGGGATGAATTTCCGTTTGTTAGTGTCCTCTTTAATTTCTCTTAAGAGTGTCTTGTAGTTTTCAGAGTATAGGTTTTTCACTTCCTTGTTTAGGTTTATTTCTAGATATTTCTTTCTTTTTGATACTATTGTGAATGGAATTGTTTTCCTGAACTCTCTATTACTTCATTGTTAGTTTATAGTAAAGCCTCAGATTTGTGTGTATTAATTTTGTATCCTGCAACTTTGCTGTATTCCAATATTAGTTCTAGTAGTGTTGGAGTGGAATCGTTAGGGCTTTTTATATACAATAACATGTCATCTGCAAATAGTGATAGTTTGACTTCTTAACCAATCAGGATTCCTTGTGTTTCTTTGTTTTGTCTAATTGCTGTGGCTAGGCCCTCCAGTACTATGTTGAATAATAGTGGGGAGAGTGGACAACCCTGTCTTGTTCCCAATCTCAGAGGAAAAGCTTTGAGCTTCTCGCTGTTCAGTATGATGTTGGCTGTGGTTTTTTTCATAATGGCCTTTATTATGTTGTGGTACTTGCCCTCTATACCCATTTTGTTGAGAGTTTTTATCATGAATTGATGTTGAATTTTGTCAAATGCTTTCTCCACATCTATGGAGATGATCATGTGATTTTTGTCCTTCTTTTTGTTTATGTGGTGGAAGATGTTGATGGATTTTTGAATGTTGTACCATCCTTACATCCCTGAGATGAATCCTACTTGGTCATGGTGTATGATCCTCTTGATGTATTTTTGAATTCAGTTTGCTAATATTTTGTTGAGTATTTTTATATCTCTGTTCATCAGGGATATTGGTGTGTAATTTTCTTTTTTGGTGGTCTTTGGCTGGTTTTGGTATTAGGGTGATGCCTGCTTCATAGAATGGGTCTGGAAGTATTCCCTCTTCTATTTTTTGGAAAACTTTAAGCAGAATGGGTATTATATCTTGTCTGTATGTCTTATAAAACTCCACAGTAAATCCATCTGGCTGGGGAGTTTTGCTCTTGGGTAGTTTTTTGATTACCACTTCAATTTCATTGCTGGTAATTGGTTTGTTTGGATTTTGTGTTTCTTCCTTGGTCAGTCTTGGAAGGTTGTATTTTTCTAGGAAGTTGTCCATTTCTTCTACATTTTCCAGCATGTTAGCATATAGTTTTTTGTAGTATTTTCTAATAATTCTTTGAATTTTTGTTGCGTCCATCATGGTTTTTCCTTTCTCATTTCTGATTTGATCCTCCCACGGTTCAGCTGGGGATGGGGGAGCGCTCAGGTCCTGCAGGGCTGCATCTTGTATCTTACACCCTTTGTGAGATGCTGAGTTCTGGCAGATGTAGATGTAGCCTGGCTGTTGTACTGTATCCTCTGGTCTCTCTTTTAGGAATAGCTGTATTTGTTGTATTTTCAAAAATATGTATAGTTTTGGGAGGAGATTTCCGCTGCCCTACTCACGCCACCATCTTGACTCTTCCTTCCAGTATTTAGCTTTTTCAGACAGTCTTCTTTTACTTACAATATGCTTTTAAGAATCATCCATACCTTTCTGTGGCTTGATAGTTCATTTGTTCCTATCTATTTGAATGGATAATATTCCACTGTGCAGATGTGCCACAGTTTACTAGTTCACCTATTGGCAGTTTGAATTTTAGCAGTTATCATTAAAACTTCTATAAAAATTTGTGTGCAGGTTTTTGTTTAGAGGTACATTTTCAACTCATTTGGGTAAATATTTTTTAGACTTCTTTTTAATTTTTAAACTTTAAAACTTTTAAAAGTTTTTTTTAACTCATTTGCATAAATCATATGGTTAGAGCGCAATTGCTGGATTGTATAGTAAGCTTTGTTCAGTTTTGTCAGAAACTACCAAACTATCTTCATGGTGGCTAATACCATATTATATTACTAGCAGCAATGAATGAGAGTCCCTTTTGCTCCACATCTTGGTCAGGGTTGGTGTTGGCAAGATTTGCATTTTAGTTATTCCAATAATGTGAAAGAGTATATTGTTGTAATCTTAATTTGAAATTCCCTAATGACATATGATGCTGAGTATTTTTTCAGATATTTATTTGCCATCTTTATGTTTTCTTTGGTGAGGTATCTGTTCAGATTTTTTTCCCATTTTTAAATTGGGTTTTTTGTTTTGTGGTTCAGTTTTAAAAATTATTTTTGTATTTTGAATACAAGTCCTTCATAAAATACATGTGTTGCAAATATTTTATCCCAGTGTGTGGCTTATCTTTTCATTTTGTTAACAATGCCTTTGGAGGCAGAAGTTTTAATTTTATTAGTCCAATTTAATATTTTTTCATGGATCATTCTTTTGGTGTGGTATTTAAAAGTTCATTGATAAAAACATGGTTACCTAGATTTTCTCCCATGTTATATTCCAGAAGTTTTATAGTTTTCTCTTTTCCATTTATTTTTTATGATATATGTAGAGTAAATTCAAGTAATGTGTAAAAGGTCTGAGAATATATTCTTTATATCCTTCACCTTCTCCTTCTCCTTCTTCTTGCATATATATGCCCAGCTATTGCAGCATCACTTAATGAAAAGACTATACTGTCTTCATTGGGTTCCCTTTGCCCTTTTGCTAAAGATCAGTTAACTATATTTGTGAAGGTCTATTTCTGGGATCTCTCTTCTGTTGTATAATCAATTTGTGTATTTTTTGTTAGTACTATGCTGTCTTTATTACTGTAGCTTTATAGTAACTATTAAAGTTAGGTCATGTAAATCTGATTTTGCTCTTCCTCAATACTGTGTTGGTTATTCTAGGTCTTTTGCCTTTACATATAAACTTTATAATTGCCCTCTTAGAAGAACTGGAAAAAAGATGACAGAATAAGAAGGCATGGCAAAAACCTACTCCAACACACACACCAAGTAATCAACTACAGCAAATACAACTAAACCCGAAAATGACCTGAAGACTGCAGAACAGACCACTTGCAGTTGATGAGGAAGAGAAGACCATGCAGGTGTAAATTGTCTCAAGGGTCCCAAGCCCTTCCCTCATATCAGCCCACAGGTGGAAGAAAGATGAACAGAGCATGGACAGGAAGCTCAGGAACTCTACACATCTGGTCATGGAGAACTGCTCTGGGTGCATGTGTCCACATTACATTGGATTCTGGTGATTAGCAGGGATGGACACCAAGGAGAGTTGGAGCACTCTGAGACGCTGGGACTGCAGCCACTTGAGAACAGGTATTCTCTGCCAGTCCCACTGAGACCCAACACAAAGGTAGAAGTTTAAAAGATTTCCCAGTAGCAGGAGGGGTCCCAGATGGGAAAGGGTTGGACAGAGTTCTCTCTGCAGGAGAAAAGGCAGGTGGATAACACTTCCCCAGCCCTCCCATGGTCCAACAGGCCTTGCCCCAAGACACTTCCCTTCACACTGCTGGTGTGCCAGCCTGCTCAGCTCAGCAACATCAGACTTTGCTGCCTGGCAGGCATAGGGAGGCTTTCCCAGGTTTCTCAGCCTTGTCTCAGCCCAATTAGAGGCACCTGCAAAAGTCAGCTCTGAGAGCTCCTTGCTCCTAGTGGGGTGGGTGGTCCAGCCTGGTGCTACATGCACCTGCACCACCACTTGCATGGCTGCAAACACACTGCCCACCCCATTAGCACAGCAGCACCACCCTGACTGCAGGGCAGGCAGAAAGAGTGGTCCTGCCCATCACACTTCCAGCAGAAACTCTTTTGCTAAATTCACAAAGCACCAGAAAATGTAAGCTACCAGCCACAGCAGACTGAGATAGAGCACTGCCAGCAGTCATACAGAAAGGTGGCCTTGCCCATGGCCCACCAATATCAACTGGGACTCCACCACCAAGGAAAACCAGGATCTGGTGTGTAAACAGTCTTGAGCTTCTGGGCACCACAGAATGCCTTCTTCATAAAGCCATTTCTCCCTAGAAAAGGAAATATAGCATATCCATTTAATACAAGGGCAGAAACACAGAAACCCTTCTCACAGAAAGAGAAGGCAGAGGAATATGTTCCAGACAAAACTGAAGGATAAGATACTAGAAAGAAGGATGAACAAAATGGAGATCACCCATCTTCTTGATAAAGATTTCAAAGTAACAGTCATAACTATGCTCACTGATCTATGGAAAAGTGTAGGAGATCTCAGAGAGAACTTCACCAAAGAAAGAAAAGTTGAAAAAGAGCCACTCAGAGCTGAAGAATGCAGTAACTGAAATGAAATATACAATGGAGGGAATGAATAAAAAATTGCTGCCAGTAGAGGAGACAATCAATGAGACAGAAATTAGTGAACAGGAACAAAACAAGATAGGAAGAGACAAAAAAGAATCTCTAGGAATGAAAAAATAATAACATACATGCGTGACAACTGCAAATGAAACAATATTTGCATCAAAGGAGAAAAGAGAGACAAAAGGACAGAAAGTTTCTTTGAGAAAATAATTGTTAGAAACTTCCCCAGTCTGGGGAAGGAAATAGACATACAGGTCATGGAAACACAGAGAACCCCTAACAAAAGGAACCCCAGGAAACAAGACATATAATAATTAAAATGAAAAAGATTAAGGATAAGAAGTTATTGAAAGCAGCCAGATAGATAAAATAGATTACTTATAAGGAAACCCCATCAGGCTATCAGCAGACTTTGCAGAAGAAACTTTATAGGACAGAAGGAAGTGGCATGAAAAATTTAATGTATTGAAACAAGGACCTTCAACCAAGAATCCACTGCCCAAAAAGATTATCAAATTTGAAGGAGAGATTTTATAACCTCTCCTGAAGGACAGAATTTATAACCACTAAACGAACACTACAGGATATGTTAAAGCGACTTCCGTACATGGAAATGTTCCTAAGCCTAAATAGTTTCACCAGTGAAAAAAAACCCATAGGAAACATAGTAAACCAATTACTTACCAAGAAAGTATGAAATTACACAAAACAAATGTAGTAAAACCAACTATACACAAAAATAAGTCAAGGTAAACAAAAAAGATGCAGATTCTGATATATACAAAGCATGGAGGAGAAAGAAGAAAAAAGAAGTAGTTTTAGATTGTGTTTGAAACAGAGGAATTGTCAACTTAATACAGACTGTTATATAGTTAGGAAGCTATCATTGAACCTTACATGAACCACAATCCTAAAGCCTATAATAGATACACACACCAAAAAGAGAAATCAAATCACAACACTAAAGAAAACCATCAAATAACAAGAGAAGAGTATAAGAGAGGAAGAAAGGAACCAAGTGGAATTATAAAAACAAACAGAATACAATTAATAAAGTGTCAGTAAGTACTTACCTATCAATATTTGCCTTAAATGAAAATGGATGGAATGCACCAATCAGAAGACACAGAGTGCCAGAACAGATAAAGAAACAAGACCCATCTATACACTTCCTACAAAAGACTCATTTCAAACCCAAAGACATACACAGACTGAAAATGAGGGGATGGAAAAGATATCTAATATAAATGACAAAGAGAAATAAGCAGAAGTTTTATTCTATTTTATCACACAAATTAGAATTCCAAATAAAAGTAACAAGAGACAAAGAAGGACATTATATAATGACAAAGGGATCATTCAAACAAGAGGAAATAACCATTATTAATATCTATGTACCCAACACAGGAGCACCTAAATATGTAAAAAAAAAAGTACTAACAGAATTAAAGGGAGAAATAAACTGCAATTCATTCATCTTAGGAGACTTTAACACACCACTCACATCCACAGACTAATCAACCACACAGAAAATAAATAAGAAAAAAGAGACACTGAACAATACACTAGATCAGGTACACTTAGCAGGTATCTACAGAACATCTACCCAAAAGCAAAGTACACATTTGTCTCTAGAATACATGGAAAGTCCTCAAGAATAGATCACATACTAGACCACAAAAATAGCCTCAATAAATTTAAAAATATTGAAACTGTATCAAGCAACTTCTCAGACCACAATGGTATGAAACTAGAAATAAATTACACAGAGAAAACAAAAAAGCCTACAAACACATGGAGGATAGACAGCATTCTTCTAAATCATCAGTGGATCAATAGACAAATGAAAAAAATCAGGCAATGCATGGAGACAAATATACAACAGACTGAAATTTGTGGGATACCACTAAAGCAATTTTAAGAGGAAAGTGCCAAGCAATATGGGCCAACATGAAGAAATAAGAACTATCCCAAATATGCAGTCTAAACTCACAAAGAACCTAGAAAAACAATCAAAGAAATACAAAGATAGTAGGACATGAAAAAGCTCAGAGAAGAAACAAATAAGAGAATAAGAAAACAATAGAAAAAATCAATTAAACCAAGAGTTGCTTCTTTGAGAAAATGAGCAAAATAGACAAACCCCTAGCCAAACTTACGAAAAAAAAGAGAGATGACACAAGTAAACAAAATCAGAACTAAAAAGGAAAAGTCACAATGACTACCACAGAAATAATAAGAATTATTAGATAATTCTATGAAAAATTATACACCAATAAATTGGACAACCTAGAGAAAAATGGACAAATTCCCAGATAAATGCAATCTTCCATTAATGACCCAGGAAGAAACAGAAAATCTGAGCAGACCAATCACCAGCAATTAAATTGAATTGTTAATTAAAAAACTCTAAAAAAACAAAAGTACAGTACCAGAGGCATCACAGCTGAATTCTAGCAAGCATTTGAAGAGCTAATACCCATCCTTCTTAAAATATTCCAAAAAGTACAAGACTACAGAATACTTCCAAACTCATTCTCTGAGACCAGCATCACTCTAATACCAGAACCAGAGAAAGACACTACAAAAAAGAAAATTGTAAACTGATATCCCTGGTGAACACAGATTTAAAAATCCTCAACAAAATGTTCACAAACCAAATCAAATACATCAAAAGGATCATCCATCATGACCACATGGGATCTATTCCAGGGATGCAAAGATGGTATAATATTTGTAATTCAATCAATATTATAAACCACATTAACAAAAAGAAGGATAAAAACCACATGATCATCTCAATAGATGCTGAAAAGGCCTTTGACAAAATTCAGCATTCATTCATGATAAAAAGGGGTATAGAGGGCAAGTACTTCAACATAATAAAGGCCATAAATGACAAACCCACAGCTTGTATCATACCCAATTGCAAAAATCTGAAACCATGTGCTCTAATATAGGGAACAAAACAAGGATGCCCACTCTCACTACTTTTATTCAACATGGTCCTGGAGGTCCTAGACAGAGCAATCAAACAAAACAAAGAGATAAAAGGCTTCCATATTGTTAAGGAAAAACTTAAATTGTCAGTATTTGCAGATTACTTAATATTATACATAGAAAATCCTCAAGACAGCACCAAAAAGCTAGAAGAAATAATAACTGGATTCAGCAAAGTTGCAGTATATAAAATTAATATAAATAATTCTGTTGCATTCCTATACACTCACAATGAACTAAAAGAAGGAGAAATCAAGAAAACATTTCCATTTACAATTGCATCAAAAAGAATAAAATACCTAGGAATAAGTCTAACCAAGGAAGTGAAAGAACTATACTCTGAAAACTATAAGAAACTAAAGAAAGAAATTCAAGAAGACACAAATAAATGGAAATCTATCCCATGCTCAAGAATAGGAAGAATTAATATTGTCAAAATGGCCATCCTGCCCAAAGCAATTTACAGATTCAATGCAATCCTTATCAAAATACCAATGGCCTTTTTCAATAAACTAGAGCAAATAATCCTCAAATTCCTATGGAAACACAAAAGACCCTAAATATCCAAAGCAATCCTGAGAAAGAAGAACAAATCTGGGGGTATTATGACCCCCAACTTCAAGTTATACTGCAAAGATACTGTAATCCAAACAGTATGGTACTGGTACAAGCATAGACCCATAGATCAATGGAACAGAATAGACAGCCCAGATATAAACCCATGCATATATGGTCAATTATTTTATAATAAAGGAGCCATGAGTATACAAGGGAAAAAAGACAGCCTCATCAATAACTGACATTGGGAAAACAGGACACCTACATGCAAGAGAATGAAACTGGAATGCTCTCTAACTCTGTACTCAAAAATAAACTCAAAATGGATCAAAGACTTCAATGTAAGATGTGAAACCATAAAACTCTCAGAAGAAATCATAGACAAAAGTCTCTTGAACATAGACATGAGCAATTATTTCCTGGGCACTTCTCCTCAAGCAAAGGAAACAAAATAAAAAATGAACTGAGAGTATATAAAATTAAAAAGCTTCTATACAGCAAAGGATGTGATCAGCAGAAGAAAAGGACAACCTACAGTATGGGAAAATATATTTGTAAACAATTTATCCAATAAGGGCATAACATCCAAAATATATGAAGCACATACACCTTGACATCAAAAACAAATAACGCTATTAAGAAATGGGCAGAGGACTTGAACGGACATTTCTCCAAAGAAATACAAATAGGAAACAAACACATGTAAAGATGCTGCACATTGCTAATCATCAGGTTAATGCAAATCAAAACCACAATGAGGTATACCCTCATACAGTTAGAATGGCCACCATCCAAAAGACAAACAATAACAAATGTTGGCAAAGATGTAAATAAATAGAAACCCTGCTAGACTGTTAGTGGGAATGTAAATTGGTGCAGCCACTGTGGAAAGCAGTATGGTGTGTCTTCAAAAAACTAAAAAGAGGAATACTGTATGACCTAGCATTTCCACTTCTAGGAATTTACCCATCCAAAAAAAAATCCCTAATTTGAAAAGATATATGCACTCCTATGTTTATCACCACATTATTTACAATAGCCAAGTTATGGAAACAACCTAAGAGTCCATCAATAGAGGAATGGATAGAGAAGAGGCAGTTCATATATGCAATGAAATATTATTCAGCCAGAAAAATAGATTCCTGCCATTTGTGACAACATGGATGGAACTAGAGGGTATTATGCTAAATGAAATAAGCTAGGCAGAGAAAGACAAATACCACATGATTTCACTTATTTGTAGAATATAAAAACAAAACAAAACAAACAAACAAAATAGCAGTAGACTCATAGACACTGAGAAGTAACTAGAGGTAACCATGTGGAGAGGTTAGAATGGGTGGGTGGGGAGTGTGAGGGGGATAAAGAGGCAAAAAGATTCCCAATCATAATATATTTTTTATGGGGATAGTAGTACAGCATGGGAATATAATTAGTGATTCTGTAACATCTTCCTATGTTGACACATAATAACTGCACTAGTAGGGGTGATGATTTAATAGTATGGGTAACTGTTAAACCACTGCGTTGTATACCTGAACCAATATAAGATTGTATATCAATGATATTTCAAGTAAAACAATTCTTTAAAACAGAAAAGAATTGACTTCTTGATGTCCACAAAGAACTTGCTCGGATTTTTACTGGGAATGCATTAAATACATAGTTTAAATGGAAAAACTGACATCTTAACAGCACTGTATATTGTTATTAATGAACATAGAATACTTCTCCATTTACTCAGATCTCTGGTTTTATTTAATTGAATTTTATAGATTTTCTCATATAGATTTTCACATATATTGTTAGATTTATACCTCATATTTCATTTCTTGGTGTTGATATGAATGACGTATATTTATTTTCATATTCCAGTTGTTCATTGCTGGTATATGGGAAAACAATTGAGTTTCATTTATTAATATGTTATCTTACAAACTTGCCATAATCACTTTTTAATGTCAGTATTATTATTTTTTTACCTGCTTGTTTCAGATTTTCTATATAGATAAATGTGTCACCTGTGAACAAAGGCAGTTTTATTTCTTCTTTCCTAAATGTGTAAGTTTTCATTCCGTTTTTTGTCTTATTAGGAAGAACTCCCAGCACTGTTTAGCAGGACTAGTTAGAGAAAACATCCTTGTTTTTTTTTCAAATATTAGAGGGAAAGCATCTAGTTTCTTATCATTAAGTATGATGTTAGCTGCACATTTTTTTTGTAGATGTTCTTCATCACATTGAGGAGGTTCCACTCTTCCCAGTATGCAGTGTTTTATCATGATTGAAGGCTGTTTTGTATGAAATGTTTTATTTGTATTTACTGATATGATAATATGCTTTTCCTTCTTAGCCTGTTGATGTGATGAATTGCATTACTTGTTTCTCAAATGTTGAACCAGATTCACGAATCTGGAATAAACTCAAATTTGTCATTGTGTATAATTAATTTTATATATTATTTTATTTGATTGCTAATATTTATTAGATTTTGCAATTACATTCATGAGAAATATTGGTCTTTACATTCATATTTTATAACGTGCTTTTATGTTTTTGCTTTTAAAGTAATGCCAGCCTCATAGAATGAGTTAGAATGTTTTCTCTCTGCTTCTATTTTGTGTAAGAGACTAAATAATTGGTATCATTACATCTTTAAATATTTGGTAGAACCTATCTGGTTTGGTGAATTTTTTATTTTACTTTGGAAGGTTGTCAATTTTGATCCCATTTTAAAAAGCACTTTATTAAAATATGATTGGTATACACAAAGCTGCACATTTTTAATGTATACATCTTGATGAATTTAAAGATAAGTACATACTCATAAAGCTTTCACCACAGACAATGCCAGAAATATATCATCATCACATTCAAAAGTTTTTTCTAGCCCTCTTTATTATTTATTTTGTTTTTGTGATAAGAACACAACATAAGATCTCTCTTAGCAAATTTTTAAGTAAAAGATACAGTATTGTGAACTATAGGCACTGTGATATACAGATCTCTGGTACTTACTCATTTTGAAAACCAAATCTTTGTACCTTTTGACTAAAACCTCCTTGTATCCCTTTCCTCCTAGGCCCTAGAAACCACCATTTCACTCTCTGTTTCTATGAGTTTGACTATATTAGATTACCTCTATAGGTGGGATCATATAGTATTGGTTCTTTGTCTGGCTTATTTCATTTATCATGATTTCCTCAAAGTTCATCCATGTTATCAAAAATGGCATGATTTTCTTACCTTTTTATGGCCGAATCTTATTTTACTGTGTCATTTAATCAGTAGTTATAGCCACATTAGTAATGTGTTTCTTCTATTTTTAACTCTATAGCCTGACTGCAGGTTTATTAATTTTATTTCCAAAGACCCAGACTTTGTTTTTTATTCTATTAATTGCTTATTTTCAATTCTAATGATGTTTTCTGCTCTAATTTGTGATCATTTTCTTCTACTTACTTTGGATTTAACTTGTTCTTTTTCTAGTTTTCTAAGGTGAAATCTTAAGATTACTTACATTAGACTTTTCTCCTTTCTAATAAATACATTTTTATTTAACTCTTAAGCACTGCTTTTAATGCATTCTACAAATATTCCTAGGTTGTATTTTAGTTTTCACTTGGTTCATAAAATTTTCAAATTTCTCTTAAGATGTCTTCTTTATCTATTGTGTTGTTTAGTGTGTTGTTCAAGCTCAAAATATTTTTGGATTTTCCAGCTATCTTCCTGTTATTGATTTCTAGTTTAATGTCATTTTATGTCTGAAAGTATATTTTGTATTATTTCTATTCCTTTTGATTTGTTAAGGCATGCTTTATGGCTCAAAATATTGCATATTTGGTAAAAGTTCCATATGTACTTGAGAAAAATATTTACTCTGCTGTTGTCAAATGAAATATTCCATAAACGTGAAATTGATCCAGTTGATTATTGGTGCTATTGAGTTTATATTACATATTTCAGATATATTGCAGGTTTGGTTTCAGACACCACAGTAAAGCAAATATCTCAATAAAGTGTGTCAAATGATATGTTTTTGGTTTCCCATTGCATATAAAAGTTACATTTATACTATGTTATAGTCTATTAAGTGTGCAATAGCATTAAGCCTAAGAAACAATGTATATACTTTAAAAATACTTTATTGCTTAAAAATATTATCATCTGATCATTCAATGAGTCACAAAGACTGGTCACAGATCTCCATATCAAATATAATAATGACAAAGCTTGAAATATTGCAAAATTTTCCAAAATTTGATACAGATATGTGAAGTGATCAAATACTGTTGGAAAAATGGCTGATAGACTTGCTCAATGCAGGGCTGCCACAACCTTCAATTTGTAAAAAGTTCAATAAGGTGGAGTGCAATGAAAATTGGTATGCCTATATTAACCAAGTTTGTTTCCTGGATCTTTCAATTACTGATAAAGGGGTGGCAAAATCTCCAGCTATAATTTAATAATTGATTTATCTATTTCCCCTTGTAGTTCTCTAAATTATTGCCTTACAAAATTTGATAGTCTCTTATTAGGTGTATACACATTAAGGATTTTTAGAGTATTGTCCCCTTTATTACCATGTAATAATTTACTTTGTCTCTGAAAATTTTCCTTGCATTGAAGCCTGTTTCATTTAAAATTTGTATAACTACTCCAGCTTTTTTTATAAAGTCAGTGTTAGCATGGTCTATCTTTCCCCAATGTCTTTGCGTTTAAATTACTGGTGCTTTGTATTTAAAGTGGTTCCTTGTAGACAATATATAATTGTGTATTTGATTATCCACTCTGTCTGTTACCATGTTTTAATGTATTTTGAAGATTTGTGTTTAAAATTTTTGATATAGTTGCATTAATATCAGCCACATTTGTAACTTTTCTATTCATCATCCTTATTCTTTGTTTCTTTCTGTCTTCCACTTACTATCTATCTTCTCTAGGTTTAATTTGGATATTTTATATGAATTCATTTTCTCTCCTCTCTTAATGTATCAATTATACATTTCTAAAAAAAGTTAGTGGTTTTCCTAAAGTTTACCATAAGCATTTACAGCGAATAAAAATGCACTTTCAAATTAACACTGTACCTGATCATGGGGAGTGAAAGTACCTTACAGTATCCTCAAACTGTAACTGATGGATAAGTGAAATGAATGACAGCAGTACTGCTGTCATTCATTTCACTTATCCATCAGCTATAATCACCCAGTATATTATCGGTATTACTATTTAGAACAAATGCTTTCTGTTAAATCAGTTAAGAATAAGGTGAACACAATATTATAATTTACCTTCATGTATTCCTTCTCTAACTCTCTTTCTTTTTACTTAGCTCCAATATCTGACCTATATCATTTTCTCTTTAAAGGATTTTTTCAAAATTCTTGCAGGCCAGTTCACTGGTGACAAATTCCCTCAAATTTTTTTTGTCTAAAAAATGGCATTTTTCCTTCACTTTAGAAGGGTAGTTTTACTGGGTACAGAATTCTAAGTTCATGTTTTTGTTTGTTTGAATATTTTAAATATTTCATTCCACAGTCTTCTTTCATGATTTCTGAAGAGAAATTAAATATACTTCTTATTCTTGTATAGGTAAGGTATTCTTTTACTCTGTCTTCCTTTAAAAAGTCCTTTATGTATTTGCAGTTGAATATGGTTCTTAGATAGGATTGTCCTCCATTTTTCTCTTTGCATTTCAGTTTGTTGAGTTTCTATTGATCTAGCTTCAGGCTCACTAATTCTTTCCTCAGCTGTGCCGAGTCGACTGATAAACCCACCAAGAAAGATTCATTAATTTTACAGTGTTCTTTTTCTATCATTTAAAAAAAATTTTATTGGAGTTTCCATCTATTTGCTCATCTAGTCTTGCATGTTGTCCAGTATTTCCATTAGAGTCCTTAGAATATTAATAATAATACTTTTAAATTCCTGGTCTAATAATTTAAAAACCTGTGTCATATCTAAGTCTGTTTTTGATGCTTACTTTGTCTCTTCAGTCTGTGTTTTTTCTATTTTAATTATGGTTCATATATTTTTTTTATTTAAAGCTGGGCATGATGTATCAGGTAAAATGAACTGATATATATAGTCATTTAATGTGAAATTTTATAGTTACCTTACTATGATTTATGTGGTTTAGTGTTTGCTGTATCTGTCAGTATCAGAGGATAAAATTTCCTCACTAGTGTCCTTGTTTCTGTATTCTTTGTTGTCATACAGGTTTTCCCCAGAGACTCTTTCTCAAATGGAATCTGGGCCTAGAAGTTCATTTTAGCAATAATTCCCTATTATTTTACAGGAGCCCTGTTGATGTAGTACAATGTGAGAAAAGGTCAAGTGTTCTATATTCCTATGATTCAGTCTTAGTCTTTTAGCAAGTCTGTACCTGTGGGTTGTGAACTTCACAAGTGTTTCTCAGTATTTTCCCTCACCTTAGATGAAGCAGAAAAGCTAAGGGGATTTTAGCTGGAGTTGCTTATTTCCCTTCCTTGATGTCATTTGGACTCTGGTAAAAATCATGTTGGTAATATGGCTTCCCTTGATGGCAGGCTTTCATTGAGAACAGAGAGCTATCAGTTATTTCAGAATAGTTTTCTTCTCCTGCTAGAAGTGCTAGAAAATTTGTCTAACCTTCAGTTTGAGAAACTGGTGGACTCTTGGAAGTAAAGCTCATGAAAATGTTGGGGACACCCTCTATGGCAGGGTCCGTACAAATTTTTTCTCTCAAGCTTGTCCATGCCTAGTCTCTAGCTATTGGTCAATTGCCCTTTAAGAGATACTACTAGGCTCCAGTTGTGGCTTCAGTGAGCTCTGATTCTCTCTAATCATCTATCTCTCCAATGACTGGGCTGGCACTATTCCTTGTGAAACTAATTCTCTGAATCTAAGAGTGTTGATATTCAGCTTGTTCATTTTTATCTTACTTTGAGTATGAGTGTGACAGCTTCTGAGCTCCTTATGGGTCAGAGCAGAAAGCCAATTTCTTTCTATTTTAGTAAATGCCTTGTAATTTTTTAAGATATTTTCATCTCTAGCAAATTGCACATATTCATGTCATGCCTACTACTACTTCTTTGCTGCATCCTGTAACATTTACTCCATAATTTGTCAGTGGATTACATTAGTATTCCTCAACCTAAGTCATATGTTAGAATTTCTTCAGGAGCTTTTTAAAAATTGCTAAGCCATATTCCTGACACTTAAATCAGAATTGCAAAAAATAACTTGTTTTATTTATTTAAAAGAATAAATTCCCAGGGATTTTTTTATGGGCATTCAAGTTTAAGAACCACAATTTCAGATGTACCTTGAGGTCCTCATAGGGAAATTTAATGCTAAAATTCATTAATTCAACATACAATGTGGATAAAATGAGAGATCCTGTGGCCAGGATTCTCATCTGGCCTTGGTTGACTAGCTCACTGAACACCTGTGGGCAATGCATGGCTGTTGGCTCTATAAAAAGAGCTCTGCCCAGTGCTCTGCACATGACATGGTGGCAGGGCTGCAAGGCTGCAGGAGAGCAGAGCAGAGGCTGGAGTGGTGGAAGTGATGAGGACAGAGGCCCAGAGGATGGCTGTGTGGGACAACTGTGCATAGGCCCAGAGGACGGCTGTGCAGGATGGCTGTGTGGACAGAGGGGTTCAGAGGATGGCTGTGCAGACAGAGGGGCCCAGAGGATGGCTGTGAGGACAGAGGTGCCCAGAGAATGGCTGTGTGGACAGAGAAGCCCAGAGGCAGAGACCGGCTTGCTGCATGCAGACTCACTCTAAGTGAATGGGATTTTAGTGACTGACCTGCCACCTGGAAATAAAGTTGGGTATAACCCTTTCACCCCAAGAATGTTTTGCTGTCATTTTCTTTGGTCACACTGAATCCAGAGCGAACTTGCCAGGGGATGAAACCCATTGGCAAGACAATTGGTGAAAGTCGGAAGGGTTCATTGTTGACCAAGGAAAAAGACAGGCTGCCCTTATGGGAGGGGTGCTTCAGTGGGCTGCCCCTGTGAATGGGGAGACAGTGGACCATCCCCCAATGGGTATGTTGTCTGAGGTGGCTTGCTTCCTAGAGGACTGGGCCCCACCCCAGGACTGGAGGCAAGTGGAGGTGACACCTGAAGCAGTAGGGGTGGCTCTTGGTATAGAAAGAAGATCCTTTGAGAAGCAGACTGACCATGAGGCAGCAGGGACTGTGGGTTGGCTGCTTCTCACAGTATTAAAAAAGTCTACAGAGGAGACCCAAGAAATGGTGGCACGAGAACATGAGCTGCAAACTTCTGTGGATTCCCTGAGGAAGGAGATGGCATTGATGCGGGAGGAGGAAGCATGAGAGTGCTGGCAGCAAGGTGCCATTGGAGATGAGATGGCAGCACTGCCAGGTGTTCTGAAAGAGGAAGAGGCCATCAAGGAAAAAGACAACTCCTGAGGGAAGCACAGGCAGAGGTGGCATGAGAACATCACCTGTGAAGCATTGAGCTGAAGATCAGAGACCTTCTGAAGACTGAGCTGGCATTGTTGCAAGGCACTGTAGCAGAGGAGGCACTTGGGGGAGTGGAGAGAAAGGTGCTATCAGTCCCAGAAATGGAGGATCTGGGGAAGGATGAAGGGGTGGTGCTGGAGGCACTGGCCCCTCCTGTATTGAAAGCATGCCCAGTGGTTGTAAAGAAAATAAAGACCCAGCAGCTGAAAGTTCCCCAAGGAGAGGAGCAGCCCCCTACCCAGGTCGTGGAACACTCTATGGTCCACCCCTATACACAGGCTGAGCCGGTGGCTGTGGGACTTAGGGGTGGATGGAATTGTTCTGTCAGGATCAGAGATTGGAAAACTGTCTTCCCTGACAGTGCAGGCTGCCTTGAGGCAGCAATTACAAAATGCGAGGTGATGTACAATAGCTGAAGCAATGAGAACCCAGAAAGAAATAAGACCTGTTACTTATAGGAGGAATTTGAGGGGCCTCGTGAGGGTTACGAAGACCCAGATGTGGGTTGATTTGATACGGGCAGGAGTAGATGGAAGGAAATTAGACGGGAAGCCAAATGGGATCTTACTAGAACTATGGCAACAACTGAAACCAGAGCAGCAGTTCCAGCCATTAAGACTAAAGAGTCAGAGGCCAGAGATAGAGCCATGAGTTCAGCCTGTGTGTCTGCAAGACTTTTTGCTGGAGAGGCTGGAGAACAATGTTCAAGCTTCCTTGCACAGGGACCATTGCAGAGGACTAAGGGCCCATAGACTGAAAGGAGAGAAACCTGGAGGGGTGGAATGTGGATAAAATGAGAGTTCCTGTGGCCAGGATTCTCACCTGGCCATGGTTGACTAGCTCACTACACACCTGTGGGCAATGCATGGCTGTTGACTCTATATAAAGAGCTCTGCTCAGTGCTCTGGGAGATGGGTGGTACAGCTGCAAAGCTGCAGGAGAGCAGAGCAGAGGCTGGAGTGCTGGCAGCTCCGAGGACAGAGGCCCACAGGTTGGCTGTGTTGGACGACTGTGCAGAGAGGCCCAGAGGACAGCTGTGCAGGATGGCTGTGTGGACAGAGGGGTCCAGAGGATAGCTGTGAGGACAGAGGGGCCCAGAGGACAGCTGTGCAGACAGAGAGGCCCAGAGGCAGAGACTGGCTTGCTGCATGCAGACTCGCTCTGAGAGAACGGGATTTTAGTGACTGACCTGCCACCTGGAAATACAGTTGGGCATAACCCTTTCACCCCAATGATGTTTTGCTGTCATTTTCTTTGGTCACATTGAATTCATAGCGAACTTGCCCGAGGCTGAAACCCAATGGCAAGACAACACTAAGAGCAGTTTTGTTTCTGGATAGTACAGTGTCCTAAGCAAATAATAAAGCATATTACTTCCAGGATAGCTAAATTTTATCTTAACAGAATTTTAATATAATGCAGCTTCTTGGGACTTCATGGAGAAGCTCTTTATAAAGAAACTTTAAAACCCCAAAGCCTTTTACTGTTGTATCTGAGTGTTTACTCTGAAAAGTACTTGAAAACTTGTTAACTCAAGTGGAAAAAAAAATTGTTGTAACATTTTAAAATTACTCTTTTTCATTGTTTTTACCCCCACAAGTACATTTCATACTGGGGAAAACTATGGGCCTCATGTAAATACAAATTTACATTTGCATATTTGTAAAAAAAATGTTTCATTTAACTAATCAAATTATGAGAAAACCAGTAAGATGTAAAAAACAAACAAAAAATGAGGAAGAATATTCAAAAGAGAATCCAAAGAATCAACAGATATATAGGCAAAACATGTATAGCTGACCTGAATTTGTTAAATGCAAAATTGGTCAATAACTACAAAGAAATGAGTAATTGAATTTCCACCGGAGAAAATTAATTTCCATCTGTATGGACAAGAATCATCTACATTATCAATTTCCCACATATTCAGAGTTATAAACTCACTCAAAGGCAATTAAATGTACAAACTTCTATAAAGTCAGGTGGCCCCAGAAAAGTGCCCTAGATAATACCAAAAATTCCATTAAAAGTATAGACAGTAACCTTTTAGCCAATTTCAGATATTTTAAAACTTTTCCCCAAGTCTATGAATATCAATGTTGAAGGAAGATTTTATGGGACATGTATGAGAGATTATATGTTTCTAATTTCTTGGTCTGAATATTAGCCACACCAATTACAGTTTTCCCCATTTATGGAAAACTACAATACAAGTTACTAAAAAGAATTGTCAATAACTGCTCAAATCAAAAGACATCGCATGCCACTAAAAATATTTCAAAAAATATACCAACATTATAGTTAATGAGTGCCATAATATTTACTAGTTGAAATATGATTTTAGTACAATAATGCCCATGGGATAAGGTAAACCATTTCTCTTAATAAATTACTCTTTATCTTTTTTGTTTTATTTTCCAGTGTTAGCCTTGAAACAACTTCTTTCACTTTTATTTTAAACCTAGGTTAAGCCAGCTAGACCTGTAAAAGAAATCTGGAGAATATGTGCAGAGATCAGCTTTGTTTGAAATTTTAGCTTAAGAGACCCTAAAATTGTCTATCTCCCCCACTGACAGAAGGGAAAGGAGCAGCACACTAAGTTCTAACTTGATGACTCAAAAGATCAACTACTGTGTTACTACAAAGAATAAAAGACCTCTGCAACATATCAGCAGGGAGAAAAATTTTTCCAGCAAGAACATTCAAAGCTGGGGCATGGTAATGAAAAGTGTCACATTTAAGCTTTCCCTGTGTAATAGATGTTATAGTTTGACTAAAGCCATCTCAAGTAAAACCATTTTGCCTAAAAATCAATTCCCCCATACACAAAAGAGAAATATATGATCATATCAAATAATGTATGTATGTATAGAAAAGTTATTTGAAGACAAACATCTTACATAAAGTTAAGAGCAATGTTTCTTCAAGTGCTTTTCATAAATTCTCTAGAAACAGGTTAAAATATATGTTCCTGGACCACATTTTGTCCCACTCTATTAGACACTCTTGAGGTGGGCACAGAACATGAATTTTTAACATATAGAATCAGTCCCAGATTATTTTTATGGACCTAAAATTAGAGAACCACTATTTTAGAGCAATATCTTTGGAGAGAGCTTGAGCAAAATTACCTATTTGGCAAAGAAATCTCCCAAGGGATATAAAACAATTTCAACATTAATAAAATAATTCAATTCTCATACATATTGTTTAGAAATGATAATTGTATAGAAAGTACCATTTGCTGAATTATTTAGAATGTCCTTTAAAAAGTAGAGACTGTGATTCTGGAAAATGAGTAGGGGTTGTAGAAAGGAAGGATGCTTAAAGAGGATATCTCAGTATAAAGTACAATTCAGCCTAATCAGCTACTTCTGTATTTGTTTTTTTTCTAGTTTTATTGAGATATAATTGACATACAACACTATATAAGTTTAAGGTGTACAGCCTAATGGTGACATATGTATATATTGAAAAATAATTACCATGATGTTAACATCCATCATCCTAGCTACAAAAAAAATTGGTTTTGTTGTGATAAGAAGTTCAGAATTTACTCTCTTAGTAGCTTTCAATTGCACCATGCAGCATTATTAACTAGAATCATCATGTTATACATTGCTTTCCTGGTACTTATTTCTCTTATGACTGGAAGTTTGTACCTTTTGACCGCCTTCACGCAATCCCTCTACCCTCCACTCCTAGCAACTACAAATATGATTTATTTTTCTATGAGTTTGGAGAGGTTTTCTTAGATTTCACATAAAAGTAAGATCATACACTATTTGTCTTTCTCTGTCAGTTATTTCACTTAGCATAATGCCCTCAAGGTCTATCCATGTTATTGTAAATGGCAAAATTTCCTTCTTTTTCCATGGCTGAATAATATTCCATTGCAGATATAGCTCCTATATTTGTTAAATTAAAACCCTAGGTGTTTGTAAGATCCTGATTCAGGAAAGACAGATGTCAATACGTTCACTAATCCATATTTACTAGGACCACAGAGTGGACTGATACTCTTAGAAAGCTTTTCAACAACAAAAGTAGAAATAAGTTACTTCTAAATATCTAATATCTAAATGTTTACACAGAAAACTTGATTACCTGCAAACCCATACATCATAAATATTCCTAATTACTTTCAAAGAAATAGCTTGAATTTGTAATATTTCTTTTTTTTACAGCTAACACAAACTGTTCCTACAGTTATATTGCAAATAATTAATAAGTTAGGATGAATAAGTTGAGTTTTTTACTCTTTAACTAATTGTCCTACCATTATCTGGTGTTTTTCCAGTATAGATACAGCTTTAAAGAGACCCAGGGAAATAGTAAAATGGTAAATTTCTAAGGGAAAATCAGTATTCAAAGAATGATTGGGTAGCCAGAGTTTTAAGTCAGAAAATCCTTGTCTTCTTATTTACAATTATAGATACTGTTCAAACCATACTTGAAAACAAATACTCTATATTACATTGAAACATAAAGTCATATGGATAGGTTATAAGTTATTACTTTCATATTATTTGACTGATACAGTGGGATATACTCAGAATTTAAGTGAAGCATCTGAGCACCTGAAAGTGAAACTGGAAAGCTAGGCAGAGACCAAAGAATGAAAGTCCTTATATGGCCAACAGAGGATTGTCCAACTTCATCCTGTTATTATCAAGTTTAATATTCTAATCTGAATAAACACATTTCCATTTTCTATTTCAATTACTTTCTTGAGTACTATATATGCTATATTTACCTAAATTATCTAACTTGATCTTTAGATCGATTTAGGCTAATTTTTGACTGCATAGTCAGATAGATAACCTTAAGGTAATACAGACAATTATTTACATTATCTCAGCATCTAACTACAAATCTGGGTTATTGATTTGACATAAAAATGCTAACATTTTCCAATGTAAGTCTAATTTATGCATGATAAATTATCTCAAATTACTTTCAGCAAATTGTTTTGTCAAAATCCCCTTACATGTATCTACTGTCAATCTTCAGAGCTCATTGAGCTATTTTGAATTACATTTGGTTTACCTAACTAAAGAAGTGATTAACTAAAGTTGTTAAATGTTTCTTTATCAGAAATGATTTCATTTTCAAATCACATCAAGGTATATAATTTTGAAGATTTTTAGCAAATATTTTAAATAGAAAATAGCTTTGAAATTCTCTTCTGAGACTTTAATACAAGTATACATATTTTCCGTTGTTTAGACCAGATTTCGATGTCAAAAAACTTAAGTATAATGTATTCTTAAAATAATGTATTTTTGCATCTTTATTAAGATAATATTCACGTACCACAAAATCCACCCTTTAAAGAGTACAATTCACTGTGTTTTAGTACATTCATGAGGTTGTACAATAGTCACCAATATATGATTCTAGAATGTAATTTTTAAACCTTGCTAACATATTACAATAAACATGTGAAATTTCAGCATAATTTACATGTAATGGCAATATATTATCTTACAATACATTCTAAATAATGTCATTCATATAGCTTTTAAAATCTGGAGAAAATATTTTAATTGATGTTAGAACATGAAATATAACATTCTTTTTCTGAGTTCTCACACTGGTAAACGTAGGCCTACCTTAGCTAATTATCAAATATTGCCTATATTTTCTACCATATTTTAAAGCTGTGTATTTGTCAGTAGTAAAGATAAATAACTTTTGGCAGATTTCAAAGTGATCTTAGGATAAAGTCCAAACTCTTTAATCTTGTTTACAAGACCCTGTTAGCTCTGTTTCTTATCACTCCAAACTTGTATTTAAGCTATATGTAATGTCTCTCAATACCTCAAGTATGTCTTAATATGGCAACCTTCCCTTTGTTTAGCTGTTTTCATTATTTTGTTGCATTGTTGTGCTTCAGATGAATAGAAGCATGCTGGTTGGTACTCTTCAATTCAAGACAAACTATCACCATCTATCCGTGCAAGCTCTCTTTTTATTTTCTTAATTACTCTTATTCCCCCAACATTTTATTTTTCATCCCATTTCAATACCCTCCCCACTTACATGCCTTAATTCCCACTGTTTTGTACTTAATGTATGTTCATGTATAATAAACACTTTTAAATGTTCACTGAATATTTTTTCTCCCCTTTCTGATTAACAGATTCCCTTTTGTTCTAGGTGGCAATGTGCCCAGGTAAAATATTACCCTTACTATACTCCCTTGCATCTCGCATGTTTCTAACTACTTCTTAATAAAGAAATGTAAATGCATTCTACTGGGAGCAGATTATAGGAAAGTGTTGTTTTCCAACTTGAAATGGAGCAATTCAGTTAGTTTTCCTCTTTACCCTACACTTTCCTAATCCTTTTACCTCCTGGAATGCATATATAATACCTGAAAGTAAGCAGCTATCTTGCAGTTATAAAGATGCAAAGCCATATACCTTTGATCAGAGAGCAGGAGGCTACAAAGAACAATTGTACCATCTCGAGACTTCTTCCCTCTAGTTGCAGTCACTGCAGTAAAGTAAGCCACTGTAATTGGATTTATACAATCCTTACTAATAAATCTTTCATTGTACTTAATATTCAGTTATTTATAAATGTCATATTCTACCTAAGCTTTTCCATATAGTCACTACATTGCCTCAAACGTTTTGCTACCTCAAACCATGCTAAAATGAACACCCCTGTGAATACACTGGGTGATGTTTCTTTGATTATATATTGAAATAGAAGGATTTCTGGGTCGTAGGGTATGTGCAAAGATGATTTCACTAAATGTAGCTAGATTGCTGACAAAACTGGCTGTATAAGTTTATGCTTCTACCGACAGTGAACAAAAGTTCCCATTTCTATGTTACTATCACTATCCAGTACTTGACTATAAGTTTTAGAAACTTGATGGGTATTAAATGGTGTCTCATTTTTGTTTTCATTTGCATTTCTCTAATATCTGGTGATGTACAGCAGATCTTCATACACTTGTTAGTCATTTGATTATCACATTCTGAATATACTTCATTAATCTTTTGCTCAGTTTTCTACTGTTTCCCGTACTTGTCTTGATTTGCATGAGTTCCCTTTTTTTAAAATTTCGGTATCATTAATGTAAAATTACATGAGCAACATTATGGTTACTATACTCCCCCCATTATCAAGTCCCCACCACACACCCCATTACACTCACTGTCCAGCAGTGTAGTAAGATGCTATAGAATCACTCCTTATCTTCTCTGTGTTATACTGTCTTCCCGTGCCCCCCCACCTACATTATGTGTGCTAACATAATGCCCCTTTTCCTCCTTATCCCTCCCTTCCCACCCATCCTCCCAAGTCCCTTTCCCTCTGGTAAGTGTTAGTCCATTCTTGGGTTCTGTGAGTCTGCTGCTGTTTTGATCCTTCCGTTTTTGCTTTTTTCTTATACTCCACAGATGATTGAAATCATTTGATACTTGACTTTCTCTGCCTGGCTTATTTCACTGAGCATAATACCCTCTAGGTTCATCCATGATGTTGCAAATGGTAGGATTTGTTTTTCTCTTATGGCTGAATAATATTCCATTGTGTATATGTACCACTTCTTTATCCATTCATCTACTGATGGACACTTAGGTTGCTTCCATTTCTTGGCTATTGTAAAGAGTGCTGTGAGAAACATAGGGATACATATGTCTTTTTGAAACTGGGATCCTGCATTTCTAGGCTAAATTCCTATGAGTGGAACTCCGGGGTCAAGTGGTATTTCTATTTTTAGTTTTTTGAGGAACCTACATATTGCTTTCCACAATGGTTGAACTAACTTACATTCCCACCAGCAGTGTAGGATGGATCCCCTTTCTCTACATCCTTGCCAACATTTGTTGTTGTTTGTCTTTTGGATGGTGTCCATCCTAACTGGTGTGAGGTGATATCTCACTGTGGTTTTAATTTGAATTTCTCTGATGATTAGCAATGTGAGGCACCTTTTCAAGTGCCCATTGGCCATCTGAATTTCTTCTTTGGAGAAGTATCTGTTCAGTTCCTCTGCCCATTTTCTAATTGGATTATTTGCTTTTTGTTTTTTTGAGGTGCATGAGCTCTTTATATACTTTGGATGTCAACCCTTTATCAGATATGTCATTTACAAATATATTCTCCCATACTGTAGGCTGTCTTTTTGTTATACTGATGGTGTCCTTTGCTGTACAGAAGCTTTTTAGAATGATATAGTCCCACTTGTTCATTTTAGCTTTTGTTTCCCTTGCCAAGGGAGATATGTTCATGAAGAAGTTGCTGATGTTTATGTCCAAGAAATTTTTGCTTATGTTTTTTCCTAAGAGTATTATGGTTTCATGAGTTACATTCAGGTCTTTGATCCACTTTCAGTTTACTTTTGTGTATGGGGTTAGACAATGATCCAGTTTCATTCTCTTATGTGTAGCTGTCCAGTTTTGCCCACACCAGCTGTTGAAAATACTGTCATTTCTGCATTTTATGTCCATGTCTCCTTTGTTGTATATTAATTAACCATATATGTTTGGTTTAATATCTGGAGTCTCTATTCTGTTCCACTGGTCTGTGGGTCTGTTCTTGTGCCAGTACCAAATTGTCTTTATTACTGTGACGTTGCAGTAGAGCTTGAAGTTGGGAAGCAAGGTACCCCCTGCTTTATTGTTCCTTCTCAGGATTGCTTTGGCTATTTGGGGTCTTTTGTGGTTCCATATGAATTTTAGAACTACTTATTCCAGTTCACTGAAGAATGCTGTTGGTATTTTGATAGGGATTGCATTGAATCTGTAGATTGTTTTAGGCAGGATGGCCATTATAAGAATATTATTTCTTCCTGTCTATGAGCATGGGATGTGTTTCTGTTTCCTTGTATCTTCTTTAATTTCATTCATGAGTGTCTTGTTGTTTTCAGGCAATAGGTATTTCACTTCCTTTGTTAGGTTGATTCCTAGGTATTTTATTCTTTATGATGCAATTGTGAATGCAATTGTTTTTCTGATTTCTCTTTCTGCTACTCCATCATTAGTGTACAGGAATGCAAAAGATTTCTGTGTATTAATTTTGTATAATGCAAGTTTGCTGAATTCAGATAGTCTACTAGTTTTGGAGTGGATTCTTCAGGGTATTTTATGTACAATGTAATGCCACCTGCAAACAGTGACAGTTTAACTTCTTCCTTAAAAATCTGGATACGCTTTATTTCTTTGTGTTGTCTGATTGATGTGATGAGGACCTCCAGTACTATGTTGAATAAAAGTGGGGAGAGTGGACATCCATTTCTTGTTCTCAATATTAAAGGAAAAACTTTCAGCTTTTCACTGTTAAATATAATGTTGACTGTGGGTTTGTCATATATGGCCTTTATTATTATTATGTTGAGGCACTTGCCCTCTATACCTATTTTGGTGAGAGTTTTTATCATGAATGGATGTTGAATATTGTGGAATGCTTTTTCAACATCTATGGAGAGAATCATGTGGTTTTTGTGCTTCTTTTTCTTTATGTGGCAGATGATGTTGATGGATTTTTGGATGTTGTACCATCCTTGCATCCCTGAGATTAATCCCACTTGATCATTGTATATGATCCTCTTGATGTATTTTTGAATTCAGTTTCCTAATATTTTGTTGAGTATTTTTGCATCTATGTTCATCAGGGATATTGGTTTGTAGTTTTTATTGTGTGTGGTGTCTTTGACTGGTTTTTGTATTAGAGTGATGCTGGCTTCATAGAATGAGGTTAGGAGTATTCACACCTCTTCTCTTTTTTGGAAAACTTTAGGGGGAATGGGTATTATGTCTTCTCTAAACATCTGATAAAATTCAGCATTGAATCCATCTCATCCAGGAAATTTGTACTTGGATACTTTTTGATTATCAATTCAATTTAATTGCTGGTGATTGATCTGTTTAGATTTTCTGTTTCTTCCTTCATCAGTCTTGGAAGGCTGTATTTTTCTAGAAAGTTGTCCATTTCTTCCAGGTTAACCAGTTTCTTGGCATATAGATTTTCATAGTATTCTCTAATAATTCTTTGTATTTCTGTGGGGTCCATCATGATTTTTCCTTTCTCATTTCTGATTCTGTTGATGTGTGTTGACTCTCTTTTTCTCTTAATAAGTCTGGCTAGGGCTTATCTATTTTGTTTGTTTTCTTGAAGAACCAGCTCTTGGTTTCATTGATTTTTTTCTATTGCTTTATTCTTCTCAATTTTATTTATTTCTTCTGTGGTGATCTTTATGATGTCCCTCTTTCTTCTGACTTTGGGCCTCATTTGTTTTTCTTTGTCCAGTTTTAATAATTGTGAATTTAGGCTATACGTTTGGGATTGTTCTTTCTTCTTTAAATAGGCCTGCATTGCTATATACTTTACTCTTAGAACTGCCTTTGCTATGTCCCACAGAAGTTCAGGCATTGTGCTGTTTTTTCATTTGTCTATATATATTGCTTGATCTCTATTTTAATTTGGTCATTGATCCATTGATTATTTAGGAGCATGTTGTTAAGCCTCCATGTGTTTGTGAGCCTTTTTGTTTTCTTTGTAAAATTTATTTTTGGTTTTATACCTTTGTGATCTGAGAAGTTGGTTGGTAGAATTTCAGTATTTTTTAATTTACTGAGGCCTTTTTTGTGACCTAGTATGTGGTCTGTTCTTGAAAATGTTCTGTGATGCACTTGAGAATAATGTTTATCCTGCTGCTTTTGGGTGTAGCGTTCTGTAGATGTTTGTTAGGTCCATCTGTTGTGGTGTTTTCTTCAGTGCCACTGTGTCCTTACTTATTTTCTGTCTGGTTGATCTGTCCTTTGGAGTGAGTGGTGTGTTGAATTCTAAAATGAATGCATTGCATACTATTTCCTTCTTTAATTCTGTTAGTATTTGTTTCACATATGTAGGTGCTTCTGTGTGGGTGCATAGATATTAATAATGGTTATATCCTCTTGTTGGACTGACCCCTTTATCATTATGTAATGTCCTTCTTTGTCTCTTGTTAGTTTATTTGTTTTGAAGTCTATTTTGTCTGATACAAGTAGTGCAATTCCTGCTTTTTTCTTCCTATTTTTTGCGTGCAATATATTTTTCCATCCCTTCACTTTTAGTCTGTGTATGTCTTTGGGTTTGAGGTGAATCTCATGTAGGTAGCATATAGATGTATCCTACTTTTTTATCCATTGTATTACTCTGTGTCTTTTGATCAGTGCATTCAGTCCATTTATATTTAAGGTGATTATCAATAGATATGTATTTATTGCCATTGCAGGCTTTGGATTTATGGTTACCAAAGGTTGAAGGGTAGCTTCTCTACTATTTAACCATCTAAATTAACTCACTTGTTACACTATTATAAACACAGTCTGATGATTCTTTCTTTCTCTCTCTTCTTTTTCTTCCTCCTCCAATCTTTATATGTTAGATGTTTTATTCTGTACTCTTTTGTGTTTGCCTTGACTGATTTTGTGGATAGCTCTTTTTATTTTCATTTAGTTACTATTTGGTTGGACTACTCTATTTGTTGTGGTTTCATTTTCTCTGGTGACTTCTGTTTAGTCACAGGAGCACTTCCATCTAGAGCAGTCCCTTTAAAAAACACTGTAGAGATGGTTTGTGGGAGAAAAATTCCCTCAACTTTTGTTTATACAGGAATTGTTTAATCCCTCCTTCAAATTAAATGATAATCTTGCTGGATACAGTAGTCTTGTTTTGAGGCCCTTCTGTTTCATTACATTAAATATATCATACCATTCTCTTCTGGCCTGTAAGGTTTCTGTTGAGAAGTCTGATGATAGCCTGTTGGGTTTTCCTTTGTAGGTGATCTGTTTTCTCTCTCTGGCTGCTTTTAATACTCTGTCCTTATCTTTGATCTTTGCCATTTAAACTTTTATATGTTTCAATGTTGCCCTTTTTGGGTCCCTTGTGTGGGGAGATCTGTTGCATTCCATGGTCTGACATATTTCCTTCCCTTTTTCTCTCTCTTCTTCTAATGGTAACCCTATAATGCCAATATTGTTATGTTTGGATTGGTCACACAGTTCTCTTAATATTCTTTCATTCCTATAGATCCTTTTATCTCTCTCTGCTTCAGCTTCTCTGTATTCCTGTTCTCTAATTTCTATTCCATTAACAATCTCTTCCACCTCATCCAGTCTGCTCTTAAATCTTTCCATTTTTTTGTTTCATTTCTGTTATCTCCCTCTGGAATCTGTCCCTTATCTCTTTAGTATTTCTCTATAGCTCCATCAACATGCTTATGACTTTTATTTTGAATTCTTTTTCAGAAAGATTGGTGATTTCAGTGTCACCAGTCCCTCTCTCTGGTGTTTGAAGTATTTTGGGCTGAACAAGGTTCTTCTGCCTTTTCATGAGATGGAAGTGATTGCCAGTGAGTGGTGCATGTGTCAGCTGGGAGAACAAAGTCCCTCTCTGCTTGCTGGACACCTTGCTGTGTCTCTGCTGCCTGTGCCAGTCAACTACAAACAGGTATCAACCCCTGGGTTAATCCCCTGAGCTGCTGTGGGCAGGGTGGTGCTCAGGATGGCCTAGGGCACTGGCAGGGTCACAGTGGATTTGTGTGTGTTCTCCCATGAGTATTGCTCCCATTCTTCTTTTGGGACTCCCCCCTGGTCTCTGCTGCCTGTTCCATGCAACTGTACACAAGGAGCTGCTTCTGGGTTGATCCCCTAAGCTGCTGTTGGACATGGTGTATCTTGGGGAAGCCTAGTTTACTGGCAGTGGTTGCAGGAGATCAGTGCTTGTTCCCTACAAGAACAGAGCCCCTACGTGCTTCGTGGACTCCGCAACTTTTTCCTCTGCCTGTGCTGGTTAGGCAGGTGCAGGGAGCAGCCTCTGTATTAATCCCCTGAGCTGCCATGGGCAGGGAGGCCCTTCAGATGGCTTAAGACACTGGCATTGGTTGCAGGTGATCAGTGCATATACACCATGAGAACAGAGCTCCTACTTGCTGTCTGGACTCCACGCTGGCTTCCTCTGCCTGTACTGGTCAGGCAGGTGCAGGTGGTAGCTTCTGGATTAATCCTGTGAGCTTCTGTGGGCAGAGCAGCCTTTGAGATGGCCTAGGGCACTGGCAGGGGTTGTAGGCAAGCAGCATGTGTTCTTCATGAGAATAAAGCTGCTCTGTGCCTTCCAGACTCTGTACCTGTCTCCTCTGTCTGTGTCAGTCAACTGAAGGCAGGGGCAGTGTCTGGGTCTGGCCTGTTTAGCCACATGCTGGGAGAAGCCTCTGTGTGGTTGCTGTGTGCTGGGCTGCTCCCCAGTTGCTCTGCAGCAATGGTGGGTCAGCCAGTTTGCTTTCAGTGCCAGCAGTGGGGAATAAGTGGCAGGCTTTTTATCATAGTGAAGGGCTTCGGTGATGCATTACCGCCCAGGGGTTTAGGGTCCCTGAACTTCCTTAAAGTTCCCAGCCTGCTGGGCTGAGTGTGCCTGAGCTATTTTGTCCACCTGTTAACCCCTTGTTCCTTTAAGGCTTTAAAAGTGCCTACTTTTCTTTTGTCCCAGGGAAGCCGGCTGTGGGAACCTATTTGCTGTCTTAGTCTTGAATTTTGCTTTTCCATTCCTCTAATATCCAGTCCGCCATGCAATGTGTGTTAGTGCTCCTGGTGCAGATTACTGGTGCTGGTTATTTAGTGGTCCTGTGCTTCAACTCCCTCCCCACTCTGATTCTTTTCCTTCGCCAGTGAGCTGGGATTGGGGGGTACTTGGGTCCTACCCGGTCACAGCTTTGTATCTTATCCTTTTCTGTGAAATGTTGTGTTCTCACAGATGTAGATATAGCCTGGCTGGTGTACTGTATCTTTTGGTCACTCTTTTAGGAATAGTTGTATTTGCTGTATTTTCAAAATATATATGGTTTTGGAAGGAGATTTCTGCCATCCTACTCATGCTGCCATCTTTATGAGTTCCTTTTATAAACTAGATCTAATAATTTTTTGTTACAAACATTGCAAATATTATTTCCCAGTGTATTACCAGGTGACTAAATATTCTGATTAAACACTTTCATTTTAATAGTCATATCCATTAATTTTTCTTTTTTATTATTTTTCCTTTTGAGAATTTTGATTAAAAGTGTATTCTTCATCCAAAGTTAAGAATCTTATTCTACAACATTTAGCACACTCTTTTCTTTCACATTTAAGTCTTAATCAATCTGGACTTTGTTCTTTATATAATGAGTAAATTAAGTGTTTGTTTTGTCTTTATTTTTCTCCATTTTGTGAACCAACTTCTTTGTTTCTCAAATAGCTCATTCCCCTTATCCATGTTCTGAATTGTGTGTGTGTATGTGTCTGTCTGTGTGTATGAATGTATATAATTCAGAGTTATCACTTTTTTGTCCCAGTGGTATGTCTCTCCAAATGCTAGTGCAATTCAGTGAATGACATCATAATATGTTTTAATGTTACATAGAATGAATTTCTATTTTTTCTGTTAGAAAAATTGTCTTAACTATTTATCACTTACAACTTCCATATGAGTGTGTATTTATGCAATCCATGATTTTCTCTATTTCTCATGTTTGAAAATAAATCTATAACATTTTATATATGTGATTTGTATTTATATATGTGATGATGCTATGTTTTATTTTAGTGCTGCCTTTTTTCCATCCCTCCTTCCCTCCTCCTCTTCTTCTTACTTCTCTCCTCTCTCCTCTCTTTATTTTTGTTTTATTGTTAGACTCTTCCTCATTTTCTCTTCACCCTACCATTGCCTATTCCTCTTGTTAATCCCTCCCACATCTTATCATATTTCTCTTTGCTTATTTACTATACACTGAACATTGCACATGCATATATACACACATTTATGTATGTGGGTATATATACACATATAATAATTTTGGACATGTGTTTCACAAAAGTGACTTCCTCTATACACACTTTTTAGGATCTTTTTTTCTCCCTTCACAGTATTTCATAAAAATAAATCCAAGTCACTTGATATAATTGCTAATTTTATGTGTTAACTTGCCCAGCTATTTAGTCAAATACTAATCTAGGTATTGCTATAAAGGAATTCTATAGATGTGGTTAACACACTTAACATCTCTAATCAGTTAACTTTAAGTGAAGGGGATAACCCTTAATGTGGCTGAGCCTCTTCTATTTGAAAGCCTTAGCAGCAAACACAGATTTCCTAGGATAAAGTACTGGCTCAAGACTCAAGCCTCATTTCCTGCCTGAGTTTCCAGCCTGTCAGCCTGCCCTAAGAATTTTGGACTTGCCAGTATTCACAATCAAGTTAGTCAAATTGTGAAATAAATCACTTCTCTCTCTCTCTTTCTCTCTCTCTCTCTCTCTCTCTCTCTCACACACACACACACACACACACACAGTTGATTCTCAATATATTTCTGGATCCCATATTTGCGAATTCACCTACTAACAAAAATTTATTTATAACCCAAAAATCAGCATGTGCAGAGCAGGGAAAAATTGTTGCCAAAAGTACAAATTTCTAGCTAGGTTATATAAGACTACACTCTGCCTTCTTGTTTCAGCCATAATAAAGAAATTACTAGAAGATGGAGATGAGAGTGGGAAGTCCCGTGTAGTGCATGAAGTCCTGCATTTGGGGCCAGTTGGACAGGATTGGAATCCCTACTCTGGCACCTGTTAGCAAGGAGACCTCAGGAGTGCTACTTTACATTTATGAACCTTGTTTTCTCCTAGGTAAAATATAGGAAATAGAATCTATCAAGATGAGTTGTTTTGGGGATTTAAGATATAATCTATGTGCGGTGTGAGTGTGTGTATTTTACTGGGAAGCAATTGTTCAGTCTTGCTAATTCAGTGTTTTAGTTGACTTTTAAATAACTACCATGGATAACAAGAATCAATTCTGTGTCTACGTGTTTGTGTATCTGTGTGTATATGCATATTATCTATAATGTCTTATGGGTTCTGTTTCTCTGGAAAATGCTGGTTGATACATCTGATAAAGATCAATTGTGTATTTTTTAATAGCTTAATTATATTCCATGGTTTGGATGTATCATATTTTAAACAATACCCCTATCAAATGGCCATTTTACTTTTCTCCCAAAAATGTTGTTGGTACATTTTATATATTTTTGTATATATGTTCTTAGCTATTAGTACTTTGAATTTTTTCTTCTAGTTTTATTGAGACACAATTGACATACAGCACTATATAAGTTTAAGACTTATATGACTTGGATTACTGTGTCAAAAGTTATGTACAGTTGCTGAAATAGATGTTGCCACATTGTTTCCTCCAAAAAGATGTAATCACCTTTTTTTCTTTACTCTAAATATCTATGGGTAGCCTTTAAATAAATCCCTGTCAATAATGAGTGTTGTCTATGTTTTAAAATTTTTACATGATCATATGTTATGCTTCTAGTGTTGTTTAAGAAGATATTACCCACACCTATAGTTCTGTCCAGGACTTCAGGTTTTTATATGGTTTCTAATATGGTTCCAATGTTAATTTTTTAAATCAATAAAATAGAGGTGCTAATTTATTTAGCATTCATTAGACAGGCAAGCTTTTTATCACTAAATTGAAAAAACAACTCTCATTAAAGATCTTATATGTCCTTTGTTAGGTTTCATATGTTTTATGGTTTTCATTTCTATTATGTTAGAATATTTTTATCATATTTCTTAAATCATTACTGCAGATGTAAAAGAATACTATTTTTACTTGTGTAGTGGAATGGTATATAAACACCTCACTAAACTCTCTTAATAGTTCTAAGATCTTAAGATTGATTTATCCACTTTGATTTTCCATGTGTTTTTTAACAGCTTTATTGAGGTAAAATTAAAATATCATAAATGACACATGTGTACAGTGTCCAATTTGATAACTTTTAATAATTGAATATATTTTTAAATTGTCACCATAATCAGTACAAAACCAGTATCCTCAAATGGTTTTTGGCTTTTTAATAATTTCTCCTTAATTCTTCTTATTCCTCAGAAAACTGTTGATTGTCTATATGTCACACGTCGATTTGCACTTCTATAATTTTATATAAATTGATACATGTGGTATGTATTTTTAAATCTGCTTTTTTTCCCTCAGAATATTTTAAGATTCATCAATGCCACTGATGTATAAATAGTTTATTTCTTTTTATTTTTGAGTAATAATTCATTGTACAGATCTCTGCCTGGTTTTATTTATTTATTTGTTTGCTTATTTATGAAATTGTGACATAATTGACATGTACCATTGTGTAAGTTTAAGGTGCCCAATATGATTTGATATATTTATTTATGACTATATGATTGCCTTCATAGATTTCTTAATACCTTGATTGCATCACATAATTACCATTTTTTTTGAGTGAGACTATTTAAGATCTTGTTCCTATAGTATTGTGGATTATAATCACTATGCTGTGCATTAAATCCCCAGAATTTGTTCATCTTCTAGTTGCAAGTTTGTACCCGTCAACAACTTCTTCTTAATTTCCCAGGCCCTAGTAACCACCTTTCTATTCTCATAGAAATGAGTTTGGCTCTTTTAGATAACACAAATAAGTGATATCATATAGTACTCATCTTCTTTCTCTAGCATATGTTTCTAAGCATAATACCCTCAAAGTCCATCCATGTTGTTGCAAAAGGCAGAATTTTCTCCTTGCTCATTACTGAACAATTTTCCATTGTTAAAAATATACTGCATATTTTTTATCCATTTGTCCATTAACAGCCACTTAGGTTGTTTCCACGTCTTGACTATTCTGAATAATGCTGCAATAAACATGGGAGTGCAGATATCTTTTCAGTACTCTGTTTTCATTTTGTTTGGATATATACCCAGAAGTGGTTTTTCTGGGTCATATAATATCTGTATTTTTAATTTTTTTAAGGAAATTTCATCCTGTTTTACACAGTGGTCCTAAAACAATTAAAATTCCCACCAGCAGTGCACAAAGGTTCCCTTTTGTCGTCATCCTTGCCAATATTTGTTATCACATGACTTCTTGATAGTGGCCATTCTGACAGGTGTGGGAAGTTATCTCATTGCAGTTTTGATTTGTATTCCCTTGATGATTAGTAATATTAAGCACCTTTTCATATATCTGTTGGCCATAGTATGCCTTCTTTAGAAAATGTCTAAAGTTTGCCCAATCAAATTGTTTGCTTTTTGTTATTGAGTTATATGGTTTTTGTATGATTTGCATGAGTCACAGATTTATAGCTTGCAAATATTTCTCACATTCCATAGATTGCTTTTTTCCTTTTGTTGATAGTTTCTTTTGGTGTGCATAAACTTTTGAGTTTGATGCAGTCCCACTTGTTTACCTTTGGTTTTGTTGCTTTGCTTTTGATGTCATATCTGAAAAAGCATTGCTAATACCAATGTCAAGGAGCTTCTTCACTATGATTGCTTTTGGGAATTTTATGGTATTGAGTCTTATGTTTAACTCTTTAATCCATCTTGAGCTAATTTTTGTAAGTAGAGTAAGATAGGAGTCCAATTTCATTTTTCTGCCTATGGTCATCCAGTTTTTCCAAAGCCTTTTTTTAAACAGACTATCCATTCATCCAATCAGTGTTCTTAGCTCTTCTACCAAACTTTAGTTGATCATATATGCAGTTTATTTCTGAGCTATCTATTCTGTTACATTGATCAATATATCTGTTTTTATGTCACTATCATAATGTTTTGATCACTCTAGCTTTCTACTAGAGTTTGAATCAGGAAACGTGATTCCATCAGCTTCATTTCTCTTCCTCCAGATTGCTTAAATTACTCAGGGCCTTTTGTGGTTCCACACAAATTTAAATATTGTTTTTTCTATTTCTGTGAAAAATGTCATTGGAATTTTCATAGAGATTGCATTGAATCTTTAGGTTGCTTTGGGCAGTATGGACACCACAAGATTAATTCTTCCACTCATGAACATGGGATGTGTTTTTATTTGTTTCATATGTTTTCAGGATATGAATACTTTTTATTCAGCCTGAAAAACTCCTTTCACCATTATTCTTTTTTTTAAATTTTTTATTAAGGTATGATTGATATACACTCTTATGAAGGTTTCACATGACAAAACAATGTGGTTACTACATTTACCCATATTATCAAGTCACCACAGATAACCCAATGCAGTCACTGTCCATCAGTGTAGTAAAATGCAACAGATCCACTATGTGACTTCTGTTACACTGTTCTCCCTGTGAACCCTTACACCGTGTGTACTAAACATAATACCCCTCAATGCCCATCTCCCTCCCTCCCTACCCATCCACCCAAACCTCTCCCTTTGGTAAACACTAGTTCATTCTTGGAGTCTCTGAGCCTGCTGCTATTTTGTTCCTTCAGTTTTGCTTCACTGTTTTACTCCACAAATGAGGGAAATCAGTTGGCATTTGTCTTTCTTCACCTGGATTATTTCACTGAGCAAAATGTCCTCCAGCTCCATCCATGTTGTTGCAAATGGCAGGATTTGTTTCTTTCTTATGGCTGAATAATATTCCATTGTGTATATGTACCACATCTTCTTTATCCATTCATCTACTGATGGACACTTAGGTTGCATCCATATCTTGTCTATTGTAAAAAGTACTGCAGTAGACATAGAGGTGGATATGTCTTTTTGAATTTGAGAAGTTGTATTCTTGGTTAAATTCCAAGAAGTGGGATTCCCACGTAAAATGGTATTTCTATTTTTAGTTTTTTGAGGAACCTCCATATTGCTTTCCACAATGGTTGAACTAGCTTACATTCCCACCAGCAGTGTAGGAGGGTTCCCCTTTCTCCACATCCTCACCAGCATTTGTTGTTCTTAGTCTTTTCGATGCTGGCCATCCCTACTGGTGTGAGGTGATATCTCATTGTGGTTTTAATTTGCATTTCCCTGATGATAAGTGATGTGGAGCATCTTTTCATGTGTGTGTTGGCCATCTGAATTTCTTCTATGGAGAACTGTCTCTTCATATCCTCTGCCCATTTGTTAATCGGGTTATTTGCTTTTAGGGTGTTGAGGCATATAAATTCTTTATATATTTTGGATGTTAATCCCTTGTTGGATATGTCATTTACAAATGTATTATCCCATACTCTAGTATGCCTTTTTGTTTTGTTGATGATGTACTTTGCCATACAAAAACTTTTTAGTTTGATGTAGTCCCATGAGTTCATTTTTACTTTTGTTTTCCTTTCTCAAAGAGATGCATTCAGGAAGAGGTTGCCCATGCTTATATTCAGGAGATGTTTGCCTATGTTGTCTTCTAAGAGTTTAATGGTTTCATGACTTACATTCAGGTCTTTAATCATTTTTGAGTTTACTTTTGTGTATGGGGTTAAAGAATAATCCAGTTTCATTCTCTTGCATGTAGCTATCCAGTTTTGCCAAAGCAGCTATTGAAGAGGCTATCATTTCCCCATTGTATGTCCATGGCTTCTTTATAATATATTAGTTGACCATATATGGTTGGGTTTATATCAGGGCTCTCTAGTCTGTTCACTGGTCTATGGGTTTGTTCTTGTGCCAGTACCAAATTGTCTTGATTACTGTGGCTTTGTAGTAGTGCTTGAAGTTAGGGAGCATAATTCTCCCTGCTTTATTCTTCCTTCTCAGCATTGCTTTGGCTAGTCGAGGTCTTTTTTGGTTCCATATGAATTTTAGGATGACTTTTTTCTAGTTCATTGAAGAATGCTGTTGGTATTTTGGTAGGAATTGCATTGAATCTATAGATTGCTTTAGGTAGGATGGCCATTTTGACAATATTAATTCTTTACATCCATGAGCACGAGATGTGTTTCCCTTAATTGGTATCTTCTTTAATTTCTCTTATGAGTGTCTTGTAGTTTTCAGAGTATAGGTCTTTCACTTCCTTGGTTAGGTTTATTCCTAGGTATTTCATTCTTTTTGATTCAATTGTGAGTGGAATTGTTTTCCTGATTTTTCTCTCTGCTAGTTCATTGTTAGTGTATAGAAATGCCATAGATTTCTGTGTATTAATTTTATATCCTGCAATTTTGCTGAATTCAGATAATAGATCTAGTAGTTTTGGAGTGGATTCTTTAGGGTTTCTTATGTACAATATTATGTCATCTGCAAACAGGGACAGTTTAACTTCTTCCTTGCCAATCTGAATGCCTTTTATTTCTTTGTGTTATCTGATTGCTGTGGCTAGGACCGCCAGTACTATGTTAAATAGAAGTGGGGAAAGTGGGCATCAATGCCTTGTTCCCGATCTTAAAGGAAAAGTTTTCAGCTTCTCACTGATAATTATAATGTTGACTGTGGGTTTGTCATATATGGCCTTTATCATGTTGAGGTACTTGCCCTCTATACTCATTTTGTTGAGAGTTTTTATCATGAATGGATGTTGAATTTTTTCAAATACTTTTTCTGTATTTATGGAGGTGATTATATGGTTTTTGCCCTTCTTTTTGTTGATGTGGTAGATGATGTTGATGGATTTTCAAATGTTGTACCATCCTTGCATCCCTGGCATAAATCTTACTTGATCATGATAGATGATCTTTTTGATGTATTTTTTAATTGGGTTTGCTAATATTCTGTTGAGGATATTTGCATCTATCTTCATCAGGGATTTTGGTCTGTAATTTTATTTTTTTGTGATGTTTTTGCTTGGTTTTGGTAGTAGAGTGATGCTGACCTCATAGAATGAGTTTGGAAGTATTCCCTCTTCTTCTATTTTTTGGAAAACTTTAAGGAGAATGGGTATTAGGTCTTCACTAAATATTTGATAAAATTCAGCAGTGAAGCCATCCATTCCAGGGGCTTTGTTCTTATGTAGGTTTTGATTACCAGTTCAATTTCTTTGGTGGTGATTGGTCTGTTCAGATTTCCTGTTTCTTCCTTGGTCAGCCTTGGGAGGTTGTATTTTTCTAGAAAGTCCATTTCTTCTAGGTTATCCAGTTTGTTAGCATATATTTTTTCATCGTATTCTCTAGTAATTCTTGTATTTCTGTGGTATAGGTAGTGATTTTTCCTTCCTCATTTCTGATTCTGTTTATGTGAGTATACTCTATTTTTTTCTTGATAAGTCTGACTAGGGGTTTATCCATTTTTTTAATTATCTCAAAGAACCAGCTCTTGCTTTCATTGATTCTTTCTATTGTTTTGTTCTTCTTAATTTTATTTATTTCTGCTCTAATCCTTATTATTTCCCTCTTACTGCTGACTTTGGGCGTAATTTGCTCTTCTGTTTCTATTTTCATTAATTGTGAGTTTAGACTACTTATATGGGATTGTTTTTCTTTCTTAAGGTAGGCCCATATTGCATATACTTTCCTCTTAGCACAGCCTTGCCTGTGTCCCACAGATTTTGCAGTGTTGAATTATTGTTGTCATTTGTCTTCATGTATTGTTTTATCTCTGCTTTATTTGGTCATTGATCCACTGGTTATTTAGAAGCATGATGTAAAGCCTCCATGTGTTTGTGGGATTTTTCATTTTCTTCCCATAGTTTATTTCTAGTTTCATACCTTTGTTGTCTGAGAAACTGGTTAGTACAATTTCAATCTTCTTGAATTTACTGAGGCTCTTTGTGTGGCCTAGTATTTGATCTATTCTTGAAAATGTTACACATGCACTTGAGAAGAATGTGTATTCTGTTGCTTTTGGGTGAAGAGTTCTGTAGATGTCTGTTAGGCCCATCTGTTCCATTGTGTTTAGTTCCTCTGTGTCATTACTTATCTTCTGACTGGTTGATCTGTCCTTCAGAGTCAGGGGAGTGTTGAAGTCTCCTAGAATGAATGCATTGCATTCTATTTCCCCCTTTTAATTATGTTAATATTTGTTTCACATATGTGGGTGCTCCTGTGTTGAGAGCAAAGATATTTACAATGGTTATATCTTCTTGTTGGACTGATCCCTTTATCATTATGTAATGTCCTTATTTGCCTCTTGTAACTTTCTTTGTTTTGAAGTCTATTTTGTCTGACACAAGTACTGCAACTCCTGCTTTTCTCTCTCTGTTAGTTGCATGAAATATCTTTTTCCATCCAGTCATTTTTAGTCTGTATATGTCTTTGGGTATAAAGTGAGTCTCTTTTAAGCAGCATATAGATGGGTCTTGTATTTTTATCCATTCAGTGACTCTATGTCTTTTGATTGGTGCATTCAGTCAATTTACATTTAGGGTGATTATCGATAAGTACGTACGTATTGCCATTGCAGGCTTTATATTCCTGGTTACCAAAGGTTCAGGGTTAACTTCCTTACTATCTAGGAGTCTAGCTTAACTCACTTAATATGCTGTTATAAACACAATCTAAAGGTTTTCTTTTTCTCCCGTTTTCTTCCTCCTCCATTCTTTATATATTAGGTATCCTATTCTGTTTTCTATGTCTATCCCTTGACTGACTTTGGGTGTAGTTAATTTAATTTTTCATTTGCTTAGTAATTAGCTGTTCTCTATCTTTATTGTGGTTTTATTACCTCTGGTGACAGCTATAAATCTTAGGAACACTTCCATCTATAGCAGTCCCTCCAACATACAGTGTACAGATGGTTTATGGAAGGTAAATTCTATCAGTTTTGCTTATCTGGAAACTGTTTAATCCCTACTTCAAATTTAAAAGATAATCTTGCCAGATAAAGTAATCTTGGTTCCAGGCCCTTCTGCTTTATGGCATTAAATACATCATGCCACTCCCTTCTGGCCTGTAAGGTTTCTGCTGAGAAGTCTGATGTTAGCCTGATAGGCTTTCCTTTGTATGTGATCTTATTTATCTCTCTGGCTGCTTTTAATAATCTGTTCTTATCCTTGATCTTTGCCAATTTTATTACTATATGTCTTGGTGCTGTCTTCCTTGGGTCCCTTGTGTTGGGAGATCTGTGGATCTCCATGGCCTGAGAACATTTCTCCTTCCCCAGATTGGGGAAGTTTTCAGCAACTACCTCCTCAAAGACACTTTCTATCCCATTCTCTCTCTCTTCTTCTGGTATCCCTGTAATGTGAATATTGTTCTGTTTGGATTGGTTACACAATTCTCTCAATATTCTTTCATTTTTAGAGATCCTTTCTTATCTCTGTGCCTCAGCTTCTTTGTATTCTTCTTCTCTAGTTTCTATGTCATTTATCTTCTCCTCCACTGTATCCAACCTGCTTTTAATACCCTCCATTGTGTTCATCAACAATTTGATCTCCGTCCAGAATTAATTCCTGTGTTCTTAGATAACTTTCCTTACCTCCATTAGCATGTTGATGATTTTTATTTTGAACTCCCTTTCAGGAAGAGTCATAAGGTCCATGCCATTTAAATCTTTCTCCAGAGTTATATTAATTTTACTCTGGACCTGGTTCCTTTGGCGTTTCATAGATGTATATGGTGCCCTCTAGTGTCCAGAAACTCTATTCTCTGGATCTACTCAGACCCTGAAGCAATGTCGGGGGTCTCATGGGAATGGTACTTGTTCCTGGGTGGAGGAAATAGCTCTTTCCTGCTTCCCGGCTCCTATACCTGTCTCCACTGCCTGATCCAGTGGGCCGAGCACACAGGTATAAGTTTTTGTCCCAGAGCAGCCGCATATGGATCCCTGCTTTCCACAATTGGCTGGAATCGCAGTCTCTCAAGGAATTCTGCCTGTATTAGCTTTCCAACCCCTTAATCACAAGAGTGACATGAAAGCACCATGAAATGTAGGTCTCTGGTCCCAGAACAGATCTATGGAGCTAGGTATTCAGCAGTCCCAGGACTCCCACTCCCTCCCTGCTGCATTTATCTTCCTCCCACCAGTGAGCCGGGGTGTGGTATGGTCTTGGGTCCTGCAGGGCCACAGCTTTGGTATGTTACCCTGTTTCATGAGGTCTGCTCTTTTCTCCAGGTGTATGCTATCTGGTGCAGTCCTCTTTCCTTTTGGCCTCATAGGATTAGTTGCACCAACTATATTTTTGAATTGTATGCAGTTTTAGGAGGAAGCCTCTGTCTCACCTCTCATTCTGCCATCTTTAATCCTGTCTCCTCCTTTCACCATTTCTTGTAAAGCAATTTTAGTGATAATGAATTCTCTCAGTTTGTTTGTTAGGGGAAGTTTTTATCTCTCCCTCATTTCTGATGGATAACATTACTGGGTAAATTCTTTGTTAGGAGTTTCTTTCTTTCAACATTTTGAATATACTATCTCTTTCTTGGCCTGCAAGGTTTCTGCTGAGAAATCTGCTGGTAGACTTAAGGGCCTTGCCATGTACAGTTATAAGCTGATTCTCTTGCTCCTTTTAAGATATTCCCTTTGTCTTTGATTTTTTTGACAGTTTAAGGCAATTGGTCTTAGGACCTCTAAGTTGCTTTTGGTAGGTTTCCTATGAACATCATAAAGATGGATATCTAAATATTTCCTGATTTTGGAAGTTTTCAGCCATTATTTTTGAAATAAAATTTTTGCCTTTTTCTGCACTTTTTCTCCATCATTGATGAATTGAGGTCTTCTTAATGGTGTCCTGTAAGTCCCATAGCCTCTATTTCTTTTCATTCCTTTTTTGTTATTATTGCTCCTCCATATAATTTCTATTGATCTGTCTTTAAGTGATTCATCTTTTTCATCACGCCTGCTTTTGAAACTTTGTATTGAAATCTTTGGTTCAGTCATTACATTCTAGAGCTCTAAAATTTCTGTTTTTTTATGTATTCTAACTCTACTCACTTTGTTCTTATATTTTTTTTTTAGTATTTTAAAATTATTTATTTTTGTCCTTTATAGCTCCCAGAATATCTCTGGAATAAGTATTCTGGATTATTTTTCAGGCAATTCCTTGATATTCATTTCTTTGGAGCCAGTTACTGATGGTTTACTGTATTCTTTGGTGAAGTTATGTTTCCCTGATTCTTTGTGATCCCTATAGCTTTCACTTCTTTCGTTCTTTATGGACTGGCTTTGGTAAGGGAAGGTATTTTCTCATGAGTGGGGGTATGCTAGCATGTTGTGACTCTTTGTCTAGAAGTGTAAGTCACCAAGTGCAAGGTCATGTGGCAATGCCGGGTCTGGGGTGGGTGGCGATGTCTCTTTGGCTTAGACTGCTGGGGTTCACAATGTCTACAACTCTGTCATTCTTGGTGAACACAGCAGTGGTTTGTAGTGGCTTCAAGGGCTGTTGGTTTTCTCAACTGTGCTTTCTTATCAAATGGCAAGGGACCTAAGGAGGCACCAGGAATGAAGTACCACTAGTGTGCACACACTTGGCTACATGATCCAGCTGCAGATGCCCATGCAGTAGGCATACATATTCTTGTAGGGACCAAGGTGGGGATCAAGGCCTGGGGATAACTATAGGCTCACTGGCAGCACCAGGGAACCTCATTGTCAGTATACAATACTGTGGCTGCCACATCTCACCATGGGCACAAGGCACTAAAGGCCAGTGATGGAGGTACAACTGGGGACATATAGGTACATAACTGGAAGTACTAACTGCAGGTGAGTGTGGTTGTGCCAGCCAGGGACAGAGGACAAGATTTAATGTGGGTCTTAACAGCTGCAGTGTCCCTGGCTGTCAGTGTGTTCTCCCATGATTCTCTGTGTGTTCTCCCATGGCTCTCCCATAGCTGCACATCCTCCACCCAAGACATATGCACTGCAAAGGAAGCTGGTGATGGGTGTCAGGCCTGTGGGATGAACGTGCACATCTTAAGGGGCTAGTACTGAGGGCAAGTATGGTAGTGAAGGCTAGTGCAGATGTCTAAGCTGGTGTCTTCCACTCATACAGCCATGGGGCCTAGTATGGCTTTAGATGCAGTTCCTGTGCTCCAGTGGGGTAAGCAGGGAGAGCAGAGAAGGGCTCAAGCCATTTGCCTCAGTGAACCCCAATACATGTGGAATAAAATCTGTGGTAAAATCTTCAGGAATGCACAGCAGCTGTGCTGGCCATTGGGTTCTTCTGTCTTGAAATTTGCTAGGAACGCCTGTGGAGTAGGTCACTGGAATCATAATCACTCTTACTGTATGGCTGCTATCAGTAACCCTTGCTTTTCATCTTTGTTCTTAAATATCTCTCTACATACATCTCAGTTTTCTTAGTATGAGTTGGGTGATATTGAGGCAGGACCTTCATGCAGTACCCCAGTAGGTTGGGGAGGCTAGTTTCTTTCCCTTTTCTTCCTTACCTGGTAAGGAGAATTCTCTGTAGCTGGAAGTTCCCTTTTGGCACTGAACAATGCTAGCCTGAGGGACTGGAGGATGTAGACAAACTAAAATTGTTTTCTACTTCTTGTAAAGTTATTCTCAGGTTTTTTTGTTCTACTGTGTTCCTGAAGCTTCTTAAGTGGACCCCAAAGCCCTCCAGAAATGATTTTGTTTATGGTTAACTGTATAAATGTTGATCTTTGTGGGATGGAAGAGGCTGGAGTCCCTGATATCATGATTTGGTGACTTCACTTTCCTTCCCCCAGCTTTTAATAGTTTGCTAATATTGCACTTCAATCCTTATTGCTCTATTAAGTATATATGTCCTCCAGATATTGACTAGTTGATTTTGATTACAAGCAGAATACTTTAATATTCATGCTAATAAGGTTAATCTTCAAGAAAAAATAGTTTTATTAGAAGAAGATATGCTTGCTATTTCACTGTTTTTACATCTCTAATGATTGCTTCGATATTATGTTCAACATTACTATTATCACCCCCAGAAAAAACATATATGTACCAGTAGAGCAATTATATGCTGACGTTCTTGATTGATATTCACATGGACCTTGAAAAATGTAGTACCTCTAGTGTGCTTTTTAAAACAAAGTTTCCGTTATTGTCTTAGCCATCTGTTTAATAGGACAGTTTCAATGTTTTTTTTATTAATAATTTAACAGCCTCTAGAGGAATGAATTGCATTATGTGTTTGTCCTCAAGATATATTTTTCCCCTAAAGTGAATTTCATAGAATTCAGTTGGTAAATAGGCAGTTATGATTTTACTCCTTGTATTTGCAATGCAATGAATACATAGCATGTATAGCACATTTACTTTTAAGAGTAAAGCACTGTCATGTTAGAATCAAAAGTGTTCTGCTAGGGGAAGCGGAGCCAAGATTATGGCATGAGTAGTTCAGTGGAAAACTCCTCCCAAAAACATATTTTTGAAAATACAATAAATACAACTATTCCTAAAAGGGACACCAGTGGATACAGTATAGCCAGGCTACATCTACATCTGTGAGAACTCAACATCACATGAAGGGGGTAAGAAACAAGCCGCTGCCCAGCGGGACACGAACGCCCCCTCCCCAGAACCTGGTGGGAAGAAAGGAGTTGGAACAGGGAGGGAGTGAAAGCCCAGGACTGTTAAACAACCAGCTTTAGAAATCTGCATCTGGAGAGCAGACACATGGTGCATGGGGTACTGGATATTAGAGAAACGGAAAAGCAAAACCTGCAGGAAGGTCCCCACAACTGGTGCCCCTGATACAAAAGAAAAATAGTGCTTTTTGCAAGTCTTAAAGAGACAGGGACACCACAGCTGGACGAAGTCATACCAGCACAATTAGCTAGCAGCTGGGAATCCCAGGGAACTTTAGGCGCCCTAACCTTCTGGGCAGCAGCACAGATCTGAACCCCCTCATGGCACTAAGCAGCCTACCAGTCATTTCCCCAACAGGCGTGGACCCTGACATACCGGCCCAGTAGTGGGAGAGCGGAAGTGCACACTGGCGACCGTGGCACTAGAGTGGTCTGGGAGAGGCCCGCGTGAACCTGTGGTGGTGGCAACTGAGCAGCCCGGGAGTGGCCCACGTGTACCAGCAGCAGTGGCAGAGGGGCACAGAAGAGGCATGCATGCACCTGCAGCAGCGCCAGAGGGGCCCAGGTGTGGCTGGTGTGTGCTGGTGGAAGTGGCACCAGAGTGGCCTGGGAGTGGCCTGCAGGAGCCAGAGATGGCAGCGGAGGAGCAGCACAGGAGCAGCTGCACTCCCAGCAGCCGACAGGAATCCCAGCCCACCGCACAGCTACCTGGGCCAAACCCAAAGGCTGCTGCCAGCACACAGCTACACCGCAGGGGTGCCACTATCATGGAGGAGCACACCTGGCAGGCCTGCCACTCCCAGCAGGGCACTGCCTACTCTGATGGAGACCCCACACACAGCAGTGTAGGGGATTAACCTGGTGGCTGCTCCAGGAGTGCGGATAACCGACACAGGCAGCGCCGAAGGGCAAGGCAACCAGCAAGCAGGAAAGGACTTTATTCTCACAGATGACACACCCGCTACCTGCCTACAGCCACTGCTATCATCATGAAAACCCAGAAAAATTTAGTAAGGTCAAAAATAGTCCAGACAACCTCTGAGAGAGGACCTGCAAAAATAGACCTAACCAGTCTCCCTGAAAAACAATTGAAAATAAAAATCATAAACATGCTGATGGATCTGCAGAGAAATATGCAAGACCTAAAGGAGCAAGTACAGAGGGAGACAACAGAAATAAAACACTGCCTGGAAGGACTTAAAAGCAGAATAGATGGGATGCAAGAGGCCATTAATGGAATAGAAACCAGAGAACAGCAATGCATAGAAGCTGATGCAGAGAGAGATAAAAGGATCATCAGAAATGAAACAATACTAAGAGAACTGTGTGACCAATCCAAAAGGAACAATATCCACATTATAGGGGTACCAGAAGGATAAGAGAGAGAAAAAGGGATAGAAAGTGTCCTTGAGGAAATAATTGCTGAAAACTTTCCCAAACTGATGGAGGAAATAGTTGTCCAGACCACAGAAGTACACAGAAATCCCAACAGAAGGGACCCAAACAGGACAACACCAAGACACATAATTAAAATGACAAAGATCAAAGACAAGGACAGAGTATTAAAGGCAGCCAGGGAGAGAATAAAGATCACCTACAAAGCAAAACCCACCAGGCTATCATCAGACTTCTCAACAGAAACCTTACAGTCCAGAAGGGAATGGCATGCTATATTTAATGCAATGAAACAGAAGGGCCTTGAACCAAGGACACTGTATCCAGCACGATTATCATTTAAATATGAACGAGGGATTAAACAATTCCCAGACAAGCAAAAGTTGAGGGAATTTGCCTACCACAAACCACCTCTACAGGTAATTTTAGAGGGACTGCGGAGCACTCCTGAAAAGAGCACACAACAAAACCCCAAGGGTTCTGCTAGGGGAAGAGGAATAAGAAGGGAGAGAAATAAAGAATCATCAGACAGTGTTTACAATAGCTCAATAAGCAAGTTAAGTTAGACAGTAAGATAGTAAAGAAGCTAACCTTGAAACTTTGGTAACCACAAACTTAAAGCCTGCAATGGCAATAAGTACATATCTTTCAATAATCACTCTAAATGTAAATGGACTGAATGCACCAAACAGAAGACACAGAGTAATAGAATGGATAAAAAAGCAAGACCCATCTATATGCTGCTTACAAGAGACTCACATCAAACCCAAAGATATGCACAGATCAAAAGTAAAGGGACGGAAAAAGATATTTCGTGGAAACAAAAGGGAGAAAAAAGCAGGTGTTGCAGTACTAGTATCAGAAAAAATAGACTTCAAAACAAAGAAAGTAACAAGAGATAGAAAAAGACATTACATAATGATAAAGGGCTCAGTCCAACAAGAGGATATAACCATTCTAAATATATATGCACCCAATACAGGAATACCAACATATGTGAAACCAATACTAACAGAATTAAAGGAGGAAATAGAGTGCAATTCATTCATTTTGGGAGACTTCAACATAGCACTCACTCCAAAGGACAGATCCATCAGAAAATAAGTAAGGACACAGAGGCACTGACCAACACACTAGAACATATGGACCTAATAGACATCTATATAACACTACATCCAAAAGCAACAGGATACACATTCTTCTCAAGTGCACATGGAACATTCTCCAGAATAGACCACATACTAGGCCGCAAAAAGAACCTCAGTAAATTCCAAAAGATTGAAATGCTATCAAACAACTTTTCAGATGACAAAGGTATAAAACTAGAAATAAATTGTACAAAGAAAGCAAAAAGGCTCACAAACTAATGGAGGCTTAACAACACGTTCCTAAATAATCAATGGATCAATGAACAAATTAAAATGGAGTTCCAACAATATATGGAAACAAATGAAAACAATAAAACAAATCCTCAACTTCTTTGGGACACAGCGAAAGCAGTCTTAAGAGGAAAGTATATAGCAATCCAGGCATATTTAAAGAAGGAAGAACAATCACAAATGAATAGTCTAATGTCACAATTATCAAAATTGGGAAAAGAAGGACATATGAGGCCTAAGGTCAGCAGACAGAGGGACATAACAAGGATCAGAGAAATAAATAAAATTGAGTAGAATAAAACAATAGAAAAAAATCAATGAGACAAAGAGCTGGTTCTTTGAGAAAATAAACAAAATAGATAAGCCTCTAGCCAGACTTATTAAGAGGAAAAGAGAGTCAACACATATCAACAGAATCAGAAACAAGAAAGGAAAAATCACGGTGGACTCAACAGAAATGGAAAGAATTATTAGAGAATACTATGAAAACCTATATGCTAACAACCTGGAAAACCTAGAAGAAATGGACGACTTCCTAGAAAAATACAACCTTCCAAGACTGACCAAAAAAGAAAGACAAAATATAAACAAACCAATTACCAGCAAAGAAATTGAAGTGGTAATCAAAAAACTACCCAAGAACAAATCCCTGGGCCAGATGGATTTACCTCAGAATTTTATCAGACATGCAGAGAAGATATATTACCCATTCTCCTTAAAGTTTTCCAAAAAATAGAAGAGGAGGGAATACTCCCAAACTCATTCTATGAAGCCAACATCACCCTAATACCAAAATCAAGCAAAGACACCAGCAAAAAAGAAAATTACAGACCAATATTGTGATGAACATAGATGCAAAAATACTCAATAAAATATTAGCAAACCGATTTCAAAAATATATCAAAAGGATCATACACCACGACCAAGTGGGATTCATCCCAGGGATGCAAGGATAGTACAACATTTGAAAATCCATCAACATCATCCACACATAAACAAAAAGAAGGACAAAATTCACATGATCATCTCCATAGATGCTGAAAAAACATTCGACAAAATTCACCATCAATTCGTGATAAAAACTCTCAACGAAATGGGTATAGAGGTAAAGTACCTCAACTTAATAAAGGCCATATATGATAAACCCACAGCCAATATCATACTGAACAGTGAGGAGCTGTAACCTTTTCCTCTAACATCGGGAACAAGACAGGGATGCCCACTCGCCCAACTGTTATTCAACATAGTACTGCAGGTCCTAGCCATGGCATTTAGACAAAACAAAGAAATATAACAAATCCAGATTGGTAAAGAAGAAGTCAAACTGTCACTATTTTCAGATGACATGATATTGTACATAAAAAACCCTAAAGACTCCACTCCAAAACTACTAGAACTAATATCGGAATTCAGCAAAGTTGCAGGATACAAAATTAACACACAGAAATCTGTGGCTTTCCTATATACTAACAATGAACCAACAGAAAGAGAAATCAGGAAAACAATTCCATTGACAATTGCATCAAAAAGAATAAAATACCTATGAATAAACCTAACCAAGGAAGTGAAAGACCGATTCCCTGAAAACTATAAGACACTCTTAAGAGAAATTAAAGAGGTCACTAACAAATGGAAACTCATCCCATGCTCTTGGCTAGGAAGGATTAATATCATCAAAATGCCCATCGTGTCCAAAGCAATCTACAGATTCAATGCAATCCTTATCAAATTACCAACATACTTCAATGAACTGGAACAAATAGTTCAAAAATTCATATGGAACCACCAAAGACCCCGAATAGCCAAAGCAATCCTGATAAGGAAGAATACGGTGGGATGAATCTTGTTCCCCAACTTCAAGCTCTACTACAAAGCCACAGTAATCAAGACAATTTGGTACTGGCACAAGAACAGAGCCACAGACCAGTGAAACAGAATAGAGACTCCAGACATTAACCCAAACATATATGGTCAATTAATACACGATAAAGGAGCCATGGACATACAATGGGGAAATGACAGTCTCTTCAACAGATGGTGCTGGCAAAACTGGACAGCTACATGTAAGAGAATGAAACTGGATCATTGTCTAACCCCATACACAAAAGTAAATTCGAAATGAATCAAAGACCTGAACTTAAGTCATAAAACCATAAAACTCTAAGAAACAAAAGGCAAAAATCTCTTAAACATAAACATGAGCAACGTCTTCATGAACATATCTCCCCTGGCAAGGGAAACAAAAGCAAAAGTGAACAAGTGGGACTATATTAAGTTGTAAAGCTTCTGTACAGCAAAGGACCCCATCAATAGAACAAAAAGGCATCCTACAGTATCGGAGAATATATTCATAAATGATATATCCAACAAAGGGCTAACATCCAAATTATATAAAGAACTCACATGCCTCAACAAACAAAAATCAAATAACCAGATTGATAATGGGCAGAGAATCTGAACAGACACTTCTCCAAAGAAGATATTCACATGGCCAACTGGCACATGAAAAGATGCTCCACATCACTAATCTTCAGAGAAATGCTAAGTAAAGCCACAATGAGATATCATCTCTCACCAGTTAGGATGTCCAACATCCAAAAGACAAGCAACAAATGCTGGCAAGGATGCAGATAAAGGGGAACCCTTCTACATTTTGGTGGGAATGTAAACTACTTCAATCATTGTGGAAAGCAACATGGCCATTTCTCAAAAACTAAAAATAGAAATACCATTTGACCCAGAAATTACACTCCTAGTAATTTACCCAAGGAAAACAAGATCCCAGATTCAAAAAGACATATGAACCTCTCTGTTTATTGCAGCACTATTTACAATAGCCAAGACATGGAAATAACCTGAGTGTCTATCTGTAGATGAACGGATAAAGAAGATGTGGCACATATACATAATGGAATATTATTCGGCTAATGGAAGAAAGCAAATCCTACCATTAGCAACAACATTGATGGGCTAGAGGGTATTATGCTCAGTGAAATAATCCAGGCAGAGAAAGACAAGTGCCAAATGATTTCACTCTTTTGTGAAGTATAACAATGAAGCAAAATTGAAGGGACAAAGCAGCAACAGGCTCACTGAACCAAAGAATGTACTAGCAGTTACCAAAGGGAAAGGGTTTGGGGAGGGTGGTTGGAAAGGGAGGGATAAGGGGATTAAGGGGCATTATGATTAGCACACATAATGTAAGAGGGGCTCGGGGAAGGCAGTATAGCACAGAGAAGACAAGTAATGACTGTAGCGCATCTTTGTATGCTGATGGACAGTGACTCTAATGGGGTATGTGGTGGGGACTTGATAATAGGGGGAATGTAGTACACACAATCTTTCTCATGTGAAACCTAAGCATAAGGTTGTATATAAATGTCACCTTAATAAAAATAAGGTGCCCATATTGACTATTTTTTGTCCCATATCAAATTAAGATAAGTGTTAATTTCTGCAAACAAGCCCGTGAGGATTTTGATTAGCGATTTCTTTGAATCTGTAGATCAATGTGGGGAGGGTTTCTATGTTAACAGTTTTAAGGCTTACACTACATGAACATTGGATGTCTTTCCATTTATTTACCTCTTCTTTAATTGTTTTCAATGATGCTTTGCAGTTTTCAGTGTACAAATCTTACAATTCCCTGATTAAGTTTGATCCCAGTTATTTTATTGTTTTGGATACTATATTAAGTGGACTTGTTTTCTTACATTCACTTTAGGATTGTTTATTGCTAAAGAATAGAAATACAATTGATTTTTGTATTTCATCTTGTGTCCTGAAATCTTGCTAAACTTATTAGCTCTATCAGATTTGTGTGTGTGTACATGTGTGTATGTGTGTGCAATCCTAAGGATTTTTCTTTTTTTGAGATTATACAGTTTTTCTGTAAATACACCATTAAAGAAGATATTCCAACTTATAAATTTATAAAAGTTAGTATTTAAGAAACAAAGTAATAAGAGAAAAATGCACTAATAATACTCACAACCTTTGTTTTCTGTCTTTGTGGTTTCCTCTGCAAATATTGTTTCCTTCAAATTATCCTGTTTTCCTGTTAATTTGGTGATCAAATTATTTCACCCATCTCCTCTGCAAAGTACCACAGAATCTGTTTTGGAGAGAAAACATGGTGATTCTATCAGTATTCCCCATGATGTGTGCTAGCCCTCCAAGGTATATTTAACAGGTGTCACTGGGGACCAGAATCCCCCAAAAGAATATTTCCTAAAGAAATAAAAAAGGAAGCATCACCAACATGTCCTTCTGGTACAACTCCAAACACTTATGCCTGTACCCCTGCTCTGTGTAACCACACGAAAGAAAATCCTTTTACAGACAAAACACTTATTCCAAATTCTGCTGTTAAGATTTGTAGTCAGTAAGATTCTCTAGCTTAGGCTCCTTTATGTCTGAGGTAGGAATAATATCTGATACCCAACTTGACCAAGAAGCATAGGTTAAATGACCCAGTGTAAGAGGCTATAACACCCAAGGAGAAATACTGTTATTTTTATCTCTTGTTACTTTCTTTGTTTTGAAGTCTATTTTGTCTGATACTAGTACTGCAACACCTGCTTTCTTCTCCCTGTTGTTTGCATGAAAAATCTTTTTCCATCCCTTGACTTTTAGTCTGTGCATGTCTTTGGGTTTGAGGTGAGTCTCTTGTAAGCAGCATATAGATAGGTCTTGCTTTTTTATGCATTCTATTACTCTGTGTCTTCTGTTTGGTGCATTCAGTCCATTTACATTTAGAGTGATTATTGAAAGATACATACTTATTGCCATTGCAGGCTTTAGATTTGTGGTTACCTAAGGTTCAAGGGTAGCTTATTTACTATCTCATCGTCTAACTTAACTCACTTATTAAGCTATTATAAACACAGTATGATGATTCTTTATTTCTCTCTCTTCTTATTCCTTCTCCTCCATTCTTTTTATGTTAAGTGTTTTAATCTGTACTCTTTTGTGTTTCCTTTAACTGCTTTTTGTGGGTAGTTGATTTTATTTTTTGCCTTTACTTAGTATTTGGTTGGTCTGCTTTCTTTGCTGTGATTTTATTTTCTCTGGTGACATCTGTTTAGTCTTAGGAGTGCTCCCGTCTAGAACAGTCCCTCTAAAATACCCTGTAGATGTGGTTTATGGGAGGCAAATTCCCTCAACTTTTGCTTGTCTGGGATTTGTTTAATCCCTCATTCATATTTAAATGATAATCGTGCTGGATACAGTATTCTTGGTTCAAGGCCCTTCTGTTTCATTGCATTAAATATATCATGCCATTCTCTTCTGGCCTGTAAGGTTTCTCTTGAGAAGTCTGATGGTAGCCTGATGGGTTTTCCTTTATAGGTGACCTTTTTCTCTCTAGCTGCCTTTAAAACTCTTTCCTTGTCCTTGATCTTTGCCATTTTAATTATTATGTATCTTGGTGTTGTCCTCCTTGGGTCCCTTCCTTTGGGAGTTCTGTATACTTCTTTGGTCTGATCAACTATTTCCTCCCCCAGTTTGGGGACGTTTTCAGCAATTATTTCTTCAAAGACACTTTCTATCCCTTTTTCTCTCTCTTCTTCTTCTGGTACCCCTATAATGTGGATATTGTTCCTTTTGGATTGGTCACGCAGTTCTCTTAATATTGTTTCATTCCTGGAGATCCTTCTATCTCTCTCCATGTCAGCTTCTATGCATTCCTCTTCTCTGGTTTCTATTCCATCAATGGCCTCTTGCATCTTATCCATTCTGCTTATAAATCCTTCCAGAGATTGTTTCACTTCTGTAGTCTCCCTCTGGACATCATCCCTTAGCTCTTGTATATTTCTCTGCAGCTCTGTCAGCATGTTTATGATTTTTATTTTGAATTGTTTTTCAGGAAGACTGGTTAGGTCTATCTCCTTCTCAGGGATTGACTCTGTGATCTTGGTCGGCCTCAACTTCTGCCTTTTCATGGTGAAAGAGATAGTTTGTAGAGCTAGCATGAGTGACGGCTGGGAGAACGTCCCTTCTTGTTGATTTGTGGCCTTCCTCTCCTGGGAGAACAGTGACCTCTAGCGGCTTGTGCTGAGCAGCTGTGCGCAGATGGGGCTTCTGATTCTTGCCCGGCTGCTTTGGAGTTTAGCTCTGCGTTTGCTGTGGGAATGGCCTGCCTCAGGCTCCTGCTCCAATATGGTGGAGCCGAGTCAGAGGGGAAATGGCTGGGAGGTTGTTATCTCCATGATGGGCCTCTGAGCTGGCCTGCTGCCCAGGGGGTTAGAGTGCCCAGAGTTCCCCGGGATTCCCAGCTACTGAGCTGAGTATCCCAGGACACTTCCGTCCAGCTGTGGGGTCCCTGTCCCTTTAAGACTTTCAAAAAGCACTCGCTTTTCTTTGTCCCTGGGGTGCCGGCTGCGGGTCCCAGTCACAGGTCTTACTGTCCTGTTTCCCTAGCTTTTAACACCCCACGCACGCACTGTGTCTGCGCTCTGGTGCAGATGGCTAGGGCTGGCTATTTAGCAGTCCTGGGCTCCCTCTCCCTCTCCACTCTGACTCCTCTCCTCTTGCCAGGAGCTGGGGTGAGGGGCACTTGGGTCCCGCCAGGCTGGGGCTTGTATCTTACCCCCTTCATGGGGTGCTGGGTTCTCCCAGGTGTGGATGTAGTCTGGCTGTTGTCCTGTGTCTTCCGGTCTCTCTTTTAGGAATAGTTGTCTTTGTTGTATTTTCAAAAATATATGTGGTTTTGGGAGAAGATTTCCACTGCTCTACTCACGCCACCATCTTGGCTCACCCCCTGAGTTGTCTATTTTCTATTGGTTCCAACTGAAATGCTGTTCTTGTTTTGATGAGTCTTATTGAAAATTGTCTGTATTTCCAAATTTTGCAGGCTTGTGTGACCTTTACTAATAGTACAAAAAAAACCAAGGGTGTTTCGGCCACAGGCATCACGTTATTGTATATTCCTGAGTCCCTCAGTAAGCTTCCTTCTTTTGTTTTTTCCTAAGGCCCTTTATCCTGTTCTAACTAGACAGGGGCTGCCTCTGTCTTTTCCCTGTCTTAAAATTAACTCTTACCATTAAGATGACAGGTGATAAATTTCTAGTGTGTGCATCCTGCAAATTAGAAGAACTCTATAGAGAAATAAGACATATAATATCCAGACCCTTTCCCTTGAGTGAGGTTTACAAAATTACATTGTCCCATACCACTTAGAGGTTTTTATACACATATTTCTAGTCATAATGAAAACTTCTTTACATCAAATGTTTTGCATGGTCAAAATTCATTTGCACTCCAAACGATTTGAACAAAAGCTGTAGAGAAAACAGAACTGAACAGCATTAGTTCACCAATCCTTTTCTTTTGGTTTGACAATTAAAATCATTAGCATGCACTTAGTATTTAATACAGATCACAAATGCAACTTTTTGCAGGATAAGCAATAGGTATGTTGTATACAAAACTTTCTCATGCAAGTGGAAATTAATATTCATCCACATTAGCAATAGCTGCCTTACCTGATTCTTTGCTTCTCTTTCATGCCCTCACATTGGTCCTGAGAATATTTCTGGAGTGAGAATGCCATTTTTACAAGGGGTGTAGACCCAGTTGTTGTAAACTAAAGCAATGCTGGCCACCATACTAGGGACCACCAAAATTCAAAGTCCTAAGTACTGAAGGTTTCATTAACTCTGGGAGTCTCATAATGGCCACCCAGGAGAACTTAAATTTTCTAGCTCTACAATATCATCTGCTAATTAAAAACAAGTTGAAAAGTAAACAAAGTGTGTTCTAACACATCTGTTCTCCTTTGGCATCCAGATTCCTGCTTATGAACTTATGATAAGCAAGAATGTTTGCCTTTGCCCTTAGTTTCATTTGGCATCAAGATGTATATCAACTCAGACCTTTTTTTTAAGCTCTGTATATTTATGTATATGGAATTCACCCCTTTGAAGTGCCTGTTTCCTCAAGGATATAAAACCTTCATGTGACTGTAACTGCTTGAACATTTATCCTATTTACAGAAGCTGTGTCTCCTGGGCTAGTTCTCTGTTTGACTCAAATAAAACCATCTTCATTTCAAGGTGACTTTAGTAATCTTTCTCTCCACAATGGGGATATGCTACTAATTTACAGCATATGGTGTGATCTTTGACAACATTTCACTTAATCGTGCTGGGCCACAATTTACTCATTGTTAAAATGTGCATAAATTCTATGCCTAAAGATCTAAGATTATCTGTAATCATGTCTTAATTATTTCATTCACTCAGCAAACAATTATTGATCACTGTCCATTTTGACAGTATCGTGGATAATGCTCAGAGTACAACTGTGAGCAAAATAAGTACAATGCCTTCCTTCATCATTCTTATAATCTACTGAGAAATCACTTAAATAAATAAAACATTATATAATAATGATGACTGCTATAAATTAGATATCCATGGTACTGTAAAATAGCATAAATCTAATCCAGTTTAGAAAGTCAGGAGTTAGAGAAAACTTTCTTGAGAACATGATCATGAGTTCAGATATGAAGAATGTATGGGAATTAGTTAGGCTGGAGGAATGTTCATTTGTGCTTGTGATTGTGTCTGGGGTCAGGGATGGATGAAAAGAGTAAAGAAACTTTACAGAAAATGAAGAAGCACATAGGAGAAAGAATATTTTATGTAGTACATTGGAGACAGTGACCAGGAAATTTCCTTTATGATGCTGAACAAAGGTATTATTGTAATAACTCTTCCAGAATGCTTTGCCAAATTCACCTTAGTATTTGAATTTAGATCAATTCTAAATCTTTTGAGGCTATTTAACAAGCTCATCTGCAGTTGTTAGGCAGAAAAATAGACATGAGTACGGTGGAGAGAGAATAAGGCCAGTAAATCCCACTACAAGGGATTCAGAGTTAACCAGATAAAACTGGAGAGCCAGAAAAGACTTACAGAGTTAAAGAGTTAATTGGTTGAAGCCCCAAAGGCTAAGAGTAACTTGGAATGTCTGGGTATTCCCTAGATAAAGAAAAGTATCTGAGTGCAGCCCATGTCTTCATTGTGTCAATTAGAAGGCCCAGCTTATTCTTTACCTCAACCTATATGCTGTTTTTTCCTCCTCCTCCAGCCCCTAATCAAGTAATTTTGTAACCACGGCAGGAGACAAGCATCATGATTAATTTTCAAAAAAAAACCCAGATATAAACAGTATAGCAAGAATAGGAAAGATTCCATCTAAATAGTTATTACTCCATTTTAAAAGCCAGGAAGTAATATTCCTACCATATTCTTTAGCAAACAGACAATAATTCAGCCCATGTTGTAGGCAGGGCAGGTGGTCTTGATTGATATGTTCCCAGGGGTATCCTGCTATCCTGGGGAGAAACCAGATCAGTAAATTTATTTTGTTGTCAATTTTGTAGAATTACCTGGAGGAATGATAAGAGAGGAGAGGAGACATGTTGTCTCTCACCAGAGATAACATTTTGAGACCACTTTATAAGTTTATGCCCCCCTGTTCTTTTAAAAATCCTTAAAAGAGGGAACCCCCAACCTTTCAGGGCTCCTCCTCTCTGAGGACACCAGAACTTTTTCTCTCTTTGAGTGCATAATTTCAAATAAAACTTTTACTCTGCTTCACTACTGTGTCTCTGCCCTTCAATTCTTTGTTGTGGTGGGCACAAGAACTGAGGAAAATAAACTCAACCCCCCAAAACAATAATTTTTCATTACTTACCATGTTTCAAAAATAAGGAAGGAAAGAAGAATGGAAGGGAAGAAGGAAGGGTACTATATAATATAAAATAATATACCAGAAATATTTCATTATACTTTTGTGTTAAGCAAAATGATAACAATATTTTGAATCCCCAGTCTAAATATTTTCAATCTAGGGTCTGAACCAGCAACTATAATGCAAAACTTTTGATATATACAAATAATTCAGAACCTAAGTTGAGTTATTAAGAGCCAATTTGGGTCTTCACATTCAGATAGCAGTAACATAAATGAATTTATGCTTTCACCATAGGTAAAACTAATGTGTAAAATCACAAAAGCATCTTCCAGTGACTTCAGTTTCACTATTCCTATATATTCCTATATATAGGATTTGTTCCCCTTCTTAATCTTCAGTGGTTAGGTTCTTCAAAAGCCCAGAGAAAATATTAATGAGTATAAAAATGTGCTCTTAGGAAATGGCTTACGTGGTATGGGGTTCCTCTTGGCAGATGGCAGTATTTAACAATAAGATGTTTAGACATAACTACTTAACTAAGTTGTGGGGAAATAATTAGTCATATAAATCATCATTCCAAATAATTTTATGTACTGTAAAATTATTTGCAATGGGAATATAAATGACAGTGCAGAGGAAGTATTTAGTCTGTTCAAGACATGTTATTTTGAATCACCTACTAAATACTGAAATATTCATTGCATTTCATTATTACTTATTAATTAAAATGGCTTGCATGTACACCTTTACTACTTTTTAATTTAAAAGTTGTTTCCTGTCAGTCATAACAAATCTAAAATTGGTTTAATTCAAAATGCCCATGGAAACTTTCTTCCTTCAGATGGATATTCTGCCTCATGTGAGAACCACCCTACCACCCTGCACTCATTTAAATTATTTTTGTCTTTCCTTATGTTCTCATGCAAAGTTGAAAAATACTTTTCTCCCTCATCAATATTCATACTTCATAGGGAAGCCTTCTTTTACAAACTGTGGTCCACAATCATCTATCTATTCTCTGAATACACAATTTACAATATTTGATCACTCTCTATGTTATAGGCATTGTGGTAACTGCTCAGGGTACAGTGAGAGCAAAATAAGTACAATCTCTCCCTTCATCATTCTTATAATCTAGTAGAAAATCACTTAAATAAATAAAACATTATTATAATTATAATAATGATGACTGCTATACATAAGACATCCATGGTACTCAAATAAATCTAATCTAGTTTAGAGAGGGAGGAATTAGAGAAAATTTTCCTGAAGAAGTGACTTTGAGTTAAAATGTGAAGACACTCTATGCCATAATATTTGACTGCGTTCACCGAGAAGGCAAAATTAGAAAAGAGAAGGTAAAATAATTAGTCAATCCCTGAAGATCTGTGGAATTGAGGGGTAATGACTAATGTTTGGAGTGATTATAAGTTGATGGAGAAAAAGCAAACCTGGATGAGTTCCCTCAGTTGGAGTTTAGTTACTCACGGAAGCACTTCATGGGTAATACATGGCTACTGGTGTAAGTGTGTTAACATAGCTTGAATAAATAAGACAGGTTCGTAAAGGAAAAACACATGTAGTCTAACAATAAGTAATACACCAAATTTCAGTGTTCTTACATTCATTCCTTCATGAAATAATTAAACAAATATTTACTTCCTGTCTACTGCATGCCAGATACTGTGTCTTTTTAGTGTTTCTCATAATGCTTAAAACATAAGTGAGCATTTAGTAGTTAAGTTGCAAATGCTTGTCTATTGACCAAAAAAAAGTAAAATACCACTTAATTGTATCACAAAACTTCTGAAAGTGAGGTAATCAGAAGCACATCCTTTTGCCAGTCCACTTTGATTTCCAGATAATATATGTAATTATGTATGATTTGTTAATCTACAGTGTTAACTGGGAGATTACTTCTTTCTTTATTTATTTTTTATGTTATTCTTGCCTTTTCCTATGTTGGTACCTGAACCTGAGCATTAAAAATGGACAGGAAATTCTGAAGCACAGATTTCTCTGCACAGACTGTTAGGCAGGAAAATAGACGTGAGCAGGTGGAGGGAGAATAAGGCCAGTAGAGCACACCAAAAGGGACTCAAAGAGTTAACCAAGTAGAACCAGGGAAACAGAAAGGACTCACAGAGTTAATTAGTTGAAGATTCAAAGGCTAGGAGTGACTTGGAATGTCAGGATGTTCCTCAGATAGAGAAAAGTCAATCAAGGAATCCTGTGCTCTACCCCATGATTTAGAGCAGGGAAGTAGGACAAGGTTCATGCCTGCAAATTTACTTAGCCTGCAAAAGGCCCAATTTATTCTTTAACTTAACCTATATGCTATTTTTCCCTCTTCCTCTAACCAGTTAATCAAGTAATTTTGTAACCAGGGCAGGAGACAGACCTCCAAAGTGTAAATAAACCTATGTAGACAAAGAATGCAGATATCTGAACTAGCACAGTCACCTAAATAACCCTGTTCTTAAGAAAAACCTTCAAAGGAATTATGAATCACATGTATACATCATGCCTTATGCTGACTCCTACCCCAAAAAGCCCTATAAAACCACAGATCTTAAACCCTTAAGTGCACCTCCTCTCTGAGGTTGCCCACACTCCCCTTTCTTCAAGTGTCCCTCTCTCTTCTACTACAGAGTACACTATAGTGAGAGCTCTGTGTGACACAGATAGGACTGCAGCTGTACATTTAGTAGTCTGCCTGAAAATCTCCTTTCTTTGCCTCTAGGAAGTTCTCAGAACATAATCTTACTCCATCCAGTGCTCTGTGGCTCCCCCAAATCCTGGGGTGTTAGGGACTTAGTTCCTATCCTGTGCAGATTCTAGCAGACACCGGATGTCAGTTGACCTGACTTTAGAAGGTAACAAGGGATTTGCCCAAAGCCAATCAAAAGTTCTTTGAGCTTCCCTTTCCTCCCTGTTTTTCTTTCCTCTGCTGTATTCAAGTAAAGCTTTTGTTTAACTTGACTCTGGCCTGTTCCTCCACTGGAGTGTATTCAAATAAAACTTTCTTTCTGCTTCACTACTGGGTCTCTGCCCTTCAATTCTTTGTTGCGGTGGGGACAAAAACTGAAGAGAGTAAACTCAACCCTCAATAAGACCACAAGATATGTTCATGGAGGAGATTTATAAGAATAATCATTAAAAGGTGAAGTCAGAGAGTTAAGCTATCTATATGGCCAAGCAAAGTGTGTTCATCAAGGAGAAAGGAAACAAACCACAAGCTAGATGATGGTATGGGAGACTGAAGATAAGGAATAAATTTGGTGAACCAAATTAGACAGAGGCACAAACCAACAAAACAAATAAAAACAGATGTGTAACAGAACACATTTATTTTTCCTAGTGGAAGAGTCTAGAGGAAGGTGTATTTGACATAGCATATTTGTAAGGATGTGAGCTACATAAGGAATTTTGTCTGTTTTGTTTATTCCTGTCTTCCTAAAGTCTGTAAAAATGGTCAGCATATAGTGATTGGTTAGAAATACTTGTTGAAGGAATGAAAGAATGAACAAATATATGAACCAACTAAAGAAGGAAGGAAGGAAGGAAGGAAGGAAGGAAGGAAGGAAGGAAGGAAGGAAGGAAGGAAGGAAGGAAGGAAGGAAGGAAGGAAGGAAGGAAGGAAGGAAGGAAGGAAGGAAGGAAGGAAGGAATACACATAGGTGTGGATTTTAAGTAAAATATAACCACCATGTGGTTTGTAGATGCCAGTCATGACTTCCATGTGAACAAGACCTCCTCTTTCAAGATCATGGCCTTAAGGGATCATAAATACATTTTGGTGGATCAGATCTAAAATGTAAATGTCAAATGACAAATTGATTTCAGTAAATAATTCCTTATATAATTATTATTAAATTATCTCCTCTTTTCCCTCTTGCCCTTTAATTCAAACCCCGTATCAACAAGACTGCTTTATCTAGTTTCAGTTTTTCTCTAATTATATACCTCATCAATCTTCTTTAATTTTCTTTTGTTCTCATTTTAACCAAATAATTAGATTCTTTTTATGCAATTATTGTTTGTTGTGGTTTATTCTGTTCTATTTCTTTGTTTACTTTGAGTAGACAGATGTGTATATTTGGATTATTAGTATACTACAGAGACATCAATAGTTAAACATGAGTCTCCCTCTGCAAAAGCCTGGGTATAAGCTGGTCACAAATGCAAAAAAAAAAAAAAAAAAACGACCCAGATGTATGAAGACAATACCACTAGTAGGTATTAACTGTATCCTTTCCTTATGACTATGAGTCTTTTCATGCAACTGATCTGACTATGGTCTACATCATGAAGAGGTCATGTCCAAAGGCTGTTGTATATAAGATGTTACATAGTGCACAGACTAACACTAAGAATATCTGCATTTCCTCATGATGCAATCCTAATGTCTTTTTGCATAAAACATAAATTTTGCCAAATGTTTATAGATACTGTCCAAAGTCTGAAAATAAGTACTTTGTCACTTTAGAGTTGAAAAATCCTATATGTAAAGCCTTGCATTTTATGGAATGGGAAACTGTTTTCTATGAAATAAACTGGGACATATTTGTGAGTGCCTCTGCAAACTCATGTGATTTTCAGTATTTACAGAATTGTAGAGTAGGTAAAAGTTATCACTGTCACACCACTGTTTTTTGGGGTTTTTTTTTGCCTTTTCCTCAAATCAGTTCAAGTATCTCCAGAAGGAAAGTAGTGCATAAAGCCTATTATTCACCATTCCTTGTTGGTGATAGATGACATTCCATGTTATGGAACTATATGTCTTTATCAAAAAGGAGGAAAAACTTTGCTAACAAAGATAGTGATCATTAATCACTTGATGCATATTATTTGTTTTGTGATCACTTAATAAAAAAGTTTCTAATTAGCACTTGCAATTCTTTTAAGCTAGGTAACATTGATAAATGTTTTGAAAATATTGAGACTTCTATTGCTATAAATTGCTCACATATAGTGTGGAAGAGAAATTTAATGTATCAGATGACTTTTATTATATAACAATATTGTGCAATTTTTGTAAGCTAACTTTATACTATTAAAGATGTCAATAATAGAATATCTTTTATCTGTTTATTTAATTATTAGACAATCCAAAATAAAGAGAAGTTATTTGGACTTTTCTGTAGTATTTTAAGATAGAATTCACAAGAAATATAATTCACCTACTTAAAGTGTTGTTCACTTTCTGCCAACATTTTTTAATTCATTCACAAATTTATGCAGACTTCATCAAATCATTTCTATAACATTTTCAAAATCCTCCAAAGATAACCTATCCATTTTATCAGTCACCCCTCCTTCCACTCATTCCCCCAGTCTTAGGCAACTACTTGTCTACTCCCTGTCTATATGGTTTGCCTATTTTGAAATTACTTATCAGTCAAATCTTGGCTTCTTTCAATTGCATAATATTTTAAAGGATTATCCACATTGTATCATGTATCATAACTTTATTCATTTTTATGGCTGGATAGTACTCTATTAGGTGGCTTACCACTTTTTATTAATCCATTCATCAGTTGATAGATGTTTGAGTCATTTCCACTTTTTGGCTATTATGAATAATGTTGCTTTGAGTCTTATTGTACAGTTTATTGGGTGAACATATGCTTTTACTTCTCTTAAGTATACACCTAGGAATGGAATTTCTTAATTATATAATAACTGCACTTAACTTTTTGGAGAACTTATATTCTGCCTTGGAAAGTGACAAAAAACATTTGATATTCCTACCAGCATCGTATGAGAGTTCTTTCTCCACATCCTCACCAACACTTGCTATAATCTATCTTTTTGATTATAGCCATGCTAGTGAGTGTGTACTGATACCTTATTGTGGATTTGTTTGGCATTCCCCTGATGGCAAATGATAGTGATAATATTTTCTTGTGCTTGTCAGCCATTTGTGTATTTTCTTTTTTGAGAAAAGTCTATTCAGATTTTTGCCCATTTTTAATGGAGTTATCTTTTTGTTAATGAGTTGTACATTTTGATACGTTCCAGATATAATTTTTATTACATATATGAAACATGATTTGTTAACATTCCATCCCATTTTGTCGATTTGATTTATCTTTACTTTACTTGATGATGTTCCTTTAAATTTGATGATGTCCAGTACATTGTATATATATATTTTTTGTTTAAATTCACTTTGGGTATCATATCTATGAAACCATTGCCTAATTCAATGTCATGAAGATTTCCTTGCTTTCTTCTAAGATTTTTGTTATTTTAGCATTTGATCTTTTATCCATTTTCAGTAATTTTTATATACTACATGAAGTATGGCATCAAACTTTTTCTTTTACATGTGGCTATCTAGTTGTCCAAGCAACATTTGATGAAAAGAATATTCTGTCCCCATTGAACTTTCTTAGCATCATTGTTTAAAATCAGTTTTCTGTATGCAAGGGTTTATTTCTAGACTCCCAATTCTATTCAATTGATCTATATTACTATATCCTCATGCCACTTTGCCACTTGGTAGTATCATTATTGCAGGTTTGTAGAATACTTTGAAATATCTGGAAATGTGAGTTATCCAAATTTGTTCTTATTTTTCAAGATGATTTTTGTTATTCTCAGTCCTTTGCATTTGCAAGTAAATTTGTCAGTTTCTTCAAAGGAGCCAGGTGGCATTTTGATAGGGATTTTGTTGAATCTGTAAATCAATTTAGGGAGTATTGTCACCCTAGAAATATTAAATCTTCCAATAAATGAACTTAGGCTCAACTAATTATTGGCTTACTGTGTTATTGTTTGTAACAATACCTGGGGGAATAAATTGTTCCACAGTTTGACATAATTAAGCTTTGACTCCTTTGCAAAGATAGTTTTGATATCGATGCTTGATGTTTGTCCTGACCTCAAAGTGGCTCTTTTTAGCTGTCTCTATTCCTGATTCTTTTCTGGAGGGGCAGGACACCAACATTTCTCTTCCGTCTCAGCTACATGTTGGCAGAGGCAAAAATTCCAGGCTAGTCCTATACAGAAAGTTGGGGTTTCCTTTTTCCACTTGGAATCCCTTTTTCCACAGGAATTTTTTTGTATAGCTCTGAAGGAAGAAAAGTGTCATTTTCTGCTCCATTATGGAAAATATCTTAGCTTTCAACTGGCAGATGGAGGGAGAGAGAGCCATATGTTCTAGTCTGAACCTTCCTGGAGGGTGGCTTCCATCACAATGAGCTGTGAAAGGGAGGGAGGGTGCAAATCATGGTTCAAATGCCACAAACTGTCACTGTTCTTACAGTTTTAGATTTTCCTGAATATTTTTCACTTGTTGTATACTCTTAGAAATTTTTCAGAAAGTTTAAAATGGTTGTATTATCAAATAAGTATTACCAATTAATGCTTGTTTTTCTGAGATGTTGGTTTGCTGAGCTTCACACACTGCCATTGCAGAAGTAAAACTCCAGTTCTTTGGAATTCTTAACCTTATTTCCATTATCATAGATTTGGTCTTGGCATATATTTCTTTCTCATTCTTAATTTGACATAATTTTGAAGAAACTAAATAAAGATATTTTAAATATATGTATGTTTAAAATTTGAAAACAATGTCAAACTTGGAGAAAATTTGCTAGTACAAGTCATTTTCTTCCAAACCACTTGAAAGTAAGTCTCCAACCTATATTCTACTTCTCTTAGTATTTACTTCAAAATACAATATTCTCAAACAAAAACAAAATGATAATCAAATTTAAGAAATTAAAATTTATATTTTGCTATCATTTAATTATCAGTTGGCAAATTTCATAAATTGTCCCAAAAATAATTTTCATAGTGAAAGTTAGCAGTTTAGAAGCTCAAGGTGCATTTATTTGTCATGTCTCTTTTTACTCCTTGAGCTTGGAAGTTTTGCTTTACGTTTCTTTCCCTTTCATAACCTTGACATTTTAGAGGAATACAGGCAGTCATTTTGTAAAATGTCCTTTAGTTCAGATTTTTATTAAATTCAAATCATGTGTCTTTGGCAGTTATATGAGTTTTCTATTACTGCATAATTACCCCAAACAGTGGCTTAAAACAACATATATTTATTTTATCCCAGTGGAATCTTTTCTGTGGATTATAATTTTGGGCAAGGTATAACTGCTTGGTGTCTCACCAGGTTGAGATCACTGTATCAGATAGCAGTGCAATCTTCTTTCAGAATCCTCTCAAGTGTACTGGTTTGGGCTGATTCATTTCCCTGTGGTTGTGGGCCATTAATTGCCACACAGCTGTCTCCACAATATGGCTTTTTCAAATCCATCAGAAAAATAACTGCTGCTGTTTTACATGTCTCACCTTCAAATCTTCTTTTAAAAGTATCAGTTTGCTAGGGCTGCAATAACAAAATACCACAGACTAGATGATTTAAACAACAGAAATTTATTTCTAACAATTCTGGTAGTTGAAAGTCCAAGAGCAAGGTGTTAGCAGACTTGTCTTCTTCTGAGGCCTCTCCCCTTGGCTTGCAGATGGCCATCTTCTCACTGTGTCCTCTCATGGTCTTTCCTCTGTGCACATGTACTAGTGTCTCTCTGAGTCTCCTAATTTCCTCTTCTTATAAAGAAGTCAGTCGTATTGGAATAGGAAATATGCTGATGGACTTGCTTTGAATTGATTAACTATTTAAAGGCCCTATTCCAAATATATTCACATTTTGAGGTACGAGGGATTAGGGCTTCAACATATGAATAGGGATGGGTACAAATCAGCTCACAAAAAAATGGGATCACTTAATTAGGTCAAACCCACATACAGTAACCTACTTTTTAATTAAAGTCAACAGACTTCAATGGATTTTTCGTCTAGAAAATCCTTTTGCCTTGTTATATAGTGTAATCTGAATCTAATCAAAAGAGTGAAATCCTGTCATATTTACAGGTCAGGCCCACAATCAGGAAATGAATCATACTCAGTGGGGATCATCACAGATTTCTGACTGCCATAGCAGGAATAGCACAAATGCAATGCTGTGTACTTAGTGGGTGCATGATTATTTGCACATATTGAAAATTATGAATAATCTATGCAATACCTCCAATTCCATTCCAACAAAACAGAATCCATCTAGTTTTACCCCTCCCATATTTTTAAGATCATTCTCAAGACTGAGAAACCTGGCTCCCATTATCTTTAATATGTTTACTATTTAATCCATCTCCTAGTATGTAACTATTCTCTCATCACTACCACTACTTCTCCCCCTGCACAAATACCCTCCTCATTCCACTTAGGCTCTGACTTCCCACACTCAGATGCTCCCCCACTTATTGATTTGGGTGCCCTTCTCACCCTCGTATGGATCTGACCCCAAGTGCCACTCTGCTCAAAAGCACAGACACCTGCATTCAATCTCTGGACACAAGCATCTTAACTGCTTGAATTCTGACTCCCCTAACTGGGTGTAACCCAAACACTCCCACCACACACACACAAATGCATAAAGACATGCCTTTCTTATTTTGCTCCATTAAATTTTTAAATAATTCAGAACTTTACTTCACTGTATTTGAAATTAATCAAAAACAATTTTAAAGGTTTCTTTTTTCAACTACAACATATTTTGTCTTTCATTTTCATTCATCTGGTCTCCTATATATGTAACAAAATAGGAGAAATAGTGAACGCTTTTAAATAAATATTTATGTATATACAGACCTTATTTAATTTATGTAAAGAAGTCACATGGAGTAGTCAGGAAAGCAAATGAACTTTATGAGAGACAGAATTTCAAATCCCAACTACTGTATAATTCTGTATTCCTTTTTGAAGCTCATTTTCCTTACCTGTCGGTGAAGATGATACTAGCTATCAATATACTATTGTGAATATTAAATGAAGTAATTTATGCAAAGTATCTGACACATTAAGCAATAGGATTTCTAGGAGACAGAAGCCTATGAGATATATAGGAACATGGTAAGAGGACTGGCTATAATTTCAATATTGGACTGTAGAAGGTTTGGGGGAAGACTGAAATTGTCACAGACATGGCTTAAAAGTACTTAGCATTGTTGTTTGGCCTTAGCAAGAACTGAAGTATTTTTCTTTATTCTATAAGATCCCTATAGTCTAAGCTCATTGAACAGACATATTCAATGAAAAGTCATAAACAAGGTGGGAGGGATAAGCATTCATATTTTTATATCTTATCCCTACTCTTTATTCCAACATTTTTTTGGTCTGCCACCCACACATCAGGCCACTAGAAATGTAAAGTTCTTTTACATCTGCTTGAAACATGACAAATTTGCTTTATTTGCAACTGATCAGAGATAAGGTTGGGTCTTTTTCAGGGAAATATTTATTCTAGGAAATGAGGTAAAAATGTAAACACATATAGAAGTAGGTGAATTCACAGAGTATAAAAATTATTTACATGTACATTGATTATTCTTTCACAAATGTAGAATTGTTATTTTCAAAAATTCTGTCTAGGTGGATCCAAAATAAAATAATTCATATATCTAACTTCATGTAGATTTAGTTTAGTAAACTTGTCTGCACTAATGAAAGCTAAAGACATGACTCGAGACTTGTTTTTCCATCTCAGCTCTGAGTACAAGCTACTATTTAATCCCTCCATCTGCAAGCTATTCTGTCCCTTCTCTGGCCTTCTTAAGTCCTCTTTAAGTCCCCAGTTCCAAAAATGTTTTCCGCTAAACATTGACAATACTTACCCCTATTATGTACCATGCCTATACCATACACACTGAAGTCCTTAGGGCATAGTCTTCTGAGATCCTGACCTTAACCTGTTTAAATTGGCTCCAGAATATTCTCTTTGTAGTCCATACATAGCATTCTCTCCACAGAGTAGGGTAGATAATAAGGTTGTGAGGCACTGGATGCTAGTATTCTATAAAATATGGCATACTTCCTAGATGTAAGGGAAGGTTATTATAGTTTAAGAAAATTGCCCCTAAAGAGTAATTCATTGTTTTCTAACTGTGCAGTAACCAACTATGTTTTTTTGTTTTTAGTAAAATCATTTTCTGCGAGGGAGTTATTCATGATGACAAAAAAACTCCAGCTATTTGTGACTCTGGCTTTCCTGATATTTTCTTTCTCTAAGTCATGATAATTCTAATTTCTATGGACTTCAGACTTCACTACTAAAACCACACTTGACCTGTAAGGTAGACTGACCCCACTTTTTTGACTGACTAGAAATTTTCTTTTCCTCTTCAAAAGAGAAAAGAATGCTTTCACGAAGTGAACATTTAGTAATCCACTGAAAAAATAACAAATGGTAGAAAAAAGCACAAACAGCACAAAAGCAGAGAAAATGATTTTTTTACCAATCAAATCTCTGCTTTTCCTTTAGTTAGCTCCAGACTGACAACAGGCTCAACTTTTGTGCTTATTTCTTGTCCTTAACCTTAACTCAATTGTGCTTGCTGCTAATGAAACATATTTAAATTTCTAATTTAAGATAACTTTAGATCATACTAAAATTTGAATGAAATCTCAGTCATCTTACTTAATTTATAATATCCTAAATTTTTCATTAGTTTGACCCTTCAGGAAATCATTTTTCATGATAGCTTTTGATATATGACTTCCTTGATCCCCTGGATATGCAATAGCTTTCCTAACTGACCACTAAAAACTTTTCCTTTTTGCTTTCATTCTACCATAGAGTAATTCTTAAGAGTTCAGACTCTGGAACCACACTGCTCAGATTCAAAATTCATATCTGCCCTTTACTAGGTATATGAATTGGGGAAAATCACTTCTCTGTGTCTCAGTAAAAATACCACTTATACAATAGAGCTGTTATAAAGATTAAATAAGAACACAGAAAAATTAATATCTGGTACATAATGAGTGCTTATTTTCATTACCAGTCCTTCCCTAATGGTATTGATTGTGAATTATGGGTTAGGGGCTTTACATGCATTTTTGCAATCATTACTTCAACTTCTTCTATGCAAATATTTCTCGAGTTCTACAGGTAGGAGAATTGAGCTCAGAAACTAGATAAATGATTATGTGTAAAGTTACACAGTAAGTCATAGATGTAATATCTCAGAACTGAAGACCAGTTACAAAGCTAGCACTCTGGCCAATGTATGGAAGTCTCTGAGTTGTTAACAACCTTAACAGTGATAATCTCTTTCTTGGTTTATTGCTATATTTGTTTTTACTTGAAATAAATTCACCACTCAATTTTTAAGATGATTCTATTTCCATGAAGCCAATCCTGACACCTATTTCAAAAAATTTCTCCTATATCTTTAGGTTCTGAAGAAGAGACAGACATCCTTCCTAGATACAGATAAAATATGTAAAATGAAGTTTGAAAGAAAGATCTGCTTAAATTCAGATAAATGTATTTTCCTAGTCATGAAGTGGAGACTCAAGTTGCATATGAATGTCCTGATCACATATTTTCATTCTGAAGGCAAATAAATTAAAATAACAATTACTACCTCAATCATTACTTACCAAGGCACTTATTTATCTGTACCACAGATGGTTTTGATATTCATTTAGCCATTCAAAAATGTTTATTTCACCAAAAACTGTGCCAGAAGTGGTGGAAGGGGCATGAATACAGCAGTGAAAAGACTAAGATGATTTGTGCCTTTTGGATCCTATGTTGTAATGGAAGAAAACAGATAGTACTTGGATAATCAAACAAAAATAAGTCAATTTCTCACAAAGTAAAGCTTGGTGAAGATGGCAAAAGAAAAATATTAGAAAATAATCAGAGGAGAAACACTATTTGAAAAGGGATGGCTAAGGAGGCCTCTTTTAAGAAGTAACATTTGGGGGCGGAGCCAACATGGGGCGTGAGTAGGACAGTGGGAATCTCCTCCCAAAAACATATATACTTTTGAAAATACAACAAACACAACTAGCCCTAAAAGAGAGACCAGAAGACGCAGGACAGTGGCCAGACTGCAGCTACACCAGCGAGAACCCAGCGACTGGTGAAAGGGGTAAGATACAAGCCCCGGCCCGGCGGGACCCGAGCGCCCATCCCCCCAGTTCCCGGCGGAAGAAGAATAGGCAGAGCGGGAGGGAGACGGAGCCCAGGACTGCCGAACACCCAGCCCCAGCCATCCGGGCCAGAGCGCAGACACAGTACGTGCCCAGGGGGCCCTGGATACTGGGGGAACAGGGAGTAAGACCTCTGAGCAGGTGCCGAAGCTGATGCCCCTGTGACAAAGAAAAGCGGGGGCTTTTTGAAAGTCTTAAAGGGACAGGGACTTAACAGCTTGACGGAAACAACCCAGGTCACAGTACAGCAGCTGGAAATTACAGGGAAAACCGGGCGCACTAACCCCCTGGGCAACAGCTCTGAGACCCCTCATGGAGGTAAACAGTCAAGCAGCCCCCCCATCCATTACCCCACCGGGCGCTGCGAAAGCAGAGAAGCAGCCTGAGACAAATTCCGCCCACAGAAAGGGAAGTTTCTCCCTTCCGGCCAGGCAAGACACAAAGACCCACTCTACACGCAATTACCCAACACAAGCCACTAGGGGTCGCAGTTGGGTAGGGAGGGATAAGGGGGGGGAAGAAGAAGGGGGTATTAAGATTAGCATGCATAAATGAGGGTGTGGGAGAAAGGGGAGGGATGTACAACACAGAGAAGAAAAGTAGTGATTCTACAAAATTTTGCCTTGCTGATGGGCAGTGACTCTAATGGCGCTTATAGGGGGGACCTTGTATAGGGGAGAGCCTAGTAAACATAATAATCTTCATGTAAGTGTAGATTAATGATAATAAAAAAAAGAAAGAAAAGGAGGATTACTCCCTGATAGGATAAAACTAACTGTAAATCAACGATTAATGCATGCTTTAAATATCCTTAATTTTGATCACTTAAAGGGTGTCAGATGATCGCCTCTGTAGGTACATTTTTCTGATAATATTCCTTACTCTTAAAAAAAGAAAAAAGCGGTTCCTGTGTAGTGATCTACAATAAGTTCTTCACAATGGTATAAAGGTCATATCAAAGTGTGGGCAAAGGGTTTGTTTGTATTTATACAGAGGATCAAAGCCTAATTTGGCTACCCAGAAAACGAACTAAGATATGATATGAAGAAGAACTTGCAACATCAACATTCTCTGGAAGAGTCATTCCAGAAGATGATCATCAAAAAACTTCAACAAAGATCCTGGCGCTGTTGCAGTTGTAGCTGAATTCATCCCACCAGTACCGGGACTTGCCATTAGAAAGAAGGAGATATCTAAGCTGGCCTGTGCATACAGTAAAACAGCAAATTTGACTGGATCTATACTGTTGGAACTCAACCAAGAATTAGGAGAAGTGCAAGTTGTAGCGCTCCAAAATCTTACAACTACAGACTACCTACTGTTAAAAGAACATATGGGATGTTAACAGTTCCCAGGGATGGGTTGTTTTAATTTGTCTGATTTCTCTCACACTGTTCAAGTTCAGTTGGACAATATCCATCATATCATAGATAAATTTTCACAGATGCCTAGGGTGCCTATCTGGTTTTCTTGGTTTCACTGGAGATGTCTGGTAATTATAGGTCTGCTTTGGTTATGTAACTGTATTCCTATTATGCTAATGTGTGTATGCAATTTAATTAGCAGTTTAAAACCTATACATGCTTAAGTTACTCTACAAGAAGATATGTCAAAGAAATAATCAATCTTCCCATGTTTTCTTCCGTCTGCTACTCCTATAGCTTTTCTTCTTCCTTCCTAATTACAACCCTTAAATAGAATTCGTGCCTCATATCCAATTTACCAAGTATCATAATTCTTCCAAGTGGTAAAGACACCTCAAGGCAAATGCTGGGCATAGAAGCCAGAGGGCATAAATCTGCAAAGAAGTAAAAAGCTTACCTTTTCAAACAACATTGCTTCTCTCTCACTTACCAACTTTACATTTCCCTGTATAGCCCCGGAAGATGACTGGTTAGCCAGAGACGGGTAAGATTCCTCAAGGGAGGAACAACCTAAGACAGGCACAGTCGCAGGGGGGCCATCAGGTGAGAAATTGGGGATCAACAGAGGTGAGGCTTAGAACCTCACCCCCCCTGTTTTGAGAGAAATCTTCTGTATCCGTGGATGTTTTATTGCCCTTGTCTAGCTTGGATTAACACTTAGTCTACAGGCACACACCTGATCATCTACATTTGCTGTCTTACAACACTAAACTATGTTTTCTACCTTTATCTTGCATCTACCTACCACTTCAGCATTTTATTTAAAAAAAATAATAATAATAATAATAATAATAATAGTAATAATAAGGGAGAAATGTGGGATTCACATATAAATCAAGTATAAAAATCAAACGAATATTCATATTTGACCTGATTGTTTATAGTTCATTATGAGTGATCAAAACCAACAGTTTCTGTGATGACTGCCCTTGTACTATTCACCATGTAAGTCCTTATTCACTATGTAAGAATTTGTTCACCATGTAAGAACTTGTTTGTTATGCTTCAGAAGATTGGAGACTGACGAGAATTAGGCTCGGGGTGGATTAATGATTGTGCATTGAGCATTGAGTCCCCTATACAGAATTTTATTGTTGTTAACAACCATTTGATTAATAAATATGAGAGATGCCCTCTCAAAAAAAAAAAAAGAAAACACAAGACCCATCTGTATGCTGCCTACAAGAGACTCACTTTAATCCCAGAGACATACACAGACAAAAAGTGAAGGGATGGAAAAAGATATTTCATGCAACTAATAGGGAGAAAAAAGTAGGAGTTGCAGTACTTGTATCAGACAAAATAGACTTCAAAACAAAGAAAGTCACAAGAGACAAAGAAAGACATTGCATAATGATTAAGGTGTCAATCTATCTAACAAGAAAATATAACCATTATAAATACCTATGTGCTCAACAGAGGAGCACCCACATATGTGAAACAAACACTAACAGAATTAAAAGGGGAAATAAAATGCAATGCATTCATTCTAGGAGATTTCAACACTCCACTCACTTGAAGGACAGATCAACCAGACAGAAAATATGTAAGGAGACAGAGGTACTGAACAACACGTTGGAACAAACCAACCTAACAGACATCTACAGAACTCTACACCCAAAAACAGCAGATTAAACATTCTTCTCAGTGCACTTGGACTATTTTCAAGAATAGATCATATACTAGGCCATGAAAGCCTCAGTAAACTCAAAAAGATTGAAATTGTACCAACCAGTTTCTCAGACCACAAAGGTATGAATCTAGAAATAAATTACGCAAAGAAAATGAAAATCCCACAAACACGTGAAGGCTTCACAACATGTTACTTAATAACCAATGTATGAATGAACAAATAAAAACAGAGGTCAAGTAATATATGGACACAAATTCAACACCAAAAAGTTTGTGGGACACATCGAAGACCATGCTAAGAGCAAAGTATATTGCAATATAGTCCTACCTCAGGAAAGAAGAACAATCCCATATGAACACTCTAAACTCACAATTAATGAAACTAGGAAAAGAACGAATGAGTCCCAAAGTCAGTAGAAGGAGGGACATAATAAAGATTAGAGAAGAAATAAATAAAATAAAGAAGAATAAAACAACAGAAAAAATCAATGAAACAAAGACCTGGTTCTTTGAGAAAATACAAAAAATAGATAAACCTTAGCCAGACTTATAAAGAAAAAAAGAGAGCCTACACACATAAACAGTATCAGAGATGAGAAAGGAAAGATCTCTATGATCACCACAGAAACACAAACAATTATTAGAGAATACTATGAAAAATTATATGCCAACAAACTGGATAACCCAGAAGAAATGGACAACTTCATAGAAAAATACAACCTTCCAATGCTGATGAAGAAAGAAACAGAAAATCTGAATAGAACAATTAACATCCATGCAATTGAATTTGTAATAAAAAAAACTGCCTAAGAACAAAATCCTGGACCAGATGGCTTCACCACTGAATTTTATCAAACATAATACCCATCCTCTTTAAAGTTTTCCAAAGAATAGAAGAGGGAATACTTCCAAACTCATTCTATGTGGCTAGCATCACTCCAGTACCAAAAACCGGGCAAAGACACCATAAGAAAAGAAAATTACAGACCAATATCCTTGATGAACATAGATGCAAAAATACTCAACAAAATATTAGCAAACCAAATTCAAAAATACATCAAAAACATCATCCATCAAGATCAAGCAGGATTTATTCCAGGGATGCAAGAATGGTACAACATTCAAAAATCCATCATTGTTACCCACCACATCAACAAAAAGAAGGACAAAAACCACATTATCACCTCCATAGATACTGAAAAAGCATTTGACAAAATTCAGCATCCATTCAATATTATAAAAACTCTCAACAAAATGGTATAGAGGGCAAGTACTTCAACATAATAAAGGCCATATATTACAAACCCACAGCCAACATTACACTTAACAGCAAGAAGTTGAAAGATTTTCCTTTACGATTGAACAAGACAAGGATGCCCATTCTCCCCACTTTTATTCAACATAGTACTGGAGGTCTTAACCATGGCAATCAGACAACACAAAGAAATAAAAGGCATCCAGAGGGGTAAGGAAGAAGTTAAACTCTCCATCTTTGCATATGACATGATATTGTACAGGAAAAACCCTAAAGAATCCACTCCAAAACTATTAGATGTAATATCTGAATTCAGCAAAGTTGCAGGATACAAAATTAATATACAGAAATCTGTTGCATTCCTATACACTAACGATGAACTAGCAGAAAGAAATCAGGAAAACAATTCCATTCACAGTTGCATCAAAAAGAATAGTATACCTAGGAATAAATCTAACCAAGGAAGTGAAAGACCTATATTCTGAAAACTACAAGACACTCATGAAAGAAATTAAGATACCAATAAATGGAAACACATTCCATGCTGATGGATAGGATGAAATAAAATTGTCAAAATGGCCATCCTGCCTAAAGCAATCTACAGATTCAATGCAATTCCTATCAAAATACCAATAACATTCTTCAAGGGACTAGAGAAAATCATTCTAAAATTCATATGAATCCACAAAAGACCCCGAATATTCAAAACAATCATGAGAAGGAAGCATAAAGCTGGGGGGATTATGCTCCCTACCTTCAAGCTCTACTACAAAGCCACACTACTGAAGACAATTTGGTACTGGCACAAGAACAGAACCATAGAACAATGGAACAGACTAGAGAGCCCTGATATAAAGCCAAGCATATGTGGTAAATTCATATATGATAAAGGAGCCATGGATATACAGTGGAGAAATGAAAGCCTCTTCAACAGCTGGTGTTGGCAAAACTGGACAGCTCCATGCAAGTGAATGAAACTGGATTATTGTTTAACCCCATACACAAAAGTAAACTTGAAATGGATCAAAGACCTTAATGTAAGTCATGAAACTATAAATCCCTTAGAAGACAGCATAGGCAAAATCTCCTGAAATAAGCATGAGCAACTTCTTCCTGAACACATCTCCTCGAGCAAAGGAAACAAAAGCAAAAATGAACACATCAGACTACATCAAATTAAAAGTTTCTGTACAGCAAAGCATACACCAACAGAACAAAAAGTCATCCTACATTATGGGATAATATATTTGTAAATGACATATCCAACAAGGGTTTAACATCCAAAATATTTAAAGAACTCACACACCTCAACACTCAAAATGCAAATAACCAGATTAAAAAATGGGCAGAGTATATGAAGAGACAATTCTCCAAAGAAGACTTTCAGATGGCCAACAGACACGTGAAAAGATCCTCCACATCACTAATCATCATGGAAATGCAAATTAAAACCACAATGAGATATCACCTCACACCAGTAAAGACAGCCAGCATAGAAAAGACTAAAAACAACAAATGCTGGTGAGAATGCAGAGAAAGGGGAATACTCCTACACTGCTGGTGTTAATGTAATCTAGTTCAACCATTGTGGAAAGCAATATGGAGGTTCCTCTAAAAACTGAAATTCAAAATGCCATTTGACCCGGGAATCACACTCCTTGGAATTTACCCAAAGAATACAACTTCTCAGACTCAAGAAGACATATGCACCCCTACGTTTATCACAGCACTATTTACAATAGCCAAGATATGGAAGCAACCTAAGTGTCCATCAGTATATGAATGGATAAAGAAGAGGTTGTACATATACACAATGGAATACTATTAAGCCATAAGAAAGAAACAAATCCTACCATTTGCAACATGGCTGGAGCTGGAGGATATTATGTTCACTGAAATAAGCCAGGTAGTGAAAGACATGTGCTAAATGATTTCCCTCATTTGTGGAGTATAACCATGAAGCAAAATTGAAGGAACAAAATAGCAGCAGACTCATAGACTCCAAGAAGGGACAAGTTGTTACCAAAGGGGAGGGTTGTGGGAGGATGGGTCGGGAGGGAGGGAGATGGGCATTGAAGGGTACTATGTTTAGTACATATGGTGTGGGGTGTCACAGGGAAAACAGTGTAGCACAGAGAAGGCAAACAGTGAATCTGTGGCATCTTACTACACTGATGGACAGTGACTGCATTGGGGTATGGGGGGGACTTGATAATATGGGTAAATGTAGGAACTACATTGTTTTTTCATGTGAAACCTTCATAAGAATGTATATCAACAATACCTTAATAAAAAGTAAAAAAATAAAAAGGATATGGCAACCAATTTGAAAGGACTCCACCTGACCAAAGTTGATGTTTATAAATAATGCTATTAACTGAAAGTCATTGAATATATGAAAATTCATGTGTCCATATTGATACTAAAAATAACAATAAAGCACAAACAACAAAATGAAAAATAGACATGTGGGACTACCACAAACTATAAAGGTTCTATATGGCAAAAGAAACAACAGATTGAAGAGGCAACCTATAGAGTGGGAAAATATTTGTAAACCATATGTTTTATAATGGGTTAATATCCAAAACATATAAAGAACTTATACACCTCAACAGCAAAAACAAAACCAAAACCAAAACTTCCAATTAAAAAATAGAAAAAAGTCCTGAATAGACAATTTTCCAAAGATGTAGTATGAATGGAAAATAAGCATGCAGATAAGCTTAAAATCATTAGTCATTAGAGAAATGTAAATCAAAACTACACTGAGATATCACCTCATTCCTATTAGAATGGCCATGATCAGAAAGCAAGAGACAACAAATGATGGTAAGAATGTAAAGAAAACAGGACGCTTAAGCACTATTGTTGGTATTGTAAACTGGTATAACTGCTAAGAAAACAGTATAGAGGATCTTCAAAATGTTAAAAATAGAACTACAATATAACCTGGAAATTCCACTTCTGAGAATTTATCCAAAGGAAATGAAAACACTAATTCAAAAAGATATCTGCATCTCCATCTTTTTGGTTGCATTATTTACAATAGCCAAGAAATGGAAACAACCTAAGTATCCATCAATGTATGAATGGTTAAAGAAGTGTGTGTGTGTGTGCATATATATATATATATATATATGAATGTATATATATGTGTGCGTGTGTAGATGTATGTATCTGTGTGTGTATATATGTATATATATACATACATAAAATGGAATATTCAGACAGAAAACACAAAGAAATCCTGCCATTTGTGACAACATGGATGAACTTGACAGCACTATGCTAAGTGAAATAACTCAGAGAGAGAAAGATAAATACTGTATGATCTCACTTGCACGTGGAAGCTTAAAAAAACTCCCAGAAAAAGTGATCATAGACTGGGTAGTGGGAGGAGGAATTGGAGAAAGGTGGTTAAAATGTACAAACTTCCAGTAATAAGACAAATAAGTACTATGGATGTACTGTACAACATGATGACTATAGTCAATACTGTTGTATCATATACATGAAAATTGTTAGAGTAAATCCTGAGATTTCTCATTAAAAGCAATATTTTTTTTCTTTTTTTGCTCTTTATTTTACTATTTGAAATTATAGATGCTAACTAAACTTATTGTGTTAACAATTTCACAGTATATGTAAGTCAATCATGCTATACACACTGACCTTATACAATAAATAAAAAACTTACACAATAAAATATAAAAATTATCCTTCAATGTAACTGGAAAAACATAATAAAATTGTAATAAAAAAAAGATGGTTTGGCTGGAGAATTGAGAAACGTCAACAAAAGTAGACCAACCTGAGCTTCAAGGGAGTGCTGAAACCAATTAGCACATTCCATTCAGTGGCCCCCATGATGGGTTACAGGATGTATCAATTGAAATAACTATGGTGGGTAGGGAAGGCCTTCCTGATAACGTGAAATTTGGGCAAAGATTTGAAGGAATGGCAATTGGTTATGTGGATATGTGGGAGAAGTTTCTTTCCCTTTGTAACCCCCAAACTCTTTTAGTTTACTTTATCTTTTTTCCATACCTTTTATGATATTCTATCTTGCTATATAATTTATTTATTAATCATGTTTATTGTTCACTCTTCACTCTAGGTTGTAAGAATAATGAAAGCATAGATCTTTATTTGCTCATGTACCTCTACATGAGAAAATGGAACTCTTGAGCACTATTGGTGGTATTGTAAAGTGGTATAGCTGCTAAGAAAATAGTAGAGAGTATTAGAACACTATCTGGCTCATCAATAACATTCAAAACATGTTAAATTAAGACAGTGAGCAGTTGAAAAGTAAATACTGAGCCATCATGGCTCCTTGACCTAAGGCATTTTGTGGATGCGCACTTCAACAGGTATTCTCTTCTGATTAGCTACCTGCTTAGTTCCCAAGGCAAATTACATGATGCAGAGGTCAATGGAACACTTTCATCATTATTTATGGTTCTGATTTTGGTTCCAGTTCTTGCTAAGGCCTTGAGCAAAGGAAGAAACTTATTTTCTCCCATACTAACTTTCAATATTTTCATATTTGACTTAGGTAGAGACAAAAAATATTATAGTAAGTCAGCTTTCTACATTATTACAAAGACACCTAAATGTCTAGAAATTCTCATTTTAAAGTAGGATTTTCACTTTCACTTACAGAACAAAGACTCATTAAAGCGTCATGTGTGCTTGTATGTCTGTATATGCATGTGTTTTCCCAAAGCAAAATGCACTCTTTCCCAAAGCAGGATCAGAAAATTAGTGGTAGTTTTAAAAAAGCAGGTTGTTTCCACATCTAAGCTTCACAGTTTGCACATCTCAGAGAATCCTATTATATTCTATGATATCTTACACAGAATAATTTGGATGAAAACAATTTTGGAATGCATGATTTGAAAGTGTGATGCATATGATGAATGTACATATCCATGTGCACATTGATAAACACACACAAGCTCACACATGCCTATGTCTAACCACTTCTATTATAAAAGCTCTTCTGTGTTTGTTTTACACTGCCCTTACATCAAATTACAACAAATTCAGCAGCTTAAAACATCACAAATTTATGATCTCAAAATTACACAGGTCAGAAATCCTAACACAGTGTAAATCACTTGTGTTCTCTGCTTAGAGTCTGACAGGCTGAAATCAAGGTGTCAGCTAGACTGTATCCCTTTCTGTAAGCTCTTGGGAAGGATTTACTTCCAAGCTCATTCAAAATTATTTACGGAACTAATTTCCCTGTGGATATGGGGCTGAGGTCTCTACTTTTTTTCTATCTAATGAGATCCTGTCTCATGTCTTAAGGGTCATCATGTTGTCCCTCCTTCTTCAAACCAACAACCACACACTGAGTCCAGCTAATGCTTTAAAATTCTGTCTTTTTTCTTCTGCCACAATTTATATATCTGACACTAGACAGAGAATGTTATTAGCTTTTAAATGTTCATATGAGCTCAACCGTACAATCCATGATAATCTCTTTAAGACCACTATATAGTAAACTTAATTACATCTACAGAGACCTTTCAGTCAAATAACATAGCCACAGGTTCCAGGGAAAAGGACTTGGGCATTCCTATGTCCTATTTGGGGGTACATTTTGCCCAAAATGCTTCCCATCCCTAAATTCAGAGTTGCTTTCTTCAAATTTCACCTTTTGTTCACTGACATCCAGGAACTATATACTTGCTCTTTTGATAAAATTATTACAGCATGTTCATCAAAAGCAACTATACTTTGATTCTTCTTAACAGCCTTTCTCTAGCATTAGCTATTGAGGTAAAGTAAACCACATGCAGCATTATTTATACATAACCTATACATAACCTGCTCTAGTCAAACACAGAAACTTGAGATTCCAAACATGTGGGCTTTTCTTTTTTATTAGAATATCAGTCACTTAATATCATACTCTATTAGCAGGAAAAATATCTTTGGTGGGTAAAATTGCAATATTTCCAGAATCTCTTGCCTGGCCTTAGTGTATCTCCATATAAATATGTGTTTCCAAGAGGGGTAGAGAAATACTCCATCTCCATATGGATAGGTAATTACACAGGGGAGCTAGGGAATATCTGGGCCTAAGAGGTTGGGTGGGGCCTTTTTCTGCAGCTGGGTCATGAGAAGCATGAGTGAGCAAAAGTGGATGAGTGCTTGTAGGCAATAAATGTTTTGGTGTTTTTTTTGCACTTTATTTCTCTTTTTGACTGATTTTGATTAAAAGGTATTTATTTTGCCCCCAGGGTGGGAGAATATTTTACACTTGGAGTTACATCTGGAGGTAGTTGGCTGGGCATCTGAAACTGAAATCTATGTACATGGGTGCGACCCTTGGGTGGGCTGCCCCTAGAGATGCTGGGAGATGCCCAGAAACACCTGTGGATGGTGGAGAGTCCCCAGTGGCTGCAAGGGTAGAGGGTGTAGCTTCAACCAGGAGCACCCTATTTGTGGGGCTTCCAATTGGAGTGCCCCTAGTGGGGAATTGGTCTAGGGTAAAGCACCTCTTAGAAGGGTGGGGCTTTCTCCAGAACTGGGGAAGAGTGGAGACATCAGAAGCTGCAGAATAAGACCTCCTTGACATAGAAGACTGCTTAGATGCCCTGAGTGGCTGTGTAGCCTGAGTGGCCCATGATTGTGGGATGTCTTGTTCTTGACATAGTTGAAAGGGTTAATGAGAAGAGCTACACACACCGGCATTGCTTGGAGGAGCTGTGCGATGACCTAAGGGATGCCCTTAAGAAAGAGAGACAGTTAATTGAGAAGACAGGTAATGCTCCTGGAAGATATGTTAGCAGTGAGGGAGGAGGTAGCAGGAATATCTGTGTCGCAGGAGATGGTGGGGAAGGGGGAGGAAAGAACAGTGTCTTCAGCCTCGGAGATGGTAGAGAAGATGTCAGAAATGATGAGGGGGTGGGGCTGGGTTCCGATCTGTGGCTGAAGCCACAGCCTGAACACCAACCTGTCTCGTATTATAGGCCCACATGGTTGCAATTAAGAAAATAAAAATGAAACAACCATAGGCTCCTCAGGGGGAGGAGCCACTCCCTCCCCAGGTTGTGGAGCACTCCATGCTCTGCCCCTATACCCAGGATGAGCTGGTGGACATGAATGTCCAGTATTGGCAGAAGCCATCAGAACCTCTGCCTGCATGGGTTTTGCATCTTTGTGATATGGGGGAGGAAAATATTGTTATGTTGGGCTCTGAAATGGGGATGAAGGGAAGGGACAACTGATAACAGGGACGAGTCAGAGAAAGAGGCTTATTCTAAAAAACATTCAAAATTATACACTCAAAATACTGTAAATAAATGAAATTTGCATCTGAAAAATATTCAAGTACTATAGAATAAGAGAGGAAAAGAAAAACAATAGAATGAGAATCTGAGGAAACAAAAAGTAAACAAAAATAAATATAAAATTATAGATTCAAGTTTAACATACTAATAATTACCTTAAATGTAAATAATTTAAATATACCAATCAGTATATGGAGATTGATGCAGTGGATTAAGAAAAAGAAAAAAGGAGCATGATCCAGAAATGTGCTGCTTATAAGGTCTTCCTTCAAATTCAATGACATGGTAAATTTGAATATAAAATGATGGAAAAAATGCACTATTCAAAGCTTAATTAAAAAATCAGGAATCAGGGAAATGCAAACCAAAACCACAATGATATATTACCTTTCACCTGTTAGGATGGCTGCTATCAAAAACAAAATAAAACAAAACAAAAACAAAATAAAAGATAAGTATGAGAAGGATATGGAGAGAAGGGATTCCTTGTACACTGTTAGCAGGAATGTAAATTGGTATAGCCACTGTGGAAAACAGTGTGAATATATCTCAAAAAATTAAAAGTAGAATCACCATATGACACAGCAATCCTATTTCTGGGTATATAGGCAATGGAATTGAAATCAGAATGTCAAAAAGGTATCTGCACTCTTATGTTCACTGCAGAATTATTCACAATAGTCAAGACATTGGAAGCCACAGATGTCCATCAACAGATGAATGGATAAAGAAAATATAGTATACACATACAGTGGAATATTATTTCGCCTTAAAAATAAGGAAATTCTGACATTTGCAAAAACATTGCTGAAACTACGGGATATTGAGCTAAGTGAAATAAGGTAGTCACGGAAGGACAAATACTACCTGATACCACTTATGAAGAATTAAAATAGTCAAAATCATAGAATCAGAAATTAAAATGGTGGTTTTCATGGGATGGGGTGAGGGAGAAATAGGGAGGTATTAGTCACAGGGTACTATGCAAGATGAATAAGTCTTAGAGCTTTCCTCTACAGCATAGTACCTATAGTTAGCAATACTATATTTTATATTTACACTGAGGGCAGATCTTATGTTGTGCTCTTATCACAAAAACATCATAATAATTAAAGCAGGTGAGAAGAAATTTTTGGAGGTGGTGGATATGTTTATAGCATATATTGTGGTAATAGTGATGGTTTTATGGGCATACACTTATCTCCAAACTCATCAAGTTGCACATATTAAATATGTTCAACTTTTTGTGTACATAAAAATGTCAGGAATGGCTACACTTATATTTGTTAAAGTAGACTTCAGAGCAAGGAAAATTACTAGTGACAAAGAAGAACATTGCATAATGATACAAGCCTCAATTCACAAAAAGACAATATGATCATAAATGTCTGGATACTACATAAAAGTGCCACATGACATATGAAGCAAAAACAGAGAGGAAGAGAAAAATAGGCAGACCCACTTGTGTATTTGGAAAATTCAACTGTAACTTCTCAGTAAGTCACAGAACTACTACCCAAAAAGTAAATTAGCAAGGATATAGAGGAATTGAAAAACGTGATCAAGATCAACCAGAAGACCTTGAGCAACAACAGCAGAGTGATAATGTTTTATCCATATTTTTTCAGGTACCCATGAATGATACCTTCATTAAGGAAACCAAATCCTGGTAGTTAAACAAATCTCAACAAATTTAAAACAACTAATATCATATACTATGTGTTCTCTGATCATAATGAAATCAAAGTTAAAATCAACACACATATGAAAAAAGGAAAATCTCTGTACAAGTGGCTATTAATCAACAAAATTCTAAGTGCTCCATTAGTCAAAAAGGGAGTATCAAAGGAAAGGTAAAATGGACAGACTGACCAAAATGAAAATAAATCGTATAAAAATTTTTGATGCACATAAGGAAATGGAATACACCAATCAATAATTAAGTTCATGCTTCAAGAAACTAGAGACTGAAAAGCAAAATGAACCCAAAGCAAGCAGAATGATAGAATTTATAAAGATAAAACAGAAATCAATGAAAGTTAAAATAGAAAAAAATGGAGAAAACTAAATGAAACAAAACTTACTTCTGTGAAAAATTCAATAACATTGATATACCTTCAGCAATAAAGACAAAAAAAAAGAAGACAAATCACTAATATGAGTCATGAAACAAAATGTGTCCCTACAGAGCCTTTAGCCATCAGGATAGAACATCTTCACCCTTGTAAATTTGACAACTTAGAAGAGATGGATTGATTCCTCAAAAATATAAAACTAGCAAAACTCAATCAATATGAAATGGACAATTTGATTATTCCTATATATAAACAATAAAAAATTAATTTGTAACAAAACATCTCCCCAAAAAACAAACCTCCAAGTCCAGATAGTTTTAGTAGAAAATACAACCAAGCACTCAAAGAAGAAATAACATCAGTCTTATACAATCTCTTCCCAAAAATAGAAGTGAAAAGAATGCTTGCCAACTTCTTTATATTGAAACCAAGGATGTTACCAAAACAAACAACAATAAAACCAAAAACAAATAAATAAAAACTTCTTGAAGAAAATATTAGGAAATGGAATACACCAATGTATAACATAAATTGCACACCATTGCAAAGTGAAATTTATTTCAGGAATGGAGTATTGCTTCAATGTAGAAAATCAATGTAACCCACTGTATTAACCATCTGAAGAAAAATCATATGATCATATCAACTGATGCAGAAAAACATCCGAGAAATTCCAATGCCAATCTAGGATAAAAATATTCAGCAAATTGAGAATACAGGGGACTTAATGGGGTATGTGGTGGGGACTTAATAATGGGGGGAGTCTAGTAACCACAATTTTGCTCATGTGATTGTCTATTAATGATATCAAAAAAAGAAAAAAGGGGACTTAACTTGATGAAGAATTTTCACCAAAAATTATACAGCTAATACTATACTTAATGTTGTAATACTGAATGTTTTCCCTATATGATTGGGTGCAAGGCAATAATATCTGTTCTTACTATTATTCAACACATAACTGGAAGTTTTACTCACTGCAGTAAGTCGAAAAAATAAATATGTCTGACACATTATTAAAGAAAAGTAAAGCTGTCCCTCTCTGCAGCTGACATAAATGTCTACATAAAAAATCCCAAAGAATGTATACACACACACACACATACACATTTCTATGACTAATAAATGGGGTCAGCTAGATGGTTAGATGTAAGATTAGCATATGAAAACCAATCACATATCTACTTGTTAACAATGAACATGTGGAAACCAAAATTAAAACACAATACCAATTATAATTGATACAAAGAAAATGAAATATTTAGATATACACTTAACAAAACATGCACAGGTATGTATGCTGAAAATTTGCATAGCTTTGATGCAAGAAACCAAGGGAGACAAAATAAATGGAGAGACATGCCATGTTAATCAAATAAAAGATTTAATAAAGATGTCAACTTTTACCAAACTGACCCATAGGTTTGATGCAACAAGGATTTTTTTAAGACACAGACAAGTTTGTTCTAAAATTAATAAGGAAAGGTACAAGACCTATAGTAGCTAAAGTATTTTTGACAATAAAAAATAAAACAAAGGAAATCATTCTACACAATATTAAGTCTCATTATACAGCTACAGCAACCAAGATGGTATAGTATTGATGGAGTGATAGACATATGGATCAATGAAACATAAGAGATAATTCAGAAATGCATCTTAACAAATACACTGGATTGATTTTTTACACAAGTGGAGAAGTAGTTCATTGGAGGAAGCAAAACCTCAACAAATGGAGCTGTAGCAAGTAAACATCCATAGACAAAGAGGAAAGAAAGAAAGAAAGGGAAAAAGGAAGGGAAAAGGAAAAAGGAGAAAGACCTCACTTTGAAGCTTATACATTGTATAAGCATTAATTAAAAAATGAATCATGGACTTAAAGTAAATTTTAAAGTTATAAAAAGTTAAGAAAAAATAGGACAACATTTTGGGGATCTAGAATTAAGAAATACATTCATAAGCTTGACTGCAAAAGCATGATATATAAAAGAAAAGTTACTAAACTGGACATTATCAAAACTAAAATCTTTTGCTCTGTGTATGCCCTCATATAAAGGATAAAAAGATAAGTTAAAACTAGAAGAAAATATTTTAAAACCACATATCCACCAAAAGACTAGTGTTTACAATACATAAAGATCTCTCAAACAGTAAAATATCAAACAATCCAATTAAAAATGACAAAAATATTAACATAGATTTTTACCAAACAGGGTATAAATATGGCAAATAAGCACATGACAATATGTTCAGCATCATTTTCTACCAAAGAAATGCAAATTAAAAACATCATGTATATCATTATATACCTATCTGAATTGTTAAATTTAAGAAAGAAATCATAACACCAGATGCTGGCAAGGATACAGAGAAACTTGGTCACTCATACATAGAAGTGACAAAATTATAGAAATGGAAGGCATTTCAGTGGTTTCCAGGAGCTAGGAAGTATGCAGAAATGGGAGATGCAGCTGAGTGTTGTTATAAAAGGTTAACAAAAAGAAAAAAACAGAAGGGTTAAAGAATGAAACTGGGCCCAAATCATACCATTGACAAAAATTAATTCAAATGGATTAAAGACTTAAATGTAGGCCCTCAAACCATGAAACTCCTAGAATAAAATAAAGAAATAAAGCCCCTTGACATGGGTTTTGGTACAGATTTTTTAATATGACTTCTAAATCACAAGCAATAAAATGAAAGATCAACAAGTGGGACTATGTCAAATGAAAAAGTTTCTTCAAGCAAAGAAAACCATCAACAAAGTGGAAAAAGAATATGGTGAATGGGAAAGTATTTGCAAACCATATATCTAATATAAAGTTAAGATCTGAAATATATGAAATACCTATAACAACTCAATAGCAAAAAAACAAATAACCCAATTTAAAAACGGGCAAAGGTCCTGAAGAGACATTTCTTCAAATGAAGTGTGCAAAAGGGCATACAAGTACATAAAAAGATGTTCAGTATGACTTGTCATCAGGGAAATGCAAATTAAAACCACAAAGAGATATCACCTCATGCCAGTTAGAATGGCCATGGTCAAAAAGATAAGAGATAATAAATGGTGGTGTTGATGTACAGAAAAGGGAAATCTTGTGCACTGTTTGTGGGCTTGCAAATTTGTACAGCCACTGTGGAAAACATTATGGAGGATCCTCAAAAAATTAAAAATAGAACTACCGAATAATCCAGCAATTCCACATCTGGAAAGATACCCAAATGTATATCTTTTTTTATTTTCCTTCCATTTTGCTTTATCTGTATGAGAAGGTGGATTTTAACTTAACCCACTGTGTAAGTATTTCACAATATATGTAAATCAACCCATCATGCTGTATACTGTACACCTTAAACTTATATGGTGAAGTATGTCAATTATTTCTCAATAAAACTAAAAAAAAGACTGATTAGAATATAAATTCTCTTCCCTCAATTCCCTCTTTAAATCTCATTCCTTTTATATTTTCCTAACTACAAGAGAGACTGATTATTTGTGTTCAAGTTTGACAGGCCACAGACTATAGCTTTTATTTTTTAGATTTGTTTTACATTTTCTAGGTTGTGTCACTTGAAGGTTGACAAAGAGGTATATGCTGATTACTTGTATCAATTAAACGGCTATCAAAATGTCCAAATTGAAAAATACCACAAGTCTGAACTTTTTCTGCTGGTGTTGTGTTTGGTTTTCTTTTTATACTTGTATAATATTGCTATGGATGAAGGTTTGTGTCCTTAAAATTCATATGTTGAAGACTTAAACTCCAATAGGATGTTATTTGGAGATGGGGCCTTTGGGAGGTAATTATGGTTAGATGAAGTCAAAAGATGAAGTGAGACTGTTAAGATAAGAGTAGTGTCTTTATAAGAAGAAACAACAGAGAACTTGTTCTCTCTCTCCCTCTCACTTACTCCCTCCTTCCTTTCCTCCCTTCCTCCCTCTCTCTCTCTCACTCCTCACAATGTGAGGATGTAATCAGAAATGATCATGTGCAAGCCAGGAATAGAATCCTCCCAAAGAAGTAAATTGCCTGGCAACTTAATCTTCAACATTCCAGAAGTGTGAGAAAGTAAATTTTTATTGTTTAAGACAGTCTATGGTACTTTTATGGTATTTTTACAGCACCTTGAGCTGAGACACCTATTTGCATATCTCCAGTTTGAAAAATACCTACTTCTTTGTAAACTCCAGAAGCTAGTCTCCTAAAGAGATAATCTACACATTATCTGAATCCATATTTAGGTGGTATCTCTACTAATGTGATATTTAGATGTTACTCAGAAGTCTATGTCCAAGTAGCCATTTTGTGGGGCTACTCTGACACACCATTAAACATTTTATTATTTACTGTTGCAATTCTTTTCAGATGCATTTAATTTTATTGGAATCCATTGATTCAAATTTACAAAATTATCTAGTTAAACTTATCTTTAAGATTCAACCATTTGAAGCCAGTCAATAAATAATTGCCAGACTGACTAGAAGTTTACTGATTAGCTGGTAAACATAAATACTGTAGGAAGTTACTCTTGGTAGCTCCAAATTTAAAAGAGCAGCTTGGCATGAATTTAAAAGATCACATCTGTTTTAATATTATTAAACTTGGTACAAATTCTATAGGAGGGTAATTTTTTCCCTTTTTGTTGTGATAATGACTGATAATACATAAACTACTAAGTGCTAAAAAGTTTGTTTTTCCTTTTTTATTGAAGTATCATTGATATACAATCTTATGATGGTTTCACATAAACAACACTTTTCTATTGATCTTACCCCTGGATGAGCTATTGAAACCTGAACTTTGTATTTTTTCTTTGCCTCTGTCAAAGAATTAGTTCAGACTCTTCTCTTTCTTCCATTGTACCACTGCTTTAGCTTCCTAATTGATTGTCACACCCCTATCTCCTTTCACACTTTGTATGGATCTGGTAAGAGTCATTCCTCTGTCTGAAACCCTTTACTGGATTCCTAATGCTTATAGTACAAAGTCTGAATTCCTTAATATGGTTTGCAATTTCTTCTGTGACCTGAATTTAGCATGTGTTTTTAGAGTCATCATTCTCACTTCAACTGCTTCCCCCAAAATACATGCATGTTTGGCACAGATGAATACCTCAGGTTCCATTAAAATGGTATATTTTTGTCTTGCTGATTTTTTCTCCCTAGTGATTCTCCTTTATGTCATGTTCTTCTCCAGTATCTATCTAGAAGTCTTTTAGGATTTAACTCAAATACTACCTCCTTTATTAAGCCTCCTTTAACTCCCTCAGCCTAAATTAAAAGCTCCCTTATCTATGTAATCATAACACTTTTAAACATTTTTCAATTATGATTTTTATCAGAAAATACTATGATGGTCTCTTAATGAGTCTATTTCCCCAATAGAATGTGATTCCAAGAGGTCTTCTTTGCATCTTAGCACTAGGTTCTCAATGAAGTGGTTTACTTTGAATTAGTGAATATAACAATGAGCACTGAACCACTAGAAGTTTACTTATTTCAAACTATGGATGTTATTATATGTCCTCTCTTCATGGAATTGAAGAAACTTATGTCACCTACTGATACACTATACTTATATATAAGTATATATATATACTTTTATATAGTATAGATGATAGATATGTGATTTTATATTGATTGGAAAGTATAGTATCTTTCTGGGTTGTTCTGGAGTGATTTTGAGTCCTAGACAATTGAAAGCTCTCATTTTTATTTATTTCCTGTTTAAGTATACTCTTAGTCTTCTTTTTCTTGGCAGTTATAGAACAATGATTGGAAGTGAAACTCTGCATTTCATTATGACAATTTACTTTCAAGACTTCTCAGAGGCCTAAATAAATAGACAGGCAATACTTTTCAACAGACTTAAAATCCAAAGGTCAGTTTCAGTAATTTGAGTAATACAGAATATATTGGCTAAGCAAATTTGCAGTACAAACATGAAATAAGAAAGAATAAAAATTAATGCAATAAAGTATATTAAAGACTTTTCTTAAAGTTTTCTGTTTTGAAAGGTAATATATCTGTGAAATTCTCTATGATGTTCTTTAAGGGATACCTAACAAATTCATTTACTCAAGGAACATTTACTGAACAAGTATTAAATGTAAGACACTATGCTAAAGTCATGGCAGAATATAATTATTAATCATACATAGGCCTTGTTTTTATTATGTTTATGATCTAGTTAAAAAACCAACCTATAAACAACAAACAAGGCAAAATGGAATGAATGCTGCAATAGCATCACAAAATGTACCATGGAAATTTTGGAGAGGAAGGACTTTCCTCTATTCTTCAAGGTTCTTGTAGCTGATCTAAGAATATAATTGACATTACACAGATTAACAGGATAAAAAAACAAAGTTTAATTGTTGTCAGGCAGCTGCATTTGGGGATGTTCCTCTCTGTTTGCTAGGTGAAACCTCAAACTAGATGGGGAGAGGTTTTTTGACTCTGAATGAGAAAGAATTCTCAAATAGGTCAGACAAGTATAGATAAGGAAGGAATTCATTAAAGCAAGAGCAGTAGTGAATGGAAGGAACCTTGTAAGCAGCAGAGAGCAAGGAAGAACAGAGAGAGGAAAAGGAAGCTCATTGAACTCCTGATCAGCACTGGGCAAATCCCTTGCCAGCTCCTAAAGCTAGGGTCACCTTGTGTCCAGTGTCTGCTTGAATCTGTATGGCATGGAAACTAAGCCCTACCACCCTAGGATTTGGGGGAGCCACAGAGGACTGGATGTAGTGAGATTATGTTCTGAGAATGTCCCAAAGGCAAAGAAAGGAGATTTTCAGGCAGGTCACTAAAGAGCATGATTGTACAATTGCATTCCTGTCTGGGTCACCCAGTCAATGGGAGCTTGCAAACCCAAATCACAGATCTCAGTAGCCCTTCCTATTTTCCTGAAGTAGGAGATAGAGGGTGAAGTCTTGTGCTTAATGATATAAAATTTAATGAAATAGTGAAGTAACAAAGATACCACTGGAAGAGCGCAGGCACAAAATGCAGTAAGTTGAACACTGAGAAGTCTTTATTTAAGGCAAAAAGTACACACTTGAATAAAGGGGTGTGCAGGCAACCTCAGAGAAGAGGACCACTTATAGGCTTAGGATTCTGTCTTTTAAGGCTTTCAAGAATGGCGCAAAGCATCAGGGGTCATAGCCTTGACGTGTGGTCTTAGGATGTCTCTCTCTAGTGAGAGAGACATTATGTTACCATCCAGAGTTGGGCCCCTAGATAATTCTGTAAAATAAACTTAACACAAGGAATTTTTTATCTTGTTCTTCCTCAAGATAGTGGTTACCCTCAAGCACTGGGAACATATCATTTAGGACTACTTGCTATGCCTTACAATAGGTTGTTGGCTAGTTACCAAAGAATATGTTAGGAATCTTACCTCCTTAAGATGAAGTCACTCCTGTTCTTACTATACTGTCTATATCTTGGTATTTTTCATCATAGGCAGGAAAAGTTAATCACAATGCTTTTCCCATGTCCCTGCCCTACCTCATAATTTCATACATATGGGGAAACCATTGACATGAGATTCCAAAGACATCAGGAACAGTGTGGTATGTATGTCATCCTGAATTAAGGAGTGTGGTAGGGGAAGAAGGCAATATAAAGCATATGAAAAAGTAAATATTTAATAAACAAATGCCTAACGGGCCACACAGAAACTATGGGACACAGAGAATTTTAACAGACTTAGCCACAATCTTCTCTTTCTCCCACACCTAGTTCACCTTATAATGTAGTTATCTAAGATAGTATTCTCCTCCTGGAGCTATTTATCCTCCATCTCAATTATTTTTATGAAGTTGGCATGGTGGGGTGGGGGGGCATTGAAGTTTCTTTCTTTTACTTTTGGACCTTGATTGCTTTTCAGCTTGAAATTTTCTGCATGTCAATGTGGCACATCTTATAAATATTCACTCTGGACACCTACAGAACAGAGAGGAAGTAATTATTAATTTTGGTTACAGAATAACCAGGAAAGTACAAATGAATAAGGGAAAATGGACTGAATTTCAATATTGAGAAGAAAGGGTAGACAGTCTATGCAGGTAAATATAATAGTTATTCTAAAAATGGAAAGTAGTTATGGGAAGTGGTAAAGCATAATATTTAAGACCAAGTCTCTGGGCCTAGAATTTGAGTTTAAGTCCCAGTCCCACACTATCTTTTTTTGCAGGTGAAACAAATTTATTGAATCATTGTATTTAAAAACACAAAGTCATTATGTTCTTCACAGAGAAACATTAGTACAGATTCCTATGCTTTCTAGAAAATGATTATATACACCTTCTCAATGACAAAAACACCTTATTACATGACTTAAATGAGGTTGTTTGGAATAAACTTTCATCTGGACTACTTCCTAAAAATACCATTCCTCCACTTTGCATTTTTTTGTTCTAAAACATAGATTTTTATTATTAGAATGCATTCTGGCATTCTTAGTTATTTGAGAACACACTTTGATGACTTTATCACTTAATATACCATTAATTCATCAACCTTTTCTGCAGTTTCATCAGCAATTTGAACAGGAAGTGCCATTCTCTGTGGTATTTAAGACTTTCTATGAATGGGGGACACTTTATCATCAGCATAGATCATAAGCCACGAATATTACCAACAATCCCAATGGAAACTGTTAGGCTGGAGAAAGGAAAAACAAGGACATGCAAACAGAACAGAGAGATGCCATAGGGGGAGAAAAGACCAGACCCCAAAGTCCGTGCCATATATGGAAAGGGGACAGCTCTCCCTGAATTCCATCCTGATGTGTCAACTAAGACCCGGATGTCAGCCTCATCCCTCTTGGAAAGAAAAAAGTTTCTAGTTGTCTATTATGTCACCTTTAGTCAATCATACCTCTCAACACCCCTTAGGAAAGCTTGCCCAGTCCTCCCCCTCCTAATCCCTAACCAGGTGTGACTTCTCTGGCCTCTGACAATAAGGCCACAGAACCTCACACGGGGGTATTTAAATAAATTACCTGGCCCTTTGTTGCCTCTCTTTGCCTGTTTATTTTGGCTAGAATTTATCTTACATATGGTGCCGAAACACTGGAGGAGTGTGAGCGTGGGGCCCCTACTAGCCACCGGCGGCCCTGCCCCCTCCTTCCCTGACCCAGGACCTTAGCCTGCTCTCTGCTGGGTAGATTATTTTCCGGTGAGTCCCTCAGTTTCCCCCAGTCTGCTTCCCTTCCTAACTCCATTTCACCTGGTCCGTCCAAAATCATAGCTACGTCCAGGTCTGGGCATTCAGCCCATCCATTGCGAGCATCCAGGATACTCACCCCTGGCCCTGTGGTAAGGGAGACATCCCTCACCCAGGCTCCCAGGCCATCTCCCCTAACTTGGTGCACTTAGGACGCTGGGTGCTTCTCTCAGCAGGATATTTTTTGGGAAGTGGCTGCAGACATGAGGAACCAGCCCATGAAAGCAGAGGCTCAGACCCTGTTGTGGTGTCTCATTTCTAATCTGGCTGCTCTCTGTTTGTCCCAGGAAGTCCACAAATGGAAGTTAGTCATCCTTTGCTCTGAGGCCGGGCCTTAGTATCCCTTGGACAACCAATCTCGCTGGTCCCCTGAGGGAACTTTTGATTTTAGCCTCCTCACAGACTTAACTAATTATTGCCACTGGAGTGGAAAGTAGAATGAAATCCCGTATGTGCAGGCTTTTTGGACTTTGCAATCCCGTCAAGACCTTTATGTTAAGTGTTCTATGAATCAGGTTCTCCTAGCCCAATCTCCAGTTAAAGATTGTCAGCCTCTTACTCTGCTCAGTCCGTCCTTTTCAGATCCACCAGAAAACCTCAGTCACCCACCTCCCTCAGCTCGCAATCCCCTCCCCCTCTCTCCACCACCATCTCTAAGTCCTTTGTCTTCACACGTGTCGCCTCCATCTTAAAGTTCTGCATTCTAAACCATGCCGTTGTCCTGCTCTCCTCTTCCGATGGCTACACCACCCCCTCCCCCTATCCTTCCAACTTCACCGCCCTCTTCCACCACCGGAACACACCCCTCCCACCCTCTAGTTCCAGAAGCCACAGACAAGAAGCTGAGAAGAGAAAAGCAATTAGATATCAGTGACTCAAGTCTTTGTATCAGTTTGTCTATCTGTGTATATGTTTTTATGAAAAAAGTGTTACTGACTGTAGTCGTTGTATCACAGTTTGTACATTTGTTTATCTAAGTGTATAAATGAAAAACATTTTATTTAAAAACAAGCACTTGTGAAGATTGGGCATTCTAGAACTTCCAGAGAATCTAGTAAAAAATGTTAAACATTAATGCTAATTTGACTTTAGCTGAAGTGGGCATGTCCTTGTTGTTATCAGCTGCCTAAGTTTACCTAAGGTCATTTAAGCCAATGTTATCTGCTAAATCTTTTAAGACTTTGATAATAACTATGTAACCTTCTTTATTTGCCTTTGAAGTACTTTGTTGTCATTCTAGTTAATTGGATAAGTATTGCTTCATAGCAACCTATAATCCTATTCAAGCAAGTGCCTTAAAACTTTTAACAACTTCCCAAAATCAAATTCAAAAAAGTGCTTTTACCTCTAGTTAACTCTGATATTTTCCAGAGGGCCCCTGGAACATGTCAGAAAAACTTTTTCTCATTGGAGAAAGTATTTGGCTAATTTAGCTTATTTATCTGATATATAATTACCTGCTTAATTGCCTAGAGAGCACTGTCAAAAGGAATGATGCTGAACTTTGTTACTGAATGTTTTGTGTTACAGAAATATCAGAATTTCCTTATGTCAACTGTCTTACAGTAAGCTCTCATCAGATCTTTAATCATTGTCATTTGTAAGTCTTTTATTATTTATAGTCACAGTTTGATTACTCTTAAGCTAGTAAAAAACTAGATTTCATCAGAACAGGTATTAGTTACATAAGATTAAGTAAACTAAGGAAGATGATTTTAGTGGCTTTTTGTTTCAAATGTTGTTGATAAAATGTTTTAAGCTTTTTCTCTTAAGCTGAAAACAGTTTAGTAAATGACTGCCTTTATAAGCAGAATTGAAACTTTATTTTTCTCTCTACCTGATCCCTCCAGAATTTAAAAACTCTCAGTACCTATTTTTATATTTCATGGCAGTATATTTATTTGCAGAAGTTCAATAAGAATCTGCTTTCCTTGTAAGAGAACCAATTAAAATCACTGGTTATATTACCAAGGCTTTGACTAGAACGTCATACCTGAGAGACAAGTGTGTAAACTCAGATATGAACAGACAGCTTTAAGGAACTAAGATTGACTTCATAAAGCCAACAAAGCCCCTTGGAAGAACTGGCCCGGTACCTTGCTTACAAAGTTCCCAGCAGCCTTACCAGGTGAGTAAAGAAGGTCACTTCCTGGCAGGTGCAGGAACCTCAAGAAGAGAGGAATTCACCCAAATCTGCAGGTACTGCAGGCACAACCTGATGGCAAGTCTGGCTTGGCTTTCTGGCCTCAAGAGGCCCTTAAAAATTCAATCTGAAATTCCTTACAAAAAGTTCCAGCAAAGCATATTTAAAAGAGCCTATGTAATCAATTGCTCTTCTTGCTGCATTTATGTAAATAATAAAGCCAACTGTTAATTATTTTCTTAATCTAGCTACTTCTAATAAAAATAAGGGTGATTTTAGAGAAAAGTACTGTTTCAATAATGCAGTCTTATCTATACTAAATCCTAATACTAGTCATTGAGTTGTAAACTCAATCCAGAATTCCAGTCCCCCATAACAGCCTGGCTAATGTCCCTACTGGGCCCCTTAATAACAGTTTGTAGTTTACTCTTAGTTGCCCCTTGTGTCCTCAGGTTCCTCCAACAGCAGCTAACCCAGATGACCCGAGTCGCCACCAACCAGATGTTACTTCACCGTTATGCACCTCTTCCCACTGAACCCCCTCCTTCAGCCTAATACCAGCCTCAACCCCCCACGACGCCCCTTGTTAGCCAGAAGTAACCAGATTGAGTCATCGCCCATTATGACCAAAAGGCTGGAATGTTAGGCTGGAGAAAGGAAAAACAAGGACATGCAAACAGAACAGAGAGATCCCATAGGGGGAGAACAGACCAGACCCCAAAGTCTGTGCTGTATATGGAAAGGGGACAGCTCTCCCTGAATTCCATCCTGATGTGCCAACTAAGACCCAGATGTCAGCCTCCTCCCTCTTGGAAAGAAAAACGTTTCTAGTTGACTATTATGTCACCTTTAGTCAATCATACCTCCCAACACCCCTTAGGATAGCTTGCCCACTTCTCCCATTCTTAATCCCTTATAAGTGCCCCACCTCCCTAACCGGGTGTGACTTCTCTGGCCTCTGACAATAAGGCCACAGAACCTCACCCGGGGGTATTTAAATAAATTACCTGGCCCTTTGTTGCCTCTCTTTGCCTGCTTATTTCGGCTAGAATTTATGTTACAGAAACATTCTTTGTTGTTAGGATCTGCTGTGCATTAAGTGTCTCTCTTATGGCACACAGAATGTATTTAACCAGTTCACTCAAATTTCACTCCATAAACTCAGATATATATCTCTCCAAGTAAGTACAGGTTGACTGAGAATGAACGTAGCTCTGCAATCAAAATAGCAGATGGGCAGATTTGGAACATGTGAGGGCACATATCATCATAACCACAAATAACCATATTGTTCTGTTAGTATCTGGATTTTGCTTCTAATTAGAGATACAAAATATAACACAGGAAGAAGTCTGTCAATTACAAATTTGGAATCAAGACTCCTGGTTCATAAAATTAGCATCAGAACTAAGCCCCATAACTGAGATACCCATATGATTGTTAACATGGAGACTTTTTTTCTGATGAGCTGCATGTCTGTGTTCTCTTCAGTGAAATCAATACTGCACAGGTTTTCTATTTCAGACCAACTGGCAGAACCTTATTTGGCACTTCCATGCATATTCAGGTTGATGAATCCTGCCCTGAGGGTTCCAAAGAGTGACATCACTTTTATACCAGTTGTGAAACATAGTTCTTGTTGTGGGCCTGGCTGTAGCCTCCTACAAAGCTGTGGATCAAGGAGTCCCAGTCTCATACTATTTGCTATGTTCCCTTGAGCAACTCTCTTAATCGTTTTAGGTGTTAGTTTCCTTATCTGTAAAAGAGGGATGATAATAACATGAACTTCATAGATGTGCTACACTGCTAATTTAGTTAATATATGTGACATATTGACAGCTGCACTTGATATATACTAGTCCTATATAAAGATTTACAAACATTATGTCACCATCATCATCATCATTATCATCATCATTATCATTTCATCATTATAAGTTACAATAGCAAAAATGGAGTTTGGAATATAGGTACTTCACAAATAATTGTCAAATGAATCAATAAATGAATTGATAATGTGGGAAGAAAAAAATTAAAATTGGGTCAATCAAATAAGGGAAGATTCTGACTGACAATTTATGGCATTTGACTTTTATTCTGTACACAAAAGAAAACATACAGAAATATTTTTCTGTTGATTTTGGAAACAAAAATATAAATAAATAAATGTTAATTTTGTCATTAAATTTATTCATAAATATATACCTTATGTCGTAACATTTATGCTAGTATTATTGTTGCTTTGGGATTTTATAAATATCAGGATTGCGGTGAGCCAATTTTGTGGAGTTTAGAACTGTTTAAACTGAGAGAAGAAATTGCACACTTTTGCTTATTCTAGATTTTTCTTTTCTTTTTGATGAAAAGTCAGCTAACTTGGTTATTTCAAAAGAGCAATAGATAGTTTTAATAATTATTTTTCTGAATCCTGCTTCACAAATTTCAGTGTATGAATGGGTTATTTCTATATTTTCAGAAGTAATATTCCAGGGTTAAATTATTCTTGTTTCCCTAAAATGTTCCATGTAATAAAAATCAATTCATATTGTCAGATTCCAATATGATGTCCATTATAAGTTTGGACTCCTCTTCCTGAAATATCTGCCACAAGAATTAAGATATAAATTTTAATGCTCTTTTAACAAATGCTATGATACATATTCAGATACAAAGCAGACTATCACATTGGGAAAAGAATGGGTAAAAAAACTACATAATGTTCATGGCACAGTATTATTAAAGAATACACAATTTCTATCTGATCTGATTCAGTTTCCATTTTTAGCAGATGGCAAATTTTAGTCTTTAGAATGGAATTATCCAAGCAACTAATTAGAATTCTGAGAAAATAAGAACCTTGAAACAATTTTTGGAGAAAATATGCTATTGTAAAATTTATTTTTTATATTCTGCACTGATTTTGCTAGAGAAGGGCCAAAAGCATTTGAAAACAGTAAAAGTATCTCCAATAATTGCTCTGAAAATTTTTGAATTAAATATAGTAAAATCTTATGGAGAATATATAAGGAATATATTAAAACAGTAAATCATTTCTACAAAGGGAAACTAAGAAATATATAAATGAACTAAAAACTGAACACTATATGGCAAAATTAAGGAGAGATACAAAATATTAATAGAGTCATCAGAACCATATGCAGTCCTCAGAATGAAGTTCAGTTTTCTTGAACTAGAACAAAGACTATTGAATTAATAAAAGTAAGTTGGGATTAAAGATGACAGCATGAGAGGTGAGACAGAGGTTTCCTCCTAAAACCACATATAATTCAAAAATATAGTTGGTACAACTAATTCTGAGAGAGAAACAGGAAAGAGAACTGCCCCAGACTGCATACACCTCGAGAAAAGAGCAGACCTCATGGAACAGGGTAATGTACCAAAGCTGTGGCCTGGCAGGACCCAAGCCTTTCCCCCACCCCAGGTCACCAGTGGGAGGAAGAGAAACAGAACAGGGAGGGAGTGGAAGGCTTCGGACTGCTGAATACCTAGCCTCGGAGATGTGCTCTGGGAGCACACAGACCTACATTTCATGGTGCTTTCATGATAATTGCTTGATTACAGGGTTGGAAAGCTCATACAGGCAGAAATCCTGGAAATACTGAGACTCCAGCTGCTTGTGGAAAGCAAGGAACCATATTTAGCTGCTCTGGGACGAAAGCTTATACATGTGTGCTCAGACCACTGGTTCAGGCAGTGGAGACAGGCATAGCAACCAGGAAGCAGGAAACAAGTCTTTGCTCCCACCAGGCACCAATACTGCTCCCCTGTGACCCCCAACATTGTTTCAGGGGCTGAGCAGCTCCACAGAGTAGAGCCTATGGACACAAGAGGGTGCCATATACAAATATGAAATGCCAAAGGAAACTGGTCCAGAGTAAAATTAATATAAATCTGGAGAAAGATTTAAATGGCATGGACCTTATGACTCTTCCTGAAAGGGAGTTCAAAATAAAAATCATCAACATGCTAATGGAGGTACAGAAAGATATCCAAGAACTCAGGAATGAATTCAGGTCAGAGATCTAATCATTGAAGAGCACGATGGAGGGTATTAAAAGCAGGTTGGATACTATGGAGGAGACATTAAATGAAATAGAAACTAGAGATGAGGAATACAAAGAAGCTGAGACACAGAGAGAAAAAAGGATATCTATGAATGAAAGAATATTGAGAGAAATGTGTGACTAATCCAAACAGAAAAATACTCACATTATAGGGAAACCAGAAGAAGAAGAGAGAAAGAATGGGATAGAAAGTGTCTTTGAGGAGGTAATTGCTGAAAACTTCCCTGATCTGGAGAAGGAGATAGTCTCTCAGGCCATGGAGATCCACAGATCTCCCAACACAAGGGACCCAAGGAAGACAACACCAAGACATATAGTAATAAAATTGGCAAAGATCCAGGATAAGGACAGACTATTAAAAGAAGCCAGAGAGATAAATAAGATCACATACAAAGAAAAGCCCATCAGGCTATCATCAGACTTCTCAGCAGAAACCTTACAGGCCAGAAGGGAGTGGCATGATGTATTTAATGCAATGAAGCAGAAGGGCCTGGAACTAAGATCACTTTATCCGGTAAGATTATCATTTAAATTTGAAGGAGGGATTAAACAGTTTCTAGATAAGCAATAGCTGAGAGAATTTAGCTCCCACAAACCACCTGTACAGTATATTTTGGAGGGAGTGCTATAGATGGAAGTGTTCCTAAGGTTAAATAGCTGTCACCAGAGGTAATAAAACTATAGTAAAGAAAGTTGAACAGATAATAACTAAGTAAATGCAATATTAAATTAAATATCCCCAAAGTCAATCAAAGCATAGACAAAGAATACAGAATATGATATCTAATATATAAAAAATGGAGGAGGAAGAAAAAGGAGGAGAAGAAAAAGAAGCTTTAGAATGTTTGTGATAGCATATTAAGAGTGAAATTAGACTCTTAGATAATAAGGAAGTTAACCTTGAACCTTTGGTAACCACGAATCTAAAGCCTGCAATGGCAATAAGTACATACCTTTCATAATCACCCTCAATATAAATGGATTTAATGAAACAATCAAAAGAAATAGACTCACTGAATGGATAAAAAAACAAGACCCATCTATATGCTGTCTAAAAGAGACTCATTTAAAAACAAAGACATACACAGACTAAAAGTAAAGGGATGGAAAGATATTTCATGCAACCAGCTGAGAGAAAAAAGCAGGAGTTGCAGTACTTGTATCAGACAAAATAGACTTCAAAAAAAAGAAAGTAACAAAAGACAAAGATAGACATTATTTAATAACAAAGGGATCAATCCAACAAGAAGATAGAACCATTATAAATTTCTTTGCTTCCAATATAGGAGCACTCATATATGTGAAACAAATACTAATAGAATTATAAGGGGAAATAGAATGCAATACATTCATTCTAGGAGACTTCAACCCTCCACTCACTCTGAAGGACAGATCAACCAGACAGAAGATAAGTAAAGAGATAGAGGCACTGAACAACACAATAGAACGGATGGGCATAACAGACATCTACAGAACTTTACACCCAAAAGCAACAGAACACACATTCTTCTCAAGTGCATATGGAATATTTTCAAGAATGGATCATATACTAGGCCACAAAAAGAGCCTCAGTAAATTCAAAAATATTGAAATTGTACCAACCAGTTTTTTCAGACCATAAAGGTATGAAACTAGAAATAAATTACACAAAGAAAATGAAAAATCCCACAAACACATAGAGGCTTAAAAAGATGCTCCTAAATAACCAATGGATCAATGACCAAATAAAAACAGAGATCAAGCAATATATGGAGACAAATGACAACAATAACTCAACACTGCAAAATCTGTGGAACACAGCCAAAGCTGTGCTAAGAGGAAAGTATATTGCAATAAGGTCTACCTCAAGAAAGAAGAATCCCATATAAGCTGCCTAAACTCAGAATTAATGAAACTAGAAAAAGAACAACAAATGAGGTCCAAAGTCAGCAGAAGGAGGGACATAATAAAGATTAGAGAAGAAATAAATAAATTTGAGAAGAATAAAACAATAGAAAAAATCAATGAAAGCAAGATGTAGTTCTTCAAGAAAATAAACAAAACAGAGAAACCCCCAGGCAGACTTAATAAGAAAAAAAGAGAGTCTACACACATAAACAGAATCAGAAATGAGAAAGGAAAAATCACTACAGACACCACAGAAATAAAGAGACTTATTAGATAAAACTATGAAAAATTATATGCTAACAAACTGGATAACTGAGAAGAAACGGAAAACTTTCTAGAAGAATACACCCTTCAAGGCTGACCAAGGAAGAAACAGAATATATGAAGAGATGAATTACCAGAAACAAAATTGAACTGATAATCAAAAAACTACCTAAGAACAAAACTCCTGGACGTTGACTGCTGAATTTTATCAAACATTTAGTGAAGACCTAATACCCATGCTCTTTAAAGTTTTCCAAAGAGTATAAGAAGAGGGAATTCTTCCAAACTCATTCTATCAGGCAAGCATCATTCTAAATACCAAAAGGAGACAAAGAAAATGCAAAAAAAGAAAATTACAGACCAGTATCCTTGATGAACATAAATGCTAAAATACTCAACAAAATATTAGCAAACTGATTTGAAAAGCACATCAGAAAGATCATCCATCATGAACAAGTAGGATTTATTCCAGGGAAGGAAGCATGTTACAACATTAGAAGATTCATCCACATCATCCACCACATAAACAAAAAGAGGGACAAAACCACATGATCACCTTCATAGATGCTGAACAAGCATTAGACGAGGGGAGGGGCAGAAGATGGCGGCATGAGTAGAGCAGCGGAAATCTCCTCCCAAAACCACATATATCTATGAAAATATAACAAAGACAACCCTTCCTAGAATTAAAATCAGAGGACACAGGACAATATCCAGACCACATCCACACCTGAGAGAACCCAGCGCCTCGCGAAGGGGGTAAGATACAAGCCCCGGCCCGGCGGGAGCCGAGCGCCCATCACCCCAAATGCCGGCGGGAAAAGAAAAGGCAGAGAGGGAGGGAGACGGAGCACAGGACTACCGAACACCCAGCCCCAGCCAGCCAGGAGAGTGCAGGGCCCTGGATACTAGGAAAACAGGGCAGCAAGAAGAGTAAGTGGGCACCGGAGGCTGGGCACTGGAGGACATAAGAAAAGCGAGTGACCAATTTTTTTTTTTTTTTGCTCTTTTGTTTTGGCGAGCGCTTTTTGGAAGTCTTAAAGGGATAGGGACCCCAATACTAGGGAAACAGGGCAGTAAGACCAGTGAGAAGATGCCTCAGGCTGGCACCAGAGAATAAAGAAAAACGAGCATCGACCTTTTTTTTTTTTTTTTAATTAAAATTTTTTTTTTTTAATTTAATTTTCCTTTTTTTTTTTTTTTGTGGACGTTGTTTAGTTTTGGTGGGTGCTTTTTGGAAGTCTTAAAGGGGCTGGGCAGGACACTTAATCCAGAGGTAGGAAATCCAGGGACCTATGGGCACTCTAACCCCTGGGCTGCAGGGAGCACGGAGGCAACTTATGGAGATAAATAGCCTCCAGGCCGCTCCCCCTCCAATGCCACTCCACCACTTTGGAGCAGAGGCTGGAACCAAGCCACGTCAAGAGCAACAGCGGAGATAAACCCCATAGAAGCCAGGCAGGAAGCAGAAACCCTGTCTGCGTGCAGCTGCCCAGCACAAGCCACTAGAGGTCGCTGTTCTCCCAGGAGAGGAGGGCCACAAACCAACAAGAAGGGAAGTTCTTCCAGACGTCACTCGTCCCAGCTCTGCAAACTATTCCTATCACCATGAAAAGGCAAAGCTACAGGCAGACAAAGATCACAGAGACAACACCAGAGAAGGAGACAGACCTAACCAGTCTTCCTGAAAAAGAATTCAAAATAAGAATCATAAACATGCTGACAGAGATGCAGAGAAATACACAAGAGAAGTGGGATGAAGTCCGGAGGGAGATCACAGATGCCAGAAAGAAGATTGCAGAAATGAAACAAACTCTGCAAGGGTTTATAAGCAGAATGGATAGGAAGCAAGAGGCCATTGATGGAATTGAAACCAGAGAACAGGAACGCATAGAAACTGACATAGAGAGAGATAAAAGGATCTCCAGGAATGAAACAATGTTAAGAGAAATGTGTGACCAATCCAAAAGGAACAATATCCATATTATAGGGGTTCCAGAAGAAGAAGAGAGAGGAAAAGAGATGGAAAGTATCTTAGAATAAATAATAGCTGAAAACTTCCCCAAACTGGGGGAGGAAATAATTGAACAGACGACAGAAATACACAGAATCCCCAACAGAAAGGATATAAGGAGGACAACACCAAGGCACATAATAATTAAAGTGGCAAAGATCAAGAACAAAAAAAGAGTTTTAAAGGCAGCTAGAGAGAAAAAGGTCACCTATAAAGGAAAACCCATCAGGCTAACATCAGACTTCTCGACAGAAACCCTACAGGCCAGAAGAGAATGGCATGATATATTTAATACAATGAAACAGAAGGGCCTTAAACAAAGGATACTGTATCCAGCACGACTAACATTCAAATATGACAGTGGGATTAAACAATTCCCAGACAAACAAAAGCTGAGGGAATTTGCTTCCCACAAACCACCTCTACAGAACATCTTACAGGGACTGCTCTAGATGGGAGCACTCCTAGAAAGAGCACAGCACAAAACACCCAACATATGAAGAATCGAGGAGGAGGAACAAGAAGGGAGAGAAGAAAAGAATCTCCAGACAGTGTATATAACAGCTCAATAAGTGAGCTAAGTTAGGCAGTAAGATACTAAAGAGGCTAACATTAAACCTTTGGTAACCACGAATTTAAAGCCTGCAAAGGCAATAAGTACATATCTTTCAATAGTCACCCTAAATGTTAAACGGCTGAATGCACCAATCAAAATACACAGAGTAATAGAATGGATAAAAAAGCAAGACCCATCTATATGCTGCTTACAAGAAACTCAACTCAAACCCAAAGACATGTATAGACTAAAAGTCAAAGGATGGAAATACATATTTCAAGCAAACAACAGCGAGAAGAAAGCAGGGGTTGCAGTACTAATATCAGACAAAAAAGACTTCAAAACAAAGAAAGTAACAAGAGATAAAGAACGACCTTACATAATGATAAACGGCTCAGTCCAACAAGAGGATATAACCATTCTAAATATATATGCACCCAATACAGGAGCACCAGCATATGTGAAACAAATACTAACAGAACTAAAGGGGGAAATAGACTGCAATGCATTCCTTCTAGGAGACTTCAACACACCACTCACCCCAAAGGATAGATCCACTGTGCAGAAAATAAGTAAGGACACGGAAGCACTGAACAACACAGTAGAGCAGATGGACCTAATAGACATCCATAGAACTCTACAACCAAAAGCAACATGATATACATTCCTCCAAAGTGCACATGGAACATTCTCCAGAATAGACCACATACTAGGCCACAAAAAGAGAATCAGAAAATTCCAAAAGATTGAAATCCTTCCAACCAAATTTTCAGAACACAAAGGCATAAAACTAGAAATAAACTGCACAAAGAAAGAAAAAGGCTCACAAACACATGGAGGCTTAACAACACTCTCCTAAATAATCAATGGATCCATGACCAAATCAAAATGGAGATCCAGCAATATATGGAAACAAATGACAACAACAACGCTAAGCCCCAACTTCTGTGGGACGCAGCAAAAGCAGTCTTAAGAGGAAAGTATATAGCAATCCAAGCATATTTAAAAAAGGAAGAACAATCCCAAGTGAATGGTCTAATGTCTCAATTATCGAAATTGGAAAAAGAAAAGCAAATGAGGCCTAAGGTCAGCAGAAGGAGGGACATAATAAAGATCAGAGAAGAAATAAATAAAATTGAGAAGAATAAAACAATAGCAAAAATCAATGAAAAAAGAGCTGGTTTTTTGAGAAAATAAACAAAATAGATAAGCCTCTAGCCAGACTTATTAAGAAGAAAAGACAGTCAAAACAAATCAACAGTATCAGAAACGAGAAAGGAAATATCACGACGGACCACACAGAAATACAAAGAATTATTAGAGAATACTATGAAAACCAATATGCTAACAAGCTTGGAAACCTAGGAGAAATGGACAACTTTCTAGAAAAATACAACTTTCCAAGACTGACCCAGAAAGAAACAGCAAATCTAAACAGACCAATTAACAGCAACGAAATGGAAGCGGTAAGCAAAAAACTACCAAAGAACAAAACCCCCGGGCAAGATGGATTTACCTCGGAATTTTATCAGACATAAAGGGAAGACATAATACCCATTCTCCTTAGAGTTTTCCAAAAAATAGAGGAGGAGGGGATACTCCCAAACTCATTCGATGAAACTAACATCACCCTAATACTAAAATCAGGTAAACACCGCACCAAAAAAGAAAACTACAGACCAATATCCCTGATGAACGTAGATGCAAAAGTACTCACCAAAATATTAGCAAACAAAATTCAAAAATACATCAAAACGATTATACACCATGACCAAGGGGGATTCAACCTAGGGATGCAAGGATGGTACAACATTCGAAAGTCCATCAACATCATCCACCACATCACCAAAAAGAAAGACAAAAACCACATGATCATCTCCATAGATGCTGAAAAAGCATTTGATAAAGTTCAACATCCATTCATGATAAAAACTCTCAGCAAAATGGGAATAGAGGGCAAGTACCTCAACATAATAAAGGCCATCTATGATAAACCCACAGCCAACATTATATTGAACAGCGAGAAGCTGAAAGCATTTCTTCTGAGATTGGGGACTAGACAGGGATCCCCACTATCTCCACTGTTATTTATCATAGTACTGAAGGTCCTAGCCACGGCAATCAGACAAAACAAAGAAATACAAGGAATCCAGATTGGTAAAGAAGAAGTAAAACTGTCACTATTTGCAGATGACATGATACTGTACATAAAAATCCCTAGAGACTCCACCCCAAAACTACTAGATCTGATGTCGGCATACAGCAAAGTTGCAGGATACAAAATCAACACACAGAAATCTGTGGCTTTCCTATACACTAACAATGAACCAACAGAAAGAGAAATCAGGAAAACAACTCCATTCACAATTGGATCAAAAAAAATAAAATACTTAGGAATAAACCTAACCAAGGAAGTGAAAGACTTATACTCTGAAAACTACAAGTCACTCTTAAGAGAAATTAAAGGGGACACTACCAGATGGAAACTAATCCCATGCTTGTGGCTAGGAAGAATTAATATCGTCAAAATGGCCATCCTGCCCAAAGCAATATACAGATTTGATGCAATCCCTATGAAACTACCAGCAGCATTCTTCAATGAACTGGAACAAATAATTCAAAAATTCATATGGAAACACCAAAGACCCCGAATAGCAAAAGCAATACTGAGAAAGGAGAATAAAGTAGGGGGGATCTAACTCCCCAACTTCAAGCTCTCCTATAAAGCCATAGTAATCAAGACAATTTGGTACTGGCATAAGAACAGAGCCACAGACAAGTGGAACAGATTAGAGACTCCAGACATTAACCCAGACATATATGGTCAATTAATATTTGATAAAGGAGCCATGGACATACAATGGCGAAATGACAGTCTCTTCAACAGATGGTGCTGGCAAAACTGGACAGCTTCATGTAGGAGAATGAAACTGGACCATTGTCTAACCCCATATACAAAAGTAAACACAAAATGGATCAAAGACCTGAATGTAAGTCATGAAACCATTAAACTCTTGGAAGATAACACAGGCAAAATCCTCTTAGACATAAACATGTGTGACCTCTTCTTGAACACATCTCCCCGGGCAAGGAAAACAACAGCAAAAATGAATAAGTGGGACTATATTAAGCTGAAAAGCTTCTGTACAGCAAAAGACACCATCAATAGAACAAAAAGGAACCCTACAGTATGGGAGAATATATTTGAAAATGACACATCCGATAAAGGCTTGACGTCCAGAATATATAGAGAGCTCACACGCCTCAACAAACAAAAAACAAATAACCCAATTAAAAAATGGGCAGAGGAACTGAACAGACAGTTCTCCAAAAAAGAAATACAGATGGCCAACAGACACATGAAAAGATGCTTCACATTGCTAATTATCAGAGAAATGCAAATTAAACTACAATGAGGTATCACCTCACACCAGTAAGGATGGCTGCCATCCAAAAGACAAACAACATCAAATGTTGGTGAGGCTGTGGAGAAAGGGGAACTCTCCTACACTGCTGGTGGGAATGTTAGTTATTTCATCCATTGTGGAAAGCAGTATGGTGGTATATCAAAATGCTCAAAACAGACCTACCATTTCACCCAGGAATTGTACTCCTAGGAATTTACCCTAAGAATGCAGCAATCAAGTATGAGAAAGATCAGTGCACCCCTATGTTTATTGCAGCACTATTTACAATAGCCAAGAATTGGAAGCAACCTAAATGTCCATCAATAGGTGAATGGATAAGGAAGATGTGGTACATATACACAATTGACTACTACTCAGCCATAAGAAAAGGGCAAATCCAACCATTTGCAGCAACATGGATGGAGCTGGAGGTTATTATGCTCAGTGAAACAAGCCAAGCAGAGAAAGAGAAATACCAAATGATTTCACTTATCTGTGGAATATAAGAACAAAGGAAAAACTGAAGGAACAAAACAGCAGCAGAATCACAGAACTCAAGAATGGACTAACAGGTACCAAAGGGAAAGGGGCTTGGGAGGATGGGTGGGTAGAGAGGGAAAATGGGTGGGAGAAGTAGGGTGTTATTAAGAATAGCATGCATGGGGGTGTAGGAGAAAAGGGAGGCTGTACAACACAGAGAAGGCAAGTAGTGATTCTACAACATTTTGCTATGCTGATGGACAGTGACTGTAAAGGTTTTTATAGGGGGGACCTGGTATAGGTGAGAGCCTAGTAAACATAATATTCGTCATGTAAGTGTAGATTAGTGATACCAAAAAAAAAAGAAAAAAAAATGGCAGTTCCTGTGTGGTAACCTCCAATGAGTTCTACACAAGACTGTAAAGGGCATGTAACAGTGTAGGCAAAGGGTCTGTTTGTGTTTATACAGAGGATCAAAGCCTAATTGTGCTACCCCGAAAATGAACTAAGATACGATATGAAAAGTAACTTCCAACATCAGCACTCTCTGGAAGACTCATGCCAGAAGATGATCATCAAAAATCCCCAACAAAAATCCACGCACTGCTACAGCTGTAGATGCACTCAACCTACCAGTTCCTGGACTTGCCATGGGAATGAGGAAGGAGATATCTAAGCTGGCCTGTGCATACAGTAAAACAACAAATTTGACTGGATCTATACTGTTGGAACTCAATCATGAATTAGGAGAAGTACAAATTGTAGCGCTCCAACATCTTACAACTACAGACTAATTACTGTTAAGAGAACATAAGGGATGTGAACATTCCCCAAGAATGGGTTGTTTTAATTTGTCTGATTTCTCTCAGACTGTTCAAGTTCAGTTGGACAATATCCACCATCTCATAGATAAGTTTTCACAAATGCTTAAGGTGCCTAACTAGTTTTCTTGGTATTACTGGAGATGGCTGGGATTACAGGTATGCTTTGGTTATGTAACCATACTCCTATTATGTTAATGTGTGTGAGCAATTTAAGTAGTAGCTTAAAACCTATACATGCTGAAGTTACTCTCCAAGAAGATATGTCAAAGAAATAATCAATCTTCCCATGTTTTCTGCCGCCTGCTACTTTTATAGCTTTTCTTCTTCCTTCCTAATTACAACCCTTAAATAGAATTCGTGCCTCATATCAAATTTACCGAGTATCATAATTCTTCCAAGTGGTAAAGATACCTCAAGACAAATGCTGGGCATAGAAGCTACAGGGCATAAATATGCAAAGAAATAAAAAGCTAACCATTTCAAACAATAAGGCTTCTCTCTCACTTACCAACTTTATATTTCCCTGTATGGCCCCGGAAGATGACTGGTTAGCCAGAGACGGGTAAGATTCCTCAAGGGAGGAACAACCTAAGACAGGCAGAGTCGCAGGGGGGTCATCAGGTGAGAAATTGGGGATCAACAGAGGTGAGGCTTAGAACCTCACCCCCCTGCTCTGAGAGAAATCTTCTGCATACGTGGATGTTTTATTGCCCTGGTCTAGCTTGGATTAACACATAGTCTACAGGCACACACCTGATCATCTACATTTGCTCTCTTACAACACTAAACTATGTTTTCTACCTTTATCTTGTATCTACCTACCACTTCAGCATTTTATTAAAAATAATACTAATAAAGAGAGAAATGTGGTATCCTCATATAAATCAAGTATAAAAATCAAATGAGTATTCATATTTGAACTGACTGTTTATAGTTCATAATGCATGAGCAAAACCGAAGGTTTCAGTGATGGCTGCCCTTGTACTGTTCACCATATAAGAACTTATTCACTATGTAAGAAATTGTTCTCCATGTAAGAACTTGTTTGTTATGCCTCAGAAGCTTGGAGACTGACAAAAATTAGGCTTGGGGTGGATTAATGATTGTGCATTGAGCATTGACTCTCCTATACAGAATTTTATTGTTGTTAACAACCATTTGATCAATAAATATGAGAGATGCCCTCACAAAAAAAAAAAAAGTACACACTTCCAATGGTAAAATAATAAGTAACTGGGAGGTAATGAATATAGTCAAGATATTGTAACAGTTTGGTATGGTGATAGCTGGTACCTAGAATCGTCATGTATATAAATGTTGAATCACTTTGTTGTATACCTGAAACTAATGTAATGTAATACTGTGTGTCAACTACCCTTCAATATAAAATAATTATCTACAAAAAAAAAAGCATTTGACAAAATTCAAGTTCCATTCATGATAAAAACTCAAAAAATGGGTATAGAGGGCAAGTACCTCAACATGATAAAGGACATATATGACAAACCCACAGCCAACATCATACTGAAAAGCGAGAAGCTGAAAGCCTTTCCTTTAAGATTGGAAACAAGACAAGGATGCCCAGTCTCCTCACTTCTTTTCAACATAGTACTGCAGGTCCTAGCCAAGGCAATCAGACAACACAAAGAAATAAAAGGCAAGGAAGAAGTTAAACTGTCCCTGTTTGCAGATGACATAATATTGTACAGATAAAAACCCTAAAGACTGCACTTCAAAACTAGTAGATCTAATATCTGAATTCAGCAAAGTTGCAGAATACAAAATTAATACACAGAAATCTGAGGCATTCCTATACACTAATAATGAATTAGCAGAGAGAGAAATCAGGAAAACAATTCCATTTGCAATTGAATCAAAAAGAATAAAATACCTAGGAATAAACCTAACCAAGGAAGTGAAAGACCTATACTCTGAAAACTACAAGACCCTCATGAGAGAAATTAAAGAAGATACAAATAAATGGAAACACATCCCGTGCTCATGGATAGAAAGAATTAATATTGTCAAAATGGCCATCCTGCCTAAAGCAATCTACATATTCAGTGCAATTCCTACCAAAATACCAACAGCATTCTTCAACGAACTAGAAAAAAATCATCCTAAAATTCATATGGAACCACAAAAGACCCTGAATAGCCAAAGCAATCCTGAGAAGAAGGAATAAAACAGGGGGAATTACGCTCCCCAACTTCAAGCTCTACTACAAAGCCACAGTAATCAACACAATTTGGTACTGGCACAAGAACAGATCCATAGACCAATGGAACAGACTAGAGAGCCCTGATATAAACCCAACCATATATGGTCAATTAATATATGATAAATGAGACATGGACATACAATGGGAAAATGACAGCCTCTTCAACAAATGGTGTTGGCAAAACAGGACAGCTCCATGAAGAGAATTAAACTGGATTATTGTTTAACCCCATACACAAAAGTAAACTCGAAATGGATTAAAGACTGGAATATAAGTCATGAAACCATAAAACTCTTAGAAGACAACATAGGCAAACATCTCCTGAATATAAGCATGAGCAACTTCTTCCTGAATCTATCTCCTTGAGAAAGGGAAACAAAAGCAAAAATGAACTCATGGGACTACATCAAACTAATAAGTTTTTGTATGGCAAAGGATATCATCAACAAAACAAAAAGGCATCCTACAGTATGGGAGGATATATTTATAAATGACATATCTGACAAGGTGTTAACATCCAAAGTATGTAATGAACTTACACGCCTAAACACCCAAAAAGCAAATAACCTGATTAACAAATGGGCAGAGGATGTGAAGAGACAGTTCTCCAAAGAAGAAATTCAGATGGCCAACAGACACATGAGAAGATGCTCCTCATCACTAATCATCAGGGAAATGCAAATTAAAACCACAATGAGATATCACCTCACACCAGTAAGGATGGCCAGCATTGAAAAGTCTAAGAACAACAAATGCTGACAAGGATGCAGAGAAAGGGCAACCCTTCTTCACTGCTGGTGGGAATATAAGCTAGTTCAACCATTGTGGAAAGCAACATGGAGGTTCCTCTAAAAACTAAAAGTAAAAATACCATTTGACCCCATAATCCCACTCCTTGGAATTTACCCAAGGAGTACAACTTCTCAGATTCAAAAAGACATATGCACCCCTATGTTTATTGCAGCACTTTTTACAATAGCCAAGATATGGAAGCAACCTAAGTGTCCATCAGTAGATGAATGGATAAAGAAGAGGTTGTACATATACACAATGAAATACTATTAAGCCATAAGAATGAAACAAATCCTATCATTTGCAACAATATGGATGGGACTGGAGGACATTATGCTCAGTGAAATAAGCCAGGTGGAGAAAGATAAATGCCAAATGATTTCCCTCATTTGTGGAGTATAACAATGAAGCAAAACTGAAGGAACAAAATATCAGCAGACTCAGACTCCAAGAATGAACTAGTGGTTACCAAAGGAGAGGGCTGTTGGTGGGCGAGTGGGGAGGGAGGGAGAAGGGGTTTGAGGGGTATTATGTTTAGTACACATGGTGTGGGGGATCATGGGGAGAAGAGTGTAGCACAGAGAAGGCTCATAGTGGATCTGTTGCCTCTTGCTTCACTGATGGACAATGACTCATTGGGATATGCATGGGGAATTGATAATACGGGTAAATATAGTAACCTCATTGTTTTTTCATGTGAAACCTTCATAAGAGTATGTATCAATCATACCTTAATAAAAAACTTAAAAAATAAATTAATTAAAAATATAAATAAATAAAAGAACAAAGAAGTAAAAAAAAGTAAGTTTGGCAGTGCTGTGCTAACAATGAAAATAACTTCTAACCTTAAAATCAAAAGTAAACACATAAAAGTTTATTTTCCATTTTAATAAAGGCTCAATGCCAGCCTGACAACTGTTCCAGGTAGATGGCTTTCATGCATTGTTTTAGCACTTTTCCATTTTCATTTTGTGGCTCCATTGCACAAACATGTGTCCTCTGTTATCATTAAAGAAAGGGAATAGAGATCAGAAAATTCACATACCAGTTTTTCAGTGCTTCAGCCCAGAGGTATCACATGACACTTCTCACCAACAATTGAGCAGATATAGTCACAAAGACTCTCCTAACTGATAGAGATCTTGAGAATGTGGAGAGCACATGAGTGTTTGGTAAGAATAAAAATATCTGGAATAAATAAATTGAATATATATACTCTTCTTCTTACAATTGTTGAAGAAATTTTCCCAGGTAGTGTGATGTTAATATTTCTCAGATTACAAAGAGAATGGCCACTTTGGAAATAAAAAATAACACATTCTCATAATATTAATGTTCTTTAATTAGAAAGCATTATATGCTTAAATACAACTCACCAACATTTGCTCAGTCATTGAACCCTTTGGGCACTCTAATATGTGACATACCAGTTTTCAGTAAATCAGTGTTCTGATATTATGATATACTGTTGATCCTTATATATTAAAACCCTGGCAGTTTTATTGGTATGATAATATTATTACAGTATTTTAACAAAATATTTTGTATGTTTTGAAAAATACATTGAGATTTATGTTTTTTTAAATTTATTTTTAGCAAAGTTTCACTTATTTGGAAAGCATTTTGAACATACCCACTTTTGAACTCTTCTAAAGTATCTTTTTGTTTCTAATTATGGCTTTGATTTCTATTTTTGGTTTTAATAAAGAATTTAAACACATTTTATTAAGTGTATTCTCAATTATATTTCTTCCATGGTCCATGAGATTTATGATTGAGTTTACCTATATAGTTTCATTAGAGTGGTTAGAGTGAAGAGATATGATAAGGGAAATAACAAAAGGGGTCTTAAAAACAATGTCAATCTTTCAACATTGTTTCACTAAAGTATTTTTTTGGCTATTCTGAGCTTTTTGCCTCTCCATATAAACTTTATAATCAGTTTGTTAATATCCACAAAAAAGTAACTTGCTGGGAATTTGATTAGGATTGAAGAAAATATAGACATCATGTTGTGAAGAACTGTTATCTTAGAAATATTTTGTATTCTTATCCATGAACATGGACTCTCTCCATTTTATTAGTTTTATTTGATATCTTTCTCATGGTTTATAATTTTCCTCATGTAGATTTATAGGTATTTTGTTAGATTTGTACCTAAGTATTTCATTTTTGGGAGTGCTAATATAAATGGTATTGTGTTTTCAATTTCAAATTCCACTTGTTCCCTTCTGGTATATAGGAAAACAATTGACTTTTGCATATTAACCTCTTATCATGCAACTTTACTATGCTTAACTAACTTTATTAGCTTCAGGAAATTTTTATAAAACACAATTTTATTTCTTCCTTCCCAATAAGCATACACTTTGTTGCCTTTTCATGTCTTATTACATTAGCTACAATTTCCAATTTAATGTTGAAAAGCATTGGTGAAAGGGGACATCCTTGCATTGTTCCTGATCTTTGTAAGAAAGCTTTGAGATTCTCACCAATGTTATCTACAGGTTTTTCATGTATACTCTCCATCAAGTTGAGATTTCCTTCTACTCCTAGTTTTCTGAGAGTTTTTATCATGAATGGATGTTGTATTTTTGTCAAATGCATTTTCTGCATTATCTATATTATGTGATTTTATTCATTAACCTATTGATATGGATTTTACTGATTGATTTTCAAACATTAGATGAGTCTTTCATATCTGAGATAGACCCACTTTGTTGTAGTGTGTAATCCTTTTTTTTTTTTACATTGTTAGACTCAATTTGTTAATGTTATTGAAGATGTTTTGCATCTATGTTCATGAGAAATATTAGTCTTCAGTTTTCTTTTCTTGCAATGTTATCTTTATTTTGTTTGTGTATTAGGGAAATGCTGGCCTCATAGAAAAATGATCTCTGCTTCTGTCTTCTGAAAGATATGGTAAGGAACTGGTATAATTTCATCTTTTAATATTTGGTAGAATTCACCAGTGAACCCATTTGGCCTCATCATTTCTGTTTTAGAAGTTTATTAATTATTGAACCAAATTAGTTAATAGATTTAAGACTACTCATGTTGTCTATTTCTTCCTGTGGGAGTTTTGGCAGATTATATCTTTCAGGGAATTGGTCTGTTTAATATGTTTTAGGGTTTAGGGTTGGATGGAGCTCTCTCCTCAGGAGACAGGGTAGGTGGGCAATACCTCCACAGCCCTCCCTCAACCCAAAAGTTCAGGAGTTCTCAGGATTCCCAGAAGCTCCATCCTCCTCTCTGGCAATTCAGTCCTGAGGCACTTCCCAGCACATAGCCTGTGAGTCAAACTACTTGGCCCAGCAGCAGTGTCAGACTTAGCTGACTGGAAGGCAGAGGGAAGATGTCCCAAATTTCTTGGCCTTGTTTCAGCCCAACTGGTGCGGTACATGCAACTACCAGCTCTTAGAGCTCCTTGCTTCCTGCAAGTGTCCAAATGAGTACTGTGTGTCCCACCCTGCTCCAGAGCCTCAAAATGGTTCCACTCACCACATTAACTGTACAGTCCCCACCATTGCAGTAGGGCAGGCACAATTACAGCAGAAGCTCTTCGCTGATCACAAAGGGCTGTCTGAGTCAAACTGAGCCTCAGCAGACTGAGATAAACCACTGCCAGCAGACAGCTAAACAAGCATTAAAGGGTCTGTTAAAGGGGCTCCTATAGATGGAAATGTTCCTAAGGTGAAAGTTTCCACCTGTGAAAATAAATCCACAGTAAAGGTAGTATACCAATTGATTCCCAAGCAATTATGAAATTAAAACAAAACAAACATAGCAAAAACATCTATACACAAAATCAATTAAAGGTTACACAAAAACAGCAGATTATGATATCTAATACATAAAATGTGGAGAAGGAAGAAGAAAAAAGTACTCTTAATTGTGTTTGAAATAGAACAATCAGCAACTTAATATAGAGAGTTATATAGTCAGGAAGCTATCCTTGAGCTTTTGGTAAACAGAAACCTAAAGCCTATAATAGATACACAGAAAAACAAAGAGATAAATCCAATCACAACAGTAAAGAAAACTATAAAATAGCAAGAGAAGAGTATAAGAGGAAGAAAGGAACAGAGGAGCAATAAAAGCAACCAGAAAACAAATAATAAAATGACAATAAATACATACCTATCAACAATCACCTTAAAAGTAAATAGACTGAATGTACCAACCAAATACATAGAGTGCCAGAATGGATAAAGAAACAAGACCCATCTATATGCTGCCTAAAAGAGACTCACTTCAGACTAAAAGTTAAGGTATGGGGGGGCAGAACCAAGATGACAGGGTGAGTAGAGTAGCGGAAATCTCCTCCCAAAATCATACATATTTTTGAAAATACAACAAATACAACTATCCCTAAAAGAGAGACCAGAAGATACAGTACAACAGCCAGGCTACATCTGCATCTGCGAGAGCCCAGTGCCTCACGAAGCGGGTAAGATACAAGTCGCGGCCTGGGGGGATCCTAGCATGCCCCCCACCCCAGCTCCCTGGCAGGAGGAGAGGAGTCACAGCAGGAAGGGAGAGGGAGCCCAGGGCTGCTAAATACCAGCCCTAATCATCTGAACTGGGAGCATAGACACACAGTGAGTCATGCCCTGGATACTAGGGAAACAGAACAGTAAGTCCTGTGAGCGGGCTCAAACAGCCAGTGCACCGGGGACAAAAAAAAAGTGAGTGCTTCTGGAAAGTCTTATGGGGCAGAAGCCTCATGGCTGGACGAAAGCCTCCCGGCACACACAGCAGAGCAGCTGGGAATCCTGGGGATCTCTGGGCACCCTAAACCCCTGGGTGGCAGTGTAGCTCTGAGGCCCTTCACAGCGATCAACAGCATCCTACCTGTTCCCCCTCTGGTGCCAACCTGCCATAGCAGACCAGCAGCCTGAGAACAGCCACGTTCACAACAGCCATGGAGAACTTCCTCCAGAGAGGCAAGGGCAAGAATCAGAGACCACATCTGCACTCAGCTGCTCAGGAAAAGCCACTAGGGGTCGCGGTTCTCCCAGGAGAAGAACACCAGGAACAACCAGGAAGGGACTTGGTTCTTCCAGCTGACACACATGCCAACTGCCCATGACAACCTCTATCACCATGAAAAGGCAGAAGAATTTGATCCAGACCAGAATCATACAGATATCCTCCCCTGAAAGGGAACCTGGAGAGATAGTTATAACCAATATTCCTGAAAAAGAATTCAAAATAAAGGTCATAACCATGCTGATGGACTTACAGATAAATATGAAAGAGCTAAGGAGGGATAATACAGAAATAAAGCAATCTCTGGAAGGACATAAAAGCAGAATTGATGAGGTGAAAGAGGCCATTAATGGAATAGAAATCAGAGAACAGGAATGCAGAGAAGCTGACACAGAGAATAATAAAAGGATCTCCAGGAATGAAACAATATTAAGAGAACTGTGTGAACAATCCAAACAGAAAAATATTCCCATTATAGGGGTACCAGAAGAAGAAGAGAGAGAAAAAGGGACAGAAAATGTCTTTGAAGAAATAAAAGCTGAAAACTTTCCCAAAGTGGGGGAGGAAATAATTGCTTAAACTATAGAAGCAGACAGAACTCCCAACACAAGGGACCCAAGGATGACAACACCAAGACATATAATAATTAAAATGGCAAAGATCAAGGACCAGGATAGAGTATTAAAGGCAGCCAGAGAGAGAAAAAAGGACACCTACAAAGGAAAAACCATGAGGCTATCATCAGACTTCTCAACAGAAACCTTACAGGCAAGAAGAGAATGGCATGATAAATTTAATGCAATGAAACAAAAGGGCCTAGAACCAAGAATACTGTATCCAGCACCATTATCATTTAAACATGAATGAGGGATTAAAAAATTCCAAGACAAACAAAAGCTGAGGGAATTTGCCTCCCACAAAATACATCTACAGAATATTTTAGAGGGACTCTTCTAGATGGAAGCATTCCCAAGGCCAAATAGATATCACCAGAAAAAATTAAATCACAGCAAAGAAAGCAGAACAACCAAATACTAACTAAAGGCAAAAATTTTTTTTAAATTCCCACAAAAGTAGTCAAAGGAAACACAAAAGTGCACAAAATAAAACACATAACATATAAAGAATGGAGGAGGAGGAATAAGATAAGAGAACTAAAGAATCATCAGATTGTGTTTATAATAACTAAATAAGTGAGTTAAGTTAGACAGTAAGATAGTAAAGAAATTAACCTTGAGCTATTGGTAACCATAAAACTAAAGCCTGCAATGGCAATAACTACATATCTTTCAATAATCACCCTAAGTGTAAATGGACTGAACACACCAATCAAAAGACACAGAGTAACAGAATGGATAAAAAAGCAAGACCCATCTATATGCTGCTAACAAGAGACTCACCTCAAACCTTTGTTTTGCACAGACTAAAAGTCAAGGGATGGAAAAATATATTTCATGCAAACAACAGGGAGAAAAAAGAAGGTGTTGCAGTACGTGTATCAGACAAAATAGACTTCAAAACAAAGAAAGTCACAAGAGATAAAGAAGGACATTACATAATGATAAAGGGGTAAATCCAACAAGAGGATATAACCACTATAAATATAAATGCACGCATTACAGGAGCACCAACATATGTGAAACAAGTACTAACAGAATTAAAGGTGGAAAAAGAATGCAATGCATTTATTTTAGGAGACTTAAACACACCACTCACCCCAAAGGACAGAGCCACCAGACAGAAAATAAGTAAGGACACAGGAACACTGAACAACACACTAGAACAGATGGGCCTAAAAGGCATCTATAGAAATCTACACACAAAAGCAACAGGATACACATTCTTCTCAAGTTCACATGGAATATTCTCAAGAATAGTCCACATACTGGACCACAAAAATAGCCTCAGTATATTCCCAAAGATTGAAATTCTACCAACCAACTTCTCAGACTACACTGGTATGAAATTAGACATAAATTGTAAAAAGGAAAGAAAAAGGCCCACAAACACATGGAGGCTTAACAACATGCTCTTAAATAATCAGTGGATCAACAACCAAATCAAAATACAGATCAAGCGATATATGCAAACAAATGACAAAAACAACACAAAGCCCCAACTTCTAAGGGATGCAGCGAAAGCAGTTATAAGAGGAAAGTATATAGCAATCCAGGCATATGTAAAGAAGGAAGAACAATCAGAAATGAATAGTCTAAAGGTACACTCACCAAAACTGGAAAAAGAAAAACAAATGAGACCTAAGTCAGCAGAAGGAGGACCATAATAAAGATAAGAGCAGAAATAAATAAAATTGAGAAGAATCAAACAATACAAAAAAATCAATGAAAACAAGAGCTGGTTCTATGAGAAAATAAACAAAATAGATAAGCCCTAGCCAGACTTATTAAGAGAAAAAGAGAATCTACACACATCAACAGAATCAGAAATGAGAAAGGAAAAATCACGATGGACCCCACAGAAATACAAAGAATTACTAGAGAATATTACAAAAAACTATATGCTAGCAAGCTGGAAAACCTAGAAGAAATAGACAACTTCCTAGAAAAATACAACCTTCCAAGACTGACCAAGGAATAAACAGAAAATCTAAACAGAAATATTACCAGCAATGAAATTGAAGCAGTAATCAAAAAACTACACAAGAGCAAAACTCCCACGCCAGATGGATTTACTGCAGAGTTTTATCAGACATGCAGAGAAAATATAAAACCCATTCTGCTTAAAGTTATCCAAAAAAAAGAAGAGGAGGGAATACTTCTGGACTCATTCTATGAAGCCAGCATCACCCTAATACCTAAACCAGGCAAAGAACCCACCAAAAAAGAAAATTACAGACCAATATCCCTGAGGAACGTAGATGCAAAAATACTCAACAGAATATTAGCAAACCGAATTCAAAAAATACATCAAGAGGATCATACACCATGATTAAGTGGGATTCATCTCAGGGATGCAAGGATGGTACAACATTCGAAAATCCATCAACATCATTCACCACATAAACAAAAAGAAGGACAAAAATCACGTGATCATCTCCATACATGCTGAGAAAGCATTTGACAAAATTCAACTTCCATTCATGATAAAAACTCTCAACAAAATTAGTATAGAGGGCAAGTACCTCAATATAATAAAGGCCATATATGGAAAACCCACAGCCAACATCATACTGAACAGTGAGAAGTGGAAAGCTTTTCCTCTAAGATTGGGAACAAGACAGGGATGCCCACTGTCCCCATTGTTATTCAACATAGTACTGGAGGTCCTAGCCATGGCATTTACACACACAAAAAAAAAAAAATACAAGGAAACCTGATTAGTAAAGAAGAAATCAAACTGTCACTATTTGTAGATGACACGATATTTTACATAAAAAGACATGAAGGCTCCACTCCAAAACTATTAGAACTAATATCAGAATACATAGAAGTTGCAGGATACAAAATTAATACACAGTAATCTGAGGCTTTCCTATATACTAACAATGAACTAATAGATAGAGAAATCAGGAAAATAATTCCATTCACAATTGAATCAGAAAGAATAAAATACCTAGGAATAAACCTAACCAAGGAAGTGAAAGACCTATACCCCAAAAACTACAAGACACTTTTAAGATAAATTAAACAGGACACTAACAAATGGAAACTCATCCCATGCTCTTGGCTAGGAAGAACTAATATCGTCAAAATGGCCATCCTGCCGAAAGCAATCTACAGATTCAATTCAATCCCTATAAAATTACCAAGAGCATACTTCATTGAACTGGAACAAATAGTTCAAAAATGCATATGGAACCACCAAATACACCGAATAGCCAAAGAAATCCTGAGAAGGAAGAATAAAGTGGGGGGTATCTCTCTCCCCTACTTTAAGATCTACTACAAAGCCACAGTAATCAAGACAATTTGGTACTGGCATAAGAACAGAGCCAAACACCAGTAGAAGAGAATAGAGTCTCCAGACATTAACCTAAACATATATGGTCAATTAATATATGATAAAGGAGCCATGTACATACAATGGGGAAATGACAGCCTCTTCAACAGCTGGTGCTGGCATAACTGGACAGCTACATGTAAGAGAGTGAAACTGGATCATTGTCTAACACCATACACAAAAGTGAATTCGAAATGAGACAAAGACCTGAATGTAAGCCGTGAAACCACAAAACTCTTAGAAAAAAATATAGGCAAAAATCTCTTTGACATAAACATAAGTAACTTCTTCATAAACATATTTCCCCGGGCATGGGAAACAAAAACAAAAATGAACAAGTGGTACTATATCAACCTGAAAAGCTTCTGTACAGTAAAGGACACCATCAATAGAACAAAAAGGTATCCTACAGTATGAAAGAATATATTCAGAAATGACAGGTCCAATAAAGGGTTGACATCCAAAATATATAAAGAGCTCATGCACCTCAACAAACAAAAATTGAATAATCCAATTAAAAAATGGGCAGAGGAGATGAACAGACAGTTCTCCAAATAAGAAATTCAGATGCCCAGCAGACACATGTAAAGATGCTCCACATCACCAGTCATCAGAGAAATGCTAATTAAAAGCACAATGAGATATCCCCTGACACCAGTAAGGATCGCCACCATCCAAAAGACAAACAACAACAAATTTTGGCGAGGTTGTGGAGAAAGGGGAACCCTCCTACACTGCTGGTGGGAATGTAAATTAGTTCAACCATTGTGGAAAGCAGTATGGAGGTTCCTCAAAAAGCTCAAAATAGAAATATCATTTCACCCAGGAATCCCACTTCTAGGAATTTACCCTAAGAATGCTGCAGCTCAATTTGAAAAAGACAAATGCACCCCTATGTTTATCGCAGCACTATTTACAATAGCCAAGAAATGGAAGCAACCTAAGTGTCCATCAGTAGATGAATGGATAAAGAAGATATGGTACATATACACAATGGAATATTATTCAGCCATAAGAAGAAAACAATTCCTACCATTTGCAACAACACGGATGCAGCTAGAGGGTATTATGCTCAGTGAAATAAGCCAGGCAGAGAAAGACAAATACCAAATGATTTCACTCATATGTGGAGTATAAGAACAAAGAAAAGAACTGAAGGAACAAAACAGCAGCAGAATCACAGAACCCAAGAATGGACTAACAGTTACCAAAGTGAAAGGGACTGGGAAGGATGGGTGCGAAGGGAAGGAGAAGGTGGGGGAAGAAGAAAGGGGTCCTTATGATTAACTTGTATGATGTGGGCGGCGGTAAGGGGAGGACCGTGCAACACAGAGAAGACAAGTAGTGATTTTACAGCATCTTACTACACTGATGGACAGTGACTAATTGGGTGTGTTGGAGGGACTTGGTGAAGGGGGCAGTCTAGTAAACATAATGTTCCTCATGTAACTGTGGATGAATGATACCAAAATTTTTAAAAAATGGATGGAAGGTGTTAGTTCATGCAACAATAGAAATTAAAAGCAGGAGTAGAAGTACTTACATCAGAAAACATTGATTTCAAAACAAAGAAAGTAACAAGAGACAAAAAGGGACATTACAATGATAAAAGTATCAGTCCAACAAGAGGATATAACCACTATATATACCTATGCAACTAATATATAAGCACCTCAATATGTAAAAAAAATGCTAACAGAATTAAAGGTGGAAATAGATTACAATCATTCATTTTAGGAGACTTTAACACACTACTCACATCAATAAACAGGTCAACCAGACAGAAAATAAATAAACAGAGGCACTGAATAATACATTAGATCAGATGGGCTTAACAGACATCTAAAGGACACCCCACTCAAAAGCAGCAGGATACACATTTTTCTCAAGTGTACATGGAGCATTCTCCAGAATAGATCACTTAGTAGGCTACAAAAACAGCCTCAATACATTCAAAAGGATTGAAATTGTATCAAGCAGCTTCTCAGACCACAGTAATATGAAAGTAGAAATAAATTACACAAAGAAAACAAAAAAGCCCACAAACATATGGAGGTTAATCAACAATGGTTGTAAATAATCAATGGATCAATGAACAAATGTAAACATAAATCAAGAATACATGAAGACAAATAAAAAAATAGAACAGTACAAAATTTATGGGATGCCACTAAAGCAGTTTTAGTGGGAAGTGCCTGCAATACAGGCATACCTGAAGTAACAAGAACTATCTGAAATAAGCAGTCTAACCTCACAATTAAAGAAACAAGAACAAGAACAAATGAAACACAAAGATACTAGAAGAAGGATATCTAATAAAGATCAGAGCAGAAATAAATAAAATAGACAAGAATAAAACAATAGAAAAAATTAATAAACCAAGAAATGATTCTTTGAGAAAATAAAATAGACAACCACCCAACCAGACTTATTGAGAAAAAAAGAGAGATGACACAAATAAACAAAATCAGAAATGAAGAAGGAATAGTCACAATGGACACCACAGAAATATAAAGAATTATTAGAGGATTCTATGAAAAATTATATTCTAATAAATTGGACAACCTAGAAGAAATTGACAAATTCCTAGAAAAATACATTCTCAAAAACTGACCCAGAAAGAAACAGAAAATCTGAACAGTACAATTACCAGCAATGAAATTGAATTGGTAATCAAAAAACTCTGAAAAAACAAAACAGCTGACTCAGATGGCTTCACAGCTGAATTCTACCAAACATTTAAATAAGAGCTAATATCCATCCTTCTTAAAGTATTCCAAGAAGTATAAGAGGAAAGAATCCTTCCAAACTCATGCTATGAGTCCACCATCACTCTAATAGAAAACCAAAGACACTACAAGAAGAGAAAATTGTAGACTAATATCTCTGATGAACATAGATGCAAAATTCTCAACAAAGTGTTAGCAAACCATACTCAAAATCAAAATGAATTATGTATCCCAGCCAAGTGGGATTTATTCCAGAGATGCAAGGATGGTATAATATTAATAAGTCAATGAATATTACATGTCACATTAACTTAAAAAAGGATAAAAACCATCTTAATAGATGCTGAGAAAGCATTTGACAAAATTCAACATCCATTCATGATAAAATCTCTCAACAAAATGAGCATAGAGGGTACATTCATGAACATAATAAAGGCCATATACCTCAAACCCACAGCTAACATCATAATCAAGAAAAGCTAAAAGCTTTTCCTCTAAGATCAGGTATAAGACAAGCATGTCCACCGTCACCACTTTTACTCAACATACTCCTGGAGTTGTTAGCCTTGGAAATCTGACATCACAAAGAGATAAAACTCATGCAAATCGGTAAGGAAGAACTTAAGCTCTATTTGCAGATGACATGATATACATAGAAAACCCTTAAGATTCCACCAAAAAACTATTTGAACTAATAAATGGATTCAGCAAAGTTGTAGGAAAAAAATTAATGCACAAAAATCTGTTGCATTCCTATATACTAAAAATGAACTACCAGAAAGAGAAATCAGGAAAACAATTCCATTTACAATTGCATCAGAAAGAATAAAATACCTAGAATAAACCAAACCAAGGAGGTGAAAGACCTATACTCCAAAAACTATAAGACACTCGTGAGAGAAATTAAAGAAGATGCAAATAAATAGAAATCTACCCTGTGCTCATGGATAGGAATAATTAAATTGTTAAAATAACCATCTGACCCAAAGCAATTTACAGATTCAATGCAATCCTTATCAAAATTCCAAAAGCATTTTTCAATAAACTGGAGCAAATTGTTTTAAAATATATAGGGAACCACAAAAGACCCCAAATATCCAAAGCAATCTGAAGAAAAAAGGATAAAGCTGAGTGTATTATACTCACTGACTTCAAGTTATACTACAAAGCAAAAGTACTCAAAACAATATGGTACTGGCACAAGAACAGACCCATAGATCAAAGGAACAGAATAGATAGTCCATATATAAGCCCATTCATATATGGTCAATTAATATGTGATAATATATGATAAAGAAATACAATGGGGAAAAGACAGCCTCTTCAACAATTGATATTGGGAAAACTGGAAAGCTAAATGCAAGACAATGAAACCAGATTATTATCTAATTCGATAAACAAAAGTAAACTTTAAATCATCAAAGCTCTAAATATGCTATGAAACCATAAAACTCTTAGAAGAAAACAAGCAAAATCTCTTGAATATACGCATGAGCAAATTTTCCTGGACTGATCTTAGGCAAGGGAAAAAAATTGAAATTGAACAAATGGGACTACATCAAACTAAAAAGTTTCTGTACAGCAAAGAATACCATCAGCAGAATAAAAAATGCAATGTACAGTATGGGAGAATACATTTGCAAATGGTTTATCTGATAAGGGGTTAACATCAAAAATATATAAAGAGCTCATATGCCTCAACACTCAAAAAACAAATAACCTGATGAAAAAAATGGGTGGAGGCCCTAAACATCCATTTCTCCAAAAAAGAAATAAAGATGGCAAACAGGCATATGAAAAGATGCTCCACATCACTAATCATCAGGGAAATGCATATCAAAACCACAATGAGATTATCACCTGACATAAGTTGAGGATGTGGAGAAAAGAGAACCCTCCTACACTGTTGATGGGAATGTCAGTTGGTGCACCCACCATGGAAAGTAGTATGGAGTTTCTTCAAAAAGTTAAAAATAGAAATATTTAACCCTATAATTCCACTTCCAGGAATTTACTCAAAGGAAATCAAATCCCTGTTTTGAAATATACATGCACCCCTACATTTATTGCTGCACTATTTACAATAGCCAAGATATAGAAGTAAACAGTGTCCATCAATAGATGAATGGATAAAAAAGGGAGGGTGACCTATACACAGTGGAATATTCTTCAGCCATAAAAAGAAATCCTGCCATTTGCAACAACATATATGGAGCTAAAGGATATTATGCTCAGTGAAATAAGCCAGGCAGAGAAAGACAAATACCATTATGATTTCTCTTATTTGTGGAATATAAATACAAAGCAAAACAGAATGAACAAAATAGCAGTAGACTCACAGACATTGAGAAGTGCTGGTTACCATGGAGGAGTGGTTCAGGTGGTGGATGTGGATGTTGAAGGGGATAAAGATTGTGTTAAAGGGCACAAAATTTCTCAATCTTAAAGTAGGTTGGTCACAGGATAGTATAGTAGTAAAGCAGGGAAAATACAGTCAATGATTCTGTAACATCTTCCTGTGTTGACAGATAGTAGCTATAGTAGTGGGAGTGAGGAAATATGAGTAACTGTCAAATTGGTATGTTGTATACTTGAAACTAATATAAGATTGTATATGAACTATACCTCAATTAAAAAACAGAAAAGTACATTTCACATAGGCTTTTATAGTGAGTTGATTTGTCTTCTCTCCAAATTCATGTATTGCAGCCCTAACCATCCTCCACCCCACCAGTATCTTAAAATGTGACTGTATTTGGAGATAAAGCCTTTAAGAGATGCTTAAATTAAAATGAGGTTACTGGGTTGAACTCAAATCCAATCTTACTGGTGTCATTATGAGAAAAGGAAATTTGGGCACAGAGACACATGAGAGATGCAAATGCATACACAAAGGAGAGACCATGTCATCTTCAAGCCAAGTAGAGAGGCCTCAGAAGAAACAAAATATGTTGATACCTTGATCTTGGACTTCAGGCCTCCAGAAAAGTGAAAAACTAGATTTCTGTTATTTAAGCTATCCAGTCTGTGGCATTTTGATGGTAGCCCTAGCAGATTAATACAGCTCTCAGATATCTTAAGTTGAGAGAAGCAGTCTCATATTTATTTATTTATTTTTTATAACTACTTATCTCTTCTAAGAATAAATGTCTGATTGTGTACAGTGGTGCTTTCTCCCATTCCTTCCTGAGTTGCTTAGCTAATGGTTTCTAATTTTTATTTTTCAAATATAAATTATTTATCGATTCCACTGGTTTTGTTCCAATTAATTTATTTCTGATTTTTTATTAATTCCTTCCTTGCATGTTTTTTTACCATCCTTTTAAATTAGATGTTGAATCCATTTATTCTTATTTGTTTCAATGTTTACTAAACAGCTCTTTAAGGCCATAAACTTTCTTTTGATAACTGCTTTGTCTGCATCCCCAGATTTTGATACATCATGTTTCCATTACTTTCTGTAATTTTTGATGTTATTTCTAAGAAATTCTAAATTTTATTTTAGATATTCCTTTAGTCCCAAGAGTTGTCTAATAGTGTGTTTATATGCATGTGTGATTTAATAGTGGAAGAATTTAAAAAATAACTATGTCAATAATTTCTGGTGTTATTACAATGTGGTCAGAGAAGGCTGCTTGCTTGCTTTCTATGCTTTTTTGGGTATTTATTGTACTTTTCTTTCAAGTTTAAGTTATGATTAATTTTGATGGTTATTTCATGTAAAGTTAAAGGACACTACATTATATATCACTGAGTTTCAGGATTTTAAGAATTTCTATAAAAATATTTCTCATCAGTTAAGTTGTTTAGATCTTCTAATCCTTCCTGATATATTTCGTTTTCACTTAATAAATTTTGAATTGAGAGAAGAAAGTTAAACTCTCCTGTCACTGTGACTTTGCAGATTTTTCTTTGCATCTACAATACTTTCAGCTTATAAAATTGTTACTGAGTCATTGGATACACAACTACAAAGAGCAATTACTTCTTTTGTGTGAATTACATATTAGATATTTTACATTATAAAAATGTCCATATTTCCTATTTCATTCTTCTTTGTCTAAATTCTAACTGTTTAGATGTTAAGATTGGGAATCTTATATTTTTACATTTGAATTATCATATACTATTTTCCATTCTTTAATTTTTAACTTTTATGAATTTCTTTAATTTAGATGCATGTCTTAAGACAACACAATGTCATATTTTTCCTTTTACCCAATCTGGAAATTGTTTACTTTCAATTGATGAATTTAGCCAGTTTTCATATTTATGATATGATCATAAGTTTTTCCCTCATTTCTGTCATATTGTTTCATGACAAAAATCCTCTAATTTTCTAGTGTATTTTATTTGTGCTCTCTCTTGGTATTTTGTTATATTTTTGTGTTTAGGTGTTTTTTTTTTCAATTCTAGTAGTTTCATTTATAGCAATCACTTTTTAAGATATACTTAGTTCCATTGTTTTTTTTTCCAGGGGTGAGGCTGCTATTTTCTATACTTTCTCTAGATTAAGAAGTATTAAAATTATCTAGGAATGTCTTTTTCCTCTCATTTCCCAGCATCTAATTTAAAGTAATATCCATTTACTCCCAGCTAACACTTAAAAGGCAATCAATGGTTTATGGTACTTTCTTATGCTATCTCTATTGCCCCATATATTTTTAAGGTTGTCTTACATCTAGATTATTAAAATCATAACATCATTTCATATCATATCATAGCATAGCATAAATATTTTCTAGTAGATATCTTAGAAAAAGTTCAAGGGAGCAAATTCTTGAGTTCTTGTGTTTCCATGTGTTAGTCTGTGACCTTTATATTTGAAGGTCTGTTTGGCTAAATATAAAATCTTTGACTTACATTTTTTTTCCTTAAGTTACTTGCCATAAAGTTGTATACTGGCATAAAATGTGGTTGAAAAGACTACTGCTAATTCAATTGTTTTTCCCTTATAAATAACATGACCTTCTGGTCTGATCTTTTTTCTTTAAGTCTAGTACTGTTACTCATTTATGCACTGATGATAGCCAACATATGTTAATGTCTCCAGGCATTTGTATTCTCTTTTGATAAATATATTCATGTCTTTTATTTCAAGAATTTTTTATTATAATTTTAAATATTTTTCTGTTTTATTGCCTTCATTCTGTACTTTCTATTCTCCAAATGTGTGATATGATTATGTATACTATCTAATAATATTGAAGCAGGTGTTGGTAGGATGCAGGCAGATAAAGTTCAAGACCCTTGTAAAAAGCCCCAATCCAACTCAGCCACTTAGTTAGATAGACCTTAACTTCTCTGATTTGTTGTACCCTATGCAAATGATGCTCAGACATTCAAAGTTACATAGACCTCAGCTGCTGTATGCAAATGATATACTGTATTTTCAGCCAATCAGGAGTGAGTTGTGATGTCATTAATTCAGTTCTCTGTTTGGTCTGGGGGTGGTGGGATTTTTCTCCTGTCAGGAGGCAATATAAGATTCAGACAGGACAGCCCTGAGGCCTCATCTCTCAAAGCCACTCCTGCCAAGCAGGAATTATCACTTTTTCTTTTCACTCACTAAAGATCTTTGATGGTTGCTCCATAGTCTTTATCTGCTGGTTTCATTCTTCACTCACCTCTAACACACGATATTGGGAAAAAACATTCTAGCCAGTAACAATATCCTATATATAAATCTCATATTTATAAATACATAAAAAATATAGTACATTTCCACATTATTTTATATGTAAAATATACATATTTTATATGTAATATACATGCTTGTATATATCATTGAAGCCATAAAATAATGTATATATCTATATAGTGGCTTCTATTATTTTCTTAAATTTTTTACTTCCCTTACAAAATTAGGTTTCAGTTTCTTTATCTATTCCTTGCATATTTTCATTGTCTGCAAGAACATCAATTTGCTCCTTATTCTCTCATTTTTTCTTATAATGTTTGTAAGAAATTTAGTCCCTGACCTTTCCTGTTCTTCTTGCTTAAAAAAGATTACTTTTCCTATACTCTTCCAAGGCCAGAGTGGTGTGAGTAAATTGCAAAATCTCCAGAATCTCTCACCCTGCCATTAGTGCATCACCATATCAATAGATGTTTCTAAGGGGTGGAGAGCACTAGTCTATCTCCATATCAATAGATAATTACAAAGGGGAATGAAGGCATATCGGCACCAGAGACATTGGGTTGGGTCCCTTTTTGCAGCTTGGCTGGTAGATACATGGTCAAGCAGAACAGGAAAACTGCTTGTAAGAAATACATGGCTTTCTCACATTTTATTTCTCCTTTTGACTGATTTCAGTTCAAAGGTATTTTGCCCAAGACAGGGAAAATATTTTACCCCAGAAATTATATCTGGTGGTAGTCAGCAGGACCTCTGAATCTGAAATATGTCTTCATGGGTGCAACCCTTGACTGGGCTTCCCATAGAGACTGTGGGTCCACCATCCACCTGTGGATGGTGGGGAGGCCCCAAAGGCTGCAGTGGTGAAGGGTACAGCCTCACCCAGGAGCCCCCTATCTGTGCGCCTTCCAAATGGAGAACCCCTAATGGGGAATTGGTCTAAGGTAAAGCACCTCCAAGAAAGGTGCAGCCTTCCCCAGAATTCAGGAAAGGTAGAGGCACCAGGAGCTGTGGAATTAGCCCTCCATGAGATAGAAAACTGCTTAGAGGACACATGTGGAATTAGAAATTCAGTGGTCCCTGTGACTGTACAACATGTCATGGCACTGGTGGACACAAGAGCTGAGTGTTCTCTGATGTATGGCAACCCTGAGCATTTTACTGGGACCCCTTGATGCCACGGTTCTTCATGAAGTCAAAGAATGAGCTTCACAAACACTCAAGGTAGGAGAGCAAGGCACAGGCTTTTATTTAGAAATAAAGTGAGAGAATAGAGCTCCTGGCTCACACCAGGAGGGGACAAGAGAGCCCGTAGTGGTGCATTGTCTAGGGGGTTTTATAGGCAGTTGAGGATTTTTTGAGAACATCAAAAAAAGGCTTAGGGGTGTGGAGTTGTACCATCTGCCCTGTCCTCAAGGTGAGCTGGGTCACAGTCTGATTGCTAGGGCTGACAGCAGAGTCACAGGTTATACTGATATCCTTGCAGAAAACTCAAACATTCCAGGCCAAGTTGCTCCTGGCCTTTTGACCTTTAACTGATCTCTCTGAAGATGTCTATATCTTTACCCTAGAGAATTAGTGTGACCTTGACTTTCCATAATGCTTAGCATAGAGTTTCAGTAGGGACTTCTTTGCCCATTGTTACATTGCTCTGACTGTGTAAATATTCTGCCCTGCTTTTCCCAGAGGCTCTCACCCTACTCTGACTACACCCACGGTCCCTGTCTCACCCTGATGTGTTAGATGGCTATGGGGTTAAGACAGAATGAAGAAAGCCCAAATCCCACTGGGAACAGGGCACTTATGCCCAAAGGAGTATACTGTGCACATTTCTCCCATCCTTGAATATATTCTGGGTTTACATATCCTGCAGGGCCTGTGGTTACAGACGACTGTGGGCAGGTTCAAACTGAGGGTATGTGTAGTAAAGGCAGTTCTGAGGGAACATGATCAGCACCTGCCTGTCGCTCTGCCTGTACGGTGGCAGGTGACAAACACTAACCAGTATAAATTGCCTGGTGATGCTGGGGTTCTTGTATGGGAAGTCAAAGAATGAACTTAGCAAACACCTGAGGTAGGAGAGCCAGGGAGAGGCTTTTATTTAGATATACAGTGACGGGACAGAGCTCCTGGATCACGCCAGGAGGGGACAAGAGAGCCTGAGGTGGTGCATTGTCTAGGGAATTTATAGGCAGTTGAGGATTTTGGGGATATGATAAAGGGTTTTGGGATGTGGACTTGTTAAAAGTGGTTTTAGAATGTTTGTCCCTGATGAGGCATTAAGTCCCTTTTAGCATGCTAAAGTGAATCTTACACATGATTACAAATGATTAGCATAATAAAAACATGGGCTGCTTTCCTAGTAGATGCTTTGAATTCCCTGCCCATTCAGCTACTGATCACCTGTGGAATGGGTGAGCTATTTACTAAATCTGCACGGGACTTTGAATTTAGCTGAATCCTCCATCTTGAGGATTATCAAGTTTTCATTGCTGTTTTTATTTTGTGTTATTAGTCTTGTTACAGTGCCCCAGTTTTCTTGCACAAGGGCCACTGTGGAAGATGGGGAGTGAGTAGATTGTGAAGGCATATGTGGACCGGAGATATTGGGTGGAGTTTCTTTTTGCAGCCAGGTCTTGGGAGACACGGGTGAGCAGAAGTTTATGACTTCTTGTAAGAAAGATATGGGTTTCTCCCACTTTATTTCTTCCTTTGATTTCAGTTCAAATGTAATTTGCTCTGGATAGGAAAATATTTCCTCCCCAGAGTTCCAGGCAGGTAAGGACAGTTTTCTTTATTGGTTAGATTTGAAAATCCATTGGGCCCAGAGTCCTTCAGCATCATGTGACCTAATTGTAATCAATCCCTTCTCACCAAGGATTTAGAGCCTGCAAAGTCTTGTTTTTTTGTTTGCTCATAACCTCTGTACTCGTTGACTGAGTATTCTTGAGAGTAAATATTGGAGAGTTTTAGGTTCTCTGGCTCTCAGGATTGTCAGAAGATCCTCTATTTTTCTCCCACTTTCTCCCTCACAGTTACTGGTAGCATCCAAGTCTTGCTGTTATTGGTGGTTCGGTCTAACCTCTTATATGCTGAAGTTCTGAAGAATAGCTTGTCATCTAGGTTCTTGGTCATTGCTGTCTGTGAGATTTTGTACTTTTTTGTCCTAGTTGATCTGTTTTTATTGGTGATGACTGGGGTAGTGAAAAACTATGGCCCCACACCACTACCTACTTACTTTCATAGCAGTTCAATTGTGCCTCTCATATAACGCTGGTCACACTCCATTTTCTAGTATAGTAATTGATAAACATTTCTTAATCTCCTTTCTAGATATTGAACTCCTTGAACACAAGGACTGTGAGTTTGTCATCTTTGTATCACCTGCCATGTCTGTCATAGAGATTTGTATATAACTTTTAAGTTATGTTTCCAAATGAAGCCTTTTATTCATAATAATAATAATGTTGCTAAAATATTGCTTGCATTTTAACTTTCTATAACATTTACCTTTCAATAAGTTAGAAATATAAGCTGAAGCCATTCAAACCCTAAAGATTACACACAGAAAATAAGGACAGGCCAAGGTGCATGACAACACTTATTTTTTCTCTGAAGTAATTCAAAATAACTGATCAACTTCCTCTGTTATAAGCATGTCTTTACCATTTTAAACTTTATGCATATATTTGTGTCACTCAATTAGCTAGGAAATACATATTTTGAACATGGCTTCTATATTCATGAAAGTATGCTTTTATGATATCTTTCTAAAATGAAATTTGCTTCTAATTCCTTCAAAAATTAAAGAGTTTTTCCATGTAGACATATTCCCACATGTTTGAATTTGCTTTTAACTGAATACTGAAGGAACTTCAAATATTTCTTGTTAATTATAATTCTGTTTCATATACTTTTTTATTTTTATTCTTTTTATGAAAACATTATCTTCAGCCTCAAAAATGTCAGAACCTATAAATGTTTTCATAAACATTTAATAGAAGCCATGAAATCTAACTTCTTTTAAAGTTGACTGTAAAAGCAAAACATTAAAGTTAATATTTAGAAATTATATTCTATAGGTTAAATTATATTTTCTCTGATATATTTTATGTTGAGTTTTTTTCCTCTCTCTGAGTAATGTCATTATTTTTTTCCTTTTCAGTGAGGTATGATTTTTTTCTTAATTTATCCTAGATTTCCATCTTAATGAAAAATGAAATTACCAGCACTAATTATGAGTAAAATTTCAAACCCACCTCAAATATACCTAGCATGACAATTACTTAGTTGAATTTTATTAATCATTACACACTGCATGTATGAATTATACACACATTTGTCAGTATCTGTTGGATAAAAATATATTCTTATATTAAGTCTTTCTACAAATTCAATTTAATGTAATAATTGAATGCACCAACTTTAGTAATTATAATTACTAAACTCTCCAAAACACTATTTAACCCTAAGGTTAATAGGCAGTGTTACTAAATATGTTGTGCAGCAAACATCATGTTTCTTTATAATATGACTCTCTGTTATGACATAACCAACTTTGCATAAATGACATCTGCACATTTGTCCTTACCTCTTCTCTCAACACTCAAAAATGGCAGTGTGAAACTAACTAGAATCTAAATTATGTTTTTATTTTTTAACAACTTTAAAAAATTCCTTTTCTTTCAAAACTGACAAATTCTTTTTAGCCAATTGACCTTTGAACTGTTCATCTATAAACTCCTAAAACATCTAAATAAATGCACATGTCAAATTTAATTGCTTGCTAGAAATGCAGTTATCCAGAAAATGCTAAATATGAAAAAGTTAAATTTTTTTCAGTACTTTTTGTTATTTAGATATTCTTACAGGATTATACTAAAATCGCTAGAGCCGATATTTGATATGAACTTAAATACCATTATTTCTATTTAATGAATTTTGAATTACAAGATATTGTGGGAGAAATGTATAGACATTATGTATAATACATTCTTTTTTTCCAGTGACAACTTATGTATGAGTTCTTCAATGAGTCTGTGTTTTGGGGATGTTCTGTCTTCTGCTAAGTGGGCTTAACACATGTGAAGGACTTTGGATGATATGATGCTGTGTATGCTCCCTTTCTTTTTACTTTTGAAGATCAAAAAATCCATCACTCAATGCCTTAAACATGGATTCTCATGCCTTCTTGATCTGCCTGTTAGGCAGTGCCACTCCATTGCCTCTCTGTCTCTTTAAATCTCACCTTAACACCTTCCTTTTATCTTTAGCTTATGATTGACTCTGACTGTAAAGTTTGTGATATGTTGTGTGAATCAACCTACATAAAAGTTCCCGATTAGTCTTTCATTGCATCTAAACTTAGGTTTTCTGTTCTTGAAGTGGATGCTTTTTTCATTGAAACATGACAATAATCTGATTCTGGTGAAACATTTCAAAAATGCTAAAATCTTACCTTTCACTGTCTTTTTAATAGTCACTTTGAAATTCATAGGGCTTGAGAGAAACCAAAATACGAAATGCTCAAATTCCTGGTGAAACATTTTTTAAAATTATTTTGGTGTCATTAATATACAATTACAAGAGCAACATTATAGTTACTAGACACCCCCATTATAAAGTCACCACCACATACCCCATTACAGTCACTGTCCATCAGCATAATAAGATGCTATAGAATCATTACTTGTCTTTTCTGTGTTATACTGCCTACCCCGTGCCCCACCATGCTGCATTATGTGTGCTAATCGTAATGCACGTTTTTCCCCTTATCTCTCCCTTCCCACCAATCCACCGCAGTCCCTTTCCCTTTGGTAACTGTTAGTCCATTCTTGGGTTCTGTGAGTCTCCTGCTGTTCTGTTCCTTCAGTTTTTTCTTTGCTCTTATATTCCACAGATGAGTGAAGTCATTTGATACTTATCTTTCTCTGCCTGGCTTATTTCACTGAGTATAATACTGTCTAGCTCCATCCATGTCCTTGCAGATGGTAGGATTTGTCTTCTTCTTATGACTGAATAATATTCCATTGTGTATATGTACACATCTTCTTTATCCATTCATCTACTGACGGACACTTAGATTGCTTCCATTTCTTGGCTATTGTAAAGAGTACTGTGATAAACATAGGGGTGCATGTCTTTTTCAAACTGTGCTCCTGCATTCTTAGGGTAAATTCCTAGAAGTGGAATTCCTGGGTCAGATGGTATTTCTATTTTGAGCTTTTTGAGGAACCTCCATACTGCTTTCCACAATGGTTGAGTCAAATGGTATTTCTATTTTGAGCTTTTTGTGAAACCTCCATACTGCTTTCCACAATGGTTGAACTAATCTACATTCCCACCAGCAATGTAGGAAGGTTCCCCTTTCTCCGCATCCTCACCAACATTTGTTGCTTGTCTTTTGGATTGTGGCCATCCTAACTGGTGTGAGGTGATATCTCATTGTGGTTTTAATTTGCATTTCTCTGATGATTAGTGATGTGGAGCATCTTTTCATGTGCCTGTTGGCCATCTGAATTTCTTCTTTGGAGAAGTGTCTGTTCAAATCCTCTTGCCATTTTTTATTGATTTATTTGTTTTTTGTTTGTTGAGGTACATGAGCTCTTTATATATTTTGGATGTCAACCAGTTATCAGATATGTCATTTATGAATATATTCTCCCATACTGTAGGATGCCTCTGTGTTCTACTGATGGTGACCTTTGATGTATAGAAGCATTTTAGTTTGATATAATCACACTTGTTCATTTTTGCTTTTGTTTCCCTTTCCTGGGGAGATATGTTCATGAAGAAGTTGCTCATGTTTATGTCCAAGAGTGTTTTGCCTATGTTTTCTTCTAAGAGTTTTATGTTTTTATGACTTACATTGAGGTCTTTGATCCATTTTGAGTTTACTTTTGTGTATGGAGTTAGGAAGTAATCCAGTTTCATTCTTTTACATGTAGCTGTCCAGTTTTACCAACACCAGGTGTTGAAGAGGCTGTCATTTCCCCATTGTATATCTATGGCTCCTTTATCATATTAATTGACCATATATGCTTGGGTTAATATCTGGACTCTCTATTCTGTTCCACTGGTCCATGGGTCTGTTTTTGTGCCAGTACAAAATTGTCTTGATGTGGCTTTGTAGTATAGCTTGAAGTTGTGAAGTGAGAGCCCCCCAGCTTAATTCTTCTTTCTCAGGATTGCTTTGACTATTTGGGGTCTTTCATATTTCCATATGAATTTTATAACTATATGTTCCAGTTTGTTGAAGAATGCTGTCAATAATTTGATAGGGATTGCATTGAATCTGAAGACTGCTTTAGGCAGGATGACCATTTTGACAATATTAATTCTGCCTATCCAAGAGCATAGGGTAAATTTCCATTCATTAGTGTCCTCTTTAATTTCTCTTAAGACTGTCTTGTAGTTTTCAGGGTATAGGTCGTTCTCTTCCTTGTAGTTTTATTCCTAGGTATTTTATTCTTTTTGATGCAATTGTGAATGGCATTATTTTCCTACTTTCTCTTTCTGCTAGTTCCCTATTGGTGTATAGGAATGCAACAGATTTCTGTGTATTAATTTTGTATCCTACAACTTTGCTGAATTTAGATGTTAGATCTAGTAGTTTTGGAGTGGAGTCTTTAGGGTTTTTTATGTACAATATCATGTCATCTACAAACAAGGGCAATTTAATTCCCTCCTTACCAATCTGGATTCCTTTCATTTCTTTGTGTTGTCTGATTGCTGTGGCTAGGACCTCCAGTACTACATTGAATAAAAGCAAGGAGAGTCGGATTCTTATCTTGTTCCTGATCTTAGAGGAAAAGCTTTCAGCTTCTTGCTGTTAAGTATGATGTTGCCTGTGGGTTTATCATATATGGCCTTTATTATGTTGAGGTACTTGACCTCTATACCCATTTTTTTTAGAGTTTTTATCATGAATGGATGCTGAATTTTGTCAAATGCTTTTTCAGTGTCTATGAACATGATCGTGTGGTTTTTGTCCTTCTTTTTGTTGATGTGGTGGATGACGTTGATGCATTTTCGAATGTTGTACCATCCTTGCATCCCTGAGAATAATACCATTTGATCATGGTGTATGAGCCTCTTGATGTATTTTTGAATTTGGGTTGCTAATATTTTGTTGAGTATATTTGCATCTATGTCCATCAGGAATATTGGTCTGTAGTTTTTCTTTTTTGTTGTGTCTTTGCCCACTTTTGGTATTAGAGTGATGCTGGCTTCATTGAATGAGTTTCGAAGTACTCCCTCCTTTTCTATTTTTAGGAAACTTTAAGAAGAATGGGTGTTATGTCTTCTCTAAATGTCTGATAAAATTAGGCAGTGAATCCATCTGGTCTGGGGTTTTGTTCTTGCATAGTTTTTTGATTACCAGTTCAATTCGTTGCTGGTAATTGGTCTGTTTAGATTTTCTGTCTCTTCCTGGGTCAGTCTTGGAAGGTTGTATTTTTTTAGAAAGTTGTCGATTTCTTCTAGGTTAACCAGTTTGTTAGTATATAGATTTTCATAGTATTCTCTAATAATGCCTTTTATTTATGTACTGTCCATCATCAGTTTTCCGTTCTCATTTCTGATTCTGTTTATTTGTGTAGATTCTCTTCTTCTCTTAGTAAGTCTGGCTAGTGGTATATCTATTTTGTTTATTTTCTCAAAGAACCAGGTCTTGGTTTCATTAATTTTTTTCCATTGTTTTATTCCTATCAATTTTATTTATTTCTTCTCTGATCTTTATATTGGCACTCCTTCTGCTGACATTGGGCTTCTTTTGTTCTTCTTTATGTGCTTTCAATAATTGTGAATTTAGACTCTTCATTTGGGATTTCTCATCCTTCTTTAAATAGGCTTGGATTGCTATATACTTTCCTCTTTGAACTGCCTTCAATGCGTCCCACAGATTTTGCAGTGTTGAATTATTTTTGTCATTTGTCTATGAAAATTGCTTGATCTCTACTTTTATTTGGTCATTGATCCATTGTTTATTTAGGAGCATGTTGTGAAGCATCTATGTTTTTTTAAGCCTTTTTGTTTTCTTTGTACAATTTATTTCTAGTTTTATACTTTTGTTATCTGAGAAGGTGGTTTGTACAATTTCAATCTTCTTGAATTTACTGAGGCCCTTTTTGTGGCCTAGTATGTGGTCTATTCTGGAAAATGTTCCATGTGCACTTGAGAAGAATGTGTATCCTGCTGCTTTTGTGTGCATGTTTCAGTGGATGTCTGTTAGGTCCATCTGTTCTAGTGTGTTGTTAAGTGCTTCTGTGTCCTTACTTGTTTTCTGTCCAGTTGATCTGTCCTTTGGAGTGAGTGGTTTGTTGAAATCTCCTAAAATGTATGTATTGCATTCTAGTTCCTCCTTTAATTCTGTTACTATTTGTTTCACATATGTTGGTGCTCCTGTGTTTGGTGCATAGATATTTATAATGATTATATCCTGTTGTTGGACTGACCCCTTTATCATTATTTAATGTCCTTCTTTTTCTCTTGTGACTTTCGTTGTTTTGAAGTTTATTTTGTCTGATACAACTAGTGCAACTCCTGCTTTTTTCTCCCTATTGTTTGCATGAAATATCTTTTTCCATCCCTCCCCTTTTGCCTGTGTATATCTTTGAGTTTGAGGTGATTGTCATGTAGGCACCATATAATGGGTCTTGCTTTTCTATCCATTCTATTACTCTGTGTCTTTTGATTGGTGCATTCAGTCTCTTTACATTTAGGGTGATTATTGATAGATATGTACTTATTGCCATTGGGTTCGTGGTTACCAAAGGTTCAAAGGAAGCTTCTTTACTATTAACCATCTAACTTTTCTCACTTATTATGCTATTATAAAGACAGTCTGATGATTTGTTATGTCTCTCCCTTCTTTTTCTTCCTCCTCCACTCTTTATATGTTAGGTGTTTTATTCTGTACTCTTTTGTTTTTCCCTTGACTGATTTGTGGAGAGCTGATTTTATTTTGCATTTATTTAGTATTAGGTTGGTCTACTTTCTTTCCTGTGGTTTTATTTTCTCTGGTGACATCTATTTAGCCTTAGGAGCACTTCCATCTAGAGCAGTCACTTTAAGATACACTGTAGAGATGGTTTTGGGGAAGTAAATTACCTCTTTTGCTTATCTGGGAATTGTTTAATCCCTCCTTCAAATTTACATGATAATCTTGCTAGATTCTATATTCTTGGTTCATGGCCCTTCTGTTTCATTGCATTGAATATATCATGCCACTCCCTTCTTGCCTGTAATGTTTCTGCTGAGATGTCTGATGATAGACTGATGGGTTTTCCTTTGTAGGTGATCTTTTTTCTCTCTCTAGTTGCTTTTAATACTCTGTTCTTGTCTTTGATCTTTGCCATTTTAATTACATGTCTTGGTGTTGTCTTCCTTCGGTCCTTTGTGTTGGGAGATCTGTTGACTTCCATCATCTGAGACAGTATTTCCTTCTCCATGTTGGGGGAAGATTTCAGCAATTACCTCCTCAAAGACACACTTTCTATCCCTTTTTCTCTCTCTTCTTCTTCTGGTACCCCTATAATGTGAATATTGTTCCATTTGGATTAGTCACACAGTTCTCTTAATATTCTTTCATTCCTAGAGATCCTTTTATCTCTCTCTGCCTCAGCTTCTCTGTATTCCTGTTTTCTGATTTCTGTTCCATTCACAGTCTCTTCCACCTCATCCAGTCTTCTCTTAAATCCTTCCATTGTTTGTTTCATTTTTGTTGTCTCCCTCCAGAGTTCATCCCTTAGTTCTTGCATATTTCTCTGTAGTGCCCTCAGCTTGCTTATGACTTTTATTTTGAATTTTCTTTTCAGGAAGATTGATGATTTCTATCTCAGCAGGTCCACTCTCTGGTGTTTGAGGGATTTTGGCATGAACAAGGTTCTTCTGCCTTTTTGTGGCAATGGAAGGGGTCGCCAGTGTGTGGCATGTTTGTCAGCTGGGAGGACAAAGTCTGTTCCTGCTTAGTGGTCACCTTGCCTATCTCCAATGCCTGTGCCAGTCAACTGCACAGGGGGAGCAGCCTCTGTGATAATCCTCTGGGCTTCCATGGGCAGTGTGGCCCTCAGGATGGTATAGGGCACTGGCAGTTTTCCCTGGTGAGCAGCATGTGTTCCCATGTGACAACAGCACCCCTTCCTGATTCCCAAATTCTGTGCTCATCTCTGCTGCCTGTGTCAGGCATCCACACACAGGGATCAGCCCCTGGGTTAATTCCCTGAGCTGATGTGAGCAGGGCAGCCCTTGGGATGGCCTAGGGCACTAGCATTGGTTGTAGGTGAGCAGCGCTTGCTTGATACAATAACAGAGCCCCTACCTGCTTCCCAGATTCTGCACTGGCTTTCTCTGTCTCTGCAAGTCATATGTAAGCAGTTGGCAGCCTCTGGGTTAATCCCCTGAGCTGCCGTGGGTGGGGTGGACCTCGGGACGGCTGAGGGCACTGGCAGGTGTTGCAGGTGAGCAGCACATGTTCACCATGAGAACAAAGCCCCTTTGTGCCTTCTGGACTCTGCGCCAGTCTATGCTGTCTGTGCCCCTCAACTGCAGGCAGGGGGCAGCCTCTGGGTCTGGCCTGGTTAGCCACATGCTGGGAGAAGCGTATGTGGTTGCTGTTGGCAGGGCTGCTCCCCAGCTGTTCCGTAGCAATGGCAGGTCAGCCGGTTTGCTTGCAGTGCCTGCAAGTGGTAATGAACAGCAGGCTCTTTATCACCATGAGCGGCTTTGGAGCTCATTGCCACCCAGGGGGTTAGGGCGCCTGAAGTTCCTTAAAGTTTCCAGCCTTCTGGGTTCAGTGTGCCAGGAGGATTTTGTCCACCTGTTAAAGCCTTGTCCCCTTAAGACTTTCAAAGCACCCACTTTCCTTTTGTCCCAGGGAAGACAGCTGTGTGAACCTGTTCGTAGTCTTAGTCTCAGATTTTGCTTTTCCATTCTTCTAATATCCAGTACACCATGCTATGTGTGTCTGCTCCCAGTGCAGATTACTAGGGCTGATTATTTAGCTGTCCTGTGCTTCCAATCCCTCCCCACTCTGATTCTTTTCCTCCCGCCAGTGAGCTGGGGTGGGGGGAGTGCTCAGGTCCCACTGAGTCATGGCTTTTTATCTTACCCTTTTCGAGAGGTATTGAGTTCTCACAGATGTAGATGTAGCCTGGCTGTTGTACTGTATCTTCTGGTCTCTCTTTTACAAATAGTTGTATTTGCTATATTTTCAAAATATATATGTCTGTGGGAGGAGACTTTCGCCACCCTACTCACTCCACCATCTGGAGAATCTCTCCCTCTGGTGAAAACATTTTTAGTTTTACCATTGTGGCCAGAAATTTCTTGATTAAGAAGCAGGCTCATTGGACAAGGGACCAGGTACTAAAAGCTAAGGAATAAAAGTAGAACTGAAAAGAGTCCCTCAGAACTGGTAATAATAAGTATCCTTAATTCAGCCATACAAACAACAGTAGAGGAAAGGTTAAGAAAATGAACCATGTATGTGTCTGCCTAAGAGTCATTTCTAATTCTTAAAAGGCTTAAATGCTTTCCCAGCAATATTCTTGTTCTTTGCTAGCCACCTGACTCTTCACCTACAGTGGTACTTTATCCCTACTCTTCTTTGGGAGAACATAACTGAAAGTACTTTATAGGAAGGTTAACAAATCCCAGATCACACTTCTAACCTCAGAACCAGGCTAAGGCATAATGTATCTGGATAACAAATGAAAGAATCATTTCTCACCCAGCTTTCTGGTTTCAACTGGACTTCATATCTGCGAATCTGGGTATGTGTTAAGGGACAAGTGAAACATATATTGACAGATTACTGTATGTTAATATAATATGTAATTTGCTGACTTAAATAAGAGATTATCCTGTATTATCCAAGTGGGCCCCACTCATCAATAAGGTCTTCACATGGGGAAGAAGGAAGCCAAAGAATCAGAATCAGAAGATGGCATCTTGAGAGAGGCTTGATTATCCATGCTAGCTTTGGCAATGGAAGGGAACTATGAGTCAAGGAATGTTGGCAGCTTCTAGAAGCTAAAAAAGTCAAGAAAGCAATTTTCCCGTAGAGCTGAAAAGAAATGCAGCTCTGCTGATACCTGAATTTTAGTCAAGTGAAGCGCATTTCTGGCTTCTGACTTCCAGAATTATAATGCATTTTTGTTGTTTTAAGCTACTGAATTTGTGGTAGTTTGTTTCAGCAGCAATTGAAAACTGAGATCCTAAGTTTGTACATGGTTTTTTTTCTTCTTCTTGCCACCATGTGCCCCTATTTTGAGGACAATACAATGCTGATTTCACTTCTGGGTAATCTTTACTCTCAACCTAAATGCTATTGGAAAAATTGTATCTTGACTTGGGCTTCAAGGATGTAGCATGAAACCTTTGTGAATCTAATGTTTTCCATTAGATATGTTAACAGAAATGCTTACTTGATGGATAGGCACATGACACATATTAAGTCAGTTGAATCAAATTGCACATTTTTTAAACTATCAGAAAAATGAATTTCTTATTCCCTGTTGGATGTTAAAGAAAAACTGCAGAAGGATTATATTCAGTGGCTTTGGATATAATGACTGCAAAGGTTTTGTGACCATGTGGTACAAAAGAATACAGCCAATATTAAAGTGGAATGAAGAAACAAAAAACCCCATTCTAGTGAAATTATGTGAACACTGGATCAAGCTATTAAAGAAGCTATGTGTATTACCGCACTACTCAATCATAAGCCTATATATTTGTGCCTTTGTTATAGCCATTTTGAGTTAGTCTTTCTGACTTTTGAAACAGAATCTGTACTAATCTGATATTTACTTAACTTCATATTACTAAATAGCCAGAGTCATAACTGTAACACAAGTATCCCTAACAGAAAACTCTGTATTTTCAATTATTACACTGAACTTTCAAGTGCAAAGATTATTTGCTCCAGGATAATTATGTATCAGATACTTTATAAACAATGGTTGAATTGTCTCTACAATGTCACAAACCTGATCATTCAGATCATTCAAGAGATGGAGGTATATGTGTGTGTATAACATATATCTATACATATAATAAATGTGTAAGATATACCAGAGGGGTGTTCCAGTCTTCCTTTCATTACTTACTCACCAGATTATCTTTGTCAAGTCATTTACCTCTTTAAAGTTTTAGCTTTTCTTACCCATAGTGGAGGTTGTTAACATCAAATACCTATAGATATGTGGAGGAATTATCACTCTTGTACATTACTGGGAAACATGTTAATTGTAGTTAATTACATGTTAACACTAATTGAGCAGTGAATGTGGTAATGTCCATTAAATTTTAAAGTGCAAATATTTTTGAATCAGCAATCTTAATTCTACAAATCTGTCCTACAGAAATGGAAGCTCAAGTACTTAAGCCCAAGGATGTTAACTGCAACATTGTCTATAATGGCAGAAAAATTTTATCCATCCTAGATATCCATCAATGAGATAATTGTGGAATAAATGATAGTACATCAATAGTATGGAATACTATTTATTTAATTATTCAAAAGAGGTAAATTTATACACATTGACATAGAAAAATCTCCATGATATATTGTAAATTTAAAAACTTTACAATATTATGATACCAAAATAAAAAAATTTAAAAAATTAAATAAATCAAATAAAACTTTACAGTAAAATATGCAAAACAGAATTACCCAACTTAAAAGAGCCAACATTTTATATGGTTTTTAAAAGTAGTAACAGTAATGAAAGAATATAAAGAATTTGTTGACTATTACATAGGTAGAAAATATTGGAATGATCAGCAAAATACAATTTATGTTTATTTTATGTACCTCTATCTTATTTTAATCATAATTTAACCATGTGTTCCTATTTTAACTTAAAATTTACAAATGTATTTTTGGAGATAAAGAAAAAGTATCATAAAATAAATTAGCACAGATTTGTTCTCACTAGGTGTCTGGTTTTGGGTACTAAGTAAAAGTCAAATTTAGGGTTTGGAATTATTTACCACTGACCTTATCAACTGGCCCTTTGGAGATGAAACTACTATATCTATAAAATATCTGCCTTTGTACCTATAACTTTTTAAGAACTGGCTCTGGACTTACTCTCAAGAAGTTTGACCTTGTATCAGAAAATTTTGCCACTTACTAGCTGCAATATTTTTTAAAACTTATCCTCTCTAAGCCTCAGTGTCCTTGTAAGTAAATGGGTTAATAATAAGTCCTTCACAAAATTAGGGGAAAAATGACTTTGCAAGTAAAATGCTTAGCAAAATGCTTGGTATAGTGTAAAATGCTCAATTTATGGCAGTTATATAACTACTGCTAGTAATATTACTGCCAATTGTAATATCAGCAAAATAGTACTATTTGTGGTAGTAGTCATCATTGCTGTCACCATCATTGTTGTCATCATAGTGCTAGTAGTAGCACTAAACTGAGAAGAGCATCTTTAGGTTAGAAGCTCTGTCTGTCTATTTCAATATCTGCTCTCATGAGTTTTATGCAATGAAAGACTTTTCAGAAGTAGATGTATGTGAGTAAAACTGTGAGAAAATGGAATATAAACCTTCATCCTTTTACAATCACCTGAATGAGTACTTCAGTGCTGGAAGGTGTGCTTTAAAACCTCTTTAATGAATTAATACTTTTGTCTTTTTTGGTAGCCTCTTATCTGGAACGACAAGTGTGTTTTGCATATGAAAACTCATGTCCAGATCACACACAAAATAACTTCTAACCAAAGCATTGATGTCACTAAACTGTCATTCAAATAAGAGATTAAGATATACTACATAGATCAAATTCTGCATCTTGAAGAGTTTTATGCAATGCTCTACTGAACCGTAGGGCAGCACCAACGAGAAATTCTTAGAGAATAGCTAAATGATGAATATTGAAACATTGTATGACAGCCAAATTTACAAGGCAGGTCATGGATGCAAAATACATAATAGTAGATATTCCACTGAGCTCTTGAATAGTTCATTTTAATGAAATAATTATAATATATTCATGAGTTTAATGAAAAAGTTGAATCACTCAACAAATTCATGAGTAATTGGAACCGTGATACATGTCTTTCTGAATTGACTATTTATCTATCCATCCATCTCTCCATTAGTTTCTCCATCCACCCATCCATCAATACATCTATTCAGTCAATTATTTTATTTTATCTTATATCTTATCTTATCCCACTGACCACCTTCCATACACAAAGCTTGTCATTAGGTTTTTGGTGAAAGGAAAGGAACATAAAAATAAGTAAGAGGCTTTTTACTTTTGTGGATATTACACCCAGTGAAATAACTAGTTCTAATATACATCATAAAAGGTGTGTCATTACAAAGGACGCTCAATGTATTTAAAAATAAAGAAGAATAAGAGATTGATTCATGTTAGTATTGTTAAACAAGAGTTTGCAAAACCTACAGCATTTCTATAACCTACTGAGGATAATAAGATTTGATTGATTAAGGAAAGTCATTCAAGGCTGAGGAAACAACCTAAACAATGTCACACAGATATAAAAGTATACATCTATGTTCAAACATGAACCCCCTAGAAATACTAAATACATACAAATATGTATTTTTTGCAGTTTTCACAGTTTAATATGCATTGGGTTCACACAGTACAACAAGGTAGAGATGGGGTGCAGGAAGGCTCCCAGGTTGATGTCCAGCAGAAAAGGGAGGTGGTTCCAGGTGCCACACCTGCCATGTGTTCCTGGTGTGGGTAACAATGGCCTGACAGGCCTGCCCAATATCCAGACCCATCTTGAGCTGACTTCATAAAGTTGAGTAGGCACCACCAGCTGCTCTGGTGCTGTCCCATGACTGAGCCCTAGCAGAAGGCTCAGGACACCCTTTATTGCTCTAAGAATTAGAGAATGAGTCAAAAAGCACTGTGACACTGGGGCTAGGAGAGAAGCCATAGGCTGTGGGTAGACACCATCAGGAGCAAGGGGAAGTACTGAAAAGGAGTTAACCAAAAGGCACAGCTTCACAGGCTCTAATCTTCAAGTGTGGTTAGGGAGTCTACTTATCAAGCCTCTCCTCAAAGGATTATACACCTCCATATAATGAAAAATTCCCTTAAGGTGTAAATGTTTAGTAGAAATATAAATAGATGGAAATTGCTACAGTCTATCAAATCTTTGGCAAGAGACTTTAGGAGCTGACATCAGTTATAAACAGACATGTTGTTTTTAAAACCTAATTATTCAAAATGAGGCTATTGGCTAGAAAATAATAAATATTTAAGTATAAACAGGGTGACAGACCACAGGCTCCCTGTGGGGAAAATTGCAGAATTTTCAGAATCTCCCACCAAACCTTAGTTCATTAATGTATCAATAGGTGTTTATCACTGCAGACCCTTCTATTGATCTGGGGCAAGGGGTAGAAAGATAACAGCCATTTTCTCCTCCCCTCTATTCCTGGTATGTAATTGGTCTGGTGTCTGCCAGTCACCAAGGACCTGCTAATGGAGTTCCTCCCAGAAGGGGTGGGCAGGAAAGAGAGGGCATACTGTGAGGCAGAGCATAAGTGCTGGCCAGAGGAGACAGATGGGGCCAAGCCTAGCTAGTAAGTTTGAGCAAGCTGTGTGCAATAAGAATGATTTCTACCAACCTATCCTTTTCTTTGACTTATTTCAGTTTTACCAGTTTCCTAGGAGATACGCTCTGGCCCAGAGCTATACTCCCCAACTAATTTATGCTCTGTCTTATATTAGACCCTTCTGCATAGTTATTAATTATTTTCATACTTAATTGGTAAGTTAAAGTCATCTTTAATGAAGCTAGACAACTGTGAAAGCAATTTTTTGCTGAGTTATACTAGTTATCTTCAAAATAGTTATGCTAAAGGCAATTATGTGTATAAATAGACAAATCTGTAGGTGATGCTGACCAAAATACACAGAACATTCTTCATTAGTGACTAAAAGTTTTGAAAACACTAGACTTTAAAAATACAGCAAAAAAACCCTGCTATACACAAATCTAGTAAATGGATTCAATTGTTTTCACATCCTTTTAAATGGAAAAGGACATATTGTTCACAGTGTTCATAATCACACCCACACACATTAAAAAATGAGGTATCCTGGCTTATTTTCTTTTCCACTTATAGTAACTTCAGCAAATAACTCAGAGTGAAACTGTCATGATATAAAATATTTCCACAATACTTAAAATAGAGCATGTAAGTTGGTTGAAAAATTGACTTACATGTGCTGTATCCTGGAGAATGTTCTGTAGGCATATGAGAAGAATGTGCAATCTGCTGCTGTTGTGAGGAATATTCTGTATATATCTGCTATGTCCATTTGGTGTATAATGTTCAAGTCTGCTGTTTCCTTACTGAATTTTTTTTTTTAAATAATTATTTTTTATTGAAGGGTAGTTGACACACAGTATTACATTACATTAGTTTCAAGTGTACAACACAGTGGTAGAACATTTATATACATGATTCTAGGTTCCAGCTATCACCCTACCAAGCTGTTACAATATCTTGACTATATTCCTTATGCTATACATTACATCCCGGTTGCTTATTTATTTTACCATTGGAAGTCTGTCCTTTTTTTTTTTTTTTTTTGTGAGGTCATCTCTCATATGTATTGATCAAATGGTTGTTAACGACAATAAAATTCTGTATAGGGGAGTCAATGCTCAATGCACAATCATTAATCTACCCCAAGCCCCTAATTTTCGTCAGTCTCCAATCTTCTGAGGCATAACAAACAAGTTCTTACATGTAGAACAAATTCTTACATAATGAATAAGTTACATAGTGAACAGTACAAGGGCAGTCATCACAGAAACTTTCGGTTTTGCTCATGCATTATGAACTCTAAACAGTCGGTTCAAATATGAATACTCATTTGGTTTTTATACTTGATTTATATGTGGATACCACATTTCTCTCTTTATTATTATTATTTTTAATAAAATGCTGAAGTGGTAGGTAGATACAAGATAAAGGTAGAAAACATAGTTTAGTGTTGTAAGAGAGCAAATGTAGATGATCAGGTGTGTGCCTGTAGACTATGTGTTAATCCAAGCTAGACAAGGGCAATAAAACATCCACATATGCAGAAGATTTCTCTCAGAACAGGGGGCGTGAGGTTCTAAGCCTCACCTCTGTTGATCCCCAATTTCTCACCTGATGGCCCCCCTGCGACTGTGCCTGTCTTAGGTTGTTCCTCCCTTGAGGAATCTTACCCGTCTCTGGCTAACCAGTCATCTTCCGGGGCCATACAGGGAAATGTGAAGTTGGTAAGTGAGAGGGAAGCCTTATTGTTTGAAAAGGTTAGCTTTTTACTTCTTTGCATATTTATGCCCTGTGGCTTCTATGCCCAGCATTTGTCTTGAGGTATCTTTACCACTTGGAAGAATTATGATCCTCGGTAAATTTGATATGAGGCACGAATTCTATTTAAGGGTTGTAATTAGGAAGGAAGAAGAAAAGCTATAGAAGTAGCAGGCGGAAGAAAACATGGGAAGATTGATTATTTCTTTGACATATGTTCTTGTAGAGTACTTCAGCATGTATAAGTTTTAAGCTACTACTTAAATTGAGCACACACATTAACATAACAGGAGTATAGTTACATAACCAAAGCATATCTGTAATTACCAGCCATCTCCAGTGAAACCAAGAAAACCAGTTAGGCACCTTAATCATTTGTGAAAACTTATCTATGATACGGTGGATATTGTCCAACTGAACTTGAACAGTCTGAGAGAAATCAGAAAAATTAAAACAACCCATTCCTGGGGACTGTTCACATGCCATATGTTCTTTTAACAGTAAATAGTCTGTAGTTGTAAGACTTTGGAGCGCTACAATTTGCACTTCTCCAAATTCTTGGTTGAGTTCCAACAGTACAGATCCAGTCAAATTTTTTGTTTTACTGTATGCACAGGAAGGCTTGGATATCTCCTTCCTCATTCCCATGGGAAGTCCAGGAACTGGTGGGATGAGTGCATCTACAGCTGTAGCAGTGCGTGGATATTTGTTGCGGTTTTTTGATGATCATCTTCTGTCATGAGTCTTCCCGAGAGTGCAGATGTTGGAAGTTCTTTTTCATATCGTATCTTAGTTCATTTTCGGGGTAGCACAATTAGGCTTTGATCCTCTGTATAAACACAGACAGACCCTTTGCCTACACTTTTATATGCCCTTTATACCCTTGTGTAGAACTCGTTGGAGGTTACCACACAGGAAATGCCCTTTTTTTTTTTTTTGCTTTGTTTTTGGTATCACTAATCTACACTTACATGATGAATATTATGTTTACTAGGCTCTCCCCTATACCAGGTCTCCCATATAAACCCCTTTACAGTCACTGTCCATCAGCATAGCAAAATGTTGTAGAATCACTACTTGCCTTCTGTGTTGTACAGCCCTCCCTTTTCTCCTACCCCCCCATGCATGTTAATCTTAATACCCCCCTACTTCTCCCCCCCTTATCCCTCCCTACCCACCCATCCTCCCCAGTCCCTTTCCCTTTGGTACCTGTTAGTCCATTCTTGAGTTCTGTGATTCTGCTGCTGTTTTGTTCCTTCAGTTTTTCCTTTGTTCTTATATTCCACAGATAAGTGAAATCATTTGGTATTTCTCTTTCTCCGCTTGGCTTGTTTCACTGAGCATAATACCCTCCAGCTCCATCCATGTTGCTGCAAATGATTGGATGTGCCCTTTTCTTATGGCTGAGTAGTATTCCATTGTGTATATGTACCACATCTTCTTTATCCATTCAACTATTGATGGACATTTAGGTTGCTTCCAATTCTTGGCTATTGTAAATAGTGCTGCAATAAACATAGGGGTGCATCTGTCTTTCTCAAACTTGATTGTTGCGTTCTTAGGGTAAATTCCTAGGAGTGGAATTCCTGGGTCAAATGGTAAGTCTGTTTTGAGCATTTTGATGTACCTCCATACTGCTTTCCACAGTGGTTGAACTAACTTACATTCCCACAAGCAGTGTAGGAGAGTTCCCCTTTCTCCACTGCCTCGCCAACATTTGTTGTTGTTTGTCTTTTGGATGGCAGCCATCCTTACTGGTGTGAGGTGATACCTCATTGTAGTTTTGATTTGCATTTCTCTGATAATTAGCGATATGGAGCATCTTTTCATGTGTCTGTTGGCCATCTGTATTTCTTTTTTGGAGAACTGTCTATTCAGTTCCTCTGCCCATTTTTTAATTGGTTTATTTGTTTTTTGTTTGTTGAGGCGTGTGAGTTCCTTATATATTCTGGACGTCAAGCCTTTATCGGATGTGTCATTTTCAAATATATTCTCCCATACTGTAGGGATCCTTCTTGTTCTATTGATGGTGTCTTTTGCTGTACAGAAGCTTTTCAGCTTAATATAGTCCCACTTAATCATTTTTGCTGTTGTTTTCCTTGCCCGGGGAGATATGTTCAAGAAGAGGTCACTCATGTTTATGTCTAAGAGGTTTGTGCCTATGTTTTCTTCCAAGAGTTTAATGGTTTTGTGACTTACATTCAGGTCTTTGATCCATTTTGAGTTTACTTTTGTATATGGGGTTAGACAATGGTCCAGTTTCATTCTCCTACATGTAGCTGTCCAGTTTTGCCAGCACCATCTGTTGAAGAGACTGTCATTTCGCCATTGTATGTCCATGGCTCCTTTATCAAATATTAATTGACCATATATGTCTGGGTTAATGTCTGGATTGTCTAGTCTGTTCCATTGGTCTGTGGCTCTGTTCTTGTGCCAGTACCAAGTTGTCTTGATTACTATGGCTTTATAATAGAGCTTGAAGTTGGGGAGTGAGATCCCCCCTACTTTATTCTTCTTTCTCAGGATTGCTTTGGCTATTCGGGGTCTTTGGTGGTTCCATATGAATTTTTGAATTATTTGATCCAGTTCATTGAAGAATGTTGCTGGTAGTTTCATAGGGATTGCATCAAATCTGTATATTGCTTTGGGCAGGATGGCCATTTTGACGATATTAATTCTTCCTAGCCACGAGCATGGGATGAGTTTCCATCTGTTAGTGTCCCCTTTAATTTCTTTTAAGAGTGACTTGTAGTTTTCAGAATATAAGTCTTTCACTTCTTTGGTTAGGTTTATTCCTAGGTATTTTATTTTTTTTGATGCAATTGTGAATGGAGTTGTTTTCCTGGTTTCTCTTTCTGTTGGTTAATTGTTGGTATATAGGAAAGCCACAGATTTCTGTGTGTTGATTTTGTATCCTGCAACTTTGCTGTATTCCGATATCAGTTCTATTAATTTTGGGGTGGAGTCTTTAGGGTTTTTTATGTACAGTATCATGTCATCTGCAAATAGTGACAGTTTAACTTCTTCTTTACCAATCAGGATTCCTTGTATTTCTTTATTTTGTCTGATTGCCGTGGCTAGGACCTTCCAGTACTATGTTAAATAACAGTGGAGAGAGTGGGCATCCCTGTCTAGTACCCGATCTCACAGGAATTGCTTTCAGCTTCTCGCTGTTCAATATAATGTTGGCTGTGGGTTTATCATAGATGGCCTTTATTATGTTGAGGTACTTGCCCTCTATTCCCATTTTGCTGAGAGGTTTTAACATAAATGGATGTTGAACATTGTCAAATGCTTTTTCAGCATCTATGGAGATGATCATGTGGTTTTTGTCTTTCTTTTTGTTGATGTCGTGGATGATGTTGATGGACTTTCGAATGTTGTACCATCCTTGCATCCCTGGGATGAATCCCACTTGGTCATGGTTTATGATCCTTTTGATGTATTTTTGAATTCAGTTTGCTAATATTTTGTTGAGTATTTTTGCACATAAGTTCATCAGGGATATTGGTCTGTAGTTTTCTTTTTTGGTGGGGTCTTTGCCTGGTTTTGGTATTAGGGTGATGTTAGCTTCATAGAATGAGTTTGGGAGTATCACCTCCTCCTCTATTTTTTGGAAAACTTTAAGGAGAATGGGTATTATGTCCTCCCTGTATGTCTGATAAAATTCCGAGGTAAATCCATCTGGCCCGGGGGTTTTGTTCTTTGGTAGTTTTTTGATTACTGCTTCAATTTCGTTGCTGGTAATTGTTCTGTTTAGATTTTCTGTTTCTTCCTGGGTCTTTCTTGGAAGGTCATATTTTTCTAGGAAGTTGTCCATTTCTCCTAGGTTTCCCAGCTTGTTAGCATATAGGTTTTCATAGTATTCTCCAATAATTCTTTGCATTTCCCTGGGGTCCGTCGTGATTTTTCCTTTCTCGTTTCTGATACTGTTGATTTGTGTTGACTCTCTTTTCTTCTTAATAAGTCTGGCTAGAGGCTTATCTATTTTGTTTATTTTCTCGAAGAACCAGCTCTTGGTTTCATTGATTTTTGCTATTGTTTTATTCTTCTCAATTTTATTTATTTCTTCTCTGATCTTTATTATGTCCCTCCTTCTGCTGACCTTAGGCCTCATCTCTTCTTCTTTTTCCCATTTCGATAATTGTGACATTAGACCATTCATTTGGGATTGCTCTTCCTTTTTAAAATATGCTTGGATTGTTATATACTTTCCTCTTAAGACTGCTTTTGCGGTGTCCCACAGAAGTTGGGGCTTAGTGTTGTTGTTGTCATTTGTTTCCATATATTGCTGGATCTCCATTTTGATTTGGTCATTGACCCATTGATTATTTAGGAGCGTGTTGTTAAGCCTCCATGTGTTTGTGAGCCTCTTTGCTTTCTTTGTACAGTTTATTTCTTGTTTTATGCCTTTGTGGTCTGAAAAGTTGGTTGGTAGGATTTCAATCTTTTGGAATTTTCTAAGGCTCTTTTTGTGGCCTAGTATGTGGTCTATTCTGGAGAATGTTCCAAGTGCACTTGAGAAGAATGTATATCCCGCTGCTTTTGGATGTAGAGTTCTATAGATGTCTATTAGGTCCATCTGCTCTACTGTGTTGTTCAGTGCTTCCGTGTCCTTACTTATTTTCTGCCCAGTGGATCTATCCTTTACAGTGAGTGGTGTGTTGAAGTCTCCTAGAATGAATGCATTGCAGTCTATATCCCCCTTTAGTTCTGTTAGTATTTGTTTCACAAATGCTGGTGCTCCTGTGTTGGGTGCATATATATTTAGAATGGTTATATCCTCTTGTTTGACTGAGCCCTTTATCATTATGTAGTGTCCTTCTTTATCTCTTGTTACTTTCTTTGTTTTGAAGTCTATTTTGTCTGATATTAGTACTGCAACCCCTGCTTTCTTCTCACTGTTGTTTGCTTGAAATATGTTTTTCCATCCCTTGAATTTTAGTCTGTACATGTCTTTAGGTTTGAGGTGAGTTTCTTGTAAGCAGCATATAGATGGGTCTTGCTTTTTTATCCATTCTGTTACTCTGTGTCTTTTGATTGGTGCATTCAACCCATTAACATTTAGGGTGACTATTGAAAGATATGTACTTATTGCCATTGCAGGCTTTATATTCGTGGTTACCAAAGGTTCAAGGTTAGCCTCTTTAATATCTTACTGCCTAACTTAGCTCGCTTATTGAGCTGTTATATACACTGTCTGGAGATTCTTTTCTTCTCTCCCTTCCTGTTCCTCCTCCTCGATTCTTCATATGTTGGGTGTTTTGTGCTGTGCTCTTTCTAGGAGTGCTCCCATCTAGAGCAGTCCCTGTAAGATATTCTGTAGAGGTGGTTTGTGGAAAGCAAATTCCCTCAGCTTTTGTTTGTCTGGGAATTGTTTAATCCCACTGTCATATTTGAATGATAGTCGTGCTGGATACAGTATCCTTGGTTCAAGGCCCTTCTGTTTCATTGTATTAAATATATCTTGCCATTCTCTTCTGGCCTGTAGGTTTTCTGTTGAGAAATCTGACGTTAGCCTGATGGGTTTCCTTTTATAGGTGACCTTTTTCTCTCTAGCTGCCTTTAAAACTCTTTCCTTGTCCTTGATCTTTGCCATTTTAATTATTATGTGTCTTGTTGTTGCCCTTCTTGGATCCTTTCTGTTGGGGGTTCTGTGTATTTCCGTGGTCTGTTCGATTACTTCCTCCCCCAGTGTGGGGAAGTTTTCAGCAATTATTTCTTCTAAGATACTTTCCATCTCTTTTCCCCCCTCTTCTTCTTCTGGGACCCCTATAATACGAATATTGTTCCTTTTGGATTGGTCACACAGTTCTCTTAATATTGTTTCATTCCTGGAGATCCTTTTGTCTCTCTCTATGTCAGCTTCTATGCGTTCCTGTTCTCTGATTTCAATTCCATCAATGGCCTCTTACATTCTATCCATTCTGCTTATAAACCCTTCCATAGTTTGTTTCATTTCTGCGATCTCCTTTCTGGCATCTGTGATCTCCTTCCGGACTTCATCCCATTTCTCTTGCGTATTTCTCTGCATCTCTGTCAGCATGTTTATGATTCTTATTTTGAATTCTTTTTCAGGAAGACTGGTTAGGTCTGTCTCCTTCTCTGGTGTTGTCTCTGTGATCTTTGTCTACCTGTAGCTTTGCCTTTTCATGGTGATAGGTATAGTCTGCAGAACTGGGACGAGTGACGGCTGGAAGGGCTTCCTTTCTTGTTGGTTTGTGGCCCTCCTCTCCTGGGATAACAGCGACCTCTAGTGGCTTGTGCTGCGCAGCTGCGCGCAGACAGGGTTTCTGCTTCCTGCCCGGCTGCTATGGAGTTAATCTCCGCTGTTGCTGTGGTCGTGGCCTAGCTCGGGCAGCTACTCCAAAATGGTGGAGTCGCGTTGGAGCAGGAGTGGCTGGGAAGCTATTTATCTCCGTAAGGTGCCTCCCTTCTCCCTGCAGCCCAGGGGTTAGGGTGCCCAGAGATTCCCGGATTCCCTACCTCTGGATTAAGTGACCCGCCCTGCTCCTTTAAGACTTCCAAAAAGCACCCGCCAAAACAAAACAACGACCACCAAAAAAAAAAAAGAAAAAAAAAATTTTTTAATAAAAAAAAAAAAAAGTTTTTAATTAAAAAAAAAAGGTGGTCGTTTGTTTTTCTTTATTCTCCGGTGCCAGCCTCAGGCCTCTGCTCACTGGTCTTTCTGCCCTGTTTCCCTAGTATTGGGGTCCCTATCCCTTTAAGACTTCCAGAAAGCGCTCGCCAAAACAAAACAGCAAAAAAGCAAAAAAAAAAATGGTCGCGCGCTTTTCTTATGTCCTCTGTCGCACAGCCTCCAGTGCCTGCTCACTGTTCTTGCTGCCCTGTTTTCCTAGTATCGAGCGCCCTGCACTCTGGCCCGGATGGCTGGGGCTGGGTGTTCGGCAGTCCTGGGCTCCGTCTCCCTCCCACTCTGCCTGCTATTCTCCCGCCGGGAGCTGGGGGGAGGGGTGCTCGGCTCCCGCCCGGCCGGGGCTTGTATCTTACCCTCTTCGTGACGCGCTGGGTTCTCTCAGGTGCGGATGTGGTCTGGATATTGTCCTGTGTCCTCTGGTCTTTATTCTAGGAAGGGTTGTCTTTGTTATATTTTCATAGATATATGTGGTTTTGGGAGGAGATTTCTGCTGCTCTTCTCATGCCGCCATCTTCCGCCCCTCAAGTCTCCTTACTGAATTTTTGTCTCAATGATCTATCCACTATTAAAAATGTGTTATCTAGTCTCCTGCTATTATTATATTGCTGTTTATTTCTCCCTTTGGACCAGTTAATGTTTGCTTTATATATTAAGGTGCTCTGATGTTGGGTTCATAGATATTTGTAATTGTATCTTCTGGTGGAATTAATGCTTTTTTTCATTATGTAAATAACTTCTTTGCCTCCTGTGACAATTTTGACTTAAAATCTGTTTTGTCTGATATATGCATAACCATCTTTGTACTCTTTTGGTTACATTTGCATGGAATATCTTTTTTCCATCCCTTCATTTTCAGTCTATGTGTGAAGGATACAAAATCAACATAAAAATCATTGTTTTTATACAGCAAGAATAAACTCTCTGTAAAGGAAATTAAGAAAACAATCCCATTTACAATAGTGTCAAAATAATAAAATACTTAAGAATAAACTTAAGGAGGTGAAAGACTTGTTCACTGAAAACTATAAAACACTGATGAAAGAAATTAAAGCAGACACAAGTAAATGGAAAGACATCTTGTATTCATGGAATGGGAGATTAATATTGTTAAAATGTCCATATGACCAAAAACAATTTATAGAATCAATACAATTCCCACATAAATTCCAATGACATTTCATAGAAATAGAGAAAAAAATCCTAAAATTCATATGGAACCACAGAAGATTCCAAATAGCTAAAACAATCTTGAAAAAGAAGAACAAATCTAGAGACAACTTACTTCCTTATTTCAAAATATTTTACAAAGCAATAGTAATCAAAATATGCACATAAGGCAGTGGAACAGAATAAAGAGAAGCAAAATTGACCACACAGAAACACAATGAATGGATCTTGACAAAGGTATCACTAATACACAATTAGGGAAAGGATAATCTCTTCAATAAATAGTGCAGAGAAGACTTGATATCCACACATAAAAGAATGAAATAGGATCCTTATACTATACACAGAAATATATAGAAACAAACTCAAAATATATCAAAGATTTAAAGTCTTAGAAGTAAAAATAAGGGAAAATCTTCTTGACCATTAGCCTCAGCAATTATTTCTTGGATATATACCAAAAGCATAGACAACATAAGCAGAATTAGACAAGTGGGATTACATTAAACTAAAAAGCTCCTGAAATAAAAGATGAATATAAAGGAAACATTAAGTAAGTCTAAAAAATATAGACATTTAGTCTGATTCAGTTCATAAAGAGTGTTTTCTACAGATATTTTTACCTTACAGTCTTGTTGGAGCAAGTTTTTAAAGCCAGCTAGACCTGGCTTTCATGTCTAGGTTCCCTCCTTTACTAACTACATGGCCCAGGAAAATTACCTAGCTCTTAGTGCTGCCATGAGAATATGAGATCATGCTCATAAAACAGAGTGTCTAGATGAGAGAAAACATTCAAACATTAGCTAATGTTATTAAATTGTTTTGTGTATTTTTGTGTAGAGGCGAGGAATATTATTTAAGGAACAACAATTTCTGAATCAGCTCTCTTAAATGCTGAAATTCATTGCAAATTTGCTCTGACCTTCATTTGATATCTATATAAACTTTATCCTTGTTTAAAATTGTGAATGGAATATTCTATTTATATTAACTACACTTGAGATACATATGTTAGTCTCTTCCTGGAAAGTATCCTTCTCTTTTCCCAAGATTATAGATTGTGTCTTTTTGATGGAGTGCAAATAAAGATCCTCTCTCTCTTTACTTTTAAAGGAAATTTCATCTCTTTAGCCTTCCTATCAAAAAATTAAATTCAAGCTGGCTATTCAGTCACATGTCTGTTTAACCAGTGTGGTAGATTGGACAAGGCTGGTTATGGATCATTTGTAAGCACCTAGTATTGACAAGTTCATTTTTCTGCTTGTTATACTCACATACCCAGAAGCCTCACAGGGAGTGCATTAGGTGATCAATAAGAATAACAGTGGTGATAACAATGATGGGTCTTGTGATGCTTTCTTAGAGTAATGTTCAGGAATGGAAAATTTTCCAGAAAAGTATTATTCAATACTGTATATTGTTTCTATGTATTTTTGTGGAAAAGTAAAACTTTATCTAGAGAGCAAATTCACTTGGGGACAATTATTTTTTTTGCTGAAATCCATGAACAAAATTGATTTGAATTTGATTGTTCATTCATTCCTAAGTAGACTGACCAATCAATTAACTTGATTTCAGCCTTGCTTTCTTCTGGTAAAATATGCATATATGAGTAGAATTACAGTGAGAGTTAGCAAGTAAAGGTCTTAAAAATCTTTTTCTTGAAAGTGACATCAATACTTTAACTCACAGGAATACAAAGGAACATGCCTTGCAGTCATGAATTCTCTATGTCAAGTTTAAATATTACCACACAAGTGTTAGCAAGTGTTACTGTGTTTACCAGGAAAATATTGGTTTACTATTCATAGGGGAAATGACTCAGGAAACAAATTGCCCAATAGCAACTATCGATACCCTATATCGATGGGATTTGTGGTGGAGAGATTACAGATTTGCAGTGTCTTCACTGCTATAGTAATTCCTTTAATTTAGGTCATGAATCCATTAAAGGATCTAATGAAATCTATATATCATAACCCCTAAAAAATCACACACAAACACATATACACATTTTTGCATATGAATTCAGTGTTGTTATGAAACTCTTGAACCCTGATCCTTAATCTCTAAGTAAAGAAAAGATCATCTGCAAGCCTCTTAAAAGTATAATATAGACAAATAAGAGTAGGAAAAATATATTCCTGTGAATTTGCACTCCTCTAAGCAGTAGCTAGATTCTAAGTTCCTCAAGGTTAGGGAGAATTTTTTAGTGAAGTAACCCCAATAGCTAGCAGTTTGATTGGTGCTATATATGAATTAGTTAATAAATGATGAATAAACACAAGAATGATCATTCTGGGAAAGTAATTAGGTGCAGTAGTTGATGGTAGGCCTGTAGAACACTGTTAAAAACAGAACATCTGGCTCTAATCTCCTGAATGTTTAGATTTCATTCTCATAGCTGTTGTACCTCCAGGAACCAGTTAAACATTCTATAAAGAAAAAAGAAGAGTGTTATCAACTGAATTGTTTCTCTGCTCTAATTAATATGTTAAAGTCCTAATGCCCCATACCTCAGAATATGACTATATTTGGAGGTAAGATTTTAAAAGAAGCAACTAAGTTAATATGAGGTCATTAGGGTAGTCCCTAATCCAATATGCTGGTATTCTTATCAGAAAATAAAATCTGGACACAGACATAGACAGAGGAACATGATGTGAAGATACAGAGAGAAAATGACCATCTAAAATCTAAAGAGAATGGCCACAGGTGAAACCAACCATGTCAACACCTTGATTTTGGACTTTAGCCTCCAGAACTGTGAGAAAATATATTTATGTTGGCTGAGCCACCCAGTCTATTGTACTTTGTTATGACAGCCCTAGAAATTTAATTGAAGAGTAAAGGCTAAAATGTGTATGCCAACTATTGATTACATATCTGCCTACTTCTCACTGACCAGCATTGTGTCACTCCAAAGCACTTATATTCTCTTATTAAGTAAAAGCAATGGAAGAACACATAGGCAATACCCATGGTCTCTCTACTTCCACTGATATGAACATGAAAGATAGGTTCTATCCTTTAGATTCAGACTCTCTGTACCTGTTTAGGTGATAATTATCAAAGATTAGTGGACAGACCAGAAGTCTGCCATTTCCTAGAAGTGTGATCTTAGACTGGTCAGTGAATCTCTGTTTCTCTAACTTATCTGTAGAAGGGAGACAAAAATGTAGGACTATGTTAATGACAGAAATTGTGTGTAAAACAAATAATTGTATCTCTTGTACACTATAAAAGCCCCAGCCATTACTACTCTTTTATATAAATTGATACATTAAACTTTATATACACTAAGGCTGAGTGTCACCCTTGTATACAAAGTATCTATTTTCCATATAATCCTCTAATCATATTGACAAATACACATAAAATTATGATGATGAAAACAGAAAAAATTAACTGGAGATTTAAACTTTGATTACTTCTGCAGGGCTAGTTTAAGACTAAATATTCAGAGAAAAAGAAGGTGTCTCTAACAATAATGCAAAATTAATGATTATTCAGCTGAGATCATTACAAATAAAATCAATGTTCAACTTAACTATTTTCATTGTTTAAAAATTGCATCAGGGAGACAACATGGCGGCGTGAGTAGGACACTGGGAATCTCCTCCCAAAAACATATATACTTTTGAAAATACAACAAACACAACTAGCCCTAAAAGAGAGACAAGAAGACGCAGGACAGTGGCCAGACTGCAGCTACACCAGCGAGAACCCAGCGACTGGTGAAAGGGGTAAGATACAAGCCCCGGCCCGGCGGGAGACGAGCGCCCCTTCCCCCCAGCTCCGGCAGGAGACGAGTAGGCAGAGCGGGAGGGAGACGGAGCCCAGGACTGCCGAACACCCAGCCCCAGCCATCTGGGCCAGAGCGCAGACACAGTACGTGCCCAGGGGGCCCTGGATACTGGGGGAACAGGGAGTAAGACTTCTGAGCGGGTGCCGAAGCTGATGACCCTGTGACAAAGAAAAGCGGGGGCTTTTTGAAAGTCTTAAAGGGACAGGGACTTAACAGCTGGACGGAAACAACCCAGGTCACAGTACAGCAGCTGGAAATTACAGGGAAAACCGGGCGCACTAACCCCCTGGGCAACAGCTCTGAGACCCCTCATGGAGGTAAACAGTCAAGCAGCGCCCCCATCCATTGCCCCACTGGGCGATGCGAAAGCAGAGAAGCAGCCTGAGACAAATTCCGCCCACAGAAAGGGAAATTTCTCCCTTCCGGACAGGCAAGACAAAAAGACCCACTCTACACGCAATTACCCAACACAAGCCACAAGGGGTCGCAGTTGTCCCAGTAAAGAAAGGCCAGTAACAAGTGAAAATTTTGGCCCACCCAGCTGACAGTCAATAGCACCTGTCAACATGAAAAGGCAAAAAAATATGATCCAGACAAGACTAACCCAGACAGCTTCGGCATCTGCTACATCTTCCCCTGAGAAGGAATCTGGGGAGATAGACTTAGCCAGTCTTCCTGAAAAAGAATTCAAAACAAAAGTCATAAACATGCTGATGGACTTGCAGAGAAATATACAAGAACTAAGGAAGGAGAATTCAGAAATAAAACAAGCTCTGGAAGGACTTCAAAACAGAATGGACGAGATGCAAGAGACCATTAATGGACTAGAAAACATAGAACAGGAACGCAGAGAAGCTGATGCAGAGAGAGATAAAAGGATCTCCAGGAATGAAAGAATTTTAAGAGAGCTGAGTGACCAAATGAAAAGGAACAATATAAGAATCATAGGTATTCCAGAAGAAGTAGAGAGAGAAAAGGGGATAGAAAAGGTCTTTGAAGAAATAATTGCTGAAAATTTCCCCAAACTAGGGGAAGAAATGGCCTCTCAGACCACAGAGGTACACAGAACTCCCAGGACAAGGGATCCAAGGAGGGCAACACCAAGACACATAATAATTAAAATGGCAAAGATCAAAGACAAGGACAAAGTATTACAGGCAGCCAGAGAGAAAAAAAAGGTTACCTACAAAGGAAAACCCATCAGGCTATCATCAGACTTCTCAACAGAAACCCTACAGGCCAGAAGAGAATGGCATGATATACTTAATGCAATGAAACAGAAGGGCCTCGAACCAAGACTACTGTATCCAGCACGAATACAATTTAAATATGAAGGACGGATTAAACAATTCCCAGACAAGCAAAAGTTGAGGAAATTTGCCTCCCACAAACCACCTCTACAGGGCATCCTACAGGGACTGCTCTAGATGGGAGCACTCCTAAAAAGAGCACACAACAAAACACCCAACATATGAAGAAGGGAGGAGGAGGAATAAGAAGGGAGAGAAATAAAGAATCATCAGACTGTGTTTATAATAGCTCAACAAGCGAGTTAAGTTAGACAGTAAGATAGTAAAGAAGCTAACCCTAAAACTTTGGTAACCACAAACTTAAAGCCTGCAATGGCAATAAATTCATACCTTTCAATAATCACCCTAAATGTAAATGGACTGAATGCACCAATCAAAAGACACAGAGTAATAGAATGGATAAAAAAGCAAGATCCATCCATATGCTGCTTACAAGAGACTCACCTCAAACCCAAAGACACGCAAAGACTTAAAGTCAAGGGATGGAAAAAGATATTTCAAGCAAACAACAGAGAGAAGAAAGCAGGTGTTGCAATTCTGGTATCAGACAAAACAGACTTCAAAATAAAGAAAGTAACAAAAGACAAAGAAGGACATTACATAATGATAAAGGGCTCAGTCCATCAAGAGGATATAACCATTATAAATATATATGCACCCAATACAGGAGCACCAACATACCTGAAACAAATATTAATAGAACTAAAGGAGGAAATAGAATGCAATGCATTCATTCTAGGAGACTTCAACACACCACTCACTCCAAATGACAGATCCACCAGACAGAAAATAAGTAAGGACACAGAGGCACTGAACAACACACTAGAACAGATGGACCTAATAGACATCTACAGAACTCTTCATCCAAAAGCAGCAGGATACACATTCTTCTCAAGTGCACATGGAACATTCTCCAGAATAGACCACATACTAGGACACAAAAAGAACCTCAGTAAATTCCAAAAGATTGAAACCTTACCAACCAACTTTTCAGACCACAAAGGCATTAAACTAGAAATAAACTGTTCAAAGAAAGAAAAAGGCTCACAAACACATGGAGGCTAAACAACACGCTCCTAAATAATCAATGGATCAATGACCAAATCAAAATGGAGATCCAGCAAAATATGGAAACAAATGACAACAACAACACTAAGCCCCAACTTCTGTGGGACACCGCAAAAGCAGTCTTAAGAGGAAAGTATATAGCAATCCAAGCATATTTTAAAAAGGAAGAGCAATCCCAAATGAATGGTCTAATGTCACAATTATCGAAATGGGAAAAAGAAGAAGATATGAGGCCTAAGGTCAGCAGAAGGAGGGACATAATAAAGATCAGAGAAGAAATAAATAAAATTGAGAAGAATAAAACAATAGCAAAAATCAATGAAACCAAGAGCTGGTTCTTCGAGAAAATAAACAAAATAGATCAGCCTCTAGCCAGACTTATTAAGAAGAAAAGAGAGTCAACACAAATCAACAGTATCAGAAACGAGAAAGGAAAAATCACGACGGACCCCACGGAAATGCAAAGAATTATTGGAGAATACTATGAAAACCTATATGCTAACAAGCTGGGAAACCTAGGAGAAATGGACAACTTCCTAGAAAAATATAACCTTCCAAGATTGACCCAGGAAGAAACAGAAAATCTAAACAGACCAATTACCAGCAAAGAAATTGAAGCAGTAATCAAAAAACTACCAAAGAACAAAACCCCCGGGCCAGATGGATTTACCTCGGAATTTTATCAGACATACAAGGAAGACATAATACCCATTCTCCTTAAAGTTTTCCAAGAAATAGAAGAGGAGGTGATACTCCCAAACTCATTCTATGAAGCTAACATCACCCTAATACCAAAATCAGGCAAAGACACCACCAAAAAAGAAAACTACAGACCAATATCCCTGATGAACGTAGACGCAAAAATACTCAACAAAATTTTAGCAAACCGAATTCAAAAATACATCAAAACCATCGTACACCATGACCAAGTGGGATTCATCCCAGGGATGCAAGGATGGCACAACATTCGAAAGTCCATCAATATCATCCACCACATCAACAAAAAGAAAGACAAAAACCACATGATCATCTCCATAGATGCTGAAAAAGCATTTGACAAAGTTCAACATCCATTCATGATAAAAACTCTCAGCAAAATGGGAATAGAGGGCAAGTACCTCAACATTATAAAGGCCATCTATGAAAAACCCACAGCCAACATTATATTGAATAGCAAGAAGCTGAAAGCATTTCCGCTGAGATCGGGAACTAGACAGGGATGCCCACTCTCCCCACTGTTATTTAACATAGTACTGGAGGTCCTAGCCACGGCAATCAGACAAAACAAAAAAATACAAGGAATCCAGAGTGGCAAAGAAGAAGTCAAACTGTCACTATTTGCAGATGACATGATAATGTACATAAAAAACCCTAAAGACTCCACCCCAGAACTACTAGAACTGATATCGGAATACAGCAAAGTTGCAGGATACAAAATCAACCCACACAAATCTGTTTCTTTCCTATATACCAACAATGAATCAACAGAAAGAGAAACCAGGAAAACAACTCCATTCACAATTGCATCAAAAAAAATAAAATACCTAGGAATAAACCTAACCAAAGAAGTGAAAGACTTATATTCTGAAAACTACAAGTCACTCTTAAAAGAAATTAAAGGGGACACTAACAGATGGAAACTCATCCCATGCTCATGGCTAGGAAGAATTAATATCGTCAAAATGGCCATCCTGCCCAAAGCAATATACAGATTTGATGCAATCCCTATGAAACTACCAGCAACATTCTTCAATGAACTGGATCAAATAATTCAAAAATTCATATGGAACCACCAAAGACCCCGAATAGCCAAAGCAATCCTGAGAAAGAAGAATAAAGTAGGGGGGATCTCACTCCCCAACTTCAAGCTCTATTATAATGCCATAGTAATCAAGACAACTTGGTACTGGCACAAGAACAGAGCCACAGACCAATGGAACAGACTAGACAATCCAGACATTAACCCAGACATATATGGTCAATTAATATTTGATAAAGGAGCCATGGACATACAATGGCGAAATGACAGTCTCTTCAACAGATGGTGCTGGCAAAACTGGACAGCTACATGTAGGAGAATGAAACTGGACAATTGTCTATCCCAATATACAAAAGTAAACTCAAAATGGATCAAAGACCTGAATGTAAGTCACGAAACCATTAAACTCTTGGAAGAAAACATAGGCACAAACCTCTTAGACATAAACATGAGTGACCTCTTCTTGAACATATCTCCCCAGGCAAGGAAAACAACAGCAAAAATGAACAAGTGGGACTATATTAAGCTGAAAAGCTTCTGTACAGCAAAAGACACCATCAATAGAACAAAAAGGAACCCTACAGTATGGGAGAATATCTTTGAAAATGACACATCCGATAAAGGCTTGACGTCCAGAATATATAAAGAGCTCACACGCCTCAACAAACAAAAAACAAATTACCCAATTAAAAAATGGGCAAAGGAACTGAACAGACGGTTCTCCAAAAAAGAAATACAGATGACCAACAGACACATGAAAAGATGCTCCACATCGCTAATTATCAGAGAAATGCAAATTAAAACTACAATGAGGTATCACCTCACACCAGTAAGGATGGCTGCCATCCAAAAGACAAACAACAACAAATGTTGGCGAGGCTGTGGAGAAAGGGGAACCCTCCTACACTTCTGGTGGGAATGTAAACTTGTTCAACCATTGTGGAAAGCAGTATGGAGGTACATCAAAATGCTCAAAACAGACATACCATTTGACCCAGGAATTGCACTCCTAGGAATTTACCCAAAGAATGCAGCAATCAAGTATGAGAAAGACCAATGTACCCCTATGTTTATCGCAGCACTATTTACAATAGCCAAGAATTGGAAGCAACCTAAGTGTCCATCGATAGATGAATGGATAAAGAAGATGTGGTACATATACACAATGGAATACTACTCAGCCATAAGAAAAGGGCAAATCCAACCATTTGCAGCAACATGGATGGAGCTGGAGGGTATTATGCTCAGTGAAACAAGCCAAGCAGAGAAAGAGAAATACCAAATGATTTCACTCATCTGTGGAATATAAGAACAAAGGAAAAGCTGAAGGAACAAAACAGCAACAGAATCACAGAACTCAAGAATGGACTAACAGGTACCAAAGGGAAAGGGACTGGGGAGGATGGGTGGGTAGGGAGGGATAAGGGGGGGCAGAAAAAAGGGGTATTAAGATTAGCATCCATAGCGGGGTGGTAGAAAGGGGAGGGCTGTACAACACAGAGAAGACAAGTAGTGATTCTACAACAGTTTGCTACGCTGATGGACAGTGACTGTAAAGGAGTGTATAGAGGGGACCTGGTATAGGGGAGAGCCTAGTAAACAAAGTATTAGTCATGTAAGTGTAGATTAATGATTAGAAAAAAAACAAAAACAAAAGCAGTTCCTATGTGGTGACCTCTAATGAGTTCTCCACAATGATATAAAGGGCATATAAAAGTGTAGGCAAATGGTCTGTTTGTGTTTATACAGAGGATCAAAGCCTAATTTGGCTACCCCTGAAAATGAACTAAGATACGATATGAAAAAGAACTTCCAACATCAGCACTCTCGGGAAGACTCATGACAGAAGATGATAAGCAAAAAAAAAAAACTCCAACAAAGATCCACGCACTGTCACAGAAGTAGATGCACTCATCCCACCAGTTCCTGGACTTGCCATGGGAATGATGAAGGAGATATCTAAGCTGGCCTGTGCATACAGTAAAACAAAAATTGGACTGGATCTATACTGTTGGAACTCAACCAAGAATTAGGAGAAGTGCAAATTGTAGCACTCCAAAATCTTACAACCACAGACTATTTATCGTTAAAAGAACATATGGAATATGAACAGTCCCCAGGAATGGGTTGTTCTAGTTTATCTGAATTTTCTCAGACTGTTTAAGTTCAGTCGGACAATATCCACCATATCATAGATAAGTTTTCACAAATGCCTAAGGTGCCTAACTGGTTTTCTTGGTTTCACTGGAGATGGCTGGTAATTACAGGTATGCTTTGGTTAGGTTACTATATTCCTATTATGTTAATGTGTGTGCACAATTTAAATAGTAGTTTAAAACCTATCCATGCTGAAGTTACTCTACAAGAAGATATGTCAAAGAAATAATCAATCTTCCCAGGTTTTCTTCTGCCTGCTACTTCTATAGCTTTTCTTCTTCCTACCTAATCACAACCTTTAAATAGAACTCGTGCCACATGTCGAATTTACCGAGTATCATAATTCTTCCAAGTGGTAAAGACACCTCAAGACAAATGCTGGGCATAGAAGCCACAGGACATAAATATGCAAAGAAGTAAAAAGCTAACCTTTTCAAACAATAAGGCTTCTCTCTCACTTACCAACTTAACATTTCCCTGTATGGCCCCGGAAGATGACTGGTTAGCCAGAGACGGGTAAGATTCCTCAAGGGAGGAACAACCTAAGACAGGCACAGTCGCAGGGGGCCATCTGGTGAGAAAATGGGGAGCAGCAGAGGTGAGGCTTAGAACCTCCCCCCTCATGTTCTGAGAGAAATCTTCTGCATACATGGATGTTTATTGCCCTCGTCTAGCTCGGATTAACACACAGTCTACAGGCACACACCTGATCATCTACATTTGCTCTCTTACAACACTAAACTCTGTTTTCTACCTTTATCTCGTATCTACCTACCACTTCAGCATTTTATTAAAAATAATAATAACAGAGAAATGTGGTATCCACATATAAATCAAGTTTAAAAATCAAATGAGTATTCATATTTGAACTGACTGTGTATAGTTCATAATGCATGAACAAAACCGAAATCTTCTGTGATGACTGCCCTTGCACTGTTCACCATGTAACTTATTCACTATGTAAGAATTTGTACTCCATGTAAGAATTTGTTCGTTTTGCATCAGAAGATTGGAGATGAACGAAAATTAGGCTTGGGGTGGATTAATGATTGTGCATTGAGTATTGACTCCCCTATACAGAAATTTATTGTGGTTAACAACTATTTGATCAATAAATATGAGAGATGCCCTCACAAAATATATATACATATATATATATATATATATATGTATATATAAACACACTTCCAATTGTAAAATAAATAAGTAACCGGGATGTAATGTATAGCATAAGGAATAGAGTCAAAATATTGTAACAACTTGGTATGGTGATACCTGGTACCTAGAATTATCATGTATATAAATGTTGAATCACTGTGTTGTACACCGTAAAACTAATGTAATGCAATACTGTTGTCAACTACCCTTCAATAAAAAAAAAAAATTGCATCAGGAAAATGGAAACATCCACTAAACAATTTTCAATTACTCTGCTGATGTCTTTCTCTTCAAAGGAAGACTCCAATACATATTTCCATGTGTAGACTCAATATTGAACAGTGAAATACTCTAAATCTGAGAGATTCTCATTAAGACATTTTTAGTGAAATCACTTCAAAGTGATTTTAGTGCAACTGTAGAATGGTGAATGAATGAATGAACTTTTAAGTACAGTTAGTATAGTGGAATTGGCTTTACTGTTGCTACTCCATAGTTTAAGAAGCTACTTGGAAAATAATCAGACAAACAACAGTTTTAAATCTTATTATTCAAGTAAATTACTTGTGGGTAGCTATATATGTGCACCTGTGGATTTATTTAATGTGGATACATGAATTAACACCATTTTCATCTGAGAGTACATAACACATTTCACTTATAGTATAGCATTTTTATCTGCACCCAAATCTCAAGGGTCTGGTACAGATCTTAAATGTACATGTTATTTCTCAACACAGGGAGTTATAAACAGAAAGTATAGTTTTTAAAAAGAAAGAAAATAAATATTTTGCTTGTACACATCAAATCATTCCATATCAGTTACTTATTATGAATCACTACAATTTTTCTAAAAACTGTTGCTATTGTAGAACAGTAAAATACATGAGGCACCCTGAATACAGGCTACCCATCATTCTGTTTTACATGTGAAACACAATATTTTATTAGGTATTCCTGTCATTTACACCAATAAGATAAAATCAGACTGCTAGAGAAAAGGAGATATTTAAGCACCAGACTATATCCTAAGAAATAATAATAACAAAGCATTATTATCTAAATTTAAAACATTTAGTAGAAGCTCTGAACATTCAAATGAAAAATGCTGAATGCCAAATTAGTAATTAAAAGAACAATGTAAGCAATCATGGAAGAACATAGCAAAATGACATGTTACTTGGTGTAGCTGAAAACCTCCTTGCCTCTGTTTGCTTAGCCAAATCCTACTCATGTTAATGTCTTTAACATTGCTTTCATGGAAAAGCTTTGCCTCCCTGCACCCAGATCCTTCATCTGTCTGTTTTCTGCTTTATTAGCTGTCTGTATTTCCCCTTCTCAGAAATTTATAATTGTAATTATTTAAGTAATCATAATTATTTGCCTGTTACATATTATTCATTTAAAGTTTCTGTCATTTTATACCTGCTTTACATAGGTAGGTGTCATCAGCATCACATACATGGCTTAATACATCACTCACTAGGTAGAAGTTTATTTTTTATTATCACTTGGTTGGACTGCAGATGTGAGAGCTGAGTCAATTATACTCCAAAGTTCACAATATATTAGTGTTATTACCCATATATAAGACCCTTATTTAGTTTAATCACTCATTCTCTTTTATCTATTCCTCATAACCACTTACATGCACACAAACTGCAGAATCCATTCTAATGTCCTTAATATATATTTTTAGGGGTTTGTGGATTCATGTAAAATACATAATGTTATTTTATTTACACATATATTGATCAATTTTAGTCAGGTACATACATACAATAAACTGAAAGGTATCCATTTCAAAACAGTTTAAGGGATTTTGATACATAGTATCCATTCATGTTATCATCACAATCATAATACAGATCATTTCTATCCCTTCAAAAAGTTTCCTCATGTCCCTTTGCGATCAATCCTCCCCTTCCGTACTCTCATATTAAACAAATAATAATTTGTTTTCTGTCACTGTAGATTAGCTGTGCCCAATCTAGACACTTGTGTGAATGAAATCAGCATATATTATTTGACATATAACTCCTTTCACTTGGTGTATAGAGATCTATTTATGTTTTTGCATGTATCAGTAATTTATTACTTTTCTTTGTTGAATAATATTCTATAACATGAATATAAAATTTTCTTTTATCCATTTTTATTGAGATATATCTGAAATACTTTATTATATTAGTTTCAGGTATACAACATAGAGATTTGGGATCTGTATACATTGAAAAATGATCACCACAATAAGTCTAGTCACCATGTTACCATACAAAGCTAATACATATTATTGACTATTCCCCATGCTGTGTGTTACATCCCCAGAACTTAATTATTTTATAACTGGAAGTGTGTACTTCTTCATTCCTTTCACCCAACCTTCCCAACACCTCTCCCTTATGACAGCCACCAACTATTCTCTGTATCTAGGGTATAGATTCTGCTTTGTTTTGTGTTTTAGTTTTCACATGTAAGTGAAATCGTTTGGTACTTGTCTTTTTCTGTTGGGTTTGTTTTACTTACCATAATATTGCTAAGGTTTATCCATATTGTTGCAAATTACAAGTTTTCTTTCTTTTTAGTGCTTAGAAATATTCCATGGTATTTATATACCACCACTTCTGAACCATTCATCCACTCATAGACACTTAAGCTGTTTCCATATCTTAGTTGCTGTAGATAATACTGCAATGAACATAGCGATGCATGTCTTTTTTAATTAGTATTTTCATATTCTTCAGATAATTACTCAGTAGTGGAATGGCTGTATCATATGGTGGTTCTATTTTTAATTTTTTGAGGAACCTCCGTACTGTTTTCTGTAATGGCTGTACCAACTTACATTCTGACCAACAGTGCATGAGGGTTCCTTTTTCTCCACATCCTTGCCAACACTTCTTATTTCTTGGTGTTTTGATAATAGCCACCCTGATTGGTATAAGGTGATATCTAATTGCTGTTTTGATTTGTATTTCCCTGATGATTAGTAACATTGAGCATCTTTTCATGTGCACATTGGCGATCTGTATATCTTCTTTGGAAAAAAATGTTCAAATCCTTTGCCCAGTTTTAATCAGAATGATTTATTGGTGATGTTGTTATTGAGTATATGAGTTGTTTATGCATTTGGGATATTAGCCCCATGTGAGATATACAATTTGCAAATATCTTCTCCAATTAAGTGTGTTGCCTTTTGGTTTGATTGATGGTGTCCTTCACTGTGCAAAAGATTTTTAGTTTAATGTAGTCCTATTTTGTTTTTTGGTTTTTTGTTTGTTATTTGTTTTGTTTTGCTTACCTTTAGAGTCAGATACAAAAAATATCACTTATCAAGGAGCTCACCCCTATGTTTTATTCTTATTTTATGGTTATAGCTCTTACAATCAAGTATTTAATCTATTTTGAATTAAATTTTATATATGATGCAAAATAGTGCTCCAGATATACTATTTTGCATGTATTTGTCCAGTTTTCCAAACATCAGTTATTAAAGCTACTGTTCTTTCCCTATTGTATGTTCTTGGCTCCACTGTTACAGATAAATTCACTATATATGTGTAAGTTTATTTCTGTGTTCTCTATTCTGATCCACTGACATATGTGTCTGTTTTTAATTTCAGTACTTCACTGTTTCAATGATTATAGTTTTATAGAATAGTTTGAAGTCAGGGAGCATAATACTCCAGCTTTGTTCACTTTTCCCAGATAGTTTTGGCTACTAACAATTTTTTGTGTGTGATTCCCTACAAATTTTAGTATAATTTGTTCTAATTCTATGAAAAATGCCATTAGAATTTTGATAGGGAATGAATTGAACCTGTAGATTGCTTTAGGTAGTATGGATATTTTAATAATATTAATTCTTGCAATCCACGAGCACAGAATATTTTCCCATTTATTTGTGTTTCCAATTTCTTCCATCAATGTTTTACAGTTTTCAGTGTACAGTTCTTTCAACACTTTGTTAATTTTAATGAATATCTGTTGTGCATAATGAGTAGCATTTTTCTTGCTGCTTTCAAGATTCTTTTGTTTTTGTCTCTTGAGAGTTTTACTGTGATCAAAGGTATGGATGATCTTTTTTGCATTTCTCATACTTGAAGTTCATTGAGTATCACTGATGTGTTGATTAATTTTTTATCAGATATTGGATGTTTTCAGCCATCATTTCTTAATATATGTATCTGCCACTTTCACTTTATCTTCTCCTTTCAGTTTCCTATTATGTGCATCTTGGTATGTTGCATGTTGTCTCACTGGTTTCTGAAGCTTGTCTGAACTCTGGCATTCATTTTTCTTCATTTTTCTTCTTTCTATTCTTCAAAATGGATCATCTCAATTGACCTATTTTTAAATTCACTGACTCTTTGCCAGCTCAAATCTGCTGCTGTGCATCTCTAGTGAATTTTTTACTTCAGTTATAATACTGTTTAATTCCAGAAATTTTTTTGGTTCAGTTTTATATATATCCTTATTATAATCTTTATTAGGTGAGATAAAGCTATCTTTTTCATACTTTACTTGAGTTCTTTAGATATGGTTCCCTTTAGTTCTTTGAAGAAATTCCTAATAACTAATTTAAAACCCTTTTTGAGTAAATATAACATCTGACCTTCTTTATGCACAGTTTCTACTATTGGTTCTTTTCCTGTATATAAACTGGACCTTCTTATTTTTTTCCATATCTCAAATATTTTTTTAATTGGATAGCTATGGAAATATTCCCTTCCAGCTTTGTTGTTGTTTATTGATTTTATGGTTATTATTTATTGATTGATTTTTCTGAACTGCTTTTGTAAAATCTTTACTTTTGGTCATGTGTGGTTAACAGTGGTAAGCTAATGATGGAACAGAGATTTCTTTAAAACATGGATCCAGTGTTTCCCAGTATTTGCCAGAGGACTCTGTGTACATGCTGTGAATGCCCTTAACACTCAACCATGTAGTGCCAATTTAGTTTTTATTTATGTTTGTTCTGAACCTCAAGTTCTACCAAGTACAAGACCTTAGGGCCTGCTCATATCTTTCCTGAGTATGCACCTTACCCTGGGTATGCTCACAGCCCTATATATGTGCATGGCCTTAGAGATTTCCAGGACTATATCAAAGATTTAATAAACCCTATGGACATTTCATTACCTAACTTTTCCTTTTAAGCTTTTTGGTTAGCCTATATTTTTTGTCCCAATTGGTATCCACTGCTTGAGACAACTACAAAGTTAAACAATTGGTTCTAAATGTTTTTGAATAACACCCTGAGGAAAAGTCTTTTCAGATTATATGAGCTCAAAGTCAAGTCAGACATCTTGGTATTATCTGGAAATAGAGCTTGGAAGGAGGTCCCATCTCATTTGGGCTTCTCCAGGTGGCTGCTAAACTCCTAGTTTCCAGCTAGTTGTGGATTGTTGGGTTTCAAGGGTATCACAAAGCTGGAGAGAGGTGGATGGAAAAATGACAAGTTAAAACATCAAAAAGTTTACTGTTATTACTAGTATTCTACTGTCTTTCTTGAATAAATACTCAATTGTTGTAACCCTTTGATTTATTCCAAAGCTCTGCAAAGAGTTGATTCTATTTTTTATTTTATCATCGATATTTTGAAGGACATGAATTTTGGAAATTCTTATGCCACTATTTTTGCTGACATCCTCCAAGATCTTGATTTCTCAAACCCTGGACAACTTGATAGCAATAAGTGCCAAATCCAGATTGTTTTGAGACCCCATATTTTGCCCAGCCTCTTTTATAGCATTGCCCAATCATTTACAGCCTTCGAATAGGTAATTGCCTTAGGGAAAAGGGGAAAAAGAGGTCAGGTGGACCTGATTGAATTCCCCATACCTTCTGTTCTTGACCCCTCAAATCCTGATTTCCCTGGTTGTTCTCCAATGATTTTGGAAATTGTATTTTTGCGTCTGACCCAGTTTATACAGTTGTTTTCAGCTAGAGTGTTGTTACGATGCAAGCTACATTGTTAAAACTGGAAGCAGAAATCCCTCAATAATAAAAGTCTCTATGAATTATTAAGATTTATTCTAATTTGAGATCATAGTTTAGTTTGTAGCTCTGAATGACCTGACACCACTGTGACAGCATAAATTTGCTTTACTTTAAATGAGGGACTGAACTTTGAATCTGAATGTCTGTTCTTTACATTAATAATTAAGTAATTGCTTGGGTAATTACTTTTCTATGTTGGTTTCATCACTAGTTAGAAGGCTCCATAAGGCCGTAGACTAAATATATCACTTTCCTCTATTGTGTCCCTAGAACTTGGCAGAGTGGTGACACATAGTATGTAATGAATAAACATACAGTGAATGAATGACTGTTTTAAATTATTCAATTCTTAAAAATAACTAAAAAGACATTGATCAGAAAGAACCAGCATTGACTTTATAGCCCTATATTTAGTGAACATAAATATATTTGTAGTTTTAATACCAAATAAAATACCCAATTTAAAAAATTATGCTTCTAATCTTCAAAATGCATTACAAAAAATAAATCTAGATTGAGGGACTATGAACACATTCTACAACTGCCCTTCCCATGCCTTGCCATACATGAACAAAACTGCAATATTTATAGGAAAGTGTTTGTTTTGTTTTATCCAATTAACAAACTCTTTGATTTCCTATGTTCTTGTACCTTGTGGATTTTAACTATTTTTCTTTGGCTTTATTTTGTTTGGCTTTTCAATTTAAGATTTATAAAGTGCAGCACAATCGTATTACCCCACTGCATTTTTAAGGCAGTTGATAAAAAATTCCATTGTATATCATTATACTCACTGACTAATTAGCAATTATAAATAATTCCCTCTGGATTAATTGCTTAGATAGCACTCAGAATATAAATATTCCCACATTGGTTATCTTATTCAGACTAGAGTAGCTACTTTGCATTTTATCCCTGACTGACTTTGTACCTGGGTCACTGAAATAAACACCATGAATTACCTATCACTAATTTTTTCTCTGATCATCAGTCATTTATGCTTTGCCCCTCTTTTTCCTTGATTTTCTTTTTAATTAAACAAAGAGTAACCTATTTGCTAAAGTCTTTTTCAAATTGAGAAAATAAGTGATACATATGGACTTTATTAGGTTATCTTTTCGGTTTTGTTTTGTTTATAATTATGTTACAACACAGTTAAGTACAACTTATGTATATATATATACATATATATATATATATATGTATATATATATGTATATATATATATATAACAACATAGTTAATGGATTCTATCCATTTTAACTTCACTCCAACATCCATCCCAACTGGACAAAAGATGACTCAATTTCTGGCAACATATTATACAGTGTGGAGAATTATGAAGAAAATAAATCTAAAAATTTGGACTAGATTAAAATGTGTGGGGCTCCAGTTAACAGGAGTAGAGAAATGGGAATTTGTTTAATAACAATCCTCAAACATATAACAAAATACCTTGGTTGGATAAAATAAATTGCCTTATACACTTTTTCCCTGACAATAGGAAATTATTTAATAACCATAGAAAATTATATCAATTGTTATAGGATAAAGAGTAGTATAAAGGTCCAGTGGACTAACACAGTTAGTGTAAACCTTGAATTAAAATGGTTTGTGTCAATTTTCACTGTATTAATAGGTTTCTGATTGTATTCACAATAAACTTTAACTTTTTGTCATCTTAAGCAATGAATAGAGTATATCCCTATTCTGACAGTAGATAACTGAAATTAGAAGAAAGTTTAAAGATAAATACTGGAAGCATTTGGAATAATGGGATGAATACTTGGAAATGTGAAGCAATTGAATATCAAAATATTATTCACATCAAGCCAAGGTATGGTAAAGTCTCTCATGGACAGTGAAGTCATCTCTAGCATTATGGTCATTTTCTCAGGGAAGACTTGAAATCCTGTTTTTACTTTGGGATCTGACCACTAGTCCTTCATAAGTCTAGGATCCAGTTAAATGGCTTAGAGCAGCAAATAGTAGCCACAAAACCCCATTTAACCAGAAGAATTTCAAGATAACTTCAAAGGTGTTTTTATGTTCCAAACACAAATTTTCCAAAGAAATATTAATATCATGCAATTTGCATGGGGTATGTGCAAAGATAAAAAGATGAAGTATTGGCTACAATTTCTGTATCCAACCCTAATACTCTTCAGATGATTAAATTTGTCACTGATATCAGAGTTCCACATGCTCCTAGTGAGACTGTCCTTCAGTCAACAACTGCCCTGCCCTCTATAGGAATGAAGGGTGGCCAAGATCTCCCTCCTTTCCCTTCTCAAAACATTCACAGCCTTACCACCACAGTGCTCTCATGAGACCCTCAGACATATGGTATCATACTCTATATCTCAATGTATATGGATCACCCCTATATACCTCTATGTAAATAGAAAGGGAAGTCTCCAAATTATCCCTCAACTGTCAGACTTCTGTCACTATAAACCACCTCATCTGACTTCATCTTTCAATCCTCCCCAAATTCCAAAATTCTTTGATGAAAGCCATTGAATACCTTCCCACTTCATTCAAAATAAAAGCCGAAATCCTTAGAATGTCTTACGGGACCTGGCAAAATCTACCTTGTACCACATCTCTCTAACGTCATTCATTATTTTCTCCAACTCAAGTAATCCAGCTGTATTGGATTTCTTGTTTCTTATATGCAACTGACATACTTCCTCATTAGAGTGTTTCCATTTGTTGTTCTATCTCTCTGGAGTATTCTTCCCCTATTATTTTCATGACTTGCTCCCTCACTTCCTTCTGGTCTCTAATGTCAGCTTATCAAAGATGTGACCACTGTATATGTAAATCAACAACACTTCTCCACCTCATCATGGCCTTCCTATTCAACATTCTACTTTATTTTTCTTGATAACACTTATTGCCACCCGGTATTTTATTTAACTATCAGGTTATTTATTTATTATTTATCTATTTCACTAGAATGTATTTTTCTTAACAAAAGGAAATTTAGGCTGTTTTGTTCACTGTTGTATCTACAGTGTCCTTAACAGTGCCTGTAACACAGAAAGTAGCCAATATATATTTGTTGAAAAAAAATGAGTAAATTTTCACCACTCATGAGCCTGAAATACCTTTAATGGCAGAAGAGAATAAATTCTCTATCCTATCCCTAGAGTACTTAAAGAGGTGGATCAAGCTCAACTCTCTGTGAATTTAAACATTATTTGAAGGACTTTAGTTCTTAAAATCCATGTTAATTTTACATTCTATGCCGTAATATATCTGTATTTCATATGAAAACAGTATTTTAAGTATTTCATCAGTTAAGTACTTCTGAAACAATGTTCAAGTAAAATTCTGCTTTCATGAAGTATAATATTAGTAATAGTTATTTATTATGTAAGTACTAGGACCTATGTTACTTGCTTGACATATATTATCTTTTTAATTTTTAGTAATGCATTTTGAAAGATGTAGGCTGAAAACAGTGAGGTGATATGCCCCTGGGACAATTCTGGAGTCTAGTCTTGAATTCAAATCTTTCTCTCACTTCAGAACCCATGTTTTCAATCCCATAAATTCTATGTGTTCTATTTATTTTTTGTAACTTTAGTTATTACTTGATGCCCTCCATACCTAATGTAACCATGCCCCAGTTTGAAGAGCAAGATTTGCATTCCAACAAGATCCTTCTAGAGACCTGTTATCTTACCTCAAAAGAGAAATTCAAATGGTAGGAATTTCAGAAGCCATTGATGATAGAGGAGAGAAACCAGAATAAAGTCCATAAAGCACACTATAGGAGAGTTTGTGCACTCTGCTTCTGCTGTGTGTTGGGTCATCTGAATTATCTGCCTACTGATATCTAAAAAGTTTTGTAGAGAAAACATCTGTAACACATCTTTAAATAAAATTTAGAAATATCCTTGTAAATATATTCTTCCCAGTTAGTGGAATTACCGTTTCAGGTGAAAGTAGGGTTGTTGATTCAAACAATAAATACAGCTTGCCTATTTGTACATATTGTCAAACTGCTTTCTGAGAGGCTGTGCTATTTTATCCTCTCACCAATTAACAAATATGAGTACTAACTTCATAAATGAGGGTCCTTTCTCCATTGCTTTCTGGTTTTATCTTCATAAATCTTCTCTGAGTTCATAAAATACTATACTTCCAAAGACAGTATTCTACACCTTACAGAAATGACAAAGATGATGTTTGAAAGGAATTTATTCAAAGATTAAAATTTATAAAATTTCAACAGGTAGTACCATATTGCAAATGTAGAAAATTTTTCTCAGGTTAATAAGGTCCTTAAGCAAGAAGTTAGTTTTCAATTCTACCCCTCAAATTCACTTCATGTATTGCTGCTACTAATTCATCTACAAATATTTTTTAAAGCTCTGTATTGCCTGTAGGGTAAACAACAAACTTGTCAGTCTGGGGTCTGACACCTTAAAATCTAGCTTTCCATATTCTCCTACTAGGATCCAACATAAATCCTTCCATATGCATTTTATATAAGCAATCTCAAAATCAAATGCCTATAAGGACAGTAAATAAAGTAAACAAGCAAAAAAGGAACGCTAACCAGACAGGATCCTTTTCTAAATTTGCAAAATGGCACTTATAGCCTCAAGGTGGCCCTAAGTAGTATCAATCATTTTTACATTTACTAGTATCATAAGTAAAAAATATATTCTCATTTCAATCTGCATTTCTTGAATTTTATTGTTTTTGAACACCTTCAAGGGTGTAAAATTTGTACTTATTTTGACAATTCATTTATATCTATTTCCCATGTTTCTATTGGTGTGTTTGTCTTTTTCTCATTGACTCAAGTCCTTTGTCTTGAATGCTTGATTTACTGTCAAATGCTTTGCAATTCTTTGTCCAAGTCTCATATAAGTCTTCCAACTTGAGCTAGTTTATATTTTATTTTTCTACAGTTTTAATTTTGTGTAGTCCAATCCATCTATCTTTTTAATATGTCATACATACAAAATACTTACTCATGACTAATGTACATGTGGGCATATGTTATTCAAATATCCTTTACTACTTTATTTCATATTTAAATATTTAACATCTATAGAAATTATTAGGTGGATGGTATTTAACATGTAAAAAATGTTTTTTCAAGTTTGAAAATTCTATGAATAATTCAGAAAATGGTTTGTGATGGTAGAACTGGATTCTAAATAAAACCTTCACTGAAAATAATATGGAAATTTATTACTAAGAAACATATCAAAAATATATAGATATATTATTGGAAATCTTAAGTAAAAATGATAGCAGAATTGTTAAAAATTATTTTAAATGAAAAAATTCTATTGGTGCTCTCTCACTAAATCTTTGTGTCTTTCAAAATTTTTTTTACCTAGATTAAAAACTATTGAACTTACATGTCAACATCATCGATGTCTATATACAGAGTTGGCTGAGATAGAACTGTGAGATGGAAACAATTGGTCCTCCCTAATATCTGACCTTTCTTTACCATCTTTCTCCTGTGCCTAGAAGCTCAGTGCTGCCCACTTTTGCTATCATCTTTTTTCCTAAACCAATATGTAACAAACTTACATCCTGTCACTTCAGCATTTTTTAAGATTTACACCTAATTTGGGCAATTCATCACATTTTTATCAAAATCTACTTTAAACTCTGTACCAAAATATATTTATACACTAAAAGGAGAAACCTAGCCCACTGATATTTTATTTAAGAAAATATGTGTGAACATGGCGGCATGAGTAGGACAGTAGGAATCTCCTCACAAAAACATATATATTTTTGAAAATACAACAAATACAACTAATCCTAAAAGAGAGACCAGAAGACAGAGGACAACAGCCTGACTACATCCACACATGCTAGAGCCAGCACCTGCTGAAAGGGGTAAGATACAACCCCAGGCACCGCAGGAACCAAGCACACATCCCCCCAGCTCCCGGTGGGAGGGAGAGGGAGCCCAGGACTGCTAAACACCCAGCCCCAGCCACATGCACCAGAGCGCAGACACAGTGCATGCGTGGAGGGCTGGAAACTAGGAAAATAGGGCAGCAAGACCTCTGAGTGGGTGCCGAAGCAGATGCCCCTGTGACAAAGAAAAGTGAGTGCTTTTTGAAAGTCTTAAAGGGACAGAGACGTAACAGCAGGATGGAAACAACTCAGGTCACAGCCCAGTGGCTGGAAATTACAGGGAAAACCGGGCGAACGAACCCCCTGGGCAACAGCTCTGAGACCCTTCACAGAGGTAAACAGCCAAACAGACCCCTATCCATTAACTCTCTGGGCGCTGCGAAAGCAGAGAAACAGCCTAAGGCAAACGACGCCCACAGAAAGGGAAATTGCTCCACTTCGGCCGGGCAAGACAAAAAGATCCAGCCTACACGCAATTACCCAACACAAGCCACAAGGAGTCGCAGTTGTCCCAGTAAAGAAAGGCCAGTAGCAAGTGAAAAGTTTGGCCCTACTAGCTGACAGTCAATAGCACCTGTCAACATAAAAAGGCTAAAAATATGATCCAGACAAGAATAACCCAGACAGCTTCGGCATCTGCTACATCTTCCCCGGAGAAGGAACCTGGGGAGATAAATTTAACCAGTATTCCTGAAAAAGAATTCAAAACAAAAGTCATAACCATGCTGATGGACTTGCAGAGAAATATGCAAGAACTAAGGAAGGAGAATACAGAAATAAAACAAGCTCTGGAAGGACTTCAAAACAGAATGGACGAGACGCAAGAGACCATTAATGGACTAGGAAACAGAGAACAGGAACGCAGAGAAGCTGATGCAGAGAGAGATAAAAGGATCTCCAGGAATGAAAGAATTTTAAGAGAGCTGAGGGAACAATCGAAACGGAACAATATCCGCATTATAGGGGTACCAGAAGAAGAAGAGAGAGAAAAAGGGATAGAAAGTGTCTTTGAAGAAATAATTGCCGAATACTTCCCCAAGCTTGGGGAAGAAATGGCCTCTCAGATCACAGAGGTACACAGAACTCCCATGACAAGGGATCCAAGGAGGGCAAAACCAAGACACATAATTATTAAAATGGCAAAGATCAAAGACAAGGACAAAATATTAAAGGAAACCGGAGAGAAAAAGAGGTTACCTACAAAGGAAAACCCATCAGGCTATCATCAGACTTCTCAACAGAAACCCTACAGGCCAGAAGAGAATGGCATGATATACTTAATGCAATGAAACAGAAGGGCCTCGAACCAAGACTACTGCATCCAGCAAGAATATCATTTAAATATGAAGGAGGGATTAAACAATTCCAAGACAAGCAAAAGATGAGGGAATTTGCCTCCCACAAACCACCTCTTCAGGGCATCCTACAGGGACTGCTCTAGATGGGAGCACTCCTAAAAAGAGCACACAACAAAACACCCAACATATGAAGAAGGGAGGAGGAGGAATAAGAAGGGAGAGAAATAAAGAATCATCAGACCGCATTTATAATAGCTCAACAAGCTAGTTAAGTTAGACAGTAAGATAGTAAAGAAGCTAACCCTGAACCTTTGGTAACCAGAAATTTAAAGCCTGCAATGGCAATAAATTCGTACCTTTCAATAATCACCCTAAATATAAATGGACTGAATGCACCAATCAAAAACACAGAGTAATAGAATGGATAAAAAGGCAAGATCCATCCATATGCTGCTTACAAGAGACTCACCTCAAACCCAAAGACATGCACGGACTTAAAGTCAAGGGATGGAAAAAGATATTTCATGCAAACAACAGAGAGAAGAAAGCAGGGGTTGCAATTCTGGAATCAGACAAAACAGACTTCAAAATAAAGAAACTAACAAAAGACAAAGAAGGATATTACATAATGTTAAAAGGCTAAGTCCAACAAGAGGATATAACCATTATAAATATATATGCACCCAACACCGGAGCACGAGCATATGTGCAACAAATACTAACAGAACTAAAGGAAGAAATAGAATTCAATGCATTCATTCTAGGAGACTTCAACACAACACTCACTCCAAAGGGCAGATCCACCAGACAGAACTAAGTAAGGACACAGAGGCACTGAACAACCGACTAGAAGGGATGGAACTAATAGACATCGACAGAACTGTACATCCAAAAGCAACAGGATACACATTCTTCTCAAGTGCACATGGAACATTCTCCAGAATAGACCACATACTAGGCCACAAAAAGAGCCTCAGTAAATTCCAAAATATTGAAATCCTACCAACCAACTTTTCAGACCACAAAGGCATAAAACTAGAAATAAACTGTACAAAGAAAGCAAAGAGGCTCACAAACATATAGAGGCTTAACAACATGCTCCTCAATAATCATTGGATCAATGACCAAATCAAAATGGAGGTCCAACAATATATGGAAACAAACGACAACAACACTAAGCCCCAACTTCTGTGGGACACAGCAAAAGCAGTCTTAAGAGGAAAGTATATAGCAATCCAGGCATATTTAAAAAAGGAAGAACAATCCCAAATGAATGGTCTAATGTCACAAGTATCAAAATTGGAAAAAGAAGAACAAATGAGGCCTAAGGTCAGCAGAAGGAGGGACATAATAAAGATCAGAGAAGAAATAAATAAAATTGAGAAGAATAAAACAATAGCAAAAATCAATGAAACCAAGATCTGGTTCTTCGAGAAAATGAACAAAATAGATAAGCCTCTAGCCAGACTTATTAAGAAGAAAAGAGAGTCAACACTAATCAACAGTATCAGAAACAAGAAAGGAAAAATCATGACGGACCCCACAGAAATACAAAGAATTATTAGAGAACACTATGAAAACCTATATGCTAACAAGCTGGGAAACCTAGGAGAAATGGACAACTTCCTAGAAAAATACAACTTTCCAAGACTGACCCAGAAAGAAACAGAAAATCTAAACAGACCAATTATCAGCAACGAAATGGAAGCGGTAAGCAAAAAACTACCAAAGAACGAAACCCCCGGGACAGATGGATTTACCACGGAATTTTTTCAGACATACAGGGAAGACAATACCCATTCTCCTTAAAGTTTTACAAAAAATAGAGAAGGAGGGAACACTCCCAAACTCATTCTATGAAGCCAACATCACCCTAACACCCAAACCAGGCAAAGACCCCAGTAAAAAAGAAAACAATGGACTAATATAACTGATGAACTTAGATGCAAAAGTACTCAACAAAATACTAGCAAAGCAAATTCAAAAATATATCAAAAGGATCGTACACCATGACCAAGTGGGATTCATCCCAGAGATGCAAGGATGGTACAACATTCGAAAATCCATCAACATCATCCACCACATCAACAAAAAGAAAGACAAAAACCACATGATCATCTCCACAGATGCTGAAAAAGCATTTGACAAAGTTCAACATCCATTCATGACAAAAAATCTCAGCAAAATGGGAATAGAGAGCAACTACCTCAACATAATAAAGGCCATCTATGATAAACACATAGCCAACATTGTATTGAACAGCGAGAAGCTGAAAGCTTTTCCTCTGAGATCGGGAAATAGACAGGGACACACACTCCCCCCCTGTTATTTAACATAGTACTGGAGGTCCTAGCCACGGCAATCAGACAAAACAAAGAAATACAAGGAATCCAGATTAGTAAAGAAGAAGTTAAACTGTCACTATTTGCAGATGACATGATACTGTACATAAAAAACCATAAAGACTCCACCCCAAAACTACTAGAACTGATATCGGAATACAGCAAAGTTGCAGGACACAAAATCAACACACAGAAATCTGTGGCTTTCCTATACACTAACAATGAACCAACAGAAAGAGAAATCAGGAAAACAACTCCATTCACAATTGCATCAAAAAAAAAATAAAATACATAGGAATAAACCTAACCAAGGAAGTGAAAGACTTACACTCTGAAAACTACAAGTCACTCTTAAGAGAAATTAAAGGGGACACTAACAGATGGAAACTCATCCCATGCTCGTGACTAGGAAGAATTAATATCGTCAAAATGGCCATCCTGCCCAAAGCAATATACAGATTTGATGCAATCCCTATCAAATTACCAGCAACATTCTTCAATGAACTGGAACAAATAATTCAAAAATTCATATGGAAACACCAAAGACCCCGAATAGCCAAAGCAATCCTGAGAAAGAAGAATAAAGTAGGGGCGATCTCACTCCCCAACTTCAAGCTCTACTATAAAACCATAGTAATCAACACAATTTGGTACTGGCACAAGAATAGAGCCACAGACCACTGGAACAAACTAGAGAATCCAGACATTAACCCAGACATATATGGTCAATTAATATTTGATAAAGGAGCCATGGACATACAATGGCGAAATGATAGTCTCTTCAACAGATGATGCTGGCAAAACTGGACAGCTACATGTAGGAGAATGAAACTGGACCATTGTCTAACCCCATATACAAAAGTAAACTCAAAATGGATCAAAGAGCTGAATGTAAGTCATGAAACCATTAAACTCTTGGAAGAAAACATAGGCAAAAACCTCTTAGACATAAACATGAGTGACCTCTTCTTGAACATATCTCCCCAGGCAAGGAAAACAACAGCAAAAATGAACAAGTGGGACTATATTAAGCTGAAAAGCTTCTGTACAGCAAAAGACACCATCAATAGAACAAAAAGGAACCCTACAGTATGGGAGAATATATTTGTAAATGACACATCCGATAAAGGCTTGACATCCAGAATATATAAAGAGCTCACACGCCTCAACAAACAAAAAACAAATAACCCAATTAAAAAATGGGCAAAGGAACTGAACAGACGGTTCTCCAAAAAAGAAATACAGATGTCCAACAGACACATGAATAGATGCTCCACATCACTAATTATCAGAGAAATGCAAATTAAAACTACAATGAGGTATCACCTAACACCAGTAAAGATGGCTGCCATCCAAAAGACAAACAACAACAAATGTTGGCGAGGCTGTGGAGAAAGGGGAACCCTCCTACACTGCTGGTGGGAATGTAAATTAGTTCAACCATTGTGGAAAGCAGTATGGAGGTACATCAAAATGCTCAAAACAGACTTACCATTTGACCCAGGAATTGCACTCCTAGGAATTTACCCTAAGAATGCAGCAATCAAGAAAGACCAATGCACCCCTATGTTTATCGCAGCACTATTTACAATAGCGAAGAATTGAAAGCAACCTAAATGTCCATTGAGAGATGAATGGCTAAAGAAGATGTGGTACATATACACAGTGGAATACTACTCAGCCATAAGAAAAGGGCAAATCCTACCATTTGCAGCAACATGGATGGAGCTGGAGGGTATTATGCTCAGTGAAACAAGCCAAGCAGAGAAAGAGAAATACCAAATGATTTCACTCATCTGTGGAATATAAGAACAAAGGAAAAGCTGAAGGAACAAAACAGCAACAGAATCACAGAACTCAAGAATGGACTAACAGGTAACAAAGGGAAAGGGACTGGGGAGGATGGGTGGGTAGGTAGGGGTAAGGGGGGTAGAAGAAGGGGCGTATTAAGATCAGCATGCATGAGGGGGTGGGAGAAATGGGAGGGCTGTAGAACACAGAGAAGACAAGTCTTGATTCTACAATATTTCACTATGCTGATGGACAGTGAGTCTAAAGGGGTTTATAGGGGGGACCTGGTATAGGGGAGAGCCTATTAAACAAATTATTCATCATGTAAGTGTAGATTAATGATAAAAAAAAAAGGCAGTTCCTGTGTGGTGACATCCAATGAGTTCTACACAATGATATAAAGGGCATATAAAAGTGTAGGCAAAGAGTCTGTTTGTGTTTATACAGAGGATCAAAGCCTAATTTTGCTACCCCAAAAATGAACTAAGATACGATATGAAAAAGAACTTCCAACATCAGCACTCTCTGGAAGACTTATGCCAGAAGATGATCATCAAAAAACCCCAACAAAGATCCATGCACTGCTACAGGTGTAGATGCACTCATCCCACCAGTTCCTGTACTTGCCATGGTAATGAAGAAGGAGATATCTAAGCTGGCCTGTGCATATAGTAAAACAACAAATTTGACTGGATCTATACTGTCAGAACTCAACCAAGAATAGAAGAAGTGCAAATTTTAGCGCTCCAAAATCTTACAACTACAGACTATTTACTGTTAAAAGAACATATGGGATGTGAACAATCCCCAGGAATGGGATGTTTTAATTTGTCTGATTTCTCTCACACTGTTCAAGTTCAGTTGGACAATATCCACCACATCATAGATAAATTTTCACAAATGCCTAAGTTACCTAACTGATTTTCTTGGTTTCACTGGAGATCGCTGGTAATTACAGGTATGCTTTGTTTATTTATCTGTACTCCTATTATGTTAATGTGTGTTCACAATTTAATTAGTGGTTTAAAACCTATACATGCTGAAGTTACTCTACAAGAAGATATGTCAAAGAAATAATCAATCTTCCCATGTTTTCTGCCGCCTGCTACTTCTGTAGCTTTTCTTCTTCCTTCCTAATTACAACCCTTAACTAGAATTCGTGCCTCATATCGAATTTACTGAGTATCATAATTCTTTCAACTAGCAAAGATACCTCAAGACGAATGCTGGGCATAGAAGCCACAGGGCATAAGTATGCAAATAAGTAAAAAGCTAACCTTTTCAAACAATATTGCTTCTCTCTCACATACCAACTTTACATTTCCCTGTATGGCCCTGGAATATGACTGGTTAGCCAGAGACATGTAAGATTCCTCAAGGGAGGAACAACCTAAGGCAGGCACAGTCGCATGGGGGCCATCAGGTGGGAAATTGGGGATTAACAGAGGTGAGGCTTAGAGCCTCACCCCCCCTGTTCTGAGAGAAATCTTCTGCATATGTGGATGTTTTATTGCCCTTGTCTAACTTGGATTAACACATAGTCTACAGGCACACACCTGATCATCTACATTTGCTCTCTTACAACACCAAACTATGTTTTCTACCTTTACCTTGTATCTTCCTACCACTTCAACATTTTATTAAAAATAATAATAATAGAGAAATGTGGTATCCACATATAAATCAAGTATAAAAATCAAATGAATATTCATATTTGAACTGATTGTTTATAGTTCATAATGCATGAGCAAAACCAAAAGTTTCTGTGATGACTGCCCTTGTACTGTTCACCATGTAACTTATTCACTATGTAGGAATTTGTTCTCCATGTAAGAACTTGTTTGTTATGCTTCAGAAGATTGGAGACTGATGAAAATTAGGCTTGGGGTGAATTAATGATTGTGCATTGAGCATTGACTCACCTACACAGAATTTTATTGTTGTTAACTACCATTTGTTCAATAAATATAAGAGATGCCCTCAAAAATAAAAAAGAAAATATTTCTGACACACGAGATTTAAAAACACCACTATCCTGGCACAATCTCACCAGATATAAAACAGTATATGTGTTTTTCTTTTTTTCTTGATCCCTCTTAGGTGGGCATAACATGTTTGGAATGATGAATAAATTAGTATGAGAATCTTTCTTTCCGTTGATTTTCTCTATCTTCATACTTTTTGAAGATGCCTTCATTTTTACCATCATGTCTGATGCCTTTAATAGTATTTCTTTTGGGGTTATTTTCATTCTTTTGCTTCACATATAATCTATTTTGTAGTCAAATTATTTTAAACATTTCTCAAAGATTCATAATCATTTTAATTCAACATAATAAAGAAAATGCACTTTTAAGAAGTGACTTTCAAGAGCAAGTGCAATTACTGGAATGTATGGGGAGTTAAAATCTTTTTTCTACAATTTTGTACTTCAGGGAGCAAAGCAATGCAGCAAGTAAGAAGCTAAATTTAATGTAATGCCCTACAAAGCAAGTAAGTTACATTGATTTCACAGGTTTCTTCAAGATGTGAAGTTTCTGATTAACCAGCAATAGTTGAAACTTAGTAACAGAATACTTTACACATTTTATGAATATTCTCTTTGTAACAGGGTATTCAGGAAATATAACATAGGACTTTATCTTCCTGGTGATTGCTAAATTATGCTATTATTTTTCTGGGCAGGTGCCATAAACCTCATTCTTTTATTCACATAAATGTAAGGCTGTCTAGAACAGCATGTAGTCTATAGTCACTTCCAAAAGAGATGCTCTAGTCACTCTAGTCTTTGGACTTCAGCAAAGGTCACTGCTGGAAATGTTTCCTACTTAGCCAAGATGCCTTATGAATAGTAAAATATTTTATCTCAAGAATACATCTCTCTGCTTTGACTTCTTCCTACGACAGACTAGTTTCTGTTATTACAACCCAGACTTGTTGTAAACTTTGGTTTATGCTTATTTTATCTATTTTTTGCAATTGTAAAAGGATTCCCAGAAAACAAATCAAATCACTGACAGATCTACTAACCCTTTCAAATAACTGGGGACATATGCACTGAATGTAGAATTGTCAGCATCAAGCATAAAAGATAGTGCTAGACCTAGAGAAAGGCATTTATATAAACTGCATCTTAGCTTCAGTGAATGAAGAGTATGAAGACAAGTGATGAAAAATTGATTATTTAGAAATTAATTTAGCAAGGACAATTGTGAAGTAGATTTAAGAAAAGATTCAAATATTGAATGAGAACCTCTTAATAAATGTGTCATTGATCAAATCAGTATATATTAGGCAAAAGCTCACCATCTGTATGGAATATCTCAAGACTATTTCCTAGAACCCCCCTTCTCCAAACAATCCACATGGTTATTATGCAAGCCTCTATGAGGATAACAAGACCTTGTCATTGACCATAGTTGACTCAGGTGAGGGAATCTGACCAAAGCTGCACAAATTGGACTTTTTTATTTAAGAATGTCAAAACTTGAACTTATAAAAAAAGCTGAGTCTTTTCCATGTGGTTGAAATAGGAGCTGTTAGCAACCATGTTCTGCCATGTAAATTATAGAAAGAAAAATACAACAGAGGTGAGTAGACTCAAAGAATAAACTAAGGAAACCAGAGTAAAAACAACTTCTAAGGAGTATTATAAGCAAAATGGTGAAGTCAAGTGCAAACACCCATTGCTCCACAAAATTGAAAAAACAAGCAGAAAATCTCAGAATCAATTTTTTGGGACTTTGAAAGCATTCAAGGTGTTACCGCAGCCAAGTGAATGCTGAATCAAAAAGAAGACATAAAGAAATAATCAATCTTCCCATGTTTTCTGCCACCTGCTACTTCTATAGCTTTTCTTCTTCCTTCCTAATTAAAACCCTTAAATAGAATTCGTGCCTCATATAAAATTTACTGAGTTTCATAATTCTTCCAAGTGGTAAAGATACCTCAAGACAAATGCTGGGCATAGAAGCTACAGGACATAAATATGCAAAGAAATAAAAAGCTAACCATTTCAAACAATAAGGCTTCTCTCTCACTTACCAACTTTACATTTCCCTGTATGGCCCGGGAAGATGACTGGTTAGCCAGAGACATGTAAGATTCCTCAAGGGAGGAACAACCTAAGACAGGCACAGTCACATGGGGGGTCATCAGGTGAGAAATTGGGGATCAACAGAGGTGAGGCTTAGAACCTCACCCCCCCTGTTCTGAGAGAAATCTTCTGCATATGTGGATGTTTTATTGCCCTTGTCTACCTTGGATTAACACATAGTCTACAGGCACACACCTGATCATCTACATTTGCTCTCTTACAACACTAAACTCTGTTTCTACCTTTATCTTGCATCTACCTACCACTTCAGCATTTTATTAAAAATAATAATAATAAAGAGAGAAATGTGGTATCCACATATAAATCAAGTATAAAAATCAAATGAGTATTCATATTTGAACTGACTGTTTATAGTTCATAATGCATGAGCAAAACTGAAGGTTTCTGTGATGGCTGCCCTTGTACTGTTCACCATGTAAGAACTTATTCACTATGTAAGAATTTGTTCTCCATGTAAGAACTTGTTTGTTATGCCTCAGAAGATTGGAGACTGATGAAAATTAGGCTTGGAGTGGATTAATGATTGTGCATTGAGCATTGACTCCCCTATACAGAATTTTATTGTGGTTAACAACCATTTGATCAATAAATATGAGAGATGCCCTCACACACACACAAAAAAAGTACACACTTCCAATGGTATAATAATAAGTAACCGGGATGTAATGAATATAGTCAAGATATTGTAACAGCTTGGTATGGTGATAGCTGGTACCTAGAATTGTCATGTATATAAATGTTGAATCACTATATTGTACACTTGAAACTAATGTAATGTAATACTGTGTGTCAACTACCCTTCAATAAAAAAATAATTATCTACAAACAAAAATGCCTTTGCCCTACAACTAAATATAAACAAAGAGAAAATAGAGGAAATGAGAGATTAAAAGCTGACCCAACTACATACTATCAACAAAAGATTCACTTTAGCTCCAAAGGTGCAAAGAGGATGAAAGTGTAAGAATGGGAAAAGATGTTCCATGCAAATAGTAGCCAAAAAAGAGTTGCTGTGGTTAAAGACACATCAGACAAAATAGACTTCAGGCCAAAAAGTATTAGAAAAAATAGAAGAATTGTATATGTTAATAAAAGGATAAATTTTCAAGAAGATATGACAAGCATAATCATACCAAACATAACAAACAAGAAATCTCCAAAATATGTGAAGTTAATATTGACAGACTTAAGGGAAAAAAGTGTGTTCTACAATATTACTTGGAGAGTTCAATGCCCCATTTTCAATAAATGTTTTTTTACTGACAGAAAAAGACAGAAAATCAGGAAGGAAATAGTACTCTTGAGCAACAATATAAACCAACTAGATCTAACAGACATTCATAAATCACTCATCCAGCAATAGCAGAATATGCATTTTCTCAAGTGTACATGGACCAATCTTGAGAATAAATCACATGTTAGGCCACAAAACCAGTCTAAACAAATATTCAAATATCAAAGCCATATAAAATATCTACAAGCTATCTTCTACAACCACAATAGAGTGAAGCTTGAAATCAATAACAGAAGGAAAGCTTGAATATTCACAAATTTGCTAATTTAATCTTAAATTAAATATTTTCTATACTGGTAACTTTCTATAATGGTAACTTGGCAAATTTCAAGTGTACAATATAGAATTTTTAACTACTGTCACTATGCTGTATGTTAGACCTCCAGAACTTATTCATCTTGCATAACTGAAATTTTGTACCCTTTAAGCAATATCAGTCCTCCTTGGAAAAGAGTATGACAGTTCCACAAAATGTTAAACATAAAATCTACGATATAATCCCTGTAATTCCACTCTTTGATATCTATCAAAAGAATTGAAAACAGGTGCTCGAACAAGAACATATGTGATCATAGCATCACTGTTCATGATAGCCAAAAGGTAGAAAACGCAATAGTGTCATGAAGAGATTAATCGATAAACAAACTATGGTGTATACATATAATGGAATATTTTTCACTGAGATAAAGGAACGAAGGTTTCCTAAATGATATAATGTGAATGAACCTTCAAACCATTACATTAAGTGAAAGAAACAAGACACAAAACACACATATGTATTATTATATTTATGCCTCATATCCAGTATAAAAATTTAAAATAAGATAAAGGTAGCACATGAAAACAGAAAGGAAACGAGGGACATTGTTATAAGTGATGTTTTCATAACTAGACAAATTCATAGGAAGGTGTAAAACTGGATCTACTCCTCAAGCAATACACCAGAATAAATTCTAAAGGAAGCACAGAATTAAACGTTAAAATTAAAACTATATAAATAGTAGGAAAAAAAGGTTGGTTACTTTATTACTTGGGAAAAGGGAAAAATTAACTAAAAGTGGCTCACTTTCCAAGAGCTAAAGATGGATGAATTCTATTACCTAAAAAATTATTTTGCTTGCTAATTAAAACACCATAAACAAAGTAAAAACCCAAGCTGCACACTGGGAAGAAGTTTGCCACTAATATTATACTAAAAGTTTTGATATGTGAGTATTGCTGATGATGAAGAGCTTTTATATCTGGAAAGACAAAAAAAGACCAAAAACCTGAAAAAAAAAACATGGAAAAGATTGAACAGACATCTCACAAAAAAGAAAGCAAATGAAGATATGCTTAACATTAATCATAATTATATAAATGCAAATTAAAACAAGATAGAAATATTTCCCAAATATCAGATTAACAAAAACAGAAAGTTCTCACAGAAAACTCATTTCATAGCTGTGGGAAATCAAGCACTGTCAAACACTGATTGTGAGAATGAAAACTGCATGAGATCAATGGAAAAGAGTTCTACCATGTTTATCTAGTAAAATTATATGTCCATTTATCTTTTGATCTAGTGATACAACTTTTAAGAATCTATCCCAAATATACCTCGGCAAAATATAAGAAATGATAGGTACACTGGGATATATATTGCAGTCTTATTTAATTATATAGTAAAGATTGGAGAGATACCAAATGTCTATTAATAGATTAACTGAACCAAGTCTAGTGTAGAATTGACTACCACAGAGATGTTTTTAATATGAAGGAAATCTGTAACTACTGACATAGAATCATCATCAGAAAATATTAATAAAAGAAAAATAAAAATTATGTTCAGCACATGCTACAATTTTATTTAATAAAGATAAAGATCTAGGTTCCAATTTGGGTGAGAAAAGGTAAGGAGCTCCATGGACACTCTCTATATAAACTAGTGAAGACTATAAAAATACAATTTAATATCTTCAAAAATGGCTCTAAAAACTTGCAGCAATTGAGAAAACATTTTTTCCAGAAAATCTACTAAATCTTGGTAAGAATATTGAGAGTCTGTGGCATGGGAACCAAGAACTGAAGTTTTTCTTCCCATTCCCAGCTCAGTGAGATAGAAATTTTACATCATATTGGTGTAGCCAAGAACACTGGCCTCTATACTTACCAGTTTCCAAACAAAAGACTATCTTTACAAAAAAACTAAGATAACAACATTTCTCATCCTTCCACTACCTGTTCTGAGGCTATGGTCTGGGTAAGAGGTGGGAGTTTTAGGAACTAACACAGATATGAGCGGGGTGGAGAAACAATTAAGGCCAGCAAAGCCCACTAAAAGGGACCCAAAGAGTTAACCAGTTAACTCAAAGAGTTAAAACTAGACAGCCAGAAAAGAATCATAAAGTTAATAAGAGTGGGGAAGTTGGGGTTCTTATGGCCAGGATCCTCCCTGAACTTAAACCACCTGATGATGTAAATGACCTGTTGCTAGGCTACCTCTTCCAAACCTTTAGGCAATAAACTATTATTGCACTGTATAGAGAGCTTGGTCCAGTGCTCTGGGCAGAGGCAGAGACGAGATTGCTAGACCGCAGGGAGAACAAGTTGGGTAATAAACCCTTTCAACCCAAAGAACACTTGCTGTCATTTTCTTTGGTCACACTGAATCCATAGCGAATTTGATTGGGGCTGAAATCTATCATCAAGACAATTGGGAAACTCAGCAGGGTTCATTGATGACCAAGGAAAAAAACAGGCTGCCATTATGGGAGGGGTGCTTCAGCGGGCTGCCCCTGTGAATGGGGAGACAGTTAACTGTACCCCAATGGGTATGTGGTCTGAGGTGCCTTGTCCCCTAGAGGACTGAGCCCCTATGCAGGACTGGAGGCAAGTGGAGGTAATACCTGAGGCAGTACAGATAGCCCTTAGTATAGCAAGTAGGCCTTTTAAGACACAGAGTACCCATGAGGCAGTGGAGACTGTGGGTTGGATGCTTCTTACAGTATTAAAGAAGACTACAGAAGAGAAGGACATGCTCCTGAAAAATATCCAAGAAATGGCAGCAAAAGAACATGAGCTGCAAACTTCTGTGGATTCCCTGAAGAAGAAAATGGCATTGATGCAAGTGGAGACAGCACGAGAATGCCAGCAACAAGGTGCTGTTGAAGAAGTAAGAAGATTCCTTCCAGAATGAGACAGCAGTACTGCCAGGTGCTCCGAAGGAGGAAAAGGCCATCAAGGAAAAAGACGAACTCCTGAGGGAAGCACAGGTGGAGATGGCATGACAACACGAGTTCTGAAGCATTGAGGTGAACTTATGAGAGCTGCTGAAGACTGAGCTAGCATTGCTTCAAGGCAGGGTAAAAAAGGTAGAGGTTGTAACAAAAGAGGCACTGGGGGAGGGGAGAAAAAGGTGCCATCAGCCCCAGAAATGGAGCTGGGAGGGTTGAAGGGATGATGCCGGAGTCACTGACCACTCCTGTATTGAAAGCATGCCCAGTGATTGTATAGAAACTAAAGAACCCAGTAGCTGAAAGTTTCCCAAGGAGAAGAGTAGCCCCCTCTGCAGGTAGTGGAGCACTCTATGCTCTGCCCTTATAGTCAATCTGGGCTGGTGGATTTGGGCTCCTGGTTTAGGCAGAAGCCCTTGGAGTCAATATCAGCTTGGCTCCTGCATCTGTGGGATTTTGGGGTGGATGGAATTGTCGGGATCAGAGATGGGAAAGCCAGCTTCCCTGATAGTGCAGCCCACCTTGAGGCAGCTATTACAAAATGCACGTCAGACCCCAGGGAGTCACTCCCTCCTTGATTGGCTTATGGCTGCACTTCGTGCTGTGTGGCCCAATCAGGGTGATCTGCCATCTTCTCCTGTCAGATGACAGAGGTGTGCTGAGCTCCAACAGGCATTAGGAGAGCTGGCATAAGAAATTCCATCTATAGTCTAGAGAATTATGGCCCAGATGAAGAGATTTTCACTACTAGGATAAGAAATATTGTGCTTTAAACGGCTCCCACATCCTTCTTTGGGTCTCTAGTGGCTATTCTTTCCCCTCACTTAGGGCATCCCATAAGCCAGGTGACACATAGACTAGCATACAGGAGAGGCTGAAGCAATGATAACATGGAAAGAAATAAGATCTGCTACTCACAAGAAGAATTTAAAGGGCCCCATGAAGATTATGAGGACCCAGATGTGGGTTGATTTAATATGGGCAGGAACAGATGGAAGGAAATTAGATGAGAAGTCAAACAGGATCTTACTAGAGCTATGGCAACAACTGAATCCATAGCAGCAGTTCCAGCCATTAAGAACCAAGAAGCAGAGGCAGAGCCACAAGTCCAGCCTTTTGGTTTGCAAGACTTCCTGTTAGAGAGTGAGTCAACTTCACTTGAGCCCACAGAGGGAGGTGATTGGGGAACACGGTTTGACTGAGGGGAAGGTCAAGGTATCTGCCCTAAGTGACCAGGGGTGTAATGGAGGCCACATGTCAAAATAGCTATTCATTGGTCCCCAGTGAACATACAACATGTCCTGACTCTGGTGGACACTGGGGCTGAATGTTCACTGATTCATGGTAACCTGAGTGGTTCCCTGGGACCCTCACTATCATAGATGGATATGGGGGTAAGGCTATCAGAGTGAAACAAGCCCAGATCCCTTTGGGAATACAGTATCTACCTCCAAAATAATATACTGTGTATATATCTCCTATCCCTAAGTATATTTTGGGGATTGATATCCTGCAGGGTCTATGGTTACAGACCACTGTAGGTGAGTTCAGACTGAGAGTATATGCGGTAAAGACAGTTCTGAGGGAACATGCTAGGCACCCACCCATAGTTTTGCTCTGTCTCTGTGGGTGACTAATACTAAACAATACAAACTGTCTGGAGGTCATAAAGAGATTGAAGAAACTTTCCAGGAGCTGGAAAAGGTGGGTATTATAAAGCCCATCCATAATCCTTTCAATTCCCCAGTGTGGCCAGTAAAAAACCAGATGGTTCATGGTGTATGACTGTGGATTACAGAGAATTGAATGAAGTCATACCCCCTATGCATGCTGCTGTCCCTCTATTGCAAGCCTGATGGATACCCTCAGCCATGAGCTAGGAACATACCATTATGTGGTAGATCTTGCTAATGCCTTCTTTTCCATTGACATTGAGCAGGAAAGTCAGGAACAGTTTACCTTTACATGGGTAGGACGGCAATGGACTTTCACCGTCCTTCCACTGGGTTACCTTCACAGCTCCACCATCTGTCATGGACTTGTAGCACAGGACTTAGCTACATGGCAGAAACCACCAATGGAGCATGATGTCATGCTCACGTCCAATTCTCTTTCAGATCTAGAAGGTGCAGCACCTAGACTGCTGCAACATTTACAGGAGAAAGGATGGGCTGTGAATAGTACCAAGGTTCAGGGACGTGGTTTGTCTGTCAAATTCTTGGAGGTCATCTTGTTGGGTAAAACCAAAGTTATAACAGAAGCAGTTATAGATAAAGTCCAGGCCTTTCCTAGCCCTAAAACTGTAGCATTGCTACAGGAGTTTTTGGGTCTTCTAGGCTAATAGAGAATGTTTACCCCACACTCAGCACAAATTCTGAAGTCCTTATACCAGTTGGTACGAAAGGGAGTCAGGGGGACTGGGATGAGACATGTGCATCTACCTTTACTACAGCAAAACGGGCAGTCAAGGCCATGCAGGCCTTGATTCTGATAGACCCATCACAGCCCTGTGAGCTGGATGTTCATGTGACTGAAGAAGGATATAGCTGGGGTCTCTGCCAGCAGCTTGAACGAACTCACCAATCCATTGGATTCTGGTTACAACTCTGGAAAGGGGCAGAGGTATGATACACTTTGATAGAAAAATAACTGGCTGTCATGGATCATGCCTTGCTGGCTACAGAACCCATCACTGGACTTGCCCTGATACAGGTAATAACAACCTATCCCATCTGGGGGTGGGTATGAGACTGAAACCAAAAGCCAAGGTGTGGTGTGGTACAAACACCCATACTGGCCAAGTGGGGTGCTTACCTACAGCAGCATAGTGCCCTCTCTAGTGCGCCCTTGAGTGAAGAACTCCAATGTTTATTGGGGCTGGAGACATATAATAGTGAAAAGCAGGAAGAACTTGCTTTCGAACCATTAGTAGCAGAGAGTCCCTATCAGGATGAAAGAGCCCCTATACCCAAAGATGCATGATACACAGATGCCTTCAGCCATGGGCATCCCTGAAAATGGAGGGCCATAGCTTTCTATCACAGCACTGAGACAATACAGATGGAAGATGGTGAGGGGAAGAGCAGCCAATGGGTAGAGCTGCGGGCCATGTGGCTAGTGATCAGCCAGGAGCCCTCTCCTATATTTATCTGCACTGACAGCTAGGCTGTCTATTGGGGCTTGACCCTGTGGCTACCAACCTGGTACCATGCAAACTGGCTGGTTGGTCACCAACCCTTTTGGGGGCAAGAATTGTGGCAAGACTTATGGGCCTGTGGTCATACTAAAATAATTACAGTATACCATGTGACAGGTCACTTGCCACTGGCATCCCCAGGAAATGATGAAGCAGATAAATTGGCCCAGATACATTGGTTAGAATGAAAGCCTGCCTCTGATGTAGCCCAATGGTTACATTAGCATTTGTTGTATGCAATGTGGGCTCTAGCCCATAGGTGGGGCTTGCCACTGACCTTTGAAGAAGTCAGTGGGGCATGACAGGAGTGTTTTGTGTGCAAAACGGATTTATACTGAGTTCCACAGTAACATGGGACAATAGCTAAGTAGCCTATACCCCTCATCAGGTGGCAAATAGACTATATTGGGCCTCTACCTGGGTCAGAAGGATATTGGTATATGATGACTTGTGTGGACACAGCTACTGGACTTCTGGTTGCTTTTCTTACCTGTTGTGGAGACAGCAGATGACCAAAAGAGTCCTGGAGCATCTCTTTGCTGCCTATGGCCAACCACAGGTAATTGAGAGTGATCAGGGCACCCATTTAGCTGGACATACACTGCAAGAATGGTGGGACAGCTAGGAATCAAATGGCAGTTTCCAAATGTGCCATACAATACAACCACAGCAGACATGATAGGCACAATGGTTTGTTAAAATCTAGACTAAAGTCAGGTACCAATAGTCTGCGGGGATGGTCAGCCTGCTTATGGACTGTGCTATGGCATTTGAATGAGAGACCCTGAAAGGGATCCCTGAACCCGGTAGACATGTTAACACATATTGCTGCCTCCCCTATACAACTGCAAGTACAAACCAAGAAAGGATCACTTAAGCCAAGGTTCGGCCACCAGAATAATATCTTGCTGCCAGCACCAACTGCACTGAACCATGGAGACTCCATTGATGTATGTGGCCTTGGACCTTTTGACACATGGACCAATGATGGCTGGCTCTCCTGGCACCTTGGAGACAAGGCTAGGAAGCTGGCCTCCTGTGTATTCTTAGAATAACAGCAGAGTGGCCCCCAAAGTAGCATACCCTGAATGGCCAGAAGGTAGGTGCATCTTACCGGGGAGTTTTATTTTATCATATGGCCAGTGCATGCACCTCGAATAGCACTACATATAGACTCTCCAGTAACTCCCCATGGGGAAAGGAGTAAAAGTATAATATATAGGACTCCCTTTCTGCTATAGTCCTATCACAGGACCGCTCTCTTGTATGTATCCTACCTGATGGACAAGATTTGCCTATGTTAGTATCATTAAAACATGTGTCTTATCACTGCTAAGATTTTGTGGATTGGGAACTTCCTCTGGATTGAGGATTAATATGATTTTTATTATTAGGAACCTCCTCTGGCTTGAGTATTATTATAATTTTTGTTACCTGTATCAAAATCTTGTTGTATCTTAATTTTTGTTACTATCTCTAATTTGATGTTATCCTCTGTTGCTGTTCTGGAATCCAGTTACAGTGCTCCAGCTTTCTTGCATAGGGACTATTGCAGAATATTAAAAGCATGTAGATTGTAAGGTGAGAATCCTAGAGCAGTGGAGTATGGGGTAGTTGGGGTTCCTATGGACAGGATCCTCACTGAAATTAAACCACCTGATGATGTAACTGGCTTGCTGCACCTTTACACAATAAGTTATTATTGCACTGTATGGAGAGCTCAGCCCAGTGCTCTGGATGGAGGCAGAGACACTAGTGCTCAACTTACTGCCGGAAGAACAAGCTGGGTAATAACCGTTTCACCCCTAAGAAGATTTGCTGTCATTTTCTTTGGTCACGTTGAATCCATAGTGAACTTACCTGCTGCTGAAACCCATTGGTATGACATAAGTTAATCAGTTTAAGCTCCAAAGGCCAGGAGTAACTTGGAATACCCAGATATTTCTAAGATAATGAAAAATATCACAGCACATAGCCCATGTCTTCGTTGTGTCAACTAGGTCATGCCATTGTAAGATTTATTTTAGCCTGCTAAAGGGCCCAGCTTATTCTTTAACTTAACCTATATGCTGTTTTTGGCTCCTCCAGACCCTTACCAAGTAATTTGCAACCTGAGCAGGAGACAAGCATCACAATTAATTTAGCAAACAAGTCCAGATATAAACAGTATGTCAAAAGTAGGAATGATTCCACCTTAAAGCTAAGATTGAATTTTAAAACCCAGGAAGTTAAGAAGAAATTAACATTTTTTATCAAACAAACAATAACTCAGTCCACCTTGGAGGCAAGGCAGGTGGTCTTGATTGATACATTCCCAGAGTGAACCTGCTCTCCTGGGAATGAACTGGATCAGTGAAAGTTTTATGTTAATTTTGAAAAATTACCTGAAGAACTGATAATAAAAGAGAAGAAATATAATGTCTCTCACTGAAGATAAACATCTTGGGACCACTTGACAAGTCCACACCTCTAGCCCTTGGTTACATTCCTGAAAAATCTTTAAAAGGTGGAAACCCCAATTTTTCAGTGTACCTCTTCTCTGAGGATGCCTGCACTTTTTCTCAGTCTTTCAGGGTACCTCCTCCCTGAGGATGCCTGCATTTTCTCTCTAAGTGCATAACCTTAAATAAAATTTTCAACCTTTCAGGCATCCTCTCTGAGGATACCCACACTTTCTATCTCTTTAAGTGCATAATATTAAATAAAACTTTTACTCTGCTTCACTACTGTGTCTCTGCCCTTCAATTCTTTGTTGCAGCAGGGAGAAGAACTGAAGAAAATAAACAATCACTTCCTAACAGGGGCTTGCTTCCTCTTCTCAGCCCCCATGGGATGAAGGTACTACTTTGAGAGGAATATGGCTAACAATATTAGGGCCCCAATTACACTTCTATGGCTTGTAAGGCAGTGGTACCAAACTGAAGGAGGCAACAAGACCTGTGGCTACTTCTCCATCCTCTAAAGAGTGTTCAGCTCTTAAACATGGAGATTCATTAAGAAAGAAATGCATTACTTTTTCCACCCCCAGCTTCAGAGTTTAATTCAGACATTTTTCTTGGGAGAAGAGGCATGCTGTAAGTTACTATCAACCCAAAGAAACTGACTACATTTGCAACAAAAGGTGGAAAGTTTTAAACAAAGAATTATCAAGAAGTAAAAATTGTTGAGAAAGACAACTAGATGGAGATTTAGAGCCTCATTTGAGATGTAGGATAAAGTGTACTCCAGCTAATTTGATAAGAGAATCGGGCAGATAGAACTTGGAGAAGCCCTCATCAGGTCAGAACATGTATCAGAAAACAACCTTGGGAACTATCCCCTTAAAAGCCCAAATCTGATTGGATCAGATTATGTTGAAAATTATATCCCAAGACATTGTTGAAAATTATAGAGTGATCAGTCTGCAGTCAGTGCAGATTAATAGCTGGGTAGGGATAAGGAAATAGCCACTGAAAAAAAAAACACTCTCATTCCACATTGACTGTTGGCAAGGCTGTGACCCTGAGAGGTATAATAGGTTTTACAACATGGGAAGGAAATAGAATCTGCCAAAATAATAAAGGGAATAAATATTTAAGCAAAGAAATAACAATGCAAGGTTGACAGAAGAGAGACCACTTCCCAGAGTTGCTACAATATATATTCTAAAATGTCCAGCTCCTAACAAAAAAATTACAAGACAGGCAAAGGAGCAGAAAAGTATGACTATAACTCTGGCAGAAAATCCCAGGACAAAATACCTCTGAAACCAAAATCAGTCAAAGGGAGAAATAAAGTTAAGAAATCTATTTATTCCTTACAAGCAGTTGTCCTGTCTCTCTCTCAACCAGGCTGCAGCAGAAGAGAGCTCCACCCAACCTCTCATGTCCAGATAAACCCTGCCTCATCCTTGTGATCATGAATTGATATGTAGATAGACTAATTCTCTCCACCCCTTGGAAACACCTATTGATATGCAGATGCACCAGAGCCAGATGAGAGATTCTGGAAATATGACAATTTTACCCACAATGACCCATACACTGGGAGAAGCAGATAACATATACAGCCTATGCAATATCAGAATTAATAAAAAATGAATTCAAAGTATCTATAATAAATATGTTCAAATAACTAAAGTAAAACTTGATTTAAAAAGTAAAGAAAGGCAGTAGGACAGCATATATCAAATAGTGAATATTAATAAATTATTAAAGAAAATTATTAAAAAGAAAAAAATGAAAATTCAGGAGTTGAAAAGCATAAAAGAACTGATTTAACAACTTTATTGGAGGAACTCAACAAAAGATTTAAACGACAGAATGAATAGTAAACTTGAGGATAGATTGATATAGATTATGTAATCTAAAGAACTAAAGGGAAAAAAACAAAGAAAACTAAACAAGATATCAGAGAAATGTGGAATATTAAGTAAACCAACATGTACATATTGAAAGTTAAATAGAAAGAGGAGAGAAAGGAACAGAAAATTATTTGAAGAAACAGTGGTTGAAATTTTCCAAATTTATTGTAAAACATTAACCTGCACATCCAGGAAGTTCAACAAAACTCAAGAGCCTAGAGATATATTATAGAAAAGTGCTAAAAGTCAGAGACAAGAAGAAAACCTTGACAGCAGCAAGAGAAACATGACTCAGCACTTACAAGGGAATGCCAATGAGATTAATAGATAACTTATCTTCAGAAACAGCAGAGGCCAGAAGGCAATAGGATAAAGTATTCAAAGTGCACAAAGAAAAAACAGTCAACCAAACATTTCATATCCAGCAAATCTATATTTCAAAAAGGAAGGTTAAATTGCATTCTTTTGCATGGAGCTGTAAAATTTTCCCAATACCATTTACTGAAGAGAATGTCTTAGCCTCATTGTATACTCTTGCCTCCTTTGTCATAGATTAATTGACCAGGTAAGTGTAGATTTATTTCTGGACTCTGTATTCTACCTGATTGATCTGTGTCTATTTTTGTGCCAGTACTATAGAGTTTTGATTAGTGAAGCTTTGTAGAAAAGTTTGAAATCAGGGAGAGTGGTACCTTCAGCTTTGTTCTTTCTCAAGATTGTTTTGGCTGTTCAGTTTCCTTTGTGGTTCCATGAAATTTTAGGATTATTTGTTCTAGTTCTGTGAAGATGCCATTGGTATTTTGATAGGAATTTCATTGAATCTGTAGTTTGTTTTGGTCAATATGGACATTTTAACTATACTGATTCTTCCTGTCATGAGTATAGTATGTCTTTCCATTTATCTCTGTCATCCTCAAATTCTTTCATCAATATATTATAGTTTTAAGTGTATAGATTTTTCTACCTTCATGGGTAAATTTATTCCTAGGTATTTTATTATTTTTGATGCAATTGTAAATGGAATTATTTTCTTAATTTCTCTTCCTGCTAGTTCATGATTAGTTACAGAAAGAACAGATTTCTGTGATTGATCTTGTATCCTACAGATTTGCTGTATTCATTAGTTCTAACAGATTTTTGGTAGATTCTTTAAAGTTTCCTACACATAGTATCATGTGATCAGCAAATAATGGCAATTTTAATTCTTCCTTGCTATTTTACATGCTTTTTATTCCCTTTTCTAGTCTGACTGTGGTGACTAGGATGTTCAGTAATATGTTAAATAAAAATGGTTAGAGTGGACATTATTGTCTCGATTCCCAATCCTAGAGGAAACGTTTTCAGTTTTCCATCATTGAGTATGATGCTAGCTGTAGGTTTGTCATATATGGCCTCTATTATGTTGAGGCATGTTCCCTTAATACTCACTTTGTTGAGTGTTTCTATCATGAATGGATGTTGAGTTTTGTCAAATGCTTTTCTGCATTTACGGAGATGATCAAATGGTTTTTAACCTTCCTTTCATTAATGAGATGCATTGTATCGACTGGATTACAGATATTGGGCCATTATTGTATCCCTGAATAAATTCCACTTAGTACCCTGATACCAGAAAGATAAAGACATAAAAAGAAAACAAAACATTATAAAATGTTATGGATGCAAAAATTCTCAGCAAAATACTAGCAAATCAAATCTAGAAACATATAAAAAATAACAGACTGGGGTCAAGCAGACTTTATCTTATTATTGCAATGTTGATATAATCTATTAATTCAATATACTATATCAACAAAATAAAATACCAAAACCATATAATGATCTTGTTAGATACAGAAAAAGCACTTTATAACTTCCAATACTTTATTATTATTTTTTTAGTGCAGCAAACTATGAATAAAAGGAAATTTCTTCAGTCTGGTAAAGGCATCTATAAAATTCTTAGAGCTAACATAATACTTGATGAAAGACTGAGTATTTTCCCCATGAGATGAGGAACATGACAAGAATGACTCATTACCACTTGTCACACTGTCACCACTTCTATTCAAAATTGTACTAGAGGTACACATGCAAAAGAATGAAGTTGTAGCCTTATTCCATACCATACAAAAAAATCAACTCAAAATGCGTAAAATGAATAAATATAAGAGATACAACTATAAAACTCTTAAAAGTAAACAGGGATAAGACATCATTAGTTTGGACTTGATAATACTTTCTTAGATATAATACAAAAGCACAAACAACAAAAGGAAAAATAAATACATTGAACATCATCAAAATTAAAACTGTTTCAAGAAAGTGAAAAAACAATTGACAGAAAGGGAGAAAATATTTACAAATTATGTATATGATAAAGCACTTATATCTAGAAAATATAATGAACCCTTACAATGCAATAATAAAAAGAATGGTTAAGAAATGGACCAAGAACCTAAACCGACATTTATCCAAAGAATATATATAAATGGCCAATCAACATATGAAAAGATGCCCAACATCATTACTGATTAGAGAAGTGCAAATCAAACACAATGAGATGTCACTTCACAACATCTAGGGAGACTTGAATGAAAAAGTCTAAATATAACAAATATTGGTGAGGATGAAGAGAAATTAGACCTTTTATATACTGTTAGTGGGAATGTTATATTGTACAGCAACAGTGGAAACACAACCTAGCAATTTCTTTAACCAGAAAAGAGTTACCATAGGACTCAACACTACCACACCAAGGTACGTACCTAAGAAAAATGAAAATATATGCTTACACAAAAAGCTGTGCATGGATGTTTATATCAGCATTATTCATAATAGCCAAAAGGGGGAAACAGCACAAATGTCCATTAACCTATTAATGGATAAACAAATGTGTTATATCCATACAGTGGAATATTATTTAGCTATTAAAGAAAGATGAAACAATGGTAAATGGATGAATCTTGAAGTCATTATACTGAGTGAAAGAAACCAGTTACAAAAGACCACAAACTATATGATTCCATTTATATAAAATTTCCAGAGTAGGAAAACCTATAGTCATAAAATTGATGTGTTTGCTAAGACCTGGAGTATAGAGAGATAAGTTTGGTGATAGCTAAAGTGTTTCTTTTAAGACAGGTGATAAAAATGTTCTAAAATGGACTGTGGTGATGGTTGCACATATCTGTGAGTATCATTGAACTGTACACTTCAAATGGGTGAATTATGTATGTTAATGACATTTTAAAAGAGCTGTACATAAAGTAAATGTGGGGATCAAAGGAAATAACCTATTTGCTTATATTTCCTGAAAGAAACCATGCAGGTATATTTTTAGAATTTAGCTCTAGGGGAGAAAGTGAATAGATATGACAGAACAGGGAGAGAAGGCAGACTTCTGTGAGTATATTTGTTAGGCAGTTCAGACTTGGAACCCTGTATATACTTGATGTAATCAACAAAATTGAATCAGAAAAATCATACTCTAAAATTTGTAAATAGAATGAAACAATAAATCTAAATGTATATCAAGTTGGTGGCAAAATGATTCAGGGAATTGTTTCAAATGTCTCTAAAGCACTATATTCTTTACATTAATTACATTGGTGGTAAATTTTACTTATGTTAAAATACACGCACACTACATGTACAGATCAGTACGTTTTGATAAATGTGTACCCATCTAACTACAGCCATAACCAAAATGTATATATTTCTATCACATCAAGAATTTCTTTTGGGTAACTTCCCAGTCATTTTTCACTGTAAAGGCCAATCCCTTGGCAACTACTTACTAGTAAGGGGCAGTTTTCTTTTTATTGTATAACCTCAGGAATATATCCCAGGACAAGAATTAAAAGGAAAAAAGAAGAATGTATAATAGTAATAATAATAATATTACTACTACTACAACTAATATATATATAAGCTATCAATATAAATTAAATATATTACTGTTATTAGGATTCAATATTTTAAGTGCAAATAAAAGAGAAATATAAAATGAAAGTGAAGTGAAAACTTATCTTAAATTTGAATTGGAAGGTAAGGATGAAGTCATAATTTATTGTTTTCATTATAAAATGTATGGTCTTCCTTTTCTACCAAAAGACCTACAGACAATAAAAATTTAGTAGAAAAGATTATGCTTAACAGACTGAGGTCTCAAAATATCATTCTCAGTGAATGAAATTAGTGGTACTTGAACAAACAGAAGATTCAAATATAGGACAGGAAATACATATGATAAGCCCGAGAAATATGTGCCATAAAGCAAGGGAAATATAAAAAACTATTAGAGACACATCAAATACATGCAGGACCAACATTAAGAGGCTTTTTTGGAAGTTTCATTTCATAAGCATGATTGATTAACTTTGGTCATTGGTGACTAACTCAATCTCTAGCTCCTCTCCTCTCCCTAGAGGTTGAGGGTGGGGTTGAGAGTTCTAACCCTCTAATTAAACCTTGATCTTTCTCCTGGTTAGCCCCTATCTTAAAGTTATCTAAGGACCATATCCTCCAAGTATTACTTCATTAGAACAAAAAACGCTCCTATCACTCCTATAACCCAAGAAACTCATTTAAAAAGAAAGGCATTTAGGAGCTCTGTGTCAGGAACTGGGGACATAGACCAAATATATATTCCTTATTGTATAAAATTCCAAAAAACTAATGCATTAGTCTACTTTGTAGATTGCAAAAGCAACAACTAATTTGAAATTTAATAGCTAAAGAGAAAGAGTGAAGCATTTATCTAGTTTTGCAAGCAAATTATATTTCAGGGTAACCAAATTGTTGATGTAGGGACATTCTTTATAGAAAAATTCCTATTTCTGAATAAAAGAATTATGTAATAAGAAAAATTACTTTTATGTATTCCCTAATTAAATAATAAATCCAGACAGTGATTATTAATGGATACTAAACCTTTAGATGAAAACTTAATGGATAACATTATAATGGCTGACATCAGTTGAATTTACCACATAAAATTTTAATTTCAGATTGGATTAAAGATAGCGGTATGAGAGGAGAGACAGAGGTTTCCTCCTAAAACTGGATACAATTAGAAAATATAGTGGGCACAACTAATCCTGAGAGAGCAACAGGAAAGAGGATGGCATCAGAGTGCATACACCTGGAGAAAAGAGCAGACCTCACTGAACAGGGTAACATACAAGAGCTGTGGCTCTGCGGGGCCTGAACACCACCCCCACCCCAGCTCACCAGCGGGAGAAAGAGAAATGGAGCAGGAACGGAGTGGAAGGCTTGAGACTACTGAATACCTAGGTCCAGAGATCTGCTCTGGGAGCACAAACATACACTTCATGGTGCTTTCATGAGACTCTTATGAATACCGGAGTGAAAAGTTAATACAGGCAGAGTTCCTGGGGAGACTGGGATTCCAGCCACTTGTGGAAAGCAGGGATCCATATTCGGCTGCTCTGGGACAAAAAGTTATACATGTGTGACCGGCCCACTGGCTCAGGCAGTGGAGACAGGCACAGCAGCCAGGAGGCGGGGAACAGCTCTTTCCTCCCCTCAGGCACCAATACCACTCCCCTGTGACCCCTGACATTGCTTCAGGGGCTGAGCAGCTCCATAATAGAGCTTCTGGACACTAGAGGGTACCATATACAAACATGAAATGCCAAAGGAACCTTGTCCAGAGTAAAATTATTAATCCAACTCCCGAGAAAGATTTAAATGATATCGAACTTGTCACTCTTCCTGAAAGGGAGTACAAAATACAAATCATCAACATTCTAATGGAGGTACGGAAAGACATCCAAGAGCTCAGGAATGAATTCAGGTCGGAGATCCAATAATTGAAGAGCATGATGGAGGGTATTAAAAGCAGGCTGGATACGTTGGAGGAGACAATAAATGAAATAGAAACTAGAGAAGAGGAACACAAAGAAGCTGAGGCACAGAGAGAAAAAAGGATTTCTAAGAATGAAAGAATGTTGAGAGAACTGTGTGACCAATCCAATTGGAACAATATTTGCAATATAGGGATGCCAGAAGAAGAAGAGAGAGAGAAAGGGATGGAAAGTGTCTTTGAGGAGGTAGTTGCTGAAAACTTCCTCAATCTGGGGAAGGAGATAGTCTCTCAGGCCGTGGAGATCCACAGATCCCCCTACACAAGAGACCCAAGGAACACAACACCAAGACACATAGTAATTAAAATGGGAAAGATCAAGGATATGGATAGACTGTTAAAAGCAGCCAGAGACAAATAAGATCACAAAGAAAGGAAAGCCCATCAGGCTAACATCAGACTTCTCAGCAGAAACATTAAGGCTAGAAGGGAGTGGCATGATGTATTTAATGCCATGAAGCAGAAGGGCCTGGAACCAAGATTACTGTATCCCGCAAGATTATCAGCTTAATTTGAAGGAGGGATTAAACAATTTCCAGATAAGCAAAAGCTGAGAGAATTTACCTCCCACAAACAATCTCTACAGTCTATTTTGGAGGCACTGCTATAGATGGAAGAATTCCTAAGGTTGAATAGCTGTCACCAGAGGTAATCAAACCAGAGTAAAGAAAGTAGAACAGCCAATTATGAAGCAAATGCAAAATTAAATGAACTATCCCCAAAGTCAATCAAGGGATAGACAAAAAGTACAGAATTTGATATCTAATATATAAAGAATGAAGAAGGAAGAAAAAGGAGGAGAAATAGAGAAGAATCTTTAGATTGTGTCTGTAAGAGCATACTAAGTGAGTTAGGTTGGAATCTTGGATAGCAAGGAAAGTAGCCTGGAATCTTAGGTAACCATGAATCTAAAGCCTGAAATGACAATAAGTACATACCTATCGATAATCACCCTAAATGTAAATGGACTGAATGCACCAATCAAAAGACATAGAGTCACTGAATGGATAAAAAACAAGACCCATCTATATGCGGTTTACAAGACACTCACCTCAGACCCAAAGACACCCACAGATTAAAAGTCAAGGGATGGAAAAAGATATTTCATGCAAACAATAGGAAGAAAAAAAGCAGGTGTTGCAGTACTAATATCAGACAAAATAGACTTCAAAACAAAGAAAGAAAAAAGAGATAAAGAAGGACATTATATAATGATAAAGGGCTTGGTCCAACAAGAGTATATAACCATTATAAATATATATGCACCCAAAAGAGGAGCACCAGCATATGTGAAACAAATACAAACTAAAGGAAGAAATAGACTGCAATGCATTCATTTTAGGAGACTTCAACACACCATTCACTCCAAAGGACAGATCCACCAGAGAGAAAATAAGTAAGGACACAAGGGCACTGAACAACACACTAGAACAGATGGACCTAATAGACATCTATAGAACTCTACATCCAAAAGCAACAAGATACACATTCTTCTCAAGTGCACATGGAACATTCTTCAGAATAGACAACATACTAGGCCAAAAAAAGAGCCTCAGTAAATTCAAAAAGATTGAAATTCTACCAACCAACTATTCAGACCACAAACGTATGAAACTAGAAATAAATTGTACAAAGAAAGCAAAAAGGCTCACAAACACATGGAGGCTTAAAAACACGCTCCTAAATAGTCAATGGATCAATGACCAAATCAAAATGGAGATCCAGCAATATATGGAAACAAATGACAACAACAACACAAATCTCCAACTTCTGTGGGATGCAGCGAAAGCAGACATAAGAGGAAAGTATATAGCAATCCAGGCATATTTAAAGAAGGAAGAACAAACCGAAATGAATAGTCTAACATCACAATTATCAAAATTGGAAAAAGAAGAACAAATGAGGCCTAAAGTCAGCAGAAGGAGGGACATAATAATGATCAGAGAAGAAATAAACAAAACTGAGAAGAATAAAACAATAGAAAAAAACCAATGAAACCAAGAGCTGGTTCTTTGAGAAAATAAACAAAATAGAAAAGCCTCCAGCCAGACTTATTAAGAGAAAAAGAGATTCAACACACATCAACAGAATCAGAAATGAGAAAGGAAACATCACAACGGACCCCACAGAAATACAAAGAATTATTAGAGACTACTATGAAAACCTATATACTAAGAAGCTGGAAAACCTAGAAGAAATGGACAACTTCCTAGAAAAATACAACCTTCCAAGAATGACAAAGGAAGAAAGACAAAATTTAAAGAAACCAATTACCAGCAACGAAATTGAAGCGGTAATCAAAAAACTATCCAAGAATACAACCCCCAGGCCAGACAGACTTACCTCGGAATTTTATTAGACATACCGAGAAGACATAATACCCATTCTCCTTAAAGCTTTCCAAAAAATAGAAGAGGAGGGAATACTCCCAAACTCATTCTATGAAGCCAAAATCACCCTAATAACAAAACCAGGCAAAGAACCCACCAAAAACCAAAACTACAGACTAATATCTCTGATGAACGTAGATGTAAAAATGCTCAACAAAATATTACCAAAACGAATTCAAAAATACATCAGAAGGATCATACACCATGACCAAGTGGGATTCATCCCAGGGATGCAAGGATGGTACAGCATTCGAAAATCCATCAACATCATCCACCACATCAACAAAAAGGACAAAAACCACATGACCATCTCCAAAAATGCTGAAAAATCATTCGACAAAATTCAACATCAATTCATGATAAAAACTCTCAATGAAATGGGTATAGAGGGCAGGTACCTCAACATAATAAAGGCCATATATGATAAACCCACAGCCCACATCATACAGAACAGTGAAAAGCTGAAAGCTTTTCCTCTGAGATTGGGAACAAGACAGGGATGCCCACCCTCCCCACTGTTATTCAACATAGTACTGGAGGTCCTAGCCATGGCAATTAGAAAAAACAGAGAAATACAAGGAATTGAATTTGGTAAAGAAGAAGTTAAACTGTCACTATTTGCAAATGACATGATATTGTACATTAAAATCCCTAAAGACTCCACTCCAAAACTGCTAGAACTGATATCAGAATACAGCAAAGTTGCAGGATACAAAATTAATACACAGAAATCTGTGGCTTTCCTATACACCAACAATGAACTAATAGAAAGAGAAATCAGGAAAACAATTCCATTCACAATTGCATCAAAAAGAATAAAATACTTAGGAATAAACCTTACCAAGGAAGTGAAAGACCTATACCCTGAAAACTATAAGACTCTCTTAAGAGAAATTAAAGAGGACACTAACAAATGGAAACTCATCCCATGCTCTTGGCTATGAAGAATTAATATCGTCAAAATGGCCTTCCTGCCCAAAGCAATATACAGATTTGATGCTATCCCTATCAAATTACCAACAACATTCTTCAACGAACTAGAACAAATGCCTCAAAATTTCATATGGAAACACCAAAGACCCCGAATATCCAAAGCAATCCTGAGAAGGAAGAATAAAGTGGGGGGGGATCTCACTCCCCAACTTCAAACTCTACTGCAAAGCCACAGTAATCAAGACAATTTGGTACTGGCACAAGAACAGAGCCACAGACCTGTAGAACAGAATAGAGACTCCAGATATTAACCCAAACATATATGGTCAATTAATATATGATAAAGGAACCATGGCCATTCAATTGGGAAATGAAAGTCTCTTCAAAAGATGGTGCTGACAAAACTGGACAGCTACATGTAAGAGAATGAAATTGATTCACTCTCTAAAGCCATACACAAAAGTAAATTCGCAATGGATCAAAGACCTGAATATGTCATAAAACCATAAAAGTCTTTGAAAAAAACCATAGGCAAAAATTTCTGGGACATAAACATAAGTGACTTCTTCATTAACATATCTCCCCAGGCAAGGGAAACAAAAGCAAAAACGAACAAGTGGGACTATATCAAGCTGAAAAGCTTCTGTACAGCAAAGGACACCATCAGTAAAACAAAAAAGTACCCTATAGTGTGGGAGAATATATTCATAAATGACAAATCCTATAAAGGGTTGACATCCAAAATATATAAAGAGCTCACATACCTCAACAAACAAAAAGCAAATAATCCAATTAAAAAATGGGCAGAGGAGCTGAACAGACAGTTTTCCAAAGAAGAAATTCAGATGGCCAACAGACACATGAAAAGATGATCCACATCACTTATCATCAGAGAAATGCAAATTAAAACCACAATGAGATATCTCCTCACACCAGTAAGGATCGCCACCATCCAAAAGACAAACAACAACAAATGTTGGCGAGGTTGCAGAGAAAGGTGAACCCTCTTACACTGCTGTGGGAATACAAATTAGTTCAACCATTGTTGAGAGCAGTATGGAGGTTCTTCAGAATGCTCCAAACAGAAATACCATTTGACCCAGGAATTCCACTCCTAGGAATTTACCCTAAGAATGCAGCACTCCAGTTTGAAAAAGACAGATGCACCCCTATGTTTATCACAGCACTATTTACAATAGCCCAGAAATGCAAGCAACCTAAGTGTCCATCAGTAGATGAATGGATAAAGAAGATGTGGTACATAAGCACAATGGACTATTATTCAGCCATAAGAAGAAAACAAATCCTACCATTTGCAACAACATGCATGGAGCTAGAGGGTATTATGCTCAGTGAAATAATCCAGGTAGAGAAAGGCAAGTACCAAATGATTTCACTCATATGTGGAATATAATAACAGAGAAAAACTGAAGGAACAAAACAGCAGCAGAATCACAGAACCCAAGAATGTACTAATGATTACCAAAGGGAAAGGGACTGGGCAGGAGGAGTGGGAAGGGAGGGATAAGGGCAGGGAAAACGAAACGTGGTCTTACAATTAGCATGTATAATGTGGGGGAACATAGGGAGAGATGTGCAACACAGAGAAGACAATTAGTGATTCTACAGTATCTTACTACGCTGATGGACAGTGACTGTATTGATGTTTGTGGGGGGAGACCTGGTGAAGGGGAGGAGTCTAGTAATCATAATGTTCTTCATGTAATTGTAGATTAATGATAATAAAATGAAGAAAAAAGAAATCTTAATTTCACAATACGCAGAACAACAAAACCTTATGGACCTCCTGATGTGTTGCAATCAGAAATACGTACCACCACCCATAAAGTATCTCTGTCAAAAAAATGGGAATTTAATCTACTTAGCCCGTATGTATAGCCACGAGTTTACAGGTAATGTCAGGGATAGAGGAAAAATGAATAGGAGTACAAGAAGGAAGTTTATAAATGCACAATCATACAGAATGATTTTGCTATAGTTCTCAGTACATGAAAATTCAAAGAAATAAGCACATTGAGAATTTATGCAACATAAAATGATTGTTCTAATGTTAATTCACACACATACACAGACGCACACACATGTGCATACACACATAGAAATCCTAATGCCAAGTAGTAGAGAGTACTCATTCTTCTTATGTATACATTTAAGATTTAGGGAAAAATGACCATTTTGAATAATCCAATACTCCATAATGAAACTCATTGGATATCTGTAAGAAGTTTTAGAGAAAATCTTATAAATGCGAATACACACAATAAAAGGTATGCTGAAAAAATTATGAGCTAAGGACCCAAGTGATAATGTTGGAAAGATGAAAAGTAAATAAACTTATAAAAAACTGGAAAAAGAAAATAGTAAAAAGCAGAAATTAATCAAATGGAATACTAAAGTCAAATGTACTTTGCAAATACTAATTAATTGCTAAAAATAGTGCAAGACTGATCAAGAAATTGAAAGCATAACAATTGCATTAATTGAGAGGGGCGATCCACAAATAAAGAAAATAGTCATAACATACTATTAAATGATAATAAATATCGAAATGTAAGTGAAATGGACAATTTCAATTCTTTAAATTACCAAAACAGACTGAAGAACTAGGAGTAGGAAGAAAAGGAGAAAGGAATCAATGGTTAAGTAAACCTATTATAATTAAAGAAATTAAGATTACAAGTAAAGTTCTCTTAAAATAATACCAACTCAAGATGATTTTATAGGAACATTTTTAATACGCTGCCAAGGAAAATATAATCCAATTGCATGCAAAGTCTTTCAGAAAAACAGGGCAAATGCCCAAATCATTTCAAGAGATTAGCATAACTTTAATACTCAGAAAGGACACTACTAGGAAGGAGTATCACCCTAATAAAAATAGACATAAAAATCTCAAGTTAAATATGAGTAAAACAAATCCACAATCAAAATACATCATCACCAATACAGTTTATCTCCAGAAGTCACACGTATAAGATTAGGAAAGCTGCTTATATATATATACTATGCTCACAGATTAAAGCATAAATATAGATAGATAAATAAATGTATGGATGTACAGAAGAAAATTTGTCATTATAGCAAATGTTATGATTATCTTCATAAATGATCGAAGAAATGAATTCTGAGAACTAAGACAAGAATTCATAAAGTTTGCTGGTAAAGGTCAATGTATATGAATAATTTGTAAACTGCAATTTAAGAAAGAAAGTAACATTTACAACTGCTGTAAGATACATAGGATATTTAGAAGTAAATAAAACAGGCTCAAGAATATAAGAAAAAATTTAAAAATTTTATTGAAGGACATAAAATAAATCCTAAATAAATTGAAAGTATTAATATGTCCTCATATGGGAACATTCTATACAATAAAGATATCAATTGTTGCCAAATTAGTATTTCCAGCCAACATAATTCTGACCAATATCCTCACAGATTTTATATTTAGAATTAAGATAGTTTTAAAATTCACATAGAAAAAACAATGGGCCAAGAATGACGAAGACAATTTTGAAGAAAACAGAACTGGGAGACTACCTCTATTAGATATAAAGAATATTTGTGAAATATAAATATTCTAGACAATACCCTACTGATGTAGGTATAAATAGAACAAATTCACACATATATTAAAACTTGCCAGTGAAACCTTGATAATGAATACAGTCATTGAAGTTTAACAACTAAATTAGAAAGTATATATAGACTGGATATAGTTAAAAACTGAACATGTAATTTGAATATAGTATTAAGGACTTTTCTTTTAATATTTCAGATTTCCAATGAGTTTATGTTACTTTTGTAATCGTCAAATAATTTTTAAAACAATCAAAATAATCATAATTGTTTAAATACCCACACAGACATTTAATACTAAGATTTGAAATAGGAATAACCATTATAGTTTGAAGAGGTTTCCCAAAAAAAGAGAGATTTGCGTTTGAAGAATAAATAGGATTCTGAGAATGATCTTCAGGTATGAGAAATTCAAGTAAAAGTATAGGGGTAGAAGTGTTTCATATATGTTCTGGGATCAGTGAGTAGACTTGTCTATCTTTACATTGGTTAAAGTCAGACCTTTGAGGACTCTTGGTACCTGGATAGGATGTTTGGACTTTGAGAGCTCAGAGTCATTTAAAGTTTTTAAGCAGTGCAGTAAAATACAGAATAGACTGTGTAAATAAGGGGAAACCTCAAAGATAAAGAATATCAAAGTAGTGATTTAGTCATATTAGTCTGGTAGCTATGTGCAAACCGGAGTAGCAGAAGGACAGCAGAAAAGATCATATCTGGAAACTGGAAGTGGACAATCCAGTTCAGAAAGCTAATGATTTTAAGATATTAGCTTGTAGATTTCAATGAATAATTTTAATAGCAATACTTTTATCAAATAAATTCCACATCTTACTTCATTTTGATCCCTGCAATTTGCAAGTTAGGTATTACTATATCATTATATAGACATAGAAACTCAGGCTCAAAGACGTTAAGTAACTTTCCTGAATTTACAGGATGACCCAGTATTAAAGTCAAAATTCAAACATAGGCAGTCTGGCTCTCCAGCGAGTGGTTTAAACCAAAAGTCTGAGTGTTCCAAAAAATGTTGATTTTTAAAATTTTATTTTCATCTATTTTATACACTAGGTTATTAATAAACATGTTTCATTAAGTGGAATGTATACACAGTTCTATTCTCATTCAAGGTCAAAGATTTAGATGTGAGGGAGATCTTTGCTAACAGAGGGAGTAAGATTTAGATTACTTTTGGCAGCTCATTGACTCTGCTGAAATAATTGTCTACCCAAAAATCCGTGAGAAGTTATTAAGCATCTATTATCTCCCTAGCTTTATGCAAGATGCTGTAAGATATGGCAAACATCATTTAGAACTTGATCATAAATGGTTTACATTCATTTAGAGGAAGAAGCCTAAAATAATTAATGTGCAAAATAGCATTATACTACAGGAATAAAGAAAAATACTAATCATATACTGTACAACCTATAAAATATGTAAAATTTCAGGAAATGGAAATAAAGATATGAGTTGAGTCCATCAAAGAAAGTTTCAAAGTGTGGCTGCATTTACAATATGGGATGGATGATGGGAATGACATGGGTAGGCTAAGAGGAATGAAGGGCACTCAGGAGAAGCATAGAGGTGATAGCGGGCAAGTTGTGTACAGAGGTCTATGAGACAGTGTCTATGAAAGCCACTGCACTAGTTGTGCTTTTTTTAATTTTGGTATCATTAATCTACAATTACATGAGGAACATTATGCTTACTAGACACCCCCATCACCAAGTTCCCCCCACATATCCCACTACAGTCTCTGTCCATCAGTGTAGTAAGATGCTATAGAGTCACTACTTGTCCTCTATGTTGTAGAGCCTTCCCTGTGCCCCCCTCATTATACATGCTAATCATAATGCCCCCTTTCTTCCCCCCCCCACCTAATCCCTCCCTTCCCACGCATCCTCCCCAGTCCCTTTCCCTCTGGTAACTGTTAGTCCATTCTTGGGTTCTGTGATTCTGCTACTGTATTGCTCCTTCAGGTTTTTCTTTGTTCTTATACTCCACAGATGAGTGAAATCATTTGGTATTTGTCTTTCTCCACCTGGCTTATTTCACTGAGCATAATACCCTCTAGCTCCATCCATACTGTTGCAAATGGTAGGATTTGTTTACTTCTTATGGCTGAATAATATTCCATTATGTATATGTGCTATATCTTCTTTATCCATTCATCTACTGATGGACACTTAGGTTGCTTCCATTTCTGGGCTATTGTGAATAGTGCTGCGATAAACATAGGAGTGCATCTGTCTTTTTCAAACTGGGCTGCTGCATTCTTAGGGTAAGTTCCTAGGAGTGGAATTCCTGAGTCAAATGGTATTTCTATTTTGAGGAACCTCCATAATGCTTTCCGCAATGGTTGAACTAATTTACATTCCCACCAGCAGTGTAGGAGGGTACCCCTTTCTCCACAACCTCGCCAACATTTGTTGTTGTTTGCTTTTGGGTGGTGGCAATCCTTACTGGTGTGAGATGATATCTAATTGCGGTTTTAATTTGCATTTATTTGATAATTTGCGATGTAGAGCATCTTTTCATGTATCTGCTTGCCATCTGAATTTCTTCTTTGGAGAACTCTCTGTACAGCTCCTCTGATCATTTTTTTATTGGATTATTTGCTTTCTGTTTGTTGAGGTGCATGAGCTCTTTATGTATTAAGGATGTCAACCCTTTATCGGATCTGTCATTCATGAATATATTCTCCCATACTGTAGGATGTCTTTTTGTTCTATTGATGGTGTACAGAAGCTTTTCAGGTTGATATAGTACCACTTGTTCATTTTTGCTTTTGTTTCCCTTGCTTGGGGAGATATGTTCATGAAGAAGTCACTCATGTTTATGTCCAAGAGAAATTTGCCTATGTTTTTCTATTAGAGTTCTATGGTTTTGTGACTTACATTCAGGTCGTTTGATCCATTTCAAATTTACTTTTGTGTATGGGGTTAGACAATGATCCAGTTTCATTCTCTTACATGTAGCTGTCCTGTTTTGCCAACAACAGCTGTTGAAGAGGCTGTCATTTCCCCATTGTATGTCCATGGCTCCTTTATCATATTTTAATTGACCATATATGTTTGGGTTAATATCTGGACTCCCTATCCTGTTCCACTGGTCTGTGGGTCTGTTCTTGTGCCAGTACCAAATTGTCTTGATTACTGTGGCTTTGTAGTAGATCTTGAAGTTGGGAAATGAGATTCCCCCCACTTTATTCTTCCTTTGCAGGATTGCTTTGGCTATTTGGGGCCTTTTGTGGTTCCATATGAATTTTAAAACTATTTGTTCCAGTTCATTGAAGGATGCTGCTGGTATTTTGATAGGGTCTGCATTGAATCTGTAGATTGCTTTAGTCAGGATGGCCATCTTGACAATATGAATTTTTCCTAGCCAAGAGCATGGGATGAGTTTCCATTTGTTATTGTCCTCTTTAATATCTCTTAAGAGTCTCTTGTAGTTTTCAGGGTATAGGTCTTTCACTTCATTGGTTAGGTTTATTCCTAAGTATTTTACTCTTTTTGATGCAATTGTGATTGGAAATTTTTTTCCTGATTTCTCTTTCTGCTAGTTCGTCATTAGTGTATAGGAAAGCAAAAGATTTCTGTGTATTAATTTTGTATCCTGCAACTTTGATGAATTCAGTTATTTGTTCTAGTAGTTTTGGAGTGGAGTCTTTAGGGATTTTTATGTACAATATCATGTCATCTGCAAATAGCCACAGTTTGACTTCTTCTTTACCCATCTGGATGCATTGTATTTCTTTGCTTTGTCTGGTTGCTGTGGCTAGGACCTCCAGCACTATGTTGTATAACTGTGAGGAGAGTGGGCAGGCAACCCTGTCTTGTTACTGATCTTAGAGGGCAGGCTTTTAGCTTCTCACTGTTAAATATGATGTTGACTGTGTGTTTGTCATATATGGCCTTTATTATGTTGAGGTACTTCCCTCTATACTCATTTTGTTGAGAGTTTTATCATGAATGGTGTTGAATTTTGTCAATGCTTTTTCAGCATCTATGGAGATGATCATGTGGATTTTGTCCTTCTTTTTGTTTACATGGTGGATGATGTTGATGGATTTTCGAATGTTGTACCATCCTTGCATCCCTGAGATAAATCCCACTTAGTCATGGTGTATGATCTTCTTGATGTATTTTTTAATTCGGTTTGCTAATATTTTGTTGAGTATTTTTGCATCGATGTTCTTCAGGGACATTGGTCTGTAGTTTTCTTTATTGGTGGCGTCTTTGCCTGGTTTTGGTATTAGAGTGATGCTGGCCTCATAGAATGAGTTTGGAAGTATTCACTCCTCTTCAATTTGTTGAAAACTTTAAGGAGGATGGGTATTATGTCTTCTCTATATGTCTGATAAAATTCAGCAGTAAATCCATCTGGACCGGGCATTTGTTCTTGGGTAGTATTTTTATTACTTATTCTATTTCATTGCTGGTAATTGGTCTGTTTAGATTTTCTGTTTCTTCCTGGGTCAGACTTGAAAGGTTGTATTTTTCTAGGAAGTTGTCCATTTCTTCTAGGTTTTCCAGTTTGTTAGCATATAGATTCTCATAGTATTCTCTAATAATTCTTTGTATTTCTGTGGGGTCCATCATGATTTTTCCCTTCTCATTTCTGATTCTGTTTATGTGTGTACATTCTCTTTATCTCTTAATAAGTTTGGCTAGGGGCTTATCTATTCTGTTTATTTTCTTGAAGAACCACCTCTTGGTTTCATTGTTTTTTTCTATTGTTTGATTCTTCTAAATTTTATTTATTTCATCTCTGATTTTTATTATGTACCTCCTACTGCTGACTTTGGGCCTCATTTGTTCATCTTTTTCCAATATCAATAACTGTGACTTTAGACTATTCATATGGGATTTTTCTTCATTTTTTACATGGGCCTGGATTGCTGTACACTTTCCTCTTAGAACTGCCTTTGCTGCATCCCATAGAAGTTGGGGCTTTGTGCTGTTTTTGTCATTTGTCTCCATTTATTGTTTGATCTCTATTTTAATTTGGTCATTGATCCATTGATTATTTAGGAGCATGCTGTTTAGCGTCCATGTGTTTGTGAGTCTTATTGTTTTCTTTGTGCAATTTAACATAGTTTTATACCTTTGTGGTCAGATAAGTTGGTTGGTAGAAATTCAATCTTTTTGAATTTACTGAGGCTCTTTTTGTGGCCTAGTATGTGGTCTATTGTGGAAAATTTTCCATGTGCACTTGAGAAGAATATGTATCCTGCTGCTTTTGGGTGTAGAGTTCTGTAGATTTCTATTAGGTTCATCTGTTCTAGTGTGTTGCTCAATGCCTCTGTGTCCTTACTTATTTTCTGTCTGGTGGATCTGTCCTTTGGAGTGAGTGCTGTGTTGAAGTCTCCTAGAACAAATGCATTGCATTCTATTTCCTCCTTTAATTCTGTTAGTATTTCTTTCACATATGTTGGTGCTCCCATATTGTGTACATATATATTTACAATTGTTATATTCTCTTGTTGGAATGACCCCTTTATCATTATGTAGTGCCCTTCTTTTTCTCTCATTACTTTCTTTGTTTTGAAGTCTATTTTGTCTGATACAAGTACTGCAATACCTGCTTTTTTCTCTCTATTGTTTGCAAGAAATAACTTTTTCCATGCCATGACTTTTAGTCTGCATGTGCCTTTGGGTTTGAGATGAGTCTCTTGTTGGCAGCATGTAGATCGGTCTTCCTTTTTTATCCGTTCTGTTACTCTGTGTCTTTTGATTGGTGCATTCAGTCCAATTACATTTAGGGTGATTATTGAAAGATATGTGTTATTTGCTATCGCATGCTTTAGATTTGTTGTTACCAAGGGTTCAAGGGTAGTTTCTTTACTATCTAATCAACTAACTTAACTTACATGTTAAGCTATTATAAACACAGTCTGATGATTCTTTATCTCTCTCCCTTCTTATTCCTCTTCCTCCATTCTTTATATGTTTGGTGTTTTAATGTATACTCTTTTGTGTTTACTTTGACTGCTTTTGTGCATAGTTGATTTCATTTTTTTGCCTTTAGTTAGTATTTGGTTGGTCTGCTTTCTTTGCTGTGATTTTATTTTCTCTGGTGACATCTATTTTGCCTTAGGAGTGCTTCCATCTAGAGCAGTCTCTTTAGAGTATCCTGTTGAGTTGGTTTGTGGGACACAAATTTCCTCAACTTTTGCTTGTCTGGGAATTGTTTAATCCCTCCTTCATATTTAAATGATAATCGTGCTGGATACAGTATTCTTTGTTCATGGCCCTTCTGTTTCATTACATTAAATATATCATGCCATTTTCTTCTTGCCTGTAAGGTTTCTGTTGAGAAGTCTGATGATAGCCTGATGGGTTTTCCTTTGTAGGTGATCTTTTTTCTCTCTCTGGCTGCCTTTAATATGCTGTCCTTGTCTTTGATCTTTGCCATTTTTATTATTATATGTCTTGCTGTTGTCCTCCTTGGGTCCCCTGTGTTGGGAGATCTGTGGTTTCCATGCTCTGAGAAACTATTTCCTCCCCCAGTTTGGGGAAGTTTTCAGCAATTATTTCTTCAAAGACACTTTCTATCTCTTTATCTCCCTCTTCTTCTTCTGGTACACCTGTAATGCGAATATTATTGTGCTTTGATTGGTCACACAGTTCTCTTAATATTGTTTCATTCCTGGAGATCCTTTTATCTCTCTCTGTCTCAGCTTCTCTGTATTCCTGTTCTCTGATTTCTATCCCATTACTGGCCTCTTGCACTTCATCCAGTCTACTCTTAAGTCTTTCCAGAGACTGTTTTATTTCTGTATTCTCCCTCCCAACTCAATCCTTTAGCTATTGCATATTTCTCTGCAGGTCCATCATCATGGTTATGACCTTTATTTTAAATACTTTTTCAGGAATATTGATTAAATCTATCTCCCCCTGTCCTCTCTTTGGGGTTGTCTGGGTGATACTGGACTTGACCAAATTCTTCTGCATTTTCTTGGCAATAAAGGTAGTTGTAGACAGGTAACACATGTGTCAGCTGTGAGAACAAAGTTATTTCCTGCTTACTGGTCACCTTACCCTTCTCCGCTGTCTGTGCCAGTTACCCATACACCGGGAGCAGGCTCTGTGTTAATTTCCTGAGCCACGGTGCACAGGGCAGCCCAGAGCCCTGTGGGGAGATGCAGGAACACTGGGTGTGCTCTCCTGTGAGAACAGTGCCCCTTCACACCTCTGCCTGTGCTGGGCATGCTGCTCACCTGTGGTGGCCCCAGCTGGGTCTGGCCCAGGTTGGTGTGCGCCGGGAGGAGACTCTGGGTGGCTGCTTTGAGCCCGGCCACTCCCAGGCTGCTCTGCCTCTGTAGCAGTGCCAAGCTGGAGGGAGAATGAACAGCAGGCTGTTTATTGCCGTGAGGGGTTTCAGAGCTGTGTTGCCACCCAGGGGTTTAGGGCGCCTGAAGTTCCCCAGGATTCCCAGCTGCTGGGCTGAGTGTGCTGGGATGATTCCATCCAGCTGTGAACCCCCTGTTCCTTTAAGACTTTCAGAAAGCACTCTCTTTTCTTTTTCCTGGGGGAGCTGGCTGCAGGGACCCACTCGCAGATTTTCCTTTTCCTTTTCTCTAATATCCAGCACACCATGCAATGTGTGTTTCTGATTCTAGTGCAGATTACCAGGGCTGCTTATTTAGCATTCCTGCACTTCCACTCCCTCCCCACTCTGACTCCTCTCCTCCCACCAGGGAGCTGGGGTGGGAGTAACGCTCAAGTCCTGCCGGGCAGAGGCTTGTATCTTACCCCCTTTATGAGGTGCTGAGTTCTCGCAGGTGTAGATGTAGCCTGGCTGTTGTACTGTATCCTCTGGTCTCTCTGTTAGACGTAGTTTTATTTGTTGGATTTTCAAAAATATATATGGTTTTGGGAGGCGATTTCCACTGCCCCTGCCCTATTCAAGCCGCCATCTTCCCCTCCACTTCTCAAAGTTGTGCATTTTTAATGGAAAGTAAAAAGTAATGCTTAATAGATCATATGGGGCACAAACAGCAGACAGTGTATCTATATGTTAGCCTGCCTCTCTAAAACTTGAGTACATATTTTATAGAGGTAAACAGAACTCTGGTAGGAATAACATTCTTGGAGCAATAATTTTTTTCAAAACTTTGATACAAATAACATTATTTTACACCAAATAAAAATCTCTTCTAGCATGAATGAGTAAAATAATCAGATGTTTAGTATAAAATGCATGACAGGTTGAGAGTTTTGATTCTGACTAAGATGAAGTAGGCAGATTTCACCTTGTCTTTTCCAATTAATGGAGCTATGGAGCTTGGAATAATTCATGAAGTAGCTAACAGGGGACTTTGAAAAATAAGCAGAAGGTAGTTGGGGAAGTGACCTGGAATTTGAAGTACTGAACTAGTAATGTGTTACTATTTTTTTGTTGCCATCAGCTCCCAGCCTGGACTCAACACATCCCAAAACCTGAAAGTAAATGTGTGAGGAAAACAGAGATCTAAGGAAAGCCCAGTGATTCTGGTTCAAAGAATGGGAAAAAAGGTCTCTTAAAGCTCATAGAAAGTGGGAGAAAGCCCCCCTTTTCTCTAATCCATGCTCTCATTGAAGTCCCCAAAGTATTTTCTTATACAAAAATTAAATCAAAGTGAATAACTGACTTCAATGTTAAATGCAAGAAGTCTAAAACTTTTAGAAACAAATACAAGAAAATCTTTGGTATCTAGGGTTAGGCCATTACTTCTTAGAGTTGACACCAACACACAGTCAGTCAAATGAAAAATCAATTAATTGGACTGGATCAAAATTTAAAAGTTGTCCTTTGAAAGACAATATAAAAAAGATGAAAATATATGAGACATAGTGGTAGAAAACATTTGCAAACCACTGATTAGACAATGGCTTTTTATCTGCATGAGGTACTCTCTTTTTTAAGAAAAAGGAATCAAATTAGAAAATAGACAAAATATATAAACAAATATTTCACTGATGAGTATTTAGAGATGCAAATAAGAACACGAGGAGTTCAATATCATCAGCCATTAGGAAAATGCAAATTAAAATCACAAAACATAGCATTACACATCTATCAGAATGACTAAAATAAAAAATAGTGACAACATCAAACACTGGCAAGAATTCACAGAAACTGGATGACTCATACACTGTTGTTGGGAATGTGTAATGACACAATCAGTGAAAAAAGGTTTGGTGGTTTGTTATAAAGTTAAACATATACCTACTTTTTGACCCAGTAATTGTACTCTTGAACATTTATTTCAGAAAAATAAAAAGTTATGTTCAAACAAAAACCTGTATGTGATTATTTTTAAGCAGCTCTATTTGTAATGGCCAGAACTTTAAACAACTCCAATGTCCTTCAGCTGGTATACTGATAAGCAAACTAACACATCCATGTATTGGAATACTATTCAATGTTAAGAAAAAGGAACAAACTATTGATACACATGCTGTGGATGAAACTCTTGAAGACATTATGTGAGTGAAATAAGCCAGTCTCAAAATGTTACATAGGGAAAAAAAAGAGATATACTATATTATTTTATCTACATAACATTTTTAAAATAAAAATTATAGAGATGGAGAGTAGATTAATGGTTACCAGTGGTTAGGGATGGGAAGAGAAGATGGGTGTGACTATAAAAGGGTAGTACAAGGGAGCTTTGTGGTGATGTACACTTCTATATGTAATTTGTGTGTATGGTCTCAAGAAGCTACATATGAAATTTTATACAGCTATATATACACAAACACATGCATACAAATGAGTACATGTGTAAGTGGTGAATAACTCTGGATTATTCCAATATCAGTTTCTTAGTTTTGATGTTGTACAATAGTTATGCAAGATGCTAACATTGGGGAAAACTGGGTTAAGGATACATGGAACCACTCTGTGCATTTCTCTGCAACTTCCTATGAATCTATAGTTATTTCAAATAAAAAGTAAACACAGAAAGGTTACATACTATATGATTCTATTTATGATATACTCAAAAATTCAAAAATATAGTAACATAGAACAAATCAGTGGTTGTCAGCTGCTAAGGATGGGGAAAACATAAGACTACATAAAAGGATAGTACAAGGGAAGTTTTGGGGTATGAGGAAGCTTTGATGATGATGATGATGATTGGGTGGTTGTTACCCCAGTCTAGACATGTATCACACTTCAGAGACCACTGTACTCCCAAATGTTCATTTATACTACATGATAAAAAATAGAAATTACTTTTGAAGAATAAAATAAATGTTGTGCTTTAGACTAAGCCTAGAAAATCAATACCAAACCAGTACTCCCTATCTCTACCAATCCCTAGAAACACCACCTTTGTGCTGTCCTGAGAGTAACTTGAATGGATATATTTTACCAGAACTCTGATAGGAGGAAGGGAAATGAATAGTATTGTGGATATGAGTATAGACACTGGAGGCAGACTCTCTGGAGTGGTTTCCAATTCCATCATCTTGGGAAAGTCATTTAAGCTCTTATTGTCTTAATTCCCTTATCTGTAGAATTGGAAAAATAATGACATCTAACTCCTAGGGTATTAATGAAAATTAAAGGAGTTAATGTTGGCCAGAATAGTACCTGGCACATAGCAAGCATTTAATAGTCACTGTAAACTGTTGTTATTCTGGGTAAAGGAACTGTGTTTGTATGTGACCATGATAAATATTTTATTTTGGTAAGATCAGTCTTATAACAAATAAGACATATTAAAGCTGAAGAAGCTGAGTTCAAGAATACCATAAAGGAAGTAGTCAGAATAATCCAGATGTTGATTAAAATTCAGACTATAGTAATGTCAATGGGAAGGATATAGTATATGAAGAACTGTATGGAGGATCTAGTGAGTGGGTGATTTGATATGAGAAAGTAAAGGAAAAGATAAATAAAAATTAACTTCAAGTTTCATACTGGCAGAAGTGTGGTACCATTAAAAATAGGGAATTTGGAGAGCATGACAGATTTTGGAGGAAGATAATGTATTTAATGTTACAAAGAGTCAATTATAGCAAGCATAGATGCTCTGAATATATTTAGAAATATGGTACTGATGACAAAAACATTTGGCCCAAATAAACAGATTACAGTTATTTTTTAAAATGACATTTGAACTAATGAAAGTTTACCAAATTACCTTTCTAAAGTCTATTGTATGCATCCAAAGTAGCAGCAACTCCAAGGACAGATACTTGGAAAATTAGAGGCAAAAAAGGAGGAAAATAAGATAAAGAAGAGAAGTAGTCACATAGTTAAATATAGAATTCATCAACAATATCAATCAAGTTTAGTGCCATTGAAGCCAAAGCTGAGAAAAATAAAAAATGGAAATGACTAGGAGAAGGTCTCCAGTGAGCTTTGAGGGCACTCTTTCTATAGAATGACATGAATGGAAGCTAGATTCCACAAACAAGCTAGAGGCAAAGTTTGAGAACAATGGAAGCCTCAACTGTACAGCATTCCTTTGAGATATTTGAAGTAGGGATAAAACAAAATAAATAAGTTGGAAGTTACAAACTAAGCAGGAATAAGCCTACAAGAAATCGCTTTTTATTTTTGAGAAAAATGTAATGAACTGTGCTATTATTGCCTCTGATATTTATTCTGGATTATAATGACTATTATGTCATGGCTATATTTAGGCATAACCAGCTATAAAAACACTATAAACAACTATTTTTTTTGTAATATTTCTTTCTTGTTAAAAAATCATTAAACAATAATTAATATTATTTATCTTTAAAGTTAGATGTCACACTGTGTGTAAGATCCAAGAATGATTTATTTCTAGACCAAGTCATTTCAACTGTAATAGCTAAATTTATTTCTTCCCTTAAAGGCAATTGTCCATATCAAAACTGCAAGTTTGCAGTGATCCATGTGTTATAAATGAACTGTTCAAAAATAGCTTTGAAGATAATTTTAGATTTTAAAGTTCCTTTCAAATTTGTGGTATGCAAAATTATGGACCCTCAAGTTGTCTACATCCTACTGCCTGGGATTTGTGAATATGTTATCTTACATGGAAAAAGGGACGTTGTAGGAGGTGATTAAGGTTATTGACCTTAAAATGAGAATATTATCCTGGGTTATCTAGGTGGGCCCAATGTAATTACCTAAGCCCTTCAAATCAGAAAAGCAAGTTAGAAGAGTGTGTAAGATATGACAGAAGAAAGAGGGATTCAGTGAGAAGACTTGGCCACCATTGTCGGCTTTAAAGATAGGAAGGGAACCAAGAGCCAAAGAGTACAAGTGGCTTCTAAAAGCTGGGAACACCTGTATCTAACAGACAGCAAGGGACGGAAGACATTGATCCTACAAAAGTGGGGAAGTAAATTCCTCCAAGAATCTGCATGAGGAAGGAACAGATTCTCTCTTAGAGCCTCCAGAAAGGAATGCAGCCTTGCTGCTCATTCCTTGATTTTAGCCCAGTGAAACCCATGTTGGAGTTCTAACCCCTGGAACTGTAATATAATAATTTTGTAATTTTTAAGTCACTAAATATGTGGTTATTTGCTATATAGTAATAGAAAATTAATGAAATATATTTGGGTAAAATTGCAATATTTCCAGAATCTCTCACCTGGCCTTAGTGCATCTCCATATCAATAGGTGTTTCCAAGGGTTTGAGAGAAGTAGTTCATCCCCATATCAATAGGTGATTACAAAGGGGGTAGGGAGTGAGTGTGCATCTGGACCAGAGAGGTATTTTTGGGGTCTTCTTGCAACTAGGTCATGAGACACACAGGTAAGCAGAAGGAGATGACTACTTGTAGGCAATATATGGGTTTTTCCCACTTTATTTCTCCCTTTGACTGATTTCAGCTTCAAAGATTATTTGCCCCAAGCTGGGAACATATTTTACCCTCTAGAGTTATATCAGTGGTAGTTGGTAGGACCTCTGAAACTGAAATCTGTATTTATGGGTGTGATGCTTGTGCAGGCTACCCTTCGAGATGGTTGGGAGATACCTGTAAACCCCCCTGTGGATGGTGGGGAGGGCCCTCTGGCTGCTGTGTTGGGGGGTGATGACTAATCCTTCTCTCTGCCAGTGATTTTTTGGTGCAGCTTCACCCAGGTATTCTTTATCCATGGGGCTTCCATTTCAGGAACCCCTAGTGAGAAATTGGTCTAGGGTAAAGCAACTCCTAGATGGGTGGGCCCTTACCCAGAGTTTGGGAAGGGTGGAGACACCAGAAGCTGTGGAATTAGCACTCTGTGAGATAGACAGTTATTGAGAAGACAGGTTGCACCCCTGGAAGATATGTTTGCAGTGAAGGAGAAGGCAGCAGGTGAATCCCCAGTGCAGGAGGCCATGGGGGATAAGGAGGAAGAAGCTTAGCCACCAGCCCTGGAAATGGTAGAGAGGATATCAGGGGAGGATAAGGGTGTGGGGCTGAGAATCAAAATATTGCCAAGGCCACTGCCTGAGGCACCATTCCCTCCTGTATAAGATCCATCCAGTTGTAATTAAGAAAATAAAAATGCAACAACTGAAGGCTCCAAGGGGGAGCACTCCCCAGTTTATGGAGCACTCCATGTTCCACCTCTATTCCCATGATGAGCTGGTGGACATGAGAATCCAGTTTTGGCAGAAGCCATTGAAACCTCTGCCTACATGGCTTTTGTGTCTTTGGGATATGGGCGGTGGAAAACATTGTTATGTTGGGTTCAGAAATGGGTAGACTGGCTTCCCTGATGACTCACCCTTCCCTCCAGCAGCAGTTGCAAAGTGCTACAGTATTTGAATGAGAAGCCCCAAAAATGAGCCTTGAGCCCAATTGTTGCCTCTCCTATACAACTGTATGTGCAAACCAAAGAGGAGTTATTGAAGCCAGATTATGGCCAGTAGAGCAACATCCTGCTGCCAGCCCCTACTGCATTAAACTCTGGAGACTCTGTTGAGTGGATTTAGCCCTGGACATTCTGACACATGGATCAGCGATGACTGGACCTTCTGGCACATTAGAGAAAAGGCCTGGAAGCTGGCCTTTTGTGTGTTCCTGGAGTAATAGCACAATGACCTCCAAAGATCATGGTAGGGTACTCAAAACTTCCAGGAGATAAGAGTATCTTTGTTGCTCTTCAGCAACAAGAAGGTGGGGGGACAAGCAGGACCAGCCCGTTATCCCTGGGGCTGAGCGAGATGGCAAGTGTCGGTGGCTTGGACACCCTCCCCTGAGATCCGGGGAAAAACAAAACCACACCAAGCCAGGAGATGTGTCAGCCTCAAGGGCACAGCAAAACTCAGCTTTATTCCATCAGAGGCTTAGTTATATAGGGGAAGATAAGGAAGTAACAGAAACCAATGGGAATTGATTATCTCATCTGTCACTAGGGCCTTTAGGCAGGTTTTGGGTTAGGTGGGGAGGCAGAGTTAGGGCCAAGAGCGCGAGCGCAGGAAGCTGGTTAGGCCACGATGCGGAAATAATGAGGGAGGATGGAAACCTCCAGTCCGCGGCCGTCACAGGCCTAAAAGAGGCAAAAGGTCCCAACAATTCCCCCTTTTTGTTTTATAAATGCTCTGGGATGTCCCGGCAGGCAAGGCCCCTGTCTTAGGTTATCCCCCTCAGGGGATCTTACCCGTCACTGGGTACTTTGCAGCTCTTCGGTTGTCCCAAGCTTACTCATCCTCCGTGGCCTGTCTTAGGTTGTCTCCACCTTGGAGATCTTACCCATCATGGGTGCGTGGGGAGATAGTTAAGGGGAATTAATGGACACGGCCTCATCATAAGGTTCACAGCGATCGTAGGGGTCACTGGCTTCTGTGGCAACTCTCTGGTAATGTACCTGCATACACATCAACTGAATTGATTCAATTCTTTTTTGGGCAAACTGGATAATCTTGTTAATAATGCAGGGCCCAAAAGTGAAAAGTAGGAGCAAAAGAAGGATAGGACCAAGGAAGGGCAGAATATAGGGCAACCACCAATGTAACTCAGTCCAAAGAAAATTGGCTTGTAATTCTTTTTGGTATCTCTTGAGGTCTTCTTGAAGTTGCTTGACCTTATTTTGGACTATGCTGGAGCGGTTCGCATAAAAGGAGCACTCTTCCTGTAAAAAGAGACATTAGCCTCCCTTTTCAGCTGTAAGGAGATCAAGCCCCCTATGGTTCTGTAGGACTACTGTCGCGAGGGAATCCAATTGTGCTCGGAGGTCAAGAATGGTGCTGGCTACAGCTTGTATATCATCAATCATCTGTTGAGAAAGGGCTTTATAATAATGCAGAGAGGTCCCCAATCCTGCTGCCCCAGTGGCAGCTCCGGTGGCCACCTCAAGGCCTATAAGCAGGGAGATAAAAAAAAGGATGGCCCTTTTTGATCTACCTCCAATGTGGTCTAAAGCAGGAATAGGGAGGCTCTGATTATTAGGGACCACTCCAATGTCAGGGAAAATTACAGCTGGAACACAAAGCCCCGTCCAGTCTGTCGGGAGAAAGCCAAACTCGTCTTCCCCACAAATGAAGACTGTTCCATTAGGGGGACAGAGAAAGGTATTGTTCACAGTAATATTTTGCTGGCAAAAAGAATAGTGGATTCAACCTACATCTATCCTGCTAGTATTATCAGTACGGGGGTCAGCTTTGAAGCATGGGCCTTTAGGGGAAGGAGGGTCTAGATAGACTCTAGAACTTGGGGGTAACAGCTGGCACTGGGGCTCAGTCTGTGACAGGTTAACAAGAAGAGCATTGGCCTGTAATGGTCCCAGCTTCAGGCACAGCCAGCAACCTTTCGCTAAATCAGGATTGGTTCTATTGAGTAAGGTAAAAGCAGCCTGTATGATTGATTGTGTCTCAGGATCAAGAAGCAATTCTCCCCTGATCTCCGGGAGGCCAAGAGGGTGGTAAATTGGGGGATTTTGGTCTTCAATCAGCCTGTCTACCAGTTTTTTAATTTTGGTACTGTTGAGCCTGATCTTGGACTCCACCCCCATCAGAGGCACCTATAGGGGCAAATTTATTCCAGCAGACGTTCTCTCCCCTATTCTTTCGACAGTCAGCATATTCATCCTTGCCTTTTATCAGAGTTGCATACCAGTATGTTTTGTTCCAGTGAGTGCAGAGGACAACCTCCTGATAGCATTGAGCATGAATGGAGGCAAGAAAAGTGGTGCAAGGACACTCAGAGGGGGATTTCCCTTGGGCAGGTGAAGATATTTTGGGGCCTGGCCAACAATGGTGAGAGAGAACTCTCCCAGGGCATCCATTTTCTGTCCCTTGTATAAGTGTAACTGCCTGTTGCCCATTTGGGCAGGTTTTGGTAGAAGTATAACAGTGTGCGGGGGGAGGGGCCTTGGAGTGAGCACAGGCTGTGCAGGGGTCTCTGATGGTTTTGTGTAGTATGGCTCTTGCTTGACCGGGATCTCCAAATACTGTCCTAGCTAATGGGAGATTTATTACCATTAACAGGAAGACCAGCATCATTGGGTTCATTACAGACCCAGAAAGAGAGAAAGAAGAGAGATATCCTCAGGAGGCGGGGGGCCTTCTGGGTCATCATTGACATCAGTGAACTCCCCCTCCTTAGGGGGGTAATACTTGAGATCCCTTGTGGGGACCCAGATCGGCCTTTTTTCATTGGTCAGAAAGACACAGCCGAATCCCCTTCCAGCTGTAATGAGGGGGTCTGAGCCCCTCCATTCTCCAGTAAGGGGGTCCTTCCATCGGGCTCTAATCATCCGATAAGTAATGGTTGTTGTCCAGTGCTTCTGGAAGGGTGAGAAGTGTTCGCCTTTGGCAAAATTTAAAATATTTAGAGTAAATAATGTCATCTTTAGTTGATCATGGGAGGGGGGAGTGTTCCCCCTTTTTGTTTTATTATTTGGCATTTGAGGGTATGATTATGTTTTTCCATGATTGCTTGTCCTTTAGGGTTATGAGGAATTCCAGTGGTATGGGAAATTTGCCATTTACTCAAGGATTCAGTAAAAGACCTTCTGATAAAGCAGGGACCATTATCGGTTTTGATTTGGTCTGGCAAGCCAAGGACGGCAAAGCACTGGAGAAAATGGCTTATGGCATGTTTGGATTTTTCTCCCATAGGGGCTATGGCCCAACAAGCATGGGAGAAGGTATCAACTGTTAGAAATATGTATTTAAGCTTCCCAAAAGGGGCAAAATGTGTGACATCAGTCTGTCAAAGGTTATTGGGCCTCAGGTCTCCAGGGTTCACTCCGCCCTTTTGAAGCAGAGGAACTTGTAGAAAAGGCTGGCATGACTTACATGTCCTAATGATCTTTTTTAAGTCTCTGACGGGGACCTGAGGGAACCGATGGTGTAGTCCCCTCCAATTAGCATGTGTAAGTTGATGAAAAGAGGTAGCCTCCTCCTGTACTGTGTAGGCTGAAGCTAGTCGGTCGGCAAGAGCATTGCCTCTCGACAAAAAGTTTGGCAAATCTTGATGTCCCTTTAGATGTTGTACAAAAAGAGGAACTAGTCTCTGTTTTAACAAATTGCGGGTTTGAATCATCAAAGGAGTGATGGGATTATCGTCAAATCTGATGTGTGCGCCCACAAGTTTGGGCAGTAGATTGACAACGTAAAGGCTATCTGAAAACAGATTAGGAGGGCCTTGGATCTCAGACAGAGCTAAAACAACAGCATAAAGCTCTTTGAACTGGGCAGAGCCCTGTACCTCATGAAAGAGGGTTACGGCCAGAGGGCACTCACTTGTGCCTGGGGGGAACATTACCGTAGAGGCTCCCCGTTTACCCCCATTGGTAAAAACAGAGGGGAAAGAGGGGTCTGCCTCAGTGAGGAACATTTTGGCGGCTGCTACGCCAATTGGCTAAAGGAACTCATCCACTTATAGGGACCATAGTGACAGTCTACTATCCCTGGAAAGCCCTCCATGGCTATTGCCAATCTGGAATTATTTCTCTGTAGCCACGAGAAATCACTGACCCAAAAAGGGATGATCAAAGAGTGGGGTTCACTTCCAAAAAGACGGACAGAGAGATCTCATCCCTTGACAATGCAGTCAGCAATTTGATCCACCATAGAGTACACTCGGGGTGCCCCTCCCACAGATAGATGTATCCAATGTACGGGATCCCCCTTCTGAGCCAAAAGGGCAGTGAGGAGGGTCTCTCCCACCATAATATAGAGGACCAGCAGCAAGTATGGATCATATCTTTTTAAGGCAGCATTATCAATGGCATGTTGAACTTTTGTTAATGTATCTCTATGTATAGGGTTTAAAGTCACTGTTGAAGGTAGATCAAGGCCTTTTAAAAGGTCGAAAAGAGGGATAAGATCAGTTGTGGTTATAGGAATCCAGGGCCTCATCCAACTGATTTCTCCCAGCAATTTCTGGAGCTGTGGTAGCGTATATGCGTCCTGAATACATAACTGGGGCTTAACAGGGGAAACAACATCTAATGTCAAAGTAGTCCCCAAAATTTTAAAAGGAGCTACCTGTTGAACTTTATCTGAGGCAATCTGAAAGTTATAGTTTTTGAGCAGGGAAAGGCACCTTTTAAAGAGGTCATCTAATTTGTGGGAACAAGTGGCCCCCAAGATAATATCATCTATATATATGTAAAAGAGTATGTCAGATTCTTCTCAGCTTGTTGCTGGCATTCCTCTTTATACAAAGCACACCACTTAATATAAAGGGGGCCAGGGAGAACCACCTGGGCAAGAGCCCTCCAATTTGCGGCGGTGCATGGTTAGTGAGCAAGTCCCTGGAGGATGGTCTCAGTTCAAGGAGCATTGGGGCCGTCCTCAAGAACGGCCTTAATTCCATAATGTCACCTGGCTCCCAAGGGTACCAGGGGGCAGGGCGGTTACTTCCGGGATTAACATTGACCAGAAATAGCTGACATGGCCCTGGGTTAGGTTGTGGGTGGAACAATGGATTCTCTTGGGGTTGGCAGCCAATGGGAGAGCATGAGTCCTTATATGGGAAAGGAGCCGAAACCCCCGCTCGTTGGTATGGAGGAGGGGGTGCTGATGATTTGAAAGGGTTAGAAGAGGAACTAGTACTAGGAAGTGGTGGGTACAAAGGAGCCGTGGATTTGGGAGGCCAGGGGGCGGCATCAAAAGGGTCAAGGGTGCCATTGCCATGATACTCATCTGGCTCTTTATGGCTTTCTTGTCCTACTGGTGTGGACTCAGCCTGAGGATGGGGATCAGAATCTCCCCAGGAAGGGGCTCCCGACCCGGTGGTTGCCCTGTCTATTAAGTTCTTGGCAGCTGGCTTCGATGGCCGAGGAGGGAAGCAACTCTTAATACCAAATACCAAATCTAAATACCAAAGTGGGGAAGGTCCCCAGAGGGGGGATATCACCCCGATTAACTTGGGTTTTGCGTACGAGTTGCTCCACCCTGTCAAAAGTTTCCCAGTCAAACAAATTACTTGCAGGCACCCACGGGGCAACCTTAACTAAGGTCTGCCAGGTTTTGATAGCTTGGCTCTCAGAGAGCTCTAGGCCTCTACTTCGGAGGAGGACCCTAAGGGATTCAAGAGAGGGATCAGGCTTGGAAGAAGAATGTCCCATATTTTATGGGATTACACTTACCCACAGACTGATTAGCTCATCAGTGAAGTTCCTCGTTGCTCACACGGGGCATTATTTGTTGCTCTTCACCAACGAGAAGGCGGGGGGACAAGCAGGACCAGCCTGTTATCCCCAGGGCTGAGCGAGATGGCAAGTGTCGGTGGCTTGGGCACCCTTCCCTGGGATCCGGGGAAAAACAAAACCACACCAAGCTGAGAGATGTGTCAGCCTCAAGGGCACAGCAAAATTCAGCTTTATTCCATCAGAGGCTTAGTTATATAGGGGAAGATAAGGAAGTAACAGAAACCAAAGGGAATTGATTATCTCATCAGTCACTAGGGACTTTAGGCAGGTTTCGGGTTAGGTGGGGAGGCAGAGTTAGGGCCAAGAGCAAGCGCGTGGGAAGCTAGTTAGGCCACGAATGCGGAAGTAACGAAGGAGAATGGAAACCTCCAGTCTGCGGCCATCACAGGCCTAAAGGAGGCAAAAGGTCCCAACATATTTTTTTTGTAGATAATTATTTTTTTATTGAAGGGTAGTTGACACACAGTATTACATTACATTAGTTTCAGGTCTACAACATAGTGATTCAACATTTATGTACATGACAATTCTAGGTGCCAGCTATCACCATACCAAGCTGTTAGAATATCTTGACTATATTCATTACATACCGGTTACTAATTATTTTAACATTGGAAGTGTATACTTTCTTTTTTTTTTTTTGCGAGGGCATCTCTCATATTTATTGATCAAATGGTTGTTAACAACAATAAAATTCTGTATAGGGGAGTCAATGCTCAATGCACAATCATTAATTCACCCCAAGCCTAATTTTCATCAGTCTCCAATCTTCTGAGGCATAACAAACAAGTTCTTAAATGGAGAACAAATTCTTACATAGTGAATAAGTTCTTACATGGTGAACAGTACAAGGGCAGCCATCACAGAAACCTTTGGTTTTGCTCATGCATTATGAACTATAAACAGTCAGTTCAAATATGAATACTCATTTGATTTTTATACTTGATTTATATATGGATACCATATTTCTCTCATTAATATTATTTTTAATAAAATGCTGAAGTGCTAGGTAGATACAAGATAAAGGTAGAAACAGAGTTTAGTGTTGTAAGAGAGCAAATGTAGATGATCAGGTGTGTGCCTGTAGACTATGTGTTAATCCAAGCTAGACAAGGGCAATAAAACATCCACGTATGCAGAAGATTTCTCTCAGAACAGGGGGGGTGAGGTTCTAAGCCTCACCTCTGTTGATCCCCAATTTCTCACCTGATGACCCCCCTGCGACTGTGCCTGTCTTAGGTTGTTCCTCCCTTGAGGAATCTTACCTGTCTCTGGCTAACCAGTCATCTTCCGGGGCCATACAGGGAAATGTAAAGTTGGTAAGTGAGAGAGAAGCCTTATTGTTTGAAACGGTTAGCTTTTTATTTCTTTGCATATTTATGCCCTGTAGCTTCTATGCCCAGCATTCGTCTTGAGGTATCTTTACCACTTGGAAGAATTATGATACTCGGTAAATTCGATATGAGGCACGAATTCTATTTAAGGGTTGTAATTAGGAAGGAATAAGAAAACCTACAGAAGTAGCAGGCGGCAGAAAACATGGGAAGATTGATTATTTCTCTGACATATCTTCTTGTAGAATAACTTCAGCATGTATAGGTTTTAAGCTACTACTTAAATTGCGCACACACATTAACATAATAGGAGTATAGTTACATAACCAAAGCATACGTGTAATTACCAACCATCTCCAGTGAAACCAAGAAAACCAGTTAGGCACCTTAGGCATATGTGAAAACTTATCTATGAGATGGTGGATATTATCCAACTGAACTTGAACAGTCTGAGAGAAATCAGACAAATTAAAACAACCCATTCCTGGGGAATGTTCACATCCCTTATGTTCTTTTAACAGTAAATAGTCTGTAGTTGTAAGATTTTGGAGCGCTACAATTTGCACTTTTTCTAATTCTTGATTGTGTTCCAACAGTATAGATCCAGTCAAATTTGTTGTTTTACTGTATGCACAGGCCAGCTTAGATATCTCCTTCCTCATTCCCATGGCAAGTCCAGGAACTGGTGGGATGAGTGCATCTACAGCTGTAGCAGTGCGTGGATCTTTGTTGGGGTTTTTTGATGATCATCTTCTGGCAAGAGTCTTCCAGAGAGTGCTGATGTTGGAAGTTCTTTTTCATATCGTATCTTAGTTCATCTTCGGGGTAGCCCAATTAGGCTTTGATCCTCTGTATAAACACAAAAAGACCCTTTGCTTACACTTTTATATGCCCTTTATACTCTTGTGTAGAACTCATTGGAGGTTACCACACAGGAACTGCCATTTTTTTTTTTGGTATCACTAATCTACACTTACATGACGAATATTGTGTTTACCAGGCTCTCCCCTATACCAGGTCCCCCCTATAAACCCCTTTACAGTCACTGTCCATCAGCATAGCAAAATGTTGTAGAATCACTACTTGCCTTCTCTGTGTTGTACAGCCCTCCCTTTTCTCCTACACCCCCATGCATGCTGATCTTAATACCCCCTACTTCTCCCTCCCTTATCCCTCCCTACCAACACAACCTCCCCAGTCCCTTTCCCTTTGGTACCTGTTAGTCCATTCTTGAGTTCTGTGATTCTGCTGCTGTTTTGTTCCTTCAGTTTTTCCTTTGTTCTTATGTACACAGATAAGTGACATCATTTGGTATTTCTCTTTCTCTGCTTGGCTTTTTTCACTGAGCATAATACCCTCCAGCTCCATCCGTGTTGCTGCAAATGGTTGGATTTGCCCTTCTCTTACGGCTGAGTAGTATTCCATTGTGTATATGTACCACTTCTTCTTTATCCATTCATCTATCGATGGACTTTTAGGTTGCTTCCAATTCTTGGCTATTGTAAATAGTGCTGCGATAAACATAAGGGTGCATTGATCTTTCTCATACTTGACTGCTGCATTCTTAGAGTAAATTCCTAGGAGTGCAATTCCTGGGTAATATGGTAGGTCTGTTTTGAGCATTTTGATGTACCTCCATACTGCTTTCCACAATAGTTGAACTAATTTACATTCCCACCAGCAGTGTAGGAGGGTTCCCCTTTCTCCACAGCCTCGCCAACATTTGTGGTTCTCTTTCTTTTGGATGGCCGCCATCATTACTGGTGTGAGGTGATACCTCATTGTAGTTTTAATTTGCATTTCTGTGATAATTAGCGATGTGGAGCATCTTTTCATGTGTCTGTTGGCCATCTGTATTTCTTTTTTGGAGAACTGTCTTTTCAGTTCCTCTTCCCATTTTTTAATTGGGTTATTTGTTTTTTGTTTGTTGAGGCGTGTGAGCTCTTTATATATTCTGGACGTCTAGACATTATCGGATGTGTCATTTACAGATATATTCTCCCATACTGTAGGGTTCCTTTTTGTTCTATTGATGGTGTCTTTTGCTGTACAGAAGCTTTTCAGCTTAATATATTCCCACTTATTCATTTTTGCTGTTGTTTTCCTTGCCCGGGGAGATACGTTCAAGAAGAGGTCACTCATGTTTATGTCTTAGAGGTTTTTCCCTATGTTTTCTTCCAAGAGTTTAATGGTTTCATGACATACATTCAGGTCTTTGATGCATTTTGAGTTTACTTTTGTATATGGGGTTAGACAATGGTCCAGTTTCATTCTCCTACATGTAGCTGTAAAGTTTTGCCAGCACCATCTGTTGAAGAGCCTGTCATTTCACCATTGTATGTCCAAGGCTCTTTTATCAAATATTAATTGACCATATATGTCTGGGTTAATGTTTGGAATCTCTAATCTGTTCCACTGGTCTGTGGCTCTGTTCTTATGCCAGTACCAAATTGTCTTGATTACTCTGGCTTTACAGGAGAGCTGAAGTTGGGTACTGAGATCCCCCCTACTTTATTCTTCTTTCTCAGGATTGCTTTTGCTATTCGGGGTCTTAGGTGTTTCCATATTAATTTTTGAATTATTTGTTCCAGTTCATTGAGGAATGTTGCTTGTAGTTTCATAGGGATTGCATCAAATCTGTATATTGCTTTGGGCAGGATGGCCATTTTGACGATATTAATTCTTCCTAGCCACAAGCATGGGAGTAGTTTCCATCTGTTAGTGTCCCCTTTAATTTCTCTTAAGAGTGACTTGTAGTTTTCAGAGTATAAGTCTTTCACTTCCTTGGTTAGGTTTATTCCTAGGAATTTTATTTTTTTTGATGCAATTGTGAATGGAGTTGTTTTCCTGATTTCTCTTTCTGTTGGTTCATTGTTAGTGTATAGGAAAGCCACAGATTTCTGTGTGTTGATTTTGTATCCTGCAACTTTGCTGTATTCCGATATCAGATCTAGTCGTTTTGGGGTGGAGTCTTTAGGGATTTTTATGTACAGTATCATGTCATCTGCAAATAGTGACAGTTTGACTTCTTCTTTACCAGTCTGGATTCCTTGTATTTTTTTGTTTTGTCTGATTGCCGTGGCTAGGACCTCCAGTACTATGTTAAATAACAGTGGAGAGACTGGGCATCCCTGTCTAGTCCCCAATCTCAGAGGAAATGCTTTCAGCTTCTCGCTGTTCAATATAATGTTGGCTGTGGGTTTATCATAGATGGCCTTTATTATGTTGAGGTACTTGCCCTCTATTTCCATTTTGCTGAGAGTTTTTATCATGAATGGAAGTTGAACTTTGTCAAATGCTTTTTCAGCATCTATGGAGATGATCATGTGGTTTTTGTCTTTCTTTTTGTTGATGTGGTGGATGATGTTGATGGACTTTCGAATGTTGTACCATCCTTGCATCCCTGGGATAAATCTCCCTTGGTCACGGTGTATGATCCTTTTGATGTATTTTTGAATTCAGTTTGCTAATATTTTGTTGAGTATTTTTGCATCTACTTTCATCAGGGATATTGGTCTGTAGTTTACTTTTTTGGTGGGGTTTTTGCCTAGTTTTGGTATTAGGGTGATGTTAGCTTCATAGAATGAGTTTGGGAGTATCCCCTCCTCCTCTTTTTTTTGGAAAACTCTAAGGAGAATGGATATTATGTCTTCCCTGTATGTCTGATAAAATGCCAAGGTAAATCCATCTGGCCCGGGGGTTTTGTTCTTTGGTAGTTTTTTGATTACTGCTTCAATTTCTTTGCTGGTAATTGGTCTGTTTAGATTTTCTGTTTCTTTCTGGGTCAATCTTGGAAGGTTGTATTTTTCTAGGAAGTTGTCCATTTCTCCTAGATTTCCCATCTTGTTAGCATATAGGTTTTCATAGTATTCTCTAATAATTCTTTGTATTTCTGTGGGGTCCGTTGTGATTTTTCCTTGCTCGATTCTGATTCTGTTGATTTGTGTTGACTCTCTTTTCTTCTTAATAAGTCTGGTTAGAGGCTTATCTATTTTGTTTATTTTCTCGAAAAACCAGCTCTTGGTTTCGTTGACTTTTGCTATTGTTTTATTCTTCTCAATTTAATTTATTTCTTCTCTGATCTTTATTATGTTCCTCCTTCTGCTGACCTTAGGCCTGATTTGTTCTTCTTTTTCGAATTTCGATAATTGTGACATTAGATCATTCATTTGGGATTGTTCTTCCTTTTTTAAATATGCTTGGATTGCTATATACTTTCCTCTTAAAACTAGTTTTGCTGCGTCCCACAGAATTTGGGGCTTAGTGTTGTTGTTGTCATTTGTTTCCATATACTGCTGGATCTCCATTTTGATTTGGTCATTGATCCATTGATTATTTAGGAGCGTGTTGTTAAGCCTCCATATGTTTGTGAGACTCTTTGCTTTCTTTATACAGTTTATATCTAGTTTTATGCCTTTGTGGTCTGAAAAGTTGGTTGGTAGGATTTCAATCTTTTGGAATTTTCTGAGGCTCTTTGTGTGACCTAGTATGTGGTCTATTCTGGAGAATGTTCCATGTGCACTTGAGAAGAATGTGTATCCTGTTGCTTTTGGATGTAGAGTTCTATAGATGTCTATTAGGTCCATCTGCTCTACTGTGTTTTTCAGTGCTTCCGTGTCCTTACTTATTTTTTGCCCAGTGGATCTATCCTTTGGTGTGAGTGGTGTGTTGTAGTCTCCTACAATGAATGCATTCAAGTCTATTTCCCCCTTTAGTTCAATTAGTATTTGTTTCACATATGCTGGTGCTCCTGTGTTGGTTGCATATATATATCTAGAATGGTTATATCCTCTTGTTGGACTGAGGCCTTTATCATTATGTAATGTCCTTCTTTATCTCTTGTTACTTTCTTTGTTTTGAAATCTATTTTGTCTGATATTAGTACTGCAACCCCTGCTTTCTTCTCGCTGTTGTTTGCTTAAAATATGTTTTTCCATCCCTTGACTTTTAGTCTGTACATGTCTTTGGGTTTGAGGTGAGATTCTTGTAAACAGCATATAGATGGGTCTTACTTTTTTATCCATTCTATTACTCTATGGCTTTTGATTGGTGCATTCAGCCCATTAACATTTAGGGTGACTATTGAAAGATATGTACTTATTGCCATTGCAGGCTTTAAATTCGTGGTTACCAAAGGTTCAAGGTTAGCCTCTTTAGTATCTTACTGCATAACTTAGCTCGCTTATTGAGCTGTTATATACACTGTTTGGAGATTCTTTTCTTCTCTCCCTTCTTATTCCTCCTCCTCGATTCTTCATATATTGGGTGTTTTGTGCTGTGCTCTTTCTAGGAGTGCTCCCATCTAGAGCAGTCCCTGCAAGATGTTCTGTAGAGGTGGTTTGTGGGAAGCAAATTCCCTCAGCTTTTGTTTGTCTGGGAATTGTTTAATCCCTCTGTCATATTTGAACGATAGTCGTGCTGGATACAGTATCCTTGGTTCAAGGCCCTTCTGTTTCATTGTATTAAATATATCATGCCATTCTCTTCTGGCCTGTAGGGTTTCTGTCGAGAAGTCTGATGTTAGCCTGATTTGTTTTCCTTTATAGTTGACCTTTTTCTCTCTAGCTGCCTTTAAAACTCTTTCTTTGTCCTTGATCTTTGCCATTTTAATTATTATGTGTCTTGGTGTTGTCCTCCTTGCATCCTTTCTGTTGGGGGTTCTGTGTATTTCCGTGGTCTGTTCGATTATTTCCTCCCTCGGTTTGGGGAAGTTTTCAGCAATTATTTCTTCTAAGATACTTTCCATCTCTTTTCCTCTCTCTTCTTCTTCTGGAACCCCTATAATATGGATATTGTTCCTTTTGGATTGGTCACACAGTTCTCTTAATATTGTTTCATTCCTGGAGATCCTTTTATCTCTCACTATGTCAGCTTCTATGCATTCCTGTTCTCTGGTTTCAATTCCATCAATATCCTCTTGCATCCTATCCATTCTGCTTATAAACCCTTCCAGAGTTTATTTCATTTCTGCGATCTCCTTTCTGGCATCTGGCATCTCCCTCCAGACTTCATCCTATTTCTCTTGCGTATTTCTCTGCACCTGTGTCAGCATGTTTATGATTCTTATTTTGAATTCTTTGTCAGGAAGACTGGTTAGGTCTGTCTCCTACTCTGTTGTTGTCTCTTTGATGTTTTTCTGCCTTTAGCTTTGCCTTTTCATGGTGATAGGAATAGTTTGCAGAGGTGGGACGAGTGACGGCTGGAAGAACTTCCCTTCTTGTTGGTTTGTGGCCCTCCTCTCCTGGGAGTACAGTGACCTCTAGTGGCTTGTGCTTTGCAGCTGAGCGCAGACTGGGTTTCTGCTTCCTGCCTGGCTGCTATGGAGTTTATCTCCACTGTTGCTGTGGGTGTGGCCTGGTTTGGGCCTCTGCTCCAAAGTGGTGGAGTCGCGTTGGATGGGGAGCGGCCTGGAGGCTATTTATCTCTGTAAGGGGCCTCCCTACTCCCTGCATCCCAGGGGTTAGGGTGCCCAGAGATCCCCCGATTCCCTACCTCTGGATTATGTGTCCCACCCTGCCCATTTAAGACTTCTAAAAAACACCCGCCAAAACAAAACAACGACCACAGAAAAAAAAAAAATTTAAATTTAAAAAAAAATTTTTTTTTTAATTAAAAAAGTAAAAAGTTTCCTCTCGTTTTTCTTTATTCTCCTGTGTCAGCCTCAGGCATCTGCTCACCGGTCTTGCTACCCTGTTTCCCTAGTATTGGGGGCCCTATCCCTTTAAGACTTCCAAAAAGCGGTGGCCAAAACAAAACAGCAAAAAAAAAAAAATGGTCACGCACTTTTCTTATGTCCTCCGGTGCCCAGCCTCCGGTTCCCACTCACTCTTCGTGCTGCCCTGTTTTCCTAGTATCCAGGACCCTGCTCTCTGGCCTGGATGGCTGGGGCTGGGTGTTCAGCAGCCCTGTGCTCCGTCTCCCTCCCGCTCTGCCTATTCTTCTCCCGCCGGGAGTTGGCGGAAGTGGCGCTCAGCTCCTACCAGGCCGGGGCTTGTATCTTACCCCCTTCATGAGGCGCTGGGTTCTCTCAGGTGCGGATGTGGTATGGATATTGTCCTGTGTCCTCTGGTCTTTATTCTATGAAGGGTTGTCTTTGTTATATTTTCATAGATATATGTGGTTTTGGGAGGAGATTTCTGCTGCTCTACTCACGCTGCCATCTTACGACCCCTCCTCCCCAACATATCTTATGGGGAAGTTTTGTTTTACCTTAATGGCCAGTGCATGTACCTGCTGTAGCTCTATACATTGCCCCATCTTTAACTCCCATAGGGATGGTTGTGAAGGTCTGGTGTTCTAGAGCACGGTGAGATCCCATTCCTGCCACTGCCCTATTACAGGACCACTCTCTTGGATGTATCCTACCTGATGGACAGGGCTTACTTATACTGGTGTCATTAAAACATGTATCTTATCACCCTTAAGGTTATTTTCTTCTACAGTCCCTGTGGCCTGAACCACACCCTGGCTGCATTTGCTGAGTGATGATTGCTCTGAACTTCCTACCTGTTCAGGTATTGAATGTCTGTGGAATGGGCAAGCTATGGACTTAATCAACATAGGATTTTGAACCCAGTTGAATCATCTGGCTTGAGGATTATCATGATTTTATTGCTGCTGCTACTCTATGTTATGAGTCTGGTTACAATGCTACTGTTTTCTTGCACAGGGGCTATTGTGGAAGATGTGGAACATGTAGATTGTAACATGAGATTTATGGAGAGGTAGGTAAAATTGAAATATTTTCAGAATCTCTCACCCGGCTTTAGTGCATCTCCATATCAGTAGGTGTTTACAAGGGGTGGAGAGAAGTAGTCCGTCTCCATATCAATAGGTGATTACAAAGGAGGTGGGGAGTGAGCATGCACCTGCCCCAGAGAGATATATTTGTGGTCCTTTTGTGGCTAGGTCCCAAGAGCAGAAGTAGATGACTGCTTGTAAGCAATAAATGGATTTCTCCCACTTTATTTCTCTCTTTGACGCATTTCAGCTTCAAGAGTGATTTGCCCCAGGCTGGGAACATATTTTCCCCCCAGAGTTACAAGTATCAATATGTTACTCATTTTGCCACCTGTTTGGATCAGAATGCTAATGCAAGCTTAAATTATTATTAATTATTGTGCTTTTGTTTGAAATTCAAAAAAATGATCTAGACTCACAATTTAATTTTACCACTTTCAATTTTATCATCTTTTATTTTATAATATGAACCAGATGAAGCAAAAAAAGTAAAACTGAGAACATGAGCAAGTATTCATTCATATTCACAGGAAAAGAATAAGCTGGGGCAGGAAAGAATATTCAATTGGGATTATAAGTAAATTAAGAATGTTCTAGCTAACCAGAAACAGTGGAATTGAACTTTCAGAGATATGTCCCTCTTTCTGTATTGTGATTAATTCACTTGAAAATTAATGATACTTAATGTGCTCATAGCAAAATGAAAATAAATCTAATAAGCAATAGCTTAAATCCCTATGTATCTAGGGGATAATTCAGTAGAATTTATTACATCCTTTAAAATAACCATGGAGTATACCCACATGAATATTTAGCTGTGATGTTATTCAGACCATTATAAAGAGAAGGTATAATGTAGGTACAATGCCTGTATTCATTCTGAATATTTTTGTCTGTGTTACTTTTATTCTCTATTAAATAAAAGCTACTTAAGAGAAGAATTATCATACCTGTGGCAATTTTTTAAAGTGGTCTAATTTTTTAAACTAAATTATTTAATGGAACATAGCAAAAATATTCTATAGTGCTCCTCTGAGTTCTAGAAAACGTTGCTTGTTTCTGGCTCTTGAGCCTGATGAGATTGTATTGTTTTACCTGTTCCTATGAAATTCACCCAGATAATTTTCATATAGTATGCAGTTTATAATATATGTTTATGGCTCACTGTCTACTTTAGTTTTATGATCATTTTTCTATTTTGATTACCTTTGAGTCATTACTCACCCACATGGAATATATAAGCCCATTTTATTGTCTACAAGGATATCAAAATCTCTTAACATTTATAAATGGAGTATTTGGTCCATATTGATTGAGCTATAATTTTATAGTGTGTAAATGACTCCCTGGGAGAGAACTGCGCATTTTTGGTAGCTCTGTGAACTCTTTCTTGCCATTGGGGTACCATTAAGTTACTGCTTCATTGGCCTGAAAGAGGTCATTCAGCTTCCAAGATGCCTAATTGACTCTCTGGGAATAGTGCTTGAGGTAGCAGCTCAATCACTATTGTCTTTCATATTGTCACCTTCTACTCTAATGGTGAACTTAATGGAAGGATACTAAGTGAGCCAGATTCTCCCAGCATGGGAATCCATCAAGGCTAAATCAGGTAGTCTCTTGCCTAACTTGAAAATTCAGCCACAGCTTGGTGGTACTACTTGGAGTTTTTCCAAGTTGTGGAGAGAAGTAGTCCATCTCCATATCAATACATGATTACAAGGGTAGAGGGAACAAAAGCATATATTTACCAGAGAGGTTTGTTGGGTCATTTTGTAGCCAGGTTGTGAGAGACATAGGTGAGCAGAAGTACATAATTGCTTGTAAGAAATAGTTTTGACAAGCGAATTCTGGATGGCACTGAGGTTAAAGGTCATTGCTAAGAGATCCAATAATTTGTCTGACAGAATCATGTCACATGGGGATATTTGGGCACTAAACAGATATGAAGATCAGAGCTATTTGAAAAACAATGAATGGACAGAAAGCATATATTACTTAAGAAAGTTTGTTCTAAGGACTGCATTGCATAGTCCTTGAAATTAGGTGTTTTTAAATAATTTTGAAAATATTCTTTAAAAAGGCTATGGAACATTTTGGTGGACATTACTTTATAGTCACTCTTCAAATAAGGACTAAACAATAAGCAGATTTTACAGATATCAGTAAAATCTACAAGTTCTGCTGAATCACAGACAAATATCATTTGACTTTTGATACAATCAGTTTTCCTGAGTGTAAGAATATAGTAATTTATCCTCCATTTACCCCACAGTCCCAAGCACAAAAGCCGGTGAGAATTATACCTGGGCTTGCCTAGGGCTTGCCTGGGTTTACCCTGCCTTATCTCTAAGCATCCCGACCCTCCCGCAAGGCAACAGGCCTAGTGGGGATCCGCCACAACAAAAGGCACCACGCTGCTGCCCTCACTCACTTTGTCTCTCACTCTCTATTTCTGTCTCTTTGTCTCTGTCTCTCTGTCCCCCTGCTCTCTCTCTGTCTCTCTCTGTCTGCTCTCTACTCTCTCTGTCCCACTGCTCTCTCTGCTTCTCCCCCCCTCTCTCTCCCCACCCGCCTCTGGTGCAACCACTCTCTTCTTCAGATAATAACGTCTCTTGCGTGGGCCCATGTCTCCTGAGTCGTTCTGGGTAAGGAGGGTCACGGCGAGATACCCTTTCACTTAGTATGTCTACTTAACATGTAAGTATAATATCATATTACATGGTATAGGAAGAAAATGTGCCCTTACTTTAATAGTAATATAATGATTTATAAGCTATAATTCTTGAGAATCAACCAATACCCAAGGAAATGCATTATGTACTTATTATAGTTATATCCTTTGCTTTAAATATTCAGAAAAGTGTCTTCTCAAGAATTACCTAACAGCTGCTGTATCACAGGAACAGTTCTTGCCAACTTCTGACAGTTGTAAATTTTTTTAATTTAAATTATTATTTCACTGTTACCCATCAATGAAAGTATAATCATCAATGTTGTTTATTTATGATTTGATTCTACTTAAAGAGATAATGAAATACATATTAAAAAGAGAAATTGGATCACATGCTACATTGATAAAAGTAATTTGCCTTTCCACTAGAAATGTAGAAGAATAAACAAACAAAAATGATGTATAGCATATATTCATTAACATGTTTGAAATTATAGTAGTAATATCCTTCCTCACTCCATAATGATTTCAGAGTCAAATGCTTAACACCAGATGTTCCATAATACGTATTACCTGTGTCACTGAATTTCAAATGTATAAGGCTTTTATGTCTAAATCCCAGAGAATCATCACCTTTCATTGTCTTTTTTCCTAGATGTGTTTGTATTTGGCAAGACTGTAAGTGGAGAAAAAGAATTTATGTGGTAATCTAGCTAACATTTCTAATTTGTATAATAAATAGCCTGCAAATCTATCTACATTTGTTGTTATAATTCCAGGGAGAAAATATGTTCAACCTGGAACAAATAACGTTTGAAGCCAAAATCAGTCAACGGGAGGAATAAAGTGGGAGAAAACTATTTATTTCTCACGAGCAGTCATGTACTTACTCCTGTTCACCTATGTCTCTCACAACCTGGCTGCAAAAGGACCCCTGACAAACCTCTCAGGTGGATATATGCTCTTGTTCCCTCCACCCTTATACTCATGTATTGATATGGTGATGGGATACTTCTCTCCACTCCTTGGAAACACCTATTGATATGGAGATGAACTAAGGCCAGGTGAAAGATTCTGGAAATATTGCAATTTTACCCGCAGTTGTTATCTAACATAGCTTTTACTGGAAGCAAGGTTTCTAGGCAGCATAAATTAACAAAAATGTTGAAGTTGAGAAGAGACATTTTTAGCTGAGATAAAATATTTTGCTAAAATATTCCATTTAAATTTCTTAGAAACTTGTTGTATTTTTATATTAAAATATTGTCTATTCCATTGTGGATAATGTTACACGTGTTTTTCAGGAATAGGTCAATTGTTTCATCAGAACATGTCTTTAGTGGAATTTCAAGATCTTACAAATTAATCATTTTATTGACACAACTTTCCTTTTTCTATGACCACTATAATCCTAATAATCTCTGAGAGGAAACACAGTTACACCACCCTAGAATATTCCACTTTGGCATATGCATTATTTTGAGCTGAAGACATTTAGAGCCCAGCAAACTAGGAACAGCTTTTTACTTCCCGCTTAACTGCCTAAAATAATTTAGATAGGGGTCTTGTACCAGGAAGAAAGTTATTACCAGAGAGAACTTCCTATAGCAGAAAGACTCAACTGCATGTTATGGCAAATATTTGTTTACCAAACATTTGCTCTTATCTTCCTGTGAATTGTTTTCCTCCCTTTTGAAGCCCCAACCCTCGACCCCCTTCTCCTTAGCTCAGAATGGGAGAGTAGTCCCTTCTATACATTTCATGATCCCCAATAGATGCCTAAAACCACAGATAGTACCAAATCCTATACATCCTTTATTTTTCCCGATGTATAAATACCTATAATGAAGTTTAATCTGTAAATTAGGCACAGTAAGAGATTAACTACTAATAAAATAGAACAATTAGTATACTATAATAAAAATTATGTGAATGTGGTCTCTTATTGTACTGTACTCATCCTCTTTGTGATGATGTGAGATGATAAAATACCTGTGATGAGATGAAGTTAAGTGAATGACATAAGCATTATGATGTAGCATTAGGCTACTGTTGACTTTCTGATGATATGTCAGAAGGAGGGCAATCTTCTTCTGGACCATGTTTGACCACAGGTAACTGAAACTGTGCAAGTGAAAGCACAGATAAAGGGGGACTACTGTAAATAATCCCCAATTTCCTGACTGCCAGGGAGTTTCATATTTTTATGAGGCTTCCATATGTATGAAAATTGTTTTTATCCTGTTTATTTGCCTTATGTCAATTTATTAGACCAGCCAAAGAGTCGGAAGGGAAGAAGGGGAAAGTTTTCTGTCCCAACACCCATTTTTTTCTCACTCACTTTTCTACCTCCATTCCACCTCACTTCCTAGCCCTAGGACATAAAACATAAAAATACTTATATATATGCACATAGCTATATATATGTATATGTTCCCTCAGGCACACACACATCTACATTGGGACTCACACAAAATAGAATGTAGTCTCGGTTGGCTTGCTTAACACCCATTCCCAGCCACCTATTTTTCTTGCTTTCCTCCTCTAAAAAGGCTGGAAAGTAAAATATTGCCTTCTCAAATTTTCTTCCAACTAGAACTGGCCATGCGACATGGCTTTGATCAATGAAATGAAAGTGGAAGTTTTTGGGGGATTTTTAAAAAGTTTTCTTGAGGATCACTTTACTAGAATTTGCTTTAGCCACCTTGTTCTTTCTTCGTGCAATGCCTGGAGGTACAACAATTAGAATGACCAAAAGTACACATTAAGGATGGCACTGAAGATGTGAAAGCCTAAATATTGATGCCCCAAATATGCCATCAGCCTCTAGAATTTGAAAGAGGCAAGTTGCATTTTGTCCCCTGGACTTTCACAGAATGAGCTGTGGCTACACCTTTATTTTAGCTCCATAGGATTCATTTTTGACCTCTGACACCTAGAAGTCCAAGAGAACAAATTTGTGCTGTTTTAGGACACCAAATTTATGGTAATTTTTTACAGCATCCATAGGAAATTCATATAACAGGAATATATAAATGGGAGGGGTTCTTGGAAATACTGTTGAATGGCTATACCAGCTGTGAACCAACTACCCCAAGTTTTCTTATATATAAGGTAAACAAAAAAATAAACTGCTTGTTAAGTCACTGGTTTGGGAGGGTTTCTCTAACTTTTGCCTGACCCAACCCTAGATGACAGAGTCAGCCCAAGCTGATACAGTCATCACACAACTCACACATTGCCAGTAATAGTCATGAACAGTCATACACACACTTCCAGATATTGGCCAGGACTGTAATATAATTTATCCCCCATTCCCTCTTTCTGATGCATTACTCATTTCTCTCTTTCTCATTTATTCTCACAACCTTGAATAATTAGAATAGTCTTTCTTCTTCATGACTACTCCCTAAATTGGCCTCAGAAAGGCAATACTTGTTTCCACATGTCCTTTTAAACTTGTCACTCTACCTAAAAGATATGACATTTCACAATTTCTTTTAAGAGTAATGGATTGTTGCTAATTTTGACCTCTAACGTTCTCCAAAATCCACTGCTTAGCCATCATTGTACCTTTGCAGATAGTGTACACTCTGCTGTAACCATGACAGTGTACTACTACCAGCTGCATGTTATTAATCTAAATCTCTGCTTGCTTTTAATAACGTCACTCAATTTTCCCCATGTTAAGTAACCATATTTATCTACACCTCAATTAACCTCTTGAGCATTCATGTACAGTTATGTCTATTAATGAATAAAAAATTTAACTTTTTAATTATTATTTCTATTGATAATTACCTCATCAGTCACAAAACTAAAATGCTTTGTCAACACCTTTTCTTACTCCTCCTGGCATCTTATGCACTCTGTACATCATGGCCAGTTCAATGTTCTGGAGTGTTAACTATCTAGGAAAAATTAATGAGAGCAGTTGTTAAGGAGTTCTTTGAAATGAATTATTAAAGAGTATTTCAGACTCTTGTATTTATAGCTACTTGCTTAAAATCAGACAATATTCCAATAGCCCACTTTGGGGGAGTCAAGGAGAACAGTTCAGAATGATTACTGTAAATTACCTCTGGTGATTGCATCAATGTTCCAGTTAATTAAGTATAATTGTAGAGCTGACATGTGACAAGGCTGGTAATTATCCAGCTGACTTTACTGGGCTCACTTTGTGGCAAGTCTTAAGTATATAAAATGTGTACAAAGCTGCTGATCTAACAAGCTAACATTAGTGCTGAAGTTAAATAGATATGTTGGTTAAATCAGTATTTGTTGCAACTTAACATGAAAGCAGCAACTGAAATGGCAATTTTCTTAAATAGTGGAAGACTGGGAAAGAAATAATTTTGCAGTCTGACACTCCTCCACTCAAGAATATTACCAAATAGAACACACTATACACAAACATTTGTTTGCACAATGTTGATGATTTTTATGGATCAACAGTCAATCAAATCAGCTTAATAGTTGAAATCAATAACAAAGACAGGCAAAATACTTTATCACATCTCCGTTGGTAGCTGTGCATAGATAAAGCCAAAAGGGCTGGAAAAACTAATTTTTCTTTGATATTTTGATGAAAATCAGAAAGTTATCTGAAAATATTTAATTCAATATGAATAAATTGATGGGAAACATGAATAGAATTTTAAAGTACAAAAAGCAAGTAATTTTTTTTCTGAAAAACTCATACTCCTCCAAAAAAATTTGGCCCAGAAATGATCTTTTCCAAAGTATTCTCTAGACATCCACGTTAGATGAGGAGCTCTGCCTGTGTGCTCCCATGATACCAGGGCGCACCATTCACTATATTATTCTTTACCAAATTAGGGTGAAATTGTTGGAGTTGTGATTGTTCCTCATGCTAATGGACACTAAACTCCTCAAGGACAGGGGCTATGCCTTACTCATCTTTATTCCTTCTCCAATAGGCATGCTTCTTGGTGCCTATCACAGTGTTTTGCTCAACATAGACATTTGATATATGTTCTCTTTTATTGAAGTATAGTTGATACACAATATTATATTGGTTTCAAGTATACAATATAGTGATCGACAGTTATCTACATTATTAAATAGTCACCCCAACTAGTGTACCTGTCAACATAGAAGGATGTTATAGAACTATTGACTGTATTCTCTAGGCTGAAATTTCATCCAAGTGAATAATTTATATTATGATTGAGAATTTGTGCCTCTTTATCTCCTTCAGAATTTGTGCCTCTTTATTCCCTAACTCTTCCCCCAAGGTAACTACCAGTCACTTTTCAGTGTCTATCAGTCTGTTGCTGTTTTGTTCATTTTGTGTTATTTTTTGTTGTTGTTTTGTTTTTAGATTCTACATATAAGTGAAAACGTTTCTAAAACTGACATGAATTGAAATCCTCAGATCTATACAGCTGATAAATTCATTAGGCTTTTAATTCATTTTTGTTTTAATTTATAATTGTGAACTAACTTTAGACTTACAGAAAAGATGCAAAAATAGTATAGAGAGTTTCTGTATACACTTCATTTCATTTTCCCTAATGCTAATATCTTACATAACCATAGTAAAATTATCAAAATCTGGAGATTAATATTGGTACAAAGCTATTAACTAAACTATAAACCAGTCATATTTCACACATTTTTCTACTAATGTCCGTTTTTTCTTTCAGGATTCAGTCTAGGAACCCACGTAGCATTTAGTTGATATGTTTCCTTAGTTTTCTCTAATCTGTTATAGTTCTTCATTATTTTTTATGATCTTGACAGTTTTCAAGAAATACCGGTCAGTAATTTTGTAGAATGTATCTCAGTTTGGGTTTGTCTTATATTTCCTCATGCCAAGATTCAGGATATACATTTTTGACAGAAAGACCACAGAGATGATATAACTTTCTCTGTACATTATATGAGGGACACAAAATGTTGATTTGTGTAATTACCGATGATGTTAACCTTGCTTAAGGTAGTTTTTACAATTTTTATTGACTGTAAAGTTACTATTTCTCCCATTGTAGTTAATAAATATCTTGAGAGAGATACATTGATACTATGCAAATATCCATTCCTCCTCAAGCATCTAGCTACTAATTTATCATCTATTGATGGAAATGTCTGTAGCAATTATTACTGTGGCATTTGCCTAATAGTGATTCTCTAGTTCCCTCTGTCTTCTAATTTTCTAATTGGTATTCTTCCATAAGAAAGGGTTATCCCCTCTCAAATATTTATTATGTATTTAGTTGTTTACTTCTATGACTATGGACTTGATACTTATTTTATTTGGATTATTATCCTATTCTATCTTTACTTTTCTTGCTCCAAACTTTACAACTTTGGGCATTAGGCACTCCTTCAGTTTGGCTCTTATGCTTTCTGAACAAGCCCTCTTCCTTACTTTCTGGCACCACAAGACATCCCAAGTTCATCTAGATTCCTACCCCAGCTCTAGATTCAATCACTTATTCAAGGAGTCCTGGATCTTTTTATTGGAAATTTTTCACACCAAGATGTCAGTACTAGGTTTTCTCATTGCTATTGGAGTGACATTGATTCTGTACTTTCTCAGGAAAAAGAGCTAACCCACACATACACAAGCATTTTATTTATTTCAGTATCTATTAAATTGTATAAATGCTTTCTCTAAGTATACATATATATATACACACATATATATTAAATATATTTTAATACACACATATATTAAAAGCCAATGAATTCATATGCAATACCTCTAATTTTAATCTAAAACCAATCGAACAGAGGGTTCATATTAGCTTTCTCTCTTTCTCATCTGTTACTTTTTCCAACAATTAGAAACTCAGCTAGGAAAACGTCCAAGATGGCAATATAGAAAAAGCCTGAACTCACTTCTTCCAATGTACACACCAAATCCACACCTATAAAGAGAGCAATTCCTCCTGAGGAAAAACTGAGGACTGAGTTACCAGCTTTTGCACCATGAGAGATAGAGAGACCACATAAAAAATGGCAGGAGAGATGGAGATATGGTAAAGATAGTAACTGCACCCTCAGTGCAACAACCTGCAGCAAAAAGGGATATCACTGGGTGACCCACTTGTAGATTTGCCTGCCCTGGAGCATAGAAAAATAATGTCAGCTTAAAGGGCAACTAGACTATAAGCAAAGAGGCTGTCCTACAAAACTACAGCATCAGCCATATGATACAGGAAATGCAAGAACTCTCCAAGTTTGGAGTGCTCCATTGTTTATGTCCTCCTAAACATCAATAACATAGACAGGAGCAGGGGCCAGATGCCCACAACAGCTCCAGACACCCGGTGAGGCAGCCATATCACTGCCCATGTCCAAACATATCCACTAGAGATCCAAGCAGTCCCAGAAAGGTGTCACCAGTTCAGGACACAATGGGACTCCTCTAGTCTACTACTTTTATTCTGGTCCCCCACCAAGGCAACCCTTGTATGACACACATTTGGACACTCTCACTATTGGCATGTCTGACTCCTCCTGGGTCCCTTAGCTCATGGTGCTGATGGCAGGACTAAAGCCACATTGGGCTGTAGCTATGTACACTAGGAGAGGGAGTCTTTTCTGTTTCTGTACCCAGGACTATGGTCAGTGTGTCAGCCACCAGGGCCTAGGTTTGCCTTCTCAAAATGTTCTTCCTTGGTGTTGGACTCCACTGAGATTTTTAAATCTTCTACCTGGATCCTTTTCACAAAGGTGTTTCTGTCAATGATTGCCTGCCAAATTATTGTTCCTGAGGGAGTATATGGACAGGTGACATCTTATTCTTCCATCTTTCTGGCATTAAGCTCACAGCATTTCATCATTAGTAAAATAGTGTATTTGAGGTACTTAAACAGTCATTTCATGAATACCATGGATGATAGGTCAGGCTAAATGCATACATAGCTACAAACACATGGGTACACACATATTAGCAAACAGACCACTTTATATCATCTGACTTCAGTAACAAATATAAACATTGATAATAGCGTAAATCAGAAATATATGGAAAATGTTTCAGAATATTGCTCTTTTTCCCTTATTTAGCCAATGTTGCTATAGATAAAGAAAATGTTAATTTGTGGATAACCTCATCTTACTTACAGACACAGATGAAGCTTTTTACTACTCTTCATTTCCACTGTCAGACATAAATTCTAATTCTCTCCAGTACATCACTTTCCAGTTGTGCATTTTTATTATTATTATGACTCTCAATTAACAGATATTACACACTTATTAGAATGACTAAAATAACAAATTGTGTCAATACCAAGTGCTGACAAGGATGTAGAGCAATTTTATTTCATTCATTCCAGAAATATGAAAGTTTATGCTCACAAATAAACCTTTACATGAATGCTAATAGCAGCATTTTTTAAAGAAATTCCCCAAACTGAAAACAACTCAAATGTTCTTCAACAGGTGAAAGGTCAAACAAACTGTGGTACACCCATGCCATAGAATACTATACAGTGATAAAAAGAACAAATATTTGATACATGAAACAATTTAGATGAACCTCAGTTGCAGTAAACTAAGTGAAAGAAGACATTCTGAAAAGGTTATACAATCTATGGTTAAATTTATTAGATACTCTGGAAAAAGAATTATAGAGATCAAAAAGAGTTCAGTGGTTATCAGAGGTTATAGACAGGGAGAAGGTCAGAATGCAAAGGAAAAATGATGTCAAAATAGACCAGAATTATGTAATCTCCATGCTATTGTCTCTTTTACAAAAAAAAATTGGACTGAAGTTCAGTCTGTATATAAATAGCTTGCACACACCTTTTCATCTGAGAGTAAATAAATATGTATTTGTGTAGGTTGACAGTGTTTCCTTATTTAAAAGAGTGATGAGTTTACCCCAAAATCTGGTAGTACTAGTTCTCCAGGTGATTTAATTTAAAAAAACTTGTAATATCATTACATTATTATACCTAAGTAGATAGAATTATATCCATGGACCTTAACAGGTTTTTTTCTTATGTAAATCAAAAGAATAAATTTGTAATTATACTTTGTTCAAATCTCAGGTCTGCCACATTAAATGTGTGGTCTTGGACAAGTCACCTGATATCTCTGTATGTCAGTTTCTTCACTTATTAAATGGAATAAAATAACCTAAATCATTGCTTTACACATGGTAAGCTATGAAACAATGTTAACTATTATTGCTACCCTTGTTATTTAGTGACTTTTTAGTAAATCAAATTTACAAGTGAAGAAACAGGCTCATAAAGTAAAAATGACTTCTCAATATATTTAGAAAAAGTAATAAGCATAGTAGGGATTAAAAATGGGGTGTGAGAGCTGAAACAGAGGCCTCCAACTAAAAAAGCACATAATACAAAAATATAATTAATACAACTAATCCTGAAATTGCAACAAGAAAGAAGGCTGCACCAGAATGCATACACACGGAGAAAAGAATAGACCTCACAGAACAGGGTAACATCTCAAAGCCATGACCCAGCAGGACCCAAGCCTTCCCAACACCCCAGCTCACCGACAGGAGGAAGAGAAACAGAGTGGAGAAGGAATGGAGGCCTAGGACTGCTGAACACCTGGATCTGGAGATTTGCTCTGGGAGCACAATCCTACATTGCATGATGCTCTGGTGATTAGGGTTTAGAAAGCTAAGACAGGGAGAATACCTGGAGAGACTGAGATTCCAGCCATTGTGGAAAACAGGGATCCATAACAGGCTTCTCTGGGACAAAAGAAAGGTGGGAAGTCTGAGAGACTTCCTAACAGAGAGAGGGCTGCTAAAGGGGCAAGGATGGCACAGAGCTTACTGCTCAGGAGAAAGGACAAGTAGACAAAATTTTCCGGTGCACTCTGCCCAGCAGGTTGGGAACTTTCACGATCTTCAGGAGCTCAAGCTCCCTGGCTGGTTACGCAGGTCCAAGGCATCCCTCCATGATACGCAACCTGCTGCATCTTCCTCCTGGCCAGCCTGAACCTGGCTTACAAACTGGCAAACCCTGCCCTGATATCATGCTAGCCAGAGGGAAGCATGCTTACAGTAGCTAAAAACTCAACCCTTAGAGGCTTACACCTGGGTGTTCGGCTCACTGATTCTGGCAGTGGAGATAGGTACAGCAGCTGGGAAGCAGGAAACAGCTCCTTTCTCCCCCCAGGCACAAACACCACTCCCCTGGGAACCCCAACATTGCTCAAGGGGCTGAGCAGCTCCACAGAGTAGAGCTTCTGTGCACTAGAGGGTGACACATACAAATATGAAATGGTAAAGGAACCTGGTTCTAAGCAAAATCATATAGACACCTGAAAAAGAGTCAAATGAAACTGATATCATGAATCTTTCTGAAAAAGATTTCAAAATAAAAATTATAAAATTGCGGAGAGGCGGAGCCAGCATGGCGGCGTGAGTAGGACAGTGGGAATCTCCTCCCAAAAACATATATACTTTTGAAAATACAACAAACACAACTAGCCCTAAAAGAGAGACCAGAAGACGCAGGACAGTGGCCAGACTGCAGCTACACCAGCGAGAACACAGCGACTGGTGAAAGGGGTAAGATACAAGCCCTGGCCCGGCGGTACCCGAGCGCCCCTCCCCCCAGCTCCCGGCGGGAGAAGAATAGGCAGAGCGGGAGGGAGACGGAGCCCAGGACTGCTGAACACCCAGCCCCAGCCATCCGGGCCAGAGCGCAGACACAGTACGTGCCCAGGGGGCCCTGGATACTGGGGAAACAGGGAGTAAGACCTCTGAGCGGGTGCCGAAGCTGATGCCTCTGTGACAAAGAAAAGCGGGGGCTTTTTGAAAGTCTTAAAGGGACAGGGACATAACAGCTTGACGGAAACAACCCAGGTCACAGTACAGCAGCTGGAAATTACAGGGAAAACCGGGTGCAGTAAACCCCTGGGCAACAGCTCTGAGACCCCTCAAGGAGGCAAACAGTCAAGCAGCCCCCCCATCCATTACCCCACCGGGCGCTGCGAAAGCAGAGAAGCAGCCTGAGACAAATTCCGCCCACAGAAAGGGAAATTTCTCCCTTCCGGCCAGGCAAGACACAAAGACCCAGTCTACACGCAATTACCCAACACAAGCCACTAGGGGTCACAGTTGTCCCAGTAAAGAAAGGCCAGTAGCAAGTGAAAATTTTGGCCCTCCCAGCTGACAGTCAATAGCACCTGTCAACATGAAAAGGCAAAAAAATATGATCCAGACAAGACTAACCCAGACAGCTTCGGCATCTGCTACATCATCCCCTGAGAAGGAATCTGGGGAGATAGATTTAGCCAGTCTTCCTGAAAAAGAATTCAAAACAAAAGTCATAACCATGCTGATGGACTTGCAGAGAAATATGTAAGAACTAAGGAAGGAGAATTCAGAAATAAAACAAGCTCTGGAAGGACTTCAAAACAGAATGGACGAGATGCAAGAGACCATTAATGGACTAGAAAACAGAGAACAGGAACGCAGAGAAGCTGATGCAGAGAGAGATAAAAGGATCTCCAGGAATGAAAGAATTTGAAGAGAGCTGAGTGATCAAATGAAAAGGAACAATATAAGAATCATAGGTATTCCAGAAGAAGTAGAGAGAGAAAAGGGGATAGAAAATGTCTTTGAAGAAATAATTGCTGAAAATTTCCCCAAACTAGGGAAGAAATTGCCTCTCAGACCACAGAGGTACACAGAACTCCCATGACAAGGGATCCAAGGAGGGCAACACCAAGACACATAATAATTAAAATGGCAAAGATCAAAGACAAGGACAAAGTATTACAGGCAGCTAGAGAGAAAAAAAAGGTTACCTACAAAGGAAAACCAATCAGGCTATCATCAGACTTCTCAACAGAAACCCTACAGGCCAGAAGAGAATGGCATGATATACTTAATGCAATGAAACAGAAGGGCCTCGAAAAAAGACTACTGTATCCAGCACGAATATCATTTAAATATGAAGGAGGGATTAAACAATTCCCAGACAAGCAAAAGTTGAGGGAATTTGCCTCCCACAAACCACCTCTACAGGGCATCCTACAGGGACTGCTCTAGATGGGAGCACTCCTAAAAAGAGCACACAACAAAACACCCAACATATGAAGAAGGGAGGAGGAGGAATAAGAAGGGAGAAAATAAAGAATCATCAGACTGTGTTTATAATAGCTCAACAAATGAGTTAAGTTAGACAGTAAGATAGTAAAGAAGCTAACCCTAAACCTTTGGTAACCACAAACTTAAAGCCTGCAATGGCAATAAATTCATACCTTTCAATAATCACCCTAAATGTAAATGGACTGAATGCACCAATCAAAAGACACAGAGTAATAGAATGGATAAAATAGCAAGATCCATCCATATGCTGCTTACAAGAGACTCACCTCAAACCCAAAGACGCACACAGACTTAAAGTCAAGGGATGGAAAAAGATATTTCAAGCAAACAACAGAGAGAAGAAAGCAGGTGTTGCAATTCTGGTATTAGACAAAACAGACTTCAAAATAAAGAAAGTAACAAAAGACAAAGAAGGACATTACATAATGATAAAGGGCTCAGTCCATCAAGAGGATATAACCATTATAAATATATATGCACCCAATACAGGAGCACCAACATACCTGAAACAAATATTAATAGAACTAAAGGAGGAAATAGAATGCAATGCATTCATTCTAGGAGACTTCAACACACCTCTCACTCCAAAGGACAGATCCACCAGACAGAAATTAAGTAAGGACACAGAGGCACTGAACAACACATTTGAACAGATGGACCTAATAGACATCTACAGAACTCTACATCCAAACGCAACAGGATACACATTCTTCTCAAGTGCACATGGAACATTCTCCAGAATAGACCACATACTAGGACACAAAAAGAACCTCAGTAAATTCCAAAAGATTGAAACCTTACCAACCAACTTTTCAGACCACAAAGGCATTAAACTAGAAATAAACTGTTCAAAGAAAGAAAAAGGCTCACAAACACATGGAGGCTAAACAACACGCTCCTAAATAATCAATGGATCAATGACCAAATCAAAATGGAGATCCAGCAAAATATGGAAACAAATGACAACAACAACACTAAGCCCCAACTTCTGTGGGACACCGCAAAAGCAGTCTTAAGAGGAAAGTATATAGCAATCCAAGCATATTTTAAAAAGGAAGAGCAATCCCAAATGAATGGTCTAATGTCACAATTATCGAAATGGGAAAAAGAAGAAGATATGGGGCCTAAAGTCAGCAGAAGGAGGGACATAATAAAGATCAGAGAAGAAATAAATAAAATTGAGAAGAATAAAACAATAGCAAAAATCAATGAAACCAAGAGCTGGTTCTTCGAGAAAATAAACAAAATAGATAAGCCTCTAGCCAGACTTATTAAGAAGAAAAGAGAGTCAACACAAATCAACAGTATCAGAAACGAGAAAGGAAAAATCACGACGGACCCCACGGAAATGCAAAGAATTATTGGAGAATACTATGAAAACCTATATGCTAACAAGCTGGGAAACCTAGGAGAAATGGACAACTTCCTAGAAAAATATAACCTTCCAAGATTGACCCAGGAAGAAACAGAAAATCTAAACAGACCAATTACCAGCAAAGAAATTGAAGCAGTAATCAAAAAACTACCAAAGAACAAAACCCCCGGGCCAGATGGATTTACCTCGGAATTTTATCAGACATACAAGGAAGACATAATACCCATTCTCCTTAAAGTTTTCCAAGAAATAGAAGAGGAGGTGATACTCCCAAACTCATTCTATGAAGCTAACATCACCCTAATACCAAAACCAGGCAAAGACACCACCAAAAAAGAAAACTACAGACCAATATCCCTGATGAACGTAGACGCAAAAATACTCAACAAAATTTTAGCAAACCGAATTCAAAAATACATCAAAACCATCGTACACCATGACCAAGTGGGATTCATCCCAGGGATGCAAGGATGGCACAACATTCGAAAGTCCATCAATATCATCCACCACATCAACAAAAAGAAAGACAAAAACCACATGATCATCTAAATAGATGCTGAAAAAGCATTTGACAAAGTTCAACATCCATTCATGATAAAAACTCTCAGCAAAATGGGAATAGAGGGCAAGTACCTCAACATAATAAAGGCCATCATGAAAAACCCACAGCCAACATTATATTGAATAGCGAGAAGCTGAAAGCATTTCCGCTGAGATCGGGAACTAGACGTGGATGCCCACTCTCCCCACTGTTATTTAACATAGTACTGGAGGTCCTAGCCACGGCAATCAGACAAAACAAAAAAATACAAGGAATCCAGATTGGCAAAGAAGAAGTCAAACTGTCACTATTTACAGATGACATGATACTGTACATAAAAAACCCTAAAGACTCCACCTCAGAAATACTAGAACTGATATCGGAATACAGCAAAGTTGCAGGATACAAAATCAACACACAGAAATCTGTGGCTTTCCTATATACCAACAATGAACCAACAGAAAGAGAAATCAGGAAAACAACTCCATTCACAATAGCATCAAAAAAAATAAAATACCTAGGAATAAACCTAACCAAAGAAGTGAAAGACTTATATTCTGAAAACTACAAGTCACTCTTAAAAGAAATTAAATTGGACACTAACAGATGGAAACGCATCCCATGCTCATGGCTAGGAAGAATTAATATCGTCAAAATGGCCATCCTGCCCAAAGCAATATACAGATTTGATGCAATCCCTATGAAACTACCAGCAACATTCTTCAATGAACTGGAACAAATAATTCAAAAGTTCATATGGAACCACCAAAGACCCCGAATAGCCAAAGCAATCCTGAGAAAGAAGAATAAAGTAGGGGGAATCTCACTCCTCAACTTCAAGCTCTATTATAAAGCCATAGTTATCAAGACAATTTGGTACTGGCACAAGAACAGAGCCACAGACCAAAGGAACAGACTAGACATTCCAGACATTAACCCAGACATATATGGTCAATTAATATTTGATAAAGGAGCCATGGACATACAATGGCGAAATGACAGTCTCTTCAACAGGTGGTGCTGGCAAAACTGGACTGCTACATGTAGGAGAATGAAACTGGACCATTGTCTAACCCCATATACAAAAGTAAACTCAAAATGGATCAAAGACCTGAATGTAAGTCACGAAACCATTAAACTCTTGGAAGAAAACATAGGCACGAAACTCTTAGACATAAACATGAGTGACCTCTTCTTGAACATATCTCCCCGGGCAAGGAAAACAACAGCAAAAATGAACAAGTGGGACTATATTAAGCTGAAAAGCTTCTGTACAGCAAAAGACACCATCAATAGAACAAAAAGAACCCTACAGTATGGGAGAATATATTTGAAAATGACACATCCGATAAAGGCTTGACGTCCAGAATATATAAAGAGCTCACATGCCTCAACAAACAAAAAACAAATAACCCAATTAAAAAATGGGCAAAGGAACTGAACAGACGGTTCTCCAAAAAAGAAATACAGATGGCCAACAGACACATGAAAAGATGCTCCACATCGCTAATTATCAGAGAAATGCAAATTAAAACTACAATGAGGTATCACCTCACACCAGTAAGGATGGCTGCCATCCAAAAGACAAACAACAACAAATGTTGGCGAGGCTGTGGAGAAAGGGGAACCCTCCTACACTGCTGGTGGGAATGTAAACTTGTTCAACCATTGTGGAAAGCAGTATGGAGGTACATCAAAATGCTCAAAACAGACATACCACTTGACCCAGGAATTGCACTCCTAGGAATTTACCCTAAGAATGCAGCAATCAAGTAGGAGAAAGACCAGTGTACCCCTATGTTTATCGCAGCACTATTTACAATAGCCAAGAATTGGAAGCAACCTAAATGTCCATCGATAGATGAATGGATAAAGAAGATGTGGTACATATACACAATGGAATACTACTCAGCCATAAGAAAAGGGCAAATCCAACCATTTGCAGCAACATGGATGGAGCTGGAGGGTATTATGCTCAGTGAAATAAGCCAAGCAGAGAAAGAGAAATACCAAATGATTTCACTCATCTGTGGAATATAAGAACAAAGGAAAAACTGAAGGAACAAAACAGCAACAGAATCACAGAACTCAAGAATGGACTAACAGGTACCAAAGGGAAAGGGACTGGGGAGGATGGGTGGGTAGGGAGGGATAAGGGGGGGAGAAGTAGTGGGGTATTAAGATTAACATGCATGGGGGGTAGGAGAAAAGGGAGGGCTGTACAACACAGAAGGCAAGTAGTGATTCTACAACAGTTTGCTACGCTGATGGACAGTGACTGTAAAGGAGTATATAGGGGGGACCTGGTATAGGGGAGAGCCTAGTAAACAAAGTATTCGTCATGTAAGTGTAGATTAATGATTAAAAAAAAAAAAAAAGCAGTTCCTATGTGGTGACCTCTAATGAGTTCTACACAATGATATAAAGGGAATATAAAAGTGTAGGCAAAGGGTCTGTTTGTGTTTATACAGAGGATCAAAGCCTAATTTGGCTACCCCAAAAATGAACTAAGATACGATATGAAAAAGAACTTCCAACATCAGCACTCTCGGGAAGACTCATGACAGAAGATGATCAGCAAAAAAAAAAAAAAATCTCCAACAAAGATCCACGCACTGTCACAGGTGTAGATGCACTCATCCCACCAGTTCCTGGACTTGCCATGGGAATGATGAAGGAGATATCTAAGCTGGCCTGTGCATACAGTAAAACAAAAATTGGACTGGATCTATACTGTTGGAACTCAACCAAGAATTATGAGAAGTGCAAATTGTAGCGCTCCAAAGTCTTACAACCACAGACTATTTATCGTTAAAAGAACATATGGGATATGAACAGTCCCCAGGAATGGGTTGTTCTAGTTTATCTGAATTCTCTCAGACTGTTTAAGTTCAGTCGGACAATATCCACCATATCATAGATAAGTTTTCACAAATGCCTAAGGTGCCTAACTGGTTTTCTTGGTTTCACTGGAGATGGCTGGTAATTACAGGTATGCTTTGGTTAGGTAACTATATTCCTATTATGTTAATGTGTGTGCACAATTTAATTAGTAGTTTAAAACCTATCCATGCTGAAGTTACTCTACAAGAAGATATGTCAAAGAAATAATCAATCTTCCCAGGTTTTCCTCTGCCTGCTACTTCTATAGCTTTTCTTCTTCCTACCTAATCACAACCTTTAAATAGAACTTGTGCCACATGTCGATTTTACCGAGTATCATAATTCTTCCAAGTGGTAAAGACACCTCAAGACAAATGCTGGGCATAGAAGCCACAGGGCATAAATATGCCAAGAAGTAAAAAGCTAACCTTTTCAAACAATAAGGCTTCTCTCTCACTTACCAAATTAACATTTCCCTGTAAGGCCCCGGAAGATGACTGGTTAGCCAGAGATGGGTAAGTTTCCTCAAGGGAGGAACAACCTAAGACAGGCACAGTCGCAGGGGGCCATGTGGTGAGAAAATGGGGAGCAGCAGAGGTGAGGCTTAGAACCTCCCCCCTCATGTTCTGAGAGAAATCTTCTGCATACATGGATGTTTATTGCCCCCGTTTAGCTTGGATTAACACATAGTCTACAGGCACACACCTGATCATCTACATTTGCTCTCTTACAACACTAAACTCTGTTTTCTACCTTTATCTCGTATCTACCTACTTCAGCATTTTATTAAAAATAATAATAATAAAGAAAGAAAGGTGGTATCCACATATAAATCAAATATAAAAATCAAATGAGTATTCATATTTGAACTGACTGTGTATAGTTCATAATGCATGAACAAAACTGAAAGCTTCTGTGATGACTGCCCTTGCACTGTTCACCATGTAACTTATTCACTATGTAAGAATTTGTGCTCCATGTAAGAATTTGTTCGTTATGCATCAGAAGATTGGAGACTGACGAAAATTAGGCTTGGGGTGGATTAATGATTGTGCATTGAGTATTGACCCCCCTATACAGAAATTTATTGTGGTTAACAACTATTTGATCAATAAATATGAGAGAAGCCCTCACAAAATATATATATACATATATATATATATATATAAACACACTTCCAATTGTAAAATAAATAAGTAACCGGGATGTAATGTATAGCATAAGGAATATAGTCAAAATATTGTAACAACCTGGTATGGTGATACCTGGTACCTAGAATTATCATGTATATAAATATTGAATCACTGTGTTGTACACCTGAAACTAATGTAATGCAATACTGTTGTCAACTACCCTTCAATAATAAAAAATAAAAATAAATAAAAAAAAATTATAAACTTGCACATTGAGGGACAGAAAAATATTCAAAAATGCAGAAATGAATTCCAGTCAGAGATCCAATCATTACAGAACACAGTACCAGAAATGGAACATAAAATGCAAGGTTTTAAAACCAGACTTGATATTGTGGAGGAGCCAATAAATGAATTAGAAATCAGAGAAGAGGAATACAATGAAGCTGTGGCACAGAGAGAGGAAAGGATCTCTAAGAAGGAAAGAATATTGATCGAACTGTGTGACCAATCCAAGTGGAAAAATATTCATACTAAAGGGGTACCAGAAGAAGAGAGAGAAAAAGGGATAGAAGTGTCTTTAAGGAGGTAATTGCTGAAAACTTCCCAAATCTGGGGAAGGAGGTAGTCTCTCAGGACATGGAGGTGCACAGACCTCCCAACACAAGGGACCCACAGAAGACAACACCAAGACATATAATAATTAACATGGCAAATATCAAGGATAAGAACAGACTATTAAAAGCTGACAGAAGGGGAAATAAGATCACATACAAAGAAAGCCCATCAGGCTATCATTAGACTTCTCAGCAGATACCCTGCATGCCAGAAGGCAGTGGCATGATATATTTAATGCAATGAAGCAGAAGGACCTTGAACCAAGAATACTGAAAATAGCAATATTATCATTTAAATTTGAAGGAGGGATTAAACAATTTCGAGATAAGCAAGAGCTGTGAGAATTTACAAACCATCTCTACAGTGCATTTTGGAGGGACTGCAATAGATGAAAGTGTTCCTAAGGTTTAATAGCTGTCACCAGAGGTAATAAAACCACACTAAAGAAAGTAGAACAGCTAATTACTAAGCAAATGCAAAATTAAATCAACTACCCCCAAAGTAGGTCAAGGGATAGACAAAGACTACAGAATAAGATACCCAATATACAAAGAATGGAGGAGGAAGAAAAAGGAGGAGAGTAAAAGAACCTTTAGATTGTGTTTGTAATAGCATGTTAACTGAGTTAAGTTAGACTCTTAGATAGTAAGGAAGTTAACCTTGAATGTTTTGTAACCACAAATCTAAAGCCTGCAATAGCAGTAAGTACATACCTTTCAATAATCACCCTAAATGTAAATGGACTGAATGCACCAATCAAAAGGCATAGAGTCACTGAATGGATAAAAAAGCAAGACCCATGTATATGCTGCTTACAAGAGATTCACTTTAAACCCAAAGACATACACAGACTAAAAGTGAAGGGAAGTAAAAAGATATTTCATGCAACTAATAGGGAGAAAAAAGAAGGAGTTGCAGTACTTGTATCAGACAAAATAGACTTCAAAACAAAGAAAGTCACAAGGGACAAAGAAAGACATTGCATAATGGTAAAGGGGTCAGTCCAACAAGAAGATAGAACCATTTTAAATATCTATGCACCCAACAAAGGAGCACCTACATATGTGAAACAAATATTAACAGAATTAAAAGGGGAAATACAATTCAATGCATTCATTCTAGGAGACTTCAACACTCTACTCACACCAAAGGACAGATCAACCAGACAGAAAATAAGGACACAGAGGCACTGAACAACACATTAGAACATAAGGACCTAAAAGACATGTACAGAACACTCCACCCAAATGCAACAGGTTACACATTTTTCTCAAGTGGACATGGAACATTTTCAACAATAGATCATATACTAGGCCATGAAAGAACCTCAGTAAATTAAAAAGGATTGAAATTATACCATCCAGCTTCACAGGCCATGAAGTTATGAAACTAGAAATAAATTATGCAAAGAAAATGAAAAAGGAAACAAACATATGGAGACTTAACAACATGCTCCTCAATAATCAATAGATAAGTGGCCAAGTAAAAACAGAGATCAAGCAATATATGGAGAGAAATAACAAAAATTCAACACCACCAAATCTGTGAGACATAGAGAAGGCTGTGATAAGAGAGAAACACTTAGCAATACAGGCCTACCTCAGGAAAAAAAAAATCCCATATGAACAGTATAAACTCACAATTAAAACTAGGAAAAGAAGAACAAATGATGCACAAAGTTAGTAGAAGGAGGGAGAGGGACATAATAAAGATTAGAGGAGAAATAAATAAAATTGAGAAGAATAAAACAGTAGAAAGAATCAATGAAAGCAAGAGCTGGTTCTTCCAGAAAATAAACAAAATAGATAAACCCCTCACCAGACTTATCAGGAAAAAAGACAGTGTACACACATAAACAGAATTGAAAATGAGAAAGGAAAAATCACTATGGACAACACAGAAATACAAATAATTATTAGAGAATACTATGAAAAATTATATGCTAACAAACTGGATAACCTAGAAGAAATTGACAGCTTTCTAAAAAAATACAACCTTCCAAGGCTGACCTAGAAAGAAACAGAAAATCTTAACAGACCAATTACCATCAATGAAATTGAATTGGTAATCAAAAAACTACCTAAGAACAAAACGCTTTCACAAGATCATGGCTTCACTGCTGAATTTTATCAAACATTTATTGAAGACCTAATTCCCATCCTTCTTAACGTTTTCCAAAAAGTGGAAGAGGGAATTCTTCCAAACTCATGCTATGGTGCCTGCATAACTCTAATACCAAAACCAGGCAAAGACACCATAAAGAAGAAAATTACAGAACAATATCTCTTATGAACATACATGCAAAAATGCTCAACAAAATATTAGCAAAGCAAATCCAAAAATATATCAAAAGGATCATCCATTGTGACTAACCATGATTTATTCCAGGGAGGCAAGGATGATACAATATTAGAAAATCTATCAACATCACCCACCACATCAACAAAAAGGACAAAACCCACATGATCATCTCCATAGATGCTGAAAAAACATTCCACAAAAGTCAACATCCATTCATGATAAAAACTCTCAACAAAATGGGTATAGAGGGAAAGTACCTCAACATAATAAAGGATATATATGACAAACCCACAGCCAACATTATACTTAGTGAGTAGCTGATAGTTTTTCCTTTAAGATGGAGAACAAGGCAAGGATCCCCAAGCTCCCCACTTTTATTCAACATAGTACTGGATATCCTAGCCACAGCAATCAGACAACACAAAGAAATTAAAAGGCATTCAGATTGGCAAGGAAGTAGTTAACCTGGCCCTCTTTGCAGATGACATGGTATTGTACATAAAAAAACCCTAAAAAAGCCACTCCAAAACTATGAGACCTAATATCTGAATTCAGCAAAGCCGCAGGATAGAAAATTAATACAAAGAAATCTGTTACATTGCTATACACTAATGATGAACTAGCAGAAAGAGAAATCAGAAAAACAATTACATTCACAATTGCATCAAAAAAAATAAAATACCTAGGAATAAACCTAGCCAAGGAAGTGAAAGACTTATATTTGAAAACTACAAGACACTCATGAGAGAAATTAGAGAAGATACACATAATGGAAACACATCCCCTGCTCATGGATAAGAAGAATTAATATTGTCAAAATGGCCATTCTGCCTAAAACAATCTGCAGATTAAATACAATTCCTATTAAAATCTCAACAGCATTCCTCAATGAACTGGAGCAAATCATTCTAAAATTCATATGGAACTACAAAAAAACCTGAATACCCAAAGCAATCCTGAGAAGGAAGAAAAAAGCTAGGGGCATTATGCTCCCCAACTTCAAGCTCTTGAAGTTGGTAATCAAGACAATTTGGTACTGGCACAACAAAACAACCATAGACCAATGGAACAGACTAGAGAGCCCAGATATAAACCCAACCATATAAGGTCAATTAATATATGATAAAGGAGCTATGGACATACAATGGGGAAATGACAGCCTCTTCAACAACTGGTGTTGGCAAAACTGTACAGTTACATGCAAGGGAATGAACTGGATTATTGTTTAACCTCATACCCAAAAGTAAACTCAAAATGGATCAAAGACTGAATGTAAGTCATGAAACCAAAAAATTCTTAAGACAAAAACATAGGCAAAGATCTCCTGAATATAAACATGGGCAACTTCTTCCTGAACGCATCTCCTCGAGCAAGGGAAAGAAAAGCAAAAATGAACACATGGGACTACATCAAACTAAAAAGCTTCTGCATAGCAAAGGACACCATAAACAGAACAAAAGGCATCCTACAGTATGGGAGAATATATTCATAAATGACAAATCTGACAAGGGGTTACTATCCAAAATATATGAAGACCTCACACTCTTCAACATCCAAAAAGCAAATAACTTGATTAAGAAATGGGTGAAGGATAAGAAGAGACAATTCTCCAGAGAATAAATTCAGGTGGCAACAGGCATGTGAAAAGATGTTCCACATTACTAATCATCAGGGAAATCCAAATTAAAACCACAACGAGATATCACCTCACACCAGTTAGGATGACCAGCATCGAAAAGACTAAGAACAACAAATGCTGGTGAGGATGCAGAGAAAGGGGAACCCACCTACACTGCTGGTGGGAATGTAAGCTAGTTCAACCATTGTAGAAAGCAATATGGAGGTTCCTCAAAAATCTAAAAAAAGAAATACCATTTGACCTTGGAATTGCACTCCTTGGAATTTACCCAAAGAATACAACTTTACAACTTCTCAGTTTCAAAAAGACATATGCACCCCTATGTTTATCATAGCACTAGTTACAATAGTCAAGATATGGAAGCAACCTAAGTGTCCATCAGTAGATGAATGGATAAAGAAGAAGTGGTACATATACACAATGGAATACTATTCAGACATAAGAAAGAAACAAATCCTACCATTTCAACAAGATGGATGGAGCTGGCAGATATCATGCTCATTGAAATAAGCCAGGTGGATAAAGACAAACGCCAAATGATTTCCCTCATTTGTGGAGTATAACAATGAAACAAAACTGAATGTACAAAACAGCAGCAGATTCACAGACTCCAATAAGGGACTAGTGGTTACCAAAGGGGAGGGGTGTGGGACTGCAGGTGGGGAAGGTGGGAGAAGAGAAATGAGGAGTATTATGTCTAGTGCACATGGTGTGGGGGTTATGGGGAAGACAGTGTAGCACAGAGAAGGAAAATAGTGAATCTGTGACATCTTAGTACACTGATGGACAGTGACTGCAATGGGGTATGGGTGGGGACTTTATAATATGTGTAACTGTAGTAAACACATTGCTTTTCCATGTGAAACCTTCATAGCAGTGTATATCAATAATACCTTAATTTAAAATGTAATAAGCATAATTGCTCCCTTTCCTTTGCATCCATTCTTTCTCTTACCTAATTTTTCTTTTCCTTCTTCATATAGGAAAGTAATTTTTTAAGTATTGGTATATGAATTTGGTGGTTAGTACTTTTTAGTATTTTTATATATTTTTACTGAGGTATAGTTGACATAGAATATTCTCTCTGTTTCAAGCATACAACATAGTGATTCAACTGTTATTTGCATTATTAAATGCTCTGCCGAGTTAGTGTAACAACTACCAGTCAACATAGAAAGATATAGTAATATTGGCTATATTCTCTATGTTATACTTTCATCCCTGTGACTAATTTACATTATGACTGAGATTATGTGCCTCTTTATCCCCTTCACCTATTTCACCCACCCACCCCAACCCTTCCTCCATGGTAACCACTAGTCACTTCTCAGTATATATTTTTAATAATGAATATGGGATCCAGAAGAATTGGAGAACAAGACCAATGAGAAAATAACAAAATGGCAATAAAGACATACTTAAATGATTACTCTAAAAGCAAATGGACTATATGCTCCAAACAAAAGATATAGGATGACAGAATGATTTAAAATATATATATATATTTATATGCTGTCTACAAGACACTAACTTCAGACATAAAATGGATGGGCCTAGAGGGAATTGTGCTAAGTGAAATAAGTGAAAGAAAGATTAATACCATATGAATTCACTTATATGTGGAATTTAAACAAATAAAACATTCAAACAAATAAAACACTAATAGAGTCAGAAATATAGAGAAAAAACTGATGGTTGCCATAGGCGGGGGGACAGGCAAAATTGGTAAAGGAGATAAAGAGTTACAATTTTCCAACTATAAAAAAATAACTCACAGGGATGAAAAGTACAGCATGGGAAAATAGTCAATAACAACTTTTGTATATTATAACAACTTTATATGGTGACAGATGGTAGCTCTACTTATTTTGGGGAACATTTCACTATGTATATAATTTTATAATCACTATGTTGTACAGCTGAAACCAAGACAATATTGTATACCAACTGTACTTCAATAATAAAAAAATAAGCTCATCCCTTATTATCTATTATTAGTAATAATCAAAATTGTTAACCTAAACGTTGGCAAGGTTGTGGAGAAAGGGGAACCCTCCTACACTGCTGGTGGGAATGGAAATTAGTTCAACCATTGTGGAAAGCTGTATGGAGGTTCCTCAAAAAGCTCAAAATAGAAATACCATTTGACCCAGAAATTTCACTTCTAGGAATTTAACCTAAGCATACAGCAGTCCAGTTTGAAAAAGACAGATGCAACCCTGTGTTTATCGCAGCACTTTTTACAATAGCCAAGAAATGGAAGCAACCTAAGTGTCCATCAGTAGATGAATGGATAAAGATGATGTGGTACATATACACAATGGAATATTATTCAGCTATAAGAAGCAAACAAATCCTACCATTTGCAACAACATGGATGGAGCTAGAGGGTATTATGCTCAGTGAAATAAGTCAGGCGGAAAAAGACAAGTACTAAATGATTTCACTCATATGTGGAGTATAAGAACAAAGAAAAACTGAAGGAACAAAACAGCAGCAGAATCACAGAACCCAAGAATGGACTAACAGTTACCAAAGGGAAAGGGACTGGGGAGGATGGGTGGGAAGGGAGGGATAAGGGTGAGCTAAAAGAAAGAGGGCATTACGATTAGCATGTATGATGTGCGGGGGAGATGGGGAGGGCTGTACAACACAGAGAAGACAAATAGTGTTTCTACAGCATCTTACTACACTTATGGACAGTGACTGTAATAGGGTTTGTGGGGGGGACTTGGTGAAGGGGGGAGCCTAGTAAACATAATGTTCTTCATGTAATTGTAGATTAATGATAACAACAAAAAAAGACCTAAAAATTGTTAACCTATACCTCTATCAGAAGTGTTAGATCAGGGCACCTTCTCCCTACTTCCTCATGTGATGAAAGGAACAAGTGATCTCTCTGGAGCCTCATTTATAAAGGCACTAATCCTACTCATGAGGGTTCTGCCCTTATGACCAAACCAACTCCTCAAAGCCCAACCTCCTAATAGCATCACCTTGGGGCTAAGTTTCAACTTATGAATTATGAGGGAACCCAAACATTCATAACATAACACTCCACCCCTGGCTCACCAAAATTTATGTCCTTCTTGCATACAAAATATATCCATTCCTTCCCAATAATCCCCAGATTCCTAAGTAATTCTAGCATCAACTGAAATCTCTGAGTTCAAAGCCTCAGCTAAATACTATCTAAGGCAGATAATGGGTGAGGTTCAATATATATAATTCATCCTAATGCAAAGCACTCTAGCTGTAAACCTGTGAAATCGAACAGGTTATGTGCTCTCAAAATATAATAATGGGACAGGCCTTGGATAGACATTCCTATTTAAAAAGGAAGAAAGAAGAAAGGGTAACAGATCCCAGAGAAGTCCAAAATTTTAAGGCTCAATGGGGCAAAGGTCATGTCTTCTAGACATGCTGGGTTGAAGATCTCCCATAGCTTTGCTGGATATAGCCCACACTGCAATTCTCATGGGTTGGAATCCTATGCCTGTAACTCTCCCAGTTGGGGTTACATAGGACATATAGACCCTATGGCTCTGGTAGGCACTATCCTAGCCAGGGCTCTCTGCTGTCACCCTGACCCTGTGGAGGTTCTCTTCCTGGGTCCCCTGGATCTCCAGATCATCCTTTGAAATATAGGTGGAGACAGCCATGTCTCCATGGCTGTTGTACTCTGTGTGCCTGCAAAGAATTCTGATGTTGCCAAGGTTTACTGCCTGTGCCTTCCAGACAGGAGGCCACCTTAGCCTGCATTATGCCTGGGGTGACTGAGAAGCATGGCACCTGAATGTGAGGAGCAGAACTTATGGTGTGAAACAGGCCAGGTTAGGGTGACTGCTACTTTAAAATCATTATGCCCAGAAGACCCTTGTACTCTAGGCCTGTGTTGGGAGGGATATCCCCAAAGATCTTTGAAGTGCCTTCTGTATCATTCTTCCTTTGTCTTAGACAATAGGTCGCAACTTCTGTTTACATGGCCAGCCAATTTCCCCATTGTCTTAATAGTTCCTACTTTCTGATAAGATAATTGATTCACAACAATCTCCTAATCAAAATTAGCCATATCTTTGGCACTCTCCCCCAAGCAAGTTTTATTGTTCCTTTCAATATGGATAGGCTTAGATTTTTCTAAATTTATGTTTTGTTTTTCTATTGATTAGCCAATCCATCTTTATGTCATTTCTGTCTTCTCACATTTTACTCTAAACATTTACAAGAAACCAGGCTGCTCCTACAACACCTTGCTTAGAAATTTCTTCAGCCAAATGTCCAATTTACATTCCCAGTAGCAATATAAGAAAGTGCTTGTTTCCATACAAACCTGCCAACAGAATGTTTTCAACTTTTTAATTTTGCCAGTCTGATAAGTTTGATGTTGTGTCAATATTAATTTTTATTTCACTGATTTCTACTGATTTTGAGCTTTTTTTATATGTTTCAAGTCTATTTTTATAGTTTATTTATGTGTGTGAGGAAATTACTTGCTTATGCTTTCTCCCATTTTTCCATCAGGATTTTATTTCTTTATCTCTTCAATTTTAAGCTTTCTTCATCAGCAATAAAAGCTCTTTATCAGTAGTATATGTTACTGATATTTTTACCCTGTTTATCTTCTGTCTGTAAACTTTGTTTAAGGCATTTTCTCCCATGAACTTTTTTTTGTGTAGTCAGATTTATCTACCTTTCCTTTTTGTGCTTCTGGATCTTGAGTCATAGTTAGAAAGCTATTACTTATACCAATATTAAAGAGGACTTTATCTATGCAAAAATTACTTTTAATCATGTGGTTTTGCAAAAACATAATGAGTAAATATAATGTGGGGCCCAGGGCAGATCCGCATAGTATATTTATTACTTTAAATTAAAGCAACTGAAAAAACAGCCAGGGCAAGAGGAATAATTTGACCCTCATCTGCCCCCCACCATCCCCCAGAACCAGGAAATAAATCTCATGTGTAAAAGGTACCCTCTCTGCACCTGGAGGGTAGAAGTCATACTCATCACCAGAGACAAATGTCTGAAATGTATGAAAACTGCCTGCCTTGGTCATTCTTTGGGTCTTAATGTCTTTATCGGGCCTCTGTATGTACATAATAAAACCTTATTTTCTCCTGTTAATCTATCTCATATCAGTTTGATTCTAACCTACCTAGAAAAACCTTGAAGGGTAGAGGGAAATTCTTCCTCCATGACAGTAACAAACACAAACATTTTTTTCCAAATAAAATATAATATACTTTGGTTACTCTACTTAACATGCTTTTGTGATCACTTTTCATCCTGACCAGGTATAGTGATACTACCTTTAAATTTACTGTAAATTTCTGAATAAGAATCCTATAACTATCTATTTAAAATTTTAGGACTAAAATATAGTTTCTAAATCAGATTATGTCAACTTCATCTTCTTTCCTTTAATATTGATTAAGACAAGCTCTGTTATGGAAAATAATGAAAAAAAGCCTGGACTGGATCACCGACAGAAAAAAATCAAGCGGCACTCGGAGGTCTTGGAGTGCTGAGGCTTTATTTCACACGGCCGGCTCAGAGGGGAGTAATCTTCCAAAAAGTCTGAGCCCCGAACAAAGGAAAAGGGAGCAGTTTATACCATTCTGCTTCCTTATCTGTAACATTCCTGCACGCACAGCAAGCAAGCCGGCAAGGGGGAGGGAGTTTAGGGAGAGAACCTTGGGACCCGGTGCTAGGCAGCATGGGAAAACCAAGGGAGTGTTTTTTTTTGTTTGGGTTGAGGAGGGGTTCAAGGCAGAGGGGAGCCACCTCGTAAATTACTGTCCTTGTAGTGTTGTTTATGTTGAAGAGGGAGGGGTGTGAGACAGAGTGGAGCCACCCACTAGGTTGCTGTCCTTGTGAATTTTCCCTATCATTCCCCCCTCTGACACCCCTTCAAACACTTCATTTTAGGGGGCATCATCTCCTTGGCTTATGACAGGGTCATAGTGGCTCCACGTATACATGAGCTGTATGGAGGAAACGCATTCCTCGATAAAGTTAATGAGCCAGTTAAATATACAGGGTTCCACTAATAGTTTAAGGAACAGCAGAATCACTGGCCCAGCAAGGCCAGTTAGAAGAGTTGTAAGCCATGGATTCTATTCAAACCATCCCTGGAACTAATACTTTTTATTTCATAACATTTTATTCCTATGCTGGATGTTTTCTTTTACTTTGGCTAGATAACTCTTAACTATGCCAGACTTATTTGCACAAAAACAACAATCTTCTTTAAGGGCTATACATAAGCTTCCCTGTGACATGAACAGGAGGTCCAGTCTTCTACAATTTTGTAACACTTTAGCCAGGGAATCAATCTGATCTTGCAGCTGAATCATGGTGGTTTCAAGCTGCTCTAAATCTTGTTGATCAGCTTCCTCTGTTAGGGCATCGAGGCCTAAGTCTCTTTATTAGAGCTGCTGTGTCTACTGCAGCTGATCCAGCTCTACTGAGCCCGACTAGAGCAGGGATCAGTAAGGGGGCAGCTTGTTCTGCCTAGGAAATCTCACTGGGGAAAAGGAGGTAGCTCCCTTTAGCCCACTATGCACTTTATAACTTTTGTACAATTAAACATTACAGAGAGGTACTTTGGAAATGCAGGCTGAGACTTGGGTCCAGCTAGGAGAGACAGGTAAGCACAGTAAAACAACTTAATGATTACCCAATAGATAATAGAAAGGGCAACGTTTTTGAGGAATAGTCCAGTCCAGGGGTGCAACAGCACAGAGTCCAATGCCCAGAATGAAAGACACCACTCCGACAAGAGCCAGGATCTATGGCTCGCATGTGTCTATTAGTCTGAGGGCAATCCTTGGATGCGGAGGCAGAGAGAATCTGGAGATCTGGCTGGGCTTCCTGCTTATGTGCTTCCTTGTCAGGATAACAAGCTCTTTTTACTCAGGAATGAAGGACTCTTGGAGTGATGCCGGCAACCTTGAGGGCAGTAGGAAAGTTAGAACAATAATGTGGGGGCCAGTCTACTGAGGTTTGAGGGGGTCTTTTTTCCAATCTTTAACTCAGACTGAGTCCCTAGCCTGGAAGGAATGTACTGGGGTTCTTTTGAGGGTGCGCTTCATTCACTCTACTTTCCCTGAACTCTGTGGCCTGTATGCAGTGTGAGTTTTCTAGGTAATACTGAAGAATTTAGTTAACATTTGCACTACATCTGCTACAAAGGCAGACTCATTGTCACTGTGGATTGTGGATGGTAGGCCAAACCAGGGCACAATTTCTCTCAGGAGGACTTTGGCTACCTCCCGGCTCCATTCTGTCCTGGTTGGGAGGGCTTCGACCCAGTCAGAGTAGGTACACACTATTACTAGGAGGTATCTGAGTCCCCTGCTTGGCTGAACATCCGTGAAGTCTATCTCAAAGTCTTCAAAGGGGGAAACTCCCATTCTTTGGACACCAGGTGGGAGTCATGGTGCAGACCGAGTATTATTTCTGGCACAAGATACACACTGTCTACTGACTGCTTGGCATAGCGCTGGCAACTGGCTGATGTAGTATTGCTTTTTGAGGAGGGCCTCGAGTGCAGTTTTTCTCAGGTGGGTGAGCTGGTGGTATTTGCTGACTAGTTGCCTCCTGGTTGCAGTTGGGACAAAGATACGTCTGTCTGGCAACATCCACAATCCGTTGTCAGTTAAAGTGGATCCAGTCTTTCTCCTTTTCAGTGTACCTGGGTGGATGGGCCTCTACCAGGGTATTAGGGTCACAGTCAGGAAGGAGCTCTCCCTGCATCCTTACTGGCTGCTGCTTTGGCAGCTTCATCTGCCATCCCATTTCCCTGTGCTGTAGGGTTGTTTTCTTTTTGATGTTCTTTGCAATGCAGAATTGCTACCTTTATTATGTAGGGAAGAGTTTGAAGGGCCTTTTCATATCTGGCAGGCCTAGGGCTGGTGCCTGCTCTGCAGCAGTTTTTATATACAGGAAGGTGACTCTTGCCTCTTTTTTCCAGACAGGGGCTTTCAGTCTGGCCCCCCAGGAGGTTGCAGAGGGGCCTTGCCATTGCTGAGAATCTGGGAATCCAGATTTTTGCAGAACCTGGCAGCCCCTAGGAACTTACGCATGCCCCCCTCATCTTAGGCTGGGGCAAGGAGTTAACGACCTTTTTCTTCTCTGGCCTTGGCGCCCTTTCTCCCTTGGTGAGGAGGAAGCCTGAGTACCGGACTTGCTGTTGCAGATTTGTGCCCTTTTTCTATGAGGCTCGGTATCCTGAGTCTGACAGGAGTTGCAGAAGGGACTTTGGGCCTTTTGCACAATTTTCCTGGGTGTCACTGGCAAAGAGGATGTCGTCTACGTACTGCAGGAGGGCTCAGCATGTGGCATCTCTTGGAAAACTGGCAAAGTCTGCAGCCAATGCCTCTCTAAAGAGAGTGGGTGAGTTCTTGAACTCTTGTGGAAGCTGCACCCATGTTAACTGCAACTGCCACCCTGTATCCAGTTCAGTCCATTCAAAGACAAATAAGAGCTGACTTGGGGGGCCAGCCAGAGACAGAGAAAGGTGTCTTTATGTCTGTGCAAGTGAAATTTTTGGCAGACTCTGGGATCTGGCTGAGGACGTTATGCAGGTTTGGGACCACTGGGTGTAAAGAAACAGTCACACTATTAATGGCTCACAGGTCTTGAACAGGCTGGTGCCCTCCTCCTGGCCTTTTGACTGGCAGAAGCAGAGTGTTCCAGGGTGACTGACACTCGATTAGAATGCCTGCCTCTCTGAGTCTGATCAGGCATTCCTGGATGCCTGCTCTCACCTCTTGTGAGAGGGGATACTGCTGCTGTCTTTGTGGCTCCAAGTGTAAGAATATAGTAATTTATCTTCCATTTACTCCATGGTCTCAGGCACATAAGCCGGTGAGAATCATGCCTTGGCCTGCCCCACCTTATCTCTAAACATCCCGACCCTCCCCAAGGCAACAGGCCAAGGGGATCTACCACAAAAAAGTCACAACTCTCTGCACCATGCTGCTGCTTGCTCTCTCTCTCTCTGTCTCTCTGTCCCGCTGCTCTCTCTCTCTCTGGGGCAGCCACTCTCTCTTTCAGATAAAAAAATCTCTTGCATGGGCCCATGTCTCCTGAGTTGTCCTGGGTAAGCAGGGTCTCGGTGAGATACTCCTTCACCGAGAATAGTTGCAGTCATTTTCACTGAAGGGGGCTACAGGGAGGGTGACCACAGAGTGTTATCCCCCTGTGTTAACTATAACGGTCATGTTTTGACCTTTCACTGTCATTCTGACCATGGGCTCACAGGGGCCGAGTGCAAGAGTACCCAGTCCTTGTCAGTCTGAGTCTGTTCCTGCCAGGCTAACCAGCCTTTCCTCACGGGGCTCTTCCTGCCAGCAACTGGGCTTTGGGGCTTTGCCTCGTTTGGGGCATTCATCTTTCTAATGACTTCCCCCCACTTTTTTTTTTTACAGTACGCACACTGGTCTCTGGCTAGGGGGATCCTAGGCTTCCCCCCTCTAGGTGGTTGGCTTCTCTCTGCCTTCTGTCCATCTGTCTCTTTCAGAGCAGCTGCCAGGAGACTTGCCCTTTTCTTTATTTTTCTTTATGCCTCTCTGTCAGCTTGAGCTTCTCTGTTTATATATATATATATATTTTTTTTTTGGCAATTTCAGTCATCTCAGTGAAGCACTCAAGCTTTTGGAGCTTTCATCTGATGTCTGTGGTAGGTTGGGCTACGAATGTGGTGTTTACTATCTGCTGGATCCTTGGTGACTCAGAGTTGAAAGGGGTGTAGATGCGATAAGTTTCACACAGTCTCTCATAATAGTCTCCAGGAGACTCTTCTGTTTGTTGAGTGACTGAAAAAACTTTAGTTATGTTCATAAGCTTTTTGGACCCAGCTTTGATCTCCTGGAGGAGGGCATCCTGATATCAGTGGATCTGGTGCTGTCTCTCAGGGGTGGTGAAGTCCCTCTTGGGGTGCTCCTTGGGGACAGCAATTTCAGCCTATGCACCCTGACCAAGGACCCTAGCTGCCTCTTCTCTTCTATTATGAACAGGATACTGAGAAGCTGCTGACAGTTTTTTTAAGTTGGCTGATTGATTTGGAAGAGGAATGGCATAAGATCAACAGGGCTTATGGCTTTTCTGATGGGGTTTTAGTTCTGGAGAAGGGTTGATAGTGAAACATGGGCTGGATGGTTTCATACTTATTACGTCTTTCAGGCCCTGCATCCCTTGTGCTGGCATCTGAAGGGCATCTGCTCCCAGCTGAGGGTGCAGTCAGGCTGCTGGTCTGGGGGGAAGTGGGTTCCCTGGTTCTGGAGTTGGCAGAGAGGCTGACGGTGGCGGGGTATCAGGGACCAGGGGCTGTGTGCTGACAGCCTTGGAGGCACATAAAGCAGCGACAATATTAGCTCTTCTTCTGGGTCACCAGTAAAAATGTGCGGAAGCTCAGGCTTCTGTTGTTTCTTTGCAGGCTTCTTTGTTGACGCAACTAATACCCTACTCTGTCCCTGTCTGTTGCAAGCGAATTGCACCCAATGGGGAAGAGTCTGGGCAGTTTCTAACTGGGAGTTAAAGTATGGGAACTGATTAGAATGACCTGGATCTCTAGGGATGACCCGCCAGGCTCAGCAGATTGTTGGGACATCTAGGGTTCCTTCTGGAGGCCACCCTAAACTACAGGTTGACAATGCAGATTCACACAGGGTTTTCAACTTGCCAGGAGTTAATTTCACTCTGTTGTTTTCTGAAAATCTCTTTCTGAAATTCTTGATCATAGTTTCGGGGACTGTGGGTTTACTATGCCCTGACCCCATGATGTATCCATGGACAGAGCCACAACAACAGACAAGGGAGGGGTGCCTCCTCGAGAGAGGAGACCAGTCAGATGCCCATCCGTTCGTGCTCCTCGTGGAGACTTTGGCCAGACTTGGCTAAGGTGCACCTGTATAAGTCCCAGGCCAGGTAAGCCGAAGCTGAATCACAGATATGTCCTGATGGCTGACCGTGAAAGTGGATGAGGGCCCATGCAGATTCTGTAGCGCAGGCCCGTGGAATCACAGATTCAGTGCAGACTGAATGACTTAAGCTGCCCTGCACTCTCACTCTCACACACACACACACACACACCCAGGAAGACCAGAGTTTAAACATTCCCCCCCTGGGAATGTCTACCTGTGAGACTTCTAATAAGCCTCCTGGGAGGTGATCAGGCTCCCTTTCAACCCCAATGTGTGGGACTGTCTGGGTCAGGTGCCCCGGGGCCATTCAGATTCAACATCAGAACCAGGCCCTCACATGCCAAGCCTCCTTGAGTCTGGTGGGAACAGCGGAGCAGGGCTGGCCCAGGGCGACCAGGTGGGAGACTGCCGAAAGGTCAGGCAGCGAGCGCCTTCTCCGTTGCGATCTCCTGTTCCATCACCGCCCCGCCGTTGCCCCAAACCGGTGGCAACAAAGGTCCAGCACAGTTGGGTTTCCCGGTCAGGGAACTAAATGTTATGGAAAATACTGAAAAGAAGCCTGGACTGGATCACCGACAGAAAAAAACAAGCGGCACTCAAAGGACTTGGAGTGTTGAGGATTTATTTCACACCGGCAGTCTCAGAGGGGAGTAATCTTCCAAAAAGTCTGAGCCCCGAACAAAGGAAAAGGGAGCAATTTATACCTTTCTGCTTCCTTATCTGTAACATTCCTACATGCACAGCAAGTGAGCAGGCAAGGGGGAGGGAGTTTACGGAGCGAACCTTGGAACCCAGCGCTGGGCAGCATGGCGTCATAAGGAAAGGAGTGTTTTTTTTTGTTTGTTTGGGTTGAGGAGGGGGCGAGACAGAGGGGAGCCACCTGCTAGGTTGATGTCCTTGTGAATTTTACCTATCAAATCATGTTAGGTGTTATGATGAGGTCATATTATTGAGTGATTGAAAGTGTTATTGGGAAGATGTAAGAATTTAATAATTTTTATCCTAGGTAGTATGAGACATTCTAATTTTATTAACAATAAAATACTTATGAAAAATCTCCAGTTTTTCCACAAAATGCCAATGTTATATTTGCAAAAAAAGCAGCAGACAGTAGTTAATAAATGATTTGTATATAATAGATTAAGCTACTATAATACATTATTTATCTACATGTCCTAAGATGCCAAATACCTATTCTTCAAGTATTTTAGAAAATAGGAATTTGGTTATTGTATTTTTTTACAACATGAATTGTAAGTTAAGTTCATACAAAATTTAAGTTTTGAAAAATGGCTTATATTTTAGGAAATTAATAATTTAATCATTAAAATATACAGATTGGTGATATTTCATAATAACTAAAAGGACAATATGTGTTGGGCAGACCTTGTGTTTTAAATGGTGTTTTTCATTTCGGATAGTGGAGCTGTCTATAAAAAAAGGGGAGAGGAACATGCAGAAAAGTAATGTGAAAGAATATAGGTGAAGAATTACCTGCTTCTAAAACTGTATTCATTGTGGTTTGGATTAGCATTTCCTTAATAATTAGTGATATTGAGCAACTTTTTATATGCCTGTTTGCCATTTTTATGATCTCATTGCAAAAACATTTATTCAGTTCCTTTGCCCATTTTCAAATTTATTTTTGTTTGTTTTGTTCTTTATAGGACTTTCCTAAGTATTTTATATATTAGCCCCTTATGAGATATGTGGTTTGCAAATATTTCCTCCCATTCTGTAGTTGAATTTTAATTTTGTTCAATTTGCAGAAGCAATCTTGCTTCTGGGTACATATCCCTGGTAATTGAAGTCAGGATCTTGAAGAGATAACTGCATTCATATGTTCATTGAAGCATTAAACACAATAGCCAAGTCATGGAAGCACCTCTGGTTTTAAAACAAAACTAATGGTTCATGATTGAGCATTTAGTTCCTTTTGCCTCAAATTTGTCCCTTTATTAAATTATGAAGCTTCTAGTTTTATAACTGCAACAGAAAGTATTTCAAATTTCCAAGTAGTTTAACAAATCTTATGAATCAATTAATCTGTAATTTGAAAAGGCAGATGAGAAAACTGCAGATTTTAAAGAACTTGCATATGACAATCATGAAAGAAAACTGGGTGCTTTTTGTCTGGTCTCCAGTTTAGAAAGGAGGGATATTCCACAGTATTTTTTTTTTTTAACTAATGCAAGTCTTTATCTCTATTTTCAATGGCTGGTACGGGGAGTCTTCATTTAAACTCTGTGAAATGAAGATTAAATCATGTGGTTTATATATGTGTTTAGATAATAAAATATAGCCATTAAAATAAGAAGAAATAGCATAAATTATCAGAAAGGATGTCTTCATTTTTGTAAAGCATAGAGCATATTGTGTGTAGCATACACTCACAAAGAGTAAAGAGAGTTTTTATCTTATCTTTATATTTGCAAAGAAAGTTAAGTGAATCTTTGAGAGAATTATGGGTCTCGAAAAGTATTTGGAACAGGTATTTGGAGGTGGTTCCAGACCTCTTAATTACACTTTAAACCTGTATGCTAGTGAAAATGAAAATGCTATGCAGCTAAAAGATACTCACACTAGATAGTAATTATAATGATATTCTAAATATTTTACAAGCATTGTTTTATTTAATCTTTACACAATCCTTTGAAGGTATGCTGGTCAGTGTTCTCTAGAAAAAAATATGCCATATACATATGTGATATATCTATCTATATATGCATACATGTTATATATATGATTCAATTTTCAATTTAAGGAATTGGCTTATAGTATTATGGAGGATAACAATTCCCAAGAACTGTAGTCAGCAAGCTAGAGACACAGGAGAGTTGATAGTATAATAATTCCACTCTGAGTTCTAAGGCCTGAGAACCAGGAGATTTAGTGATGTGTTCTAGTCTGGATACCATCATGTTCAAAACCCAAGAGTCAGTGCTTCAGTTTGAGTCTGAAGGCAAGGGGAAAAAAAACCATCTCAGCTTAAGGGATTTTGGAAGAAATATTTACCTCCTAACATGTGAGGGGTAGTCGAATCAAGGTGATACATAAAATTAATCACTAAATGTCCATACTCTGTCAATTTGGAGCCCATACACATTTCGTTAAACCATACTTAATCTCCAAATAAAGACAAAGCAAGGTCATAATTCCACTTAACATGATATAACTATACTGAATACAACCAAAGGCTCATTAACTCCTTCTCTGCAAGAGGAAGTAAAATCCTTGAGTGATTACTCTTCTCCTTCATATCCCTTAACTAAAATATTATGATGCAAAATTAACCATATTTACATACCATGATATAAAATCAAAGCATTTCATATTTCATCATAAGAAAATATGAGAGGAAACAAAGTATATATATATATATATATGCATGTATATATGTATTTATGTATATATATATATACACTTTACATATGCATGCAAATATATTCATAACAAAATAATAAAATTAGGGGTAAACACTAATGACAATTGCAATTTTCATTTCTTTAAATGGTCACCATGTACCATGGTTATAACTGGTATTTATAGCTACCATCTTTCACATCCTGAGTTCCTTTTCCCTTTATCAGGCACCCCAGCCAGTCTGAGTTCTTCACCTGGTAAGGTGACCCAAACCTTCATTCCTGAGGAGTCTGGGCCCTTAATAGTCATGCTTGATTGTTCTAGTTTTCCATTGACTTTAATAAAAGGATGTAGCAAAACTAAGAGATGCCCTAAGGGATCTTCTGTATTCTAGATGTACTTTTCCTTACCTCCATGTAGAGCAATAGTCCAGTTCTTCCTTGGAAGTCAGGATCAATCACCCAGTCAACACCATAACTTCCTTCTTTCCTTGCTGATTTGGAGACATGTGGTTGGGCAGCAGTATTGACTTCCAATTCAGTGGGATCATTGTTGTGTCTCCTGGTGAAAGCCTTCCTCCCTTTGAAGCTAGGAACTCTAGGCTAGCAGAACATAAAATTATAGAAATAGGTAGCAAAGATTTTGCTGAAGTTAATAGGGGTAATAAAAGTGGTGCCACTCCCATTTTCATTCCTTGATTTCTGGACCAGGAAATCCTTATATGGGAGAAACAGTACCATATATTGGCTTCAGATTCAGAGCATATACTGGCTTCTGGAGAACCTTGCCCAAGCTGGTGCTGTAATCAAGTCTTTCAAAGGTCACTCCACCATTTAATCAAGCCAACTGCTTTATAATACTGGAATATGAAAGGCCAGTAAAGTCCACGGACAAGGGCCCATGACCACAATTCTTTTGCTGTGAAGTGAGCTCCATGATCAGAAGCATGATGATATAAAGCACTCTTGTAAGTTGACAGGTGATAGTTTGGGCAGAAGCATTCTATACAGGGAAGACAAATCCAAATCAAGAGTATCTATTGTAATAAGAAAAAAACCACCCTTTTCCTAATGGAAGTGATCCAATGCATTTAATCTGCCACCAAGTAGCTGCCTGACTACCCCCAGGAAATGGTTCCCTATTGAGGCTTCAGTGTTGCTCTCAGCTTCTGGAAGACTGAGCATTTGGTAATGACTGTAGTGAGGTCAGTGTGATTAGCAGGAGTCCGTGTTGCTGAGCCCATGTGCAATGTCAATCACTGCCACCATGGCCACTTTGTTCATGAACCCATTAGGAGGTGACAAGGGTAGTTGTAGAAAGAGGCTGACTGGTCCACAGAAAGGGTCATGCTATCCAATTGATTATTAATATCCTCTTCTGCTGGGTCTACCTTTTGGTGAGCATTCACATGGGAAAAAAAATCTTCATGTTTTTGCCCTTTCAGAGAGGTCTATCCACATACCCCTTTTCCAAGTTGCCTTATAACCAGTTTCCCAGTCATGTTCTTTCCAAGTCCCTGATCATCCAGCCAAACCATTAATCACAGCCTATGAATTAGTTTATATTGTCCTGAATGGCCATTTCTTCTTCCAATCAGAGTGAATAATCAGGTGCACTGCTTGAAGTTTTGCTCACTTTTCAGAAGGATTTCCCTTCACCACTGTCATCAAGGATGTCCCTCAAAGTGGCTGTAGCTCTTTAGCTGCCCACTTTCAGGTGGTGCCTGCATTTCACAGTCATCTATAACCAGGCTAAAGTGTCCTCTTTCAGTTGATCATAGGGAACTCCCCATGAGGCCTTAGGCACAGGCTGGGAGAAAAAAAGCAATGTAACAGGAGTTGAGTCCATGGGCATTTAGGCATTTCATGTAACTTACTTCTGCTTTCAGGGTTTACTCAAGCCCAGTCATATATATATACCACTTCCATTTGATGATGGAGCACTGGTGTGCACACTCAACGTTATGACTTGGTGGGTCAGATAACATTTAGTTCATGATGGCTTCCTCAGGTCACATGGCAACTTGGTGGGTGGCCCACAGTTAAGCACTTAGTTATCTAAAACCCAGTAGCAGGTCAAGAGATGTTTCTCAAAACTTGAGTAGCTGCCCACCGAGGATGTCAAGGCTTTACTCCAAAACGTTAAGGGTTGAAACTGTGATTCACCTATAGGGGTCTGTCAAAGGCTCAAAATGGTATCTTTGTCTGCCACAGTCACTTCAAGTCCCATTTGATCAGCTGGACCATAAGGCCCAAGTAGGAGAGCAGCTTGCACAGCAGCCTGAGTCTGTTGCAGAGCATTCTCTTGTTCTGGGCTTCATTCAAAACTAGTAGCTTTTTAGGTCCTGTGGTAAATGAGCAGGAATAGGCATTCTCTTGTTCTGGGCTTCATTCAAAACTAGTAGCTTTTTAGGTCCTGTGGTAAATTGTTGGGAGCCAGGCTATGCCCCTTCCCCCACTTGCTGATGTGGTGGGAATGGAGAACAAAGAACATCCTGTTCACGCATTCCAGGAGCAACTGAACGAGCCCTGCTGTGCCTACCTTTGCCCGGCTACCGCTGACGTCATTAGTGTGCTTGATTGTTTATTGGATAATGCTATTTCCTGGGATAGTGTGCCTCTTTGCTGTATAAATACTCTGGACTCTAATAAAGCTTGTCTGGTGATGCACAGGAGCGTCAGCACCCCCAGTTCTTTCTGTCTTTCTTTGATTTCTTCACTCCCCTTCTGCACTTCAGGACCTGCTCGACTTGGCGCAGCCAGACAGTGTCAAGTGGCGCCCGAACAGGGACCTGAAGGAGAGGGAGAAGGTGAGGGCCACCATGTCAAGAAGAGAAAGCCCTGGCCAGGGTAACTAGAGAAGACGCGTGAGAGAAGAGGCACACAAGCAACGTGGATGTGGTAAGTGATTTTTCTGGGAGTCCAATATGGGACATGCAGGAAGCAAACAGCTTTATATCTGCGGGTTGAAGAAATTATTGGCTATTAGGGGAATTATAGTAGGGAAGCCCCAATTAGAAAGATTTTTAGACTTTATTAAGGAAGTCTGCCCATGGTTTCCAGGAGAAGGGACAGTAGACATAGATTTATGGAATAAGGTAGGAGAGGGATTACAAACTTATTATTCTGCCTACGGACCAAAGAAGGTTCCAGTAGATACTTTTGGACTGTGGACCTTGATTAGAGATTCTTTAGATCTTAGGCATGAAGGATTTAAGGTAGAAAATGTGAAAGAGCATGTCCTTGGTATGGGTCAAGCCACTAAGGAAAATGAAAGCAATCTTGCTTCTCCAGCCATCTCCACGTCTGCTCCGCCATTAGAAGCACCGGAAGGGCGGGAGCCATCTTATCATGAACCAGACAGCAGCTCGGACGAGGAGATGGAAGAGGAACAGAGCCCTCTAGTGGAGGAAGCTTTAGTTCAACTTTGTGATAAGGAGATACAAACAATAGAGATGGCCTCCATAGGCTCTAGCAAGAAAGTTTATCCATCCCTGCTCACAGCAACGCGGACAGTCGCCACAGACCCATCCAGAATACCTTTCGAAGAGTGGTGGAATGCAATTCAGGGCACCCTGGAGCGGCTTACTTTAGCCTTAGAAGCGCAGCAAAAGATGGGACGGCCGCACCCCAAGAGAAGAGACTCCCCTGTGAGTAAGGCTGAAACAGCTCCCCTTGAAAGGGCAGGTTTTGATCCTGTTCAGCCTATATCCTCAGAACAAACTAAAGAGAAAACAGTGGAGCAAAAGACAGAGAAGGGTTTAGAACAGAAAGAAAAACAGCCCATAGAGTCTAAGGAGGAAAAGCCTCGTGTACTCCCAGTTAATATGCAGAAGAGACAGCGGAAAGTTACTCCTCTTGATGCAGTACTACAAGCTCAAGATCAGGGAGAGGACACACAAGAATTTTTTGTCTTTCCAGTGTTAGAACAGCCAGGTGACAACGGAGAGGTATTCAGACAACATGTGCCATTTCCTTTCAAACAGTTGAAAGAGCTGAAAGAGGCCTGCAATAAATATGGCCCCACTGCTCCGTTTACATTAACCATCTTAGAAGCTATGACTACAGAGGCTTTGCCCGCGGGAGATTGGAAGTCCTTAGCACATGCATGTCTTACGGGGGGAGATTATCTGTTATGGAAATCAGAATTTTATGAGAATTGTCAGAAAACAGCTAGGATTAACGCTGCTCAGCAAATACCCATTGTTTTTGACATGTTGGCAGGAGAGGGCCAATATGCTGCGGTAGATCAACAGTTGGTCTTTCAGTTAGCAGTATATGCTCAAACAAATGTGGCAGCTAGAAGAGCATGGAAGGCTCTCCCAGAAAATACTAGTAGAACAGAGGAGGTCTCTAAAATCAGGCAAGGGACTGATGAGCCATTTCAAGAATCTGTAGCTCGCCTATTGAAGACAGCAGGGAGAACATTTGGAGAATCAGAGGCTAGTACCACCTTAGTCACACAGTTGGCCTATGAGAACGCTAACAGTGCCTGCCAAATCACCTGTGGCAGATGGATGTCACGCACATTCCTGAATTTGGAAAATTAAAATATGTTCATGTTACCATTGACACCTATTCAGGTTACTTGCATGCTACCGCTCTCTCTGGAGAATCCACTTCACAAGTTATTCGCCATTGCCCCTGTTGCTTTGCTGTTATGGGCATTCCCAAGCTGATTAAAATGGACAATGGATCTGGCTATACCAGTAGCCGTTTTCGCACATTTTGTGCACAATGGGGTATTGCCCACAAGACAGGCATCCCCTATAATCCCCAGGGCCAAGGCATTTTTGAAAGAGCCCATGGCACTTTGAAAGCCCAGCTCAATAAAATTAAGAAGGGGGATTTATACCCCATTATACCTTTGAATTATTTATCCCATGTACTCTATAGTTTAAATTTTTTAACTCTAGACCTTATGGGATGCAATTCCGCAGAGCGCTTTTGGTGCTCTGGCGGTTGTCTGCCCCTCGCACAGGTGCAATGGAAAGATCCTCTGACCGGGGCATGGCAAGGTCCAGATCCCGTCCTTCTTTGGGGGTGAGGACACGTTTGTGTCTTTCCACAGGATGCTGAGGGCCCAAAGGGGTTGCCAGAAAGGCTGGTGCATCATGCAGACCATATTCCTCCTGATCCTGCTCCAGCTTTGGAGGACCCCAGCTGAAGAGCAAGCAGTGGAGCAAGTAGTTCAGCGCATATATTGGGCATATGTTCCTCACCCTCCTCTGCTCCATCCAGTCAGTTGGAAGTCTCCCAAGGTACAGATTTACTCCAATGATTCTGACGTTTTGGTAGGCCCATCGGAACACCTAGCAATAGGAGCAACGGCACCTTGCCTTCTGACCACCCTGTGTGCAGTGTGCTTACATCTTCATCTTCACTTAAAAATGACACATTGCCACTACCTTGGACAAAGTGCAAGGGCTCCCCTTCACTTGCGGGCACAGGTGGTGAATGGCCACAGCAGATGAACATCACTAAAGAACTTTACATTGTGGACTGGTCTTTAGGACCAAATTCAAAGACGCCGGCCCTGCAATACAGAGGACTCTCTATGGTACTTTGGTACACTCCAGATGGGTACCCTCAAACCTCTTGGTGGAAAATAGGGGTGGCTATAGGAGGATTAGATTGGGATAATAGTACAGTACAAGTGTTAATGTAAACAATGACACACATGTGGCGGCTTGTGTTGCCCCCCCCATGCACTGTTGGTAGAGTCTATTTCTATTAATATGAATTATCAGTAAAATATGTTTCACATTGCCTGTAAAAATTGCAGTCTTACTAGCTGCATCTCTTCTGTGTCTAACAATACCATGGTTCTTTTACTTAAGCAACCCCCTTTCCTTTTGATTCCCGTGAACCACACGGGACCTTGGTATGATGATAAGGGCCTGCAGGTGTTGATAGAATTGAAGAAAGCTCTAGACCGTCCCAAAAGAGCTGTGGGCCTCATTATTGTAGGGTTATCTTTAATTTCCTTTATTGTATCTTCTACTGTAGCAGCTGTAGCATTAACTGAGAATGTACAAACTGCAACCTATGTCAATAGTTTGACCCAAAATGCAACTCAGGCTCTTAATGATCAAGGAAATATTGATGAGAAAATAAATCATAAGCTTAATGCCCTGTATGACATGGCCATGTATTTGGGCAAAGAGGTTCAGGGCCTAAAATTAAGGCACCAATTGAAATGTCATGCAGCTTATAATGAAATTTGTGTCACATCTAAAGAGTATAATGAATCTAAGTATAGTTGGGAAACGGTAAAGAATCACCTACAGGGCATATGGCTTACTGATAACTTCACCAAAGATTTTCTAAACCTACATAAGGAGATACTTGACATGCAAAATGCAGAATTGCGGTTTGATTTTGTTCAAACCGCTCAAGATATCCTAGACACCCTCAAGCACTCAGCATCTCCCTTCGGCAAGTTGGGAGACTTGCCCCATTTTCTGTTATCCATTGTGACTGCTCTGCTATGTCTTCTTATAATGATATTATTAATACCTTGTATTATCAAGCTCGGGTTAAAATCCCTCTTAAAGCTGGGTTCGGAAATTCATATGTTTCACCTGAAACAACACCCCCCATATGGTACTATCGAAGAAAGACAGGATAGCTAATGATGGGTAAGCACCCTGGAGCCTCTGGCAACCTAAGACAGGGCTTCCACATTAGAGTGGGAGTACCAATGATGGGTAAGATCAGAGTCGCTGCCTTGGGGCACCTAAGACAGGCACTGTCTTCATATTATAAAATAAAAAAGGGGGAGATGTTGGGAGCCAGGCTATGCCCCTTCCCCCACTTGCTGATGTGGCGGGAATGGAGAACAAATAACATCCTCTTCACGCATTCCAGCAGCAACTGAAGGAGCCCTGCTGTGCCTACCTTTGCCCAGCTACCGCTGACGTCAATAGTGTGCTTGATTGTTTATTGGATAATGCTATTTCCTGGGATAGTGTGCCTCTTTGCTGTATATATACTCTGGACTCTAAGAAAGTTTGGCTGGCGATGTGCAGGAGCGTCAGCCCTCCCAGTTCTTTCTGTCTTTGTTTTCTTCAAACCCCTTCCGCACTTCAGGACCTGCTCAACTCAGTGCGGCTGGACTACGTCAGTAAATAAGCAGGAATAGCTCATGCAAATTAAGTATCTGTTGCCTCCAAATTTCAAATGGTCCCAGTAGGTGCTGTGCCTCTTTTCTCCTTGTAGTGTGGCCAGACACACAAGAACATACCCTTCACCTTAAAGGAACATGTCAACAACCCCATACCACTGGAATCCTAGAAATTTTACTGAAGTAGAAGTCCCCTGGACATTTGTCAGATTTATTACCCAACCTCTTACATGTTAATTTCTTCCTAATAAGTCTTCAGTACTTGCTGCTTCTTGCTCACTCAGTCCAGTCAACATAATATAATCAATCTAATGGGCCAGTGTGATGTCTTGTAGAATGAAGACTATCAAGATCCCTGCAAACTAAATTGTGATGTAAGGCTGGAGAGTTGATATGGCTCTGAGGTAGGACAATGAAGGTGTATTATTGGCCTTGCCAGCTGAAGGCAAACTATTTCTAATGGGCCTTATGAACAAGGATGGAGAAAAAGGCATTTGATAGATCAATAGCTGAATACCAGGAGATGTATTAAGCTACTCAAGCAATGAAATTGATACATAAGCTGTAATTGGACTCACTACTCAATTAAATTTATGTTAATCTACCATCATTCTTCAAGATCCATCTGTCTTCTACACAGACCAAATAGGCTACTTGAATGGGGATATGGTCACTACCTTGGCATCTTTCAAGTTTTTAATCATGGCACTAATGCTGCAGTACCTCCAGAAATGCAGAATTGTTTTCAGTTTACTATCTTCCTAGGTACAGGCTATTTTATTGGCTTTCACTGAGATTTTCCTGAATAGCCTTCACTCCACAGGTCAGGCAACTAGTGTGGGATTTCTGTACCTAGTGAATATACCTATTCCAATTATGCATTCTGCAACTGGGGTAGTAGCCACAGGATGAATTTGGGGACTAACTGGGTTGTCTGTGAGGCTGACCCCAGTTAAAATGGAATTGATTGCCAGGCGTCCTTAAACTTCTGCCCTGATAGATGGATCACAGTAACCTTCTAGATCTCCTGGAATTAGAGTTAGCTCAGAGGCATGATCCAGTAGTTCCAAACATTTTGATTATTTCTTTTACCCCAGTGCAGTTACTGTGATAAAAGGCCATAGTTCCCTTTGAGGAAGTGAGGGGAAAACATTAACAATATAAGTTTTTGGTAATGTACTAAGTAGCCCTTCTGCAAGGAGACCTAGCCTCTCCTTCATTCAAGGGGTTCTGGGCATAAAAACTGCCTCAAGTATGAGGGGCCATGACTCTTTCTATGATTCACCTTAGGTTCAGCCACTTGACCTAGAACTTGTCTGCTAGTTTAGATCAAGTAAGAAATTGCTACTCTTCTTATCTATATCACTTCTAGAGACACACAATCAACTAACCAATGCCATAGGTCTGCATAAGTTAGACTACTCTGGTTGCTGCTTTGACTCTGCTGTCCATTATAATAATAATGCTGATCTTGCCTTTGATGGTTGAGTGCCACTGGTGGGGATCCCAGTAGGATCCACCTCAAGATCCTATTATTCTCATTTCATTCAGGTGTCCCAATTAAGTGACCACAGTTCTCTCTGTAAGGTCTGGCTTACCAAGAAAAGCAATCATAGAACTTTTCAGAGATGCTGGGGCTCTACTCACAAATTGATTTCTCACAGTCATAGTGGAAAGTATGTCTCATCAGCCTTCCAGGGTAGGTGAGTAGGTTTTAAATGACAAATTCACTATAACTCTCCAATCTCCCTAAGCCTGTGCATTAAACCAGGGCAAATCCAGCATTTCCAACTTGCTCACTATGGGCCACCTTTTGGTCCATGTTTTATCCAGACAACCAAACTGTTAGAGTCCTTTCTAACTCTTCTAGTTGCAACATTAAATGCAGAATGTCTACTTAGTGAGTCCATATCAATAAATTTGTCCTGATTCAACTTTCTGTTATTTTTACCATTAACCATAATCTTAATATCCATTCTCCTATATGTTACACAGATTTCTGTCTGTATAAATTAGAAAACTCAAGTAGTTTGTCTGGATTGTAATGCACTTTCTCATAGGTTATACTTTGTACTTCACCTTTAGGGGCCTGCTGGGATTTGAGCCTAAGTGTAGGTCTAGAAGCAAAAGTGGGTAGTGAAGGTAGATTCTGAGGAAATTCAGCATTATCTTGCATGACAATTAAGTCAGCGGAGTCCATTACAATTTCCTCAGGCCATGCAGGGTTAATGTCCTCAGGTGGGAGTGAAGAAGCCCCTTCCACTGGCAAAGAAGACTAATCAATCCAGGGATTTAATGTACCATTTCATTAAGTTCTTCCCACACATCCCCACTCCAACTTTCAGGATCCCATTCTTGCCCAACCTGTGGTCACTTTAAAAGTAGATACTCTTGGAGGCTGGTAATTCCATTGCATTGTGGTTTAGACAGTTACAAGATGAGACTCTGGGTTTGGTTTTCAGTAATCTCAGCTCTGTGTCTACAGGAGATAAGCATCTCTTTCAGGGCATACATAAATGCTTTCAGGTAATTTATGCAGTGCCTTAGCTGGGAATTCAAATCTCTGAACTCTTTTTCTCTGTACCACTTTATTCAGCAACATTAGAAAGCAACCAGCCAATTTCATATGTTTGTGTGTGTGTGTGTGTGTGTGTGTATGATTGTTAAGCTATATATTTGTTAGTTGGCAAAAATTATTTAAAAGTATCATATACACAGTCACCCAACTCCTTTCTTCTCATAAGTGGTTGAATATGAGTACCCAATGCAGATAGTTTGCATATCTCTATTGCCAGCTCATACTATGGGTTATCAATGCTCTCTCTTTACTGCTGGAGTAATTACCATCTTCAAATCTAGTCAGATTATATAATTAATTCCAGAAACTTGGAACCAATTAAGAAAATTCATCCTGAAAATTCTGTTTCACAAGAGCCACTCTTGGTAACAAAATCTGTATTGGGATTCTCCAAAGAAACAGAAACTATAAGATAGATAGATCAATTGACCTATATCTATATGTATCTATCTATCTATCTATCTATCTATCTATCTATCTATCTATCTATCTATCATCTATCTATAGAGAGAGAGGGAGAGAGAAAGAAAGAAAGAAAGAAAAAAAAGAAAGAAAGAAAGAAAGAAAGAAAGAAAGAAAGAAAGAAAGAAAGAAAGAAAGAAAGAAAGAAAGAAAGAAAGAAAGAAAGAAGGAAAGAAGGAAGGAAGGAAGGAAGGAAAGAAAGAAAAGAAAGAGAGAGAGAGAGAGAGAGAGAGAGAGAGAGAAAGAGAAAGAAAGAAAGAAAGAAAAGAAAGAAAGAAAGGAAAGAAAGAAAGGAAAGAAAGAAAGAGAAAGAAAGAAAGAAAAGAAAAAGAAAGAAAGAAAGAAAGAAAGAAAGAAAGAAAGAAAGAAAGAAAGAAAGAAAGAAAGAAAGAAAAGAAAAGAAAAGGAAAGAAAAGAAAAGAAAAGAAAAGAAAAGAGAGAAAAAAATTTATTATATAGAATTGGCTTACTGGATAATGGAAGGTGACAATTTCCAAGATCTATTGTCAGTAAGCTAAAGACACAAGAGGGCCTCTGTGCTACACTGCTTCTCACAGAAGTATCCAGTAGCTTGTAGACTCTCCAAGGAAAGGAATTGTGTCTTATTACTCTTCTCTAACCTGATTGTAGTTCTTAGTCTTGAAAATCCAAATGGAAATGTCTCAGCTACATTTATAGATCACCCTTGGATGTTGAGATCATCCAGGAAGTTGATTTAGAGTGAGATGTAAGAACAGAAGAGAAAACCAGAGAAATGACAACATAAGGAATCAGCCTGATGCTGCTGGTTTTGAAGACAGAGGAAGAGGCCATGAGCCAAAGAAAATAAGGAGTCACTAGAAGTTGGAAAAAAAAAAGGAAACAGATTTTTCCCTTGAGTCTCCAGAAAAGAACACAGCCCTGTGAAGACTGATTTTAACCCACTGAGACCCATGTTAGACTTCTAACCTACAATACTATAACATTATAAATATGTTTTTGAAGTCACTAAGTTTGTAGTAATTTGTTACATCAGCAAAGAGAAAAATAATAAATTATGAGTTGCTATATCAAATTACACTTAGAATAGCCATTACATTTTGTTGTGGGAAAGATAATACTAGGATGGTTTCCAAGATACTACAATGCTACTTTTTTTTTAGGTTTTTCACTGACAAGGCAGTCTACACAATGATGTTCAAACTCTCCTATCTTGCCTTAATCATTGACAACTCCTATAAGCCTGGTACCCCTGATGCTCATCTACTTGGAATTTCAATTGTCTCCAGAATTAGGTAAGGAGCGTCTCAACTATTCTAAAAAATACTTCGCAACTTCGATCTAGTGAGACTTCATGCTAATTCAATTAACCTAATTGAGAAACAGTGTACAGTAATATCCTTTGAACTCTTATTGTTTGTCACACCATAACCCCATCCATCAAAGTTAACCTAAGTCTGATTAACATGGTTTCTTCACTCACATTGGTGAGTGTGTTCATCACGAGTGCTAGCCTTGTTAGTCAGATTTAGGTTTGTATATTGGCTCTACAATTTATTACCTGTGTGAACTTAAGCAAGTTATGTTAACTTTTCTGAACTCCAATATTCCCATGGATGTGTATAGTAATAGCATATAACTCATGGTTTTAAGAAGGTTAAATTATATGTCAGGAGCTGAACTGAGCTAAAGAGAGTTAAGCTGACAAGTTCTGGAGTAGCTGGTTAAGAAAACAAACCAAATGAAAATAACAATCAAGGCTTTAATCACTTTCTGCAATAGTAAAAGCAAGAGACTAAAAGAAAGTGCAGACTCCCCTAGTGTTTCATTTTTCCAAATGGAACACTGCTGTTCTAGGATGAGGTGGATCAGCACCAATGTGAGGAATTGTTCTACAGCAAAGGAAACCCCAAATAAAGGATACTGCCATTTTATAGAACCAGGCCCTGGGGTAAGGATAAGACAAAGATACAGAATTGTGGAAGTACTGATTACTGAGTCAGAGTGTAGAAAGTGTCTTCAAGTTTCCCTCTATCCTTTCCTCTCCATAAAGAAGTCCTGACAGAGAAGCCTGATAAAAACTTTGTCCAAAGGCCCAGATAAAGTATCCTCTTAATAGAGGTACCAGGGCTAAAAATGCAGACATGGCTGGCCAGGAGAGCCTAAGTTTTTTACTACAACTGACTCTGGGTACTAAATGCATTTGGTTGCATACCAAGTATTTTATTGACAAGGCAGCTTTCTACTATGAAGATTGTCAGGCAAGACCTTTGTAATTAGTTGCCTATGGTTGGATCAGAAAAATCATACAAGGGTTTTCAGCCAGGAGCTGCAATTTCATGTAATTTGTGTAAAACCCCTAGTACAATGATTCTTGTGACCTCTCAATAAATGGTAGCTATTATTTTACTTATTTTTAAAATTTTTATTAAGGTACGATTGATATACACTCCTATGAAGGTTTCACATGAAAAAAACAATGTGGTTACTACATTTACCCATATTATCAAGTCCCCACCCATACCCCAATGCAGTCACTGTCCATCAGTGCAGCAAGATGCCACAGATTCACTATGTGCCCTCTCTGTGCTACACTGTTCTTCCTGTGATCCCCCACACTATGTGTACTAAACATAATACCCCTCAAACCCCTTCTCCCTCCCTCCCCACCAACCCTCCCACATCCCTCCCTTTTGGTAATCACTAGTCCCTTCTTGGAGCCTCTGAGTCTGCTGCTATTTTGTTCCTCCAGTTTTGCTTTGTTGTTATACTTCACAAAGGAGGGAAATAATTTGGCATTTGTCTTTCTCTGCCTGGCTTATTTCAGTGAGCATAATATCCTCCAGCTCCATCCATCTTGTTGCAAATGGTAGGATTTGTTTCTTTCATACGGCTGAATAGTATTCCACTGTGTATATGTACCACCTTTTCTTCATCCAGTCATCTACTGATAGACACTTAGGTTGCTTCCATACCTTGGCTATTGTGAAAGGTGCTGCAATGAACATAGGGGTGCATATATCTTTTTGAATATGAGAAGTTGTATTCTTTGCATAAATTCCAAGGAGTTCAATACCCGGGTCAAATGGTATTTCTAGTTTTAGTTTTTTGAGGAACCTCCATATTGCTTTCCATAATGGTTGAACTAGATTACATTATCACCAGCAGTGAAGGAGGGTTCCCCTTTCTCCGCATCCTTGCCAGCATTCATTGTTCTTAGTTTTTTCGATGCTGGTCATCCTTCGCAGTGTGAGGTGATAGCTCATTGTGGTTTTAATTTGCATTTCCCTGATGATAAGTGATGTGGATCATCTTTTCATGTGTCTTCTGGCCATCTAAATTTCTTCTTTGGAGAACTGTCTCTTCATATCCTCTGCCCATTTGTTAATCAGGTTATTTCCTTTCTGAGTGTTGAGGTGTGTAAGTTCCTTATATATTTTGGATTTTTACCCCTGTTCAGATTTGTCATTTACAAATATATTCTCCCACATTGTAGGATGCCTTTTTGTTCTGCTGATGGTGTCCTTTGCCATACAGAAACTTTTAAGTTTGATGTAGTCCCATGAGTTCATTTTTGCTTTTGTTTCCCTTTCTTGAGGAGATGTGTTCAGGAAGAAGTTGCTCATGCTTATATTCAGGAGATGTTTGCCTATGTTGTCTTCTAAGAGTTTTACGGTTTCATGACTTACATTCAACTGTTTAATCCATTTCATGTTTACTTTTGTGTATGGGGTTAAACAACAATCCAGTTTCATTCTCTTGAATGTAGCTGCCCAGTTTTGCCAACACCAGCTGTTGAAGAGGCTGTCATTTCCCTATTGTATGTCCTTTGCTCTTTTATCATATATTAATTGACCACATATGGTTGGGTTTATATCAGGGCTCTCTAATCTGTTCCATTGGTCTATAGATCTGTTCTTGTGCTGGTACCAAATTGTCTTGATTACTGTGGCTTTGTAGTAGAGCTTGAAGATAGGGAGCATAATTCCCCCTGCTTTATTTTTCCTTTTCAGGATTACTTTGGCTACTTGGGGTCTTTTGTGGTTCCATATGAATTTTAGGACGATTTTCTCTAGTACGTGGAAGAATGCTGTTGGTATTCTGATAGGAATTGCATTTAATCTAGATTGTTTTAGGCAGGATGGCCATTTTGACAATATTAATTCTTCCTATCCATGAGCACGGGATGTGTTTCCATTTATTGGTATCTTCTTTAATTTCTCTCATGAGTGTCTTGTAGTTTTCAGCATATAGGTTTTTCACTTCCTTGGTTAGGTTTATTCCTAGGTATTTTATTCTTTTTGATGCAACTGTGAATGGAATTGTTTTCCTGATTTCTCCCTGGACTAGTTCATTGTTAGTGTATAGGAATGCCACAGATTTCTGTGTATTAATTTTGTATCCTGCAACTTTGCTGAATTCAGATATTAGATCTAGTAGTTTTGGAGTGGATTCTTTAGGGTTTTTTATGTACAATATCATATCATCTGCAAACAGGGACAGTTTAACTTCTTCCTTGCCAATCTGGATGCTTTTTATTTCTTTGTGTTGTCTGATTGCCATGGCTGGGACCTCCAGTACTATGTTGAATAGAAGTGGGGAAAGTGGGCATCCTTGTCTTGTTCCTGATATTAAAGGAAAAGCTTTCAGCTTCTGGCTGTTAACTATAATGTTGGCTGTGGGTTTATCATATATGGCCTTTATTATGTTGAGGTACTTGCTCTCTATACCTATTTGGTTGACTGTTTGTATCATGAATGGATGTTGAATTTTGTTGAATGCTTTTTCAGCATCTATGAAGATGATCATGTGGTTTTTGTCCTTCCTTTTGTTGATGTAGTGGATGATGATGGATTTTAGAATGTAGTAACTTCCTTGCATCCCTGGAATAAATAAATCCTACTTGATGATGATGGATGATCTTTTTATGTATTTTTGAATAAAGTTTGCTAGTATTTTGTTAAGTATTTTTGAATCTATGTTTTCAGGGATATTGGTCTGTAATTTTCTTTTTTTGTGGTATCTTTGCCTGGTTTTGGTATTAGAGTGATGCTGGCCTCATAGAATGAGTTTGGAAGTATTACCTCCTATTCTTTTTTTTGGAAAACTTTAAGGAGAATGGGTAGTAGGTCTTCACTAATTGTTTGAAAAAAATTCACCAGTGAAGCCATCTGGCAAGAGGTTTTGTTCTTAGGTAGTTTATTGATTAGTAGTTCAATTTTGTTGCAGGCAATCGGTCTATTCAGATTTTCTGTTTCTTCCTTGGTCAGTCTTGGAAGGTTGCATTTTTCTGGAAAGTTGTCCATTTCTTCTAGGTTATCCAGTTTTTTAACATATAATTTTTCATAGTATTCTCTAATAATTCTTTGTATTTCTGTGGTGTCCGTAGTGATTTTTCCATTCTCATTTCTGATTCTGTTTACATGTGCCAATTCTATTTTTTCTTTTAAGTTTGGCTAGGCATTTATCTATTTTGTTTATTTTCTTGAAGAACCAGCTCTTGCTTTTATTGATTCTTTCTATTGTTTTATTCTTCTTGATTCTTTTTATTTCTGCTGAAATCTTTCTGTCCCTCCTTCTACTGACTTCGGGCCTCATTTGTTCTTTTTCTTGTTTCATAAATTGTGAGTTTATAGTGTTCATATGTGATTGTTCTTCTTTCCTGATATAGGCCTGCATTGTAATATACTTTCCTCTTAGCACAGTCTTGGCTTCATCCCACAGATTTTGTGTTGTTGAATTATTGTTGTCATTTGTCACCATATATTGCTTGATCTCTGTTTTTCTTGGTCCTTGATCCATTGGTTATTTAAGAGCATGTTGTGAAGCCTCCATGTGTTTGTGGGATTTTTCATTTTTTTTGCGTTATTTATTTCTCGTTTCATACCTCTGTGGTCTGAGAAACTGGTTGGTACAATTTCAATCTTTTTGAACTTATTGAGGCTCCTTTTGTGGCCTATTTATCTATTCTTGGAAATGTTCCATGTGCCCTTGAGAAGAATGTGTATGCTGCTGCTTTTGGATGTACAGTTATGTAGATGTCTGTTAGATCCATCTGTTCTAATGTGTTGTTCAGTGTTTCTGTGTCCTTACTTATATTCTATTGGTTGCTCTGTCCTTCAGAGTGAGTGGAGTGCTGAAGTCTTGTAGAATGAATGCACTGCATTCTATTTCCCCATTTAATTCAGTTAGTATTTGTTTCACATATGTAGGTGCTCCTGTGTTGAGTGCATAGATATTTATAATGGTTATATCTTCCTGATGGATTGACCCCTGTATAATTATATGTTTTCCTTCCTTGACTCTTGTGACTTTCTTTGTTTTGAAGTCTAATTTGTCTGATACAAGTACTGTAACTCCTGCTTTTTCTCCCTATTGTTTGCATGAAATATCCTTTTCCATCCCTTCAATTTTAGTCTTTGTATGTCTTTGGGTTTAAAGTGAGTCTCTTGTAGGCAGCATATAGATGGGTCTTGTTTTTTTTATCCATTCAGTGACTCCATGTCTTTTGATTGGTACATTCAGTCCATTTACACTTAGGGTGATTATCGATAGGTATGTACTTATCGCCATTGCGGATTTTAGATTCGTGTTTACCCGAGGTTCAAGGTTAACATCCTCATTATCTAACAGTCTAACTTAACTCAGTTAATATGCTTTTAAAACACAATCTAAAGGTTCTCTGAACTCTTTTCTATTTCTCCTCCTTTTTCTTCCTCCTTCTTTCTTTATATATTAGGTATCAAATTCTGTGCTTTTTGTCTATCCCTTGATTGACTTTTGGGATAATTAATTTAATTTTGCATTTGCTTCATAATTAGCTGATCTACTTTCTTTACTGTGGTTTTTTTTACCTCTGGTGACAGCTATTCAACCTTAGGAACACTTCCATATATAACAGTCCCTCCAAAATAAACTGTAGACATGGTTTGTGGGAGGTAAATTATCTCAGCTTTTGCTTATCTGGAAATTGTTTAATCCCTCCTTCAAATTTAAATGATAATCTTCCTGGATAATGTAATCTTGGTTCCAGGCCCTTTTGCATCATGGCATTAAATACATCATGCCACTCCCTTCTGGCCTGTAAGGTTTCTGCTGAGAAATCTGATGTTAGCCTGATGGGCTTTCCTTTGTATGTGATCTTATTTCTGTCTCTGGCTGCTTTTAACAGTCTGTCTTTATCCTTGATCTTTCCCATTTTAATTACTATGTGCCTTGGTGTTGTCTCCTTGTGTTCCTTGTGTTGAGAGATCTGTGGATCTCCATGACCTGAGAGACTATCTCTTTCCCCAGATTGGGGAAGTTTTCAGCAACTACCTCCTCAAAGACACTTTCTATCCCTTTCTCTCTCTCTTCTTCTTCTGGTATCCCTATAATGCGAATATTGTTCCGCTTGGATTGGTCACACAGTTCTCTCAATATTTTTTCATTTTTAGAGATCCTTTTTTCTCTCTGTACCTCAGCTCCTTTGTATTCCTCTTCTCTAGTTGCTATTTCATTTATTGTCTCCTCCACCATATCCAACCTGCTTTTAATACCCTCCATCGTGCTGTTCAATGATTGGATCTCCGACCTGAATTCATTCCTGAGTTCTTGGATGTCTTTCTATACCTCCATTAGAATGTTGATGATTTTTATTTTGAACTCCCTTTCAGGCAGAGTCAGGAGGTTCATATCATTTAAATCTTTCTTGGGAGTTGTATTAATAATTTTACTCTGGACAAGGTTCCTTTGTCATTTCATGTTTGTATATGGCACCCTCTAGTGTCCAGAAGCTCTATTATAGAGCTGCTCAGCCCCTGAATTTATGTCAGGGGTCGCAGGGGAGCGGTTCTGGTGCCTGGCAGGAGGAAAGAGTTGTTCCCCGCCTCCTGGCTGCTGTGCCTGTCTCCACTGCCTGAGCCAGTGGGCTGGTCACAGGTATAAGTTTTTGTCCCAGCACAGCCGGATATGGATCCCTGCTTTCCACAAGCAGCCAGAATCCCAGTCTCCCCAGGAACTCTGCCTGTATTAACTTTCCATCCCAGTAGTCATGAGAGTCTCATGAAAGCACCATGAAATGCAGGTTTGTGCTCCGAGAGCAGATCTCTGGAGCTAGGTATTCAGCAGTCCCGAGCCTTCCACTCCCTTCCTGCTCCATTTCTCTTCCTCCCGCTGGTGAGCTGGGGTGGGGAAGGTCTTGGGTCCCGTGTAGCCACAGCTCTGGTATGTTACTCTGTTCGGTGAGGTCTGCTCTTTTCTCCAGGTGTATGCAGTCTGGCGCCATCCTCTTTCCTGTTGCTCTCTCAGGATTAGTTGTGCCCACTATATTTTCTAATTGTATCCAGTTTTAGGAGGAAGCTTCTGTCTCTCCTCTCACACCTCCATCTTTAATCTTCTTTCTCTCCAGCTGTGTAACTTTTTGCAAGTTTTTAAAATTCTCTGTCTCAGTGTAAAATAGACATAATATCTACCTCATAAAGTTACTGTGAAAACTAAACAAATTAACTTATGTAAAGCATTTAGAACAGTTCCTGGAACCACAATAAATACCATGTGTGTTTGCAGTTGTTGCTGTTGTTATTGTCAAACTAAAGAAAATAAACAAAAGTGTTTCTATGTTTTGCACTCACTAAGACAAATAAGACTAACCCTGTGGGGAAAAATTGGACTTGAATTCTGGTATTAACTCTGCCTTTAAGTAGTGATGACCTTGGACATGTCATGTAATCATTCTCCAGGTCAAACTGTAATGAAACTCTCAAAAATCAAAGAGAAAGAGAAAATTCTTAAAGCAACCAGAGGGTGGAATAAAAGAATGTAACTTACAAAGGACCCCCATTAGGCTATCATGGATTTCTCAGCAGAAACCCTAACAGCCAAGAGAGAATGGAATAATATATTTAAAAAATTGAAAGGAAAAAACTTTCAAAGTATACTTTATCCATCTAAGTCAGTCTTCAAATGTGAAGGAGAAATGGACTTTCCTCAGCACACAAAAACTTAGGGAGTTCATCTTCACTAGATTTGCTTTGTAAGAAATACTGAAAGGAGTTCTCCAAACTGAAAAATAGTCACTAATCAGTGACATGAAAACATATGAACGTAAATACAATGTCAAAGATATATATATATAGTTAGACTTAGACCGCTTTAATTTTATAATAGAATGGTGTGTTAGCCACTTAACTATAGTATAAAGAGAAAAGGAAACTGCTCAAAATAATTATAGTTACTATAATTTGTCAATATATGCACCATATAATAGTGACATAAAATATAAAAAGGGGGGAGAAAGAGGGGGAAGTTTTTGTAGATCAAAGTTATGTTTGCTATAAGCTTAAAATGGACTCTTGTCTGAAACATGTCTTATGCAAGCCTCCTGGTAACCACAAAGCAAAAACTTGGATTAGATCTGCTAAAGAAAAATAAAGGGAGAAACAGAGCATACCACCTCAGAAAATTACCAATTTACAAAGGTAGGCAGAAACAGAGGGAAGAGGAAACAATGGAAATGTGAAAAATAAACAAAAAATAAAACAATGAATAGGATGACATTAGTAAGCCCTTACATACCAATAATAACTAAATGTAATGGACTGAATACAATAATCAAAAAACTCAGAGTGGCTGGATGGGTAAAATATGTAAGACCCTACTATTTGCTGCCAAAAAGAAACTTACTTGAACTTTAAGGACACACATAGCACAAAATGAAGGGATGGAAAAAGATATTCCATGTAAGAGGACACCAAAATAAAGTGGAAGTAGATATACTTATATCAGACAAAATAGACTTTATGTCAAAAATGGTAACAAGAGATAAAGGAAGTCATTATAAATTAACAGAGGTCAATTAATTAAGAAGATACAACAATCACAAATATGTATACACCCAATAGCAGAGGACTTAAATACATTAAGCAAGTATGAACATATCTGAAAGGAGAATGGACAATACAGTAATGGTAATGGAATTCAATATTTCTATTTCAGAAATGGAAGATCATCTAGACAGAAAATCAACAAAGAAATGTTGGAGTAAATCCATACATTTTACCAAATATACCTAACAGACGGTTATAGAATATTCATTCCACAGAATATATATTCTTCTCAAATGCACATAGAACATTCTTCAGAATAGATCACATGATAGGACATAATGCAAGCCTTAGAAAACTTAAAATGGAAATCATACCAAGTATCATTTCTGATCACAACTGTATATATAGCAATGAGAAACAAAGAAATCCAGCCATTTGTGACGGGTGGATCTTGATGACATTATGCTAAGAGAGGTAAGTCAGACTTAGAAAGGCAAATACCATATATCATTTACATGTAGAATCTTTAAAAGAAACTCATAGAAAGAGTAGATTAGTGGTTTGCAGGGGAGGAAGGGTGAGGGAAATGAGGAGATGTTGGTCAAAGTATACAAACTTCCAGTTTTATGCATTAGTTCTAGGAATCTAATGCACAGCATGGTTATTTTAGTTAATGATACTCTATTATAAACTTGAAAGTTGGTAAGAGAATACATCTGAAATGTTCTCACTTCTGAAAAGAAATAGTAATTATGTGTCATGATGGAGGTTTCAGTTAATGCTATGAGACTAGTCATTTTGCAATATATAATTATACCAAGTCAATGTATTGTATATTTAAGGATTACACAATGTTCTATGTCAATTTTATTTCATTCAAACTGGAAAAAAATAAATAAATGTGGTAAAATCCTGATAATTGTTTAATGTGTGATAAGTTTAGGGAATGTTTATTGAATAACTCTACTTTTGTAAATATTTAAGATTTTTCATAATAAAATTTGGTTAAAAATAGAAAAAGAACACTGATATTTCAACTTTCAGAAGCTTAAGTTTTATGGTTTGTGAATTATATTACAATGAAAATATAAAATCAGAAATTGCAGACATGGACTGGAATATGTATACCTGTTTAGATTGAAAAATATTAGGAGTTGAAAAGACTAAAATTCCCCTTTGGTCTCCAGTACTATGTGGACAACAATTGTGAAAACTATTGAAGTAGAACAAATTACATATCAGGAAACTTAGATCTAGAGAGATGAAGTAAGTTATGTGTCGAGTCTAAGTCACTAAAAGATTATTTGGTGAACAGCTCAGAGACCCAGCTTAAGGCATATAGTGCTATTACACTAACCTCCATGAGCTTCTGACTCTTCAAATCAACACTTTTTTCACCTCATCACTGAGAGTGTATTTGGTCCCTCCATTGACACAACTATATGTATATCAGTAAATAAATTAAAATTCACATCATTAAATGAGAATCTTTAGTAGCATGGTTCTACAATAGGAATCCTTTCAAATGGAAGTCATTTAAACCTCTTCTAAGAGCTATGTTGACGTTGGCTTCCTTACTGCAGTTAGGTACAACTGCCACTCAATTCCTGAGTCTCACCAGGACACTTGCAAGATTCCCTACCCTAAGAGCATGAAGTCTCATTTTACAATATCTGTCTAAGTGCTAGAGGGCACTCCTGCTGACCACATGGCTATTCTCAGTGGGAGATTAAGGTTGTACTTCTCTACCCAAAAGAGCATGTCATTTGATGTTTGTTGGTGTGGTGGTTCCCAGCTTCAGGCTAATGAGTTGTTAGCCTGTCTTCTTGTAATGAAGTTCTTATGAATGACAAAGTACTTCTTCTCCTCCTCCTCCTAGTATAGTTATATGGTCTTCCTTTTCATGCCATATTCTGCCTATCACTATGATCCAGCATTTAGCAGAGTGTTTGGGGAAAAGTTGATGGCTAAAGTTAGTGAATGTTAATGAAGTAATAAATAAATAGAAGAATTAACATGATGAGCTAGAGACATTTACATTAATCTATATTTATTTAATAACATTTTTATTTGATATGCATGTAGTTCTCCTTCAATGTAATTTAGAGGTGCTTTAATAAGTCAGTAAGTGAATGTGTTTATAATGACCTGCCACTCCAAATATTTCCTTGAAAGATTTTTTTTGTTTTTTGGCACATATTTGTTTCTATATTGGGTTGTAATTAGGCACATGTTTTAACTTCACTATTTCATTCTGATTAATTATTTTTCCCACAATGTCTTTCAAAATGCTTTGCACATGGCAATTTTGTTGTGCTAAAAATAGTAGTACTTTTAAAAAATATTTCCTTCTTTATTAGTTTATAATATTCTAAATATTATTGTTACTCTCAATATCTTCTTTTATTTGTATCTACATTAGCAAAAATAAGCTGAGTTTAAGTTTCCTGCAGTTTTTATTTTTTAATTGAACAATAGTTGATGTACAATATTATATTGGTTTCAAGTATACAACATGGAGATTTGACAGTTGTTTACATTTTTAAATGCTCATCCCAACTAGCATTGTTATCTGTTAACATAGAAAGATGTTACAGAATCATTTTCTGTATTCTTTATGCTGTATTTTCATCCCCACAATGATTATATTATGATTGGGAATTTGTGCTTCTTTATCCTCTTCACCTATTTCACCCACCTACCCCAATCCCTCCTCCACAGTAATGAGCAGTCACTTCCTAGTTGCTGTGAGCTTATTTCTGTCTTGCTTATTTGTTTTGTTTTGTTTATAGATTCCATATATTAGTGAAATCGTATGGCATTTGTCTTTCTCTGCCTGGCTTATTTCACTGAGCATAATCTCCAGCTCCATCCATGTTGTTGCAAATGGTAGGATTTGTTTCTTCCTTACGGCTGAATAGTATTCCATTGTGTATATGTACCACATCTTCTTTATCCATTCATCTATTGATGGACACTTTGTTCCCATGTCTATTGTAAATAATGGGGCAATAAATATGAGTGCATAAATCTTTTTGAAACAAGATTTTGTTTTATCCAGGTAAATTCCTAAGAGTGGAGTTTCTGTAATAAGGTATCTCTGTTTTCAATTTTCTGAGGAACCTCCATACTGCTTTCCGTAGAGGGTGCACCAATGTACATTTCCACCAGCAGTGTATAAGGGTTCCCTTTTCTCCACATCCTCACCAACACTTCTTATTTCTTGTCTTTGGATAGTGGCTATGCTTGTGGGTGTGAGGTGGTATCTCACTGTTGTTTTGATTTGCATTTTCCTAATGATTAGTGATGTCTTCTCATGTGCCTGTTGGTCATCTGTATATCTTCTTTGGAAAAATGTCTATTAAGGTTCTCTGCCTATTTTTAATTGGATTATTTGTTTTTTTGGAGCTGAGTTGTATAAGTTCTTTATATATTTTGGATGTTAACCTCTTATCAGATAAAATACTCATGAATATATTCTTCCATTCTGTAGGTTGCCTTTTAGTTTTGTTGATGGTGTCCTTTGTTGTACAGAAGATTTGTAGTTTGATGAAGTCCCACTTGTTCATTTTTTATTTTGTTTCCCTTGCCTGGGGAGATGTGTCCAGGAAAAATTGCTAATGCTGATGTTCAAGAGATTCCTGCCTTTGTTTTCTTGTAAGAGTTTATGGTTTCATGTCTTATATTTAGGCCTTTAATACATTTATAGTTTATTTTTGTGTATGGTGTTAATCAGTAACACAGTTTCATTCTCTTGCATGTAGCTGTCCAGTAAATAGCAATACTTTTTGCCTGTGGTATTCAATACTTGATGTTTCCAGAAGGCAGTGCTGAGTGTAAAAATGAAATCATTTAAAGCAGCACTTTGAAACATCATGAAAGTCAATTTTCATAATTTAGAATGCAGTGATTCAATAATTTTATATCAAGAAATGGACAAACTTCATAGTAATTAGGAATGGTATCTGTATAGGGAATTATGTTACCATCAGCCCATTTTTCATTTCAACATTTTTTAATGAAATAGACAACAGAAAACCAAAAATAATTTATACCTACTCTACTTTGAAGTTATTTAGAAAGACTGTTCTTTCAGGGTTACATGTAGCAGAAAGCTGTGTAATGTGAGCTTCTAAAGGAAGGGATAAAGTTTTAGTCACTTTCCCATGATTGGTATTTAGCACAGAACTTAGCTACACTACACATTCCTTTAAAACATCCCACAGGCCCAGGTAACCTGAACTGAGCCACACAATGTTGTCTTTGTACTCTGTTTGGACCTAGGATGGAGCAGAATTTAACCAAACACCAGAAACCAGCAAGCATGATATTTTCTCTTTGATTTTGCTAATGCCACACCTAAGGAAAGATGCATTGAAATATTTCTGAGCCAACATAATGTTTTGCTAAAAAAGAATACTTTTTAAATTTTGCTTTACATGTATAGGTAACTCCCTGCTTGTATTTCTACTTAGACTAATAGTTACATCATGATATTTGTATAATTAAGCTTGCCTGAAATTATTCAGCAATAATGGTTGAAATAAACAGAATTTAATGAGATTTACTTACAAGTAGTAGGTTTCATACACAAGTAGTCGTAATGAATGAAAATACAAGGCTGCAATGTGCATTCACATAGATTATCCCCCAATAAATATAATTATTGAAATAAGTGATTCCTTTTAAGGGTCTTTGTGGTATTTCTCATCAAGATAGTAGCCTGAGAATTCATTAAGATTCCAAAGGAGCTTAATTTTCAGTCAGTGGCAAACATATTACACTGATAGCATCTGTTTCATTCTTTCTGATAATATCTTTTATCAAGAATTATAAAATGTCATCAATTTAACTAAAACTTAGACAGCTCTGAGGTTTTTAAGACTTATAAGGAAAAAGTTGCATACTTCTCAAGTTACTTACTCTTGTGTGTTTGTATAACCTGACTCAAATTTTTGCTCCTTGTGTTCCTCATAAATGAGTATCTGGTTTATTGTGTGCATATGTGTGTCTCATGAAATGACATTGTCATATATTATTTATCAATAACCATAGATAATTCATTTCTTAATTTTCACTGATTTAAAAATGCCATATCAAATATTGGATATGAATTTCCAATCTGCCTTTGCTGAATTGCTTGAAATCATCTGTGACCTAACTGGCAAAGATTATGGTAGTTGTAAGAATTATTTCTTGTGGGGGAAGGAAAAAGATGGCAGCATGAGAAGTGAGGCAGAACTCTCCTCCCCAAATCACATATTAATATGAAAATACAGCAAATACAACTATATCTAAAAGACTGACCAGAATAAGATTGCACCAGCTGCTCTACATCTTGGAAAAGAGAAGATCTCATGGAAAAGGGTAAAGTAATAAAGCCGTGACCCAGCAGGACCCAAGCCCTCCCCCCACCCCCACTCACTGGTGGGAGGAGGAGAACCAGAGTAAGGAGGAAGTAGAAGCCCAGAACTTCTAAATACCCAGCCCTAGAAATGTACTCTAGGAGGACAAACCCACATTTCATGGTGCTCTGGAGATTAGACCAATTGAAAACCAAAATCAGTGACTGAGATTCCAGCCACTTATGGGAACAGGTTCCCACAACTGGCTGCTATGGGAAAAAGAAACGTGTGTATTTTGAAAGATTTCCCAACAGTGAGAGGGCTGCTAAATGGGCAAGGAATCAGGAGAAGGACAGGTGGACAAAATCTTCCCTGCACACTCAGCCCAGCAGGTTGGGAACTTCCGAGAGCTCCAGGTGATCCATCTCCTTGGCTGCCAATGCAGCTCTGAGATTCCTCACCATGATAAGCAGTCTGTCACTCCTACCTCCCTGCTGGCACCTGGGTGCAAACCTGATGTCCCCCACCATTGCTCCAAACCAGCCAGTGGGCAGCCCCACCTACTGCAACTACAGTGGCTTAATGCAGAGGCTGCTCCTTGTGTGCAGCTCATTGGTCCTGACTGTGGAGTCAGGCACTGTGGCTGGGGAACAGGAAAGGGCTCTGTCCTCCCAGCAAGCACTGGGACTGCTCACCTAGGCCCACACCATTGCTCCAGGACAGCTGGAGGGCAGCCCTGCCTATGGCAGTTTAGGGCCTTAACACAGAGGCTGCTCCCTGCACTTAGCTCACTGGCCCTGACAGAGGAAGCAGGCACAGCAGCTGAGAAGCAGGAAAGAGCTCTGTCCTCCAGCAGGCACTGGCATTGCTCTCCTGTGACCACTGCATTCACTCCAGGTATGGGCAGCTCTGAATAGCAGTGTTTCCAGGCACTAGAAGTTGCCTCCTACACAAAGTTAATATTTCTCACTACCCAATAGGATTATGAGAAGGCAGAAGAACCTTGTTCAATCCCAAACCCCTCAAACACCAGAAAGAAGACTCAGTGAAACCAAAATCACAAATATTCCTGAAAAAGAATTTAAAGTAAAAGTCACAAGCATGCTAAAGGAGCTACATAAAAATATTCAAGAGCTAAGGGAAGAATTCAGGAGGGAGATAGATGCCTTAAGAACACAGTAGCTGAAATGAAACATACAATGGAGAGATTTAAAAGCAGATTAGATGAGGTAAAGGAGATGTTAAATGGAATATATATTAGAGAACAGTAATATGAAGAAGCTGAAACACAGACAGAAAAAAGGATCTCTGGGAATGAAATAATATTGAGAGAACTGTATGACCAATCCAAACAGAACTATTTTTACATTATAGGGTACCAGAAGAAGAAGAAGAGAGAAAAAGGGATAGAAAGTGTTTTTGAAGAAATAATTGCTGAAAACTTGCCCTATCTGGAGAAAGAAATAGACTCTCAGGCCATGGAAGTCAACAGATTTCCCAACACAAGGGACCCAAGGAAGACAATACCAAGATATATAATAATTAAAATGGCAAAGATCAAGGACAAGGAAAGAGACTTAAAAGCAGCCAGAGAGAGAAAAATGATCAACTACAAAGGAAAACCCATCAGGCTATCATCAGACTTCTTAGCAGAAACCTTACAGGCCAGAAGGGAGTGGCATGATATATTTAATGCAATGAAACAGAAGGGCCTTGAACCAAGAATACTTTACTCAGAAAGATTATCATCTAAATTTGAAAGAGGGATTAAACAATTTCCAGTAAACAAAAGCTGAGAGAATTTACATCCCACAAATGGTCTCTACAGTGTATTTTAAAAGAGTTCTCTAGATAAAAGTGCTCCTAAGGCTAAATAGCTGTCACCAGAGAAAATAAAACCACAGTAAAGGAAGTAAACCAATTAATTACTAAGCAAATGCAAAATTAAATCAGCTCCCACAATGTCAGTCAGGGAATAAAGGGATACACAAAGAGTACAGAATATGAAACCTAACATACAAAGAGTGGAGGAGGAAGAAAAATAAGGAAGGAAAAAAAATCTATAGATTGTCTTTATAATAGTGAAATAAGCAAGTTAAGTTAGAGTGTTAGATAGTAAAGAAGCTGCACTTGAACCTTTGGTAACCACGAATCCAAAGCCTGCAATGGCAATAAGTACATATAAATCAATAATCACCGTAAGTGTAAATGGACTGAATGCACCAATCAAAAGACAAAGAGTTACAGAAGGTATAAAAAAGCAACGCACATCTATATGCTAACTACAAGAGACTCACTTCAAACCCAAAGACATACACAGACTAAAAGTGAAGGGATGGAAAAAGATATTTCATGCAACTAATAGGGAGAAAAAAGCAGGAGTTGCAATACTTCTATCAGATAAAATAAACTTCAAAACAAAGAAGATAACAAGTGACAAAGAAGGACATTATATAATGAAAGAGGAGAGAGTCCAACAAGAGGATATAACCATTATAAGAGCCTCAGCAAATTCAGAAAGATTGAAGTTGTACCAACCAACTTCTCAGATCACAAAGGTATAAAACTAGAAATATATTGTGCAAAGAAAACAAAAAGGCCCAGAAAAACAAGGAGGCTTAACAACATACTCCTACATAATCAATGGATCAACGACCAAATTAAAACAGAGATCAAGCAACATATGGAAACAAATGAAAACAAAACTCAATGCTCCAAAGTCTGTGAGACACAGTGAAGGCAGTTCTAAGAGGAAAGTATATAGTAATTCAGGCCTATTTAAAGGAGGAAGAACAATCCAAAATGAACAGACGGAATTCACAATTAATGAAACTGAAAAAAGAACAAATGAGACCCAAAGTCAGTAGAAGGAGGGACATAATAAAGATCAGAGAAGAAATAAATAAAATTGAAAATAAAAAAGCAATACAATGAATTAATGAAACCAGGAACTGGTTCTTTGAGAAAATAAGCAAAACAGATAAACTTCTAGGCAGACTTTTCAAGAAAAAAAGAGAATCTACATACAAAAACAGAATCAGAAATGAGAAAGGAAAAATCACTACAGACACCAAAAAATACAAAGAATTATTAGATAATACTATGAAAAAGTATATGCTAACAAATTGGGTAACCTACAAGAAATGGAGAACTTTCTAGAAAAATACAATTTTCCAAGACTGACCCAGGAAGAAACAGAAAATCTGAACAGACCAATTACAAACAATTAAATTGAATCAGTAATCACAAAACTACCTAAGAACAAAACTCCTGAACTAGATAGCTTCATTGCTGAATAGCTTCACTGCTTAATTTTATCAGATATTTAAAGAATATTTAATACCCATCCTCCTTAAAGTTTTCTGAAAAGTAGAAGAGGAGGGAGACTCATTTTAGGAAGCCAGCATCACTCTAGTACTAAAACCAGGCAAAGACACCACCAACAGAGAAAATTGCACCCCAATATCTGTGATGAACATATCTGCAAAAAATACACAACAAAATATTAGCAAAAGGAATAAAAAATACATCAAAAAGGTCATCCAATATGATCAAGTAGGATTTATTCCAGGGATGCAAGGATGGTACAATGTTTGAAAATCCATTCACAGCATCCACTACATCAACAAAAGAAGGACAAAAATCACATGATCATCTCTATAGATGCTGAAAAAGCATTTGATGTAATTCAACAATCATTCATGATAAAAACTCTCAAAAAAATGGGTATAGAGGGCATGTACCTCAACATAATAAAGGCCATATATGATAAACCCACAGCTAACATAATACTTAACAATGCTGAAAGCTTTTTCTCTAATATCAGGAACAAGATAAGGATGTCCACTCTCCCCACTTTTATTCAATGTAGTAAAGGAGGTCCTACCCACGGCAATCTTGCAACACAAAGAAATAAAAGGCATCCAGATTGGTAAGGAACAAGTTAAACTGTCAGTTTGCAGATGACATGATAGTGTACATAAAAAACCCTAAAGAATTCACTCCCAAACTACTAGAACTAATATCTGAATTCAGCAAAGTTGTGGTATACAAAATTAATATGCAGAAATCTGTTGCATTCCTATATAATAATGATGAACTAGCAGAAAGAGAAATCAGGAAAACAACTTCATTCACAATTGCATCAAAAAGAATAAAATACCCAGGAATAAACCTAACCAAGGAGGTGAAAGACCTATACCCTGAAACCTACAAGACACTATTGAGAGAAATTAAAGAAGACACTAATAAATGGAAATACATCCTATTCTATTGGGTGGGAATAATTAATATTGTCAAAATGGCCATACTGCCTAAAGCAATCTGCAGATTCAATGCAATCCCTGTCAAAATACTGGCAGCATTCTTCAGTGAACTAGAACAAATAGTTCTAAAATTCATATGGAATCACAAAAGATCCCAAATAGCCAAAATAATCTTTAGAAGGAAGAATGAATTGGGGGGGATTATGCTCCCCAACTTCATGCTCTATTATAAAGCCACAGTAAGCAAGACAATTTGGTACTGGCACAGGAATAAAGATATAGATTAATGGAATAGAATAGAGATCCCAGATATAAACCCAACCATATATGGCAAACTAATATATGATAAAGGAGCCTTGGACATGCAATGGGGAAATGACAGCCTCTTCAACAACTGGTCTTGGCAAAATTGGACAACTACATGTAAGAGAATGAAACTGGATTACTGTGCAACTCCATATACAAAATTAAATTCAAAATCGATCAAAGACCTGAATGTAAGTCATGAAACCATAATACTTTTAGAAGAAAACATAGGCAAAACTCTCTTGAATATAAACATGAGCAACTTTTCCATGAACATATCTCCTCGGGCAAGGGAAACAAAAGCAAATATGAACAAGTGGGACAACATTAAACCAGAAAGCTTCTATACAGCAAAGGACACCATCAGTAAAACAAAAAGGCATCCTACAGTATGGGAGAATATATTCATAAATGTTATATCTGATAAGGGGTTGACATCCAAAATGTATAAAGAGCTCATGTGCCTCAACAACCAAAAAACAAATAACCTGATTAAAAAATGGGAAGAGGATCTGAACAGACACTTCTCCAAAGAAGAAATTCAGATGGCCAACAGGTATATGAAAAGATGCTCCACATCGCTAATCATCAGGGAAATGCAAATTAAAACCACAATGAGATATTACCTCACACTGGTTAGGATGCCCAACATCCAAAAGACAAGCAACAACAATTGCTGGGGAGGATGCCGAGAATGGGGAACCCTCCTACACTGCTGGTGGGAATGTAAATTAGTTCAACCCATGTGGAATGTAATATGGAGGTTCCTCAAAAAACTAAAAGTAGAAATACCATTTGACCCGGGACTCCCACTCCTGGGAATTTACCCAAAGAATACAAGCTCTCAGATTCAAAAAGACATATGCACCCCTATGTTTATGGCAGCACTATTTACAATAGCAAAGAAATTGAAGCAACTTATGTGTCCATCAGTAGGTGAATGGATAAAGAAGAAGTGTACATATCACAATGGAATATTATTCAGCCATTCTAAGAAGACAAATCCTACCATTTGCAACAACATAGATGTGCCAGAGGGTATTATGCTCAGTGAAAAAATCCAGGTGGAGAAAGACAAGTGCCAAATAATTTCACTCATTTGTGGAGTATAACAATGAAGCAAAACTGAAGGAACGAAACAGCAGCAGACTCACAGAACCAAAGAATGTACTAGCAGTTACCAAATGGAAAGGTGTTGGGGAGGGTGGTTGGGAAGGGAGGAATAAGGGGATTAAGGGGCATTATGATTAGCACATATAATGTGGGGGGAGCGCAGGGAAGGCAGTACAGCACAGAGAAGACAAGTAGTGACTCTATAGCATCTTACTATGCTGATGGACAGTGACTTTAATGGGGTATGTGGTGGGGACGATAATGGGGGGAATCTAGTAACCATAATGTTGCTCAAGTGAAACCTGAGCATAAGATTGTCTATCAATGATACCTTAATAAAAAAAAGAATTATTTTTTGTGTTTTATTTTTGATGTGATAACTATTGATAACCTCCTACATTCCAAGCACTATCCTAAATACTTCATATATATGATCTCATTAAATTTTTAGATGTAGTGATTTCTTTAACCTGCATTTCCTAGTTAGTGGCTACTAAGAGAGCAAGACCTTAAGTGACAGCCTGTGGGATCAGTGACAATTGTGGGGTTTAAGAAGGTAAATGCAATGGCTCCACAGGAAGGTAACACCTTGTGAAGGGGATAGAACTAACTGAAGCAGTGAACAAATACATGATTTTGTTAGGGAAGGAATAATTTTGTTATATATATATTAGGAATTTTTAGCTAAAAATAGCAGAAACCCACAGAAGCTAGCTTAAGCAAAAAGGAAAATTAATTATTTTTATATAAGGTACAGAGACCATTTGTGGAATCAAATACTAGGGCTGTGACTAGGCCTCAGGGATTCTGGAGCCAGGAATGGGTGCACTCTTTCAGTTCTTGTTGTCTACTGATTTGCTTTACGGTTTTCTCTTAATCAGATTGGATTCTTCCTCTTTCAGTCAATACTGGTGGTGGACATAAGAGGAATGAAGATGTCCATTCCTTGTCTTTATATATACAGTAATATTATTTTTATTTGCCCTCAAAATTCACTAAAATCTCAAATATGAATTAAAACACAATATGATATATGATAAGTGGAATTATTTGGATCCATTGCTTGTAGACTCCACCTTTTACTCCATTGCATTGAGTATAACCACACCAGTATTTGTTGTCTCTTTTAATAATGCTTTCACATTAGTCTAAGTAGACAAGTTAGCTTTCAGAGCATATGTGTAGGAAAAGATCATTTGGATTGAAATTTTGGAATGCTTATTAGTTTTATGAACTTAGATGTCCACTTGTTCTACAGGTTTAAGAAGTCCTTAGCCACTATTTCTTTAAATAAGTTTTCTACCCCTTTCTGCCTTTCTTTTCCATTTGAGACTCCAATGGCATGTACATTTTTTACTCTTAATGGTAACCCATAAATCCTGTAGGCTTTCTTAATTCCATTCATTCTTTTTCTCTTTCTCCTCTAATTGAGTAAATTCAACTTACTCATCTGAGTTTTCAAGCCCATTGATTCTTCGTTCTGCTTGGTCAAGTCTGCTTTTGAAGCTCTTCATTGAATTCTTCAGTGCAGTCAATGTATTCTTCAGCTCCAAAATTTGTTTGATTCTTTTTTATATTTTCTATCTCTTTTGTTGAACTTCTAATTTTATTCTTGTATGGTTTTCCTGATATCATTAAATTGTTTACCTGTGTTCTCTTGTTGTACCCTGATCATCTTTAGAACAATTATTATGAAATCTTTGTTAGGCAATTCCTGGATCTCCATTTCTTTGGAATCGGTTACTGGAGGTGTATTATATTCCTTTGGGGGATCATGTTTCCATGATTCTTCATGATCCCTGTAACCTTGCACAGATATCTACATATTTGAAGAAGCAGTAACCTCTTCCAGACTCTATGGACTAATTTCACTAAAAGAAGCCTTTCACATGTAGCTGAGGGCATGCTGGAACATGTTGTAGAAGTGAAGGGCACCAAGTGTGGAGACTTGCAACAATACTGGTTCTGGGACATTGCAACATTTCTTTGGCTCAGGTATTGAGTTCCACATACTGACAACTGCATGCATGCTTCAGGGAGTCTGTCATGCTATGAGGGCTGTTGGGGTTCTCAGTGGCACCTACAGTTCTAGCTGCTAGGGTTCATGACAAACAATGGGGTGGCTAGAGCAGGTAGAGTACATGCACTCAACTGCAGGGGCCAGCTGCAGGTGCCTTTGCAGTGGCAGTGACCAGTTTCAGACACAAACATAGTAGTGGGGACAGGGAGGGCAACAAGGGCTGACCCAACTGCAGGCACACTAGTGGCTGTGGAGGCCTGGCTGTCAGCAAACTCTCCCATGATTGCACAATCTTCCCATCACCATGTCAGTAGATACAGAGTAGTGGAAGCTGGTGACAGGCATCAGGTTAGCAGTATGCAGGAAAAACATGGCAGGAGCCAGGCCCAAACACACAAACACTGTGTGTGTTGGGGGCTGGTTCAACCAGAGTGGTATAAGCTGATGTCTTGCACTCATGCAGTTGTAGAGTGGCCTGGGCTGGCTGCCAGCGCTGTTCATGGGCTCTGTCAAATGGGGGAAGGAAGGCAGTACAGAGGAACTCAGATGTCTAGCCAAAGATTTCTTCAGTAGTGAAAGCTGCTGGGGTTGTTTGCAGATCAGGTCACTGGGAACCACAATAACTCCTGTTATGGGTTGCTGCTGGTAGCCCCTGATTTTCTTCCTTGCTCCTAGCCATATCTATATGTGTCATTTTTTTTGATATCTGGATGGAGTGAAACCATGGGGGACCTTTGTGTAGTGCCCCAAAAGGCTCAGGAAGCTGATCAGTCACCCACTGTTCCTTCCGCAATGAGGGGAGCTCTTACTAGCTGAATATTTCCTTCTTGGGGCTAAGCAGTGCTAGCTTGGGGAATGTGTTGATGCAGGCCAAAGAAAGCTGTTTTCCTTCCAGTTTTATGAAGTTATAGTAGGATATTTTGTTCCACTTTGTTACCAGTTTCTTAAGTAGACTCCAGAACTCTCCCAAACATCTTTGTTTGTGGATGTCTGTCTAATTGCTGATTTTTGAGGACAGAGAGAGGCTAGGGTCTCCTTTACTGCCATTTTGGTGATGTTACTCTCTAATTTTATAACTTTTTAAATATATTAACAAATTGTACAACCATCAGCACTAATTCAAGAGCATTTTCATAACCCCACAATGACAGACCCTTTGGTAGTCATTTGCCATTCCTCCCTTTCTCCAAGCCCCTAGCAGTCACTAACCTTCTGTCTCTGTATTTGCCTGTTATGGACATTTCATATCAATATAATCATACAATGTGTGCCTTTTTGTGTTTGGCTTCTTTCACTGAGTATGTTTTCTTGTTCATCCATGTTGTAGCATGCATCAGCACTCCATTTTCATGGCTGAGTAATATTCTATTACATGGAAATGCCATAATTTAGCTTTTCATCATTTGAGAGGAATTGCCAATTTATAGCTGTTAAAATAATGTTCTTTTGAACATCCATGTACAACCTTTTTTTATATATGTTTCAATTTCTCATGGGTATAGACATAGGAGTGGATTGGTGTTCTTTAACATTTAGTAGGATTCACCATTGAAGCCACTGGTCTAGTATTTTTTTTATAGTAAGTTGTTTGATGACTATTTGAGGGTTTCTTATAGTTCTATATTTGGATTTATTATTTCTTGATTCAGTCCTGGCACTTTGTGTATTTGTAAAAATTCATCCATTCCATCCATGTTATCTAAATTTTTAATATATAATTGTTCACAGCATTCCTATTGTAAAGCTATTTTCTTTCAATAAAATTGATAGCAATTTCCTGCTTTCATTATTGACTTTAGTAATTTATATTTTCTGTCTGCTTTTCTTGTTTAATTTAGCTGAAAGTTTGTCTATTTTGTTGATCTTTCCAAATAATAATTTCTGAGTTTCCTTGATTTACTCTATTGTTTTTTATTCTATATTTCATTTGTTACTGCCCTGAGATTTATTGTTTTCTTCATTTTCCTTACTTTGAGTTTTCTATTTTTCTAGTTTCTTAAGGTAAAAGTAGCTTTTAGACTTGAGCTTTTCTTCATTTTAATTATAGATATTTATAATCATAAAATTCTCCCTAAATACTTCCCTAGCTGTATCCCATAAGTTTTGTTATGTTGCACTTTTGTTTTTATTAATATCAAAGTATGCTCCAATTTCCTTTGTGAATTTTTATTTGAGCCATGGTTGTTTAGAAACTTTTTAATTTCCACACATTTGTGAATTTCTCAAATTAAGTGCTGTTGTAGATTTCTAATTTTATTCCATTGTAGTTAGGAGCATACTTTGCATAATTTTAATATTTTCAAATGTATTGAAGTTTGTTCTATTGGCCTAACATGATCTATCCTTCAGAATTTTCCATGTGTACTTGACTAGGATGAATATTCTGCTGCAGTTGGATAGAATGTTCTATATAAATCTAATACTTTTAGTTGGTTTATAATGTTTTTTAGGTCTTCTCTTTCCCCACTGATCTTTTGTCTAACTGTTGTACCCATTATTAAAAGAGTATTTAGATCTCTAATTATTATTGCTGAATTATTTATTTCTCTCTTCAGTTCTGTCACTTTTGTTTCATGTGTTTTGGTGCTGTTATTAGGTACATATTTTTATAATTGTTATATATTCTTTTTCAGCAACTTAATTGAAGTATAAATAACAAATAAATATTGCATATATTTAAGGTTTAAAACATGGTTTGATATATGTATGCATTGTAAAATGATTATAACAATCATCGTAATTAACACATCTGTTACCTCACATAGTTAATATTTGGTGTGTGGGTATGTGGTGAGAACATTAAGAATGGCATCTTGATGCAGGTTTGGTGTATTCAAGGAAATAAGGAAAGAGAGTGAAGTTAAAACCTGGTGAACAGGTAGGAGGGTAGCAGCAGATGATACCAGAGTAGTAGGCATGAGTCAAATAAAAAGTGACCCATACTTTTCTTCCCTCAAACACACAGTATGACTGTGATTACAAAACGTACTAAGCTTTTCTCTAACACATAGATTATGGTTGACGTTTGGGTTAGATTAGCAGATTAAGAAAAATTCTAAAAACTCTCTAAATATCTTAGAAATTATTCAGTTAGACAGTTATCACGAAAAATCTTTTCTAGCCTCTGCATTCTATATGTTCCCAAATAAAGATGACTTATCTTCCTACTTGAACTACAAAAAATTTTATGTGGACAGTAAAGCAATGAAAAGTCACTGTTCTTTCTTGGTATGAGAAAACATAACCACTTTCATTTAATAGCTTACTTTTACAAATGATATTATTTGTTTGTCCTTTGATCAAGATTACCCAATATTAAGAAAGATCACCCTTCTATTCTGATGTCTCTTAATATCTTATTATTTCTGATTTGATCATTGTATTTATGGTTATATTTTCATTGACCATTGTATTATTTCTGTTATGGATATACTTCAGAGCAATTAAATTTGAAATAAAAGTGCTAAAATCACAAAAATGACTTCCAGCAATCATAGCTTAGACAATTGATAGATTTACGCCTTACACAATTAAGGGTCAATATGCACATAATTTTAGCTACAGCATTCTCATTAATGTAAGAAAATGTGGACTTCTAACTTATTTTGACATTATATATAACTATGTATTATGATTTGATATAGGCATATAACTATATATAGGTATAGGTACAGATTTAAGTATTACTAGATACAATGGTATGTAATATATACAACTACCTATATAATATATATAAGTAACTTTTTGACTGTGTGTCTTAATAAATAATAGAGATGTAATGTTAGTGTTAACTCTTTAATGATATGGTTATTATTAAACTTTCTATCATTATCTTTAAAATGAGGATAATACATATCAGGATTCTCAATTCTCAAGTAAGCACATTTCCATTCCTTTACCATTCATTTGTGAAAAAGAACCATCTATGCAAATAACACTGGAAAGTGAAATGTTTCTAATGATGTAATGGTGTATTTTCAAAAGTTGGTCACCAAAAATAAAATATTTTTGCCTAAAAATTTGAGTTCATTATTCAATGTTAATATGCTAAGATGCATGGGGGGAGCTAAAAATAGTATGCATTTCCATGCTGTGCATGCTGAGATAATAAGAAAATCCATTCATAGAAAAAATAGTGTACTTGGTTCAACTACGTGCATGATTATGTTCCATCTACTCCCATGGAGCATCCCTGTTGTTAAGGAGCAAATTATGATAGTCCAATAACAATACCCCTTATAGAGAGAGAGATTTCACTTGTATGTGAAGTACACATTAGAAGTTTCTGAGGTAGTGATTAACTATGATATACCTCATACTATGGGATCATCAGAAAACACAACTGGATGTTTCCTTTCAACAGTAACTACTTTTTGTGATGTTCTAAAACTGTTTTTATTCTATAAGGATTTAAATTTTTTTTTGAGAGGGCATCTCTCATATATATTGATCAAATGGTTGTTAACAGTTAACAACAATAAAATTCTGTTCAGGGGACTCAATGCACAATCATTAATCCACCCCAAGCCTAATTCTCATCAGTCTCCGATCTTCTGAAGCACAACGAACAAGCTCTTACATGGTGAACAAATTCTTACATAGTGAATAAGTTCTTACATGGTGAACGGTACAAGGGTAGTCATCACAGAAACTTTCGGTTTTGATCACGCATTATGAACTGTAAACAATCAGGTCAGATATGAATATTTGTTTGATTTTTATACTTGATTTATATGTGAATCCCACATTTCTCCCTTATTATTATTATTATTATTATTATTATTATTATTATTTTAAATAAAATGCTGAAGTGGTAGGTAGATGCAAGATAAAGGTAGAAAACATAGTTTAGTGCTATCAGAAAGTAAATGCAGATTATCAGGTGTGTCCCTATAGGCTAAGTATTAATCCAAGCTAGACAAGGGCAACAAAACATCCACGGATGCAGAAGATTTCTCTCAAAACAGGGGGGATGAGGTTCTAAGCCTCACCTCTGTTGATCCCCAATTTCTCACCTGTTGGCCCCCCTGCGACTGTGCCTGTCTTAGGTTGTTCCTCCCTTGAGGAATCTTACCCGTCTCTGGCTAAGCAGTCATCTTCCGGGGCCATACAGGGAAATGTAAAGTTGGTAAGTGAGAGAGAAGCAATATTGTTTGAAAAGGTTAGCTTTTTACTTCTTTGCAGATTTATGCCCTGTGGGTTTTATGCCCAGCATTTGTCTTGAGGTATCTTTATCACTTGGAAGAATTATGATACTCGGTAAATTCGATATGAGGCACGAATTCTATTTAAGGGTTGTAATTAGGAAGGAAGAAGAAAAGCTATAGAAGTAGCAGACGGAAAAAAACATGGGAAGATTGGTTATTTATTTGACATATCTTCTGGTAGACTAACTTCAGCATGTATAGGTTTTAAACTACTAATTAAATTGCGCACACACATTAACATAATAGGAATACAGTTACATAACCAAAGCAGACCTACAATTACCAGCCATCTCCAGTGAAACCAAGAAAGCACCCTAAGCATTTGTGAAAACTTATCTATGATATAATGGATATTGTCTAACTGAATTTGAATAGTTTGAGAAAAATCAGACAATTTAAAACAACACATTCCTGGGAACTGTTCATATCCCATATGTTCTTTTAACAGTAGATAGTCTGTAGTCTCAAGATTTTGGTGCGCTGCCGCTTGCACTTCTCCTAATTCTTGGTTGAGTTCCAACAGTATAGATCCAGTCAAATTTGTTATTTTACTATATGCACAGGCCAGCTTAGATATCTCCCCCTTCATTCCAATGGCAATTCCAGGAACCAGTGGGATGAATGCAGCTACAACTGCAACAGTGCCAGGAGCTTTGTTGACGTTTTTTGATGATCATCTTCTGGAATGACTCTTCCAGAGTATGTTGATGTTGGAACTTCTTCTTCATATTGTATCTTAGTTCATTTTCTGGGTAGCCAAATTAGGCTTTGATCCTCTGTATAAACACAAACAGACCCTTTGCCCACACTTTGATATGCCCTTTATACCATTGTGAAGAACTTATTGGAGGTCACCACACAGGAACTGCTTTATTTTTTTTTTAAGAGAAAGAAATATTATCAGAAAAATGTACTTCCATAGCTGATCATCTGACACCCTTTAAATGATCAAAATTAAGGATATTTAAAACATGCATTAATTGTTGATTTACAGTTAGTTTTAACCTATCAGGGAGTCATCCCCCTTTCTTTCTTTCTTTCTTTCTTTCTTTCTTTCTTTCTTTCTTTCTTCCTTCCTTCCTTCCTTCCTTCCTTCCTTCCTTCCTTCCTTCCTTCCTTCCTTCCTTCCTTCCTTCCCTCCTTTCTTTCTTTCTTCTTTTTCTTTCTTTCTTTCTTTCTTTTCTTTCTTTCTTTCTTTCTTTCTTTCTTTCTTTCTTTCTTTCTTTCTTTCTTTCTTTCTTTCTTTCTTTCTTTCTTTCTTTCTTTCTTTCTTTCTTTCTTTCTTTCTTTCTTTCTTTCTTTCTTTCTTTCTTTCTTTCTTTCTTTCTTTCTTTCTTTCTTTCTTTCTTTCTTTCTTTCTTTCTTTCTTTCTTTCATTATTTTTGTTATCATTAGTCCACAATTACATGAAGAATATTATGTTTACAAGGCTCTCCCCTATACCAGGTCCCCCCTATAAGGATTTAAATTTTAACACAAACACACATTGATTAATCTCAGGAGTAGCTTTTTCTGCTAAATGCAAAAAGGCCTGTTGCTAATATTGAAGAAAGCCTGGAATAAATGGGAGATTTCTAGGTAAATGCCTTTCTTGAAGTATTGTGAATGTTGTTCATTTCAGGCAGGTAATTGAAAAGGTATTCAGAATTGTATGTAAACTAGACTCATTTTATCAATCCACTAATTTTATAATACTACCATCTACATTGTCTTAGAGTTCATTACTTCTTGACATAGCATTAAGGCAAAAGAAAATAGGTTGGTCTCTTGACAGTGACAGATTCAAATATGTTAATTTAGTAAGATATTTGTCAATATCAAGTATGTTACATTTTTTATATGAAAGTTGTGTAAAATGAAATAAATCCTGTTTTAATTGGTAAGAGCTCAGCTAATGTCTAAGAATTCACCCCTAAATCCTTTCTGTGAAGTATATTACTTCCACCTTTAAATATTCTGCACAGGAAAAGCCTATATCCTGAAAAGGCCTACATTATCATTTATTTCTCATTACTCTCTCTAGCCACTCTGTATGTGAATATAGTTGTAATTGATTGTATGCATACCACTGTATTTCTGGTGCTGTTTTTCTATTCTTATTCTTGAATGTGTTTTCCTTTTCTCTATATTATATTTTAGGAGCATGGCTGCATATAATTTTTTCATTTGTGATTCCCAAAATGGCCAAAGACTATACATTTATAGATATGTGAATTCCTTCCTTTATATTCTATCAAGGTGTTTAGCATTTCTTCAAAGTTATGAAGCAATTTAGTTCTCACCTTCTCAAATAAAATGTTTTCTATGTATCAGCCAATGCCCAATCAGGAGACAGAAACCACAGTTACTTAAACAGAGGTGATTTATTATAACAAATGATTAAGCTTTGATGAAAAACTAATGATAAAATGTAAGAAAATGCTACAGAATACCATAAAGGCTTAAGGGGTATATCCAAAGGAGGGCAATCTTGGATTAATATATCCTACTGAAGGCTGGAGTTCTGACCTTATTTGAGATTGTGTATTTGTAGTCCACTGGATGTTAGACAAGTTTCCTAATTTGGACTACAGCTGGTCTGTACTTGCTGGGCAAGCAGTAAGCAACCCTCCAGGGAATGAGCAAACTTCAACTGATTGTTGGATATATGCATCAGTAGAGACTAGGCACAATGTGTGCGGTTGCTGATGTGGTTGAGAAGGAGGACTGTAGAGTGCAGTGTCCATTATTAGTAAAACTGTGGCTTGAGAAAGGCCACAAAAGACAAACATCTTTGGGGACAGACAAGCAGTGGGAGTTACAGTGATGCCAGTTTGAGCAGAATGCCTGCAGCAGGCAGCATCAGTTTTGAGACAGACGTTGAGGGCTGATTACCAGATTGGGCTGGGACTGTAGAGCCACCAAGAGACTGGCTTCTGGGTTAATGGCTGGAGCAGGGCACCACCAGATGTCCTTCAACCCATACCACTGACTGGAAATACAGCCATCATAACCAGAAAGAGAATTCCTGCATTCTACAATGTCTACACAGTAGCCTCCACTGAGAAAGCTCAACATAATATTCACTTTAAAGGAGAAATGCCTAAATAAATTTTATTCATTACAGCACAGCAGATATTAAAGATTGAACTGAGAGCTGAGAGGCAATAAACTGATAACTGGCACACCCTGCCAAACGGACATGACTGAACTATTATTATTTCTTTCATTCCAGTAAACAGCTTTCACCTTAAAAAGAAACATTGCAAGGTTATCCATTGTTCTGTCCTTGAATATTTGTGTTTCTCCGCAGCTCTAGTTGGTACTATAGTATTACACTACCAGATAAAAATGATGACGAGGTAGTCTTGGGATGCAAAGTATGTTATTCAACTATTTATTATCAGACATTTTGGAGTTTCTTTTTTGGCCCAGAGAGATATTTTAACATCAGATGGTGTGATGTCTTTATAATGCCAACTTGGCTAAACTGAACTACATTTCTCAGAATTTTCTCTTCTTCTATGTTTCTGGGTAGGGTAGACTACAAGGAGTTTCTCTGGTGAGAATTGGAGGGCAGAAGGGAGACGACAGACATTTTGCAGTACACACACATGATAATCTGCTGATTCACCTCTTTGGTGTGATTTAGCAACTGGCTCTACAATTGCTCTCTCTTTCCCCAAGATCTTCCTTCAGTTTTTCTCAAGCCTTGGCCTGGTGTATATGTGTTCAGTTCTGTGATGAAAGGCCCCTGGTTCTGCAGCACACCATCATCACCAATTCAAAGGCAACAAGAACGGACAGGGTTTTCTGTCCATCCCTGTCAGGTGGGATGGTTGTAGGATACCAGACTTTTCATGAGCTTCCCCTCCTGACTACTTGTTTACTTTGGGTTCCAATATTGGACACAGAAACCACCATGCAGAGACTGCTTAATCAATCTCTATAATTGCATGAGTCAGTTCCCTAAAAATATATATATATATATGTGTGTGTGTATGTATATGTATATGTATATATATATATGTGTGTGGGTGTATATATACACTATACATACATGTACATAGGTATATGTGAATATATATACACACATATGTATACATTTGTGTGTGCATATATATATATATGTTTGAGTTGAACCCTGCCTCCTGATACAGATGTTATTTTCTCAAAATTGTTTTGGAAAGTTGAAGTTTTTAAAATGATACTTCTATAATTATTGTCCATTGAAAATTTTTTTTGAGAGTTCAAAGTCTTCTTAACTTACTCATACCTTTCATTCTTGTCATTTATTAAGTGTGGTTGTCATTAAAGATAAAGGAGTTATTTTTCATGCACCATTAAAGTTTTAGAAAATGTGATCAAAGTGCTTATTCCCATCAATTTATTAGCAGTTTGATATCTTAAAAATAATCCTCTCATTGGAATTCACATAAGGGAAAATTAGATCTCTTTGGGTTTACTTAAAATGAAAAATACAGTCTTATACTCATTCCATTATGGCTTTCTTTCGGAACAACTCTTGAAGTAATGAATACTGTTGCCTTCCTTAGTTTGGGCTATGCTTGGTGCTTATGACCCTTTGAAATACTACTTTGGTTGGTCAAATTGGAAGAAAGAAGAATAGGTTTTATGGACACCTTCACTTTGGTCCTTTTGTTACAGAAAATACTGGAAAGCCTGGACTGGATCACTGACAGAAGAACCAAGCGGCACTAGGAGGTCTTGGAGGGTTGAGGCTTTATTTCACACCAGTGGGCTCAGAGGGGAGTAATCTCCCAAAAGTCTGAGTCCCGAACAAAGGCAAAGGGAGCAATATGTATCTTTCTGCTTCCATATCTATAACATTCCTATGTGCACAGCAAATGAGTAGTCAAGGGGGAGGGAGTTTAGGGAGTAAGTGCCTGTCAGAGCGGGGAGTGAACGGGAGGAGGAAGTTAAGGGAGTTTCTGTTGTCTTTGCTGAGAAGAGCAGCAGAAGGGAGCCACCTGGACTAGACTGCTGTCCTTGTATTTCCCTATCACTTTCTTTAAAACTCAGCAGAAAGATGATGTCCTTATTGCTTTAAAAATCCAAATAGTGAAAATATCTTCTGTATTGTAATATGACATGTGATGTATATAAACTTCACCTCATCATAATGTCCTGAAAAATACCTATTCCTTTAATAATATATGGAATCACTATATTGTATACCTGAAATCAACAGTGTTGTGTATCAACTGTACTTCAATTTTTAAAATGTAGTTTAGTTTTTCTATCATTAATCTTAGTTTATTATCAACAAATTATCTAGTATAGCCATAGATCATTTTTATATAGAATTCATTCATTTATATGTTAAAATTGACTAACTTCACACAAATATTTATGAGTTGACTAAATGCACAGTACATTTAGTGTTTGTGACAACACAAAAATAACCTCTAAGTAGTTTAGGAATATCTGTTGTCTTCCACTTGCTTACTACTAACTATTCTTGTTTTTTTTAAAATAAACCCCAAGGAATTTTACCAATAAAACTTTTCTAAAGTGGTAAATTTGAAGCTGAAAGCAGTTCTCTGTGGAAGTAAACCAGGTTCAGGTTTCTCAATTATATAATTTACCCCTCATCTCATTCCTATCACCTTTTGGAGATTTATTGTACCATATTCTACTATATTCTAATATGTACATTTTCTACCATATTGAACAGTGATGACTGGGTACTTATTAATTTTTCCACTACATAGTATTGTGCCTTCTAGAAGGCAATAATGAATCCCTGAATTTAAAACTACTGTCATGATACAGGAACTCACTCCTTCCCTGCCTCAGCTTGTGGAAGTAATATTCAAGCTGAAGAGTCTTAAGAGTTAGTTCTATATATAGAGTGCACAATCTTTGCTAATATACTCATAACTATAATTTAATGTTGCAGACCTGTAATCTTACATAACCATAAAACAGTTTATTGCAGATGTAGTTCTATATGACTGGGAGATCAGATGTCTACTGTTCGTATAATATGCCAAGAACATCAACACAGTTAACATTTTTTGGAAACCGGACAGCAATATTTAAAAAGAACACAGAAGAAAAGAATTGCTAGACATTTTTGTTTGTTTCTGTGAACTTACTCTGACATTTGTTGGTGGTGTTATTTTTGCTTCTTTCAAATTGAAAACTGCAGCCTCCAATTTCTGAAAGAAAATTAAGTTTTGTTGCACAAGAACACAGTATGGCAAATGGTCAGTGTGCATAGTGTAGTTTTAGCTTCTGCTTTGGGGATTTTCAGTGGACCTTATATAATGCACCACCAATCATGAAGCAATTCAATCTTTATCAGTACAACATCTGGAACACAGGAGAATTCCTTCAATTTTTAGTAAGGTTGGAGGACAGTTATGAAAAAATCCTCACAGTTAAAAATGGTACAGTATAATTCATTTAAACCTCAGAAATATTAAAGACTAGATACGGCCTTTCTTATTACCATTACCCTCCTGAATTAATCATTCATATGATTAAATTGACAATCCACTGGAAAGAACACATTGAAATCAATGATTTTAACAGTCTTGGGATATATTTACGAACTACTCTTCTCATTGCCCCATATTTTAACCTATAGAGAAGTATTATCTTTTTTAAAAAAATTTTTATTAAGATATTATTGATATACACTCTTATGAAGGTTTCACATGATAAAACAATGTGGTTACTACATTTACCCATATTATCAAGTCCTCACCCATACCCCAATTCAGTCACTGTCCATCAGTGTAGTAAGATGCCACAGATTCAATATTTGCCTTCTCTGTACTACACTGTTTTCCCCATGATCCCCCACACCATGTTTACTAAACATAATACCCCTCAATCCCCTCTCCCTCCCTCCCCACCAGCCCTCCCACATCCCTCCCTTTTGGTAACCACTAGTCCCTTCTTGGAGTCTCTTGAGTCTGCTGCTATTTCTTTTCTTCAGTTTTGCTTTGTTGTTACACTGCACAAAGGAGGGAAATAATTTGGCATTTGTCTTTCTCTGCCTGGCTTATTTCAGTGAGCATAATATCCTCCAGTTCCATCCATCTTGTTGCAAATGGTAGGACTTGTTTCCTTCTTATGGCTGAATAGTATTCCATTGTATATATGTACCACCTCTTCTTCATCCAATCATCTACTGATAGACGCTTAGGTTGCTTCCGTACCTTGGCTATTATAAAAGGTGCTGTGATAAACATAGGGGTGCATATGGCTTTTTCAAACTAAGAAGATGTATTCTTTGGGTAAATTCTAAGGAGTGGGATTCCCAGGTTAAATAGTATTCCTATTTTTAGTTTTTTGAGGAACCTCCATATTGCTTTCCACAATGGTTGAACTAGCTTACATTCCCACCAGCAGTGTAGAAGTATTTCCCTTTCTCCTCATCCCTGAGAGCATTTGTTGTTCTTAGTCATTTCGATGCTGGCTATCCTTACTGGTGTGAGGTGATATCTGATTGTCATTTTAATTTTCACTTCCCTGATGATTAGTGATGTGGAGCATCTTTTCATGTGCTTGTTGGCAATCTGAATTTCTTCTTTGCAGAATTGTCTCTTCATATCCTGTACCCAATTTTTAATTGGGTTATTTGCTTTTTGGGTGTTGAGGCATGTGAGTACTTTATATATATTGGATGCTAACTCATTGTAGGATATGTCATTTACAATTATATTCTCCCATACTGTAGGATGCCCTTTTGTTCTGTTGAGGGTGTCCTTTGCCGTACAGAAACTTTTTAGTTTGATGTAGTAACGAGTTCATTTTTGCTTTTGTTTCCCTTTCTCGAGGAGATATGTTCAGAAAGTTGCTCATGTTTATATTCAGGAGATTTTTGCCTATGTTGTCTTCTAAGAGTTTTGTAGTTTCATGACTTACATTCAGGTCTTTGATCCATTTCGAGTTTACTTTTGTGTAAGGGGTTAAACAATAATCCAGTTTCAGTCTCTTTTATGTAGCTGTCCAGTTTTCCCAACATCAGCTGTTGAAGAGGCTGTCATTTCTCTACTGGATGTCTATGTCTCCTTTATCATATATTAATTGACAATATATGGTTGGGTTTATATCAGGCTCTCTAGTCTTCTCCACTGGTCTATGGGTCTGTTCTTGTGCCAGTACCAAATTGTCTTGATTGTTGTGGCTTTATTAGAGCTTGAAGTTGGGGGGCATAATCCCCCCAGCTTTATTCTTCCTTTTCAGGAATGTTTGGACTATTTGGGGTCTTTTGTGGGTCCATATGAAGTTTTGAATGATTTTCTCTAGTTCATTGAAGAATGCTGTTAGTATTTTGATAGGGGTTGCATTGAATCTGTAGATTGCTTTAGGCAGGATGACCATTTTGACAATATTAATTCATCCTATCCATGTGCATGGGATGTGTTTCCATTTACTGGTATCTTCTTTAATTTCTCTCATGATTGTCTTGTAGTTTTCAGAGTATAGGTCTTTCACTTCTTTGGTTAGGTTTATTCCTAGGTATTTTATTCTTTTTGATGCAACTGTGAATGAAATTGTTTTCCCGATATCTCTTTATGCTAGTTCATTGTTAGTATATAGGAATGCCACAGATTTATGCATATTAATTTTGTAACCTGTAACTTTGTTGAATTCAGATATTAGATTTAGAAGTTTTGGAGTGGATTCTTTAGTGTTTTTTATGTACAATATCATATCATGTGCTAACAGGGACAGTTAATCGTCCTTGCCAATATGGATGCCTTTTTTTCCTTTGTGTTGTCTGATTGCCATGGCTAGGACCTACAAGTATTTTGTTGAATAGAAGAACGGAGAGTTGCCATCCTTGTCTTGTTTCTGATCTTAAAGGAAAAGCTTTCAGCTTCTGGCTGTTAAGTATAATTTGGCTGTGGGTTTGTCATATGCCTTTATTAAGTTGAGGTACTTGCCCTCTATACCCATTTTGTTGAGAGTTTTTATCATGAATAGATGTTGAATTTTGTCAAATGCTTTTTCAGAATCTATGGAGATGAACATGTGGTTTTTGTCCTTTTTGTTGATATGTTGGATTATGTTGATGGATTTTTGAATGTTGTACCATCCTTGTCTCCCTCTAATAAATCCTACTTGATCATGATGGATGAGCTTTTTGATGTATTTTTGAATTCAGTTTGCTAATATTTTGTTGAGTATTTTTGCATGTATGTTCATCAGGTATATTGGTCTCTAATTTCCTTTTTTGCATTGTCTTTGTCTGCTTTTGGTATTTAGAATGATACTTGCCTCATAGAATGAGTTTGGAAGTATTCCCTCTTCTTCTACTCTTTGGAAAACTTTAAGGAGGATGGGTATTATGTTGTCACAAAATGTTTGATGAAATTCAGCAGTGAAGCCATCTGGTCTAGGCATTTGTTCTTAGGTAGTTTATTGATTACCAGTTCAATTTTATTGCTGGTAATTGGTGTGTTCAGATTTTCTGTTTCTTTCTGGGTCAGCCTTGGAAGCTTGTATTTTTCTAGAAAGTTGTCCATTTCTTCTATGTTATCCAGTTTGTTAGCATATAATTTTTCATGGTATTCTCTACTAATTCTTTGTATTTCTGTGTTGTCTGTGGTGGTTTTTCCTTTCTAATTACTGGTTCTGTTTATGTGATTAGACTCTCTTTTTTTCTTGATAAATCTGGCTGGTGGTTTATCTATTTTGTTTATTTGCTTGAATAACCAGCTCCTGCTTTAATCGATTATTGTTTTATTCTTCTTGATTTTATTTATTTATGCTCAAATCATTATTATGTCCTTCCTTCTAATATCTTGGGGCATCATTTGACTTCTTTTCCTAGTTTCATTAATTGTGAGTTTAGACTGCTTATATGGGATTGCTCTTCTTTCCTGAGGTAGGCCTGTATTGCTATATATTTTCCTCTTAGCATTTGCTGCATCCCACAGATTTTGCGGTGTTGAATTATTTTTGTCATTTGTCTCCATATATTGCTTGATCTCTGTTTTTATTTGGTCATTGATCCACTGATTATTTAGGAGCATGTTGTGAAGCTTTCATGTGTTTGTGGGATTTTTCATTTTCTTTGCGTAATTTATTTCTAATTTCATACCTTTGTGGTCTGAGAAACTGATTGGTACAATTTCAATCTTTTTTTATTTTTCCGAGGTTCTTTTTGTGGCCTAGTATGTGATCTATTTTTGAAAATGTTCCATGTGCCCTTGAGAAGAATGTGTATTCTGCTGATTTTGGATGTAGAGTTCTGTAGATGTCTGTTAGGTCTGTCTGTTCTAATGTGTTGTTCAGTGCCTCTGTGTCCTTACTTATTTTCTGTCTGGTTGATCTGCCCTTCAAAGTGAGTCATGTGTTGAAGTCTCCTAGAATGAATGCCTTGCATTCTATTTTCCCTTTTAATTCAGTTAGTATTTGTTTCACATATGTACATGCTCTGTGTTAGGTGCATAGATATTTATAATGGTTATATCTTATTGTTGGCTCGACCCCTGTATCATTATGTAATGTCCTTCTTTGTCTCTTGTGACTTTCTTCGTTTTGAAGTCTATTTTGTCTGATACAAGTACTGCAACTCCTGCTTCTTTCTCCCTATTAGTTGTATGAAATATCTTTTTCCATCCCTTCACTTTTAGTCTGTGTATGTCTTTGGGTTTAAAGTGAGTCTCTTGTAGGCAGCATATAGATGGGTCTTCTTTTTTTATCCATTCAGTGACTCTATGTCTTTTGATTGGTGGATTCAGACCATTTACATTTAGGGTGATTGTTGACAGGTATGTACTTATTGCCATTGCAGGATTTAGATTTGTGGTTACCAAAGGTTTAAGGTTAACTTCCTTACTATCTGACTTAACTCACTTAATATGCTATTACAAACACAATCTAAAGATTCTTTTTTTTTCCTCCTTTTTCTTCCTCCTCCATTCTTTATATATTAGGTTTCATATTCTGTACGCTTTGTCTTTCCCTTGATTGACTTTGGGGATAAATGATTTAATTTTGGATTTTATTAGTAATTAACTATTCTACTTTCTTTACAGTGGTTTTATTACCTCTGGTGACAGCTATTAAAACTTAGGAAAACTTCCATCTATAGCAGTCCCTCCAAAATACATCATAGAGATGGTTTGTGGGGGGTAAATTTCTCAGCTTTTGCTTATCTTGTAATTGTTTAATCCATCCCTCAAGTTTAAATGATAACCTTGCCAGATAAATTATTTTTGGTTCAAGGCCCTTCTGCTTCATTGCCTTAAAAACATCATGCCACACCCTTCTGGCCTGTAAGGTTTCAAGCAGTATTATCTTAACTGAGTACATACACATGGCCATTATTTGATTTCAAGTTTACTGGTAAATATCTGCTGTGTACAAACACTTGCACAGTTCAAATGAACCTTCTAGAAAGCACTGGTCACCTTGCTATGAGGTGTGAGATTAGCTGAGAGCCTAGAGATTTTAAAATCTAGGAGGCCTCTGCTTGTGAGCCACAGTCTTGTTATTCTTGTTCCCAGTTAATGAGTTCAAGTACAAAGGTCTATCTGCTTCTGCCCTGAGACAGACCATTCTAATGACATTCATTGCTGAAATTCTCCTTGTTGGGCTGCAGAGACATTGTTAGATATTCACTGTGGTCTGATGTGCCCCTTTACCAATTCTTTATATTTTGTTTTCACCTATATCACTCCCCAATAACTTTTCTTTTTGGAATCACTAATCTATAATTACATAAGGAACATTATGTTTACTAGATATCCCCCCATCACCAAGTTTACCACACATACCCCAATACAGTCACTCTCCATCAGTGTAGTAAGGTGTTGTAGAATTACTACTTGTCTTCTCTGTGTTGTACAGCCCTCCCCATGCCCCCCCCACATTATACTTGCTAATCATAGTGCCCCCTTTCTTTTCCAGTAATTCTTATCCCTCCCTTCCCACCCCTCCTCCCCAGTACCTTTCCCTTTGGTAACTGTTTGTCCATACTTGGGTTCTGTGAGTCTTCTGCTGTATTGCTCTTTCAGTTTTTTCTTTGTTCTTATATTCCACAGATAAGTGAAATCATTTGATAATCGTCTTTCTCCACCTGGCTTATTTCACTGAGCATAATACCCTCTAGCACCATCTATGTTGTGGCAAATGGTAGGATTTGTTTTCTTCTTATGGCTGAATAATATTCCATTTTGTATATGTACCACATCTTCTTTATCCATTCATCTACTGATGGACAATTAGGTTGCTTCCATTTCTTGGCTATTGTGAATAGTGCTGTGATAAATATAAGGGTTCATATGTCTTTTTCAAACTAGGCTGCTGCATTATTAGGGTAAATTCCTAGGAGTGGAATTTCTGGGTCAAATGTTATTTCTATTTTGAGCTTTTTGAGGAACCTCCATACTGCTTTCCACAATGATTGGACTAACCCACCAGCAGTGTAGAAGGGTTTCCCTTTCTCCACATCCTCGCCAGTATTTGCTATTGTTTGTCTTTTGGATGGAGGAAATCCTTGCTGGTGTCAAGTGATATCTCATTGCAGTTTTAATTTGCATTTCTCTGATGACTAGTGACGTGGAGCATCTTTTCATGTGCCTGTTGGCCATCTGGATTTCTTCTTTAGAGAACTGTCTATTCAACTCCTCTGACCATTTTTTAATTGGATTATTGGCTTTTTGTTTGTTGAGGTGCATGTGCTCTTTATATATTTTGGATGTCAACCCTTTATCAGATCTGTCATTCATGAATATATTCTCCTATACAGTAGGATACATTTTTGTTCTATTGCTGGTGTCCTTTGCTGTACAGAACCCTTGCAGTTTGATGTAGTCCCACTTGTTCATTTTTGCTTTTGTTTCCCTTGCCCGGGGAGATATGTCATGAAGTTGCTCATGTATATGTACAAGAGATTTTGGCCTATGTTTTTTTTCTAAGAGTGTTATGGTTTCATGACTTACATTCAGGTCTTTGATCCATTTCGAATTTACTTTTGTGTATAGTGTTAGACAATGATCCAGTTTCATTCCCTTACATGTAGCTGTCCAGTTTTGCCAACACCAACTGTTGAAGAGGCTGTCATTTCCCCATTGTATGTCCATGACTCCTTTATCATATATTAATTGCTCATATATGTTTGGCTTAATATCTGGACTCTCTATTCTGTTCCACTAGTCTGTGGGTCTGCTCTTGTGCCAGTACCAAATTGTCTTCATTAATGTGGCTTTGTAGTAAACGTTGAAGTTGGGAAGAGAGATCCCCCCTGCTTTATTCTTCCTTCTCAGGATTGCTTTGACTATTCAGGGCCTTTTGTGGTGCCATATGAATTTTAAAACTATTTATTCCAGTTCATTAAAGAATGCAGTTGGTATTTTGATAGGCACTACATAGAATTTGTATTCTATGTATTCTATGTATTCTATGTATTGCCAAGAGCAAGGGATGAATTTCCATTTGTTAGTGTCCTCTTCAATTTCTCTTAAGAGTCTCTTGTAGTTTTCAGGGTATAGGTCTTTTACTTACTTAGGTTTATTCCTAGGTATTTTATTCCTTTTGATGCAATTGTGAATGGAATTGTTTCCCTGATTTCTCTTTCTGCTAGTTCATCATTAGTGTATAGGAAAGCAACAGACCTCTGTGTATTAATTTTGTACCCTGCAACTTTGCTGAATTCAGAATTTAGTTCTAGTAGTTTTGGAGTGGAATCTTAGGGTTTTTTATGTACAATATCATGTCATCTGCAAATAGTGACAGTTTGACTCCTTCTTTACCTATCTGGATACCTTATATTTCTTTGTTTCGTCTGATTGCAGTGGCCAGGACCTCCATTACTATGTTGAATAACAGTGGGCATCCCTGTCTTGTTCCTGATATTAGAGGAAAAGCTTTCAGCTTCTCACTGTTAAGTATGATGTTGGCTATGGGTTTCTCATATGTGGCCTTTATTATGTTAAGGTTCTTTCTCTCTATACCCATTTTGTTGAGAGTTTTTATCATGAATGGATGTTAAATTTTGTCAAATGCTTTTTCAGCATCTATGGAGATGGTCATGTGGTCTTCATTCTTTTTGTTGATTTGGTGGATGATATTGATGGATTTGTGAATGTTGTACCATTCTTGCATCCCTGAGATAAATCCCACTTGATCATGGTATATGATTTTCTTGATGTATTTTTGAACTTGGTTAGCTAAATATTTTGTTGAGCATTTTTGCATCTATGTTCATCAGAGATATTGGTCTGTGATTTTCTTTTTTGGTGTGGTATTTGCCTGGTTTTGGTATTAGAGTGATGCTGGCTTCATAGAATGGGTTTGGAAGTATTCGTTCCTCTTCTATTTTTGGAAAACTTTAAGGAGAATGGGTATTATGTATTCTCTGTATGTCTGAGAAAATTCAGTGGTGAATCCATGTGGCCCTGGGATTTTGTTCTTGGGTAGTTTTTTGATTACCAATTCAATTTCTTTGCTGGTAATTGATCTGTTTACACTTTGTGTTTCTTCCTTGGTCAGTCTTGGTAGGTTGTATTTTTCTAGGAAGTTTTCCATTTCTTCTAAGTTTTCTGGCTTGTTAGCCAGAAACATAGATTTTCATAGTATTCTCTAATAATTTTTTGTATTTCTGTGGGGTCCGTCATGATATTTCCTTTCTCATTTGTGATTCTGTTGATGTGTGTAGATTCTCTTTTTCTCTTAATACGTCTGGCTAGGGGCATATCTATTTTGTTTATTTTCTCAAAGAACCAGCTTTTGGTTTCATTGATTTTTTCTAGTGTTTTATTCTTCTCTATTTTATTTATTTATTCTCTGATTTTTATTATGTCCCTCCTTCTGCTGACTTTGGACCTCATTTATTCTTTTTCCACTTTCAATAATTGTGACTTTAGACTATTCATTTGGACAAGTTCTTCCTTTAAATAGGCCTGTATTGCTATAGGCTTTACTCTTAGACCTGCCTTCTCTGTGTCTCACAGATGTTGGAGCTTTATGCTGTTGTTGTCATTTGTTTCCATGTATTGCTTGATCTCTGTTTTAATTTGGTCATTGAACCATTGATTATTTATGAGCATGTTGGTAAGCCTAGATTTGTTTGTGAGCCTTTTTGTTTTCTTCGTACAATTTATTTCTTGTTTTATGCCTTTGTGGTCTGAGAAGTTGTTTGGCAGAAATTTAATCTTTTTTAATTTCCTGAGGCTCTTTCTGTGGCTTAGTATGTGGTCTATTGTGGAAAATGTTCCGTGTGAACTTGAGAAGAATGTGTATCCTTCTGCTTTTGGGTGTAGAGTTCTGCAGATATCTGTTAGGTCCATCTGTTCTAGTGTGTTCAGTGCCTGTGTGTCCTTACTTATTTTCTGTCTGGTGGATTTGTCCTTTGGAGTGAGTGGTGTGTTGAAGTCTCCTAGAACGAATGCATTACATTCTATTTCCTCCTTTAATTCTATTAGTATTTCTTTCACATGTGTTGGTGCTTCCATATTGGGTGCATATATATTTGTAATGGTTATATCCTCTTGTTGGACTGACCCCTTTATCATTATGTAATGTCCTTCTTTATATCTTGTTTATTTCTTTGTTTTGAAGTCTATTTTGTCTGATGAAAGTACTGCCACAACTGCTTTTTTCTCCCTGTTGTTTGCATGAAATATCTTTTTCCATCCCTTGACTTTTAGTCTGAGCATGTCTTTGGGTTTGAGGTGAGTCTCTTGTAAGCAGCATATAGATGGGTCTTGCTTTTTTATCCATTCTATTACTCTGTGTCTTTTGATTGGTTCATTCAGTCCATTCACATTGAGGGTGATCATTGAAAGGTATGTCCTTACTGCCATTGCAGGCTTTAGATTTGTGGTTACCAAAGCTTCAAGGGTAGCTTCTTTAGTATCTAACTATCTAACTTAACTCACTTATTAAGCTATTATAATCACAGTCTGATGATTCTTTGTTTCTCTCCCTTCTTATTCCTCCCCCTCCATTCTTTATATGATAGGTATTTTATTTTGTGCTCTTTTGTGTTTCCTTTGACTGCTTTGGTGAGTAGTTGATTTTATTTTTTGCCTTTAGTTAATATTTGTTTGGTCTGCTTTCTTTGTTGTGATTTTATTTTCTCTGTTGATGTCTATTTAGCCTTAAGCATGCTTCCATATAGAGCAGCCCCCTTAAAACATCCTTTAGAGGTGGTTTGTGGGAGGCAAATTACCTCAACTTCTGCTTGTCTGTAAATGGTTTAATCCCTCTTTCATATTTGAATAATAATCATGCTGGCTACAGTATTCTTGGTTCAAGACACTTCTGTTTCATTGCATTAAATATATCATGCCATTCTCTTCTGGCCTGTCAGGTTTCTTTTGCGAAATCTGATGATAGCCTGATGGGTTTTCCTTTGTAGGTGATCTTTTTTCTCTTTCTGGCTGCCCTTCATACTCTGTCCTTGTCTTTGATGTTTGCCATTTTAATTACTATATGTCTTGCTGTTGTCCTCCTTGGCTCCCTTGTGTTGGGAGTTCTTTGGGCTTCCATGGTCTGAAATACTATTTCCTCCCCCAGTCTGGGGAAAGTTTCAGCAATTATTTCTTCAAATACATTTTCTATCCCTTTTTATCTCTCTTCTTCTCCTGGTACTCCTATAATGTGAATATCATTTTGTTTGTATTCATCACACAGTTCTCTTAATATTCTTTCATTCCTGGAGATCCTTTTATCTCTCTCTGCTTCAGCTTCTCTGTGTTCCTGTTCTCTGGTTTCTATTCCATTACTGGTATCTTGCACCTCATCCAGTCTGCTCTTAAGTCCTTCCAGAGATTGTTTTAGTTCTGTATTCTCCCTCCCAACTTGATCCTTTAGCTCTTGCATATTTTTCTGCAGGTCCATCAGAATGGTTATGACATTTATTTTGAATTCTTTTTCAGGAAGATTGGTTAAATATATCTCTGCTGGTCCTCTCTCAGGGGTTGTCTGGGTAATTCTGGACTGGACCAAATTCTTCTGCCTTTTCATGGCGATACAGGTTGCTCTAGGCAGGTAGCCCATGTGTCATCTGGGAGAACAAAGTCCTTTCCTGCTTGTGGGTCGCCTTGCCCTTCTCTGCTGCCTGTGTCAGTTACTCTCACACCTGGAGCAGCCTCCTCATTAATCCCTGAAGCTGCTGTCTGTCAGGCCACAGTAAGTGTAGCCCAGAGCCCTCCGTGGAGAGGCAGGTGCACTGGGTGTGCTCTCCTGCAAGAACAGCAACCCTTTGCACCTTGCCCAAGTTTCCTCTGCCTGCACCAATCAGCTGTGTGCCAGTGGCAGCCTCTGGGTCCTTCCTGGGCAGCTGCATGCTGGGAGGAGATTCTGGGAGTTTGCTGTTGGTACAGCCAGTCTTCGGCTGCTCCTCCTATGTGGGCACACAGCCAGTCTCAAGCTGTTCTGCCACTGTGTTGGGGCTGCACTGGGTGGAGAAACAACTGACAGGCTGCCTATAACTGTGAGGGGCTTCAGGGATGTATTGCCTTGCAGGGAACTGCGGTTTCTGAAGTTCCTCTGAATTCCCAGCATGCTGGGTTGAGTGTACTGGGACTCTTCCATCCAGCTGTGATGCCCCTGTCCCTTTAAGACTTTCAAGAAGCATTCACTTTTCTTTTGTTATAGGGAAGCCTACTGCATGGACCTGTTCACAGATTTTACTTTTCCGTTTCTCTAATATCCATCACACCATGCAATGTGTGTCTGTGCTCCCAGTGCAGATTACTAGGGCTGGTTATTTATCAGTCCTGGGCTTCCACTCCCTCCCCACTCCGACTCCTTCCTCCCACTGGGGAGCTGAGGTAGGGGGAGTGCTCGGGTCCTGCCTGGCTGTGGCTTGTATCTTGCCCCCTTCATGAAGTGTTGAGTTCTCGCAGATGTAGATGTAGCCTGGTTGTTTTACTGTATCCACTGGTCTCTCTTTTAGGAATAGTTGCATTTGTTGTATTTTCAAATATATATATGGTTTTGGGAGGAGATTTCCACTTTCCTATTCATGCCACCACCTTGGCTTCTCCCGCAATAACCTTTTTCCACTCCTATCTCTGTATCAGTATCTGCTTCCTGGAGAATAACCACAAGCACAGTTGGTCCTAAAGAGTAGGTAGTAAAGATGGGGTTTGGGGACAGGATAACTTATGACTGTATTGGCAATGATAACCCCATGTTCAGTTGTTGGTAGAGTATGGGCAGACACTAGTAGAATATGTTAATCTAATTGTTAAAATGTTTGCCAATGGTTATTTGGGATAATTGGCTGATGGAGGAATGGAGGGGATAACACTACTTAGAATAATGATTCAGACATTTAAAATTTATGAGTGACTGGTAAATAACCCAGTAATAGAATTCTATGGTTGCTATTAATTTGAACTGATGCCCTATAGGCTGAGGGCACATTTTTCACAAGGTAGCTCCCAGTCAATGAACTGTGTCAGGTAACACAATAGCCTGGCCATTCTCCCCAACACAAAACTAACAATCTTTGCTGCAGAGCTTCCCATTGGGTTGGCAAAGATTTTATCAAGTCTACATATCTTATCTGCCCAAACCTGTTTTCTCACCTCTCCTTTCTCAAGTGTGACCCACCAAGAATCCAACTGTACACCTGTTTATGAATGAGAATTTCCTTCCCAGAGACCTGCATCAGTATACTATCCATGCATTTAGAACTGATTTACTATTTTGGCTAATGGTATTTATCTTATGTACTGTAGAAAGCTTCCATATATTAGACTTGAAATGAAATATGCTAGAGACTAAATGTCTTTAATGGTTGAGAAGACAATTTCAATATCAATTAGGTATTTCAAAATTTGTAGAGTAGCAAGTTCAAGTTCAATATTAATAAAATCAACTGTCCTGTCATCCTAATTGAGATGAAGCTCTGGTGCTTTTCACCTGCTTGTTTTCTAATAATGCAGCTCTTTTACATGAACATATAATATAGAATGAATATATATGTTCATATCCAATATATTGAATGAAAAATAATGTTAGAGCTAAAATATACTTCAATTGATGATACATTTTTCCTTTTCTTAAGACTGTGATTTAGAAGCCATTGACATATATCATTGTGAGTAAGATTAATGTAAACTAGCATTTTTCAAAGTGCACAGAACTTTGAGACATTTTCAGAGGATTCAGGAAGTCAAATTATTTTTAATAATTGTCGGACTATTAGCTTTTTTGATGTACTAATATTTGCTTTGACAGTGTAAAAGCAGTGGTGGATAAAACTGCTGGTGTCTTAGTGGCACAAAACTGTTCTACTTGCTCTTTTGTATTTCAATGGGGGAAAAGGGAATTGATTTTACTACTCAGATCTATATAAAGCAGTGAAAATTATTAATTTTATTAAATCTTCACTGTTTAATACACATTTTTTATTATTCGGCATAATGAAATGGAAAGTACACATAAAAACTTATGCTGCATACTGATGTAGGAAACTTCTTAGTTTTTGTTTTGGAAATATACATATACTTTTAATAAAAATATTTTTTATATGATATCTGATGGATTGTTACTATCATTATTAAATAAATAAATGTGCTAAAACTTTCTCTTTTATTTATGAACAAGATACATATTGATAGATATAACCCACATAAATAAAATTTATTAGGATTACTCCATTTTTAAGGGGGTTGTGGAACCAAAATGTCTGTGAACTGCTGAGTAAATGATTTCCTTTTCCCTAATTATAAATTCTAGGTCACATAAAAACTATATTCTAGGAAAACACATAATAATTAAAACAGAACACCTGGTAAAAAAAAAAGGCCTTCTGAAAAATACAATAATTATAATTTTGAAGACCATTTGGTTAAAGGATAAGAAAACATAAGTAGTCCATCTGTGTAAACTGTTTTGAAAATTTGAGTTAATTATTTACATTATAAGCTCCTTTAGCATTTAATTAACATTGTTCCCTTCTTACAAGCAGAAGTAAAAATATGTAAATGATTTTTTCTAAGTAAGGTAATCATTCACAAAGCAAAAGATTGAGAACTGAAATATAGATAAAGCTATTAGACTTACTATTAAAGGGGACTTATTATTTCTTTTTATTATTAGCTTTCTTAAGACCTATGTGGTTATTTAGCTCTGATAACTTTGGTAGCTCATATTTTGCATTCAACTCATTTGCCTTTTTTTAATTGAAATATTATTGATATACAACCTTATATTGGTTTCAAATACACAACAGTGGTTAAGCAGTTACCCATATTACTGAATCCTCACCCTCTCTAATGCATTTACTATAGATCAGCATAGAGAGATGTTAAAGAATCATTGGCTATATTCTCCATGCTCTACTATTACTGACCAACTTATACTCATTTACCTTTATTTAATAAGGAAACAGAATTAATTCTCTAACATATAGAATTGAAGCACATCCTCTCATTTGATTCAGTCTGGATTTTTTCAAAGATTTAAGCACTGTTACACTTTGAAGGACTTAAAAAGGTCATCTCTTATTGAAAGCAATTGATTTTGAGCTGAGATCATAAACTGCTGTTAATGATTATCTCACCTCCAAAACAGAGGAAAACAAACAAAATTAATGATTTTTGTAATGTATTTATTTGAACAGTCTGTTAGGCTATGAAAATATTGTAATCAGGTTTTATCATTTGTTAAAGGTTTCAAACACAAATACAATCCAACAAAACAAAATCACAGATCAATGGTTAAATCAATAACACTTATACTTGTGCAAGTTACCATTAATATTCAGCTGTCCTGTGAATTCAGAGAGAAACCAACTTATATCATTTTAAAAGACACCATAACCAAGAAATTTTGCTACAAATAACATTCAGCAGGAGCCATTCATTGCTTTTTATTATTCCACAAGCTATGCTATGGTTTAATTCTGAAACCAGGGAAATTATTCAAGAAAAGCCATAACTTCATAAAATAAAATAAAATCTCGGTGATGGGGAAACCTGGTTCAGTAATTACAAAATCATGCAAGACATTAGTGATTATTCCAATTATCTCTACCACTTAAAACAATACATTTTATTAAAAGCTAGAGCAATTGATACTCTTAAGTATACCTACAAATAAACACATCAAATTATGTAAGGCAGAAAGTAAGGCAAAAAAAAGGGGAGAAACAAAGGAATATGGGGAAGGAAGACAAATATATTGGGATAGTGGATATTTCCAAACTCACTGTGTCTAAGATTTTAAGTGATTTTGAGTACAAAACTACAACCAAAAGATTATTGATCCAAAGGTAAGGGTTCCTGAAAATTTTTGGTTACTGCTTTTACAGCCTTTTACTTCCCACATTCATTATCTACACATAAAGGCTGTTCCCTTGAGCACTGATCTTGGAAAAACACCTGACATTTTAGGTAGAAGAATTCAAGAGAATATTTTCATATCCTTCAACAGCCTTTTTCTATTGAAGTATCATTGATATGCAATATTATATTGGTTTCAAGTATACAGCACAGTGGTTCACTAGTTACCCACATTATTAAATCCTCACCCCCAACTAGTACAGGTCAACATAGAAAGATGTTGCAAAACCATTGAGTATATTCTCCATGAGGCACTACTATTGCCATAACCAATTTATATTATGACTGAGAATTTTTGTGTCTCTTTATCCCCCTCACCCATCCCGCCTACCCACCTCACATGATAACCACCAGTAACTTCTCAGTGTGTCTGTGTCTATTGCTATTTTGCTCATTTCGTTTTGTTTTGTTTTGTTTTTATATTCCACAAATAAGTGAAATTTATGGTATTTGTCTTTCTCCACCTGGCTTGTTTCACTTACACCCTCTAGGTCTATCAATGTTGTCTCAAATGGCAGTCTCATATATATGCACTTCTTCTTTATCCATTCATCTACTTATGGACACCTTGGTTGGTTCCAGATCTTGGCTATTGTAAATAATGCAGCAGTAAGTATAAGGGTGCATATATCTTTTCAAATCAGAGATTTTGTTTTCTTTGGGTAAATTCCTAAAAGTGGAGTTACTGGGTCATATGGTATTTCTATTTTCAGTTATTTGAAGATCCCCCCCCATACTGCTTTACACAGCAGCTGCATCAACTTACATTCCCACCAACAATGTCAGAGGGTTCCTATTTCTCCACATCCTCACCAACAGTTATTATTTCTTGTCTTTTGGATAGTGACCATTCTGACTGATGTGAGGTGATATCTCATTGTGGTTTGGGTTAGCATTTTCCTGATGATTAGTGATGTGGAGCATCTTTCCATGTGTCTCTTGGCCATCTGTATGTCTTCTTTGAAAAATGTCTGTTTAGGTCTTCTGCCCATATTTTAATCAGGTTTTTTTTTTGTTGAGTCACATGAGTTCTTTATATATTTTGGATGTTCACCCCTTATCAGATAAGTCCTTTACAAATATATCCTCCCATACTATAGGTTACCTTTTTGTTTTGTTGATGGTGTCCTTTGCTGTAGAGAAACTTATTAGTTTGATATAGTCCCACTTGTTAATTTTTTATTTTGTTTCCCTTGCCCAGGGAGATATGTCCAGAAAAAAATTGCTTTTGCTTATGTTCAAGAGAATTTTGCCTATGTTTTCTCATGGGAGTTTTTTTGTTTCATGTCTTATATTTAGGTACTTATTCCATTTTTAATTTGCTTTTGTGTATGGAGTTACACAGTAATCCAATTTCACTCTATTGCATGTATATGTCCTGTTTTCCCAACATCATTTATTAAAGAGATTGTCTGTTATCCATTGTATAATCATGGCTCCTTTATCATATATTAATTGACCATATAGATGTGTGTTTATTTTTGGGCTCTCTATGCTGTTCTATTGATCTATGGGTCTGTTCTTGGGCCAGTACCTGTGGTATACAACAATACTTGTTGTATATAGTACTGTAACTTGAAGTCAGGAAGCAACCCCCAGCTTTGTTCTTTCTCAAGATTGCTTTAGCTATTCAAGATCCTTTGTGTCCATAGAAATTTTTGGATTATTTGTCCTAGTTCATTGAAAAATGCCATTGGTGTTTTGCAAGGGATTGCATTAAATCTGTAAATTGCTTTGGGCATGATGACCATTTTGACATTAAGTCTTCTAATCCATGAGCCTGGGATAGATTCTCATTTATTGTGTCTTCTTTAATTTCTTCATCAGTGTCTTAAATTTTCTGATTCACTTCCTTGGTTAGGCTTATCCCTAGGTATTTTATTCCTTTTGGTGCAATTATAAATGGAATTGATTTCCTGGTTTCTCTTTCTGCTAATTTGTTAATATATAGAAATGCAACAGATCTCTGCATATTGATTTTGTATCCTGCAACTTTGTTGGATCCAGTGACTAGTCTAATAATTTTGGATGCAGTCTTTAGGGTATGATCTTTTTTATATACAGTATTATGCCATCTGCAAACAGAGACAGTTTTACTTCTTCCTTACCAATTTGGATGCCTTTTATCTCTTTATTTTGTCTGATTGCTGAGGCTAGAACTTCTAGTACTGTGTTGAATAAAAGTGGTAAGAATGCACATCTTTGTCTTGTTCCTGACTTTGGAGGAAAATCTTTCAGGTTTTCACCATTGAGTATGAGCTTAGCTGTGGTTTTGTCATATACGGCATTTATGATATTGAGGTATGTTCCTCCATACCCATTTTGTTGAGAGATTTTGTCATGAATGGATGTTGAATGTTGTCAAATATTTTTTCAGCATCTATTGAGATGATCATGTGGTTTTTATCCTTCTTTTTGTTAATGTGGTATATCATATTGATTTATGCATATCATACCATCCTTGCATCCCTGGAATAAATCCCACGTGGTCATGTTGGACGATAATTTTGCTGTAGTTTTGAACTTGGTTTGCTAATATTTTGTTGAGGATTTTTGCATTTTTGTTCATCAGGAATATTGGTCTATAATTTCCTTTTTTTTTGTATTGTCAATCTGGTTTTGTTATTGAAGTGATGCTGGCCTCATAGAATGACTTTGGAAATACTCCAGCCTCTTCTGTTTTTTGGAATACTTTGAAAGGATGGGCACTACTTCTTCTTTAAATGTTTGGTATTTTCAGCTGTGAAGCCATTTGGTCCTCAGTGTTTTTTTTTTTGTGGGGCGAAATTTTGATTCCATTCAATTTCATTACTGATAATCATTGTATTCACATTTTCTGCTCTTTTCTGGATCAGTCTTGGAAGATTGTACTTTTCTAGAAATTTGACCATTTTTCAGCATATAATTTTTCATAGAATTCTCTAAAATTTATTTGTATTTCTATGGTGTCATTTTTAAATTCTCCTTTTTTGTTCCTAAATTTGTTTATTTGTATCCTATCTCTTTTATCTTGGTAAGTCTGGCTAGGGGTTTGCCTATTTTGTTTCTCTTCTCAGAAAAACTAGGTCTTGGCTTCATTGATTTTTTCTATGATTTTATTCTTCTCTTTTATTTATTTTTGCTCTGATCTTTATTATACTTGTATTTCTTTTTTAAATGTTTTTTATTATCTTAATTATGTTTGGATTTCTTTAAAATTTTGTGTGTATGCACTATAGGCTTTAGGTTTGTAGTTATTATAAGGTTCATAGATAGTTTCCTAAATATATAACAATCTATATTAAGTTGATGCTCACTCTATTTCAAACACAATCTAAAAGTACTATATTTTTATTCCTCTTTATCCTCCATACTTTATGTATAAGATATCATAATCTCTGTCTTTTGTGTATCCCTTGAATGATTTTGTATGTAGTTGATTTCACTAATTTTTTTAACTACATACTTGTTTAGTAAGTAATTGGTCTACTACGTTTACTAATGGTTTATTGTCACTAATGAAAAATATTTAGACTTAAGAATGTTTTCATGTACAGAAGTCCCTTTAACATATTCCATAAGGCTTGTTTAGTGGTTGTGAATTCTTTTAACTGCTGTTTATCTGGGGCATTTTTAATCTCTTCTTTTATTCTATGATAACCTTGCTAGGTATAGGATTCTTGGTTGTAGGCTCTTCCCTTTCAATACGTTAAATATTTCATGCCACTCCCTTCTGTCCTATAAAGTTTCTACTGAGAAATCTGCTATATACCCTGAAGAGTCTCAATGATTATTTGTAAAATCCCCTCCGAATGGTATTTCAAACGCATATGGTTTGATATTATGTGTGTCTGAATACAGTGTTTTTTATATTTAGACTAGTTTTCTTCAACATCCTTCTCTAATGGATATATATATTATATATATTATAATATATGTATATTGATAAACTGGTTTAAAAAAAAGAAGTACTTCTGTTTTTTAACCAGTTTGTCAATTATTTGACTGCTTGTGTAGATATTAAATAACATGTCTTTTAGTGAATGTCATATTGTTACAGATTTTATATAGTGAGACTCTTGTAGTCTAAATATGTGTTCTAATTATTTATTGGGAAAATATTTTAAAAGATTATTTTTGGTAAAATAATTTATAAGGGATCTATCCTCTTAACAGATTTTTAATCATATAATACAATATTACTATCTAAAGGCAAAATTATGTACATATATCTCAAGCAATTATTCACTTGCATAATTGAAATTTTATACATGTTGATTAGCAATTCCTTATTTACCCCTTCCCACAGCCCATGGGACCCACCATTCTATTCTTTGCTTTTATGATTATATTATTTTAGATACCTCATGCCAGTGTACTCATGCAGTACTGGCCTTTTTATGATTGGTTTATTTTACTTAGCATAATGCCATTAAGGTTCGTACATGTAACTGGATATTACAGAATTTTCTTGTGTCATAGGGCAGAAGAATACTCCATTGAATGTATATACAACATTTTCTTCATTTATCCATTGATGAACATTTAAGTTACATCTACATCTTGAATATTATGAATAGCATTACATTGAACATAGGACAGTGGATATCTCTGTGAGATCCTGATTTCAATTATTTTGCATAGACACCCACAAGTAGGATTGCTGGACTTATGGTAGTTCAATTTCTCATTTTTGAGGAACTTACGTTCTGTTTTCTATAGTGGCTGCACCATTTTGCATTTGCACCCACAGTGTACAAGATACCAATTTCTCACAACTCACCAACATTTGTTGCCATTTATTTGTTTGGTAATAGCTTCTAACAGGTATGAAATGTTATCCCTTTATCATTTTCATTTACATTTCCCTGATTCTTGTTGATAGTGAGTAGCTTTTCATATACTTGTTAGCTATTTGTATTTCTTATTTGAAAAAATATCTATTCAAGTTTTAGCCCATTTAAAAATGGGTTTATTATAGCTTTTTTTTTGCTATTGAATTGTAGGAATTTCCTTGTATATTTTGGAAATTATCCCCTTATCAGATATGTAGTTTGCAAATATTTTCTGCCATTTGGAAAATTGTCTTTTCACTCTGTTGATGACTTATTTTGATGTACAGAAGCTTTTTAGTTCAACATAGTCCCACTTTTTAATGTACTCTATTCTTTATTTTGTTGCCTATACTTTTGTGTCGTATCCATGAAATCTTGGAGAAGACTAATGTCATGAAACTTTTCCCTCTTGTTTTCTTCTAGGTGTTTTGAAGTTCCAGGTCTTATGTTTAGTCTTTATCCATTTTGAATTAATTTTTGTGTATGCTGCAAGATAACAGTTGAAAGATCATTATTTTACATGTGGATGTCCAGTTTTCCAAAACTATGCATTAAAGAGACTATCCTTTCCTTATTATGTGTTCTTGGCATTCTTGTTAAAGATTTGCTGACCATATATTTATTGATTCATTTCAGTGCTCTTTACTTTGGGTCATTGGTCTATATGTTTCTCTTTATGTCAGTCCTATGCTGTTTTAGTTATTGTAGTTTTGAAATACATTTTGAAAACAGGAAGTGTGGTGCTTCCAGCTTTGTTTTTATTTTTCAAGATTGTGTTGGCTACTTGGAGTCTTTGTGGCTCCACAGGATAGTTAGAAATGTTTTTCTATTTCTATATGAGATATTGGAATTTTGCTCAGGATCTCATTGAATCTGTAAATTGCTTTTGGGAGTATAGAGATTTTACAGTATTAAGTGTTTGAATGCATAATCTGGGGATGTCTGTTCACAGGTTTGTGTCTTCTCTCATTTCATTCATGAATATTTTGTAGTTTCGAATATACAATTGTATCACTTCCTTAGTTAACCTTGTGCTTAGTATTTTTATTGCTATTGTGAATGAGTTTGTCTTCCTAATTTCCTTTTCAGAAAGTTTGTTATTAGTGTACAGAAACAGGACTTATTTTTATATGTTGATTTTGTATCCTACAATTTCACTGCAATTTTAAATTAGTTCTAGCTGATTCCTGTGGAGTCTTTAGAGTTTTCTATATATAAAGTGGTATCATATACAAAGAAGGACAATTTTATTTATTTTTGCCTAATTACTCTGGTTAAGACTGCCAATACTATGTTGAATAAGAGTCATGAGACTAAGCATACTTATCTTGTTCCTCATATTAGAGGAAAAGCTCTCCAATTTTTACCACTGAATATGATGTTATCTCTGGGATTGTCATAAATGGCCTTATATTTTCTGTTGGTGTCAGCCTGTCAATAGACTCTGTTGGCTAGAAATGCCTCGGTCAATCACCTGGGTACATACTACGTGTGGCAAGTTCCTATAGATGTTTCTCTTTTGGAGTCAATGTTTTGGCTGGACCAGCGCTTGTGGTTCTTATTATGATTGGCAAAATGCACCTCAGCAACAACCATTAAGGAGCTTTGAAAAAACAAGGTTTATTACAAGTTTGGAGGGCACATAGCACACCTGGGGCCATACAGAGAGGTCACAGGTAGAGAGGGAACATGGACCTGGGATTCTCCTTACATTGGCATTGAAGGTTCACAGTTTCACTCTTCATTGGTGAATTAAAAATATGAGAGCTAGAATTGAAGTGCAGGAAGAGAAAAGCAAGCAGTCAAATGGTAAGTAATTGAGGTCAACCAGAGCTTCCAAAATTCATGAGTAGGTCAGCCTGACTCTATCTAGTTGAGTAGCTGGTAATATGCTTATTCAAGATGGATGTCTTTGAAGTGGATATCTAAGCAATAAGCTTAATGTCTGGTATTTACATTATAGTAAAAAAAGCCAATTGTCAAGTGTTTACACTATGCTTTTATTATGTTGAGATAATTTCTCTCTATTCTCAATTCATTAAGTTTTTGTCATGAAAGGGCATTGAATTTATGTTTGTTCTGTTCTTTAAGCATAAAATTTTATTTATTTACTTTTATTTTATCAAATGTAAATCACAGTGGTTCAACAATTCCCCTCCACCCTCTCCCCTTCCCCTTGGTAACCACTAGTCACTTCTAAGTGTCTTTGAGTCTAATTTTATTTTGTCCCTTAAGTTTTCCTTTGTTTTTATATTCCACAAATAAGTGAAATCATATGATATTTGTTATTCTCTGCCTCCCTTATTTCATTGAGCATGATACCCTCTAGGTCCATCCATGTTTTTGCAAATGGCAGGATTTCTTTCCTTTTTATGACTGAATAATATTTCATTGTGTATATTTACCACCTCTTCTTTATCTATTCATCTATTGATGGACACTTAGGTTGCTTTCATATCTTGGCTATTGCAAATACTGTGGCAATAAACATAGGGGTGTATATATCCTTTTGAATCAGGGATTTTTTACTTGGGTAAATTCCTAGGAATGGAATAACTGGGTCAAATGGTATTTCTATTTTTAGTTTTTTAAGGAGACTCCCTAGTGATTTCCATAGTGGTTGCACCAAATTGCAGTCCCACCAACAGTGTAGGAGGGTTCCTATTTCTTGGCACCCCCACTAGCATTTGTTATTTCTTGTCTTTGGTATAGTGGCCACTCTAACTGGTGAGAGGTGATATCTCATTGTGGTTTTAATTTGAGTTTCCCTGATGATTAGTGATGTGAAATATCTTCTTAGGTGCCTGTTGACCATTTGTATTTCTTCTTTGGAGAAGTGTCTGTTCAGGTCCTTGGCACATTTTTTGATCAGGTTATTTGTTTTTGGGGTGTTGAGATGTATGTGTTCTTTATATATTTTGGATGTTAACCCCTTATTTGATGAGTCATTTACAAATATACTCTCCCATACTGTAGGATATCTTTTGTCATGCTGATGGTGTCTTGCTGTACAAAAGCTTTTTAATTTGATGTAGTCCCAATTGTTCATTTTTTATTTTGTTTCCCTTGCCTGAGGAGATATGACCAGGAAAAAGTTTCTCATGCTTATATTCAAGAGATTTTTGCCTATGATTTCTTCGATGAGTTTTATGGTTTCATGACTTACATTCAGGTCTTTGACCCATTTTGAGTTTACTTTTGTGTATGGAGTTAGACAATAACCTTGTTTCATTCTCTTGTATGTAACTTCCCAGTATTGCTAACACCAGTTGTTTAAGTGGCTGTCTTTTCCCTATTGTATATTCATGGTTCTTTTATCATTTATTAATTGACCATAGATGTGTGGGCTTATATCTGGGCTCTATTCTGTTCCATTGATCTATACATCTGTTCTTGTGCCAGTACCAAATTCTTTTTATTTGTAATACTGCTTGAAGAAAGGGAGTGTTATACCTCCAGCTTTGTTCTTCTTTCTCAAGATTGCTTTGGCTATTTGGGGTCTTTTGTGGTTAATTTTTCCTATCCATGAACATGGGTAGATTTCCATTTTTTGGTGTCTTCTTTAATTTCTTTCATGAGTGTCTTGTAGTTTTTAGGGTATAGGTCTTTCACTTCCTTGGTTAGGTTTATTAAATGGAATTGTTTTCCTGATTTCTCTTTCTTGCACCTATGTTCATCAGGGATATTGGTCTTTAATTTTCTTTTTTTGTGATTTCTTTGTGTGGTTTTGGTATTAGAGTGATGGTGGCCTCAGAATGAGTTTGGAAGTGTTCCCTCCTCTTCTACATTTTGGAGTGCTTTAAGAAGGATGGGAATTAGCTCATCTTTAAATGTTTAGTATAATTCAGCAGTGAAGCCATCTATACCTGGAATTTTCTCTTTTGGGAGTTTTGCATTTACAAATTCAATTTCATTTTTGGTTATTGGTCTGTTCAGATTTTCTGTTTCTTCCTGGGTCAGTGTTGGAAGGTTGTATTTTTCTAGGTTGTCCAATTTATTGGCATATAATTTTTCATAGTATACTCTAATAATTCTTTGTAGTTCTGTGGTGTCCATTGTGTTATTCTTTTTTATTTTTAATTTTATTTATGTGTATACAATCTTTTTTCCTTGAAATGTCTGACTAAGGTTTTATCTATTTGGTTTTTTTTCTCAAATAACCAGCTCTTGATTTCATTGCTTTTTTTCTATTGTTTTATTCTTCTCTATTTATTTTTTTCTTCTCTGATCTTCATTATGCCCCTCTTTCTACTGACTTTGCATTTCATTTGTTCTTCTTCTTCTAGTTTCTTTGTGATTTTAGACTCTTTACTAGGAATTGTTCTGTTTCTTGAGGTAAGCCTGTATTGCTACATAGTTTCCTCTTAGCACTGCCTTTACCATGTCCCACAGATTTTGGGCTGTTGTGTTTTTGTTTTCATTTGTCTCCATCTATTGCTTGATTTCTGTTTCCATTTGTTCATTGATCCATTGATTATTTAAAAGCATGTTGTTAAGCCACCATGTACTTATAGGTCTTTTTGTATTCTTTGTGTTGTTTACTTCAAGTTTCAAACCTTTGTTTTTGGAGAAGCTGCTTGATACAATTTCAATATTTTTGAATTTATTGAGGCTCTTTTATGACCTAGTATGTGATCCATTCTGGAGAATGTTCCATGTACACTTGAGAAAAATGTGTATCCTGCTGCTTTTGAGTGGGGTGTCCTTTAGATGTCTGTTAAGTTCATCTGATCTAATGTATTATTCAGTGCCTCTGTTTCTTTATTTTCTGTCTGCTCGATCTTTCTATTGATGTGACTGGTGTGTTAAAGTCTCCTAAAATTAATGTGTTGTAATCTATTTCCTTATTTAATTCTGTTAGTATTTGTTTTACATATTTAGGTGCTCCTTTGTTGGGTCCATAGATATTTATAATGTTTGTATCTTGTTGTTAGACTGATCCCTTTATCATTATGTAATGTCCTTCTTTGTTTCTGGTTCCTTTCTTTGTTTTCAATTCAATTTTGTCTTATATAAATACTGCTACTCCTGCTTTGTACTCACTATTATTTACATAGAATATCTTTTTTCCATTCCTTCACTTTTAGTCTGTGTATGTATTTGGGTCTGAAATGAGTCTCTTCTATGCAGCAAGATGGGTCTTGTTGCTTTATCCTTTCTACCACTCTATGTCTTTATCTTGATGCATTCAGTCAATTTACATTTAAAGCGATTATTGATATATATGTACTTGTTGCCATTTTATTAATTGTTTTCTGCTGTTTTTCCTCTCTATTCTTTTCTTCCTTTCTTATATTCTTCTCTTGTTATAGGTGGTTTTCTTTAGTGTTGTAATTGGAATTCTCTTTCTTTTAAAAATTCATTTATTTTTGTGCGTGTATTTATTATAGGCTTTAGTTTTGTGGTTAACAAAGGTTCAGTGAAAGCTTCTTTAGTTTTCAGTGATAGTCTTTCTTTAATTGCTGATTACTCTAATCACAACACAATCTAAAGGGACTTTTATTTCCATCTTCTTCTTCCTCTTCCATACTTTTTGTATTAGATGTCTTAATGTACACCTTTTATGTATCCTTTTTAACTGATTTTGTGTATAGATTATTTTGTTTCTTTTGTTTTGTTTAAATTTCATACTTGTTAGGTAATGTGGGCTTGTTTTCTCTGGTGACAGCTATTTAGCCTTATGGTTCTTTCCATCAACAGCAATCCCTTTAATATATCTTGTAAGACTGTCTTAGTGGTGGCAAATTCCTTCAACTTTTGTTTATCTGGAAATTGTTTAAACTTGGCTTCAAATTTAAGTGATAATCTGTCCAGTATAGGATTCTTGTTTGGAGTGCCTTCTTTTTCATTATATTAATATATCTTGCCACTCCATTCTGGCCTGAAGTGTTTCTGTTGAGAAGTCTTCTGATAGCCTGATGGGATTTCCTTTATAAGCAATATTTTTCTGTCTCTGGTTGCTTTCAGTACTCTCTCCTTATCTTTGATCTTTGCCATTTTAATTATTATATGTTTTGGTGTTGTCTTGCTGGGTCTCATTTTATTAGGGGATCTCTGGGCTTCCATGAATAGAGTGTATATTTCCTTCCCCAGATTGGGGAAGTTTTCAACAATTATTTCCTTAAATAAACTTTCTATCCCTTTGTCTTTCTCTTTTCCTTCTGGTAACCCTATTATGTGAATGAATATTGTTTCACTTGGATTGGTCACATAGCTCTCTTACATTTCTTTCATTCCATTTACATTAAAAATAATTATAGATAAGGAAAAAATATCCTTTTTTCTCCCTATTCCTCAGCTTCTTTGCTTTCCTGTTCTCTAATTTCTATTTCATTTATTATCTCCTCTACTTGACATAATCAACTTTTAAACTCCTCCATTGTATTTTTCACATAAGATACTGTGTTCTTCACCTCTGAATTGTGATTTTTCAATTTTTCTCTGTGTTGAAGTCTTCCCTGAGTTCTTGAATACTTTCTATAAATCCAGGAGCACATTTATGACTTTTATTTTAAAATTTTTATCAAGAAGATTGGTGATTTTGTTTCATTTAGCCCTCTTTCTGGTGCACTGTCTTGTAGTTTTGATTGGATCGAATTCCTCTGCCTGCTCATTTTATCAGGGATTCTGTGTTTTTTCCTTTGTATTAGATGTGTCTGCTATGCTTCCTAGTCCTTTTCTGTATGGTCCTCTTTTATTCTTCAAGGGTAGGGGGTTTGTTCTGCAATCTTCAGGTTGTTAACAGGTCTAGTTTCATTTTCTGTATTCTCCTCTTTTATGTGTTTTTGGGAGGACGTTGCTGTCTTGCTTTCCTATAATGGCCATCTTTAATCCAGTAATTCCCTCTGGCATATATTCTTACATTGCCATTTTCAAGGGCATTGAATTTTGTCAGAAGCTTTTTCTGTATCTATTCTGATACTCATGTGATTTTTATCTTTCATTCTGTTAGTAGGGTATGTCACATTCATCTATTTTTATATATTGAACCATCTTTGCATCCCAGGGAAAAATCACACATGGTCATGGTTTATAATTCTTTTAATGTGTTGTTGAATTTAGTTTGCTAATAATTTGTTGATGACCACTGTATCCATGTTCATCAGGGACATTAGTTTATAGTTTTCTTGCTGTCTCTCTGGCTTTGGTATCAGGGTAATTTTGGCTTCATAGAATGAATTTAGAAGCATTACCTCCTCTTCAGTTCTTTGGAAGATGTTGAGAAGGACTGGCATTACTTCTATAAATTTTTGGTAGAATTCACAAGTGAAGCCATCTCATCCTTGGCTTTTCTTTTTGGGGAGTTTTTCTTTACTGATTTAATCCCTTTACTAGCTGTATTTCTGTTCATACTTTCTAACACTTTATGACACAGTCTTAGTAGGTTTATATTTCAAGGTATTTGTCAATTTCTTTTAGGTATCCATTTTGTCATATAATTATTTATAGAGACTGTTATAGTCATTTTTATTTTGGTAGCATCAATTACAATATTTCTCTTTCATTTATGATTTTGCTTATTTGAGTTTTCTGTCTTTTTTTCTTACTATAGATAAAATGTATCAATTTTATTTAAATTGTTAAAAAAACAGCTTAGTTTTATTATTTTTTCTATTATTTTTTCCTTTATTTCTGCTTTAATCTTTATGATTTTATTCTTTCTGCTTGCTTTAGGGTTACTTTTTTCTTCTTTTTCTGTTTCCTTGAGGTATAAATTTAGTTCAGTTACTTGAGGTCTTTCTTCTTTTTAATGTAGATGTTTGTTGTTATAAATGTTCCTCTTTGTAGTACCCTTGCTGCATCCCTTAAGTTTCAGTACACTATGTTTTCAATTTTGTTTTTCTCAAGATATTTTTTAATTTCCCTTATGCTTTCTTTTATGATCTATTGGTTGTTCATGAGTGTATTGTTTAATCTCCACGTATTTGTCAATATTCCAATTCTCCTCCTGTTATTGATTTCTACTTTAATATCATTATGGTAGGAAAAGATACTTGGTATGATTTTAATCTTCTTAAATTTGTTTCAGACTTGTTTTGTTAGTTAACATATGATCTACCATGGAGAACATTCCATGTGTGCTAAAGAAGAATGTATACTCTATTTGTGGAGTTTAAATTCTGTATAATAGGTTAGGTCTTCATTTTCTATGGTGTTATTCAAGTCCACTGTTATTCAAGTTAAAGTTATTTGCTGATATTTTTGTCTGATCGATCTATCCATTATTGGAAATGGAGCACTGAAGCCTCCTGTTATTTTATCACTTTCTTTTTTTCTCTTCATTTCTGTCCATGTTTTCTGTATTTATTTAGGTGCTCTAATTTTGAGGGTATACAAGTATATAAATACCATATCTTCCTGGTGGATTGATCCTTTTATCATTATATAATATTCCAAAGAATAAAAATATCTATTTTGTCTGATGTAATTATAGCCACCACTGTCCTGTGGTGACATTGTAAATAAAATACCCTAAAGAATCCACACAAAAGCTTCTAGAATGAATAAATGGATTCTGAAAAGTTGAAGGACACAAAATTAATATGCAGAAATCTGTTGCATTCCTATATACTAATGATCAACCAGCAGAAACAGAAATCAGGGAAACAACTCCATTCAGAATTGCATCAAAAAGAATAAAATATCTAGGAATAAGCCTAAGCAAAGAAGTGAAAGACCTAGACCCTGAAAACTATTAAGACAGATGAGAGAAATTACATAAGACACCACTAAATGGAAATATATCCCATGCTCAAAGCTAGGTAGAATTAATATTGTCAAAATGGCCATCCTGCCTAAAGAAATTTATGGATTCGATGCAAGCCCTATCAAAATCCCAATAGCATTCTTCAATGAACTAGAGAAAATTGTTCTAAAATTCATATGGAAACACAAAAGACCACAAATAGCCAAAGCAATCCTGAAAAGGAAGAACAAACCTGGAGGGACTATGCTCCCCAACTTCAAGTTCTACTACAAAGCCACAGTAACCAAAACAATCTGGTACTGGCACAAGAAAACACCCATAGACCAAGGGAATAGTATAGAGTCCAGATATTAACCCACAAATATATAGCCAATTAATATATGATAAAGGAGCCATGGATATGCACTGGAAAATGATAGCCTCTGCAACAACTGGTCTTTGCAAAACTGGACAGCTATATGCCAGAAAATGAAACTGGATTATTGTCTAATTGCATACACAAAAGTAAACTCATAATGTATAAGAGACCTGAAGTAAGCCATGAAACCATAAAACTCTTAGTAGAAAACATAGACAAAAGTCTCTTGAATATAAACATGAGCAAATTTTTCATGAACATATCTCCTTGGGCAAGGGAAACAAATGCAAAAATGAACAAGTGGGACTACATCAAACTAAAAAGCTTCTGTACAGCAAAGGACACCATCAATAGAACAAAGAGGCATCCTACAATATGGGAGAATATATTCATAAATGACAGATCGGACAAGGGGTTAACATCCAAGATATATAAAGAACTCATGTGCCTTAATACCCCAAAAGCAAATAATCCGATTAAAAAATGGGTTGAGGATCTGAACAGACACTTCTCCAAAGATGAAATTCAGAGTTCCAATAGGCATATGAATAGATGCTCCACATTGCAAATTATCAGGGAAATGCATATTAAAACCACAATGAGTTATCACCTCACACCAGTTAGGATGGCCAACATCCAAAAGACAAGGAACAACAAATGCTGGTGAGGAAGTGGAGAAAGGGGAACCCTCCTGCATTGCTGGTAGGAATGTAAACTAGTTCTACCATTGTGGAAATCAATATGGAGGTTCCTCATAAAACTAAAAATAGAAATACCATTTGACCTGGGAATCCCACTCCTTGGAATTTACCTGAAGAAAACAATATCCCTGGTTCATAAAGACATATGCACCCCTATGTTTATCACAGCACTATTTACAATAGACAAAGAATGGAAGCAACCTAAGTGTCCATCAGTAGATGAATGGATAAGGAAGAGGTGGTACATATACACAATGGAATATTATTTAGCCATAAGACGAAAACAAATCCTACCATTTGCAACATGGGTGGAGCTAAAGGGTATTATGCTCAGTGAAATCATCTAGTTGGAGAAAGACAAGTACCAAATAATTTCACTCATGGGTGGAGTATAACAAAGCAAAACTGAAAGAGAAAGCAACAGCAGTCTCACAGACTCCAAGAAGGGACTAGCATTTAACCAACAGTAAGAGGTTGGGAAGGGTTGGTTTTAAAGGAGGTAAAAGGGGATTAAGGGGTATTATAATTAGCACACACAATACAGGTAGGTTATGGGGAATGAAGTATAGCATGAAGAAGACAAGTAATGACTCTATAGTTCTTACTATGCTCATGGACAGTGACTGCAGTGGGGTGGTGGTGGGGGACTTAATAGTATGGGTGAATATTGAAACCACAATGTTGCTCATGTGAAACCTTCATAAGATTGTATATCAATGACACCTTAATGAAAAAATGTTGTTTTGAGGCTCCAATGGGATTATATATGAAAATGACTGTAAACCAAAATTATATATATATATAGTATTATTAAAATAAAATTCAAAGATATTTCAGGAGGTAGAATCCACATATTTATGGATCCTTTACTTTTCATATTATAGAGTCTTGTATTTGAAAGTCAAATATTCTGATATGATAAATTTCATTCATTCATTCATTCATTCATTAAGGTGTCAAGAGATAAAGATGATATTGACAAAACCTCTGCATGCCTGTGCATAACATATAGTAAAAACTCAAAAATTATCTGTCTAATAAGTATATCTATTAGAAATAATTCATTCATTCAACAAATAGTAATTGAGCATCTATTTTGTTTCAATATTGTTTTAGATGCTGGCAATACAAAGCTGCCAGCAATACAAACCCTTGATCTCTTACCAATGGAGCTTGCATAGATGAAGATAAGACATTAATAAAATGACATAAACAAATTAAAAATTATAATTTTGATGATTATAAATAATTAACAACTCTTATAAAAATTATAATTAAAAAGTAATATGTAAAGGAGCCCTACATTGGAATAGCATCCTATAATAGGACATAATCTAGCTGAGGAGTTCAGGGACACTTTTTATCAAAGAATTGGTATTTGAACTGACATATGATAGATAAGCATTACTTTGGTAAAAATGACATACATTCCAGGACAAGGGACCAGCATGTGAAATGGCCAAGTGGTATAATGGAAAACGATAAAATGATATCCACAAAGAAGGCTGTTGTAGCAACAGCAAGTCACGGCAGAGTTCTAAGGAGGAAAGCCAATGTTACCAAATTTATGTTTTGAAAATATAAACTAGATGCAGTGTACAAATGGATTACAGGATCCTTAAGTAGATGAGTAGATATTATTAGAAGGCTTTAGATGTAGTCCCATAAGAGACAATGCTACCTCAGACCAATACATTTTCAGTAGGATATAGTGAAAAATAGAGAAATTTGAAATGTGCTTGTTGAATAAACACTTCAAGAGTTGGCAACAAATTGGCTATAGGAGATAAGGGAGAGGAACATGGAAGAGATAACCCAGCTTGTACAACTGAGTGATGTCACTGTCATTTGTGGAGATAAGGAACACTGAAAGAGAAGTATTTGACAGTAAGTTGATATTATGGGTAAGGTTTTAATTATGGTGAGTTTGAATCTTCCTTGTGATATTCAAGGCGAGTTGCAAAACTGTCAGTTGAATATAAAGGTTAGAAAATCACATTATTGATCTCTTTAGAGATATATATTTGCAAGTCGTATGCATAGAAACCCATAGGTATTAAAAATGTTGCCTGAGGAGAGAGTATATGATAACAGGGTACCTGGAAATGAACTTTGAAAAAAAGTTTAACATTTAGTGGCTAGTTAGAAGAGGATGATTCAGCAATGAAAATTAAAAAGAGCATTTGGAGTATTTAGAAGAGATGTATGAGAACATATTATCCTGAAATCCAGTGGAGAAGTGTTTTAAGAAGTAGGGTTTAGTCAATAATAATTACTACTAGAGGTCAAATAAGATGGGGACTTGGTCAATGACAGTGGTGGTCACTGAAAATAGATTAATAGAAAAAGACCAAATGAGATAAGTACAAAAATAATTGTAGTGCCATGCTCAGCTTTATATATCTAATAGGAGATTAAATGCTATAGGAGTTCATAGAAGAGGAAATTATTTCTATGTGAAAGGGATTAGTGCAGACATGATGGAAGAGGTAGCCTTTGATTTGGGCTTCAAAAGATGGATAGCTGAGTATGCAGATGATATGAAGAATAAATGTGCAAAATAATAACAAAAATTTTTAAAGTGAGCAGCTCATCTGGAGAACAAGTATTTCTCATGGCTGGAACACAGAGTAGTCATGAGGGTTAAGCTTAGAAGAGGGTAGAATGGGAGCACTTTGTGAAGTGCCTTGAATAACAGGCTTAGGAGTTCAATTTCAGTTGGTAGGCAATGCAGAACCATTTAAGGTTTTGGAACTCAGAGACAATGGGCTTTAAAGAGAAGAGAACCTAGAAGTGGAAAGAGCAGTTGGAGACTATTTCTCTGACCCAGGAGAGGTGGATTGAGGGTCTGAACAGGGATAGTGACAAAGGAAATGGTGAGGAGGAATTGATGCAAAGATACTGAAGAGGGAGAATAAGCAAAATTTAATTACTAGTATCATTTATTATATATCAATGGCATTGAAAGAAATTGTAACAGGCTTCAAAACACCCTTCATTGGTAAGAAAGGAAAATGATTTTTAAAGGCTGTTTGAGAATGTGTGTGGTCATCTCTATGCATGTGCTAAAAGCCTTTTTATACTTTATTTCACTTCTGGTTCAAATTGCTAACCTGCTTTTCAACCAATTTTCTACTTGGGTTGACTCAGGCCTGCAGTAGTCATTTTGCCCTGACCCCATTACATTGCTTTCTCATTCTCCAATTTTCCTCTGATCCTTACCTTTAATGAGAAAATCCCTCTGCCATATTGCCAGCATCAGCTACAATTAGTCACTGTCACATATGTCATGTGTCTGCTTTATTGCAATCCTGATGTCCATGACTCTTTTGGGAAGAGAACATTGTGGTCTGAGACTTACAAGTAAACCCTGAGGAAGATGAGATGAAAGGTTGAAATTATGAGGTACTTCTGCATTTTCAGTCAAATAAATTGGGTTTATTTTAAGGGGTATAAGAAGAGAGTACAATTTATGGACTTATGAAATTTAAATAAATGATGGGACCTCTGCATAACAAGATATGTGTTATTTGAAATAATTGAATTGTTATCTCTTATAAAAATTAGAAATTTGCTAATGTCATATCACTTCAAAAGCCTGACTGAACATGAATACTGTCTACATAACTTAGTAAAAAACTAAAAATAAATGAAAATCAAAACTCTACCTGAATTTTTTCTATATGACTAAATAAATCTCTTGACTATATTATTTTCCAAACCAAATTCCTCACTGAATTTGGTGCTCTGAAAAACTGTCTTAATCTGTTCGACTATTCTCCAAAATAGTTAACCATGTGACATGTTTATTCTATGGTAGTTTGTTGTGAGAGCATTTACAGAGCTTATTTTCGTCCTTGATTAGTTGCTTAACTTGACCAATATGCCAATGTAAATCAATAAATGTGAACATCTGTTATGTGAAATGGACTATGTGGGATAGTAAGGAGGAAACAGGTGAATAAAGAAAGGTTGCTGCCATCAAGAAGCTTACATTTTAATTGTAGAGCCATAACACTTATAAGTAGTACTAATACAGGACAAAGTAATAAGTGCCATAAAAGTGGCACTGGTAAAAGGAAATGATCTAAGAAGATAGGTGCTGTGAGATTGAAGTTGGCTTTAAAGGATGGGTAGGATGTATTGTTGCAGTGAAGGAACTAGTGGGCATTGAAGTCATAAAGGGTAGGTTGAACCAGTCATAGACATGGGAGATTTCAGTTTGTCTTCAGGAATGGCATGCTTTCCAGGGTAGTTAAAGCTAAATGTTTTGAGCTGATTAACACATTTCATGTATTATATGTATTATACACTGCATTCTTACAATAAAGCAAGGTATAGAAAAGAAAACATTTGTTCAAATTGTCACAAATCTCAAAAAATTTTTTTTAAACCCTAAATATTTCAGGAGGAATTGGAGTACAAGTCACGACAGAAAAAGTGTTACTAACAACTACAATCAAAATTGCTCTAGAATTATCTTGATAACATGAAGCTGCCTTATATCTCCTACGACAACTAGAGAATTATGATGGGTCACACCCAAGCCTTTCCCCAGAACAGTGATGCAGTGAAAAATATATGTAATTAAGGCATATGTTACTGGGCACAGCAAGGAATTTTCTTTTGTCTTGTTGGTATAACCCCTGAAGGCTACTATGGTATAAAACTCAGAAAGCTTATGAGTTCCTTGCTCAACTCAGACTATATTAAGCACCAAATCTTGGGCACGCTTCTGGGAAGAACGTGGGAGGCACTGGGGAACTCCATCCACTCATTTGTATGTTTATTTTTACATGTTTTTCACTATTTGTTGACTGGTTTGGTAGTAAACTGAAGTAAAAGCAACCCAAAGTAAAAATAGCTGAGTCATGATTCTTTCCATTCTTTAAACCTAGTCCAGTTTTTTTATGAGCTAATTTAGCTCAAGTGTTAACCATTATTGTTGGCTTAGGCCAGCAAAAAACATCAAAGCAGGAATTGGCTGATTCCAAAGAGTTTCTGCAGGAGATTCTTTCAACATAGAAAAGCACCTTAAATGACATAAAGTTTCTAACACAAGCTGTGGCAATATTAAAACATGTCCACAAGCTAATTGACAATGTTCCCACTAAGCTATGGAGTTTAATTTTACTCATTGTAAATTCTTTAATTTTCATTTACATTATGAGCTTGTAAATCATTAGAATACAGTGATCCTCCATGGCTTTGGAGGCTAAGGCACATGAGATGATCCAGCTTATTTCTTATTGGGAAACTCAAATTTGAGCTCTTAGCTATCATTCAAGAAGTCTGCCCTTCTTACTACCTTCATGTGGTGAGGAAGCACAGACCATTTGGAGAGGCCATGTAGGTACTCCAGTCTACAGCACTAGCTGAGGTCCCTCATAACAACTAGTATCAACTGACAGCCATGTGAATAAGCTATCTTGGACATTCAGCTCAGTCAAGCCTTCAGATGACTACAACCTCATGCTAACATCTACTTCAAACACAGGATAAACTCCATGTAATAACTGACTAGCCAAGCCCTTGACAAATTTTCAGTTCACAGAATGGTTAGTGTAAGCTAACCATTTTCAGTAACTTGTTATGTTCCATTGATAATCAGAAACAAAGCTAAGAAATCAACTGATGGGAAGGGTTTTTTTGTCTTCCAGTGCCAGGCTATGCAGAGCCATCTGAGCAAAACAAGTATAATAGAAAGGAAAACACTTTCAAAGAGAATGAGACCTTCAATATCCCCTCTCCTAATAGCTGGATGAGATAGCCATACATAAAGAGAGTTCATATCTCAGCCAAAAGGGTGCCCCAGGGCATGAGGCTCATGAGTCATTAAATTGATGGTAAATTTGGGTATCAGATTTACTCACACCTTTACTAATCCAAATTTGTATCACCAGCGAGTGTTTATTGTTTAATACTTTGATAGGCACTTTGGGAAATATGAAGAAAGAGCATAAGAGATGTCTCTTCTTTTCAAGGAGCTTCAAGTTTTCTCAGCCCTACTTTTCTTACAGTTTGATTTTAATCAGTGCTTTTGAAAGATGTTATGCAACTGAAATTCCATAAATACAGTTTAATTTAATGCCCAAGCCTCTGCCTGTCACTGACTTCACATCCTCTCACTCACTAAAGCCTAGCCAAACTAGCTTGTTGTTTATCCCTTAAGCCAAGCATTCTCTTGCTTTTTCTTTATCTGACCTCCCCAGCTGGTCACAGTAACTCCATGCTCTAAGTTGCCTTGTTTCTAGTATGAACTTTTATTTTACCAACAACACACTGTGATACTAATTTTTTTGGTCATATGTGCGCTTTTTCACTAGAACAATGTTCCTTGGACAATTTTGTTCCTCCCTTTATCCTATGGCCAGACAGAATGCCCAACACATTTATAATGTTTCTGGAATGGAAGGATCACTCACACATTCCTCCAACCATTACTTATTAGAAATTTACTATGTGTCAGCACTCTTTTGTGCTTTGGGATACAATGGTGAACAAGATGGATAAAGTCCTTGTGCTCACAGAGTTTAAATTTTATTTGGGAAGACATAAAATCACTTTCAAGTAGTGGTAAGTGTTAAGGAGTTATTTGACAGAAAAGGATACAAGGCAATTTGACATAGTCAGAAAGCCATCTCTGAGGCATCTCTATCATTTGAGCAATAATAGAAATAATAGCCATCCTTACTAAAATTCGAATGAAGAATATTCTAGATGAATAGAGTAACAAGTAAATCTCTGAGATGGAAATAATTTAGGGTTTTTGAGGCACAACCAAAAGCCAAAATGGCTAGAGCAATATATGCAAGAAGGATTGGAAGGAGATGAAATTGGAGAGAGAGCAAGGGGTCAGATTAAATAAACCACTGTAGAAATTTCAAATTTTCCCTGAGTGACACTATAGACCATTGTGGGATATTTAGGTGGGAAGGGAAGCAATGTAATTTACATTTCTAAATGGTCACTGTATGCTGTGTGGAGAATGGATTGTAGTGGTGTCATAGTGGAACTGGAAGCTAGTTAGCATGCTATTTGCTATTGCAGTGGTCCAAACTAAAGAATGTTACTTCGTGTGGATGAATAAACGAACAAGTGAATGAACAGATAAACAAGAAATTGAGCAGATTAACAAATAAATGAATTAGGAGGGAATAAACACATGAACAAATGAACAAAGGAGAGAAAGAAAGATGGAAAGAAGAAAAGAGACACATAACTGGTATATCTATTCACTGAAAACAAGGGGTGTTATCCATGGTATGCAGTCCCTTTAGGCTTATTTGTCACTCTTACTGATTCAAAAACAGACTGAGATTTCAATTTCCTTCAGCTGTGGCTTCAGCTGCTGCTTTAGTGAAACACTGAATATAACATGCCTGCTAGAATGAAAATTGTTTCATGAATCCCATTATGTAATTCACTGGCATTTTCCCTAAATAGTTCTGCCTCTAAAACGAGATATTTGTCATTTCTCCATAGTGCAAAGCAACCCTGACAACACCATGATGATTAAGAGAGATCATCATAATAGTTATGCCATTTTAATGCTTATTTGTTCAAAATTACCTGAAGAAAATGTTTTGAAATGTTTTAAAAGGTCTCCAATGGCTCATCTTGCTGTGTAGTTCTCTTTGACCCCTTCCACCTCTTGCCTGGCTGCAAAAATAAAGCTATTTCTACAGATTCAGAAATTTCTTTAAGAATTCTCTATAAAGTACATCATGTAAAAATCTGCATAGAAAACAACAGTTCTGTTTTAAGCAAAAGGGAATAAAGAGTAAAATGAACAACTTGCCTGTCTGTGTTCACTGTCAAAGCAATTGTGTTTGGTTCATCAATCAGAACTCTGTAAAGCGAACATGCTACCATTTGTGCTGCTGCCATGTCCAATGTCTCTAAGGTACAGTTCATTTGGCAGGACACCTTCTGTAAAGAGCATGCTGCTCATCATGGCTGCCAACCCAAGGAAACTAACCATGCCACTGAACAAAAAGGAAATACTATCTCCTCCTCCTATTCCTGGGTAAATGAATTAGGAACTGTTTGGCTTTTATAAATCAAGAACAAATATATAGAGAGAACATCAAAGGGGGATTAATTACTGTTGGACTTTCATAAGGCTTATTTTGAAAAAACAAATATAGGAAAAATAAACCAAAAAGAAATAAAAATGGTTTTGTTAGGCAGAAATACAGAAATGAGTGGGATGAAAAGGAGAAAGGGGCCCCAAAGATGACTCAGGGAATTGATCAAATTGAACCAGAAAGCAAGAAAAGCCAGAAATGACTCAGAGAGTTAATCAGTTGAAGCCACAAGGTCCAAGAGTGATTCAGGAAATGTCCAGGGTCTTCCCAGATAAGAAACATCAGAAGTACAGGTACAGCACAGCCCTTCCTCATTTCACCAGTCAGAGCAAGCTTAGAGAGCTGACAGATGTCAATCAAGGACCCTCCTGCCCTGCCAAAACCACATAAAAGAAGCTTCAGAATGAGCATCCACATCTGCCTGTCTTACATTAGGCAGGCCCACTCTGTTACTCTATGCAGAGTGTATTAAAACTTACTTTGCTTTCTTGACTTTGGTTTCTTGTCTCACTACATCTGACTTTCCTGCGACACTGAGCTGAGTCCTTTCCTTCTTAACAGTTCTCTATAGAAACATGGCAGAGAAGATGATAAAACAGAGGATATAAGACTTGAAATACAAGACATCTCTGAGTATAACTATTAAAATAGCTTTGTATTTGAACTACATGTCTTTTACTTGATAAAAAAATAGATTTTCCTAAAAAATAAACATTCTAAAACCGAAAAAAGGAAAATAAAGAAATATAACTATATATCAAATTGGTAACATAGTCATACAGAGAAAATAATTGCTTCAAGTGATTTATGAACACAATACTCCATACATCCTTAGTAGGATATGTTCTAAAAATAACTGCAATGAAATTTTATTTATTCACATACTTCATTCACTACTTTTATTTTTATTATTATAGATAGGGTAAATTTGAAATTATTTTATGTATGATTCATGATAAGGAAATAAGCAAGTGTATTCCTTTTAAAATATGTCCATAACTGCTTTGATATCCTCCTTCCAAGAAGTGAACTTAAGTCCCTTCTCTCTGAGTGTCAGTGCATTTAGTGACTTGCTTCTAATGAATAGAATGTGGTAGAGGTGATGGTTGCCACTTCTGGGACTAGGATGTAATAGGCATTGTGGTTTCTTCATTGCTTTCTCTCTCTGATCACACTCTGTATGGAAACAAGCTGACATATCATGAGCTCACTTAGGAACAATGGAAAGATCAACTTAGAAAGGAACTGAGACCTCTAGCCAATAGCCCTGTGAGAAAGCCATCTTGGAGGTACATCCTCTGGCCCCAGTTAAGTCATTAGACGACTGACACCCTGGCTGACAATTTTATTACTCTTTCAAGAATGATAGTGAGCCAGAAGAACCCAACAAAGCCACTCCCAAGTTTCTGACCCACAGAAGTTATGTGACCTAATGTTTTTGTTGTAAAACTACTAAATTTTGGGTTAATTTGTTATGCAGCAATAGATAACTAATACATTAGTTTAGTAATATATATATATATATGTAGAAATATTGAGACAATATAAAATCAGTAAATTGAGAAACTTTTAATATTCACTTTGAATTGGAAATAGTAACATGAATTCATTAATTTTTAAATAGGTGTATTCACTGAAAGATCTAGCCATGATCAAGCAATGACGACCCACTGATAGTGAATTCATTTATCCCCTAGCATACTTACTGGTTCTAAATACCATTTCTCACTAAAAAGAAGAGAAAGTGGAGCAATGGATTATTTCAGAGGCTAAATCTTCTCATGATGTAGGTAAACTAGAAAGTGTTCAAAGACTAATAGGGTCATGTCAAAAGGACAGAGAGTTATCTTAAAAAGACTCCATCAGATCTTTAAATAAATTAATAAAAATCCATGATTCCATATTATACTCATAAAGAGAGAGAAAGAAATAAAAAGAATCTTGCCACAACTGAAGCTATTTTATAAATTCATTACTCTGAAATAAAAAATTGGAAATGCATTTAGTCTACCTTTTTAAGAAAAGCTGAAGTCTATCATCAGCAGATGAGGGAACACTCTATTTCACAAAAGAGCTAAAAGAAAAGATTATGTAATTATGAAATCACCATTTTACAACTTTCAAGGAAATAATTTATTCAGGTATTAATCATCAATGGTTGATAAAATTATTAGTAAAATATTTTGGGAGAGTAGAATATTCATGTGGCACCAAAGTATCAAACCCCAGATTATTTGATAATCATCAAGGGAAAACATATCTCAATAAAGGAGAGAACTGTCAGTCATTACCTTAACCAAGTGATAAAAATTTGCATCACTGTGGGTAAAATTGCAATATTTCCAGAATCTTTTGCTTGGCCTTAGTGCATCTCCATGTCAATAGGTGTTTCCAAGGGGTGGAGAGACATAGTCCATCTCCATATCAATAGGTAATTACAAAGGTCAGCAGAGGGAATATTTGGACCAGAGAGGTTGTGTGGGGTCTCTTCTTCTGCAGCAGGGTCACAAGAGACACAGGAGAGCAGAAGTGGATGACTGCTTATAAGAAATAAATGAGTTTCTCCCACTTTACTTCTCCCTTTGACTGATTTCGGTGCCAAAGGTATTTTACTCTGGGATTTTTCCTCAGGAGTTACAATCACTAATAGAGATATAATCCAGTGTTGCATGGCATATGATGAAATGCTATGTATGCCACATCACCTATAAATTACTTTTGCCAAAATATTTAAATTGAATTTAATCAAGTCTTTAAAACTAACTTCCAGGAAATACTGGAGAGAGAAAAACACATCAAACAATACTATGATACCACAAATAACTAAACAAATTATACTGTTTGTGTACATTCAGAAGATAGAAACTATGCAGTCAGTTTTAAGTATATTAATATTTAAACTTTAATATAAATAATTACTAATCTATCATAAGAAAATAAGATTATAGATGGAATGAGAACTCTAATGGTTACCCTAGATGTAAGGCAGAGTATCCAAAGAAGGACAAACATCGAAGCAGGGTGCCCTCCCCAAGGCTGGCATTCAGACATTTTTGGAGAGAGAAGATATAGATGGAATTCACTGATGGAGTTCTCTGGGTTGACTGAGGAAAGATGGTCCAAGGTGTAGAGGAACTGAATGTAGGCTGGCTCAGAGAGGTAGTGAGTGATGCCTAGATTGTGCAATGTCTTCACAGTGGAGAGAGTGGCAAGTTGTCATCACGCTTGGGGCCAGACTGAAGTTGCTGAGGGACTGTACACTCTGGGCATGTGGCTGGGGCAGGTGACCACCAGATATCTTCATATATGTATCTCTGATGAACCATGCAGGAGCAGCAAACAAAGCAGAATGCAGCATACCTGATGAGAGATGTCACTTTCTTCCTGCAATGTCCCTCTAATACCCTCTATTGACAAAGTTGATCATTGTGTTCTCTGTAAAAGAAAAATGTTAAATGTCCAGCCCATTACCACAAAGCAGATACTGAAGCTGATTCTGCATCTGAGAGTCAATAAATTGATAATTGACATATAGGAAAACCCAGAGTGAGAGACATCCTATAATACAAATGGCCTAATCTTGAATAATAATAATAATGACAATAACAATTATAATAATATAAAGCAAGATGAGGGTACTATTCTAAATTAAAAATAGAATAAATTGACATAGCAACCAAATTCATTTATGATCCTGCATTGGATCCTGATTCAAAAAACATAATTAAAAAATACATTTTAAGGACAGCTGGGAAAATATTCATTCTAATACCTGGAATGAATTTATCAATTAATTTATAGATATCAAATAGTATCATGAAACTGCTAATTTCTTTGGGATGACATGGTGTTGTGGGAAGTTAGGCAAATATCCTTGTTCTTAGGAAATTAATGCTAATTTATTTAGGCTTGAAGTATCATGGTGGTTGTAACTTATTTCCTAATGATCCAGTCAAATATGAATGTAGTGTGTATGTGTGTTGTATATATAGGTAGAGAAAGCAAATATTGCAAAACCTTAATAATTGTGAAACCCAGATATTGAATAAGTGTGATTTTTGGACTACTAGTTAAACTTTTCTGTATATTTGAAATATTAAAAATGAACTAGATTTTGTAACTGGCATTTTGCAGAGAGCTGGCCCCTTCACAATAACCTCCCACTTCCTTCTCTTGGAAGAACTCAGAAATACGTGATTGGGACCCCACCAAAGCTGAGAATTTTTTATTTTTAATTTAGACATGCAGAGAAGAGAAACACTACATTCAGTCATATTATTAGCAGTGCTATCTGTCTCCCAAACAAGTCCAAGAATTCCTGCTGCTGAATGTCCCCTGCTGCCCTGATTCCTGTGCTTTAAAAGACTTGGTTAGTTACCTTTACCTTGGACTCCCAGAAATGTTCCCCAAATCCTTCCATTAAGTTCCCTTCTATTTTTGCTAAGCTAGATAAAATCCATTTCTATTATTTGCTACCATCAGAACACCTTAAGTAAAATAGAACAATTTCATGGAATACAGAAAATTTACTAAAATAGATATACATTATATCCAGAGAACATATTTGTGATTTCCATAGCAGAAAAGAGTGGTTTGCAAATTTATAAATTTATATATTTTTTCTCTTTGGTGCTAAGAAATTGTTTGAGTTCCAGTGCAATACTGAGTGATTAGTGCTGGTCAGTAAATTATAACACTTATAAACAAAGAAGAGTTCTCATTTAAGCTAGGAGGAGGAGGGGAGAAGGAGAGGAGGAAGGAAAGGAGGAGGAGGAGGAGGAGTACTTTCATACACACAACAAACTTACCCTTCATATAGGATGTGAAATAAGCCCCAGATTTGTGCACTGGCTAATTATTTTTCTGCTACAAACATCAGCTTCAGTTTGATCTTTAGAGATAACATATGCCTCTATTTATTGATATTCTCCCATCTGTGAGTATAGGTGTGACTGAAAAGACTCATGACAGACCAATAGTCCTTTGCACACTGTGTACATACAAAAACAGACCTTCAAAATCATGTCTGCAGTTCTTTAAAGAGCCTATTTTGCTTTGCCTCTATCTTTGAAATTCTTGTTTGGTTGGAAAACCTTACTAATAAAAAGATATTCCATTCCTTAAAGTCACACTCCAGACTGATGATTCAGTAGCTCATTTATTTCTCAGCTGCATATTATTGTGCTTTATTACTCAGGATTTTCTTTTTACAGCAGCCTGGTAGAGTTTAAAACAATGACAACAAAACCTTGGAGACAAAGAGACTTGGGTTAAAATATCAAGTTTTGCTATTTATTATTTGTGAGACCTTGGAAAATACACTCCCACTCTTCCCCTACTGTTTCCTTTTGTATACAATGGTTTAATACATTCATCTCAGTGTTGCAGGGTTTCCATGAAGCATAACACAATGTAAATAAAGTATCTGACCCAGAGGTTATATACACAAGTATCTTTCAACTTATTTTCTAATACTTAGACAAGGGTTATAACATTGTAACATTGGTTCAAAGCAACAGTCCTTTATATTTGGATTGGCCATACTCTCCTCCTTCCATAGAGGGTGTGTCATTATTTGGGGAACTGTATTTGAAAAATCCTCTCAGTAATTCTGATGTTTCCTCCCCTCCTCACTCCTAACAACTTGAAAGACACTACTAATAATAGCTAACATACACACAGTATCTCCTATGTGTAAGGATCTTTTCTAAATATTTTACACATCCTAACTCATTTAGTTCTCACAATGACTCTACTTTGACTGTTACCCTTTTGAGTATGAGGAATGTAAGGTTCAGAGAAGTAACAAGTGTAAAAGACAGAACCAGGATTTGAACTCAGACTGCCTGGATCCAGAATCCATACTGTAAATTACTTTATTAAACCAAAAAATATTTTGTATAAATTCAATAATATTTGTAAAGTGACATTATAGGTCAAGTTATTTTCTTTATATATTTATGAAAAAATAAATCATAAACCCCTGGAAATGGAGGTTTACAATGGAAATCTGGTCTCAGTATAACACCACCTTGGATTTAGAGCAGAGTAGTGTATTAATACTGAAGCCCATTGACATTACTTTTATTCTGCTCCCTACTTAAGTTTAGGGAGATGTAAATTGGAAATAGTAATCATCCTCCTCCACCCTTTGAATTATGAACAGACTGCTTTATTGCTTATAACTTCAGCATCCACCTGCTCCCCTTAGATGTTCTAGCAGTATGTACATACTTTCACAGGGAAGGAGTTAAGGTAAAGAGATAAAGAAAGAAAAACTTGAGTAATAAGCTTCTCATGGCAACAAGCATCAATAGGCTTGCTTCAACACCTGAAGTAGCATACAAGTTAAAAGGGTTTTTCCCATGATCTTGAAAAGACACAGGAAGAGTGAGTCCGCCTTAGACCTTCATACTAGAATTTGTGTTTAGTGCTTTAGGTAAAGAAACCAACAAAAGTAAAATGGATTTGCTCCTTCAGGGAGTGCAGGGAGGTTTTTTGGACCAGATTAAGTAGGGAGCTGTGGGACACAGATTGTTCATCATTTTTCAAAAAGGCATTTCAGTTATAGCCTAAGTGCTAGGAGCCATGCTACTCAAGCTGTGTAGAAAAGCTCAGGCTGAAGGAAGACCCCCACAAATCAGGAGCCTTCGTGGCTGGCTCCCTCTATTACCCACCTTGATTTTGTTATTTTCCATTATACTATTGGCTTTGTTTTTGCTTGCATTGTTGCCAAAGACTAAGCTAACCTTTGCTAAGCTGCACGGAAAAGATGAGAACATAAACTTTCCAGAAGCTTTTCAGGACAGTGCTCCTGAAGAATGGAACACACAGGGGCCAAATGGCGATCTTGGCATAAAGTACCGAAACCTACTGTTAGTTAGTCAAACATTGACCACCCCATTTCCACTGAGAATGTCCCCCTTGTTTACAATGCTAGTGAAACTATTGATAGAAAGTTTTCTAGAAATAGAGTTATGAGAGAATGTTGAATGGATTAACCCTGTTGACACTTAATTAAATCTCATGTTTTCTTCCCTCTACTACTTCCATAGTTTGCTTTTCTTCTTTCCTAATTACAGCCCTTTACTAGAATGTGTGCCTCATATGTGAAATTACCAAGTACGATAATTTTCCAGGAAGTAAAGATACCTCAAAACAAGTGCTGGGCATAGAAGCCACGGAGCATAAATCTGCAAAGAAGTAAAAAACTAACATTTTCAAATATCATTACTTCTCTCTCACTTGCCAGCTTTACATCTCCCTGTATGGCCCCGGAAGATGGCTGGTTAGCCAGAGACGGGTAAGATTGCTCAAGGGAGGAACAACTTAAGACAGGCGCAGTCGAAGGGGGGCCATCAGGTGAGAAAAAGGGGGCCAACAGAGGTGAGGCTTAGAACCTCACCCCCCCCCCAGTTTTGAGAGAAATCTTCTACACCTGTGGATGTTTTGTTGCCCTTGTTCAGCTTGGATTAAGACCTGGTCTGTAGCACAAACCTGATCATCTACACCTGCCTTCTTACAGTTCTAAATCATGCTTTCTATCTATATCTTGCATTTACCTACTACATTAACATTTTATTACATTCACATATAAAGTATAAAAATCAAATGAATAATTATACATTATATTTGATGTGATTGTTTATAGTTTAAGGTTTGTAGTTAAAACAGAAACGGTTTCTATGATATGAATGCCCTTGCATTGTTCACCATGTAAGAACTTGTTTAGTCCCTGCAGTAGTAGTCATAGAGACCTGTGTAGCATGTCGGGGAAATTTTCATATCCACACAGAAGAAAGAGAAACGTAGATAAGGAGGGGAAATTTAGTTTGCTGCCTACTGTGCCCTATAAAGGGGTATAAAGTGAAGATATGAGTTTATGATTTTAGACTGATTATAAATTTATTAAAGCCTCTAAGAATGTTTTTGTGGGAAAGAATCCTAGCTAACTGTGGCACTAGGTGACCTGTATTTCACCCTGAGCTGGTAGACTCCATAGTCGCTGCTACATACTGCACGCTTCTACGGTCACATGCGCTTCTTAGAAACTGCGTTGCATAGAAACGTAAAACACAATAGAGTACATGTTGATAGGAAAAGTTTTGGTTAAGGAACAGAAAAACAATTACCTGTCTAACGCTTGACCAACCATGAATAGATTAGAAAGGAGAGGAAAGAAAAAAGCTTGCCTATACTTATTAACCAACTGCCTATACTAATTAATCATCAGAATAATAAAAAATAATCATATCCTTGTGCAAAATGGTATAAATAAAGTTGACATCAGCACTTTGTCGAGAGACCACCTCCATCTGACTCCGTGTCCTGTCTCTCCATGCGCCAACTCCATCTCATCCTTTCGGGCTTCACACCCCCCCGCTGGAGCTGGACTCCGGCACCTAAGAAGTGTTAATGAAACATTCACACTTTCACCAAGTGAAAAAGCAATAGAAAAACAGCTCTTTCAATCTCTCTTCAGAAATGCTCAGCAGTAACACACAGACTGCTCCTATGTGATCTTCACAAAGAAGTAGTATTAAAGGATGAAATGAAAGTGGATTCTCAAAATAGGAAATACATGAAAAAAATGGAAAAGATAGAAAGAAACACACCTGCACTTTTGAAAAAAATCTTGCTTCTGGTGCCTTAATGAACAGCACACCATGAAAGCAGACCTTCTGGAAGATGTCCCCTTTGACAGAGACATTTTCCAGCATCCTTGCAGAAAATGAATATCTTACCACAAAGAAAACAATTCAAGATCAGATATTCACTTCTTTATAAACTGTTGTCGATGGAATTGTGTAAATGAACAACAAAACCTGTTTAAACTTATCAGGCAACGTTCAATAGCTCATACCACCAGTTTCAAAGCTTTGTATCGCAGCATATGCCTCTTCTCTGCATTCATTACAGGTATTTATGCCATCTGTAAATTATTCACACAAACTGTTGTGAGTTATTAAAAGGCAGGGGAGATGATACAAACTGCCAAATATTATATTGGCTTAAAGGAGGTCATTTTAAATCATCACCCCAGGAATTTTTGTGAAGATATAGGGCTTTTTCAAGACAAGCTGGACAAGTCTTCCAACAAATTGTGCAGTTTATCCTTAGTCACTGTTTACTTCTCTGCTTAACCTTCCTCTCTTCCTTTAGTGGAAAATTTTCCAGGACTTTTATTTTTGGTGTTAAATGCAATGTTAACAGGACAGGACAAGGAAACAAAAGGCCCCTGTACCTTGGAAGAGAATATGTGGGCTCATGTACCTGAATATTGGCCTTCCAGATTTCCTGTCTCACACTGGTACCCAAAAGAATGGCCCTGATGGTGGAAATTTCAGGTGGAGCAGTTGTATGAGGAAAGAGTGCTGGACAAATAGTTCATTGTTTAGGAAGTGTGGGCCCATGTACCTACCGCACAGAGGTTGCCTTTGTGCTGTTTAAGATGTCATTGATGTTGTACAACCTAGTCACCTAGTGACCTTTTCCTTCTCCTTTTACTTACTCTCTTGTCAGCTTTTTGTTTTTTGAAAGTTCTGTGAAACACTCCCTGAAAGGGAAAAAGTGGGTTTGGACAACATAGAGGCAACACTTAAAAATTACACTGCCATATAATCTTTTTTTTTTTTTGAGAGGACATCTCTCATATTTATTGATCAGATGGTTGTGAACAATAATAAAATTCTGTATAGGGGACTCAATGCACAATCATTAATCAACCCCAAGCCTAATTCTCAACAGTCTCCAATCTTCTAAAGCATAACAAACAAGTTCTTACATGGTGAATAAGTTCTTACATGGTGATCAGTGCAAGGGCAGTCATATCACAGAAACTTTCAGTTTTGATCACGCATCATGAACTATAAACAATCAGGTCAAATATGATTATTGGTTTGATTTTTTTACTTGATTTAAATGTGAATCCCACATTTCTCCCTTATTATTATTATTATTATTTTTTTTTTTTAATAAAATGCAGAAGTGGTAGGTAGATGCAAGATAAAGGTAGAAAACATGGTTTAGTGCTGTAAGAGAGCAAAAGTAGATGATAAGGTGTGTGCCTATAGACTAAGTATTAATCCAAGCTAGACAAGGGCAACAAAACATCCACAGATGCAGAAAATTTCTCTCAAAACAGGGGGTGTGAGGTTCTAAGCCTCACCTCTGTTGATCCCCAATTTCTCACCTGATGGCCTCCCTGTGACTGTGCCTGTCTTAGGTTGTTCCTCCCTTGAGGAATCTTACCCGTCTCTGGCTAACCAGTCATATTCTGGGTCCATACAGGGAAATGTAAAGTTGGTAAGTGAGAGAGAAGCAATATTATTTGAAAAGGTTAGCTTTTTACTTCTTTGCAGATTTATGCCCTGTGGCTTCTATGCCCAGCATTTGTCTTGAGGTATCTTTACCACTTGGAAGAATTATGATACTCAGTAATATCGATATGAGGTACGAATTCTACTTAAGGGTTGTAATTAGGAAGGAAGAAGAAAAGCTATAGAAGTAGCATATGGAAGAAAACATGGGAAGATTGATTATTTCTTTGACATATCTTCTTGTAGAGTAACATAAGCATGTATAGGTTTTAAACTACTAACTAAATTGCGTGCACATATTAACATAATAGAAATACAGCTACATAACCAAAGCAGACCTACAATTACGGGCCATATCCAATGAAGCCAAGAAAACCAGTTAGGCACCCTAGGCATGTGAAAACTTATCAATGATATGATGGATATTGTTTAACTGAATTTGAATAGTTTGAGAAAAATCAGACAAATTAAAACAACACATTCCTGGGAACTGTTAACATCCCATATGTTCTTTTAACAGTAGATAGTCTATAGTCGCAAGATTTTGGAGCACTGCAACTTGCACTTCCCCTAATTCTTGGTTGAGTTCCGACAGTATAGATCCAGTCAAATTTGCTGTTTTACTGTATGCACAGGCCAGCTTAGATATCTCCTTCTTCATTCCAATGGCAAGTCCAGGAACCGGTGGGATGAATGCAGCTACAACTGCAACAGCGCCAGGATATTTATTGAAGTTTTTTGATGATCATCTTCTGGACTGACTCTTCTAGGGAATGTTGATGTTGGAAGTTCTTCTTCATATCGTATCATAATTCGTTTTCTGGGTACCAAATTAGGCTTTGATCCTTGGTATAAACATAAACAAACCCTTTGCCCACACTTTGATATGCCCTTTATACCACTGTGAAGAACTTATTGGACATCATCACACAGGAACTGCTTTTTTTTTTTAGAGAAAGGAATACTATTAGAAAAATCTAATTTCGTAGCTGATCATCTGACACCCTTTAAGTGATCAAAATTAAGGATATTTAAAGCTTCCATTAATCGGTGATTTGCATTTAGTTTTATCCTATCAGGGAGTAATCCCCCTTTTCTTTTTTTTTTGTTATAATAAATCTACAATTACATGAAGAATATAATGTTTACTAGGCTCTCCCCTATATCAAGTCCGCCCCCACAATCCCGTTTACAGTCACTGTCCATCAGCATAGCAAAATGTTGTAGAGTCACTACTTGTCTTCTCTGTGTTGTACAGCTCTCTCCTTTCTCCCACTCACCCATTATGCATGTTAATCATAGTACCCCGTTTCTTCTTCCCCCCCTTATCCCTCCCTACCCACCCATCCTCCCCAGTCCCTTTCCCTTTGTTAACTGTTAGGCCATTCTTGGTTTCTGTGATTCTGCTGCTGTTTTGTTCCTTCAGTTTTTCCTTTGTTCTTATACTCCATAGATGAGTGAAATCATTTGGTATTTCTCTTTCTCCTCTTGGCTTATTTCACTGAGCATAATACCCTCTAGCTCCATCCATGTTGTTGCAAATGGTAGGATTTGTTTTCATCTTATGGCTGAGTAATATTCCATTGTGTATATAGACCACATCTTCTTTATCCATTCATCTACCGATGGACACTTAGGTGGCTTCCAATTCTTGGCTATTGTAAATAGTGCTACGATAAACATAGGAGTGCATCTGTCTTTTTCAAACTGGAGTGCTGCATTCTTAGGGTAAATTCCTAGGAGTGGAATTCTTGGGTCAAATGGTAAGTCTATTTTGAGCATTTTGAGGAACCTCCATACTGCTTTCTACAATGGTTGAACTAATTTACATTCCCACAAACAGTGTAGGAGGGTTCCCCTTTCTCCACAACCTCACCAGCATTTGTTGTTGTTTGTGTTTTGGATGGTAGCCATCCTTACAGGTGTGAGGTGATACCTCACTGTGGTTTTAATTTGCATTTCTCTGATAATTAGCGATGTGGAGCATCTTTTCATGTGTCTGTTGGCCATCTGTATTTATTTTTTGGAGAACTGTCTGTTCAGTTCCTCTGCCCATTTTTTAATTCGATTATTTGTTTTTTGTTTGTTGAGGAGGGTGAGCTCTTTATATATTTTGGACGTCAAGCCTTTATCAGATCAGTCATTTACAAATATATTCTCCCATACTGTAGGGTTCCTTTTTGTTCTATTGATGGTGTCTTTGGCTGTACAGAAGCTTTTCAGCTTAATATAGTCAAACTTGTTCATTTTTGCTATTGTTCTCCTTGCACGGGGAGATATGTTCAATAAGAAGTCACTCATGTTTATGTCTAAGAGATTTTTGCTTATGTTTTTTTCTAAGAGTTTTATGGTTTCATGAATTACATTCCGGTCATTGATCCATTTTGAATTTAGTTTTGTGTATGGGGTTAGACAATGGTCCAGTTTCATTCTCCTACATGTAGCTGTCCAGTTTTGCCAGCAACATCTGTTGAAGAGACTGTCATTTCGCCATTGTATGTCCATGGCTCCTTTATCAAATATTAATTGACCATACATGTTTGGGTTAATGTCTGGAGTCTTTATTCTGTTCCACTGTTCTGTGGCTCTGTTCTTGTGCCAGTACCAAATTGTCTTGATTACTATGGCTTGTAGTAGAGCTTGAAGTTGGGAAGCGAGATCCCCCCTACTTTATTCTTCTTTCTCAAGATTGCTTTGGCTATTTGGGGTCTTTGGTGTTTCCATAAGAATTTTTGAACTATTTCTTCCAGTTTGTTGAAGAATGTTGTTGGTAGTTTGATAGAGATTGCATCAAATCTGTATATTGCTTTGGGCAGGATGGCCATTTTGACGATATTAATTCTTCCTAGCCACAAGCATGCGATGAGTTTCCATTTGTTAGTGTCCCCTTTAATTTCTCTTAAGAGTGACTTGTAGTTTTCAGGGTATAGGTCTTTCACTTCTTTGGTTAGGTTTATTCCTAGGTATTTTATTCTTTTTGATGCAATTGTGAATGTAGTTGTTTTCCTGATTTCTCTTCCTATTGGTTCATTGTTAGTGTATAGGAAAGCCATAGATTTCTGTTTGTTAATTTTGTATCCTGCAACTATGCTGTATTCCGATATAGTTCTAGTAGTTTTGGAGTGTAGTCTTTAGGGTTTTTTATGTACAATATCATGACATCTGCAAATAGTGACACTTCAACTTCTTTACCAATCTGGATTCGTTGTATTTCTTTTGTTTTGTCTGATTGCCGTGGCTAGGACCTCCAGTACTATGTTAAATAACAGTGGGGAGAGTGGGCATCCCTGTCTTTTTCCCGATCTCAGAGGAAAAGCTTTCAGCTTCTTGCTGTTCAGTATGATGTTGACTGTGGGTTTATCATATGTGGTCTTTATTACGTTGACGTACTTGCCCTCTATACCCATTTTGCTGAGAGTTTTTATCATGAATGGATGTTGAATTTTGTCAAATGCTTTTTCAGGATCTATGGAGATGATCATGTGGTTTTGTCTTTCTTTTTGTTGATGTGGTGGATGATGTTGATGGATTTTCGAATGTTGTACCATCCTTGCATCCCTGGGATGAATCCCACCTGGTCATGGTGTGTGATCCTTTTGATATATTTTTGAATTCGGTTTGCTAATATTTTATTAAGTATTTTTGCAACTACTTTCATCAGGGATATTGGTCTGTAATTTTCTTTTTTGGTGGGGTCTTTGCCAGGTTTTGGTATTAGGGTGATGTTGGCTTCTTAGAATGGTTTTAGGAGTATTCCCTCCTCTTCTATTTTTTGGAAAACTTTAAGGAGAATGGGTATTATGTCTTCTCCGTGTGTCTGAAAAAATTCTGAGGTAAATCCATCTGGCCCGGTGGCTTTGTTCTTGGGTAGTTTTTTGATTACCATTTCAATTTCTTTGCTCGTATTTGGTTTGTTTAACTTTTGTGTTTCTTCCTTGATCGTTGTTGGATGGTTGTATTTTTCTAGGAAGTTGTCTATTTCTTCCAGGTTTTCCAGCTTGTTGGCATATAGGTTTTCATAGTAGTCTTTAATAATTCTTTGTATTTCTGTGGAGTCTCTTGTGATCTTTCCATTCTCCTTTCTGATTCTGTTGATTTGTGTTGATTCTCTTTTTCTCTTAATAAGTTTAGATAGAGGCTTATCTATTTAGTTTATTTTCTCAAAGAACCAGCTTTTGTTTTCATTGATTTTTGCTATTGTTTTATTCTTCTCAATTTTGTTTATTTCTTCTCTGATCTTTATTATGTCCCTCCTTCTGCTGACTTTAGGCCTCATTTGTTCTTCTTTTTCCAGGTTCAATAATTGTGATGTTAGACTATCCATTTGGGATTGTTCTTCCTTCTTAAGGTGTGCCTGTATCACTATATACTTTCCTCTTAAGACTTCTTTCGCTGTTTCCCACAGAAGTTGGGATTTTGCGTTGTTGTTTTCATTTGTTTCCATATATTCCTTGATCTCTATTTTAATTGATTCATTGATCCAATGATTATTTAGGAGCATGTTATTAAGCCTCCATGTGTTTGTGTGCCTTTTTGTTTTCTTTGTAGAATTTATTTCTAGTTTTCTACCTTTTTCGTCTGGAAAGTTGGTTGGTAGAATTTCAATATTTTGGAATTTACTGAGGCTCTTTTTGTGAGCTAGTATGTGGTCTATTCTGGAGAATGTTCCATGTGCACTTGAGAAGAATGTGTATCCTGTTGCTTTCGGATGTTGATTTCTATAGTTGTCTATTAGGTCCATCTGTTCTACTGTGTTGTTCAGTGCCTTCATGTCCTTACTTATTTTCTGCCTAGTGGATCTATCCTTTGGGTTGAGTGGCTTGTTGAAGTCTCCTAAAATGAATGCATTGCATTCTATTTCCCCCTTTAGTTCTGTTAGTATTTGTTTCATATATGCTGAGGCTCCTGTGTTGGGTGCATATATATTTAGAATGGTTATATTCTCTTGTTGGACTGAGCCCTTTATCATTATGTAATGTCCTTCTTTATCTCTTGTTACTTTCTTTGTTTTGAACTTTATTTTGTCTGATATTAGTACTGCAACCCTTGCTTTCTTCTCTCTGTTGTTTGCCTGAAAAATGTTTTTCCATCCCTTGACTTTTAATCTGTGCATGTCTTTGGGTTTGAGGTGAGTTTCTTGTAAGCAGCATATAGATGGGTCTTGCTTTTTTATCAATTCTATTACTCTGTGTCTTTTGATTGGTGCATTCAGTCCATTTACATTTAGGGTGACTCTTGAAGGATGTGTATGTATTGCCATTGCAGGCTTTAGATTCGTGGTTACCAAAGGTTCAAGGTTAGCTTCTTTAGTATCTTACTGTCTAACTTAGCTCGCTTACTGAACTATTATATACACTGTCTGGAGATTCTTTTCTTCTCTCCCTTCTTATTCCTCCTCCTCCATTCTTTATATGTTGGATGTTTTATTCTGTGCTCTTTTGTGTTTCCTTTAACTGCTTTTAGTGGGTAGTTCATTTTATTTTTTGCCTTTAGTTAGTATTTGGTTGGTCTGCTTTCTTTGTTGTGATTTTGTTTTCTCTGGTGACATCTGTTTAGTTTTAGGAGTGCTCCCTTCTAGAACAGTCCCTCTAAAATACCTTGTAGAGGTGGTTTGTGGGAGACAAATTCCCTCAACTTTTGCTTGTCTGGGAATTGTTTAATCCCTCCATCATATTTAAATGATAATCGTGCTGGATACAGCCTCCTTGGTTCAAGGCCCTTCTGTTTCATTGCATTAAATATATCATGGCATTCTCTTCTGGCCTGTAAGGTTTCTGCCGAGAAGTCTGATAATAGGCTGATGGGTTTTCCTTTATTGGTGACCTTTTCCTCTCTAGCTGCCTTTAGAACTCTTTCCTTGTCCTTGATCTTTGCCATTTTAATTATTATATGTCTTGTTGTTGTCCTCCCTGGGTCCTTTCTGTTGGGAGTTCTGTGTATTTCCGTTGTCTGTTCGATTATTTCCTCCCCCAGTTTGTGGATGTTTTCAGCAATTATTTCTTCAAAGACACTTTCTATCCCTTTCTCTCTCTCTGCTTCTTCTGGTACCCCTATAATGTGGATATTGTTCCTTCTGGATTGGTCACACAGTTCTCTTAATATTGTTTCATTCCTGGACATCCTTTATTGTTCCTTCTTAATTGGTCACACAGTTCTCTTAATATTGTTTCATTCCTGGACATCCTTTTATCTCTCTTTATGTCAGCTTCTATGTGTTCTTGTTCTCTGGTTTCTATTCCATCAATGGCCTCTTGCATCTTATCCATTCTGCTCATAAATCCTTCCAGAGTTTTTTTCACTTCTTTAATCTCCTTCCGGGCATCTGTATTCTCCCTCCAGACTTCATCCCTTAGCTCTTGTATATTTCTCTGCATCTCTGTCAACATGTTTATGATTTTTATTTTGAATTGTTTTTCAGGAAGACTGCTTAGGTCTGTCTCCTTCTCAGGTGTTGATTCTGTGATCTTTGCCTGCTGTAATTTTGCCTTTTCATGGTGATAGAGATAGTTTGCAGAGCTGACACGAATGATGGCTGGAAGAACTTTCCTTCTTGTTGGTTTGTGGCCTTCCTATCCTGGGAGAACAGCGACCTCTACTGGCTTGTGCTGGGCAGCTCAGTGCAGACAGGGCTTATGCTTCCTGCACGGCTGCTGTGGAGTTTATCCCCGCTGTTGCTGTGGGCGTGGCTTGCCTCGGGCTGCTTCTCCGATATGGTGGAGCCCTGTTGGAGGGGGAGCGGCCGTGAGGCTATTTATCTCTGTGAGGTGCCTCCGTGCTCCCTGCTGCCCAGGGGGTTAGAGTGCCCAGAGTGTCCCAGGATGCTTCAGTCCATTTTTGGGGTCCCTGTCCCTTTAAGACTTCCAAAAAGCACTCACTAAAATAAATAAATAAATAAATAAATAAAGCCACTCACTTTTCTTTGTCCCCTGGCGCCAGCCACAGGGACGTGCTCACAGGTCTTTCTGTCCTGTTTCCCTAGTATCCAGGACCCCATACATGCACTGTTTCTGGGCTCTGGTCCAGTTGGCTAGGGCTGGGTGTTAAGCAGTCCTGGGCTCTCTCTCCCTCCCCGCTCCACCTCCTCTCCTCCCTCCGGGAGCTGGGGTGAGGGATGCTTGGGTCCCACCGGGCCGGGGCTTGTATCTTACCCCCTTCACTAGGCGCTGGGTTCTCGCAGGTGTGGATGTGGTCTTTATGTTGTCCTGTGTCCTCTGGTCTCTATTTTAGGAAGAGTTGTGTTTGTTATATTTTCGTAAATATATATTGTTTTGGGAGGAGATTTCCACTGCTCTACTCATGTCACCATCTTGGCTCCTCCCCCATATAATCTTAGTACCATTTCTTTTTAACTGTTCTTTAATGACTCTGTTACCCAGACCCCAATAAAGAAGTAATTTTAAATAATTCATTTGTTTCAAGTTATGCTGATTTGATGTAAATCCTTGGATAAAACTGTCTGTGTTACTTCAAAAATATTTCCCTTTTGGGTGATTGCTGCACAAACATCTAATGGAATCAATGTGATATGGGTCAAGTCAGCTCTCAGCCACATAGTGGAAGCCTTTTGGCCCATAGAATAAATATAATTCCTATTCATACTTAACGTCTTTTTTAAAAGATTCATTTTAATCCTATGTATATGTAGTTGGAACAGAAAATGCCCAGATCTTCATTTTACAATTTATAATAGACATATGTTTTCTCCATAACCAAGTCAAATTATATCTCCCTCTATGTCCCAATTTGTCAGAGTGAGATGACCACCAATATCATTGATTATTTTGCACCTCCTCTGAGACTGGAGTCTTGTAGTGACAAGAAAATTTGGGGAAGGTCTAATTATCTTCATTCCACTTTTAATAGCCACTGAAATGCTCATTGTCCAAGCCTCCTTGGTCCATTTTGAAAGATTGTTGATTGATTTCTCTCCACATCTTTGCGGGAGTTGGGAAACTTTTGTTAAGTCTCCCAGATAATGTCAATTGTGAGGAACTTGACATAGATACCCTGAAACTCATACTCCATTCCTAGTTTTGTCAGGTAGCAGACATGAGTGGATCCCACCCTGTCCTGGACAAGATCCTCCCTGTTGCCACCTACTCCTTATCTCCAGATGGCTGAACACATCCCCAAACCCCTTCAGTCTTCTGCCTTGTCAGGGCCTAATGAGCTGTAAAAAGCCCAACAGGGCTTCCAGACCACCAACTTGGATTTGCCCCTGTTCATTAAGACCCAAAAAGTGACCGAGAGTTACCTCAGGATTCATACACCCTAATTGTAATAAATTTACATTGCAGTTATATGCCCCCTCCCCCACTCTGTGCGATTCATTTATGTACTTACAGGTGGCTGTCTGCACACTAAGCAGGTTATGTAACCTGAAATTGCCAATCACCACATCAGTTAAATGGTGTAAGACATGGTGAGGGACTTACCACCATTTTAAAAATCAATCCTAATAACGGGACTGCTTCTGGTTTCTAGACAGCCTGCTCTCCACCCTTTTTGACAGTGTACTTATGCTTTGCTTAATAAACTCCTGCTCTTTAAAACTGTCCTAAGTGTGTCCTGATTGAATTTTTGCCTTTGAATAAACAAGAATTGGGGAAACACAATGTGCTCCACCAGTAAAAGCTTCAGTTAAACTATCTCCTCGTTTTCCTTTACCTCAGAGCAAACCATTTAAAGTCCATTGACTTTCAACACTATCCTCTCTTCCTTCACCTTGGATTAGCACCCAATCTCTAATCAAAAGTTGGATCTTTCTGATGCCCTAAACTTCTGTTTGGGACCCTGAAATAAAAAATCCGTTAAAGACTTCATGATGCAAGGAGACAAGATTCAGAACAGGCTTGCTTACTTTCTCAGGATAGAAGGATGAAAATGCCTCACATTCTTTGGAGTTTTCTGCAGCAAAGAGAACAAAATGGAAATATATATATTAACAAATACTACTGATTTGAACGTTTGTTGAGTGTGCAGTCAGTGATTAATGGAGCTAACTTTTTAGGTTCTATCCCTAAGTGGGCTGGGTAGCATCATTTTATCCTACAGTTACAGATTATATCTGAAGTTGTCACTGTCTTGCAAATCTGTGCCACCACTCACCAGTAGTATAACTGACTGCAGATGATTCCACATGAATCTCTAATTCATATAAGAATCATAAAGTAATGCTATATGCATCTTCATATTTTCAGGAGCATCTAGAATATAGTGTATGTTTCAAAGACACTTGCTCAATTGAACTGAATTTAATTGAACCAGAATTGATCATCACTGAAAGATGAGTGAGCTAAGAAAAAAATCACTTATGTCTCTGCTTAAGTAGATTGTATCATAGAGTCATAAGGAGAACCATTAAAAAAAGGCTGATAACAAAACCTGAGTAAAAAGATAAAACACTCAAGTAAATTTTTTCTAAAACGAATGAGAACTATTCCTCAGTTATTTCATTCATAGAAAAACTCACTTTTAAAGATAATTATGCATATTTGTGTTTGGGAGATGTTGAGCTAAACCGTAACATTTGAAGCTTTATACTTATATGAAAGAGTACATGTTTGGATTGAGAAGCAGACGCAGAAGTTGGCACACACTTAATTGGAGAAGGCATCTGCCAACCAGTTTGATTTTAAAGATCACCCTCACCTTCATGACCTCAATTCCATTAGAACCCCTTTATAAAGGGAACAAAGATTTCATTCCACAATCAGAGTTAATTTCTTAATTTCTAATACTCCTAGGAAAGGGAATTAAGTAATATTTTCATACTATTTGTCTTAGTCTGTTTAGGCTGCCATAACAAAGCACCATAGATTGAATGGCATAAACAACAGAAATTTATTTTCTCACAGTTCTGGAAGGTGGAAATCAAAGATCAGTGTCAGAATGGGCAGTTTCTGGTGAGAACTCTCATTCTGACTTTTTATGGCTGCCTTCTCACTATGTCCTCACACAGCGGGGGAGAGAGAGAGAGTGAACAAGTTCTCTGATGTCATTAATCCCATCATGAGGGCCCCAGACTCAGGACCTCATCTAAATCTAATCATCTCCCAAAGGCATCATCTCCAAACACCATCACACTGGGCATAAGGACTTCAAAATGTGAGTTGGGTGATATGGAAAAATAGTGATTCCAAAACACTGTTAGGATTCCTTTTTCTGAGGACAACTTTTGGTATTAGGCTCTAGAGAGAACACACCAAGTGAAAGAGAAATAAAACAGAATCAGGAGATTAGGGAAACAAAACCTCATCTACTTCAAAATTGTGCGGCCAATCCAGATATTTCAAGTGTTAAATTTAGGTCAGGGTTTTTAATTACCTTAAATCAAATGTTATATAATTTAAGGATTAGTGCTCTGCAACATTAGATTTTACATTTTTCCAAATAATCTAACCATATTCTATTAAAGAAGTCCAGTACTGTTGGATTCTCCCAGAGGAGAGTGCCACCCCAAATCACTCACAGAAGGCGTCTCTTGATGCAACAAGCAAGAGGAATTTATTCAGAAACCAGCTAGCTGGGGTCCAAGTGTCAGCCTGACGCAGCGGGTCTCAACAAGGACCCCGAGCACTCAAAGCCAGAGGTTTTTATAGCATTTTCAAAGAGGGCAGTACTTTTCCACAAGCACATCACAGTGTTTTTCCAAAAACACATAAATTTCGGCTGACGCCACATCCTGGGGGTCTGGCGAGATAAGATCAGCTTCGGAATGTCAGGGTGGTTCTTAATAAAATAAGCTTGGTATGTATGATTAACTGATTGAGGTTAGCTAACTAAAGGTCACTGTATTCAACACTGGCTGACTAACTTGTTTTTCAAGGTTTTAATATTTTCCTATTTTCTTCCTTCTAGGTTAGAAAATGGTGTCTAAGCTTTTTAAGATGGCTATGCTTATGCTAACTTTCTATCCTTAATAAGGTTGATTCTTAGTGAAGGATTCTACATAACAGCACTTTGCAAAATTAAAAGGAATATCAATATCATTTCTAAAATATTCCAAAATATTTTCTCACCAAAGCTATTTTGATTACAACACATTTTTTTTGTATTGAACTTTTTACTTAGTTGCTCCTCGACCTAGAATTTTCTCCTGATCTTTTTATCCTGCCTAATATTATAATATTTGGTAAACAATGATATATTTAAAAATCACTGGTGGAATTAAAAGTAAAAAAACCTAAAAATCTGATGTGATTGCTAAGACCTTGAAAAAAAATTTCCAAGAAGAGAACAATTTTATTTTTCTGTTTTTTAGTAGTAAAATGCCATTGATACTTACCCTTCTAATCTATTTTTGGAACTTTTATTTCAAAATTATCTCTCAAGATTATTTCAAAGTAAAGAGATATTGAGGTATTACCTCAAAGGTGAAATAAAATAGATTATTTTAACCTATTGTGGGTAAAATTTCAGAATTTCCTGAATCTCTCACCTGGCCTTAGTGCATCTCCATATCAATAGGTGTTTCCACAGGGTGGAGAGAAGTATTCCATCTCCATATCAGTAGGTGATTACAAGGGGAACAGGGAGTGAGGGCATACCTGGACAAGAGAGGTTTGGTGCGGTTCTTTTGTAGCCAGGTTGTAAAAGACACAGGTTTGCAGAAGTGGACAACTGCTTGTATGCAATAAATGGGTTTCTTCTACTTTATTTCTCCCTTTGACTGATTTTGGCTTCAAAGGTTATTGGCTTCTGGGTGGGAACATATCCCCCCTCCATCAGAATTACACCTCTGTTGCAGTATTGTTTCCAATAAATGAATCACATAGTAGTATTTAAATGAGCAGTCTGTTAAGCAGAGTTTGAATTGAGGGAAGTGATTTTTGTCATTCATCATAACTATATATTATTCCAAGGAGACATAGACATAGAATCATTTGCAAAAGTATGGCACTAAGAAAAAGTGTTGTGGATTAATCTTTGGAAGCAATCCAGAAATGTTTTTAAGTACTACAGTTTTCATTAGGCTTTACTTATGCCACATGTATTTGTAGACCTTTTTTAAAGAGCTTCCTCCCCCGCTGTGTTTTCTTTTCATAACCCTGTATTTAAGCTTTTCTTTTTAATCTGTTTTTAAAATGGAGAGAAACCTTCATCATTTTCTCTAATTCTAATTTTGTATCAGGTCATTACTGGGTATTTCTATTGAAGGCTGAATTATCAATCTTGTAATAATTTTAAAAATACAAAAAGATGTTTAAAGAAAGAAATTTGTTTTGATATGCTATTAATCTGAATAAAATCTCCAGATACATAGTCTTTCTTGCAATATAGCACAAAATGCAACTATTAGAGTTTCCTCTCAACATATGAAAATAAAATTCATTTGCAAATAATTAATATCCTTTGAGTACTTTTCAGTTTCATTGTTATGTTCTTACTGTTGCTGTTGCTGTAGTTTTCTTTTTTTTTTTTTTTTTTTTTTTAAATAATTATTTTTTATTGAAGGGTAGTTGACACACAGTATTACATTACATGAGTTTCAAGTGTACAACACAGTGGTAGAACATTTATATACATAATTCTAGGTTCCACCTATCACCCTACCAGGCTGTTACAATATCTTGACTATATTCCTTATGCTATACATTACATCCCGGTTACTAATTTATTTTACCATTGGAAGTCTGTCCTTCTTTTTTTTTTTTTTTTTTTCTTTTTTTTTGTGAGGGCATCTCTCATATTTATTGATCAAATGGTTGTTAACGACAATAAAATTCTGTATAGGGGAGTCAATGCTCAATGCACAATCATTAATCCACCCCAAGCCTAATTTTCATCAGTCTCCAATCTTCTGAAGCATCACGAACAAGTTCTTACATGGAGAACAAATTCTTACATAGTGAATAAGTTACATGGTGAACAGTACAAGGGCAGTCATCACAGAAACTTTCGGTTTTGCTCATGCATTATGAACTATAAACAGTCAGTTCAAATATGAATACACATTTGATTTTTATACTTGATTTATATGTGGATACCACATTTCTCTCTTTATTATTTTTAATAAGATGCTGAAGTGGTAGGTAGATACAACATAAAGGTAGAAAACATAGTTTAGTGTTGTAAGAGAGCAAATGTAGATGATCAGGTGTGTGCCTGTAGACTATGTGTTAATCCAAGCTAGACAAGGGCAATAAAACATCCACATATGCAGAAGATTTCTCTCAGAACAGGGGGGGTGAGGTTCTAAGCCTCACCTCTGTTGATCCCCAATTTCTCACCTGATGACCCCCCTGCGACTGTGCCTGTCTTAGGTTGTTCCTCCCTTGAGGAATCTTACCCGTCTCTGGCTAACCAGTCATCTTCCGGGGCCATACAGGGAAATGTTAAGTTGGTAAGTGAGAGAGAAGCCTTATTGTTTGAAATGGTTAGCTTTTTATTTCTTTGCATATTTATGCCCTGTGGCTTCTATGCCCAGCATTTGTCTTGAGGTATCTTTACCACTTGGAGGAGTTATGATACTCGGTAAATTTGATATGAGGCACGAATTCTATTTAAGAATTCGTTGTAATTAGGAAGAAAGAAGAAAAGCTATAGAAGTAGCAGGCGGGAGAAAACATGGGAAGATTGATTATTTCTTTGACATATCTTCTTGTAGAGTAACTTCAGCATGTATAGATTTTAAGCTACTACTTAAATTGCACACACACATTAACATAATAGGAGTATAGTTACATAACCAAAGCATACCTGTAATTACCAGCCATCTCCAGTGAAACCAAGAAAACCAGTTAGGAACCCTAGGCATTTGTGAAAACTTATCAATGATATGATGGTTATTATCTAACTGAATTTGAGTAGTTTGAGAAAAATCAGACAAATTAAAACAACCCATTCCTGGGCACTGTTCACATCCCATATGTTCTTTTAACAGTAAATAGTCTGTAGTTGTAAGATTTTGGAGCGCTACAATTTGCACTTCTCCTAATTCTTGGTTGAGTTCCAACAGTATAGATCCAGTCAAATTTGTTGTTTTACTGTATGCACAGGCCAGCTTAGATATCTCCTTCATTCCCATGGCAAGTCCAGGAGCTGGTGGGATGAGTGCATCTACAGCTGTAGCAGTGCGTGGATCTTTGTTGGGGTTTTTTGATGATCATCTTCTGGCATGAGTCTTCCCGAGAGTGCTGATGTTGGAAGTTCTCTTTCATATCGTTTCTTAGTTCATTTTCGGGGTAGCCAAATTAGGTTTGATCCTCTGTATAAACACAAACAGACCCTTTGCCTACACTTTTATATGTCCTTTATATCATTGTGTAGAACTCATTAGAGGTCACCACATAGGAACTGCATTTTTTTTTTAATCATTAATCTACACTTACATGATGAATACTTTGTTTACTAGGCTCTCCCCTATACCAGGTCCCCCCTATATACTCCTTTACAGTCACTGTCCATCAGCGTAGCAACCTGTTGTAGAATCACTACTTGTCTTCTCTGTGTTGTACAGCCCTCCCCTTTCTCCCACACCGCTATGGATGCTAATCTTAATACCCCCCTACTTCTCCCCCCCTTATCCCTCCCTACCCACCCATCCTCCCCAGTCCCTTTCCCTTTGGTACCTGTTAGTCCATTCTTGAGTTCTGTGATTCTGCTGCAGTTTTGTTCCTTCAGTTTTTCCTTTGTTCTTATATTCCACAGATGAGTGAAATCATTTGGTATTTCTCTTTCTCTGCTTGGCTTGTTTCACTGAGCAAAACACCCTCCAGCTCCATCCATGTTGCTGCAAATGGTTGGATTTGCCCTTTTCTTATGGCTGAGTAGTATTCCATTGTGTATATGTACCACATCTTCTTTATCCATTCATCTATCGATGGACATTTAGGTTGCTTCCAATTCTTGGCTATTGTAAATAGTGCTGCTATAAACATAGGAGTGCACTGATCTTTCTCATACTTGATTGCTGCATTCTTAGGGTAAATTCCTAGGAGTGCAATTCCTGGGTCAAATGGTAAGTCTGTTTTGAGCATTTTGATGTACCTCCATACTGCTTTCCACAATGGTTGAACAAGTTTACATTCCCACCAGCAGTGTAGGAGGGTTCCCCTTTCTCCACAGCCTCGCCAACATTTGTTATTGTTTGTCTTTTGGATGGCAGCCATCCTTACTGGTGTGAGGTGATACCTCATTGTAGTTTTAATTTGCATTTCTCTGATAATTAGCGATGTGGAGCATCTTTTCATGTGTCTGTTGGCCATCTGTATTTCTTTTTTGGAGAACCGTCTGTTCAGTTCCTTTGCCCATTTTTTAATTGTGTTATTTGTTTTTTGTTTGTTGAGGCATGTGAGCTCTTTATATATTCTGGACGTCAAGCCTTTATCGGATGTGTCATTTTCAAAGATATTCTCCCATACTGTAGGGTTTCTTTTTGTTCTATTGATGGTGTCTTTTGCTGTACAGAAGCTTTTCAGCTTAATATAGTCCCACTTGTTCATTTTTGCTGTTGTTTTCCTTGCCCGGGGAGATATGTTCAAGAAGAGGTCACTCATGTTTATGTCTAAGAGGTTTGTGCCTATGTTTTCTTCCAAGAGTTTAATGGTTTCATGACTTACATTCAGGTCTTTGATCCATTTTGAGTTTACTTTTGTATATGGGGTTAGACGATGGTCCAGTTTCATTCTCCTACATGTAGCTGTCCAGTTTTGCCAGCACCATCTGTTGAAGAGACTGTCATTTCGCCATTGTATGTCCATGGCTCCTTTATCAAATATTAATTGACCATATATGTCTGGGTTAATGTCTGGGTTGTCTAGTCTGTTCCATTGGTCTGTGGCTCTGTTCTTGTGCCAGTACCAAATTGTCTTGATTACTATGGCTTTATAATAGAGCTTGAAGTTGGGGAGTGAGATCCCCCCTACTTTATTCTTCTTTCTCAGGATTGCTTTGGCTATTCGGGGTCTTTGGTGTTTCCATATGAATTTTTGAATTATTTGTTCCAGTTCATTGAAGAATGTTGCTGGTAGTTTCATAGGGATTGCATCAAATCTGTATATTGCTTTGGGCAGGATGGCCATTTTGACGATATTAATTCTTCCTAGCCATGAGCATGGGATGCGTTTCCATCTGTTAGTGTTCCCTTTAATTTCTTTTAAGAGTGACTTATAGTTTTCAGAATATAAGTCTTTCACTTCTTTGGTTAGGTTTATTCCTAGGTATTTTATTTTTTTTGATGCAATTGTGAATGGAGTTGTTTTCCTGATTTCTCTTTCTGTTGGTTCATTGTTGGTATATAGGAAAGCCACAGATTTCTGTGTGTTGATTTTGTATCCTGCAATTTTGCTGTATTCCGACATCAGTTCTAGTAGTTCTGGGGTGGAGTCTTTAGGGTTTTTTATGTACAGTATCATGTCATCTGCAAATAGTGACAGTTTGACTTCTTCTTTGCCAATCTGGATTCCTTGTATTTTTTTGTTTTGTCTGATTGCCGTGGCTAGGACCTCTAGTACAATGTTAAATAACAGTGGGGAGAGTGGGCATCCCTGTCTATTTCCCGATCTCAGCGGAAATGCTTTCAGCTTCTCGCTATTCAATATAATGTTGGCTGTGGGTTTTTCATAGATGGCCTTTATTATGTTGAGATACTTGCCCTCTATTCCCATTTTGCTGAGAGTTTTTATCATGAATGGATTTTGAACTTTGTCAAATGCTTTTTCAGCATCTATGGAGATGATCATGTGGTTTTTGTCTTTCTTTTTGTTGCTGTGGTGGATGATATTGATGGACTTTCGAATGTTGTGCCATCCTTATATCCCTGGGATGAATCCCACTTGGTCATGGTGTACGATGGTTTTGATGTATTTTTGAATTCGTTTTGCTAAAATTTTGTTGATTATTTTTGCGTCTACGTTCATCAGGGATATTGGTCTATAGTTTTCTTTTTGGTGGTGTCTTTGCCTGGTTTTGGTATTAGGGTGATGTTAGCTTCATAGAATGAGTTTGGGAGTATCCCCTCCTCTTCTATTTCTTGGAAAACTTTAAGGAGAATGGGTATTATGTCTTCCCTGTATGTCTGATAAAATTCCAAGGTAAATCCATCTGGCCCGGGGGTTTTGTTCTTTGGTAGTTTTTTGATTACCGCTTCAATTTCGTTGCTGGTAATTGGTCTGTTTAGATTTTCTGTTTCTTTTTGGGTCAGTCTTGGAAGGTTGTATTTTTCTAGGAAGTTGTCCATTTCTCCTAGGTTTCCCAGCTTGTTAGCATATAGGTTTTCATAGGAGTCTCTAATAATTCTTTGTATTTCTGCGGGATCTGTTGTGATTTTTCCTTTCTCATTTCTGATACTGTTGATTTGTGTTGACTCTCTTTTCCTCTTAATAAGTCTGGCTAGATGCTTATCTATTTTGTTTATTTTCTCGAAGAACCAGCTCTTGGTTTCATTGATTTTGGCTATTGTTTTATTCTTCTCAATTTTATTTATTTCTTCTCTGATCTTTATTATGTCCCTCCTTCTGCTGACCTTAGGCCTCATTTGTTCTTCTTTTTCCAATTTTGATAGTTGTGACATTAGACCGTTCATTTGGGATTGCTCTTCCTTTTTTAAATATGCTTGGAGTGCTATATACTTTCCTCTTAAGACTGCTTTTGCTGCGTCCCACAGAAGTTGGGGCTTAGTGTTGTTGTTGTCATTTGTTTCCATATATTGCTGGATCTCCATTTTGATTTGGTCATTGATCCATTGATTATTTAGGAGCGTGTTGTTTAGCCTCCATGTGTTTGTGAGCCTTTTTGCTTTCTTTGAACAGTTTATTTCTAGTTTAATGCCTTTGTGGTCTGAAAAGTTGGTTGGTAGGATTTCAATCTTTTGGAATTTACTGAGGCTCTTTTTGTGTCCTAGTATGTGATCTATTCTGGAGAATGTTCCATGAGCACTTGAGAAGAATGTGTATCCTGTTGCTTTTGGATGTAGAGTTCTGTAGATGTCTATTAGGTCCATCTGTTCTAGTGTGTTGTTCAGTGCCTCTGTGTCCTTACTTATTTTCTGTCTGGTGGATCTGTCCTTTGGAGTGAGTGGTGTGTTGAAGTCTCCTAGAATGAATGCATTGCATTCTATTTCCTCCTTTAGTTCTGTTAATATTTGTTTCAGGTATGTTGGTGCTCCTGTATTGGGTGCATATATATTTATAATGGTTATATCCTCTTGATGGACTGAGCCCTTTATCATTATGTAATGTCCTTCTTTGTCTTTTGTTACTTTCTTTATTTTGAAGTCTGTTTTGTCTGATACCAGAATTGCAACACCTGCTTTCTTCTCTCTGTTGTTTGCTTGAAATATCTTTTTCCATCCCTTGACTTTAAGTCTGTGCGCGTCTTTGGGTTTGAGGTGAGTCTCTTGTAAGCAGCATATAGATGGATCTTGCTTTTTTATCCATTCTATTACTCTGTGTCTTTTGATTGGTGCATTCAGTCCATTTACATTTAGGGTGATTATTGAAAGGTATGAATTTATTGCCATTGCAGGCTTTAAGTTTGTGGTTACCAAAGGTTTAGGGTTAGCTTCTTTACTGTCTTACTGTCTAACTTAACTCGCTTGTTGAGCTATTATAAACACAATCTGATGATTCTTTATTTCTCTCCCTTCTTATTCCTCCTCCTCCCTTCTTCATATGTTGGGTGTTTTGTTGTGTGCTCTTTTTAGGAGTGCTCCCATCTAGAGCAGTCCCTGTAGGATGCCCTGTAGAGGTGGTTTGTGGGAGGCAAATTCCCTCAACTTTTGCTTGTCTGGGAATTGTTTAATCCCTCCTTCATATTTAAATGATATTCGTGCTGGATACAGTAGTCTTGGTTCGAGGCCCTTCTGTTTCATTGCATTAAGTATATCATGCCATTCTCTTCTGGCCTGTAGAGTTTCTGTTGAGAAGTCTGATGATAGCCTGATGGGTTTTCCTTTGTAGGTAACCTTTTTTTCTCTCTGGCTGCTTGTAATACTTTGTCCTTGTCTTTGATCTTTGCCATTTTAATTGTTATGTGTCTTGGTGTTGCCCTCCTTGGATCCCTTGTCCTGGGAGTTCTGTGTACCTCTGTGGTCTGAGAGGCCATTTCTTCCCCTAGTTTTGGTAAATTTTCAGCAATTATTTCTTCAAAGACATTTTCTATCCCCTTTTCTCTCTCTACTTCTTCTGGAATGCCTATGATTCTTATATTATTTCTTTTATATTGATCACTCAGCTCTCTTCAAATTCTTTCATTCCTGGAGATCCTTTTATCTCTCTCTGCATCAGCTTCTCTGCGTTCCTGTTCTCTGTTTTCTAGTCCATTAATGGTCTCTTGCATCTCGTCCATTCTGTTTTGAAGTCCTTCCAGAGCTTGTTTTATTTCTGAATTCTCCTTCCTTAGTTCTTGCATATTTCTCTGCAAGTCCATCAGCATGGTTATGACTTTTGTTTTGAATTCTTTTTCAGGTAGACTGGCTAAATCTATCTCCCCAGATTCCTTCTCAGGGGAAGATGTAGCAGATGCCGAAGCTGTCTGGGTTAGTCTTGTCTGGATCATATTTTTTTGCCTTTTCATGTTGACAGGTGCTATTGACTGTCAGCTGGGAGGGCCAAAATTTTCACTTGCTACTGGCCTTTCTTTACTGGGACAACTGCGACCCCTAGTGGCTTGTGTTGGGTAATTGCGTGTAGAGTGGGTCTTTGTGTCTTGCCTGGCCGGAAGGGAGAAATTTCCCTTTCTGTGGGCGGAATTTGTCTCAGGCTGCTTCTCTGCTTTCGCAGCGCCCGGTGGGGTGATGGATGGGGGGGCTGCTTGACTGTTTGCCTCCGTGAGGGGTCTCAGAGCTGTTGCCCAGGGGGTTAGTGCACCCGGTTTTCCCTGTAATTTCCAGCTGCTGTACTGTGACCTGGGTTTTTTCCGTCAAGCTGTTAAGTCCCTGTCCCTTTAAGACTTTCAAAAAGCCCCCGCTTTTCTTTGTCACAGGGGCATCAGCTTCAGCACCCGCTCTGAGGTCTTACCCCCTGTTCTCCCAGTATCCAGGGCCCCCTGGGCATATACTGTGTCTGCGCTCTGGCCCGGATGGCTGGGGCTGGGTGTTCGGCAGTCCTGGGCTCCGTCTCCCTCCCGCTCTGCCTATTCTTCTCCCGCCGGGAGCTGGGGGGAGGGGCGCTCGGGTCCCGCCGGGCCGGGGCTTGTATCTTACCCCTTTCACCAGTCGCTGGGTTCTCGCTGGTGTAGCTGCAGTCTGGCCACTGTCCTGCGTCTTCTGGTCTCTCTTTTAGGGCTAGTTGTGTTTGTTGTATTTTCAAAAGTATATATGTTTTTGGGAGGAGATTCCCACTGTCCTACTCACGCCGCCATGTTGGCTCCGCCTCTGTTTGTTTTTTTTTAATTTAAATATTTTTTTTTTTTGTGGTCGTTCTGTTTTGGTGGGTGCTTCTTTGAAGTCTTAAACGGGCAGGGCAGGACACTTAATCCAGAGGTAGGGAAACCGGGGATCCTGGGCAACCTAACCCCTGGGCTGCAGGGATCAGGGAGGCCCCTTACGGAGATAAATAGCCTCCAGGCCGCTCCCCCTCCAACGCGACTCCACCACTTTGGAGCAGAGGCCCGAACCAGGCCATGCCCACAGCAACAGCGGAGATAAACTCCATAGCAGCCAGGCAGGAAGCCAAAACCCTGTCTGTACACAGCTGCTCAGCAAAAGCCACTAGAGGTCGCTGTTCTCCCAGGAGAAGAGGGCCACAAACCAACAAGAAGGGAAGTTCTTCCAGCCGTCACTCGTCCCACCTCTGCAAACTATTCCTATCACCATGAAAAGGCAAAGCTACAGGCAGACAAAGATCACAGAGACAACACCAGAGAAGGAGACAGACCTAACCAGTCTTCCTGAAAAAGAATTCAAAATAAGAATCATAAACATGCTGACAGAGATGCAGAGAAATACACAAGAGAAGTGGGATGAAGTCCGGAGGGAGATCACAGATGCCAGAAAGGAGATTGCACAAATGAAACAAACTCTGGAAGGGTTTATAAGCAGAATGGATAGGATGCAAGAGGCCATTGATGGAATTGAAACCAGAGAACAGGAATGCATAGAAACTGACATAGAGAGAGATAAAAGGATCTCCAGGAATGAAACAATGTTAAGAGAAATGTGTGACCAATCCAAAAGGAACAATATCCGTATTATAGGGGTTTCAGAAGAAGAAGAGAGAGGAAAAGAGATGGAAAGTATCTTAGAAGAAATAATTGCTGAAAATTTCCCCAAACTTGGGGAGGAAATAATTGAACAGACCACGGAAATACACAGAAACCCCAACAGAAAGGATCCAAGGAGGACAACACCAAGACACATAATAAATAAAATGGCAAAGACCAAGAACAAAGAAAGAGATTTAAAGGCAGCTAGAGAGAAAAAGGTCACCTATAAAGGAAAACCCATCAGGCTAACATCAGACTTCTAAACAGAAACCCTTCAGGCCAGAAGAGAACGGCATGATATATTTAATGCAATGAAACAGAAGGGCCTTGAACCAAGGATACTGTATCCAGCACGACTATCATTCAAATATGACGGTGGGATTAAACAATTCCCAGACAAACAAAAGCTGAGGGAATTTTCTTCCCACAAACTACCTCTACAGAACATCTTACAGGGACTGCTCTAGATGGGAGCACTCCTAGAAAGAGCACAGCACAAAACACCCAACATATGAAGAATCGAGGAGGAGGAACAAGAAGGGAGAGAAGAAAAGAATCTCCAGACAGTGTATAGAACAGCTCAATAAGCGAGCTAAGTTAGGCAGTAAGATACTAAAGAGGCTAACCTTGAACCTTTGGTTACCACGAATTTAAAGCCTGCAATGGCAATAAGTACATATCTTTCAATAGTCACCCTACATGTTAATGGGTTGAATGCACCAATCAAAAGACACAGAGTAACAGAATGGATAAAAAAGCAAGACCCATCTATATGCTGCTTACAAGAAACTCACCTCAAACCCAAAGACATGTACAGACTAAAAGTCAAGGGATGGAAAAACATATCTCAAGCAAACAACAGTGAGAAGAAAGCAGGGGTTGCAGTACTAATAGCAGACAAAATAGACTTCAAAACAAAGAAAGTAACAAGAGATAAAGAAGGACACTACATAATGATAAAGGGCTCAGTCAAACAAGAGGATATAACCATTCTAAATATATATGCACCCAACACAGGAGCACCAGCATATGTGAAACAAATACTAACAGAACTAAAGGGGGAAATAGACTGCAATGCATTCATTCTAGGAGACTTCAACACACCACTCACCCCAAAGGATAGATCCACTGTGCAGGAAATAAGTAAGGACACGGAAGCACTGAACAACACAGTAGAGCAGATGGACCTAATAGACATCTATAGAACTCTACATCCAAAAACAACAGGATATACATTCTTCTCAAGTGCACATGGAACATTCTCCAGAATAGACCACATACTAGGCCACAAAAAGAGCCTCAGAAAATTCCAAAAGATTGAAATCCTACCAACCAACTTTTCAGACCACAAAGGCATAAAACTAGAAATAAACTGTACAAAGAAAGCAAAGAGGCTCACAAACACATGGGGGCTTAACAACACGCTCCTAAATAATCAATGGATCAATGACCAAATCAAAATGGAGATCCAGCAATATATGGAAACAAATGACAACAACAACACTAGGACCCAACTTCTGTGGGACACAGCAAAATCAGTCTTAAGAGGAAAGTATATAGCAATCCAAGCATATTTAAAAAAGGAAGAACAATCCCAAATGAATGGTCTAATGTCACAATTATCGAAATTGGAAAAAGAAGAACAAATGAGGCCTAATGTCAGCAGAAGGAGGGATATAAAAAAGATCAGAGAAGAAAAAAATCAAATTGAATAAAACAATAGCAAAAATCATTGAAACCAAGAGCTGGTTCTTCAAGAAAATAAACAAAATAGATAAACCTTTAGCCAGACTTATTAAGAAGAAAAGAGGGTCAATAAAAATCAACAGTATCAGAAACAAGAAAGGAAAAATCACGACAGACCCCACAGAAATACAAAGAATTATTAGAGACTACTATGAAAACCTATATGCTAACAAGCTGGGAAACCTAGGAGAAATGGACAACTTCCTAGAAAAATACAACCTTCCAAGATTGACACAGAAAGAAATTAAAAATCTAAACAGACCAATTACCAGCAATGAAATTGAAGCGGTAATCCAAAAACTACCAAAGAACAAAACCCCCGGGCCAGATGGATTTACCTCGGAATTTTATCAGACATACAGGGAAGACATAATACCCATTCTCCTTAAAGATTTCCAAAAAAAAGAAATGGAGGTGATACTCCCAAACTCATTCTATGAAGCTAACATCAGCCTAATACCAAAACCAGGCAAAGACCCCACAAAAAAAGAAAACTACAGGCCAATATCCCTGATGAACGTAGATGCAAAAATACTCAACAAAATATTAGCAAACCGAATTCAAAAATACATCAAAAGGATCGTACACCATGACCAAGGGGGATTCATCCCAGGGATGCAAGGATGGTACAACATTCGAAAGTCCATCAACATCATCCACCACATCAACAAAAAGAAAGACAGAAACCACATGATCATCTCCATAGATGCTGAAAAAGCATTTGACAAAGTTTAAGATCCATTCATGATAAAAACTCTCAGCAAAATGGGAATAGAGGGCAAGTACCTCAACATAATAAAGGCCATCTATGATAAACCCGCAGCCAACATTATATTGAACAGCGAGAAGCTGAAAGCATTTCCTCTGAGATCGGGAAATAGGCAGGGATGCCCACTCTCTCCACTGTTATTTAACATAGAACTGGAGGTCCTAGCCACGGCAATCAGACAAAACAAAGAAATACAAGGAATCCAGATTGGTAAAGAAGAAGTTAAAGTGTCTATTTGCAGAAGACATGATACTGTACATAAAAAACCCGAAAGACTCCACCCAAAACTACTAGAACTGATATCAGAATACAGCAAAGTTGCAGGATACAAAATCAGCACACAGAAATCTGTGGCTTTCCTATACACTAACAATGAACCAACAGAAAGAGAAATCAGGAAAACAACTCCATTCACAATTGCATCAAAAAAAATAAAATACCTAGGAACAAACCTAACCAAAGAAGTGAAAGACTTATACTCTGAAAACTACAAGTCACTCTTAAGGGAAATTAAAGGGGACACTAACAGATGGAAACTCATCCCATGCTCATGGCTAGGAAGAATTAATATCGTCAAAATGGCCATACTGCCCAAAGCAATATACAGATTTGATGCAATCCCTATGAAACTACCAGGAACATTCTTAAATGAACTGGAACAAATAATTCAAAAATTCATATGGAAACACAAAAGACCCCGAATAGCCAAAGCAATCCTGAGAAAGAAGTATAAATTAGGGGGGATCTCACTCCCCAACTTCAAGCTCCTCTATAAAGCCATAGTAATCAAGACAATTTCGTACTGGCACAAGAGCAGAGCCACAGACCAACGGAACAGACTAGAGAATCCAGACATTAACCCAGACATATATCGTCAATTAATATTTTATAAAGGAGCCATGGACATACAATGGCGAAATGACAGACAGTCTCTTCAACAGATGGTGCTGGCAAAACTGGACAGCTACATGTAGGAGAATGAAACTGGACCATTGTCTAACCCCATATACAAAAGTTAACTCAAAATGGGTCAAAGACCTGAATGAAAGTCATGAAACCATTAAACTCTTGGAAGAAAACATAGGCAAAAACCTCTTAGACATAAACATGAGTGACCTCTTCTTGAACATATCTCCCCGGGCAAGGAAAACAACAGCAAAAATGAATAAGTGGGACTATATTAAGCTGAAAAGCTTCTGTACAGCAAAAGACATAATCAATAGAACAAAAAGGAAGCCTACAGTATGGGAGAATATATTTGAAAATTACACATCCGATAAAGGCTTGATGTCCAGAATATATAAAGAGCTCACATGCCTCAACAAACAAAAAACAAATAACACAATTAAAAAATGGGCAGAGGAACTGAACAGACAGTTCTCCAAAAAAGAAATACAGATGGCCAACAGACACATGAAAAGATGCTCCACATCGCTAATTATCAGAGAAATGCAAATTAAAACTACAATGAGGTATCACCTCACACCAGTAAGGATGGCTACCATCCAAAAGACAAACAACAACAAATGTTGGCGAGGCTGTGGAGAAAGGGGAACCCTCCTACACTGCTGGTGGGAATGTAAATTAGTTCAACCATTGTGGAAAGCAGTATGGAGGTACATCAAAATGCTCAAAACAGACTTACCATTTGACCCAGGAATTCCACTCCTAGGAATTTACCCTAAGAACGCAGCAATCAAGTTTGAGAAAGACAGATGCACCCCTATGTTTATTGCAGCACTATTTACAATAGCCAAGAATTGGAAGCAACCTAAATGTCCATCAATAGATGAATGGATAAAGAAGATGTGGTACATATACACAATGGAATACTACTCAGCTATAAGAAAAGGGCAAATCCAATCATTTGCAGCAACATGGATGGAGCTGGAGGGTATTATGCTCAGTGAAACAAGCCAAGCGGAGAAAGAGAAATACCAAATGATTTCACTTATCTGTGGAATATAAGAACAAAGGAAAAACTGAAGGAACAAAACAGCAGCAGAATCACAGAACTCATGAATGGACTAACAGGTACCAAAGGGAAAGGGACTGGGGAGGATGGGTGGGTAGGGAGGGATAAGGGGGGGAGAAGTAGGGGGGTATTAAGATTAACATGCATGGGGGGGTAGGAGAAAAGGGAGGGCTGTACAACTCAGAGAAGGCAAGTAGTGATTCTACAACATTTTGCTATGCTGATGGACAGTCACTGCAAAGGGTTTTATAGGGGAGACCTGGTATAGGGGAGAGCCTAGTAAACATAATATTCGTCATGTAAGTGTAGATTAGTGATAGCAAAAAAAAAAAAAAAAGGGCAGTTCCTGTGTGGTAACCTCCAACGATTTCTACACAAGGGTATAAAGGGCATATAAAAGTGTAGGCAAAGGGTCTGTTTGTGTTTATACAGAGGATCAAAGCCTAATTCGGCTACCCCGAAAATGAACTAAGATACGATATGAAAAAGAACTTCCAACATCTGCACTCTCTGGAAGACTCATGCCAGAAGATGATCATCAAAAAACCCCAACAAAGATCCACGCACTGCTACAGCTGTAGATGCACTCATCCCACCAGTTCCTGGACTTGCCATGGGAATGAGGAAGGAGATATCTAAGCTGGCCTGTGCATACAGTAAAACAACAAAATTGGACTGGATCTATACTGTTGGAACTCAACCAAGAATTTGGAGAAGTGCAAATTGTAGCGCTCCAAAATCTTACAACTACAGACTATTTACTGTTAAAAGAACATATGGCATGTGAACAGTCCCCAGGAATGGGTTGTTTTAATTTGTCTGATTTCTCTCAGACTGTTCAAGTTCAGTTGGACAATATCCACCATATCATAGATAAGTTTTCACAAATGCCTAAGGTGCCTAACTGGTTTTCTTGGTTTCACTGCAGATGGCTGGTAATTACAGATATGCTTTGGTTATGTAACTATACTCCTATTATGTTAATGTGTGTGTGCAATTTAAGTAGTAGCTTAAAACCTATACATGCTGAAGTTACTCTACAAGAAGATATATCAAAGAAATAATCAATCTTCCCATGTTTTCTTCCGCCTGCTACTTCTATAGCTTTTCTTCTTCCTTCCTAATTACAACCCTTAAATAGAATTCGTGCCTCATATCAAATTTACCGAGTATCATAATTCTTCCAAGTGGTAAAGATACCTCAAGACAAATGCTGGGCATAGAAGCCAAAGGGCATAAATATACAAAGAAGTAAAAAGCTAACTTTTTCAAACAATAAGGCTTCTCTCTCACTTACCAACTTCACATTTCCCTGTATGGCCCCGGAAGATGACTGGTTAGCCAGAGACGGGTAAGATTCCTCAAGGGAGGAACAACCTAAGACAGGCACAGTCGCAGGGGGGCCATCAGGTGAGAAATTGGGGATCAACAGAGGTGAGGCTTAGAACCTCACCCCCCCGTTCTGAGAGAAATCTTCTGCATACGTGGATGTTTTATTGCCCTTGTCTAGCTTGGATTAACACATAGTCTACAGGCACACACCTGATCATCTACATGTGCTCTCTTACAACACTAAACTATGTTTTCTACCTTTATCTTGTATCTACCTACCACTTCAGCATTTTATTAAAAATAATAATAATAAAGAGAGAAATGTGGTATCCACATATAAATCAAGTATAAAAACCAAATGAGTATTCATATTTGAACTGACTGTTTATAGTTCATAATGCATGAGCAAAACCAAAAGTTTCTGTGATGACTGCCCTTGTACTGTTCACTATGTAACTTATTCACTATGTAAGAATTTGTTCTACATGTAAAAACTTGTTTGTTATGACTCAGAAGATTGGAGACTGACAAAAATTAGGCTTGGGGTGGAATAATGATTGTGCATTGAGCATTGACTCCCCTATACAGAATTTTATTGTCGTTAACAACCATTTGATCAATAAATATGAGAGATGCCCTCACAAAAAAAAAGAAAAAAAAAAAAAAAAAAAGGACAGACTTCCAATTGTAAAATAAATTAGTAACCGGGATGTAATGTATAGCATAAGGAATATAGTCAAGATATTGTAACAGCCTGGTAGGGTGATAGCTGGAACCTAGAATTATGTATATAAATGTTCTACCACTGTGTTGTACACTTGAAACTCATGTAATGTAATACTGTGTGTCAACTACCCTTCAATAAAAAATAATTATTAAAAGAAAAAAAAAATGAATAAGTGGGACTATATTAAGCTGAAAAGCTTCTGTACAGCAAAAGACATAATCAATAGAACAAAAAGGAAGCCTACAGTATGGGAGAATATATTTGAAAATTACACATCCGATAAAGGCTTGATGTCCAGAATATATAAAGAGCTCACATGCCTCAACAAACAAAAAACAAATAACACAATTAAAAAATGGGCAGAGGAACTGAACAGACAGTTCTCCAAAAAAGAAATACAGATGGCCAACAGACACATGAAAAGATGCTCCACATCGCTAATTATCAGAGAAATGCAAATTAAAACTACAATGAGGTATCACCTCACACCAGTAAGGATGGCTACCATCCAAAAGACAAACAACAACAAATGTTGGCGAGGCTGTGGAGAAAGGGGAACCCTCCTACACTGCTGGTGGGAATGTAAGTTAGTTCAACCATTGTGGAAAGCAGTATGGAGGTACATCAAAATGCTCAAAACAGACCTACCATTTGACCCAGGAATGGCACTCCTAGGAATTTACCCTAAGAATGCAGCAATCAAGTATGAGAAAGATCAGTGCACCCCTATGTTTATCGCAGCACTATTTACAATAGCAAAGAATTGCAAGCAACCTAAATGTCCATTGAGAGATGAATGGCTAAAGAAGATGTGGTACATATACACAATGGAATACTACTCAGCCATAAGAAAAGGGCAAATCCAACCATTTGCAGCAACATGGATGGATCTGGAGGGTATTATGCTCAGTGAAACAAGCCAAGCAGAGAAAGAGAAATACCAAATGATTTTTCTTATCTGTGGAATATAAGAACAAAGGAAAAACTGCATTAACAAAACAGCAGCAGAATCACAGAACTCAAGAATGGACTAACAGGTACCAAATGGAAAGGGACTTCAGAGGATGGGTGGGTAGGGAGGGATAAGGGGGGGAAAAGTAGGGGGGTATTAAGATTAGCATGCATGGGGGGTAGGAGAAAAGGGAGGGCTGTACAACACAGAGAAGTCAAGTAGTGATTCTACAACATTTTGTTATGCTGATGTACAGTGACTGTAAAGCGCTTTATAGGGGGGACCTGGTATAGGGGAGAGCCTAGTATACATAATATTCGTCATGTAAGTGTAGATTAGTGATAAAAAAAAAAAGTAGGGCATTTCCTGTGTGGTAACCTCCAATGAGTTCTACACAAGAGTATAAAGGGCATATAAAAGTGTAGGCAAAGGATCTGTTTGTGTTTAAACAGAGGATCATAGCCTAATTGGGCTACCCCAAAAATGAACTAAGATACGATATGAAAAAGAACTTCCAACATCAGCACTCTCTGGAAGACTCATTCCAGAAGATGATCATCAAAAAACCCCAACAAATATCCACGCACTGCTACAGCTGTAGATGCACTCATCCCACCAGTTCCTGAACTTGCCATGGGAATGAGGAATGAGATATCTAAGCTGGCCTGTGCATACAGTAAAACAACAAATTTGACTGTATCTATACTGTTGGAACTCAATCAAGAATTAGGAGAAGTGCAATTGTAGCGCTCCAAAATCTTACAACTACTGACTATTTACTGTTAAAACAACATAAGGGATGTGAACATTCCCCAGGAATGGGTTGTTTTAATTTGTCTGATTTCTCTCAGACTGTTCAAGTTCAGTTGGACAATATCTACCACATCATAGATAAGTTTTCACAAATGCCTAAGGTGCCTAACTGGTTTTCTTGGTTTCACTGGAGATGGCTGGTAATTGCAGGTATGCTTTGGTTATGTAACTATACTCCTATTATGTTAATGTGTGTGCACAATTTACGTAGTAGCTTAAAACCTATACATGCTGAAGTTACTCTACAAGAAGATATGTCAAAGAAATAATCAATCTTCCCATGTTTTCTGCCACCTGCTACTTCTATAGCTTTTCTTCTTCCTTCCTAATTACAACCCTTAAATAGAATTCATGCCTCATATCAAATTTACAGAGTATCATAATTCTTACAAGTGGTAAAGATACCTCAAGACAAATGCTGGACATAGAAGCTGCAGGACATAAATATGCAAAGAAATAAAAAGCTAACCATTTCAAACAATAAGGCTTCTCTCTCACTTACCAACTTTACTTTTCCCTGTATGGCCCCGGAAGATGACTGGTTAGCCAGAGACGGGTAAGATTCCTCAGGGAGGAACAACCTAAGACATTCACAGTCGCAGGGGGGTCATCAGGTGAGAAATTGGGGATCAACAGAGGTGAGGCTTAGAACCTCACCCCCCCTGTTCTGAGAGAAATCTTCTGCATACATGGATGTTTTATTGCCCTTGTCTAGCTTGGATTAACACAGTCTACAGGCACACACCTGATCATCTATATTTGCTCTCTTACAACGCTAAACTATGTTTTCTACTTTTATCTTGTATCTACCTACCACTTCAGCATTTTATTAGAAATAATAATAATAAAGAGAGAAATGTGGTATCCACATATAAATCAAGTATAAAAATCAAATGAGTATTCATATTTGAACTGACTGTTTATAGTTCATAATGCATGAGCAAAACCGAAGGTTTCAGTGATGGCTGCCCTTGTACTGTTCACCATGTAAGAACTTATTCACTATGTAAGAAATTGTTCTCCATGTAAGAACTTGTTTGTTATGCTTCAGAAGATTGGAGACTGACGAAAATTAGGCTTGGGGTGGATTAATGATTGTGCATTGAGCATTGACTCCCCTATACAGAATTTTATTGTTGTTAACAACCATTTGATCAATAAATATGAGAGATGCCCTCACAAAAAAAAAAAAGTACACACTTCCAATGGTAAAATAATAAGTAACCGGGGTGTAATGAATATAGTCAAGATATTGTAACAGCTTGGTTTGGTGATAGCTGGTACCTAGAATTGTCATGTATATAAATGTTGAATCACTATGTTGTACACCTGAAACTAATGTAATGTAATTCTGTGTGTCTACTACCCTTCAATAAAAAATAATTATCTACAAAAAAAAATACAATGTGGTTCTCTAAAAGAGCTGGAGTTTGCATAAGAGTACAAAAATTTATTTTAAACATCAGACTTCGGTTTACATTTCTTGAAATTCTTACATCAATAACAATGTTAAGTGTTCATTTGCCTGTTTTGGGTGAATGAAATACTCCTCTGGAAATTGTTTTATCTTCAATCAGATACAGTTCACAATAGAAAATAAGAGATTCTTTGGGCTGCTTAGCTAACATTCTAGTCTATGGCAGTCAGTTGTAATAAGTAAAATTAATTGCCCAATTCAGAGCTCAGAATTTTTCTCGTATAAATTGCCTCTGATCCTTTTCTGAGAAGGAAGTGAAAAAAGGCAGAGATAAAATTTAAAAAACACACTGATCATTCGCTTTGAAAAACTCAGCTTTAAATTCCACAGTTTCTATTGATATATTTAAGAGGAAAAGGAACATTACAATAACTCAAATTTTTATTTTTATTTGCCTAGGCAAAGTTAATATGGACTTGCAAAAATGGACACTCAAAAATATGAACATGACCATATATGTGGAATAAGAATTGGGCTATTCAGAAAAATTAGACAAGGAATGAATGTACCATTAGGTCTGATCACTCAAACATGACAATAGTTCTAATTAATTACTAAAACAGATTGCAACATATCTCCCTTGACACAGTTTAAATGCAGTATGTTTAAGAATCATGTTTAATCATATGTCTACTGTCTGGAATAATTTAGGAGAATGATGCGAAGTGCCAAGTAATAGACTAGATTAAGCCTAGAGTGTCCTTCTAGTTTTTTCCAATTCATTATATAGTGAAATTTCAATTAACCAGAATATTTGGAGGAATGAAAAGCCCAAGAAATTTGATGTTATCTTTTTTGTTTGAAAACTAAAAAGGAAAAATATCTTAAACTAGGGTTCGATTTTGTAAATCGTTTATAGGTTACCTGATTCTACTTTCCAGTGACATACATACAATATTTTTTTCTTTGTCTGAAGCTTTGAAAGGCTCTGGAACATCAACATGCCCATCAATTTTTACTATCCAGGATTATGGAAATGACCAAGTTCAGGGAAAATATTCTTAAGGCAGAGCAAATGAGATTTTTCGAATGGATTTGATGTGTGCAAAAAAGGAAAAAAGCCAAGGATAAGGCCATGATTTGGGGCTGAGCACCTGTCAGGAAGGAGTTTCCATTAACTAAAATGGGGAAAACTGTGGGAGGACCTCTTTAAGTGGAAATATCAGAAGCTGAATTTAGTGTTCATTTTGAGATGCCTGTTTACTATTCAAGAGGACATTCTTGGGAGGCAGTTAGGGGTGTGGATCTGAAGTTGAGGGGAGAACCAGGCTTGTGCTGCACAATCAGCCAAGCATTCTATATACCTCTAGCTTTAGGCTAAGTGCCTATATCCTATAGGATCAGGTGCAAAACTGCAATTTCAAAGATATTTTCCCCCACGAAATAATTTTGCCTCATGGTTTCCTATTATACATGAAAATATACATACAATGTAATAAATAATCAACATAACAATACCCAGTATATCTGCTTTATCTCAGATAATCTCCCAAGGAGTCCCAGATAAGAGATTCCTTTGTTATTCTATTTTACAGATGAATAATACACTTGAATCTTAGAGACTTGATAGGTTTGTATTCAGATCCCAAATTTCAGCCACAACATAGTTCTGTGTCTCTCTTATGACTTCATTTTCCACGTTTTGCATTATTTTTTTTTCTCAGCAGCTTCTCATGTGCACACCTCCACCACCCCATCACACACACACACACACACACACACACACACGCGCGCGCGCACACACACACACACACACACATCTGCTTGTCAAGGCTTTAAAACAGTGCAGGTGCAGTGCAAAATTAACAGCCCTGTCATAGTCTCAGGTGCTTCTTGGGACTATCTTTAGCTTCTTCAATCCAGTTTCTCATTTTCCCTCAGTGTATTTGTTTTGTAGGAGCATCAGTTGAGGAAAATGTTTGTTACACACATATATTATGAGTACTCTGACATCACACTTCTCAGCTACAGTAGTGGGAGGATCATAGAGATCACAATAACTGACAGATTCTAGGTAGAAAAAAGTCTCCAATAATACTTTGGCATAAATAAGATATGCTACAATTATTTTGCTATGCAGATTTTGTCTTGATGCCAGCACTTTTGAATGCTGGAAATGCTCTGTCAAGAAATTATTTGACACATTATCTAGCTATGCTTCTACTTAGAACAATACGGAATGCAAAGATGGCAAATATGCATTCTGGTTGTTGCTTTCCCACAGATGATATTTTTGTGTTGTTGAAAATCCACAGATAATGGATTTTTGCTCTCTCTCTATTTGTACTCAATGTAAGGATCAATTTACAAGTCTGTCGTACTCTAAATTTAGTTTAAATGAATTTCTATGTCTTTTTTCTTTAAGTTCCATGTATTTGTAGCTTCAAAATCACATTCACACAAGCTGTTTGAGTTAGACATTATGGATGATTTACAGCTGAGGAAGCTCAGCAGAGAAATTTGGTGGTTGACCCAAAATCAAAAGCAGCAGAGATAAATGTGCAACTTGATGTTCTACTGCAATTTATCTGAATTCAACGTACAGAGGAATCATCCAGTGACCTTGTTGAAATGCAGATTCTGTTTCATTAGGTGTGGAATGGGGTCTGACACTCTGTATTTCTAACATGCTCCCTATCGACAATTATGGTCAGTAGGCCTATGACCACATCTTGGACAGCAAGGGGCTAGATAGAGCAAACTTCTCTTCATACTGGAATTCAGGAGAAGAATTTAACCTATTTGCATAGAACAATCATTCACTCACTCACTTTCAAACATCTATTATGTCTGAAATTTTGTGTATGTACAGGTAAATAAGCCATATTCTCTGTCCTCAAATAATTCAGTCAAATTGAGAAGGCAAACTCTTTTATGAACAAGTACAATATAATACATACAAATATGAATGTCAGGTAATTTTGAAAGAAAGGCAGGATTTCATTCTTTCTGTAATTATAGAAACTGCAACAATGAAAAGACATTAATATAAAATGCGATAGTCCCCCCTCATCATCATTCTCACTCTTCAGAAGTATCTTCAGAAGTGACTTTTTTCCCAGTTTCTTGAGCTGTAATTGACATACCTGACTAAGTTGAAAGTGTACAGCATAACAGGTTGACTAACATGTATTGTGAAATGATTACCACAATAAGTTTAATTAGTTTGAAGTGACTACTTTTATTTATTTATTTATTTTTATTTAAATTTTTTATTAAGGAATAATTGATATACACTCTTATGAAGGGTTAACATGAAAAGCAATGTCGTTACTACATTTACCTATGTTATCAAGTCCCCACCAATACCCCAATTCAGTCACTGTCCATTTGTGTAGCAAGATGCCACAGATCCACTGTGTGCCTTCCCTGTGCTACACTCTTCTCCCCGTGATCCTCCACACCATGTGTACTAAACATAATAACCCTCAATCCGCTTCTCCCTCCCTCCCCACCCACCCTCCCACACCTCTCTCTTTTGGTAACCACTAATTCATTTGTGGAGTCTCTGAGTCAGCTGCCATTTTGTTCCTTCACTTTTGCTTCATTGTTATATTCCACAAATGAGGGAAATCATTTGGCATTTGCATTTCTCCACCTGGCTTATTTCATTGAGCATAATGTCCTCCAGCTCCATCCATGCTGTTGCAAATGGTAGGACTTGTTTCTTTCTTATGGCTGAATAGTATTCCATTGTGTATATGTACCACATCTTCTTTATCCATTCATCTACTGCTGGACACTTAGGTTGCTTCCATATCTTGGCTATTGTAAAAAGCACTGCAATAAACATAGGGGTGCACATGTCTTTTTGAATCTGAGAAGTTGTATTCTTTGGTTAAATTCCAAGGAGTGGGATTCCCAGGTAAAATGGTATTTCTATTTTTAGTTTTTGAGGAACCTCCATATTGTTTTCCACAATGGTTGAACTAGTTTACATTCCCACCAGCAGTGTAGGAGGGTTCCCCTTTCTCCACATCCTCACCAGCATTTCTTGTTTTTAGTCTTTTCGATGCTGGCCATCCTTACTGGTGTGAGGTGATACCTCATTGTGGTTTTAATTTGCCTTTCCCTAATGATTAGTGATGTGGAGTATCTTTTCATGTGTCTGTTGGCCATCTAAAATTCCTCTTTGGATAACTGTCTCTTCATATCCTCTTCCCATTTGTTAATCGGGTTATTTGCTTTTTGGGTGTTGAGGTATGTAAGTTCTTTATATATTTTGGATGTTAACCCCTTGTCGGATATGTCATTTACAAACATATTCTCCCATACTGTAGGATGCCTTTTTGTTCTGTTGATGATGTCCTTTGCCATACAAAACTTATTAGTTTTATGTAGTCCCATGATTTCATTTTTACTTTAGTTTCCCTTTCTCGAGGAGATGCGTTCAGGAAGAAGTTGCTCATGCTTATATTCAGGAAATGTTTGCCTATGTTGTCTTCTAAGAGTTTTATAGTTTCATGACTTACATTCAAGTCTTTAATCCATTCGAGTTTACTTTTGTGTATGGGGTTAAACAATAATCTAGTTTCATTCTCTTCATGAGGCTGTCCTTTTTTGCCAACACCAGCTGTTGAAGAGGCTGTCATTTCCCCATTGTATGTCCATGGCTCCTTTATCATATATTAATTGACCATATATGATTGGGTTTATATCAGGGCTTTCTAGTCTGTTCCATTGGTCTATCGGTCTGTTCTTGTGCCAGTACCAAATTGTCTTGATTACTGTGGCTTTGTAGTAGAGCTTGAAGTTGGGGAGCACAATTCCCCCAGCTTTATTCTACCTTCTCAGAACTGCTTTGTCTATTTGAGGTCTTTTGTGGTCCTATATGAATTCTACGATGATTTTCTCTAGTTCGTTGAAGAATGCTTTTGGTATTTTGATAGGAATTGCATTGAAACCATAGATTGCTTTTGGCAGGATGGTCATTTTGACAATATTAATTCTTCCTATCCATGAGCATGGGATGTGTTTCCACTTATTGGTATCTTCTTTAATTTATCTCATGAGTGTCTTGTAGTTTTCAGAGTATAGATCTTTCACTTCCTTGGTTAGGTTTATTCCTACGTATTTTATTCTTTTTGATGCAATTGTGAATGGAATTGTTTTCCTGATTTCTCTCTCTGCTAGTTCATTGTTAGTGTATAGGAGTGCCACAGAGTTCTGTGTATCAATTTTGTATCCTGCAAGTTGGTGAATTCAGATATTAGATCTAGGGAGCTTTGGAGTGCATTCTATAGGGGTTTTTATGTTCAATAACATGTCATCTGCAAACAGGGACAGTTTCTCTTCTTCCTTGCCAATCTGGATGCTTTCTATTTCTTTGTATTGTCTGATTGTTGTGGCTAGGACCTCCAGTACTAGTTTGAATAGAAGTGGGGAGAGTGGGCATCCTTGTCTTGTTCCAGATCTTAATGGAAAAGTTTTAAGCTTCTCACTGTTAAGTATAATGTTGGCTGTTGGTTTGTCAAATATGACCTTTATTATGTTGAGGTACTTGCCCTCTACACCCATTTTGTTGAGAGTTTTTATCATGAAGGGATGTTGAATTTTGTCAAATGCTTTTTCAGCATCTATGGAGATGATCATGTGGTTTTTGAACTACTTTTTGGTGATGTGGTGGACAGTGTTAATGGATATTCAAATGTTGTACCATTCTTGCATCCCTGGCATAAATCCTGCTTGATCATGATGGATATTTTTTATGTATTTCTGAATTTGGTTTGCTAATATTTTGTTGAGTATTTTTGCATCTATGTTTATCAAGGATATTGGTCTGTAATTTTCTGTTTTTGTGGTGTCTTTGCCTTGTTTTGGTATTAGAGTTATGCTGGCCTCATAGAATGAATTTGGAAGTACTCCCTCCTCTTCTACTTTTTGGAAAACTTTAAGGAGAATGGGTATTAGATCTTCACTAAATGTTTGATAAAATTCAGCAGTAAAGCCATCTGGTTCAGAGATTTTGTTCTTAGGTAATAATTTTATGATTACCAGTTCAATTTCATTGTTGCTAATTCATCTGTTCAGGTTTTCTGTTTCTTCTTTGCTCAGCCCTGGAAGGTTGTATTGTTCTTGAAAGTTGTCAATTTCATCTAGGTTATCCAGTTTGCTAGCATATAATTTTTCATAGTGTTCTCTAATAATTCTTTGTATTTCTCTGGTGTCTGTAGTGATTTTTCCTTTCTCATTTCTGATTCTGTTTTATGCAATTAGAGTGTTTTTTTTTTCTTGATAAGCCTGCCTAGGGGTTTATCTATTTTGTTTATTTTCTCAAAGAAACAGCTCTTGCTTTTATTGATTCTTTCTGTTGTTTTATTCTTCTCAATTTTATTTATTTATGCTCTAATCTTTATTATGTCACTCCTTTTACTGACTTTGGGCCTCATTTCTTCTTCTTTTTCTAGTTTAATTAGTTGTGAGTTTAGACTGCTTATATGGGATTGTTCTTCTTTCTTGAGTTAGGCCTGTATTGCAATATACTTTCCTCTTAACATAGCCTTGGCTGTGTCCCAGAGATTTTGCAGTGTTTAATTATTGTTGTCATTTGTCTCCATATATTGCTTGATCTCTGTTTTTATTTGGTCATTGATCCATTGGGTATTTAGGAGCATGTTGTGAAGCCTCCATATGTTTGTGGATTTTTTCATTTACTTTGCATAATTTATTTCTAGTTTCATACATTTGTGGTCTGAGAAACTAGTTGGTACAATTTCAGTCTTCTTGAATTTACTAAGGATCTTTTTATGGCCTAGTATATTACTTATTCTTGAAAATGTTCCATGTACACTTGAGAAGAATGCGTATTCTGTTGCTTTTAGGTGTAAAGTTCTGTAGATGTCTGTTAGGTCCATCTGTTCTAATGTGTTTTTCATTGCCACTGTCTCCTTACTTATCTTCTATCTGGTTGAACTGTCCTTCAGAGTGAGTGGAGTGTTGAATTTTCCTTGAATGAATGCATTGCATTCTATTTCCCCTTTTAATTCTGTTAGTATTTGTTTCACATATGTAGGTGCTTCTGTAATGGGAACATAGATATTTAAAATGGTTATATCTTATTGTTGGATTGACCCTTTTATCATTATCTAATGTCCTTCTTTATATCTTGTGACTTTCTTTGTTCTGAAGTCTATTTTGTCTGATACAAATACTGCAACTCCTGCTTTTTCCTCTCTGTTATTCGTATGAAATATCTTTTTCCATTCCTTCACTCTTATTCTGTGTATTTCTTTGGGTTTGAAGTGAGTCTCTTGTAAGCAGCATATATATGGGTCTTGTTTATTTATCCATGCAGTGACTCTATGTCTTTTTATTGGTGCATTCAGTCCATTTACATTTAGAATGATTATTGATTGGTGTGTACTTATTGCCATTGTAGACTTTAGATTCGTGGTTACTAAAGGTTCAAGATTAACTTCCTTCCTATCTAAGAGACTAACTTAAGTCACTTAATATGCTGTTGCAAACACAATCTAAAGGTTCTTTTCTTTTTCTCTTCCTTTTTCTTCCTCCTCCATTCTTTATATATTAGGTATCATATTCTCTGTTCTTTGTCTATCCCTTGATTGACTTCAGAGATACTTAATTTAATTTTGCATTTGCTTAGTAAATAGTTGTTCTACTTTCTTTACTGTGGTTTTATTACCTATGGTGACAGCTATTAAACCTTAGGAACATTCCCATCTATAGCAGTGCCTCCAAAATACACTGTAGAGATGGTTTGTGGGAGGTAAATTCTCTCAGCTTTTGCTTATCTGGAAATTGTTTAATCTCTCCTTCAAATTTAAATGACAATCTTGCTGGATAAAGTAATCCTGGTTCCAGGCCCTTCTGCTTCATGGCATTAAATACACCATGCCACTCCCTGCTGGCCTGTAAGGTTTCTGCTGAGAAGTCTGATGTTAGCCTGATGGGCTTTCCTTTGTATGTGATCTTATTTATCTCTCTGGCTGCTTTTAATAGTCTATCCTTATCCTTGATCTTTGCCAATTTAATTACTATATGTCTTGGTGTTGTCTTCCTTGGGTCCCTTGTGTTGGGAGATCTGTGCATTTCCATGGCCTGAGGGACTATGTCCTTCCCCTGATTCGGGAAGTTTTCAGCAACTACCTCCTCAAAGACACTTTCTATCCCTTTCTTTCCTTTCTTCTTCTTCTGGTACCACTATAATGTGAATATTGTTCTGTTTGGTTTGGTCACACATTTCTCTCAATATTCTTTCATTCTTAGAGATCCTTTTTTCTCTCTGTGCCTCAGCTTCTTTGTACTCCTCTCCTCTGGTTTCTATTTCATTTATCATCTCCTCCACTGTATCCAATCTGCTTTTAATACCCTCCATTGTTCTCTTCAATGATTGGATCTCCCACCAGAATTCATTCCTGAGTTCTTGGATATCTTTCTCTACCTCCATTCGCATGTTGATGATGTTTATTTTGAACTCCCTTTCAGGAAGAATCATAAGGTCCATGTCATTTAAATCTTTCTCTGGAGTTATATTAATTTTACTCTGGACCAGTTTCCTTTGGTGTTTCATATTTGTGTATGGCCCCCTCTAGTGGTGTCCAGAAGCTCTACTTTCTGGAGCTGCTCAGCCCCTGAAACAATGTTGGGGGTCACAGGGGAGTGGTAATGGTGCCTGGTGGGGAGAAAAGAGCTGTTTCCTGCTTCCCAGCTGCTATGCCTATCTCCACTGCCTGAACCAGTGGGCCTAGCACACAAGTATAAGCTTTTGTCCCAGAGCAGCCGGATATGGATCCCTGCTTTCCACAAGTGGCTGGAACCTCAGTCTCTTCAGGAATTCTGCCTGTCTTAGCTTTCCAACCCCGTAATCACAAAGTATCATGAAAGCACTATGAAATGTAGGTTTGTGCTCCCAGAGCAGATCTCCAGAGTTTGGTGTTCAGCAGTTCCAGGCCTCCACTCCCTCCCTGCTCAGTTTCTCTTCCTCCAGCTGGTGAGTTGGGGTGGGGTAAGGGCTTGGGCCCCACTGGTTCACAGCTTTCATACATTACCCTGTTCCATGAGGTGTGCTCTTTTCTTCAGGTGTATGCAGTCTGACACAGTCCTCTTTCCTGTTGCTCTCTCAGGATTAGTTTTATTAATTATATTTTCATATTACATGTGCTTTTAGGAGGATGCCTCTATCTCACCTCTCACACAGCCATCTTCTTTTTTGAAGTGAGTACTTTTAATAGGTCTGTGTGTATTCTTATTCCAGACTTCAAAAATGAGTATAGAGTTATAGCAATTTACAAAAACAAGATCATATTCCACATATTGTTTAGGAAGTATTTTTTCATTCAGCAATGAACAGCCTATTTCAGTGTATACACACATATATATTTTTTGCATTCATTATAATGGCTATGTAGTAAGTAGAGAGCATAATTTGTTGAAATATCCCTCTATTGATATATATTTAGTGTGCATCTCTTTTTTCTTTGGACATCTAGCACTTCAAGTAACATACTTGCTCTTATTCCTTTACACACTTTCTGTATGTTTGAAACCTAGAAATACACTTGCTTTACTTTTCATAGTAATGATGAATTAGCCATCAAGAAGGCTGTATCAATTTAGACTCCCTTCCACAGTATATAATAATTCCCTTTGCTCTACCTACTTGCTAACACTGAATAAATTTTTAATCTTACCAATCTGAGGCATATTAATAAATGTGTAAATTTTAAAATATAAATAAGTACATAGAATAAATAAGACAATTATTTATTGAAATAATATGTATTTATATACCTATATTAATATATTTCTGTTTGCATAACATCTATGTGCATAAGTTTATATATATACATACATTATTGGCATGGGTAAAAAAAACTTTTATATTTCCAAGTTATAAATTTATTTTTTAGCTTCTTCCTAGGAAGATTATTTTTTGACATAAATATTTTCATGGCAACCAGATGTAAATTCTATCTGAGATCTGCATCCCATCTTATGGCAAGGGCATTTACCACCAAATGGTCATATCTGGAAATTCTCTAGAGTCACATTACTAAGCAACAACTGAGGCATACAGATGTTTTTGGAAGATTGTCATTTCCTTTACTTTTTTTTCCCTAATTACAACAGCCTAGCTAAGTGGATGCAGTGTGCAGAGAGGCTGACTAAATACCAGCTTGAATAAGGTAGAAGGAAAAGATGGATTGGCGGCAAAACCTAGGGCAAAGGACTGGGGCATCAGATTCACATTTTGAGACAGGAGTTCTAAGGACCATGATAGCCATAAAACAGGAATCAGCTGCCTTCCCACACTGATTTTGCCTGCCTGAATTTTTCAGGGCATAATGGTGAATAACAAGCAGTTGAGGCCTTACTCTCAAGTGGCTTCACTACTCTAACCTGAATATTGAAAGATATCTGATACTGCTTACCACTCACCCAACATTCATTTACACCTCTTTAATCTGATTAAAACCTGTTGTTTCCTATCTCCTTCAGGAACAGCTCATTTAAAAGGTTACTTATTAACTTCATTACACCCTTACTCAATGAAAATTTAGTAGCAAAATGAATCAATTTCTTTCTTCATAGAGAAACTGTAGCTTTTCTATCCTAAGCAAGTTATAATTTTATTTGGAAATAAATTGGTCTGTGAGTACAGCTTATTATTTTGATTCCACTTCATTTTATTTAACTTCCATTTAGTCAATTTGTCCATTTTATTAGCCTCCATGTTTCTTGTTATATAGGAAAAAAAGCCTGCTTTGTGCTTTCTTTTCTTTGAAAAAAGATGTTTATTAAAAATCTTTGTCATAAAATGACTAAAATTGGTCTTAAAAATTAAGGCTCTTCTTTTTCTGTGGATTACCAGAAAAGCATAAAAGAAGTTACCAATCAACCATGCTGAACGCTTTGTTCCTAAAGTTAAATTTCATAGATTCCTAAACATTTTATTAATAAGATAAGAAACTGGACTATAAATGGCAATTAATGGCCATCCATAGTGAGCACACTCTGATCAGGTATACAATATTCTAATTGAGTAGTTAAGCAAAAACATTCCAGTTAAAGCAGAAATTTTAATTTCAGCATTTTAAAGTTGTTTCCCACACTGTCATGATTCTCCTACAACTGAAGTCGTCTAATACAGGAATGCTAGCCTTGGGGCTCAATATACTCCCAGGAGGGTGACTGACTGGCTGGCAATTAGTTTGATTATATATATATTTTAATGTTCTAAGGTGAATTATCAAATGATTCAGAAATACATGGCATGCAGTATCCAAAATTATGGCTGCATTTAGATTTACATTAGGAGTAATAAGTGTCATTCACATTCATTGTACACCCCACCCTTCCCATAAGGAAAGTGTCACTAACTATTCAGGTTCTGGTGCAGCATTAAGCATTAAAACTTATCACTTTACCAGGCCTTCCCCACATGCAAATAAATCCCTCCTGACAAGCAGTGACTACACAGTCTTCAAGAAAAATTAATACAGTCAGCCTTTCATGTGCTATCTTTTTACAGATGAGAGGCTCTAACAAGGGTTGCCTAATTACAACAGCTTAGATAAGCTATATCTTATATAAGTGGCAGTGTGCAGTGTCTTCCATTCGAGGACACAGGGGAGTTTCCAGAGTTTTAGCGGGGTCTGTTCTCGTTTAAGTAACTAAGTTCAGTTTGTTGCTGCTCTTGCTAGAAATGTGTCCTATGCTATGGTTCTGCTGTGGTCCTTCTCACGTTGCCTATCCCCTTCTGGTCGTGTAGTGAGTGTTGTGAATTTGGTGACCCCAGAAGCAATGGCCCTGTCCACCACTGCTCTTGCTGCCGGCATTTGAGATGGCGGCATGGGGGAGGCTGTTGGACCATGGCAGCGGAGGGAGCGCAGAGTTGCCCGGGTTTGTGACACCGTTCCCAGTGCCCCCAGAAGGAGGACTTGTGACTGACATTTGTGTGTGTCCTTGCTCTCAAGAAGGGCTGGTGAGGGAAAAGAATGTTTTTCGTTAGGTCCCATAGGCAGAGCTATGTATCCGGGCCCACCGAGCTGAACTGATATGTAACACTGACTGGGTGGCTGTCTGTGATTACATATAATAGGGATTACAAAAATAGCATCACATTTAACATGAGTGACAATTTTTATTCCTGCACACCATGCCTGGAAACCCTACCATCTCTTAGAAAGTGAATTTTCCTTATTACTCTTGTAATTGTGTCTCCACAAATCCCTCTTAACATCAGGAGTAAATATTGAGAACATATTCCTCCTTCTGTTAACTCTTGTTAGCTACTGGCTGAAACCATGAAAACTCATACCAGTGACAGCCTATAGGAGGAACTTACTGCTACATTTCTTCTTAAAGTATTTGCATTTTTATCTCATATGTGCAATAACTGTTCTTGCCTACTCTCTGATGGGTACTGTGCTAGATGCTGGTGACCCAACTGCTACTCCAGGATATAACCCAAGGACTATAGAGCTCTAAATTTGGTGCCTTGCTGCTCTACATTCAACACCATAGTTTCTATAGTAAGACAGTGACATAATGCATAGGAGTTTTGAGCAATTATACTGGTCAGCAAGAGTATTCAAAATGGATTAGCTAATGTCAGCAGCAGGTAACAGAGTTAAGAAGCTACTATCCAGTTGGTGAGGGCACATTTTATCCAGTTGAGTGATATAAAATAGCAACAACAACAATAATAATAATAGAATAATATATTTAAAGCTAAGGGATTTATGGGAGAATGTCATTTAATCACTGTGTAACTACCAGAATGTTATAAAGTAAATACAATTCATTTCCATTTTACAGATGAAGAAACTGAAATTGAGAGGATTGAAGCAATATTCCCATATGGAAAGATGGAGATGGAGGACAGTTCACATCTCAAACCCCAGAGTGTAGACTCTTAACATCTATTCAACAAAATACTGCCTCCTAAAAGTAGAAGAAAAGCAAAAGCACACATACATGAAAGCCCTCTACACATTTTCCTTTATCTGTCCCATGAAATATCAAATGTCTCTGATTCTCAAGTCATATAAAACCTAGAAAAATGAAATCTAAGAAAAATGATAATTACAAATTGAGTTGATCACCACAGCCACACTACCATCATGATCTGGGACATATCACTCAATCATTCTGTGCCTTGTTTTACTCATCTCTAAAATGGGAATAACAACAGTACCTACCTCAACAGTTTGTTATAAGATTTAAGATTAAATTAAATAATACATATAAATTACATAGAGTAGTGCTTGACACATGGTGGTTGCTCAAAAAAATGTTAGCAATTATTATTGTATAGCTATGGTTTGTAATAATATGAAAGATTTTTGAAGTTCCTTCAATTGACATGAATTACTTTTGCAAAAAACCCTGCAATGTTAAAAGAGCTATGGAAAATAGAAACAAATGAAAACACGAAATAACCAATACACTGAGTACGCTATTTAATCCTTTTATATAAGCTACCCAACAAAACCAGCTTCCAAGGAGCCATTCAGAAACCAATGTCTTTTGCTAATCCACAAACATATTTTCTAGGTTTCCGTGAAGTCTTCAGATTGTCTTCTTACCACTCAGAGTTTCTAAATAGGAAGTGTCTGTATAAAAGTCTAGACAGACCACTTTCTAAAATTACTGGCAGATTCCTGGTGAGAATTCAGCATGTTTCAAAGTCTTAAAACCATCTCTTCTGTGGTCCATCACTGAATAAACTCTGAGCATCCTAAAAATTTCACAAAACGCTAAAACTAACTTAGAAAATAAATTTGCTTTTTAAAAAAGTGTTCTCTATTTGTGGCCAATACCTGCTTTGTTTTAGGGATTTTTTATAAGCCTCAAGGATTGTGTTCCAAAGGAATACAGCTCTCAGTTGTCAACACTGTGTCTTTGTTAAATAAATATATGCTCATTACTTGACACCGGTTTTCAAATGAAAATCTAACAGCTCTTCCCTTTGTGATTAATGAAGAAATGTATTATATCAAGTCAGTGTTCAAAGTTTGTACTAATGAGATTTGGACTGGAACAGTCTTTGATCATTTTAAATATCTCTGTTTAGAGAAACTACTAAGATTGTCTCTACTCGTGTATGTGTAAATAGGAGCTAGAATTTGCTACATTTTATTATTACAATTTTCCTCAATATCAGTGGTGAAATGCACTTAATGTAAAAGATAGATAAAAATTATTAAACCTGATTATCTGAAAACAAAGGCAAAAGAAAATATTAAAAGTTATGAACTCATGAAAGATAGCAATAGTGTGAATTCAAATATATTGACTAAGTCCTGGTATGTTAATGATTGGGAGTATCTATAGATATTAAAAGAAATCCCATTTTTATTTAAGATAAAAGAATAAGAATCTACAATGTAGATTTGCAAAGTACTTTAGCTTTTACAACCCATCTAACCTATAGTCTCCTCTCTACTGTGTAGCTAAAGAGAGAGGATTTGGTGGTAGAAAATTATTTCTGTCAAGTAAAGGGATGCTAGTCTGCCCCAGCTGAATAATACAGAACTTTTATGCAGCTCCTACTATGCACCAGGCACTATTCTAAGTGATTTAAATATGTAATTCATTTATTCTTCACAGTAACATTATGAGGTAGGTACTGCTATCATCCTGTGCCTGTACCTATCAACTGAGGTACACAGAACTTTAGTGACTTCCCACATGTTCACACACAAACACGAAGAACTGGCTCTTTTCAGTTACTCTTTGGGGTACATTTTGAAGCTTCCCAGAATGTGCCCTCCTTGTAGTGCCAGTATCTGTGTGGTGAGAAATGTTTATGAATTCTCATGGTGGTAGGGGAGGGGACACTTGTAAGTACACAAATTTTTCTAGGTTTTCACTGGTTTCTGATGTGATATGATTGATTGGTTTTGTTTTGTTACTGAGCATCAAAATATCATCTGCAGAAATGATGAATCACAAGGTCTGTTCCACTGCTGTTTCCAGACAGATTTGTTTTGTACACTACTGATCCCTAGATGATACTGCAGTCATGTGGCACTGGTAATGCCTTTGGATACCCAGTTCTATATCCTTTCCACAGTGTCTCAATATCAGGGAGTCTTCAGAAGTATGTCTACTACCCCACTTTGCCACAAGCAAGATATTCACCTCAAAGCCTCCTCCTGCGGTGACTGTCCTAACAAGTAACTTCTTAAAGGGGACAAATGCAGTGAAGGGTTCGAGTTTATGTCCGAGTTTTCTTCCACAGCCTTCCTTAGGCTCATGGGACACTTGGAAATCCCTGCCATGCCAACCTTGACTCCATGGGAAAATCAGGGTGACCTTTTCTCTCTCTTGTCCTTACTTTTCTGTATTATTATTCAACATTCCCCTTCAGGAAATATAGGAGGTATTGAATACTTCCCTCCCAGACCTTGATGACTTTCTTGAACTTCCTATTTGCTTTTTTCCCAACTTGCATTTAAGATTTCTTCCCAATGGCAGTAAGGATGGAAAAAAAACAGATGACTGAAAAGAGAAGCACATGGGGAATTATTTCAAAAATATTATCATCATAAATTTGCATACAGCACTTCATTAATATTGGTTACCTCATCAAAGTATAGGGACATGAAGTGAAAATGGATTGAGAGAGGAAAGAGGAGCATATTAACTTTTAGGTATAATTTCAATGTAGTTTGACTTATGACAACAAATAAATTACTTTTTTCTTCTTTGTCTTTCTCTGCCTTAAAAAAGTCCCTCATTTATTTTATTAAGGTATCATTGATATACACTCTTATGAAGGTTTCACAAGAAAATCAATGTGGTTATTACATTCACCCTTATTATCGAGTCCCCCCTCCATACTCCATTGCAGTCACTGTCCGTCAGTGTAGTAAGATGCCACAGAGTACCTGTTGGTCTTCTATGAGCTACAATATCTTCCCCTTGACCCCCCCCACACCATGTGTATTAATCATAAAACCCCCAAATCCCTTTCTCCCTCCCTCCCCACCCGCCTGCCCTAACCCCTCCCTTTTGGTAACCACTAGTCCCTTCTTGGAGTCTGTGAGCCTGCAGCTATTTTGTTCCTTCAGTTTTGCTTCATTATTATACTCCACAAATGAGGGAAATTATTTGGTATTTCTCTTTCTCTGCCTGACTTATTTCACTGAGCATAATACCCTCTAGCTCCATTCATGTTGCTGCAAATGGTAGGATTTGTTTCTTTCTTATGGCTGAATAGTATTCCATTGTGTATATGTACCATATCTTTTTTATCCATTCATCTACTGATGGACACTTAGGTTGCTTCTATATCTTGGCTGTTGTAAATAGTGCTGTGATAAACATAGGGGTGCATATCTTTTTGAATCTGAGAAGTTGTTTCCTTTGGGTAAATTCATAGGAGTGGAATTCCTGGGTCAAATGATATTTCTATTTTTAGTTTTTGAGGAACCTCCATATTACTTTCCACAATGGTTGAACTAGTTTACATTCCCACCAGCAGTGTAGGAGGGTTCCCCTTTCTCTGCATACTCACAAGCATTTGTTGTTCCTAGTCTTTTTGATGTTGGCCATCCTAACTGGTGTAAGGTGATATCTCATTGAGGTTTTAATTTGCATTTCCCTGATAATTTGCGATATAGAGCATCTTTTCATATGCCTGTTGGGCATCTGAATTTTTTGGTTGGAGAAGTGTCTGTTCATATCCTCCACCCATTTTTTAATAAGTTTATTGACTTACTGGGTATTGAGATGTTTGAAATCTTCATATATTTTGGATGTTAACCCTTGTTGAATATGTCATTTACAAATAATTCTCCCATACTGTAAGATGATGTTTTGTTCCTCTGATGGTGTGCTTTGCTGTACAGAAGCTTTTTAACTTGATATAGTCCCATTTGTTCATTATTTATTTCGTTGCCCTTTCCCAAGGAGCTATGTTCATGAAAAAGTTTCTCATATTTATATTCAAGAGATTTTTGCCTGTGTTTTCTTCTAGGAGTTTTATGGTTTCATGACTTACATTCAGGTTTTTGATCTATGTCATTTACTTTTGTGTATGGAGTTAGAGAATCATCCAGTTTCATTCTCTTGCATGTAGCTGTTCACTTTTGCCAACTGCAGCTGTAGAAGAGACTATCATTTCCCCATTATATATACATGATTCCTTTATGGGATGTTAATTGACCATATATGTTTGGGTTTATCTCTGGGTTCTCTAGTCTGTTCCACTGGTCTATGGGTCTGTTCTTCTACCAGTACTAAATTGTCTTCATTACTGTGGCTTTGTAGTAGAGCTTGAAGTCAGGGAACATAATCCCCCCTGCTTTATTCTTCCATGTCAGGATTGTTTTGAATATTTGGGGTCTTTTCTGGTTCCATATAAATTTTAGAACTATTTTCTCTAGTTCAAAGAAGAATGTTGCTGGTATTTTGATAGGGATTTCATTGAATCTATAGATTTCTTTAGGCAGGATGGCCATTTTGACAATATTAATTCTTCCTATTCATGAGCACTGGATGTGTTTTCATTTATTGGTGTCTTCATTAATATCTCTCATGGGCGTCTTTTAGTTTTCAGAGTATAGGTCTTTCACTTCCTTGGTTAGGTTTATTCCTAGGTTTTTTATTCTTTTTGATGCAATTGTGAGTGGAATTGTTTTCCTGATTTCTCTTTCTGCTAGTTCATTGTTATTGTATAGGAATGCAACAGATTTCTGTGTATTAATTTTGAATCCCGCAACTTTGCTGAATTCGGATATTAGATCTAATAGTTTTGGAGTGGATACTTTAGGGTTTTTTATGTACAATATCATGTCATCTGCAAACAGAGACAGTTTAACTTCTTCCTTACTAATCTGGGTGCCTTTTATTTCCTGTGCTGTCTGATTGCCATGGCTAGGACCTCCAGTATTATGTAGAATGAAAGTGGGGAGAGTGGGTATCCTTGTCTTGTTACCAATCTTAAAGGATAAGAAGGAAAAACTTTCAGCTTCTCGCTGTTAACTATGATGTTGGCTGTGGGTTTGTCATATATGGCCATTATTATGCTGAGGTACTTGCCCTCTATGCCCATTTTTGAGACTTTTTATGATGAATGGATTTTGAATTTTGTCAAATGCTTCTTCAGCATCTATGGAAATGATCATGTGGTTTTTGTCCTTCTTTTTGTTGATGTGGTGGATGATGTTGATGAATTTTTGAATGTTGTACCATCCTTGCATTCCTGGAGTAAATCCTACTTGAACATGATGGATAACTTTTTGATGTATTTTTGAATTCAGTTTCCTAGTACTTTGTTGAATATTTTTGCTGCCATGTTCATCAGGGATATTGGTCTGTAATTTTCTTTTTCTGCGGAGTCTTTGACTGGTTTTGGTATTAGAGTGATACTGGCCTCATAGAATGAGTTTGGGAGTATTCCCTTGTTTTCTAGGTTTTGGAAAATTTTAAGGAGGATGGGTATTAGGTCTTCACTAAATGTTTGATAAAATTCAGTGGTGAAGCCATCTGGGTTAGGGGTTTGTTCTTATGTAGTTTTTTAATTTCCAATTCAATTTCATTGCTGTTACTTGGTCTGTTCAGATTTTCTGTTTCTTTCTGGGTCAGCATTGGAAAATTGTATTTTTCTAGAAAGTTGTTCGATTCTTCTAGGTTATCCAGTTTGTTAGCATATAATTTTTTGTAGTAGTCTCTAATAATTCTTTGTATTTCTGTGGTGTTTGTAGTGATTTTTCCTGTCTCATTTCTGATTCTGTTTGTGTAGATTCTCTTTTTTTATTGATAAGTCTGGCTAGGGGTTTATCTATTTTGTTTATTTGCTTGAATAAAAAACTCCTGCTTTCATTGATTCTTTCTATTGTTTTATTCTTCTTGATTTTGTTTATTTATGCTCTAATCTTTATTATGCCCTACCTTCTACTGACTTTTGGCCTCTTTTGTTCTTCTTTGTCTAGTTTTGTTAATTGAGAGTTTAGCCTGTTCATCTGGGATTGTTCATTTTTCCTGAGGTAGATCTGTATTGCAATATACTTCCCTTTTAGCACAGCCTTTCCTGCATCCCCCAGATTTTGCAGTGTTGAATTATTGTTGTCATTTCTCTCCATATATTGCTTGATCTCTATTTTTGTTTGGCCACTGAGCCATTAATTATTTAGGAGCATGTTGTTAAGCCTCCATGTGTTTGTGGGATTTTCCATTTTCTTTATTTAATTTATTTCTAGTTTCATACCTTTGTGGTCTGATAAGCTGGTTGGTACATTTTTAATCTTTTTGAATTTACTGAGGCTCTATCTGTGGCCTAGTATATGATCTATTCTTGAAAATGTTCCATGTGCACTTGAGAAGAATGTGTATTCTGTTGCTTTTGGGTGTAGAGTTCTGTAGATGTTCGTTAGGGCCATCTGTTCTATTGTGTTGTCCAGTGCCTCTGTCTCCTTACCTATCTTCTGTCTGGTTGATCTGTCCTTCAGAGTTAGTGGAGTGTTGAAGATTCCTAGAATGAATGCATTGCATTCTATTTCTCCTTTTAATTCTGTTAGTATTTGTTTCACATATGTGGGTGCTCCTGTGTTGGGAGCAAAGATATTTATAATGGTTATATCTTCTTGTTGGATTGACCCCTTTATCATTATGTAATGTCTTTCTTTGTCTCTTGTTACTTTCTTTGTTTTGAAGTCTATTTTGTCTGATACAAGTCCTACAACTCCTGCTTTTTTCTCCCTATTCATTGCATGAAATATCCTTTTCTTTCCCTTTATTTTTAGTGTTGTGTATGTCTTTGGATTTGAAGTGAGTCTCTTGTAGGCAGCATATAGACGGGTCTTGTCTTTTTATCCATTCATGGACTCTGTGTCTTTTAATCGGTGCATTCAAACCATTTAAGGGTGATTATCAATAGGTATGTACTTATTGCCATTGCAGGCTTTAGATTCGTGGTTACCATAGTTTCAGGGGTAACTTCCTTACTATGTAACTAATTTAACTTACTTAGTATGCTACTAAAAACACAACCTAATGGTTCTTCTTTTTTTTCCTCCTTTTTATTCCTCCTCCATTCTGTATATATTAGGTATCATAGTCTTTACTCTTTGTCTATCCCTTGATTGACTTTGGGGTTAATTGATTTGATTTTGCATCTGCTTAGTAATTAATTGTTCTTATTGTTCTACTTTCTTTACTGTGCTTTTATTTCACCTGATGACAGCTATTTAGCCTTAGGAACACTTCCATCTATAGCACTACCCTCCAAAATACACTGTCAAGGTAGTTTGTGGAAGATAATTTATGTCAGCTTTTGCTTATCTGGAAATTGTTTATTTCCTCTTTCAAATTTAAGTGATAATCTTGCCAGGTAGGGTATTCTTGGTTCGAGGCACTTCTGTTTCATTGCATTAAATACATTATGCTGTTCCCTTCTGTCCTGTACAGTTTCTGATGATAGCCTGATAGTTTTTCCTTTGTATGTGATATTTTTCTCTCTCTAGCTGATTTTAAAAGTCTGTCCTTATCCTTGATATTTGCCATTCTAATTGTTATATGTCTTGGTGTTGTCTTCCTTGGGTCCCTTGTGTTGGAAGATCTGTGCACCTCCATAGCCTGAGAGACTATCTCCTTCCCCAGGTTGGGAAAATTTTCAGCATTTACCCCTTCAAACACACTTTGTATCCAATTTTATTTCTTCTTCTCTTGGTACCCTTATAATGTGAATATTGTTCCACTTGGATTGGTTGCACAGTTCTCTCAATATTCTTTCATTCCTAGAGATTGTTTTTTCTCTCATGCTCCTCAGCTTCTTTGTATTCCTCTTCTCTAATTTCGTTCCATTTACTGTCTTTTCTACTACATCTAATCTACTTTTATATCCCTCATTGTACATTTCATTTCAGTAATGTAATTTCTTAATGATTGAATCTGTGCCCTAAATTCGTCCCTGATTTCTTGAGTATTTTTATGTACTTCCATGAGCATGTTTATGATTTTTATTTTGAACTCTCTTTCAAGAATATTTGTGAGTTCTGTTTCACTTCGTCCTTTTTCTGGTGTTTCTGAGATTTTGGTTTGAACCAGGTTCCTTAGACATTTCATATTTTTATGTGGAGCCCTCTAGTGCCCAGAAGCTCTACTCTCTGGAGCTGCTCAGCCCCAAATGGAATGATGTTGGGGGTCACAGGGAGTGGCCCTGGTGCCCTGTTTTGTGAGGTCTCTTCTGTTGTCTAGGTGTATGCAGTCTGGTGCAGCCTTCTTTCCTGTTGCTCTTTTAGGATTAGTTGTGTTAACTATATTTTCGTATTATATGTGGTTTTGTGAGGAGTCCTCTGTCTCACTTCTCATGCCGCTATCTTTAATTGCTTCTAGTCTAATAAACTACTTTTTTTAAGTAAAAAATATATTTTTTTAAAAAGAAACAAAAAGCAGAAGAACTCATCAGAGTAAAGAAGAAGAAATACTACTTAGGATGGCAAGTAGCAAACTTTCAGAATGTGCGGAAAGGCAGGTACAGATATAAAACATAGATTCATGAAAATAAAAAATATTTTTCATATACTCATGTTACCAGCTGAGAATGCTTCTGTTTTTCCCAGGATCATATCTCAGAGGTGATAAAGAATGAAGTCAGCAGACAAGAGTACAGAGCAACCAGCAAAACTCTTTTAATGAGTGAAAAGATAAAGCTCTTGTTACTCAGGTGATGCTACAAGGGCAGAAGCCATTAAGGCTGTGGGATCTGGGGTTTATATTGCCTCCTAAGAGAAGGAAGTCCCACCCTCCCAAGACCAAATAGAGAACTGAACTGATGACATCACAACCCACTCTTAATTGGCTGAAAGTACAATGCTTCATTTGCACATGGCATAACCAATCAGAGGTGAGGTTTTCTAACTTGGAGCTTTTTGAAACTTAATAGACTTGGAACTTACAATGATCCTGAAGCTTCTTAAAACTTACAAGGACACTGAAGCTTCTTGAAACTTACAAGGGCCTTGAAACTTGCAGGGGCCCTGAACTCTATCTGCATATGTCCCTCTATCACCTGCCTCTCTCACAGATTAAATGATCTGTACTCGGATATATATTATAGACAATGGCAGAACAAAGTAAAAGGTCTAATGTTGAGATTGATGAACTTCTGTTGGTACTGTTGTTGAAGATAACCTCTTGCCATGAAAGGGCTATCAGTTGAGTTTGGATGACATTTCTTAATTTCATAAATGAAATTTCTATATCTCATTAAAAAATATCCAAAGCCCAATTGTGACTTCACCATCAGATATTCATTTACAATATGAAAACAAATGTTCAAGAGATATAGTACAAAAGTACAAAAGGTACCTGAACCAGATCAGACACAGATATAGAAGTAAAATCAGGAAGTGTGGCATTTTGGCAGCAATGTGAAGAAAGTGTTTCAGTTAGGAAAGAGTGATAAAATATGTCAAATTATCCTGATGTTCCAAGAATTTTAACAGGTCAAAATATGGTGTTGAGAAGTTCATCTAGAAATCAAACAGTGTATCTTCAAGCAAAAACCCAAAGGCAAAGAAGTCAAACAAAATAGCTTGAGCTGAAATGTAAGAGAAAAACAATCAGACCTGTGTCTGCTTGGCATAGAGGCTGATGAAAAATTGATAAAATAAAATAGTTGGAGCCACACCAGCTCAGATAACTCACAGAATCATTGTATTGGCACTTACAGCAAAGTAAATCAGCTTTTGGGAGATACCATCAATGATATGAGCTTTGAAGAGACTATTAGTTGAACCCTGCAATTTTTATAATACAATGATCACTATATGGACTAGATGTAACACCCTTGGGCTTATGGTCACCAAAGACACATAAAAATTGAGTTTTAAATAACAGCAATCGTCTCCAGGCTTTAGGTCAAATATGTTTTCATAATAACAACTTGTAGCTTGATTTGATCTTACATATTTTCCTATATAGAGACAGTTAATATATATTTAAATAAAGATTCAGAACATTCATTAAAGAATTATTATAGTGAAGGAAGGAAGGGGAGACAATGAAGATAATGAAGAAACAGGAAGAGAAGGAGTTATTCTCTTTCAAATGATTTTTGCTTCACTAATACAGGTTGTTGAGTTAGTCAAATATCCACCCTATCATCTCTGAGCAGTTGTTTTTTGTTGTTGTTTTTAAATCCTCACTAATAGGAGTCATAGGCTGCAACTGATCTAGCTCTTCCAGCAACTTCTAGAATTCTTCATTTACATGATCAACCAATGTGAATAAAAATAATGATAAATTAATTTTAAAAAATCATATGTAGGGAAAAAATAATAGTGATATGCCACACTACAAGGCTAAATGTATTTGAGGACCCTAGAAGAGGAGCATTCTTCATGTAAAAGACTGACTCTTCCATCTCTCTTTCCATTCCTTATCTAGAACCTAGAATCCTATCCTGAATCTAAAATGGAACTACTAGCTTAGTGGGACTGATCATATGTGGGAATTTCAGTCCTTCTCATGAGGAATTCTACCTCTCATTTCTTTAAGAGAACCTGAAGTCTAATTCTCCTTACTCTGTCAAGCCCTTACTCTGTTTTGCTCCCTAGATAGCACTGTTGGAGAAAGGGTATAGAGGTTCACTGCAGCAGGAGTTGGAGTAGCAGGCAGTACATAAAGCATTAGTCTATGTGAAAGTTCCTATTAGTGACTTCAAAGGACTTACTTTGCTTTACCAATAGAGAATTTCAGGGTCAAACTGGTGACATCATTAAGATCCACCAACAGAGAAGTTTGAAAGGTAGCCAGAGTTTGGAGACAATTTCAGTGAAAGACAGCTCTGTCTAGTCCTAGAGCAGGTCAGCTTTGATGTGAGAAATGGGGCTTATTTCAAATTCTGAAGCACATCAGCAATTTGCTAAAACCTTATGACTTCTATTAAAATCAAATAAAAGGCATTCCCTGTACCCCACTACCTCCTTATCTTAACCTGAGTGGACCTATTCAGAGGATTTTAAAGAAGCCATTGTTACCCTAGTCAGTATTCCAGGAGTTGTCAGGAAGCCAGTAGGGAGTGCTACTCTGCACTTTTCATCCCAGGATGCAGATGGTGATCAGGGTAAGCATACTGATACTGAGAGAAATCAGCTTCTGCAGTGAAAGCTGCCTCTAAGCCCGCCATTCTTATAGATCTCAATCATGATCTCATTTGAAGGTACAACTGTAGGGTCTGTAATGATAGTGTTTGTCTTCTTAGTATGAAGAGATGAAATCAACCTAGCAGTTCTTTTTACTCTTAGGAGTATCTCCTCTCTCACCCTCATTGGGCACAGGAACCGCTGACATGGTACTTACATGGAAATAGAAGGTAGAATAGAATCTGCTGCTCATCTGAGAGTCAGATTAGTCAGCAGAGACCAGAATCATCAGGATCCATAGAAAAGCTCCCATTGCAGCCTTCCTCATACTCCAGATTGCAGAGGTGAGCAGATCTTCAGTTGGCATCTTCATACTGGCATTCTACTTGGTAGAAATGCAGATCCTGTTAGAAACTGGTTTCTTATACCCAAGCACCAGCAAAAAAACAAAGGAGCCCTGGTCTCTAACTGCTCCCTAACCTCTTTCATATTAGGCAGTTTAGCAATAGTTTCAAGGCATCAGAGAGATTTCAGGCTGACCTGTTTATTCAACAAACCAGACTAAGGATGTTTGGGTTTTTCTAGCTATGTACTGCTCAGCCTCTAAGATGCCTCATGTCCATTATGAAGTCTCTGACTGACCTACCAGGTAGTGGTGAACTTGCTGACATAATTCACCCAGGTATTCTGAAAGGGAAATAACTAAGGGTACATTCTACACACTGGTCAGTACAGCATGAGGTGGAACACAGTGAAGGAAATAGACCCTAGATTTACTGGAATCACAGAATCCCTGAGCCTTCAGACATATCCCCATCTCTGTCCGCACTGCTACTGCCACCCAAGAACTAGTTTAAAGATAAAACACATTTAATTCAACAAATATTCATTGAACATATACAAGTTGTCAGGTACTGTTTTAACACAGTCTGACAAAAAGAAAAATTGAGCTCCTAATACCACAGAGTTTAGAAGACATATAATTATATATGTCACTATAATACAAAGGGATGGGTGTTAAGATGAGGTAATCACAGGGTGCTCTGGAAGTGTGTATGGCAAAGGCGACAGGCTAGGCCAGGAAGTCACATGCAAGGCTTTTGGGGATAGGGGCATCTGAACACAGATCGAAGGGCAAATAGGAAAGATAAGGATGATGAGGGGATTTAAATGTTAATGCCTTTATCCTATATGTATGAATGTCTACATAAAATTTAACATGATAATTGAGGTCTTGTTTTATGTTTATCAAAAATAACTTCTTTGCTTTTTATTACTAGAAAATAGTACATGTTTATGCTGGAAAAAAAACAAATACACGTAAGCAATAAGAATAAAATACAAATTATCCATCAGTTCACAATGTTGGACAATCTGTTAACTCCTTGGTAAAATGACTACTTCCTAGTCCTTTTTTCTATACATATAAAGTAGTGTGAATTTTAAAAAAATTTTATCAGACCAGTCATATTGTCCTGTAATCTGGTTTTTAATTTTCATTTAATAGATCATGAATATCTTTATGCATCATTTAATATTCTTTTATGAGCTTATCCTTTAGAATGTACAATAGTAACAGCAAGAGAAAATGGAATACAGAGAGGTTTTGGGTTTTCTTTCACTTTGGAAAATGTTCTAAAAGGGAATAGTGTGGTAAATAGGCATATTTGGGAAATTCATTGTCCATCTTGCTGTTGTCCCTTCTTTCTTTTTTTCCTCTCTTTTTAAATCTGGATAAATAGGGAAGAGAGAATAAAGCTGCCAGTGTGAGCTTTATTTATTAATTTTGATCTTTTTGTTTTCTTTTTAAATAGGTATTGGGGCAATCATATCTAGGAGTTAGGAGTCTATTTATAAACAGATGTGACAGAGAGGTGAAATCAGAATAGCTTAATATAGCAACGTAGGTTTGTTTTTGGTTGAAACCAGAATGATAGAGAAAGGCAGTCACCTTACTATTTTTTTAATACAAGATGGGAAAAATGGAAATAAGTCCCCTGTTTCTTTTCTTTTCTCTAAAAATATAGAGGTAATAACACCTTTCTTATCTGATTCACGGTATCATTGTGAATCTAATTAAAATTACATATGGGATGTGCTCTTGTAAACTGCAAAATACTATAAATTTGAGAATATATTGTTTCCCTCCCACCCACCTGCCTCGACTTCCTTCTGTTCTTTCTGCCTTATGAAAAGGTGCAGTCAAGGCTATGCATATATAATCAGCTTAAATGTGGGAGTAATTAGATAGCTAACTAGGAATGATGGAGGAATGTAGCTCTCTGGGTATTTTAAGGAGTTATTACAGAATTTGCAAAAACCAAGATTCCATGGTAAAAAGTCTTAAGCAATAGAGAGACGACAGATAGATGATAGAAACATGGATATAATGAAGGTTAGAGGGGCATAATGGTATTGATAAACTATGGTGAATGTATTTCTCAAGAAGAAAAGTAGACAATTATGAAATGTTACTAAGGGAGGCTTTTGAGGTGAATGCAGGCAACTCAGGGATAAGGCATGGGCTGAGAGAAGAAAGTAACAAAGCAGAAGTTGCTGCCACGTCTCTGGTTTATCTCCATTTCTATACTAATAACCAGTATGTATCTAGAACTTTATGTGTGCCAGGGACACTGCCAAACTTTCATGTGGAAACTTGTAATGGCAACCCTATGAGGCAGGTGCTATTGGTATCCCCATTTTATAGATTAGGAAAATTAAAGAGAATAAGAAACATTTCCAAAGCTACCTCGCTAGTAAATGACAGGATCAGAATCTGAACCCAGGCATCCTGTGTTGCTCTTAAGTTTAGTCCAGGACTCATCACTTTGGTTGTAACAGTGATTTTCTGGAACAAATTCTTCTTTCGCTTAATCTTCCAGGTAACTTTCAATATCTTTTCATCATGTCACTTACCTACAGGATCCTCTTCCTACTTGTATCAGGACTCACTTCTGCCAGCTGTCAAATCCCGCCTACCCTACATCTCTCACAGTGTATCCTACTTCTCTGACTTATACCCGGTCCCACTTGAATAAGGTCTTTGATGAAGAAACCATCAACACTATCAAAAAAATTTCGAGTTAACTTGTAACAGAGCAAAGAGCAATTTTATTTAAGTAAAAATTGAGTTTATCTTGGAATAGCAGAGGAATTGCCATTTGGGACAAGCAAACTATAGCGAACCATGACAAGTCCAAAGAGACAAAGGGAAAGTCAGCTTTTATTAGCTGTAGGAGGAAACTGGGTAGGCTTGTTTTGAATTTAAGTTCATTAGAGAAGAAAAAGAGTTTGAAGTTGTGGAGATTTCTCTTTGTCTGCAAGTAGTGGTTAGTGCATTGTTACTGGGGCAGGAAGAGATCTTCCTTTTTCTTAAAAACAGGAGACAAAATTTCCCTGTGTAAAGTGTCTTTGCCCAAATAATTCTTACCTTCCTTTTTCCCTCTGGTTATATAGGCTACAATGAATGGTATGTGCATGAGAGCTCCCCCTTCAGGGCTTTCCAACTCCATTTTAAATGAGGTTTCCTTTACTTATTTTCACAGAGGTAATTCAATCATTCGTTATAAGATTTAATCCCCCAATTTTCTTCAACTCAAACAGGCGAAACCACCAGAAAATTGATAGATGTTTTGAAATTTCCTTTTTTAAGTCACCTTCAATTAAATCTGCAAATATTTACTATGCTTAGACAAAGCTGTTTGAGGGAATCCACAGATGAATTTATGGATCCAAGAAGTAAAGGAGTTTATAATGTAAATAAGAGGACAGTTATGGACTATGTTGGCAAGGAAAAAGACCCACCCCTTAAAAATGTGTTTTAATAATGAATGTCATTTTTAAGGTTGGGGCATTTTCTTCCTCCTTGAAGATGAGGGAGTAATGGAAACTTAAGAACTACTGCAATTTTTGTATCTCTTTCAGTGCTAATTTATTTTGATTGATTTATTTGCCATCATTAAACTGTAACATATTGGAATCAGCTTTAATTAAGAAGCATGCATTCTTAATGAAGTGTTTAACGAAATCTGGTTTTAAAATCAATATGGCCTCTTAAGTGAAGATTACCTGCCATTTGTCATTATGCATAGAAATGGATATACTATGTCCTCACAGGAGAAATACTTTAAAAAAATAGTTAACATACATATTTACATAGTTTTTACTCTGAAAACTGATGCTGCGGAATCTTTCTCATCCACATGAAGAATTTTGGTGTTGCATTTAAATTCATGTATATGATTGCATGCTTTCTTTCAATAAACAGCTTGAGGAGGCAGAGCCAAGATGGCTGTGTGAGTAGGACAGTGGGAATCTCCTCCCAAAAACATATATATTTTTGAAAATACAACAAATACAACTATCCCTAAAAGAGAGACCAGAAGATACAGGACAATAGTCAGACTACATCCACACCCGTGAGAAACCAGCGCGTGGCGAAGGGGGTAAGATACAAGCCCCGGCCCGGTGGGAACAAAGCACCCCTCACCCCAGCTCCCGGCAGGAGAGGAGTCAGATCGGGGAGGGAGAGGGAGCCCAGGACTGCTAAACACCCAGCACTAGCCATCCACACCAGAGCACAGACACAGTGTGTGTGGGGGGTGCTGAAAACTAGGGAAACAGGACAGTAAGATCTGTGAGGGGGTCCCCGCAGCTGGTGCCCCAGGGACAAAGAAAAGCAAGTGCTTTTTGAAAGTCTTAAAGGGACAGGGACCCCACTACTAGACGGAAGCATCCCAGGACACTTAGCCCAGCAGCTGGGAATCCAGGGGAACTCCGGGTGCCCTAACCCCATGGGCAGCACCTTTGAGAACCCTCACGGCAATAAACAGCCCCCCATCCATTCCCCCTCTGGCACCCTGCCATAGTAGAGCAGCAGCCTGAGGCTGGCCATGCCCACAGCAAGGGAGATTCCTCCATAGCGGCCGGGCAAGAAACAGAGACATAGTCTACATGCAACTTCCCAACACAAGCAGCTAGGGGTCGCCGTTGTCTAAGTAAAGAAAGGCCAGGAGGAAGTGGAAAGGGTCTTGGGTCTCCCAGCTGACAGATGAGTCAATAGCATACTACTGCATCTATCAACATGAAAAGGCAAAAAAATTTGATCCATACCGGGCTAACCCAGACATCTTCCACATCCTCTCCTGAGAAGGAATCTGGGGAGATAGATTTAACTAATCTTCCTGAAAAAGAATTCAAAACAAAAGTCATAAACATGCTGATGGACTTGCAGTGAAATATGCAAGAACTAAGGAGGGAGAATATAGAAAAAAAACAATCTCTGCAAGGACTTCAAAGCAGAATGGATGAGATACAAGAGACCATTAATGGACTAGAAATTAGAGAACAGGAAGGCAGAGAAGCTGATGCAGAGAGAGATAAAAGGATCTTCAGGAATGAAACAATATTAAGAGAACTGTGTGACCAACCAAAACAGAACAATATTCGCATCATAGGAGTACCAGAAGAAGAAGAGAGAAAAAAAGGGATAGAAAATGTCTTTAAAGAAATAACTGCTGAAAATTTCCAAAACTAAGGGAGGAAATGGCCTCTCAGACCACAGAAGCACACAGAACTCTCATGACAAGGGACCCAAGGAGGACAACACCAAGACACATAATAAATAAATGGGAAAGATCAAAGACAAGGACAGAGTATTAAAGGCAGCCCGAGAGAAATGAAAGGTAACCTACAAAGGAAAACCCATTAGGCTATTATCAGACTTCTCAAGAGAAACCTTACAGGCCAGAAGAGAATGGCATGATATATTTAATGCAATGAAACAGAAGGGCCTTGAACCAAGGATACTGTATCCAGCAAGATTATCATTTAAATATGAAGAAGGAATTAAACAATTCCCAGACAAGCAAAAGTTGAGGGAATTTGACTCCCAAAAACCACCTCTATAGGGTATTTTAGAGGGACTGCTCTAAGTGGTAGAACTCCTTAAAAGAGCAAAGAACAAAACACCCAACATATGAAGAATGGAGGAGGAGGAATAAGAAGGGAGAAAAATAAAGAATCATCCCACTGTGTTTATAATAGCTCAATAAGAGAGTTAAGTTATACAGTAAGATAGTAAAGAAGCTAACCTTGAACCTTTGATATCCACAAACTTAAAGCCTGCAATGGCAATATGAACATATCTTTCAATAATCACCCTAAATGGAAATGGACTGAATGCACCAATCAAAAGACACAGAGTAATAGAATAGATAAAAAAGCAAGACTCTTCAACATGCTGCTTACAAGAGACTCACCTCAAACCCAAAGACATGCACAGATTAAAAGTCAAGGGATGGAAAAAGATATTTCATGCAAACAATAGTGAGAAAAAAGTAGGTGTTGCAATACTAGTATCAGACAAAATAGAATTCAAAACAAAGAAAGTGACAAGAGATAAAGAAGGACATTACATAATGATAAAGAGCTCAGTACAATAAGAGGATATAACCATTATAAATATATATGCATCCAATACAGGAGCACCAACATATGTGAAACAAATACTAACAGAATTCAAGGAGTAAATATAATACAATGCATTCATTTTGGGAGACTTCAACACACCACTCACTCCAAAGGACAGATCCACCAGACAGAAAATAAGTAAGGACACAGAGGCACTGAACAACACACTAGAACAGACGGACCTAACAGACATCTATAGAACTCTACATAAAAAAGCAACAGGACACATATTCTTCTCAAGTGCACATGGAACATTCTCTAGAACAGACCACATACTAGGCCACAAACAGAGCCTCAGTAAATCCAAAAACACTGCAATCCTACCAAGCAACTTTTCAGACCACAAAGGTATAAAACTAGAAATAAATTGTACAAAGAAAGCAAAAAGGCTCACAAACACATGGAGGCTTAACAACATGCTCCTAAATAATCAATGGATCAACGACCAAATTAAAATGGAGATTCAGCAATATATGGAAACAAATGACAACAACAACAAGAAGCCCCAACTTCTGTGGGACACAGCAAAAGCAGTCTTCAGAGGAAAGTATATAGCAATCCAGGCATACTTAAAGAGGGAAGAACAATCCCAAATGAATAGCCTAATATCACAATTATCAAAATTGGAAAAAGGAGAACAAATGAGGCCTAAGGTCAGCAGAAGGAGGGACATAATAAAGATCAGAGAAGAAATAAATAAAATTGAGAAGAATAAAACAATAGAAAAAATCAATGAAACCAAGAGCTGGTTCTTCGAGAAAATAAACAAAATAGATAAGCCTCCAGCCAGACTTATTAAGAGAAAAAGAGAATCAACAAACATCAACAGAATCAGAAACAAAAAAGGAAAAATCATGACAGATCCCACAGAAATACAAAGAATTATTAGAGAATACTATGAAAACCTATATGCTAACAAGCTGGAAAAACTAGGAGAAATGGACAACTTCCTAGAAAAATACAACCTTCCAAGACTGACAGAAAGAAACAGAAAATCTAAACAGACCAATTATCAGCAACGAAATTGAAGTGGTAATCAAAAAACTACCCAAGAAGAAAACCCCCGGGCCAGATAGATTCACCTTGGAATTATATCAGACATACAGAGAAGACATAATACCCATTCTCCCTAAAGTTTTCCAAAAAATAGAAGAGAAGGGAATACTCCCAAACTCATTCTATAAAGCCAACATCACCCTAATACCAAAACCAGGCAAAGACCCAACCAAAAAGGAAAACTACAGACGAATAACCCTGATGAACATAGATGCAAAAATATTCAACAAAATATTAGCAAACCGAATTCAAAAATACATCAAGAGGATCATACACCATGACCAAGTGGGTTTCATCCCAAGGATGCAAGGATGGTACAACATTCGAAAATCCATCCACATCACCACATCAACAAAAAGAAGGACAAAAACCACATGATCATCTCTATAGATGCTGAAAAAGCATTTGACAAAATTCAACATCCATTCATGATAAAAACTCTCAACAAAATGGGCATAGAGGGCAAGTACCTCAACATAATAAAGGCCATATATGATAAACCCACAGCTAACATCATACTGAACAGCAAGAGGCTGAAAGCTTTTCCTCTGAGATCTGGAACAAGACAGGGATGCCCACTCTCCCCACTGTTATTTAACGTAGTGCTGGAGGTCCTAGCCATGGCAATCAGACAAAACAAAGATATACAAGGAATCCAGATTGGTAAAGAAAAAGTCAAACTGTCACTATTTGCAGATGACATGATATTGTACATAAAAAAACCCCTAAAGACTCCACTGTAAAACTACTAGAACTATCATCTGAATTCAGCAAAGTTGCAGGATACAAAATTAACACACAGAAATCTGTGGCTTTCCTATACACTAATAATGAACTAATAGAAAGAGAAATCAGGAAAACAATTCCATTCACAATAACATCAAAAAGAATAAAATACCTAGGAATAAACCTAACCAAGGATGTGAAAGACCTATACCCTGAAAACTACAAGACACTCTTAAGAGAAATTAAAGAGGACACTAACAAATGGAAACTCATCCCATGCTCTTGGCTAGGAAGAATTAATATTGTCAAAATGGCCATCCTGCCCAGAACAATATACAGATTCGATGCAATCCCTATCAAACTACCAACAGCATTCTTCAATGAACTGGAACAAATAGTTCAAAAATTCATATGGAAACACCAAAGACCCCGAATAGCTAAAGCAATCCTGAGCAGGAAGAACAAAGTGGGGGGATCTCATTCCCCAACTTCAAGCTCTACTACAAAGCTACAGTAATCAAGACAATTTTGTACTGGCACAAGAACAGAGCCACAGACCAATGGAACAGAATAGAGACTCCAAACATTAACCCAAACATATATGGTCAATTAATATACGATAAAGGAGCCATGGACATACAATGGGGAAATGACAGTCTCTTCAACAGATGGTGCTGGCAAAACTGGACAGCTACATGTAAGAGAATGAAACTGGATCACTGTCTAACCCCATACACAAAAGTAAATTCGAAATGGATCAAAGACTTGAACGTAAGTCATGAAATCATAAAACTCTTAGAAAAAACATAGGCAGAAATCTCTTAGACATAAACATAAGTGACCTCTTCTTGAACATATCTCCCCGGGCAAGGGAAACAAAAGCAAAAATGAACAAGTGGAACCATATCAAGCTGAAAAGTGTCTGTACAGCAAAGGACACCATCAATAGAACAAAAAGGTATCCTACAGTATGGGAGAATATATTCATAAATGACAGATCTGATAAAGGGTTGACATCCAAAATATATAAAGTGCTCATGCACCTCAACAAACAAAAAGCAAATATTCCAACTAAAAATGGGCAGAGGAGCCGAATAGACAGATCTCTAAAGAAGAAATTCAGATTGCCAACAGACACATGAAAAGGTGCTCCACATAGCTTGTCATCAGAGAAATGCAAATTAAAACCACAATGAGATATCACCTCACACCAGTAAGGATGGCTGCCATCCAAAAAATAAACAACAACAAATGTTGGCGAGGTTGTGGAGATAGGGAAATCCTCCTGCACTGCTGGTGGGAATGTAAATTAGTTCAACCATTGTGGAAAGCAGTATGGAGGTTCCTCAGAATGCTCAAAATAGAAATACCATTTGACCCAGGAATTCCACTTCTAGCAATTTACCCCAAGAATGCAGCACTCCAGTTTGAAAAAGACAGATGCACCCCTATATTTATCACTGCACTATTTACAATAGCCAAGATATGGAAGCAACCTAAATGTCCATCAGTAGATGAATGGATAAAGAAGATGTGGTACATATACACAATGTAATATTGCTCAGCCATAAGAAAAACAGATCCTACCATTTGCAACAACATGGATGGAGCTAGAGGGTATTATGCTCAGTGAAATAAGCCAGGCAGAGAAAGACCAGTACCAAATGATTTCACTCATCTGTGGAGTATACGAACAAAGGAAAACTGAAGGAACAAAACAGCAGCAGAATCACAGAACCCAAGAATGAACTAATAGTTTCCAAAGGGAAAGGGACTGGGGAGGATGGGTAGAAGGGAGAGATAAGGGTGGGGAAAAAGGAAGGGGGCATTACGATTAGCGAGTATAGTGTGCGGGGGCATGGGGAGGGCTGTGCAACACAGAGAAGACAAGTAGTGATTTTACAGCCTCTTACTACACTGATGGACAGTGACTGTGAAGGGGTATGTGGGGAGGACTTGGTGACGGTGGGAGCCTAGTAAACATAATGCCCTTCATGTAATTGTAGATTAATGATACCAAAATTTAAAAAAATTAAAAATTAAAAAATAAAATAAAATAAACAGCTTGAAATAATAATAATTCCTTGCATTATTACACTGGAATCATTTGTGAAAAGCAAACTGGTATTTTTTTCAGGATGATAAGCTTATCTATATTTGTCATTATCCATGGTCTCTAAAAGTGACTGCATGACTGCTCATATGCAGATTTACAATGCATTCCCTTTGAGACTCAAAGATGAAATTATCCTTAGCTTTCCTCTGTCTGCATTATCACTATATTTATGAGAAATTTTTGGAAAGATTTATGGTGATTTTAAAGGAAAATGTATGTACAAATTAACCTTGCTTAATATTTTTAAAATTTTCATCAGCTCTTCCTCAATTTGTTTTGAAAATGAACATTCTGAAAATGATATTCTCATGAGAATATCGCAATTGACTAGCTTCACATTAACAATACATTTATTACTAAAAGTTTTCATTTTATGAGTAAAAAATGAAAAATCAGGCAACTACTAATAAATTTTTTTCAATTTCTAATTCCCCTGAAATGTGAGGATTGAAAATGGATTTAGCTGGGAAATATACATATCAAGCATTCCTCAGATCATTACTAGAATTTGTTTATAATATGACAGGTTTTCAAATTTTAATTAGAACACAACATAAAGTGTTCTACATGTGTAATTAAAATGAATCTGATGCTCTCTTACTTTTTGTAAACTCAGCATTATTACTAGATTCTATCCCAGTGATGAAAAAGGAGATAATATTATTTCTTTTCACTTTGAACATAACAGTCACTTAAGATAGGAGCATAGCTGCTAGATAAAATTACTTAGCAACTTAATTGGGGTAAAATCGTCATAGTGGAGAAGAAATGCTATTTATACTAGTAGAACAGGGCAATCACAATAGATATAAACATAAAATAGGTGGATTTAGCATGGCTTGGACATGTGAACAGAATAAAGAAATATAAAATTTAAATATGTATATGTAAATTAAGAGAACCTTTAAGGATATTGAAGTGTTTCTTAGAGAAAGTCAGTGACAAGGATACAATGTTGTAGGCTTCAATAGAAAACAAAAATATTGAAACAATTGAATTTCAGTATAATCATATCAATTTCAAAAGTGCCATTTTCACCATATATTTCTCTTCTTTGCTTTTCTCCTTCTGACATTATCTTTTAATGTCTTCTTTACAATTAACCAGTTTCCTACAGATTTGAGAATGTGGAAGTATGGTGTTGAAGAAATCAGCCTGATGTAAATTCATCCTTGTGTTTCTCTCAGCTCCAGAATGTATTGTGATTTGCTCAGTACTCTAAATAGGCAACTGGACAATTAAGTGGAGCCTTTAGGAATTGGAGTGTTCATAGTCTGAGCCTAATAGTAGCTTCTGAACCTTAAAATGGAGTGAAGTTTTGGAATGCTCAATGCAACTTTTAGTGCCAGCCAAAATCATCTAGCATTATGATAGAAATGGAATTCTATGATTTGCAAAACTCTTAGCAAGTAATATTCTAGTATAGATTTTCATGAAACTAATTTATTCTCTAGACCAGGGATTGACAAACAACAATCAGTGGCCTAAATGCAGCCTACTACTTGTTTTTTCTTTTTTTTTTAATAAGCTTTTTCTTTCAACACAACCATACCCATTTGTTTCATATTGCCTATGGATGTTTTCATACTCCAGTAACAGAGTTTAGTTGCTGCAACAGAGACTATAGCTCCTAAAGCTTAAAATGTTTAGCATTTGTTTCTTACTGGAAAAAAATGCCAACTTTTGCTCTTTATATAGAGCATAACAGCTGTATGAACTGGTTGGTATATAAATTAGGATAGAATTCTGGTGAAAGTGAGACTGCAACAAATAAATGGTATATATGTGATAAAGCTGGTTTAGAAAATAATTTTAATCTGGTTTTAAAAGTGGTTTCCACATTATCAGTTTACTACCCAGTGTCAAAAGTTTGTTGGAAAGGAAACAGATTTAGTCATATATTAAAGGGATTAGTGGCTTTCAGTAAACCTTTCAAATTGTTAATATGAGACATATTAAGAGTTTGGCTCATTTGGAGAGGTTAAAAAATTTTCCTTGTATATTATTTCACCTGAAGTAATTTTCTTATATGGAAAGTATACCTGAGAAACTACATATATTCGTTTCCATTACCTAACCCTTGCCTGCTGACATAGCACTCCACTCCTTACTGCTCACTCATTAACTGCATGGCGTCCAAACCCAAGATTAGATTCGCTGAAGCAATGCTTGGTAACTTCAGGTTCACTGACAACCTCCAGATCATTCTATTCAGTGGATGATGTAACCCAGTCTTCACCTTACCAACCTCTTATCAGCATTCAGTCCGGTTCACTAACTGTCCTCATTAAATACTCTCTCCTCTTGGAGTCAGTAACACTCTTGTTTTCTCCCCTTCCTCTTATCTGGCTCCTTATTCTTCAAGTCTTACCTCAAAGATCCCTTCATGGTCATGGTTCAATCATCACTTACCAGAAAATGCCTTAAGCTTTATTTCTCCTGTCTGGACTATTTATTTGAGCTATAGACCATTAAATCCAATTGCCTACTTGATATCTTTTCCTGGATATCTTAAAAGGATCTCAAACTTGTGCCCAAAACTGAGTACCTGATCATCTCAAAAAGAATCATGCTTGACACTTCACTCCCTCTCACTCCATAGACCCAATGTATCTCCAAGTTTGGTTGATCTTTTAACCCCTAAACATTTGTTGATTCGAAAGTTATACCATGAGGGTGTTGTAGCTAGTGTAAGAAGATGCTGCATAGATGCCAGTCACAGTAATTTTTAATTTCAGTTTTGCCTAGTTACTGGTTTTAGATTTGTTCAATATCAAATGAATAAAAGTACACCATTTTGTTAAAATTTCATTTATTGTCAGGCAAACTCAAACATGGTGTAGGTAGAGAGGGCTCAAATATTTAACCATCACTCTTGGGAGCCACTAATGCTTCCTGCAACACTGCTTGAGCCATCCACTTACCGCCTGGTGATGATATGATGGTGACATCACCTCTCATCTGGACTAATGGAACATCCCCATAACTGGTCTGCTTGACTCCACTCGGGCCCTTCTCTAAATGGTCTACAGACTGTTACCGTGATACACAAATATAATCACATAATCAATCTCTCACCCCAGGAGGTGAAAAATTCCTTAGTGGTTTCCCAGCACTCTTCGTGTACAAATAAAACTCTTTACCATGTACTACAAGACCTTCAGTGATATAATTTTTGTCTCCTTCCTCAGCTTTATCTGCCAATATACATTTCTTGTCTCCTCTAGGAGGACTCTGGTCTTCTTTAGGTCTCACATATTCACCACGCTACCTCCCAATATGAGACCTTTATACAAGCTTTTTCCTCTGCTCTGAATGCTTTTCCTTTACCTCTTCATCTATTGTCACCTTTTCATTGAGATGGTCTCTTCTAGATACTCCTTAGAGAAGCTTTACTGGCTTCTCTTTGTTAAGTCCAATCCCTTTGTTAAAGAAAGATTCTCTTAGCATTTTATCTCTCCTTTTCAGTACTCACCACAGCTATAATTTTGTGTTCATGTACTAAATTACATTTATTCAGTTTACTCTTCTTCTTCCTGTTCCTGTTTTTCTTGTTCCCTTTTGAACCAGCAGACTTAAATATAATGTATGAAACCTGGAAATACTAAATAACCATTTCTAAAAATAATTAAATGCTTGCATGAAAGAATTGACCTGCTTTAGTACATAATTCTCATTGCTAAAGGAATTATGTATTAATGAAAACAGGACTACAATGTGTCTATTTCACGTTTCTATCTTATTTAACATTCAGAACAAACTAATGTGACAAGAACTGGATTTATTCCCATTTTAAAACTGAGGAAACAAACTCAGGCAAATTATTGCACCACCCTTAATCACATAATTAGTAAGTAACAGGGCCAGGATTAAAACTCAGATCTCTCTTTTTGCACACAGAGTACCTCCCTTATACTCTCTTTGGACAGGCAAAAGTAGTGGCATAGCATTGTTTTTCACAAGGCTAAGTTTTCTTTAAATGCTCCTGACTAATAAAGATTAGAAGCAAATCAATTGTTAGAAATAATGGCAGCATTTTAATTTATGGGGAAACTTTTCTTCTTATAATTGGCAAGTCTACTTCTGTGTAGGTGAATGAAATATATCTTTATATCTCTAAGGAACCAAAAGCAAATTGACCCTGTATTATCTAAGCTAATTCATTGAAAACCAAAGTTAGAAATAACCATCTTTAATATTCAAAAAGTGCTCATTTTAGTTTCAGTAATGCAATGCTTTTCTTTCCTGGAAATGGTCTCACTCTAGAATTTCTGAGGAAAATCAATATAAACATTTTCCTTTAGTCAGGGTATGTTGAAAGGAGTGCATGGTTACTACACAATTTATATCATTTATTGGAAAGAAAGAAATAAATCATGGAGATAAATGAATTGTAAAGAATGTCATGAATCTTTGATCTCAGTAATGAAAAGCAAATGGTTGCTAATGTTCAAGGTGATTATTTAATTATGTTGATGAATTTTGTGCAGTCATAAATGACTTTCCATGAGCTTCTTGAACAATACCAAATAAGACATTGCTGAAGCAATTTTTATATACCTCTCTTCAAGGAAAGAAAATGGTAATTTTCCCAAGGGGCAGACATCACCCCACTGAAAATGAAGCATCCCCAAATTTCAATGTAGCATAGGCTAATGGCCATCTGTTAATAAACAGAATGATTTTGAATAAAAAGCAAAGAATCGATGATGCTCATCAAAGCAGTGAAATTGTTCAGACATGATATTTGCTCCCTTTTTCTGTATAATTGCCTCACTTAGAAAGAAAGCCACAGCATTTGAGAATGGCAGTCTATCCCTATTTGGCCAGAGTGAATCTTTGTACTAGGGACTGTATGAAAGAATAGACTGTGAAGCTATCTTTTCATGGCCCAGTTAGAATAGATGTCAGGTGCCATTGCTGTAAATTAATGACCAGTATGCTCTTTACTGAAAGAGATCTCTTCTTTCCCTGGTCAGGTAGCTGGGGAAATACTAAATAAATGGAGAATAAGGCTGAACTCATAGTAGTTCTTATAGTTTTTATAGGGTTGTCTTTCCAAAAAGAGGGACAATTTGGTTTGGAGTCCCTTAGATTTTATTACATATTTCTTTTAGTAATTGCAAAGGTAAATTGTCTTTCATGAAGAAATTGGAAATATGAGCAAGGTAGCATTTTCCTCAGTCCTTATTTGACTCTTTGATTACCCGGCAATAATTATTTCAGCATATTTAATGCTATCATAATTGCAATAAGAGTGTAGGGATAATACCAAGTTAAAGAACAAAAAGATATTTTTATATAAGTTTAATATATTTTTACATAAGCACAGATAATCATAGTTTTTTTGTTACAATATATAGCCTATTTAATAATGAACACCTCATTTAGGTCAACAATCCTGACTAGAGATTTCAGTAACTGACTGACAGTACTATACAATTTCCACTGGACAAGAAGCGTTTCACAGGTAAAATTTTGGACTTTCTTTTCCAAATTAGGCAATTCATAGACCAAGTGACATTTCTGTATATATACAGATATACAACTTTTTTTTTCCCAAGTTAGGCCATGGTTTTCCACTTTTGTGTGATTGGTTGCTTAAGGACTGAGTCTTATAGGCCAGTGTTTCTCAAAGTGCAGTCCAACATCAGAATCACCTGAGGCACTTTTTATTAATTAATTTATTTATTTATATTTGAAACATAGTTTATATACAATATTACATTAGTTTCAGGATTATAGCATAGTCATTTGACAATTATATACATTATGAAATGCCCATCATAACTGTATTTACCATCTGTCAACATAGAAGTTTATTACAATACTATTGATGTATTTCTTGTGCTGTATTTTTCTTCCCTGTGACTTATTTTTTAATTAGATGTTTGTACCTCTTTATTCCCTTCTCCTATTTCACCCATTCCCCACTTTTCTTCCCCTACCCCTATAGCAACCACCAGATTGTTCTCTGTATTTATGAGTGTACTTCTGTTTTGTTTGCTTAGTTTTTTAAGATTCCACATATAAGTGAAGTTATATGATATTTATCTTTGTCTGACTTATTTCACTAAGAATAATACCCTCTAGGTTCATCCATGTTGTCACAAATGGTAAGATTTCATTCTTTTTATGACTGAGTGATATTTCATTGTTTGTTTGTATGTATATATAATCCCATCTTCTTCATCCACTCATTCTGAGCCCAATACAGACAACTTACTCAGATGCACCGAACACATTTTGAAAACCACTACTAAAGGTCGTGATTTTTTTCTCTTGGAAAGGTTTTCCCACTATTTTGCAACCATTTTGCTTGGCTGCCGCATTTAAGAAACCAAAAATGGCCTCTTAAGGTATCAGTGCGTGGGCAATACTTACTTTTGATAAAGTGTGTTAATTTGTGCTTCTGATGTGGTCAAATATCCTTGATTTATATCCCATTTAAATGGCTTTCTCATAGAAATATTTTCCAATTAAAAAAAATAAATGAACAAACAAAATATTAAACCTTTGGACCTTGTCAAAAATGGTGAAACCTATATGAAGACCTTTTTTTTCTTTTTTTTGAGAGGGCATCTCTCATATTTATTGATCAAATGGTTAACAACAATAAAAAATTCTGTATAGGGAAGTCAATGCTCAATGCACAATCATTAATCCACCCCAAGCCTAATTCTCGTCAGTCTCCAATCTTCTAAAGCATAACGAACAAGTTCTTACATGGTGAACAAATTCTTACATAGTGAATAAGTTCTTACATGGTGAACAGTACAAGAGCAGTCATCACAGAAACTTTCGGTTTTGATCACGCATTATGAACTATAAACAATCAGGTCAAATATGAATATTCGTTTGATTTTTATACTTGATTTATATGTGGATCCCACATTTCTATCTTTATTATTATTATTATTATTATTTTTAATAAAATGCTGAAGTGGTAGGTAGATGCAAGATAAAGGTAGAAAACATAGTTTAGTGTTGTAAGAGAACAAATGTAGATGATCAGGTGTGTGCCTGTAGACTATGTGTTAATCCAAGCTAGACAAGGGCAATAAAACATCCACGGATGCAGAAGATTTCTCTCAAAACAGGGGGGATGAGGTTCTAAGCCTCACCTCTGTTGATCCCCAATTTCTCACCTGATGGCCCCCCTGCGACTGTGCCTGTCTTAGGTTGTTCCTCCCTTGAGGAATCTTACCCATCTCTGTCTAACCAGTCATTTTCCGGGGCCATACAGGGAAATATAAAGTTGGTAAGTGAGAGAGAAGCAATATTATTTGAAAAGGTTAGCTTTTGACTTCTTTGCATATTTATGCCCTGTGGCTTCTATGCCCAGCATTTGTCTTGAGGTATCTTTACCACTTGGAGGAATTATGATACTCAGTAAATTCGATATGAGGCACGAATTCTACTTAAGGGTTGTAATTAGGAAGGAAGAAGAAAAGCTATAGAAGTAGCAGGCGGAAGAAAACACGGGAAGATTGATTATTTCTTTGACATATCTTCTTGTAGAGTAACTTAAGCATGTATAGGTTTTAAACTTCTAATTGCGCACACACATTAACATAATAGGAATACAGTTACATAACCAAAGCAGATCTATAGTTACCAGCCATCTCCAGTGAAGCCAAGAAAACCAGTTAGGCACCCTAGGCATTTGTGAAAATTTGTCTATGATATGATGGATATTGTCCAACTGAACTTGAACAGTCTGAGAGAAATCAGACAAATTAAAACAACCCATTCCAGGGAACTGTTCACATCCCATATGTTCTTTTAACAGTAGATAGTCTGTATTTGTAAGATTTTGGAGCACTGCAACTTGCACTTCTCCTAATTCTTGGTTGACTTCCAACAGTATAGATCCAGTCAAATGTGCTGTTTTACTGTATGCACAGGCCAGCTTAGATATCTCCTTCTCCTTTACAATGGCAAGTCCAGGAACCGGTGGGATGAATGCAGCTACAACTGCAGCATCGCCTGGATCTTCGTTGAGGTTTTTTGATGATCATCTTCTGGTATGACTCTTCCAGAGAGTGCTGATGTTGGAAGTTCTTCTTCATATCGTATCTTAGTTCATTTTCTGGGTAGCCAAATTAGGCTTTGATCTTCTGTATAAACACAAACAGACCCTTTGTCCACACTTTGATATGCCCTTTACCATTGTGTAGAACTCATTGGAGATCACCACACAGGAACTGCTTTTTTTTAAGAGAAAGGAATATTATCAGAAAATGTACCTCTATAGCCTATCATCTGACACCCTTTAAGTGATCAAAATTAAGGATATTTAAAGCATGCATTAATCGTTGATTTACAATTAGTTTTAACCTATCAGGGAGTAATCCCCCCTTTTCTCTCTTTCTTTTTATTTTTTGTTATCTTTAATCTACACTTACATGAAGAATATTATGTTTACTAGGCTCTCCCCTTTACCAGGTCCCTGCTATAAACCCCTTTACAGTCACTGTCGATCAGCATAGCAAAATGTTGTAGAATCACAACTTGTCTTCTCTGTGTTGTACAGCTCTCCCCTTTCTCCCACCCCCCCATGCATGCTAAACTTAATATCCCTCTTCTTCTTCCCCCCCCTTTATCCCTCCCTATCCACCTATCCTCCCCAGTCCCTTTCCCTTTGGTACCTGTTAGTTCATTATTGGGTTCTGTGATTCTGCTGCTGTTTTGTTCCTTCAGTTTTTCCTTTGTTCTTACACTGAAGAGATGAGTGAAATAATTTGGTATTTCTCTTTCTCCACTTGGCTTGTTTCACTGAGCATAATACCCTCCAGCTCCATCCATGTTGCTGCAAATGGTAGGATTTGCCCTCTTCTTATGGCTGAGTAGTATTCCATTGTGTATATGTACCACCTCTTCTTTATCCATTCATCTACCGATGGACATTTAGGTTGCTTCCAATTATTGGCTATTGTAAATAGTGCTGCGATAAACATAGGGGTGCATCTGTCTTTCTCAAACTTGACTGCTGCGTTCTTAGGGTAAATTCCTAGGAGTGGAATTCCTGGGTCAAATGGTAAGCATATTTTGACAATTTTGAGGAACCTCCATACTGCTTTCCACAATGGTTGAACTAATTTACATTCCCACCAGCAGTGTAGGAGGGCTCCCCTTTCTCCACAGCCTCGCCAACATTTGTTGTTGTTTGTCTTTTGGATGGCAGTAATCCTTACTGGTGTGAGGTGATACCTCATTGTAGTTTTAATTTGCATTTCTCTGATAATTAGTGATGTGGAGCATCTTTTCATGTGTCTGTTGGCCATCTGTATTTCTTTTTTGGAAAACTGTTTATTTCCTCGGCCCATTTTTTAATTGGATTATTTGATTTTTCTTTGTTGAGGCGTGTGAGCTCTTTATATATTTTGGACGTCAAGCCTTTATTGGACCTGTCATTTTCAAATATATTCTCCCATACTGTAGGGTTCCTTTTTGTTCTATTGACGGTGCCTTTTGCTGTACAGAAGCTTTTCAGCTTAATATACTCCCACTTGTTCATTTTGCCATTGTTTTCCTTGCCTGGGGAGATATGTTCAAGAAGAGGTCACTCATGTTTATGTCTAAGAGGTTTTTGCCTGTGTTTTTTTCCACAAGTTTAATGGTTTCATGACTTACATTCAGGTCTTTGATCCATTTTGAATTTACTTTTGTATATGGGGTTAGACAATGGTCCAGTTTCATTCTCCTACATGAAGCTGTCCAGTTTTGCCAGCACCATCTGTTGAAGAGACTGTCATTTCGCCATTGTATGTCCATGGCTCCTTTATCAAATATTAATTGAGCATATATGTTTGGGTTAATGTCTGGAGTCTCTAGTCTGTTCCACTGGTCTGTGGCTCTGTTCTTGTGCCAGTAACAAATTGTCTTGATTACTATGGCTTTATAGTAGAGCTTGAAATTGGAGAGTGAGATCCCCCCTACTTTATTCTTCTTTCTCAGGATTGCTTTGGCTATTCGGGGTCTTTGGTGTTTCCATATCAATTTTTGAATTATTTGTTCCAGTTTATTGAAGAATGCTGTGGTTAATTTTATAGGGATTGCATCAAATCTGTATATTGCTTTGGGCAGGATGGCCATTTTGACGATATTAATTCTTCTTAGCCAGAAGCATGGGATGAGATTCTGCTTGTAATAGTGTCCCTTTTAATTTCTCTTAAGAGTGACTTGTAGTTTTCAGAGTATAGGTCATTCACTTCTTTGGTTAGATTTATTCCTAGGTATTTCATTTTTTTTGAAGCTATTGTGAATGGAATTGTTTTCCTGATTTCTCTTTCTATTGGTTCATTGTTAGTGTATAGGAAAGCTACAGATTTCTGTGTGTTAATTTTGTATCCTGCAACTTTGCTGTGTTCTGATATCAGTTCTAGTAGTTTTGGAGTGGAGTCTTTATGGCTTTTTATGTACAATATCATGTTGTCTGCAAATAGTGACAGTTTAACTTCTTCTTTGCCCATCTGGATTCCTTGTATTTCTTTGTTTTGTCTGATTGCTGTGGCTAGGACCTCCAGTACTATGTTAAATAACAGTGGGGAGAGTGGGCATCCCTGTCTTGTTCCCGATCTCAGAGGAAAAGCATACAGCTTCTCGCTGTTCAGTATAATGTTGTCTGTGGGTTTATGATATATGGCCTTTATTATGTTGAGGTACTTGCCCTCTATTCCCATTTTGCTGAGAGTTTTTATCATGAATGGATGTTGAATTTTGTCAAATGCTTTTTCAGCATCTATGGAGATGATCATGTGGTTTTTGTCTTTCTTTTTGTTGATGTGGTGGATGATGTTGATGGATTTTCGAATGATGTACCATCCTTGCATCTCTGGGATGAATCCCACTTGGTCATGGTGTACGATCCTTTTGATGTATTTTTGAATTTTGTTTCCTAATATTTTGTTGAGTATTTTTGCACCTAAGTTCATCAGGGATATTGGTCTGTACTTTTCTTTTTTGCTGGGGTCTTTGCCTGATTTTTGTATTAGGGTGATGTTGGCTTCATAGAATGAGTTTGGGAGTATTCCCTCCTCTTCTATTTTTTGGAAAACTTTAAGGAGAATCGGTATTATGTCTTCTCTGTGTGTCTGATAAAATTCCAAGGTAAATCCGTCCGGCCTGGGTGTTTTGTTCTTGGGTAGTTTTTTGATTACCGTTTCAGTTTTTTGCTCAAAATTGGTTTGTTTAACTTTTGTGTTTCTTCCTTGGTCAGTCTTGGAAGGTTGTATTTTTCTAGGAAGTTGTACATTACTTGTAGGTTTCCAGCTTTGGCATATAGGTTTTCATACTAGTCTTTAATAATTCTTTGTATTTCTGTGGAGTCTGTCGTGATTTTTCCATTCTCATTTCTGATTCTGTTGATTTGTGTTGACTCTCTTTTCCTCTTAATAAGTCTGGCTAGAGGCTTATCTATTTTGTTTATTTTCTCGAAGAACCAGCTCTTGGTTTCATTGATTTTTGCTATTGTTTTATTCTTCTCAGTTTTGTTTACTTATTCTTTGATCTTTGTTATGTCCCTCCTTCTGCTGACTTTAGGCCTCATTTGTTCTTCTTTTTCCAATTTTGATAACTGTGACATTCAACTATTCATTTGGGATTGTTCTTCCTTCTTCAAGTGTGCCTGGATCGCTATATACTTTCCCCTTAAGACTGCTTTTGCTGCGTCCCACAGAAGTTGGGGCTTTGTGTTGTTGTTGTCATTTGTTTCCATATACGGCTGGATTTCTATTTTAATTTGTTCATTGATCCATTGATTATTTAGGAGCATGTTGTTAAGCCTCCATGTGTTTGTGAGCTGTTTTGCTTTCTTTGTACAGTTTATTTCTAGTTTTATACCTTTGTGGTCTGAAAAGTTGGTTGGTAGGATTTTAAGCTTTTGTAATTTACTGAGGCTCTTTTTGTGGCCTAGTATGTGGTCTATTCTGAAGAATGTTCCATGTGCACTTGAGAAGAATGTGTACCTGTTGTTTTTGGATGTAGTGTTCTATAGATGTCTATTAGGTCCATCTGTTCTAGTGTATTGTTCAGTGCCTCTGTGTCCTTACTTATTTTCCATCTGGTGGACCTGTCCTTTGGAGCTGAATTCTCCTAAAGTGAATTCATTGCATTCTATTTCCTCCTTTAATTGTTAGTATTTGTTTCACATATATTGGCGCTCCTGTATTGGCTGCATATATGTTTATAATGGTTATATCCTCTGTGTTGGGCTGAGTCCTTTATCATTATTTAATATCCTTCTTTATGCCTTGTTACTTTCTTTATTTTGAAGTCTATTTTGTCTGATACTAGTATTGCAACACCTGCTTTTTTCTCTTTGTTGTTTGCATGAAATATCTTTCTCTATCCCTTGACTTTTGATCTGTGCATGTCTTTGGGTTTGAGGTGATTCTCCTGTAAGCAGCATATAGATGGGTCTTGCTTTTTTATCCATTCTATTACTCTGTGTCTTTTGATTGGTGCATTCAGTCCATTTACATTTAGGGTGACTATTGAAAGATATGTACTTATTGCCATTGCACGCTTTAAATTCGTGGTTACCAAAGGTTCAAGGTTAGCCTCTTTAGTATCTTACTGCCTAATTTAGCTCGCTTATTGAGCTGTTATATACACTATCTGGAGATTCTTTTCTTCTCTCCCTTCTTATTCCTCCTCCTCCATTCTTCATATGTTAGGTGTTTTTTTCTGTGCTCTTTCTAGGAGTGCTCCCATCTAGAGCAGTCCCTGTAAGATGCCCTGTAGAGGTTGTTTTTGGGAAGCAAATTCCCTCAACTTTTGCTTGTCTGGGAATTGGTTAATCCCACCTTCATATTTAATTGATAGTCATGCTGGATACAGTATCCTTGGTTCAAGGCCCTTCTGTTTCATTGCATTAAATATATCATTCCATTCTCTTCTGGCCTGTAGGGTTTCTGTCGAGAAGTCTGATGTTAGCCTGATGGGTTTTCCTTTATAGGTGTCCTTTTTCTCTCTTGCTGCCTTTAACACTCTTTCCTTGTCCTTGATCTTTGCCATTTTATTTATTATGTGTCTTGGTGTTGTCCTCCTTGGATCCTTTCTGTTGGGGGTTCTGTGTATTTCCGTGGTCTGTTCGATTATTTCCTCCCCCAGTTTGGGGAAGTTTTCAGCAATTATTTCTTCTAAGATACTTTCCATCTCTTTTCCTCTCTCTTCTTCTTCTGGAACCCCTATAATACAGATATTGTTCCTTTTGGATTGGTCACAGTTGTCTTAATATTGTTTCATTCCTGGAGATACTTTTATCTCTCTCTATGTCAGCTTCTATGCTTTCCTGTTCTCTGGTTTCAATTCCATCAATGGCCTCTTGCATCCTATCCATTCTGCTTATAAATCCTTCCAGAGTTTGTTTCATTTTTGTGATCTCCTTTCTGGCATCTGTGATCTCCCTCCGGACTTCATCCCATTTCTCTTGCGTATTTCTCTGCAACTCTGTCAGCATGTTTGTGATTTTTATTTTGAATTCTTTGTCAGGAAGACTGGTTATGTCTGTCTCCTTCTCTGGTGTCTCTGTGATCTTTGTTTGCCTGTAATTTTGTCTTTTCATGGTGATAGGAATAGTTTGCAGAGCTGGGACGAGTGACGGCTGGAAGAACTTCCCTTCTTGTTGGTTTGAGGCCCTACTCTCCTGGGACAACAGCGACCTCTAGTGGCTTATGCTGGGTAGCTGCACACCGACAGGGCTTCTGCTTCTTGCCCGGCTGCTATGGAGTTTATCTCCGCTGTTGCTGTGGGCGTGGCCTGGTTCGGGCCTCTGCTTCAAAGTGGTGGAGTCACTTTGGAGGGGGAGCGGCCAGGAGACTATTTATCTCCGTAAGGGTCCTCCGTGCTCCCTGCATCCCAGGGGATTAGAGTGCCCAGAGATCCCTGGATTACCTACCTCTGGAATAAGTGTCCCGCCCTGCCCCTTTAAGATTTCCAAAAAGCACCCACCAATACAAAACAACAACCACACACACGCACAAAAAAAAATGGCCATTCGTTTTTCTTTATTCTCTGGTGCCAGCCTCAGGCACACGCTCACTGGTCTTGCTGCCCTGTTTCTCTAGTATTGGGGTCCCTATTCCTTTAAGACTTCTAAAAAGCACTCGCCAAAACAAAACAAAAAAAAAAAACAAAAAAAAATGGCCGTTCGCTTTTCTTTTGTTCTCTAGTGCCGGCCTCTGATACCTGCTCGCCGGTCTTGCTGCCCTGTTTCCCTAGTATTGGGGTCCCTGTCCCTTTAACACTTCCAAAAAGCACTCACCACAACAAAACAACAAACAAACAAACAAAAAAATTGGCCACTCGCTTTTCTTTTGTCCTCCGGCGCCGGCCTCCGGTACCTGCTCACCGTTCTTGCTGCCCTGTTTCCCTAGTATCCAGGGCCCCGCGCATGCACTGTGTCTGCGCTCTGGTCTGGATGGCAGGGGCTGGGTGTTCAGCAGTCCTGGGCTCCCTCTCCCACCCGCTCTGACTCCTCTCCTCCAGCCAGGAGCTGGGGGGAGGGGCGCTCGGGTCCCGCCGGGCCTGGGCTTGTATCTTACCCCCTTTGTGAGGCGCTGGGTTCTCGCAGGTGTGGATGTTGTCTGGATGTTGTCCTGTGTCCTCTGGTCTTTATTCTAGGAAGGGTTGTCTTTGTTATATTTTCAGAGATATATGTGGTGTTGGGAGGAGATTTCTGCTGCTCTACTCACGCCGCCATCTTGGCTCCGCCTCTTGAAGACCATTTTTTAAGCACTAAAGGAAAGAAAAGAACACTGTAGGGCAGGGTGCATATATCACAGGAAAAACAGGTAACAAGGCATGACGGAAGATGATTAATTTTTTTATCTGAGTGTACAAGTTAGACTCCAGGAAGTCTATAGAGCATTGCCAGAGACAAACATTGGAAAGAGAACAGAACAGACCTCCCTGGCATATATAGTTCTCAGTAGTTGCATTTCAGAAAATAACACTCAGGTTTACCTACTTAATCTGGTCCTATACTGCCACTTGTGAGACCTTTGGGTTTGGAAGTTCATGATCTGTGGTCTAAAAACTCCAAAGGTACCATGAATGAGTTTTAAGTGAATTATAAAAGTCTTGAAAGTCTGTAAAGACTTGTGCAGATGTTATTGTTTTTTTTCTTACCAGGGAGGAAGGGCAAGGTTGTTCATAACATTATTTTCTCAGAGATGTCTGTGACTCCACAACAGGTGAAAAATTACAAGGTTTCTTTTCTGGCTCCCCTTAAGGCCCCTTATATTGATGTGAGGTTAGAGATTTAAGCAAGGTGTGCATCTGAAAAGCTGGGAAGCAAAGGAATACTGCTTCTACCCAGAGTTAAAAGACCTGGTATGACCAAAACATGACTTCATTACTTGGGCCCTGGAACAATATGTCATTTTATCCACCCCTTCCAGCCCTGCCCTGCACACCCACATAGATCAGAAACATTAACCTACAAGTCGGGCAGAGCCTGTGCTTGGCAAAACACTGGCAAGATAAAGCAAAACAAGACATATAAGCAAGGCAAACAGTTCCTAATTCTAATTTTGAGAGTCATCCATTCTTTAATCAACCTTTCTATTTCTTTCACACACAAAGCTTGATCTCACCTTTTGAACTCATGCCTTTTGCCCTAGCTAGAACAATTTGCCCCTTGATCCTAAAAGCTTGGTTCTAAAAAATAGGACAATGCCTTTCACATCTTTTTATTAAAGCAGACATCCTCTCTACGTTCATCAGGCAGCTGAATCATCCTCAAGCATTCAAGGTGACTTCATCCACATCCTGTTCCAGGAAGGCTTACCAGGAAGGCTTCTGGTTGCTGGGGCATTATTCTAATTATGGAAAGATAAAGGAGAGGCCAGTGAAATGTGGAATGGATTCTGTGTGAGGAAGCTGCAAGTATGCTGAAGCTGGTGCAAGATAGTGTTTATAATCTGGATGATTTGGAAATATTCCACACAATAGTTATCTGCTTACTGGAGGAACAGACCAACTACAGGTAATGGTAAGTAGATATACCTAGTCCTCCCATGAAGCAGGATTCCCAGGAAGAACTATTTGCCTGTCATTTGTAGAACTCTTTGGCTCAACTTAACTTAAAATCAACTTGATTTACACCTGGCTCTTGAAGGTGATCATCTCAGAAACTACTGTGCAAAGTAATTATCAATAATTAGCTGGTGTAAAGTCCATACTTGATATGAAAATATGCATGTAGTTATTCACTCATTCATTCAATAATCGTTTATTATCATTTGATATAAATTGCCAATGAAGTATTGTTTCAGATCAAAGAAGCTCAACAAATATGAAAATACCATTTACAGATGGTCACTGCCTATTATGAAACATACTAAAAGAAAAATTTTCATTCAATATCTTTATCAATGGCAATGCTTATTAAACATAGCTTGTTCACTATGCTTGAGTTTCACTTTGGGAGCATATTTAAAATAAATTTTATTACATGTGGAAGCCAAGAATATGACACCAAACTAGATTGATGAGACTGTACTCTCAGTAACTAGTAAAAAGGATCCAACAAATCAGATCAATTATTAGTGAGAAAGAGGAGATTTAAATAAATTAAGAGAGTAATGGAGATAAAGAGATTCAGGAACCAGATTTTCTATTTTGTTTCAGATATCCAACCTTGCACCCTTGGTGTTTTATTTACTTTACATTCTTAAAGCCAAATTTTCAAAGACCTTTTTTTTTTTTTTGACAATCAAATCTAGGAAAGCCACATTGATTTAAAATAAGAAACTAGGAATGTTAACCTGCTTGGAACCTCACCCTCAGGGAACTGAAATGACCCTCTTCACATAGCATTTTAGTAAGGTTCCTGCCTGGGAATTACTATGTTTCCCATTTAAAAAAATCCTTTGATTATTTCTAGTGGATAGTAAGAAAACTAAATACTAACCTTTGATTATAAGGATTCTCTTTTTTGGCCTGCCATTCCACTTTACCACCTACGGGTAAAATTGCAATATTTTTCCAGAATCTTTTGTCTGGTTTTAGTGCATCTCCATATAAGTAGTTGTTTCCAAGGGGTGGAGAGAAGTAGTCCATGTCCATATCAATAAGTCATTACAAGGGCAAGCCAGAGCATATCTGGACCATACAGGTTGGATGGAGCCACTTATTCTGCAGTCAGGTCGTAAGAGACATGGGAGAGCAGAAGTGGATGACTGCCTGTAAGAAATAAATGGGTTTCTCCCACTTTATGTCTCCCTTTGACTGATTTCAGTTTCAAAAGTATTTTGCTCCCAAATTTTCCCCCGGAATTATATCTGGTGGTAGTTGGCAGGACCTCTGAACCTGAAATATGACTACATGGGTGTGACCCTTGGACAGGCTGCCCCTAGAGATGGTGGGGAGATGCCTGGAAGCCCCCTTGTGATGGTGGGAGGCCCAAGTATCTACAGCAGTAGAGGGTGCAGCTTCACTAAGGAGCACCGTATCTTTGGCGCTTCCAACTGGGGAGCCCCTACTGGGGAATTGATCTAAGGTAAAGCACCTCCTAGAAGGGTGGGGTCTTCCCCAGAATTGGGGAAGGATGGAGACACCTGAAGCTGTGGAATTAGCTCTCCATGAGATAGAAGACTGTTTAGAGGCCCTGAGTGGTGGTGTAGCAGCTGGGGTTGTACAGTCTCTTTCCTTGAGATAGTGGAAAGGGTTACGAGGTGAGAGAAGGTTATCGAGGGGAGAGAAAGACACTTCAGTACTGCTTGGAGGAAATGGGCGAGTACCTATGGGATGTTCTTAAGAAATGGAGACAGTTACTAAGATGACAGTTCATTCTCCTGGAAGGTATATTAGCAGTGATGGAGGAGGCAGCAGGAGAGTCCATGTTGCAGGAAGTTGTGGAGAAGGGGGAGGAAAGAGAGGAGGCTTCAACCCAAAGATGATAGAGGAGGTGTCGGGAGAGGATGAAGGGGTGTGGCGAAGGGCTGAACTGCTGCCGAGGCCACCACCTGAGGAAACAGCCTCTCCTGTATTAAAGGCCCACCTGGTTGTAATTAAGAAAGTAAAAATGCAACAACCATGGGCTCATCAAGGAGAGTTGCTGCTGCCTTCCCAGGTTGTGGAGCACAGCATGCTTGGCCTCTATAACCGGGATGAGCTGGTGAACATGAGTGTCTGATTTTGGCAGAAACCTTTGGAAACTCTGCCTACGTGGATTTTGCATTTCTGGGTTATGGGAGTGGAAAACATTGTTATGTCAGGTTCTGAAATGGGTAGCCTGGCTTCCCTGATGACTCACCCTTTTCTCTGGCAGAGGTTGCAAAGTGCATGTCACACCTCAGGAACTGAGCATTTATGGATTGGCTGACAGCAGCCATCAGAGCAGTTTGGCCTAATCAGAGTGATTTACCATGCTTACTCACTAACTGAAAAACATACCAGAGCTCCAGCAGATGTATGGGATATGGGCATGAAATTAATCACCTATAATATGGACCTCAAGGGCCCAGATGAGAAGTTGTTCACAATAGTAACAAAAAATCTGGTGCTCCGTATATCTCCTCCATCTCTCTTTGGGTCCCTAGTGACTACTCTTGCCCCCAACCCAAGGCAACCCATAAGTGGGGCTACTCATTCTTTAGCAGATCTGGGGGCAGTTGAAACAATAATAGCACAGAAGGAAGAATGGGCTATGACTTAAAGGAGAGATGCAAATGGCCCTGTGAAAGTCTTGAGGGCCCAGATGTGGATTGATTTGGTAAAGGCAGGGGCAGTGAAAAAAAACTTGAGGTGCAGCCCAATAGGATCTTGTTAAACTGTGGCACCAATTAAAGCCAGAGCAGCAGTTCCAGCCACTGAGGTCCAGGACATGAAAGCCAGAGGAAAAGCCCTGTGTCTGGGCTGTGTCCCTGCAAGACTTCCTGGGGGACAGTACTCAGGCTCCACCTGGGCCCTCACCCCAACAAGATGACAATTGGGTGCTGCATTTTGACTGAGGGGAGAGTAAAGGCCTCCACTTTGGGGGTTGTGGTGGGGACCAGAGGCCACACATAGAAATAGCAATTCATTAGTCCCCTGTGAATGTACAACATGTCCTGGTGCTGGTGGGCACAGGAGCTCAATGTTCTCTGATTTATGGAAATGCTGAGCATTTTTCCTGGGACCCCGCTGTGATAGATGGCCATGGGGGTAAGGTAATTAGAGTGAAGAAAGCCTAAATCCCATGTGGATGGGGCGTTTACCCCCAAAGGAGTATACTATGTACATTTATTCCATCCCTGAATATATCTGGGGGGTAGACATCCTTCTGCATGGCCTGTGGTTTGAGACCACTACAGGTGAGTTCAGACTGGGGGTATATGTGGCAAAGGTGGTTCTGAGGGGACATGCTAAGCATCCACCTTTAGCTCTGCCAGTACTTCAGCGCATGACAAATCCTAAACTGTAGAAATTGCCTGAGGGGTACAAAGAACTGGAGAAAAACTACAGGAGTTAGAGAAGGTGGGCATCATAAAGCCCATTCATAGTCCTTTTAATTCTCCAGTGTGGCCAGTGAAAAAGCCAGACAGCTCCTGGCATATGACTGTGGACTACAGAGAATTGGATAAAATCACACCCCCTTTGCATGCTGTTTTCCTGGGATGTACCCTGTATAGCAGCCATTCTGGATACCCTCAGTCATGCACTAGGGATGTATGATTATGTTGTAGACCTTGCTAATGCTTTACTCTATATTGACTTAGCACAGGGGAGTCAGGAACAGTTTTTCTTCACATGAGAAGGCCAGCAGTGGACATTCACTGTCCTTCCACAGGGATACCTCTACAGTCCCACCACTTTTCATGGACTTGTAGCCCAGGACTTGACCACATGGAAGAAACTACAAATGGTGTGGTTATATCACTATGTTGATGATATCATGCTACCTCTGATTCTCTTACAGATTTAGAAGGGCCAGTTACTAGACTGTTGCAACATCTACAGGAGAAAGGATGGGTTATGAATATCATGAAGGTTTGTCTGTAAAGTTCTTGGGAGTAGTCTGGTTGGTTAAAACTAAAGTTATTCCTGAAACAGTCATAGACAAGGTCCAGGCTTTCCCTACTCTTACCACTGTGGCAGTATTACAAGTTTTTTGGGGGTCTTTTGGGCTGCTGGAGAGTGTTTATCCCTCACTTGGCACAAGTTCTGAAGCCCTTATACTGGTTGGTATGAAAGGCATCAGGTGGGATTGGGATGGACCATGTGCAGCTGTTTTTACTGCTGGTAAGTGAGTGGTCAAGCCCATACAGGCCTCGCATGTAATGGACTCATCAAGGCCCTGTGAGCTAGATGTTTATGTAACTGAAGATGGCTATGGATGGGATCTTTGGCAGTGGCTTGAATGGATATGCCAAACTATGGTGGTTGCAAAACTGAACCCAAAGGCTATGGAGTGGCCTAGCACAGATGCCCACACAGGCCAATTGTTGTGCCTACTTACAGAAACATAGCACCCTCTCTACTATCCCCTTAAGTGAAGAACTCCAATACTTATTGGGGCCAGTGACATGTACCTTCTGGAAAGCAGGAATTACTTGCTTTTGAGCCATTGATAGCTGACAGTCCTTATCAGAAAGGAAAAGCCCCTATACCTGAAGATGATTGATATACAGACGTCTCCAGTCATGGGCAGTCCCCGACATGGAGAGCTGTGGCTTTCCGTCCTAAGACTGAGACAATATGGATGGAGAATGGAGAGGGAAAGAGCAGCTAGGGGGCTCAGTTGTGGGTAGTATGGCTTGTAATCACACAGAAGCTCTCCGCTATAGTTGTCTACACTGACAGCTGGCGGTCTATCAGGGCTTGACTCTGTGGCTACTGACATGGTACCATGCCGACTGGATGGTTGGTCACTGGCCCTTTTGGAGGCAAGCATTGTGGCAAAACCTATGGGCCTCTGGTCAGACTAAGACAGTTACTGCGTATCATGTGATTGGCCATTTGCCTTTGGCAACCACAGGGAATGATGAAGCAGACACATTGGTCCAGGTGTGTTGGCTAGAAGGAAAGCCTGCCTCTGATGTATTCCAATGGTTACATCAGTGTTTCTTGCATATGGGACAAAAGACAGTATGGGCTGTAGCCCGTTGGTGGGGCTTGCCATTGACCTTTGAAGAAGTCAGCAGAACTATGAAGGAATGCCTTGTGTGTTCTAAGAGGGACTTACACGGAGTCCTGCAGCAACATGGGACAATAGTAAGGGGGTCGATACCCCTTGTAAGGTGGCAGAGAGACTATATTGGGCCTCTGCCTGTATCAGAAAGATATTGGTATGCCATGACTTGTTTGGACACAGCTATTTAACTGTGGATTGCTTTTCCTACATGTCATGCAGATGAGCAAACCACAAAAAGGGGTCTAGAGCCTCTCTTTTCAGCCTATGGCCAACCACAGGTTGTTTGAGAGTGATCAAAGGCACCCACTTTACTTGATATACATTACAATAATGGATGCAGCAATTTAGAATAAAGTGGAAGTTTAATGTACCATACAACCCTAGTGGGGCAGGTACAATAGAGAAATACAATGGTTTGTTGAAATATGGCCTGAAGTAGGACACCAATAGTCTGTGGGTCTGGTCAGTTCATTTATGCACAGTGCTACAGCATTTGAATGAGAAACCCTGAAAATGAACCTTGAACCCTGCGGATATGCTAACACACATTGCTGCCTCTCCTATACAACTGGATATGCAAACCAAAGAGGGTTTATTGAAGCTAGTTAAGGACTGGTTTTGGGGATTTAATTTAATAAGAATTGGCTAATCACATTTACTTAATTATCCCACAAGAATTCTGTTTTGGGAGTAAAATCTCCCAGCTATCATTGGTGGTGCAAAGCTAATGAAAGTGGAAATGAAGGTTTGATTTTACAATGTATATTTTTCTTTCTCAGCATTCTATAACAGCACGAAAGTTACAGATATTTTCATCTGAACATTAGGTTTGGATTATATGATCTCTACATTCCTGTCTAACGCTGATATTCTATGGACTAAAGTGTATCCTCAAAAAACTAAAATTAGAAATACCATTTGACTCAGGTATTCCACTCCTAGGAATTTACTCTTTGTTTTCTTTTAACTCCTCTTTTCATTAGTTCCTTTGAGAGACTTGCAGTTTAACTTACATCATTTTACCCACTCAAAGTTCAAATTACATGCTTTTAGATTAGAAAACATACTGACTTTTATCAGTAAAAGAGTAAAATATCACTTTGAAAAATTACATACAAGTTTCAGGAAAACTGTGCGCTAGTGAAAACATGTTAAATGCCACATGCCTCAAAACAAAACAAAAAAACAGGAAAGAGTTGTCAGTCTGGAAAGTCCAATATTGACTACTATGCATTTACAAATAGCAATCTATTGGATAACTAAATGTCACTTTATAAAATGTTCAGCTATCACCTCTTGAAATTAAAAGATATATTTGGGTAATGGTGAAAGGCAATTCTTTTCTCTTTCCCTTCAAGATCCAATAATAAGGCCAGATTTATGGTATTTAATTCTAAACAATGACTCAATTACCCCAGAAGCAACCCTGTCAGCCCTGCTGTTTCACTTTTGGCATAGAAAAGTCAGTGGGTACTCCTGCACAAAGCCAGGTCCATTCTTTTATCAATTGCTATCTTCAAATTCAAAAAGAGAAGAAAAGTGTCTCCTTGTGTTGTGCCACATGCAGATAGAGAGAAAGGAGGAGACGGAGAGGAGGGAGTGAGGGATAAAGATAGAGAAGGAGAAAAGGGAAGAGAAAGAAAGAGAAACATGTACCTGGATTTTTCTGTTTCCTCTATGAAGTAATAGGAGAGATCATCCATCTAGCAAATGTAAGAGGAGAATTGGAGGATTTAAGGGATTGAGGAGGATAGTAAAGGATTAAAATTACCTCATAGGGAAATAGGTGAGGAACTAAGAATTGATGGTTCAGTCCTTAGGCAAACTTGCAATACATAGAATTAAAGCTCAGAGTCTTTCCCCTAAAAATATCTAGACTTTAAAGAGGGGATCAAGACAAAACTGCATGAAAGAGTTAAATAAATACAGGCAGTATGGCATTGAGCTTTGAGCTTTACAAATGCTGGCTCATGACTTAATTTCTCTAATAGTTCAATTAAATTATCTAATTTAGTTTGAAATCTATTTTGAAATATGGATTAGTTTAAATCAACTTTGTGCTCTTTCCTACACCCACAGACTCAATCATATAGCTGCTATTTCCTGTGGACTCCATGTTCAGTAGCTGTTGGTAACAGAATCTCTTCCTTGACAGTTTGTGTCATCACTTCAAAATAAACAACATAAAAAGGAAGGAGTCCTTAATAGCACAGCAAGGGTTGTTACGGTGTTTTCTGCTATAAGACTAGGAATCTGGTTTTTATCTTGTTTTATACCCCGTGGAACTGAACCAAGCCCACAATTCCCATTAACTACTAATTTCAAAAAGAGTCCAAACTCAGATCAGCTCCTCAGGAGCACTGAACAAGAAAACAAAACCAAAAATTAAAATTAAAATTAAAAATTATAAAGGAAAGGAAAGGAAAAAGAAGTCTTCTTATTCCAAGAGGGATTCTTTTCATTTTGTAGATTATCTGTTCTTATTGTTTTTCTCAGAGATTACTGAGGTTATTATTTAATGCTGCACTTGTATATTTTGATCTATGTGATAGAAACAGCCAAGAACAGGTAGGGGTTAGCATAGGAACACATTAGCATAGGTGTCAGTACAGATATCTGATCAAACTATTGAAATTTACTGGTCCCTGTCAACAAATAGGTTTATAACAGTGGCAATGGATCAATTGTAATCAGTTTCTTCTGGGGGGCTAAGCATATTTAAACAACAAATTTTTCATCTTCTTTCACACCCGAAAAAGTTAAGCTCTATTCATAGATAGCTTTATAGTAGAATGGAAACTGCATGCTGAAATAATCCAGGGAAAACAAAGGACCACTTATATTATTGAAAATGTTGTGGTGTCAAAGCCAGTCTACCTTAATACTGAGCACACAATCAGATAACGTTTGCTTTTTAATCTACCCCCTCTACATCTCCTTCTGCCAAACACAGCTGAATTTTGCTTGTCTTGTAAAGAATCAACTGTAAGGATAAAAAAGAACACTTCTTATAGTTCATATGATAGATTATGATGGCTACAACTAGGATGATACAGGGAGATAGAATTAGATGGATAAGGGGTAGGATTTCTACTATATGGGAATTAGAATGGGCATGGCTTGATGATGGATGGAAAGTGAGTTAAAAAAACAAAAAGACAAATCAATGATGGACTCCTGTAGTCTATTGAGATTACCTAAGGATTAGATAAAATAATGTATGTAAAGTGCCTGGTAGAAAGAAAGTGTGTAATAAAATTTATTGTTATTTTTAAAATATCAAAGGGAAATTTTCCAGAGTTACTATGGCACTGGATATGAAATAATAGATATTATTTTTCTGTTCTCATGAGGATGCTACTATTCTATTGGCAGTTTCTTAGAATGTGTAAGAATATCCAGGGAATAACATGATGAATTGTGCATTTCAATTACCATTTCTTTGGAGAAAGGTGTTTAGAAGCAGACTAGCCAAGACAAATAGACTCCAAAAACAGAGTGCTTGGAATAAATTCATGCCATATAAAGGTGACCTAGTATTACCAATTAACATAAGTTTTCAAAATGTGTTTGCTAAACTTTCTCATTTTTATAAATAAATTTATAAATGAAACTGGTTAAGTAAAGAAGCTAAACTGCAGTGTATAGTGTGGTAGAATTACTACTATCTTTATATACTTAATGGTAAGTATCTATATTACCACTTTTCAGTAGACTTTATATTGCCATATAACACTATAAGAAATATAACTTTCCCATGAGCATTATCAGTCCATCTTGAATAGTTAATTGACAAGATAATGTCAACTCATAGTATATAGAAGAATCAGAAAATTCACACAGCCAGGAAACACCGTACTACACTTTTCTAATAGTTTTCAAGGATGATACTTTAGAGCTGACTTACTTATCCCACTCTTTACAAGTCAGTAAGAGCTTGAAAGGGAACACAATAACACGTAGTTTTGGAGGACAAGGCAAACAAACTTTTGTGATGGAATTTATTACTCATTACAAGATAAAATTTTGTGATGGAACTTTTTTATTACTTTTCTCAGTCTTTTTGTTGTTGTTTAAAACAAAAACACATACTGAACTTATAGAACAATAATAACATCATGAACAATGACAATACCTAACTTTCAATAATAGTTATCTGTATACTAGACACTGTTCTAAGACACTTTCATGTATTATATCAGTTAATTCTTTCAATCACACTGTACTAATTTTTAATTATTATCTCCATATTACAAATGAGAAAATTGAAGCATGGGAGCTTTAGTAACTTCAACAGTTACATGGTATATAACTAATGGAGGCAAGATTTACAGCTATACAACATGCCTTCAGACACCATGCTTTTAACCAGTATGTTACACTGCCTTCCAAGAATATGATGGTACAGTGTCACAATTATGGTGTCATTATCAGCAGTAGTAGCACAGTAGCAATCACAGTGTCATTAATTTCTCAGTCCCCAATCAGTTGCATAACTGTGTTGGCAAAACTCCTAGAATTTTCTTTGTTATACTCTGTCAGTGTTGGATATTTCCACCATCACTTCTATTGCTCCCACTACCAGTGCTTATAGTCAGTCCTTCATGCATTCTCATTACCCTACTGCTGTAGGAGTAGGTGACTACATGTTGCCTCAGTCTTATTCTCTTATTCTCTTGCCACCACCTGAGTCCATCTACACACTGTCAGTTGAGATTTTCCCAAACTGTGTGGTACCCATGTTATCAATTATTCCTTGAAAAAGATTTAAGCCTCAAATATAACTTGGAAACACTGAGTTAAACAGAGATTTATTGTTATTATGGTAATTACTGGGTCATTTAATAAAATGATTAATGTATTTTGAACTTGCAAGGGGATCATATTTAGTTTTTGTCCCATTGTTTTGTAACAATGGGATAATTTGTTTTTCCCAGAAAATCTATTAATCTGTCATGAGAAACATTTCTATACAACACAGTTTGGGAAATACTGCTGTATCATTGTAACATTTAACCTCACATTTAACTGGTATTATTAACCATTTATGTGGGTCAAGGAGGCATTCTGAAGGCTAGATGTGCTCCATGGTCCATCTGTTAGCAATCCCTACTTTAGATTATTGGAATATAGACTCTTGCAGTCACTGCATTTTTCTGTTTCCCAAATAATGATGTGGCCACAGGGACTACAGCTTTTAAGGCCATCCACAGGCATGCTAGTTAGTCCTTTCACCCACCAGGGAATGAATTTGGGATCAGTTTCCCAAAGTAAGGTCCGGAGGACAGTTGAGTAACATCCATAAATGCCCTGAAATATGTTTTTACTTGCTGGGATCAATCAGTGCTTTAAGACTGGGGATGTGAATTTTTGTTTGCTCCTACTTAAGAGTGATTTCCCTAGAAACCCAGCATACTTCCTTATATAAAGCTTTGGGTGCTTCTTTGATATACCAGAGTTTCCAAGGTGGGTATGGAGGTTAAATATCTACAATGACCTATGCCCAGTTAGTCCCTGAAAGGCTATAATAATGTAATTATCCTTTATTTCACCTACTTCAAACCTTAATTCAATGATGGGAGTAAATGACATGAAAAAGATTATTGAACACCTACCAGCACCTAGGTCCTTTCACAGGCATTCTCATTTAATACAAAACCATTTGGGACATGATACAACTGTACAGTGAGACAACTGAAGCTTAAAGCATTTATATATATCATCCAAAGTCACATAACTGCTATGTGGCACAAGTAATCTCTGCTTTTTCTATAATGACATCAAATTTAATCAACAAACAATTTTCCTACTACACTTATTTTTTCTTATTTCTATTTGTTTAGAACTTACATTAGAACAAAAATGTCTCTGGGGATATGGTCTAAGATGGTGGTATGAGAAGATCCTGAATCACCTCCTTCCATGGACACAATGAATCTACAGCTATATCAGAAACAGTTCTGAAAAAAACTGAAAACTATCTGAACAGCTATTTCAAAATAAATAGGCCACATGGAGGCAGGTGGGAGAGGCAGAATCCCCACCCACAGCACGATGAACCACGATCAGGAGGAATATCACAAATACAGAGCTTCACCCTAAGGAATAAGAGGTTAGTGCCCCACATCATCTCCCTCAACACTTGGAACTTGCAGTGGAGAGACAAACTCCCAAATTTTCTGGATTTGAAAACCAGTGGGTCTTATGTCTAGAAGACCCATAGGGCTATAGGGCACACTGAGATACTTCTCTTAAAGGACTTGCACACACACTCAGCCCTGGAACCAGCAGACATTTGAAAAGCACCAAGATTCTATCTGAAAAAGACTCATTTGCTAATGTTAAAGCATCTACTGGAGGGTCAGGGCCTGTTGGGTCTCTCTCCAGATGCACTGATGAGCACCACTTATGTGTTCTTCCTCAACCTTAATAGCACTAGTGGGTGCACCATGACCCTGTACTCTCCCAATACCCTGCTAAAACCAGCAGGCCCTGGTAGCCAGGGGGTGGAGCTTGTGTTCATGGGTCTCAAAGGACTGTAAGCAATCAGATAGCTAGCTCTTGGCAGGCTACCAGCCCCAGGGCACTACACAGACAATAGATGGAAACATACCCTTAGTCTTTCTGTGAAAAAAGCCTTTTTACTTGTTTGGGAGTTTTAGCTTGAGGGGCAGGCTTTAAGTTTGCCATGCATCTAGAGGCTACAGATGTGCTCTCAGGGAATGTAAACCAGATGAAGCTACCTTTGAGCTCTCCCTCAGCCTCTCTGGGCCTAACTACAGCTCACCGGTACTTCCGAGAAAGGGGCTTATACTGTTTGAAGCTCCAGTTTTTGCAACTGTCATCCCAGGGATGCCTGGTCTGGAGTCCAGCAGGGTTTATGATTTATATACAGTCGTATGGTTTATAGTAATGTATATATTTTATACTTTAAAAGCTGCTGCCTGAATGTTTGGGTTACAATCAGCTTGAAATTAGATGCTGACTGAGATCCCTACCTTTGGAGCACTGGCAAGTCTTGGCACACCCTCAACCACTGTGACATATCAAGAATAAATTAGGCTGTTCAGACAATCAAAAAGATTGGAGAGACAACTAAGAGCTAGGGCAAAGTTGAAAGATAAGGTGCATCTCCTATACAGACCACTCCTTTAAAACAGGGAGCAGTAGCAAGGAGATTGAATCAGTAAACAAAAACCTCCCAATAAACAAAATTCCAGTACCAGATGACTTCACTGGTGAAGTCCACCAAACATTTGAAGAAGGTGTAATAGTTATCCTTCTCAACCTCTTCCAAAATACTGAAGAGGAGGGAATACTTCCAAACTCATTTTACAAGTTGAGCATAACCCTGACACCAAAATCAAAGGTATCACAAAAAAGAAAATTATAGGCTAACATCCATAATGAATGTAGATGCAAATATCCTTAAAATATCAACAACCCAAATTGAACAATACAGTACAAGGATCATACACTATAACCAAATGGGATTAATTCCAGAGATGCAAGGATGATTCAACATCAACAAATCAATCAGTGTGATATACTACATTAACAAATGCAGGATAAAAATCATACTATCATCTCAACAGATGCAGAAAAAGCATTTGACAAAATTCAACATATATTCATAATAAAAACTCTCAACAATGTGGAATATAGAGGGAACACACCTCAACATAATAAAGGTCATATCCAACAAGAACACAGCTAACATCATACTCTACAGTAAAAAGCTGAAAGCCTACCTTCTAAGATTAGGAATGAAACAAGGATGCCCACTATCCCCACTTTTATTCAACATAGTATTGGAAGTCCTAGCCAGAGCAATTAGGTAAGACAAAGCAACAAAAGGCAACCAAACTGGAAAGGAAGAAGTAAAACTGTCACTATATATGGATGTGATTTAATATAGAGAAAACTTTAAAAACTACACCAAAAAACCAAAAACAGAACTAATAAATTAATTTACTAAAGATGCAGGGTACAAAATCATCATAGAAAAATCTGTTGCATTTCTATACACTAATTATGAGCCATCAAAAGAAGAAATTAATAAAACAATCCTATTCCCCACTGCATCAAAAAGAATAAAATGCCTAGGAATAAATTTAACCAAGGATGTGAAAGGCCTGTACACTGAAAACTATGACATTAATGAAATAAACTAGAGATGACAGAAATAAATGGAAAGATATTCTGTGCTCATGGGTTAGAAGAACTAAGATTGTTAAAGTATTTGTATTACCCAAAGAAATGTACAGATTCAATCCAACCCCTATCAAAAACCCAATGACACTTTTTATAGAAATACAACAAACAATCTTAAAACTTGTATGAGACTACAAAATGCCTGTAATAGCCAAAGCAATCTTGAGAAAGAATAACAAAGCTGCAGGCATCATGCTCCCTGATGTTAGATTATGTTACAAAGCTACAGTAATCAAACAGTAAGGCATTGGCATAAAAACAGACATAGATCAGTGGAACAGAATAGAGACCAGAAATAAACCTACAAATATATGATCAATTAACTTACAACAAAGGAGTTAAGAATACACAATGAGGAAAGGACATTCTCTTTAATAAATTGTTCTGGTAAACTGTACAGTTACAGGCAAAAGAATTAAATTAGATTACTATCCTACACCATACACACAAATTAACACAAAATGGATTAAAGACTGGAATATAAGATCTGAAACCATGAAACTCCCAGAAGAAAACATAATCAGTAAGGCCCTTGTCAATGATTTTTTGGATCTGATTCCAAAAGCAGACAATGAAAGTGAAAATAAGTATGTGGGAATGCATCAAATTTAAAAATTTCTGCACAACAAAGGAAACCATAAAGAAAATGAAAAGGCAACCTACTGAATGAGAAAAAATATTTGTCTATCATATCCCTGATAAAACGTCAACATCCAAACTTATAAAGAACTCATATAACTCAATAACAACAACAAAAATCAAACAACCCAACTAAAAAAAGTTCAGAGGATCTGAACTGGCATTTTTCCAAAGAAGACATACAGGTGGCCAACATGAAAAGATGCTCAACATCACTAATTATAAGAGCAATGCAAATCAAAACCACAATGACTTATCACCTCACACCTGTTAGAATGGCTGTTGTCAAAAAGACAAGAAATAGTAAGTGTCAGCAAGCATGCGGAGAAAAGGGAATCTTTGCACATTGATGGTAGTAATGTAAAATGGTGCAGCCACTATGGAAAAAAGTATGGCAGTTACTCAAAAATTTAAAAATAGAATTACCATATGATCCAGTGAATCCACGCTTGGTTATTTGTCTGAAGGAAACAAAAACACTGATTTGAAAAAATATATGCACCCCCTATGTTCAATGGAATGGAATATTATATACAATAGCTAAGATATGTCAACAACCTATGTGCACATCAATGGATGAATGGTTAAATGTGGTGTGTATGCGATATATATACACACACACAAAGACCATATATAGATCAATGGAACCTATACGTATATGGTTTTATAGATATATAAATGTACACATACACAGATATGCACAAAGGAATACTATTCAGCCATAAAAAATGAAATTTTGCCATTTGTGACAACATAGATGGACCTTGAGGGTATTATGCTGAGTGAAATAAGTTAGACAAAGAAAGATAAATACCGTACTATCTTATGTGTGAAATATAAAAAAAAAAAAAACAAATGAGCAAACAAAAGAAAAACAAAATTCATAGATTCTGATAATGGTGGTTGCCAGGAGTGGAGGATGTGTGGGTAGGTAAAAAGCGTGATGGAAGGCAAGAGGTACAAAATTCCAGTTACAAAATAAATAATTGGAATTTAATGAATAGCATGGTGACTGTTGTCAATAATACTGTAGTGCATATTTGAAAGTTGCTAAGAAAATAAATCTTCAAAGGTATCATTACAAGGAAAAAATTTTGTGTAGCTTTGTATGGTGATGGATGGTAACTTGACTTACTGCAGTGATCACTTCACAGTACATACAAATATTGAATTGTTGTACATCTGAAACTAATATGTTATACATCATTTATGCCTTACTAAAGAGAATATATACCCTATAAAAAGAAACCTTTTCTGGATCTAATTGAATTGTGTTAGAATCAAAAGAAAACTTTAAATGCTAAAATTGTGTAGAAAACTGCAAATTAAAGGCAACTGAGGTATAAATAATCTAAAGCAACTTTCTAATTGTTTCTAGCATGTATTCTGTCCTTTCATTATAATAGCCTAAATTTCTAATAATCACTTTTAAGTCTAGTACTGAAATGATGTGGAATCTTGATTTAGAGGGTTCTAGGAAACCATTTATCCAGTTTCCCCTTCCAAATTCTCCCTATGATACTACCTACAAGATATTTCAATAGAGAAAGAGTGCTGTTATTTCAGACTGAGGTTAAGTATCCTTTCTTTTTTCCATAGACTCAAAGAATCCAATTTACCTCAACAAATCATGGTGAAAGGTCTTGAATTCAAGCCTCTTGAATCCTGTGTCTGTCGTTTACTAACTGTGTTTTTTGGCAAGCCCCATATCCTATGCCAACCTAGTTTTCCTAAAGGTAAAAAAATTTATTATTTCAGATGTTGTTATTATAATAAAATAAAATAAATTTGTAATTATCCTGATATATGGATGATATACAATCAATGTTAGGTCCACACTTCTTAAAGCTGCAAATATCTATTCTTTTTTCTTTTTTTAAGGGTTCTTCACTTTCTCCTACACACCCCTCTGGCTTCTGCCCCGGAAAGTTCTATTACTATGCTTGTTTACCAATCTGTGTGCTGCCAGAGACCTTTTTCCTGTGATTCAGAATATCCTATCCTAAATAGTCTTTGTCACCTTCATATTTTCTAGAAACTTTTTATATATTGGTCCTGAAAGTCCACCCTCTCCCCTGGCCCACTTACTCATCTCTCAGGCAAATGGACTTTTAGAGCTATAATTTTTCAATAAAAAATAGGGTGAATATAAAGAAACATCATTGCACATGATACCCATTAAGGTTAAAAAAAGATTATTCTATTACATACCCATAGGTAAGAGAAACTGCACAAATATATTGTCTTAAACTAAAGTAGGCATCTTAATCTCTCCTAATTTTTGAAGAAAAATAAATAAAAGATTACCTTAAATATTGACAGTAGTTGCTTTCAGAATTGAATATTACATTTACTTATGTTAGAGAATTGAGGGAGTTATGATATTATGTACCCCCGTACCCCATGTGCTGAAATTTTCTTATTTGTAAATAGACACCCAAAGATATTACATAGGTAAATGTTTGAACTACAGAATGTTTTAGTAATGCTCTTAAAAATCATCCTACTACACTAAGTAATCAAATGGAATTTAATGAAAATTGAGTGATTTTTAAGGTGACTCACACAAGTTACATAGTAACAAAGTTATGACTCAAATTTAGGGTTCTTTATCTTCGTCCATTTTTTTTCTACTATACTACACTGCCTATTTATAGAACTTTAATAAATGAAGACAACTGTTAGTTATAAATAGGGCTACTCTCTTTGACTTTAGTGCCACATATGATCTGTTGACAAGTCAAAAATATTAATATACTAAACACCTCTTCAAGAAACAGTCATATAAATCTCTGACACAATAGATACATTAAATTTGGCTACAGTGGATATGTAAGATTTTGAAAGATATGTCAACAGACTAAGCACTTTAAATGTACCTGCTCCTTATTAAAAACCTAGTTTAAATAAATAATATACTGAGAAATTTTCTGATGTAGTCTACCTATTTTTCTCCATATATTTTTAAATTTTATCCTTGGAGTAAACTAATGCATCAGAAGGTTATATAGCAAGGTTATTTATGACTGCCCTCCCAATCACCACAAATTTCACTGAGTTGTATGTTTTCCCTATGTTGTAGGATAGTCATTCCCTTGAATTATTTATTTTATAACTGGAAATTTTTACCTCTTTATCCCTGCCACCTATTTCAGCTATCCCCACCTCCCTTCCCTGTGGCAACTACCAGTTTGTTCTCTGTATTTATGAGATTGGTTTGTTTTGTTTGTTCATTTGTTTGCTTTTTATATTTCACATACAAGTGAAATCATATGGTATCTGTTTTTCTCTGACTGACCTCACTTAGGTCCTCTAGGTCCACTAGAACCATTTAGGTCCATCCATGATATAACAAACGGCAAGATTTCATTGTTTTTTATGGCTGAGTAGTATTAATGTCTGTGTGTGTGTGTTTGTGTGTGTATCTCAAATACTTATTCCATTCATCTGTTCATGAATACCTAGGTTGCTTCTGTATCTTGGCTATTATAATCCTGCAATAAACACAGGGGTCCATGTATCTTTTTGAACTTGTGTTTTCTTCAGGTAAATACCCAGAAGTGGAGTTATTGGGTCATGTTGTATTTCTATTTTTAATTTTTTGAGGAATGTCCATACTGTTTTGCATAGTCACTGCACCAATTTACATTCCCACCAACAGTTGTTGAAGAGGCTTCATTTCCCCATTGTATGTCCATGGCTCCTTTATCATATATTAATTCACTATATATAATGGGGATATATCTGGGCTCTCTAGGCTGTTCCATTTGTCTATTGTTCTGTTCTTGTGCCAGTACTAAATTGTCTTGATTACTGAGGCTTTGTAGTAGAGCTTGAAGTTGGGGAGCATAATCCCTCCAGCTTTATTCTTCCTTCTCAGGATTGCTTTGTCTATTCGGGGTCTTTTGTGGTTCCATACGAATTTTAGAAGGATTTTTTCTAGTTCATAGAAGAATGCTGTTAGTATTTCGATAGAAATTGCATTGAATGTGTAGATTGCTTTAGGAAGGATAGCCATTTTAACAATATTAATTATTCCTATCCATGAGCATGGGATGTGTTTCCATTTATTGGTATCTTGTTTAATTTCTCTCATGAGTGTCTTGTAGTTTTCAAAGTATAAATCTTTCACTTCCTTGGTTAGGTTTATTCCTAGATATTTTATCCTTTTTGAGGCAATTGTGAATGGAACTGATTTTCTGATTTGTCCCTCTGCTAGTTCATCGTTAGTGTATAGGAATGCAATAGATCTCTGTGTATTAATTTTGTATCCTGCAACTTTGCTGAATTCAGATATTAGATTTAATAGTTTTGGAGTGGATTCTTTAGGGTTTTTATGTACAATATCATGTCATCTGCAAACAGGGACAGTTTAACTTCTTCCTTGCCAATCCAGATGCCTTTTATTTCTTTGTGTTGTCTAATTGCTATGTCAAGAACCTCCAGAACTATGTTGAATAAAAGTGGAGAGAGTGGGCATCCTTGTCTTGTTCCCAATCTTAGAGGAAAAGCTTTCAGCTTTTCACTGTTAAGCATGATGTTGACTGTCGGTTTGTCATATGTGGCTTTATCATGTTGAAGTACTTGTACTCTATAACCATTTTGTTGAGAGGATTTACCATGAATGGATGTTGAATTTTGTCAAGTGCTTTTTCAGCATCTATGGAGATGATTATGTGGTTTTTGACCTTCTTTTTGTTGATGTGGAGGATGATGTTGATGGATTTTCTAATATTGTACCATCCTTGCATCCTTGGAATAAATCCTACTTGATCATGGTGGATGAATTTTTTATATATTTTTGAATTTGGTTTGCTAATATTTTGTTGAGTATTTTCATTGGGGATATTGGTCTGTAATTATTATTTTTTTGTCATGTCTTTACCTGTTTGGGTATTAGAGGGCTGGTAGCCTCATAGAATGAGTTTGGAATTGTTCCCTCCTCTTCTACTTTTTGGAAAACTTTAAGGAGGATGGGTATTAGGTCTTCACTAAATGCTTGATACAATTCAGTGGTGAAGCCATCTGGTCTAGGGGTTTTGTTCTCAGGTAGTTTTTTGATTACCAATTCAATTTCATTGCCGATAATTAGTCTGTTCAGATTTTATGTTTCTTTCTGGGTCAGCCTTGGAAGGTTGTATTTTTCTAGAAAATTTTCCATTTCTTGTAGGTTATCCAGTTTGTTAGCATATAATTTTTCATAGTATTCTCTAATAATTCTCTGTATTTCTGTGGTGTCTGTAGTGATTTTTCCTTTCTCATTTCTCATTCTGTTTATGTGAGTAGACTCTCTTTTTTTCTTGATAAGTCTGGCTAGGGGTTTATCTATTTTGTTTATTTTCTCGAAGAAACAGCTCTTGCTTTAATTGATTCTTTCTTTTGTTTTATTCTCAATTGTATTTATTTATTCTCTAATCTTTATTGTGTCCCTCCGTCTACTGACTTTGGACTTCATTTGTTGTTCTTTACCTATTTTCATTAATTGTGAGTTTAGACAGCTTATACGAGATTGTTCTTCTTTCTTGAGGTAGACCTGTATTGCAATATACTTTCTTATTAGCACTGCCTTGGCTGTTTCCCACAGATTTTGCAGTGTTGAGTTATTGTTGCCATTTGTCTCCATATACTGCTTGATCTCTGTTTTTATTTGGTCATTGATCCATTGGTTATTTAGGAGCATGTTGTGAAGCCTCCATGTGTTTGTGGCATTTTTCATATTCTTCGTGTAATTTATTTCTAGTTTTATACCTTTGTGGTCTGAGAAACTGGTTGGTAGAATTTCAATCATTATGAATTTACTGAGGCTCTTTTTGTGGCCTAGTATACGATCTATTCTTGAAAATGTTCCATGTGCACTTGAGAAGAATGTGTATTCTGTTGCTTTTGGGTGTAGAGTTCTGTAGATGTCCGTTAGGGCCATCTGTTCTATTGTGTTTTCAGTGCCTCTGTCTCCTTACCTATCTTCTGTCTGGTTGATCTGTCCTTCAGAGTTAGTGGAGTGTTGAAGTTTCCTAGAATGAATGCATTGCATTCTATTTCTCCTTTTAATTCTGTTAGTATTTGTTTCATATATGTGGGTGCTCCTGTGTTGGTAGCAGAGATATTTATAATGGTTATATCTTCTTGTTGGATTGACCCCTTTATCATTATGCAATGTCTTTCTTTGTCTCTTGTTACTTTCTTTGTTTTGAAGTCTATTTTGTCTGATACAAGTATTGCAACTCCTGCTTTTTTCTCTCTGTTAGTTGTATGAAATATCTTTTTCCTTCCCTTCACTTTTAGTCTGTGTATGTCTTTGGGTTTGATGTGAGTCTCTTGTAGGCAGCATATGGATGGGTCTTGTTTTTTAATCCATTCAGTGACTCTATGTCTTTTGATAGGTGCATTCAGACCATTTACATTTAGGGTGATTATCGATAGGTATGCACTTATGTCCATTGTAGGCTCTAGATTCATGGTTACCAAGTGTTCAAAGTTAACTTCATTACTATCTAAAAGTCTAACTCAACTCACTTATTATGCTATTACAAACACATTCTCCTCCTTTATCTTCCTCCTCCATTCTTTATATATTAGGTATCACATTCTGTACTCTGTCTATCCCTTGATGAACTGTGGCAGTAGTTGATTTAATTTTGCATTTGTTTATTAATTAACTGTTTTTTCTTAACTGTGGTTTTATTACTTCCGGTGGCAGCCATTAAAACTTAGGAACACTTCCATCTATAGCAGTCCTTCCAAAATACACTGTAGAGATGGTTTGTGGGAGGTAAGTTCTCTCAGCTTTTGCTTATCTGGAAATTGTTTAATCCCTCCTTCAGATTTAAGTGATTATCTTATCTTGCTGGATAAAGTATTCTTGGATCAAGGCCCTTCTGCTTCATTGCATTAAATATATCATTCCACTCCTGACCTGAAAGGTTTCTGCTGAGATGTCTGATGATAGCCCAATGGGTTTTCCTTTGTATGTGATCTTTTTTCTCTCTCTGGCTGCTTTTAATACTCTGTCATTATCCTTGATCTTTGCCATTTTAATTATTATATGCCTTGGTGTTGTCTTCCTTGGTCCCTTGTGTTGGGAGATGTGTGCACCTCCTAGGCCTTAGAGAGTATCTTCTTCCCCAGAATGGGGAAGTTTTCAGCAATTACCTCCTTAAAGCCACTTTCTATCCCTTTTTCACTCTCTTCTTCTTCTTGCACCTTGAAAATGTGAATATTTTTCTGTTTGGATTGGTCCTACTGTTCTCTCAATATTCTTTCATTCCTAGAGATCCTTTTTTCTCTCTGTGCCTCAGCTTTGTATTCCTGTTCTCTACTTTCTATTTCATTTACTGTCTCCTCTACTTCATTTAATCTGCTTTTAAATCCCTTCATTGTATGTTTCATTTCAGATACTTTATTCTTTAATGGTTGAATCTTATCCCTGAGTTCTTGAATATGTTTCTGTACCTCCGTGAGCATGTTTACGATTTTAATTTTGAAATCTCTTTCAGTAAGATTCATGAGTTAAGTTTCACTATTCCCTTTTTCTGGTCTTTTTGGTGTGTTTGTTTCAACCAGGTTCCTTTGACATTTCATATTTGTATGTGGCACCCTTTAGTGTCCAGAAGCTCTACTCTCTGGAGCTGTTCATCCCCTGGAGAGATGGAGCGGGTCACAGGCAAGCAACACTAGTGCCTTTCATAAAGCAAGAAATTTTTCCTTCTTCCAGGCTGCCATGCCTGTCTCCACTCCAGGGCCAGTGGGATGAACATGCAGGGAGGAGCCTCTGTGCTGTGCACTTGTAGCTGCCATAGGTGGGGCCACCCTCTGTCTAGCCTGGTGCAATGGCTGGAGCAGCTGATTTGCAAGACAGTGCTGGCCATGAGGAAGGAGAAGCAAGCTGTAAATAATAGTGGGAGCCTTGTAGCTGTATTGCCAGCCAGGGGGATGCAGTGCCTGAAGCTCCTGAAACTTCCCAACCTGCTGTGTTGAATGTGCCAGGATAATTTTGTCCACCTGTCTTTTCTCCTGAGCAGCAAGCTCTATGTAATCTTTTTCCCTTTAGCAGCCTTCTCAATATTAGGAAGTTTTTCAGACTGCTTTCTTTTCTTTCGTCCCAAAGCAGCCATGTGTGGATCCCTCTTCTCCACAAGAGGCTGGAATCTCAGTCTCTCCACATATTCACCTGTCTTAGTTTTACAACCCCTGTAATCTCCAGAGCTCCATGTAATGTGTGTTTCTGCTCTCAGAGAAGATCTCCAGGGCTGGGTTTTCAGCAGTCCTAGGTTTCCAGCTCTTCCCTTCTCCATTTCTCTTCCTCCCTCTGGTGAGCTGGGGTTGGGGAAGGGCTTGCATCCCACAAGATCATGACTTTGATACTTTACCCTTTTCCATGAGGTCTGCTCCTTTTCCCAGGTCTAGGCAGTCTGCCACAGCCTTCTTTCCTGCTGCTCTTTCAGAATTAATTATATTTGCTATATTTTCATATTATATGTGGTTTGGGGTGAGGTTTTTGTCCTACCTCTCATGCTGCCATCTTTAAGCCAATCTCCACTTTAAAATCTTTTGAATGTTTTCTTTCAATTTTTATGCTTGGCTTCCAGCTGATAATAGTGAATAAGCACACAAACCAAACTTGAAGTAGAACTTCTTGAGAGTACTCAGTAATAGACCTATCACCAGTTTAAGGAGGGGTTGTGTTACAGTGATGCTTTGAGTGAATTTAGAATAATATCCAGTGATCAAAAAGCAGGTTAACACATATTTTTCAGTATTTTAAAAGTTACTTTAACTATGGTCTTCTGCCTGGTTAATACATGAGGAAAAATGTATTTTGACTCATTGGAGATAATTAGAATACTTTGGATCAATTAAAATATTTTAATTTTAATCACTGTATTATTGACTTTTAATTACTGAATTGAGTCAGGGATTCTTACATAACTAACCCTGCCAATAGAAGAGAAAATGAAATTCCAATTCATGAAATCAGTATGTTTTTTTTGCTTGTTTTCCTTGTTATGGATATTAGTCAGTGGTCACTTTCCAATCATTGAAAATATGATTTAAAATAGTGGATCAAAATCAGGATCATTTAGCAATGCCGGTTGAATTCATGACAGTTTCAGATTAACTGCAAAGAGGAGGCTATTGATTATATAGTAAGTAGTAATTAAAGAAATTAAAGCAATTGAATGAGGAAATGATTGATTTCATGGTTATGTAGTGACAGTTATCTAAGATGCAAAGCAAAATCGGAAGTATCAAAATACATTTCACATCCTTCTGGAAGAAATAATGAAATCTGGTGATTTTCTTTTTGTCCATATGTTCAATTATTTTGCTTGACATTTCAGGGCTAAATTATTGGTCCAGTCTTAAATATACATCCATTTTGATGATATAAATAATTGATTATAGATCATCAGAATTGAACAAAGATTAATGGAAGTAATTATAGGTGCTACTTTACTCAAAATAGAAAGAGATCTAAGTGCTCACTTGATTTGTGAGTAAACACAAAAATGTGAGCTTAAAATAATTTCTCAGTAGATAAAATGATCAATAGTTAACTTGGAAGAAACTGAATGATCTAAATATTGGAAATCTTAATTACAATTAATGCACCAGCATATATTTATTGAACATTTACTATATGCCAAACATTGTTTAATGTACTCAGGATATAATGCTAAAGGAGATGATAAATCTTTGCTCTCTTAGAGCTTAAGTTCTAAGGAGACATTTTTGAAAACAGCTCTTCCTTCTAAAACATTTCATTGTTTGTCACATTCTAATGTCCTGAAATCAGAATTCATTTTATAATCAAAGGACCAAGAGGTAGTTGTGATGTACCTGTCAGACTTCCTCATCATCTGTTTATTTGTGAACCTGGTCTTATTTATTCGTGCTGTATTACATTTAGCTAAATTATGTATGGTGTTTGACAAAAGCCTCACTCATTAAAGGAAGGTAATTCACAAGCAGAGTGGAGATTCTCAAATAAATAGCAATGGGTGAGGTTTCAACTTAGAATAAAAAATATCCCCATGCACAGCTCATCTACTACTATCATGAATTCCATGAATTCACTAAATTGACAAGTAGGTTTAACACAATGCTATCAATACCACAACAAGATATTTTATAGGTATAGATAAGATTATTCTAAAGGTCACATGGAAAAGAAAAGGAACTAGAATTGCTGAAATAATTTTGAAAGAGAAGAATAAAATGGAAGAAATCACTCTATCTAATAACAAGTCTCATGTAGCAACAGTATTCAACATTCTTCTATTGTTGGAGGGATAGGCACATAGATTAAGGGAACCAAATGGAGAGAACAGAAATAGAACTACGTATATCTAGCCATTTAATTATTGATGTAAATGCAAAACTAATTAAATAGAGGAAGGGTGGCTTTTTAAGCAAATGCCCATGAAATATGTGTATATCGATAAGCTAAAAAGAACCTTGAACTAAACCTCTCAACTTATACAAAACTTAACTCAAAAAGGGTCATGGACTTAACTTATAAAACTTAGAGCTATAAAACTACTAGAAATAGAGGGGAAAATCTGTGGGACCTGGGGCTAGACAAAAAGGTTTTAGACTTGACACCAAAGAATGATCCATAAAAGGAACAAAATGATGAATTGGACTTCATTACAAGTTAAAACTTTCACTCTGTGAAAGATACTGTTAAGAGGATGAAAAGAAGATCTATAGACAGGGAGAAAATATTTGCAAACTATATATCTGATAAGGGACTCAAATCTAAAATTTTTGAAGAACTCTGAAAACAGTAAAAAAAAAACAGTCCAGTTATAAAATGAACAAAACCCATAAACAGACATTTCACTGAAAAAGAATTCATATGGAAAATAAGCATATGAAATATTTAAAAAAAATTTTTTTTGATATCATTAATCTACAATTACATGAAGAACATTAGGTTTACTAGGCTCCCCCTTTCACCAAGTTCCCCCAACATAGCCCTTCACAGTTACTGTCCATCTGCATAGTAAGGTGCTGTAAAATCACTACTTGTTTTCGCTGTGTTGCACAGCCCTCCCCATGCCCCCCACGCACTATATATGCTAATCATAATGCCCTCTTTCTTTTTCCCCACCCTTATCCCTCCCTTCCCACCATCCTCCCCAGTCCCTTTCCCTTTGGTAACTATTAGTCCATTCTTGGGTTCTGTGATTCTGCTGCTGTTTTGTTCCCTCAGTTTTTCTCTGTTCTAATACTCCACATATGAGTGAAATCATTTGGTACTTGTCTTTCTCCGCCGGGCTTATTTCACTGAGCATAATAGCCTCTAGCTCCATCCATGTTTTTGCGAATGGTAGGATCTGTTTTTTTTATGGCTGACAAATATTCCATTGTGTATATGTACCACATCTTCTTTATCCATTAATCTACTGATGGACATTTAGGTTGCTTCCATAGCTTGGCTATTGTAAATAGTGCAGTGATAAACATGGGGGTGCATCTGTCTTTTTCAAACTGGAGTGCTGCATTCTTAGGGTAAATTCCTAGGAGTGGAATTTCTGGGTCAAATGGTATTTCTATTTTGAGCATTCTGAGGAACCTCCATACTGCTTTCCACAATGGTTGAACTAATTTACATTCCCACCAGCAGTGTAGGAGGGTTCCCCTTTCTCCACAACCTCGCCAAGATTTGCTGTTGTTTATCTTTTCGATGATGGCGATCCTTACAGGTGTGAGGTGATATCTCATTGTGGTTTTAATTTGCATTTCTCTGATGATTAGCGATGTAGAGCATCTTTTCATGTGCCTGTTGACCATCTGGATTTCTTCTTTAGAGAACTGTCTATTCAGCTCCTCTGCCCATTTTTTAATTGGATTATTTGGTTTTTGTTTGTTGAGGTGTGTGAGCTCTTTGTATATTTTGGATGTCAATCCTTTATCGGTTCTGTCATTTATGAATATATTCTCCCACACTGTAGTATACCTTTTTGTTCTATTGATGGTGTCCTTTGCTGTACAGAAGCTTTTTAGCTTGATATAGTTCCACTTGTTCATTTTTGCCTTTGTTTCCCTTACCCAGGGATATTTGTTCATGAAGAAGTCACTCATGTTTATGTCCATGAGATTTTTGCCTATGTCTTTTTCTAAAAGTTTTATGGTTTCATGACTTACATTCAGGTCTTTGATCCATTTCGAATTTACTTTTGTGTATGGTGTTAGACAGTTATCCAGTTTCATTCTCTTACATGTAGCTGCCCAGTTTTGCCAGCACCATCTGTTGAAGAGACTGTCATTTCCCTATTGTATGTCCATGGCTCCTTTATCATATATTAATTGGCTATATATGTTTGGGTTAATGTCTAGAGTCTCTATTCTGTTCCACTGGTCTGTGGCTCTGTTCTTGTGCCAGTACCAAATTGTCTTGATTACTGTGGCTTTGTAGTAGAGCTTGAAGTTGGGGTGTGAGATCCTCCCCACATTATTCTTCCTTCTCAGGATTTCTTTGGCTTTTGGGGTCTGTGGCGATTCCATATGAATTTTTGAACTATTTCTTCCAGTTCATTGAGGAATGCTGTTGGTAATTTCATAGGGATTGCATTGAATCTGTATATTGCTTTGGGCAGGATGGCCATTTTGATGATATTAATTCTTCCCATCCAGGAGCATGGGATGAGTTTCCATTTGTTAGTGATCTCTGTAGTTTCTCTAAGAGTGTCTTGTAGTTTTCAGGGTATAGATCGTTCACTTCATTGATTAGGTTTATTCCTAGGTATTTTATTCTTTTTGATGCTATTGTGAATGGAATTGTTTTCCTGATTTCTCTTTCTATTGGTTCATTGTTAGTGTATAGGAAAGCTACAGATTTCTGTGTGTTAATTTTGTATCCTGCAACTTTGCTGTATTCCAATATCAGTTCTAGTACTTTTGGAGTGGAGTCTTTAGGGTTTTTTGTGTACAATATCATGTCATCTACAAATAGTGACAGTTTGACTTTTTCTTTACCAATCTGGATTCCTTGTATTTCTTTGTTTTGTCTGATTGCCATGACTAGGACCTCCTGTACTATGTTGAATAACAGTGGGGAGAGTGGGCATCCCTGTCTTGTTCCCGATCTCAGAGGAAAAGCTTTCAGCCTCTCGCTATTCACTATGATGTTAGCTGTGGGTTTATCATATATGGCCTTTGTTATGTTGAGGTACTTGCCCTCTATGCCCATTTTGCTGAGAGTTTTTATCATGAATGGATGTTGAATTTTGTCGAATGATTTTTCAGCATCTATTGAAATGATCATGTGGTTTTTGTCTTTCTTTTTGTTGATGTGGTGGATGATGTTGATGGACTTTCGAATGTTGTACCATCCTTGCATCCCTGGGATGAATCCCACTTGGTCATGGTGTATGATCCTCTTGATGTAGTTTTGAATTCGGTTTGCTAATATTTTGTTGAGTATTTTTGTATTTATATTCATCAGGGATATTGGTCTGTAGTTTCCTTTTTGGTGGGGTCTTTGCCTGGTTTTGTTATTAGGGTGATGTTGGCTTCATAGAATGGTTTTAGGAGTATTCCCTCCTCTTCTATTTTTTGGAAAACTTTAAGGGGAATGGGTATTATGTCTTCTCTGTATGTCTGATAAAATTACGAGGTAAATCCAACTGGCCCAGGGGTTTTGTTCTTGGGTAGTTTTTTGATTACCAATTCAGTTTCGTTGCTGGTAACTGGTCTGTTCAGATGTTCTGTTTCTTTCTGGGTCAGTCTTGGATGGTTGTATTTTTCTAGGAAGGTGTCCATTTCTCCCAGGTTTTCCAGCTTGTTAGCATATAGGTTTTCATAGTATTATCTAATAATTCTTTGTATTTCTGTGATGTCCATCGTGATTTTTCCTTTCTCATTTCTGATTCTGTTGACGTGTGTTGATTCTCTTTTTCTCTTAATAAGTCTGGCTAGAGGCTTATCTATTTTGTTTATTTTCTCGAAGAACCAGTTCTTGCTTTCATTGATTTTTTCTATTGTTTTATTCTTCTCAGCTTTAGTTATTTCTTCTCTGATCTTTATTATGTCTCTCCATCTGCTGACCTTAGGCTTCATTTGTTCTCCTTTTTCCAATTTTGATAATTGTGACATTAGACTATAAATTTGGGATTACTCTTCCTTCTTTAAATATGCCTGGATTGCTATATACTTTCCTCTTAAGACTACTTTTGCAGCATCCCACGGAAGTTGGGGCTTAGTGTTGTTGTTGTCATTTGTTTCCATATACGGCTGGATTTCTATTTTAATTTGGTCATTGATCCATTGATTATTTAGTAGCATGTTGTTAAGCCTCCATGTGTTTTTGAGCTGTTTTGCTTTCTTTGTACAGTTTATTTCTAGTTTTATACCTTTGTGGTATGAAAAGTTTTCTTCTCTCTGTTGTTTGCCTGAGAAATGTTTTCCATCCCTTGACTTTTAGTCTGTGCATGTCTTTGGGTTTGAGGTGAGTCTCTTGTAAGCAGCATATAGATGGGTCTTGCTTTTTTATCCATTCTATTACTCTGTGTCTTTTGATTGGTGCATTCAGTCCATTTACATTTAGGGTGATTATTGAAAGATATGTACTTATTGCCATTGCAGGCTTTAGATTCGTGGTTACCAATGGTTCAAAGTCAGCTTATTTTCTACCTTACTGTCTGACTTAACTCGCTTATTGATCTGTTATAAACACAGTCTGATCTTTATTTCTTTCCCTTCTTTTTCCTCCTCCTCCATTCTTCATATGTTTGGTGTTTTGTTCTGTGCTCTTTTTAGGAGTTCTCCCATCTAGCCCATCTAGAACAGTCCCTCTAAGATACCCTGTAGAGGTGGTTTGTGGGTGTCAAATTCCCTCAGCTTTTGCTTGTCTGCGATTTGTTTAATCCCTCCTTCATATTTAAATGATAATCATGCTGGATACAGTATCCTTGATTCAAGGCCCTTCTGTTTCATTGCATTAAATATATCACGCCATTCTCTTCTGTCCTGTAAGGTTTCTGTTGAGAAGTCCGATGATAGCCTGATGGGTTTTCCTTTGTTGGTGACCTTTTTTCTCTCTCTCACTGCCTTTAATCCTCTATCCTTGTCCTTGATTTTTGCCATTTTAATTATTATGTGTCTTGGTGTTTTCCTCTTTGGGTCCCATCTCTTCTGAGTCCTATGTGCCTCTGTAGTCTGAGCAAATATTTCCTCCCCCAGTTTGGGGACGTTCTCAGCAATTATTTCTTCAAAGACACTTTCTATCCCTTTTTCTCTCTCTTCTTCCTCTGGTACCCCTATAGTGCGTATATTGTTCCTTTTGGATTGGTCACACCATTCTCTTAATATTGTTTCATTCCTGGAGATCCTTTTATCTCCCTCTGTGTCAGCTTCTATGCAGTCCTGTTCTCTGGTTTCTATTCCATCAATGGTCTCTTGCATCTTATCTATTCTACTTATAAATTCTTCCAGAGTTTGTTTCACTTCTGTAATCTCCCACCGGACATCTGTAATCTCCCTCCAGATGTCTGTAATCTCCCTCCGGACTTCATCCCTTAGCTCTTCCATATTTATCTGCAGCTCTGTCAGCATGTTTATGATTTTTATTTTGAATTCTTTTTCAAGGAGACTGGTTAGGTCTTCTTCTGCAGATCCTTTCTCAGGTGTTGTAGCTATCTTAAACTGGACTAAATTTTTTTGCCTTTTCATGGTGATAGTGGTGACTGTAGGCAGGTTGCAGGTGTGTATGCTGAGAGAAGAAAGTCCTTTCCTGCCTGCTGGATTCCTTGCCCTTCTCCGCCACCTGTGACGGTTATCTGCACTCCTAGAGCTGCCACTGGGTTAGTCCCCTAAGCTGCTGTGGGTGGGGTCTCCTTCAGAGCAGTACAGAGCCTTGCGGGGAGTGGCAGGCATGCCAGTTGCGCTCCTTCATGCTAGCAGCACCCCTGCAAGGCAGCTGTGTGGCAGCAGCAGCCTTTGGGTTTGGCCCAAGCAGCTGTGTGTTGGGCTGGGATTCTGGTTGGCTGCTGGGAGCGCGCCTGCTCCCTCTGTCTCCGCTGCAGGTGCGCACAGGCCTCTACTGGGCTCCTATGGCTCCACTGCCACCGGTGCATGTGAGCCGCACCCGGGCTGTTCGGTCGCACTGCTGGGGGATTGCACAAGCCTGTCCTGGTCCCCTCTGGTGCCGTTGGTGCACGTATCTGCTCCTGGTCCCTTCCAGCACCTCCATTACCGGCGCGTGCCCCCACTTTCCTGCTACTGGGCCAGTGTGTCAGGGTCCACGCCAGTTGGAGGAACACCTGAAAGGCTGCTTAGTGCCATGAGGGGCTTCAGAATTGCACTGCCTCCCCAGGGTTTAGGGAGCCTTAGTTTCCCCGGAATTCTCAGCTGCTGGCTGAGTGTGCCGGGGCAACTTAGTCCAGCTATGGGGTCCCTGTCTCTTTAAGACTTGCAGAAAGCACTCGCTTTTCTTTTTTCTCAGGGTTGCTGGTTGCAGGGACTTGCCCACAGGTTTTGCTTTTCCGTTTCTCTAATATCCAGCACCCCATGTACCTTGTGTCTGCGTTCCGGGGGCGGATTTCTAGAGATGGTTGTTTAGCAGTCCTGGGCTTTCACTCCCTCCCCATTCTGACTCCTTTCTTCCCGCTGGGTTTTGGGGTCGGGGAGCATTCATGTCCCACCTGGCCGCAGCTTGTATCTTACCCCCTTCATGTGATGTTGAGTTGTCAGAGATGTAGATGTATCCTGGCTGTTGTACTGCATCCACTGGTGTCTCTTTTAGGAATAGTTGTATTTATTGTATTTTCATAAATATATATGTTTTGGGGAGGAAATTTCCTCTGAACTACTCATGCCTCCATCTTCCTGTGATCCCCCTGAAATATTTTTAATATCACTAGTCATTGCAGAAGTGCAGATTAAAGCCACAGTGAGATACCACTACACACCTATTAGAAAAGATAAAAAATAATGAAAATACCTAATGCTGGTGAAGATGAAGTATATGGATCTCTCATACATGTTTGTTAGTAATGAGACAACCACTTGTGAAAGTGATTTGCCAAGTTCTTAAAACACTGTGCATTCACCTGCCATATGACCCAACCATTGCTTTTCTGGGAAAATGAAAACTTATATCCACACAGAAACTTGCAGACTATTGTTCATGACAGCCTTATTTGTATTGGCCCAAACTGGAAGTAACTAAAGTGTTCCATGGTATGTAAATGGTGAAACAAATGGTGATACAACCATATTATGGAATATCACTCAACAATTAAAAAGGAACAAACTGTTGGTCCTCACAAGGGCATTATGCTAAGTGAAAAAAGCTTTTTTCAAAATGCAATCTTTTGGATGATTCTATTTAAATAACATACTCAAAAGGACAAAATGGCAGAGGTGAAGAACAGATTAGAAGTTGCCAAATTTGAGCTAGAGAAATATGGATGTAGCCATAAAATGTATACTTGTGATAATGGAATAGTTCTGTATCTTGATTTTCATGGCATTACATAAATCTATACATGTAATAGATTAACACAGAATTGTACACACACACTGAATCAATGCCATTTCCTGGTTTTGATATGGTACCATAGCGATATATGATATCATTGGAGGAAACTGGATGAAGCTTACAGGGGAACTCTTTGTACTATCTTTGTAACTTCTTGTGAATCTTTAATTGTTCAAAGTTGCAAGTCAATAAGGAGGATAGAAGGTCTCTAAATGTGAATACATTTTAGGAATATCTTACCCAAGAGGAAATACTATTCTTTTTCTGGTATCTGTATAGAAAATTACATTTAAAAAATCAGCCATATAAAGAGGCAATCAAAGATTATGCAGTGTAAAGTATAGGAAAACAGTATTATAAAAATGTCAGAGAGTTATTACTATAAAAATGTGTCTCGGTTTTTTAAAAATACAATATTTATTAAATTAATAAAGCAGTGCAACAATCACCCTAACTTAATTTTAGAACATTTTTATCGGGTCAGGAAAATCTCTTGTGTCCATTTTCAGCTCATCCTTTTTCCTATTCCTTACCTCATGCAATCATTAGCCTACTTTCTGTCTCCATAAACTTTCTCTTTCTGGACATTTACTATACATGGAACCATACAATATGTGGTCTCATGTCTGGTTTCTTTCACTTGGCAAGCTGGTATTGAGGTTCATATACATCAAAATGAATAAGTAGTTCATTCTTCTTTATTGCTGAGTAGTATTCAATTGTATGTAAATACCACATTTTATATATCTATTCATCAACTTATGGATACTTAAGTTATTTTAAATTTTTGGACATTATGAATAACGTTGTTATGAATAGTCACATATAAACCTTTGTGTAGACATGTTTTCCTTGCTATTGAGTAGATATCTAGGAGCAGACACCTGTGTCATATGGTAATTTTATTTTTAACCTTTTAGGAAACTGCCAAGGTGTTTTCCAATATACCTGCACCATTTACATTTTCACCAGTAATGTATGAGGGTTCTCATATGTATGTATAAAGAAATGTGAAATATACACACAATAGGATATTACTCAGCCATAAAAAAAGAAGGAAATCCTGCCATTGGTCATAGCATGGAATAACATGGAAGATACTATCCTATGTGAAGTAAGCTAATTACAGATGGACAAATACTACATGGTACTACTTATGTGAGGAATCTAAAATAGCCAAACTCATAGAATCAGAAAGCAGAATTCAATTTCTAAGGAGCTCAGAGAAGGGAGAAATGTTGAGATATTACTTAAAGTGTACACATTTTAAGTCATATAAGATAAATATGTTCTGGAGATCTATTGTATAGCACAATCTATACAATATTGTACACTTAAATATTTACAAAGAATATAGATCCTATGTTAAGTGTCATCATACCAAAAAATGTCTGTTCTGAAAGATTTCATACTTTTTGATGCTATTGTAAATGGGATTGCTTTCTTAATTTTCCTTTTGTACAATATTTTGTTAGTATATAGAAAGCTTATACCTGAATGCTGACTTTTAATTTTTGCATATGTTGAGATGATCCATAATTTAGTTAAGGTGGTGTACTACATTAATTGCATTGCATGTGTTGAACCACCCTTTCATGCCAGAGATAAATCCCATTTGATCATGGTACATGACCTTTCAATATGCTTTCAAATTCAGTTTGCCAGGATTTTTGCTGACAGTTTTTTTTTTTCTGACAATTTTTACATCTACGTTCATCAGGGATATTGGCCTGTAGTTTTCTTATGGTGTCTTTGGCCTTGGTCTGGGGGCAATGCTGGTTTCATAGAAAAAGTTTGGAAATGTTCCCTTCTTTTTAATTTTTTGGAAAAGTTTGAGAAGGATTGGTGTAAATTATACTTTAAAGGTTTAACAGAATTCAACCACGAAGATGTATGGTACTGAGATTCTTCTTAGTGGAGGGGATTTTAAATACAGGTTCACTGTCCTTAGATACTATTAATCCATTCAAAGTTTTTCTTTCTTCATGATTCACTCTTGGTAGGTTGTTTATTTCTAGCAACTCATCCAGTTCTTCTAGGTTGTCCTATTTATTGCCATACATGTTCTTAGCACTCCTGTATGATTATTTTTATTTCTTTGGCATCAGTTGTAATGTCTCCTCTTTCATTCTGACTTTATTTTAATTTTTTATCTTTTTTCTTAGTCTAGCTAAAGGTTTTGTAAATTTTGTTTGTCTTTTCAAAAATCCAACTCATAGTTTCATTTATTTATTTCCTTTAAAAATTATTTTATTCTTATCCATTCCAATGCGGCTATTGTTAGTTACTTGCTTTTCTGGGGTACTTCAACTTCTTAATTAGAATCTAGCCCTCTCATAAATGTCTTGTGATATGAATATCATTGTGAAATCAATATTTGTGTGAGAAGATGAGGGCTAGGATTTCCTATTCCACTAGCTTGCTGATATTACTCTGGATTTTTTTGATGTTTGAGATATTTGTCAGCCTTTAAAATTTGTTCCTTATTTTTTCTTTCTACATCAATATTCACTTTCATACCTAATTTTGAATTTAATTTTTAGAGGGATCTTCATATTGTATAAGAATCAAGTCTCACACAAAGTGGACCATTTTCAGACTACAATCAAAACCTTTCTGAACTATCCTTAATCCAAACCCCAGCTTCAACCCTAGTTACTTACATCCAGCATTTGGTCCTCTCTTTTTCTGGCCAGGTGATAATTTGAGAGGAGAAATGCTCTTTACATTTAGTGGATGGCTGGGGCTCTGAAGATTACAGAGAATAGGAAACCTGGTACCTAATAACAGATGATATTCTAGGAAAAGAATGTGTTCCAAAGATTCAAGGATGGAGAAAAGCTTAAATGGAGAAATTCCAACAGAAGAATAGAGATAGAACATTAAGGAAAGAGGAAAAAATTCATGTGGGACAACACAAAATTCAGGGAAATTAGGTGCAGCTTTTTTATATCCTGCAGAGATTCAAGGAAACAGGTTAAGGATAAGACTACGGAAGGAAAAGAAGATTCTCTTTTTATTTCCAACCCTTTTCAATACATATATGTCACAGCCATGTACATATAATTTGAATTTATCTCTTGCAATTTAGTAAATCACTTCTTAAAACTTCTTTGAGGCTCAGTTTGTCCGTGTCCATTTTGGTGAACTGTGGCTCAAAGAAGTCCAAACAATATCAGAAAACAGTATCTGAAATATGTGAACAGTAAATCCATTTTGTCATATTGATGACATCCACAATCCATCCATTATGGGGTTATTATATGGGATTTACAAATTATTGATGATACCTCATTCTTGTCCCATGTATCACTTATACTGCTTATAGATATCACCATTCCTTCAGGTGATATGATAGAGAAAGACTGTTAATAAAACTAACTGAATAGCTAAAACTTGGAATATGGAGAAGGTATAAATTGATGTGGTAAGGATCTTTTTAATTATTCATCCTTTCTTAATGTATTATTGCAAGTTCATAAAAAGAAGAATTATATTTAGTTGTGATAAGAATAAACTTTACAATCACTTCTCATTTATTCTTGCAACTTATAGCTATTCATATTTGTCATAAAGAAGTGTCTTAAATATGAAACTCCACACACAAAGAGACTATATACTGGATTAGTGATATGTGTTTGTATATGATGGAAATAACTAACTGTTCTTATGCCTTTTCATATTACCATTTTATAGATGACAAAACTGAGGTTCGAAATATTGAAGTATACTGTTCCATGTAACACTCTAGTTTCATTATATAATCCTTATCATCATCAATAATATGTGCATTATCATCATATAGCAGGAACATTTTTCTGCTGCTGACTAAAATAAAGGACCTTAAATTGTGAGGCCAGACTGAGAAACCATTCAGATGCATCACCTTCAAATATTATTTATTTTAATATGTTGTATATCTATGCAACAGAACTTGGGTGCAAACAGTTTGATGTGTGGACAGATCTACTAAAATTAAATGGAGGTTTTGTGAGTAATACAGAGCAAGGGGTAGAACATGGCACACTAGGAAAAGCACTAGATTCAGAGTCTGGAGCTTTTCTGTTTAGTTCCAGTACTAACCTTAACTAAGGGGGAGTGGGTTGTTTGTTTATTTTTTTGTTTTTTTGCTTTCTTGTCTTATTTTGTTTTGCTTTTCCTTCTAGGTGTTCAATTTTCTGATCTAAAAATGATTGGATTTGGACAAAATTATTTCTGAAGGTCATTTCCAATAGTAATATTTAATGAGACTATACCTACTCTGTGACTAATATTAAAGTTTAGTATTGTATTATTCCTCGAAAGTAAACTATTTGAATATTTTAATCATAAAATATGCATAGCAGAAACCTTTAGGTAGTGAACTCTGAAAATTTTCACCTTCTAAGACTGGCTCTCACAGGATCTATGTTGAACATGTAAGTGTTTTGCTTGGAGAATTTTCCAGGACTCTAAAAAATTGAGGAGGCAAGTGAACAAAAACAAGAAGAAGGTCAAGGTCATGAAATGATTTGAACATGAAGGCAAAGTTGTGAGATGGGATATGAAGTTCAGTCACCAAGGGAGTAAAGAATGAAGTAAAAAGCTCTAGAATGGAAGCAAGGGAGGCAACTGAGTTCCCATTTCCTGAAGCACATTTCCTGGAGGGTACTATGCTATTGTGTAAGAATCCAGGCACTCTATGAGTCAGTCATAAAGCTCTCCAGGGAGAGCTATAAGCATGAAATCCCTGCTTTGTTTTCATCATGTGATACTCTATAAATTACCAGTCTATATAGTGGTGAGTCACAGAATGTGCAGGCACATACTTTTGCTCACTATGATAACCAAAAGCAAGATGCCACTCATAATTGTGTAATCTTAAAGAAAATATTTTCAATGGACAATGGAATCAAACTATCTAATATTCCCCCAATTATCCAAAGCTGGATTTGGACCTATTTTGCAAGGGTTCTAGTAGCTTTTGTTCATGAACCATATCTTATTTGTAGGAAACTGTGTTTTAGTTTTCATTTGTGTTGTTTTTCTGCTGACTGATGTGATGTTTCATATTGGGAATACACTGATTTTTCAATTTATCTTTGAATTAGGCCATTGGGAAGGTAAGTAAGGCTGTTTGGATGAAGTAGATGAGATATCCTTATACTAAAGAACTTATTTTGTGTTATTATTTCCATGTCTTGACATTGTCTTTAGAAAACTACATCATTTTTTACAATAATTTTAATTCTTCAAGATAAATTGTAATAAAATATTATACCAAGATTACTAATAATATATTGTATCAGTTAAATTACTGACCCACAGAGAAATTGAAGAGTTATATAAAAAACATTTAAGGGGAAATGTACCTAAAACAAAGATGTTTTCAGGCTGCAGATTACCAAAAACTCATTTGACCGTCACCAAGACAAAGTAGATTAGTGTTCAAGACTCTAAAGATAATTTTGTCAAGGTCATTAGGTGCTCAATAGTGTTTGGGAAGAGCTGTAAAGAAATTGCACCTGGCTGCTTTCATAATGGATTATACATTAGGAAATGGAAAATGGTGTGCAGATTGATTACTGATTCTTTTAGAAGATTAGTTACAGCTTTTGCAGATGCTTTTCAGGCATAATATCAGGCAGAAGACACATTCACAATTGTCTGTTATAAAGTCTTTTTTTGCAACAGGAACAGGCCCATCAATTTGTGTCTAATTATACTCTTCCACGTGAGATATAAAATACCTCAGGGTTTCTGTAATAAAACCTCATTAAAATGGATGACAAATAATTTTGAAGGACTTTCATCCAGGGCTAAATACAGATGCTAACTGCTCTGATAGGTCTTTGAGGGCCCTATTTACCAAAGTGCCTCTCTTTTTGGCTTGCCTAGCTTCTGTAGGCACAGTTACCTCCTTACAATGAGACTCCTGCTGGAAATCTTGTTTGTTCTACATTTGAAGATGAAACTGGATAGTCCTCCTGACAAATTAATTAATTTCTCATGGGATTCCTAGTTTGTATGAAAAATACAAAATATGACTTTATTTACAAAAAACTCTAAATATATAGGTAAGTAAGCTCAGTGTCAAGTTCATCATCAAATGCAGCCAATCAAAGTCTCTCACAAATTGGTATAATTAATTTTAATCTAGTCAGTTGAAATTCTGTATTCTGTATTCTTCAATTCAAGTTAGTTAATATTAATCAAGTATTAATACTGTGCAAGTTTCTCTGATAGAAAGATTAAAAGGTGAATATGATGTAAGTTTGCCCTCCCCTCATCCATGGAACTTCCAAATAAAAGGAAGAGGCAGATAGGTATATAAGTTACCTAGTGACTACAGGCAGACTATGATACATGATTCAATGTAGTTCTAAGCAAAACACAACAGGTAACATGGAGGGAGATGTAGACTAAAGATGTATAAAGGTCTTTTGAAGGAGACAGAATTTGAGCAGTTCTTTTGGGTATGCATAAAAGTTTAACATATGGAAATTGTGAAGAAGGAAAAAAGATCAACAGGAATAAAAAGCATGCATGCAGAAACAGAACACACATATGTCATAAAGTATGGTTAAAGTATTGATGTATAGTAGGAAGAGATGGCTAAAATAGACAAGCTCATGCCAGAACATGAATGTCAGGCTGGAAAATTGGAATTGATTTTGCATATAATGAGGTATATCATTAGAGATTTTTGCTAAGGCAAGTATCAAGTTGATAACTTCTTTGGTAACAATATGGAGAATGAATTGGCAATTAGAGATTGGGGGATCAGTTAAATGGCTGTTTAAAGAGAGGTTACTTAAAATAAAGTAAAATAGAAAAAAATGCTTTTGGGAAGGTACACTATCTATTTGGATCTCCTTTAGGCTTGTAAAGAACCAGGAAGTATTGTCACAGTCATTTGTGCTCATGCTTTGCATCTTACTACAACATATATGGTGAGAAAAATGATCATGAGTTGACATCAGAAAGTCTTAGAAAAAGCTATGATAAGTCATCAGAAACATGTAAGGAATCCAAAACCAAATTCAAAGATAGAAAAATACAGAAACACCATGATTATCTATTTTACCTTAACCGAGAATATAAAAATATATTTACCTTCTTCCTAAAACAAAGGAAGTTATTTGATGAGGATTTTTATGGACTCAATTGTGTATCCACCAAAATTCACATATTGAAGTCCTATTTCCCTGTGCCTCAAAATGTGACTGTCTTTAAAGATAGAGTCCTTAAAAAGGTAATTACATTTTAATGAGGTCATTATATTGGGCTCTAATCCAATAAGACTGCTGCCCTTTTAAGCAGAGGCAATTTGGACACAGACAAGTACAGAAATATTATGTGAAGACACAGAGATATGGTCATCTATAAACCAAGGAGAGAGGGACAGATCTTTCTCTCATAGCCTTCGGAAGGAACCAAACCTGCCAAACCTTGCTTTCGGAATTCTAGTCTCCAGAACTATGAAAAAATAAATTTATATTGTTTAAGCCCCCTAGCCTGTGGTACTTTGTTGTGGCAACCCTAGAAAACAAATACAGAAATAAATACTTTGCAGTAGTTGCTGCAGGTAAGGTGACCTTAAGTAACAATTACTGCAGATCTATAGTAATGGAAAATCTGGCTGGCAATTTGTGTTGACAGCTGGGGCAATATATGAACACTACATCATTCTGGCTGCTTGCATTTCACCAAAAGGAATAAATAATAGACAATAATTATGGAGGATTCCTATTTAAGGAGTGTATGTAATTATACTTCAAACTTGGCTTTATAAAGGACTTATAACAAAGGCATAAATACAAATACAACAATGTTTTTCAGCATAAATATTGTAGAATTATTAGAATAAAGATATTTTAACTGGCCCCCAAACTTCTATTCTATAATATATACAACCCATTTTAATTATTGTAGTATATGCCAGATGGACATTCTTAAAGCACAGTTCTGATTATATCCCTCTTCTGTCCAGTCTCTTCCACACATCACCCATTGTTTCCCTTACTAGGGTATGCAGCATGTTACAGGTAAATCTTAGACTCTCAGCTGCAAGGCTGAATATTTTTTATTGTGTACCTTCCCCCAACATGAGTTATCCTAGGTTCATGTTAGCCGGATTTTAATACTGACCTGTCTGGTTCTCTCACTTTTCAGTATGTTCCAGTCAGTCATAAATCCTTCATAATATTCTGGCCTTCTATTTTAGGACTGGTTACTATATCTTATTTAGATTTTTCCCAAATTCTGTCCTCTCATGGCTGATCCACTAGTCAGGCTTCGGATATATATAGTAAACTGTCCCTTAATTATAACCTTTGTGCCAGGATTCAGATTATCTGACTGAATTTTCCCTCTTGATTTAGGTACTTTGTTACAAGGCTCTTTTGAAATTAGAATTATAGGACTCCTTTAGGTGTTGTTCCTGGAACATATAGCTAGACTGCCTAGAGTCCCTCCCACTGCTGCCCACTTCAATCAGTAAAATTCTACTTATATCCTGAGAGCTTTGATTTTCTGAAGAGTCATGTTGTCTCATGTCTAAGCCAGTCTAGGTTTAAATTCATATTCTGAATTCTTTGGAACCAATGCTGACTTGCTGTTTCCAGTTAATTATAAATAGGATACTCAGAGTTAGGCACATGAATTTTGACTAGTGTATGCCATCAGAAATAATTAAGGTCATTTGGGTGGCAAATAACAGATATTATAGTGAGTATGGTATGTTTGAGATAAGCAAAATTATATATACACCAGAGAGAGTCAAATGAAATCGACCTCATGAATCTTCCCGAAAGAGATATCAAAATAAAAATCATAAACATGTTCATGGAGGTACAGAAAAATATTCAAGAAATTGGGAATGAATTCCAGATGGAGATCCAATCATTATGGAGCACATTAACACAAATGAAACAGACAGTGGAAGGTTTTAAGAGCACATTAGATACAGTGGAGGAAACGATAAATGAAATAGAAATTAGAGAAGAGGAATGCAAAGAAGCTGAGGCACAGAGAGAAAAAAGGACCTCTAAGAATGAAAGAATACTGAGAGAACTGTGTGACCAATACAAATGGAACAATGTTCAAATAATAGGGGTACCAGAAGAAAAAGAGAGAGAAAAATGGATAGAAAGTGTCTTTGAGGAGGTAATAGCTGAAGATTTTCCCAGTCTGGGGAAGGAGATAGTCTCTCAGGACATGGAGGTGCACAGATCTCCCAACACAAAGGACCCAAGGAAGACAACACCAAGATATATAATAATTAAAGTGGCAAAGATCAAGGATAAGTACAGGCTATTAAAAGCAGCCAGAGAGAGAAATAAGATCACATATAAAAGAAAACCCATCAGGTTATTATTAGACTTCTCAGCAGAAACCTTGCAGGCTAGAAGGGAGTAGCATGACACATTTAATGTGACAAAGTGGAAGGGCCTTGAACCAAGAATACTTTATCTGGAAAGATAAGATAATCACTTAAATTTGAAGGAGGTATTAAACAATTTCCAGATGAGCAAAAGTTGAGAGAATTTACCTCCCACAAACCGTCTCTACAGTCAATTTTGGAGGGACTGCTATAAATGGAAGTGTTCCTAAGGTTTAATAGCTGCCACTGGAGGTAATAAAACCACAGTTAATAAAAAAACAGTTAATTACTAAGCTAAAGCAAAATTAAATCAACTACTGCCACAGTCCATCAAAGGATAGACAGAGTACAGAATATGATACCTAATATATAAAGAATGGAGAAGTGAGAAAAAGAAGGAAAAAGAAAAGAACCTTTAGTTTGTGTTTGTAACAATGTGCTGAGTTAAGTTAGACTATTATATAGTAAAGGAGTTACCCTTGAATCTTTGGTAACCATGAATCTAAACCCTTCAATAGTAATAAGTGTATATCTATTGATAATCACCCAAATGTAAATGGTCTGAATGTACCAATCAGAAGATATACAGTCACTGAATGGATTTAAAAAAGCAAGACCTGTCTATGTGCTGCCTAGAAGAGACTCACTTCAAACTCAAAGACATACACAGACAAAAAGTGAAGTGAGGGAAAAAGATATTTCATGCAACTAATAGAGAGAGAAAAGCAGGAGTTTCAGTACTTGTATCAGAGAAAATAGACTTCAAAACAAAGAGAGTAACAAATAAGAACATTACATAATGATAAAGAGGTCAGACCAACAAGAGGCTATAACCATTATAAATATCTATGCACCCAGCACAGGAGCACCTACACATGTGAAACAAATGGCAACAGAATTAAAGGGGGAAATAGAATGCAATGCATTCATTTTAGGAGAATTCAAAACATCATTCCCTCCAAAGGACATATCAACCGGTAGAAAATAAGTAAAGACACAAAGACACTGAAGAGCGTATTAGAACCCATGGACCTAACAGACATCTACAGAACTCTCCACCCAAAAGCAGCAGAATACACATTCTTCTCAAGTGCACATGGAAGATTTTCCAGAATATATTATATACTAGGCCATAAAAAAGACTCTCAGTATTTCAAAAAGATTGATATTGTACCAATTAGGTTCTTTGACTAAAAAGATATGAAACTAGAAATAAATTATGCAAAGAAAATGAAAAAGCCCACAAAAACATGGACAATCCTAAATACTCAATGGATAAGTGACCAATAAAAACAATGATCAAGCAATATATGGAGAAAAAAAGATAACAATAATTCAATACCACAAAAAAAATCTGTGGGATGCAGTGAAGGCCATGCTAAGAGGGAAGTATATTGCAATACAGGCCACCTCAGGAAAGAAAAACAATCCCATATGAAAAGTTTAAACTCACTATCAATGAAACTGGGAAAAGAAGAACAAATGAGGCCCAAAGTCAGTAGAAGGAGGAACATTATAAAGATTAGAGAATAAATAAATAAAACAGAGAACAGTAAAACAATAGAAAGAATCAATGAAAGCAGAAGCTGGTTATTCAAGCAAATAAACAAAATAGATGAAGCCCTAGGCAGACTTATCAAGAAAAAAAGAGAGTATACACACATAAACAGAATTAGAACTGAGAAAGGAAAAATTGCTATGGACACCACAGAAACACAAAGAATTATTAAAGATACTATGAAAAATTACATGTTAAGAGACTGGATAACCTACAAGAATTGGACAAATTTGTAGAAAAATACAATCTTCCAAGGATGATGCAAGAAGAAACAGAAAATCTGAAAAGACTAATTACTAACAACGAAATTGAATTGGTAATCAAAAAACTACCTAAGGACAAAATGCCTGGACCAGATGGCTTCACCACTGAATTTTATCAAACATTTAGTGAAGACCTAATACCCATCCCCCTTAAAGTTTTTCAAAAAGTAGAAGAGGAGGGAATAATTCCAAACTCATTCTATGAGGCCAGCATCACTCTAATACCAAAGCCAGACAAAGACCCCACAAAAAAAGAAAATTACAGACCAATATCCCTGATGGACATGGAAGCAAAAATACTCAACAAAATATTAGCAAACTAAATTCAAAAATACATAAAAAAGATCATCCACCATGATTAAGTAGGATTTATTCCAGGGATGCAAGGATGGTAGCATGGTGCAATATTCAAAAATCCAACAATACCATTCACCACATCAACAAAAAGAAGGACAAAAACCACATGATCATCTCCATAGATACTGAAAAAGCATTCAACAAAACTCAACATCCATTCATGATAAAAACTCTCAACAAACTTGGTACAGAGGGCAAGTTCCTCAACAGAAAAAAAACCATATATGACAAATGCACAGCCAACATCATACTTAACATTGAAAAGCTGAAAGATTATCCTCTCAGATTGGGAACAAGACAAGGATGCCCACTCTCACAGCTTTTATTCAACATACTACTGGAGGTCTGAGCCATGGCAATCAGACAACACAAAGAAGGAAAAGGCATCCAGATTGGTAAGGAAGAAGTCAAACTGTCACTGTTTGCAGATGACATGATTTTGTGCATTAAAAACATGAGGAATCCACCCCAAAACTACTAGAACTAATAACTGAAATCAGTGAAGCTGCAAAATACAAAGTCAATACACAGAAATCTGTTGCATTCCTATACACTAATGATGAACTAGCAGAAAGAAAAATCAGGAAAACAATTCCTTCACAATTGCATCAAAAAGAATAAAATACATAGGAATAAATCTTTCGAAGGAAGTGAAAGACCTATCCTCTGAAAACTATAAGACACTCATGAGAGAAATTAAAGAACACACAAATAAATCAAAATACATCCCCCATTCTCATGGACAGGAAGAATTGTTATTGTCAAAACGTCTTTCCTGCTTAAATCAATCTACAGATTCAATGCAATCCCTATCAAATTGCTGACAGCATTCTTCAATGAACTAGAACAAATAGTTCTAAAATTCATATGGAAACACAAAAGAACCTGAATAGCCAAAGCAATCCTGAGAAGGAAGAATAAAGCAGGGGAGATTATGCTTGCCAACTTCAAGCTCTACTACAAAGCCACAGTAATCAATACAATTTGGTACTGGCACAAGAAAAGATCCAAAGATCAATGGAACAGAATAAATATAAACCCAAGCATATATGGTCAAGTAATATATGATAAAGGAGCCATGGATATACAATGGGAAAATGACAGCCTCTTCAACAACTGTTGTTGGCAAAGTGGGAGAGCTACATGTAAGAGAATGAACCTGGATTATTGGCTAACTCCACACACAAAATTAAACTCAAAATGGATCAAAGACCTGAATGTAAGTCATAAAATCATAAAACTCCTAGAAGAAAATAGGCAACAATTTTTGAATAAAACATGAGCAAGTTTTTCCTGAATACATGTCCTTGGACAAGGGAAACAGAAGCAAAAGTGAACAAATGAGAATATATCAAACTAAAAAGCTTCTGTACAGCAAAGGACACCATCAGTAGAACAAAAAGGCATCTTACAGTATATGAGAATATATTCATAAATGGCATATCCAACGAAGGATTAACATCCAAAATATATAAAAAACTCACATGCCTCAACACCCAAAAAGCAAATAGCCCAATTAAAAAATGGACGGAGGACATGCACAGACAATTCTCCAAAGAAGAAATTCAGATGGCCAACAGGCACATGAAAAGATGCTTCACATTGCTAATTATCAGGGAAATGCAAATTAAAACCACAATGAGGTATCACCTCACACTAGTTAGGATGGCCAACACAGAAAATACAAGGAACAACAAATGCTGGTGAGGATGTGGAGAAAGGGGAGCCCTCCTACACAACTGGTTGGAATGTAAATTAGTTCAACCGTTGTGGAAAGCAATATGGAAGCTCCTCATAAAACTCAAAATAGAAATATTATTTGTCCCAGGAACTCCACTCCTAGGAATTTACCCAAATAATACAATTTCTCAGATTCAGAAAGACATATGCACCCCTATGTTTATTGCAGCACTATTTACAATAGCCAAGAAGTGGTAACAACCTAAGTGTCCATCAGTAGATGAATAGATAAAGAAGATATGGTACATACACACAATGGAATACTATTCACCCATAAGAAGAAAACAACAACATGGATGGAGCTAGAGGGTATTATGCTCAGTGAAATAAGCCAGGCAGACAAAGACAAGTACCAAATGATTTTACTCATCTGTGGAGTATAACAATAAAGCCAAAACTGAAGGAACAAAACAGCAGCAAACTCACAGAACACAGGAAGTTTAACAGTTACCAATGGGAAAGGGACTGGGGAGAGTGGGTGGGAAGGGAGGGACAAGAGGATTAAGGGGCCTTTTGATTAGTACACATAATGTAGGTGGGGGCACAGGGAAGGCAGTATAGCACAGAGAAGATGAGTAGTGACCCTATAGGATCTTACTATGCTGATGGACAGTGACTGTAATGGGGTATCTGGTGGGGACTTGATAATGGGGGGAATGTAGTAACCACAATGTTGCTCATGTGATTGTATATTAATAATACTGTAATAAAAATAATTAGAAAAAGAAAAAGGGGAGCAACTCACAGGACTAAAAGCATAAATGCTTGGTAAGCAAATGTTTGCTGAGCTAAACAGAAATAATTGGACATAGAGAGGAATTTTACCAGACTTTGCCTCATTCCTCCTTGTCTACCATGTCAATTCACATTACAATGTAGTTATCTTTGGCAATAGCTCTCTTAGAGCAGGCCCTCTATCTAAATTCTGTTTATGCAGTTAGGAGGAAGGTCAAAGTTTCTGTCTTTTGGACCTTGATTATTTTTGGCTCTGACATAATCTGCATGAGAAAGTAGCACGTTTTGTGACAGCCTGCCCTTGACCCCTAAAACCCTCATAAAAGCACATGCCCCAGATAACACCCCACAAATTCACAAGCAAATGTAAGCTCCTGTTATGACTTCCCCAATAGCCCTGTGATAAACAGTCTTTTCTGCCTCCCCAGGGCCTTCCCCTTGTGTGGTGTGCACCTTAGATAAGACCCCCTTGGAGCATACTCAAACCCCTTCTCTTTTTGGTTTGTATTGACCAATCTGGCCTTAGCCTGGGAACTCCAAAGTACTCTACCCTTGGACCCTAACAAAGTTACAAGCCCTAGGTCTTGTTGCTCTTGATACCTGCACCCTGACTTGACCTCCCCTCAAATGTGGCCTTTAAAGGCATGCTGTGTTCTTCCTCCACAACCTGGAAATAATAAACTTCTCTATTTCAATTTGCTTGTGGTCTTTTGTTGAATCTTGGTTCATCATTGGACACCTTGGGGTTCTATTGAACAAATTTTAATTTATCAAAGACACAGCACCCAGAAAATTGACTGATAAGTCAGAGTTGAAAGACTGCTAGTATTCCATTACTAGTTACAATACAGTTGCCACTTCACCCTATTTCTTCAATGTATATCTTGTTGGCATACCAGTGCTTCTTCCATTACTTCTTTTTTTCATTCAAGTGCGCTCCAGACAGAGAATTACTTGCACTTATACCTACATTTAGGGATTCTTGCCTGAATCCATAATCTTCTTAAGGAACTCTTACCTTTAATCCTTAGAGAGAAAACTCTAGGGGTTTTCTCATAGGAAATGAGATAAGAGCTACTGTAACTTTTATTCAATTACAGTCATTGCCTTTCAAAGCAGTTACAAGTTTTCATAGTTATTGTGAGTAATAGTGTCTGCCACTGAATCATTTGCTATCCAATTGCTTTTAGGAGAGTTCTACAGTATCTTTAGAAGTAGCTTCCTGTCAGCTAAGATTTGGGAATTCTTTGGATGTTTGTTAATTCTGTTAATTTTGCAATAGATTCTACACTAGTAAGGTAAGGAATAGGAAAAAGATAGGGTATTTCTCTTTTTGAGTCATCATGTTTTGTCTTTAGCTTCCCTGACCTTACTTTCTTCTCTCCTTATATGTGCTAATGTAGATTAATTTGTCTATACATGTAAAGCTAAATTGTTCTAAAGAAAAATTCAAGTGTCTAATTTTTTTCTAGAAAGATTGTAAAGTTCAGTGCCAATGTGTAGGATAATTTTGACTACATTAAATGTCAACACAGGGAAATCAATTTCTATTACTACATAAACAGTGATGAGATTAAAATATACATTTGTTGTTAGATAAGTAGCTAGGCAATTAGAGCTGAAAGGCATTCTATCACCACCAAAAACAACAAGATATAGTATACAGGGATAACAAGAAAAACACACACAGAAAAATCTAGATTAGCCTGGTTCCTCTTTGGATTGGCTTCATATGACTTGACAGCCTTAATATATCCAATCATACTACAAATAAGTCCCATTTATGAAATGCACATTGATATGAAACTATCAGTTATTAGTTTTACAAAATTAGTTAATTAGGTCGCTAGTGTTAATATAATTTCAATAGAGAGAAATGTTTTTAAATGGTGACACAGATGCTAATACTACTGTGTCTTAGCACAAACAGAAAGAAAAAGAAAGAATAAGAGATGAAAGTAAAAGAAAGAAAGAAAGAAAGAAAGAAAGAAAGAAAGAAAGAAAGAAAGAAAGAAAGAAAGAAAGAAAGAAAAGAAAAGAAAAGAAAGAAAGAAAGAAAGAAAGAAAGAAAGAAAGAAAGAAAGAAAGAAAGAAAGAAAGAAAGAAAGAAAGAAAGAAAGAAAGAAAGAAAGAAAAGAAAGAAGAAAGGAAGGAAGGAAGGAAGGAAGGAAGGAAGGAAGGAAGGAAGGAAGGAAGGAAGGAAGGAAGGAAGGAAGAAAGGAAGGGAGGAGGAAAGAAAAAATGTAAAGGTAAAAAGTATTTTAAAATAAGGAAAATGAAGATTTATGATGGAAAAATGGCACAATATTCATCAATATTAAATTTGTGTTTTCACATTCAAAATAGTTTGTAACTTTCCAATTGTTACAGATATGGTTTATATCAGAACTCAGCATATCCAGTAGCATATCTCACAAGCCATATCCAGCCCAATGCCTCTTTCTGTACAACCTGTGAGCTAAGAATGTTTTCCAAATTTTTATTTAGTTAGTTAGTTATACATAATTCTTACAAACTTTTGGAGTAACTGCTTTATTGAAATATCATTCATATACAAAATTATATTTGTTTCAGGTATACAATATAGTGATTTGACAATTATATACATTAATAAATGCTCCCTATGACAAGCGTAGTTACCATCTGTCAACATACAAAGATATTACAGCATTATAAAATACGTAGGAATAAGTCTAACCAAGGGAGTGAAAGAACTAGACTTAGAAAACTGTAAGACATTGCTAAAAAAAATTGAAGACCACATAAATAAATGAAAAGATAGTCCATGCTCATAGACAGAAATAATTAATACTGTTAAAATGGCCATACTGTTCAAAGCAATCTATAGATTCAATGCAATCTCTATCAAAATTCTAATGGCATTTTTGCAGAACTAGAGCAAATAATCCTAAAATTTGTATGTGAAGAGCCCAGAAATAAACCCATGCCTACATGGTCAATTCATATAGGACAAAAGAGACAAGAATATATAATGGGGAAAAGAACACCTCTTCAAAAAATGGTGTTGGGAAAACTGGATAGCTACATATAAAAAGTGAAACTGGATCACTGTCTTATACCATACAAAAAATAAACTCAAAATGGCCTAAATACCTAAATATATGACCTGAAACCATAAAACTCCTAGAAAAAAACAGGAAGTATCCTCTTGGACATCATCCTTACCAATTTTTTCTGGATACATCTCCCCAAGCAAGGGAAACAAAAGCAAAAATAAACAATCAGTACTACAATCAAACTAAAAACCTTCTGCACAGAGAAGGAAACCATCAACAAAACAAAAAGGCAACCTACTGAATGGGAGAAGATATTTGCCAACGATACACTCAACATGGGGCTAATAGCCAAAATACATAAAGAACTCATACAACTCAGCACCAAAAAACAAATAAACCAATCAAAAAATTGGCAAGGGACCTGATTGGGCATTTTTCCAAAGAACACTTACAGAGAGCCAACAGGTGCATGAAAATATGTTTCACATCACTAATCATCAGGGAAATGTAATTTTACTTTACACCAGTCAAAGTGACTAACATCAACAAGGCAAAAAATAACAAATGATGAGGATATGGAGAAAAGCACATATATGTGCCACATGAATTGACCATGTGGGCATGGGTTTATTTCCGGGCTCTCTGTTCTGTTCCATCAATCTATGTATCTATTCTTGTGCCATTATCATACCATTTGGATTACTGTAGTTTGCAATACAGTTCGAAATCAAGGATAGTGATACCCCCAGTTTTGCCCATATATTTGTGCATTTTTTTGTGTTCACACTCCCTCATATACTGCTGGTGGGATTGTAATTTGTGCAGCCACTATGGAAAGCAGTATAGAGGTTTCTCAGAAAACTGAAGATAGAAGTAAGTATACAACCCAATTCCACATCTGGCAATTTACCCAAAGAAAAAAAATCACCAATTCAAAAAGATATATGCACTCCTATGTTTATCACAGTATTATGTACAATAGCCAAAATATAGAAGATGAATGGATAAAGAAAAAGTGGTACATAGGTACAGTGGAATATTCCTCAGCCATAGAAAAAAAGAAGTCTCACTATTTGTGACAATATGGATGGAACTAGAGGGTATTATGCTAAGTGAAATAAGTCAGAGAAAGACAAATACCATATGATTTTACTTATATGTGGAATATAAAAAAACAAAACAAATGAACAAAGATAAACAGACTCATAAACAGAATAAGAGGGTGGGGTATGAGTGGAATAGGTGAAGGGGGAAAATTAGTGAGAATGTTTGATCTCTTGATTTGGGTGATGGTTACATGATTGTATACACATGTCAAAAGTCAACTGTACACTAAGATCTTTGCATTTATTGTATGTACCTCAATTTAAAAAAAAAACAAAGCCAAAGCTATTACAGTACTAGTGACTATTATTCTCTATGTTGTACTTTTCATCCCCATGACCAATTTATTTTATAATTAGAAGTTTGTACCATTTCATTTCCTGAGCTCAGTGAGCATTTTTATGACCATTACTTTGAACTTTTTATCAGGTAGTTATCTCCATTTCATTAAGGTCTTTTTCTGAGTTTTTGTATTGATTTTTTGTTTGGAATATTTTCCTTTGTCTCCTCATTTTGCCTGATTATCTGTTTCTAAGTATTAGATGAAATAGCTACCTCTCCATCTTAAAGGAGTGGCCACGTATAGGAGATGACCTTGAGGTCCAGAGGCCCAATCTCCCCTGGCCACCAGAGCCAGGCCTTCAAGGGGCATCCCACAGCTGTATGCCCACACCAGCTGAGGCAAGGGGTTGAGGCCCTCCTCTGGCTGGCTGTGGTGTTGATGCAGGACACACCCAACCTGTGCCAGCATGTTAGGTATAGATTGTCAAAACAGTGCTTGCCAGTGCTGGGATTAGCAGTGTAGAATGAAATTGCAAAAATGGCACCTGCCTGCACTTCTGTTTCTGGAGAGAGTCCTAAAACATTCTTGGCTGTTTAGCAGTTCCTTTAAAATTAGTAACTGGGTCTCCTTCACATATGTCCTAGGTGGTTTTCAAATTACTATTTTTGTGCTGGATCCCAGGGTGAATGAATCTGAACACAAACCCTTGAAGAGCACCTTCTCTTTACTTTACAGTTCTATGGTTACCTGGACATGATCCCTGCTGGATTAAATTCTGAGGGCTCATTTCTCTGGTGCATGATCCAAGCTTTGGAGTGCCTGATGTGGGGAACAAATGCCTTACTCCTCAGGGAAACATTCTTCCATATTTTTGAGATCCTTCTGACTGGGTGTCACCACACTGCGGGTGGGGTTTTGGTGAAAGCTTGTCTCTGCCTCTCTTATCCATCTTGATGTGTTCCTTTCATCCTTTGTTGTGGATACATTGTTCATCTAGTTACCAGGACTTTTTCAGAGGAAACTATTCCATATGTAGTTGTAGGTTTTTCATGTCTGTGAAAGGAGGTGAGTTCAGGATCTTCCTATGTTGTCATCTTGAGCCACCCCCCCTTGACTGAAAGCAATATTTTTAATACTGAATTCATTCAGGCTGATTTGTAAATATCGATACCAGCCTTGGCTGAAATGCCTCATCCACATGTCAAAATATAACTGTTTTGCTAATTCGTATTGCCTTGGGGAATTAATAAGTCAGGAAAAGTTGTAAATAATATTCTCTCGATCTCAGCCCCTATGCATAGGTTTTGGGAACTGCAGCCTCAAATTCCTTTTGATAAGGCTGTCTCATGTGTACTTGTGCTTACAGCTGTTCTTTCACTGGGCAGTATCTTCCTCTGTTGTTCCTGACGTTGACAATACAAGGCATCTATTCTGTTATGGAGTGGTGTCTAACAAATGCCAGGGGTGGGAATAAAGTGCATAGGAAAACAGTCTGCACGTTCATCAAGTTCACAGTGATCCTAGAATGCTCCAGACTTGTGTCACTCTTCCTCAGGTTTCTTTGGTTTGCCCACCACTTCTGATATTGTTCACTTGGATTCTTAAGACATTACCAGACTAAATTATAATGTTGCTTTAGAGATTTAATATACATCTTTTCTGGCATCAGATTTATCTGTCCAGATTCTCTATAACCTTTAGGTAAGTGCCTTTAGACAAGGCACCTGTCTCTCAAGCAAATAGACCTATATTTCTTACACCAATTAAATATTTCCATGCATTTCTGAATTCAAGGAGTACTCAGAGTTGAGACTGTGAAGTAATGTTTCATTAAAGCATTGTTTCTTGAATATCTCAGAATGTGATTTCAACTAAAGAGGTTAGTTGGAATAATGAGGAGCTTACTAATAAACAATATTCTTGCTACATTTATGTAAAAATTCTAACAGGGTATATTAAAGTCATATACAAATGTGAATATGTAATAATCTGAGTATGCTCACATTTCTTTACTCATTCATTGAACAGATAACTATTGAACATTACCATAGATGAAGCTATGCTTTCCCATTCTATGCCAAACCTCACTAAGCTATCAATCTTAGTGTACTGTGCTGGACAATATACCACTTGGTTTTATCCTGCATTCACTGTGCCTTATTTGGATATTTGATTTTTTCTTGTTTCTCAAAATGTATTCTAGGAATTATGTATTTTTCAATCATGTACAATTGTTGCAGTTATCTCACAGTATCATTTATATTAATCACTATATTAAAACTATAGTACTAATAGTACTTGATGGTAAATGTTACAAAGGGAGTACATGTATTGCTTTTTGGTGCATTTTGAAATACTTTATATTTTAATATAATTGGTTCATTTTGTAATTTTATGTATTTAAAAATATTATTCTTAAATGAGATCCATTTTCTTTACCAGACTGAAAATGTGTCCATGGCACAAAAATTTTATAAGCTAGTAATGGTCCAAATTCTAAGTCAGCCAAAAGTTGCATTTTGGGGCCTTACAAATAAGTAAAGACCTTTCTCTAGCAGCATATTCTCTATAAATAGAATGATTCCAAGACAATTACTATACACCTTCTGGGTAAAATTACAGTATTTCCAGAATCTCTTGCCTGGCCTTAGTACATCTCCATACCAATAGGTGTTTATAAAGGATCGGTGGAGAGACAACTGTGCACCAGGTTAGAAGAGAAATTGGTGATAGAGAGCAGTGGTCAGAGAGAAAGAGATGAATGAAGCCAGGCATCCACATAAAGGTTTTTCCCATTGACTTATTTTGGCTTCACAGGTTTATTTTCCCCAGGCTGGGAACATGTTTTCCACCTGGAGTTACATGGAGTGGTAGTCGGCAGGACCTCTGAACAAGAAATCTGTCTTCGTGGGTGTGATGTTTGGGCAGGCTGCCCCTAGAGATGATGAAGAGATACCCATAAACCTCTCTATGGGTGGTGAGGTCCCCTGATGGCTGGTGTGGGTGGAGAACCCCCTGTGGATGTGCAGATTCACCCAGGAACTCCCCACTCATGGGTCTAGGGTAAAGCACCTTCTAGATGAGTGGGCCCCTCCCCAGTATTGAGGAAGGTGGAGACACCAGAAGCTGTAGAATTAGCCCTCTGAGAGATAGGGGACTGTTTATGGGCCCTGAATGGCCATACAGCAGCCAGAATTGTGAGGTGGTTGTTTCTCAAGGTATTGGAAAGGGTTACCAAGGGAGATAGGTGTAATTCAGCATTCATTGGATGAGGTAAGCAATTACCTATGTGATGCCCTTAAGAAAGAGAGACAGCTATTGGGATCTGAGGTTAAAAATGCTGAAAAACATGCTAGTGGCAAGGGAGGAGGCATCAAGAGAGTTTGCATTGAAGGAGGCTCTTGTGGAGGGAGAGGAAAGAGTGGTGCCTTCAGCTCCGGAGATGGTGGAGGAGGTGTTGGGAGAGGATGACAGGGTGGGGGTCGAGGGCCAAACTGTTGCCGAGGCCACTGCCTGAGGCACCAGCCTCCCCTGTATTAAAGGTCTGCCCAGTTGTAATTAAGAAAGTAAAAACACAGCAACAACAGGCTCCTGAGGGGGAGGAGCTGCCCCCTCCCCAGACTGTGGAGCACTCCATGCTCCATCTCTATACCGAGGATGAGCTGGTGGACATGAGCATCTGGCATCAGCAGAAGCCATCGGAACCTCTGCCTACATGGCTCTTGTGTCTCTGAGATATGCCAGTTGAAAACATTGTTATGTTGGGTTCTGACATGGGCAGACTGACTTCCCTGATGATGCACCCTTCTCTCCAGCAGCAATTGCAAAGTGCCCATCATACCTCAGGGAATCAGGTCCTTCTGGATCCGCTGACAGCAGCCCTCAGGGCAGTTTGGCCTAATCCGGGTGATTTACCATACTTACCCACTAGCTGGAAAATGTATGCAGAGCTCCAGTAAGTGTTGTGGGAATTAGATATGAAATATAACATCTATAATATGGACCCCCAGGGCTCTGATGAGAAGTTGTTCACAGTAGGAATGAGAAATTTGGTGCTCCATACAGCTCCCCCATCTCTCTTTGAGTCCTTAGTGACCATTCTTGTCCCCAACATAGGGCAACCCATAAGTGAGGCTACTGGTACTTTAGCACATCTGGGGGAGGTTTAAACAATAAGAGCATGGAAGGAAGTATGGGCTACGACTGAAAGGCGAAGTGCAAAGGACCCCATGAAGGTCTTGAGGACCCAGATGTGGGTTGATTTGATAAAGGCAGGGGCAGAAAAAGAAAAACTTGATGGGCAGCCCAATAGGATCTTTTTAGAACTATGTCACCTATGAAAGCCAGAGCAGCAGTTCAAACTGCTGATGTCAAAGACATGGAAGCCAGAGACAAAACCCATGTATGCTCTGTGTCCCAGAAGGACTTCCTTGGAAAAAGAACTCAAGCTCCACCTTGGTACCTACCCCCACAGAAGGATGGTTGACATTGTAGTGTGACTGAGGGGTTCAAGGACCCCACATTAGGGGGTGTGGTGGGGACTGGAGGCCACATGTAGAATGAGCAATTCAATGGTCCCCACGAATGTAGAATGTGTCCTGCTGCTAGTAGACACTGGAACTGAATGTACTCTGATTTATGGCAGCCCTTAGCATTTTCCTGGGACCCCTGCTTTGATAGATGGCTATGGGGGTAAGGCAAATAAAGTGAAAAAAATCCCAAATCCCATCGAAGATAGTACATTTGTCCCCAATGCATATACTGTGTACATTTTTCCCATCCCTGAATATATTTTGGGGGTGGATATCCTGCAGGGCCTGTGGTTACAGACCACTGCAGCTGAGTTCAGACTGAGGGTATGTGCGGTAAAGGCAGTTCTGAGGACACATGCTAAGCACCCACCTGTAGTTCTGTGTGTACCTCAGCAAGTAACAAATAATGAGCAATATAAATTGCCTGGGGAACACAAGGAAATTGGAGGAACTCTACAGGAGTTGGAGAAGGTGGGCATCATAAAGCGCACTTGGAGTCCTTTTAATTCCCCAGTGTGGCCAATGAAAAAGCCCAAGGGCTCCTGGTATATTACCATGGGTTACAGGGAATTTAATGAAGTCACACCCCCTTTGTATGCTGCTGTCCCCTCTTTAGCAGCCCTCATGGATACCCTCAGTCATGAACTAGGGACATATCACTATGTTGTGGACCTTGCTAATGCTTTATTCTCTACTCACATAGCACAGGAAAGTCAGGCACAGTTTGCCTTCACATGGGAAGGTCTGCAGTGGACATTCACTGTCCTGCCACAGGATTATCTCCATAGTGCCACCATTTGTCACAGACTGCCCCTAGACTGCTGCAACATCTACAGGAGAAAAGATGGGCTGTGAACAGCACCAAAGTTCAGGTTTGTCAGTAAAGTTCTTGGAGGTTGTCTTGTCAGGTAAAACTAAAGTTATCCCAGAAGCAGTCATAGACAAGGTTCAGGCTTTCCCTACACCTACTACTGTGGCAGTATTAAAAGAGTTTTTTGGTCTTTTTGGCTAGTGGAGAGTGTGTAACACACACTTGGCACAAATTCTGAGGCCCTTATACTAGCTGATATGAAAGGGCATCAGGTGGTACTTGGATGATACATGTGTAGCTGCTTTTACTGCTGCTAAGTTAGCTGAAAGCCATACAGGCTTTGAATCTAGTGGACCCATCAAGGCCCTCTGAGTTAGATATTTACTTAACTGAAAATGGTTATGAATGGGGCTTTTGGAAGCAGCTTGAATGGATCCACCAACTTATTGGATTCTGGTCACAAGTATGGAAAGGAGCAGGTATCCAGTACACCTGGATAGGAGCAACTGGATGCTGTGTAGCACACCTTGCTGGCTATGGAGCCCATCACAAGAACAGCTTTGACCAAGGTAATAACCACCTATACCATCTTGGCGTGGGTGCAATACTGGACCCAAAGACCACAGAGTCACATGGCACAGGCACCTCTAATGTCCTGTGGAGTGTATAGTTACAGCAGTGTAGTGCCCTCTCCACTAGCCACTTAAGTGGAGAAATCCAGTGTTTATTGGAGCGAGTGAAATATACCAGTAGAAAGCAGGAAGAACTTGCTTCAGAACCACTGGTAGCCGAGAGTCCATACTGGAAAGGAGAAGCCCCTACACCTGAAGATGCTTAGTACACAGATGGCTCTAGCCATGGGAAGTCTCCAAAGGGGAGGGCTGTGGCTTTCCATCCTAAGACTGAGACGTTATGGATGGAGTATGGAGAGGGAAGAGCAGTCAATGGACTGAGTTTTGGGTAGTACGGATCATGATCACCCAGGAGCCCTCCCCTATAACTGTCTACACTGACAGCTACACTGACAGCTGGGTTGTCTATCAGGGCTTGACCATGTGACTCCCAACATATAACCATGCCAACAGGATGGTTGGTCACCAGCCCCTTTGGTGGCAAGAGCTGTGGCAAGACCTATATGCCTCAGTCAGACTAAAACAGTTACCATGTATCATGTGACTGACCATTTGCCTTTGGTATCTCCAGGGAATGATGAAGCAGACAGTGGCATCAGTGCACTGGCTAGAAGGAAAGCCTGCCTCTGATACATATAACCCAATGGTTGTATTTGCATGTGGGGAAAAATACAATGTGGGCTGTAGCCTGTTGGTGGGACTTGCTCCTGACCTTTGAAGTCAGCAGAGCCCAGAAGGTTTACCTTGTGTGCTCTAACAGGGACTTACTCTGAGTCTCCCAGCAACATGGGACAATAGTAAAGGGGCTGATACCTTTGTCAGGTGGCAGATAGCCTGTACTGGACCTCTGCCCATATCAGGAGGATATCGGTATGCCATGATGTGTGTGGACACAGCTACTAGACTGTTGATTGCTTTTCCTGCATATCGTGCCAATCAGCAAACCACCACAAGGGACCTAGAGTGTCTCTCTTCAGCCTATGTCTGGGCTCTGGTAACTGAGAGTGATCAAGACACCCACTTTACTGGACATGCATTACAATAATGGGTGCAGCAATTAGGGATAAAGTGGGAGTTTCATGTTCCATATAACTCTACTGGGGCAGGCATGATAGAGTGGTACAATGATTTGTTGAAATCTGGCCTGAACTCAGACACCAATAGTCTATGAGTTTGTCAGTTTGCTTATGGACAGTGCTACTGCATTTGAGTGAAAAATTCCCAAAATAAGCATTGAGACCTGTGAACATGATAACACACATTGCCCCCTCTCCTATACAACTGTTTGTGCAACCCAAAGAGGAATTATTAAAGTCAAGATATGGCCAGCAGAGTAACATCTTGCTGCCAGCCCCAACTCCATTAAACCCTGGAGACTCTGTTGTGCGGACGTGGCCCTGGACATTTCAACACATGGCCTAATGATGGCTGGCCCTTCTGGCATGTTGGGGACAAGGCCTCGATGCTGGCCTCCTGTGTTCCTGAAGTAACAGCAGAGTGACCCAAAATTTCTTGGTAGTGTACCCAAAATGGGTGGGAGGTAAGAGCATCTTATAGGTAACTTTTGTTTTGTCTTTATGGCCACTGCATGCACCTCTTGTAGTCCTATTAATTGACCCATCTGTAACTCCCACAGGCAGGTGGGTGAAGGTTTGGTATACTAGACCAGGATGAGATCCCATTCTTGCCACTGTCATATCACAGTACCACTCTCTTGTATGTATCCTACCTAATGGACAAGATTTGCCTATGCTGGTATCATTAAAACATGTGTCTTATCACCCTTACGGTTATTTTCTTCTATAGTCCTTGTGTCTTGGACCTGCCCCCCCGGCTGCAGCAGCGGCTTACTGAGCATGCACATGGCTCCCTACCAGTTTAGCTGCTGATCTCCCTTGCAATGGGATCATGATCACCCAGAAGCCCTCCTCTATAGCTGTCTACACTGACAGCTACACTGACAGCTGGGTTGTCTATCAGGGCTTGACCATGTGACTCCCAACATATAACCATGCCAGGACTTAATGTGCACAAAGCTTTGAACCTAGCTGGACTTAATCTGCACAAAACTTTGAACCTAGCTGGATCCTTCAGCTTGAGGATTATCACGATTTTATTGTTGTTGTTAATGTATGTTATTGGTCTGGTTACAGTGCTCCATTTCATCACATGGAGCCATTGTGGGAGATGGGGAGCAAGTAGATTGTGAAGTGAGATTTCTGGAGGGATGGGATGTGGGTAAAATTTCAATATTTCCATAATATCTCACCTGCCTTAGTGTATCTCCATACCAATAGGTATTTACAAGGGGTGGGTGGAGAGGTGAGCATGTGCAGGGATGGGAGAGAAGAGGAGAGAAATGAGTGAGCAAGAGTGGTGGCCAGAGAGAGAGAGAGACAAATTGTGCCAGGACTCCAAGTAAAGGTTTTTCCCTGGAGTTATTTTGGATTCAGAGCTTTATTTGCCCTTGGCTGGGAACACTCTCTCCCCACAGAGTTACAACCTTCACAATGTTTCATTGATTCCAAACCATTCTGAGCTAATGTCATCCTAAATCAAGGCAGTTTACAACTGTTAGAATTTGAAGGACCCACACACATTAATATATTGACATCCAGCATCCCAGACTAATAACGTATTTTAGATAAATATGCAATCTCCCCAAATATGAAAGTCCTCAGGAATAAAATCAAAGTCTCCAAGCAGTCAAAAAATGGAATATGTAGGTGTTTGAGATTCTTTAGTCAACACTCTCTCTGACTTTCTAAAACTGAGTCTCAGTTTTCTATTTATAAAATGAGATGATTTGCATAGACAAACTTTAAAGAGACTTACAGCTTAAGAAGTACATAGTTATTTAATTACCATATTCTTGTATGTGGTAGGACGCTTCTGCTATAAATTCAGAATAATCAGTAATCTATGGTCACTTTGGTTTCTCAGATTTGATGAGAATGTCAGTGTTAGAGCTTGCATTTAATTTAAAGCTGACCTGAAAGCTTAAGGCACCAGCAGCAGAGGAGCCTAGTTCAGTTTCTAAGCTTCCTATGATGGTAGGAGACACTGCCAAGCCACAAAGGCAGAGACCCTCTGTGTGGAAGCCCTTATAATCCTTTTATACTGACAAGTGATAATGAAACACTCTGGAGGGCTCTTTTTCAAGCTTTTAAAAAACTAAGCATGTGCATTTTCTTAAGTCCTGGAGACAGGAATAAATTATCCTACAGTGAATGGGATGAGTCCTACCGGAGTTAACCAGAAGGTGACCAATTAGCTTGGAAGGCTGAGTATGAGGAGGAGGACAGAGAGAGGCTATAGCCTGATGGAAAAGGTAGAAGAGAGATTGTAAAAATACATACTCCTCTGTTAGAAATATTGTTAAGAAATTTACAAACTAGGTTCCCTTCTCTGATGACTTTAAAATCCCTAGTTGACTTCAACATGAACATATTTTAAAGGATTTTAAAAAACAATCCTATAAATTTATCAAACTCATTATTGATGATCACTATGTATTTCCAGTTCTCTGACTCCAAGACATGATAGAATTATAATTCTTGTTATTGAGTGTGATCTTGTGACTGGTCCTGGCTGATGAGTTGCTGTGACAGTATAACCCAATTCTATGTTATAATAACCCATTCATTCATTTATTTATTCAAACATCATTTTTGTTGCTCTCTCTGTGATCACTTACACCAGATTCTGAGTCAATATTTATATACAAAAGGAGAGAAAAGAAAAAGAAACAGAGAAGGAAGATAAGATAGATGGAGGAAGGAAGGAAGGAAAGAAGGAAGGATGGGGAGAGGAAGGGGCTGAGCCACATAAATAATTTGTCTTTGGTAACCAGAGATATTTCAAATGCTAATGGCTTGAAAAGGAAAAGCAGGGATGAGCAATTTTTTTCCTAAGGCTAATTAGATCTGTGTTCTTCCAGATATACGATTAGTTTTATCTACTTCTGTATTGTGATGTAGGATTTTAAGTGCATTTGGAAGACCTTAGGTTTCATTAGCTGTTATTTAATTTTCCTTGTACTTCTGGTGGCTCTACTGTGTGCATTCAAAGGTGATTGCTCCTGTTTTCCTTTTTAGCTTTACTGTGTATGCTGTGTTAACTACATAGAATGAACAGTAGGCCTCGTTTTCAACCATTAATTCAGCAAGGAGTCAAGATTTTTAAGTCATGTGTGGTATCTACAAAATACTTGCCCCTGAAAGAGCTCAGAGAGTTAGGGGTCACCAAAATTTAGAATTGTAGATAAGAGCACTTTCAGCCTCTTTCTCCTATTAGGTGTGCATTTTACCATGGCTCAGACAGAACTGTAATCTGACTGCCTTTAGCTTTGTTATGCTTGCTTCAACCCTAATTCCATAATAGACTGAAAAGAGCTGTATGTGCCCTGTGATTTTAAACTTCTCTTTCAATTATAGCTGCCATCTCCCACCCACCTGAGAAAATGTCAAGGAAAGGGAGTTGATCTGAGTTGACACAGCTGGAGGGAAAATCAGACCCAGATGAATAAAAGTTAGACCAAGATAAACTACCGAGTAATGTCCATTGGAGTGCTGGTTTTTAATAGATTATGCAGAGTATGTACCCCAATTAATATCTAATTCATCAGAATCTCTAGGGTTAGGGATCAGGTAGCTATATTTCTAACAATTTTTCTTGGTGATTATATTCTGCCCCATGTTCTTTCTTCTATGTTGTTTCCCCCACACAGACTGGGACTACACCTATCTTCCAAACAGGACCAACACAGACAGACAGAGAGACGCACATCACACTGCAGAAACTTATATTATACAGAAAGAGACGGTTGCCTCAGGCAAAGATTCCTCTTTCTGGACAAATCTGAATGTCTTATGCATCCAAAGGCAGGCTTTTAGCAGTGCAAGATAGTGTGAGGGAAGGGGAGTGACAGATCAGTGTTACATATTAGCAAGTTCTAAGTATATTTTCTGTCTCTTTCCCTCTTTGAGTTACTTTAGGTACTATATATATTTCTCTGATCAACTTGATTTGTTTGTGGGAATTGCCTAGCTCAGTATTTCCCAGACTTATTTGACTCTAAGAATTATCTAGGTGATTCTTTTTAAAAACAAAAATTTCTGGAACCACGCTGCCCAGATCAAAAATTCCAAGTGAAAACACACACACACACACACACACACACACACACACACACACACACAAATACTCATCATTCAGTCTAAAATATGACTGAAAATTTTTTAATTATAATAAATTTGTTTTCCAAATTATGTTAATTATATATTAGCAAATAGAGTAGGTATATACTAGTATATCTGTGGATAGATAGATATACTAGTTTGAATCATTAGAAATTTAGACATAATATACAAATATTAACTATGCCTTATATAAATAGGCCTAATGTACAACTTGAAAGTCTATTCTTATGAAATCTGGGATGTTTGAGTATTTGACCCTCTATGCAACAAGCCTCATGGTGAATAATAAGAAATATGTCAGAGGTATTGTGATTTTCCAGACTGACAAGACTAAGGAATATAATCATGAGAAGATCTATATTGTTACTACATGTTATTATTAAAGACAAAGAATTAGTCACTGGTATCCAGATTTCGAAAGAGATATGTCATATTTTCAGAGCTCCTCATATCCCTAAATAACCTGGAGAATGAGAAGGGAAAAAGACAAGAATAAACATCTCCAGGGAACTTGATATTACAATCATGTTAAGCTTGGTGGAATTTTAACTCTTCAGAGTAAATATAGATTCTTGGAATTTCTGAATTCCAGGACATCCCATACCTCTGCCTGGGAGTATTATATAGCCTCATTCTTTGTAACATGGATTTTATATGGGTGAGCTTTTGCATTCTAGTGTCAATGTGTAAACAGCTTGGAAGTCATCACTCACATTTTTTTCTACAAGAAAAAGCTGGGTCAGCCGAAAATCAAGTCCTTGCCTTGCTAACCAATGTGACAAGGCAAACCCCCACTCTCAAATCTGGTAATCTTGAGAGTCACATATGAGATCTGCTTACCTAGAACAGAGGCCACTGGAGCCATAACCTGTTAGGAATACTTAAATGGAACTTTTTATGATGGCTGGAGGCTGGATGAGAATAAGAAAATCCTGGGTGCTTCGGTCTAAATGGGTCTAAATGGGGACCTACACTTTCCCGAGTTTTCCTTTCAGGTATCCCACAAGGTTCTCAGTGAGGATCTAAGTTAGTTACCCTCAAGGCCTGGCAGGGGAAGGAGATTAACCATTGTGAAACACCCTCAATCCTTCTCTATAAAAAAGACTTACTCTCAGGGGGAAAGACTGTGCCAGAGCACAATTCTGAAACCTTATCTCAGCTGGGAGAATGTAATTCCTTCACATTCTAGCCTCTTGCATCTTTTCTGGCTCGTCTAAGGGAGAAAACAAAAATAGCATAGTTAACATAGAACAGGTTCCAAAGAAATAGGTTGGGAATACTGCAGCCAAGGAATAGAGTAGGGTGAGGAGGGGAAAAAAGAAACAGAACACTGAAGGAAAAAAACATTGAAGGAGAGACAGAAACACTCATGAAAATACAGCCCTAAGACACAGACTCATGGAAAGACTGAGACATAATCAGAATATTGTAGAATGCTTCCCTCTCTCACACCATACAATTGCACTAGAAAGCCTCCAATATTACAGCTTAAAGCGCTATAAATCAAAAGCTCAAATTAAAAAGATATCACTAAGGAAGCCCAAAAGCAATGGAGGAGAGAAAAAAAGGATACCAGAGGACTCTGAAGCTGCTGGTATCTACAGCTACAACAAACTTTAAATAGAGCCTAGATGTGTGAAAGTTTGCAAAATATTTGACCAATGCTCCTCGAAACTGTCAAAGTCATCAACAAGAAGCGAAATCAGGAAGGTGGAACAGCCACAATGAGACTAAAAATACACAGTGACTAAATGTAATGTAGTATCTTTGATGTGATGCTGGAATAACAAAAATACATTAAGGTAATCTGAACAAATTACTGACTTTAGCTAAAACACTTGCACACACACACACACACACACACACACACACACACACACACACACACACTTTCATTCTTTTGCTATATCTGTTGGTTTCTTTCTGCCAATCACACCAGCATCTTTTACCAACTATGCTTGTACTTCCTAAATTACCTAGGGAACTTCCAGGGGTATTTTAAAATAATGATATATGCATTTTACCTTGATCCTAGGAGGTCCTATTACAACCTTTGCCTTTCCTCACTGTAGCTCACACCCTCATTTTACCTAGCAGGTAATAACCCAATATTCTAAAAGTTGAAAAAAATCAGTTGTCTTCTATCTTCCACCAGTTTAGTGAAAGGGAAGAGAAAGATGCAGACATTTCAGTTCCAGGTGATGATTTTTAAATTCTTCAAAATAAAGTATTCTTTTTTAACAAGTAAAGACAAGAGGCTACATGTTAATTTGTTAGTACAAATAAAGGCTTAGATTAAGAAACTCAAAATACATGTTATTTGCAGGTTCACGGGGGCATAGGACCCTGATTAACTATTTGAATTGAATATGTAGGTGATAGATTTTTGCACTTACTATCAAAAGGGAAAACACATTTTTTTTTAATTTTACAGGTATTTAATTTTTACCTACCTTCTTTATGTTCAATACAATGAGACTCTTCCTAGCCCACACAGGTACTTATTTCTAAAGGAAGATTAGGTGGCTCTTAATTGCTTCTCTTTCAAGAGGAAGCAGGAAATCTTTCCTGACAGAACTAGTTTTCATAATCCTTTGGAAGCAATGGTAGGAAAATTAAATCTAATAATTGTCAAGGACTATTTTACTCACGTGTTAAATTATGTGCTTTCAGGATCTCAGAAACTGTATTCAACACCGAAACTCATTAAAAGTATTAGAATCCCCTTGGCAGACTGGCAAAAAATGATCAGCGACCCCCTAGGTATACTGAGAAATGGGAGGAAATAAAATGAATAGAATCAGCATTCTTTTCTCCTCATGCAGAGAAATTTTGATTTAACTCAGACTAGTGACTATTTCCAAAGATATGACACTTGTGATTATTTTCAAGGCTTAATTTTTCTGTTCTTCTCATTATCATGAGCTCAGAATGCTAGATTTTTCTTGGAAAGATTCAAATTTCCAGCTGTATCTTTTATTAAATTGAGTGTGGTGCATCTCTAATTGTACTGCCAAGAAACACTGGGAATGTAATCCTTTAAATGGGTAGGCTGATGGGACTAACCATTATCAGATCTCTACTTGGTGCTAGTCAGTGTGCTACATACTGAATTTACATATTTGTTTTTAATAGACTCAATTTATGAGGTTGGTGGTCTTCATATGAAGGCCCATAGAACCTGGAACATAGTACACAGTTAATAATGGTTATTTTCATTTTACTCCTGAAGAAACAGAATAGAAAGATCAAATAATTTTTCACAGATAACAAAGCTGACTATTTTGAATTCAGATTTACTAGAGTTTGCTAGGAGACAGATCTGCCCTCTGTTAAAACACATTGTATAGAACATAAATATCAAACTCCTTTGTATTATGGGTGGTATTCTTCAAGATCTGTCTTTGATTCTCACTTTATACTCCCATTGCTTTGAAGTTCTAACTATTCAGAAAGTTTTTTGAGTGACTGCATTTATGTCTGATGACTCCATGAATGCAACAGGAACACTGTCAACTTTCAAGACTGTCGAAGTTTAATAGCTTTGGAGCTTTTTCTGATCACATCTCCACCTTGACACTACTCTTTGCTTTCTCCTACCTTAATGACTATGAATTTTATTGAGACACATGCTTTTATAAATTAAACTTTCATTGATATACAATCTTATGAAGGTTTCACATGAACAACATTGTGGTTTCAACTTTCACCCATATTATCAAGTCCTCACCCCCCATTGCAGTGACTGTCTATCAGCATAGTAAGATGCTCTAGTCATTGCTTGTCTTCTCCATGCTGTAACTACCTTCCCTGTGACCTACCTATATTGTGATTGCTAACTATAGTCAGCACATGTTTTTATATGTCTATCTCTATACTAGACTGTGATCTCTTTGGAAACAAACCTGTGCCATATTAGTCTTTGTCCTCTCAGTGCCTAACACAGAGTTTAGCGTGAAATAGGCACTTAATGAAAGGATCAATAGATGGATGACTATTAATAGGAATGGAATCACAACTATAACTGAATTCCATAGGAATTATTTTTTCTGGTCAAGAAACATACTGAAAATAGCCTTAAGTATGCATCATGTTGTCATAAATTTAACTTTCTTGAATAAAAATTGTTTATCTGATTTTCTAAAGTCTGTGTCAAGTTTAGGATAACTTTCTTTACTTGCCCATAAATAAGCCATTATTTCTGTTATTAGCCCAATAAAAAAGTGGGAAGAGAGTAAAGCAAAGATCCTGGAAGATTTCTGTCTTGTATTTCACTGTAAACAAGGAACACTTTGAATTCTGAACACATGTAATCATACATAATCTGCCTTCAGAGAAGCTAACCATCAATGTTTAGAATTTGGTGTTTCTTTCTAAATATAAAGAATACTTTAGCTTTATACCTGGTTGCAAAATACTCTATAAGTCTATTATTATATTTTATTAAATATGAGTTACTTTAATGGCAACATTTTTCAGAAAAAAAGATGATACAATGAATGGTTTGGACCTCTGAGAGCTCAGGGAAACACAAATCTTCACTGTAGCAATGTGGATTTTAGGAAGATGGAAAAACCCCCTTAAATTGATAGTTAGGTAACCTATAGCAGAAGGCCAAAGTCCTGAATGTTGTGACATTGTTAGTGCGATCAAAGGGAAAGATGCTTTTCCTCCTACCAATGTCAATCATAGTAAATACATGGCTCTGGGAGATTTTTTAGTTAGTTTGGGCAAAGCAAAATCTTTTATCAGAAAATAAATCTTATCTATCTGAGCCAATGAAATGTGCTGTCTTTAGTTTAGGAAGCTTTGGATTCAATCCACAATCAGGTCTTTCATCATCTTTCTGCAAGTCCCAATAAATTCTGCAACAATTTTCAGGGAAATTGCTGAATTTAGATAATAGAAGGAAGAAAAATTGTTTGGTTTTAAAATGTACAGTCCTCATTTTTTAGGTAGTACAAGCTTTTGATAGTATTTGTAGCCACAGTTTTTGTTACTTGTTTTTCTTTTATACTGATTATCACAAATTTTATTGATAAGTGGAAGAGAATTGCCAAAATAGCAGTTGATGTGGCAAATAACATGAACGACTATCAATGACATTTATTTGGGTTTTAGAAAGTTTCTTCCATGTTTAATAAAGTAATTTTCCTTATAGAGGAAATTGTGAAACTATTTTTTTCAAAAATAGAGAGATACAGAAAAGAAATAATGAATCTATTTCATAAAAAGACACATAATGATACTTAATATTCATTGAGCAGTTACTATGCTTCAGACATGATGATAAGAACTTTATGTCCATTATTTTTTAAATTCTCAAACCAACCTTATAGATTTTGCACACTATTCCAAGTAAAGGACATAAAATATGTCAAAATAATATTAAAAATAATGTATTTTTTCTGTATATTTTACATCCTATATTTAATTTTTTCCATGTCCTTAGACATTATGATACTGCAAGTTCAAGGGTCAGGGCCATCATATAATACATAAATTAAATCACACTGTAAAACTTCATAAATGATAAATTGATAAGAGCACAAACTTTTATTTCAGACAGCTATGGATATAAATAATAACTCTGCTCTTCCTAAGTCATTTTGACCTCCTAATCCTTACTTCACACATCTGTAAATGGGATGATAATAATAATAATCATACATACCTGAAAGATTTTGTTGGGAGAAATAAATGAGATAAAATATATAAAGTGCTTAACAGTGCCAGGCAAATGGTGAGTACTCAATTTTGGCAATGAGATATTATTATTATTATTAACTTCATTATTGTCATAATCACATAATCATCCAATTTCATAAAGAATAAAATGGGTTAAATACCAAGGATAGAGTATAGTCTAGAAAGTTATAGCCTTTAGGGTAGATCTTGCCTATTCATATGTTGTTTAGGTAATGTACTTTGCAAAATTGAGACATTAAAATAAAATTGAGATGTTACATAAAATCCTGATTTCTGAATTCTCATTAAAAATAAGAAGATCTGGCAGTATGGATCCATGTTTTTTCATAATAGGAATTAGAGTTAAGTAATGGCTTAGTTGAGGTCTCTAATGCAATTTTTTTCCCACCCTTCTCTCTTCATGAAAATTTGTTATCTTTTTGGCTCCTATAGACATTGCATTTTTAAACTCCAGTTTAGGTCAGTGGAAACAAGATCCATGCTATACTTTAATTTTTGTTCTATAAGGGATTCTTCAGTATAGTTCTAGCTACTTCAGTCTCAAAACTTAACAGTGTATAGTTTAAACTGGGAGATACTCCTGAACAAAGTGAATGGAAGAAGATGATGAGGAAGTAGAAAGAGAGAATTAGAGTCTACAGACATATCTAAGATATACAATAAAATTTGTGCATCTCTGAATTGGTTTGTTCTCAGCTGAATTTGCAAAAGGAGGTAGTTCACTACTTTTAACCTACCACTCTCTTAAAAATGCATTTAGAAATATGCCTGACATGATGGAAAAGGACTATATGAATAGACAGATCACAGAAAAATTACAGATGCAAAAAAAATGCTCAGTGTGACTCATAACATATTAAAATTCCAGCAAGTTACACTTTTCACCTATCATATAGGCAGAAAACATAAGAAAGATTTGAATAAAATCACTCTTGGTGAGGGAATGAGAAAACAGGCACTAATATATAACGATAATGGGAGTTTAAATTGCACAACATTTTATAGGGCTATTTTTCAATATAAATAAAAATAAAAAATGAACATATCATCTAGGTCAACAATACACTTGTACAAATATTGCTCAGCTGCATAAATATGCATACATACACAACCATATATATGTGGATACATACATACACACAAACACAAAGGATGTTCATTGCAGTATCATTGTAAACACATTGAAACATTCTAAACATACATCAGAAGGGACAGTTTAAATTGTGTTTCATCTGTACATTGGTACACTATCCAACTATAAAAATAAAAAGAATTATTGAAATAAATATGTTTATGTGGACTATTTTAAAAATAAATTCATAAATGACAAAGCCAAAGGGGAGAAAAACCAAGCCAAAGCAAAATTGATGTTTACTTGAATTAAAGAATAGAATAAAAAACCATGTACATTTTTTTAATGCATAATGGTTTTTGGAATGATGTAAGAGAAACTAGTAATTGTGGTTACCTCTATGGAGGAGGACTGGAGACAGGTGTCTTGGAAGGGATATTTCTTTTCAGGGTAAATCCTTTTGTTTGAGATCAGGACATTTATATTTTTTATTTTTAATTAAACTGGTAACCTTTTAAAAGTAACAAGTTTCACCATCAGTTGAAGTAAAAATGGATTAAGTTCTTCTTGAAAGCAATTTGGCAGTATTTATTTACACTTAAAATATATTTAAATATATGTTTGGTCAGGGAAAAAGATGTCAGAATAAGAAGGCAAGGCAAAAACCTCCTCCCACATGCACACCAAAGAAGCAACTACAACACATACAACTAAACCTGAAAATGACCTGAAGACTGCAGAACAGACCATCTACACCTGGTGAAGAAGAGAAGACCACACACAAAAGGATAAAATGGCAGAGCCATGATGGAGTGGGACTGAAGCTCTTCCCACCCACAGGTGGAAGAGGAATGGATTGGGGACGGGATAGGCACTCAGGAACTCTGAACACCTGGCTCCAGAGATCTTCTCTGAGAGCACAAGTCCACATTACATTGGGTTCTGATGATTGTCAGGGCTGGACACCAGGGAGAGCTGGAACATTCTGGGAGTCTGAAACTCCAGCTACTTTAGGAAGACAGGCAGGCTCCACCAGTCCCACTGAGAACCAAAGCAGAGGGGGCAGTTTGAAAAGATTTTTCAGCAGTGGGAGGAGTTACAGAAGGGCAAAGTTTAGATGAAGCTCTCTCCAAAATAGAAATGGCAGGGGGAAATACCTCTCCAGCCCTTCCTGGGCCTAACAGGCCAGACACTCTCAGAGGCTGCAGATGTTCCATCCCTGTCACTAGTGGCTCAGCCTCAAGAAGCTTCCCTGCTTTTCCTCTAAAATCAGAAACAAGACAAGGATATCCACTCTCAAAACTTTTATTCAACATAGTACTGGAGGTCCTAGCCATGGCAATCAGACAATAGAAAGAAATACAAGGCATCCAGATTGGTAAGGAAGAAGTTAAACTGTCCCTGTTTGCAGATGACATGATATTTTACATAAAAATCCCTAGAGACTCCACTCTAAAACTACTAGAACTAATATCTGAATTCAGCAAAGTTGCAGGATACAAAATTAATACACAGAAATCTTTTTCAATCCTATACGCTAACGATGAGACAGCAGAAAGAGAAATGAGGAACATAATTCCATTCACGGTTGCATCAAAAAGAATAAAATACCTAGGAATAAACCTAACCAAGAAGTGAAACACCTATATCCTGAAAACTACAAGACACTCATGAGAGAATTTAAAGAAGACACCAATAAAATGAAATATATCTCATGCTCATGGATAGGAAGAATTAATATTGTCAAAATGTCCATGCTGCCCAAAGCAATCTACACATTCAATGCCATCTCTATAATACCAACAGCCTTCTTCAATGAACTAGAACAAGTAGTTCTAAGATTCATATGGAAATACAAAAGACCCCAAATAGCCAATGCATTCGTGAGAAAGAAGAACAAAGCTGGGGTGATTGATGCTCCCTGACTTCAAGTTATACCACAAAACTACAGTAATCAAAATAGTATGGTACTGGCACAAGTACAGACCCATAGATCATTGGAACAGAATAGAGAGTCCAGATATAAATCCACATAAATATGGTCAGTTAATACATGATAAAGGAATCATGAATATACAATGGGGAAAAGTAAGTCTCTTCAATAACTTGTGTTGAGAAAACTGGAGAGCTAAATGCAAGAGAATGAAACTCCATACACAAAAGTAAACTCAAAATGAATCAAACACCTCTACGTAAGTCATGAAACCATTAAACTCTTAGAAGAAAACATAAGCAAAAATCTCCTGAACATAAGTATGAGCAATTTTTTTCTCAACACATCTCAGGCAAGGGAAACAAAATAAAAAATGAACAAGTGGGACTACATCAAACTAAAAAGCTTCTGTATAGCAAAGGACACCATCATCAGAACAAAAATGCAACCTACAGTATGGGAGAATACATTTGTAAATGATTTATGTGATAAGAGGTTAACCTGCAAAATATATAAAGAGCTCATATGCCTCAACACCACAAAAGAATAACCCAATTAAAACATGGGTGGAAGACCTGAACAGACATTTCTCCAAAAGAGAAATACAGATGGCCAACCGACACATAAAAATATGCTCCACTTGCCATTCTTCAGGGAAATACAAATCAAAACCACAATGAAGTATCACCTCACACCAGTCAGAATGGCCACTATCCAAAAGACAAGAAATAGCAAGTGTTGGTGAGGATGTGGAGAAATGGAAACCCACCTAAATTCTTTGTGGAAATGAATGCTGGTACAACTGCTGTGGTAAGCAATATAGAGGTTCCTCATAAAACTAAAAATAGAACAGTTTGATCCAGTAATTTCACTTCTAGGAATATACCTGAAGAAAACAAAATCCTATATTTGAAAAGATATATGCACCCCTGTGTTTATTGCTGCATTATTTACAATAGCTAAGATATGGAAGCAACATAAGTGTCCTTCAATAGATTAATGGATAAAGAAGAGGTGCTACATATACACAATAGAATATTATACATCAAAAAAAAAGAAATCCTGCCATTTGAAACAACATGGATGGATCTAGAGGGTATTATGCTCAGTGAAATAAGCCAGGCAGAGAAATACAAACACTATATGATTTCACTGATTTGTGGAATACAAAAACAAAGCAAAACAGAATGAACAAAGCAGCAGTAGACTCATAGACACTGAGAAGTGACTACTGGTTACCATGGAGGAAGGCTTGAGTTGGGTGGGTGGGTAGATTGAGGGGGATAAAGAGGCACAAGCATTTTCAATCATAATATAAATTGGTCAGAAGGATAGTAGTATAGCATGGAGAATATAGTTAATGACTCTGTAAAATGTTTCCATATTGACAGATATTAACCTCACTTGAGGGGATGAGGATTCCATAGTATGGGTAATGTTAAGCCAAGAAAGCCATGTAAATGCAGGAGTCCAGATTAGTGACAGCAAGATTTCACTGAAGGGCTGAATCAGAGGGACTGTAGCCCAGAAGGAAAAAGTTTTGGGGTTTCATAGTAATTAGTCTTTAGCCAAGTGAATGTTCCTAAGGGTCTTGGCAAGATGTAGGTGCAAGAATTTCTACCTGTTGGTTAGTGGGGCTAGAGACCCACAGATGTTCTCAGGGTCTCGGCAACACCTTTTGAAGCTCCTCCCTGGACCTGTGATTTCTCTAAGAATTAAACTCAAAATATCACAATTAGTTTTCTTGTTTCTACCTCCTCTACGTCCCCCCTTATGGACAAGGGTGAAGGTATAGATTCTGGAACTTCTTCAAGCTGAATTAGGGCATAGAGATGTCCCTGTCAGTGGGAGGAGGCTGCACAGAAAGAGTATGCCATTAAGGTGATTTGCCATCTATCTAGACTATCTGCTAAACCTTCCATTTGTCTGCTAACTTGAGAGGCTATAAACTTCAGGAGGCAGGGAGCAAAGTACACATGAGTAGGAGAGCTATAACAGGTCCTATGAAATATCCATTTTATGAGGAGTAGAAATGAGTGTTTAAAATTGCTCCAGTCTCAAACCTAGTTGATTCCCTTTTCTCTTAGCTCATTTGCCCATTCTAAAATGCTATTCAAATTTTAGTGGAATAAAAAGCATGGCACAAGTTCCTCCTTGCGTGGCTGTGAGGAGGTCTAGGGCTCACCTATTCTGGAGAATGACTGCTGCCAGAGAGTCATCTGGATTCTGTACAAGCTGTATCTGACTTAAAAGGGCAGAAATGTGGTCACATATGTCAACAGAGAGCTGGGAAGTGGTCAGGGAGGAGTGAATGATGGCAACAGTACTTGTGCCAAGAGTTACTGCAGTTACAAGTATTACAAGAGTGGAAGCAAGTTCTCAATAATGCTTATGCATGAGTGGGGAGGAAATTATAAACATCATAGCGATGGATTTGTAATGTAAGGAAACAGCTGGAAGAATTGAGACTAGGGCACATCAGACAGTCCAGCCAGGGGCCAGGTGGAGGAAGGCAATAGTATTAAAAAGAAAGTAAAGCTGGGAATCTTTGGATAGGTATGCAGTGATAGAGAAATTTGAGAGGAGGCTGTTAGAGTTGGGAACTAAGGAATGGAGTGGAATAACTGCCTCATTTATGAGCCTAAGGTCTTGGATGAGGCAGTAAGAGCTGTCCAGTTTTTGTTTTTATTGGCAAGATGGGGGTGGGGCAGTGCTTTAAAATTAAGAAGTGTGAGAAGGTGTGTCCTTCTAGTTGGCAGGGTGGTAGAGGAGTAGCCAGTGGTTGTGAAGGGACATCTTTAACCCCAACAGCAGAGATGGAGGAGTTGAAAAGAGGTCCTCAAAACTCAGGAAGGGCAGAGTTAGTGGCTACGGTATCAATGAGGAAAGAAATGTGCTTATCCCTGACTGATGGGGTTACCCTTGGCTCCGTCAATGAGATGGTGGATATGGAGGCTGATAACAGGGCCAGGCTCTTTCAGTTTTCACCTCAGCGGGTCCGGGGCTTCTGCCTGCTGGAGAGTCCAGGGCCTGGACGTTGAGGGCTTGGTGCTTTGAGGGCCACTCAGGCAATTGTATTTCCAGTGGTCTGCTCAGTCACAAAGAGGGCAGGGACAGGTTGAAAGCCCTGGAGAGGGGCAAGATTTGCTCCATTTGCCAGACTGTCCACATTTAAAGCAGGCACCTGGCGGGACTCTAGTTCCGCCAAGTCTAGGCAACTTCCTTTGACTGGGGGCCATGGTCAAAGAATAATGTAGGCTAAGAACTCAAAGGCCAGTGGTGGTTCTTTAGCTCTCCTCTTTTCTTTTGCTAATTCCTCTTGTTTTTGATATTCATCTCTTTGTTGAAGACCTTAAAGGCCAGGTCAAGGAGTTCCCCCTAGAGTTTTGTGGTCTCTTCTCCAATTTCTGTAATTTATGGCAAATATCTGGGGCTACCTGGGACATGAAATGCATGGCCAGAACTGATCTTCCCCCTGGAATCCTAGATCAAAATTTGTATATCACCATGGAGCCTGTGAAAGGTGGGAGAAGACTCTTTAGCAAAATGGGCAGGGTAGGAGGAAAAGGAGCTCAATTCTTGTTCAATCTAGGATAGACATGGGGAGAGAACGTGAATGCAGATGATGCCTCAGTGCTTGTGACTTCCCAAAGGGGGAGGACAGGAGCCAGCTCAGGAAGGAGAAACCCAAGCAGGTGTGTGGTGGGGGATAATGGAAGGGTTTGGGGGAGAAGGAGGAGGCTTGGGATTGTGAGGAGAGAAGAAAGGGGGCATTAAAAGGGTATGAGAGGGAGGTGGAAGGACAGTTTTTCAGGACTCAGGAGACAGAGAGGGAGTAGGGAGGGTAAATGGGAGTAGAAGGAGAGTAGGTTAGTGGAGTTGCCCATCTAAAGAGAAGGGATTGTGTGAAGAGATGTGGCATGGGTCAAAGGAAAGTATAAAGATATGGTGGGAGGAACAGGAGGAACAGAGTGCTGGATTGGGACAGTTCATAAAAGGCAAGAATATAGGGAATCTCACTCCACTTTCAGATACAATGACAATAATTATCAAGGTCTCAGAGTGTGTTTGAGTTGAGAGTCCCATTTAGGGTTCAATGGTTTGCATCTATGGAGGGAAAGCTGTGGAGAAAAAGAAAGGGAATTCTCCATAATGACCCCTAAGAGGCAAAGGAGAAATGATTTTCTAGGAGGGTAGGAGAAAGGCAGTCAGCCAAGTGCATCCCCAATGGCTGCCTCCCTTCCAGAATTAATAAGAGGCTTGGTGAGGGGGCATCCCCAACTCAGGGAGTCTCTGGAGACCAGCTGCCAGCAGTGAAGTGAACAGGGCTTGCACTAGGTCTTTGGCTGTTGAATCAGAGAGGCTGTCCATTTTGAAATGGGTCCCAGGAAAACTCACCTCTGCCTCAAGGGATTCACCAGTGATGGTGCAGTTACATGGAGGAGATGATCCCTGTACAAATCACCAAATGTTAGGGTGAGAAAGCCAAGGAAATGCAGGAGTCCAGATCATTGACAGCAAGATTTGATGTAAGACTTCGCTACAGAGGGAATGAAGGGTTGAGTTGGAGAAGCTACAGTCTCAAAAGCAAAAAGTTTTGGAGTTTTATTATAATCAGTCTTTATCCAAGTGGATATTCTCAAGGGTCTGGACAGGATGCAGATGCAAGAATTTCTGTCTCTTTTTTAGTTGGACTCAAGCCCTGCGGATATTCTCAGTCTGTGCAAAGTGTTTTCAAACTCCTCTCCACGTCTGCAATTTCTCTGAGAACTAAGCTCAAAGTATCACAGTTAGTTTTCTTGTTTCTTCCTTCTCTACAGGTAACTGTTAAACCACTGTGTTGTATATTTGAAACCAATATAAGATTGTATATCAATAATACTTCAATTTAAAAAAAGCAGAAAAAAGTGTGTATGTTCAACTGTTTGTAATAGGCAAAACTGAAAATGTACCATAAATAAATTAATCGGTGCCTATCACATAAGCATTGATACAGTATTTGTGAATAAGCAAAAGAGGTAGAATTTTATGCATAGACATAGAGAGATTTATAAAACATTTCATCAAATGAAAAATGCAAGCTACAAAGCAATATAGAAATCAATAAATGTGATTAATAGAATGAAAGATAAAAATTATACAATCATCTCAATAAATGCAGAAAAAGCAATTGACAAAATTCAACATCCAATCATGATAAAAATTTCTCAACAAATAGTATTATTCTCTTTAAGAAAAATGTACTTTAATATATTTTCTATTATGTGTGTGAGCAAATGCTTCTCTTTGCCTATCTCCTATTCATTTCTCCATTCTTTGTTAATAGAGACCCCCATAATATTAAGGGTGGTTATCTGTCCAGCTTAAAGACATTTCCTGGTTTTGTTTGCAGCCAGGAAGTGGTCATGAAGTGAAATTCTGATAAAAAATTGTGAGCAGAATTTTTGTAAAGGACCTCCAGAAGCCTTCTTAAAAGTAAAAGAGATAATTAGGGACTACTCTATTATTTTTTTCTTCTTCCATCATTTTTCTTTTAACTGGTAATGCATACATAATAACTGGGACATCAAGAACTATCATAGATAAGAAATGTGACTTTGAGGATGGAAACAATGGTTGGATGGTGGTGAAAAAGGACCCTGAGTTCTTTGGGATAGTGAAGGTGATATAACTACTCTGAAACATATACCTCTGGATTAATTTACAGGATAGGGAAATAAACTTCAAAACCTTATTTGTGGTTTTCTATTGTCTACAACCACATTTAATCCTAACTGAATGCTCACCAAAATATTGACAGTGTTTCCCTTTGGAAGTTGGAATGGGATTTAAGAGTGTTAGTAAGGGAGATTGTCATATATTGCTTTTGACAAATGGGTATTTTAAAAATATTTTACAAAGAATATATATCAATGTTAATATTTTCATAATAAGAAATAAGAATGAAATTAAAAAGTAATGTATTACAAGTCACTAAAAAAATGTTTATGCAAAGCTTTTGTGGATATATAATGGGAAGCATATAGACATTTAATTTCTGGAAAAAGAAAGTTAAATATAAATAGAATCCATTTTTATTTCAAAAAGTGAGTTGCCACCAAAAATAAGTTTTCTTCATTTACATATACAAAAGTAAAAGATAAAAATAATTACAAATTATAATAGTTGTTAAGTTATTTCATATTCTGGATTGCAGGTCTTTTGTCATATCTATGTTTTCAAATATTTTCTTTGGTCTATCGTTTGCCTTTTGGATTCCTTATTATTTTAAAGAGCAAACAACTAATTTGATGATGTCTAATTTATAATTTTATTCTCTTTTGGATTATTCTTTTTCTGCCCTATCTAAGGACTCTTTGCACAGCCCAAGGTCAAAAATACTATCTAGTGAGTATGGGGGAGACATATCTCAACACAATGACATCCATATATGGCAAACTCACAGCTAACATGATACTCAATGGTGAAAGCTGAAAACATTTCTTCAAAGATCAGGAATGAAAGGATCCAAATTGGTAAGGAAGAAGTAAAATTGTCACTATTTGCATATGACATAATACTACATAGAGAAAACCCTGAAGACTTCCCAAAAACTGTTAGAATTAATAAATTAATTCACTAAAGTTATAGGATTAGAAAATCAATGTACAGAAATCTTTTGTGTTTCCAGACATAAATAATGAATTAAGAAAATGATCCCATTTACAATTGTATCAAAAAGAATAAAATACTTAGGCATAAATCTAACCAAGGAGGTGAAAGACCTGTGCTTTGAAAACTATTCGACATTGATGAAATAAATTGAAGAAGACACAAATAAATGGAAAGATATTACATGCTTGTGGATAGGAAGAAATAAGATTGTTAAAATGGCTATACTACCCAAAGTAATCCACAAATTCAATGAAATGCCTATTAAAATACCAATGGAAATTTTCATAGAATAAGAGCAAATAATCCAAAATTTATATAGAACCACAAAAGACTCAAAATAGTCAAGGCAATCTTGAGGAAAAAGAACAAACCTGAGAGCATCATGCTTCCTAATTTCAAACTATATTACAAGTCTAGAGTAGTCAAAATAGTATGGTACTGGCATAAAAATAGACACATAGACAAATAGAGCCACAGTAAATATATGGCAAAGGAGTCAAGAATATAAAATAAATGGTGTTTTGAAAACCAGAGAGCTACATGCAAAATAATGAGACTAGATCACTGTCTTATACCATACACAAAAGTAAACTCAAAATGGATTAAAGACATAAATATAAGACCTGAAACAATAAAACTCCTAGAAGAAAATATAGACAGTAAAGTCTTGAACATTGGCATTAGTAATTTTTTTCTGAATATGTCTCTCCAGGCAAGGGAAACTAAAACAAAAATAAACAAGTTAGATTACAACAAACGAAAAAGCCTTTGCACAGTGAATGAAACTATCAGCAAAATGAAACACAACCTACTGAATGGGAAAATGTATTTGCAAATGATATATCTGATAAGGAAGCAATATCTAAAATATTTAAAGAAGGTATACAACTCAACAACAAAAAAACACAAATAGTCTTATTTAAAAATGGGCAGAGGACCTGAATAGATATTTTTCCAAAGAAGACATACAGAGCCAACAGACACATGAAAAGATACTCAACATCATTAATCGTTAGGGAAATGCAAATCAAAACCACAATATCACCTCATGCCAGTTACAATGGCTAATATCAAGACAAAAACAAGTGTTGCTGAGGATGTGGAGAAAAAAGAACACTCCTGCACTGTTCATGGAAATGTATACTCATACCGCCACTATAGATAGCAGTATGGTTTTTCAAAAACCTAAAAATAGTAATATTATATGATCCAGGAATTCCACTTCTGTGAATTTACTCAAGAAAAAAAGACCACTAATTTTAAAAGATGCATGCATACTATAGTTTATTACAGCATTATTTGCAATAGCCAAGATATGGAAGCAATGTAAGTGCCCATTGATAATTTAATGGATGAAGGAGATGTGGAGCATATACACAATGAAATATCACTCAGCCATAAAGAAAGAATAAAGTCTTTCCATTTTCAACAACATGGATAGACCTAGAAGTTAATGTGCTAAGTGCAATAAGTCATATAGAAAAAAACAAATACCATATGATTTCATTTATATGTAGAATCTAAACAAAACAAATGAATAAACAGAACAAAAATAAACTCATAGACACAGAGTACAAATTGGCAGTCACCATAGGGGCAGGGGATGGGCAAGATAGGTGAAAGGGATAAAGAGGTACCAAAAAACTACTATGATTTCTCAATACATTTTAAAATTTATTTCTTAAATATAGATGTATGTATAGTCCATTTCCATAGACTTTTTGCATATGGTATGGGATAAATATTGAGGTTCATTATTTTCTATATGGATATCCAATTTTTCAGAATGATGTGTCGAAAAATTTTTTCTTTTTCCATTGAATATGTTTGAGACCCTTTCCAAAAATCAATTGCTTACATATGCGAGGATTCATTCTTAGACCATCTATTTTGTTCTTTTGATCTATTTCTCTATCTTATTGCCAATAGCACTCTTATTTATTGTCTGTGTAGTTAGTCTTAAAAATAGGCAGTATAAATTATCTGACATTTTTCTTCTTTTACAAAATTTGATATTCTAAGTCATTTGCATTTGCATATAAATTTTAGAATCTGAGTGTCTTTTCTATAAAAATGCCTAATGGGATTTTGGTTGAAATTATGTTGAATAACTGGATCAATATAGTGATGGATTTTTATGTAATATTGGGTATTGTAATCTTTGAAAATGGAATGCATCTCCTTTTCATTTTGTTTGCTCTATTACTTGCAGCAATGTCTATTTATTTATTTAGTTAGTTCTTAGTGTACAGGTCCTTGCACATATTTCATTAAAATTATACCTATGGGAGATTCAAGATGGCAGCATGAGAAGGGAGATGAAGAACTTCTCCCAAAACCACAAACAGTACAAAAATATAGTTAATAAATAGAACTAACCCTAAAATAGCAACAGGAAAGAAGGCTGAACCAGACTGCATACAGACCTCATGAACATAGCAGACCTCACGAAACAGGGTAATGTACAAAAGCCTTAATCCAGCAGATCCAAGCCCTTCCCCCACCCCAGCTCACTGGTGGGAGGAAGAGAAATGGAGCAGAGAGGGGGTAGAGGCTTGGGACTGCTGAACACATGGCCCTGGAGATTTGCCTTGTGAGCAGAAACCAATATTCTGTGGTGCTCTGGACATTGGAGAGCTCAGACAGGCAGAGTGCTTGAGAGACTGAGATTCCAGCCATTTTTGGTGGAGGGGATTCACACCTGGCCACTCTGTGTCAGAGGAAAGGCAGGAAGTCTGAGAGGCTTCCTAGCAATGATAGGGTGGCTAAAGGGGCGGGGTTTGCATGGACTTTGCTGCGCAGGGGACGGGAGAGCTGGACAAAGTTGTCTGGGTGTGCTCTGCCCAGTTGGTTGGGAACTTTGAGGAGCTTCAAGTACTCCATCCCCCTGGCGGCCTACTCAGCTCCAAGGCCCCCCACTGTGACATGCAGCCTGCTGTGCCTTCCTCTTAGCCTACTGGCACCAGTTCTCAAACCAGCAGTCACTGTGCTGGCATCAGGCTAGCCAGAAGGAGACTCAGCCTACAACAGCTAGAGATGCAAAGCACAGAGGCTTACACCTGTGTGCTTGGCCCACTGGCTCTAACACTGGAGACAAGCACCATAGATGGGAATCAAGAAACAGATATTTCCTCCCCCCAGGCACAAGCCTCACCTCCCTACGACCCCCAACTTCACTATAGGGGCTGAGCAGTTCCAGAGACTAGAGCTTCTGGGAACTAGTGGGCATCACACAGAAATATGAAATGACTAAAGAACATGGTTCAGACTGAAATCTCACAAACCCCAGAAAAAGGGCCAAATGAAACTGAACTCAACAATCTGCCTGAAAGAAAGTTCAAAATAAACATTATAAACATGCTTATGGAGGTACAGAAAAATATTCAAGAACTCAGAAATGAAGTTAATTTGGAGAGTCAATCATTAAGAAATTCAATATCTGAAATGAAACATACAATGGAGGGATATAAAAGCAGATTAGATGTAGTAGAAGAGATAGTAAATGGAATAGAAATTAGAGAAGAGGAATAAAAAGAAACTGAGGCACAGAGAGAAAAAGAATCTCTAAGAATGAAATAATATTGAGAGAACTGTGTGACCAATCCAAACAGAACAATATTCACATTATAGGGGTACCATAAGAAGAAGAGAGAGAAAAAGAATAGAAAGTGTCATTGAGGAGGTAATTGCTGAAAACTTCCCCAATGCTGGGAAGGAGATAGTCTTTCAAGCCATGGAGGTGCACAGATCTCCCAACACAAGGGATGCAAGGAAGACATCAAGACATATAATAATTAAAATGGCAAAGCCCAAGAATAAAGATGGACTTTTAAATGCAGCTAGAGAGAGAAAAAGGTAACATACAAAGGAAAATCCATCAGGCTATCATCAGACTACTCAACAGAAACCTTACAGGCCAGCAGGGAGTCATAAGAAGATATATTTAATGCAATGAAGCAGAAGGGCCTTGAATCAAGAACACTCTACCCAGCAAGTTATCATTTAAATTTGAAGGAGGGATTAAACAATTTTCATATAAGCAAAAGCTGACAGAATTTACCTCCCACAAACCACCTCTACAGTGCATTTTGGAGGGTCTCCTATAGATGGAAGTATTCGTAAGGCTAAATAGATATCACCCAAGGGATAGACAAAGAGTACAGAATATGATTCATAACATACAAAGAATGGAGGAGGAAGAAAAAGGAGGAAAAAAAAAGAACCTTTAGGTTGTGTTTCTAATAGCATATGAAGTGAGTTAAATTAGACTGTTAGATAGTAAGGGAATTACCCTTGACCCTTTGGTAACCACGAATCTAAAGCCTGCAATGGACATAAGTACATACCTATTGATAATCACTCTAAATATAAATGGTCTGAATGAACCAATCAAAAGACATAGAGTCACTGAATGGATAAAAAACAAGACCCATCTAAATGCTGCCTACAAGAGACTCACTTCAAACCCAAAAACATACACATACTGAAAGTAAAGGTATGGAAAAAGATATTTCATGCAACTAATAGTGAGAAAAAAGCAGGAGTTGCAGTACTTGTATCAGACAAAATAGACTTCAAAACAAAGAAAGTAACAAGAGACAAAGAAGAACATTACATAATGATAAAAGGGTCAGTCCAACAAGAGGATATAACTATAATAAATATCTACGCACCCAACACAGGATCACCTACATATGTGAAACAAATACTAACAGAATTAAACGGGGAAATAGAATGGATTGCATTAATTTTAGGAGACTTCAACACACTACTCCAATGACAGATCAACCAGGCAAAAAATAAGCAAAGAGACAGGCACTGAACAACATATTAGAACAGATGGACCTAACAAATATCTATAGAACACTCCATCCAAAAGCAACAGGATACACATTCTTCTCAAGTGCACTTTGAACATTTTGAAGAATAGATCATATACTAGGCCACAAAAAGAACCTCAGTAAATTCAAAAAGACTGAAACTGTACCAAACAGCTTCTCAGATCACAAAGGTATGAAACTAGAAATAAATTACACAAAGAAAATGTAAAAACCCACAAACACATGGAGGATTAATAACATGCTCCTAAATAATCAATGGGTCAATGACCAAATAAAAATAGAGATCTAGCAATGTATGGAGACAAATGAGAACAATAATTCAACAACACAAAAATCTGTGGGATGCAGCCAAGGCCGTGCTAGGACGGAAATATACTGCAATACAGGCCTACCTCAGGAAAGAATAATCCCAAATGAACAGTCTAAACTCACAATTAATGAAACTAGAAAAGGAAGATCAAATGAGGCCAAAAGTCAGCAGAAGGAGGGACATAATAAAGATTAAAGCATAAATAAATAAAATTGAGAATAATAAAACAATAGAAAGAATCAATGAAAGCAGGATCTGGTTCTTTGAGAAAATAAACAAAATAGATAAAGACCTTCCCAGACTTACCAAGAAAAAAAGAGAGTCTGCACACATAAACAGAGTCAGAAATGAGAAAGGAAAAATCACTACGGACACCACAGAAATACAAAGAATTATTAGAGAATAAAATGAAAAATTATATGCAAACAAACTAGTTAACCTAGAAGAAATGGACAACTTTCTAGAAAAATGCAACCTTCTAAGGCTGACACAGGAAGAAACAGAAAATCTGATTAGAACAATTACCAGCAAAGAAATTGAATTGGTAATCAAAAAACTACCTAAGAACAAAAGTTCTGGACCAGATGGTTTCACTGCTGAATTTCATCAAACATTTAGTGGAGACCTAACACCCATCCTCCTTAAACTTTTCAAAAAGTAGAAGAGTAGGAAATACTTCCATACTCATTCTATGAGACCAACATCACCCTAATACCAAAACCAGTCAAAGACACCACAATAACAGAAAAATTACAGACCAATATCCCTGATAAACATAGATGCAAAAATACTCAACAAAATATTAGCAAACCAAATTCAAAAATACATCGAAAACATCCAACACGATCAAGTGGTATTCATCCCAGGGATGCAAGGATGGTACAACATTCAAAAATCCATCAATATCATCAACTACATCAACAAAAAGAAAGACAAAAACCACATGATCATCTCCATAGATGCTGAAAAAGCATTCGACAAAATTCAACATCCATTCATGATAAAAACTCTCAACAAAATGTATATAGAAGGCAAGTACCTCAACATAATAAAGGCCATATATGACAAACCCACAGCCAACATTATACTTAACAGTGAGAAGCTGAAAGCTTTTCCTTTAAGATTGGGAACAAGACAAGAATGCCCATTCTCCTCACTTTTATTCAACATATTTCTGGAGGTCCTAGCCATGGCAATCAGACAACACAAAGAAATAAAAGACATCCAGATTGGCAAGGAAGAAGGCAAACTGTCCCTGTTTGCAGATGGCATGATATTGTACATAAGAAACCCTTAAGAATCCATTCCAAAACTACTAGATCTAATATCTGAACTCAGCAAAGTTGCGGGATACAAAATTAATACACAGAGGTCTGTTGCTTTCCTATACACTAATGATGAACTAGCAGAAAGAGAAATCAGGAAAACAATTCCATTCACAATTGCATCAAAAAGAATAAAATACCTAGGAATAAACCTAACCTAGGAAGTGAAACACCTATACCCTGAATACTACAAGACACTCTTAAGAGAAATTAAAGAGGACACTAATAAATGGAAATTCATCCCATGCTCTTTTCTAGGAAGAATTAATATTTTCAGAATGGCCATCTTGCCTAAAGCAATCTACGGATTCAATGAAATCCCTATCAAAATACCTACAGCTTTCTTCAATGAACTAGAGAAAGTAGTTCTAAAATTTATATGGAATGACAAAAGACCCCGAATAGCCAAATCAATCCTGAGAAGGAAGAATCAAGCAGGGGGAATTATACTCCCTGACTTCAAGCTCTACTACAAAGCCACAGTAATCAAGACAATTTGTACTTGCACCAGAACAGACCCATAGACCAGTGGAACAGAATAGAGAGTCCAGATATTACCCCAAGCATATATGGTCAATTCATATATGATAAAGGAGCCATGGGCATACAATGGGGAAATGACAGACTCTTCAACAGCTGCTGTTTGCAAAACTGGACAGCTACATGTAAGAGAAGGAAACTGGATTATTACCTAACCTCATACACAAATGTAAACTCAAAATGCATCAAAGACCTTAATCTAAGTCAAGAAACCATAAAACTCTTACAGAAAAATATAGGCAAAAATCTCTTGGACATAAACATGAACAACTTCTTCATGAACATATCTCCCCGGGAAAGGAAAACAAAAGCAAAAATGGACAAGTGGGACTATATCAAACTAAAAAGCTTCTGTACAGCAAAGGACACCATCAGTAGAACGAAAAGACATCCTACAGTATTGGACAGTACATTTGCAAATGACATATCTGGTAAGGGGTTGACATCCAAATTATATAAAGAGCTCATGTACCTCAACGAGCAAAAAACAAATAAGCCAATTAAAAAATGGGCAGAGGATCTGAACAGACACTTCTCCAAAGAAGAAATTCAGATGGCCAAAAGACACATGAAAAGATGCTCCACATCGCTTGTCATCAGAGAAATGCAAATTAAAACCACAATGAGATATCACCTCACACCAGTAAGGGTGACCAACATTCAAAAGACAGACAACAACAAATGTTGGCGAGGATGGGGAGAAAGGGGAACCCTCCTACACTGCTGGTGGAAGTGTAAACTAGTTCAACCATTCCAGAAAGCAGTATGGAAGTCCTCAAAAAACTCAAAATAGAAATACCCTTTGTCCCAGAAATTCCACTCCTAGGAATTTATGCAAAGAATGCAGGAGCCCAGTTTGAAAAAGACATATGCACCTCTTTGTTTATAGCAGCACTATTTACAATAGCCAAAAAATGGAAGCAACCTAAGTGTTCATCAGTAGATGAATGGATAAAGAAGAAGTGGTACATATACACAATGGTATATTATTCAGTCATAAGAAGAAAACAAATCCTACTATTTGCAACAACATGGATGGAGCTAGAAGCTATTATGCTCAGTGAAAGAAGCCAGGCAGAGAAAGACAAATATCAAATGATTTCACTCATCTGTGGAGTATAAGAACAAAGAAAAAACTGAAGGAACAAAACAGCAGCAGACTCACAGAACCAAGAATGGGCTAACAGTTACCGAAGGGAAAGGAACTGGTGAGGATGTGTGGGAAGGGAGGGATAAGGGGGGAAAAGGGGCATTACAATTAGCACACATAATGAAGCGGGAGGTGATACGGGAAAAGCAGTATATAAAGAGAAGACAAGTACTGATTCTATAGCATGTTACTATGCTGATGGACAGCGACTATAATGGGGTATGTGGGGGGGACTTGATAATAGGGGGAGTCTGTAACCAAAATGTTGTTCAAGTAATTGTACAGTAATGATACCAAAATAAAAAAAAATATTCACATGTATTTTGTATTTTTGATACTTTTAGTTTATTTAATTTTCCACTTGTTTGTTAATAGCATTTAGAAACACAATTGATCTTTGTATATTGACTTTGTATCATGTTTTCTTGCTAAATTCACTTATTAATTCTGGTAGTCTCTTTGGAAATTCCTTAGGGTTTTCTAAATCAACAATTATGCCATTCCACAAGTCAGTGATGTTTAGTTCATTTTTTTTTGCTATTGTTCTTTGGTCTCTCTGTATATCATCTTGGATAGTTTCTATTGCTATGTCTTTAAATTCGTTAACATTTATTCTAATGTATATAATATTCTGCTATTGTCATTAGGGTATATCTTCACTTCAGTAATTATATTTTACTTCCCAAAGTTCCATTTGAGTCTTTTTTATATCTATCACTTTGCTTTTCTTCATGTTAAAATTTTTGTCTAACTTTTTGAAAATATGAAACAATCAATTTCATATTTGTGATGGTGTCCTTGTCATGTTGTTATTTTTGGAACTTTATAAGGATGCATTATTTATTTCAGAATAGTGAAAAATGGACCAGAAATTTTGCTAATGAAACTAAAAATCCTCCATGAATTTAATACTTATACCAGGTTCTTTATTAGTATTGATACCTAGACTATCCTCAAGAAAAAATATCTATAAACAAATTAGAGGATATAAGCATTTACCTGAATTTTTCAGACATAATTGTGTTCATCTGAAAATTCTTAAGGCAAATTCTTTATGTTGCTTATACTATCCAGATAATTGTCCAATTTCTCTTTAATTTGAGAAGCTGAATAATCACTGAAAAAAAATCTGTGGAAGTGAGAAATCACATGCTAAGAAAGAAATAATAAATTCTGAGCACTATTCTAGGCGGAGGCCTTAATTGTGAAATATGTACATTTACCCTAAGATTAGAATCAATAAAATATAATGTTATTTATTCTAAGAAATATGTCTTGCAAGTTTACTTTTATTATTCTCAAACTCTTACCCTTATAGTGGCATGTCTTCTACTTTTCTATTAAGAATCATAAAGGTAAGCAATATACTGATAACATTTACCACTATTAATGCCTACAACTTATTAAGTAGCCTAGGTCATATCATTTGCTGGGGATTGTGAATAATTTTACCTTTGATTCCATTGCATATAAAAGTGATTTGGGAATAAGGAAGAGTAAGCATTTATATTTCTCTATGTTAATTATTGGTACTCTGAAACAGAGTTTTTTTCTGGGGATTTGCAATTCATCAACAATAAAAATGTACTCATTTAAATTCCATTAACTCCAGTTAATATAACATTTAATCCACTGGCATTTAAAAATATTTAGAAACTATAACATCATTATTAATTACGATATCATTTATGTCAGAAGAATTTTATTACTACAAATGAACCATCACTTAGATGCTACTACAGACTAATAATATTCTGTCCCAGTCTGTATCAATTATTAAGGTTATGAATGTAATGTACATTTTTTAAGGTAAAAATGCAAATTTTCTATACTTGTTAAAGTATGTTCTATAAATATTTCCAAAATAAAATGTATAAATCAAAAGTCTTGGTTATATATATTAATTAACATATGGAGAATTTTTTTAATTGGCATTCTTAAGTCTTTAGAATCCACCACCTTCTCCTTCTTACCTGTTTTTTAGTAAGTGGATAAAAGGTATACCTGAATTTAAATTGATAGTCTGCATCAAGATACCACTAAGACCTCTTTATTAACTCAGCTAGCCGCATCCTTAAAATCCTCTTTGTAAGCGGAATTTACTATTATTCATATAACACTCTCTGATGTAACACTAAACTTATAATTTTTTGGAATATGTGTTATGTTGAAATAAATATAGAATAACTGTAGTCTAAATTGAAATACTGCCTTTCTTTCTCCTTGTATCAAACTAATGAGCCAAAGGATTAATGGTATTCCATTTTTTTCATGTATCAAAATCACTTGAAGACCTCTTAAGACACAGATTGCTGGACACCTCAACCAGAGTATTTGATTTAATTCGTGTCCAGTAAGGCCTGATTATTTACATTGATAACAAGTTTCCAGGCTATGCTGATTGTTTTGGTCCCAAGACGACAATTTGATAGCCACATTTGTGGATTATACTGGGATGAAGTGTTGACAGAACCCTTACCTTACACCACATACAAAAATTATTTCAAAATGCATTACAAACCCAAACTTAAGATTGGAAACAGTAAATCCTTAGGGGCAAATATTCTTGACATTTAAATTGACAATGATGTATTGAATGTGAGAACATTTAGTATTAGTGAAAGCACAGGAAACGGAGTCAAAAATAAATACAATGGACTTTATAAAATTAAATTTTAGAAAAAATTATCTTTATACAGAAAGAATACATGAACTAATAATAGCTAAAAACATTGCAAATTTGATGAAACAAATGAATATAATACAGACATCCAAGAAATTCAACTAACTTCAAACAGGATAAATAGAGATCCACAATAACACACATTATAGTCATATTGTCAAAAGACAAAAAAGAGAGAATCTTCAAAGCAGTAGGAGAAAACTGACTCTTCAAATACAATGAATCCTCAATACGACCAATTGCTGATTTCTCATCAGAAACCACAGAGTCCAGAAGGGAGTAGGATGATGTATTTAAAGTGCTGAAAAAAAATAAATCTATTGTTCAAGAATTCTATATCTGAAAAAACTTTTCTTCAAGAAGGAAGGAGAAATCAACACATTTCCAGATAAAAGCTAAGGGGGTCTGAAATAGTAGATGAACTCTACAAGAATGGTAAAAGGAATCCTCCAGTTTATAAAGAAAGGACAGTAAGGTAACTCAAAGCCGTATAATGAAATAAAGAATGCAAGATAAATATAAATCCAGTATTATTGTACTTTTGGTTTGTAAGTCCTCTTTTTTCCTTATGATTTAAATGAAAAAATGCATAAAACAATAATTGTACATCTATGTTAATGAACATACAATGTAAAAAGTAATAATATTTGACAATATAAAGGGGGGAATAGGTGTTTAGAAACAGAGTGTTTGTATATTATTGAAACTAATGGTATTCAAACTAGGTTGCTGTAAGTATAGTATGTTCATTATAATCCTCAAGGCAATCTTTAATAAAGTAACTAAAATATACAGAAAAGAGAAAAGAAAGGAATCAAAATGATACACTACAAAAAATTTAAATACTAAAAATAAGCACTAATGGAGGAACTGAGAAACAAAAATCATATAAAAAATACAGAAAATAAATAGCAAAATGGTAAAAGTAAGTCACTACTTATTTGTAATTATTTGAATGTAAATGGATTAAACTTTCCAATTAAAAGGAAAAAATTGGCTTAATAGATAAAAATACTTCATTTGTATGCTGTCTATAAGCACATTTGTCATTTTAGTTGCAAAAACAAGAAGATATTGGAAGTGAAAGGATGAAAAAAGCTATTCAATGCGAATAGTAAGTAGAAGAGATCTAGGAGGAATAAGTTATTATCATAAAAATATATATTAAGTAAAAGAAATTACACATTAATTAATATTTCACTACATCAAGAGATATTGCAATTGTAATCATGTATGCACCTAACAATAGATCTCCAAAGATACAGGAAGCAAATATTGATGAAATTGATAAAAAAAAAAAGTGGAGATATCAATACTCCTCTTTTGACAGTGGATAGACAACCAGACAGAAGATCAATAAGGAAATAGAGAGCTAGAACAACATTTAAACAGGGTAATCCTAGCAGACATCTTTAGAACATTTCATCCAACAACAGCAGAATGCACATTCTTCTCCAATACACGTGGAACATTATCTAGGATGCACTATGTATTACACCAGAAAACAAGTCCTAATGAATTTAAGAGACTGAATTTATACAAAGTATTATTGATCATAGTTGGATGAAGCTAAAATCATTAACAAAAGGAAAACTGGAATACTCACATATATGTGGAAATCAAATAGCACACTTTTAAGGATATGAGTCAAAAAAGAAGTTGCAGGGACATTAGAAAATACCTAGAGATGAATTAAAATGAAAATATATCAAAACGTGCAGCAAAGCAATGATCTGAAGTGAGGGAAATTTATAGCTGTAAATGCCTACATTTTTTTTTAAAGAATAAAGGTCTCAAAATAATAACCTACTTATACACGTTAGGGAACTAGAAAAAGAACAAACTAAATACAAAGCTGGTGGAAGGAAGAAAATAATAACAATTAGTGAGGAGAAAAACAAAATAGAGAGCATAAAAATAATACAGAAAAATCAAGATAATAAAATGTTGTTTTTTCACAAGATCAACAAAGTTGATAAGAATAAGAAGATAAAGAAGAAACAAAATACCAAAAGCAAAAGCAAAGAGGGAACATTACTACCAATTTACAGTAATGAAAAGAATTATAAGAGAATACTAAGAACATTGTGTGTCAACCAATTTCAAAACGTACACGAAGTGGAAAAATTCCCCCAAATATGCAAATCATCTAAATGAATTAAATAAGACATAGAAATATAATTAGATTTGTAACAGGTAAAGAGGTTGAATCAGTAGTTAAGGACTTTGCAGCACTGAAAACACCCTGAAGAGCAGATGGCTTTACTACTGATTTCTTTCAAATATTTAAAGAATAACTGTCACTGATCTACCCCAAATTCTTCCAAAAAAGAAGAGGAGGGAACACTTCCTAACTCAACCAATGATGCCAGCCTTATCCTGATATCAAAACCAGGCAAAGATACTACAAAAACAAAACAAAAAACTATAGAATAATATCTCTTATGAATATTGACGCTAAGATCCTCAACAAAATTCCAGATAACTGAATTCAACAACATAGTAAAATGATTATATAACATAACATGATATATAGCACAATATGATTATATAAATTGGGATTCATCTCAGGAATGCAAGGTTGTTTCGATGTATGAAAATCAATGAAATATGCTACATTAATATAATGAAAGGAAAAATAAATGAATGATGATTTCAATGCACAAAAAGTGTTTGAGAATATCCAATACCCTTTAATGATAATAGCACTCAACAAATTAGTTTTAGAAGGAAATTTCCCCAATATTATGAAGGAAATATATGAACACTCCAAAGTTAAATCATAGTTGATAGTAAAGGACTGAAATCTTTTCCCTAAGATCAAACATAAGAATATCTGCTTTCACTTCCTCCATTCAACACAGCACTAAAAGTCTTAACCAGAGCAATTAAGTGAGAAAAAAAAATAACAGATATCCAGATTGGTAAAGAAGAAGTAAAACTCTATATTCACAGAAGGCACAATCTTATACATAGAAACCCCAAAAGAATTCACGCACACAAAAAAAACACCTATTAGTGCCAATAAATAATATCAGCAAAGTTTCAGGACACAAAATCAGCATGCAAAAACCAGTTGTATTTCTTTACACTAGCAACGAACAATGCAAAAAAGAAATTAAGAAAACAATTCCATTTGCAATAGTTCTAAAGAAGACTATAGGTAGGTGCAAATTTAATCAAAGAAGTACCAGTTTTCTACAGTGAAAGCTACAAAGCACTGCTGAAAGAAATTAAAGATGACCTAAACAATTGAAAAATCATCTAATGTTCATAGATTACAAAACTTAATATTGTTAAAATGACAGTAATACCCAAAGTTATATGCAGATTCAATGTAATTCCTATTAAAATCCTAATGACATTTTTTGAGGAAATGGACAAGCTGATTACATTAGGATTTCCCAGAGAAACAGAATTACGGACCCTGGAAAGTTCCAAATCTGCCTGGAGACCTATGGAAGAGTTGATGTTTCAGTTGTAGTTCAAAGGAAGTCTGCTTTAGATTCTGTCTTTGGGAAAGATCAGTCTTTTTCTATTAAGACCTTAAACTGATTAAATAAGGAACACCCACATTATGGAGGGTACTTTGTTTTACTCAAAGTCTGCTGATTTACATGTTAATCTCATCTAAAAAAAAGCTTCATAGAAACATTTAAAATAACATTTGGCCAAATATCTGGGCATTATGGCCTAACAAGATTGACACATTAAATTAACCATTACACTGATCCTAAACTTCACAAGGAAATTCAAGGGACACAGAATAACCAAGGCAATCTAAGAAAATTGGAGAACTCACACTTTACAGTTTTCAAAACTTAGTACAAAGCTAGAGTAATCAAAATAGTTTGACACTGGTGTAACGAGAGCCATATAAACACATGGAACAGAAATCAAAGCCCAGAAGTTAATTCTTACATCTGTGATCAATAGTTTTGGCAAGGGTGCCAAGACCATTCAATTCAGAAAGAACAGTATCTTCAACAGATGCTGCTAGTAAAACTGAATATCTACATGCAAAAGAATGAACTTTAGACATTTACATCATATACAAAATGAACTAAAAATACATCAAAACTCCAAATTTAAGAGCTAAATCTATAAACTTTTAGGGGCAAATATTTATGACCTTTGCATTGACAATGTCTTATTAAATATGACATCAAAAGCAAAGGCAGCAAAAGAAAAAAGTAGATACATTGGATTTCATTAAAACTGAAAACTTTTGTGCATTTAAGGACATCAGTGGAGAGAATGAAGAGTTATCCCATAGAATGGGAGAAAATACTTGTAAATCAGATATCTGATAAGGGTTTAACATCCAGATTGTATTAAAACCTCTTATAGCTTAACCACAAAAAAGGGCAAACAACCTAACTTAAAAATAGGCAAAGGGCTTGGATAAACATTTCTCCAAAGCAGATGTCCAAAAGAAAACTAAGTACATGAAAAGATATTCAATATCCTTAGCCATTAGGGAAATACAAATAAAAGTCATAATAAGATACCACTTCACATCTACAAGGATGGCTATAACCAAGCAAATGGAAAATAAAACAAGCACTGGAGGGGTTGTGGAAAAACTGGAATCCTTGTACAGTGCTGACGGGAATGTAAAATTCTGTAGCTACTGTGGAAAACAGTTTAGTGGTTCCTCAAAAAGTTACACACAGAAGTATCATATAACCTAGCCAGATGTATACCCCAAAAGTTGAAAACATATTCTCAGGTACATGTACACAAATGTTCATAGCAGCATTCTTCACAATAGCCAAAAGGTAGAAACAACACATGTGTCAATAAACAGATTGGATAATGGGTAAACAAAATGTGGCATATACGTACAGTGGAGTATTATTCAGCCAAGAAAGAGAATGAAGTCCTGATATATGCTACAATATCAACTGGACATTGAAAACATTATGCTAAGTGAAAGAAGCCAGATACCAAATGACAAATATTGCATGATTCATCTTATATGAAATATATATAACAGGTAAACTCATAGATATAGAGCATAGATTACAGTTTATCAGGAGCTGGTGACAGGAGGAATGGGAAACCTTTGCTTAATGTATACAGTATATATTTGGGATGGTGAAGAGATTTTGGAAATACATCTGGAAAGAGATTTTTGAAACAGGTTGCATAACATTGTGAATATAGTAAAAACCACTAAATTGTACACTAAAAAGTGACTGAAATGACAAAATTGTGTATTATATACATTTAATAAAAAAATAAGATTGGATGGGTCACAAGATATCAAGGAGATCTGTAGAATCTGGCTTAGTTATTAGTTAATATGTAGCAAAGCATAGTACTCCAAATCATAGGCAGTTATCCCCTTACAGATACCATTTGTCACCCTCAATGGTCCTACACACTGGGCATCCCTGATGTTAGTTACTGAAATGCAACGGCAACAGCTGCCCATTTGTCAGACATGATACTACCCAATTCTGTTTCTTAGCATGATTACCTTAATTCTAAGAAACATTTTCATCTTTGAACATCTAGAGAGTCACAGCCCATATTACAATTGTTAACTATATGACATTGCTTAATTGGCTGCATTTTTTTTTCTGTCTCCACACTGGTGTGTCTTTTTAAGCCATGTTATTTCATACATGAAATAAATAACTTCTCAGTGAACATGGAATGCATATGTCTGATTGCCAGAGCAAGCCTGGGTCATGTGACTAAATCGTTGCTGCAAGAGGGTAAGTAAAAGATATTTTCATCCATTATGACAGGAGGTGAACAGTGCCTGAAGATAGGAAATACACCAACTCTCAGAAGTGGGTTCAAAATAATAGCATGTGTCCTTTTTGGGAACTGATTCAGCATATTTAAAAGTATTGGAAGGCCAAAGAAATCATATGAAGGGCAGATTCAGCCTGTGTGACATCAGCTATGACTTCTGGTTTATAGTTTCCATACAAATATCTTAACATTGTTCTTGAGGAAAAGGCCAGGAAACACTACTTCATATCTTCTGGGTGAAATCTTTCAGTAGCTAAAAACCTCTCCTTGCCGACATTTTGTAAATCAATATGTTTTTTGTTTACAGGACTATCTTGACAGGAAATAGTCATATGTGCTGCTGAAGTTCAGATATAAATATACTTATGTTTATTTTGTACCTAGTTATGGAGTTTATTAAGGAAATGAGCTTGTACTTGTGTAATATATACTTCATGAATTCATCCTAATTACCATTATGGAAGCAGTGTCATGTAGAGTCTAAGCACAAAGACTCTAGAGTCAGGCAGATTTGGATTCAATCCACAGTCCACTGCCCTACCAGCTGTGTGATATTAGAAGCATTGCTATCTTCGCTCAGGCTGCTATAACAAAATACCATAAACTGGTGGTTTATGAAAACCAGAAATTTATTTCTTATAGTTCTCAAGGCTGGAAGTCTGAGACCAGGGTGCCAGCACAGCTGGGTTCTGATTAGAGTCTGATTCCCAGTTGCAGAATGCTGACCTCTCTTTGTATCTCTACATGGTAGAGTGAAGAAAGAGGAAGCAAGCTCTCTTGTGACTTGCACAAGAGCATAATCTCATTCACGAAGGCTTTGTCTTATTAATCTAATTCTATTATTTCTCAAAGACCTCAATTTATAATATCATGACATTGGAGGGTAGCTTTCAATGTATGAATTTTGGAAAGACACAAACATAGAGCCCATAATAGTTACCTCCCTTTTTTGAATCTCTGTTTTATTATGTTTCCAATGGAGAAAATAATAGAACCTACTCCATAAGATTATTGTGAAGATTAAATGAGTTACTATTTGTCAAATGCCTGGTATATAATAAATGCTATTAGCTATTGTAATTAGCAATCATACTTTTAGTTATATATTCAGCAATATTACCTAGAAATGGTATCAAGTTCATTGGTCTGTGGTTTTCAAAATAGAAATGTAATTTAATGTTATTATTAATGAATGTTTTATTTTACAGTTTCAAAATCCTGTACCAGCACCTCAGCTGTCCTGAGGAGTGTGTTCTACAAATTTACATGACTGAACTGGATTCTTAATTCCAAGGATACATTACATGGATTGATAATGAATGAATGAATGTGTTACGAAATGTGAAAAGTTCTAATATGTCTTTCTATGCCCAAATATCTGTCACATCAGACTACTATAAAGGTCAAGATCTTTAAATTAGGATAGTATATCTATGGGTATGCATATCTCTATGGATAGCCTATCTCTAGAAGGCCTAGTATTGGTATCCAGTTTTTGTCATGTAAATAAATTTAGAGGACAAGTTTCAGAAGAAAATGGAAGATTAAACTTATTCTAGAAAATTTGGAAGCAAATGGAACTGCCACCAAGGTGATACCCCACATCCTCTTCATCAGAATGAGGACATCGGTTATTTAAGGAGCAGAAGAAGGGCTTCCTAGTCACTGTGGAAAAGGTAAGCTAAGAAATATTAAAGGAAAACTAGTGTAGTTGAATGAGCAGGGATTCCAAACAGAATAAGAAAATTACTAAAGGGAAGTGGGTGGGCAAAACCAAACTTCATCTGTTTCCTAGTTTTGCTTCAGGCTGGCTCTGTCTGTCCCCATTCCCTACTCCAGTGTTCTTTTAGGTACTTAAAGCCAACTGCACTTGAATTTCCCTAAGATCAAACAAGCAGTACTACTATTTAGCTGTGGTAATTTTTCTTCTACATGCAGAGAGGATGGAATAAAGTAAAAAGAATGGGCAGTCCAGGAGAGCAAGTTTCCTCTACAGGAGAGAACATAGGGAGGAGCTCGAGGTGGAGTTTCCCAAGGCTCAGGAAAGAATCTCAAAGAATTCACATGAAGTGTCTTCCCTCCGAAGGGCTCAAAAAGAGTTTTATAAATGCAAAGTTGGAATCTTGGAACCTGGTTATCATTGTATCCTCAGGGTCTTGGTTATGAGTTGAATAGTCTTTGGCTGGTTTAGCCTTATACTGAATTCCCTACTCCAGTAGATGGTCAGGTAGCAAGGCTCCTGTGTATTATTCTGATGTCTCTATACATAAGTAATTACACAAATGGTATCTGAATACCAAATGCATGATTTAATTATATCTTTAAGGTTTCATCTTCACTTGTCACTTCAAGGCCACATCTTTTTATAGATTTTCTTTCTAATTTTCCCCTTGGGTTAAAAACAAAGTCTGATATTAGCAAATAATTAAATTGCTTTCAGTTCAGAATGTCAATGTGGTTTTGATTCAGAATATCAATGGATTTTCTAAAAAGAAGTTAAGCACATAAATTCGCACAAGGAAAATACTACTATATAAGTCATACTAAACTTGAGATGCTACACCCTAGCCCTCAGTGGCATTTAACATGACAATTTTTCTATAATATCAAGTAATGTGATTAGAAGTTAGGTTGAATGGACTCAAGCCTTTTGGGAGATTGAAAGATCAAGAGGGCAACATTTTTAGTTTCAATATTTGTGATTGTGTATGTGTGACTGTGTCTGTGTGTATGTGTGTAATGGAAATCATCCTTGCTCCATGGCCTGCCTCAGAAATTATTAGGTGCTGTCTTCAATTATCATTCACTCCTTAGAAGAACAAACTGTGTTGTAGAGCACATTACCAGCCACACCTCTCCATCAGGCAGCACTGTTTATCATCTCCATGAGTGTCTATGGCTGTGAAAGCTGAAATGGCTAGAATACCGTTACCTTAAAAAGAGTCCAAGATATGGATATGAAAGATTAGCCAAGTTTTAAAATATGCTTCAAACACTTCCATCCAGGAGATTGGTCATGTTCCTATTTATAACTAGAACAAGGGTATATGTGCTTTCAGAAACCAGTGTGTAATCTTTAGCTTCTACAATGAATTATGGCCTCTCTCTGATCCCTGCCCTCCACCAAATAGTAGGATCAAAAAACACTGGATATATCACTTTACACTGAAATACACAGCATTTCTCTGGTATGCTAATTAAGTGCTGAAAATCCTTGGTCATAGTATGATCTTTCTGGAGGAGTCTGATAGTGGTAAAAGAAAAAAAATTAAACCCAGTCACTATGGTTTTGATAATAGACATATTTTTGTCTTCTACTTCTATAAATATTGATAAGTTATGTAGGCCATCTATTCATTCCAGTAATTTTAAGTGACTAATCTGTGACAGATGTTATTCCAGGTTATACATGAGAATTGTTAACTAAAATATTTTATTTACTATAACATTCCACTGTCTAATAATGTCAGATAAATGAGGATGTACTATATATAGTTTTGACTACAACAGTGGGTCAATAAGACATATAAGTTGATTCATATTTAATTATAAGTAAGGGCACCATACACTTCTTTGTTACTAATACCAGTGGGTGATTTTCAGTCTAATCTGGCTTGAGTGCTTTGATGTATAAGATATTTGTTATGATGCCACCCACTGTCTGTGGGTGTACCACTCACTCCTGTTTCTAAAGTGTGTGTAGGTAAAACAGACCATTCCAAAGCCAGTCACCACAATTAACTTAAATGTTTATTACTCACTTTATCATTATATCCACTCAAACCAGGTAGATTCCCTGAGCTGGGGACAGGTCCCACCAGCAAGAGGGTCCAGACAAATAGGGAAGAGAGACAGCTTGAATAGTGTCTGGGAGTACAAATAAATAAAGGACAGGTGCCAATAGGTGGGAGTTTTAAATAATGACTAATTTTGGTAGTGAGGGCAGGGGGCAAGTGGGATTGGGAGGGGAAGGAAGACCAGAGTGGTTAGGGTGGGTTGACTTGAGTGCAGCTTGTCAGAAAGCAACTGAAGTGAGAGAAGTTGAGAGTCTATGAATGTTTTACCATGGCAATGTTTAGCCAAATATTATTTTGCCAGATGTTGACTTAATTTTATTTCTCCACATACTGTTGACTACCACATACTCTTTCCTTAACATCAGTGACTTTTGCCTTTCCTGGCTTCAACACAAATTCCCTTTACCCCCATCAAATGTCAGTTGGTCTCCTTTCAAGTCTCTTCCTTAGACTTATACATTAATGACAATATTCCCCTGCTTTTCATCTCAAGGTGTGTGTGTGTGTATGTGAGAGAGAGAAAGAGAGAGAGAGGGAGAGACAGAGACAGAGACAGAGAGAATTTTCTGAGAGGCTTTTCCAATATATGTGTACTGTAGACCCAACTCAGATCTGAGAATCATATTTTCCTAGATAGAAGGATATGTCTCTTCCACTTGAGAACTATTGTTTTTGTTGTATATGCTTTCTTTGGGTGATCTCCTTCATTCTCAAAGAACACAGATATTATAGCTATATATATATTTATATCTGTACCCTTATCTATATATTTTAACCTTTCTCTGTTTTTGTTTCCTCATGTAAAATGGGCATAGTGTCTGTATCAAAGGATTTTTATCAGCATTTTTATCAGTATAGATAACACTCTATACTCAGCACACAGAAGTGTGGCTGCACATGCAGAGTGCTCAGTCAGCATTAACTTTTACTTTTACTACAGTGTTATTGTTCAGTAATTCATTTATCTAATCATTCAACAAACAATTATTGATCACCTACTATGAGGTTCTGCCAGCCCAAAATTCTTTTCTGGGCTTTTGACATGTATAACAAACTGCCAGAATGATTGGATATCCCAAAGAATCCTCACACTCAACAGTGAACTCTGCATATTTCTTCCTAAGCATGACTTTCTTCCTCTAATAATCACTATGTAAATTGCCACTATAATATAACTACTTGTACAAAATCATCCTTGACTTATTCCCTTCCTCAGAGCCAGTCATGGGTTGTGCCAGCTTTGCTTCTGAATTACCTCTAAAATCCACTCCTTTGTCTCCATCCCTAATGGTATTATTCTAGACCAATGCACTACCATTCTCTAGTCAAGTGAGTTCAACAGAGCCCTTAACTCTGTTCATTCTGAGATTTTATTCTTCACCCTTTCAAAGCAAGAGTTACCGTTCTAAAAGGCAACTATAATCATGTCTTTCTCCTTACTTAAAAAATTCAATGGATCCTTGCAATGATTAATTTTATGTGTCAGCTGGAGTAGGCCTCAGATATTCAGATTTAATATTATCTCTATATTTGTCCTCTGTGAGGGTGTTTCAAGAATAGATCAGCATTTGAATCAGTATACTCAGTAAAGTTAAATTGCCCTCCTCAATGTGGTGGGGCATCATTCAGTTTGTTGAGGACCTGATTGGACCAAAAGGTGGAAGAAGGAGGAATTTACCCTTTTTTTCCTGTCTCATTATGCGGTACATTTCAGCACATTTTCTCCTTCCCTCAGGACATTATTGGTACTGGTTCAGGCCTTTGGACTTGGACTGAATTACACCACTGGCTTTCCCAGTTCTCCAAATTGTAGACAGAAAACTGGGAATTCTCATCCTCTATAAATGCATAAGCTGATCTCATATATATATATGCATATGTATATAGCTGATTCTGTTTCTCTGGAAAAACCCTAATATACTCTTCAATGTCCAAATGACAAATTCCTCAATATCACCAATGAGTACCTGCATGACATGGTCTCTGTGAGGTCTAAAGTCAATTTACCTTTCCAGATTCATCTCTTCCCACTGTCAATTATTTAGCCATATTGTATTACTTTTAGTTCCTCAAAAAAACCACATGACTCCTCTGCCAACATTGGTCTCACCTCAGTTCCTGTTTACCTTAGAATTTGTACAAGCATTAACTCAATCAAGAGACTTTCCTGAACTCACCAATCTAAGTCACTGTATTTTCTATATGTAAGTAGTACTTACCATTCTAGTCTGTGATTTCCGATCCTCTTGTATAAAATTTCTCATGGACTATAAGCTCCTTGAGGTATAGGATGAGGTGTATTATTTTTTTGGGTGTGAAAATTATCAGAACCAAGTAAACTTCCTGGCCTTAGTAGGCATTCAATAAATATTAATGAATGAATGAATGATCCCAACATTCATCCTTTCTAGTGGCTGTTTATGCTTTGGTACTTTTCTACTTCAAAAACAATTAAACAAGGAAATTTAGACTTTTTAGCTACATATAATTAGCATATCTAACTAAATGTATATAGTTTGTCATTTTCAATATTAGTTTATTATTGAAATCTTTAAAACCAATATTTCAACATGTGTTGAAATTAGAAACTAAAAATATAGACTTTAACTATAAAAATTAAATCCAGTTTAAGACAATTATACCTGTAACATAAATGTTCATAATTTTTTTAATAACAAAACTTTGTATCATGAAAATTTATCAACACTTCAAAGAAGTACAGGAAGTATGAGTGAAGGACAGCAGTAGGTAACTTCAACAATAAATATTTTCTTTATATACTATGGAGTGGTGATATAAGATATTTAATAGGATTGACTCTGAGAAGAAGGGGGAGCAAATTGTCACTTCATATGATTTTATTTTATTTGAATGTTGCAGAACTGTTACCTTATTCTTAAAAGCTCTAGGTCCTTTGAATTGCCATAATTAGAGCCATTCTTTTCAGAAAAATAATTTATAGGTCTATAAATCTGCTAGTTAATTGCAAATAGTGCTGTAACACAGAACTTCATTTATCAGTCATTAATATCTTAATGTGAATTTATTTATTCTTATTTTATTGCTTTTTTCTCCATGGAAGAAGAGGGAAAGAGGGATAGGAAGAATGTGGTGAAATAATTTAGAATCTAAGTGAGATGCATTTAGATGTTGTGGGTAAAACTGCAGTATTTCCAGAATCTCTCTCCTGGCCTTACTGCATCTCCATATCAATAGTTTTTCCAAGGAATGGAGAGAAGGTAGTATATCTCCATATCAACAGGTGATTTACAAGGGCGGTGGAGAGTGAGCAGCATGCACCTGGACCAGAGAGGTTTGGTGGGGCCTGGGCGACTGGGTCTTGAGAGACACAGGTGAGCAGGAATAGACAACTGCTTATAGGCAATAAACACGTTTCTCCCACTTTATTTCTTCCTTTGACTGATTGCAGCTTCAAAGGTTTATTTGCCCCAGGCTGGGAATATATTTTTCCCCCAGAGTTACAGATGTGTTGCCAAAATGGACAACTCTGAAATACCATGAGCTGCTATTGAACATTGGTCACACCTAAAATGGGTACTGTATTCTGTGGTTTTTGAGACAGGGATAAGAGTCTGTTCATCTTTGTATCTCCAGCCTCCAGTAAAATGCCAGGCAAACAGTAGTTGTCTCATCCCTGTTTGTTGAATTAATGAAAGAAAGAAGAGATTTGGAAAAGTCTGCCAACAATAAGAAGATACAAGAATAAATCAATAACAATTTCATCCTACTTTTAGGTACACATTCAATTAAAGGTTAATATTATTCCATAATCTGATGGTGTAAGACATTTCTATATAAACATTGAGTTAAAATATGAATGGAACACCAATGTAACTTTGAATAATGTAGCAATCTCACAATAGAAGATCTTTCAGAGTAGTTAGGTAAGATTTGTTAACTTAATTAAATACTGTGGATCTTCCATTGATGATATTTAACATGTAATTGTGCTCTGAACTACTATATTGACAAGTGGTGATTCTGAGTCTGACAGCCTATTCCTGGGATTCCAATGTATATGAAGCACCTTTGGAACAAGAAAGTTCTAAGAATAGAAAAAATTGTGTCTTTTCCTTAGGATATAGGTCTCCACTAGTAAAACAACTTAACATTGTTTTTCTTTACTATTTTTCATAAGATGAACAAAATATACTTGAAATCAGGAATTGTTTAAAATAAAACAGTTAACCCCACTTTCAAAGACAAGTCATTCAGAATAGCTCTAGAATGGTATAAAGATATATTTTCTTTTCCTTTTCCTTCTCCTGGATTAGATAAGAAGAAAAAACATGAATGAAGCTGATTTTTTGTTACCTATCAACATAAATAAAATTGTTTTCTTTACATTTTGATAGGACTTTTAGCATTGAAATTTAATGGAAATGATCTTGCCTTTAGCATTGTAATTTAATGGAACAAATAAAAGAAATGAGATGATGTATGAAGGTAGATGGGAATGTCAGCATGTGTGTCAGAGGCAAGGAATTCTGTGCTAGAAAGAATCAGGAAATGTGGCTGGCCTCTAGTCAGATTTGTCACAAATTCATTAGCTGAGAAATCATTCATCTTCTCTGAGTCTCTGGATTTCCATATCTGAAAGTCAGAAACAGAAATCTATTGTATTTCTTAAGGTGTTTGTGAGGAGAAATTATAATAATGCCTACTGAGTATTTACCGTGTGCCAGACACCATCTTATATGTTTTGCCTGGATTATTTTGTTTGATCCTCACAAGAACCTAACAAGGTAAGTATTAGTTACTATTTTATAGCTGATGAAACTCAAGTTCAACAAGCTAAAATGGCATGCCTAGAGTCATAGAGTTAAGCAAATCATGTGGTTGAGGTTCCAACACAGGCCATGTAAGTCTAACTTCAGAGCCTGAGTGGTTCATCACTCTCATAATTGGAGAGTGCTTGCCAAGGACAAGCTCTTCCACTTTCATGCCCCTAGGCCTTTGAGCATGTTCTTGCCTGAAATGATTTTCCCTTTGTTCAAATCCTTGAGATCCCTTCCATCCATCTGGGCTAAGTTTAAATGCTGTCACCTCCTTTGTACAGTCATCCATGTTACTCCAAACTGGATTTGAATTCTTCCTCTATCATCCCATAGATGCTGTTTGATTCACTCTTATGGTACTCTTATCATACATTTCATTACTATATGTGTTTCCTTTACTAGACTGTAAGTACCTTGACTAGGAACCATTCTCATTCATATCAGCAACCTAAGTGTCCAGCACCATTTCTGGCACATCTTAGATACTCAGTAAACTTTCAGCAATGCATGAAGCCTTTGACCAAAGGAAAAAAAATAATTAATGATATAAGCTTCTCTACCTTGAATATTGCTTTTCAGTGAGTTTATCAGTTTATCCCTCATTTTATCTGTTATTCCCACTATTTCTACTCTCTCAAACTTCAGGGCTTCCCAGTTCTACCAACTTATATGTTGTATGTCTTATTAACTGAGGGCACTGTTCAGAATTGGCTAGAAAATATGATAAACTAATTTAAGTGAGATATTAGCAGGTTAAAGTTTTATTATCCTCAGAAATATTGGAAATTTAAGAAGATTCTCAGAAACAATAACACCTTAATCCTGAAGAATGAACAGCCATTAGTGGAATTTCAAATACCCGTTGGCAGAGAGGTGATAGAAAAATTTTAGATGATTTGAGTGTGTGGGGGAATACTTCTTAAATCATGCTAAGCAGCCATTGTCACTTATCTCCATCTGGTATATCCTGCTGTGCATGCCCTCATTGTCATGGCTATGCTTTGCTGTGGCATAGAAAGATAGAAGAGGTCTACGACCAGGCAGCCAAATTACTTGTTGTAACTCTAGGGGGAAAATCTGTTCCCAGCCTGGGTCAAATAATCTTTGAAGCCAAAATCAGTCAAAGGGAGAAATAAAGTGGAGAACTGCATTTATTGCTTATAAGCAGTCATCTATGTCTTCTCTCCCATGTCTTTTGCGACCCGGCTATAAAAGGACCCCATCACACTCGCTCACCATCCCCCTTGTAATCACCTACTGATATGGAGATGGACTACTTCTCTCCACCCCTTGGAGACACCTATTGATATGGAGATGCACAAAGGCCAGGTGAGAGATTCTGGAAATATTGCAATTTTGCCCACACTTGTCCTCTGTTCTTACCAACTCTATCACAGGTTATACTCACTTAGGAGCTATATTAGTTCATTATATGAGGATGGGGTATAGTCAAATAGCAGTAATAGTCCCTATCATAGTAACTGAGGTGTACTCCAAACCTGAACCCAATATACTTTTCCAAAGTCATTTCCCATTACTCTTCCCCTAGCATCCAATACATTAATGTGGTGAATTCCTTTTTATCCCAAGACACAGTTAAAATGTCATTTCTCCTGAAAAGTCTCACAGATGGAATTTATTCCTTCCATCTGTCTTCACTGGTCTGGGTTGGTAGTACTTGGTAATACACCTGGCAGTTCTGGAGAGAGAATAAAGAAGCCTTTTCTAGACAAGAAGGGATGCCATAGACTATTTCATAGGGTCTTTCTAAATTTCAGCCAAATATTTACAGTGGAGCTAGCATTATCTAGCTTCCATCAGACTTTGGTGACCAGATATTAACAGAATATTCACAAAATATTCATTAGCTTCCTGCTTTGTACTGCATTGCCATCTCCTTGCACTTTTAGTACAAATGTTGCCTTTATGATCAATCTCCTCCAGAGCTGCAAAATGATATCAATAAATATTTTGTTGGAAATTTCTGTTTTAAGGGATGGCAATAGAATGGATGACTTCTTTCGGGAAAGAAAGTCAATTTGGGGAAATATTTTAATAAACAAATTTGATTGTAAAATTATGGCATGCAAGAAAATAGCAACAACAGATTATAAGTGAAATGAAAAGAATTAATGTATGTGAGTAGTAATGTGAATATAATTTTGGTTTTCATCAGACATAATACAACTTTGACTCCACAAGGGACATTAACCAATGAAAATTTCCCATTTCTAAGACTGTCTGAAAATATTAAGACCATCAATTTATACTATTCATTTTTTAAACTTTAAGTTATAATATACATACGGTAAGGTATACAAGTATTTAATGTACAATTCAATGAATCATAATAAATTGAACATATCCATGTAATCAAATCCTAGATGAAGAAATAAAATATTGCTAATGTAAAGAAAGCCCTTCATGTCCTCTAAGTAAATTTTCATAAATGGAATCATTCATATGTATACTCTTATGACTGCTTTCTTTTGTTAAACATTGTTTCTGACATCATCCAAGGTGTTTGTAGCAATGATTTGTTCAATTTCATTGCTATATAATATTCCATTTTTTTCATGGAACACAATGTATTTATCTGTTCTACTCCTGACAGATACTTGGGTTGTATGCAGATTTGAAAATTGTCCATGACATTTTTAAAGTCATCTCTTGAAAAAGTGTAATTATTTTTCCTACCACTTAAATCTGGGTTGAAAAGTGATATTGTTTAATTTCTAACCCTAGGTTTTAAGAAACCTCATAGCTTGTATTCCTGAACTCTTGGAATCCCATGACTGACAAGTGAAGAAGCCCAGGAGAGATTATTGGATTATGAATGACACATGGTACTATCCCTACAATCACTCTGTTCAACAGTCAGTCAGCTCATAGACCTGTAAGTGAGGTCACTTGTTATGAGCTAAATGTTTGTGCACCTCCAAAATTCATATGTTAAAGCCTTAACCTCCAGTGTGTCTACATTTGGAGATAGGGCCTATAAGAAATAAATTAAGATTAAATGATGTCTTACGAGTGGGGCCCTGACCCTGATTCAATAACATTAGTGTCCGAATAAGAAGAGACATCAGAAAGATGGCCTTTTCACTCTTTCCCTCTCTGTCTCTCTCCACATGTGCTGAAGAAAGGTCATCTGAGGACCCAGTGAGAAGGTAGTTTGTCTGCAAGCCAGGAATAGAGCATGTACCAGAAACTGAAAATGGTAGACCTTTGATGTTGAACTTCTAGCTCCAGAACTGTGAAAAAGTAAATTTCTGTCATTCAAGCTACCAGGATATGGTTTTTTATTATGGCATTCCACACAGACTAAGATATCATGAGTGATCCTAGACCATTTTGGCCAATCAAGCCTAAACCAAAATAATCACCCAGCTGACCTATAAATTAGGAAGCTAAGTAAATGATTATTGTTTTAAGATACTAAGTCTTGAGGTGATATGTAATGCAGCAATAGTTATTTCCAGTTTTGGATGTCATTAATAAAGCTGGTATGAACATTCCTGTACTAGCCTTTTGGTGTGTATATGTACATACTTATGTTGATTATGTATATAGGAAATGAATGCATGTCCATAAGGTATACAAATATCCACTTTTAGTAGGCACTACCAAATAGTTTCCCAAAGAGATTATATTTATCTATACTTCTACTAGCAGTGCATAAGAATTTTCTCAGACAAAAACAGAGTGAATTTATCACTAATAAATCTGCCTTGCAAGAAATGTTAAAAGAAGTTATTCAGAGAGAATGAAAACAAAAACACTATAGATTAGAAACTCAAACCTGCATAAATAAAGGAAGAACATTAGAAAAGGAATAAAAGCAAGATAAAACCTTTTATTTCTCTTATTCTCAATTGATCTAACAGATATTTTATCCAAAATAATAGCAATAATGTATTCAGTGGTTATAGCTTATGGATAAATGAATTGAGTAACAGCAATGTTACAAGGGACTGGAGGTAGAAATTGAGAATATTTTGTTACCAGGTACTTGTGCTACCTGTATGTTGGTACACTGTTATTTGAAAGTTGACTTGGATTAGTTTTAAATATATATTGCAAATGCAAGGGCAACCACTAAAAGAATTTTTTTAAAGTACAGTTTATATACTAAAAGAGGAGAGAAAATGAAATCATATAAAATGTTCAATTAAAACCACAACAGGCAGAAAAATAAAGAGACAACAAAAAAACAGTAACAAGTATGATAGATATTCACCCAACTGTACTGATAATCACTTTAAATATCAGTGGCTTATATAAATCAATTAAAATTCACACTGTCAGAATGGATGAAGAATCAAAACCCAACTTTATATTGTCTACAAGAAACCCATCTTAAATATAAAGACACATGTAGATTAAAAGTAAAAGCATGGAGAAAGTATAGTATATAGTTTATAATTTACACATTGCTAGTATATATATACAAATAAAATTTCTTTGGGAAACTATGCCATGCTATCACTAATCAAAAGAAATCTGGAGTTCCTTCATTAATTTCAGACACAGCAGACTTCAGAGTAAGGAAAATTATCAGAGATAAAGTGGGACATTCCATAATGATGAAGGGGTCAATTCTCCAAGAAGAAATAACAATCATTAATATGTGTGTACCTAACAATAGATTGTCAAAATATGTGAGACAGGAACTGATAAAATTGTAAGGAGAAATGAATCCACTATTACTGCTGTAGATTTTGACTTTCCTCTATCAATAACTGACAGATTCAGCAGGCAGAAAATCAGTCAGGACTAAACAGTATTGTTACTAGCTCCTTTAAAGACAGATATTCTGCATTCAATTTCCTAAGCATCTTAAGTGAAAAATTACAAATAGTTTGGCTCTTTTTTTCTTACTAGAAACAAAAAGGGTTTTTATTATATTGTGTTTCTATAATACCTCTTGTTAGCTGTAAATCTCCAACCTCTAGGTGTTATCAAGTCTTTTCCCACCTCTTCTAATTCCTCCCATTTCACTCTATTTTTATCAAGATGGATTCATGATATGGCTTAGAAAATACACTCAGTATAGTAACCTTTTGGATGCATAAAGAGAAGAGGTTAAAATTCCCTGAATAACAGAAAAGAGTTTAAAACTTCCTTGCATCCACATTTCATTTTTGTACTTGGTTTGCTCCCTGTGAACATATACTTTGTGCAGCATGGAACAAATGCTTTCTTAGATTTAGGATTAAGACAGTCATTTTACTGAAGGGTTCAAGGTTTCTTATTTTCATTAAATAAAGAATACTTCCTTTAGAAAATATTTTACTTCACTTATCTATGCTATTTCACCTATGCATAAGATTTTAACTGCAAAAAACCCACCATATGAACGCATACATTTAGAATAACCGAAATTTGCATTTTTAAGGGACAGGATTGCTCCTGAGCCTGATGTATTTGAATATATTTCATATATCCTGTCACCAGCTTATTGGAAGAGTTAGAAAGTTACCATTGATGAAAACTTGAATTTTAAACTATATTGACAATGTGGGGATGAAAGCAAAAATCCATATTATTATATCATTACTACTTTATTTTTATTATCAGAAGATTTTGACCTAACAATACAGGTCCAGTTTTCTAGGAAGATTACAATATAGCATCAAGAGAGTGTTAAATTGAGAAAAAACCTTGGTAATCATGTAATGTAACTGCTTCATTCGTAAACTAAAGAATCAGAGGCATAAATCATCATGCCGCAGATTATCAAGATGCATATCATTATACCAGAGACAATTTGTTTAATTCTGGAATAATTTCCTAGTAAAAAAACGAGGTTAACAACTCCTTTAAAAATTATATTGAAGTGAAATTCACATAGTATAAAAGTCACTATTTTAACCATTTTGATATTTTTAGTTCAGTGACTTTTAGTATATTCATCTGTTTTAAGCCATACCCTCTAATCCAGAATGTTACCACACTCAAAAAACAAATCCCATAACTCTCAATTTTATCATTGTGAAAAACTAAGTAACTATCTTATTTGATTCTCAAAACAACCACTTGAGTTAAGTATAGTTGTTCCTATTTTTAAAATGAATTCATATAAAATTTTCCTTTAAGTATCACTTTAGTTCGTCTAACACATTTTGTTACCAAAATTATGTTATTGGTTAATTCTAAATATTTTTCAATTTTCACTGTGATTTTTTTCTTTAATCCATTAGTTATTTTATTATTGTTTCCATTTTTTAGCTGCCAATTTATTGTTTATTCTAGTGTAATTGCAGAGTGGATATTTGGTTTTATTTACTTTACTCAGAATTCTGGAGCTAAGAACCCATCTAAGAACCCACGTCTTTTACTCTCATCTGAAAATCAAATATTTATTCAATTGTGGAAATTTCTAACAGACCAGCTCTTCAAACGTTTGTATCTGACCCCTGATATTTACCAGTGATTTAAATCAGACCCAGCACAAAATTGATGTCCAGTAAATATTTACAGAATGAACAAATTGGCTCATCATTATTTGTTTTCCAGCTATTCTGGCCTTTCTTTTCCTCTAATGAGTCAGGTTCAGTACAGCTTTAGATATTTCATCTTTAATCTTCTTCCTGTTTGGAATATTCTTCCCTAGGATCTTTTTATGGCTGATGTCTGGCTCCTTCACATCACTCAGTCTGTAGTTCAAATATCACTGCACAGAGAAGCCTTGCCTGATCTTTCAATATACACTAGGTGATATTTATCCAAGCACTCTCTCTTCCGTTATCTTGTTTTAATTTTTTTCAAGCTCTTTTGAACATCCACTTTTTTTCATTCTCCCTCCAGTAGAATGGAAGTAACGTCACAAAAGCAGAAATGGGATAATATTTGTTTTTGTCTCCACCATACTGTCAGTGCTTAGCATACTAACTCTCACAATGTGGCTCCTCACTAATTTTTGAATGAATGAAACTCCCTTCCCCATGATTATGCAAATTTGAAAAACATTGTCTTAGACATTTTTAGGGCCTTTTAAAATACATTTCAGAGCCTGTAATATGTTCACATACATTTTGTTTTATTTCTTTGAAATTTTTTATTGACGTGTAGCAGACATACAATATTACTTTAGTTTCAGGTGTACAACATAGCAATTTGACAAGTGGTATATTATGAAGTGCCCACCATGATAAGTGTAGTTACCATCTCTTACCATACAAAGTTGTTATAGCATTACTGAATATATTCCTTATACTGTACTTTTTACCCCCATGATTTATTTATTTATTTTATAATTGGAAGTTTGTACTTCTTTATCCCTTTCACCTATTTTTCCCATCCCCAACCCCTCTACCCAGTGGCAACCACAAGTTCGTTCTCTATATTTATGAGTCTATATCTATTTTGTTTGTTCATTTGTTTTATTTTTTATAGTCCACATGTAAGTGAGATCATATGGTATTTGTCTTTATTAGCCTGACCTATTTTACTTAGCTTATCTTCTCCATTTTGAACTATTAAGAGAAGGTGACAGTATGTAATGCTTAAATGCATGTTCTTATAAGTAGACAGATGTGTATTTGGGTCCAGGCTCTGTTAGGCAGAAAGATAGAGATGAGCAGGATGAGAAGAGGCTGGGGCCCACCAAGAACTCAGGGAGTCAATCAGATTAAGCCAGAGAGCTAGAAAGGACTCACACCCTTTGCAATGTGGGTTCGTTCCACATGCTTTGAATCTGGGCTGACCTTGAGATTAGCTCTAGCTAATGCAGGTGAGATAGGGCAGAGACAAGAGATAAGCATCAGGATTAATTTTCCTAAAAAATGCCAATATTAACATAATAAGAACAAGAGGGACTTACCTTAAGGCTAAGTTTCCACTTTTGAAAGAGAATTGGGAAGTTAGATTCCTAACCTTCTTTGATAATCAGCCAATGACTTATCTTAAGGCAAGGCAAGGAGTCATAACTGATGTGTTCCCAATACTTAGGAAAGGCCACTGTCTTAGAGAGGAACAGAAGGTTTGTACTACAGAATTACCTAGAGGACTGGCTATAGATAATGACATATTGTCTCTCACCAGAGATAAACATCATGAGACTGCCTGACAAGTCTATTCCCCCCTACCCTTTACCTTTATCCCATTTTTGAAACTTCTTAAAAGATAGAATCCCAGCTTTTAGGCATACCTCCTCCTCTCTGAAGTCACCCACACTCCCCTTTCTTGGAGTATGTACTTTTAAAAGACTTTCTTAATGCTCAACTTATTACATTTTTTCTCTGTGCTCTTTCAATGGTGTCTTTGTCACTTTGCTATTCCATTCTATTTTCCAGACTTTAAGCATAAGTCTTCACTCTTTCTCTGTCCTACTCCAGATAACTAGGGAGGGGGTACTGAGAGCTCTGATTTGGCCTTGCAATTTTCTATCACCTGGATGACCCATACAGAACTGCAGCTATACAATCATACTCCTTAATTTCCTGCCTAAAAATCTTTTCTTTGCCTTTAGGAAGTTCTCAGAACATAATCCCACTCCATCCAGCAACTCCACTCTACAGCAACTCCAGCTCCTAGGATGGCAAGGACTTAGTTCCCATATTGTGCAGATTCAAGCAGACGCTGAACACCAGGTGACATAGGCTTTAGGAGTTGGCAAGGGATTATGCTCTATGCGGAGTTTCAGGTAAATGAGCTTCCCTTTCCTCCATCTGTTTTTCCTTCCTTCTGCTTTATTCAAGTAAACCTGCCTTTATCTACCTTGACTTTATCCTGTTCCTCCTTTAGATTTTGTTCAAATAAAACTTTCATTCTGCTTCACTACTGTGTCTCGACCCTTCAATTCTTTGTTGCGTAGGGGACAAGAACCAAGGAGAACAAACTCATCACCCCAACAGCTCCACCATTTTAGTAGCAGAGTAATCTTGGACAAGATACTTAATGTTTCTTCTATAGGCAGAATGCTTGTGTCCCCTCAAAATTCATATGTTGAAAATTTAAAATCGTATGTGGCTGTATTTGGAGATAGGGCCTTTAAGTAAGTAAAGTTAAACAAGGTTATAACTCTGGGGGAAAAAATATGTTCCCAGCCCAGAGCAAATAATCTTCGAAGCTGAATTCAGTCAAAGGGATAAATAAAGTGGAAAAAACCTGTTTATTCTCTACAAGCAGTCATCCACTTCTGCTCATCCGTGTCTCTCATGACCTGGCTGCAAAAAGGGACCCCACCAAACCACTCAATTACAGATATGTGGTTTCTCTATGCCCCCTTTGTAATTACCGATTGATATGGAGATAGACTACTTCTCTCCACCCATTGGAAACACCTATTGATATGGAGATGCACTAAGGCCATGTGAGAGATTCTGGAAATATTGCAATTTTACCCACAGCCCAGCCATCCAGAAATATTGCCTTACAATCTACTCACTCCTTATCTTCTGCAATGGCCCCCTGTGTGAGAAAAATGGAGCACTGTAACCTGACTAATAACATGCAATAACAACAGCAATAAAATCATAGTAATCATCAAGCCAGAGGATTCAGCTAAGTTTAAAGTACTATGCAGTTTAAGTACATAAATCACCCATTCCACAGGCAGTCAGTACCTGAACAAGTAGGGAATTCAGAGATTGAGAGGACTCATCACATAGCAGCTGCAGCCAGGGGGGTGGGTCCAGGGCAGACATACTGCAGAAGAAAATAACTTTAAGGGTGATAAGACACATGTTTTAATGACACCAGCATAGACAAAACTTGTCTTTAAGGATGCATGCAAGAGAGTTGTCCTGTGATAGGACAGTGGCAGGAATGGGATGGATCTCAACCTGGTCTATATCAGACCTTCAAATACCTCCCTATGAGAGTTACAAATGAGGCAATATATAAGACTACAGGAGGTACAAGCACTTTTGACATAAAAATAAAACAAATTTCTGTGTAAGATATTTTCATCTCAGATGCTTTGAGAACATTAGTGTGATCTTTGGGGCCACTCTGCTGTTACGCCAAGAACGCACAGGAGGACAGCTTCCAGGCCATTTCCCCAAGATGCCAGAATGGCCAGCCATCACTGGTCCATGTGCCAAAATGTTCAGGGCCATGTCTACTCAGCAGGGTCTCCAGGGTTTAAAGCAGTTGGGGCTATCAGCAGGATGCTGCTCTGTTGGCCGTATCCTGGCTTCAATAACTCCTCTTTGGTTTGCACATACAGTTGTACAGGAAAGGCAGCAATGTATGTTAGCATATCCACTGGGCTCAAGGCTCCCTTTTGGGGCTTCTCATTTAAATGCTGCAGTACTGTCCATAAGTGAACTGACCAGCCCTTATAGACTTTGGTGAGTGACTTCAGGCCAGATTTCAACAAACCATTATATCACTCTATCATGCCTGCCCTGGAAGGGTTTAATTGTTTATGAAACTTCCACTTTATCCCGAATTGCTGCACCATTCTTGTAACTCATGTCCAGCAAAGTGGGTGACTTGATCACTCTCAACCACCTGTGTCTGGCCATTGGCTGCAAAGAAATGCTCTAGGCTAGTTTTGGTCATTTGCTGAACTCCAGGATGTGCAGGAAAAGCAACCAGTCCAGAAGCTGTTTGCATATAGTCATAGCATACTGATATCCTTCTGATATGGGAAGAGGCCCAATATAGTCTATCTGCCATCTGACAAGAGGTATCAGCCCATTTACTATTGTCCTATGTTGCGAACTCAGTGTAAGTCCCTCTTATAGCACACAAGGCACTGCTTCAGGACTCTGCTGACTTCTTCAAAGCTCAACTGTAAGTCCCACAGATGGGCTAGAGGCCACACTGTCTTTTGTTCTACAAGCAACACACACTGATTGGACAACAGCAGAATCATGCTTTCCTTCTAGCCAATGCACCTGGGCAATGAGTCTGCTTCATCATTCCCTGGGGATGCTAAAGACAAATGGCCAGTCACATGATATATGGTAACTGTCTTAGTCTGACCAGAGGTCCATGTGTCTTGCCACAACTCTTTAGCTCAAAGGGGCTGGTGACCAGCCATCCAGTTGTCATGGTACCATGTCAGTAGTTTTACCCACCCACACAACCTCCAATATCTTTACTGACAAACCATGTCCTTGAACCTTGGTGCTGTTCACAGCTCATCCTTTCCCCTGTAGATTTTGTAGCAGTCTGCAACTTCCAAATCTGAAAGAGAATCAGACATAAGCATAATACCGCTGTCATGATACAGCCTCACCATTTGAAGTTTCTTCCATGTGGCCAAGTCCTGGGCTAGAAATCTGTGACAAGGAGTGTACTGTGGCTGTATCCCTGTAGAAGAACAGTGAATGTCCACTGTCGATCTTCCCATGTGAAGGCAAACTGTTCCTGACTTTTCTGTGCTATGTCAATAAAGAAGAAAGTATTAGCAAGGTCTGCAACATAATGATATGTCCCTAGTTCATGATAGAGGGTGTCCATAAGGGCTTTTATGGAGGGGATAGCAGCATGCAAAGGGGGTGTGACTTGGTTGAATTCCCTGTAATCCATGGTCTTACATGAGGAGCCTTTGGGCTTTTTCATTGGCCACACTGGGGAATTAAAAGGACTCTGAGTGTGCTTTATGATGCCCACATTCTCCAACTCTTGTAGAGTTTCTCAACTTTCCTTGTGTCCCCCCAGTTAATTTATACTGTTTATTATTTGTCACACACCTAGGTATAGGCTGAGCTACAGGTGGGCGCTTAGGATGTCCCCTCAGAACTGCCTTTACCACATGTACCCACAGTCTGAACTCAAATGCAGTGGTCTGAACCCACAGGCCCTGCAGTCTATCCACCCCCAAAATATATTCACAGACGGGGAAAATGTACACAGTATATTCCTTTGGGGGTAAATGTCCTATTCTCAGTGGAATTTGGGTTTTATTCACTCTAATTGCCTTACCTCCTTAGCCATCTATGGTGAGGACCCAGGTAGAACCTGAGTACTGTTCCCCAGGAAGTCTTGTGAGGACACAGGCCAGACATGGTGCTTTGCCTTTGTTCCATGTCCTGGACCTCAGAGGCTGGAACTGCTGCTCTTGCTTTAATTGGTTACTACAGTTCTAACAAGATCCTATTGGGCTGCCCATCAAGTTTTTCTTTCACTGCCCCTGCCTTTATCAAATCAACCCACATCTGGGTCCTCAAGACATTTTTGGGGTTCTTTCTACTTATCCTTTCAGTCGTAGCCTGTACTTCCTTCTGTGTTCTTATTGTTTCTATCTCCCCCATATCTGCTAAAGTACAAGTAGCCTCACTTATGGGTTACCATATGTGGGTGGCTTCTGGAATCCAGCTCTAGCGAGTCCAGGAGTCCTCAAAGGATGGACGGCATCAGCGAATGAGTGAGGACACAGACACTAGCAAAGATGCAAAGCTGGCCTTTTAATGAAAAGTAGCAGCCTGTTTATATACTCTTTGATTACATAAGGTAAAGTACAGATATTGATCATTTGACACATAGCATGGTTACATGACTTTGGAAAATAAGATTAAATCATTTGGTATGTGTTAGCATTCAACTTGTTTCTAAGTAAGACTTGTTCCTAGTTATTGCCGTCAGAAAAACTTACAAAGGTTAGGTAGGTGCCAGACTCTTGGTTTCTTTACAGATGACTATCTAAAGTTCACTATTCTATTGTCTTTACGTAGAGCCCTCATTCTTTCATAGTTATACCCCCATTCTTCATCTTTGGTAGGAAAGAAAGAAACCCTCTCCAGAAGGACATGAGGACCTTTTGGTGGGCAGGGACAAATTTTATGTAGTATGCCTCGGAACCATTCACAGTATAACTTAACATGGAGATCTTTCTGATCTGGAGTCAGGCAATTCCCTGTTCTCATTTGTTTTATAGTTTGCCAGGCTGTTCTTTGGCAAGCTAGCCAAAGAGTACTATTTGTTCTCTGTACCCATCTATTGCCATAATCATTGAGTATGCCATTTGGAGGCCACGTAGGGGTGGGGGAAGGGACCTCAACTCAGGCAAATCTTCCATATCTTTTTCCCCAATAAATTTGGGTCCAATACTCATAGGGCTTTACTCTCCCAGCATCGGGGGTAGTAACAGGGGCAGCAGTGGGCCAGTACCTAAAATTTTCAGGGAGAGTTGAATATGGCCTCTTTCCCAAAGGGGCAGCTTGAATTAAAACCAAAATTAGCAAATTTATTAGGAGGGACATTTTGAGCAGGAGGGGTATCGGGGTTGCTCCTCTGGGAAAGCCATTGTGCAGTCGCTTCCATCCAACTGTCCAGACGGTGTCAATGAGACAGGGACCGTGGGTGTAGTCAGAGTAGGGTGAGGGCCTCCAGAGAAAGACCCCTACCAAAACTCCATATTAAACAATTAAACAAAGACAGAATCACACTAATTCTCTAAAGTAAAGTATCAAGCTAAGAATATAAGCATTCTTCAGTGAAGATTAGTTAAAAAGTCAGGAATAACCTGGCCTGGAATGTTTGAACATCCCCCAGATAAGAAAATACCTCAGCATAGCCCATGTCTTGTTTGTGTCAATTAAATGAGGCTATTGTAAAATTAACTTTAACCTGCTAAAAAGTCCAGTTTATCTTTAACTTTATCCAGATGCTGCTTTTCCTCTTACAGCCCCTAACCAAGTAAATGTCACAGGCAAGACCAGCCATAAACAACATAGTGAAAGACAGGAAGGATCCCATCTTAAAGATAAGAAACTAAGACTATTTAACAAACAGACAATAACTCAGCTCACCCTGAAAGGAAAACAGCTCACCCTGAGAAGAAAACAAGCAGCCTTGATTAATACGCTCCCAAACAAAAAACTGCTATTCTAAGGAAGAAACAAAGCAGTAAATTTCTTATGTTAACTCCGCAAAATAGTCTGGGAAACTGATGAGAAACTTAGTGTCTCTTTAAAAATAAACACTTAGAGACCATCTGGTGGATCCACCTCCCTAACTCTTGGTCCCTCAACCGCCTATAAATCCCCCAGACAATGCACCACAGCAGACTCTCTTGTCCCCTCCAGGCATGAGCTGGGAGCTCTGACCTTTCACTTTATCTCTAAATAAAAGCCTGTACCTTGCTCTCCTACCTTGACTGTTTGTGAAGCTCATTCTTCGGCTTCGTGAACAAGAAACCCGGCATCATGATCAGGCTGGCGGTTCGGACCGGCTCCCAACGTGTGGCAACAGTAGTCACTAGCAACCAAAAGAGAGATGAGGGGGCTGTATGCAGCACCAGATTTCTCAGTCCTATGGTGAAAAACTCCTCATTGGGCCCTTCAGGTTCCATATTATAGACGATATTTTTCATGCCTAATTTCCATAACAACTGCTGTAGCTCTGCATACATTTTCCAGCTAGTGGGTAAGTATGGTAAATAGCCCTGATTAGGCCAAACTGCCCTGATGGCTGCTGACTGTCAACCCAGAATTTCCTGATTCCCTGAAGTGTGTTGGGCACTTTGGTACCACTGCCAGAGGGACGGGTGAGTTGTCAGGAAGCCAGTCTGCCCATTTCAGAACCTGACATAATAATGTTTTCTATCCCCATATCCAAGAGACACAAAAGCCTTGTAGGCAGAGATTCTGCTGGCTTCTGCCAAAACCAAATGCTCATATTCACCAACTCATCCTGGGTGCAAGGATAGACCGTGGAGTGCTCCACTACCTGAAGAGGGAGCTGCTCTTCCCCATGAAGAGCTCGTGGTTTTTGCATTTTTACTTTCTTAATTAAAACCAGGTGGACATTTAATGCAGTAAGGGCTGGTGCCTCAGGCAGTGGCCTCGGCAGCAATTGTGCCCTTATCTCCATGCCTTCATCCTCCCCTGCTATCTCCTCTACCATCTCAGGGTCTGACGGCACCACTCCTTCCTTCCCCTCCCCCATGGCCTCCTGCAATGTGGATTCTTCTGCGGCCTCCTCCCTTGCTGCTAATAAAGCTTCCCGGAGTGCAACGCATCTTCTCAACAACTGTCTCTCTTTCTTCAGGGCATCCCATATGTCATCGCCCAGCTCCTCCAGGTGACACCAAAGTATGTCATCCTGCTGAACTGTGTCTCCAACCTGCCAAAGTGTGTTTAATCTCTGTGATTTCCTTTTCTACTTTCTTGAGAAACAAGCACCCCATAATCTCAGCTACTAGACTGCCACTGATGGCCTCTAGGCAGCCTTCTATCTCACCAAAGGCCAATTCCACAGCTTCCAGTGTCTCTGCCCTTTCCTGGGGAAGGGCCTACCCATCTAGGAGATGCTTTACCCTAGAGCAATTTCCAACTAGGGCTCCCCAAGTGGAAGCCCCATGGATAGGGGGTTTTCAGATGAAATTATACCCTCCAGTGCTGCAGGCACTGGGGCCTCCTCAGCCTCCCTAGGCCAGCCTGCTCAAGTGTCACGTCCATGAAGATGGATTTTGGGTTCAGAGGTCTTGCCAACTACCACCTGGTGTAACTCTGGGGGAAAAATATGCTCCCAACCTGAGGCAAATAACCTTTGAAGCCAAAATCAATCAAAGGGAGAGATAAAGTGGGAGAAACCTGTTTATTTCTTATAATAAGTCATCTTCTTTTGCTTCCCCGTGTCTCTTATGATCCAGCTGCAAAAAAGGAACCTCACCAAACCCCTCCAGTCCAGAAATAGCCTCAAACCCCCACCCTTGTAATCTCTTATTGATATGGAAATGGACTACTTCTTTCTACCCCTTGGAAACATCTACTGATATGGAGATGCACTAAGGCCTGGCAAGACATTCTGGAAATACTGCAATTGTACCTAAAGAAGTCATAAAGATAGGGTTTTTAACCCATAGGATTAATGTCCTTATAAGAAGAGACATCAGAGGACTTGTTTGCTTTCACTTTCTCCATGTGCATGGACCAAGAAAAGACCATGTGAAGACAAAGTAAGAAGGTGGCCTTATGCAGACTAGGAAGAAAGCTTTCACTAGAAATCAAATTTTCCAGCACCTGAATCTTGGACTTATCAGCCTCCAAAACTGTGAGAAAATAAATTTCTGTTGTTTAAGCCACCCATCCCATAGTATTTTGTTATAGCAGATCAAGCAGGAAAACACAGTTTTTGTTCCTTAAACATTCACTACTGTAAATGGGGATTAAAGTATCTACACATGAAGCTGTTTGGAGGAACAGTCCAGTTGATAGATATAAAGTTCACTAGTTCATAGTGAGTGCTAAAGAAATGTTAGTTTGTGTTATTAATACCTTCATTCAAAAACAAGTATTCTGCACAGCACACTTTGGTAAGTACTATACATCATGCTATCTTAGAAAAGGTAGCAAGAAATCAGTAATTTAAAAGTGTTAATTTCTCCAAACCAGATTTTCCAGATTTAGGGTTGATATTAGGCCATAGTCTGGTTCCAAACCCAAGTTTAGCTGCTTATTACTCAAAAGGCTAAAACTCAAAAGACAAATATTGGTGAAAAAGAAAGTTTGATTTATTCAGTAAGCCAGCCAGCAACCCAGGAAGGTGATAGACTAGTGTCCTAAGACCATCTCCAGAGTGAAAACATTTTAAAAAGGAACTTCATGGAGACAGGAGGGGGCTAGTGCAGAATCAACAGCTAATCAATGGCTCTCTGGCAACCTTGCTAGCTTCCAGGAAGCTGTGTGCCTCAGGAATTGAATGTCCTTATCTTCGGTTTCCAGGTTTCTCTGGGCAAAATTCCTGAAACTCAGAAAGGCCTGGTTATAGGACAACATGGGGGGAACTTCTTAGCTTGTTTCAAAATTAAGTTAGAGTTTGTTACAGCCTCTAACAACCTCACTTTATATCACAATAGACACAACTCAGTCTTGTGACCTCTCCCAGCTACAACAAAGTCTAGAATAGTGCTCCAGGCGCCAAAGGCAAGCTGTTCCAAAATGTTACACTTTGGCAAGCAGAGTTTGTCAGAGCTGAAAACAACCAAGGCCCATAAGATGTAGAAAGAAATTTTGACCTTGCCTTATAACTGGAAAAAAAGGGGGGGGATTTAGATAGAGGAACTGCTCCAGGGAGAGAGTTATCACCATAGCTAACTATGTTATAATGTGAAGTAGGTGTGGTTGACAGCGAGGGATGCAGCAAAGTCTGTTAAAATTCTTCTCTGTGCCCCACTGCGGCCCATCAAGTATTTGTTTACCAAACATTTACTCTTTCATATTCCTATGAATTGCTTCCCTTATTTTTTTCACGTCTCCACACCTCTTTCCCTTTCTCCTTGGTTCAGGATAACATATATAACTCATTGGCCCTGATTTGCTTTGGAATGTATGCCTATGGATTCCTCATAAGTGCATAATTAAACTTTGGTTGTTTTTTTTTCCTGTTGATCTGCCTCAGGTCAATGTGATTCTTAGACCAGCTAAAAGAATCTTACAGGGTACAGGAAATTTCTTCCTCGTCAGCAGTGCAAAGTCACCTTAAGAGAAATCTATACTCTCAGAAACCTACTACAAACTATACTGGATCCTAAAAGATGCCAATGTCCCTTTAGACTTTGGGACATGGGTATTGCTTGTTTTAAATCTTGGGCATTCATTACCATAAATTTTGCCATGATGTTTTTACTAGTCATCTCTGTGTTATCTTTATTTCATATTTTATCTCCCCATGCCCCACAATAATATTTTTGGTTTAAACATCTGGTCATAGGCTATAAATATGTTACTTAAAGAAAATACCTTTGAAAAACAAGGAATTTTATTTCCTCATTGATTATCCTTTGATCTTTTCTTCCCACTTAGTTGTCAAGGCATAGAGATCTAGATTTGAATCCTGGCTTTCAATTTTACTATATAACCATGTACTTAATTTTCTCAAGCTTCTCTATGCTTTATCTGAAAAAATGGTGTTAATGATACTTATTTCACAGAGTGGTTGTGAAGAGTCAATGATAAAATGTGTGTAAATCTCTAAATATAGTGTCTGCATTTATACTTAGTATTTATTATTAATTATTATATCTTCAGGTCTCAGCATGTATTAATAAATGTCTAAAAAAAATATCAGTGTAACTAAGGTCAAAAATCCTGAGGCAAAATACCTTTAAAACCAAAATATACCAAAGGGAGAAATAAAGTGGGAGAAATCTGTTTCTTGTTTACAGGCAGGCATCCAACTCTGCTCTCCTGTGTCTCTTATGACCCGGCTGCAGGAGGAGAGGCCCCACCCAACCTCTCTGGTCCAGATATGTCCTGGCTCACCCTTGTAATTACCTATTGATATAGAGATGAACTACTTCCCTCCATCCCTTAGAAACACCTATTGATATGGAGATGCACTAAGGCCAGGTGAAAGATTCTGGAAATATTGCAATTTACCCATAACCAGTTTTATAAAAATGAATAAACAAATCAATATAATGAGCTTACCTATATAATTAAAATCAGTTTTTATCTTATTATAAAATAATAGAGTTATGAACAACTCAAGTTGTTCTTCATTTTCCAGAAAAGTTTTGTGATAATGTAAGACCCAACGGCCTTATTCCAGTCTGCGCTTCCCCCCGGTGAGGAGACGAAGGCCACGGCAGATCGATGCAACAAGCAAGAGGTTTATTGTTATTCCAGCTAGCTGGGGTCCAAGTGTCTGCCCGACACAGCGGGTTTCAACAAGGACCCCGAGCACTCAAAGCCAAGGGTTTATATAGCATTTTTAAAACACTTAACTCATAGTAATTTTCCACAGCTGCACATTATCTTTGCAAGACATACATCCTGGGGTTAAGCAAGAGCAAGATAAGACCACTCCTCAATTGTTAGGGAGGTTCTGCACGATAAGCTTGGTATGTAAGATTAGCTGACCAAGGTTAGCTGACCAAAGGCCACAGCTGCCCCCATCCCGGTGTTCATGATTAACTTGTTTTCCAAGGCCTTACCAGTTTCAGTTTTTCTTTTTAAGTCACAACCTCAGAAAACGGCTTCTAGGCCCTTAAAATGGCTACTCTCATGCTAACTTATTTCCATTCTTACAATAATACTCCAAGGTCAAGAAACATCAAAAAACAACTTTTATTATTTCAGAAGTTTACAGATATCTTAAAAAGTAATATAAAAGTTACATTAAAATTGTCTACAAATGTTCATAAATCCCAGGAATATCTGCTCAGAATGAACTAAATGCCTAAGGACAAAATGAAATTTCTAATACATATATGCCTAATCCCTTGTCTGAGCATATTGCTCATTTAGTATTATGCATGTGATAGTGTGGTATTACTCAGAAACTTGAAAATAAGGCAAAAATTTGCTTATAGTGTTAAAATTATCCCATAATAATGGAAACAGAGACATGCATAGTAAGTTTTCAGGAATAGAATGTCTTCCAGAGCAGTGAAATTGGAGTTATTAACATTTAAGAGCAGAGATTAGGTAGGCAGCATGAGACACAGTACAAAGGCAGATGGCCACTCAGCCTGTACTCCAGAGAGAAATAATGTACAGCAACCTAGGTGGGCTGGTAGTCAGATTTTGGGAGAGTGATTCTGACTCTTAGACTATGGGAATTTTAAGCTGAACAATGAAAGAAATACCAGCCCCTAGTGTGATCAGGGGTTGATATTCAATAACCATGCATTGAGGCAGAATTTCACTCCTTCCCTGTTATGTTAAAGGATTGCACCAGCTCTTCTGCTGATGTTAGGAGGAGTAGGTTCCAACCTTGCAATTTCCCAGGATTTGACATGAAGCCAACCCATTTCCTGAATGGCCAACTTGCAGAGAATCATTCTCGAACAAGCTAACACTTACTCTTACATTGGAAAAAATGAAGAACTTCAGCGATAAAATTTGTCCATGTACCTCATAGACTAGGAAGGGATTGAGACTGTCCTGGTCCAAGGTCTTGACCTGTATAGTGTCCAGAGTCTCTTCATCAGGTGTCTTTATCCCACTCTAGAGACTGTCTCATTCAAGTTATCTGAATTTGGTACCACTAAGCATTTTCAGTGATCATACCACATTCCTTGGTCTAATTTCATGATCACCAAATAGTTTTCTGATTGTGCTTTGGCTTTCCATTAAGGCATATAACGTGCTGCTCTTTCAGATGCTGTACAGAAATATATGGGACAAGAGTGTGAAGGCCTCAATTGGGGAACCAATTTTAGTTAATTTTACTTGGAGATTCTATATAACATGATTTTATTAATGTGCATAGTTTATAACCTTTTTCTTTAATGTTTTTCCAAATCCCCTTCAGTAGAGGTTGGACAAAGAGAGAGGGATACTGGATCAAAATCCCCTAATCTCATTAATATAGTTGAATGAGAGAGGAAAGAAAGACAAGTCAGTATTACTGAAAAGTCAAATGTGCAGAAAATTTTAAAATAAGAATAACATTTTAAAAAGTACTTGCTGTGTCTCTGCAGGCTGGTACTGTGTCTATTTTATCTCAATATTGTATAATCAACCTCATGCATAGAATCTGAATAGTAGGCATTCTATAATAAAGTCAAATGAATAGAAATATGAAAATATTACTAAGAATGGGCACCAAGCATAAATGCTCTAATCAATATATAATGAACTTATGGTGAATCATTGTTAATTTTAGAATCTGAAAGGCTTAAACATTTGAAAACATGTTTACTCTGCAAGTGATTATTAATTGCTTAAATAATTAATATGCTCCATAAATAATTCATAATGAATGACTTAATTAACCAATTAATTAAAGCTTTCCAACTTACACAAACAGCTCCTAAGTGAGTGCCCAAACTCTTTTAATTATCATGGATTCAATCTTAGAAATTCAAATAATTAAGGGGTTACTGCAATGCTCCATTGATAACTTACAGCAGGTAAAACTAAAAATCTGCTATTTACAACCCTCTTTAATAATAGTCTGTTTCCTTTGTTTGAGCCAAAAGTATGTCAATAAATTAGTCCTTATTAGAACTGTCTTTTTCTGATGAAAGCCAGATTCATCAAGTCTGTATATAGAAAATAGTTTGACTTTCATCTTCTTGAATGGAATAATTTAAAGTGGTATCTATAGGGAAGTAGAATAGCATGTAATGCCCTATGTGCCAAAAATTATTGTGACCGACACTATGTTCCTTTAACTTCTCTTTTCACTTGAACTTCTTAGTATTGGCTGAGGTGTAATTTATACTGCACTGATATGGGAAAGTGTTAGAAAATAAGAGTGAGAGGAAAAGCAGAAATAGGAACTTAACATCTTGGTAAAGAAGTGTCTTAGTCTGTTCAAGCTGCTATAGGAAAATACAACAGACTGGGTAGTTTATAAACAACAGAAATTAATTTCTCACAGTCTGGAGGCTAGAAGTCTGAGATGAGGATGACAGCTTGGTTGGTAATGGAATTCATTAGGATTGCAGACTTTTCACTGTGTCCTCACATAGCAGAAAGGGGTGAAGGATCTTTGTGGGGATTCTTTTATAAGAATACTAATCCCATTCATCCACCCTCATGACCTATGCATCGCCCGAAGGCCCCACATCCTAATACCAACACAGTGGGAATTAGGACTTTAACATAAATTCTGTGCAGGGACTGGGGGAGACACAAACTTTCAGAACACAGCAAATGCCAATCACTTTAGTTAGGTTGTCTGAAAGACATTACTCATTAGTTATCTGCCAGTATAGCATGAACCACCGTCCTGAATAACTCATGTCCACTTACTGGAGATGACATTTACCAGTTGTTTATTTTGTGACAGTCACTTTATAAATGATTTACTAAAATTTGACTTATCTAACCTTTATAGCAAAATTGTGAAATAAACACAATTATGCCTCTGTAACTCTAGGGGGAAAATATGTTCCCAGATGAGGGCAAATAAAACTTTGAAGGAGAAAAAAGTCAAAGTGAGAAATAAAGTTTATTGCTTACAAGCAGTCATCTACTACTGCTTGCTTGTGTCTCTTGCGACCTGGATGCCAAGGCCCCACCAAACCTCTCTGGTCCAAGTGCATTTGTTTTCCACCCCCTTTGTAATCACCTATTGAGATGGAGATGGACTACTTCTCTCCACTCCTTGGAAACACCTACTGACGTGGAGAAGCACTAAGACTGGGGGAAGAGATACTGGAAATGTTACAATTTTACCCACAACCATTTTTACAGGTGTCAAAATCCAGGCAAAAATGTGTTAAAAAAAAAGAAGGGTTATATTCAAGCATAGATGTTTTTCAAGGCCACCTAACTAGTAAGCAGAGGAGCTGGAATTCAAACTTAGATGTGTGGCACCAATGTTCCTGATTACTATACCTAAACTGCTTCATGGCAGAGACTAAGGCCCTGATAGAATGAGGTAGAAGAAAGGTGATATATGATGACAACAGTATAGTCAGGTATAGAGAGGATTGTTCAGGTACTGAGCATCTGGGGTAAAAGGTTAGAGAAATGATTAACAAAATTCATAACTTTGTTGATGACTGACTCTGATTATCATATTTGTAAGCCTTGCCATTTGTCAAAAATATTTTTCATATGCTTATTTTTGCATTCGTTTTCATAAATAATAGTGCCAAATATTCCATTAAACACCTCCAGTATACATGATCAATTGAAAATTATTTGTATTTAAAAAAATGTCAAAATCAAAAAGATCTGATCTACATGTAGATTATTCAGCTATCATTATTGATTCAGCCATAGCTATTGATAGAACAATTTAGGCATAGATATAAAAAAAATCAGATCTTAGGATAAGAAAACAAGAAACAGATCTATTTAGGATATTTATCATTTGACTCAAAACACTAGTAATTTCCTACATCCAGAAATATCAGGAAGTAATTTAATATTATACAACTTAAGATATTCAACAGTTACATCATAAAACAGTATATTGGGTAAAGTGGTATGGGTATGGTACTGTACCACCACCAGAGGCAACTTATGAACAAATGCCAGAGAATCATATATTTTAAATAAATAAAACACTTTTTGAGAAAGTGTCCTGTAACCAAGCTCTTGGCTACTCTTCATTTTACAGAATAAATGTAAAGCAACCAAATTCAATTATATTTAATTATATTTAAATGCAAAAATGGTACCTAATTTTACCAAGTAGACATGAACAAATTAATATTTGGAGGCTTTGCACTTGAGTTTAAATTTTAAAAACCCTCCAACAGTCTAGAAAAGTATTTCACAAACTGTGTGGAAGAACCAAATTTAATATTTTCAGTATGTTGCAGATTTGTTTTATAAAATAAAATAAAAATAAATTAACAAAAATTAAATGAGAAAGTAGCATATAGAATATAATTTCAAATATTTTTATTATATTCATTCCATACATAATTGCTCTATGCCTTAAATATTTTTTTCGTATTTTTATTTATTTATTTATTTTTTATTAAGGTATCAGTGATATACATTCTTAAAAAGGTTTCACATGAAAAACATTGTGGTTACTACATTCACCCATATTACCAAGTCCCCCCAATACCGCATTGAAGTCACTGTCCATCAGCATAATAAGACGCCACAGATTAGCTACTTGTCTTCTCTGGGCCAGACTGCCTTCCCTGTGACCCCCCACACACCATATGTACCAATCATAATACCCCTCAATTCCCTTCTCCCTTCCTCCCCACCCACCCTCCTTCACCCTTCCCATTTAGGAGCAGCTAGTCCCTTCTTGGAGTCTGTGAGGCTGCTGCTGTTCTGTTCCTTCAGTTTTGCTTCATTGTAGTACTCCACAAATGAGGGAAATCATTTGGCACTTGTCGTTCTCCACCTGGCTTATTTCACTGAGCATAATATTCTCCAGTTCCATCCATGTTATTCCAAATGGTAGGATTTGTTTCTTTCTTAGGGCTGAATAGTATTCCATTGTGTATATGTACTACTTCTTCTTTACCCATTCATCTACTGATGGACACTTAGGTTGCTTCCATTTCTTGGCTATTGTTAATAGTTCTGTGATAAACATACAGGTGCATATGTCTTTTTGAATCTGAGAAATTGTATTTTTTGGGCAAATTCCTAGGAGTGGAATTCCTGGGTCAAATGATATTTCTGTTTTTATTTTATTGAGGAACCTCCACATTGCTTTCCACAATGGTTGAACTAGTTTACATTCCCACCAACAGTGTAGAAGGTCTTCCCTTTCTCCGCATCCGTGCAAGCATTTGTTGTTCCTAGTCTTTTTGATGTTGCCCATCCTAACTGGTATCATATGATATTTCAATGTGTTTTTCATTTGCATTTCCCTGATAATTAGCGATGTGGAGCATCTTTTCATGTGCGTGTTGGCCATCTGAATTTCTTCTTTGGAGAACTGTCTCTTCATGTACTCTGCCCATTTTTTAATTGGGTTATTTGCTTTTTGGGTGTTGAGGCATGTGAGTTCTTTATATATTTTGGATGTTAACCCCTCATCGGAGATGTTATTTATGAATATGTTCTTCCATACTGTAGGATGCCTTTTTTTACTATTGATGGTATCCTTTGCTGTACAGAAGCTTTTTAGTTTGATGTAGTCCCATTTGTTCATTTTTGCTTTTGTTTCCTTTGTCCGATGAGATATGTTCAGGAAATAATTGCTCATGCTTGTATTTAAGATATTTTTGCATATGTTTTCTTCTAAGAGTTGCATGGTTTCATTGACTTACATTCAGGTCTTTGATCTGTTTCAAGTTTACTTTTGTGTATGGGGTTGGACAATAAACCAATTTCATTCTCTTACATGTAGCTATCTGGTTTTGCCAACACCAGTTGATGAAGAAGCTGTTATTCCCCCATTGTATGTCCATGGCTCCTTTATCATATATTAATTGACCTTATATGCTTGGGTTTATATCAGGTCTCTCTATTTTGTTCCATTGGTCTATTGCTCTATTCTTGTGCCAGTACCAAACTGCATTGATTACTATGGCTTTGTAGTAGAACTTGAGGTCAGGGAGCATAACCTCCCCTGCTTTATTCTTCCTTCTCAGGATTGCTTTGGCTACTGGGGTTCTTTTGTAGTGCCATATGAATTTTAGAAGTATTTGCTTTAGTTCGTTGAAGAGTGACTTTGGTATTTTGATAAGGATTGCATTGAATCTGTAGATTGCTTTAGTCAGGATACCATTTTAACAATATTAATTCTTCCTGTCCATGAGAATGGGGGATGAATTTCGATTTATTGGTGTCCTCTTTAATTTCTCTCATGAGTGTCTTGTAGTTTTCAGAGGATAGGTCTTTCATCTCTTTTGTTAGGTTTATTCCTAGGTATTTTATTCTTTTTGATGCAGTTGTAAGTGGGATTGTTTTCCTGATTTCTCTCTCTGCTAGTTCATCATTAGTATATAGGAATGCAACAGATTTCTGTGTACTGATTTTGTATTCTGCAACTTTGCTTATTTCAGTTATTAGTTCTAGTAGTTCTGGGGTGGATTCTTTATGGTTTTTTTATGTACAATATCACATCATCTGCAAACAGTGACAGTTTTATTTCTTCCTTACCAGTCTGGATGCCTTTTATTTGTGTTGTTGAATTGCCATGGCTAGGACCTCAAGTAATATGTTAAATAAAAGTGGAGAGAGGGGATCCTTGTCTTGTTCCTGATCTTAGAGAAAAAGATTTCAGCTTTTCACTGTTAAGTATGATGTTGGCTGTGGGTTTGTCATATATGGCCTTTATTATGTTGAGATGCTTGCCCTCTATAACCATTTTGTTGAGAGTTTTTATCATAAATTAATGATGAATTTTGTCAAATGCTTTTTCAGTGTCTGTGGAGATCATCATGTAATTTTTGTCCTTCTTTTTGTTGATGTAGTGGATGGTGTTGATGTATTTTCGAACATTGTACCATCCTTGACTCCCTGGAATAAATCCTACTTGATCATGATGTATCTTTTTGATATATTTTTGAATTCATTTTGCTAATATTTTGTTGAGTATTTCTGCTGCCATATTCATTAGGGATATTGGACTGTAATTTTCTTGTTTTGTGGTGTCTTTGCCTGGTTTTAGTATTAGGATGATGCTGGCCTCATAGAATGAGTTTGGAAGTATTCCCTCTTCTCCTTTTTGGAAAACTTTAAGGAGGATGGGTATTAGGTCTTCACTAAATGTTTGATAAAATTCAGCAGTAAAGCCATCTGGTCCAGGGATTTGTTCTTAGGTAGTTTTTTGATTACCAGTTCAATTTCATTGCTGTCCATATTATCTCTTTCTTCCTGGGTCAGCCTTGGAAGGCTGTCTTTATCTAGAAATTTGTCCATTTCTTCTGGGCTATCCAGGCTCTTAGCATATAATTTTTCATATTATTCACTAATAATTCTTTGTATTTCTATGGTGTCCATAGTGATTTTCCCTTTTTTCAGTTCTGATTCTTTTTATGTGTGTAGACTCTCTTTTTTTCTTGATAAGTCTGGCTAGGGGTTTATCTATTTTGTTTATTTGCTTGAATAACCAGCTCCTGCTATCATTGATTCTTTCTATTGTTTTATTCTTCTCGATTTTATTTATTTATTCTCTAATCTTTATTATGTCCCTCCTTCTACTGACTTTGGGCCTCACTTGTTCTTCTTTGTCTAATTTCATTAATTGTGAGTTTAAACTGCTCATATGGGATTGTTCTTCTTTTCTGAGGGAAGCCTGTATTGCACTATACATCCCTCTTAGCAAGTCCTTAACTGTGTCCCACACATTTGGTGGTATTGCATTATTGTTGCCATTTGTCTCCATATACTGCTTGATGTCTGTTTTTATTGGTCATTGAAACATTGATTATTTAGGAGCATGCTGTTAAGGCTCCATGTGTTCATGAGCATTTTCATTTACTTTGCGTAATTTATTTCTAGTTTCACACCTTTCTGCTCTGAGAATCTCACTGGTGAAATTTCAATCTTTTTGAAGTTACTGACGCTGAGGTCCATCCTGATGGTGCCAGAGAGTCCATGGAAAGGATTTAAGCAAGGTCATGACCAAGTCAGGTTTACTCTTTAGAAAAATTAATTTAGCAAGCAGTATGCATCAGAGGAGTGCCAGGAGTGGGAGCTGAGAGACCAGGTCCTTAAGGCCTTTGTTATTTTCCTGCATTGCTGCAATATTCCCCAGCAGCAGTGAGGGTAAAAAGTGAGAGATAGTTTAAGAGATATTCAACAGCAAGAATCAAGAGAACCTGGTAACTGCAGAAAGAGCAGGAATAAATGAAATGAGGGAAAATTTAAGGGGGATGCCTGGATTTCTGATGTGCATGGTAATAAGAGAGAGAACATAGGGAGAGGATCTGACATGGTGAACATGAGATCATGCATTCAGTTTTGGACAACCTGAGTATCAAGTGCCTTTGGGACCATTAGTGGAGATTTCAAGTAAGTAGATGAATTTACAATTAGGGTCTGAAGCTCAGAGGAGACATTAAGGGCTGGAGATCTTAATTTTGGACTTGTGATATAGGTGGGAAATGAAGACATGGGTTGACTGAAATCTATTGTGAAAGAATCCCGGGGGGACACCTACATGTAAAGGACACCTAGAAGCAGGATTTTGAAAAAGGAACCGGGGAAGTAGCAAACACACAGGTAGGGGAATGATCAGGAGAGCGATTACAGAACTAAGAGAAGAAGGGTTTCAGGAAAGGAACAGCAGGTATTTGCTCCTTCAACTAAGATTTATTCAGCAACTATTATTTTCCTGAGGACAGCTCAGAAAATTAAAAAGAAAAGATGCTTGCTCTGATGGAGCTTACATTTAACTGGGAGGAGTCAGAAACAGACTAACTAATTAAATAAATAAATGATATAGTATGAAAGATGTTGCTGTTTGGTAGAAAGGACCAGTGTAAGGGTGTCAGGAGTTTTGGTAGGGGGGAGTGTAGTTGAAATGGGCATCAGGGTAAGCCTCCTTGAAAAAGAAATATTCGAGCAAAGACTTGAAGGGAGTGAGACATGAGACAAGTGGATATCTGAGGGAAGTTTTCCACTCAGAAGGAACAGCCATCACAGAGGCTCCTAGATGAGCACAAAAATATGTTTGCAGTATTTGTAGAATAGCAAGGAACCAGTATATCTGGAACAGAATGAAGGGGAGAAGGGAAAGGAATAAGATGGCAAGGTCAAGGGGTAGTAAACACAGTGGAGGGCCTTGTAAGTCATCATAAGGACTGTATCTTTATTCTGAGAGGAATATGGACCCCTTGGAGAATTTTGATTTATGTTGCCTCATTAAGACTATAGTTAAGCATGCAAGTGGAGAGGCAAAGAGTTCAGTCGGTAGCCTACTGCAACAATCCAAGTAAGAGATGAAGATGCCTTAGGTCAGATTGGAAGCAGTGAAGGTGGTGAGAAGTTATCAGATTATATACACATATATATATACATTCACACACTCATACACACACTCAGAATCATGTAGATTTTTTAATCAGCCTTATTTAAGTATAATTTAGGTACAATAAAATTATCTGATTTTAATTGTACAATTCCATTATGGGTCAATCATGTCTTATATGGATTCTATACTATCTCCAGCTAAAATAAATAGAAATTGCTGGATTTTCCCCAAGAGTATTGTCTTATGGTTTTAAGAGTATTACACAATAGCTTTGGCAATATAAGAAGGGACTTGGTAACTATTAAAGAACTGGTTATTTCATCCCAAGATTGATGAAGACTTGAAACACAAATGGGAGTCGTGGGTTTGCTTTGCACAGCGCAAGGCCTCACTAATACAGAGAGCATTACTGGATGCTATCCCTAGATTTAAGGCACTAGTGTTAGCAAAGATTTCTTGTTTTGGGGCACAGATGGGAAAGAAATGGGGTGCATACTCACACTGGATACTTTACCAACTAGGGCCCACCAGGATTTGACCCAAAGAGGAGCTTTAACAATGGCCACAGTATTATGGAAGAAAAACTTCTCTGCACTTGGACTGCCAGCCAAAATTCATGCAGAGCAGTGGTTCTGTTGAAGGCATTCTGGTTGCAAGTGGACGAGTCACCCCAGTGCACTACCCAAAGGCCACTACGTGGGACAGGTATGGATATTGCAGGTAGAGATCAGTAGGGTGGCAAGCACAGTACCACTTGGTACAGGATGAGCAGAAGGCAGTAGCAGAAGTGCTTGACACAGGTGTGTGGGATGCCACCAGATGCCACCCAAGTGTCTGGGATCCAGAGCTCTTATGGGATGTAGAGAACAACCATAATTTGTGAGGCCTTCCAGGTATTGCTCCCTCCCCAGTTCAGTAGGCAAAGGTAGTAGATGAAACTAGAGCTCCAGCAATTGAGCTAGTAGGGCTGAGCTGTGGAGTAGTACACTTACCATTGTCTGGGACTCTGTTCCTTCACATTGTTGTAACAAAGGAAATGTCTTTTAAATTTTGGGGGGGTGGAAGATACTGGTAATTTGCAAACATATAAGAAGGATTCCTACTGCATTTAGTAGAGATACAATAGTTGGAAGGAGCCTCCCAGTCAAGGTTGGAAGGATATGCGGCTCATAAAGAGGAGAGAACAAAGTGCTTCGTTCACAAGCACAGTAGAGAACTTGCCTAAAGGCTAACTACTGGGATTCTCATTCACTTGCCCATTCATATTCAGACATGCCTCTTTTGCTTTCAACATGGAGATTCAGTGAGAGAAATAAAGCTTATGTGTAAATACAGTGAACTAGAAAGCAGCCGAACAACAATTTGATAAAATATATAATTCATTCGTAGGGGATATAGTACCACTGTGTATCCACTTAGAAGAAGGTATCAACTGATATGCACATGCTCCAGAAGGAACCCTATGCCCACTGTGCAAGTAATACCTAGGGAACAAACCTCCAGTATGCTAAATTTCTGGTGTTTTTGTCTTCAGTCTTGAGGCCTCAGAGGGTTTCTGACAAGCCTGATTCCCAGTAGATGCATTTAGAAGTTTTCAGTGAACTTTACTGTAATTTAGTCACATTTGCGGGTGGTTTCTAAGAGAAAAGTTATTTTTATCAAAAATGTCCCCAGTGCCTAACAAAGTAGTAGCTCAAGAAATGCTTTTCCAGTGAAAGAGTGAATGAATGACATAGGAATGTGGGTTTCAAATCTCTTCTGTGACTTGTGGACCTTGATACCACATATAAAATAAAAACTTAAGATTTATGCAGATGGCTTTACTCATTCAGAATGTTCCAGGCAGAAGGATGAGCAAAAATAAATTATTTATTACATGTGATTCCTTTTGGCAATTTTCTTTCATCTGTCCCTTGGACCTGCCAGGCTTCTGCTGTGCACTGAGTATACACACTGGCCTCTCTGAGCTATTTCATGGAAAAACCAGATGGGGACTCTGGGTCTGAGTTACTTAATGACAGAATTTGCAGGACATTTCCCATATTGTTCTCAGGGCCAGGCATTTCCTGACCTTAATCCCTGTGGGAGAGTGCTACATGCCAACCTGTAAAGTATGTAAAGTGGCCAATACCACAGGGTTGTGTGGGAAGGTGACAGAATAGAGAAACACCAGCTCATTGGTGTTTGTCATTTTTATTTGCAATACTTTAGGTCCAAATTTGAAACTGCAATATTTTTACACTCAAAACACAGTCATGCACAATCCATATTTCAATTTTCTATTGCTTCAACCACAATTTAAAGTAACAAATTTGGAAACAGAAGTCCTTAAAAAATCAGATACTGAGGTCAGAAGGATAGAACCATACCATCAGCAGGTCTACAAAAGAAATAACTTACTGAAAAATCAAACAAACAAAAAGACCATAAATACTTTTAATCTAAAGTTACAGGAGGATTCACTACACATGGGTTTACAGATAACACATTTTAACAAAAGTAATGCACGGCCAAATGGGACACAATTCTGATAAACAAAGAAAATGCAGATCCTCCTCAACTTGTATTGTCTGGATACCATGCATATAATCCCAGTAGACATCAGTACTCTGTGATCTGGCTCCTTCTGGCTGATGTACTGAGGTTTAAAACTCAACCTACTAATGGTTACAGGACTCTGGGAAAGATCTTACCATCACTAATGAATATGGTATATGTGGGTCCATAAAGCACACTTCACACAAGTACACACACTGAACTTGAACTCTGCACTCAGGGCTGGTTGGCACTCTGATGTAGGCAGGGCATTGGGACTAAGTGAATTCCAGTTTACCATCCCTCCAGCAGCATACTCTGGGGGAGCTGCCATCCAAAATGCTCTTTCTGGTTCCCAATGAATAGATATGTCAACACTCCTTAATGGTGATAGCATGTAAGTCCTTTTTCATTTCTCTCTCTGTATGGGTTCTGCTGTCTTGTGCCATTTATGTAGCAAACCATAAAGCCTGGCACTGCTTCACAGGAAAGGAGAGGCCCAAGTATACTTCTACCCTAGCAAGTGTGATAGTGTTGTTTGTGTTCCAGTAGCAAATACTGGCCACAGCTTAACGAAAACCAGACTTTACATACCGAGCAAATGGAAAATGAAAACTGGGAACACTCCAAATAGAGACGCAAAAGCAAGAACAAAACAAAACCACTGTAAAGGAATTGGAAGGCTGCCCCAAGTGTTATCAACATTTCCGAGCGTTATTAGAGCTTCACCTTCCATAGTTCTATTGCTTAGTGCAACACAAGAGACCCAGGCTTAAGCATGTAGTATTTGCCATCACTTTAACAGGCTGAATTTGCAAGGCAACCTCTAGTGCCACTGAAGGTACAGCTTCTGGAAAGACCCTGAGGGCTCACCTTGTCCCATACCCCAGTTTTACAGATGAGGAAACAGCCATGAAAAGGTTATGTAAGTTGCCCCAAGTCACACAGTAATTTAGTAATGGAGCCTGTATTACAATCCAGGTCTCCTTTCTCCTATGCTAGTACTCCTTTCACTACATCTGACTGGTTCTCTGTAATTGCTGTTGGTTTCCTGTTTGGTACTAAATCAGGTGAACATGGTATCTGCCTTACTGCTGGTTATTATGGGATAGCACTCACCTGATGGCAGCTTCCAAAGGAGATTCAGATGGCATGAACCAGCTGCGATAAGTTTATCTTGCCCATTTGACTGTATTATGTGGCAGTAAATACTACTTGCATTACAGTATAACTTGTACATAGACGTGTGCACATGGTGGTGATATCTCAGTTCCCGCTTGTAGATTCAGTTGGATATTGTTTAATATTAAACAGACACTCCCAAAGCATGAGGAGTTGGGTTACATTCGTTTGTTCTTAAAGGAGTATGGAATTAGAAAAGGAGTAAAAAATTTAAAGCTAATCAACAGAAAGATAATATCAGAAAGAAATCTCTTGTGAAAAATTCTTTCTTAGAAAAAATATTTCCATTATTTCCGAGGTCCCATTTATTTCCCTCCCAATGCACATGCAAATATATGTTCAGAATTGTGTGTTAAGTTCACTCAAAATCCCAGGCCTATGAGGCTGTCAATTTACAAATGCTGAATTTCAGTTCTCTTGCTCAGAAACCGGGAGAAGCTTGCATCACCAGCCATGCCTTTCTTTATCTGATACCAGAATTGCAACACCTGCTTTCTTCTCTCTGTTGTTTGCTTGAAATATCTTTTTCCATCCCTTGACTTTAAGTCTGTGCGCGTCTTTGGGTTTGAGGTGAGTCTCTTGTAAGCAGCATATGGATGGATCTTGCTTTTTTATCCATTCTATTACTCTGTGTCTTTTGATTGGTGCATTCAGTCCATTTACATTTAGGGTGATTATTGAAAGGTATGAATTTATTGCCATTGCAGGCATTAAGTTTGTGGTTACCAAAGGTTTAGGGTTAGCTTCTTTACTGTCTTACTGTCTAACTTAACTCGCTTGTTGAGCTATTATAAACACAATCTGATGATTCTTTATTTCTCTCCCTTCTTATTCCTCCTCCTCCCTTCTTCATATGTTGGGTGTTTTGTTGTGTGCTCTTTTTAGGAGTGCTCCCATCTAGAGCAGTCCCTGTAGGATGCCCTGTAGAGGTGGTTTGTGGGAGGCAAATTCCCTCAACTTTTGCTTGTCTGGGAATTGTTTAATCCCTCCTTCATATTTAAATGATATTCGTGCTGGATACAGTAGTCTTGGTTCGAGGCCCTTCTGTTTCATTGCATTAAGTATATCATGCCATTCTCTTCTGGCCTGTAGGGTTTCTGTTGAGAAGTCTGATGATAGCCTGATGGGTTTTCCTTTGTAGGTAACCTTTTTTTTCTCTCTGGCTGCTTTTAATACTTTGTCCTTGTCTTTGATCTTTGCCATTTTAATTATTATGTGTCTTGGTGTTGCCCTCCTTGGATCCCTTGTCATGGGAGTTCTGTGTACCTCTGTGGTCTGAGAGGCCATTTCTTCCCCTAGTTTGGGGAAATTTTCAGCAATTATTTCTTCAAAGACATTTTCTATCCCCTTTTCTCTCTCTACTTCTTCTGGAATGCCTATGATTCTTATATTATTTCTTTTATATTGATCACTCAGCTCTCTTAAAATTCTTTCATTCCTGGAGATCCTTTTATCTCTCTCTGCATCAGCTTCTCTGCGTTCCTGTTCTCTGTTTTCTAGTCCATTAATGGTCTCTTGCATCTCGTCCATTCTGTTTTGAAGTCCTTCCAGAGCTTGTTTTATTTCTGAATTCTCCTTCCTTAGTTCTTGCATATTTCTCTGCAAGTCCATCAGCATGGTTATGACTTTTGTTTTGAATTCTTTTTCAGGTAGACTGGCTAAATCTATCTCCCCAGATTCCTTCTCAGGGGAAGATGTAGCAGATGCCGAAGCTGTCTGGGTTAGTCTTGTCTGAATCATATTTTTTTGCATTTTCATGTTGACAGGTGCTATTGACTGTCAGCTGGGAGGGCCAAAATTTTCACTTACTACTGGCCTTTCTTTACTGGGGCAACTGCGCCCCCTAGTGGCTTGTGTTGGGTAATTGCGTGTAGAGTGGGTCTTTGTGTCTTGCCTGGCCGGGAGGGAGAAATTTCCCTTTCTGTGGGCGGATTTTGTCTCAGGCTGCTTCTCTGCTTTCGCAGCGCCCGGTGGGGTGATGGATGGGGGGGCTGCTTGACTGCCTCCGTGAGGGGTCTCAGAGCTGTTGCCCAGGGGGTTAGTGCACCCGGTTTTCCCTGTAATTTCCAGCTGCTGTACTGTGACCTGGGTTGTTTCCGTCAAGCTGTTAAGTCCCTGTCCCTTTAAGACTTTCAAAAAGCCCCCGCTTTTCTTTGTCACAGAGGCATCAGCTTCAGCACCCGCTCTGAGGTCTTACCCCCTGTTCTCCCAGTATCCAGGGCCCCCTGGGCATATACTGTGTCTGCGCTCTGGCCCGGATGGCTGGGGCTGGGTGTTCGGCAGTCCTGGGCTCCGTCTCCCTCCCGCTCTGCCTATTGTTCTCCCGCCGGGAGCTGGGGGGAGGGGCGCTCGGGTCCCGCAGGGCCGGGGCTTGTATCTTACCCCTTTCACCAGTCGCTGGGTTCTCGCTGGTGTAGCTGCAGTCTGGCCACTGTCCTGCGTCTTCTGGTCTCTCTTTTAGGGCTAGTTGTGTTTGTTGTATTTTCAAAAGTATATATGTTTTTGGGAGGAGATTCCCACTGTCCTACTCACGCCGCCATGTTGGCTCCGCCGCCATGCCTTTCTTTAACCAAATATTAACTGCAAGTAGCTCAGAAAAGGACCGTGAGATTCAACCAGGGGATGGCAAGGTTAAGACTCCCATAAGTGTTTTTACATTGAGAATAGCCAATGAAAAGCCTGTGGGTTCTCAAGATATAAGGTCTGCTCTTGGTGAGACTAATATCCGAGGCCACTACCTCATTATAAAAGTCCTCACCTCAAATTTCTTTGGTAAGTTAGAAGGAAATGCCTGTCTTTTGGTAGATGTCTCCCTTTTTCTCTTTAAAAATGACAGTAGTTACTGGGTTCAACCTATCATCAGGCAATACAGGAAGCACGTGGAAGGCATCTCAAGCCACAGCTACCAGGACTGTGACTGAATGCCAACAGGCAAAAGCAAATCTCAATATTTGTCTTAATACTTTCATAGTGAGCATCTAATTGCAAAGCATAACTTCTACTGAAATCGATGGGACTTGCCCTACCGGTCACTGAAAGAAGAATCCTACCTGAATATCATATCCTGTAGGACAAGGAAATGGTGGGAGCTGGGAATTTTATCCATGTATTCTTCCAAAATTCAACTTGAAAATCTGCTAAAATGACCCAGAGAAGTGATACCTGAAACAGATGTTATCAAGGAGGCTAGTCAAATGTCACCCTTCCAATCTAGATTAACCCAAGCAGAAACCTTGATGCCAAAGCCAAGTGGAGGGCAGCCAGTTTTAAAGCAGAAGGATGTGTTTGGATTGTAATAATGACGTCTCCCTAGCTTTAACTTATAGATAATAGTCCCCTAAGATAGCATGTGCCATACCCATGCCTGTGCCAACCTCAACATCCAGGTAAATATAGAGCCTATGGAATAACTGTAACTAGCAAGTATCTGTGCCCTGCATGCTGTGTTGGCAGACAGTGTCTGCTTCTGGCATTTTTTCTAGGTTCCTATAGTCCCCTTTCTGATGTTTACTCATTACAAAGCAATATTGTAACAATATCAAGGAACATTTGTAAAGCAAAAAAAAAATTTGACATTATCCCACCACCCTAACACAACTGATTTCAGTTATCTGTGTTCCCAGTCTTTGTCCATATGCACACTTATTTTACATGGTTGTAATCCCTGTTTATGTTATTTAAAAGTGATTTTATAGATGCTCTCTGAGAACTGGCAGCCTCATTAGAAATGAAAAACCCATTGAGCAAAAGAATATAATTATTTACATGATCTTTGAGCTGAGAAATATCCTTTATAGACAAATATCTCAAACTATCAAAACAGCTATACAGATGACAGGAAGCAGTTTCATATTTCTTTTTCCCTTAGCAATGATGGAATATGCTTCACAGGGAAGGGATAGATGTGGGGATCAAGTGGTTAAACTCAAACACTGGGGTACAATTCACAAGCCTGAAAGAAATCTGAATAACTCAATTAAAGAATATATACTTGAGTTAATTCTTCTTACATGACTTGGCCATCCAGTGGCCAAAATGAAACATGGACACACAAATATTTACGATGACACCCAGACAAGATGAGCAAGAACGAAGTCATTACCCAACATGGTGACTGATTTGAGGGGATTATGTCATCCAAAAATCCTCATGGGATTATGACAACGCACCAGATCCTTACTATAACATTAATGCTCTTTTCTTTCTTAAATAAGTAATCTCTACTGTGCTTCCCACCCTTCCCTGACTTTCCCATGGCCCTATCCCTATCTCAGGACATTTCAGAATCAACATATGATGATGTGCTCCCATTATCTCAGGGCACACTAACAATTTTAAAGATGTGGGTAGACTCACCTGTGTCAAGATGAGCTTAAAAAAATCCAGCGAAAGGGAATAAACTATTAACCATGGTGGGGGAGGGGAGAGAAGCAAGGAATGCAAAATGACCTGATGAAACTCTTGGGAGGAATGATTGTATTCGTTATTTTGGAACTCTTTGTATTTTTTTTGTTATCATTAATACACAATTACATGAGCAACATTGTGGTTACTAGATTCCCCCCATTATCAAGTCCCCACCATATACCCCATTACAGTCACTGTCCATCAGCGTAGTAAGATGCTATAGAGTCACTACCTGTCTTCTCTGTGCTATACTGCCTTCTCTGGGTCCCCCCACTACATTATGTGTGCTAATCTTAATGCCCCTTATTCTTCTTCTCCCACCCTTCCAACCACCCCAATCCCTTTCCCTTTGGCAACTGTTAGTCCATTCTTGGATTCTGTGAGTCTGCTGAAACCTCTCTGTATCTTGATTGTCACCTTGGTTACACAACTGTGTGCATTTTTCCAAACTCAATTAAGTTTCCTGTAAATAAATTTTTAAGGGGTGAGGCCTTATAAGCATTTCACCGTCCTCCTCTTATCTTCTAAAGTTTTCATAGGTATCATATCTGAATGCATTAAAACTGCCTAAAGACCATGTTATACGTTTTGCTATTAGCAGTCAAACATATTTTAAAGAACTTAAGGGAAGGAAAATAGTCTTTTATATTTACTATTTCTGTTTTTCTTTATTCCTCAAGTTCCAAGATTCTCTCTGGTGTCATGTATGTTCAGCATGAACTTTCTGTAGTATTGCTTGGAGAGCTGTCGATGAATTTTCTTAAGTTTTTCTTCATTTAAGAATGTCTTTACTTTGTCTTCATTCCTGAAGGACATTGTTTTACTGGATATAGAATTCTGGTCTGGCAGTTCTCTCCTTTCCACAATTTAAAGACATTGTTCTCTGTCTTCCGCCCTCCATGGTTTCTGTTTGGAAACCCACAGTATTTCATATTGTTATCATGCATGTTATGTGTCATTTTCCTCTAGTTTCTTTCAAGATTTTTTTCCTTATCTTTGGAGTTAAGCAGTTTTATTATCTGTGTAGGAGTGATTGTCTCTAAGTTCTTGGAGTTTAGAGTTCTTAAATCTGTAAGTTTATGTTTCTGATCAAGTTTTCGGAAGTTTTCAGCAATTATTTATTCCCAAATGGCTTTCTGCAGCACTCCCTTTTCTGCTCCTTCTGGGCCTTAAATGACATGAATTTTCCACCTTTGGATATTGGTTCAGAGATCTTAGAGGCTCTTCTCAAGTCCTTTTTACATTTGGTAGTTGATGTACACATTATTAATTTTTTTTTTGTAGATAATTATTTTTTATTGAAGGGCAGTTGACACACAGTATTACATTACATTAGTTTCAGGTGTACAACACAGTGATTCAACATTTATATACATGATAATTCTAGGTATCAGCTATTACCATACCAAGTTGTTACAATATTTTGACTATATTCCTTATGTTATACATTACATCCCGGTTACTTATTTATTTTACAATTGGAAGTGTGTACTTCTTTTTTTCTTTTTTTTTTTTGTGAGGGCATCTCTCATATTTATTGATCAAATGGTTGTTAACAACAATAAAATTCTGTATAGGGGAGTCAATGCTCAATGCACAATCATTAATCCAACCCAAGAATAATTTTCGTCAGTCTCCAATCTTCTGAAGCATAACAAACAAGTTCTTACATGGAGAACAAATTCTTAAATAGTGAGTAAGTTACATGGTGAACAGTACAAGGGCAGTTATCACAGAAACTTTCGGTTTTGCTCATGCATTATGAACTATAAACAGTCAGTTCAAATAGGAATACTCATTTGATTTTTATACTTGATTTATATGTGGATACCACATTTCTCTCTTTATTATTAGTACTTTTAACAAAATGCTGAAGTGGTAGGTAGATACAAGATAAAGGTAGAAAACATAGTTTAGTGTTGTAAGAGAGCAAATGTAGAAGATCAGGTGTGTGCCTGTAGACTATGTGTTAATCCAAGCTAGACCAGGGCAATAAAACATCCACGTATGCAGAAGATTTCTCTCAGAACAGGGGGGGTGAGGTTCTAATCCTCACCTCTGTTGATCCCCAGTTTCTCACCTGATGGACCCCCTGCAACTGTGCCTGTCTTAGGTTGTTCTTCCCTTGAGGAATCTTACCCATCTCTGGCTAACCAGTCATCTTCCGGGGCCATACAGGGAAATGTAAAGTTGGTAAGTGAGAGAGAAGCCTTATTGTTTGAAATGGTTAGCTTTTTACTTCTTTGCATATTTATGCCCTGTAGCTTCTATGACCAGCATTTGTCTTGAGGTATCTTTACCACTTGGAAGAATTATGATACTCGGTAAATTTGATATGAGGCACGAATTCTATTTAAGGGTTGTAATTAGGAAGGAAGAAGAAAAGCTATAGAAGTAGCAGGCGGAAGAAAACATGGGAAGATTGATTATTTCTTTGACATATCTTCTTCTAGAGTAACTTCAGCATGTATAGGTTTTAAACTACTAATTAAATTGCACACACATTAACATAATAGGAGTATAGTTACATAACCAAAGCATACCTGTAATTACCAGCCATCTCCAGTGAAACCAAGAAAACCAGTTAGGCACCTTAGGCATTTGTGAAAACTTATCTATGATATGGTGGATAATGTCCAACTGAACTTGAACAGTCTGAGAGAAATCAGACAAATTAAAACAACCCATTCCTGGGGAATGTTCACATCCCATATGTTCTTTTAACAGTAAATAGTCAGTAGTTGTAAGATTTTGGAGAGCTACAATTTGTACTTCTCCTAATTCTTGGTTGAGTTCCAACAGTATAGATCCAGTCCAATTTGTTGTTTTACTGTATGCACAGGCCAGCTTAGATATCTCCTTCTTCATTCCCATGGCAAGTCCAGGAACTGGTGGGATGAGTGCATCTACAGCTGTAGCAGTGCGTGGATCTTTGTTGGGGTTTTCTGATGATCATCTTCTGGAATGAGTCTTACAGAGAGTGCTGATGTTGGAAGTTCTTTTTCATATCGTATCTTAGTTCATTTTCGGGGTAGCCCAATTAGGCTTTCATCCTCTGTTAGTCCATTCTTGAGTTCTGTGATTCTGCTGCTGCTTTGTTCCTTCAGTTTTTCCTTTGTTCTTATATTCCACAGATGAGTGAAATCATTTGGTATTTCTCTTTCTCCACTTGGCTTGTTTCACTGAGCAAAACACCCTCCAGCTCCATCCATGTTGCTGCAAATGGTAGGATTTGCTCTTTTCTTATGGATGAGTAGTATTCCATTGTGTATATGTACCACATCTTCTTTATCCATTCAAGTATTGATGGACATTTAGGTTGCTTCCAATTCTTGGCTATTGCAAATAGTGCTGCAATAAACATAGGGGTGCACTGATCTTTCTCATACTTGACTGCTGCATTCTTAGGGTAAATTCCTAGGAGTGCAATTCCTGGGTCAAATTGTAAGTCTGTTTTGAGCATTTTGATGAACCTCCATATTGCTTTAAACAATGGTTGAACTAACTTACATTCCCACCAGCAGTGTAGGAGGGTTCCCCTTTCTCCACAGCCTCGCCAACATTTGTTGTTGTTTGTCTTTTGGATGGCAGCCATCCTTACTGGTGTGAGGCGATACATCATTGTAGTTTTAAATTGCATTTCTCTGATAATTAGCGATGTGGAGCATCTTTTCATGTGTCTGTTGGCCATCTGTATTTCTTTTTTGGAGAACTGTCTGTTCAGTTCCTCTGCCCATTTTTTAATTGGGTTATTTGTTTTTTGTTTGTTGAGGCGTGTGAGCTCTTTATATATTCTGGACGTCAAGCCTTTATCGGATCTGTCATTTTCAAATATATTCTCCCATACTGTAGGGTTCCTTTTTGATCTATTGATGGTGTCTTTTGCTGTACAGAAGCTTTTCAGCTTAATATAGTCCCACTTGTTCATTTTTGCTGTTGTTTTCCTTGCCTGGGGAGATATGTTCAAGAAGAGGTCACTCATGTTTATGTCTAAGAGGTTTTTGCCTATGTTTTTTTCCAGGAGGTTAATGGTTTCATGACTTACATTCAGGTCTTTGATCCATTTTGAGTTTACTTTTGTTTATGGGGTTAGACAATGGTCCAGTTTCATTCTCCAACATGTAGCTGTCCAGTTTTGCCAGCACCATCTGTTGAAGAGACTGTCATTTCGCCATTGCATGTCCATGGCTCCTTTATCAAATATTAATTGACCATATATGTCTGGGTTAATGTCTGGATTCTGTAGTCTGTTCCATTGGTCTGTGGCTCTGTTCTTGTGCCAGTACCAAATTGTCTTGATTACTATGGCTTTATAGTAGAGCTTGAAGTTGGGGAGTGAGATCCCCCCTACTTTATTCTTCTTTCTCAGGATTGCTTTGGCTATTCGGGGTCTTTGGTGTTTCCATATGAATTTTTGAATTATTTGTTCCAGTTCATTGAAGAATGTTGCTGGTAGTTTCATAGGGATTGCATCAAATCTGTATATTGCTTTGGGCAGGATGGCCATTTTGATGATATTAATTCTTCCTAGCCACAAGCATGGAATGAGTTTCCATCTGTTAGTGTGCCCTTTAATTTCTCTGAAGAGTGACTTGTAGTTTTCAGAGTATAAGTCTTTCACTTCTTTGGTTAGGTTTATTTCTAGGTATTTTATTTTTTTTGATGCAATTGTGAATGTAGTTGTTTTCCTGATTTCTCTTTCTTTTGGTTCATTGTTAGTGTATAGGAAAGCCACAGATGTCTGTGTGCAAATTTTGTATCCTGCAACTTTGCTGTATTCTGATATCAGTTCTAGTAGTTTTGGGGTGGAGTCTTTAGGGTTTTTTATGTACAGTATCATGTCATCTGCAAATAGTGACAGTTTAACTTCTTTACCAGTCTGGATTCCTTGTATTTTTTTGTTTTGTCTGATTGCCATGGCTTTGACCTCCAGTACTACGTTAAATAACAGGGGAGAGAGTGGGCATCCCTGTCTAGTTCCCGATCTCAGAGGAAATGCTTTCAGCTTCTCGTAGTTCAATATAATGTTGGCTGTGGGTTTATCATAGATGGCCTTTATTATGTTGAGGTACTTGCCCTCTATTCCCATTTTGCTGAGAGTTTTTAACATGAATGGATGTTGAACTTTGTCAAATCCTTTTTCAGCATCTATGGAGATGATCATGTTGTTTTTGCCTTTCTTTTTGTTGAAGTGGTGGATGATGTTGATGGAATTTTAAATGCTGTACCATCCTTGCATCCTTGGGATGAATCCCACTTGGTCATGGTGTATGATCCTTTTGATGTATTTTTGAATTTGGTTTGCTAATATTTTGTTGAGTATTTTTGCATTTACATTCATCAGGGATATTGGTCTGTAGTTTTCTTTTTTGGTGGGGTCTTTGCCTGGTTTTGGTATTAGGGTGATTTTAGCTTCATAGAATGAGTTTGAGAGTATCCACTCCTCCTCTATTTTTTGGAAAACTTTAAGGAGAATGGGTATTATGTCTTCCCTGTATGTCTGATAAAATTCCGAGGTAAATCCATCTGGCCTGGGGGTTTTGTTCTTTAGTAGTTTTTTGATTACCGCTTCAATTTCGTTGCTGGTAATTGGTCTGTTTAGATTTTCTGTTTCTTTCTGGGTCAGTCTTGGAAGGTTATATTTTTCTAGGAAGTTGTCCATTTCTCCTAGGTTTTCCAGCTTGTTAGCGTATAGGTTTTCATAGTATTCTCTAATAATTCTTTGTTTTTCTGTGGGGTCCGTCATGATTTTTCCTTTCTGGTTTCTGATACTGCTGATTTGTGTTGACTCTCTTTTCTTCTTAATAAGTCTGGCTAGAGGCTTATCTATTTTGTTTATTTTCTCGAAGAACCAGCTCTTGGTTTCATTGATTTTTGCTATTGTTTTATTCTTCTCAATTTTATTTATTTCTTCTCTGATCTTTATTATGTCCCTCCTTCTGCTGACCTTAGGCCTCATTTGTTCTTCTTTTTTGAATTTCGATAATTGTGACATTAGACCATTCATTTGGGATTGTTCGTCCTTTTTTAAATATGCTTGGATTGCTATATACTTTCCTCTTCAGACTGCTTTTGCTGTGTCCCACAGAAGTTGGGGCTTAGTGTTGTTGTTGTCATTTGTTTCCATATATTGCTGGATCTCCATTTTGATTTGGTCATTGATCCATTGATTATTTAGGAGCGTGTTGTTAAGCCTCCATGTGTTTGTGAGCCTTTTTGCTTTCTTGGTTCAGTTTATTTCTAGTTTTATGCCTTTGTGGTCTGAAAATTTGGTTGGTAGGATTTCAATCTTTTGGAATTTTCTGAGGCTCTTTTTGTGGCCTAGTATGTGGTCTATTCTGGAGAATGTTCCATGTGCACTTGAGAAGAATGTATATCTTGTTGCTTTTGGATGTAGAGTTCTATAGATGTCTATTAGGTCCATCTGCTCTACTGTGTTGTTCAGTGCTTCTGTGTCCTTACTTATTTTCTGCCCGGTGGTTCTATCCTTTGGGGTGAGTGGTGTGTTGAAGTCTCCTAAAATGAATGCATTGCATTCTATTTCCTCCTTTAGTTCTGTTAGTATTTGTTTCACATATGCTGGTGCTCCTTTGTTGGGTGCATATATATTTAGAATGGTTATATCCTCTTGTTGGACTGAGCCCTTTATCATTATGTAGTGCCCTTCTTTATCTCTTGTTACTTTCCTTGTTTTGAAGTCTATTTTGTCTGATATTAGTACAGCAACCCCTGCTTTCTTCTCGCTGTTGTTTGCTTGAAATATGTTTTTCCATCCCTTGAGTTTTAGTCTGTACATCTTTTTGGGTTTGAGGTGAGTTTCTTGTAAGCAGCATATAGATGGGTCTTGCTTTTTTATCCATTCTGTTACTCTGTGTCTTTTGTTTGGTGCATTCAGCCCATTAACATTTAGGGTGACTATTGAAAGATATGTACTTATTGCCATTGCAAGCTTTACATTCGTGGTTACCAAAGGTTCAAGGTTAGCCTCTTTAGTATCTTACTGCCTAACTTAGCTCGCTTATTGAGCTGTTATATACACTGTCTGGAGATTCTTTTCTTCTCTCCCTTCTTATTCCTCCTCCTCCATTCATCATATGTTGGGTGTTTTGTGCTGTGCTCTTTCTAGGAGTGCTCCCATCTAGAGCAGTCCCTGTAAGATGTTCTATAGATGTGGTTTGTGGGAAGCAAATTCCCTCAGCTTTTGTCTGTGAATTGTTTAATCCCACCATCATATTTGAATGATAGTCATGCTGGATACAGTATCCTTGGTTTAAGGCCCTTCTGTTTCATTGTATTAAATATATCATGCAATTCTCTTCTGGCCTGTAGGGTTTCTGTCGAGAAGTCTGATGCTAGCCTGATGGGTTTTCCTTTATAGGTGACCTTTTTCTCTCTAGCTGCCTTTAAAACTCTTTCCTTGTCCTTGACCTTTGCCATTTTAATTATTATGTGTCTTGGTGTTGTCCTCCTTGGATCCTTTCTGTTGGGGGTTCTGTGTATTTCCGTGGTCTGTTCGATTATTTCCTCCCCCAGTTTGGGGAAGTTTTCAGCAATTATTTCTTCCAAGTTACTTTCCATCCCTTTTTCTCTCTCTTCTTCCTCTGGTACCCCTATAATACAGATATTGTTCCTTTTGGATTGGTCACTCAGTTCTCTTAATATTGTTTCATTCCTGGAGATCCTTTTATCTCTCTCTATGTCAGCTTCTATGCGTTTCTGTTCTCTGTTTCAGTTCCATCAATGGCCTCTTGCATCCTATCCATTCTGCTTATAAACCTTTCCAGAGTTTGTTTCGTTTCTTTAATCTCCTTTCTGGCATCTGTGATCTCCCTCCGGAGTTCATCCCATCTCTCTTACATATTTCTCTGCATCTCTGTCAGCATGTTTATGTTTTTTTTCTGAATTCTTTTTCAGGAAGACTGGTTAGGTCTGTCTCCTTCTCTGGTGTTGTCTCTGTGATCTTTGTCTGCCTGTACTTTTGCCTTTTCATGGTGATAGGAATAGTTTGTAGAGCTGGGTTGAGTGACGTCTGGAAGAACTGCCCTTCTTGTTGGTTTGTGGCCCTCCTCTCCTGGGAGAACAGCGACCTATAGTGACTTGTGCTGGGCAGGTGCGCAGACAGGGTTTCTGCTTCCTGCCCGGCTGCTATGGAGTTTATCTCCGCTGTTGCTGTGGGCGTGGCCTGGTTCAGGTTACTGCTAAAAAGTGGTGGAGTCGTGTTGGAGGGCGAGTGGCCTGGAGTCTATTTATCTCTGTAAGGGGCCTCCCTGCTCCCTGCAGCCCAGGGGTTAGGGTGCCCAGAGATCCCCGGATTCCCTAGCTCTGGATTAAGTGTCCCGCCCTGCCCCTTTAAGACTTCCAAAATGCTCCTGTCAAAACAAAACAATGACCACAAAAAATATATATATGTATTTTTTTTAATTAAAAAAAGAAAAAGAAAATATGGCCGCTTGTTTTTCTTTATTCTCCGGCGCCAGCCTCAGGCATCTGCTCACCGGTCTTGCTGCCCTGTTTCCCTAGTATTGGGGTCCCTATCTCTTTAAGACTTCCAAAAAGCACTCGCCAAAACAACACAGCAAAAAAAAAAAAAATGGTCGCTTACTTTTCTGGTGTCCTCTGGTGCCCGCTCACTGTTCTTCATGCCCTGTTTCCCTAGTATCCAGGGCCCCCCGCGCACGCACTGTGTCTGCACTCTGGCCTGGATGGCTGGAGCTGGGTGTTCGGCAGTCCTGGGCTCCGTCTCCCTCCCGCTGTGCCTATTCTTCTCCCGCCGGGAGCTGGGGGGAGGGGTGCTCGGCTCCCGCCGGGCCGGGGCTTGTATCTTACCCCCTCCGTGAGGCACTGGGTTCTCTCAGGTGTGGATGTGGTCTGGATATTTTCCTGTGTCCTCTGGTCTTTATTCTAGGAAGATTTGTCTTTGTTATATTTTCATAGATATATGTGGTTTTTAGAGGAGATTTCCACTGCTCTACTCATGCCACCATCTTAGAGCGAGATTGAACACTAAAAATTTAAACTGCCACATGTGACTTGTGGCTGCCATATTGGACAGTGCAGAGACATCTTACCACTCTTTTAATTTTTAAAATCAACATGCAGGAAATAATTTGATAAAAATAAGCACACAGAGCTATTAGACACCAAGGATGTACACCAAATCCCAGGGGTCAGGAAAGCTGGTGGAGGTGATATCTAAGCCAATTGTGATGGATGAATACAATTAATCAAGTGAAGAATGGAGGGGCCAGCAACTGCAGGCCTGAGAATGATGAGTGCAAGTGTACAGACTTGTAAGAGAGCTTGGAATGTTTGGAGAGAAATGACTGGTTTGTTACAGTTGAGACATACGGTGCCAATTTGAGAATGATGAAAGTTGGTGAAGTAAATGGAACAAATCATGAGATTTTACATGTCAGGATGAAGATTTTTGACTTAATCAATCCTGAGGACAATTGGGAAACAATGTTTTTTGAAAATGTGAGCTTTTTGTCTTTTTGACTCTTCTAAGTTTTCTCATGTTTTTATAATGAAAGCGTATCACTTTTTTATTAGAAAAGCTTCAGCAAAATATAATTCACATGCCATACAGTTCATCATTTTCAAGTGTTCAATCCAATAATTTTTTTAGTGTGTTTACAGAGTTGAACAACCATCACCACAATCAATTTTACAATTTTATCACTCCCCCCCCCCAAAAAAAATCCCTGTGCCCTTTAGCAATTACTCCCCACTTTCTCCCAGCTCTTTTCCCTTTCACCCTAGGAAACCACTAATCTGCTTTCTGTGTGTATGGATTTGCCATTTCTGTACATTTCATATGAATGGAATCATAAAATACATGGCCTTTTGTGTCTGGCTTCTTTCATTTAGCAGAACATTTTCAAGATTCATTCATACTGTAGCATGAATCAGTACTTCATTCCTGCTCATTGCCAGATAATATTGTATTGTGTAACTATACTGCATTTTATTTATTTCTTCACTTGCCGGTTGATGGAATCTTGTGTTGTTTCTGTTTTTTGGCTGTTATGAATAATGCTGCTGTGAACATTTGTGTACAAGCTTTTGTGTGGACATAATTTTCAGTTCTCTTGGGTGTATACCTAGCAGTGGAATTGTGGGATCACATGGTAACTCTATGCTTAACTGAGTGACTGGCAGATTATTTTCCAAAGCAGTTGTACCACTTGCATTCTCACTAGCAGTGTATAAGTGTTCCAAATTCTCCACATCCTTGCCAGTACTTGTTACTATCTGTCTTCTCTGCTTGCCAATTTTATTGAGAAATAACTGACATATATCACTGTATAAGTTTATGATATAAAACAGGGTGGTTTGATTTACATATATTGTGTAAATGATTGCCACAGTAGGTGTAGCTAATATCAGTCATCTCATATAGATATGATGAAAAGAAAAAAAAGATTTCCTTGTGATGAAAACTCTCAGCATCTTTTAACAACTTTTGTATGTATCATACGGCAGTGTTCACTATAGTCATCATGTTGTACATTTCATCCCTAGTACTGATTTAACATAACTGGAAGTGTGTATCTTTTGACAACCTGCCTCCAATTTTTTCTACCCTCAGCCCCACCTTAACCCAAGCCTCTGGTAACCACAATTTTGATCTCTTTGTCCATGAGATCTGCCTTCTTGATTATTTCCATCCTATTGGGTGTAAAGTGATATCCCATTTTGGTTTTGATTTGCATTTCTCTGATGGATAATTATGTTGAGCATCTCTCTATGTGCTTATTGGCTATTTGTACATGTTATTTGGACAAATGTCTATTTGGATACTTTGCCATTTTTTAATTGGGCTATTTGTCCTTTTATTATTGAGTTGTAGGTGTTCTTTATATACTCTGGATGGAAGTCATTTAACAAATATGTGATTTGTAAATATTTTCTCCCATTCTGTGGGGTGTATTTTCTATTTCTTGGTGGTGTCCTTTGATGCACAGAAGTTTTTCATTTTGATGATCTCCAATTAATCTTTTTGTTTGTATTTTTATGGTTTTGGTGTGATATCTAAGAAACCATTGCCTACTCCAAAGTCACAAGATTTATACCTATGTGATTTCCTAAGATTCTTGTAGTTTTAGCTCTTATGGGAAGATCTTTGATCACTTGTGGGTTAATATTGTGTTAACTGTGTTCACATGTTATTATTATTATGTGTGTAAGACAAGGGTCTGAATTCTTCTGTTTGCATGTGGTATCTAGTTATCCCAGAACCATTTGTTGGAAAGACTCTCTTTTTCCCCACTAAATCGTCTTGACACTCTTGTTAAAAACCAGTGGACCACAAATGCACAGGCTTATTTCCAGGTTCTCAGTTCTATGCCATTGATCTATAAGTCTATCCTCATGCCAATATCATACTGCCTTAACTACTGTAGCTTTGTTATGAGTTTTGAAATCAGGAGGTGTGAGACTTCAACTTTTGTCATTCTCTTTCAACATCATTTTAGCTATTCTGGGTCTCTTGTGCTTCCATATAAATTTTAGGATAAGCTAGCAAGTTCTGCAAAGAATCCGGCTAGAAGTTTGGTAGTGATTACATTGAACATGTAGATCAATTTGAGAAATATTGCCATCTTAACAATACTAAATAGCATTTAACTTAACATCAAAAGAACATGGAACATAATTACATTTTTTAATTTATTTTTTATTTCTCTTAAAACACTGTATTGAAAGTCAATGACTTTGCCCAAGGCACCAGCCAGACTGGGACTGTGCCGGCTGTGAGCGGGGCTGCTGCCTGTCGGCCAAGGCCTGGAGACCCAGGTCGTGTTGAGCAAGCTACTGCCAGGCAGGGGCCACCTAGGAGATGGTAGTTGCCCCAGAGAAGCTGCTGAGCAGTGGGCTGTTGTGGACCAATATGTCCATGATCTTTGGCATGATGTGCCTACTGCCATATTCCTGGGCCTCGTTGCATACCAGATCTAAGACCTTGGCCATCAGGTACTGGGTGATGGCCTCTAGGAAGGCCGGTGCAGATCACCTCAGGTGCTGGAAGTAGTGGCCTTCCCAAAGGAGGCACTCCGTATGGGTCACGAGAACAGCAGCTCCGTTCAGGCAGTGTGAGAGCGGATCATACTCTGGCCACCAGACAATGCTCTACGGCTCCTACCCCGGGGCATGTTGGGAATTGGGTGCATTTTCTCGGAACGACCAAGCTCTGTAGTGTGGTGCAGTGTAGTCCAGTGTGGTGGGATGTGCTGTGGGGCGAAGAGTTGCAGTGGGATGAGGTGCAGTGTGCCAATTGGCCACGTCACATAGAGAAGTTGAGTCATGAGAATAAATAAACCCTTTCATCCTCAACCCCTCGCCTTGTCCTCCTTGGGTCTCAGGGAACTCACCGAGAACTTGCCATGGGCAGGGAACAGCCACCTCCCAGAGCTACAACACCACATTCTGGTGTGCAATGCTTACTCAATAATAAAACTGTTTTTCTTCTACCTTTGTGGGGACATTTTCCGGATTGGCAGAAGATTTTGTTCCATTTTTTCATTTCTCAACTACTAAAAGTACCTGAGAAAAGCCCTCTTCATAGTCGAGGAGAGGGAGCTGGGGGGTAGGGGTGGGCAGTGGATAGTTATCACCACTGCACCTCCATTTCAAAGAGGGTCAAAGGAAGGCTTCAAGATACAAAAGGACTTGGTGTACAGAGAAGCCACTGGAAAGCCAGCATTGGGTTTCTCATCAACCTTCTCAGTTTCCATCTACTCTTCCTGCATTTGTCCACTCTTGCACCTCTCATTTGTCACATGGATGTTGTGTGGAGGCATCAGAAGGAAAAACACTATCCCAGCCTCTTGGTGGCTCCACGTGGCATTGCTGAGGTTGGTGATAACCATAGCTAAGAGAGTGGGTGATGGAACCAAACTGACCTGGATTCAAATGTGGCCTCTGCCACTTCCTAGTTGAGTGAGCGTAAGAGGATTACTTAGCCTCTCTGAACCTTAATTCGTCAGCTACCAAAGGTATTATATACTAACAACGGTACTTAGCTCCCTGGGTTGTTGTGGGAATTCTATATGATAATGTAGGTAAAGTGCGTAGCATGATACCTGCACACAGAGGATCATTTCTATTTATATTTGCCCCAGACTACACTACACTGCCTCCTCTCTCCGACCCCATCCCAAACACTTAACCTACTGCCCCAGCACTTTTTTTCTTACGCGATCTGAAACAAGGCTAGTAAAACACAAAATTCTCATTCTAGGGCCTCTGGATTCTTTGCTGTGCTCATGCAAACTGGGTTTTTGTTTCTGTTGTGGCAGCAAACAGATCCAGCAGTCACAAGGATGTGGGGAAACCAGCACTGTGGTGGGGATGGGCACATTTTCTGAAGAGCCATTTTGGATTGTAGGTCTACTTCTTGGGATCTCTCTTAAGAAAATGATTGTTCATGAAGAGACTTATACACAAGAATCCCATTGAACATTAGGCACAATAGGCGGAAAACTGAGGACAATTTAAGTGCTGAAAAATTAAATTATGATGCATCTTTTGCACAGCTGTTCATAAGGATGTTTTTGAAGAATTTCTAGACAGAGGTAAAGCCCAGATGTTAGATAAAAAAAATTTCAGGAAACAAATGAATGCTGAATTTGAGAAACCTTGTTTCTATGATGGCTACACACTTAATGTATACCTATAATTCTAAAACTACAAAAGTATTCCAAAATGCTGACAGTAGTTCATGCTGACTGACAGGACCAATGTAATTTTCATTCCTTTCCATTTCCTAAGTTGTCTTCAACTGCCTTGCACTACTTAAGTACCTGAACCGCAGAACCTCCCCTCCTGCCTGAGGACAAAGTTGAGAAAATCTGGATGCTGCAAAGAAATTCGGACACAGACCATTAGGTCAGTTTTATTACCTGCTGTTAGTAACCAATATTTAAGGAACAATCAAAACAAGTGGGAAGAGAGCGTCCAAGAGCCAGTACAGACAATTAGCCCCCCATGCCACACAAACATGATGGGAATTACTGCAAAAAGCCGTGGTCCTAAGGAAAAAAAAACACTGCCTAGGATGAGATACTCTTGTGGCCTCAAACTCCTTTTCCCCACCAACGCTTCACCAAAAACGGGGTACAAAGGGCTGCATGGCCTCCACCACTATGGAAAGCTCGCTGAGCATGGATGCCACGGAAATGATCAGGAGGTCACAGTTTTCAGAGGTTAATTGGCTAAAAGTGAAGGGAAAAGAAAATCACTTTAAAAGTAGTAACTCCGAGCCTTCGTCCCTCCAACTCCCCTCCCCCCAGGTTATTCCTTTGTGGCTCCACTAGAGCGTACCTTGGCCACGCAGACACAGTGTCACACGCCCCTCCTTACACCAATCCTTTGATGTCTCCACACCTCCAACAGAGCGCCCCCTGGAGGAGACTGGCTCAGCTTCCACCCAGCCCCTTCCAGAACTTACACAACCAGGTCACTGCCATTCACTGTGAGCTCTGTCTGAACGGCCCCGTGGGAGGGTTGGGCACCTGAGCTCAGGTACCGGCGGGCTGCTTCGGCATCCGTGTGGCACAAGAAAGGCACCTTGAGGGCGCTGGTGGCGATTCGGTTAAGGCACCATCCAAACAGACTTTGCGGTTCAGGCCCCCTTGCCGGACTGAGACACACCTTCCCCCAGCAGTCCCTCAGGCCACCCAAGAACCCGCTCTCCCCCGGCCACCCTGGCTGTTACCCCCTGGCTGCTTCCTCCAGCCACTCTCAGTCCCCGTACTCCCTCCCGCCTCCTCACCAGTCATCCACCCCCACCCCCACCCCGACAGCTCCTGAAACGTCTCCTGTCCATCCTCCTGCAACCGCCCCCCTCCCCCACATACTATACAACCCCCCCACTGGCCCTGGGGGCTCCTTGGGAAGGATACAACTCCAGTACTTGTCTTTCTGGGTCTCCACTGGAGGCCTCAGCCTCTCCACCCTGCTCTGGGATGATCAATGTCCCCTCGAGCTGAGGAGCTACCCCAGCCGCAGTGCTGTCCGCTCTGGTGTCACGCCAGCTTCCGGGACCTACAGGTCCACCGGGCCCTCCAGCACCACCTGCCGCACCACCCTGGCCTTCTGCACTGCCCATGCCGCCATCTGGGGCCTGCATGGCTGCCGCACCGTCGTTCCCCTCAGAGCACACAGCCGACACGACCACACCCCGACGCCTACCGCTGAGAGACTGCGGCTCCCTCGTGAAGCTCCGCCCCTTGGCCCACATGGCAACACGAGATGTCCCGTGCGCCTGCGCAAACAGACCTCCGGCATGGCTCCCGGCATGGGATTGGTTCCTGCCAAGCCGGCCCTGTCCCACCAAGGGCCGTACTGGAGACCCCGTCGGCGCTGGAAGAAGCACGGGTGCCCTCACGAAGCCCCACCCCTTGGTGTGTGGAGCACCGTGGACTCCCAGAGATGCGAGCACAAACAGGCCCGGAGCAAGGCCAGCTTCCAGCATGCTGTCAATTTCCACCAACCCAACCTTAAGGCTGTGTGAAAGCACCCTGGTCACCCTCATGTATTACCAGCCTGCTTGGACACCGCTTCTCCTGTGGCTTGAGTATGGCCCCTCAAGTCCCAAGTGGGAAGGTGGAGGACACACTCACCACCCAGTGACCTTGGGCAGGCAGGGACAGAGTGGGGGCTCAACCTCTCCACCAGGGTAAAGATGCCCAGGCCCAGCAGGGCTGGCGACAGGCCCTGCCGAGCACCCTTGGCTCACTGGGCTGAGTGGAGGGTGGCCGAACTCTAGAGACAATGACAGGATAATCCGTGGGAGCCCTCTCTCCCAAGGCCAGAGGGTCAGCCCAAGGTGCTTGGACACTGCCGTGGAAGCTGCAGCATCTGAAGGGAAGGACTAATGGCGAAGACCACCTTACAGCCCCTTCTGTGTGTGGGCTAAGTTCCCCATCATCTCACAAGGCCCTACGTGGCTGGTCCTGCTATTACCGTCCTGGAAGAGGCTGGGACACAGGGAAGTTGGAATGAAGGCCGGAGTGAGTTCAGAGGAAGGGGAGCTGCTGTTGCTGTTGCTGCAGGTGCTGCTCTTGGTTGCCAAGGGCGAGGCAGAGAGCCCGCCCCCAGAGCCAGAAGGCCACAGATCCAAGTCCATCAACTGTATCCTTTAGGAGGAACCCACTGTGGCCAGGGAGGCATGAGGGACAGGGCAGGGGCTACAGAAAGGGGAGTGGGGCGGGGATCAGTAGCAGCTGGAAGGGGAAGGCCGGAAGGAAGTGGGAGGAAGGGCAGGGTGGCCTGATGGGGTAGGAGGAGCAGGCTGGGCTGAGGAGGAAGAGGGTGAGGAGCATGGAAGGATGACCTGAGGGTTGGACTGAGGAGATGAAGGTAGGGTGGAGGGGTGTCCAGGGCCGCCCTGGGGCAGGGAAGCAGGTCTGGCCCTTCAAGGAGGCCAGAGGCACAGGTGGAGTTGGTGGCAAATGGTTTCTTAACCGTATTTCCACCAGAACCCTCAGAGTGCCGTTTCCATCTCCCATAGAGGCAGAGATCGCCTGCCGACACCTGGCTCACTAGGAGGAACCTCACGTTTGAGCCTTTCAGAAGGCGCTCTCAGTGAATGGCAGCTTCTTGGTTGTGTCAGTTCTAGAAGGACCTGCCTGGGGTGGGGGTGGTGACAGGTGATACGGCAAATTCAGATGGAGGGATAATTTTATGGGTACAGAGAGACACCCATGTGTTAGGTCTTCAGAAGCAGTGGGGTGCCCTGAGTCTAGGCAAGAGTTCTCACTGTAAACTCGATTTTCATTCTCCACTTCCAGCAGATGGAAAGCTGAGGATGCTGCTCTCCTTCGGATTTTCTTCACTACCTTTCTCCAACACCTTTCCCTGGTGGTGTGGATCATGTGGCGATTTGGACCCCTATTTCTCACTTAGTTTCTACCAGGCAAAGGGTGCTGAGGCTCCGTCTTGTGCTCCATGCCTGGCAGCGCATTCTTTCCTCAGGCATTGATTCCTGCAATAGTTGCCCCTTTGTTCTTGAAGCCTAATTTTTTTGCCTATACTGGCCCTTGGGTGCTCAGGGTCCACTTGTTTGGTTCCCTTTTTGCTGGAGGAGGGAGACAGTTAAATGTTTGTTACTGCAGAAAGTAAAACTGAGCTACTATGCTGTGTCTGAGTTTATTTTCAGCTATAGTACCTGCAAATATGCTTTGGTCCACAGGTTGGAGGTGAGGTCTGGAATTCAGGTATTAAAGTGGTATAAGGTAGTTGAAGACAATTTAGCAAAGAGGAGGAAGCTAAAATCAATTAAGTCTTGCTGTTCAGTATTGAGTGCTATTACCATTTTGGAATACATTCTTACTTTTATATTGCATTTTATTTTTTAAATTAAAGTATTGTTAATATACAATCTTATGTTGGTTTCAAATGTACATCACACTGGTTCAACAGTCCCCATTATCAATTTATACTGTGATTGTGAATTATTGTGCTCCCTTATCCTCCCCCACCCCTTGATAACCATTAGTCACTGCTGTTTTGCTCCTTTTGTTTTGCTTTGTTTTACACTCCACAAATGAGTGAAATCATTTGGTAGTTGTCTTTCTCTGCCTGGCTTCTTTCACTGTGAATGAGATGCATCCATGTTGTTTCAAATGGCAGGATTTATTTTCCTTTTATGGCTGAATAATATTCCATTGTGTATATATACCATATACTCTTTATCCTTTCTTCTACTGATGGACACTTAGGTTGCTTCCATATCTTGGCTACTGTAAATAATGCAGTGATAATGGGCGCATATGTCTTTTTGAATCAGGGATCTTGTTTCCTTTGGGTAAACATCTAAAAGTGGAATTACTGGGTCAAATGGTATTTCTATTTGTAGTTTTCTGAGGAACCTCCATATTGCTTTCCTCAAAGGTTGTATCAATTTACATTCCCACCAAAAGCGTAGGAGGGTTCCCCTTTCTCTGAATGCTCACCAGCGTTTGTTGTTTCTTGTCTTTTGGATGTTGGCCATTCTGACTGGTGTGAGGTGGTATCTCATTGTGGTTTTAATTTGCATTTCCGTGATGAGTAGCGATGTGGAACATCTTTTCACATGCTTGTTGGCCATCTGAATTTCTTCATTGGAGAAATGTCTGTTCAGATCTTCCACCCATGTTTTAATAGGGTTATTTACTTTTTGGATGTTGAGGCACGTGAGTTCTTTATATATTTTGGATGTTAACCCCTTGTCAGATATGCCGTTTATAAATATATTCTCCCATACCGTAGGATGGTTTTCACAGTGTTGATGGTGTCCTTTGCTGTACAAAAGCTTTTTAGTTTGATGTAGTCCCACTTGTTCATTTTTAATTTGTTTCCCTTGACCGAGGAGATGTGTTCAGGCAAAAGTTGCTCGTGTTTGTATATTCAAGAGATATTTGCCTATGTTTCCTCTTAAGAGTTTTATGGTTCATGACTTACATTTAAGTTTTAGATCCATTTAGAGTTTACTTTTCTGTATGGTGTTAGACAACAATCCAGTTTCATTCTCTCACATGCAGTTGTCCAGTTTTCCCAGCACCACTTGATGAACAGGCCGTCTTTTCCCCATTGTATATTCATGGATCCTTTATCGTATATTAATTGACCATATGTGTGTGGTTTTAAATCAGGGCTCTCTATTCTGTTCCATTGATCTATTGGTCTGTTCTTGTCCCAGTACCAAGTTGTCTTGATTACTATGGCTCTGTGGTAGAGCTTGAAGTAGGGAATATAATCCCCCCAGCTTTATGCTTCCTTCTCAGTATTGCTTTGGCTATTCGGGGTCTTTTGTGGTTCCATATGAATTTTAGAACTATTTGTTAAAGTTCATTGAAGAATGCTGTCGGTATTTTGATAGGAATTGTATTGAATCTGTAGATTGCTTTAGGCAGGATGGCCATTTTGACAATATTAATTCTTCCTAACCAAGAGCATGGGATGAGTTTCCATTTGTTAGTGCCCTCTTTAATTTCTCTTAGCAGTGTCTTGTAGTTTTCAGGATATAGGTCTTTCCATTCCTTGGTTAGGTTTATTCCTAGGTATTTTATTCTTTTTGATGCAATTGTGAATGGAATTGTTTTCCTGATTTTGCTTTCTGCTAGTTCATCATTGGTTGATAGGAAAGCAACCAATTTCTTTGTATTAATTTTGTATCCTGCAACTTTGCTGATTTCAGATATTAGTTCTAGTTCCAGAGTGGAGTCTTTAGGGTGTTTTATGTACAACATCATGTCATCTGCAAATACTGACAGTTTGGCTTCTTTACCAATCTGGATGCCTTGTATTTCTTTGTTTTGTCTGATTGCTGTGGTATGACCTCCAGTACTATGTTGAATAACAGTGGGGAGTGTGGGCATCCCTGTCTTGTTCCTGATCTTAGGTGAAAAGCTTTCAACTTCTTGCTATTGAGTATGATGTTGGCTGTGGGTTTGTCATATATGGCCTTTATTATGTTGTGTTACTTGCCCTCTATATGCATTTTGTTGAGAGTTTTTATCATGAATGGATGATGAATTTTATTGAATGCATTTTCAGTGTCTATGGAGATGATCATGTGGTATTTGTCCTTCTTTTTGTGATGTGGTGGATGATGTTGATGGATTTTCGAATGTTGTACCATCTTTGCATCTCTGAGATGAATCTCACTTGATCGTGGTGTATGAACCTCTTGATGTATTTTTTACTTTGTTTTGCTAATATATTGTTGAGTATTTTTGCATCTATGTTCATCAGGGATATTGTTCTGTAATTTTCTTTTTTTGTGGGGTCTTTGTCTCATTTTCATATTAGAGTGATGCTGGCTGCATAGAATGAGTTTGGAAGTATTCCCTCCTCTTCTATTTTTTGGAAACCTTTAAGGAGAATGGATATTATGTCTTCACTATATGTGTGATAAAATTCAGTGGTGAATCCATCTGATCCGGGGATTTTGTTCCTGGGTAGTTTTTTGATTACTAATTCAATTTCGTTGCTGGTAACTGGTCTGTTTAGATTTTCTGTTTATTCCTGGGTCAGTCTTGGAAGGTTGTATTTTTTGAGAATGTTGTCCATTTCTTCTTGGTTATCCATTTTGTTAGCATATAGATTTTTACAGTATTCTCTACTAATTCTTTGTGTTTCTGTGGGGACCATCGTGATTTTTCCTTTCTCATTTCTGATTCTTTTTATGTGTGTAGATTCTCTTTTTCTCTTAATAAGTCTGGCTAGGGGTTTATCTATTTTGTTTATTTTCTCAAAGAACCAGCTCTTGGTGTCCTTAATTTTTTCTATTGCTTTATTCTTCTCAATTTTATTTATTCTCTGACCTTTATTATGTCCCTCCTTCTGCTGACTTTAGGCCTCATTTGTTCTTCTTTTTCAAGTTTCAATAGCTGAGACTTTAGACTATTAATTTTGGATTCTTCTTCCTTCTTTAAATATGCCTGGATTACTATATACTTTCCTCTTTGAACTGCCTTCACTGCATCCCACAGAAGTTGGGGCTTTGTGCTTTTGTCATTTGTCTCCATATATTGCTTGATCTCTGTTTTAATTTGGTCATTGATCCATTGATTATATAGGAGCATGTTTTTATGCCTCCATGTCTTTGTGAGACTTTTTGTTTTCTTTGTACAATTTATTTCTAGTTTTATTCCTTTGTGATCTGAGAAGTTGGTTGGTAGAATTTCAATATTTTTGAATTTCCTGAGGCTCTTTCTGTGGCCTAGTATGTGGTCTATTCTGGAAAATGTTCCATGTGCACTTGAGAAGAATATGTATCCTGCTGCTTTTGGGTGTAGAGTTCTGTAGATGTCTGTTAAGTCCATCTGTTCTAGTGTGTTGTTCAGTGCCTCTGTATCCTTATTTTCTGTCTGGTTCATATGTCTTTGGAGTGAGTGTTGTGTTGAAGTCTCCTAAAATGAATGCATTTCATTTTATTTCCTCCTTTAATTCTGTTAGTATTTGTTTCTCATATGTCCATGCTCCTGTATTGGGTGCATAGATATTTATAATGGTTGTGTCCTCTTGTTGGACTGCCCCCTTTATTATTATGTAATGTCCTTCTTTATCTCTTGTTGACTTTTTTTGAAGTCTGTTTTGTCTGATAGAAGTACTGCAACACCTGATTTCTTCTCCCTCTTGTTTACATGAAACATCTTTTTCCATCCCTTCACTTTTAGTCTGTATATCTTTGGGTTTGAGGTGAGTCTCTTCTAAGCTGCATATAATGAGTCTTGCTTTTTTATCCATTCTATTACTCTGTGTCTTTTGATTGGTGCAGTCAGTCCATTTACATTTAGGGTGATTATCAATACATATGTACTTATTGACATTGCAGGCTTTGGATTTGTGGTTACCATGGTTCAAGGGTAACTTCTTTACTATAAAATTGACTAACTTAACTCACTTATTAAGCTATTATAAACACAGTCGGATGATTCTTTATTTCTCTCCCTTCTTACCCTACCTCCTCCATTCTTTATAGGTTAGGTATTTTATTCGGTACTCTTGTGTTTCCTTTAAATGCTTTTGTGGAAAGTTTATTTCATTTTTTCCCTTTAGTTAGTATTTGGATTGTCTCCTTTCTTTGCTGTGATTTTATTTTCTCTGGTGACATGTATTTAACCTAAGGAGTGCTTACATCTAGAGGAGTCCCTTTTAAATACCCTGTAGAGGTGGTTTGTGGGCAGCAAATTCCCTCAACTCTTGCTTATATGGAAATTGTTTAATCCCTCCATCAAATTGATATGATAATTGTCCTTGATTTAGCATACTTGGATCAAGGCTCTTCTGTTTCACTGCGTTTAACATGTCATGCCGGAGGCGGAGCCAACATGGCGGCGTGAGTAGGACAGTGGGAATCTCCTCCCAAAAACATATATACTTTTGAAAATACAACAAACACAACTAGCCCTAAAAGAGAGACCAGAAGACGCAGGACAGTGGCCAGACTGCAGCTACACCAGCGAGAACCCAGCGACTGGTGAAAGGGGTAAGATACAAGCCCCGGCCCGGCGGGACCCGAGCGCCCCTCCCCCCAGCTCCCGGCGGGAGAAGAATAGGCAGAGCGGGAGGGAGACGGAGCACAGGACTGCCGAACACCCAGCCCCAGCCATCCGGGGAGAGCGCAGACACAGTACGTGCCCAGGGGGCACTGGATACTGGGGGAACAGGGAGTAAGACCTCTGAGCGGGTGCCAAAGCTGATGCCCCTGTGACAAAGAAAAGCGGGGGCTTTTTGAAAGTCTTAAAGGGACAGGGACTTAACAGCTTGACGGAAACAACCCAGGTCACAGTACAGCAGCTGGAAATTACAGGGAAAACCGGGTGCACTAACCCCCTGGGCAACAGCTCTGAGACCCCTCACGGAGGCAAACAGTCAAGCAGCCCCCCCATCCATCAGCCCACCGGGCGCTGCGAAAGCAGAGAAGCAGCCTGAGACAAATTCCGCACACAGAAAGGGAAATTTCTCCCTTCCGGGCAGGCAAGACACAAAGACCCACTCTACACGCAATTACCCAACACAAGCCACTAGGGGTCGCAGTTGTCCCAGTAAAGGAAGGCCAGTAGCAAGTGAAAATTTTGGCCCTCCCAGCTGACAGTCAATAGCACCCGTCAACATGAAAAGGCAAAAAAATATGATCCAGACAAGACTAACCCAGACAGATTCGGCATCTGCTACATCTTCCCCTGAGAAGGAATCTGGGGAGATAGATTTAGCCAGTCTACCTGAAAAAGAATTCAAAACAAAAGTCATAACCATGCTGATGGACTTGCAGAGAAATATGCAAGAACTAAGGAAGGAGAATTCAGAAATAAAACAAGCTCTGGAAGGACTTCAAAACAGAATGGACGAGATGCAAGAGACCATTAATGGACTAGAAAACAGAGAACAGGAACGCAGAGAAGCTGATGCAGAGAGAGATAAAAGGATCTCCAGGAATGAAAGAATTTTAAGAGAGCTGAGTGACCAATCAAAAAGGAATAATATAAGAATCATAGGCATTCCAGAAGAAGTAGAGAGAGAAAAGGGGATAGAAAATGTCTTTGAAGAAATAATTGCTGAAAATTTCCCCAAACTAGGGGAAGAAATGGCCTCTCAGACCACAGAGGTACACAGAACTCCCATGACAAGGGATCCAAGGAGGGCAACACCAAAACACATAATAATTAAAATGGCAAAGATCAAAGACAAGGACAAAGTATTACAGGCAGCCAGAGAGAAAAAAAGGTTACCTACAAAAGAAAACCCATCAGGCTATCATCAGACTTCTCAACAGAAACCCTACAGGCCAGAAGAGAATGGCATGATATACTTAATGCAATGAAACTGAAGGGCCTCGAACCAACACTACTGTATCCAGCACGAATATCATTTAAATATGAAGGAGGGATTAAACAATTCCCAGACAAGCAAAAGTTGAGGGAATTTGCCTCCCACAAACCACCTCTACAGGGCATCCTACAGGGACTGCTCTAGATGGGAGCACTCCTAAAAAGAGCACACAACAAAACACCCAACATATGAAGAAGGGAGGAGGAGGAATAAGAAGGGAGAGAAATAAAGAATCATCAGACTGTGTTTATAATAGCTCAACAAGCGAGTTAAGTTAGACAGTAAGATAGTAAAAAAGCTAACCCTAAACCTTTGGTAACCACAAACTTAAAGCCTGCAATGGCAATAAATTCATACCTTTCAATAATCACCCTAAATGTAAAGGGACTGAATGCACCAATCAAAAGACACAGAGTAATAGAATGGATAAAAAAGCAAGATCCATCCATATGCTGCTTACAAGAGACTCACCTCAAACCCAAAGACGCGCACAGACTTAAAGTCAAGGGATGGAAAAAGATATTTCAAGCAAACAACAGAGAGAAGAAAGCAGGTGTTGCAATTCTGGTATCAGACAAAACAGACTTCAAAATAAAGAAAGTAACAAAAGACAAAGAAGGACATTACATAATGATAAAGGGGTCAGTCCAACAAGAGGATATAACCATTATAAATATATATGCACCCAATACAGGAGCACCAACATACCTGAAACAAATATTAATAGAACTAAAGGAGGAAATAGAATGCAATGCATTCATTCTAGGAGACTTCAACACACCACTCACTCCAAAGGACAGATCCACCAGACAGAAAATAAGTAAGGACACAGAGGCACTGAACAACACACTAGAACAGATGGACCTAATAGACATCTACAGAACTCTACATCCAAAAGCAACAGGATACACATTCTTCTCAAGTGCACATGGAACATTCTCCAGAATAGACCACATACTAGGACACAAAAAGAGCCTCAGTAAATTCCAAAAGATTGAAACCCTACCAACCAACTTTTCAGACCACAAAGGCATTAAACTAGAAATTAACTGTTCAAAGAAAGCAAAAAGGCTCACAAACACATGGAGGCTTAACAACACGCTCCTAAATAATCAATGGATCAATGACCAAATCAAAATGGAGATCCAGCAATATATGGAAACGAATGACAACAACAACACTAAGCCCCAACTTCTGTGGGACACAGCAAAAGCAGTCTTAAGAGGAAAGTATATAGCAATCCAAGCATATTTAAAAAAGGAAGAGCAATCCCAAATTTACGGTCTAATATCACAACTATCGAAATTGGAAAAAGAAGAACAAATGAGGCCTAAGGTCAGCAGAAGGAGGGACATAATAAAGATCAGAGAAGAAATAAATAAAATTGAGAAGAATAAAACAATAGCAAAAATCAACGAAACCAAGAGCTGGTTCTTCGAGAAAATAAACAAAATAGATAAGCCTCTAGCCAGGCTTATTAAGAGGAAAAGAGAGTCAACACAAATCATCAGTATCAGAAATGAGAAAGGAAAAATCACGACAGACCCCGCAGAAATACAAAGAATGATTAGAGACTACTATGAAAACCTATATGCTAACAAGCTGGGAAACCTAGGAGAAATGGACAACTTCCTAGAAAAATACAACCTTCCAAGACTAACCTAAAAAGAAACAGAAAATCTAAACAGACAAATTACCAGCAACGAAATTGAAGCGGTAATCAAAAAACTACCAAAGAACAAAACCCCCGGGCCAGGTGGATTTACCTCGGAATTTTATCAGACATACAGGGAAGACATAATACCCATTCTCCTTAAAGTTTTCCAAGAAATAGAAGAGGAAGGGATACTCCCAAACTCATTCTGTGAAGCTAACATCACCCTAATACCAAAACCAGGCAAAGACCCCACCAAAAAAGAAAACTACAGACCAATATCCCTGATGAAGGTAGACGCAAAAATACTCAACAAAATTTTAGCAAACTGAATTCAAAAATACATCAAAACCATCGTACACCATGACCAAGTGGGATTCATCCCAGGGATGCAAGGATGGCACAACATTTGAAAGTCCATCAATATCATCCACCACATCAAGAAAAGAAAGACAAAAACCACATGATCATCTCCATAGATGCTGAAAAAGCATTTGACAAAGTTCAACATCCATTCATGATAAAAACTCTCAGCAAAATGGGAATAGAGGGCAAGTACCTCAACATAATAAAGGCCATCTATGAAAAACCCACAGCCAACATTATATTGAATAGCGAGAAGCTGAAAGCATTTCCGCTGAGATCGGGAACTAGACAGGGATGCCCACTCTCCCCACTGTTATTTAACATAGTACTGGAGGTCCTAGCCACGGCAATCAGACAAAACAAAAAAATACAAGGAATCCAGATTGGCAAAGAAGAAGTCAAACTGTCACTATTTGCAGATGACATGATACTGTACATAAAAAACCCTAAAGACTCCACCCCAGAACTACTAGAACTGATATCGGAATACAGCAAAGTTGCAGGATACAAAATCAACACACAGAAATCTGTGGCTTTCCTATATACCAACAATGAACCAACAGAAAGAGAAATCAGGAAAACAACTCCATTCACAATTGCATCAAAAAAAATAAAATACCTAGGAATAAACCTAACCAAAGAAGTGAAAGACTTATATTCTGAAAACTTCAAGTCACTCTTAAAAGAAATTAAAGGGGACACTAACAGATGGAAACGCATCCCATGCTCATGGCTAGGAAGAATTAATATCGTCAAAATGGCCATCCTGCCCAAAGCAATATACAGATTTGATGCAATCCCTATGAAACTACCAGCAACATTCTTCAATGAACTGGAACAAATAATTCAAAAATTCATATGGAACCACCAAAGACCCCGAATGGCCAAAGCAATCCTGAGAAAGAAGAATAAAGTAGGGGGGATCTCACTCCCCAACTTCAAGCTCTATTATAAAGCCATAGTAATCAAGACAATTTGGTACTGGCACAAGAACAGAGCCACAGACCAATGGAACAGACTAGATAATCCAGACATTAACCCAGACATATATGGTCAATTAATATTTGATAAAGGAGCCATGGACATACAATGGCGAAATGACAGTCTCTTCAACAGATGGTGCTGGCAAAACTGGACAGCTACTGTAGGAGAATGAAACTGGACCATTGTCTAACCCCATATACAAAAGTAAACTCAAAATGGATCAAAGACCTGAATGTAAGTCACGAAACCATTAAACTCTTGGAAGAAAACATAGGCACAAACCTCTTAGACATAAACATGAGTGACCTCTTCTTGAACATATCTCCCTGGGCAAGGAAAACAACAGCAAAAATGAACAAGTGGGACTATATTAAGCTGAAAAGCTTCTTTACAGCAAAAGACACCATCAATAGAACAAAAAGGAACCCTACAGTATGGGAGAATATCTTTGAAAATGACACATCCGATAAAGGCTTGACGTCCAGAATATATAAAGAGCTCACACGCCTCAACAAACAAAAAACAAATAACCCAATTAAAAAATGGGCAAAGGAACTGAACAGACGGTTCTCCAATAAAGAAATACAGATGGCCAACAGACACATGAAAAGATGCTCCACATCGCTAATTATCAGAGAAATGCAAATTAAAACTACAATGAGGTATCACCTCACACCAGTAAGGATGGCTGCCAACCAAAAGACAACAACAAATGTTGGCGAGGCTGTGGAGAAAGGGGAACCCTCCTACACTGCTGGTGGGAATGTAAACTTGTTCAACCATTGTAGAAAGCAGTATGGAGTTACATCAAAATGCTCAAAACAGACATACCACTTGACCCAGGAATTGCACTCCTAGGAATTTACCCTAAGAATGCAGCAGTCAAGTATGAGAAAGACCAATGTACCCCTATGTTTATCGCAGCACTATTTACAATAGCCAAGAATTGGAAGCAACCTAAATGTCCATCGATAGATGAATGGCTAAAGAAGATGTGGTACATATACACAATGGAATACTACTCAGCCATAAGAAAAGGGCAAATCCAACCATTTGCAGCAACATGGATGGAGCTGGAGGGTATTATGCTCAGTGAAACAAGCCAAGCAGAAAAAGAGAAATACCAAATGATTTCACTCATCTGTGGAATATAAGAACAAAGGAAAAACTGATGGAACAAAACAGCAACAGAATCACAGAACTCAAGAATGGACCAACAGGTACCAAAGGGAAAGGGACTGGGGAGGATGGGTGGGTAGGGAGGGATAAGGGGGGGCAGAAAAAGAGGGGTATTAAGATTAGCATCCATATCGTGGTGGGAGAAAGGGGAGGGCTGTACAACACAGAGAAGACAAGTAGTGATTCTACAACAGTTCGCTACGCTGATGGACAGTGACTGTAAAGGAGTATATAGGGGGGACCTGGTATAGGGGAGAGCCTAGTAAACAAAGTATTCATCATGTAATTGTAGATTAATGATTAAAAAAAAAAAAAAGCAGTTCCTATGTGGTGACCTTTAATGAGTTCTACACAATGATATAAAGGTCATATAAAAGTGTAGGCAAAGCGTCTGATTGTGTTTATACAGAGGATCAAAGCCTAATTTGGCTACCCCGAAAATGAACTAAGATACGATATGAAAAAGAACTTCCAACATCAGCACTCTCGGGAAGACTCATGACAGAAGATGATCAGCAAAAAAAAAACTCCAATAAAGATCCACGCACTGTCACAGGTGTAGATGCACTCATCCCACCAGTTCCTGGACTTGCCATGGGAATGATGAAGGAGATATCTAAGCTGGCTTGTGCCTACAGTAAAGCAAAAATTGGACTGGATCCATACTGTTGGAACTCAACCAAGAATTAGGAGAAGTGCAAATTGTAGCACTCCAAAATCTTACAACCACAGACTATTTATCGTTAAAAGAACATACGGGATATGAACAGTCCCCAGGAATGGGTTGTTCTAGTTTATCTGAATTCTCTCAGACTGTTTAAGTTCAGTCGGACAATATCCACCATATCATAGATAAGTTTTCACAAATGCCTAAGGTGCCTAACTGGTTTTCTTGGTTTCACTGGAGATGGCTGGTAATTACAGGTATGCTTTGGTTAGGTAACTATATTCCTATTATGTTAATGTGTGTGCACAATTTAATTAGTAGTTTAAAACCTATCCATGCTGAAGTTACTCTACAAGAAGATATGTCAAAGAAATAATCAATCTTCCCAGGTTTTCTTCTGCCTGCTACTTCTATAGCTTTTCTTCTTCCTACCTAATCACAACCTTTAAATAGAACTCGTGCCACATGTCGAATTTACTGAGTATCATAATTCTTCCAAGTGGTAAAGACACCTCAAGACAAATGCTGGGCATAGAAGCCACAGGGCATAAATATGCAAAGAAGTAAAAAGCTAACCTTTTCAAACAATAAGGCTTCTCTCTCACTTCCCAACTTAACATTTCCCTGTATGGCCCCGGAAGATGACTGGTTAGCCAGAGACAGGTAAGATTCCTCAAGGGAGGAACACCCTAAGACAGGCACAGTCGCAGGGGGCCATCTGGTGAGAAAATGGGGAGCAGCAGAGGTGAGGCTTAGAACCTCCCCCCTCATGTTCTGAGAGAAATCTTCTGCATACATGGATGTTTACTGCCCTCGTCTAGCTCGGATTAACACATAGTCTACAGGCACACACCTGATCATCTACATTTGCTCTCTTACAACACTAAACTCTGTTTTCTACCTTTATCTCGTATCTACCTACCACTTCAGCATTTTATTAAAAATAATAATAATAGAGAAATGTGGTATCCACATATAAATCAAGTTTAAAAATCAAATGAATATTCATATTTGAACTGACTGTGTATAGTTCATAATGCATGAACAAAACCGAAAGCTTCTGTGATGACTGCCCTTGCACTGTTCACCATGTAACTTATTCACTATGTAAGAATTTGTACTCCATGTAAGAATTTGTTCATTATGCATCAGAAGATTGGAGACTGACGAAAATTAGGCTTGGGGTGGATTAATGATTGTGCATTGAGTATTGACCCCCCTATACAGAAATTTATTGTGGTTAACAACTATTTGATCAATAAATATGAGAGTTGCCCTCAAAAAATATATATATATATATAAACACACTTCCAATTGTAAAATAAATAAGTAACTGGGATGTAATTTATAGCATAAGGAATATAGTCAAAATATTGTAACAACTTGGTATGGTGATACCTGGTACCTAGAATTATCATGTATATAAATGTTGAATCACTGTGTTGTACACCTGAAACTAATGTAATGCAATACTGTTGTCAACTACCCTTCAATAAAAAAAAAAACAAAAAAACCATGTCATGCCATTCAGTTCTGGCCTGTAAGGTTACTTTTGAGAAGTCTGATGATAGCTTGAGGGGTTTACCTTTGTAGGTTATCTTTTTCCTCTCTCTGGCTGCCTTTAATACTCTGTCCTTGTCTTTGATCTTTGCCATTTAATTATTATATGTCTCAGTTTTGTCCTCCTTGGGTGTCCTCTGTTGGGAAATCTGTGTGCTTCCATGGTCTGAGATACTATTTCCTTCCCCAGCATGGGGAAGTTTTCAGCAATTAATTCTTCAAAGACACTTTCTATCCATTTTTCTTCCTCTTCTTCTTCTGGTACCCCTATAATATGAATATGCCATTTGGATTGGTCACACAGTTCTTTTAGTATTCTTTCATTCCTAGAGATCCTTTTGTCTCTCTCTGCCTCATCTTCTCTGTATTCCTGTTCTTTGATTTCTATTCCATTAACAGTCTCTTGCACCTCATCCAGTGTGCTTTTAAGACCTTGTATCGATTGTTTCATTTCTGTTATCTTCTTCTGGACTTCAGCTCTTAGCTCTTACATATTTCTCTGCAGGTCCATTAGCATGGTTATGACTTTTATTTTGAATTCTTTTTCAGGAAGATTGGTTATATCTATCTCACTGGGCCCTCTCTCTGGTATTGTCTGAGTGATTTTTGACTGGACCAGATTCTTCTGCCTTTTCATGGCGATAGAAGTAGTCGCAGGCAGTGGTGCGTTTGTCAGCTGGGAGAACAAAGTTCCTTCCTACATGTTGATTGCCTTGCCTGTCTCTGCTCCCTGTGCCATCTACCTGCACACCAGGGGCAGTCTCTGGGATAATTTTCTGAGCTGCCATAGGCAGGGCGGCCCTCGGGATAGCCTAGCACACTGTGGGGGATCGCAGACAGACCGGGTGTGTTCTTCTGTGAGAACGGAACCCCTTCCTGCCTTCCGAACCTTGCTCTGGGTTCCTCTGCTTGTGTTGTCTCCCCACACACCGGGATCAGTCTCTGGGATAATCTCCTGAGTTGCCATGCATGGGGTGGCCCTCGGGCTAGTCTAGAACCCTGAGGGTGTTGCAGCCATGCCGAGTGTGTTCTCCTGCGAGAACGGCACCCCTTCCTGCCTTCCAGACCTTGCTCTGGCTTCCTCTGTCTGTTCCGGTTAGCTGCATACTAGAAGGAGACTCTGTGTGTTTACTTTGGGTGGGGCTGTTCTCTGACTGCTCCACAGGTGTGGCGGATAGGCCAGTTTGCTTGCAGTGTTGGCTGGGGGTAATTAATGGCAGGCTGCTTGTTGCCAAGAGGGGTTTCAAGGCTGCATTAGCCCCCAGGGGTTAGGAAACCTGGAGTTCCTCAAGATTCCCAGCCTGCTGGGCTGGGTGTGGTGCGATGAATCTGTCCAGCTGTAGGGGCTTGGCCCTTTAAGACTTTTAAAAAGTGCCCGCTTTTCTCTTGTCCCAACGGAGCCAGTTGTGGGGACCTGCTTGCAGTTTCCATCTCAGATTTTACTTTTCCATTTCTTTAATATCCAGTCACCATGCAATGTGTGTCTGTGCTCCTGGTGCAGATTACTGGGGCTAGTTATTCAGTAGTCCTGTGCTTCAACTACCTTCCCACTCTGATTCTTTCCCTTCCGCTGTTGATCTGGGGTGGGGGGCATGCTTGGGTGCAGCTGGATCATGGCTTTGTATCTAACCCTTTTCATGAGATGCTGAGTTCTCACAGATATAGATGTAGCCTGGCTGCTGTAGTGTATCCTGTGGTCTCTCTTTTAGGAATAGTTTTATTTGTTGTATTTTCAAAAATTTACATGGTTTTGGGATGAGATTTCTGCCGCCCTACTCATGCTGCCATCCTGAGCCCCTCCCTTCCTTTATGATATATTAATTGACCATATATGCTTTGGTTTATATCTAGGCTCTCTATTATGTTTTATTGATCTATGGGTCTGTTCTTGTGCCAGTACCAAATTGTCTTGATTACTGTGGCTTTGTAGTAGTGCTTCAAGTTGGGAAGCGTAATCTCCCCCGCTTTATTCTTACTTCTCAGGATTGCTTTGGCTATTCAGGTTCTTATGTGGTTCCATATGAATTTTAGAAGAATTTGCTCTAGTTTGTTGAAGAATGCCTTTGGTATTTTGATAGGGATTGCATGAATCTGTAGATTGCTTTAGGCAGGATAGCCATTTTGACAATATTAAATCTTCTTGTCCATGAGAATGGGGGATGTATTTCTTTTATTGGTGTCTTCTTCATATCCTTGGTTGAGTTTATTTGTAGGTATTTTACTCTTTTTGTACTCTTTTTGATGCAATTGTGAATGGAATTGTTTTCCTGATTTCATTTTCTGCTTGTTCATAGTTAGTATATAGAAATGCAACAGATTTCTGTGTATTGATTTTGAATCCTGCACCTTTGCTGATTTCAGTTATTAGTTCTAGTAGTTTTGGGGTAGATTCTTTAAGTTATTTTAATGTACAATATCACGTCATCTACAAAGAGTGAGAGTTTGACTTCTTCCTTACCAATCTGGATGACATTTATTTCTTTGTGTTGTCTGATTGATGTGGCTAGGACCTCTAGTAGTATGTTGAACAAAACCAGGGAGAGGGGGAATCCTTGTCTTGTTCCCAATCTTAGAGGAAAAGTCTTTAGCTTTTCACATTTCATATGATGTTGGCTATGGGTTTGTCATATATGGTTTTATTATGTTGAGGTACTTTCCCTGTATACCCATTTTATTGAGAGTTTTTATCACGAATGGATTTTGAATTTGTCTAATGTTTTTTCAGGAATCTGTGGAGATGATCATAAAATTTTTGTCCTTTTTGCTCATGTGATAGATGATATTGATGTATTTTCTAACATTGTACCTTCCTTGCATCGCTGGAATAAATCCTACTTGATCATGATGGATGATCTTTTTGATGCATTTTTGAATTTGGTTTGCTAATATTTTGTTGAGTATTTTTGCTGCCATGTACATCAGGGATATTGGTCTGTACTTTTCTTGTTTTGTGGTGTCTTTGCCTGGTTTTGGTATTATAGTGATGCTGGCCTCATAGAATGAGTTTGGAAGTATTTCTTCCTCTTCTACTTCTTGGAAAACTTTAAGGAGGATGTGTTTTAGGTCTTCACTACACGTTTGATAAAATTCATTGGTGAAGCCATCTAGTCCAGGAGTTTTGTTCTTAGGTAATTGTTTGATTAGCAACTCAATTTCATTACTGCTAATGGGTCTATTCAGATTTTCTGTTTCTTCCTAGGTCAACCTTGGAAGGCTGTATTTTTCTAGAAATTTGTCCATTTCTTCTGGGTCATCCTGGCTCTTAGCATAAAATTTTTCAAAGTATTCTCTAATAATTCTTGGTATTTCTGTGGTGTCTAGTGATTTTTCCTTTCTCAGTTCTGATTCTGTTTTTATGTGTAGACTGTCTTTTTTTCTTGATAAGTCTGGCTAGGGTTTTATCTATTTTGTTTATTTGCTTGAAGAACCAGCTCCTGCTTTCACTGATTCTTACTATGTTTTATTCTTCTCAGTTTTATTTAATTCTTCTCTAATCTTTATTATGTCCCTCCTTCTACTGACTTTTGGCCTCATCTGTTCTTCTATGCCTAGTTTTATTAATTGTGAGTTTAGACTGTTTATATGGAGTTGTTCTTCTTTCCTGAGGTAGGTTTTATTGCAATATACTTCCCTCTTAGAACGGCCTTCACTGCATCCCACAGATTTTTTTGTGGGGTTTATTTATTGTTGTTATTTGTCTCCATATATTGCTTGATCTTTATTTTTATTGATCATTGATCCACTGATTATGTAGGAGCATATTGTTAAGCCTCTGTGTGTTTTGGGGCTTTTTTGTTTACTTTGCTTAATTTATTTCTAGTTTTGTACCTTTGTTTTCTGAGAAGCTGGTTGGTGGAATTTTAATCCCTTTGAATTTATTGAAGATCTTTTTGTACCCTTGTATATAATCTATTCTTGAAAATGTTCCATGTACTCCTGAGAAGAATGTGTATCCTGTTGCTTTTGGATGGAGTGTTCTGTAGATGTCTGTTAGGTCCTTCTGTTTTAATATGCTGTTCAGTGCCTCTGTCTCTTTGCTTATTTTCTGTCTGGTTGATCTGTCCTTTGGAGTGAGTGGTGTGTTGTAGTCTCCTAAAATAAATGCATTACATTCTATTTCCCCCATTAATTCTGTTAGTATTTGGTTCACATATATAGGTGATCCTGTGTTGGGTGCATATTTGTAATGGTTATATCCTCCTGTTGGACTGACCCCTTTATCATTATGTAATGTCCTTCTTTGTCTCTTGTTATTTTCTTTGTTTTGAAGTCTATTTTGTCTGATACAGGTACTGCAACACCTGCTTTTCTATCCCTATTTTTTGCATGAAATATCTTTTATATCCCTTCACTTTTATTCTGTATATGTCTGTGGGTTTGAAGTGAGTGTCTTGTAGGCAGCATATGGATGGGTCTTGGTTTTTTAATCCATTGTGTAACTCTGTGTGATTTGATTGGTGCATTCAGTTCATTTACATGTAGGGTGGTTATCTATAGATATGTACTTGTTTCCATTGCAGGCTTTGGATTGCAGTTACCAAATGTTCAAGGGAAGCTTCTTTACTATCTTGTAGCCTACCTCAGATCACTTGTTATGCTATTACAAACAGTCTGATGATTTTTTCTCTCTATTCTTTTTCTTCCCCCTCCTCTCTTTATGTTAGGTATCATATTCTGTACTCTGTGTATTCCTTGACTGACTTTGTGAGTATGTGATTTAATTTTGCAATTGGTTAGTATTTAGTTGGTCTACTTCTGTGCTGTGGCTTTATTTTCTCTTGTGACAGCTATTTAGTCTTAGGCACACTTCCATCTAGAGCAGTCCCTTTAAAATACCCCATAGAGTTGATTTTTGGGAGGTAAATTCATTAACTTTTGCTTGTCTGGGAATTGTTTAATCCCTCCTTCATATTTAAATGATAATCTTACTGGGTAGAGTATTCTTGGTTTGAGGTCCTTCTGTTTCATTGCATTGAATATATAATTACACTCCCTTCTGGCCTGTAAAGTTTCTGCTGAAGAGTCTGATGATAGCCTGATGGGTTTTCCTTTGTATGTGATCTTTTTTCTCTCTATGGCTGCTTTTAATACTCTGTCCTTGTGGTTGATCTTTGCCATTTTAATTATTATATGTCTTGGTTTTGTCCTCCTTGGGTCCCTTGTTTTGGGAGATCTGTGGACTTCCATGGCCTGAGATACTATTTCCTTCCCCAGATTGGGCAAGGATTCAGCAATTATTTCTTCAAAGATGCTTTCTATCCCTTCTTCTCTCTCTTCTTCTTCTCTTATCCCTATAATGAGAATATTCCTCCATTTGGATTGGTCATTCAGTTCTCTTAATATTTTTTCTTACCTAGAGATCCTTTTTTCTTTCTCTGCCTCAGCTTCTCTGTATTCTTATTCTCTGATTTCTATTTCATTAACTTTCCTCCACCTTATCTAATCTTCTTTTAAGTCCTTCCATTGTTTGCTTCATTTCAGTTATCTCTCTCCTGAGTTCCTCCATGAATTCTTAAATATTTTTCTGTAGCTCCATCAGCATGCTTATGACTTTTATCTTGAATTCTTTTTCAGAGAGATTGGTGATTTCAGTCTCCCTGAGCCCTCTTTCTGGTGTTTGAGGGATTTTGGATTGAACAAGGTTTTTCTTCCTTTTCATAGTCCTAGAGTTATTGGAGTGGTCACCAGTTAATGGTGTGGGTATAAGCTGGGAAGAAAAAGTCCCTTCCTGATTGCTGGTCCCTGTGCTTGTCTCCACTGTCTTTGCTGCTTAACTGTGCACAGGGAGTGGCCTCTGGGTTAATAACCTAAGCTGCCATTGGTAGAGTGGCCCTCAGGATGGCCTAGGGCGATGGCGGGGGTTTCAGGCAAGCGACACTGGTTCTGCCATGAGAAGTGCCTCACAGTCTCAGCACTTGTCTCCACTGTCTGTGCCTTTCATCCACACACATGCAGCAGCCTCTGGGTCTGGGCTGGTTAGCTTCATGCAGGGAGAAGCCTCTGCATTAAGCTGGGTAGTTGCTGTAGGCAGGGCTGCCCTCTGTCTGGTCTGCATCAATCATGTGGACAACTGGTTTGCATGCAGTTGCCAGCACAGAGGAAGGAACGGCAGGCTGCTTATCATGGTGAGGGTCCTCATGGCTACATTGCTAACCAGAGGAATAGGGCGCTTGAACTTCCTGAAAGTTCCCAGCCTGCTGGGCTTTGTGTGCTGGGATGATTTTGTCCACCTGTTGCTTCTCCTAAACCCTTGCCCCTTTAAGACTTTTAAAGCACCTGCTTTTCTTTTGTCCCAGGGCAACCAGTTGTGGGAACCTGTTTGCAATCTTATTCTCAGACTTTGCTTTACAGCCCCTCCAATCTCCAGAGCACCATGCAATGTGTGTCTGTGCTCCTGGGGTAGATTTATATCGCTGGGTATTTAGCAGTCCTGTGCTTCCACTCTCTCCCTGCTCTGATTCTCTTCCTTCCACTGGTGAGCTGGGGTGGAGGGAGTGCTCAGATTCTGCCAGGTCATGACTTTTTACTTTATCCTTTTTCCTGAGATGTTGACTTCTCCAAGATGTTGACTTCTCCCAGATGTAGACAGGCTGGTGTACTGTATCTTCTGGTCACTCTTTTTGGAATAGTTGTATTTGCTGTATTTTCAAAATATATGCAGTTAGGAGGAGATTTCTGCCACAGTACTCATGCTTCCATCTTTCCCCTCAAACCCCTTTTTCTTTAAGATTCTGTCTTCTAACCCCTTCTTCTTAGTTCAGGATGATATATATATCTTGTTGTCCCTGACTGCCTTTGGAATCTCATGTCTATGTATTCCCCATACCTGTGTAATTAAACTTTGTTTTTTTACTCCTGTTAATCTGTCTCATCAATTTGATTCTTAGGCCAGCTAGAAGAACCTTGAAATGTAGAGGAAAATTCTTTCTCCCCAATAGGGTTAATGTCATTTTAAGTCCCACGGCCACTTGGCTGAACCAAATGGATGCGAAGGCATCAACCATGAAGTAATTCCGTCAAACTCTCAACAATCCATCCTGTGATGTCTTGGCATCAGGGATAGCAATTAGTTATGTAGGAGATATATTAAAGGACAAGGTATTTTTTCCTAAAGCCATTGTAAAGTACATTTAACCAAGACAATAATGATGAAGCATATGATGGAAAGACTTGCTGCTGTTTTAAATCCATTTCCTAGCCATTGTCCTCAGGTAGATGGCAAAAGCCCTGAGAACAAATCATGGACTCCCAGAAGTGTAGGAATTTGTTTAAATATTTTAATTATGTTTTGCACAACCCATGTATCTTGACACATTCTGTAGTGGTTGGTCTATACCTGTCCTGAGTTGTTAATGTGTATTCAACAAAAGGTGTCCTGTAAAGAATAGATTCTACCCAATTCAGGCAATGGGAAATCTAATTCTAGTCAGTTATCCATCATCATTTGTGTTAGTGAGTCATGATTTTGCTGCATCAGACTCAGGAGTATGGTGTAGTGTCTACAAGTGGTTGGGTTAGAGTAGCTGAAAATTGTTGGTGACTTTTTAGTTTTTTTGATGCTTACCCATAAAGGAGCCCTGTTTGAGGCCTAGATAAGAGGCTGGTTCAGGTTAAATGAGGCTCATGATGTTCTGGAGGGAATTAAAACAAGGCGATGATCACTAGGAAGACCTGCAAGATAAATAGTGGGACTGTAGTCTGCAGGATTAATAGTGGGTCTATATATATTGATAGTGGGTGTGGCCCTTGCTGGTGACAGATCCAATATCATTCTACTTGTAATACAGGCTACTATCTCAGAGGTTTGTATTAATGTATTTGTCATTTCAGATATGACTAATTTGGTTCTGGTGTATGGCGGAATTTTAATGTACAACAGGAAGAGAGTCATGAATAAAATGTGGGTAGAAGTGGAAGTGGCAATTTCAGGTAAGGAGGAAATGTTGGCAGTTTCAGTGAGAATAAGGAGGGGAGTAGAGCCTTTCCTGGATGTGTTAGGTGGAAATCAAATGTTGCCATCTAATACATTGAACATTGACATTCACCAGTCATTTCCCTCCTGGTCCTGAGCCAATCTTGGTTGGGGCCAAGGGGAGAATCTCAGTGTCCAGCAAAGTTTAGGCATGTTGTCAGCCTCATTCATTTTTTTTTGGTTGTGTGTCACCTTATGAGGCATACTATTCTCCAGTGGTGAGCTCTTGGGCTGGGACATTGGTGTACTTGGGGTTGGCAGAAGCCAGTCCTGGGGAAGGTGGCCTTCCCAGGCATAGCTCAATGAAAGGTAGGAGCAGCTGGCTTTTATTAAGTTCTAAGTATAGTTTCATGTAGTCCTGTTTGTTCATTATTGCTTTTGTTGCCCTTGCATGAGGAAACAGATCCAAAAATAGCATTTGCACAGTGAAGGAAACCATTAAGATAAAAGACAACCTACTAAATGGGAGTAGATATTTGTCAATGATATGGGGCTAATATCTAAAATGTATAAAGAACTCATACAACTCAATACCAAAAAACAAATAATCTAATTAAGAAATGGGTAGAGGACCTGAACAGACATCTTTCCAAATATGACTTATAGATGTCCAACAGACACATGAAATGATGCTCCATATCACTAATCATCAAGGAAATGAAAATCAAAACCACAGTGAGATATCACCTAGCACAAGTCAGAGTGTCTATTATGAACAGGAAAAAAAATAACAAGTGTTGGTGAAAATGTGGAGGAAAGGGGACATCTGTACACTGCTGGTGGGATTGTAAATTGGTGCAGTCATTATGAAAGCAGTATGAAGTTTCCTCAAAAAATTGAAAATAGAAATACCATATGATCTATTTCTGGGAAATTACCAAAGAATGCAAAGTCACAAATTCAGAATGATATTTGAACCCCTATATTCATTAGAGCATCATTTATAATAGTCAAGATATAGAAGCAACCTAAATGTTCATTGATAGATAAATGGGTAAAGAATATGTAATACATATATGCAACGGAATATTACTCATCCATGAAAAAGAATGTAATCTTGCCATTTGTAACAACATGGATGGACCTAAAGGGTATTATGCTAAGTGAAACAAGTCAGCCAGAGAAAGACAAATCCTGAATGATTTCTCTTACATGTGGAATCTAAAAACAAAAAAAATTAATAAACAAAATAAAACAGAAACAATGTCATAAATACAAAAAACAAACTGGTGATTGCCAGAAGGGATCATGGTAGGGGGATTAGTGAAAGAGGGGAAGGGGATAGAGAGGAATAAACTTTCAGTTATAAAATAAGTAAGTCACAGAAATGTACACCATAGGGAATATAGTCAGTGTTATTGTAATAACTTTGCATGGTGATAGATCTAACTAGACTTACAGAGTTTATCAAAACATAATTAGTATATAAATGTCAAATCACTATGTTGTACACCTGAGACTGATATAATATTGTATGTCACCTATACCTCAATAGAATTTCTAAGTATATATGCTACAGCTGTAGCTCAGGATGGAACCACAAGTAGTGGCTCTACTGCTAGTTGAGCAGATCTCAGTGAGCTCTCCTAGATCATCAAATGCACCTTAAAGGAAAGCTCAACGTCTATGATCAAGCTTTGTGAGGGCTCCATCCACAAGGCATATAAATTCTTGGCACTGTAATTGGCTAATTGTAGGGACACTTTTTGGATAGTAGTTTATAATCCAGCTATCACCCCATTAAAATTATGGCAGAATCATTACAGCACAAACCTGCCAGCCAGATGGGTCTGAGTTGGTTATATTGGGAGGGCTTTTCCACCTGGGATATAATTTGAGGCAAGATTTAAGAAGGGAGTGATTTTCTTAAGCATCACTTCCATAGGTACAACTTAATGTAGACAGAGGTAAACTCTGGGTCAGAATCCATGCCTAGTAACATGCTGGTAGTAACCCTTCTAACAGAGCCTGCCAGCAGGCAGCACTCAACTACCCTGTGGTGCAGTTGTTCACCTGGCTGATTTTGTGCCACCATTTCTACTGAGATAGATTTAGGTCTGAGGCGTCTACTAGCAACCCATATGATCCAGATTGTACACAATGAGAATAATAGTCACAACAGAGAGCATTTTCATTTGATTTGTTTGACAGTAACACCTTCAGGGCAAATAATCTGGTTAATGACCAAAGGTGGAGTGTACTTTCTTTGAAGCACAGAGATTTAAGTGGGGTCTGATTTGTGTCACCTGATAGTGACTGAATTTGAGGGTTCCATTTTGGATTTTATTTCCTAATACAACTGGCATCCACTAGGCCATTTTTCCTCTCTCTGAGAACTGCTCCATTCTTCTAGTAAGGCCTGAGGCTACAATTTCAATCTCCTGAAAATTTTTATTTTTTATTTATTTTTATTTATTTATTTTGGTATAATAAATCTACAATTACGTGAAGAACATTATGTTTACTAGGCTCCCCCCTTCACCAAGTCCCCCCCACATACCCCTTCACAGTCACTGTACATCTGTGTAGTAAGAAGCTGTAAAATCACTACTTGCCTTCTCAGTGTTGCACAGCCCTCCCCATGCCCCCCCCCACACTATACATGCTAATTGTAATGCCCTCTTCCTTTTTCCCCGCCCTTATCCCTCCCTTCCTACCCATCCTCCCCAGTCCCTTTCCATTTCGTAACTGTTAGTCCATTCTTGGGTTCTGTGATTCTGCTGCTGTTTTGTTCCTTCAGTTTTCCTTTGTTCTTATACTCCACATATGAGTGAAATCATTTGGTACTTGTCTTTCTCCACCTGGCTTATTTCACTGAGCATAATACCATCTAGCTCAATCCATGTTGCGAATGGTAGGATCTGTTTTTTTCTTATGGCTCAGTAATATTCCATTGTTTATATGTACCACATCTTCTTTATCCATTCATCTGCTGATGAACATTTAGGTTGCTTCCATATCTTGGCTATTGCAAATAGTGCTGCGATAAACATAGGGGTGCATCTGTCTTTTTCAGACTGGAGTGCTGCATTCTTAGGGTAAATTCCTAGAAGTGGAATTCCTGGGTCAAATGGTATTTCTATTTTGAGCATTCTGAGGAACCTCCATACTGCTTTCCACAATGGTTGAACTAATTTACATTCCCACCAACAGTGTAGGAGGGTTCCACTTTCTCCACAACCTCGCCAACATTTGTTGTTGTCTTTTTGATGACTGCGATCCTTACTGGTGTGAGGTGATATCACATTGTGGTTTTAATTTGCATGTCTCTGGTGATTAGCGATGTGGAGCATCTTTTCATGTGCCTGTTGGTTATTCGGATTTCTTCTTTAGAGAACTGTCTATTCAGCTCCTGTGCCCATTTTTTGATTGGATTATTTGCTTTTTGTTTGTTGAGGTGTGTGAGCTCTTTATATATTTTGGATGTCAGTCCTTTATCGGATCTGTCATTTATGAATATATTCTTCCATACTGTAGGATACCTTTTTGTTCTATTGATGGTGTCCTTTGCTGTACAGAAGCTTTTTAGCTTGATATAGTCTCACTTCTTCATTTTAGCCTTTGTTTCCCTTGCCCGGGGAGATATGTTCATGAAGAAGTCACTCATGTTTATATCCATGAGATTTTTGTCTATGCTTTTTTCTAAGACTTTTATGGTTTTATGACTTACATTCAGGTATTTGATCCATTTTGAATTTACTTTTGTGTATGGGGTTAGACAGTGATCCAGTTTCATTCTCTTACATGTAGCTGTCCAGTTTTGCCAGCACCATCTGTTGAAGAGACTTTCATTTCCCCATTGTATTTCCATGGCTCCTTTATCATATATTAATTGGCCATATATGTTTGGGTTAATGTCTGGAGACTCTATTCTGTTCCACTGGTCTGTAGCTCTGTTCTTGTGCCAGTATCAAATTGTGTTGATTACTTGACTTTGTAGTAGAGCTTGAAGTTGGGGAGCGAGATCCCCCCAACGTTATTCTTCATTCTCAGGATTGCTTTGGCTATTTGGGGTCTTTGGCGGTTCTATATGAATTTTTTTTTCCTCTGTGTTGCACAGCCCTCCCCTTTCCCCCACGCCCCACATTATACATGCTAATCATAACACTCCCTTTCTTCTTCCCCACCCTTATGCCTCCCTACCCTCCCATTCTCCCAAGTCTCTCTCCCTTTGGTAACTGTTAGTCCATTCTTGCGTTCTGTGATTCTGCTGCTGTTTTGTTCCTTCAGTTTTCCTTTGTTCTTATAGTCCACAGTTGAGTGAAATCATTTGGTACTTGTCTTTCTCCACCTGGCTTATTTCACTGAGCATAATACCCTCTAGCTCCATCCATGTTGTTGCAAATGGTATGATTTGTTTTCTTATGCTGAATAATATTCCATTGTGTATATGTACCACATCTTCTTTATCCATTCATCTACTGATGGACACTTAGGTTGCTTCCATTTCTTGGATATTGTAAATAGTGCTGCGATAAACATACGGGTGCATCTGTCTTTTTCAAACTAGAGTGCTGCATTCTTAGGGTAAATTTCTAGAAGTGGAATTCCTGGGTCAAATGGTAAGTCTATTTTGAGCATTTTGAGGAACCTCCATACTGCTTTCCACAATGGTTGAACTAATTTACATTCCCACCAGCAGTGTAGGAGGGTTCCCCTTTCTCCACAACCTCGCCAACATTTGCTGTTGTTTGTCTTTTTGATGACAGTGATCCTTACTGGTGTGAGGTGATATCTCATTGTGGTTTTAATTTGCATTTCTCTGATGACAAGTGATGTGGAGCATTTTTCATGTGTCTGTTGGCCCTCTGAATTCCTTCTTTAGAGAACTGTCTATTCAGCTCCTGTGCCCATTTTTTAATTGGATAATTTGCTTTTTGTTTGAGTGCATGAGCTCTTTATATATTTTGGATGTCAAGCCTTTATCGAATCTGTCATTTACTAATATATTCTCCCATACTGTAGGGTACCTTTTTGTTCTATTGATGGTGTCCTTTGCTGTACAGAAGCTTTTCAGCTTGATATAGTCCCACTTGTTCATTTTAGCTTTTGTTTTCCTTGCCCGGGGAGATATGTTCATGAAGAAGTTGCTATTGTCTATGTCCAAGAGATTTTTGCCTATTTTTTTTCTAATAGATTTATGGTTTCATGACTTACATTCAGGTCTTTGATCCATTTGAATTTACTTTTGTGTTTGGGTTAGACATTGGTCCAGTTTCATTCTCTTACATGTAGCTGTCCAGTTTTGCCAGCACAATCTGTTGAAGAGACTGTCATTTCCCCATTGTATGTCCATGGTTCCCTTATCGAATATTAATTGACCATATATGATTCGGTTAGTGTCTGGAGACTCTAATCTGTTCCACTGGTCTGTGGCTCTGTTCTTGTGCCAGTACCAAATTGTCTTGATTACTATGGCTTTGTACTAGAGCTTGAACTTGGGGAGTGAGATCCCCCCTACTTTATTCTTCTTTCTCAGGATTACTTTGGCTATTCGGGGTCTTTGGTGTTTCCATATGAATTTTTGAACTATTTGTTTCTGTTCGTTGAAGAATGTTTTTGGTAATTTGATAGGGATTGCATCAAAATCTGTATATTGCTTTGGGCAGGATGGTCATTTTGACTATATTAATTCTTCCTAGCCACGAGCATGGGATGAGTTTCCATTTGTTAGTGTACTCTTCAAATTCTTTTAAGAGTTTCCTGTGATTTTCAGGGTATAGGTCTTTCATTTCTTTGGTTAGGTTTATTCCTAGGTATTTTATTCTTTTTGATGCTATTGTGAATGGAATTGTTTTCCTGATTTCTCTTTCTATTAGTTCATTGTTAGTATATAGGAAAGACACAGATTTCTGTGTGTTAATTTTGTATTCTGCAACTTTGCTGTATTCTGGTATGAGTTCTAGTAGTTTTGGAGTGGAGTCCTTAGGGTTTTTTATGTACAATATCATGTCATCTGCAAATAGTGACAGATAGAATTCTTCTTTACCTATCTGGATTCCTTGTATTTCTTTGTTGTGTCTGATTGCTGTGACTAGGACCTCCAGTACTATGTTGAGTAACAGTGGGTAGAGTGGCATCCCTGTCTTGTTCCCAGTCTCAGAGGAAACGTTTCAGCCTCTCTGTGTTCAGTATGATGTTAGCTGTGAGTTTCTCATATATGGCCTTTATTATGTTGAGGTACTTGCCCTCTATGCCCATTTTGTTGAGAGTTTTTATCATGCATGGATGCTGAATTTTGTCAAATGCCTTTTCAGCATCTATGGAGATGATCATGTGGTTTTTGTCCTTCTTTTTGTTGATGTGGTGGATGATGTTGATGGATTTTCGAATGTTGTACCATCCTTGCAAACCTGGGATGAATCCCACTTAGTCATGGTGTATGATCCTCTTGATGTATTTTTGAATTCAGTTTGCTAATATTTTGTTTAGTATTTTTGCATCTACGTACATCAGGAATATTGGTCTGTAGTTTTCTTTTTTATTGGGGTCTTTGCCTTGTTTTTGTATTAAGGTGATGGCTTCATAGAATGAGTTTCGGAGTATTCCCTTGTCTTCTATTTTTTGGAAAACTTTAAGGAGATTAGGTATTATGTCTTCTCTGTAAGTCTGATAAAATTCCGAGGTAAATCCATCTGGCCCGGGGGTTTTGTTGTTGGGTAGTTTTTGATTACCGATTCAATTTCATTGCTGGTAATTGGTCTGTTCAGAATTTCTGTTTTTTCCTGGGTCAATCTTGGAAGGTTGTATTTTTCTAGGAAGTTGTCCATTTCTCCTAGGTTTTGCAGCTTGTTAGCATATAGATTTTCATAGTATTCTCTAATAATTCTTTGTATTTCTGTGGGGACCGTCATGATTTTTCCTTTCTCATTTTTTATTCTGTTGATGTGTGTTGACTCTCTTTTTCTCTTAATAAGTCTGGCTAGAGTCTTATCTATTTTGTTTATTTTCTCGAAGGACCAGCTCTTGGTTTCATTAATTTTGGCTATTGTTTTATTCTTCTCAATTTTATTTATTTCATCTCTGATTTTTATTATGTCCCTCTGTCTGCTGACCTTAGGCTTCATTTGTTCTTCTTTTTCCAATTTTGATAATTGTGACATTAGACTATTCATTTAGGATTGTTCTTCCTTCTTTAAATATGCCTGGATTGCTATATACTTTCCTCTTAGACTGCTTTTGCTGTGTCCCACAGAAGTTGGGTCTTCGTATTGTTGCTGTCAATTGTTTCCATATATTGCTGGATCTCCATTTTAATTTGGTCGTTGATCGATTGATTATTTAGGAGCATGTTGCTAAGCCTCTTTGTGTTTGTGAGCCTTTTTGTTTTCTTTGTAAAATTTATTTCTAGTTTTACACCTTTGTGGTCTGAAAAGTTGGTTGGTAGGATTTCAATCTTTTGGAGTTTACTGAGTCTCTTTTTGTGGCCTAGTATGTGGTCTATTCTGGAGAATGTTCCGTGTGGACTTGAGAAGAATGTGTATCCTGTTGCTTTTGGATATAGAGTTCTATAGATGTCTATTAGGTCCATCTGTTCTAGTGTGTTGTTCAGTGCCTCTGTGTCCTTAGTTTTTTTCTATCTGGTGCATCTATCCTTTGTAGTGAGTGGCATGTTGAAGTCTCCTAAAATGAATGCATTACATTCTATTTCCCCCTTTAGATCTGTTAGTATTTGTTTCACATATATTGGTGCTCCTTATTTGGTGCATATATGTTTATAATGGTTGTATCCTCTTATTGGACTGAGCCCTTTATCATTATGTAATGTCCTTCTTTATGTCTTGTTACTTTCTTTATTTTGAAGTCTATTTTGTCTGATACTAGTATTGCAACACCTGCTTTTTTCTCTCTGTTGTTTGCATGAAATATCTTTTTCCATCCCTTGACTTTTAATCTGTTCATGTCTATGGGTTTGAGGTGAGTCTCTTGTAAGCAGCATAGAGATTGGTCTTGCTTTTTTATCTATTCTATTACTCTGTTTCTTTTGATTGGTGCAGTCCATTTACATTTAGGGTGATTATTGAAAGATATGTACTTATTGCCATTGCAGGCTTTAGATTCGTGGTTACGAAAGGTTCAAGGTTAGCTTGTTTCCTACCTCACTGTCTAAGTTAACTTGCTTTTTGAGCTATTATAAACACAGTCTGATGATTATTTCACTCCCTTCTTATTCCTCCTCCTCCTCGATTCTTCACATGTTGAGTGTTTTTTTCTGTGCTCTTTTTAGGAGTGCTCCCATCTAGCGCAGTCCCTCTAAAATACCCTGTAGAAGTGGTTTGTGGGAGGCAAATTCCCTCAACTGTTGCTTGTCTGGGAACTGTTTAATCCCTCCTTCATATTTAAATGATAATCGTGCTGGATACAGTATCCTTGGTTCAAGGCCCTTCTGTTTCATTGCATTTAATATATCGTGCCATTCTTTTCTGGCCTGTAAGGTTTCTGTTGAGAAGTCTGATGATAGCCTGATGGGTTTTCCTTTGTAGGTGACCTTTTTTTCTTTCTGGCTGCCTTTAATACTCTGTCCTTGTCCTTGATCTTTGCCATTTTAATTATTATGTGTCTTGGTGTTGTCATCTTTGGGTCCCGTCTCTCGAGATTTCTGTGTGCCTCCATAGTCTGAGCAACTGTTTCCTCCCCCAGTTTGGGGACATTCTCTGCAATTATTTCTGCAAAGACACTTTCTATCCCTTTTACTCTCTCTTCTTCTTCTGGTACCACTATAATGCAGATATTGTTTCTTTCGGATTGGTCACATAGTTCTCTTTATATTGTTTCATTTCTGGAGATCCTTTTTTCTCTCTCTATGTCAGCTTCTATGCTTTCCTGTTCTCTGGTTTCTATTCCATCAATGACCTCTTGTATCTTATCCATTCTGCTTATAACTCCTTCCAGAGTTTGTTTCACTTCTGTAATCTCCCTCCGGACATCTGTATTCTCTGGCCGGACTTCATCCCTTAGATCTTGCATATTTCTCTGCATGTCTGTCAGCATGTTTATGATTTTTATTTTGAATTCTTTTTCAGGGAGACTGGTTAGGTCTGTCTCTCCAGATCCTCTTTCAGGTGTTGTCTGAACTATTTTGGACTGTACTAAGTTTTTTTGCCTTTTCATGGTGATAGCTGTGGCTGTAGGCAGGTTGCGGGTGTGTCAGGTGGGAGAAGAAAGTCATTTCCTGCTTGCTGGATGCCTTGCCCTTCCCTGCTGCCTGTGTCGGTTACCCGCACTCCTGGAGCAGCCACCGGGTTAGTCCCCTAAGCTGCTGTGGATGGGGTCTCCGTCAGAGCAGTGTGGAGCCCTGTGGGGAGTCCCAGGCACACCAGGTGCACTCCTCCATGATAGCAGCACCCCTTATGGGCAACTGTGTGGCAGCAGCAGCCTTTGGGTCTGCCCCTGGCAGCTGTGCGTTGGGCTGGGATTCCGGTCGGCTGCTGGAAGCGCGCCTGCTCCCTCTGTCTGCACTGCCGCCGGTGTGCCCAAGCCATACCTGGGCTGTTTAGTTGATGTTGCTGTGGGCTTGCACAAGCCTCTCCTGGTCTCCTCTGGCACCGTTGGCGCACGCGATCTGTTCTCGGTCCCTTCTGGTGCACCCTCCCCTGGTATGCACTACCACCCTCCCACTACTGGGCCGGTGTGTCAGGTTCCACGCCAGTTGGAGGAACGACTGGCAGCCTGCTTAGTCCGTGAGGGGCTTCAGAGCTGTGCTGCCTCCCCAGGGTTTAGCGTGCCTATGGTTCCCCTGGATTCCCAGCTGCTGGTTAAGTGCGCTGGGACGACTTCGTCCAGCTATGGAGTCCCTGTCACTTTAAGACTTGCAGAAAGCACTCGCTTTTCTTTTGTCTCGGGGACGCTAGTTGCGGGGACCTGCCCACAGGTTTTCCTTTTCCGTTTCTCTTATATCCAGCACCCTGTGCACTTTGTATCTGTGCTCTGGGTGCGAATTTCTAGAGCTGGTTGTTTAGCAGTCCTGGGCTTTCACTCCCTCCCCATTCCAACTCCTTTCTTCCCGCCAGGTTCTGGGTTGGGGGAGCATTCGGGTCCCGCCTGGCAGTGGCATATATCTTATCCCCTTCATGTGATATTGAGTTCTCACAGATGTAGATGTATCCTGGCTGTTGTACTGCATCCACTGGTGTCTCTTTTAGGAATAGTTGTATTTATTGTATTTTCATAAATATATATGTTTTGGGGAGGAGATTTCCTCTGAACTACTCATGCCGCCATCTTCCCGTGATCCCCTTCCTGAAAAATATTTTATGAATTTACATTAACAATTCATAAACAAATTTCATTAACAAGTCTTTATAACCCAAGTAGGTAAAACCAGTGGCCTTAGCTTCACAGCTGGCACTGGGCTGTTGTCTAGGCCAATGAAATCTCAAAGATCATGATCTCTAAGCAATTTGAGGGATGTGTCCCCTTATGCTACTATAAGAGTATCATAGCACATAATCTGACCTCAGTCAGGTTGCCAGCATGTGGAAGATGGTGAGGTGATTGAAAAATAAAAATATTAAGGACAGCATTCATTTAGTAAGTGGATGTGAATATTGCCCTCTCTAATTTCAAAGGAGTAAGGGTTCCTATACATACTAACAAGGAGTCTTTAGGAGAGAATGGTAGTTGGCAGAGGATGGAGAGGGTTATTTTGTACACCTGAAGGCCAGTAATTAAGCAGTAGTAGAGCTTGGGCGTTAAATTCCTGTCCATTTGGGGGACTACTTATTGTTTAAAATCTTGAGAAGCATATTCTTGAGTAGACCATTGTGCTCTCTATAAGACTGGTCAATTAGGGCTGGTTTACTAGGTAAAATTCCATAAGATTTCATGTTGTAAAGCCCCTGACTAAATAATACGAGAGGTGAAATGGGTACGTTCATCTGAATCTAGAGTGGCTAGTGAGCCAAAGGACATGCATGCATACCTGGTTAAGATTACATCATGGGAAACAGCATTTATGGGGAGGTGTGGCCAGCAGTCCCGTGATGGTGTTGATAATGGTGGTCACAAATTAACTCCATCAGAAGGCAGCAACAGTCCAGTGAAATCAATTTGCCATTACAAGTAGGTTCTATCACCCTGGTGTACATGCTCCCACCTGGGAGCTTTCTAGATTCTTGCTTGGAGTCAAAGGGAAAAATTATCTACCTAGACTTTGGCTAAAACCAGGGTGAGGGGTAAGCCACAGATTTATGCTCAGTAAGTGAGTACTGTCACTCGCCTATGGCCTGATGTGATATGGGCCCACTCTGCTAGTAGATACGGCATCTCTGAAGGAAAAGTTGTATCTGAGGTTGTGTCTGGTAATCTGAGAGGTGGCTCATATAGGGCCTTGGAATAGGCATGTAATTTGGATTAGGCATCTGCAATGTTATAAGTAGCATCTGGTGTTTGTTAATGTGTGTGTATAGACACGAATGTGTTAGCTATCTCTTTCCAAATGGAGGCATCCCAGACAGTCTTTCTCTAAATCATGAAATAATCCCTTTTCCATTGTTCAGACCAGACTGTGAGTCCACTGGTTACCACCTATGTGTCAGTGAAAATGTGTGCCCTTGAAAGTCTCACATTTTTAGCTTTGTTGTAGAGCCAGGCACAGTGCCACCAGTTCTGCCAATTGAGTTAAGCCAGGAGGGTCCTCCAGGAGTAGGGATATGACACTAGCTGGATGATATGGTATGGCTTTCTGGCAGGCAGAATTGCATACAGTGGTTGTGCTGTTATTGTTAAAGAACACTGACTCACCTTACCTGTCAGATAGTTGGTCCCAAGAGGTTCCCCAGACTACTAGAGGGATGAGCAATATGGGTACCAATAGAGAGGAATTTTCTTGCCTTCAGCTCTCCATATTATGCCCAGAAACTTGACAGAAGTGGCTGGTCCTTTGATCTTATGCAGGGCAATGAACCATCCTTTCTGCTGTAAATGTTGCATTACTGGGTATAAATCTTCCCTAATGGCATCTTCTGAGTACATCTGTAATAGAATATAATCTGTGTAATGTCAAAGGCAGCAGTGGGTTAGTTTGAGTGAATTTTGATCTTATTTGCATAAGTTGTGTGCAATGGCAGGACTGTTAGATAACCAACTGCCAGCTGAGTAAAGGTATATCCGATGCCCTCAAAACTAAAAACAAATTGAGGTTGTGAGTCAGTTTTTGGGACTGAGTAAAACATGTTGGCTGGATCATGGATAGCAAAATAGGAGCCCTGAGCTGTTTGGATGTCATCTATCATCTCTGTAATATTGGGAATGGAATCTGTTTTGGAGGGAATCTTTGCTTTTATGTTTTGATAGTCATCTGTTAATCTCCACTCATTAGTGGGCAGTTTTAACACAGGCTAGATAGGGCTATTAAAGCGAAGATGGTGTGTACCTGATTACCCCAGGGTCAAGCATCTCCCTAATGATGGGCCAAAGGCCCTCCGTACCTTACTTCAGCTGGTAATGTAGTGTATTTACTTTTTCACTGGAGAAGGCAGTATTTCAGCTGTTGTGTTTCTGAGTGAAGGTATCCATACTGATAAGAGAGAGCCAGGAGGGCCACAACCACTGGCAACTGTTTAAGAAGTATTGTGCCAATAGTTACACCAACTTAATTTGTACTTCCTTTATATGCCTTATAGACTGTAGGAAGCTTCCTTTGGGAATTTGGAAATTTTAGAAATTATCTAGAATTAGTGTGACCTGGACGTGTGTGTCAATAATGTCTGTTTTTTGCCTTTGTCCCAGTGGGCTACCAGAGTTGTAAATGGGCAATTGTACATTGTACAGAGATGGTACAAGCCCCAGGGAGCCACTGAGTCCCTAGGGTCATGCTCTGGGAGGCTATCAAACCTATAGGTCAGGGAAGTTGTTTGGGGTAAAGGGAGACTCAGAACCTTCTGAGGGCCTCTGGGCCATTGAGAATGGATTCTGTTCCAAGATAATAGCTTGTTTTAAAGAGAGTTCACCCTTGGGCTGTCCAGATATAAGATCATTGGGTACCTGCAACTGATGGAGCTGCCAGAATAAGACACACTGCTGTTTAGAATCTTTCTGGGTATTACTTTCCATTGGGATTGGCATGGGGGCTTCAGGACCAGGAAATAGAAAGGGTGCTGTATGAGGTGGATTGTGGGGCCTGACACCCAAAGGCTGGCCTTAAGGTTGTGGGTTGACTTGTTACTGTAAAATCTGGGAGTCTGGGTGAGCATCTCCCTCATGGTGATCCACCATGCCTATTCTTTCCACGTCCTCCTGAATACTATGGGAGGTACCCACAAAGTAGAGGAATGTGGCCCTGTAATTTGGAGAGTGCTTTCTGCAAGAAGAATTCTCTGGATTTAAGGTCAACTAGGGCCATTTTAGGATTGGAGATAAAAATGCTATGTTTAAAGAAGTGATAGACCGATTGGACCCCACCAACCTTGTAGAGAAGGAATCCACCTTTATCTAGTGTCTTCCATTGGTTTTGAGTCTTTTGGGTAATAACCATCATATAAGCATGGGCTCTGAACCAGGCCATAAAAATCCAAATAAACAGAGGAAAGGATTCTCCCTCTACATTTTTAGGGCTTCTGCTTTTGGATTTGAGTTCTCTCTCATCATTAGAAGCCTCAATTATGGCATTGGGTTTGTCTGTGGAACTTGCTTGCGCTGTAACTCTAGTTGACATAGTGATATGGGTCCTGGAGCAACACGTAGTGTGTGGGGGATCTGGATTGCCCATGTCTCTTAAGAATTTGGCCCTCAGGTTCTAGGAGTCTTTCAAAAGATTATGCACTTTTGAGTCCTTGGAAATACCAAAAAATTGCTTCGTTTAAACACTCTCAATAGCCAGTTGGCTCCCTTTTAATCCCTCCTGCTGTACAAAGCCTTTTAAGATATTTTGAATCAGGATGCCTAAAGCTTTGAGATCCAGTTTCTAATTCTCTATTATCCCTGACTGATTTGACCTTATAAATTGTTATTGGAAAAATCTGCAGTGGGCGTCTTTGAGACCAGCCTCATAGGGAACACTTCTTTCTGCAGTCTGTCCCAACTGATCAAACTGGGATCAGGAATGGTTTCCACTTGTAAAATGGCAGCAAAATCAGTAAGGCAAGCCCCTAAATCCTGAGAGGTAGAACCAGCACATTGGCATGTTGGTATACCACAGTGCTGAGCAGCATCCAGGCCATTTCTGTGGGCATTCTACATTCAGTGAGGAGCTTACTAACTTCCTCAAGCATTGTAGGCAGATCCAGACATAAGGTGCTCAAACCCATTGTATCTGGCCATTAAAATTTGTGCCAAAAAAAGCCAGTGGTGGGATCCATGATATTCCATGGGGTTGGGGACAAGGTGAGATGGCAACAAGGGATGCAGCAACAGGAGATCCATAGGCCCTAGTCACACTTGCCTTTGAAAAGAGCCATGTCTTCCCATGTGAGTGTGACTCTATTGTTCTGATTTGAACTCAAGAGTCTTGATGCTGCCCACAAACACCCTGAAGAGGAGTCTCCCTCTGCTTCTAAGGACATTGCCTGGCATCTTTGTGCTGTAGCCCACACTTGGATGGGGTTGCCAAATCACATGTCTCGGCTATTTACTAATGCAGCAGAACCTTCTAAAAATCTTGGTTAGTTTTTTCCAACAGGTGGGTGGGTCCATGCTTACAGTTGGGAAACACACCAGAAGTCTGATACATCCTGTGTCAGATTTACCCGCTGTGTGGCATTAAAAAGCAGAAAACACATCCATGGTGCCTCAAAACAGCTCCAATAAGGACTGATTCAAGGTTTGGGAAGATCTGATTACTTTTTTTAGAGCTTACACTTTGTGATGGGAAGTCCAGACAGCAATATACATAGGCAGTACACTGCAGTGCAAAGCAGCACAACCAAATACCAACAAGTGGTGGACCCCTACCAGATAGAATTATGCACTTAGGAGAGCCAGCCAGTAAGTCATTTGCAGCTAAAAGGCATTTCCCCTAGTCAATTGCAAGAGAGAAACAATCCATCGTATTCATGCCAATTGCTGTAACTTTGTTAAATCAACATTTGTTAAGTAGAACTGTAGATGTCAGATGGTGAGCCAAGATTCAACAAGACGGTGAGGGAATTGAAGTAGAAAAGCTTATTATTTCCAGGTCCTGGAAGCAATATATGGCATGCTTCAAAGGGCCATACTTGAGTGGAGGTCAAGTCAGGTGCACGCAGAGAAAGCAGCAGAACCTGGGGCAGATGACTTTGTTAGGGTCCATGAATGGAGTATTTTGTAGTTTCTGGATTAAGTCCACATTGGTCAATTCAAACCAAAAAGAACAGGGATTAGTAAGCATCATGGGGGTCTTATCTAAGGGGCACATAAGGGGGAGGCTCTGGAAAGCATGGGTGACTGTTTATCACAAGAGCCATTGGGAAAAATCATATCAGAAACCTAACGCTTGTGAATCTGTGGGATGTTCTCTAGGGCATGTGCTTGTATGATGGGCTAATGTCAGTTTAAGACTCTGGAGGTCACTTGGCCAAACAGAATGGATGATGAAGCAGCAACATCATGGAGTAGCTTAGCTAAACTCTTGACACTGAACCTCTGTGAACTCAGCTGTACCAAGAACATTAGATGACAAACTCTTCTCAAGCATGTATAAGTACTCAATAGATATTTACTGAATGAATGAAAATGAATGCCTTCCATCTCCAACAAACACAATTGGAAAATATTCCTTTTACATACTGTAATATTCATGCAAGGTGGTATTATTTCTAATCTCTTCTCTGCAACCAACTGCTACTAACTAGAAAAATACCTGTGCCAGTTGGGTTCTTTGGAAAGAAAAGGCTGAGCCCATGTCAGGAGTTAAAATGGTTAATTAGAGAGTGGCACCTGTAGTGAAAGTGAGGAAAGAAACAGGACTAGGCAAAGGAAGCTATCAGATTCAAATGCAGGCCTGGCAGTCTTTACCTGCCCAACAAGGAGAACTCTAACAAAGATTACATTATGAGTAAATCTTATGCCGGGCAGAAATGATGTACTACCATCTTGGCTGAGGACTGCCCCAAGAAGATCATGACCTTGGTTACCATTGCCTCGTTAAGTCACTGGCAGTTAACCCAGAGAGGAGTGTGATCTCAGATTGAAAAATGAGGTAGTGCCAGAAGGAGCTAAAAGTTGGAAGCTGTCAGCTACTATACTCCCTATAGATGGGAGGAAGTCCTTATTTTAAAATGGAGCTACGGAGACATCTCTGTGTCTTCTAAGTTCTTAAACTGCATGTGCTTTAAAGTTTTTGTCCATTAAACAGAAATGTAACTGACTATCACCCAATGCCTTGCACAGGGGAAATATTTGATATACTCTTGCTGCTTACAGTGGTTGTATTACCCAGGATTCTCCAGAGGAACAAAACCAATAGTAGGTACATGCACATATATATAAAGAAAAAAATTTTTTTAAGGAATTGGTTCATGCCACAAAAAAGTGTTAGACTCATAGACACCGAGAAGTGACTAGGGGTTACCAAGGTGGGGGGAAATGGTCAGGGGTAGGGGGGAGGGAGAGAGGGACTGTTGAATCACTGTGATGTACATTTGATAAAATTCAAAAATGAAAATAAACAAAAGAAATGGGTTCATGCCAATGACATCAGACAAATAGCCAATTAGGAAGTTTCAAGCCTTTGATCCCTAACAAAGACACCGAGTTAACAACAATATAAAGACCTGAATACCTTTGTGAGACCTCTTGAGACAAGGTGAGAAGTTACATCACCCACACCAAAGCAAAACCAAGAAGGAATTCCAGCAAGAAAAGTGGGAAAGTTTGTGGCATTTTACATGACTGTGTCCCTGCCCCTAGCCAACCTAGCATAGCACCACTGGGAAGAAACCTCCAATACCAGGAATCCTCAGGATGGAAACAAAATAGTGGACCATGCATCTAAGGTTCTGATTGGGGGCTGCCTGAGGGACTGTTAACTGTCTCACCTGACTCAGAGTGCTGGCAGGCCTGTTGCTCTTTCAGGATTAGTTGTATTAATTATATTTTGTGTTATATTTGGTTTTAGGAGGATGTCTCTATCTCATCTCTCATGCCACTTTGAGAAGCAGACCATATTTCCTTCTGTACTTGAGCCTGAGGATAGAATCAGATCATGGAGTGCTCAACAACCTGAAGAGGGGGCTGCAACTCTCCTGAAAGAGCCCATGGTTGCTGAGTCCTTCTGGCTTTCCACCAGCTTTCAGCCAGGTGGGGTTTCAACCTAGGAAGGGCTGATGCCTCCAGCACTGGCAGGGGCTTTACCCCTACCTGTTTGTCAAACCTCCACTTCTCCATTTCTGGGGCTGACAGTTCCACTACATCCTTCTCTTAGGTACCTGGCAGCCTGTGTGCTGCTGCTTTTCATGCCACTTCATTTTATCTAAAGGGTCATAAAAATTATTTGAAGAAATAAAGGCAAAAACATATGAAATCCTTCTCTTAGGTACCTGGCAGCCTGCGTGCTGCTGCTTCTCATGCCACTCCTTCTTGGGCCTCTTCCTTCACCTGTTCCACACCTGGCAACCTGCACTCCCATACTGCTTCTTCTTGTGCCACTCCTTCTCAGGCTGCTGCTCCTTCTTGTGCTGCTTCCTCTTGGGCTACCATTACATCCTTTACTATTTCCACAGCACTTCATAGTGACACCATTTCAGTCAGCACAAATTTTCTTTCTCTTGGGGTAGACCCCAGTCCTCCACCCCTTCACAGAACCACATATCCACAGGGGACACTTGAGTGTCTCCCCATCCATAGGTGCAGTCTGCTGAAATACTCCTTCCATGAGGGCAGCCTGTTCTTTTTCCTTGATCACTAATGAATCCTGCAGACTATGCCAATTATCTTGCCAATGGATTTCAGCCCTGAGCACATTCACTATGGATTCAATGTGACCAAAGAAATGACAGTTAAATGTTCTTGGGGTGAAAGGTTTATGCCCAACTTTATTTCTATGGTGGCAGGTCAATCACTAGAATCCTGTTCACTCAGAATCAGTTTGCATGCAGCAAGCAAGTCTCTGCCTCTGGGCCTCTCTTCCCACACAGCCATCTCAATCTCTGTCATCAGTGATGCCACCACTCCAGCCTCTACTATACCCTCCTGCAGCCTTGCAGCTGTGCCACCGTGTAACCCAGAGCACTGGGCAGGGCTCTCTCTATAGAGTCAATAACAATGCATTGCCTGCATGTGTAGTGAGCTAGCCAACTAGGGCCAGGTGAGAATCCTGGCTGCAGGAACCTTCATTTTATCTACACTGGCATAAAATTATTTGAAGAAATAAGGGCAAAAACATACGAAATATTCAGAAAAAAGTCTACATACAGATTGAAGAAACTCAAAAATCTCCAACCAGAATAAATCCAAAGGACCAAATCCAATAAATCCAAACTGCCTAAAGTCAAAAGACAAAGAATCTCATAAGCAGAAAGATAAACAATTCATCACTTAGAAAGGAGCTTGCAGGGATTGGAATAAAGATGGTGGCATGAGAGATGAGATAGAGACATCCTCCTAAAACCATATATAACACAAAAATATAATTAATACAACTAATCCTGAAAGAGCAACAGGAAAGAAGGCTGCACCAGACTGCATACACCTGGAGAAAAGAGCAGACCTCATGGAACAGGGTAATGTACCAAAGTTGTGACCTGGCAGGACCCAAGCCCTTTCCCCACCCCAACTCACCATCGGGAGGAAGAGAAACAGAATGGGGAGGGAGAGGAGGCTTAAGACTGCTGAACATCTAGCCTTGGAGATCTACTCTGGGAGCATGAACCTACATTGCATGGTGCTCTGATGATTTAGTGGGGTTGGAAATTAAAGACAGGTGGAATACCTGGAAAGAGGGAGATTTCAGCTGCTTATGAAAAACAGGAATTTGTAACTGGCTGATCTGGGTGGGCAGTCTGAGAGACTTCCTAAGAGCGAGAGGGCTTCTAAAGGGGCAAGGGGGGCACAGAGCTCACTGCTCAGGAGAAAGGACAGGTAGACAAAACTGTCCAGGTGCACTCTGCCCAGCAGGTTGGGAGCTTAAACATTCTTCTGTCACTCCATTCCCCTGTCTGGCTACACAGTTCCAAGGTCTCTCACCGTGATACACAGCCTGCTGTGTCATCCTCCCAGCTAGCATACACCTGGCTCAGGTTTGCAAACTGATAACCCCTGCCCTGGCAGCAGGCCAGCCAGAGGGAAGCCCCGCCTATAGCAGCTACAAACAGAAAACATAGAGGTTTACACCTGTGTGTTCAGCCATCTTGTTCTGGCAGTGGAGAAAGGCATAGAAGCCAGAAAGCAGGAAACAGTTCTTTCCTTCCCCCTAACATCACTCCCTGTGATGCCTGACATTGCTCCAGGGTCTGGACAGCTCCAGAGAGTAGAGCTTCTGGGCACTGGAGGGCACCACAGACAAATAATAAAAGGTCAAAAGAACTTGGTTCAAAGCAAAAGTATGAATACACCTGAGAAAGATTCAAATGAAATTGACCTCATGAATCTTCCTGAAAGAGATTTCAAAATAAAAATAATTAACATTATCATGGAGGTACAAAAAAGTATTCAAGAACTCAGGAATGAGTTTAGGATGGAGACCCAATCGTTGAAGAACACAATGGAGGATATTAACAGCAGATTAGATCTGGTGTAGAAGAAGATAAGTGAAATAGAAACTAGGGAAGAGGAATCCAAAAAGCTGAGACATAGACAGAAAAAAGGATCTCTAAGAATGAAGGAATACTGAGAGAAATGTGTGCCCAATCCAAACGGAACAATATTCATATTATAGTGGTACCAAAAAATGAAGAGAGAGAAACAGAGATAGAACGTGTCTTTGAGGAAGTAATTGCTGCAAACTTCCCCAATATGGGGAAGGAGTTAGTCTCTTGGCCATGGAGGTGAACAGATCTCCCAACACAGGGGACCCAAGGAGGAAATCACTAAGACATATAAAAATTAAAATGGCAAAGATCAAGGATAAAGAGAGACTTAAAAGCAGCTACAGAGATAAATAAGATCACATACAAAGGAAAACCCATCAGGCTATTATCAGACTTCTCAGCAGAAACCTTAAAGGTCTGAAGGGAGTGACATTATATATTTAATGCAATGAAGCAGAAGGGCCTCAAACCAAGAATATTTTATCCAGCAAGATTATCATTTAAATTTGAAGAAGGGATTAAACAATTTTCAGATAAGCAAAAGCTGAGAGAATTTAGCTCCCACAAACCATCTCTCCAGTATATTTTGGAGGGACTACTGCAGATGGAAGTGTTCCTAAGGTTAAATAGCTGTTACAAAAGGTAATAAAAAGGGATAGACAAAGAGTACAAAATATGATACCTAATACATAAAGAATGGAGGAGGAAGAAAGGGGGGGAAAGAACCTTTAGATTGTGTTTGTGATAGCATACTGAATTAACTTAGACTCTTAGATAGTAAGAAAGTTACCCTAGAAACTTTGGTGACCACAAATCTGAAGCCTGCAATAGAAATAAGTAAATACCTATCAATAATCACCCAAAATGTAAATGGTCTGAATGCACCATCAGAAGACATAGATTCACTGAATGGATAAAAAAAACAAGACTCAACTACATGTTGCCTACAAGGGACTCACTTCAAACCAAAAAACATACACAGACTAAAAGTGAAGGAATGGAAAAAGATATTTCATGCATCTAATAGGGAGAAAAAAGAAAGAGTTACAGCACTTGTATCAGACAAAATAGACTTCAAAACAAAGAAAGTGACAAGAAACAAAGAAGGATATTACATTATTATAAGGAGGTCAATCCAACAAGAGGATATAACCATTATAAATATCTATGCACCCAACACAGGAGAACCTACATATGTGAAACATACCAACAGAATTAAAAGGGGAAATAGAATGTGATGTATTCATTCTAGGAGATTTCAACACTCCCCTCACTCCAAAGGACAGATCAACCAGACAGAAAATAAGTAAGGACACAGAGCCATTGAACACCACATTAGAACAGGTGGAACTAACAGATATCTACAGAACTCTACACCCAAAAGCAACAGGATACACATTCTTTTCAAGTGCATATGGAACATTTTCCAGAGTAGACCACATACTAGGCCACAAAAAAAGCATCAGTGAATTCAAAAAGATTGAAATTGTACCAACCATCTTCTCAGATCACAAGGATATAAAACTAGAAACAAATTGTATAAAGAAAACAAAAAGAGTCACAAACACATGGAGGCTTAACAACATGCTCCTAAATAATCAGTGGATCAATGACCAAATTAAAACAGAGATCAAGTAATATATGGAGAAAACAACAGCACAATGCCCAAATTCTGTGGGATACAATGAAGTCAGTTCTAAGAGGAAAGTATATAGCAATCCAGGCCTATTTAAAGTGGGAAGAACAATCCCAAATGAATACTCTAAATTCACAATTATTGAATCTGGGAAAAGAAGAACAAATGAAGCCCAAAGTCAGCAGAAGGAGGGTCGTACTAAAGATCAGAGAAGAAATAAATAAAATTGAGAAGAATAAAACAATAGAAAAAATTAAGGAAACCAAGAGCTGGTTCTTTGAGAAAATAAACAAAATAGATAAAGGCCTAGCCAGATTTATTAACAAAAAAAAAGTCAATCTATACACATAAACAGAATCAGAAATGAGAAAGGAAAAATCATGACAGACAGCACAAAAATACAAAGAATTAATAGAGAATACTGTAAAAATCTATATGTTAACAAAGTGGATAACCTAGAAGAAATGGACAACATTCTTGACAAATACATCCTTCCAAGACTGACCAAGTAAGAAACAGAAAATCTAAACAGACCAATTACCAGCAATGAAATTGTATCGGTAATCAAAAAACTACCCAAGAACAAAACCCCCAGACCAGATGGATTCACTGCTGAATTTTATCAGACATTTAGAGATGACATAATACCCATTCTCCTTAAAGTTTTCCAACAAATAGAAGAGGAGGGAATACTTCCAAACTCATTCTATGAATCCAGCATCACTCTAATACCAAAAAACCAGGAAAAGGAACCACAAAAAAAAGAAAACTACAGACTACAGATGAATATCCCTCATGAGCATAAATGCAAAAATACTCAAAATATTAGCAAACTGAATTCAAAATTACATCAAGTGGATCATACACCATGACCAAGTGGGTTTTATCACAGGTATGCAAGGTTGATACAACATTCGAAAATCCATCAACAAAAAGAGGAACAAAAAACACACGATCATTTCCATAGATGCTGAAAAAGCATTTGACAAAATTCAACATCCATTCATAGAAACTCTCAACAAAATGGGTATAGAGGGCAAGTACCTCAACATAATAAAGGCCATATATGACAAACCCACAGCCAACATCATACCTAAGAGCGAGAAGCTGAAAGCTTTTCCTCTAAGATTGGGAAAAAGATAAGGATGTCCACTTTCCTGCTTTTATTTAATGTAGTACTAGAGGTCCTAGCAATGGCAGTCAGACAACACAAAGAAATAAAAGGCATCCAGATTGGTAGGGAAGAAGTCAAACTGTCACTGTTTGCAGATGACATGATATTGTACATAAAAAACCCTAAAGAATCCACTCCAAAACTACCAGAACTAATATCTGAATTCAGCAGAAAATTTACAGGATAAAAAATTGATACACAGAAATCTGTTGCATTCCTATACACTAATGATGAACTAGCAGAAAGAGAAATCAGGAAAACAATTCCATTCACAATTGCATCAAAAAAATAAAATACCTAGAAATAAACCTAAGCAAGGAAGTGTAAGACCTATACCCTGAAAACTACAACACACTTCTAAGAGAAATTAAAGAGGATATTAATAAATGGAAATTCATCCCATGCTCTTGGATAGGAAGAATGAATATTGTTAAAATGGCCATCCTGCCTAAAGCAATCTGCAGATTCAATACAATCCCTGTCAGAATACTGACAGCATTCTTCAATGAACTGGAACAAATAGTTCTAAAATTCATATGAAACCACAAAAGACTCCAAAGAGCCAAAGCACACCTGAGAAGGAAGAGTGAAGCAGGGGTGTTCTCACTTCCCAACTTCAATCTCTACTACAAAGCCACAGTAATCAAGACAATTTGGTACTGGAACAAGAACTGACCCATAGACCAGTGGAACAGAATAGAGAGCCCAGATATAAACCCAAGCATATATGGTCAATTAATGTATGATAAAGGAGCCATGGATATACAATGGGGAAATGACAGCCTCTTAAACAGCTGGTGTTGGCAAAACTGGACAACTATATGTAAGAGAATGAAACTGGATTACTGTCTAACTCCATACACAAAAGTAAACTCAGAATGGATCAAAGACCTGAATGTAAGTCATGAAACCATAAAACTCTTAGAAGAAAATATAGGCAAAACTTTCTTGAATATAAACATGAGCAACTTTATCATGAACACCTCTCCCCAGGCAAGGGAAACGAAAGCAAAAATGTAAAAGCAGGACTATATGAAACTAATAAGCTTCTATACAGCAAAGGACACCATCAGTAGAACAAAAAGGCATCCTACAGTAAGAGAGAATATATTCATAAATGACATATCCGATAAGGGGTTGACATCCAAAATATACAAAGAGCTCATGCACCTCAACAAACAAAAAGCAAATAACCCAATTAAAAAAATGGGTGGAGTATGTGAACAGACACTTCTCCAAAGAAGAATTTTGGATGGCCAACAGGCACATGAAATGATGCTCCATATCGCTAATCATCAGAGAAATGCAAATTAAAACCACAAAGAGATATCACCCCACACCAGTTAGGATGGCCACCTTCCAAAAGACAAACAACAACAAATGTTGGTGAGGATGTGGAGAAAGGGGAACCCTCCTACACAGCTGGTGTGAATGTAAGTTAGTACAACCATTGTATAAAGCAGTATGGAGGTTCCTCAAAAACTAAAAATAGAAATACCATTTGACCCAGGAATTCCACTCCTTTTAATTTACCCTAAGAATGCCGGAGCCCAGTTTGAAAAAGACATATCCACCCCTATGTTTATTGCAGCACTGTTTACAGTAGGCAAGAAATGGAAGCAACCTAATTGTCCATCAGTAGATGAATGGATAAAGAATATGTGGTACATATATGCAATGGGATACTATTCCGCCGTAAAAAGAAAACAAATCCTACCTTTTGCAACAACATGGATGGAGCTAGAGGGTATTATGTTCAGTGAAATAAGCCAGGCAGAGAAAGACAAGTGTCAAATGATTTCACTCATCTGTGGAGAATAAGAACAAAGAAAAAACTGAAGGAACAAAACAGCAGCAGACTCACAGAAACCAGGAATGGACTAACAGTTACCAAAGGGAAAGGGAGTAGGTAGGATAGGTTGGAAGGGAGAGATAAAGGGAAAAAGGGGCATTATGATTTGCATACATAATGTTGGGGTGGGGGCACTGGGAAGGCAGTATAGCACCGAGAACACAAGTACTGATTCTATAGCACCTTACTATGCTGATGGACAGTGACTATAATGGGGTATGTGGTGGGAACATGATAATGGGGGGAATCTAGTAATCACAATGTTGTTCATGTAAGTGTTTATTAATGATACCAAAAGAAATAAAAAAAAAAAGGAAGAGCTTGTGTAAGATTATCAGTGTATTTCTGAACAGAAACCTTGCTGACTGGAAGGGAGTGTGATGATATGTTGAAATGTAGAATTGAGAAACTGACAACCAAGAATACTGTATTCATCAAAACTGACATTAATTAATTATTAATTATGTCTAAATAATTAAAGGACAAATCAAGGCTTTCCCAGATAAGACCCAGTAGCAAGCCAAAAGCTGTTTCTTGAAAGGATAGTAGCTATCCACAGAGGATGTCAGGGATTTGCTCCAAATTCATAAGGATTTGCACATTGATTATCCTGTAGAGGCCTGCCAAAGGTCCAGAAAAAAACAGCTCTATCTGCTTATGACACTTCAAGCACCATTGCATCTGCTGAATAAAATGGCCAAGTGGCAAAGCAGCTTTCACAATAGTCTAGACCTATTGCAGAGCCTTCTCTTGTTCTGGGTCCCACTCAAAACTAGCAACTCTGTGGATCACATGGTAAATGGACCAGAGCATACTCACATGAAGAACATTTGCTCTCAAAATCCAAATAGGTGCACTAGGCATTTTGCCTCTTTTTTGTTTAAAGAAAGGCTAGCTATAACAATTTACCATTCAACTTAGAAGAGATATCTTGACATGCGTCACACCACTGGACTGCTGGATATTTTATCAAGGTAGAAGATCCCTGAATTTTTGTTGCATTTATTTACCACCCTCTAAAACACGTATGTCTTTCCTATAAATCTAGTATAGCTAATTCTTGCTCTCTGAGTTCAGTCAGCACAATGCCATCGATGTAATGCCCAAGTGTGATGGCTTGTGGAAGGGAAAAGCAATCAAGTTATCTGTGAACTAAGTTGTGACAAAGGTTTGGAGAGTTAATATACCACGGAAGTAGGACAGAGAAGGTATATTTGTAGCCTTGGCAGCTGAAAGCAAACTGCTTCTGGTCTTTACTAAAAGGTGTGGGGAAAAAAGCATTTTCCAGATCAATAGCTGCATACCATGCATAGGAGATGTGTCATTTTGCTCAAGCAATGAAGCCACATCTGGCACAGCAGCTGCAATTGGAGTCACTACCTGGTTAAGCTTATAATAATCTACTGTCATTCTCCAGGGTCCACCTGTTTTCTGCACAGGTCACACAAATGAGTTGAATAGGGATGTAGGGGAAATCACTATCCCTGAATCCTTCAAGTCCCTGATGGAAGCCCTAATCTCTGCTATCTCTCTAGGAATGCATTAATGCTTTTCATTTACAATTTTTTCCAAGAAGAGGTAGTTCTAGTGGCTTCTGCTTGGCCTTTTCCATCATAGTAGCCCTCATTCCACATGTCAGGGAGCCAGTGTAGAAATCTGCCAGCTCCCCTGTATAGAACTGGGGAAATAATTACAGGATAAGTTCAGATACCCACTAGACTAAAAGATAAATGGACCTGAGCTAAAACTACATTGATCATTTGACCTCCATAAACCACTATTCTAGTTGGTAGATGATAGTGACATTTTGACCCCTTTGTAATTATGGTATAATTTCAGAGTTAGTGTGTGATAATTTCCAAAATATCAAATTGTTTCTTTTTCCTCAATGTACAGTTAGCCTGATAAAATGCTATATAGTCCATTGGAGAAAGCTAGGAGAGCACATAAATTGGCAGTGTACTGGGGTCCTTGTTAAGGGGATGCTGCCCTGCATTCAAAAATTGGCAGTGATTATCTAAAAAGAGATGTTGAGTATCTAAACTGGTGTAAGTCTGGGAATTGATTGAGGGACTATAACTATCTGTTTTTGATCCAAGATAGACTTTTGTTCATTCAATTTGGAATTCTTCTGCTTATACACTCAAGTAAGAATTTGTTAGACTGCTCATCTACTCCACTTCTAGGGACACCATGATTAACTGGCCAATGACATAGGTTTCTGTGAGTCAGACTGTACTGACTACTGCTTTACCTCTGCTACCCATTATGGTAACTATGCCCACCTTTCCTTTGGCATTTAAGTGCTAACACGTTTCCCCTGACACCACAGGATCCAATTATCCCCATTGAATTTAGGCTTTTCAGTTCAGTGGCAACTGCTCTTGGTATAATTTCTGATTTATAGAGAACAACCATGAAGGTGTTAATGGATGTTAGAGCTTCCATCACAATTTCTCACAGTTGTAGTAAAAGGTGTGTGTCCTCTGAAAACTCATGGTAAATGAGTAGCTCTTAAATAATAAATTGACTCTAGCATTCCAAATTCCATGAACCTTTGGATACCTTCCTTACGATATACCAAGGCAATTCTGGCCTTTTATCTTCATTTAATATAGGCTGCTTTTTGGTCCATCTTTCAGTCAACCAACCAAACTGTTACAGCCTTTTCTAATCCTCCAAATTCTACAATTAAATCCAGAATCTTTACTTAGTGGGACCATGTCAATAAATTCAGTCTAATCCAACTTTATGTTCCTTCCACCATTATCTGACATCCTTAATATCCATACTGAAACATATTTATAGGACTTATGCCTAACTTGTACACTAAAATTGCATACAATTCTGTACAAATCGAAAAAAAATTATTGTGTTTTGGAGCTTATCACACTTCATAATTGGTCACACTTTGTACCTTTAAGAGTCTGATGGAACTTGAGTCTTCTTATAGATCCAGAAGTAAAGAAGGGTGGTATGGGCACATCCTGAGGATAATTGTGAGTGTCTTGGTGGGCAATTATCTCAGGAAATGCCATTATAGTTTCTTCAGGCAAAGCAGAGCTAATTTCCTCCAATGGGCATAGAACACTGCTGTTACTGGCAAAGAATACCCATAAGAATTTAGGGATTCAATGTCTCCAGCTTAATCATCTTCCCATATGCTCTTACTTTACTAACAGACATCCTTCAGAGTTGGAAATTCAGTGTGTGTTGTAATTCAGAATGAGACTCTGGGTTTGGTTTTGAGAGGTTTCACCTCAACGACTACAGGAGATATGTCCTTTTATTTTCTGAGCAGATATATAAACTTTCAATCATTTACGTGGTACCTGAGGTAAGAATTTGAATCCCCAAGTCCATCCTTTTCTTTCTCTACTTTGTCCAACACAATCAGGAGCAACCAGCCAATTACACTATACTCGTAAAAATGCCACAGTCAGAAATACATGGCCATTCAGAACCTTGCCCCTTCTAAGCATTAGTAGAATTTTGTAGATATTTAGTAAGTACTTAGGAATATCCAAAGGTGACATTTTGTTTATCTCTATTGCCATATCACAACGTGGACTGTCAGTGCCCTCTTCACTGTTGCAAATAGTATCATTTGTGCCTTTAAATCGAGTCATATCAGAGGATGAACTCCAGAAACCACACAAATTAGTCATAAAACTCTTCCTTAAGATTCTATTTCTCTAGAACCACTTTCAGTACATATTCTTCATGGTTCTCCAGAGAAACATAACCAATAAGATGTATATAGGAGAAAGAGAGAAGAGATAGAAAGAGAAATTTTAAGGAATTGGCTCTTGTGATTGTGGAGACTAGCAAGTCCAAAACCTCTAAGACAGCAGGCTGGAAATTTTGACAAAAGTTGATTGTGTACTCAAGTCCAAAAGCTGGAAACTTGGGCAGAATTTCTATATTGCATCCTGGAGGTAGAATTACTTCTTCAGGGGATCTCAGTCTTTTCTTTTATTGGGTGAGGCTTATCCAATTTATAAAGGGTAATCTGCTTTAGCCAAAGTCTACTGATTTAAATGTTAATCACACTTAAAAATATATGTTCACATATATAGTCATATGTTCACAGCAACATCTAGACTTGTGTTTGTCCAAATAACTGAGTACCATGACCTAGGCAAGTTGACAACAAAGTTAATCATCACAGTGGTATTTGCCTTATTACCTTGTATCATGGTTCTGAGGATCTATGAAGTTATATGATAAGAGAGGCATTCTATGAGAAACTGGATTAGGGCTCTGGAATCAGACAAACTTGGATGGTAATCTACTTTCCAGATGTGTGATCTTCAGCATATTCCTTATGCTTTCTTAGCTTCATTTTTCTCATTTGAAAAACTGATATATAATAGTAGTATCAGCCATATATAACTGTTATGAGAATAATGAAATAATGCATGGAACATAGTAAGTGCTCTATGAGTTTATAAATTATTCAATTTGTAGAAGATAACAGAAGCTTGTCACCAATACACACTCTTCTCCAGGAAGACAATTCTTCTTTAGAAGGAAGGCATATCTAGATTATAAGTGTCAGCATTCCTTGCAGTTAACTGTACCATTATGTGGTTAATTTTCAACAATTGCATGTGTGTAGAAGTGGTACAAATGACAATTTCTTGGTCAAAGCTTTATATAAGTAGATATTCATTCTTCACCCTGGCTTTTCATTTTTGCCAATGCATTCAGACAACAATGAGGCCTTAGAGTAGGGAGTAGGGAGTAGGGAGACAATTCTCCATAGGTCTCTGGCATTTTTGCATGTCTTATGAATGAGGTGACCATTTATTGTTCTGAACTCTCTTTTCAAATATGTTTGTATAGCTAACAGCCTTAGATGATATAGATTCTTCCTCTGGCCTGCTCAAAATGGAGAATGTTATCTCTCTTAAGTAAAAAATCAGGCAGGTTTACACCTAAGATTCAGGTTCCCTGAGCTAAGGTTCCTTTCCTGTAACTCAATCCACTGCAAATGCAGGCATCTTCTGGCCCTGTAGAATTTTGGATTTGGGAAACCAGTGAAAAAATGCTGGTATTTTGGCTTCTACTAGTGATATGAATAATAACCTCTCCTTCTCTGCCATAGGAGTCTTACGTCTTCTACCAGCATCCATGAAACTGGGTAGGCTAACTTATTAACTTGCAAGTCAGGTAAAAATCCCAGGCCCTTCACAGTTATTTACACTTAGGGAATTACCAGAGACATTAAGATGGAAGGAACATTGCTCTCTGAAGTAACATATACGACAGATATGCCTGACAACCAGGAAAACCCACAGAATATTATGTGAGTGAGAAATAAACTTACACAGTTTTTGAGCCATTATGAATTGTGTGATCTGTTTGGTATAGTACTGAGCCTTCTTAATTAGTATGCCATTTAATTTTCAAAACATTTGAGACATTTCCTGCTATCTTGTACCATTTCGAGCATACTGGTCCTTAATGACATTATTCGAAGTTCCTACATCAGTTGTGTTATAGCCCTTACCTTATAATGAGGCTAGTGGGGAAAACATCCAACAAGGCATATGAGTGAGGAGAAATAAAGTTATAAAAATATTGAGGTCTTTTTTCACTTTTAGAAGAAAATAAATAGTAATTTCTTGGCTTTAGAAAACAGAATCACTTGTGTAGATGAAATTAGAATTTTTTAAAAAAGTTATAGTTATAAAATGCCTTAGAGACCATCTGATGAGTATCACTAATTTTACAAAGGGAGAAGCAATGTTTTTCACAGACAGGCACTAGTCACTGGTGTAGTTAAGATTATAATTTATGACTACTAATTCTTATTTCAGTGTTGTTTCTAGCATACCCTCTGGGACTAATGAACTGTGGGGTGGGGTTTCCAAACTACTAGCTAAGTTATAAATATCTGCCTAGCTATTTGTGATACTACAGATTTAGGTATTGAAAAGCCTACAGCTTATGAATAGGCACAGAAGTCTAACACAGACTGCCCTTATGTATCTTACATTCTGACTATGTAGACAAGGTAAATACATCAAAAAAAGTTGAGTGACACTAGAGGGTATATAGTTAAGTACTAAATTATATAGTTAGAAATTAAAAATGACATGGATGACTGGAGTAGTCAGGGAAGGCTTCATTGAAGGGTAGAAATTTGACCAAACCTTCAAGGACAGTAATTATTTTATATGAGGACAGTAAAGGGAAAGTATTTTCAAGGAGAAATAACATAACAATCAAGAGAAAGTCATGGAGTAAAAAACATTTGATGTCCTTGGGATAATGGAAAAAATGGGTCTATGTTAGAAAGGTTTTGTTTTGCTGAAGCATGGTATATATGGTTTACTATCTACAATGAGACAAGAAGGTGAAATTATTCTACATAATATTGATACTATAACCCAATATTTCTCTTTCTTTTTTTCTCCCTGACTCTTGTTCTGCATACCTATTTATATTTAACATTGATTTTGTAAGTTTTCCATCTTAAAATAATTAAATATAGTCTTCTCTTGATATCACTTCCCCCTGTAGCTACTGCCCCATTCCTTGCTCCCCTTTACAATACAACACTTCAGAAGAGGAGTCTGAGCTTCTCTTCAAATCCTGTCATCCAATTACCTTTTTTTTGGAGGGGTGCTTTATTCATAATAGCCAAAAGCTGTTAACAGCCAACATGAACTTCAATAGTAAAATGGAGACACAGTGATATATTCAATATAATGAAATGAATTACAGACACATGCAAAAATGCAGATGAATCTAAAAATATTCTTCTGAGTAAACAGTCTTATACAAAAGAGTATATATGTCTGATTCCATTACATAAAATTCTAGATAGGAAAATTAAATCTATGGTGGAAAAAAAAACCCAGAACAGTGTTTTTTCTGGGAGGTAGGGACAGGGATTGACTGAGGAAGGGCATTAGGCTAATGTTTAGGTTCATCCATTTGCCAAAACCCAAAGGAAAAAAAACTAACTCAAAATTGATCACAAACCTGTAAGAGCCAAAACTATAAAATTCCCAGAAGAAACCACAGAAGTAATTCTTTGTGAACATGCTTAGGCAATGATTTATTGGATATGACACCAAAAGCACAATTTTTAAAAATTCATATACTAGACTTAATCAGAATTAAAAACTTTGTGTTTCAAAAGACACCATTAAGAAAGTGAAAAGGCAGAGAATGGGAAAAAATATTTGCAAATCATAAATCCAATAAAGGGTTTAGAGTCAGATTATGTAAAAAACTATTACAACTCAATAATAAAATAAAAATAGCACAATTTTTAAAATAGGCAAAGGATCTGAGAAGATATTTCTCCAAAGAAATATATAAGTTGCCAAAAAAGAACAGAAAACATATTTAACGTCATTAGTCTTTTTTGAAATGCAAATTTAAACAACAATGAGGAAACACTACACTCTTATTAAAAAGATAGAATTGCAAAGACTGGACATTCAAAGAGTTTTCAAGCCTGTGGAACAATTGGAACTCTCATATTCAACTGGTGGAAATATAAAATGGTTTAGAAGTTTCTGAAGTTAAACATACACCTACAATATGATCCAGACATTCCATTCCTAGGTTTACTCAAGAAAAAAATGAGAAAAATATAAGTCATATGTCCATATAAAGACTTGCACACTAGTGTTTATAGCAGCTCTATTTTGAAATAGCCAAATACTGGAAACTATCAAATGTCCATCAACAGGTGAATAAACAATTGTGGTATATCTATACAATGGAATACCACTCAGCAGCAAAGAAATAACCAATCTGTGTATTAGTAACTTTCTACCAGTGTTAGATTTTCTAGTAATGAAAAATTATCATTATCTCTTTAGGTATTGATTTTTCCTTTTCCCTATTTCTTTACTTTATGGAAGTCAATTTATTAGACTTTCTCACTACACCCTCTTATTCTGATCACTCAAATTTCCATGTCTCCTAATCTTTTTTATAGTTTTCACTTCTGTTTCTTTGAGCTATATTTGGAATGATTTATTCTGATCTATATATACGCCAGTTCACTAATTCTCTCTTGGGATTTGCCTAATCTGTGGTTTACTTCAACACATAAATTTTATGTTTGTATTACTGTATTTCTCACTAGTAAAAATTATATTTAGTTCTCTTTTTCAACCCGCTATCTCTGCCACTTGTAATCATATATTTTCAAACTTCTCTTTAATTTAAATATAGCCAATCATAGTTATTGTAATTATCTATGGCTGGTAATTCCAGTATGTATGTTTTAGTAAGTTTGCTTCTAATAATCTATTATTTCTGCTGATTTTTGCTCAGGTTTTCTTATTGCCTTGTGCACTTGGTTATCTTTAACAAATTATTCATTGGCCTTGAAACATTAATAGTAGAACTTTTATAAGTCAAATATGAAATATATTCCTTTATAAAACATTTTTTTAAAATAGCTATATTGAGGTACAGTATAAAGATTAACTTTTCATTTATTTATATTAAAGTATCATTGATATACAATCTTATGATGGTTTCACATAAATAACATTGTGGTTTCAACATTCACCCATATTATCAAGTCCTCAACCCCCTATTGTGGTCACTGTCTACTAGGGTAGTAAGATGCTATAGAGTCATTACTTGTCTTCTCCATGCTGTATTGCCTTCTCTGTGAACTACCTATATTGTGATTGCCAATTATACTGCCCCTTAATCCCCTTCTCTCTCTCCATCCACCCTCCCCAACCCCTTCCCTGTGGTAACCAATAGTCCCTTCCCAGTGTCTGTGAGTCTACTGCTATTTTGTTCCTTCAGTTTTATTTTGTTTTTACACTCCACAAATGAGTGAAGTCATTTAGTATTTGCCTTTCTCTGCCTGGCTTATTTTAGTGAGCATAATACCCTCTAGCTACATCCATGTTGTTGCAAATGGTAGGATTTGTTTTCTTTGTATGGCTGAACAATATTGCATTGTGTATATACACCACATTTTCTTTATCCATTCATCTATTGATGGACACTTAGGTTCCTTCCATATCTTGGCTATTGTAAACAGTGCAGTGGGGGTGCATATGTCTTTCTGAATCATGGATGTTGTTTTCTTTCGGTAAATTCTTAGAAGTGGAATTACTGGGTCAAATGGTATTTTTATTTTTAGTTTTTAGAGGAATGTCCATATTACTTTCCATACATTGAACTAACTTACATCCCACCAACAGTGTAGGAGGCTTCCCCTTTCTTCACACCCTAACCAGCACTTGTTTCTTTTCTTTTGGATGTTGCCATCCTAATTGGTGTGAGGTGATATCTCACTGTGGTTTTAACTTGCATCTCCATGATGAATAGCTATGTGAAGCATTATTTTATGTGTGTGTTGGCCATCTGTATTCCTTCATTGGAGAAGTGGCTATTCAGATCCTCCACCCATTTTTTAATCAGGTTATTTTTTTAAGGGTGTTAAGGTGAATATATTCATTTATGGGTGTTGAGAATATATTCATGAATATATTCTCCCATACTGTAGTATGCCTTTTTGTTCTGCTGACAGTGTCCTTTGCTATACAGAAGCTTTTTAGTATGATATAGTCCAACTTGTTCATTTTGTATTTTGTTCCCTTTGCCTGAGGTGGTATGTTCAGGAAAAAGTTGCACATGTTTATATTCAAGATATTTTTGCATACGTTTTCTTCTAAGAGTTTAAAGGTTTCATGACTTACATTCAGTTCTTTTCTCCATTTTGAGTTTACTTTTGTTTATGGATTAGACAATAATCCAGTTTCATTCTCTTACATGTAGTTGTCCAGTTTTCTGAGCACCAGTTGTTCAAGAAGCTATCTTTCCCTCACTGTATATTCATGGCTCCTTTATCATATATTAAGTGACCATATAAACTTGGGTTTATATCTGGCACTGTATTCTGTTCCATTGATCTATGGGTCTGTTATTGTGCCAGTACCAAATTGTTTTGATTACTGTAGCTTTGTGCTAGAGCTTGAAGTCAGGGAGCATAATCCACCCAGCTTTGTTCTTCGTTCTCAGGATTGTTTTGGCTGTTTAGGGTCTTTGGTAGTTCCATATTAATTTTGGAACTATTTGTTCTAGTTCACTGAAGAATGCTTTTGGAATTTTGATAGGAATTGCATTGAATCTGTAGATTTCTTTAGGCAGGATGGCCATTTTGACAATATTAATTCTTCCTATCCATGAGCACAGGATTGATTTCCATTTTTTGGTGTCTTCTTTAATTTCTGTCATGAATGTATTACAGTTTTCAGAGGATAGGTCTTTCACCTCTTTGGTTAGGTTTTTTCCTAATTATTTTATTCTTTGGATGCAGTTGTAAATGGAGTTGTTTTCCTGATTTCTCTTTCTGCTATTTCATTTGTAGTATATAGGAATGTAACAGATTTCTGTGTATTAATTTTGTATCCTGCAATATGCTGAATGCTCTTATAGTTCTAGTAGTTTTTTGGTGGATTCTTTAGGGTTTTCTATGTACAATATCATGTCATCTGCAAATAGTGAGTGCTTAACTTCTTCCTTACCAATTTTGATCCTTGTCTTTTTCCTGATCTTAGAGGAAAATCTTTCAGCTTTCACTATTAAGTATGATATTGGCAGTGAGGTTGTTGCATGTGGTCTTTATTATGTTGAGGCATTTGCCCTCTATACCCATTTTGTTGAGAGATTTTATATTGAATGATGCTGAATTTTGTCAAATGCTTTTTCAGCATCTATTGAAATGATCATGTGATTTTTGTCCTTCTTTTTGTCAATGTGGTATGTGATATTGATTGAATTACAAATGTTGTACCATCCTTGCCTCCCTGGAATAAGTCTCTTGGTCATGATGGATGATCTTTTTGATGTATTTTTGAATTTGGTTTGCTAATATTGTTTTAAGGATTTTTGACTCTATATTCATCAGGGATATTGGTCTATAATTTTCTTTTTTTGTAATTTTTGGTATTAGTATTGATGCTGGCCTCATAAAATGAGTTTGGAAGTATTTCCTCATCTTCTGCTTTTTGAAATGCTTTCAGAAGAATGGGTATAAGCTCTTCTTTAAAATTTTGCTAGAATTTGGCTGTGAAGCCATCTGTACCTGAGGATTTGTTTTTTGGGGGGTTTGTTTTGGGGGAGATTTTTGAGTACCAATTCAATTTTATTGCTGGTAATTTGTTCAGACTTTCTGTTGCTTCCTGGGCCAATCTTGGAAAGTTGTATTTTTCTAGGAAGTTGTCCATTTCTTCTAGGTTGTCCAGTTTATTGCATTTGATTTTTCATATATTCTCTAATAATTCTTTGTATTTCTGTGGAATCTCTTGTGATTATTCTTTCTTTGTTTCTGATTCTGTTTATGTGTGTACATTTTCTTTTTTCCTGCTAAGTCTGGCTAGGGGTTTATATATTTGTGTACTTTCTCAAAGAACCAGTTCTTAGTTTAATTGATCCTTTCTATTGTTTAATTCTTCTCGATTTTATTTATTTATGCTCTGATCTTTATTGTGTCCCTCCTCCTACTGACTTTGGCCCTCATTTGTTTTACTTTTCCTAGTTTCATTAATTGTGAGGTTAGACTGTTCATTTGGGATTGTTCTTGTTTCTGGACATAAGCCTGTATTGCTATATGTTTTCCATTTAGAATTGTCTTCACTGCATCCAACAGGTTTTTTGGCTGTTGAGTTATTTTCATTTATCTCCATACATTGCTCCATGTCTGTTTTAATTTGGTCGTTGACCCATTGATTATTTAGGAACATGTTGAGCCTCCATGTATTTGTGGGCTTTTTTGGTTTTCCTTGCATAATTTACTTCTAGTTTCATACCTTTGCAGTCTGAGAAAGTGGTTGGTATAATTTCAGGCTTTTAAAATTTATTGAGTCCCTTTTTATGGTCTAGTATGAGATCTATTCTGGAAAATGTTCCATGTGCACTTGAGAATAATGTGTATCCTGCTGCTTTTGGGTCAAGTGTTCTGTAGATGTCTGTTAGGTCCATCTGTTCCAATGTGTTGTTCAGTAACTCTGTCTCCTTACATGTTTTCTGTCTGGTTGATCTATCTTTTAGTGTGAGTGGTGTGTTGAAGTCTCCTAAAATGAATGAATTATATTCTATTTCCCCGTTTAATTTGGTTAGTATTTGTTTCAAATATTTAGGTGCATAGATATTTATAATGGTTAGATCTTCATGTTCGACTGACCCCTTTATCAGTATGTAATGCTTTTCTTTATCTCTTGTTATTTTGTTTTGAAATATATCTTGTCTGATATAAGTACTGCAACTCCTACTTCTTTTCTCCCTGTTATTTGCATGAAATATCTTTTTCCTTCCATTCACTTTTAATTGTGAATGTCTTTGGATTTGAAATGAGTCTTTTGTAAGGTATTGTTTTTTTATCCATTCTGCAACTCTGTGTCTTTTGATTGGTGCATTCAGTCCATTTACCTTTAGGGTGATTATCAATAAATATGTACTTATTGCCATTGTAAGCATTAGATTTGTGGTTACCAAAGGTTAAAGGATAGCTTCTTTACTATCTAACAGTATATCTTAAATCAATTATTAATTCTATTTCAAACATAATCAAAAGGTTCTTTTTCTTCTTCCTCTTCTTCTTCCTCCTCCACTATTTATATGTTGGGTCTCATAATCTGTACTATTTGTGTATCACTTGAGTAACTTTGTGAGTAGCTTATTTAGTTTTGTATTTTCTTGGTAATTAATTGGTCAGCTACCTTTACTGTGGGTTTCTTCTTTCTGGTGACAGCTACTTAGCCTTAGGAGCATTTCCATCTAGAGAGGTTCGTTCAAGAGATCCTGTAGGAGTGGTTTAGTGGTGGTGAATTCCCTCAACTTTTGCCTATCTGGTAATTATTTAATCCCTGCTTCAAATTTAAATGATAATCTTGCCAGACAGAGTATTCTTCATTGGAGGCCCTTCTGTTTCATTACATTAAATATATCACACCACTCCCTTCTGACCTGTAAGGTTTCTGCTGAGAAGTCTGTTAATAGCCTGATGAGGTTTCCTTTATTAATGATATGTTTTCTCTCTCTGGCTGCGTTCAGTACTCTCTCTTTGTCCTTGATCTTTGCCATTTTAATTATTATATGTCTTGATGTTGTCTTCCTAGGGTTCCTTTTGTTGGGTTTCTTTTGTGCTTCCATGACCTGAGTGTCTCTTTCCTTTCCCTGGTTGGGAACTTTTCAACAATTATTTCCTCAAGGAGACTTTCTATTCCTTTGTCTCTCTTCTTCTTGTACCCCTATAATGTGAATATTGTTCCATTTGGATTGCTCACACAGCTCTCTTATTCTTTCCTAGAGATTGTTTTTTCTCTCTGTTCCTCAGCTTCTTTGTTTTCCTGTACTCTTATTTCTATTTCATTTACCATATCCTCTACCTCATCTAATCTACTTTTAATTACCTTCATTTATGTTTCATTTCAGTTACAGAGTGGCTTTTTTCAGGATTTCTGTCTTTTTGTTTAAGTCCTCCCTGAGACTGAATACTTTTTTGTAAATTCATGAGCATATTTATGACTTTTATTTTGAAATATGTATCAAGAAGATTGGTGATTTCGGTTTGACTAAGTCCTTCTGGTGTTTTTTCTTGCATTTTTGTTTGAACCAAATTCCCTTGCCTCTTCATTTTTTTCTTAGTGTTCTTATGGGATAATCAATTTGTGTAGGAGGTGCCCTCTGGACCCAGAAGCTCAATTTCTTGTGCAGGAACACAGTGGCTGGCATGCAGTGGCTGTGGCACCTTTCTGCCTTGCTCATAGTGATCAGATTTCTGGTGGGCTGTGTAGGCTGTCAGCTGATAGCCAGAACTGGGAGAATACTCTCTGTAGCTGCCTTGGGTGGAGCTCCCCCTCCCTTTGACCTGTGGCCTTGGCAGTGGCCACTGGTAAAAAGGACCAGCACCTTCCAGGAGGAAAGAGCTCCCTGGGCTGTGCTGCACATGTGCACAGGGAATAGTGTCAGTGTTGCAGGGCTGGAACTGTCATGGGCAGGGCCACCCTCCTTCCAGTCTTCTGCAATGGCAGGGGCCACTGATGAACAGGACCAGTGCCTGCTGGGAAGAAAGAGGACCTGGGACTGGTTTCTGCATGTAGCTCTCCTGTTGGCACAAAATAGGGCTGAGCAGAATGGGGGTTGCCCCCTACCTATCCAGGAGCAAAGTATGGTTTCACTGCTGCCCAGCAGTCCACACACCACTGCTCAGTGTCTCTGGGCTGTGTTACTAGTGAGGGAGATAGAGCACCTGAGGTTCCTGACAACTCCCAACCTGTTGGGCTTAGAGCAGGCTGGGGAGGTATTGTCTATCTGACCTTTCTCCTAAACAGAGAGCACTGTGCACTCGTTATACCTCTGATGCCCCTCTCACTGCTGGAAATGACTGGCCATCTTTCAAACTACCCACTCTGCTTTCTTTCTTGGGGGGTCGGTAGAACATGCCTGCTCTTCACAGGCAGCTTGGATCTCAGCCTCCCTGAGTATTACACCCATCTCTGTTGTCTAGTACCACCAATCATCAGGCCACTATGCAATGTGGGCTTGTATTCCTGGAGCAGATCTCCAGGGTGGCCAGGTGTTCAGAGTCCTGGGCTTCTATTCCATCCCCACTCTATTCCTCTTTCTCCTTTCTGTGGGCTGGGATGGGTGGAGGGCTTGGGACCCACCAGATCATGGCTTTGACACTTTACCCTTTTCTGGAGAGTCTTCTCTTCTTCCCCATATGCAGGTAGTCAGTTCTGTAGTTTTCAGGTTATTTTCAGGCCTAGTTGTATTTGCTGTATTTTTGTGTTCTGTGTGATTTTGGGCAGAACTTTTTGCCTTGCCTTCCTACACCGCCATCTTTTCCCCCCGAAATGTATCCAATTACCTCTTGAACACATTTTGTTGAGATTTTGTCCCCACCAATCTGAAAATTTTTTTGTCGAAATCATTAATAACCTACATATTTCAAGATCCAGTGGTCAATTTTCAGTTTTCATCTTGATGAATCAAGCAGCATATGATCTAACAGATGACTCTCTGCACATTGAAACATTTTATTTGGCTTCAAGGGCACCAGTCTCCTGGTTTCTCTCCTACCTCAATAGTAGCTTCTTTTCAGTTAGATATTGTTAGTATTTCTTCATCCACCTTACCTCTGAAGATTGAATACCTGGGAACTTCAGTCCTTCAAATTGTTTTCTTTTCTCTCTCTTCTCATTCCCTTGAAGACATTATCAAGCTTAAGGCTTTATAAAGCTTGGCTTTATATAAGGCTTTATTAAGGCTTTATACCACCCACTTGTTGACAAATCCAAAGTTGATATTTCTAGCCTACATTTGTCTCCCAAACTTCAGACCAATATATCCAGATGTCTACTCCACTTAGAAGTCTAATAGGCATCTCCAACTTAACATGTACAAAACTGATCACCTGATCTTTTCCCTTAAACCTGTTCTTTCCAAAGTTATTCCCGTTTAATTAAATAAGAATTTTATGGTTTCAGTTGCTTCTCTCTAACTCCTCTTTCTCTCATGCCCTACATCCAATCAATTAGAAAAAATGCTTTGGCTTCACCTAAAAATACATTCAGAAACTCACTTTTCCGTTACAACACTGCTATTCCAAGCCACCATTCTGTCTCACCTAGAGCATTTTAAAACTCTTAATTGTTTTCTCTGTGTCTGTCCTTACCTTCTCCCAGTCTGTTTGCAAACCAGTACCCAATAATCTTATTAAAATATGCATCAGATCATGTTATTTTTCTTCTCAGAGCTCTGTTGGTTTCACATCTCACTCAGTGGCCTTCAAGGCTTTACATGATCTGTTCACCATTACCTCTCTAATTTAGCTCTCAATTTCTTCCCCCAACCCAAGTCGCTCACTCAGCTTCAGCCCCAGTAACCCCTTGCTGCATTTCAAACATAACAAGCATACTTCCACCTCAAGGTCTTTGCAGATGTTTCTCTGCCTGGAATGCTCCTCCTTTACATATCTCCATGGTGTATGCCCTTATTGCCTTCAGTTCTCTGGTCAAATACCACTTTCTCAGGAAAGTATACCCTGAAATTGACCCTATTTAAAATAGCAAATCCCTCTCTCCAGTACCTTAATATTGTTTTGCTGCCTGATTTTTCTTTAGTCTTGATTTCCTTGTGATATTCTGTTTCATTTATTTATTTATTTATTTTATTATGATCTACTTATTATTATTTATCTTCCTTCACTACAATGTAAGATAAATTAAGGCAGGGATTTTTATGTGTTCTGTTTACTTTAATACACTTAGTACCTAAAGCAGTACCTGGCACACAGTAGGTCTAAAATCAATATTTGTTGAATAAATGCATGAATGAAGGAATGTTTATGGCACTACAGTAGTGCCTGAGAAATTCCCCAAATGTTTTCATGAGATCAATGTATTTTCTGAATTACTTTACATTGAAACACATTGAAAATCACTTTGAAGTATTTTTATTATAGAGTTGATTTTATGTAATAAATGGATATTGTAGTTATTTTCTTCCTCCAATCCCCATCCCCATCCTTTGTTTCATCACATGACTTCTTTCTGAATAGTTTATGCTTGAAAATTAGAATGGGACAAACTAATGTCTTTTTCATAACCTTTTTGTTACAGCAGTATAACACAATTCATGTGCCATAATATTTTTTTCATTTAATCTAAAGGTAAGTTAACACTAACAAAGAAATTGCTTAACACTGTTGTAACAAAAACATATTTTAAGTGACACCTGCTCATAAAATCATCCTTTAATTTGTTAGTATTAAATGTTACATATTATTGAGAAATACCAATTTGGCATGAAAGTTGCATTGATATTTCTATTGATATCAACTGTACTGCTAATCAACAGCTCAAGAAGTTTTAACTTCTCAAAATAAAGTCTCCTTCTTTGCTAGATCCTAAAAATGTTTGTCAGTTTTTATAACTTAACTAAAATATTACCCCAGTGTTTCATTTCAGTCATGTCTACTTAAGGACAGATTACAGTGCTAAAAACAATGGGAGGAAAAGGCAATTTATAATTGTGAAAAGTAGGGGTAAAGTTACCTGGAAGAAAAGCATTGCAGCCATAGCTGTGTTATGTATAGAGGGATAGTTTTTGATGGAAAATGTCACCCTGTGGGGAGCCAAATGGCTCTGTCCTGGATTAAAAAGCTGTAAAGATGCATCACAAAGCAGGAAGACTGCTTCCTCTTCATGCTGAAAACAGCACGACATGCTTCACTTATCTATTAATAGGTGCATAGAGTTTTACTTTCCTTTGAAGTCATGGGAATGGATATGCTTGATTGTCTGCACATATGCTGCAACATCCTATTTGGCACATAGCTTTCTGACATACTATGTATTGTTTTTCTAAATGTATGCCCAATAAATATGAGAACTTGAGAGCAGTTTGGGGAGCCTTCCCTTAGCCTCCCTCTCACCTCTCTTGACTTTCCTATAGCTTTGAGTAATTTTTTGTGCCGCTGCTGACTTTGCTGGACAAAGCCCACATCACCCTAATTCTGGAAACCTTCCCTGAGCCCTTAACAGTCACCTATTTTGGAACAAAGGAATGACCATGGTGAATAGTGAGCAAACTCTTTAGTTAATGGGAAATTTTATAGCAGTGTAGTTAACAGCATGGATTCTGGTGTCAGACAATTTTCATTATTAGCTCCAGAAACTCTGTGACCTTGGGTAAATAGCTAGAAAATAGGCAGCAGCTTTTCAGAATTTGGCTTCGAACATTCTGTAGGGTCTCAATTCTAATTCCAGAAAGGAATGTTTTAAAATTGTTATGGGTTGAGTTAGTTCTCCTCAATTCTTGTCCCTGCTGCAACAAAGAATTGAAAGGCAGAGACACAGTAGTGAAGCAGAGTGAAAGTTTTATTTGAATACACTCCAAGGTAGGAGTGGCCCAGAGTCAAGGTAGACAAAGTCTTGGATCCATAAGGTGTGAGGCTTATATATTATTTTCTGGTTAGGAGGCACCTCTTTGACTGACAAGGTGGGGTTATTTGATTTACAGGTCCTTCTATATAGTCATCTCTCTCTGTGAGCATGTCCTTTCCCATGATGAGGTGTGATTTGGGCAGTTATTCCATTCAATTGTGCCCCCACTGGGATGTAGTTGGGAGGGAACTTATCTCTCTGAAAAGCCTTTGTTGTCATCACATGGGACCCCGACATGGGCAGAGTTTGGGTGACTTTTTCTTTTAAACTTATCTTCCCTTTTCTGGTGGCTCATGTCTATCTTTCTACCTAAGAAAATCATTCATCTGGCAGCAGCATGCAAATGAACTGGTACTGGGAGAGACAGAAAGCAAGAAGATCAGTTTGAAGGCTGTATGTGGGTGTGTTTTGAGAAAAATGAAGGTTTGGAGTAAGCTGGAGTAAATGGGAATATGTATCAGTAAGGATGGTAACAAACAGCTCCAAAATGTCTTATTGGCTTAACACAAAAAAAGGTTTTGTTCTCATTCATTCTGTATATCCAACACAGGATAGCAAAGGAGCTCTGTTCATCTTAGTTACCCAGGGTCTCACAATTATGGACTGCATCTTGATATGAGTTTCAGTGGTTATTTGGCATGAGAAATAAAATGGTGAATTGCACACTGACTTTTAAGGGATTTACTACTTACAGAGTTATTCTAAGTATTTTAAGTTTTGATATTCCAGTGTCCTGTAACAGTGGTATACATTTTTTCTTACACGATTTTCTTTTTTTCCCCCAGTTTTATTGAGATATAATTAACATACAATATTTTCTTTCCTTAATTCATGGCAGTAACATAGGCAAATAGTTATAATATCAAAAATAATTATAAAAATATTAATTGACTTCTTACTACTTTGCAAATACTGTGCTTCACAAAGTGTACTTTACAAATAATAGCACAATTAATGCTCCATTTTTCAGGTGTAAAAATTGAAGGTGAAGAAGTTAAATTTCTCAAGGTTATGGCTAGCCAGGTCTGATTCCAAAGATTCAATGAATAACAATTACACTGTGCCTGCTTAATAACAATAATAATAAAAGTATCTTCTTTTTGTCCTTTCTAGAAGAATCTTACAATACATTTGAAAAGCATTTAGTTGATGAAATCTATAATTTTGCTAGAGTCCCATTCCTATGTTTTGATACTTTGTCCCTAATGAATAGACTTTACTTACCAAGAGTAATTACTCTTCTGTGCATCCTGGGGTTATTTTCTCTGGGCTATTTGTTTTAATTCACCTTATTTTGCTTTCTAATAGATGTTTATTCATTTTCAAAATTAAAGTGAAAATTAACATTATGTGAATATTCAAAAGCCCAAATACTAATGACTAAATCAGACTGTCATTTTAATGCTATTCAACTATAGATAATCCTTGTTATAAGGCAGCATAATTGCATCACAAGACTGAGCTTGACTTTGAAATGTTATTAGAGTCTATATTGGAATGAGTCCTTTGTTCTTTTTGTCTGTTGCTTAAACATTCTGCCTAAAAGATTTAGTTACCCAAAAGAACAGACTTAATGTTTTAATTCAACCAGAAGTTGTCTCAGTAAATTGCTTCACAAACAAGTTTGGTCTAATATTCCTATACTTCTCTATTTTAAGTATAGGTATTGGGAAATTGTATCTCCTCTAAAATCTTCATTGCAAGAATTCTGTGCTTATGTGAAATGAACCTCCATGCCATGGCATGGCTTGAATGGTGAATGAAATATTTTCTTTTCTTTCCCTCCCTTCCTTCCTTCCTTCCTTCCTTCCTTCCTTCCTTCCTTCCTTCCTTCCTTCCTTCCTTCCTTCCTTCCTTCCTACCTTCCTTCCTTCCTACCTTCCTTCCTTCCTTCCTTCCTTCCTTCCTTCCTTCCTTCCTCTTTCTTTCTTTCTCTCTTTCTCTCTTCTCTCTCTCTCTCTCTCTCTCTCTCTCTCTCTCTCTCTCTCTCTCTCTTTCTCTCTCTCTCTCTCTCTTTCTCTCTCTCTCTCTCTTTCTCTCTCTCTCTCTCTCTCTCTCTCTTTCTCTCTTTCTCTCTTTCTCTCTTTCTCTCTTTCTTTCTTTCTCTCTTCTTTCCTTTTCTTTCTTTCTTTCCTTTTCTTTCTTTCTGTCTCTGTCTAGGCGCTGCCACAACTCCAGCCTCTGCTCTCCTGCAGCCGTGCAGCCCAGAGCACTGGGCAGAGCTCTTTTTTTTTTTTTTTCAGAGGACATCTCTCATATTTATTGATCAAATGGTTGTTAACAACAATAAAATTCTGTATAGGGAACTCAATGCACAATCATTAATCAACCCAAAGCCTAATTCTCAACAGTCTCCAATCTTCTGAAGCATAACAAACAAGTTCTTACATGGTGAACAAATTTTTACATAATGAATAAGTTCTGACATGGTGAAAAGTGCAAGGGCAGTCATCATAGAAACTTTCGGTTTTGATCACGCATTATGAACTATAAACCATCAGGTCAAATGTGAATATTCCTTTGATTTTTATACTTGATTTATATGTGAATCCCACATTTCTCCCTTATTATTATTATTATTATTATTAATAAAATGCTGAAGTGGTAGGTAGATGCAAGATAAAGGTAGAAAACATAGTTTAGTGCTGTAAGAGGGCATATGTAGATGATCAGGTGTGTGCCTCTAGACTAAGTATTAATCCAAGCTAGACAAGGGCAACAAAACATCCACGGTTGCAGAAGATTTCTCTCAAAACAGGGGGGGTGAGGTTCTAAGCCTCACCTCTGTTGATCCCCAATTTCTCACCTGATGGCCCCCCTGTGACTGTGCCTGTCTTAGGTTGTTCCTCCCTTGAGGAATCTTACCCGTCTCTGGCTAACCAGTCATCTTCTGGGTCCATACAGGAAAATGTAAAGTTGGTAAGTGAGAGAGGAGCAATATTGTTTGAAAAGGTTAGCTTTTTACTTCTTTGCAGATTTATGCCCTGTGGCTTCTATGACCAGCATTTGTCTTGAGGTATCTTTACCACTTGGAAGAATTATGATACTATGTAAATTCAATATGAGGCACGAATTCTACTTAAGGGTTATAATTAGGAAGGAGGAAGAAAAGCTATAGAAGTAGCAGACAGAAGAAAACATGGGAAGATTGGTTATTTCTTTGACATAGCTTCTTGTAGAGTAACATAAGCATGTATAGGTTTTAAACTACTAATAAAATTGTGTACACACATTAACATAATAGGAATACAGCTACATAACCAAAGCAGACCTACAATTACCAGCCATCTCCAGTGAAACCAAAAAATCCAGTTAGGTACCCTAGGCATTTGTGAAAACTTATCAATGATATGATGGATATTGTCTAACTGAATTTGAATAGTTTGAGAAAAATCAGACAAATTAAAACAACACATTCCTGGGAACTCTTCACATCCCATATGTTCTTTTAACAGTAGACAGTCTGTAGTCGCAAGATTTTGGAGCGCTGCAACTTGCACTTCTCCTAATTCTTGGTAGAGTTCCAACAGTGTAGATCCAGTCAAATTTGTTGTTTTACTGTATGCACAGGCCAGCTTAGATATCTCCTTCTTCATTCCAATGGCAAGTCCAGGAACCGGTGGGATGAATGCAGCTACAACTGTAACAGCGCCAGGATCTTTGTTGAAGTTTTTTGATGATCATCTTCTGGAATGACTCTTCCAGAGAACGTTGATGTTGGAAGTTCTTCTTCATATCGTATCTTAATTCGTTTTCTGGGTAGCCAAATTAGGCTGTGATCCTCGGTATAAACACAAACAAACCCTTTGCCCACACTTTGATATGCCCTTTATACGATTGTGAAGAACTTATTGGAGATCACCAAACAGGAACTGCTTTTTTTTTTTTTAGAGGAAGGAATATTATCAGAGAAATGTATTTCCTTAGCTGATCATCTGACACCCTTTAAATGACCAGAATTAAGGTTATTTAAAACATGCATTAATCATTGATTTACAGTTAGTTTTATCCTATCAGGGAGTAATCCCCCTTTTATTTCTTTTTTTTTTGTTATCATTAATCTACAATTACATGAAGAATATTAAATTTACTAGGCTTTCCCCTATACCAGGTCTCCCCCACAAATCCCTTTACAGTCACTGTCCATCAGCCTAGCAAAATGTTGTAGAATCACTACTTGTCTTCTCTGTGTTGTACAGCCCTCCCCTTTCTCCCACCCCCCCATTATGCATGCTAATCATAATATCCCCTTTTTTCTTCACCCCCCTTATCCCCCTCTACCCACCCATCCTCCCCAGTCCCTTTCCCTTTGGTACCTGTTAGTTCATTCTTGGGTTCTGTGATTCTGCTGCTGTTTTGTTCCTTCAGTTTTTCCTTTGGTCTTATACTCCACAGATGAGTGAAATCATTTGGTATTTCTCTTTCTACGCTTGGCTTATTTCACTGAGCATAATACCCTCTAGCTCCATCCATGTTGTTGCAAATGGTAGGATTTGTTTTTTTCTTCTTATGGCTGAGTAATATTCCATTGTGTATATGTACCATATCTTCTTTATCCATTCATCTACTGATGGACACTTAGGTTGCTTCCAATTCTTGGCTATTGTAAATAGTGCTGTGATAAACATAGGGGTGCATCTGTCTTTTTCAAACTGGAGTGCTGCATTCTTAGGGTAAATTCCTAGGAGTGGAATTCCTGGGTCAAATGGTAAGTCTATTTTGAACATTTGGAGGAACCTATATACTGCTTTCCACAATGGTTGAACTAATTTAAATTCCCACCAGCAGTGTAGGAGGGTTCCCCTTTCTCCACAACATTGCCAACATTTGTTGTTGTTTCTCTTTTGGATGGCAGCCATCCTTACTGGTGTGAGGTGATACCTCATTGTGGTTTTAATTTGAATTTCTCTGATAATTAGTGACGTGGAGCATCTTTTCATGTGTCTGTTGGCCATCTGTATTTCTTTTATGGAGAACTGTCTGTTCAGTTCCTCTGCCCATTTTTTGATTGGATTATTTGTTTTTTGTTTGTTGAGGTGGGTGAGCTCTTTATATATTTTGGACATCAAGCCTTTATTAGATCTGTCATTTACAAATATATCTTCCGATACTGTGGGGTTCCCTTTTGTTCTATTGATGGTGTCTTTTGCTGTACAGAAGCTTTTCAGATTGATATAGTCCCACTTGTTCATTTTTGCTGTTGTTTTCCTTGCCTGGGGAGATATGTTCAAGAAGAGGTCACTCATGTTTATGTCTAAGAGGTTTTTGCCTATGTTTTTTTCTAAGAGTTTTATGGTTTCATGACTTACATTCAGCTCTTTGATCCATTTTGAATTTACTTTTGTGTATGGGATTAGACAATGGTCCAGTTTCATTCTCCTACATGTAGCTGTCCAGTTTTGCCAGCACCATCTGTTGAAAAGACTATCATTTCGCCATTGTATGTTCATGTCTCCTTTATCAAATATTAAATGGCCATATATGTTTGCGTTAATGTCTGGAGTCTCCAATCTCTTCTACTGGTCTGTGCCTCTGTTCTTGTGACAGTACCAAATTGTCTTGATTACTATGGCTTTGTAGTAGAGCTTGAAGTTGGGTAGTGAGATCCCCCCTACTTTATTCTTCTTTCTCATGATTGCTTTGGCTATTCGGGGTCTTTGGTGTTTCCATATGAATTTTTGAATTATTTGTTCCAGTTCATTGAAGAATGTTGCTGGTAATTTGATAGGGGTTGCATCAAATCTGTATATTGCTTTGTGCAGGATGGCCATTTTGATGATATTAATTCTTCCTAGCCACGAGCATGGGATGAGTTTCCATTTGTTAGTGTCCCCTTTAATTTCTCTTAAAAGTGACTTGTAGTTTTCAGGGTATAGGTCTTTCACTTCTTTGGTTAGATTTATTCTTAGGTATTTTATTCTTTTTGATGCAATTGTGAATGGAATTGTTTTCCTGATTTCTAATTCTATTGGTTCATTGTTAGGAAAGCCACAGATTTCTGTGTGTTAATTTTGTATCCTGCAACTTTGCTGTATTACAATATCAGTTAGTAGTTTTGTAGCTGGGACTAGTGACGGCTGGAAGAACTTCCCTTTTTGTTGGTTTTGTGCCTTCCTCTCCTGGGAGAACAGCGACCTCTAGTGGCTTGTGCTGTTCAGCTGCGTGCAGACAGGGCTTCTGATTCCTGCCTGGCTGGTATGGAGTTTATCTCCGCTGTTGCTGTGGGCGTGGCCTGGCTCGGGCGGCTGCTCCAAAATGGTGGAGCTGCATGGAAGGGGGAGTGGCTGGGAGGCTATTTATCTCCGTGAGGGGCCTCCGTGCTCCCTGGTGCTAGGGAGTTAGAGTGCCCAGAGACCCCCATATTCCCTGCGTCTGGACTGTTTCCTGCCCTGTCCCTTTAAGACTTCCAAAAAGCACTTGCCAAAACAAAACAACAACAAAAATAAAATAAAATTTAAATTTAAATTTTAAAAAAATTAAATAAATAATTAAAAAAAAAAAAAGCTACTCGCTTTTCTTTGTCCTCAGGCCGCAGGCTCAGCGACCTGCTCACCGGTCTTGGTGCCCTGTTTCCCTAGTATCCAGAACCCTATGCATGCACTGTGTCTGTGCTCTGGTGCGGATGGCTGGGGCTGGGTTTTCAGCAGTCCTGGGCTCCCTTCTCCCTCCCAGCTCCGACTCCTCTCCTCCCGCCAGGAGCTGGGGGGAGGGGCGCTCGTGTCCCGCCGGGCCGGGGCTTGTATCTTACCCCCTTCGTGAGGTGCTGTGGGTTCTCGCAAGTGTGGATGTGGTCTGGATGTTGTCCTGTGTCCTCTGGTCTCTATTCTAGGAAGATTTGTCTTTGTTATATTTTCATAAATATATGTGGTTTTGGGAGGAGATTTCCACTGCTCTACTCACACCACCATCTTGGCTTGGGCCGAAATATTTTCTTTTAACTTCAGGCATTTAGTGTTTACAGCATCCTAAGTAATTTTGTTAAGATATTATTTGTGTTCACTAGAAATATTTTAAAGAATGGAAACAGGAATATAAGCACATATAATATTGATGTTTTACTTAAATATCTGTCAGCAAACTGCAAGAAATGAACTGGCCACTCCCACAAACATTTGAAAGCTACCCACTCTAGAGACTAATAGGTTATTAATTGCTTTCTTTTTTTGGAAGGGAGATGTTTCATAGGATAAGAACAAAGATTTTCATCTATAAAGAATGCAGTAGACTGGTTCAAAAGTGATTTACTTAATTGATCTAAATGAAGCTTGATTTGTGATTAGCAAGAGGGCAAAAAAGTCCTCATTTAATGCTCTGGGCATATGTGAACTCAGTATATTGTTAAGAAAATAATTCCTAAATAAGAAACAAACAAAGAAAAACTCTCTTATGACTTAGATATCTTTAGCACTGAGTAACAGCAGAATTTAAATTAGGTTGTAGCTTATTTCATAATTGTGATCAGAATAAGTGCAAGCTTGTGAGAAAAATAAACAAGAAAAACATCCTCAGTACTGAATTATTTTTCTTTAAAATTCAAGCACATGCCACTAATTAGCAGCTTGGTTTTGGACCTGACTACACAACCTACACAGTAAGGAAATGGGATTTATCAGATGATGCATTTCTTCATTTTGGTCCCTGCAAGATCCTTCTACAGAGGCAGCCTGGTAGATGGTACTTTGGAGTGAGACAAACTTAGGTTTAACTCACAACTTCAATGCTTTCTGGCACCTTAAGGGAGTTGTTTGAATTCTCTGAGCCTATATCCTCATCTATGAAATAGAAATAATAATGATACCTACTTCACTGAGTGATGGAGATTGAGTGAAATAATTTATGCACTATACTTGACCCCCAATAGGTGCACAGTAAATGTTATTTTCCTTCTTCCATTAGTCCATATACAGGGTAGTAGAGCTGAGCAAACCCAAAGACTTTGAATGTGAGAAGAAAATTGTGCTAATTTCCCTCTTTGTTGTAGTTATTTCACCCTAGTACATTGTGTATTTATCAGGAATAATCATCTGGTTAATAGGATATAGCAGACCAGTTAAAGCAATGTTTCTCTGAAACATATTAGTGGGAGACTGTTTCAGAGAACAGTGCTAACCCCCTCCATACTGGCAGGCTTCTCCCTGCTGTTGAAGGGTGTCTTCCTAGAGCCAAGCCCTGTACTTCATTTCTAGAATCAGGTTTCAAGTCAAGTAGAGTGAATAAATCCTATTTAAGTAAAAAAAAATCTCCTTTCTCTTCCCTCTTCACAGATAGTCCTCTCCCATATGCATTATCTTAGCTTATAGTGACAATAATATTGCATGATGAAGAATGATTTTATGACTTAACCCAAAGGCATATACAAAAGAAATGATAGTTCTTCTCTTAACCTTGGCACTGTTGAAGAATTATTGGGTAAATAGATGGGGCAATTTTCTTCTCATGGAATTCACTCACTTCCAAGTTCTAGACCTGAATTTCCTTCTCAGTAAAATGAGGTGCTAGAATACATTATTTCTAAGGTTCTGACTGGCTTCATTTTTCTGCTACTCTACACTAAGAAATAAAAAATGATGTTTTACATCTGTGATCACTGGATGCTTGACACCTGCCAGAGAAGGCACATTGTGTGCCCTGTCAGGTTGGTGAAGTGATTAAGAGCTCAGGCCCTAAAGATAGACCTTAGTTTGAATGCCAGCTTTGCCATTTATCAGCCACATAACCTGAGCTAGTCCTTTCATTTTTCTGATCCTGTTTCCTCATCTGTAAAAGTGGTAATAAAAATATCCAACTCTTAGATGTCTTGAAGGAATTAAATGAGATATGTGAAAAGCATTTTACATGGTGCTTGATGAATAACAAGCAGTAAAATTGTTAGCTATGGTGTCATTATTATTAGAGAATGGGAGAGTCAGGCACACAGATTTCATCAACACCTTAGTGCTGGCAGTGGAAGTAAGGGGGGATTTTGAATAGACCAGGTGTATGTCATTTATATAATTTCCTATCCAGTCCACCAAGCCTACAGAGAGGGGACTAAGTAAAAATTGAAAGAACTGTTTACACAAAAATAACCATGAGCAAAAAGTAGTACCACATTGGGACCACTGTGATTAAAAAATAAAGAAGAATTTGTTCCTTTTCATCATATAACATGGCACAGCATCAGTACCTGCAGAGTCTTAGGTATTTGTAGCATCAGCAGCATCAGAGGCTTGGGGACATCCTCTAGTGGCAACAGCAACGAGGTACATTCTTGGTGGCTTCATGGATTTAGGAGGTGTTAGCAGCAGATACTGCCTCCATTTTGGGTCCTCAAAACAAAAGCACCATTAAATGTTTTTTTTTAATGTCATCTGCACAAGAGACACAGTAAATTGATGTCTGACTCTCAAACCCAACCATGATATAGATGTGCCAAGGTGTTTTCATCACCAAAATAATCAAATCAAAGCATCTGTTGCCTCAAGGAGGAAAATAACAAAATCCAGATGGCAACTGAGAGGGCTGATCATTATCTCATGTGGTTTCGCCTTAGGTATTTCCAAAAATATTTGTGGGGAGGATATGTGCATAGAAGATGGAAGTTCTGAGTTGACAAGCTAGCACAGTCAGAGGCAGATCAAGTAGGGACTGTTATTGTGACTTTAGTTCATTAGTTAGTTTGTTTTTGTTTCTTAACTTCCAGGCAGGAGTGGCCTGTCAAAGGCTGATTATTTGTTATAAGGCTGGTAGTGAATTAGAAATGATCAGCGCTTTATATATCTGTAGTTTCAACTAGAGTTGAATGCCCCCCGTAAATCTCAAAAGAGACCTATTTCACAGACTGTTCACATTATTCAGGACTAGTGAAGGTTGCTGTCCATTTGGAAGTTATATCAACTTTTTGTCCACTGAGTTCCTATAGTCACCTCCATCTTGTGGAAACTCATTAATAATCTGAATATTGCTGAACATTGACAATGGACAATTAAAAATATCCCTAAATGTAGCAATTAAATAAATCTTTATCTGCTTCTTGAAAACATATATGGGACACATAGGGAGAAAAAAGTTACCATACTAACTGAAAAAAGCTCTAAATGTTTGCTATAATTGCAAGAACTTAACTTAGTGTGTGCCTGCATGTCATTAATTTTATTGTCTGGGACACTTTCTTCGAAGGGTATATATATTGTACAGTGTTTAAAAAGTGTGATGTGGACATTTTTCATATCTGTGCAATATAAATCATAAGTAAAAAGAGAGCACATTTCTATTTGCAATGTAAAAACCCAGCAATTTGCCACTTTGATTTACAGCTCTCTTGTTTTCCCCTTTTATTTAAGGACATTTTGAAATAACAACAATGCCATCTGCTGGTTAGTTCAGTGAATCTGCAAAATGTGGAGAAGATTGGTTTGAAACGAACTGTCAAAAACAAAGAACTGGTAGTTGGAAATGTATTTGTTAGATTTTGTGAAACTCAGTCACTAAAATTTTAGACTTAAACAATGTATTTGGCATGTACTACAATTCTCGTCAATTAGCTTTCCATAATATCAGTGTTTTCAGTACAGTGAACAGTTTCGGATTTGTTTGCATTCTCTAGACTATTAACAAAAAATGTATATCTGTTACAAATTCTTTTGGTGCCTGAGAAAGTTTGTGCTACTCTAGTGGCTTAATGCATATACATGTTACATGGGGGTAATGGGCTGGCTTGAAGTCTTTTTTTTTTTAATAGTATCAATTCAAAGGATGCTTATGCCTTTAAAAATGGAGTCATCCTAAGGGAATTCCTCTGATTACTGGTAGGGTCATTTCTATCTGTGAACCATAATCTCTGTAAGTAGGGATTACATCCCACAGTTACACCATGCATTGTATTGGTTATGCTTTTCTTTTATGATGGTTTTGGGTTTTTTAATGACCATTAAGGTAAATAAAATTAAAACAAGTCAGAAAGATGATGACATTTGAACTTTTGAAGTGATAAAATTTCTTCTGTTTTCTTAATGAATTTTTCAAAATATACCTTCTAAAAGTATGTCTTGGGCATTGAATATTGAAGGTAATTATGATGCTATAATATTTATAGAATGGTAGAAAATATGCAATCTGCACTCAGTTTGTTTGAAGGCCTTTTCGTTTTCAACACACGAAGTAAATCCCACAACAGAATATTTTATGGGCAGATGACAAAGCTGTAATGGAGATGATTCAGGTAAAGGGGAGATTAGAAGAGATGCTTTACCAGGAAAAGTTCATTAAATAGTCTGGAATTAACTATGAAGGATGAACTGATGACAATCCTTTTTACTTAGGATTGCTGATAAGAAAATGGAAGAAAGAACAGAAAAAATTAAAAAGAGAACAACTAAATTGAAAAAAAGGAAAGGGGGAAACACATGAAATATAATGGATCAAGTCTATGTTGTGTGTATGTGTGTATGTGAGAGAGAGAGACAGAGAGAATGTATGTAACTTTTCCAGATGAAGGAGAAACAAACAAAATAGGCAATGCTGATTAGAGAGTAAAATTCAGGTAGACATAATAGAAGTGAAAAGGAGAACAATGAGAGGAAGTAGAAGTAGAAGTAGCAAAATAGAAAAGAGATTTGGGAAGCGTAAATGGGAGAGTCATTGATCATGCTTGGGAAAAAAAGAATATAGGAGGAAATGTGAATCCTGTGATGGGAGGACAGTGAGTAAGAGGTGGAGAACATAGGCTGAGGAGTCAGAGAGGAACTAGCTGAAAAAGTGGGAGTGTAGGTGGGTGAAAAGAGAAATAGTCACAATTGATAAGTAGAAAATTTTTTCTCATTTTGTATTTTTCTAGGAAGTAGGCTCTTTACCTTTCCAATAGACTGTTATTTTTCTTGTACTATGTCTAACAATAATGAATAGATGTTGTAAACATTCTTCAGAAAAGGAAAAATATACTTGAGATCAAGCCAGATGAGTTATCATTGTGTTTTTATTTCTATTCTCTACTATGAAAACTTCTCCAAAATGTGAATGTGTTCATGGTGACAGCAGGTCCTGTAATGCTCCGAAGCTGACAAGAGTTTAGTATTTACACAGGGGATGTTAGCTTGTTTAACACTCCACCTCCATCCTTTCTATAAACAATTCTGTTTTATTATAACAATACATCTCACTTGACTAAACTTCCTAGAAACTCTCTAAGGTCCCTTCTAACTCCAAAAGTCTAGAATTTTAATAAGCCTTTTGGTAAAATATTTTTGTACTTTAGCAAATCCAAACCATTAATTCTTAAAAGGAAAATCTTTCCACATTTTAAAGGCAGTTTTAGAAATATAGAAAAATTCAGAGAGAAATGTAAGAAACCACAAGTATTCATGATGTAGAATTCGTAAGTTCACCTTTGATTATTTTTGCATCCTGTGTTTATGCCCATGTGTGTGTTTAAAGAAATAAAACCATCAAAATTAACCTGGAATTCCCTTTTTCTCTCCCCCAGCCCTACTCCCAATCTATCCAATTCCCTTTGCCCCTACCCTAGAGCAATCAGAAAAATGATTTTTTGCATCTTTGCAGTTCATTTTAGTCTTTCTAAAAATTTCACACACACCCCCACACATACATTAATGAACACTATACAGCATTACTTTGTGTGTTTTTTAAATGCACATAAATTCTATCTCATCATTTGTACTTTTCTGCAGTTTGCTTTTTCCAGTCATCATTATGTTTTCCAGATCTATTTCATGGTGGTAATTTAAGTCAAATTCATCCATTCTGCTATTTAGTAACAGTGTATTTTGTCTTTATTATGTTGTGGACATCTAGTGCTTCTCATTTCTGCCATTATAAACAATGATGAACATATGGCTCCATGTCTTCAGGATATGTGTATGAGATGTTCTCTAGAGTACACCTTGAAGCTGAATTGGTGAGTAGTAGAATATTAATAACTTCAGCTTTATGAGACATTTCCAAATTAATTCAAATAAATTTCACTGATTTTCACTCTTTCCAAGATTCCTTGTTGCCCCACATCCTTGCTAATATTTGGCTTTGTCAGACTTTCTCTTGTTTGTTTGCTGGTCTGGTTGTATCATATTATTGTTTTAAGTTACATTTCTCTGGTTACTACTATAACTCCTACTCTTTCTCCTTATACTAACTACATCACTGGCTAACAGTTTTTAATCTATACCTTGCTAAATACTCTTCTAAAAACTTTCATGAATGAAATCATTTAATTCTTACAATTATTCTATGAGTTATCTAATGGGTTTTTATCCCAATGACTGAACAAGGGAACTGAGACACATCAAAGTTAAGTAAGTTGCCCAAAGTCATATATCTAACAAGTAAGATAAGACGTCATTGAATATCTTCATCTGTTACCATATTCCTCTTTTGTGACTTTAACATTATTACAATTTTCCTCTTTTCCTTTTATGTCTTATCTGTATGGATTTGTAGGAGCTCTGCATGGAATACCATTCTTTATATACACCAGCTATCTTGCTCAAGCACATTCTGAGAAAAAAATGTATTAAAATCTGTCATTTCTGATGATTTGTCCAATTCCTATAATTCTACAAATTTTATCTAATATATTTCTAAGCTAGATGTTAGGAATTAAAAGGTCTGTATTGTTACCTTTATTCCTTTTTCCTTTTATCATGTAGCATCTCCACATATTTATAGTATTTTTCTTATTAAATTGTATTTTATTAAATATATATATATATATATATACTAGAACATCTATTTTTAAACTAGCCAATGCCTGATAAATTATTGCCATCCTTAATTTTGCTTTTATATCACTGTCCCTCCGATTAGGCAACTATACATCCCTGCCATGTTGATGTCAGGTTTGACCATATGACTTATTTTGGCCAGAGAATGTAAAGTGAAGTTATGTGTACCACTTCTAAGCAGAACCTCTAAGATTCATCAGGGTGTTCCTCTAATTTCTTTCTCCTTTTAATATGAGACTATCAATAACATAGATGGCGTCCTTACCATTGCGTGTTTCCTGGATGGAAAAGAAATGAAGTAGAGCTAGAGCCAATCCACAACGGGCATGTAACATGAGTGAGAAATAAACCTATTACTGGAAGCTGCTAAGATTTTTGTAGTCTTATTTTTTTAATTCCATATTAATGCAGTACCTTAATTCTAGTTCCTATTTACCACTGGAATTTTATTTCTGTCTTTATTTGTGACATAGGTGATTTCCGTTTCCTGATTTCAAGTTCAATGTGTTAGAGCTTATGTTTTGCTGGTATTTCTATGTACTTGAAGAAGAAGAAGAGAGTTCCCTCATCAGTTCAGATTATCACATTTCTCCAGAAATGCTTGACAGTATTTTGCAGTTGTTGGCCTTTGAAGTAAAACACTACTACTCAGTTGCTTAAGGTTATTTTTGGAGGTTTTGATTGTATGAAAAATTATCAATAGCATCATATGATTATCAGGGCTTAATACTGAATTTCAGTATGCTTCATATATCTTATCTCTGCAGGTTCTTATGTGTTTCATGAAACAGCATAGAACTAGTGGTTGATCCAAAGTACAAAGAGATCATTTGTTTTTTTGTGTTTTTTTCTCTTTTTTATGTTTATTCCTATTTCTTTTTTTTATAAAGGTATCACTGATATACACACTTACGAAGGTTTCACATGAAAAACATTGTGGTTACTATATTCACCCATATTATCAAGTCACCCCCATACCCCATTGAAGTCACTGTCCATCAGCATAGTGAGATGCCACAGAATAACTACTTGTCTTCTCTGTGCTACACTGTCTTCCCCATATCCCGCCCCCACCCACGACAACATGTGTACCAATCATAATACCGCTCAATCCCCTCCTCCCTCCTTCCTCAAACACCCTCCAAACTCCTCCCTTTTGGTAACCACTACACCCCTCTGGAGTCTGTGAGTCTGCTGTAGTTTTGTTCCTTCAGTTTTGCTTCATTGTTATACCAAAGAGATTATTTGAATACTTTCAGTTTTTAGGACCAGATACAATTACATCTTTGAAAACATTACCTTCTCTAACTTTAACCAGAAGCTATCACATTCATTCTAATTTTAAGTAGGTTCAGTTTTCCTCAGTAAAATATGACAACATTTATAGAAAATTTCACCAACTAGGAGAAAGTTGTGTTCTTTGTTCCTCCCTTATACTCATGTGTTTAAGGAGGCTCTCTGGAAACATGATCAGAGTACAAGTGAGGGCAAATGAGTGGAAATAATTTGCTACTTGATGCAGAGAGCAGAAGTTTGAACTGTTATGGCACATAAGATAGGCAATTTCAGGCATAAGTTACCAGTTTATGGGGAAAAAAGTGTGTGTGTGTGTGTGTGTGTGTACCTCTGCATAGGTAGTTGGACAGGGTGAAAGCACAAACATGTATAATAGGAGGTTTCCAATGCTTCAGTTTGAAAACTGCAAATGGATTTTTGCATTAGAAATCTAGTAAATCAAAGCAAATCCAACCATGAGAATCAGAATCAAAGTTTTAATATTATCTTCAATTTTTACTAATGGATTAATCTGGATTTCCAATGTATAAATAAAAGTGAAAGAGTGACTTCTAATTCACAATCTACAGATGTGAAATGATTGCAATTTTTCCCTGTTAAATAATGCACTTTAACTTCTTCACTGGATATGTAGACTCATATATTTAAAATGAGTATATATGAAAAACTATACTTGTTAATATGTAATGATTTCTGGCCAGTGATGATCAAAAGGAAAAAAATGACCATAGTCCATTTTTAGAGTATGTGTAAAACTGCACTGACTACTTGGTCTTCCACATAGATGTCTAAACACTTCAGCAATGAATTATGTACCTCCCTTGCTCCTTGGAGAAACTGTGGATCTAAAGATAATATACCTCTGCAGTATAATAGTATGAAGATTTTGGTTTGAAGTTAATATCTTTTAAAAAGGAATGAATACATAATATTAATACATTTTATCTTTGTCAAGTTCCAAGAAAATATCTAACTGCCTTATCAGGTACTCTGAAAAATTGGTTGTCAGTGAGCAATTCTATTTTAATTGAGCGTACATAAAACCAAATGGCTGAAAAAATTGCAAATATTGTTTGAAGCAACTATAAATACTGGCTTATTACATACCAGGAGAATAAAATCACACCAATTTCAAGGTTTCAAACACAGTTCAAAGACCATGAAGTTCAGACTTTGTCTCTGCCTGTGCCTGCCCTTCAATGGGAAAGGACATGGAGAGGTGAGGAAAATATGTTGCTGGGGTCATTTTCATTTGTACCCCCTTGGCAATTACAGCTGTAAGGAAACTGAATAATTGTGAATGTCTTGGGAAACAAGAGTTCCCAAAATGGGGTAGGTATTTATCAAGGCCGTTATAGCAAATGGTTTGCTTGTTTTCATCAAAATAGACTGCTCCTTGATATGCAAAGGATCATGTCACTGTTTCTCTAAAATATGGAAGTAGAAATCAGACAGGTTTCCATTTTCTTAGAATTACTGGTTCTGAATCAAGAGTATCCCCCAAGTTTGCAATGATTGTGAAAATCAAATTGCATCCTGCTGTATAACAGTCTCACTATAATATCACAGCCATGTCTCAAATAGCCTTATCACAAACATTTGGTTCTAACACTAGGGGTAGTAATCACTCCCATACTCTGGGTTAAGCAGCTTTTGTTTAAAGCACATACACAGGGAGTTAGAATATGAGGGGAGATGCTGTTCTGTTTTATTGTCTAAGGTTTATTCATCCTATAATTGCACAACTGAAATTAACATGCATTAACTCAAGTGTTCACTTAAGTGACCCTTCCCAGGATAAAGAAAATTGGCTTCATTTAATTTCTAAAACCACAAACAAAAGAGAAAACTCTTGGCATTCAGAAAATATCCTGCCTATGATACCAGTCCATTCTTTACAAATCATCACTTGGCTTTGACTTCAAGTTTGATATTTTTGCTTCCATCTAAAATGATTCTGAAGACTGTAAACCCAAAAGGTTTGGAGTAAGTTTGTGGTGGGGAGGGCACAAAAGTAAGTAATGTCCAGATATACCAATATACCAACAGGAGAAAAAGTAACTGTTGGAAACTTGATAAAACAATAAAACAAACAAACAAATAAATAAATGTATATATATATATATATATATGGCAAAGCTGAGAGGATTTATTTGCATATGCATGATTCTTTTATATAAGACAGTGCCTATCTTGCTACAATCTCTCACTCTCTTGCTAACTTTGAAGTAAGCTACCATGCTGTGAGCTGCCCTACAGAGAAGGCCACATGGCAAGGAACTATAGGTGACTTCTGGCGGACAGCCAACAAGAAACTGGAGCCCTCATGCTGGCCCTTTGAGAGAAACTGAATGAAACCAATAACCATGTGAGCTTGGAAGTGGGTCCTTTCCCAGTTGAGCCTCTGATGGGGACCCTGTCCCAGACAACACCTTGATTTCAGCCCTGCAGAAGATTCAGTTATGTCATACTCAAAATTCCTCATAGAAACTGTGAGATAACACCCATATGTTGTTTATACTACTAAATTTGTGGAAATATTGTTATGTGTTAATAGGAAACTGATACAGGGTGTGACACTGGCAGAAGCATAACATGCTAAAGTAAGCTTTTTTCCTCTAAAACCAGGAAAAAGCTAGGAGACCTCTAAAATATATACCATCTTTCTAGTTGTATAGAGAATGGTTGTGTGTTCTGAAGAGAAACATCATGATGACTTTAAAGTACCTATAATGCCTGACACATAGCAACTACTTAAGTAAGTATTACTTATTGTTAATAGTAGGGAAAGTCGTGGTTGCTACTTAATAACAATGACCCTTAAAAACTGCCGCTTTCACACCATCTGCATGTTAAAACTCATTTTCCCCTCAAAGACTCTGCATTTATGTGTTCTGAATATATGTGTAAGCCTACTCAATTATCATAAAAATAAGTTGCTGAAAAAGGACATAGATTAATGGAATTCTGAAATACAGCTCAGATCTAGGAAGACTTTTCTTTTGCAACTGAATATTCTAAGAGTGACTGCTAGTTCTCGAGTTTCCATTTTCTGTGTTTATCTCCCTCTGGAGACAAGCTGCTGACACTCAAATTCTTGTTTTATGACATACATACTGTGAATCTTAGAGAAGTTACTTATCTCTGCAACTCGGTTTCTTTATCTGTAAAATGGGAATAATAATGTGGAGTTGCCATGAAAAATGAGTTCATTCACTTAAAGAAAATTGAACAGTGCCTAACAGATTTATATTTTTCAATAAATGGTAGCTATTATAAAAACTAAATAACCTCCTTCAAAATGAAGTGTAAAAAGCAAAATTTATGTATAAGATTCAAAATTGAAAAAGAACCAAAGTAAGCAGCAGAAAGTGCATCTCCATTGCCCAGCCACCCTATTCTTTCCTCAGAGGAAACTGCTTTTAGCATCTTTCTGTGTTCTACCAGGATAATCTAGGCACATCCGCACACATTTCTAGCTAGCAGAGAACCCATCACATTTTATCTGTTGTACTGGACAATCAATGGGATCTTTCTATCTGGAAACATGTTGTCAATTCTGGGAAATTTCTTTTAAAATTATTAATTTTTCCATAACCTGTTTCATTTTTCTTTTAAAAATGGGAGATCTGGACTGCAGCTAATTTGAAAAAAAAACTTTCTGAAGTATTTCTTATCTGTCTTTTCATTTGCTCAAATTTCTGGAAGATTTTACCTATTTCACATTCAAAATATTCACTTGACTTTAAAAAATTTTTTGTTATAACCATTTTAAATTCCAATAACATGTTTTTGTTTTCAAAACGTTCCTTCACTATTTCTTTTTTTTTATTTTGGTATTATTAATCTACAATTACATGAGAAACATGTTTACTAGCCTCCCCCCATCACCAAGTCCCCCCAACATACCCCATTACAGTCTCTGTCCATCAGTGTAGTAAGATGCTGTAGAATCACTACTTGTCTTCTCTGTGTTGTACAACCCTCTCTGTGCCTCCCCTCTGACATTATACATGCTAATCATAATGCCTCCTTTCTTCCCTCACCCCTGTATTCCTCCCTTCCCACTCATCCTCCCAAGTCCCTGTTAGTTCATTCTTGGGTTCTATGAGTCTGCTGCTGTTCTGCTTCTTCAGTTTTTTTCTTTGTTCTTATACTCCAAAGATGAGTGAAATCATTTGACACTTGTCTTTCTCTGCCTGGCTTATTTCACTGAGCATAATACCCTCTAGCTCCATCCATGTTGTTGTAAAAGGTAGGATTTGTTTTCTTCTCATGGATGAATAGTATTCCATTGTGTATATGTACCACATATTCTTTATCCATGCATCTACTGATGGACAATTAGATTGCTTCCATTTCTTGCCTATTGTAAACAGTGTTGCAATAAACATAGGGGTGGATATGTCTTTTTCAAACTGGGCTCCTACATTCTTAGGGTAAATTAAAAGGAGTGGAATTCCTGGGTCAAACGGTATTTCTATTTTTAGTTTTTGAGGATCCTCCATACTGCCTTATACAATGGTTGTACTAACTTACATTCACACCAGCAGTGTAGGAGGGTTCCCCTTTCTCCACAACCTCGCCAGCATTTGTTGTTTGTCTTTTGGATGGTGTTGATCCTTACTGGTGTGAGGTGATATCTCATTGTGGTTTTAATTTGCATTTCTCTGATGATTAGTGATGTGGAGCATCTTTTCATGTGCATGTTGACCATCTGAATTTCTTCTTTGGAGAACTGTCTGTTCAGCTCCTCTGACCATTTTTTTATTGGATTATTTTCTTTTTGTTTGTTGAGGTGGGTGAGCTCTTTATATATTTTGGATATCAACCCTTTATCTGATCTGTCATTTATAAATATATTCTCCCATACTGTAGGATGCCTTTTTGTTCTATTGAAGGTGTCCTTCGCTGTACAGAAGCTTTTCAGCTTGATATAGTCCCATTTGTTCATTTTTGCTTTTGTTTTCCATGCCCGGGGAGATATGTTCATGAAGAAGTCACTCATGTTTATGTCCATGAGATTTTTGCCTGTGTTTTTTTCTAAGAGTTTTATGGTTTCATGACTAACATTCAGGTCTTTAATCCATTTCAAATTTACTTTTGTGTATGGGGTTAGACAATGATCCAGTTTCATTCTCTTACGTGAAGCTGTCCAGTTTTGCCAAAACCAGCTGTTGAAGAAGCTGTCATTTCCCCATTGTATGTCCATGGAGCCTTTATCATATATTAACTGACCATATATTCTTGGGTTAATATCTGGACTTTCTACTCTGTTCCACTGATCTGTGGGTCTGTTCTCGTGCCAGTACCAAATTGTCTTAATTACTGTGACTTTGTAGTAGAGCTTGATGTTGGGAAGTGAGATCCCCTTTGCTTTAGTCTTCCTTCTCAGGATTGCTTTGTCTATTCAGTGTCTTTGTGGTTCCATATGAATTTTAGAACTATTTGTTCCAGTTTGTTGAAGAATATTGATGATATTTTGATAGGGATTGCATTGAATCTGTAGATTGCTTTAGGCAGGATGGCCACTTTGACTATATTAATTCTTCTTGCCCAAGAGCATGGGATGAGTTTCCATTTGTTAGTGTCCTCTTTAATTTCTCTTGAGTGTCTTGTAGTTTTCAGGGTATAGGTCTTTCACTTCCTTGGTGAGGTTTATTCCTAGGTATTTTATTCTTTTTGATGCAATTGTGAATGGAATTGTTTCCCTGATTTCTCTTTCTGCTAATTCATGTTTAGAATATAGGAAAGCCACATATTTCTGTGTGTTAATTTTGTATCCTGCAAATTTGCTGAATTCAGATATTTGTTCTAGTAGTTCTGGAGTGGAGTCTTTAGGGTTTTTCTGTACAATACCATGTCATCTGCAAATAATGACAGATTGACTTCTTCATTACCTATCTGGATGCCTTGTATTTCTTTGTTTTGTCTGATTACCAAGGCTAGGACCTCCAGCACTATGTTGAATAACAGTGGGGAGAGTGGGCATCCCTGTCTTGTTCCCAATCTTAGAGGAAAAGCTTTCAGCTTCTCGCTGTTAAGTATGATGTTGGTTGTGGGTTTGTCATATATGGCCTTTATTATGTTGAGGTACTTGCCCTCTATGCCCAATTTGTTGAGAATTTTTATCATGAATGGATGTTGAAGTTTGTTGAATGCTTTTTCAGCATCTATGGAGATGATCATGTGGTTTTTGTCCTTCTTTTTGTTGATGTGGTGGATGATGTTGATAGATTTTCAAATGTTGTACCGTCCTTGTATCCCTGAGAAGAATCCCACTTGATCATGGTGTATGATCCTATTAATCTATTTTTGAATTTGGTTTGCCAATATTTTGTTGAGTATTTTTGCATCCATGTTCATCAGGGATATTGGTCTGTAATTTTCATTTTTGGTGGGTTCTTTGCCTGGTTTTGGTATTAGAGTGATGCTGGCTTCATAGAATGAGTTTGGAAGTATTCCATCCTCTTCTATTTTTTGGAAAACTTTAAGGAAAATGGGTATTTTCCTGCTTCAATTTTGTTGCTGTTAATTGGTCTCTTTAGATTTTCTGTTTTCTTCCTTAGTCAATCTTGGAAAGTTGTATTTTTCTAGGAAGTTGTCCATTTCTTCTACGTTTTCCAGCTTTTTCGCATACAGGTTTTCATAGTATTCTCTAATAAATCTTTGTATTTCTGTGTGGTCCGTCGTGATTTTTCCTTTCTCATTTCTGATTCCGTTGATGTATGTAGATTCTCTTTTTCTCTTAGTAAGTCTACTATGGTTTTATGTATGTTGTTTATTTTCTCAAAGAACCAGCTCTTGGTTTCATTGATTTTTTTTCTATTGTTTGATTCTTCTCAATTTTATTTATTTATTCTCTGATCCCTATTATATTCCTCCTTCTGCTGACTTTGGGCCTCATTTGTTCTTCTTTTTCCACTTTCAATAATTGCAACTTTAGACTATTCACTTGGGATTGTTCTTCCTTCTTTAAATAGGCCTGGATTGCTAAATAATTTCCTCTTAGAACTGCCTTTGCTGTGTCTCACAAAGGTTGGGGCTTTGTACTGCCTCTGTCATTTGTCTCCATATATTGCTTGTTCTCTATTTTAATTCAGTCATTGATCCACTCATATTTAGGAGCATGCTGTTAAGCCTCCATGTGTTTGTGAGCCTTTTTGGTTTTTTTGTTTGTTTGTTTGTTTTTTTGTTTTTTTTTTAAATACTTATTTTTTATTGAAGGGTAGTTGACGCACAGTATTACATTACATTAGTTTCAAGTGTACGACACAGTGGTAAAACATTTATATACATAATTCTAGGTTCCAGCTATCACCCTACCAAGCTGTTACAATATCTTGACTATATTCCTTATGCTATACATTACATCCCGGTTACTATTTATTTTACCATTGGAAGTCTGTCCTTTTTTTTTTTTTTTTTTTTTTGTGAGGGCATCTCTCATATTTATTGATCAAATGGTTGTTAACAACAATAAAATTCTGTATAGGGGAGTCAATGCTCAATGCACAATCATTAATCCACCCCACGCCTAATTTTCATCAGTCTCCAATCTTCTGAGGCATAACAAACAAGTTCTTACATGTAGAACAAATTCTTACATAATGAATAAGTTACATAGTGAACAATACAAGGGCAGTCATCACAGAAACTTTCGGTTTTGCTCATGAATTATGAACTCTAAACAGTCAGTTCAAATATGAATACTCATTTGGTTTTTATACTTGATTTATATGTGGATACCAGATTTCTCTCTTTATTATTATTATTTTTAATAAAATGCTGAAGTGGTAGGTAGATACAAGATAAAGGTAGAAAACATAGTTTAGTGTTGTAAGAGAGCAAATGTAGATGATCAGGTGTGTGCCTGTAGACTATGTGTTAATCCAAGCTAGACCAGGGCAATAAAACATCCACGTATGCAGAAGATTTCTCTCAGAAGAGGGGGGGTGAGGTTCTAAGCCTCACCTCTGTTGATCCCCAATTTCTCACCTGATGGCCCCCCTGCGACTGTGCCTGTCTTAGGTTGTTCCTCCCTTGAGGAATCTTACCCGTCTCTGGCTAAACAGTCATCTTCCGGGGCCATACAGGGAAATTTGAAGTTGGTAAGTGAGAGGGAAGCCTTATTGTTTGAAAAGGTTAGCTTTTTACTTCTTTGCATATTTATGCCCTGTGGCTTCTATGCCCAGCATTTGTCTTGAGGTATCTTTACCACTTGGAAGAATTATGATACTCAGTAAATTTGATATGAGGCATGAATTCTATTTAAGGGTTGTAATTAGGAAGGAAGAAGAAAAGCTATAGAAGTAGCAGGTGGAAGAAAACATGGGAAGATAGATTATTTCTTTGACATATCTTCTTGTAGAGTACTTCAGCATGTATAGGTTTTAAGCTACTACTTAAATTGCACACACACATTAACATAATAGGAGTATAGTTACATAACCAAAGCATATCTGTAATTCCCAGCCATCTCCAGTGAAACCAAGAAAACCAGTTAGGCACCTTAGGCATTTGTGAAAACTTATCTATGATATGGTGGATATTGTCCAACTGAACTTGAACCATCTGAGAGAAATCAGACAAATTAAAACAACCCATTCCTGGGGAATGTTCACCTCCCTTATGTTCTTTTAACAGTAAATAGTCTGTAGTTGTAAGATTTTGGAGCGCTACAATTTGCACTTCTCTTAATTCTTGGTTGAGTTCCAACAGTATAGATCCAGTCAAATTTGTTGTTTTACTGTATGCACAGGCCAGCTTAGATATCTCCTTCCTCATTCCCATGGCAAGTTCAGGAACTGGTGGGATGAGTGCATCTACAGCTGTAGCAGTGCGTGGATCTTTGTTGGGGTTTTTTGATGATCATCTTCTGGCATGAGTCTTCCAGAGAGTGCCGATGTTGGAAGTTCTTTTTCATATCGTATCTTAGTTCATTTTCGGGGTAGCCCAATTAGGCTTTGATTCTCTGTATAAACACAAACAGACCCTTTGCCTACACTTTTATATGCCCTTTATACCCTTGTATAGAACTCGTTGGAGGTTACCACACAGGAACTGTCCTTTTTTTTTTTTTTTTGCTTTGTTTTTGGTATCACTAATCTACACTTACATGATGAATGTTTTGTTTACTAGGCTATCCCGTATACCAGGTCTCCCCTATAAACACCTTTACAGTCACTGTCCATCAGCATAGCAAAATGTTGTAGAATCACTACTTGCCTTCTCTGTGTTGTACAGCCCTCCCTTTTCTCCTACCCCCCCATGCATGTTAATCTTAATACCCCCCTACTTCTCCCCCCCTTATCCCTCCCTACCCACCCATCCTCCCCAGTCCCTTTCCCTTTGGTACCTGTTAGTCCATTCTTGAGTTCTGTGATTCTGCTGCTGTTTTGTTCCTTCAGTTTTTCCTTTGTTCTTATATTCCACAGATAAGTGAAATCATTTGGTATTTCTCTTTCTTCACTTGGCTTGTTTCACTGAGCATAATACCCTCCAGCTCCATCCATGTTGCTGCAAAAGATTGGATTTGCCCTTATCTTATGGCTGAGTAGTATTCCATTGTGTATATGTACCACATCTTCTTTTTCCATTCATCTATTGATGGACATTTAGGTTGCTTCCAATTCTTGGCTATTGTAAATAGTGCTGCAATAAACATAGGGGTGCATCTGTCTTTCTCAAACTTAATTGTTGCGTTCTTAGGGTAAATTCCTAGGAGTGGAATTCCTGGGTCAAATGGTAAGTCTGTTTTGAGCATTTTGATGTACCTCCATACTGCTTTCCACAATGGTTGAACTAACTTACATTCCCACCAGCAGTGTAGGAGGGTACCCCTTTCTCCACAGCCTCGCCAACATTTGTTGTTGGTTGTCTTTTGGATGGCAGCCATCCTTACTGGTGTGAGGTGATACAGTTTTAATTTGCATTTCTCTGATAATTAGCAATGTGGAGCATCTTTTCATGTGTCTGTTGGCCATCTGTATTTCTTTTTTGGAGAACTGTCTGTTCAGTTCCTCTGCCCATTTTTTAATTGGGTTATTTGTTTTTTGTTTGTTGAGACATGTGAGCTCTTTATATATTCTGGACGTCAAGCCTTTATCGGATGTGTCATTTTCAAATATATTCTCCCATACTGTAGGGATCCTTCTTGTTCTATTGATGGTGTCTTTTGCTGTACAGAAGCTTTTCAGCTTAATATAGTCCCACTTACTCATTTTTGCTGTTGTTTTCCTTGCCCGGGGAGATATGTTCAAGAAGAGGTCACTCATGTTTATGTCTAAGAGGTTTTTGCCTATGTTTTCTTCCAAGAGTTTAATGGTTTCATGGCTTACATTCAGGTCTTTGATCCATTTTGAGTTTACTTTTGTATATGGGGTTAGACAATGGTCCAGTTTCATTCTCCTACATGTAGCTGTCCAGTTTTGCCAGCACCACCTGTTGAAGAGACTGTCATTTCGCCATTGTATGTCCATGGCTCCTTTATCAAATATTAATTGACCATATATGTCTGGGTTAATGTCTGGATTCTTTTGTCTGTTCCATTGGTCTGTGGCTCTGCTCTTGTGCCAGTACCAAATTGTCTTGATTACTATGGCTTTATAGTAGAGCTTGAAGTTGGGGAGTGAGATCCCCCCTACTTTATTCTTCTTTCTCAGGATTGCTTTGGCTATTCGGGGTCTTTGGTGTTTCCATATGAATTTTTGAATTATTTGTTCCAGTACATTGAAGAATGTTGCTGGTAGTTTCATAGGGATTGCATCAAATCTGTATATTGCTTTGGGCAGGATGGCCATTTTGACGATATTAATTCTTCCTAGCCACGAGCATGGGATGAGTTTCCATCTGTTAGTGTCCCCTTTAATTTCTCTTAAGAGTGACTTGTAGATTTCAGAGTATAAGTCTTTCACTTCCTTGGTTAGGTTTATTCCTAGGTACTTTATTTTTTTTGATGCAATTGTGAATGGAGTTGTTTTCCTGATTTCTCTTTCTGTTGGTTCATTGTTAGTATATAGGAAAGCCACAGATTTCTGTGTGTTGATTTTGTATCCTGCAACTTTGCCGTATTCCGATATCAGTTCTAGTAGTTTTGGGGTGGAGTCTTTAGGGTTTTTTATGTACAGTATCATGTCATCTGCAAATAGTGACAGTTTAACTTCTTCTTTACTAATCTGGATTCCATGTATTTCTTTATTTTGTCTGATTGCCGTGGCTAGGACCTCCAGTACTATGTTAAATAACAGTGGAGAGAGTGGGCATCCCTGTCTAGTTCCCGATCTCAAAGGAAATGCTTTCAGCTTCTCACTGTTCAATATAATGTTGGCTGTGGGTTTATCATAGATGGCCTTTATTATGTTGAGGTTCTTGCCCTCTATTCCCATTTTGCTGAGATTTTTTAAGATGAATGGATGTTGAACTTTGTCAAATGCTTTTTCAGCATCTATGGAGATGATCATGTGGTTTTTGTCTTTCTTTTTGTTGATGTGGTGGATGATGTTGATGGACTTTCGAATGTTGTACCATCCTTGCATCCCTGGAATGAATCCCACTTGGTCATGGTGTAGGATCCTTTTGATGTATTTTTGAATTCGGTTTGTTAATATTTTGTTGAGTATTTTTGCATCTACGTTCATCAGGGATATTGGTCTGTAGTTTTCTTTTTTGGTGGTGTCTTTGCCTGGTTTTGGTATTAGGGTGATGTTAGCTTCATAGAATGAGTTTGGGAGTATCCCCTCCTCCTCTATTTTTTGGAAAACTTTAAGGAGAATGGGTATTATTTCTTCCCTGTATGTCTGATAAAATTCCGAGGTAAATCCATCTGGCCCGGGGGTTTTGTTCTTAGGTAGTTTTTTGATTACCGCTTCAATTTCATTGCTGGCAATTGGTCTGTTTAGATTTTCTGTTTCTTCCTGGGTCAATCTTGGAAGGTTATATTTTTCTAGGAAGTTGAACATTTCTCCTAGTTTTCCCAGCTTGTTAGCACATAGGTTTTCATAGTATTCTCCAATAATTCTTTGCATTTCCGTGGGGTCCGTCGTGATTTTTCCTTTCTCGTTTCTGATACTGTTGATTTGTGTTGACTCTCTTTTCTTCTTAATAAGTCTGGCTAGAGGCTTATTTATTTTGTTTATTTTCTCGAAGAAACAGCTCATGGTTTCATTGATTTTTGCTATTGTTTTATTCTTCTCAATTTTATTTATTTCTTCTCTGATCTTTATTATGTCCCTCCTTCTGCTGACCTTGGGCCTCACCTGTTCTTCTTTTTCCAATTTCGATAATTGTGACATTAGACCATTCATTTGGGATTGCTCTTCCTTTTTTAAATATGCTTGGATTGCTATATACTTTCCTCTTAAGACTGCTTTTGCTGTGTCCCACAGAAGTTGGGTCCTAGTGTTGTTGTTGTCATTTGTTTCCATATATTGCTGGATCTCCATTTTGATTTGGTCATTGATCCATTGATTATTTAGGAGCTTGTTGTTAAGCCTCCATGTGTTTGTGAGCCTCTTTGCTTTCTTTGTACAGTTTATTTCTAGTTTTATGCCTTTCTCGTCTGAAAAGTTGGTTGGTAGGATTTCAATCTTTTGGAATTTTCTGAGGCTCTTTTTGTGGCCTAGTATGTGGTCTATTCTGGAGAATGTTCCATGTGCACTTGAGAAGAATGTATATCCCGCTGCTTTTGGATGTAGAGTTCTATAGATGTCTATTAGGTCCATCTGCTCTACTGTGTTGTTCAGTGCTTCCTTGTCCTTACTTATTTTCTGCCCAGTGGATCTATCCTTTGGGGTGAGTGGTGTGTTGAAGTCTCCTAGAATGAATGCATTGCAGTCTATATCCCCCTTTAGTTCTGTTAGTATTTGTTTCACAAATGCTGGTGCTCCTGTGTTGGGTGCATATATATTTAGAATGGTTATATCCTCTTGTTTGACTGAGCCCTTTATCATTATGTAGTGTCCTTCTTTATCTCTTGTTACTTTCTTTGTTTTGAAGTCTATTTTGTCTGCTCTTAGTACTGAAACCCCTGCTTTCTTCTCACTGTTGTTTGCTTGAAATATGTTTTTCCATCCCTTGACTTTTAGTCTGTACATGTCTTTGGGTTTGAGGTGAGTTTCTTGTAAGCAGCATATAGATGGGTCTTGCTTTTTTATCCATTCTGTTACTCTGTGTCTTTTGATTGGTGCATTCAACCCATTAACATTTAGGGTGACTATTGAAAGATATGTACTTATTGCCATTGCAGGCTTTAAATTCGTGGTTACCAAAGGTTCAAGGTTAGCCTCTTTAGTATCTTACTGCCTAACTTAGCTTGCTTATTGAGCTGTTATATACACTGTCTGGAGATTCTTTTCTTCTCTCCCTTCTTGTTCCTCCTCCTCGATTCTTCATATGTTGGGTGTTTTGTGCTGTGCTCTTTCTAGGAGTGCTCCCATCTAGAGCAGTCCCTGTAAGATGTTCTGTAGAGGTGGTTTGTGGAAAGCAAATTCCCTCAGCTTTTGTTTGTCTGGGAATTGTTTAATCCCACCGTCATATTTGAATGATAGTCGTGCTGGATACAGTATCCTTGGTTCAAGGCCCTTCTGTTTCATTGTATTAAATATATCATGCCATTCTCTTCTGGCCTGTAGGGTTTCTGTTGAGAAATCTGACGTTCGCCTGATGGGTTTCCCTTTATAGGTGACCTTTTTCTCTCTAGCTGCCTTTAACACTCTTTCCTTGTCCTTGATCTTTGCCATTTTAATTATTATGTGTCTTGGTGTTGCCCTTCTTGGATCCTTTCTGTTGGGGTTTCTGTGTATTTCCGTGGTCTGTTCGATTACTTCCTCCCCCAGTGTGGGGAAGTTTTCAGCAATTATTTCTTCTAAGATACTTTCCATCTCTTTTCCTCTCTCTTCTTCTTCTGGGACCCCTATAATATGGATATTGTTCCTTTTGGATTGGTCACACAGTTCTCTTAATATTGTTTCATTCCTGGAGATCCTTTTGTCTCTCTCTGTGTCTGCTTCTATGTATTCCTGTTCTCTGATTTCAATTCCATCAATGGCCTCTTGCATTCTATCCATTCTGCTTATAAACCCTTCCAGAGTTTGTTTCATTTCTGTGATCTCCTTTCTGGCATCTGTGATCTCCTTCCGGACTTCATCCCATTTCTCTTGCGTATTTCTCTGCATCTCTGTCAGCATGTTTATGATTCTTATTTTGAATTCTTTGTCAGGAAGACTGGTTAGGTCTGTCTCCTTCTCTGGTGTTGTCTCTGTGATCTTTGTCTGCCTGTAGCTTTGCCTTTTCATGGTGATAGGAATAGTCTGCAGAACTGGGACGAGTGACGGCTGGAAGGACTTCCTTTCTTGTTGGTTTGTGGCCCTCCTCTCCTGGGAGAACAGCGACCTCTAGTGGCTTGTGCTGCGCAGCTGCGCGCAGACAGGTTTTCTGCTTCCTGCCCGGCTACTATGGAGTTTATCTCTGCTGTTGCTATTGGCATGGCCTGGCTTGGGCTGCTACTCCAAATTGGTGGAGTCATGTTGGAGGGGGAGCGTCCGGGAGGCCATTTATCTCCATAAGGGGCCTCCGTGCTCCCTGCTGCCCAGGGCATTTGAGTGCCCAGAGATCCCTGGGTTCCCTACCTCTGGATTAAGTGTCCTGACATGCCCCTTTAAGACTTCCAAAAAGCACCCGCCAAAACAAAACAATGACCACCAAAAAAAAAAGAAAGAAAAAAAAATTTTTAAATTAAAAAAAAAAAAAAGTTTTTAATTAAAAAAAAAAAAAAGGTGGTCGTTCGTTTTTCTTTATTCTCCGGTGCCAGCCTCAGGCCTCTGCTCACTGGTCTTTCTGCCCTATTTCCCTAGTATTGGGGTCCCTATCCCTTTAAGACTTCCAAAAAGCGCTCGCCTAAACAAAACAGCAAAAAAGCAAAAAAAAAAAAAAAAATGGTCGCTCGCTTTTCTTATGTCCTCTGGCGCCCAGCCTCCAGTGCCCGCTCACTATTCTTGCTGCCCTGTTTTCCTAGTATCGAGCGCCCTGCACTCTGGCCTGGATGGCTGGGGCTGGATGTTCGGCAGTCCTGGGCTCCGTCTCCCTCCCGCTCTGCCTGCTCTTCTCCCGCCGGGAGCTGGGGGGAGGGGCGCTCGGCTCCCGCGGGGCCGGGGCTTGTATCTTACCCCCTTCTTGTGGCGCTGGGTTCTCTCAGGTGTGGATGTGGTCTGGATATTGTCCTGTGTCCTCTGGTCTTTATTCTAGGAAGGGTTGTCTTTGTTATATTTTCATAGATATATGTTGTTTTGGGAGGAGATTTCCGCTGCTCTACTCACGCCGCCATCTTCCGCCCCCGTCCTTTTTGGTTTTTTTGTACAATTTATTTCTAGTTTTATACCTTTGTGGTCTGAAAAGTTGGTTGGTAGAATTTCAATCTTTTTGAATTTACTGAAGCTCTTTTTGTGGCCTTGTATATGGTCTATTCTGGAAAATGTTTCATGTGCATTTGAGAAGAATGTGTATCCTTCTGCTTTTTGTGTAGAGTTCTGTAGATATCTGTTAGTTCCACATGTTCTATTGTGTTGTTCAGTGCCTCTGTGTCCTCACTTATTTTCTGTTTGCTGGATCTGTCCTTTGGAGTGAGTGGTGTGTTGAAGTCTCCTAGAATTAATGCACTGCATTCTATTTCCTCCTTTAATTCTATTAGTATTTCTTTCACATATGTCGGTGCTCCTGTATTGAATACATATATATTTATAATGGTTATATCCTCTTGTTGGAACCCTTTATCATTATGTAATGTCCTTCTTTATCTTTTCTTACTTTGTTTGTTTTTAAGTCTATTTTGTCTGATAGAAGTACTGCCACACCTGCTTTTTCTCCCTATTGTTTGCATGAAATATCTTTTTCCATTCCTTGACTTTTAGTCTTTGTATGTGTTTGGATTTGAGGTGAGTCCCTTGTAAGGAGCATATAGATGGGTCTTTCTTTTTTATCCATTCTATTGCTCTTTGTCTTCATTGGTGCATTCAGTCCATTTACATTTAGGGTGATTATTGGAAGATATGTACTTATTGCCATTGCAGCCTTTATATTCATTGTTACCAAAGTTTCAAGGGTAGCTTCTTTTCTTTCTAATGGTCTAACTTAACTCTCTTATTAAGCTATTATAAACACAGTCTGATGATTCTTTATTTATCTCCCTTCTTTGTCCTCCTCCTCCATTCCTTGTATGTTAGGTGTTTTATTCAGTACTCTTTTGTGTTTCTTTTGACTGCTTTTGTGAATAGTTGATTTTATTTTTTGGCATATAGTTAGTATTTGGTTGGTCTGCTTTCTTTGGTGTGATTTTATTTTCTCTAGTGACATGTATTTAGCCTTAGGAGTGCTTCCATCTAGAGCAGTCCCTTTAAAATACCCTGTAGAGGTGGTTTGTGGGAGGCAAATTCCCTCAACTTTTGCTTGTCTGAGAATTGTTTAATCCCTCCTTCATTTTTAAATGATAATCTTACTGGGTAGAGTATTCTTGATTTGAGGTCCTTCTGTTTCATTGCATTGAATATATAATTACACTCCCTTCTGGCCTGTAAAGTTTCTGCTGAAAATTCTGATGATAGCCTGATGGGTTTTCCTTTGTATGTGAACTTTTCTCTCTCTCTGGCTGCTTTTAACACTCCATCCTTGTGATTGATCTTTGCCATTTTAATTATTATATGTCTTGGTGTTGTCCTCCTTGGGTCCCTGTGTTGGGAAATCTGTGGGCTTCCGTGGTCTGAGAGACTATTTCCTCTCCCAGTTTGGGGGAGTTTTCAGCAATTATTTCTTCAAAGACACTTTCTATCACTTTTTCTCTCTCTTCTTCTTCTGGTACCCCTATAATGCGAATATGGCCATTTGGATTGGTCACACAGTTCTCTTAATATTCTTTCATTCCAAGAGATCCTTTTATCTCTCTCTGCCTCAGCTTCTCTTTATTCCTGTTCCCTGATTTCTATTCCATTAACCATCTCTTGCACCTCATCCAGTCTGCTTTTAAATCCTTCTTGTGATTGTTTTATTTCTGCATTCTCCCTCCTAACTTGATCCTTTAGCCCTTGCATATTTCTCTGCAGGTCCATCAGCATGGTTATGACCTTTATTTTGAATTCTTTTTCAGGAAGATTGGTTATATCTATCTCTCCCTGTCCTCTCTCGGTGGTTGTCTGTGTAATTCTTAAACGGACCAAATTCTTCTTCCTTTTCATGGTAATAGAGGTGGTTGTAGGCAGGTGGTGCAGTGTCACCTGGGAGAACAATGTTGCTTCCTGCTTGCTGGTTGCCCTGACTCTCTCTGCTGCCTGTGCTGGTTACCCGCACACTGGGAGCAGGCTCCAGGTTAATTTTCTGAGCCACGCAGGGTGAAGCAGCCCAGAGTGCTGCAGGGAGTGGCAGGTGTGCCATGTGTGCTCTCCTTTAGCAATGGCACCCCTTTGCACCAGCTTCCTCTTCCTGTGCCAGGCAGGCATGTGGGAGGAGACTCTGGGTGGCTGCTGTGTGTGTGACTGCTCTCAAGCTGCTCAGCTGCTGTTGCGGTCTGGACTGGTGGGGAATGAACAGCAGGCTGTTTATCACTGTGAGGGGTTTCAGAGCTGTGCTGCCTCTTAGGGGGCTGTGGCATTCAAAGCTCCTCAGAATTCTCAGATGCTGGGCTGAGTGTGCTGGGACGATTACATCCAGCTGTGAGGCCCATGTCTCTTTAAGGTTTCCAAAAAGCAGTCACTTTTCTTTTGTCCCAGGGGAGCCTGTTGCAGGGACCCACTCATAGATTTTACTTTTCTGTTTCCCTAATATCCAGCACTCCATGCAATGTGTGTCTGCGCTCCCAGTGCAGATTACTAGGGCTGGTTATTTAGCATACCTGTGTTTCCACTCCCTCCCTGCTCCAACTCCTTTCCTCCTGCCAATGAGCTGAGGTGGGGGGAGTGCTCAGGTCCCCCTGGGGCACAGCTTGTATCTTACCCCCTTCATGAGATGCCGAGTATTCGCAGATGTATATGTAGCCTGGCTGTTGTACTGTATCCTCTGGTCTCTGTTTTAAGAATAGTTGTATTTGTTGTATTTTCAAAAATATATATAATTTTGGGAGGAGATTTCCGCTGCCCAACTCACACTGCCATCTTGGCTCCTCCCAGTCCTTTATTATTACTTATTCTTGATTTACAGTTGTAATATTTTTCTTATCTCTCCCTATATATTGTTTTATTTCCCTTATTATCTTCCTTCTGTATTATCTGTTTCCCTAAAATTGTTTTGTTTTTCTATTTATTTTCTTATTTTAGTCTTTGTCTTTCACGTGAGAAGGTAGATTCTTGGATACAAGTGTTCTCAGAACAGTGGGGAAAAGGATCAAGGAGCATTCTCAGAATTCTTCATGCATAACCTCACTCATCCCTCTTTTTGGGGTGTAGTACCAACCGATTGAGCCTGGCATTGACCAAATCCAGGGATCCTCTTATTTTTTTCTCTCAAGAAAATAAATCTCTAACTTTCTGTTTCAACAGAGAAAGGACAGTACTCAATGGAGTGAAATACAGGAGGAGATTTAAATTTGCTTATCCAACAAGTCTTAACCTATCTAGTATTATCTTTCCTGTCAGTTCCTGAGGTTATTCAGGATTTTATGGTGGAAATGAAACTACCTCTTGCTTTACCCATTGCCAGTTCAGGGTTTGGCTTTCTCAGGTCTGGTAAATCTAATTCCTCTCCTTTGCAGCTTCTAAAACTGTGTTGGCTTTGGCTATTTTCCTGGAATCTTTTACCTAGTGAATCTTTTACCTAAGAAGCACTTGTCTCCACTGATCACATTTGCCTTGAGAAAACACTTTCTTCACTTTGATTTCAAACTTCTCTTCTTTTCTACCTCTGTCACTGCTCTTCCTTGCTCTCATCTGACATATTTTATTTATCTGAACTTTAAATAGTAGAATTACTCAGAAATAACTCTTAGGAACTCATTTCTCCTCACTTATAACCCCTCCCCATACAATGTTTCTGAAAAATCAAGTCTTCTGAACATCTGTATTCAAAGAACAAGTGATGAAATGCATGTTATGAGATCCTACTCAAGACCTAATGAATCAGAATCTCTCTAAGTGTGACATGAGAATATGCATTTTAAATAATCTCCTCCCACAATTATTTCATATAGTAAAATTTGAGACACACTTCCAGAGAAAATATCATCTATAACTATAATAGTTATAACCTGTTGGTCACCAGTTAAACCAAAACTTGGTGCTTAAGACAACAATACATATTTAGTGTCTCTCAGAATTCAAGAGCAGTTTCAATAGGTCTGTCTCACTTGGTTTTCTTGTGAAATTGTATTGAGAAACAACCCAACATGTGTCTCTCACATTTCCATGTATCTTTCAAATGAGGCATTCATTTCTCCTATATTCCCAACAAGCCTATATAGTAAACAAGGTTGGAAAATCAAGATAGCATCTACCTCCAGAATTAAGGACACATCTGCTTACACTCTACATAATAAACATATGTCTCTTCAGAGCTAAAGGAAGGTTTGTTTGCAGCCCATTATAAAATATTTGGTTTTCCTCAAGCTTGGCTTTCTTCAGCTATCATACATACTCAGCATCCATCTGGGCTATGTAACATCACTCACTCCTGTAGGATGTAGGGAGTAAGGTATGACAATGAAGATAATGCTACCTACCATAATATGAGAAATAAAGTTCTTTGTCTCTTAACCTATAGTCACGTATTGTCTATCAATATCTGTGAAACTGGCAAACTGACTTGTTATCTTAAGAGTAGGGTAAGATCCCAGATCCCTCAGTTCTTGAAATGACACAATTAGGTATAATTGGGGCTATATTAATCTGCAGACTTGACTCGAGCTGGAGGGTTCAATTCCAGGAGGGCTTGTCCCTGTGCCTATCCTGTAAGTCATGGATGTGAATGTCTCATTTCCTCTCCATGATTGCCTTTCCAAAGGTTAATTGCATGTATTCATGGCATGATAGCTAACTTTCCCCAGATCAAGTAATCCCAGACAGCAAAGTGAAAGTGGGAATTCCCTTTATGATATAGTCTAAAAAGTCACATATTCTCATCTCCTTTATACTCTTTATCAAGCACACAAAACAGACCTGATGTAGTATGGAAGGAGATTGCACAGGGAGTGAATTCTAGGAGATGAGAATTATTGAAGGCCATATAGGAGGCTGGATACCTCCAATATGACAATGTCTTTAATTACTGCTTATGCAAAGGTTGACTCGTAAAGTTATAGCTTCATCCAGACTTCTCTGAGGTTTAGCTCTGCATATTCAATTATTTACTTAAATTCTCCATATGGATGTTTCAAAAGTGACTCAAACCCAACATGAGCAAACTGAACTTTTCATTCCCTTCTTCCCTCATGAACATGCCAGGTTCTTTCACAGCATTAAATACATTAGCGAATATTAACATTATCAGATTAGTTGCAGAAGGCAAAAATCCAGGAATCACCACTGACATATTTCTCTACTTCATATACAATGTTCTACCAATCCTTCACTTCCTAAATATTTCCTGAATACTCATCCACTTTTTTCTACTTCCACCACTACTAGAATGGCCCAAGATAATATCATATTTTATTTGAACTACCACTATGGTCTTTTAACTGGTTCCCTTGCATCTCTTACCAAAATATCAAATCCTTACTCCACACATTATCTTTTCTTAACAATGTAAATTAGATTATGTTACTCTCCTGCTTACAGCCCTTTGAAATTTTGAGAATCGTTAGAGGCAATCTTAGAGACCTTGACAATTAAATAGGAGCTGCTTTTAATGGAAGGTCTTGACATCAACTGGCTCCTTCCTCTCTAGTTCCTTTCTACTCCTCAGTAATTGCACTAACACCACATGTGTCTCCTTTTCAGTCCCTCATAGGTACAGTGCTTCCTTATAATTAAATTCTTTATGTATTTAATGCTGGGAAAGAAACTGGCATGCTCATGGGAGAAGAAAGGAACCAAGATTTCAGTTTGTTCATGTTAAATTTGAGTCACTTTTGAAACATCCGTATGGAGAGGCTAAGTGCATCCTTATAATACTGAGCATCTATAGGATACTTAACTATTTTCCTGCCATCTACTTATTTCTACAAATATTGCATAACTTAGCTCAAACATTACTTCCACAGGAAAGTAGGGACAATCTTAGACTAATGTATGGTTTTGTATAAATTAAAGGAATCATATCTGCAATAACACAGTCCCACTAACCCAAAACTTGGTAAAGGAGAGCACCTTTGGGAAAAAACAAACAAACAGCTCTTTTTTCTCTGGGCACATGCAGCCATCATGTTCCACAGTGTCATAAATAAATGTGTAATCTTATAAATGACTCCACAGGGAAAACTTTCTTGTTCCCACCTCCTTCCAGATTATATCGGGTTCTTTTATTTTTAGCTCTCATCACTCACTACACTTGACTTTCAAAGCATTCAAGACAATTTATTTTTATATATGGATCTGCACAATCATGTCATTAATGTCTATTTTCTCCACTAGAGTATAAGCACAAAGGGGGAAGAAACTATGTCTCTTTGGGTCAGTAATGCTTCCACAGTGCCTAACAATGCCTGACACATGGAAGTTTACTTATTTACTAGAGGTGAATTTTTTTTACTAAAAGTTTTACTTATAATACACTATATGTGTATTTACTAAATATATGTTTACTAAAATTGACCATATACACATACACACATATGAATTTATATATGCCTTCATGGACAATTGATCATTTTATAAATAATGCTGCCTCAATTTTCTAGCTAAAAAAATTTGCCACCAGATAAACTAGTTCCAAGAAATAACAGGTCTGACAAAAAAGAGTGGGCACCTGAATAATTGGAATAGAATAGATTCCTTGAACAAATTCAAATCAATGATAGCTTACTGTTAGTTTCTGAATATAAATCTTACTGTTTATCACACCAGAACTGTATTTAAAGATAAGAGTAATGGAATATATAAAATGACAATTGAACTTTGATAAGGAAAAATATGCAGAGCCCGTTTTAACTTAGATTGAAAATTTACTAGGACGCTAATTTTTAAAAAGCTATGTAAAACACTCTTCTGTGCTTCAGTTTTATCAAATTATTTAAGAATTTCTCTGAAGTCTGTCACTCCAAGCTTATCAGGAGTTGTATAGAGATTTAAGCACTATTTGTGCTTTAAAAATTTCCCTTCAAGTATGCTTCCTAATTAGGTTAAATATATCTTCTTTTGATCCTAGTCAATTTCTCGTGTTAACTTTTTCCTGACATCCTTGTCATTGTCTTCTCAGTCCCTTTACTTGCCACACATTTCTTAACTCTCCATCCTCTATGATGAGTTTATTTCTTTAACCATGAACAGCTCTCAATCTTACATATAATCACAATTAGCTATGTGGTGCTGAGTATGTCATTTCACATTTCTGGACCTTCTTAGTTTATCTGGTAAATTAAAAAACTGGGCTCAAAGATGTCTAAAACCCTTTCAAGTTCTACCACTCTGAAACTGATCAACATTTCATTATAAGGACACAACATAAGACACAAGATATTTATTATTATTAAAAGCATTAGGAGCATTTTTAGAAAAGATGCAATGCTGAACAAAGGGAACTGGAAATGACAGACATAGGAATTTCTGGGAGCTAGCAAGCACCATGGACCAAAGTGGTGGGAAATGTTTTCCTGAAAGAGAAATGCTATGGTCTGGATGTTTGTGTCCTCTCCCAATCCATATTTTGAAATCCTAATGCCCAGTATGACGGTTCCTTAGGGAGGTGATTAGGTCATGAAGTTGGAGCCCTTGTGAATGAGATTAATGCCCTTAATAAAAGGGACTGCAAAGAGCTCCCTTCCCTCTCCATCATATGAGGATTCAAGGAGGTCTGTGACCCAGAAGAAGGCCCCAACCTGATCAAGCTGACACCCTGATCTTGGACTTCCAGCTTCCAGAATTATGAGAAACACATTTCTTTTGCTAATAAGGTACTCAGTCTGCTGTATCTTGTTGCAGCAGCCCAGAATGACTAAGGCAAGAGGGGTCTCATGTGTGCTGGATGCTGAAGGAGCATTATGACTTAGATAAGTTAATCTTAAAGCTTTGGATGGCATTTGGTGTGGGAAAAAAGTGAAAGCAAAGTCCCATAGTGGAGAATATATGTATTCAGAGTAGTGAGGTTAAGAAGGGGGAACTGAGAATGATCCTGTAGTAGAACCAGTTCACCAGTTCAGAGAAGGCCTTACTGACTTGCCAAAGGAGATTGGTCAGTGTTTTATATACACTGGGAAACTATTGACTTTTTAAGGGCATAATTGTTGTGATATACAGGTGATGCTTTAGAAATAAATCTAGAAATGGTGCGCAGGGAGACTGAAGTATAGGGACATTGCAAGCTATGGAAACATACTCATATGCATGATAATAATTGATCAACAAATAGGAAAGTAGCTTTTTTTGTAAAAATCAACCTAGACCAAATATTAAAAGTAAACACATGTAAGACATTTTGTAAATGTTTTATAAGTAAACATAGATGTGAAGAGTTTCTTATCATTATGAACGTCATAGGAAAAAGGAAAAAGGAAGCCATTATAAGATACATGGTATACATTCAGATTTTAGGAAGTTGGCCTACGGTTTGCAAAGACAATAAAGATACCAAATTGTACCTCTAATTGGGTAGGAATTTCTTTATCCTGATATATGGCTAAAATCAATAGCACTAATGGCTTTAAATGGAGTTAACCTGTACATATGAACATTTCAATGCCAAAATCCAATTCCAACATGTCTTCATCCAAATAATCACAGTCTGCCCATGTATTTACTCATCATTTTATAATTTATATGGTCATTGCCTGCTTATGTGGTTAAGTGAAAGCCAAAACACATCAATATTGGGATCATGGGAAGATGGCGGCATGAATAGTTCAGTGGAAATCTCCTCCCCAAAACATATATATTTATGAAAATACAATAAATACAACTATTCCTAAAAGACACACCAGTGGATGCAGTACAACAGCTAGGATATATCTACATCTGCGAGAACTAAACATCACACAAAGGGGGTAAAATTCAAGTGCAGCCAGGCAGGACCCAAACACTCCCCCACCCCAGAACCCGGCAGGAAGAAAGGAGTCAGTACAGGGAGGGAGTGAAAGCCCAGGACTGCGAAACAACCAGCTCTAGAAATCCGCACCCAGAGCACAGACACAAGGTGCTTGGGGTGCTGGATATTAGAGAAACGGAAAAGCAAAACCTGTGGGCAGGTCCCCACAACTGGCACAACTGAGATAGAAGAAAAGTGAGTACTTTCTGCAAGCCTTAAAGAGACAGGGACCCCAGAGCTGGATGGAGTCATCTCGGCACAATTAGCCAGCAGCTGGGAATCCCGGGGAACTTTAGGCACCCTAAACCCCAGGGAGACAGCGCAGCTCTGAAGCTCCACATGGCACTAAGCAGCCTACCAGTCGTTCCTCCAACTGGCGTGAACCCTGACACAATGGCCCAGTAGTGGGAGAGTAGCAGTGTGCGCCGGGGGTAACGGTGCTGGAGAGGACCCGGAGAGGATCATGCACGCCGGCGGCAGTGGTGCCAGAGGAGCCCCGGAGAGGTCCGTGGGGGAGAGGCCCACTCACACCTGCAGCAGTGCCAGAGGGATCAGCCGCTCTCCCAGCAGCCGACCAGAATCGCAGCCTGACACACAGCTGCCAGGGCCAGACCCAAAGGCCTCTGCTGGCACGCGGCTGCCTGGTAGGGGCACTACTATTATGGAGGAGTGCCTGGCATGCCTGCCACTCCCCGCAGGGCTCCTCGCTGCTCTGACGGAGACTCCGCCCACAGCAGCTTAGGGGATTAACCCAGTGGCTGCTCCAGGAGTGCAGGTAACTGACACAGGCAGCAGAGAAAGGCAAGGCATCCAGCAATCAGGAAAGGACTTTCTTTCCCCAGCTGACACACCAACAACCTGCCTACAGCCACTGCTATCATCATGAAAAGGCAAAAAAATTTAGTCCAGTCCAAGATAGTTCAGACAACACCTGAGAGAGGATCTGCAGAGACAGACCTAACAAGTCTCCCTGACAAAGAATTCAAAAAAAATCATAAACATGCTGACAGAGCTGCAGAGAAATATACAAGAGCTAAGGGATGATGTATGGAGGGAGATTACAGAAGTGAAACAAACTCTGGAAGGATTTATAAGCAGAACGGATATGATGCAAGAGGCCATTGATGGAATAGAAACCAGAGAACAGGAACACATAGAAGCTGATGCAGAGAGACATAAAAGGATCTTCAGGAAGGAAACAATATTAAGAGAACTGTGTGATCAACCCAAAAGGAACAATATACACATTATAGGGGTACCAGAAGAAGAAGAGACAGAAAAAGAGATAGATAGTGTCTTTGAAGAAATAATTGCTGAGAACTTCCCCAAACTGGGGGAGGAAATAGTTGCTCAGACTACAGAAGCACACAGAACTCCTGAGAGAAAGGACCCAAAGAGGACAACACCAAGACAAATAATAATTAAAATGGAAAAGATCAAGGACAAGAACAGAGTATTAAAGGCAGCCAGAGAGAGAAAAAAGGTCACCTACAAAGGAAAACCCACCAGGCTATCATCAGACTTCTCAAGAGAAACCTTACAGGCCCAAAGAGAATGGCATGATATATATAATGCAATGAAACAGAAGAGCCATGAACAAAGGATACTGTATCCAGCATGATTATCATTTAAATATGAAGGAGGGATTAAAAAATTCCCAGAGAAGCAAAAGTGGAGGGAATTTGCCTCCCACAAACCACCACTACAGGGTATTTTAGAGGGACTGATAACCTTGAACCCTTGGTAACCACAAACTTAAAGCCTACAATGGCAATAAGTACATACCTTTCAATAATCACCCTAAATGTAAATGGACTGAATACACCAATCAAAAGACACAGAGTAATAGAATGGATAAAAAAGCAAGACCCGTCTATATGCTGCTTACAAGAGACTCACCTCAAACCCAAACACATGCACATATTAAAAGTCAAGGGATGGAAAAAGATATTTCATGCAAACAACAGGGAGAGAAAAGCAGGTGTGGCAATACTAGTATCAGACAAAATAGATTTCAAAATAAAGAAAGCAACAAGAGATTCAGAAGGACATTACATAATGATAAAGGGCTCAGTCCAACAAGAGGATATAACCATTATTAACATAGATGCACCCAATACAGGAGCACCAATATATGTGAAACAAATACTAACAGAATTAAAGGAGGAAATAGAATGCAATGCATTCATTTCGGGAGACTTTATCACACCACTCTCTCCAAAGGACAGGTCCACCAGACGGAAAATAAGTAAGGACACAGAGGCACTGAAAAACACACTAGAACAGATGGACCTAATAGACATCTATAGAAGACAACATCCAAAAGCAACAGGATACACATTCGTCTCAAGTGCACATGGAACATTCTCCAGAATAGACTACATACTAGGCCACAAAAAGAGCCTCAGTAAACTCCAAAAGATTGAAATAATACCAACCAACTTTTCAGACCACAAAGGTAAAAAACTAGAAATAAACTGTACAAAGAAAGCAAAAAGGCTCCCAAACACATGGAGGCTTAACAACATGCTCCTAAATAATCAACGGATCAACGACCAAATTAAAATGGAGACCCAGCCGTATATGGAAAAAAATGAGAACAACAGCACAAAGCCCCAACTTCTGTGGGACGCACCAAAAGTAGTCTTAACAGGAAAGTATATAGCAATCCAGCCATATTTAAAGAAGGAAGAACAATCCCAAATGTATAGACTACTGTCACAATAACTGAAATTGGAAAAAGAAGAACAAATGAGGCCTAAGGTCAGCAGGTGGGGGGACATAATGAAGATCAGAGAAGAAATAAATAAAATTGAGAAGAATAAAACAAGAGGAAAAATCAATGAAACGAAGAGTTGGTTCTTCCAGAAAATAAACAAAATAGATAAGCCTCTAGGCAGACTTATTAAGAGAAAAAGAGAGTCAACACACGTCAACAGAATCAGAAACAAGAAAGGAAAAATCACGATGGACCCCATGGAAATACAAAGAATTATTAGAGAATACTATGAAAACCTATATGCTAACAAGATGGAAAACCTAGGAGAAATGGACAACTTTGTAGAAAAATACAACCTTCCAAGACTGACCCAGAAACAAACAGAAAATCTAAACAGACCAATTACCAGCAACGGAATTGAATCAGTAATCAAAAAACTACCCAAGAACAAAACCCCCGGGCCAGATGGCTTTGCCTTGGGATTTTATCCGACATACAGAGAAGACATAATACCCATTCTCTTTAAAGTTTTCCAAAAAATAGAAGAGGAGGAAATACTTCCAAACTCATTCTATGAAGTCAACATCACCCTAATACCAAAACCAGGCTAAAACCCCAACAAAAGAGAAAACTACAGACCAATATCCCTGATGAACATAGATGCCAAAATACTCAACAAAATTTTAGCAAACCGAATTCAAAAATACATCAAAAGTATCATACACCATGACCAAGTGGGATTCATCCAAGGGATGCAAGGATGGTACAACATTCGAAAGTCCATCGATATCATCCACCACATCAACAAAAAGAAAGACAAAAACCACATGACCATCTCCATAGGTGCTGAAAAAGCATTTGACAAACTTCAACATCCATTCATGATATAAACTCTCAACAAAATGGGCAGAGAGGGCAAGTACCTCAACATAATAAAGGCCGTATATGATAAACCCACAGATAACATCATACTGAACAGTGAGAGGCTGAAAACTTTTCATCTGAGATCAGGAACAAGACAGAGATGCCCACTCTCCCCACTGTTATTCAACGTATTACTGTAGGTCCTAGCTGCGGCAATCAGACAAAACAAAAAAATAAAAGGAATCCAGATTGGTAAAGAAGAAGTCAAACTGTCACTATTTGCCTATAACATAATATTGTACATAAAAACCCATAAATACTCCACTCCAAAACTACTAGAACTAATATCAGAATTCAGCAAAGTTTCAGGATACAAAATTAACACACAGAAATCTGTGGCTTTCCGATACACTAACAATGAACTAATAGAAAGAGATATCAGGAAAACAATTCCATTCACAAAAGCATCAAAAAGAGTAAAATACATAGGAATAAACCTAACCAAGGAAGTGAAATACCTATACCTGAAAACTACAAGACACTCTTAAGAGAAATTAAAGGGGACACTAACAAATGGAAACTCATTCCATGATCCTGGCTAGGAAGAAATAATATTGTCAAAATGGCCATCCTACCCAAAGCAGTATACAGATTCGATGCAATCCCTATCAAATTACCAACAGCATTCTTCAATGAACTGGATCAAATAGACCAAAAATTCATATGGAACCACCAAAGACACCGAATAGCCAAAGCAATCCTGAGAAGGAAGAATAAAGTGGGGGGGGATCTCGCTCCCCAACTTCAAGCTCTACTACAAAGCCACAGTAATCAAGACAATTTGTTTGGTGCTGGCACAAGAACAGAGTCACAGACCAGTGGAACAGAATGGAGACTCCAAACATTAACCCAAACATATATGGTCAATTAATATATGATAAAGTAGCCATGGATATACAATGGGGAAATCACAGTCTCTTCAACAGATGACGCTGGCAAAACTGGACAGCTACATGTAAGAGAATGAAACTGGATCACTGTCTAACCCCATGCACAAAAGTAAATCCGAAATGGATCAAAGACCTGAATGTAAGTCATGAAACCATAAAACTCTTAGAAAAAAACATAGGCAAAAATCTCTTGAACATAAACATTAGTGACTTCTTCATGAACATATCTCCCCAGGCAAGGAAAACAAGAGCAAAAATGAACAAGTGGGACTATATCAAGCTGAAAAGCTTCTGTACAGCAAAGGACACCATCAATGGAACAAAAAGGTACCCTACAGTATGGGAGAATACATTTTTAAATGACAGATCCAATAAAGGCTTGACATCCAAAATACATAAAGAGCTCATGCACCTCAACAAACAAAAACAAATAATCCAATTAAAAAATGGGCAGAGGAGCTGAATAGACAGTTCTCTAAAGAAGAAATTCAGAGGGCCAACAGACACATGAAAAGATGCTCCACATCACTTGTCATCAGAGAAATGCAAATTAAAACCACAATGAGATATCACCTCACACCAGTAAGAATCACCATCATCGAAAAGACAAACAACAACAAATGTTGGCAAAGTTGTGGAGAAAGGGGAACCCTCCTACACTGCTGGTGGGAATGTAAATTAGTTCAACCATTGTGGAAAGCAGTATGGAGGTTCCTCAGAATGCTCCAGATAGAAATACCATTTGATCCAGGAATTCCACTTCTAGGAATTTACCCTAAGAATGCAGCAGTCCAGTTTGAAAAAGACAAATGCACCCCTATGTTTATTGCTGCACTATTTACAATAACGAAGGAATGGAAGCAACCTAAGTGTCCATCAGTAGATGAATGGATAAAGAAGATGTACATATACACAATGGAATATTATTCAGCCATAAGAAGAAAACAAATCTTACCATTTGCAACAACATGGATGGAGCTAGAGGGGATTATGCTCAGTGAAATAAGCCAGGCGGAGGAAGACAAGTATCAAATGATATCCCTAATATGTGGTGTATACAAACAAAGGAAAACTGGAGGAACAAAACAGCAGCAGAATCACAGAACCCAAGAAAGGACTAACAGTTACCAATGGGAAAGGGACTGGGGAGGATGGGTGGGAAGGGAGAGATAAGGATGGGGAAAAAGAAAGGGGGCATTATGATTAGCATGTATAGTGTGTTTTGGGGGCATGGGGAGGGCTGTGCAACACAGGACAAGTAGTGATTTTACAGCATCTTACTATGCTGATGAACATTGATTGTGAAGGGGTATGTGGGGGAGACTTGGTGAAGGGGGGAGCCTAGTAAACATAATGTTCTTCATGTAATTGTAGATGAATGATACCAAAATAAAAAAAGTAAAAAAAATAATGAAAAAAAAGCACATCCATATTTATTTATGACCATAGCTACCAAACCAAAAATGTGGGCAATCTGACAATTCTTTTCTGAATTATAAAACACTTACAAAGAGAAGAAATTGATTTCAGTTCTACATATAATCAACTGCTTTGTTGAAAATGTTAAAAACTTATGAAACTGTGTCTCTCAAACCCTAAAATATGGGACTGATGATCTAGCGATTTTTAAAAGAAAGAATCTGCTCTACTAAAAGCTTAGTTCTTGGGGATGGGAAAAGAATGTGGGAGACAAAAGGTAACATCAAGGAAAGCTAAAGAGACCATATTATTTGAAATGAGCATTTAAGGAGCAATTCATTAGTTCAAAAAGCAACTATTGAAGTGTGTCAGAGGACTAGACTCCATGCTGGGGTTATAACAGTATACAGACATACCTGAGTTTTATCCTTATACAGCTTATAGTTTTATGCAGAAATATTTTCAAAACTCAATAAAATAAATAAGGAAAAATTAAGGATTATGATAAATTCTATAAAGAAAAACACATATTGCTATATTTGATAATAAAGATAAGGAGCTGTATGAGTTTTGCTATAGCAATAAATAGCCCCTAAGTCTCAGTGACTTGCAATAACTTTTATTTTTTAGTAGATTAAATGGCAGTTAGAGATTATCTGCTGGGCTCAACTTGGCTCAGTTCTATGTCCTCTCATTCTAGGACCTACTTTGAAACGATAGTGTCTTGCCATTGGGTTTCAGCCCCGGGCAAGTTCACTATGGATTCAATGTGACCAAAGAAAATTGACAGCAGAATGCTCTTTGAGGTGAAAGGGTTATACCCAACTTTATTTCCAGATGGCAGGTCAGTCACTAGAGTCCCATTCACTCAGAGCGAGTCTGTATGCAGCAAGTCTCTGCAACTGGGCCCCTCTGTCTGCACAGCTGTTCTCTGGGCTTCTCTGCACAGCCATCCCACACAGACATCCTCTGGGCCTCTCTGCCTGTACAGCCATCCTCTGGGCCTCTGTCCTCGGCACTGCCACCACTCCAGCCTCTGCTCTACTCTCCTGCAGCCTTGCAGCCCTGCCACCATGTCATATGCAGAGCACTGGGTGGAGCTCTTTTTATAGAGTCAACAGCCATGTATTGCCCATAGGTGTGCAGTGAGCTTGTCAACCAGAGCCAGGTGAGAATCCTGGCCACAGGAATTCTCATTTTATCCACAGGTAGCCACTCCCTGAACATGTTAGTACTTTTTGCCCAGGGAACAGGCTCAAAGAGGGCAGAGCCAAACCATGGGAAATTACTTAAAAGTTTCTGATTGGTCATGGTATGTGTTGTATTCCTTTGGCCAAATTAAATAACATGCTCAAGCCCAAATAACGGAGTGTGGAAGTTTACTCCCCAAGAGGAAATCATACAAAGATAGAGAGTTAAGTAATTAAGACCAAGTATACAGTTTGCCACATTAACTTACTTGAGATAATCATCTCTTAATAGATAGCTTCTGATTTGATACCTGAAAGTAAGAATCCAGCTATGCTGACATAGGAGAAAATTATTTCAGACAGAATGAATAGCAAGTGTAAAGATTCTATGGTGAGAAATTGCTTGGAGTACTCTAAGAAATATTAGAAGCCAGTGTGGTGGTTGTGTAGAGGGCAAGGTTAGAGTAGAAAGAGATGAGGATTGTAATGAAGAAAAAAGTCAATTCCTATAGAGCACTGCAAGACATGGTAAGGAGGTTAGTGTCTGTAATATCAACTAGTAAATGAATAGAACTTCAGAAAGAAGTACAAATATTAAAAGATGCAAAAGTCAAATAGTTGTATGATATATTTTGGGATATAATAAAAAATGTGGTGTTACTAGAAGAGAGCATTTATGTGCATGGAAGTGGCTTTGAATGAAGGACCATAGGAATAAGAAAGAAACTTACAGATGAGATATGATTCAACAGTAAACTCAAAAGACTTTGGAAATTGATTGGAAGTTCCTATTGGGAATACTCAACAGTGACTGTAAATGTTTCAAGTTTGGGTATTGTATCAGTTAGCTTTTCTTCCAGAGCAAAGTTATTGGCTTACATGATAACCATGCATTTACCTCACAATTTTGTGTTTTAGTGACTTGAACTGGGTTCAGCTGGAAGATTTTTCAGGTCCAATTTGGGCTCTCTCATGTGTCTGTGATCTGTTGCTAATCCTCAAAATGGATCTGATTCTGAGGATTAGAAATCTTGGCTGCAGCAACAAGCACAACTGGGCCCATATCACTTGTCATCCAAACCAAATTTGTTCACATGGTGCCTCACCAGAGATCAAAGAGAGCTAGTGCAGACATGTGCATGACTACACAAGACTTGGGCTCTGAACCCAACATGTTGTTTAATTTTTTGAGGAACTGTCAGACTGTTTTCCATAGTGGCTGTACCACTTTACATTCCTACTAACAGTGTACAAGGTTCCAGTTTCTCCACATCCACACAAACACTTATAATCTATTTTTAAAAATATAAAAACCACCCTTACATGTTAGGTGGTGTTCTGATTTGCATTGGCCTGATGGTTAGTGAAGTTGAGCATCTTTTCATATATCTGTTGGCCTTTGGTGTGCCTTCACTGTAAAAATGTCTATTCAAGCTGTCTGTCTATTTTTAATTGGGGTGTTTGATTTTTTACTATTATTAACATATGATCCAGAAACTCCACTTCTGATATATAGCCAAAAAAATTTAGTTCAGGATCTCAAAGTGATATATGCACTCCTCTGATCATTGCAGAATTGCTCACAATAGCCAAGATATGGAAACAACCTATATGTATATCAGTGGATTAATGGATAAATAAAAGGTGGTATATACATACAATGAAATATTATTCAGCCTTAAAACAGAAGGAAATCCTGCCAAATGCAACAACATGGAGGAGGGACATTAAGCTAATATAAATAAGCCCATCATAGAAGGGCAAATACTGTATGATTTCACTTCTACAAACACCTAAAATAGTCAAACTCATAGAAAAAGAGTAGAAAGAGATTGATAGGGGCTGGAGTCCAGGGAGGAATACAGGCAACTGCTGTTGACAGTATATAAAGTTTCATGTATGCATGATAAATAAGTTCTAGAGATGTGCTTTACAACATTATATACAGTACAGTTAGTAATACCATATTGTGTACTTAAGTATCTATGAAGAGAGTAGATTCTATATTATGTGTTCTTACCACACACATACACATGCACAAAGGAACCAAGACAATGTCCCATTTGCCACATTCTACTGGACGCAGTAAATCACAAAACAAACCTATTTTCAAATGGTAGAGAAATAGTTGTCTTCTTTTGATGACAGGAGCTCCAAACTCAAATCGAAAAGAAGCATATATGCAGGGAGTGATAAAGAATCGTGACCACTGTTTTTTGTCATCTATGACAGATTCCTTATTGATATAGAGAAGGTAGATCAGAGAAAATGTTCACAAGAAAATATGAGGCATTTGGCTTGAGATGCTTCTATAATACCTAGGCAGAGCTAGAAAAGTTTCTTACACAGCTGGGCATGGTGTAGTAAAGTTCACAAGTTACGAGCTACAGATATAAATTTGAGTGCCATTGGTTTATAAATGAAAGTTCAAATCATAAGAGTAGATGATAATCTCCAGACATAGCATATGATATGAAAAGTTAGAACTGAAAAAACTTTGGAAACATAAAACTTAAAAGTACAGGCATAATAATAACAATGAATGCATGATTAGTTAAGGAGATGGAAGAGGAAGAGTAGAAAGAAGAGACACAAAGGCCAAGGGAATGAAGAGTTTTAGAAAGGATGGATCAGAGAGATTGGTGATTTCCACTTTCAGTCATGGTGGTCTAGCTTATTGCAGACCAATCTCTTTTTTCACCATGAATTCCACTCCTAGATACTCAACAGGAATGTACCCACATGTTCACCAAAAGACAGATATATATAAGTATTTTGGGCAGCAGTATTCATATTAGCATAAAACTGGAAATAATCCAAATGAATAAATATATCAGAGTAGAATAAGTACATTGTTGCATATGCATAGAGTAGAATAATATAGATAAATAAACTATTGTCACTGAAAAAGACAATGATCAATTTCAAAATCATAATATAAGTGAAGGAATCCAGATACAAAATAATTCATACTAAAGACTTCTACCTATAGAAAGTCAGAGTCACAGGTAATTGTAGTATAGAAGATGGGAAGGACATAATGGATGTTACATGTATGTGTAATTCATCAAGCTTTGGCTTAGAATTTGTATACTTTTCTGCATATAATTCATACTTTACTGGAAATTTTTATGTAAAAAAAATAAAAGGAAGGTTTCCAAAGGATGAAGGAGTGAATTGAAGGGTAACAGAAGGGAGGCAATATGAAGTAAGTATGACCTTTTGACAAAGTTTAGCCATGAACGTAAAGATAGAGAAAAGACAGAGAAAACTGTTGGTTCTAAGGAAATTAGGATTGTGTAGATTAGTACATATTTGCTAACTAAGCAGTAGATTGGGAGAATTTAAAAATGTGTTTCATAATAATAAATCCTGTGGTTGAGTACATGGCTTGAATCAATTTTTCATAGGTTTTACTTTGGGGTCAGATTATCAGAAGATAGTTGTATGATTCATCAGTTTATGACTGATTTGACTCAGATTGTTTAAAGCAGTATTCTTCAAAATTTTGCTTATATAATACCTAAAAAATTTTGAGAAGAAAATGATTTGCCTTGTGGCACATTTAATGTTGACACTAAGAATTATTTTACTGTAAGTTTAGATACAAGAAGAATTTCCCAGTATATTTTATATTATATGTGCATTTCAGGAATATTCTCTTGTAAAAACTTGGAGGTTGAGTTAAAAATTCACTTTATACATATTTGTCATACAAATTAATTGACAGATCTATTTCTTAGTGTCACTTGATCAGCCAACTCTGACTTAACCATCAGAAAAATTCTGAAATACTTTTTAATTCAAATAAATGAATTTATACTTCTTTGTGTTGACAGCCTTCTCATTTCTAGATTACAGATCTTGCCATGAGTTTGTCCCTTGGATGAATGTTTCTCAGCCTTATCACTACTGACGTTTTCAGCAAGTAATGCTGTGCTGTGGGAGGGCTCTCCTGTGCACTGTACAATGTTCAGCAGCATGCCTGGCTTCCATCCACTAAGTGGCAGCAGCATCATTTCCCCCAGTTATGACAAAAAAAAACGTCTCCTGACATTTCCAATCATCCTTTGAGGTGTATGTGTGTGAAATCACCCACAGGGGACAACCCCTTTGATGAATCAAGATACAGTTCTTGTCAATATTCTCCTTCCCAATATAGTTTGGATCTTAGGGTTTTTTTTCCTTTAGAACTAGCCTTTTATGTGTTGCCAAAATATTTTTTACACCCTGGGGTAATTACCTTAGTAAGATTTGAACTCCTTTCTTTCATAGAATAAAGCTATTGTAAAAAGAGAGCTTAGGCTAGAGAGAAAAAGGTCACCTATAAAGAAAAACCCTTCAGGCTATCATCAGACTTCTCAACACAAACCCTACAAGCCAGAAGACAATGGCATGATAAATTTAATGCAATGAAACAGAAGGGCCTTGAACCAAGGATACTGTATCCAGCACGACTATCATTTAAATATGATGGAGGGATTAAACAATTCCCAGACAAGCAAAAGCTGAGGGAATTTGCTTCCCACAAACCACCTCTACAGGGCATCTTACAGGGACTTCTCTAGATGGGAGCACTCCTAAAAAGAACACAGAACAAAACCCCCAACATATGAAGAATGGAGGAGGAGGAATAAGAAGGGAGAGAAGAAAAGAATCTCCAGACAGTGTATATAACAGCTCAATAAGCGAGCTAAGTTAGGCAGTAAGATACTAAAAGGCTAATCTTGAACCTTTGGTAACCACAAATTTAAAGCCTGCAATGGCAATAAGTACATATCTCTCAATAGTCACCCTAAATGTTAATGGACTGAATGCACCAATCAAAAGACACAGAGTAATAGAATGGATAAAAACGCAAGACCTATCTATATGCTGCTTAAAAGAAACTCACCTCAAACCCAAAGACATGCACAGACTAAAAGTCAAGGGATGGAAAAACATATGTCAGGCAAACAACAGCGAGAAGAAAGCAGGGGTTGCAGTACTAATATCAGACAAAATAGACTTCAAAACAAAGAAAGTAACAAGAGATAAACAAGGACACTACATAATGATAAAGGGCTCAGTTCAACAAGAGGATATAACCATTCTAAATATATATGCACCCAACACAGGAGCACCAGCATATGTGAAACAAATACTAACAGAACTAAAGGGGGAAATAGACTGCAATGCATTCATTTTAGGAGACTTCAACACACTACTCACCCCAAAGGATAGACCCACCGGGCAGAAAATAAGTAAGGACACGGAGGCACTGAACAAAGTAGAACAGATGGACCTAATAAACATCTATAGAACTCTATATCCAAAAGCAACAGGATATACATTCTTCTAAAGTGCACATGGAACATTCTCCAGAATAGGCCACGTACTAGGACACAAAAAGAGCCTCAGTAAATTCCAAAATATTAAAATTCTACCAACCAATTTTTCAGACCACAAAGGTATAAAACTAGAAATAAATTCTACAAAGAAAACAAAAAGGCTCACAAACATGTGGAGGCTTAACAACATGCTCTTAAATAATCAATGGATCAACGAACAAATTAAAATAGAGATCAAGGAATATATGTAAACAAATGACAAAAACAACACAAATCCCCAACTTCTGTGGGACGCAGCGAAAGCAGTCTTAAGACTAAAGTAAATAGCAATCCAGGCACACTTGAAGAAGGAAGAACAATCCCAAATGAATAGTCTAACATCACAATTATCGAAACTGGAAAAAGAAGAACAAATGAGGCCTAAAGTCAGCAGAAGGAGGGACATAATAAAGATCAGAGAAGAAATAAAATTGAAAAGAATAAAACAATAGCAAAAATGAATGAAACCAAGAGCTGAATCTTCGAGACAATAAAATAGATAAGCCTGTAGCTAAACTTATTAAGAGAAAAAGAGAATCAAAACAAATCAACAGAATCAGAAATGAGAATGGAAAAATCATGACAGACTCCACAGAAATACAAAGAATTATTAAAGACTACTATGAAAACCTATATGCCAACAAGCTGGAAAACCTAGAAGAAATGGACAACTTCCTAGAAAAATACAACCTTCCAAGACTGACCAAGGAAGAAATGCAAAAGTGAAAGAAACCAATTACAAGCAAAGAAATTGAAACGGTAATAAAAAAACTACCCAAAAACAAAACCCCCGGGCCAGAAGGATTTACCTCGGAATATTATCAGACACACAGAGAAGACATGATACCCATTCTCCTTGAAGTTTTCCAAAAAATAGAAGAGGAGGGAATACGCCCAAACTCATTCTATGAAGCCAACATCACCCTAATACCAAAACCAGGCAAAGACCCCACCAAAAAAGAAAATTACAGAACAATATCCCTGATGAATGCAGATGCAAAAATACTCAATAAAATATTAGCAAACTGAATTCAAAAGTATATCAAAAGGATCATACACCATGACAAAGTGAGATTCATCCAAGGGATGCAAGTATGGTACAACATTCAAAAATCCATCAACATCATCCACCACATCAAAAAAAAGAAAGACAAAAACCACATGATCATCTCCATAGATGCTGAAAAAGCATTTAGCAAAATTCAACATCCATTCATGATAAAAACTCTCAGCAAAATGGGAATAGAGGGCAAGTACCTCAACATAATAAAGGCCATATATAATAAACCCATAGCCAACATTATACTGAACAGCGAGAAGCTGAAAGCTTTTCCTCTGAGATTTGGAACTAGACAGGGATGCCCACTCTCCCCACTGTTATTTAACATAGTACTGGATGTCCTAGCCATGGCAATCAGACAAAACAAAGAAATACAAGGAATCCAGATTGGTAAAGAAGAAATAAAACTGTCACTATTTGCAGATGACATGATATTGTACACAAAAAACCCTAAAGACTCCACTCCAAAAGTACTAGAACTGATATTGGAATACAGCAAAGTTGCAGGATACAAAATTAACACACAGAAATCTGTAGCTTTCCTATACACTAACAATGAACCAATAGAAAGAGAAATCAGGAAAACAATTCCATTCACAATTACATCAAAAAGAATAAAATACCTAGGAATAAACCTAAACAAAGAAGTGAAAGTCCTATACCCTGAAAACTACAAGTCACTCGTAAGAGAAATTAAAGAGGACACTAACAAATGGAAACTCATCCCACGCTCGTGGTTAGGAAGAATTAATATCGTCAAAATGGCCATCCTGCCCAAAGCAATATACAGATTTGATGCAACCCCTATCAAATTACCAGCAACATTCTTCAATGAACTGGAACAAATGATTCAAAAATTCATATAGAATCAGCAAAGACCCCGAATAGCCAAAGCAATCCTGAGAAAGAAGAATAAAGTAGGGGGGATCACACTCCCCAACTTCAAGCTCTAGTACAAAGCCATAGTAATCAAGAGGATTTGGTACTGGCACAAAAACAGAGCCACAGACCAGTGGAACAGATTAGAGACTCCAGACATTAACCCAAACATATATGGTCAATTAATATTTGATAAAGGAGCCATGGATATACAATGGCGAAATGACAGTCTCTTCAAAAGATGATGCTGGCAAAACTGGACAGCTACATGTAGGAGAATGAAACTGGACCATTGTCTAACCCCATACACAAAAGTAAAGTCAAAATGCATCAAAGACCTGAATGTAAGCCATGAAACCATAAAACTCTTAGAAAAAAACATAGGCAAAAACCTCTTAGACATAAACGTGAGTGATGTCTTCTTGAACATATCTCCCTGGGCAAGGAAAACAAAAGCAAAAATGAACAACTGGGACCATATTAAGCTGAAAAGCTTCTGTACAGCAAAAGACACCATCAATAGAACAAAAGGGACCCTACAGTATGGGAGAATATATTTGTAAATGACAGACCTGATAAAGGCTTGATGTCCAAAATATATAAAGAGCTCACCCACCTCAACAAACAGAAACAAATAATCCAATTAAAAAATCGGCAGAGGAACTGAACATACAGTTCTCCAAAAAAGAAATACAGATGGCCAACAGACACAAGAAAAGATGCTCCACATCGCTAATTATCAGAGAAATGCAAATTAAAATTACAATGATGTATCACCTCACACCAGTAAGTATGGCTACCATCCAAAAGACAAACAACAACACATGTGGGTGAGGCTGTGGAGAAAGGGGAACCCTCCTACACTGCCGGTGGGAATGTTAACTAGTTCAACCATTGTGGAAAGCAGTATGAAGGTTCATCAAAATGCTCAAAACAGACTTACCATTTGACCCAGGAATTCCACTCCTAGGAATTTATGCTAAGAGCGCAGCACTCCAGTTTGAAAAAGACAGAAGCACCCCTTTGTTTATCACAGCACTATTTACAATAGCCAAGAATCGGAAACAACCTAAGTGTCCATCAGTAGATGAATGGATAAAGAAGATGTGGTACATATACCCAGTGGAATATTACTAAGCTATAAGAAGAAAACAAATCCTACCATTTGCAACAACATGGATGGAGCTAGAGGGTATGCTCAGTGAAATAAGCCAAGCGGAGAAAGAGAAATACCAAATGACTTCACTCATCTGTGGAGTATAAGAACAAAGGAAAAACTGAAGTAACAAAACAGCAGCAGAATCACAGAACCCAAGAATGGACTAAAAGGTACCAAAGGGGAAGGGACTGGGAAGGATGGGTGGGTAGGGAGGGATGGGAGGGAAGAAGAAGGGGGTATTATGATTAGCATGCGTAATGGAGGGATGGGGAAAGGGGAGGGCTGTACAACACAGAAAAGACAAGTAGTGATTCTACAACATATTGCTGTGCTGATGGACAGTGACTGTAAAGGGGTTTATAAGGGGGACCTGGTATAGGGGAGAGCCTAGTAAACATAATATTCTTCTTGTAATTGCAGATTATTGCTAACCAAAAAAATAAAGAAAGGAAAGGGGGATTACTCCCTGATAGGATAAAACTAACTGTAAATCAACGATTAATGCATGCTTTAAATATCCTTAATTTTGAACATTTAAAGGGTGTCAGATGATCAGCTATGGAAGTACATTTTTCTGATAATATTCCTTTATCTTAAAAAAAAAAGAGCAGTTCCTGTTTGGTGACCTCCAATAAGTTCTTCACAATGGAAAAAGGGCATATCAAAGTGTAGGCAAAGGGTCTGTTTGTGTTTATACAGAGGATAAAAGCCTAATTTGGCTACCCAGAAAATGAACTAAGATACTATATGAAGAAGAAATTCCAACATCAACATTCTCTAGAAGAGTCATTCCAGAAGATGATCATCAAAAAACTTCCACAAAGGTTCTGGCGCTGTTGCAGTTGTAGCTGCATTCATCCCTCCGGTTCCTGGACTTGCCTTTGGAATGATGAAGGAGATATCTAAGCTGGCCTGTGCATACAGTAAAACAACAAATTTGACTGGATCTATACTGTCAGAACTCAACCAAGAATTAGGAGAAGTGCAAGTTGCAGCGCTCCAAAATCTTGCGACAACAGACTGTCTACTGTTAAAAGAACATATGGGATGTGAAGAGTTCCCAGGAATGTGTTGTTTTAATTTGTCTGATTTTTCTCAAACTATTCAAATTCAGTTAGACAATATCCAGCGTATCATAGATAAGTTTCCACAAATGCCTATGGTTCCTAACTGGTTTTCTTGGTTTCACTGGAGATGGCTGGTAATTGGAGGTCTGCTTTGGTTATGTAACTGTATTCTTATTATGTTAATGTGTGTGTACAATTTAATTAGTAGTTTAAAACCTATACATGCTTAAGTTACTCTACAAGAAGATATGTCAAAGAAATAATCCATCTTCCTATGTTTTCTTCCATCTGCTACTTCTATAGCTTTTCTTCTTCCTTCCTAATTACAACCCTTAAGTAGAATTTGTGCCTCATATTGAATTTACCGAGTATTATAATTCTTCCAAGTGGTAAAGATACCTCAAGACAAATGCTGGGCATAAAAGCCACAGGGCATAAATCTGCAAAGAAGTAAAAAGCTAACCTTTTCAAACAATATTGCTCCTCTCTCACTTACCAACTTTGCATTTCCCTGTATGGCCCAAGAAGATGACTGGTTAGCCAGAGACGGGTAAGATTCCTCAAGGGAGGAACAACCTAACGCAGGCACAGTCGCAGGGGGGCCATCAGATGAGAAATTGGGGATCAACAGAGGTGAGGCTTAGAACCTCACCCCCCGTGTTTTGAGAGAAATCTTCTGCATCCATGGATGTTTTGTTGCCCTTGTCTAGCTTGGATTAATACTTAGTCTATAGGCACACACCTGATCATCTACATTTGCTCTCTTACAGCACTAAACTATGTTTTCTACCTTTATCTTGCATCTACCTACCACTTCAGCATTTTATTAAAAATAATAATAATAATAATAATGGATAAATGTGGGATTCACATATAAATCAAGTATAAAAATCAAAGGAATATTCACATTTGACCTGATTGTTTATAGTTCATAATGCGTGATCAAAACCGAAAGTTTCTGTGATGACTGCCCTTGTACTGTTCAGCATGTAAGAACTTATTCACTATGTAAGAATTTGTTCACTATGTAAGAACTTGTTAGTTATGCTTCAGAATTAGGCTTAGGGTGGATTAATGATTGTGCATTGAGTCCCCTGTACAGAATTTTATTGTTGTCAACAACCATTTGATCAATAAATATGAGAGGCCCTTTCAAAAAAAAATGCTGGAGCCATTGGGAATGGCAAAAAAAAAAAAAAGAGAGAGCTTAGGAAGAGAGGGCCAGTTGTTAGGTGTCTTCTCATGCAGACCCATTTTAGAAAGAGTGCATGTGGAAGTTGAGGGTCTGGCAACCCAACCCTTTCACAATATATACTTCCCAATGCATCACTCCCCTCTTGCTTCACTTTCTCCCATCTGCAATATAGAACACAGAGTACAAAGAACATCATGACAACCCCTTCTTTGCCAATACCCTCAATGCCCTCAACCTTTCATCCTTTTTATAACAAGCCCAAAACATTAGATCAGTCTAAACAATCACTCTTCTATTGATAAAGTAGGGGTATTGTACACAGCATAGGAAAATAACAAATCTGTGTTTCTAGGTAATCAGAAATTTGTAGTCTCACTTCATCTGAGATTTCAGGATCACTCAGGAATTCTCAGATGTGTCTCTGGTAACCTTCTTTGAATCTCTACAGTGTCTATTCCAAATTTTCACTGTTCATTTCAACCCTACAATACTATATCATATCTCTGTCAATAAACTAAGCTTCCTTCTGATTTACTGAGAAAATCCACATAAGATGTGGAGTCAACATAAGATGAACAATGTCAATTTCCTGCATTTACAACAGCAACTTATCTATATCCCTTGCCTACCTTCACCTCTTCTTCAGTTTCAGAGGCAGAGGTCTTCTTGCCAGTGTGAATCTTTCCACCTGCATTCTTAATGTCATCCCTTCCAGTCTCATTTAATTCCAGATTACACCATCAGTTATTACCTCTTTCTTTGGCATAATAAACTTTTCCCTCTTAACTAGTTTATTCCTCAGAGATAGAAATAAGTTACCATAAAAGAATCTTCCTCTAGTGTGTACTCAATAATCTCTTCATCTGCCAACCACTTTTCAAAACACTCAAGTCAGGCTTCCATCACCACTTTTCTGAAATTGTTATAGTAAAAGCCAAAAGTAACATCCTCGTAGACACTTAGTCCTCATCTTATTTGATATAGCTATTTATTCTTTAAAGTCCCTTTCCCACAAATTTCTGTAACATAGTTCTGTTGGTCTTTATCTCAATTCTCTAGGCACTTTTTTCATTCTTCTTTTCTATTGCCTCTCCCTTTTGAAACCACAAAATATTAATGTCATCCAGGGTTTTATCATCAGTTTTCTTCCCATTTATGTGGTCTCCCTAGATGATCTATCTTTTCCCATGGCTCCAACTCCCATAGGAACCAAATAACTTGAAGTATTTTTCTCTGAGTAGGCCTTTTATCTTAAGTGCCCAACTTTTATTTACAATGTCCTGTTGGATATTTCTACCTGGATGTTGCACTAATACCCACAAACTCTACCTCTTCTGTGTCCCAATAAGTCAGGAAATCTTTTCTATTTTATGTACTAAATCTCTCTTGAAATTTTACCTCTCAAGTTTTCTGTGATTGACTTAGCTCAGACCCTTATTATATTTTGCTTGCACTTATGAAATAGTCTCCTAACTGGTCTCCCTGAAGCTAGTCTTGGTCAACTGAATATATTCTTCATTATTATCAGAGCTGGCCTTTCCAAAATGCAAATCCAACCATTATTCCTTTCCTTAAATCACCTTCACTGGTTGTTATTTTCCATAGGACAAAATTCAGATTTCAGCAAGACATGTAAGAACACTCATTGATGACCTGTCTCCTGCCTATCCCTCCAGACATACCTTAGAACTTGTGTTCACCATAATTTTGCTCATTATATCAGTTACAAGAGGCTAGACTACACTGCAGTAACAACTAACCTCAAAATCTTAGTGTATCATAACATCAAAGTTTACATTTCGCTTACACAGTATGTCAATAGCAGATTAGTTAGGAACTCTGTTTCATGTCCCCTCACTCTGGAACCACCATCCAGAGAATCACTCACTAGTCATCATAACAGAGGTAAAAACAACATGGAAAAAATCACAAATCATAAGAAATTGTAAGATTTCCACCTGGAAGTCATACCCATCACTTCATTTCATGAGGTATTACCCAAATCAAGTGATGCTGTCATATTTAATATCAAGAGGAGTGAAGAAGTGAACCCCTGCCATGGGTCCCTATGGAGGAATCTGAAATGTACAAGAGCAGCCTCAATGAAAATTGTACTCAAACACTGATTCCTCAATCTGAAATGCTGTTCTACACCTTATCTATAAGGTATAGATTTACAATCATCTTTAAGGAACCACCTCATGGGACACCTATTCTACAAAGTCTTTTCTTACCAGTTCCTTCTATGGCCCTCAATAAATGCTTTTCACTTACACAATGCCATCCAGAGTAATTCAATGCATTTGATAGACTGTGTTTGTGTCTCCTTCCTCAGAGCCATAAGCTTCTTGAGGAGAAGTTCCACGCATTATTCACTATGAGGTCTCCAGCATTAAGTGCTGTGCCTGATGGATAGTAGATGCCCACTAAATTGTTTGATAAATAAATAGTGTATAGTAGCATACTATTTTGAAATATCTATAAGTTTTCCACCCTCCCTCCCTAACCGACTAAATGCAGATATTTAATAATGGAGTTCAACTACCACTCACCTAGGGGTTCAAAGAGAACAAATTCAATGCATATTTACTATTTGCATATTATATATGGAACTTGATTATAATGCAAGTTTTCTTATATTCAGACTAGATGATAGATACATAGAGCTAGAAAAAGGAAAAATGGAGAAAGCACCACATAGAAAATGTAAAGTTTCAGCAACCATTAGCTTTCACAGAATCAAGCATCTCTCACTTACACCAAGGAGTAATGTGAAAACCAGAGGGCACTTGACCTTCCCTTTGCCATCTGATGAAGATCATAATTTTATGGAAGCCAGAATGCCACCTATCAATCACTAAGCTGAAATGACACTCACTCATGACTTTGCACAAATCCCACCCAACTCATCCTTCAAAAGTCCACACCTGTAAGCATGGTGGAGGCATGATGGAAAAATACCCTGTACCTCTTCAAGTTTGAAATAGAGTTATCATGAGATTCTGTAATGGCCAGGACATTTGCCTAATCCACCATGCCTGTGTCCTTGAGTTCCATAACAATAATTACTGTTTAAATATTAATATCTATTCACCGTACATTAATATCCTGAACAATTCTTTTTTTGTTGTTGCCTGTTCCTAGAAGAAAGTGCTATCCATAATATTGACTATCATTATCCTTTTCTGAAGTACATGTCTACTGGAAGGAGCAAATGTAAAGGGAATAAGTGGATGATATATAATAAACACAGTATCTTCAAAAATGATATTTGGCTCTTCCCAGGAGGTACTCTCTGTTTCTACTTATCCTCATTCTGCTGTACTGCACAGTCATTAACTAACGGTTTTTTACTGCTCAGGGCTATTCAGGTATACAGAATCGAAGATTTTCTGTTATGGATTTGCTCTTTTGGAGAAAGAAAAAATCTTTTGAGTTGTGGTATCACTGGATCTTTTATTAATAGCCCTGAAATTCCTACAGGTACATTTCCTCTGTGATTCTGTTTGCCATGGGCCCAGAGAAGATTGAGAACTCTGGTGTTAATAAAACTTGTATTAACAGACCATGTTAATATGAATCATTTTGTCTCTAAAATATATTTGGGTTCTGCCCATGCTATTACATTTTCCTTATTTCTTTCTTTCTTTCTTTTTTTTTTGGGTTGATTCTGGCCTCTATATTCTCACAAAGGAGACATCTAGTGACTATGAAGTCTTTAAAACATCCCGGGAATAGACTTTCAGAAATGAATAATTTAATTGGCACTCATTTAAATAAAAATAAGTCTAAAGCTTCATTATACAAAGATATTAGTGAATTACAGTTGAATATATGGTTATCTTTGTATATGGAGACATTTCAGTTGCATCAACTTAATATACAATAGCATGTATATGTGTCTCTGCATTGTATGTTTCTAATTCTCAGTAAAGAGGGTACTTTCCCTGAGAAGTTTAAACATAAATTTTCTACAAGTTTATGTTCAAAATGAGAATTAAAGTCTATGTTTTTCAGTTATGATTTGTAAAAACAGGGACTGTCATGGAAAAGTTGCTAGCCATAGCTATTGGACATATACTATATATATATATATATGTGTGTGCGTGTGTGTGTGTGTATGGTACAACATGGAGAACTTCAGCCTTTAAGGTGAAGACATTGACCCATGTTCTCAACAGTAAGTCATCTGAAGTAAAATCTCAGTTATAGGTGAAAAATTTTAGGACAAGGAGGAGTCAGAGCTGGCCTGTAATGGTAGTAATGGGGACTTTACTGAATGAGCTTTTTGATTTTCTGGAAGCCATAAGGGAATATCCTCTGCATAAGGCATTTTATGCCAGAACCCTAGGAGGGCTTTCAGAAATCTATGAAACTTTGTACACTGTTTGTAATTTTTTTCAGGGGAGGACAGTAATGTTTTTTTTTTTTATTGAAGGGTAATTGACAACAGTATTACATTACATTAGTTTCAGGTGTACAACACAGTGATTCAACATTTATATACATGATAATTCTAGGTACCAGCTATCACCATACCAAGTTGTTACAATATTTTGACTATATTCCTTATGCTATACATTACATCCCAGTTACTTATTTATTTTAGAATTGGAAGTGTGTTTATATATATATATATATACATATATATATATATATATATATATATATATATATATAGTGAGGGCATCTCTCATATTTATTGATCAAATAGTTGTTAACCACAATAAATTTCTGTATAGGGGGGTCAATACTCAATGCACAATCATTAATCCACCCCAAGCCTAATTTTCGTCAGTCTCCAATCTTCTGATGCATAACAAACAAATTCTTACATGGAGTACAAATTCTTACATAGTGAATAAGTTACATGGTGAGCAGTGCAAGCGCAGTCATCACAGAAGCTTTCGGTTTTGTTCATGCATTATGAACTATACACAGTTCAAATATGAATATTCATTTGATTTTTAAACTTGATTTATATGTGGATACCACATTTCTCTATTATTATTGTTTTTAATAAAATGCTGAAGTGGTAGGTAGATACGAGATAAAGGTAGAAAACAGAGTTTAGTGTTGTAAGAGAGCAAATGTAGATGATCAGGTGTGTGCCTGTAGACTATGTGTTAATCCGAGCTAGACGAGGGCAGTAAACATCCATGTATGCAGAAGATTTCTCTCAGAACATGAGGGGGGAGGTTCTAAGCCTCACCTCTGCTGCTCCCCATTTTCTCACCAGATGGCCCCCTGCGACTGTGCCTGTCTTAGGGTGTTCCTCCCTTGAGGAATCTTACCCGTCTCTGGCTAACCAGTCATCTTCCGGGGCCATACAGGGAAATGTTAAGTTGGTAAGTGAGAGAGAAGCCTTATTGTTTGAAAAGGTTAGCTTTTTAATTCTTTGCATATTTATGCCCTGTGGCTTCTATGACCAGCATTTGTCTTGAGGTGTCTTTACCACTTGGAAGAATTATGATACTCGGTAAATTCGACATGTGGCACGAGTTCTATTTAAAGGTTGTGATTAGGTAGGAAGAAGAAAAGCTATAGAAGTAGCAGGCAGAAGAAAACCTGGGAAGATTGATTATTTCTTTGACATATCTTCTTGTAGAGTAACTTCAGCATGGATAGGTTTTAAACTACTAATTAAATTGTGCACACACATTAACATAATAGGAATATAGTTACCTAACCAATGCATACCTGTAATTACCAGCCATCTCCAGTGAAACCAAGAAAACCAGTTAGGCACCTTAGGCATTTGTGAAAACTTATCTGTGATATGGTGGAAATTGTCCGACTGAACTTAAACAGTCTGAGAGAATTCAGATAAACTAGAACAACCCATTCCTGGAGACTGTTCATATCCCATATGTTCTTTTAACGATAAATAGTCTGTGGTTGTAAGATTTTGGAGTGCTACAATTTGCACTTCTCCTAATTCTTGGTTGAGTTCCAACAGTATAGATCCAGTCCAATTTTTTGTTTTACTGTATGCACAGGCCAGCTTAGATACCTCCTTCATCATTCCCATGGCAAGTCCAGGAACTGGTGGGATGAGTGCATCTACACCTGTGACAGTGCGTGGATCTTTGTTGGAGTTTTTTTTTTGCTGATCATCTTCTGTCATGAGTCTTCCCGAGAGTGCTGATGTTGGAAGTTCTTTTTCATATTGTATCTTAGTTCATTTTCGGGGTAGCCAAATTAGGCTTTGATCCTCTGTATAAACACAAACAGACCCTTTGCCTACACTTTTACATGCCCTTTATATCATTGTGTAGAACTCATTAGAGGTCACCACATAGGAACTGCTTTTTTTTTTTTTAATCATTAATCTACACTTACATGACGAATACATTGTTTACTAGGCTCTCCCCTATACCAGGTCCCCCCTATATACTCCTTTACAGTCACTGTCCATCAGCGTAGCAAACTGTTGTAGAATCACTACTTGTCTTCTCTGTGTTGTACAGCCGTCCCCTTTCTCACACCCCGCTATGGACGCTAATCTTAATACCCCTCTTTTTCTGCCCCCCCTTATCCCTCCCTAACCACCCATCCTCCCCAGTCCCTTTCCCTTTGGTACCTGTTAGTCCATTCTTGAGTTCTGTGATTCTGTTTCTGTTTTGTTCCTTCAGTTTTTCCTTTGTTCTTATATTCCACAGATGAGTGAAATCATTTGGTATTTCTCTTTCTCTGCTTGGCTTGTTTCACTGAGCATAATACCCTCCAGCTCCATCCATGTTGCTGCAAATGGTTGGATTTGCCCTTTTCTTATGGCTGAGTAGTATTCCATTGTGTATATGTACCACTTCTTCTTTATCCATTCATCTATCGATGGACATTTAGGTTGCTTCCAATTCTTGGCTATTGTAAATAGTGCTGCGATAAACATAGGGGTACATTGGTCTTTCTCATACTTGATTGCTGCATTCTTAGGGTAAATTCCTAGGAGTGCAATTCCTGGGTCAAATGGTATGTCTGTTTTGAGCATTTTGATGTACCTCCATACTGCTTTCCACAATCGTTGAACAAGTTTACATTCTCACCAGCAGTGTAGGAGGGTTCCCCTTTCTCCACAGCCTCGCCAACATTTGTTATTGTTTGTCTTTTGGATGGCAGCCATCCTTACTGGTGTGAGGTGATACCTCATTGTAGTTTTAATTTGCATTTCTCTGATAATTAGCGATGTGGAGCATCTTTTCATGTGTCTGTTGGCCATATGTATTTCTTTTTTGGAGAACTGTCTGTTCAGTTCCTCTGCCCATTTTTTAATTGGGTTATTTGTTTTTTGTTTGTTGAGGCGTGTGAGCTCTTTATATATTCTGGACGTCAAGCCTTTATCGGATCTGTCATTTTCAAATATATTCTCCCATACTGTAGGGATCCTTCTTGTTCTATTGATGGTGTCTTTTGCTGTACAGAAGCTTTTCAACTTAATATAGTTCCACTTACTCATTTTTGCTGTTGTTTTCCTTGCCCGGGGAGATATGTTCAAGAAGAGGTCACTCATGTTTATGTCTAAGAGGTTTTTGCCTATGTTTTCTTCCAAGAGTTTAATGGTTTCATGACATACATTCAGGTCTTTGATCCATTTTGAGTTGACTTTTGTATATGGGGTTAGACAATGGTCCAGTTTCATTCTCCTACATGTAGCTGTCCAGTTTTGCCAGCACCACCTGTTGAAGAGACTGTCATTTCGCCATTGTATGTCCATGGCTTCTTTATCAAATATTAATTGACCATATATGTCTGGGTTAATATCTGGACTCTCTAGTCTGTTCCATTGGTCTGTGGCTCTGCTCTTGTGTCAGTACCAAATTGTCTTGATTACTATGGCTTTATAGTAGAGCTTGAAGTTGGGGAGTAAGATCCCCCCTACTTTATTCTTCTTTCTCAGGATTGCTTTGGCTATTCGGGGTCTTTGGTGTTTCCATATGAATTTTTGAATTATTTGTTCCAGTTCATTGAAGAATGTTGCTGGTAGTTTCATAGGGATTGCATCAAATCTGTATATTGCTTTGGGCAGGATGGCCATTTTGACGATATTAATTCTTCCTAGCCATGAGCATGGGATGCGTTTCCATCTGTTAGTGTCCCCTTTAATTTCTTTTAAGAGTGACTTGTAGTTTTCAGAATATAAGTCTTTCACTTCTTTGGTTAGGTTTATTCCTATGTATTTTATTTTTTTTGATGCAATTGTGAATGGAGTTGTTTTCCTGATTTCTCTTTCTGTTGGTTCATTGTTGGTATATAGGAAAGCCACAGATTTCTTTGTGTTGATTTTGTATCCTACAACTTTGCTGTATTCCGATATCAGTTCTAGTAGTTCTGGGGTGGAGTCTTTAGGGTCTTTTATGTACAGTATCATGTCATCTGCAAATAGTGACATTTTGACTTCTTCTTTGCCAATCTGGATTCCTTGTATTTTTTTGTTTTGTCTGATTGCTGTGGCTAGGACCTCCAGTACTATGTTAAATAACAGTGGGGAGAGTGGGCATCCCTGTCTAGTTCCCGATCTCAGCGGAAATGCTTTCAGCTTCTCGCTATTCAATATAATGTTGGCTGTGGGTTTTTCATAGATGGCCCTTATTATGTTGAGGTACTTGTCCTCTATTCCCATTTTGCTGAGAGTTTTTATCATGAATGGATGTTGAACTTTGTCAAATGCTTTTTCAGCATCTATGGAGATGATCATGTGGTTTTTGTCTTTCTTTTTGTTGATGTGGTGGATGATATTGATGGACCTTCGAATGTTGTACCATCCTTGCATCCCTGGGATGAATCCCACTTGGTCATGGTGTACGATGGTTTTGATGTATTTTTGAATTCGGTTTGCTAAAATTTTGTTGAATATTTTTGCGTCTACGTTCATCAGGGATATTGGTCTGTAGTTCTGTAGTTTTCTTTTTTGGTGGTGTCTTTGCCTGGTTTTGGTATTAGGGTGATGTTAGCTTCATAGAATGAGTTTGGGAGTATCCCCTCCTCTTCTATTTCTTGGAAAACTTTAAGGAGATTGGGTATTATGTCTTCCCTGTATGTCTGATAAAATTCCGAGGTAAATCCATCTGGCTCGGGGGTTTTGTTCTTTGGTAGTTTTTTGATTACCGCTTCAATTTCGTTGCTGGTAATTGGTCTGTTTAGATTTTCTGTTTCTTTTTGGGTCAGTCTTGGAAGGTTGTATTTTTCTAGGAAGTTGTCCATTTCTCCTAGGTTTCCCAGCTTGTTAGCATATAGGTTTTCATAGTAGTCTCTAATAATTCTTTGTATTTCTGCGGGGTCCGTCGTGATTTTTCCTTTCTCATTTCTGATACTGTTGATTTGTGTTGACTCTCTTTTCCTCTTAATAAGTCTGGCTAGAGGCTTATTTATTTTGTTTATTTTCTTGAAGAACCAGCTCTTGGTTTCATTGGTTTTTGCTATTGTTTTATTCTTCTCAATTTTATTTATTTCTTCTCTGATCTTTATTATGTCCCTCCTTCTGCTGACCTTAGGCCTCATTTGTTCTTCTTTTTCCAATTTCGATAGTTGTGACATTAGACCGTTCATTTGGGATTGCTCTTCCTTTTTTAAATATGCTTGGATTGCTATATACTTTCCTCTTAAGACTGCTTTTGCAGTGTCCCACAGAAGTTGGGGCTTAGTGTTGTTGTTGTCATTTGTTTCCATATATTGCTGGATCTCCATTTTGATTTGGTCATTGATCCATTGATTATTTAGGAGCGTGTTGTTTAGCCTCCATGTGTTTGTGAGCTTTTTTGCTTTCTTTGAACAGTTTATTTCTAGTTTAATGCCTTTGTGTTCTGAAAAGTTGGTTGGTAGGGTTTCAATCTTTTGGAATTTACTGAGGCTCTTTTTGTGTCCTAGTATGTGGTCTATTCTGGAGAATGTTCCATGTGCACTTGAGAAGAATGTGTATCCTGTTGCTTTTGGATGTAGAGTTCTGTAGATGTCTATTAGGTCCATCTGTTCTAGTGTGTTGTTCAGTGCCTCTGTGTCCTTACTTATTTTCTGTCTGGTGGATCTGTCCTTTGGAGTGAGTGGTGTGTTGAAGTCTCCTAGAATGAATGCATTGCATTCTATTTCCTCCTTTAGTTCTATTAATATTTGTTTCAGGTATGTTGGTGCTCTTGTATTGGGTGCATATATATTTATAATGATTATATCCTCTTGATGGACTGAGCCCTTTATCATTATGTAATGTCCTTCTTTGTCTTTTGTTACTTTCTTTATTTTGAAGTCTGTTTTGTCTGATACCAGAATTGCAACACCTGCTTTCTTCTCTCTGTTGTTTGCTTGAAATATCTTTTTCCATCCCTTGACTTTAAGTCTGTGCGCATCTTTGGGTTTGAGGTGAGTCTCTTGTAAGCAGCATATGGATGGATCTTGCTTTTTTATCCATTCTATTACTCTGTGTCTTTTGATTGGTGCATTCAGTCCATTTACATTTAGGGTGATTATTGAAAGGTATGAATTTATTGCCATTGCAGGCTTTAAGTTTGTGGTTACCAAAGGTTTAGGGTTAGCTTCTTTACTATCTTACTGTCTAACTTAACTCGCTTGTTGAGCTATTATAAACACAGTCTGATGATTCTTTATTTTCTCCCTTCTTATTCCTCCTCCTCCCTTCTTCATATGTTGGGTGTTTTGTTGTGTGATCTTTTTAGGAGTGCTCCCATATAGAGCAGTCCCTGTAGGATGCCCTGTAGAGGTGGTTTGTGGGAGGCAAATTCCCTCAACTTTTGCTTGTCTGGGAATTGTTTAATCCCTCCTTCATATTTAAATGATATTCATGCTGGATACAGTAGTCTTGGTTCAAGGCCCTTCTGTTTCATTGCATTAAGTATATCATGCCATTCTCTTCTGGCCTGTAGGGTTTCTGTTGAGAAGTCTGATGATAGCCTGATGGGTTTTCCTTTGTAGGTAACCTTTTTTTTCTCTCTGGCTTCCTGTAATACTTTATCCTTGTCTTTGATCTTTGCCATTTTAATTATTATGTGTCTTGGTGTTGCCCTTCTTGGATCCCTTGTCATGGGAGTTCTGTGTACCTCTGTGGTCTGAGAGGCCATTTCTTCCCCTAGTTTGGGGAAATTTTCAGCAATTATTTCTTCAAAGACATTTTCTATCCCCTTTTCTCTCTCTACTTCTTCTGGAATACCTATAATTATTATATTGTTCCTTTTGATTGGTCACTCAGCTCTCTTAAAATTCTTTCATTCCTGGAGATCCTTTTATCTCTCTCTGCATCAGCTTCTCTGCGTTCCTGTTCTCTGTTTTCTAGTCCATTAATGGTCTCTTGCATCTCGTCCATTCTGCTTTGAAGTCCTTCCAGAGCTTGTTTTATTTCTGAATTCTCCTTCCTTAGTTCTTGCATATTTCTCTGCAAGGGACAGTAATGTTTTTACAGGGAAGGTTCAATTTATTTTTATCAGATTCTCAGAGGCATATGTGACCTAAAAAGGTAAAGAACCATTGCCTTAGGAGAAGCAAGAAAGATTATAAAACTACAAAAGTAAAATGATGGTTCCCAAGGAAATAAATGGTGTGTGTGTATGTGTGTTGTGCATAATCTGTAAAAGAGGGAACCCTCATGAGACAAACCTGTAGGAAGCCTGAGGTTTCTGGTGTCTGTTTAAAGAAAAGCCTGGAGTTTCTTTACTTTTGAGGCATTTAGCTAGTCGTGTGTGATGTTATGTTTGTCCCAAACTATGATTTGTATAAAATATTCTTGAATCACACCTCATCACTTTTCTCTCACTCATAGTACCTAGTCATCTGGGCTCATCTTGAAGACCAATTTCTCATAAATTCATTTATACTATGAACTCAGCTTGGAAAATTTGGATCTTTCAATTTAGCAGAGAAGTCTGTTGATAGTGTACATAATAAAGATTGCCAAAATGCCAAAATGTGATGTATTTAAATTTAATTAATCTTATTTAGAAATGTATTTACCTGTTTATAAGAACCTAGTGTAAGATGTGGTGACAACTATTAGTGTGTAATTGTATCTATCAATCACTACTTCAGTTCCAACTATTTTGCAATGCAAAAGACCATTAATCAAAACATTAACTACATATTGCAAACTTATTTTGGTTATGTGTTTGGAGAGTTATTTCTTCCAAATGTTAACACTTTGATGAAATTGGATTTAAAAAAAATAACTGAACCATGACAAATCTTTATTTCTCTTCTCTATATACCAAAGAGCAATGTTCTTAAATGGTATTAAACATCTGCTTATGGAAAAATCAATCCAATTTTAAAGGTTTTGACCAAGGATCACAGGAGCCAAAGAAATGTTTATTTTGAACAATGGTTCCCAAATTTTGAAAATGAGCTATATTTTGCAATGATTTTTATATGGTGTATTGTTATAAAACTAATCAAGTGTGTCTTGTCACTGTTCAGTTGTAATAAATAACAGGTTTTATGATACCAATCATTCAAGAAATTATTCACTGTAAGCCTTCTCAAATATTTTTTGACATTAGATATATTCTTGACTATAGTTCACATATGGAATTCTAACTTTATGCTGTATATGCACGAAATCCTCTTTTAGGCTATTCTGGCTCTTCAGAACTTTTAAAAGGTCAGAGGTAATCAGATCAGCAGCAGGTTACTCTGTCATCATAATTAACTTGAGTCATCATATATAAGAAGTCATGTTCAATATCAATATCAACATCAATACTGACCTTTTAACCAGGGGGACCGGAAGCCTCAAGTACCACAGTCTTATCACTTAAGGAAGGCACGTCAAATCTTGAAATGCCTCAGAGTGGCTCTTTTTGTCTGCTTATTTGGGGGAAATCATTTAAATACTTGTAAATTATGTTTCCATTGAAGATGATGGATTTCATTATGTTTCACCCCATAACTTCACCATTTTTTACAATGTGTAACTGGACTCCCAAACTGTTCTTGTGATTTTAATAAAAAGTAAAGTTTGAAGTGATATCCCTTAGGTGAAAAGCTAAAGGAACCAGGTAAAACCAGTGGAGAGAAAAATGAGTCATCTCTTTTTTGTTTTGGTTTCTGGTGGAGACTGTGTGAAACTACAGTGAAAATAATTTAGGTTAGATACAGAGTTTGAAACACTGGATGTACTGCTTAGCAACAAAGTTAACTTAGTTGTATATGTATATATATATATATATATATATATATATATATATGTATATGTTTTAAAGACAGTTTAAGCTCAGAATAGTTTGAGTGGAACACCACTTGCCAGTAGAAAAACATAATACATCATCTCATGAAGTTCCTCCCAGACAATGCTCTACTCTGTGTCTTTAGAATAGACTCTGTATATTAGAAATAAGAAAGTTGTCCAAGTAAATCCATGTCCCAGGAGCTTATCAGAGAGAGGGTAGAGTTTATGAACAAGCAGGCATCTGATCCTGTGAACATTAAATACAATTGTGCTAAAAAATAGAAATTTATGTTTTCCATAATCTGATATAGATACTAACATACGTTTAATTTACCTTTTTTTCACTTATATTAATTATTTGGAGAATAATGCACTTTCTAATCTCCTACTTTCAGTGATTTTTTCATGTGACAGTTTACATTTTTCTCCATATTTTATTATCCAGGAATATCAGTTGTCATTTGTAGGGTTATTGAAATCTTGAGCTTATTTGTATTGTAATTGTTACTTCAATAAGAATAAGAAACTCTTAAATCATATATAGGTTCTGCATGCATTTTTAAATATATTTAAAAGGGGTCATAGTCTACTAGAGTCTTCTAGAATGATTTAAACAACTTTGATACAAACACACAATGTCACAAATAAAAATAAAATATATGTTATAATGGTTAAGCCTCAATTGAAAAAATTAGCATAACTAAGATTCTGTTTATGAATCTATATGGCTTTACATGAATCCTTGCTGTGAAATATCATCTGAACATCAACTGTACACCTCCTAAAAATGGAAATATGGAAACAATTACATTAACTTGAGTACACTAAGAGTATTAATGGAAGCAAAGTCTCTCACTTAACGTTATGCATTACAGTGAATGTGTAATGGAGACTAATTATTTTATTGCTGGTTTGCTTAGCAGTAAACAGCAGCTAGTTCTTCACTCTTTACACATTAACCTTTATACGTACAAATATATATATACAAATATATATATAATCAGAATTGTAAGAGAAAAATTAATAGCTAGGAAATGAATATGATCATATTCATAGGTAAGAAACCTGATGTTAAGAAAAGCCACTAATTTCTGCTGAAGATGATGAAAACAGAGTATGTTCAAAACAGATAAATTCAAATGAAGTACCAACTAGATGTTATATTATGTAGGATGAATAAAAGCTCTTTAAAATAAATCCTCCTTTCTGCCACTGACATGAGACAGATATTCATGCCATCCTACTTGATTTTGTCCTTTCAAAGAGATACATATTTATATAGAGCTACCATACAAGCAAGCCCTTCAGTATTTGGGATCCATGAAAAGAAAGAACAAGCTATTTTCTAAAGTGATGGCATGTCAGGAAATGAGTGAGTTGAACAGGAGCCATATAGATAAATCTGATGAGGAAGGCAGTATAAAAGTTGTGAGGAATGACAACTGTGAAATCAGACTTTCATCTTCATATTCCTACTCAGCCACCTAATTGTGTTACCCTGGGAAATTGACTTCACTACTCTGTGCCTTAGTTTCATTACTGGTAAAATGAGTATAATAATAATACTATGTACTCTATGGAGTTGTCATAAGGATTGTTAGATAATTCATGCTAAGCGTTTAGCATAGTGCCTGGTATTTAGCACACAATTATTAAATATTAGATGTTATTATTATTAATCTGATTAAACTCATTTACTTGGAGTTTATTTGCACACCAATTATGTTAGCCATTATTGATGAATCAGAATGTGAATTGCTGAAGATTTGACATGTTTTTCTTATGAAAGAGATATTGCAAATATTAAAAATTGCCATTTGAATGCAATATTTCCAAAGTTGAGTCACATAGGCTACCTTTGGGTATACCAATAATAATAAATCATAATAATAATAGAAAATGGCAATATTATCCTCTTAGATGTTAACAGTGCTAATTTACATAATGATGGCTTTGAGACCTATGTACTTAAAATTTAACCTAGCTTTCCATAACTTTTTAGACTATCAAACACCTATTAATAGCTACCAAAAACTATCACAGAACAGTTGAGTCTATACTATTCTAAACTTAGCTTTTAATCTAATTTAGCCAGCATGACCAAACAAAAGGAAAAAAATAATCAGACTGTGCCCTCTTTCAATTTTTGTTAAAGTACTTTTATATCAAAACAGGAGAGTGGGAAGAATCTTTTATAAATTAAAAAACTGTACCATCACCAAAAAAGTGTTATATATTATACTTTGTTATGTGCTCAAGTTAAATTAGAATCTGCCTCAAACACAGTTTTTTGTTCTATAACAATATACAATATCTGAACCCTTAAAATGTCCTCAAGCCTGAGGAAATGGTTTGTAGTGCGAGGTGAAGAATATAAAATTGAACTTTAAGTTCAGCAAGGAAATGAAAAGTGTCTATTTAAAGATTTTTTTTTCTGAGCTTGTGGCTTTGCCAGCCAAATATCCTTTCAGCATTAAGAAGACATGTTATCTTTTTATAACTTTACTCTTACATGCTCTAGTTCAAGGATCACTATTGTCAGTATTTTTGATGCCACAGGTTTCTCTCTTACAATAGTTTTACTTTATTTTTTTCCTCTAGAAACTCACTCAAAGTTGAATATAAATTCATATTTGCTCAAGTTCACTGCAAGCCATTGGAAAGTAAAAATTGTTTTTGTAAGTAACATGAAGGTTGCTGATAAAACACTGTGTATAAATACCTTGATTTTCAGCATTTTTCTTTCTAAAGAGGGTATCTGAAACCTCATATTTCTCAACTCTAGGAATGGTCCCCAAATCATTTTTGTCCCCCAAGTAGCCTAGGGAACATGAACAAATGTAGTGGAGATCTTCAGGTATAAGATCTGGAGAGTTATGACACCTAAATCACTACTGGGGCAGAATAGAAATGCAAATAATTTGCCAAATCAAAAATAATAAGTTGTTTGAAATTTGGGACTATTACTAAGCAAGAGAGGAGTTTCAAAAATGAGAATGCTTTTGTATTTAATATCAAAATTCAATGCTTTCAAAGGCCAGCCTGGGACTCACAATATATGACACGAGTTGGATGGAGAGTACATAGTGTCTCAAGTGAGCAGCTATTAATCCATCCAGCTGTTCTTACCCTCAGAGAATGTAAACCCATTATTGTTAGTGTACCAAATTTTCAAGAAGGCAGAAAATCTTGCCCTCTCTGGGTGTTTATGTCTGAATGCATAACCTATATTTGCCATCTATCATACTGTTGGTGCCTGGAATGCTGATAAAAGAAAAGATCTGTGTTTATGCAGAGCCATTCAATAAGCTTGAGTTATCTGCCCTCTTCATGTCATTACTTCCAAGCCCAAGAGATAGGATCATTAGTAGAGAAATTACCTAAGTTCTCATGGAGCACCTGTCCAAGCTCAAAATTACCCAGTGGACTATCTTATATAGTTTCCAAAATGAGTGACCTATATCTTAGCCAGAAAAACTCAGACGTTAGCTATAGTAGAATAATGAAAGATAAGAAAGTGTGATTATTTTCTGACTTTTTATTTTCATTTCCTTCATCTTGAGAAATTTTTGTGAAAATTTCTAAGCCAAAATTGTTTCATATAGCCAATTAATCTTTGATTGCAGTATTCCTATTCAACTCTCTATATTTAGCTCAGAAATTGTCACCTCTCCAGAAACCTTCACTGATCCCAATAGCATTCATCACACTCTCTTCTCTTCTGCCTCTTTTTTTTATTCTTTCTCCTATGATTGTATTTATTATAGTGTATGTTTCAGAGGGCTACCCCTATGAATGGTGGGGAGAAACCCAGGGATCCCCTTATGGTTGATGGAGAAACACCTGGAAATCCCCCAGTGGGGATTTGGTCTTGGGTGATTTGTCTTCTAGAAGATTGGACCCCACCCCAGAACTGGAGAGAGGTAGGGATGCCTGAGGCAGTGGAGTTTGCCCTCCACAAAATAGGGGAGTATTTAGGGGAACTGGGTGTCCATGCAGTGGTGGGAACTGTGGGTTACAAGGTGTAGGTGTATAGATTGTGAGGTGAGAATCCTGGTGGGGTGGATTGTGGGGAAAATGGAATTTTCTGACCAGGATATCTGCCTGGCCTTAATAGGGATCCTGTTTGCATATATATGGGATATTTTACTAGAGGAAGAGTAGTTAGTAAGTCATGGGATTGCTGGTCTTGGGTGGGGTGAAGAGGAAACACCCATTCTGTCCTCCCCTCCATTACTGGTATGTAATTGGTCAGGAACCTTCCAGTTACCAGAGACCTCCACAGAGTTACTCCTGGTGTGGAGAGGGGAGTGAGGAGAGCATGGCCAAAGGGAGAGAGGTTGGGAGCCATGTAAGAGGAGGTTCCTGACTGGTGTAAGTGAGGAGAGGCTGAGCTATGAGAATAAACCCCTTTAATTCACAACTTCTTGCCCTTGCTTTCTTCAGTCTAACCAAATTCATAGCAAACTTGCCCCAGGCAGGGAATCCCTCCTCCCAGAGCTACATGTATTATAACTTATATGTATGAATGTCTGCCCATCCTACTGTGAGCTTCTTAAGGGTAAAGGCTATATGTTACTCACCTCATATTTCCTAGTTCCTTACACAGTGCCTGACACATAGTAAGGAAACAGTCAGTTTCTTCAATTGTATAAGATGTGTCCTATGTACAGGGCATTTGTTTAGCCTAATATTATTTCTTAACCAGGTTGAGTGTTACCGGGGCATAATATTAGAGGTTGCTTGTTATGGTGTAAAGAATTTATCTTTAATCCCATGCTAATATTCATTATGCCAATTGAATACTCAGTGACTTAATATACTTAGTAAAATTTAAAACTACTATAAAACATTCTAATTTACTGAAAGCAGCAAGGTTTAGTTCCAAAAATATTGTACTAAGAGTCAAGAAACATTGGTTTGCATTATAGTTTATCCATAACTTGTTCTGTAACCTTAGGAAAATCACTTTTTTTGGGGTCTGTTTCCTCATGGGCCAAATGGTAAAAGAAAGATTTCTATACCTAACTACATAAAGCTGTGTGAGAAACAAATGCTGCCTAATACAAATGGTGAGCAGTTTAATTTTTGATGCAATATTTTTTCCAAATAGAGTTCTAGTAAAACTAAATTTTACAGTAATATTTTTCAGCATATTTAAAAAAATTTTATATGTGATGAATTAGAGGATTCAACAGAAATCAAGCTTTATGTCTATCATGCAAAAATCTCCCTTTTCTGCCAATAAAAGTGTTAGTTATGAGTGTGCACCACAAGCCCTGCTCATCCCACATAGAGACCAAACTACAACCCGAATGGGCAAGTGTCCCAAGCCATGTCTTCTTCACTCAACAGCCAAGATACAAAGGGGCTGGGTGAAAATCCAAAGCCCTACCTTCCCTGCATAGCAACCAAGCCACAACCTGGATGGACAGGCAATTCAAAACCCAGTCTCCCCATGCAAAGGCCAAGCTGCAACCATGCCAGACAAGTGCCCAAATTCCCATTATCCACATGAAACAGTTGCAACCCTAGTATAGACATCAGGAACATACAACCCATACAAAGGATTCCAATAGAATGTTGCTTCTGCTGACAAAGGAATATTGTAGTTTGGGACCACACAGAATAGTTCCTATACAAGACAACACCTTCAAGATTGACAGAGGGTAGACATTTCACCTAATACATATATACAAACACAAAGATGGCAAAATAAGGAGACAGAAAATATGTTCCTTCCAAAGAACAAGGCAGATGACTAGAAAAAGAACTTAATGAAACAAAGATAAGTAATCTACTCAATAAAGAGTTCAAAGAAATGATCATAAAGATGCTTATCTATCTCAGGAGAACAATCGATAAACACAGCAAGAATTTCAACAAAGATGGAAAATACAAGAAAGTTCCAAATGAAAGACAAAACTGAACAGAAAAACACACTCAAGGGGTTCAACAGGAAAATGATGAAATAGAAGCAAAAATCAGTGAGATGAAAGACAAAGCAATGAAAACAACACAGACAGAGCAGCAAAGTGAAAAAAGGATTAATAGAAATGAGGATACCTTCAGGGACCTCTAAGACAATGTCAATGAGTCAATAAAGAAATCAAAGAGTAAATAAAAAAATACCTTGAGACAAATGAAAATGAAAACCCAATGTCCCAAATCTTAGGGGCATAGCACAAAAAGTTTGAATGGGAAGTTCCTAATAATAAAGTCCTACCTCAAGAAACAAGAAAATCCTCAAACAATCCAAATTTACATTTAATGGAACTAGAAAAAGGAAAACAAACAAAGCCCAGAGTAAGAACAAAGAAGGAAAAATAAAGATCAGAGTGGAAATAAATGAAATAGAGACAAAAAACAATACAAAATATCAATGAAACTAAGAACTGGTTCTTCGAAAAAATAAACAAAATAGACAAACCCCTCTTAGTAGACTCATCAAGAAAAATAAAGCACAAATAAAATCAGAAATTAAAAAGGAGAAATTACAATACATACCACAGAAATATAAATGGTCATAAGAAAATACAAATTAGTCAACTTAGAAATGGATAAATTCTTAGAAACATGCAATCATACAAGACTGAATCATGAAGAAGTAGAAAATCTGCATAGACCAGTTATTAGTAATGGAATTTCCCAACAAAACAAAGTCCAGATTCAGGTCACTACACAGGTGAATTCTACCAAACATTAAAAAGAGAGTTAAAACCTATCCTTCTCAAATTATTCTAAAAAATTGTAAAGGAAAAAACACTTGCAAATTCATTTTACAAGGCCAATATTACTCTTATACCAAAACCAAAGGCACTACAAAAAAAAGAGTATTACAGGCCAATATCCCTGATAAACAGAGATATAAAAATCCTCAATAAAATGTTAATAAGCCAAATTCAACAATATGTTAAAAGGATCATTTACCATGACCAAATGGAATTCATTCAAGTGATGCAAGAGTGATTTAACATCCACAAATCACTGTGATACACCACATTAACAAAATAAAGATTAAAAATCATATGGTCATCTCAATAGATGCAGAAAAAGTACTTGACAAAATTCAACATCCATTTGTAATAAAAATTGTCAATAAAGTGGATAGAGGGAACATACATCAGCACAATAAAGGCCACATATGACAAGCCCACAGCCAATATGCTCAACAGTGAAAAGCTGAAAGCATTTCCTGTAATATCAGCAAGAACACAAGGATGTCCTTTCTCACAATTTTTATTCAAGATTGTATTGGGCATCTAGCCAAAGCAATTAGAAAAAGCAAATAAATAAAAGACATAGAAATTGTAGAGGAACAATGAAGCTATTGCTATTTTTAGATTGTAAAAAATCCTAAAGACTCTACCAAAAAGCTATTAGAACTAATAAACTTATTCGATAAAGTTGCAGGATCCAAACTATTATACAGAAATCTGTTGTGTTTCTATACACTAATAATGAACTATGAGAAAGAGAATTTAAGAAAACAATCTCATTTACAATTGCATCAAAAAGAATTAAATACCTGAGAATAAATTTAACTAAGGAGTTGAAAAACCTGTGCTCTGAAAATTATAAGACACTGAAAAAAGAAATTAAAGATGGAACAAATAAATGGAAAGATATACTGTGGTCATAGATTTAAAAAAATTATACTATTAAATGTCCATAGTACACAAAGTAATCTACAAATTCAGTGTAATCCCTACCCAAATACCAAGGACATGTTTCATAGACATAGAAAAAGTAGTCCTAAAATTTGTATGGTATCACAAAAGACCCCAAATAGCCAAAGCCATTTTGAAAAAGAACAAAGTTGGAGACCTCATGCACCTTGATTTCAAACTACCCTACAAAGCTAAAGTAATGAAAAAAGTATGGTAGAGGCGAAAAGAACCAGGCAGCTAGATCAATAGAACAGAATTGATAGCCCAAAATAAATCCATATTTTTATGGTTAATTGATTTACAACAAAGGAGACAAGACCATACAATGGGGAAAAGACAGCCTCTTCAATAAATGGGTTGGGAAAAGTGGGCAGCTACATGCAAAATAATGAAACTGGGCCATTTAATTATACCATATACAATAAAATTCAAAATGAATTAAAGACATATGTAAGGCCTAAGATTATAAAACTAGAAGAAAACATAGGCAGTATGCTCTTTGACATTGATCTTAAGAATACTTTTGCATCTGTCACTTCAGTCAAGGGCAACAAAAGCAAAAATAAATTAGACTACATCAAACTAAAAAAATACTTTTGCGTATTGAAGGAAACCATCCACAAAGCAAAAAGGCAACCGACTGAATGGAAGAAATGATATATCCAGTTAGTGGTTGATATCCAAAATATATAAAGAACTCACACAACTCAAAAAATAAACTAAACACCCCATAAAAAAAAAGGACAGAGGACCTAACAGATATTTTTCTAAGGAAAACATACAGATGGGCAACAGACAAATGAAAAGATGTTCAGTATCAGTCATCATCAGGGAAATGCAAATCAAAACCACAATGAGCTATCACCTCACACCTATCAGAATGGCTACTATCAAAAAGAGAAGAAATAACAAGTGTTGACAAGGATGTGTAGAAAAGGAAACCCCTGCAAACTGTTAGTGGGAATGTAAATTAGTGCAGCCATTATTTCAGATAGTATGAATGTTCCTCAAAAAATTAAATATAGAATTATCATAAGATCCAGCAATTCTAATTTTGGGTAAAGAAAACTAAGCACTATTTTGAAAACTAAAACACTAATTAAAAAAAATTTATGCACCCCTATGTTCACTGCAGTACTATTTATGATAGCCAAGATATGAAAGCAACCTAAATGTCCATCAATAGATGAGTGAATAAAGATGTGGTATAAATATACAATGGAATGCTATTTAGACATGAAAAGAATTGAAATCTTTTCATTTCTAACAACATGGGTGGATCTGGAGGGTATTAATACAATAATAAGTGAAATAAGTCAGACAAAGACAATACCATATGATTTCACTTATATGTGGAATCTAAAGAAAACAAAACAAATGAACAGCACAACAAAACAGAAATAGACTCATAGATACAGAGAATAGATTGGTGGTTGTCAGGCCAGGAGAATAGGTGAAATAGGTAAAGGAGATCAATATGGACAAGCTTCTACTTGTAAAAATAAATAGGTCACAGCATTGGGAATATAGTCAATAATATAATAATTTTCTATGGTGACAGGTGGTAATTATACTTACAGTGATCATCTCATAATGCATAAAAATATCCAATCACTATGTCATACACCTGAAACAAATATAATATTGTATGTCAATAATAATTCAATAAAAAAAGAAATGTTGGTAAATCAAGTTTTAGTTTTTGTGGAGTTAATTGATTATATATAATACAATGTAATGAATTTTCAAATGAAAATCTATCAGCAGCCAAATAATCATGATTCACCTCAGAAAACTAATGTTACAGTACTTGCCAGTAATTTAAGAGGTAGTAGATTTGAAAATCATATTTTCTATATTACATATTATAAAATTACAGTGCCATTATTTACTAATTTTGGTTACCCCTGGTTTTCCACTTTATTAATATTTAGCACATGTTTAATCTGGGGGCTGATAATTGAAATACTGAGAAAGGCATGATTTAGAAAACAGTGGTCAATAAAAGGCATTTCTCAGTAGAACTGCGTAACTACTCAAAACATCAGTAATGGAGTTTTGATTACTTTTCTTTTCACATAGTGTCTAGAAATGCAAAATTCAGTTGATAAGCAACTATTTTAATTAAAGCAAAATGACACACTAACTTGGAAAAACACCTAGTAGATCAAGTAAAAGGGGACATAATAAAAGGGGAACTAAACTACTATTAATAAACACAAATTCAATTAAATGTGCAAAGAATATCAACAGGAGCAAAATCACCTACCACCAAAATGTAATATGAAACTGGCAATGCCCTTAGTTTGCCATGTGCTCTCCTTCTGACTATTCTCTGGGTGATTACTTATAATCAAAGTTATCTTTCAAAAGGCCTATGAGCTAATGATATTAGAACTCCCAAAACAGAGCAACTGGCTGTTACATCAGGATTTCCTGAAGCACTTGGTAAAAAGGTGATTCCTGTGTTTCACTCAAAGGATTCAGAATCAGTAGATTTGAGCACCCTAGATCTGCATGTCAATAAGCATCTGGGTGCTCTGATTTGCATGATCCAAGACCTACATAATGGAAACTTGTTCAAGAAATGTTTCATGTATGCCTTCTTGTCTTTCTGACTCTAGATTCTCCCTACTCTAGTGAAGCATGCAGAGTTTTCCAGAAATGGGAAAGCCCATTTTCATTATGGTAACTACCTGCACAATGACAAGTGCTCTTACTTTGTTTATTGCCCCATGCCAAAGCTATTCAGACCCTTAAACCTAAGCTCTTTCTTGTTATCGCTTAGTCTTCAATTTTTCTCCAGTACATGCTCTGTATTCCAGAAGGCCAGGCTCCCTCCCCTTTGTCTCTCATGTGTGGCATCCTGGTGTCTACTTTTGTGCCTTTCCTCTTTAGAATGCCTTCTTTCATTTGTTCTCATGCCTATTCACAATCCTACCCATAGCTATCTGGCTATTAGAGTACCCATTGATCTTTCCTTTCTTTTATCTGCTAGTATTTTCATTCCTGGCCAGTTCAACATCTAAGTTTTAAATGACTACATGTCTCAGCAACTAGGATATAAACCAACTCCTTGAGGACATTGCCAATGTATAATATTTCTTTGTGTGTTACTCAGAATAAGGAGCATACTGATTAAGCATATACTGCCCCTTGCTTCAGTGAGTTCACAGTCTAATGTGATTCTGCATAGTATATTATCATCAAGAGCTTAATGTTAGATCATTGAAAGACATGCTTTTTAAGTTGACATGAATACCAATGAGTTATGATTGTCATAATTTCTATTTCTTTATCTTTCTCTGTGTCACATTTGGGCAATGGAAGCATAGCTCAATAGTTTACAGCATAAGTCAAATGCAAACTACCAGAATTTATATCTCAAATCCTGTCATTTACTAGTTAAATGATTTTGATAATGTTCCTTATATCTGGATGCTCTCTTGTATTACATAATCTAGTGCTCAATAAATATAAGCCACATTAACTACTATTACTACTACTACTAATAGCAATTAACTTTATACTCACAATTAGAACTATTCTGAGGAACAGACTGGTGGTCAAAACCTAAGCTTTGACCATTTTTATCTCCTTGCTTTGTGCTTTACTCTCTCTGCCCTACATTTTCTCTATCAAGAATAGCATTCTTTTTTATATTTCTTCCCACAGTGTCCCCATAGATGATCTCCTAATCAGCTGTCAAGTCTCAGCTCCTATGTAGAATCCTCTGTGGAATGGAGACAGATTTGTTTTTCCTTCGTCAGTGTTTCTAAAGCACTGCATTTGTTCATCTACTATCATGACTCTTATCAATCTATAATTACATATTTGTTTACTTGCTTGCATGTCCCCATCTCCTGTGATCATTTGAATTCTTTGAGTGGGGGAAGTGGTTTTATCCATCTTTGTATCTTCATTGTCTAGCATAATATTTGACACAAGCTCAATAAGAAATGTTTGCTAAATAAATTAGTGAATTTTACAGTTTTTTCGACTCAGATACTAATGTTGAAATAGATTACCTTGTTCCTTTGGTATATGAACATTTTATCATCTACTCTTCCATGGAAAATGAGAGTAATGGTGACTGTGTTAAACGACACACTAAAAGAAAGCACCTAAATGATTTGTAGATGGCAGTGGTGCAAAGGCAGTTAAGGGATTCTGAGGTAATTTTGAATGATTCAAAAAAGCATTGATTTAAGAGAGTGAAGGAGAAATTGCAGGTTCTTTGAACACAAAATAGTGTTTTCTGTTTTACTAAGATTTTGGTGAGCCTATGTTATTAAGGAAAAAAATCTATGATGGCCATTTAGAATTCCAAATGGAATCTACAGTAAGTACAGGCAGCAAAATGAGAGTTTCCAATTAAAGTATGTATTCACAATTTTCTCAAAGAGCTGAGTATATAACTTACCTCTAGCTCCTCTGTTTCTGTAGCATATAATTGGCAGGCCATTGTTCAAATGTCAAACATATTAGACCTGCTGATTCCAATTATTGATACTTGAATTTAAAAGCAAGAATACCAGTGATCATGGCTCAGGTGAAACAGGAGATGTTAGCTTGGTAAAAGGAACACAGGGCTGTAGATGAGTCAGATTTGGTAGCTGTGGATGCTTTTGAGAAAATTACTGCATGTATTTTCAGAGAATTTAAAGGTTTTTCATGTGGTATTTGATGTGGATGTGTACAGTTTAAGGTTGCTTTAAAATTCCAAGTTCAAAGGAAATACAATCCCATCCAAATAAACAATCCTTGGATGAGTCCCATCCCACATAATTATCAGGCCTGTATTTGCTTAAGACTTTTCACAGTTCATGTAAAATATGTCAGTAAAGAAATTCTTGTAGCAATTCACTTTGTTTTTCCCCATGACTTTCAAATTAATGGTCTGAGAAATGTCACTGGATTTGCATTCTAAAATTTGTCCCCAGGAGATCAATAACAAAGACAGTTCAGGAATTAGGGTTTCTTATATCTGAGAAAATAATTCACTCTATAAGAAAATTGACAATCTAAAAATTCATTACTTTTAAGTCACTCATCCATCAATCCTCCCTACCAGTCCACAGTAATGACTCTGAAGGAAGCAAATAGGAAACTTGTCACCAACTGGGAATGCAAAACAAGCCATCCATAAATTTTAATTTTGTTTTTAAGATTACTTGATTAGTTTTCTATAAAGATTTTCGCAGGAAACCATAATATAAGATACGTGGTCTACACCACAAGAATGTGTTATTGAAAGCACAGTGCACAATCTCACCTACTTTCAAAGTTTTACCTATAGAACACTACACAGAAAAGTATCTCCCATCCAGACAACTCTTCTTAGCTCTAGTTCCATAAATTCACCTGCTTAATAGTCTTCTCTACTTGAATGCTGCTAGGACTTCAAAAATTAATGTGAATGTAATTCAATTCAATATTACCCAAAACCAAAATGTCCATTTCTCACTTTCTCAGTCAATGGTACAATAATCTAGCCCAATTCAGAAAACTGGGAGTCATCTAACTATTCTGTACTTCGAGCTCTATCCCATCTCATCTCCTATCTAATTGAGCATATCCAGTTCTACCTCCTGAATTTATTTTTAATGTTACCCTCTTTCTCATACCTACTTCCACTCTTTTTTCATACAATTCCACTGACAGATTTTGCAATTTTTAAAATTATTTTGAAATAATTCTAGATTTAAAGAGTTGTTAAAAAGCACCGAGTCCTCTATACCCTTCACCCACTTCTCCTAAAATTAATACATTACATAACCATAGTGCATTTGTCAAAAGTAAGAAATTAACATTTGTACAATACAATTAACTAAAGTACAGACAAAAGAAGATTCTATCAGTTTACCAATAATGTCCTTTATTTCTAGTCCTAATTCAATCTGGGGCATACATTGCTCAAGGTTATGTCCAAGACATTTTTGCCTGTGTGTTTTTCTAAAAGCTTTATGGTTTCATGACTTACATTCAGGTCTTTGATCCATTTTGAGTTTACTTTTGTCTATGGGGTTAGACAATAATCCAGTTTCATTCTCTTACATGTAGCTGTCCAGTTTTGCCAACACCAGCTGTTGAAGAGGCTGTCATTTCCCTATTGTATATCCATGGCTCCTTTATCATATATTAATTGACCACATATTCTTGGGTTAATCTGTGGACTATCTATTCTGTTCCATTGGTCTATGGGTCTGTTCTTGTGCCAGTACCAAATTGTCTTGATTGCTGTGGCTTTGTAGTAGAGCTTGAAGTTGGGAAGTGAGATACCCCCTGGTTTATTCTTCTTTCTCAGGATTGCTTTGGCTATTCGGGGTCTTTTGTGGTTCCATATAAATTTTAGAACTATTTGTTCCAGTTTGTTGAAGAATGCTGTCAGTATTTTATAGGAATTGCATTGAATCTGTAGATTGCTTTAGGGAGGATGGCCATTTTGACAATTAATTGTTCCTACCCAGTAGTTTTTTGATTATTGATTCAATTTCATTGTTTGTAATTGGACTGTTTATATTTTCTGTTTCTTCCTGTGTCAGTCTTGGAAGGTTGTATTTTTCTAGAAAATTGTCCATTTCTTCTAGGTTATCCAGTTTGTTAGCATATAGATTTTCATAGTATTCTCTAATAATTCCTTGTATCTCTGTGGTGTCCATCGTGATTTTTCCTTTCTCATTTCTGATTCTTTTTATGTACGTAGATTCTCTTTTTCTCCTAATAAGTCTGGCTAGGGGTATTTTCTATTTTGTTTATTTTCTCAAAGAACCAGCACTTGGTTTCACTGATTTTTTATTAATTTTTTCATTTTTTGATATAATTAATCTACTGTTACATGGGGAAAATTATGTGTACTAGACTCCTCCCATCACCAAGTCCCCCCGACAAACCCCATTACAGTCACTGTCCATCAGTGTAATAAGATGCTGTAGAATCACTACTTGTCTTCTCTGTGTTGCACAGCCCTCCCCGTGCCCCCCCTCATTATACATGCTATACATACTATTCATAATGGCCCCTTTCTTTCCCCCCCCTTGTCCCTCCCTTTTCACCCATTCTCCCCAGTCCCCTTCCCTTTGGTAAATGTTAGTCCATTCTTGGGTCCTGTGTTTCCGCTGTTGTTTTGTACCTTCAGTTTTTTCTTTGTTCTTATACTCCACGTATGACTGAAATCATTTGGTATTTGTCTTTCTCTGTCTGGCTTATTTCACTGACCAAAATACCCTTTAGTTCTATCCATGTTGTTGCACATAGTAGGATTTGTTTTATTCTTATGGCTGAATAATACTCCATTGTGTATATGTACCACATCTTTATCCATTCATCTACTGATGGATACTTAGGTTGCTTACATTTCTTGCCTATTGTAAATAGTGCTGCAATAAACATAGGGGTGCATCTGTCTTTTTCAAACTGCAGTGCTGCATTCTTAGGGTAAATTCCTAGAAGTGGAATTCCTGGGTCAAATGGTATTTCTATTTGGAGCATTCTGAGGAACCTCCATACTGCTTTCCACAATGGTTGAACTAATTTACATTCCCACCAGCAGTGTAGGAGGGTTCCCCTTTCTCCACAACCTCGCCAACATTTGTTTTTTGTCTTTTGGATGGTGGTGATCCTTACTGGTGTGAGGTGATATCTCATTGTGGTTTTAATTTGCATTTCTCTGATGACAAGTGATGTGGAGCATTTTTCATGTGTCTGTTGGCCCTCTGAATTTCTTCTTGGGAGAACTGTTCAGATCCTCTGGCCATTTTTTAATTGGATTATTTACATTTTGTTTGTTGAGGTGCATAAGCTCTTTATATGTTTTGGATGTCAACCATTTATTGGATCTGTCATTTATGAATATATTGTCCCGTACTGTAGGATGCCTTTTTGTTCTACTGAAGGTGTCCTTTGCTGTACAGAAGCTTTTCAGCTTGATATAGTCCCACTTGTTCATTTTTGCTTGGGTTTTCCTTGCCCGGGGAGATATGTTATTAAAGAAGTCACTCATGTTTATGTCCAAAAGATTTTTGCCTATGTTTTCTTCTAAGAGTTTTATGGTTTCATGACTTACATTCAGGTCTTTGATCCATTCGAATTTACTATTGTGTATGGGGTTAGATAATGATCCAGTTTCATTCTCTTACATGTAGCTGTCCAGGTTTGCCAACAACAAATGTTGAAGAGGCTGTCATTTCCCCATTGTATGTCCATGGCTCCTTTATCATATCTTAATTGACCATATATGTTTGGGTTAATGTCTGGAGTCTCTGTTCTGTTCCACTGGTCTGTGGATCTGTTCTTATGCCAGTACCAAATTGTCCTGATCACTGTGAATTTGTAGTAGAGCTTGAAGTTGGGGAGCGAGAATCCCCCCCAACTTTATTCTTCCTTCTCAGGATTGCTTTGGCTATTCGGGGTCTTTGGTGGTTCCAAATGAAATTTTGAACTATTTGCTCCAGTTAGTTGAAGAATGCTGTTAGTATTTTGATAGGGATTGCATTGAATCTCTAGATTGCTTTGGGCAGGATGGCCATTTTGACAATATTAATTCTTCCTAGCCAAGAGCATGGGATGAGTTTCCATTTGTTAGTGTCCACTTTAATTTCCCTTAAGAGTGTCTTGTAGTTTTCAGGGTATAGGTCTTTCAATTCATTCATTTGGTTTATTCCTGGGTATTTTATTATTTTTGATGTAATTGTGGATGGAATTATCTTCCTGATTTCTCTTTCTGTTAATTCATTGTTAGTGAATAGGAAAGCCACAGATTTCTGTGTATAAATTTTGTATCCTGCAGCTTTGCTGAATTCTGATATTAGTTCTAGTAGTTTTGGAGTGGATTCTTTAGGGTTTTTTATGTACAATATCATGTCATCTGCAAATAGTAACAGTTTGACTTCTTTACCAATCTGGATTCCTTGTATTTCTTTGTTTTGTCTGATTGCCATGGCTAGGACCTCCAGTACTATGTAGAATAACAGTGGGGAGAGCGGGCATCCCTGTCTTGTTCCCAATCTTAGAGGAAAAGCTTTCAGCTTCTCTCTGTTAAGTATGATGTTGGCTGTGGGTTTTTCATATTTGGGCTTTATTATGTTGAGGTACTTGCCCTCTCTATACCCATTTTGTTAAGGGTTTTTATCATGAATGGATGTTGAATTTTGTTGAATGCTTTTTCAGCATCTGTGGAGATGATCATGTGATTTTTATCCTTCCTTTTATTTATGTGGTGGATGATGTTGATGGATTATTGAATGTTGTACCATCCTTGCATCCCTGAGATGAATCCCACTTGATCATGATGTATGACCCTATTGATGTATTTTTGAATTCGGTGTGCTAATATTTTGTTGAGTATTTGTGCATCAATGTTCATCAGGGATATTGGTCTTTAATTTTCATGTTTGGTGGGGTATTTGCCTGGTTTTGGTATAAGAGTGATGCTGGGTTCATAGAATGAGTTTGGAAGTATTCCCTCCTCTTCTAATTTTTGGAATACTTTGTGGAGAATGGGTATTATGTCTTATCTGTATGTCTGGTAAAATTCATCATTTAATCCATCTGGACTGGGGGTTTTGTTCTTGGGTAGTGTTTTGATTACCGCTTCATTTTCTTTGCTGGTAATTGGTCTGTTTAGATTTTCTGTTTCTTCCTTGGTCAGTCTTGGAAGGTTGTATTTTTCTAGGAAGTTGTTCATTTCTTCTAGGTTTTCCAGGTTGTTAGCATATTGATTTTCATAGTATTCTCTAATAGTTTTTTGTATTTCTGTGGGGTCTGGCATGATTTTTCCTTTCTCATTTCTGATTCTATTGATATGTGTAGATTCTCTTTTTCTCTTCATACATCTGGCTAGGGGTTTATCTATTTTGTTTATTTTCTCAAAAAAAAGCTCTTGTTTTTGTTGATTTTTTCTATTATTTTATTTTTCTCAATTTTATTTATTTATTCTCTGATCTTTATTATGTCCCTCCTTCTGCTGACTTTGGGTTTCATTTGTTCTTTTTACAGTTTCAGTAATTGTGACTTTAAACTATTCATTTGGGAATGTTCTTCCTTCTTTATACAGGCCTGGATTGCTATGTACTTTCCTCTTAGAACTGCCTTCTCTGTGTCCCACAGAAGTTGTGGCTTTATACTGTCAGTGTCATTTGTCTCCATATGTTGTTTGATCTCTCTTTTAATTTGGTCATTGATCCATTGGTTATTTAGAAGCATGTTTTTAAGCCTCCATGTGTTTGTGAGACTTTTCATTTTTTTGTACAATTAATTTCTAGTTTTATGCCTTTGTGGTCTGAGAAGTTGGTTGGTAGAATTTCAATCTTTTTGAATTTACTGAGGCTCTTTTTGTGGCCTAGTATGTGATCTATTCTGGAGAATATTCCATGTGCACTTGAGAAGAATGTGTATCCTGATGCTTTTGGGTGTAGGGTTCTGTAGTTATTTATTAAGTCCTTGTTTTCTAGTGTGTCATTCAGTTTTCACAGATTTTTTTCTATTGTTTTATTCTTCTCAATTTTATTTATTTCTTCTATGAATTTTAATATGTCACTCCTAATGCTGTCTTTGGGCCTCATTTGTTCTTCTTTTTCCAGCTTCAATAATTGTGTCTTTAAACTATTCACTTGGGAATGTTCTTCCTTCTTTATATAGGCCTGGATTGCTATGTACTTTCCTCTTAGAACTGTCTTTGCTGTGTCCCACAGAAGTTGTGGCTTTATACTGTTAGTGTCGTTTGTCTCCATATGTTGTTCGATCTTTCTTTTAATTTGGTCATTGATCCATTGGTTATTTAGAAGCATGTTTTTAAGCCTCCATGTGTTTGTGAGACTTTTTGTTTTCTTTGTACAATTAATTTCTAGTTTTATGCCTTTGTGGTCTGAGAAGTTGGTTGGTAGAATTTCAATCTTTTTGAATTTACTGAGGCTCTTTTTGTGGCCTAGTATGTGATCTATTCTGGAGAATGTTCCATGTGCACTTGAGAAGAATGTGTATCCTGCTGCTTTTGGGTGTAGGGTTCTGCAGTTATCTATTAAGTCCTTGTTTTCTAGTGTGTCGTTCAGTTTTCACAGATTTTTTTCTATTTTATTCTTCTCAATTTTATTTATTTCTTCTATAATCTTTAATATGTCACTCCTAATGCTAACTTTGGGCCTCATTTTTTCTTCTTTTTCCAGTTTCAATAATTGTGACTTTATACTATTCATTTGGGATTGCTTTTCCTTGTTTAAATAGGCCTGAATTCCTATATACTTTCCTCTTAGAACTGCCTTTGCTGCATCCCATGGAAGTTGGGGCATTGTGTTGTTGTTGTCATTTGTTTCCATATATTGCTTGATCTCCGTTTTAATTTGGTCATTGATCCATTGATTATTTAGGAGCATGTTGTTAAACCTCCATGTGTTTCTGAGCCTTTTTGTTTTCTTTGTAAAATTTATTTCTCGTTTTATACCTTTGTTGTCTGAGAAGTTGGTTGGTAGGATTTCAATCTTTTTGAATTTACTGAGGTTCTTTTTGTGGCCTAGTATGTGGTGTATTCTGGGATATGTTCCACTTGCACTTGAGAAGAATGTGTATCCTGCTGTTTTTGGGTGGAGTGTTCTGTAGATGTCTGTTAGGTCTATTTGTTCGAGTGTGTTGCTCAGTGCCTCTGCATCCTTACTTATTTTCTGTCTGTTTGATCTATCCTTTGGACTGAGTAGTGTGTGTTGAAGTCTCTTAAAATTAATGCATTCCATTCTATTTCCCCCTTTTATTCTGTTAGCATTTTTTCACATATGTCAGTGCTCCTGTGTTGGGTGTGTAGATATTTATAATGGTTATATCCTCTTGTTGGACTGACCCCTTTATCATTATGTAATAGCCTTCTTTGTCTCTTGTTACTGTCTCTGTTTTGAAGTCTATTTTGTCTGATACAAGTACTGCAACATCTGCTTTTTTCTCCCTATTGTTTGCATTGAATATCTTTTTCCATCTCTTCACTTTTATTCTGTGTATGTCTGTGGGTTTGAGGTGAGTCTCTTGTAGGCAGCATACAGATGGGTCTTGCTGTTTTATTCATTCTATTACTCTGTGTCTGGTGATTGGTGCATTCAGTCCATCATTTACATTTAGTGTGATTATCGATAGATATGTACTTATTGCCATTGAAGGCTTTGGATATGTGCTTACCAAAGGTTCAAGTGTTGCTTCTTTCCCATCTAAGTGTTTAAATTATCTCACTTATTATGTTAATATACACACGGTCTGATGATTCTTTATTTCTTTCCCTTCTTTTTTTTCCTCCTCCTATCTTTATATGTTACATGTTTTATTCTGTACTCTTTTCTGCTTCCCTTGACTGATTTTGTGGATAGTTGATTTTATCTTGCATTTAGTTAGTATTTGGTTGGTCTGCTTTCTTTGCTGTTGTTTTATTTTCCATGGTGATATCTATTTAGCCTTAGGAGCACTTCCCTTTAGAGCAATCCCTTTAAAATACACTGTAGTCATAGTTTGTGGGAGGCAATTTCCCTCAACTTTTGCTTATCTGGGAATTGTTTAATCCTTCCTTCAAATTATTTGATAATCTTGCTGGTTACAGTATTCTTGGTTTGAGGCCCTTCTGTTTCATTGCAATAAATATATCATGCCACTCTCTTCTGGACTGTAAGGTTTCTGCAGAGAAGTGTGATGATAGGGTTTTCCTATGTAGCTGATATTTTTTATCTCTCTGGCTGCTTTTAATCCTCTGTCCTTGTCTTTGATCTTTGCCATTTCAATTGTTATATGTCTTGGTGTTTTCCTCCTTGGGTCCCTTGTGTTGGGAGATCTGTGGACTTCCATGGTCTGAGAGACTATTTCCTTCCCCAGACTGGGGAAGTTTTCAGCAAGTACCATCTCAAAGACACTTTCTATTCCTTTTTCACTCTCTTTTTCTTCTGATACCACTATAATGCGAATATTATTCCTTTTGTATTTTTGCACAGTTCTCTTAATATTCTTTCATTCCTAGAGATCCTTTTATTTCTCTCTGCCTCAGCCTCTCTGTATTCCTGTTCTTTGATTTCTATTCCATTAGCATTCTCTTCCACCTCATCCAGTATGCTCTTAAATCTTCCATTGTTTATTTCATTTCTGTTATCTCCCTCTGGAATTAATCTCTTAGCTCTTGTAGATTTCTCTGTAGCTCCATAAGCATGTTTTTCACCTTTATTTTGAATTCTTTTCAGTATGATTGGTGATTTTGGTCTCAGCAGGCCCTCTCTTTGGTGTTTGAGGGATTTTGGACTGACCAAGATTCTTCTGCCTTTTTATGGCAATATAAGTGGTCACTGGGAAGTGACGCATGTGTCAGCTGGGGAAGCAAAGCCCTTCCTGCTTGCTGGTTGCCTTGCCCATCTCCACTGCCTTTGCCAGGTGACCACACATCGGGAAAAGCCTCTGAGTTAATCCCCTGTGCTGCCATGGGCGGGACAGCCCTCAGGATGGCCTAGGGCACTAGCAGTGGTTGCAGGCAAGCACCACATGTTAGCTGTGAGAACAGAGCCTCTAAGTGCCTTCCAGACTCTGTGCCAGCTTCCTCTGCCTTTGATGATGAACTGGGTGCAGGGAGCTGCCTCTGGATTAATCCCCTGAGCTGCCATGGGCAGGTATGCCCTCAGGCTGGCATAGGGCACTGGCAGTGGTTGCAGGTGAGCAGCATGTGTCTGCCGTGAGAATAAAGCCCCTTTGTGCCTTCTGAATTCTGCTTCAGTTTCTGCTGTCTGCGCCAGGCAGCTGCTCACAGGGGACAGCCTCTGGTTCTGGCCTGGTTAGCTGTGCACTTGGAGAAGACTCTGTGTGGTTGCTGTGGGTGGGGCTGCTCCACAGCAATAGTGGGTCAGACAATATGCTTGCAGTGCCACTGGGAGGGAATCAATGGCAGGCTGCTTGTCTCTGTAAGGGGCTTTGGAGCTGCATTGCCACCCAGGGGGTTAGGGCACCTGAAATTCCTTAAAGTTCCCAGTCTGCTAGGCTGAGTGTGCCAGTACGATCTTGTCCACCTGTTAAACCCTTGTCCCTTTAAGACTTTTAAAATACCCATTTTTTTGTCCCAAGGCAGCTGACTGTGGGGACCTGTTCACTTAGTCTTGGAGTTTGCTTTTCCATTCCTCTAATATCCCATAAACCATGCAATGTGTGCCTATGCTCCTGGTGCAGATTACTAAGACTGGTTATTTAGCAGTCCTGTGCTTCCACTCCCTCCCCACTCTGATTCTTTTCCTCCCCCCATTGAGCTGGGGTTTGGAGAGTGCTTGGGTCCCACCAGGTCATGGATTTGTATTGTATCCTTTTCTATGACATGTTGAGTTCTCACAGATGTAGATGTAGCCTGGCTGTTGTGCTGTATCTTCTGGTCTCTCCTTTAGGAATAGTTGTATTTCGTGTATTTTCAAAATATATATGGTTTTTGGAGGAGATTTCTGCCACCCTACTCATGCCGCCATCTTGAGAATCTCCCCTTCTTTTTATTTTTAATCTGGTTACCTGGGAATCACTGCTCAACTCTAAGCCAGTGTCAGCTGTATATTGGTCACAGGTTGTCCTTAAGTCCCCTCAGCCAGTTATATTTTTATCCTTCACCATAGGACATGTGCATGCAGCTTGTAGGGTGCTTGTAGTTCAGTGAACTTATATTTTTGTCACATGTTCATCTTAGCAGCTTAGATTTCCCTCTTTGATCACCCCTAAGATGGTATATCCTTAGAACTGCACACAGTCTTGTGGACTCCCTAGAAAAATTGTGATATTATTTTAAAGCCTGGTCTAATCTTTACCCCTGAGTCAGAGTAGCTTATTGCTTAGTGTTTGGTGAGAGGTTGTGTTTAAGCCCCTTTGCCAGTGAGGCCTCCACTTCTGTGTGGGTAGGTTTGTGTGTGATTTCAGTAATGACTTCAGTCTTGTCCTATTTCCTCTGCTGATTGTTTCTGAGTGGGTGAAGTTTAGTGAATGCACACAGTCTTGTGGACCACCAGTGTTGACTGTGATCCCATTAGAGGCCTTCCTGTATAACTCTTTTGATGGTTTTCTAAGTTAAATTTCTGATTGCTCTGTCACTTTGCTTATTGCTAGCTGCTTCATGGATCTATGAATGTCCTATTTATTTACCTCCACTGAGATCTCCTATTGTCAACAGTTCCTTTATGTATGAGATTCTCCAAGCCCTGTTCAAAATATTGTCATTTCCTTCAATTAGAGTTGCAGAGCTATTCATCCTTACCTGTATCTCTGGCCTAATTATATCCATGGACATGGCACAATAGCTGGGAGCAGGGAGAGTGGTTCCTTCTTGAAGTGTAAAATCTCTCCTCTAATGAGCATTGTGAGCAGGCAGGTGTGACAGCTCCTGGTCTTCTTGGTTACCCCAACCTTATTATAGCTTCCACTCAATGAGCAACATTAAGCAGGGAATTTGAAGCCCTAGTATTCTCAGCATGATGTACCTGGGGGAAGTCTTTCCACCATAAGAGTATGGCTTAGTAGAAGAAGAAAGACTATAATTTATATGTCACACCTGCATGGATCAGATTTTCTGAAACCCAGTGCTGAGTTAGGGAGAAAATTAAGCAACCTAAATACTCCTATTCCCAGTATTCTGGGGTACAGCTTCTCTAATGTGGAGTAAGGTAGGGAGAAGTAATGATAATGGAGTGAGTTATAGCTCAGGTGCCATAGACTATCATTTTTCTAACAAATTAGATTTTCTTAAGTGAATGTTTCCCATTTGCTGCTTGCTTTAGGACATTTCCAGATATTTTAAATGATGGGTTTTAAAAAATAATATTCTCATTACATGAAGTTTTTGGGGGGAAGAGGTTTTGCTTTTTTTGATTCCTCCATTCCAGAAGCAGCCTATCAGTTTTTATGTTGCTACCTACTTGATCTTTGTTTTTTGTAGTGATTCAGAGAGATTTATGAACTATGCCACCCTGATGCCATCTTCCCAGTATTTTTCTGCATCCCTCTTTTTAAGAAGGAAACTATTTTTCTTAAAATCTAGGTGAAAGAAATTTTGTCTTAATGCAGAATCTCAAACTGTTAAAAATCTTTAAATGTTTTTTAAAATAAAAACTAAAATAGTTCTAGTTTGAAGCTTTATGACCATTCTGAATATTTCCGAATCTCTCTAGCTTTCTAGGCCAGGTAAATATTTTATGAATGGCATTTAGCTGGTGATGCTCACCAAATATATATGAAGAGAAAATATCACAAAATTTATCTCTTGTGTATTAAAAATCTAAGAATAGTAATGTTAAGTAATGTCATTTTTTAGAAAACATTGCTCTTTTGCATGTGAGAATTCCTCTAATGTAAACTGAAATAATCCATACCAAGAAATCACACTGAGTTACATTTTATGATGTTTAAAAATAGATACCATTTTTATCTGACTTTATTTTCTGTTAGGGTCTTCCCTAATCCAATATTGTATTTTCTTTTTATCTTTACCAAGCTGGTGGCATTCTAAGAGTTAGTATAACAATAAAGTTCCTATTTGAATCACAGTCCTTTTGTATTTGTGATTTTCATAACAATATTTTATCTTGTGACAAACAATATTTGGTTTTAATATTTGCCAGCATTTTATCTTCTAGTTTACTACAAATAACAAATCAGAACTGGAAATTCAAGATACAATTGATGCTGAATTACTAACACTGTACCAGAATAATATGCATCCTGTTATTTGGGCAGATTTATTACCAGATTTACAACATAAGATGATGTGAGTCTCAGAATGCTTAATTGATCTAAGCAATAATTATAAATTCATTCTTATTTCCACATGATTCTGTTGTGTTTAATACACCCTAAACCTTCTTTATATGTATTAAAAGCCCTTTTAGGTACAAAAAAACTGTAATGTAGCTATAATAAATAGGTTGATCTCAGTTTGGTAAAAGTTTTTAAAGCACTTAAAATAACTTGCACACTCTCAGATTATTATATTCTTCACAAAGATATACACATTTACATTTTTAGCTTTTACCAAACATATGGTAATTTGCGTGTAAAGTTCACTGTTTAAAGTCTCAGTTTGTTCTCCATTGTCTTAATTTTTGCATTTTGCAAAGTAAAGCAGAACCTTTTAGAATGGAACATTGATATTTTCTTAGAAGTATGTATGTCATCTAATTGATTCCCACCTGATGTAAATGAAAAGGTAAAATCTAAATTATGCATAAACATAAGTGTGATTTTTCTTTTGAACATGTCAGCATTTTGAGCACTGAGGTTGTCATTTCTTCCAATTTCACAATTCTATCACTGTAATGCATTTCAAATCAAAATATTTGTTTGTGAATAGACCTTGCTCTAAACTAAACTCACTTATGTGATTTGTTTTGATTACTTAATTTCATCATCTTTAGCAATTTCCATTCCAAAGTTTTAAATATAATGTATGCTTTTATATATTTATCTGTATCTATATATTAGGATTTACACAGGTGATGGTAAATCAGCATATTAATCATAGGGAGGAAGTAATATATGTATTAGATATTATTTGCATATAATCTCATTAAAGAAAAGAATGAATAGCCTCTCACTTGAAATATAGAGGGAAACAAAGTCAATGTATCTAATCCCTCATTGCTAATAATGTAACATTTGTCTTTTGAGTCTCTCAAAAATCCTATTCTACTTAAGTCCAAGCTATCTATAATACATTATTCCTACCTGTATTACTGTTGTTCAGTGCTCTACAGGATAGCCTAGACCACTACTGTGAATTTCTTTATCTGGTTTACATTCATTTTATCACCATGGCCATTACCATTCATACACTAACATTTCTGATACATGACTCTCATGTTCTAGGCCTCAACTCAAATAGTGTTTATGTTTCTTTTGCTTCAGATTTCCACAGACACTGCAAAAATCTTAGACCTAATTAATCATTTGAACATGATCTTACTTCAAAGTGTCTGACACTCATAGTGAGAGATTGAATTATTTCCTCCAATCCCTCTATTGTAGCATTTAATAACCAGATCAATTAGCATGGCATCATGGTTGGCAGAGTTTACCTAGCTGCCCTTTGACTTCAGCTTTGGTCATGTGACATGTTTGGGAAAATAAGATATGAGTAAATAGGATGCAACAAGAGGTTTGAAATGTGCATTCGTGATTGTGGTTGACCTACAGCACATCTGCCATTACCATGGAGAGAACATGAAATGGGCAGCCATTGCGCTTTCAGCCAGCCACCTTTCTTGAGACATGTGGAGAATAACTGAACTTGAAACTTCAGCCTGGATCCTAGACAACCAAGCAGCACACCCATGAGCAAGAAAAATAAACTGTTATTTTTGTAAGCCATAGAGACTGTGCATCATTATGACAATAGCTGAGTAACACACTCTATTCTGTTGCCTACTCCACTGTACCCTTTCTAGTAATTCTGTCCTTCATAGACATCATTATCCATAGTGCCTGCTCCTAGCACCTTTAATAAAAACACTTCAGCTTTCTTCTGGCTCACTACAAAATCTTAATTCCACAGCTAGTCATTCAATATTTGAGAATTGAAATGAGAATTCTTTATTTTCTCATTTCCCTGGTTTTATGTCATGCCTTCCCAGTTCTCAAACACACATCACTTACTGGAGGTGTTACATAGTATACATACCTTGTTTTACCTTATTGCCTTACTAAAATCTGAAAAAAAAAGAAATTCTGAATTCTAAAACATATCTGGTCCCAAGAGTTTTTGAAAAGTGATTATGCATTTGTGTTCATGTATAAATATTTCTGTGAGGATGTGTGTGTGTGTATGTGGAAGGACATTCTGAAAAACTGATAATATTGTTTTTCTTTAAAAGAAGTAATCTGGGTGTTTACAGAGCAAAGATGTATAATCTATTAATTGTTCAATTAAATACTTAAAAATAATTGGTTATTCAAGATCCAGAAGTAGAAAAGGGCTTGTGGGCTTAAGGATGAAGCTAAATGCATTAATCATGGCAAAAGAAAATGGAAAGGGACTCTTCCTTCTCTAATATGAGAAGGAGGAATATTTTCTCTGATATGTGCAGGGTATTCTGCATCCGCATGCCCTACCCATTCTCCATTCTTCTCTGCTATGTTCTGTGCCCTGGGAAGTTACCCATAATAGGGCTCTTTTACCGATTGGCTTCTGATTGGGTTTGACCACTTACAAGCACCAGCCATTAGGAAGACAGAGAGGAAAGTAGGGGTACTTATTCCGCACTCCTTCCCTACTTCAGTGCTACATTCGATAGACCTGGCTACATCCCCCCATGACTACAGCCCCTGGCAGGCAAATACTTCTCCATCTCCAGTTCTCAAAGTGCTCTGGTATTGAAATTTTCCTCTTCCCTATTAGGCCTAGGCATGATAACTGACTCAAGATGCAGCTGGACAGGTCAGATGGTGAAATGGGTTTTAGTAACTCATCTGTTTTCTTAGTAAAAATATGAGGCATGCCCATATAAATACAGTGAAAGAAACAAGTTTGACTTGAAAATTGTGGAAAAAAGGGTAGTTGCAGTAAGGAATATTAATTAGAAATGCATGAAAGGACTCCTGAGAAGCAGCAATGGCACATTTGAGGTTGAAAAGCATAGGTTTGAAATTGGAATATTTTGGCTTTGATTGTCTCTATCTATTCTCAGTCTTCCAAGGAAAGGATGAGAAAGTAGACAATGCAAACCATACACCATTGGAGCTAGGCCAGGGAGGACACTGGGAGGATAAAGGAGTCAGGAAAATAAAGAATTCAAGTAAATAGTTTATTGAAATGGTCATGTGGAGGGCCCTATTTTACAGTATAACCAGAACAAAGCTGAAGTCTGTGATTACTGAGCAAGGAGCAGGCACTGGAAAGCATGACACATAGACACATATGAAGAGCAAATTGAACAGCAAGAAGGAAGCAGAGGAAATAGGACTGAGTATATTACTCAACCATCGCTGCTAACATGATCATTTCACTCCCCAATGTCTAAAGAATAAACTGTTTATCAAAGAATTCCAAACTGTACAATATCTGGTCTCAGCCTTCTTTTTCCACCATTTCTTAACCTACTCACTATAATCTCCACCTGTTTTTGTATGTTTAAATTGTACCAGCATTTGAAAGTTCAATTTCCAACTTTTTATTGTGGAAATGTTCAAGGTAGAAGAAAATGTACAGTGAACATCCACATGACTATGTTTTATCACATAGCTATCCATCTATATATCTATCCACCATCTTAATTTTTTAAGCATTTTAAACTTGCACATATCACTACACAAACCTAAATGGACCAGCAATTTTATTATTTCCAAGAGTATGAACTTATTTCTGTTTGTTTTTGATCTCCATCTGAACCCCCATACAATTTTACCTGTACCTCTGTTGAAGTTTTTGCCCTCTACTTTGCCTTGTAACTGTTACTGAACATTTCATACATCTCCAGCTAGAACAGTATTCTGTGTATATCACACATCTATTTACATCATGTTTTGAATTCAGTAAAAGTTCAATTATCACATTTTAACCAACTAGGTTAGTGTGTGGGACAGCCTGAACTATATTGAGTACAACTCTAAACACCTGTTTGGCACCCTAATCCTATAGTTATATACTCTGATCTTCCTAGCTGGTGCAACCTTATGCCAATCTGTATTCATTCTCATGGAAAAACATGGAACCAATCCTATAAAGCATGAGACAACTGTTCAACAAATCAGTGTCATCAGTCTTGCTGTTGGACCTTCTGTGATATTGGCATCTAATTTTTCAAGCTCACACTATGTTATAAATGGTCATCCTATCTGGATTTCCTCTCCTGATCTTTGTATGTCGTATGAGTGTGTCACCAGTACTGGCTGGCAAATTTTTCCAGAGCTTTTTTCTTTACTTTCTGCTTGTATTTCCTGTGATTATTTGCTGCTTGAATCTCTGTCAATTTACTACCCATGAAATAACAACACATATTTTGGTTATTTAATGATGTTACTTATGTCTTCTTTGTCCTTTGTTTCTACAGTTGGACTGTTATTGCAATTTTCAATTAGAAGCTCTGTTTTCTAGTCTCTTAAATAATTTATCCTTTGGCCTTATTCTACTCACACATCTTACTTTTCTTTTTACCTCACATGTGTACCTGTATTCCTAATCCCAGCCTGACTTCTAGTTCTGGTGGCTGACTCCTTGAAGGGTAGATGGCTACCACAGTTAAAGTTTTCTGGCCGTAGTAATGTATGAGTGTAGGTCAAATGATGTGCTTGATGTAAAGTGATATAAAGTTTGACACTGGCATCAGATGGCAAAAGACAAGATCTAGAGCAGACCATCTGCATGATAGTCTCATGAGTCAGTTATTACAATGCAGATTCTTTGTTTTTCTCATTTAGGAATAGAATATAGCTAGTTTTTCATTAAGTTAAATATATTTCAAGAAATTTCCTTTATTTAACTTAATGTTAAATGCCCTTTCTTTTGTGAACTGATAATAATAGGTGTCATTTTCTACTCCTTTAATATTATTTCTGGAATTAAAGAGTTGATAGCCCTTTAGTAATGCAGATTCCTGAGCATTGTCACAGATTTATTGAATCAAATATCCAAAAGTATGACACAAAACTGCAATTTCAATGAGTTCCTAAGCCACGTTTATTCACACTAAAGTTTGAGAAAACACTTGCCTAAAACAAGAACAAAATATTGTAGGAAAAAAGATGGTGAGGCTAAGAGTGTGTTGGCTTCCCAGAAGCAAAAAGAGAACTAAAGTGTATAGGGATATAAACCATGCCTTGATTTAATAATCTGCATAAAACCAAGCTCTCAAATAAGAATGAATGAAAAATAGCTTGCTAGAAAGTCACTGAAAGAAATTAAAGAGAAATTCTCTTGTCAAAATTTAGCCATTAGTATGTACTTTTTATAGCTTATTGTTTTATTTTCCATGTAAGTAGTTTTTATTGATTAATTCAGATTATATACTTTGTAATCCACTTAAATTCCATATAAATAATTGATCAGTATACTTTATTGTTGTCATTTTCTTCTTTTCTTTTTTTTCTTTTATTTTGGTATCATTAATCTACAATTACAGAAAGAACATTATGTTTACTAGGTTCCCCCCTTCACGAAGTCCCCCCCATATACCCCTTCACAGTCACTGTCCATCTGTGTAGTAAGATGCAGTAAAATCACTACTTGTCTTCTCGGTGATGTGCAGCCCTCCCCATGCCCCCTACACACTATACATGCTAATCGTAAGGCCCTCTTTCTTTTTCCCTGCACTTATTCCTCCATTCCCACCCATGGTCCCCAGTCCCTTTCCCTTTGGTAACTATTAGTCCATTCTTGGGTTCTGTGATTCTGCTGCTGTTTTGTTCCTTCAGTTTTCCTTTGTTCTTATACTCCACATATGAGTGAAATTATTTGGTAATTGTCCTTCTCCACTTGGCTTATTTCACTGAGCATAATACCCTCTAGCTCCATCCATGTTGTTGTGAATTATAGGATCTGTTTTTTCCTTATGGCTGCATAATATTCCATTGTGTATATGTACCACATCTTCTTTATCCATTCATCTACTGATGGACATTTAGGTTGCTTCCATATCTAGGCTATTATAAACAGTGCAGCGGTAAACATAGGGGTGCATCTGTCTTTTTCAAACTGCAGTGCTGCATTCTTAGGGTAAATTCCTAGAAGTGGAATTCCTGGGTCAAATGGTAATTCTATTTTGAGCATTCTGAGGAACCTCCATACTGCTTTCCACAATGGTTGAACTAGTTTACATTCCCACCAGCAGTGTAGGAGGGTTCCCCTTTCTCCACAACCTCGCCAACATTTGTTGTTGTTTGTCTTTTCGATGATGGCCATCCTTACTGGTGTGAGGTGATATCTCATTGTGGTTTTAATTTGCATTTCTCTGATGACAAGCGATGTGGAGCATCTTTTCATGTGTCTGTTGGCCATCTGAATTTCTTCTTTAGAGAACTGTCTATTCAGCTCCTCTGTCCATTTTTTAATTGGATTGTTTGCTTTTTGTCTGTTGAGGCATGTGAGCTCTTTATATATTTTGGATGCCAATCCTTTATCAGATCTGTCATTTATGAATATATTCTCCCATACTGTAGGATAACATTTTGTTCTATTGATGGTGCCCTTTTCTGTACAGAAGCTTTTTAGCTTGATATAGTCCCACTTGTTCATTTTTGCCTTTGTTTCCCTTGCCTGGGGAGATATGTTCATGAAGAAGTCACTCATGGTTATGTCCATGAGATTTTTGCCTATGTTTTTTTCTAAGAGTTTTATGGTTTCATGACTTACATTCAGGTCTTTGATCCATTTGGAGTTTACTTTTGTGTATGGGGTTAGACAAAGATCCAGTTTCATTCTCTTACATGTAGCTGTCCAGTTTTGCCAGCACCATCTGTTGAAGAGACTGTCATTTCCCCATTGTATGTTCATGGCTCCTTTATCAAATATTAATTGGCCATATATGTTTGGGTTAATGTCTGGAGTCTCTATTCCGTTCCACTGGTCTGTGGCTCTGTTCTTGGGCCAGTACCAAATTGTCTTGATTACTGTGGCTTTGTAGTAGAGCTTGAAGTTGGGGAGTGAGATCCCCCCCACTTTATTCTTCCTTCTCAGGATTGCGTTGGCTATTCGGGGTCTTTGATGGTTCCATATGAATTTTTGAACTATTTCTTCCAGTTCATTGAAGAATGCTGTTAGTAATTTGATAGGGATTGCATCAAATCTGTATATTGCTTTGGGCAGGAAGGCTTTTTGACGATATTAATTCTCCTAGCCAGGAGCATGGGATGAGTTTCCACTTGTTAGTAACCTCTTTAATTTCTCTTAAGAGTGTCTTATAGTTTTCAGGGTATAGGTCTTTCTCGTCCTTGGTTAGGTTTATTCCTAAGTATTTTATTCTTTTTGATGCTACTGTGAATGGATTGTTTTCCTGATTTCTCTTTCTATTAGTTCATTGTTAGGGTATAGGAGAGCTACAGATTTCTGTGTGTTAATTTTGTATCCTGCAACTTTGCTGAATTCCGATATTAGTTCTAGTAGTTTCTCAGTGGAGTCTTTAGGGTTTTTTGTGTACAATATCATGTCATCTTCAAATAGTGACAGTTTGACTTCTTCTTTACCAATCTGGATTCCTTTTATTTTTTTGTTTTGTCTGATTGCCGCAGCTAGGACCTCCAGTACTATGTTGAATAACAGTGGGGAGGGTGGGAATCCCTGTCTTGTTCCCAATCTCAGAGGAAAAGCTTTCAGCCTCTTGCTATTCAGTATGATTTTGGGTGTGGGTTTATCGTATATGGCCTTTAATACGTTTTGGTACTTGCCTTCTATGCCCATTTTGTTGAGAGTTTATATCATGAATGGATGTTGAAGTTTGTCGAATGATTTTTCAGCATCTATTGAGATGATCATGTGTTTTTGTCTTTCTTTTTGTTGATGTGGTGGATGATGTTGATGGATTTTCAAATGTACCTTCCTTGCATCCCTGGGATGAATCCCTCTTGGTCATGGTGTATGATCGCCTTGATGTATTTGAATTCTGCTTGCTAATATTTTGTTGAGCATTTTTGCGTCTATGTTCATCAGGGATATTGGTCTGTGTTTTTCTTTTCTGGTGGGGTCTTTGCCTGGTTTTTTTATTAGGTTGATGTTGGCTTCATAGAATGAGTTTTGGAGTATTCCCTCCTCTTCTATTTTTTGGAAAACTTTAAGGAGAATGGGTGTTATGTCTTCTCTGTATGTCTGATAAAATTCCGAGGTAAATCCATCAGGCCCGGGGTTTTTTTTCTTGTGTAGTTTTTTGGTTACTGATTCAATTTCATTGCTGGTCATTGGTCTGTTTAGATTTTCTGTTTCTTTCTGGGTCAGTCTTGGAAAGTTGTATTTTTCTAGGAAGTTGTCCATTTCTCCTAGGTTTTCCAGCTTGTTAGCATATAGGTTTTAATAGTATTCTCTAACAATACTTTGTATTTCTGTTGGGTCCGTCACGATTTTTCCTCTCTCGTTTCTAATTCTTTTGATGTGTGTTGACTCTCTTTGTCTCTTAATAAGTGTGGCTAGAGGCTTATCTATTTTGTTGATTTTCTCGAAGAACCAGCTCTTGGTTTCACTGATTTTTTCTATTGATTTGTTCTTCTCAATTTTATTTATTTCCTCTCTGATCTATATTGTGTCCCTCCGTCTGCTGACCTTGGGCCTCATTTGTTCTTCTTTTTCCAATTTCGGTAATTGTGGCATTAGACTATTCATTTTAGATTGTTCTTCCTTCTTTAAATATGCCTGGATTGCTATATTCTTTCCTCTTAATACTGCTTTTGCTGCATCACACAGAAGACGGGGCTTTGTGTTATTGTTGTCAATTGTTTCCATATATTGCTGGATCTCCATTTTAATTTGGTCATTGATCCATTGATTATTTAGGAGCATGTTGTTAAGCCTCCACGTGTTTGGGAGCCTTTTTGCTTTCTTTGTACAATTTATTTCTAGTTTTATACCTTGGGGGTCTGAAAAGTTGGCTGGTAGGATTTCAATCTTTTGGAATTTACTGAGGTTCATTTTGTGGCCTAGTATGTAGTCTATTCTGGAGAATGTTCCATATGCACTTGAGAAGAATGTGTATCCTGTTGCTTTTGGATGTAGAGTTCTATAGATGTCTATTAGGTCCATCTATTCTAGCGTGTTGTTCAGTGCCTCTGTGTCCTTACTTATTTTCTGTCTGGTGGATCTGTCCCTTGCAGTGAGTGGTGTGTTAAAGTCTCCCAAAATGAATGCATTGCATTCTATTTCCTCCTTTAATTCTGTTAGTATTTGTTTCACATATATTGGGGCTCCTGTATTGGGTGCATATATGTTTATAATGATTATATCCTCTTGTTGGACTGAGCCCTTTATCATTATTTTATGTCCTTCTTTATCTCTTGTTACTTTCTTTATTTTGAAGTCTATTTTTTCTGATACTGTTAATGCAACACCTGCTTCTTTCTCTCTGTTGTTTGCGTTAAATATCTTTCTCCAACCCTTGACTTTTAATTTTGGCATGTCTTTGGGTTTGAGGTGAGTCTCTTGTAAGCAGCATATAGATGGGTCTTGCTTTTTTATCCATTCTATTACTCTTTGTCTTTTGATTGTTGCATTCAGTCCATTTACATTTAGGGTGATTATTGAAAGATACGTACTTATTGCCATAGCAGTCTTTAGCTTTGTGATTACCAAAGGTTCAAGGTTAGCTTGTTTACTACCTTACTGTCTGACCTCACTTGCTTATTGAGCTTTTATAAGCAAAATCTGATTATTTTTTCTTTCCCTTCTTTTTCCTCCTCCTCCGTTTCTCATATGTTGTGTGTTTTGTTCTGTGCTCTTTTGAGGAGTTCTCCCATCTAGAGCATTCCCTCTAAGATACCCTGTAGAGGTGGTTTGTGGGAGGCAAATTCCCTTAACTTTTGTTTGTCTGGGAATTGTTTTATCTCTCCTTCATATTTAAATGATAATCGTGCTCGATCCAGTATCCTTGGTTCAAGGCCCTTCTGTTTCATTGCATTAAATATATCATGCCATTCTCTTCTGGCCTGTAAGGTTTCTGTTGAGAAGTCTGATGATAGCCTGATGGGTTTTCCTTTGTAGGTGTCCTTTTTACTCTCTCTGGCTGCCTTTAATACTGTCTCCCTGTCCTTTATCTTTGCCATTTTAATTATTATGTGTCTTGGTGTTGACCTCTTTGGATCCCATCTCTCGGGAGTTCTGTGTGCCTCCGTAGTCTGAGCAACTATTTCCTCCCCCAGTTTGGGGAAGTTCTCAGCAATTATTTCTTCAAAGACACTTTTTATCCCTTTTTCTCTCTCTTCTTCCTCTGGTACCCCTATAATGCAGATATTGTTCCTTTTGGATTGGTCACACAGTTCTCTTAATATTGTTTCATTCCTCGAGATCCTTTTATCTCTCTCTTCATCAGCTTCTATATGCTCCTATTCTCTGGTTTCTATTCCATCAGTGGCCTCTTGCATCTTATCCATTCTTCTTATAAAACCTTCCAGAGTTTGTTTCACTTCTTTAATCTCCCTCTGGACATCTGTGATCTCCCTCTGGACGTCTGTAATCTCCCTCCAGACTTCATCCCTTAGCTCTTGCATATTTCTCTGCAGCTCTGTCAGCATGTTTATGATTTTTATTTTGAATTCTTTTTCAGGGAGACTGGTTAGGTCCTCCTCTGCAGATCCTTTTTCAGGTGTAACTATCTTGGACTGGACCAGATTTTTTTGCCTTTTCATGGTGATAGCAGTGGCTGTAGGCAGGTTGCGGGTGTTTGTCAGCTGGGAGAAGAAAGTCCTTTCTTGCTTGCTGGATGCCTTGCCCTTCTCCGCTGCCTGTGATGGCTACCTGCACACCTGTAGCAGCCACCGGGTTAATCTTCTAAATTGCTTTGGGCGGGGTGTCCGTCAGAGCAGCACGGAGCCCTGCGGGGAGTGGCAGGCATGCCAGGTGCGCTCCTCCGTGCTAGCGGCGACCCTGCCGGGCAGCTGTGTAGCAGCAGCAGCCTTTGGGTCTGGCCCGGGTGGCTGTGCATTGGGCTGGGATTCCGGTCACCTCCTGGAAGCGCGCCTGCTCCCTCTGACTCCACTGCCTGTGTGCACGGGGATTTTCTGCGCAGGCTTCTACCGGGCTCTGGCTTCACTGCTGCCGGTGTGTGCGAGCCGTGCCCAGGCTGTTCATTCCCGCTGCTGCGGGCTACCACGGATATGCTCTCGGTTCCTTCCAGTGCTTCTGTCCCCAGCATGCGCTCCCACTCTCCTGCTACTGGGCCCATGTTTTGGGGTCCACGCCAGTTGGAGGAATGACTGGCAGTCTTCCTAGTCCTGTGAGGGGCTTCCAAACTGCACTGCCTCTGTTTAGGGTTCCTAAGTTTCCCTGGTATTCCCAGCTGCCGGGACAACTTCCTCCAGCTATGAGGTCCCTGTCTCTTTAAGACTTGCAGAAAGCACTCGCTTTTCTTTTGTCTCAGGGACGCTGGTTGCGAGGACCTGCCCACAGGTTTTGCTTTCCCATTTCTCTAATATCCAGCACCCCATGCACCTTGTGTCTGCGTTCCAGGTGTGGATTTCTAGAGCTGGTTTTTTAACAATCTTGGTCTTTCACTCCCTCCCCATTCTGACTCCTTTCTTCCCACCGGGTTTTGGGGTGGGGGAGCGTTCGGGTCCCGCCTGGTCGCGGCTTGTATCTTACCCACTTCATGTGATGCTGAGTTCTCGCAGATGTAGATGTATCCTGGCTGTTGTACTGCATCCACTGGTGTCTCTTTTAGGAGTAGTTGTATTTATTGTATTTTCATAAATATATATGTTTTGGGGAGGAGATTTCCTCTGAACTACTCATGCCGCCATCTTCCCATGACATTGTTGTCATTTTCTTTAAATGCTATCTTTATTCAGTCTTCAGGCTCTGGCTAGAGGCTAGTCACTTCTCCTTTTTGAGCAGTTTAATCAACCACTTCCATTGCCAGCTCTCACACTCCAGGCTACAATGCACCCAACCTAGTAATCCCAGGGCCAGATGACTAGGAATAGTCCTTATGCCCTGGAGCATGTGAAAGTATTTATATTTGCCGTTCCACAGGGAGCCTGCAAAACCTATCTACCCCCACCCAACTGGCCACACATAAGCCACCTCCTAAGCTGGAGCTTGCTATGACTCTATCTCTAGTTACAACCTCTGTGTGGCCCTGTGTGGCCATCTTCTCTCATTCGGAGCTGTAAGAAACAGAGTTTTGCCTTCCCTGTATCCCATCATCAAAAGAATCCTTAAATCTTATAAAACATAAGACCAGTTCTAAGCCTTAATATTTGGATATGATTAGACAAGGAAACATTAGCATCCAGTTGGGTATTAGAAACACCTAGTGTTTTGGGTCCTAGAATACTCTTTAAAAACATAATTATTCTTTGAACAATTTATGGTGTTAACAGTAAATATGGTAATTTATCAGTGCTTTCAGTCAACATGGTGATATAGCCAGAAAAAGAAATATTGTGCTAATGATAATGTGCTGTAAAAGTAGCCAGGACTTGCCTTATTCACAACTAGTGGAGGTACCCCCACAAATAGTATGTTTTGAACAGCATGAAAAGATGATTCTTCTTATCCAGAAATATATTTTTAATTTATGTGTTACCATGTCTGAAACTCCACTATTTGTCAATCAATGGCATAAAAGGTGTTAACTTTTCAAATTGTATTGAACACTTGCTATTTTTCGACATCAGAGCTAGACACAAGTGATTATGGGAAGAATAAAAATAACCTGATGTCAATGAGTTCACATCCACTATGGGACGTAGACACACAAATGGGTAATTATAGCATAGTTTACTAAGTATAGTGGTAAATACAGGGAACGGGAAATGTCCTAAAGAACTTTCTCGGAAGGTAACAAATTGACTAAAACCTGAAGGATAAATAAAAATTAAGAAAACAACGAGCTGAGGAAATGCTGTATGCAGAAAAAAATAGCATATTAGCAAACTTAAATTTGTCAAACCTTCTTTGTGACTCACATCATACACTTTTACTCAGATGACATGATATCTAAAAATATAGTACATCTTTTTGGTCATATGACAGGACATCTGAACACAAAATTTAAAAACACTTTATTGCTACAAGGATGTAAAAGAATTCACTAAATCCAGACACGTTGACTGATAAGAAAGTAACCAGAAAGTACTTATTTTCCCTGGTAGAACTGCACTGAGTCCAAAGAAAATAAGGTTTGAAAAAATGCAGAGCTATTTGTTAGAAATTATTATAATTTTAGCAAATATTCAAGGACATTGACTACCATGATTTATGCTTTAATTTTCTATGGCTGACTATGTATTTTAAACTTCAGGATGTATTGAAATTACCAAGAATTTGTCCTTTCAATTTGCACAGTTTCTTAAGGAACTAATGGAACTAAAAGCCAAACTTTCTAACAAAAGATAATCTAAGAATTGCAGAAATTAATATGTGAATCCTGTATATATGCTGATATTTCTGAGACTATGAGCAAACACCAGGCAATATTTTGATCCACCTGAACCCTGTGAAAGAGCATCTTTATTCATGAAACTGCTAAAATCAAAGCTTAGATCAGTCCACTTCTCAGAGATGTTAACTTTGGATCTACATTGAAATGTGGCCTTAATGAATATAATTCATGGCACTTAAGAAAAATTCACACTGATATATTCCAGTATTCTTATTGACTTGATCCAAATTGATCAATAAATATAATTTGAAGCTTCATGAAAGTAAAGTTGATTGATCCTACTTTTAACTAATATTACATTTCTGCTAAAATCCATATAATTTTTACAAGATAACAAGCAATTTCTCACTACCACTATCAATGTGAAAATTCATGTGCCTACACCCATATGGATTTCTGAACTCCTGGCTAACTGCTGAGAAATTTGAATGCCCCTACCCAACAACTTTTCCCATTTTTCAAAAATTTATTTTTTTCTATATTCTTCAGGGGAATGAAAATAAACACTACAAATCTTGTTTAACAGCAGAAAATTCAGTTTATAGAGCACCTTACTTGGAAAAACATCACTGCCAGTGCATTGACATTTCCAGCATGTTACCATATACAATCTGGAAATTGTGCCTACTGGTTTCATGGTGTTAGTGATAAAAGAAGAGTCTAAAATGGTAAGTTTATGTGGGTCATCCAAATTATTTGAGGTTTAGAGGAAAGGAATCTTTTCTAACATTCTATTACAGGAATTTTCTAACATTTACAAAACAGAAAAAGGTGATATAATAAACCCCCAAGTACCCATCACCCAAGTTCAAAATTTATTAACCAATATCCAATCTTAAACTCCCCACCTCCACACTTGACTATTTTGAAGAAAATTCTCAACGTCATATTTCATCTGTAAGTATTTCAAAATGTATCACTAAAGGGTAAAAATTCCCTTTTTAAAACATAACCATAATATCATCATAGTACCTAACAAAATTAACAATACTTCCTTAGTATCTTCTAATATTCTATCTATGTTCAAATTTCCCATTGTTTCAAATCTGACTAATCATTCTTTAGTTTGAATCTAAGTTTAAACAAGGTCTACCTATTGCATTTTATTAATGTATATCTTGAGTCTTTTCTTTCCTAACATTTTATTTTGAAAAATTGAAACCCCAGAGAAAAGTCAGAGGCACAGTACAATAAACAACTATGTATCCATCTATCTTCAACAATTGTTAACATGTTACATACTTCTCTCTCTCTCCCTTCTCTTCATATTTATGCTTTTTCATTTTTGCTAAATCATTGGAAAGCTTTGAGACATGAAGTATTTAAAAAAGTATTTAAGATGTTCCTAATAAAGGGGCTTTTGAGCAGTTTAGCAGAACACACTGATAATCCGATTTCTGGGATGTGGTCCTCAGTGAGATGCTGAATAAACTTTTCTTACACACAACAGCAGTGTTGATTTCAGTTGACAGCAATTTACAAATATACATTAGTAGCATAATTTGCCTCTAATGAACTACACATTTATCCAAGTCATTTTGAAATTTTATTTTATCTATCTTTTTGGAAACATCTAAGGGAGAATTTTATCTATTTTTACCTTTCAGAGAATTGAAAAGGCAGTCTCTAAAAATTCATTTGAGATGAAACTACATGCAAATTGCTAGTTTTTATACTGATGTCATATTAGATTTATCATGATTTTATTTTGACATGCTTGGTGATGTCTCAATTATTTAATCACCAGAGAGTAATAAGTGCTCACAATTTCAGAGAAGGCACACATCTACTCTTTAGCCCCTGCTATACATCCTGCCTATGCAGGACATAGGAGCCTGAGAATCATCTTCAGCTCTCATAATCCTCACTGCGGAAGTAAAACACTGAAACTTTATCTTTCCACTATAAACATAGTAGATACTCCTTAAGGACTATTGTTTTTTCTATAGGAGAATAAGGGTAGCCTAGGCACACAGCTTCTTACATGTTCAGGGAAAAGGAGGAATTCTATTAGAACTTGTATACAAGATCTTTGCTAGGCTATGCAAAAATGTCTAGTGAGCTAAAAAAAGACAGATGCAGCCCATAAGCACATGACTTGGCAAGTGGTGTCCAGAATGGACTTTGGCCCCATTTGCCCCCTTTGCCTGGCATCTCTGCTCAGTGAAGAACTGTATGTGGTGGCCCTGCTTATAGACTCCTTAGTGCCAAGGAAGCAAGGCAGTACAATGGAAAGTTCACTGACCTGAGAAGCAGGAGGAATATGAGCTGTGTGAACATGAGCAAGTCATTTACGTTTTGTGTCTTGCTGTCCTTAACTGTAAGATAATGATTCAAAAGTATGTTCCAAAGTTAGCATTTTCGACCCCACCCATCAGTATTCCAGTTACTATGGCTCATAAACGTATCTGTATGTCCACTTAACATGACTGAAAGGTACCCTGGACTTCAGAGACATTTTTATGTCCAAGCTTTTTCCATGCATTTGCATATAGTATTTTGTGTAGTGAACTATTTGCTTGTTCGAGATAATTAAGAGCTTGATTTTACAGTACAGTAATTTTATGAAAAGGATTCAGACCATTTTAATGAGCTGATGAAGATGTTAATCAGATGGCTTTTGATGATTCAGTAATACTTCATAAATAATGTGTTGATTGTCTCAGAGACAGTGATGCAGGTAATAATTCAATGGGTGCTACTAGAGTGATAATAATGTCAATAATGTCACTTGTTTGAGAAAATTAGATAATACTTCATTAAGGTCTACCTTAATTTTAGTACAACTTCTCCAGGTCTACAATAATTGTGCCTATCCAGAGGTTAGGAGGCAACATTACAGTTAATGGAAGCATAGGTGTTTTGTTCACATTTTTGTTTTAGTTCCTGATGTAAAATATTTACAATAGTCCATGTTTTATAACTCAAGAAAATAGAAGCACATCACACCTTCCTAACGGTAGCACCAAATTTTCTAAAAAGGCACATAGTTAAGTATTCATAGTAGCATAAAAGATTCACCTTTTCAAAATAAAATGTGGTGACCTATCACATGGAACTTTAGCTCCTGTTTTCTACCATTCAGTGTGAAATTTAAGAAATAAAATCAAGAGAAATAGGAAAACACTAAACCTGGTCTGGTTATAAAATGAAATAGGTAAAAGGTAAAATATTATGCCAAGTTATGCTATGCATAAATAATCATATTAGCTTTATTTAAAGAAAATAACATGATATTTATTGTGTGCTTACTAAGTATTTTGTGTGCCATACATTATTTAACTTTCAGAAGAATTTCATGAAGTATGGAAAAATTAGGAAAAGTACCTTGTCAGAGGTCATTCATTCATTTAAGTAATAATATATTGAACTCCTACCAAGTGTTAGGTATTATGCTAGGTGCTAGGTGTTAAATGATAAATAGTGATTTAAAAAAGACAGTGCCTGCTCTCTTGTATCATATATCTAGTGGCATAGATAGACGTTAAAGAGGTAATCACCCAAAATATATGTTATATGGGAATAATTGTTATGAAACTAGTGAACAGGCTTCTATTCAAGTAAACAGCAGGTAAGCTTCATCCAGACAGGAATGTAAGGGGAAGCCTCCCTAAGATAGTAGGCTTAAGCTGAGAACTGAAGAATAAAGACTGAGCAAGGCAGAGTTATGTTCAAGAGTCTTAGGGGCACACAGTTTAACATGTTCCAAAGTCTTAGGGGTAAAGGAATTCCAAAAACAGTATTGCTGGAATATAGTGAGGAAAAGAAAAAAAGGTAGGATAATAAATGTCAGTGACCAGATCATACAGGGGCTTGAGGCCTTTATTAAGGATTGGAAAAATCAATGAAAAATTTTAAGCAGGGCATGCCTTATTCAGATTTAAAATTTTTTAAAGATCACTCTAATATGGAGGGAGAGATGTCAGGAGGCTATTGGAGAAGTTTGGGTGGAAAGATTGGTTGCTTGGACTAGAGTGGTAGTAATGGAGATGGAAAGAAGTAGACATATTTAGGATATGTTATTGTAGGAAAACATAAAGTGATTAATGATAGATTGTATGTAAGTGTATAAGGGAAAGTCAGGTGACAAGCATGACTTCCAGGTTTCTGATGTGAGCAAGTGGATGAATGTAAATGTCTTTTACCAGGGTCGGGAAGGAATGTATGATAAGGGTCAAGGGTCCAGTTTTGAACATAGAGTCCGAAATTCTAGTAAGATATTGAATTGGAAATGATAAGGAGCAGCAGTTCTGAAATTCATAGGTACAATGTGAGTTGGAGATTTTATTTTGGGAGTTGTGACTAGATGCTGTTTAAAGCCATGAAGTAGATACCATCACCTGAGGAAAGTTTGGAACTTTAAAGCTATGAGGTAGAGCAGGAAGAACAAGCAGAAGTAATTTCATAGGAATAGAAATAAAAAGTTACTCAAGAACCTGTATTGTCATGGAAGCCAAAGTAAGAGAGAGTCTTATTAAGGAAGGGTCATCTGTTTTAAATGCTACTGAGAGGTTAAAGATGAGGAAAACCGGTAAGTGGCTCAGGCAAGTTATTTTGAATCAGTTTTTGAGAAAAAAGTTCTTTCTTGAACAGCATAATGATGTCATGTCACTAAGTATCAGTTTGACTTTTATATTAAAAAAAGAATGTAAGGTATAACAAAAGGAACTTGAGCATTAAGTATGAAAAAAACAAAATATAAAAATGTAGGTATATTGACTCTTCTAGCAGCGCAAACCAGAAATATTTAATCATATGTTCAGATGAGATAAAAAAGTGCTTACAGACCATATTATATTTCATGTTCTCTGTGAACATTATTTTCTCAAGAAAAGGGAATTATGATCATATAGAAAGAAGTGTTTATTTTCAATATAAATGCAATGCAATATTGTCATCTAGTGAAGAGTCAGCAACTATGATCACATAAAGTGTCTTTGAGAAAAAATAACTGTAATTTGTATTTCCCAGTAGAATATACACAATATTCTGTATAATATCTTCATCCATGCTGCCTCAATTCTTCAGTCTCCTATTTAAATAGAAAAATTACTTGAATGAGAAGACCAAAATTAATAAAAGTTTAATGACATTATACATAAACATTAACATTATAAAATAAAGGATTACAACAAAGAATTGATTTTATACACAGCATCCTGAAGTTCTGTATATCTAATCACATGAACATTATAATAAAATATATTAGCAGTAGACCAAGAGTTCAGCCTATTTTACTTGTACAGAGAAATATTTATCATTTGTTTGCATCCTTAGTTTTACTATAAACAGATTGAACATATATTTGTCAATTTTATCCCAAATATTTGCTTTTACAATTATTGAAGAAAAACATACAAGGACCAAAAAGAAAATCTCAAATTTTGTCTGTCTTTATTCAATATACTGAGAAATATGAATAGTGTACTTAATACATAAGAGGGAACAAAATCATTTTGGACAGGAATCCAGAAGATCACAGAGCTAGACCCCATACTGTTTTTAGTGGCCATGTGATCTTGAGCAAGGTCCTTAATCAAATGAACTTCCAATTCTCTTCATTATCCTACCTTAAAAATGAGAAAATTAAACTCCTTGTCCACCAGAAGTTCTAACTCAGGAGGCCTAAACTGAGGCCTTACTAGTTTGAAGATGTTCCCTAGGAGATTCTGGAACAAACCCAGAATGGAAAATCACTAATTCAGAAACATCACTTGGCTTTCAGTTTCTGGCATGTGGCACATCAGTTACGTGGAAAAATTGTGCTGTCTTGCCTGACCTAGAAATCAAGGACATTTTTTTCTAAAGCCATCTGTCTTGCCAGTGGATTTTGGCCCAGGGCAAGTTCACTATGGATTCAGTGAGACTGAGGAATGCCAATGGAATGTTGGGGTGAAAGGGTTTATTACATAGCTTGTTCTCCCGGAGATAGGTCAAAACACTAGAATTACATCTGCATCTAATTAAGTCTGCAGGTCTGTAATCCTTCATTTCTGCCTCTGGGCCTCTCTAACCCCGCAGCCATCTCAGTCTCTCTCCTTGGCACTGCCAGCACTCCAGTCTCTGCTCTCCTGCAGCCGTGCGGCCATACCACTGTGTCGCCCAGAGCACTGGGCCGAACTCTTTCTATAGAATCAATAGCAGTGTTTTGCCCACATGTGTGTAGTGAGTTAGCTGACCAGGGCCAGGTGAGAATCCTGGCCAAAGGAACCTTCACTTTATCCACACCATCTCACAAAACTAGATAGTGGCAGTATTACCTTTTCATTGCCATGACTCTAGATGAATGAGAAATAGAAATCACCCCATAAAAATTCCTAACTAAGCTAATGCTAATGTGGATTTGGAACCAGAATGCACATATTTGTTTATCCCTCTAAAGAATGTCCACACTGCAAATTTTGTCTGACCAGGGCCTGATTTTATTGTGTTTCCAGATAATGTGCATGAAGTAAGTGTAGCTTCTCTCTGGCAGAATACTCTTTAAGCTCAGGCCTCAACGTGCTCCACTAATAAATAATCAAGGAAAATGAGATACAATAAAAAAACCACAAAACACAGGATGAAATAAGATGCTGAAGGAGAGTCAGCAGAAATAACAAATGGCATATTAAGATCACTAAAGACTGCAGATACAGAAATTATAAGATACAAAATGAGAAGATTCACTTCTTCATGGAACCCTTATATTAATATATACAGGTATGCAACCAATATATACATACACACATAAGATAAAATAATATACACGTTATCATTCTCCACATTCTAAATTGAAATATAATTAGGTTAAAATCATTTTATCTATACTTTCCATGAAAATCAAGAAAGTAATAAGAAGATGAAATATATACAATGAAGACTTGTTAAACATGCCTATATTCCATCAGGAAAAATCAGGGTAAATCAACTTTGACAAGTGATATCAAGTGTAGATTTTGGTTTTATTTTTTATAAAGAGGCAAAGTTTTGTACAGAATCACATTATTTAAAAAATCCAACAAAACAGTAAAAATAAATGGAAAGCTAAATGGGAAAAGGAAAGGAATAACTGGTTTACATAACAAAGAATTATGAGTGTATAAGTGGCCAATAAGCAGATGATCAGTATTGTTCATAATTAAAGAAAAGCAAATTAAAGCCATACTGAATGCATTTTTCATCTCTCAGCCTGGCAAAAATTAAGATGCTTGAAAATACTCAATGTCAGCAAGGTTAGGGGAAAATGTTTTCATTTGTATGAATGGGTAGGTAAATTGGTGCTACCATACTGTAGGAAAACTCAATATCTATCAAAATGTTAAATCCATTGTACCATTTGACCAAGTAATTTCATTTTTCTGGATAATAACTCTACAGGTACAGTATCACATATGCACACGTATTTACAAATTTACACATGAAAGATATTTATTGCACCTTTGTAATAGCAAAAAAAATTCAAAATAAATGAAATTCTCATCAATAAAATACAGGTTAATAACTTGACAATTCCATACAGAGAACATTATGCAGACATGACATAAAAATATACAAGATGATACTTAAATATCTCTCCACATTACATCATTAAATGAAAAAAATAGATAAATCATTCTTCACAAACACACACAGTACTCATAGGTATGTTAATATTTATAAGGACTTGATCAAATGTTTATGCCTGTTTCCTATACAATTTTTATACTGTACATGTTTTCATTTCATAATAATAAGAAAAATAACATGATTGTTTTATAGTACTAAGGACAATTGCACACTATACAATGCTGATATGAACCTCTACTTCTATTGAATACTTCTGGTTTCTCTTCTTTAAATACCTTACTGTATACGTCACAATCTTGAAAGATACTTTCCTTCTCCTTTGGTTCCTGAAAGATTAACTATTAGGTAGAAGTACCAAGTGTACATATTTCTACAAGGTTTAAAATATCTTAGATTATATAATCTAAATTTTTTAAGTCACACGACTTTAAACTACTTATGGCTTTTTCTCCCTTCTAGTTGAAAAATTTCAATATTCACTTTTCAGTTATAACTTAGCAAGGGCATGTAAAGCAAGAAAATTAAGCAAGAAGGAAAACAAAGTAACTGAAAATACTGAAAACTAAAGTTGTAGCATCACATTGTTATTGCCATATTTTGACAAATGCAAGGTATTTTCCCTGAAAGGACTTATTTTAAATTATGATTTCCGCTAAATGACATTACACGCTTTGGCAATGATTTTCTCATGAATTATAAAATACTAGAATTTGTTTAGGTAACACATTTATGTATAAACTCAAATTTTATCAGATGCCAACCTCAAGTGCAGTAGACATTTTCCACTAAGAAAACCATTTATACAAGCTGTCATTCAGTAAAACCGTTTTTAAATTAAACAGATGGTGATAACAAAGAAATTAATGAATATATACTTGCTTTCTGTACTAATTTGCATTTCTAAATTACTCAGGTTATGCAGCAATTAAACATTAATTGCTTTTAGATAAATGAATATCTCAAAAGAAATGATGAATTATGATGGAATTGTCTAAGAAACATCACTCTTCCTACTGTCACTGCCCCACTGCAACATCCTATTTAGATATTTTCAAGTATATGAATGGAAGTGATAACAATAATAATGTTGATTTACCACATTTTATGATGTTATTTTATTGTACCATATATAGAAAAACATGGTATCTTCATACATATAAATATTTAACTGATGAGACAAAATTTACAATGTTATTGTGACATGAATCTCTTTTTTTATATATAGAATTAAATAGTCTCAATGCAGTTATTGATGAAAGCAATTGCAAATGATAGTGACTTATTATAATTTACTCTTAGCCAAGTGAACCTGACATTTTATCATGCTAGTTCAGTGAGATAAGGCTATTGATAGGATAGGCGATTACAATGGAAAAATGGAAATGTTTTCCATTAACAAAAGAAATTAAACAAATAGAAATAAGGTGCATATTCATAAGTTATTTGTCTGAATTGAAATGCATAAATAAATCTGATGAGTGGAAACATGGCAGGAGACATTCAGTTGCAAGAAGTTTAGTTTAGAAGAATGGGAGTGATATATTACACTGCCATAGGAATATATTTTCTGTTGATTAAAAAATAGAAAGTGTACAGAATAGGTGAAGTTTCCCAAAAGACAAGAAAAAATTTTAGAGAGACAAGATATAGCAATAAATCTGGATTGCAACCATTCCAAACATTTTATAGTTCATATTTTTCTAAAAGCAGAGCATCTGGTTCATCTTCTAGTGAATGTATAATTTATACAGTGAATTTCACATATGCTAAGAGTACAGAAAATGATTCATGACAAGATGTATACACAAATGTATCCAATGCCTTAATCAAGATATAAGTATTCCCATCACCCTGGAAGTTCTCTCATACTCTCATTCAGTCTATACCCATACCCAGTAACAACCACTCTTCTGATCTCTATAACCACATACTAGTTTAGCCCATTCTAGATCTTAATTTTACTGTAATATTTCTTTGAGTCTGGATTCTTTCATTCAGGATAAGTCTTTAAAATCCATCCATGTTGTTGCAGCTACTATTTGTCAATGTAGAAAGATGTTACAGAACCATTGACTATATTATCCATGCTGTACTTCCATCCCCGTGAACAGCTTATATTATGGTTGAGATTTTGTATCTTTTTTTTAATTTTGGTATCATTAATATACAATTACATGAGCAATATTGTGGTTACTAGATTCCCCCTATTATCAAGTCCCCACCACATACCCCATTACAGACACTGTCCATCAGCATAGTATGATGCTATAGAACCAACACTTGTCTCCTCTGTGTTGTACAGCCCTCCCCGTGCTCCCCTCTACATTATGTCTGCTGATCATAATGTCCCTTTTCCCCCTCATCCCTCCCTTCCCACCCATCCTCCCCAGTCCCTTTCCCTTTGGTAACTATTAGTACATTCTTGGGTCCTGTGAGCCTGCTGCTGTTTTGTTCCTTCAGTTTTTTCTTTGTTCTTATGCTACACAGAAGAGTGAAACCATTTGATACTTGTTTTTCTCCACCTGGCTTATTTCACTGAGCATAATACCCTCTAGCTTCATCCACGTTGTTGCAAATGGTAGGATTTGTTTTCTTCTTATGGCTGAATAATATTCCATTGGGTATATGTACCACATCTTTATCCATTCATCTACTGATGGACAATTAGGTTGCTTCCATTTCTTGGCTATTGTAAACAGTGCTGCAATAAATATAGGGGTATGTATCTCTTTATCCCCCTCACTTACTGTAGCCACCCACCACAATGCCTTCCCCATTGTAACTACCAATCATTTCTCAGTATCTATAAGTCTACTACTGTCTTGTTCATTTTGTTTCATTTTGTTTTCAGATTCCACATATAAGTGAAATCATATGGTACTTGTCTGTCTCTACCTGGCTTATTTCACTTATCATAATACCTTCTAGGTCTATCTATATTGTTGCAAATGGCAGGATTTCTTTTTTAAGGCTGAATAATATTCCATTGTAATATATTCATCACATCTTCTTTATCCATTCATTTATTGATGGACCCTTTGGTTGCATCTGTATCTTGGCTTTTGTAAGCAATACAGCAATAAATATAGGGGTGCACATATCTTTTTAAACCAGATATTTTGTTTTCTTTGAGTAAATTCCTAGGAGTGGAATTCCTGGGTCATATGGTATATCTATTTCCAGTTTTATGAGGAACCTCCATAGTGGCTGCACCAGTTTCCATTCCCACCAACAGTGTAGGAGGGTTCTGTTTTCTCCACATCCTCATCAACACGTGTTATTTCTTTTCTGCTGGATAGTGACCATTCTGATTGGTGTGAGGTGATATATCATTGTGGTTTTGATCAGCATTTCCCTGATTAGTAATGTAGAGCATCTTTTCATAGACCATATTTTAAATAAATGCCATAGATGATACCAAGAAGCTGGCATGGGACCACACTTGGGGAAACAGTGAAACAATGTTGACAGTACTTCTAGCACTATACTAGTCCCCAAGACAATTGTCATGCCTTCATTCCTGCTGTTACCTCTTTTGGAAGTTCCTATTCCCTCCATCTTTGCCTGCAGAAATATGGCCTGACCTCCAAAGATAGCCTTAAACCAGCCTCCTTGTGAAGGCATCCTTAACTCATGTCATCCACCCCAAAAGGATGTGGTCTTTTCTGCTGCTATGGGATAGGAGGTAAAGAGGCATTGGGGATAAGGGACACATGATACAGGAGATGCAGTGAGACAACAATGTATGACAGAGGGAGGGCTATAAGTTTGGCACTGAAGTCTTTCATTGACCTTCAGTGTCCATTTAGATTATGGTACAACAGGGGCTAAGAAGCTGGGAAGTTTACAAAATACTTAGCATGGTGCCTCTGAAGGTTCAGAGCAATGAATGTCAACCTGATAGCAATCATACTCAGGGAGACAGATCAGAGGTCCTATCAGTTTAGGAAGCTTAGGATGGGAGGTATCAGGAGGGAAATGTGACAAGATGAATGTCAGTCAGATAACTGCTCTGCACATATTCAGAAGATAGACCAGGCAGGAGTATGGTGGTAATATCATCCACCGAGGGACCTTTCCTCACTAAGGGGAAGGGAGGAACACACAACTATGTAGCTGAGCTTGTGAATGTAGGGAACAGTTACATAGAAAAGGTGCAAGAGAGGGGAGTTCAGAGCAAGCAGCATGGTATACAGATGGACGTGAACCATGGGTACAGCTAAGAAATAAAAGCTGGGATTTTGTCCAGGTCCATCCAGCAGCAATAACCATGCTCTTTTCCCCTATCTAGCCACCCTCAGACTGCAATGTAATTTGTACATGCTCATTAAAATACATATTTCCAGGCCCAGTCTACAGTGGTTCCCTGAGAGTCATGAGGGGAGAGAGCATATCAGTAAAAAAACTGGAACCAAACTCAGATTCATATAACTATAAGATCCACAATTTTAACTATATTAATTTTTCTCAAACTTAAATGGACTTAAGACTCACTATGGGGCTTGCTCAACATGCAGGTTTTTAGGTTCCCCTCTCCTCATAATATTTGATTTATACATCTGAGTTGAGGCCCAAGAGCCAGTATTTTCAAATAGCACTCCAATAATTATATTTTTATTGGAAGGCTGTGAGCGATAATTTGACAAATTCGGGAGCAAAGGACTGCATGAAATATTATAAGGAAATGGGAATTTAGATTATCACAAGCTGGTTATGGTAATATTGTGGTTCTCTGTATTGACTATTTGTCACAATAGCCTTTTTCCAAATATATATGCCATGGCATCTCCTACAGACTTAGAGTATTTATTTATTTATTTAATTAAAAAACTATCTAGATTATTCTGACTTATAGCTAAGACTTAGAAAACACATTTAAAAGTATAAAGAGAGGAGAAGCCAAGATGGCGGCATGAGTAGTTCAGCGGAAATCTCCTCCCAAAAATAATTATATTTTTGAAAATACAACAAATGAAACTATTCCTAAAAAAGAGACCAGTGAATACAGTGCAACAGCTAGGCTACATCTACATCTGTGAGAACTCAGCATCACACAAAGGGGGTAAGATACACGTCATGGTCTTTCAGGACCCGAGTGCTCCCCGCACTCCCAGAGTGGGGAGGAAGTGAAAGCCCAGGACTGCTAAACAACCAGCTCTAGTAATCCACACCGGGAGTGTGGACATACAGTGCATGGTGCATTGGATATTAGAGAAACGGAAGGGCAAAATCTGCAAAAGGGACCATGCAACTGGCTCCCCTGAGACAAAAGAAAAGCGAGTGCTTTTTGAAAGTCTCAAAGGGACAGGGACCTCAAAGCTGGATGGAATCATCCCAGCACACTCAGCTCAGTGGCTGGGAATTCCAGGGAACTCCAGGCAACCTAACCCCTTAGGTAGCAGAGCAGCTCTGAAGCCCCTCACAGTGATAAGCAGCCAGCCAGTCATTCCCCCAGCTGGCACAGACCCCGAAACACCAGCCCAGTAGCATGCGAGATGGTGGCAGAAGCTGAGTGAGCAGCGCAGGAGTGGCCCAGGAGAGGCCCGCACAAGCCTGAGGCAGTGGTGGCAGAGCAGCCTGGGAGTGACCGCACCCCCTGCAGCTTCCCAGAATCTCCTCCCAGAGCACAGTGGCCTGGGCCAGACCTGAGGGCCGCCGCCAGCGTGCAGCTGCCTGGCAGGGGTGCTGCTCTTGCAGGAGAGCACACCAGGCATGCCTGCCACTCCCCGCAGGGCTCTGCCCTACCCTGATGGAGACCACGCCCACAGCAGCTTAAGAGATTAATCCGGAGGCTGCTCCAGGAATGTGGGTAACCGACATAGGCAGCGGAATAGGGCAAAACGAACAGCAAACAGTAAAGACTTTGTTTTCCTAGCTGACACATGCACTACTTGCCTAAAGCTACCTCTACCACCGTGAAAAGGCAGAAGAATTTGGTCCAGTCCAAAATTACCCAGACAACCATGGAGAGAGGGCTTGGGGAGATAGATTTAACCAATCTCCTGAAAAATAATTCAAAATAAAGGTTGTAACCATGCTGATGAATCTGCAGAGGAATATGTAAGAGTTAAAGGATAAAGTTGGGAGGGAGAATACAGAAATAAAACAGTCTCTGGAAGGACTTAAGAGCAGATTGGATGAGGCACAAGTGACTGTTAATGGAATAGAAATCAGAGAACAGGAAAACAGAGAAGTTGATGCAGAGAGAGACAAAAGAATCTCCAGGGATGAAAGAATATTAAGAGAACTGCGTGACCAAGCCAAACGGAACAATATTTGCATTATAGAGTTACCAGAAGAAGAGAGAGAAAAAGGGATAGAAAGTGTCTTTGAAGAAATGATTGCTGAAAACTTTCCCAAACAGGGGGAGGAAATACTCTCTTAGAGCACGGAGGACCATAGAACTCCCAACAAAAGGGACCCAAAGAGGACAACAACAAGACACATAATAATTAAAATAACAAATATCAAAGAGAAGGACAGAGTATTAAAGGCAGCCAGAGAGAAATAAAGGTCACCTAAAAAGGAAAACCCATCAGGCTATCATCAGACTTCTCAACAGAAACCTTACAGGCCAGAAGAGAATGGCATGATATATTTAATGCAATGAAACTAAGGGCATTGAACCGACAATACTGTATCCAGCACGATTATTATTTAAATATGAAGGAACGATTAAACAATTCCCAGACAAGCAAAAGTTAATGGAATTTGCCTCCCAAAAACCACCTCTACAGTGTATTTTAGAGAGACTGCTCAAGAAGGAAGAACTTGTAAGGCTAAACAGATGTCACTGTTGATAATAAAAGCACACCAAAGAAAGCAGAACAATCAAATATTAACTAAAGGCAAAAAAAAAATCAGCTACTCATAAAAGCAGTCAAAGAACACATAATAAAACACCTAACATATAAAGAAGGGAGGAGGAAGAATAAGAAGGGAGAGAAATAAAGAATCATCAGACAGTGTTTATAATAGCACAATAAATGAGTTAAGTTAGACAGTAAGATACTAAAGAAGCTAATTTTGAACCTTTGGTAACCACGAATTTAAAGCCTGCAATGGCAATAAGTACATATCTTTCAATAAACACCCTAAATGTAAATGGACTGAATGCACTAATCAAAAGACACAGAATAACAGAATGGATAAAAAAGTAAGAACCATCTATATGCTGCTTAAAAGAGACTCACCTCAAACCCAAAGATGTACACAGACTAAAAGTCAAGAGATGGAAAAAAATATTTCATACAAACAATAGGGAGAAAAAAAGCAGGTATCAGACAAAATAGACTTCAAAGCAAAGAAAGTAACAAGAGAAAAAGAAGGGCATTACATAATGATAAAGGGGTCAGCCCAACATTAGGATATAACCATTGTAAATATATATGCACCAAATACAGGAGCACCAACATATGTGAAACAAACACTAACAGAATTAAAGGAGGAAATAGAATGCATTGCATTCATTCTAGGAGACCTCAACACACCACTCACTCCAAAGGACAGATCCACCAAGCATAAATGACTAAGGCACAGAGGCACTGAATAACACACTAGAAGAGAGGGACCTAATAGACATCTACAGAACTCTACACCCAAAAGCAGCAGGATACACATTCTTCTCAAGTACACATGGAACATTCTCCAGAATAGACCACATACTAGGCCACAAAAAGAGCCTCAGTACATTCAAAAAGATTGAAATTCTACTAAACAACTTCTCAGACCACAAAGGCATAAAAATAGAAATAAATTGTACAAAGAAAACAAAAAGGCTGACAAACACATGGAGGCTTAACAACATGCTCTGAAATAATTAATGGATCAATGATCAAATTAAAACAGAGATCAAGCAATATATGGAGACTAATGACACCGACAGCATAAAGCCCCAACTTCTGTGGGACACAGCAAAAGAGTTCTAAGAGGAAAGTATATAGCAAACCAGGCTTATCTAAAGAAGGAAGAACATTCCCAATGAATAGTCTAAAGTCATAATTATTGAAATTGGAACAAGAAGAACAAATGAGGCCCAAAGTTAGCAGAAGGAGGGAAATAATAAAGATCAGAGAATAATTAAATAAAATTGAGAACAATAAAACAATTGAAAAAATCAATGAAACCAAGAGCTGGTAAAAATAAACAAAATAGATAAGCCCCTAGCCAGACTTATTAGGAGAAAAAGAGAATCTACACACATCAATAGCATCAGAAATGAGAAAGGAAAAATCACAATCGACCCCACAGAAATACAAAAAATTATTAGAAAATACTACAAAAATCTATATGCTAACAAGCTGGAAAACCTAGAAGAAATGGACAACTTCCTAGAAAAATACAACCTTCCAAGACTGACCAAAGAATAAACAGAAAACCTAAAGAGATCAATTACCAGCAAAAAAAATTGAATCAGTAATCAAAAAACTACCTAAGAACAAAATCCCTGTACCAGATGGATTCACTGCTGAATTTTATCAGACATATAGAGCAGACATAATACCATTCTCCTTAAAGTTTTCCAAAAATAGAAGTGGAGGGAATACTTCCAAACTCATTCTATGAAGCCAGAATCAGTCTAATGAGAAAAACAGGCAAAGACCCCACCAGAAAAGAAAGTTATAAACAAATATCCCTGATGAACATAGATGCAAAAATACTCAATAAAATATTAGCAAACAGAATTCAAAAATACATCAAGAGGATCATACACCATGATCAAGTGGGATTCATCTCAGGGATGCAAGGAACATTCGAAAATCCATCAACATCATCCACCACAACAAAAAAAAGAAGGACAGAAACCACATGATCATTTCCATAGATGCAGAAAAAACATTTGACAAAATTCAACATCCATTCAATATAAAACTCTCAAGAAAATGGGTATAGAGGGAAAGTACCTCAACATAATAAAGGCCATATATGACAAACCCACAGTCAACATCATACTTAACAGTGAGAAGCTGAAAGCTTTTCCTTTAAGATCGGGAACAAGACAGGGATGTCCACTCTTCCCACTGTTATTCAACATAGTACTGGAGGTTCTATACATGCAATCAGACAAAAACAATGAAGTACAAGGCATTCAGACTGGTAAAGAGGAAGTCAAACTGTCACTATTTGCAGATGACATGATATTGTATATAAAAATTCCTAAAGACCAGATTCCAAAACTACTAGAAGTAATATTGGAATACAACAAAGTTGCAGGATACAAAATTAAAACAGAAATCTGAGGCTTTCTAATACATTAACAATGAAATAATGGAAAGAGTAATCAGGAAACAATTCCATTCACAATTGCATCAAAAAGAATAAAATACCTAGGAATAAACCTAACCAAGGAACTGAAAGACCTATACCCTGAAAACTACAAGACAGTCTTAAGAGAAATTAAAGAGGACACTAACAAATGGAAACTCATTCCATGCTCTTGACTAGGAAGAATTAATATAGTCAAAATGGCCATCCTGCCCAAAGCACTCTACAGATTCAATGCAATCCCTATTAAGTTACCACCAGCATTCTTCAATGAACTGGAACAAATAGTTCAAAAATTCATATGGAACCACCAAAGACCCCGAATAGCCAAAGCAATCCTGAGAAGGAAGAATAAAGTGGGGGTGATCATGTTCCCCAACTTCAAGCTCCACTACAAAGCCACAGTAATCAAGACAATTTGGTACTGGCCCAAGAACAGAGCCACAGACCAGTGGAACAGAATAGAGACTCCAAACATTAACCCAAACATATATGGTCAATTAATATATGATAAAGTAGCCATGGACATACAATGGGGAAATAACAGCCTCTTCAACAGCTCGGGTTGGCAAAACAGGACAACTACATGTAAGAGAATTAAACTGGATCACTGTCTAACCCCATACACAATAGTAAATTCAGAATGGATAAAAGACCTGAATGTAAGGTATGAAACCATAAAACTCTTAGAAAAAAAACATAGGCAGAAATCTTTTGGACGACATAAACATGAGCAACTTCTTCATGAACATATCTCCCCAAGCAAGGGAAACAAAAGCAAAAATGAACAAGTGGGACTATATCAAGCTGAATAGCTTCTGTACAACAAAGGACGCCACCAATAGAACAAAAAGGCTTCTGACAGTATGGGAGAATATATTCATAAATGACAGATCTGATAAAGGGTTCATATCCAAAATATATAAAGAGCTCACACACCTCAACAAACAAAAAGCAAATAAGCCAATTAAAAAATGGGAAGAGGAGCTGGACAGACAGTTCTCCAAAGAAGAAATTCAGATGGCCAGTAGACACATGAAAAGATGCTCCACATTGCTAGTCATCAGAGAAATGCAAATTAAAACCACAATGAGATATCACCTCACACCTGTAAGGATTGCCACCATCTGAAAGAAAAACAACAACAAATATTGGCGTGGTTGTGGAGAAAGGGGAACCCTCCTACACTGCCGGTGGGAATGTTAACTAGTTCAGCCATTGTGGAAAGCAGTATTGAAGTTCCACAAAAAGCTCCAAAAAGAAATACCATTTGACCCAGGAATTCCACTTCTAGGAATTTACCCCAAGAATGCAGCAGCCCAGTTTGAAAAAGATAGATGCCCCCCTATGTTTATCGCAGCACTATTTGCAATAGCCAAGAAATGGAAGCAACCTAAGTGTCCATTAGTAGATGAATGGATAAATAAGATGTGGTACATATACACAATGGAATATTATTCAGCCATAAGAAGAAAACAATTACTATCATTTGCAACAACATGGATGGAGCTAGAGGGTATTATTCTCAGTGAAATAAGTCAGGCAGAGAAAGACAAATACCAAATGATTTCACTCATATGTGGAGTATAAGAACAAAGAAAAAACTGAGGGAACAAAAGAACAGCAGAATCACAGAACCCAGGAATGGACTAACAGTTACCAAAGGAAAAGGGACTGGGGAGGATGGGTGAGATGGGAGGGATAAGTGGGGAGAAAAAGAAAGGGGGCATTATGATTAGCATGTATTATGTAGTTCTATTTTTAATTATGGTAGTTCTATTTTTAATTTCTTAAGTTTTCCATACTGTTTTCCATAGTGGCTGTACCAGTTGTCATTCCCACCAACAGGGTACAAAGAGTTCCCTTTTCTCCACATCCTCAACAGCATTTCTTATGTCTTTTCTTTTTGATAATAGCCATCCTAACAGGTGTGAGGTTTTATCTCATTGTTATTTAATTTGTATTTCCGTGATGATTAGTGATGTTGAGCACCTCTTCATATACTTATCAGCCATCTGTTTTTTATCTTTAGGAAAGTGTCTATCCAGATCTTTTTCCCATTTAAAAATTTTATTTATTGCTTGATATTAAGTTGCATGAGTTTGTTGTATATTTTGGATATTATCCCTCTATCATATATGTGATTTACAAATATTTTCTTTGATTCTGTAATTATCTTTATGTTTTGTTGATGCTTTCCTTTGCTATGCAGAAGCTTTTTAGTCTGATTACTATACAGTCCCACTTGATTATTTTTGCTTTTGTTGCCTTTCGTTTTGGTGTCAAATTTAAAAAACTCATCTCTAAAACTAATGTCCAGTAGTTTATCCCCTATGTTTCCTTCTAGGAGTTTTTCAGTTTCAGGTCTTATGTTCACATCATTAACCCATTTTTGGTTGACTTTTGTGAATAGTGAAAAGATATGTGTCCAACTTTATATGAAACCCCATTAACATTTCTTGTAAGGTTGGTCTAGTGGTGACAAACTCCTTCAACTATTATCTGGAAAACTCCTTATCTCTCCTTCAATTTTGAAGGACATCTTTCCCAGGGAGAGTTTTTTTAGTTGGCATTATTTTGTCTTTTGTGTTTTGTTTTTTTTCTTGTCACTTTAAAAATACATTCCTACTCTCTTCTGGCCTACAGATTTTCTGCTGAATAATCTGCTTAGAGTTTTATGGGAGTTCAATTGTGTATAATTATATTGCTTTTATCTTTCTGCTTTTAAGATTTTCTCCTTGTCTTTAACTTTTAACAATTCAATTATAATGTATCTTGGTATGGGTTTCTTTGGTTTCATCTTATTTGGTGTTTAGGGGCTTCCAGATCTGTATGTCTGTTTCTCTCCTTAGATTAGTGAAGTTTTTAGCCCATATTTATTTGATTAAGCTTTCTGTCCCCTTCTCTCTCTTCTCCTTCTGAGACCCTTATAATGCATATTTTGGTCCACATGTGTGCCTGTTGAGAACTGCTTCTCTGTGTGTTACAGTTTTGCGGAAATTGTGAATGCAAGCCTTATTGGCTATTTGAACCAGAAGACCCTGGACTCGTTCCTCAGGTAACAGCCACAAAAGCCGAGGCACAAGACACGTGCACAAGATCCTTCCATGGAGATACTGATAACTTTCATTGTTGGAGAGGGCTGAAGGGAAAAGGTGGGATAAATGTCTTCTGGCAGAAATGTCTTCTGGCTTCCCTGGCCTCCTAAATTAGAGGTTGAACACTCAGGCAGCAGATTGTAAAGTATGCACCTAGACCTCTTTCAGGGAATCTGGGAGATGGGTGTTTATTCCTGCTCCCTCTGCAGTGAACCCTGAGGGGATGGCTGTGGATTAGTGCACATGTGCAGATTAAGAACTGCTTCTTAGTTTGCTACAGACTTGTGGGTGTTATGGACACAAGCCATAAAGCTTACAAAGCTAGGTATATGGGGGTCCTGTCCCTTGGGTGAGAATCTTAAAAGTTGGGGCACTAGATGTATGATACAAAGTTTCACCCACTCAGGGAGAAGCTGTGAGTTGGGTGTTACCTGATTGTATGGGGCTATGCTGGGAGTGTGTGAGTCATTCTCACACTACGGTGAGAGTGTGTCTACCCATTTCAATGTAGGTATTCTCTTATTTGCCCAAAGTGTAAGAATCTCTCAACTAGTTTATGGATTTGTTTCAGAGGAAATTTTTCTGTACATACATTTGATGTATTCATGTGAGGAGGGAGGCTTAGGAGCACCCTATATCAACACCTTGGTCAACTCTTCTCCCTTACAAAGTCTTATAGAAGGTAAAGAAATGCATCTTGTTGTGAAATGGTTGTTTCTCCCTCCGAGAATTTCTCCTGAAGGAATAAATTATCTTCAATTAGTAAATTATCTCTAGATGATAAAAAAAAAGTGGAATACGTTTCCCCAATTTCAGCATAACAAAGAGCACAATTTTGGGTAAGATCAGCAATTTTGGGTAAGATATCCTCTGGAAAATGGAAGATAGAAGCCTAATACCTTGTGTGCAAAAAAGACAGAACTTCCCAAAGCCTATGTCGTTTTCTTTTTTCTTTTTTTTTTGAGAGGGCAACTCTCATATTTATTGATGAAATGGTTGTTAACAACAATAAAATTCTGTATAGGGGACTCAATGCTCAATGCACAATCATTAATCCACCCCAAGCCTAATTCTCATCAGTCTCCAATCTTCTGAAGCATAACGAACAAGTTCTTACATGGTGAACAAATAGTGAATAAGTTCTTACATGGTGAACAGTACAAGGGCAGTCATCACAGAAATTTTCAGCGTTGATCACGCATTATGAACTATAAACAATCAGGTCAAATATGAATATTTGTTTGATTTTTATACTTGATTTATATGTGAATCCCACATTTCTCCCCCATTATTACAATTATTATTATTATTATTTTTAGTAAAATGCTGAAGTGGTAGGTAGATGCAAGATAAAGGTAGAAAACATAGTTTAGTGTTGTAAGAGAGCAAATGTAGATGATCAGGTGTGTGCCTGTAGACTTTGTGTTAATCCAAGCTAGACAAGGGCAATAAAACATCCACGGATGCAGAAGATTTCTCTCAAAACGGTGGGGGTGAGGTTCAAAGCCTCACCTCTGTTGATCCCCAATTTCTTACCTGATGGCCCCCCTGCGACTGTGCCTGTCTTAGGTCGTTCCTCCCTTGAGGAATCTTACCCGTCTCTGGCTAACCAGTCATCTTCTGGGGACATACAGAGAAAAGTAAACTTGGTAAGGGAGAGAGAAGCAATATTGTTTGAAAAGGTTAGCTTTTTACTTCTTTGTAGATTTATGCCCTGTGGCTTCTATGCCCAGCCTTTGTCTTGAGGTATCTTTACCACTTGGAAGAATTATGATACTCGGTTAATTCAATATGAGGCACAAATTCTATTTAAGGGTTGTAATTAGGAAGGAAGAAGAAAAGCTATAGAAGTAGCAGACGGAAGAAAACATGGGAAGATTGATTATTTCTTTGACATATCTTCTTGTAGAGTAACTACAGCATGTATAGGTTTTAAACTACTAATTAAATTGCACACACACATTAACATAATAGGAATACAGTTACACAACCAAAGCAGACCAATAATTACCAGCCATCTCCAGTGAAACCAAGAAAACCAGTTAGGCATCCTAGGCATTTGTGAAAATTTATCTATGATGTGATGGGTATTGTCCAATTGAACTTGAACAGTCTGAGAGAAATCAGACAAGTTAAAACAACCCATTCCTGGGAACTGTTCACATCCCATATGTTCTTTAACATTAGATAGTCTGTAGTTGTAAGATTTTTGAGCACTATCACTTGCACTTCTCCTAATTCTTGGTTGAGTTCCGACAGTATAGACCCAGTCAAATTTGTTGTTTTCCTGTATGCACAGGCCAGCTTAGATATCTCCTTCTTCATTCCAATGGCAAGTCCAGGAACTGGTGGGATGAATACAGCTACAACTGTAGCAGTGCCTGGATCTTTGTTGAGGTTTTCTGATGATCATCTTCTGGTATGAGTCTTCCAGAGAGTGCTGATGTTGAAAGTTCTTCTTCGTATCATATCTTAGTTCATTTTCTGGGTAGCCCAATTAGGCTTTGATCCTCTGTATAAACACAAACAGACCCTTAGAGCCCACAATTTGATATGCCCTTCATACCATTCTGTAGAACTCATTGGAGGTCACCACACAGGAACTGCTTTTTTTTTCTGAAGAGAAAGGAATATTATCAGAAAAATGTACCTCCATAGCCGATCATCTGACACCTTTCAAGTGATCAAAGTAATCCCCCTTTTCTTTCTTTCTTTTTTTTTTGTTATCGTTAATCTACACTTACATGAAGAATATTATGTTTACTAGGCTCTCCCCTATACCAGGTACCCCCTATAAAACCCTTTACAGTCACTGTCCATCAGCATAGCAAAATGCTGTAGAATCACTACCTGTCTTCTCTATGTTGTACAGCCCTCCCCTTTCTCCCATCCCCCCATTGTGCATGCTAATCTTAATACACCCCTTCTTCTTCGACCCCCCCTTATCCTTCCCTACCCACCCATCCCCCCTAGTTCCTTTCACTTTGGTACCTGTTAGTCCATCTTGGGTTCTGTGATTCTGCTGCTGTTTTGTTCCTTCAGTTTTTCCTCTGTTCTTATACTCCACAGATCAGTGAAATCATTTGGTATTCCTCTTTCTCCACTTGGCTTGTTTCACTGAGCATAATACCCTCCAGCTCCATCCATTGCTGCAAATGGTAGGATTTGCCCTCTTCTTATGTCTGAGTAATATTCCATTGTGTATATGTACCATATCTTCTTTATCCATTCATCTACCGATGGACATTTAGGTTGCTCCCAATTCTTGGCTATTGTACATAGTGCTGCAATAAACATAGGGGTGCATCTGTCTTTTTCAAACTTTATTGCTTTGTTCTTAGGGTAAATTCCTAGGAGTAGAATTCCTGGGTCAAATGGTAAGTCTGTTTTCAGCATTTTTAGGAACCTCCATACTGCTTTCCATAATGGTTGAACTAAATGCTGGTTACATTCCCACCAGCAGTGTAGGAGGGTTCCCCTTTCTCCACAGCATCGCCAACATTTGCTGTTGTTTGCCTTTGGATGGCAGCCATCCTTACTGGTGTGAGGTGATACCTCATTGTAGTTTTAATTTGCATTTCTCTGATGACAAGCGATGTGGAGCATCTTTTCATGTGTCTGTTGGCCTTCTGTATTTCTTTTTTGGAGAACTGTCTGTTCAGTTCCTCTGCCCATTTTTTAATTGGATTATTATTTTTTTGTTTGTTGAGGCATGTGAGCCCTTTATATATTTGGACGTCAAGCCTTTTTCAGATCTGTCATTTACAAATATATTCTCCCATACTGTAGGGTTCCTTTTTGTTCTACTGATGGTGTCTTTTTCTGTACAGAAGCTTTTCAGCTTAATATAGTCCCACTTGTTCATTTTTGCTGTTATTTTCCTTGCCCGGGGAAATGTTCAAGAAGAGGTCACTCATGTTTATGTCTAAGAGGTTTTTGCCTATGTTTTTTTCTAAGAGTTTAATGGTTTCATGACTTACGTTCAGGTCTTTGATCCATTTCGAATTTACTTTTGTATATGGGGTTAGACAATGGTCCAGTTTCATTCTCCTACATGTTGCTGTCCAGTTTTGCCAGCACCATCTGTTGAAGAGACTGTCATTTCACCATTGTATGTCCATGGGTTCTTTATCAAATATTAATTGACCATATATGTTTGGGTTAATGTCTGGATTCTCTAGTCTGTTCCACTGGTCTGTGGCTCTGTTCTTGTACCATTACCAAATTGTCTTGATTACTATAGCTTTATAGTAGAGCTTGAAGTTGGGGAGTGAGATCCCCCCTACTTTATTCTTTTTTCTCAGGATTGCTTTGGCTATTCGAGTTCTTTGGTATTTCCATATGAAGTTTGGAATTATTTGTTCCAGTTCATTGAAGAATGTTGCTGGTAGTTTCATAGGGATTGAATCAAATCTGTATAGTGCTTTGTGCAGGATGGCCATTTTGACGATATTAATTCTTCCTAACCAAGAGCATGGGATGAGTTTCCATTTGTTAGTGTCCTCTTTAATTTCTCTTAAGAGTGTCTTATAGTTTTCAGGGTATAGGTCTTTCACTTCTTTGGTTAGGTTTATTCCTAGGTATTTTATTCTTTTTGATGCAATTGTGAATGGAATTGTTTTCTTGATTTCTCTTTCTATTGGTTCATTGTTAGTGTATAGGAAAGCTACAGATTTCTGTGTGTTAATTTTGTATCCTGCCGCCTTGCTGAATTCCGATATCAGTTCTAGTAGTTTTTGGGTGGAGTCTTTAGGGTTTTTTATGTACAATATCAGGTCATCTGCAAATAGTGACAGTATAACTTCTTCTTTACCAATCTGGTCTCCTTGTATTTCTTTGTTTTGTCTGATTGCCATGGCTAGGACCTCCAGTACTATGTTAAATAACAGTGGGGAGAGTGGGCATCGCTGTCTAGTTTCCAATCTCAGAGGAAAAGCTTTCAGCTTCTCGCTGTTCAGTATAATGTTGGCAGTGGGTTTATCATATATGGCCTTTATTATGTTGAGGTACTTGCCCTCTATTCCCATTTTGCTGAGAGTTTTTATCATGGATGTTGAATTTTGTCAAATGCTTTTTCAGCATCTATGGAGATGATCATGTGGTTTTTGTCTTTCTTTTTCTTGATGTGGTGGATGATGTTGATGGATTTTCTAATGTTGTACCATCCTTGCACCACTGGGATGAATCCCACTTGGTCATGGTGTACGATCCTTTTGATATATTTTTGAATTCGGTTTGCTAATATTTTGTTGAATATTTTTGCATCTACGTTCACCAGGGATATTGGTCTGCAGTTTTCTTTTTTGCTTTAGTCTTTGCCTGGTTTTGGTATTAGGGTGATGATGGCTTCATAGAATAAGTTTGGGAGTATTCCCTTCCCTTCTATTTTTTGGAAAACTTTAAGGAAAATGGGTATTATGTCTTCTCTGTATGTCTGATAAAAATCCGAGGTTAATCCATCTGGCCCAGGGGATTTGTTGTTTGGTAGTTTTTTGATTACCGCTTCAATTTCATTGCTGGTAATTGGTCTGTTTAGATTTTCTGTTTCTTTTTGGGTCAGTCTTGGAAGGTTGTATTTTTCTAGGAAGTTGTCCATTTCTCCTAGGTTTCCCAGCTTGTTAGCATATAGGTTTTCATAGTACTCTCTAATTATTCTTTGTATTTCTGTGGGGTCCGTCGTGATTTTTCCTTTCTTGTTTCTGATTCTGTTGATGTGTGTTGAATCTCTTTTCCTCTTAATAAGTCTGGCTAGAGGCTTATCTATTTTGTTTATTTTCTTGAAGAACCAGCGCTTGGTTTCATTGATTTTTGCTATTGTTTTATTCTTCTCAATTTTATTTATTTCTTCTATGATCTTCATTATGTAACTCCTTCTGCTGACCTTAGGCCTCATTTGTTCTTCTTTTTCCTATTTCAATAATTGTGACATGAGACCATTCATTTGGGATTGTTCTTCCTTCTTTAAATATGCCTGGATTGCTATATACTTTACTCTTAAGACTGCTTTTGCTGTATTCCTCGGTAGTTGGGGCTTTGTGTTGTTCTTGTCGTTTGTTTCCATAAATTGCTGGATCTCAATTTTGATTTGGTCATTCCATTGATTATTTAGGAGCATGTTGTTAAGCCTACATATGTTTGTGAGCCTTTTTGATTTCTTTGTACAGTTTATTTCTTGTTTTATGCCTTTGTGGTCTGAAAAGTTGGCTGGTAGGATTTCAATCTTTTGAAATTTAATGAGGCTCTTTTTGTGGCCTAGTATGTGGTCTATTCTGGAGAATGTTCCATGTACACTTGAGAAGAATATGTATCCTGGTGCTTTTGGATGTAGAGTTCTGTAGATGTCTATTAGGTCCATCTGTTCTAGTGTGTTGTTCAGTGCCTCTGTGTCCTTACTTATTTTCTGTCTGGTGGATCTGTCCTTTGGTGTGAGTGGTGTGTTGAAGTCTCCCAGAATGAATGCATTGTATTCTATTTCCTCCTTTAGTTCTGATAGTATTTGTTTCAGATATGTTGGTGCTCCTGTATTGGGTGCATATATATTTACAATGGTTATATCCTCTTGTTGGACTGAGCCCTTTATCATTATGTAATGTCCTTTATCTTTTGTTACATTCTTTATTTTGAAGTCTGTTTTGTCTGGTACTAGTATTGCAACACCTGCTTTTTTCTCTCTGTTGTTTTCATGAAATATTCCATCCCTTGTCTTATATCTGAGCATGTCTTTGGGTTTGAGTTGAGTCTCTTGTAAGCAGCATATGGATTGATCTTCCCTTTTTATCCATTCTATTACTCTGCGTCTTTTGATTGGTGCTTTCAGTCCATTTACATTTACGGTGATTATTGAAAGGTATGTACTTATTGCCATAGCAGGCTTTAAGTTTGTGGTTACCAAAGGTTTAGGGTTAGCTTCTTTACTATCTTACTGTCTAACTTAACTCACTTGTAGAGCTATTACACACACAGTCTGATGATTCTTTATTTCTCTCCCTTCTTAATCCTCCTTCTCCCTTCTTTATATCTTAGGTGTTTTGTTCTGTGCTCTTTTTAGGATTGATCCCATCTAGAGCAGTCCCGGGATGATGCCCTGTTGAGGTGGTTTGTGGGAGGCAAATTCCCTCAACTTTTGCTTCTCTGGGAATGTTTAATCCCTCCATATTTAAATGATAATCGTACTGGATTCAGTAGTCTTGGTTCAAGGCCCTTTTCTTTCATTGCATTAAGTATGTCATGCCATTCTCTTCTGGACTGTAGGGTTTCTTTTGAGAAGTCTGATGATAGTCTGATGGGTTTTCGTTTGTTGGTGATCTTCTTTCTCTCTCTGGCTGCCTTTAATACTTTGTCCTTGTCTTTGATCTTTGCCATTTTAATTATTATGTGTCTTGGTGTTGCCCTCCCTGGATCCCTTGTCATGGGAGTTCTGTGTACCTCTATGGTCTGAGAGTCCATGTCCTCCCCTAATTTGGGGAAGTTTTCAGCAATTATTTCTTCAAAGAGACTTTCTATGCCTTTTTCTCTCTCTTCTTCTTCTGGTACCCCTATAATGCGGATATTGTTCCATTTCAATTGATCACTCAGCTCTCTTGAATTCTTTTATTCCTGTAGATCCTTTATCTGTCTCTGCATCAGCTTCTCTTCATTCCTGTTCTCTGTTTTCTAGCCCATTAATTGTCTCTTGCATCTCGTCCATTCTGTTTTGAAGTCCTTCCAGAGCTTGTTTTATTTCTGTATTCTCCTTCCTTAGTTCTTGAATAATTCTCTGAAGTCCATCAGTATGGTTATGACTTTTGTTTTGAATTCCTATTCAGGAAGACTGGTTAAATCTATCTCCCCAGGTTCCTTCTCAGGGGAAGATGTAGCAGATGCCAAAGCTGTCTGGGTTAGTCTTGTCTGGATCAAATTTTTTTGCCTTTTCATGTTGACAGGTGCTATTGACTGTCAGCTGGGAGAGCCAAACTTTCCACTTGCTACTGGCCTGTCTTTACTGGGACAACTGCAAACCCTAGTGGCTTGTGTTGGGCAATTGCGTGTAGATTGGGTCTTTGTGCCTTGCTTGGCTGGTATGTAGGAGGCTCCCTTGCTGAGGGCGTGGCCAGCTACTGGCTGGTTCTCTGCTATGTCCGCTCCCCGGAGGGGTAATGGACGTGGGGCTGTTTGGCTGTTTACTTCTGTGAGGGGTCTCAGAGCTGTTGCCCAGGGGGTTAGTGTGCCCGGGTTTCCCTGGAATTTCCAGCTTCTGGACTGTGACCTGGGTTGTTTCTGTCCAGCTGTGGCATCCCTGTCCCTTTAAGACTTTCAAAAAGCACTCGCTTTTCTTTGTCACAGGGACTTCAACTTCGGGACCTGCTCAGAGGTCTTGCTGCCTTGTTTCCCTAGTTTCCAGCCCTTCACGCATGCACTGTGTCTGCACTCTGGTGCAGATGTCTAGGGCTGTATGTTTAAAAGTCCTGGGCTCCCTTTCCCTCCCCGCTCCGACTCCTCTCCTCCTACCAGGAGCTTGGGTGAGGGGCGCTCTCTTCCCGCCGGGCCTTGGCTTGTATCTTACCCCTTTCACAAGGCGCGGGGCTCTCGCACGTGTGGATGTAGTCTGGCCTTTGTCCTGTGTCTTCTGGTCTCTCTTTTAGGGATAGATGTATTTGTTGTATTTTGAAAAATATATATGTTTTTGGGGAGGAGATTCCAACTGCCCTACTCACGCCGCCATCTTGGCTTCCCTATGTCGTTTTCTGATATTATACTTTTTTTTCATGAACAATGTGTTTTAATCAAGCAGCAAAGTGCAGCACAAATTCAGAACTTTGCCGGTTTGTAGAAGAGCTGTCAGGAAAGAACATCTGGTTAATAGGGAAGGCAGCACAGCGAGACATGCGGCCGTCCTGACCTCTAGGGAGGGTCCTGACTCCTCAGCTCCCTCTTCAGGAGTTCATGGTCAGCAGCAGCCACTCTCGGATAGACACTTGAATTAGGCCATCTGCATCTCTATCCAGAGATTTGAAGGCATGGAACATGGCATCCAGGCAGACCAGGCAGCTGATGTAGTTGCTAAAATCCATATTTCCATACTCATCAGCATATTGGTGGACAATCATTCAGTAAAGTTGTACATTTAGCTGGAAGCCTGCTGCCTGGAGAGCACCCCGCAGCTGAGAACTTCCCAGAGACCCGGAATGGTCTCTGTCATGTTGCTTATAAACACACTGCCATTTCTTAATGTTGTTCCAGAGATACATAAATTCTTCAAGCCCAGCTTCCTGGTGGTGTCACTGTCCATAACAGATACAATGCTCCAGCAGGTGTCAAGACTAAAGCCGTCGGTCTTCAGATCCTTATGCTTAGAAAGGAATTTGTTGATCCAAGCCTAATTTGGCTACCCCGAAAATGAACTAAGACACGATATGGAAAAGAACTTCCAACATCAGCACTCTCTGGAAGACTCATGCCGGAAGATGACCATCAAAAAACCCCAAAAAAGATCCATGCACTGCTAGAGCTGTAGATGCTCTCATCCCACCAGTTCCTGGACTTGCCACAGGAATGGAGAAGGAAATATCTAAGCTGGCCTGTGCATACAGTAAAACAACAAATTGGACTGGATCTATACTGTTGGAACTCAACCAAGAATTAGGAGAAGTGCAAATTGTAGCGCTCCAAAATCTTACAACTACAGACTATCTACTGTTAAAAGAACATATGGGATGTGAACAGTCCCCAGGAATGGGTTGTTTTAATTTGTCTGATTTCTCTCAGACTGTTCAAGTTCAGTTGGACAATATCCACTATATCATAGATAAGTTTTCACAAATGCCTAAGGTGCCTAACTGGTTTTCTTGGTTTCACTGGAGATGGCTGGTAATTATAGGTCTGCTTTGGTTATGTAACTGTACTCCTATTATGTTAATGTGTGTACTCAATTTAATTAGTAGTTTAAAACCTATCCATGCTGAAGTTACTCTACAAGAAGATATGTCAAAGAAATAATCAATCTTCCCATGTTTTCTTCCGCCTGCTATTCTATTGCTTTTCTTCTTCCTTCCTAATTACAACCCTTAAATAGAATTTGTGCCTCATATCGAATTAACCGAGTATCATAATTCTTCCAAGTGGTAAAGATACCTCAAGACAAAGGCTGGGCATAGAAGCCACAGGGCATAAATCTTCAAAGAAGTAAAAAGCTAACCTTTTCAAATAATAAGGCTTCTCTCTCACTTACCAACTTTACATTTCCCTGTATGGCCCTGGAAGATAACTGGTTAGCCAGAGACGGAAAAGATTCCTCAAGGGAGGAACGACCTAAGTCAGGCACAGTCGCAGGGGGGCCATCAGGTGAGAAACTGGGGATCAACAGAGCTGAGGCTTAGAACCTCACCCCCCCTGTTCTGAGAGAAATCTTCTGCATACGTGGATGTTTTATTGCCCTTGTCTAGCTTGGATTAACACATAGTCTACAGGCACACACCTGATCATCTACATTTGCTCTCTTACAACACTAAACTATGTTTTCTACATTTATCTTGTATCTACCTACCACTTCAGCATTTTATTAAAAATAATAATAATAGAGAAATGTGGTATCCACATATAAATCAAGTATAAATATCAAATGAATATTCACATTTGAACTGATTGTTTATAGTTCATAATGCATGAGCAAAATCGAAATTTCCTGTGATGACTGCCCTAGTACTGTTCACCATGTAACTTATTCACTATGTAAGAATTTGTTCTCCATGTAAGAACTTGTTTGTTTTGCTTCAGAAGATTGGAGACTGATGAAAATTAGGCTTGGGGTGGATTAATGATTGTGCATTGACTCCCCTATACAGAATTTTATTGTTGTTAACAACCATTTGGTCAATAAATATGAGAGATGCCGTCTCAAAAAAAAAAGTACATGCTTCCAATTGTAAAATAAATAAGTAACCTGGATTTAATGTATAGCATAAGGAATATAGTCAAAATATTGTAACTACTTTGTGTGGTGATAGCTGGTAGCTAGAATTATCATGTATATAAATGTTGAATCACTGTGTTGTACACCTGAAACTAATGTAATACTGTGTGTCAACTACCCTTCAATAAAAAATAATTATCTACAAAAAAAATATTGATCTAATCACAAGTGTTACTTATTTCAAATTGGAAACACCATTATAATTACTCAGAGCAGCCACTGCCCTGCGGAGGTAAAGAACTAATGCCCTGTTGAGATAACTCAGTCCAAGAACCATCTTTCTTTTCAAATAAATTGTCTATGTGTGTGTCTGGGTCTTAAGTGACTTGGATACTGGCCTCACTATTCCATCTCCATTCAAGTGTGTAGAAGAGTAAAAATAAATTAAATCTAAAAGCATCAAAAAAGAAAAGGACTTTGTTGAGGATATTCATTAGGTCAGTGGCACCCACCTCCATGTCTGGTCCAGCCATCTGTGCAAACTGTTGCCGAATCCGCCTAACTTCCTCACTTTTGTTGGCCTCCACATTAGTGAAATGTTGTGGTGTGGGAGGCGGTTCTGAGTTATACTGAGCTGCTGCAGCCCCGCTGATAAAATTCACAATTCCTCCAACTATCCCTCCAATATTTCCTCCTCCTCCTCCTCTTCTCTGACTGCCTCGTCCAAGAAGGCCACCAAGAGCTTCTCCAAGACCTCGATCTGCTCCTTCCAATAAAGCCTTTGTAAGAAACGTGCTTCAGATTTAAAAACAAAATGTAAAGCTCCTGATACCTTGGAGACGGTATGAAGAGAGCAGAAATGGAATCTAAGTAGACTACATGTGGAAGAACTGGCTTTTCTGTACCTGCTTCCATGGCACCATGCCCAAGGTGTGATGTTCGCCTCCTACTGAAGATGCCTGAAGTCCATTAGGAACTAGCACCTGTCATTTTTAGAGACCCTCAATAAAATATTCATAAGTTATGGCATGTATGGTGAATTAGAATAAGTATTTTAAAGTGTAGTATCTTAAATTATACATTTCTGCATGTCATTGAATTTTTGGTTCTCAGCATCTAAAATATATCATGCATTATCCTAACAGGAGATGGGAAATGACACCAGGATAGCAAAATTTTCTTTTCTAAGGAATATTTATTGATAGAACAAAATTGAACAATTCTTGGGCACTGAAAGGACATTTACCTAATCTTCTTCCTTTAGTAAAGATTCTCATGTTAAGAAAAACTTGGAAGGCTGGATATTAAAAATGCAGTGTGCCCGGTCACATCCCCAGAGATTGTGATTCTGTAGTCTGCTGTGGGGCTCATGATCTACATTTTTGAAATCTTTTTTAAAAAATTTTATTTGGGATCATTAATCTACAATTACATGAAGAACATTATGTTTACTAGGCTCCCCCCTACACCAAGTCCCACCGACATTCCCATTCACAATAACTGTCCATCAACTTAGTAAGATGTGGTAATCACTACTTGTCTTCTCTGTGTTGCACAGCCCACTGCATGCACCCTCACACACACTATACATGCTAATCGTAATGCCCCCTTTCTTTTTTCCCACCCTTATCCCTCCCTTCCAACCAGTCCTCCCCAGTCCCTTTCCCTTTGGTAACTGTTACTCCATTCTTGGATTCTCTGCTTCTGCTGCTGTTTTGTTCCTTCAGTTTTCTTTTGTTCTTATACTCCACATATGAGTGAAATCATTTGGTACTTGTCTTTCTCAGCCTGGCATATTTCACTGAGCATAACACCCTCTAGTTCTATCCATGTTGTTGCGAATGGTAGGATCTGTTTTTTTATTATGGCTGAGTAATATTCCATTGTGTATATGTACCACTTATTCTTTATCCATTCATCTACTGATGGACATATAGGTTGCTTCCATATCTTGGCTATTGTAAATAGTGCAGCGATAAACATAGGGGTGCATCTGTCTTTTTCAAACTGGAGTGCTGCATTCTTGGGGTAAATTCCTAGAAGCAGAATTCCTAGGTCAAATGGTATTTCTATTTGGAGCATTTTGAGGAACCTCCATACTGCTTTCCACAATGGTTGAACAAATTTACATTTCCACCAGGAGTGTAGGAGGGTTCCCCTTTCTCCACAACCTCGCCAACATTTGTTGTTTTTTGTCCTTTGGATGGTAGCCATCTTTAATGGTGTGAGATGATATCTCATTGAGGTTTCAATTTGCATTTCTCTGATGACAAGCGATGTGGAGCATCTTTTCATGTGTCTGTTGGCCATCTGAATTTCTTCTTTAGAGAACTGTCTATTCAGCTCCTCTGCACATTTTTTAATTGGATTATTTGCTTTTTGTTTGTTGAGGTGTGTGAGCTCTTTATATATTTTGGATGTCAACCCTTTATCGGATCTGTCATTTACGAATATATTCTCCCATACTGTAGGATATCTTTTTGTTCTATTGATGGTGTCCTTTGCTGTACAGAAGCTTTTCAGCTTGATATGGTGCCATTTGTTCATTTTTGCTTTTGTTTCCCTTGCCCTGGGAGATATGTTCAAGAAGCGGTCACCCATGTTTATGTCTAAGAGATTTTTGCTTATGTTTTTTTCTAAGAGTTTTATGGTTTCATGACTTATATTCAAGTCCTTGATCCATTTCGAATTTACTTTTGTGTATGGTGTTAAGAGAGTGATCCAGTTTCATTCTATGACATGTAGCTGTCCAGTTTTGCCAGCACCATCTGTTGAAGAGACTGTTATTTCCCCATTGTAGGTCCATGGCCCCTTTATCGAATATTAGTTGACCATATATGTTTGGGTTAATGTTTGGAGTCTCTAATCTGTTCCATTTGTCTGTGGCTCTGTTCTTGTGCCAGTACCAAATTGTCTTGATTACTGTGGCTTTGTACTAGAGCTTCAAATAGGGGAGTGAGATCCCCCCCACTTTATTCTTCCTGCTCAGGATTGCATTAGCTATTCAGGGTCTTTGGTGTTTCCATAAGAATTTTTGAACTATTTGTTCCACTTCATTGAAGAAAGTTGGTGGTACTTTGATAGGGATTGCATTGAATCTGTATATTGCTTTGTGCAGGAAGGCCATTTTGACGATATTACTTCTTCCTAACCAGGAGCATGGGATGAGTTTCCATTTGTTAGTGACCTCTTTAATTTTTCTTAAGAGTGTCTTATAGAGGCGGGGCGGAAGATGGCGGCGTGAGTAGAGCAGCGACAATCTCCTCCCAAAACCACATATATCTATGAAAATATAACAAAGACAACACTTCCTAGAATAAAGACCAGAGGACACAGGACAATATCCAGACCACATCCGCACCTGAGAGAACCCAGCGCCTGGTGAAAGGGGTAAGATACAAGCCCCGGCCCCGCGGGAGCCGAGCGCCCCTCCCCCCAGCTCCCGGCGGGAGAAGAGCAGGCAGAGCGGGAGGGAGACGGAGCCCAGGACTGCCGAAAACCCAGCCCCCACCATCCGGGCCAGAGTGCAGGGCGCTTGATACTAGGAAAACAGGGCAGCAAGAATAGTGAGCGGGCACTGGAGGCTGGGCGCCAGAGGACATAAGAAAAGCGCGCGACCATTTTTTTTTTTTTTTTTGCTTTTTTGCTGTTTTGTTTTGGCGAGCGCTTTTTGGAAGTCTTAAAGGTATAGGGACCCCAATACTAGGGAAACAGGGCAGAAAGACCGGTGAGCAGAAGCCTAGGGCTGGCACCGGAGAATAAAGAAAAACGAACAACCACCTTTTTTTTTTTTAATTAATAACTTTTTTTTTTTTTAATTAAAAAAATTTTTTTTTCTTTTTTTTTTTTTGGTGGTCGTTGTTTTGTTTTGGCGGGTGCTTTTTGGAAGTCTTAAAGGGGCAGGGCGGGTCACTTAATCCAGAGGTAGGGAATCCGGGATCTCTGGGCACCCTAACCCCTGGGCTGCAGGGAGCAGGGAGGCCCCTTACGGATATAAATAGCCTCCCAGCCGCTCCTGCTCCAACGCGACTCCACCATTTTGGAGTAGCTGCCCGAGCCAGGCCACGCCCACAGCAACAGCGGAGATTAACTCCATAGCAGCCGGGCAGGAAGCAGAAACCTTGTCTGCGCGCAGCTGCGCAGCACAAGCCACTAGAGGTCGCTGTTCTCCCAGGAGAGGAGTGCCACAAACCAACAAGAAAGGAAGTCCTTCCAGCCATCACTCGTCCCAGTTCTGCAGACTATTCCTATCACCATGAAAAGGCAAAGCTACAGGCAGACAAAGATCACAGAGACAACACCAGAGAAGGAGACAGACCTAACCAGTCTTCCTGACAAAGAATTCAAAATAAGAATCATAAACATGCTGACAGAGATGCAGAGAAATACGCAAGAGAAATGGGATGAAGTCCGGAAGGAGATCACAAATGCCAGAAAGGAGATCACAGAAATGAAACAAACTCTGGAAGGGTTTATAAGCAGAATGGATAGAATGCAAGAGGCCATTGATGGAATTGAAATCAGAGAACAGGAACACATAGAAGCAGACACAGAGAGAGACAAAAGGATCTCCAGGAATGAAACAATATTAAGAGAACTGTGTGACCAATCCAAAAGGAACAATATCCGTATTATAGGGGTCCCAGAAGAAGAAGAGAGAGGAAAAGAGATGGAAAGTATCTTAGAAGAAATAATTGCTGAAAACTTCCCCACACTGGGGGAGGAAGTAATCGAACAGACCATGGAAATACACAGAACCCCCAACAGAAAGGATCCAAGAAGGGCAACACCAAGACACATAATAATTAAAATGGCAAAGATCAAGGACAAGGAAAGAGTGTTAAAGGCAGCTAGAGAGAAAAAGGTCACCTATAAAGGGAAACCCATCAGGCGAACGTCAGATTTCTCAACAGAAACCCTACAGGCCAGAAGAGAATGGCATGATATATTTAATACAATGAAACAGAAGGGCCTTGAACCAAGGATACTGTATCCAGCACGACTATCATTCAAATATGACGGTGGGATTAAACAATTCCCAGACAAACAAAAGCTGAGGGAATTTGCTTTCCACAAACCACCTCTACAGAACATCTTACAGGGACTGCTCTAGATGGGAGCACTCCTAGAAAGAGCACAGCACAAAACACCCAACATATGAAGAATCGAGGAGGAGGAACAAGAAGGGAGAGAAGAAAAGAATCTCCAGACAGTGTATATAACAGCTCAATAAGCGAGCTAAGTTAGGCAGTAAGATACTAAAGAGGCTAACCTTGAACCTTTGGTAACCAAGAATTTAAAGCCTGCAATGGCAATAAGTACATATCTTTCAATAGTCACCCTAAATGTTAATGGGTTGAATGCACCAATAAAAAGACACAGAGTAACAGAATGGATAAAAAAGCAAGACCCATCTATATGCTGTTTACAAGAAACTCACCTCAAACCCAAAGACATGTACAGACTAAAAGTCAAGGAATGGAAAAACATATTTCAAGCAAACAAAAGTGAGAAGAAAGCAGGGATTTCAGTACTAATATCAGACAAAATAGACTTCAAAACAAAGAAAGTAACAAGAGATAAAGAAGGACACTACATAATGTTAAAGGGCTCAGTCAAACAAGAGGACATAACCATTCTAAATATATATGCACCCAACACAGGAGCAACAGCATATGTGAAACAAATACTAACAGAACTAAAGTGGGTTATAGACTGCAATGCATTCATTCTAGGAGACTTCAATACACCACTCACCCCAAAGGATAGATACACTGGGCAGAAAATAAGTAAGGACACGGAAGCACTGAACAACACAGTAGAGCAGATGGACCTAATAGACATCTATAGAACTCTACATCCAAAAACAGCGGGATATACATTCTTCTCAAGTGCACATGGAACATTCTCCAGAATAGACCACATACTAGGCCACAAAAAGAGCCTCAGAAAATTCCAAAAGATTGAAATCCTACCAACCAACTTGTCAGACCAGAAAGGCATAAAACTAGAAATAAACTGTACAAAGAAAGCAAAGAGGCTCACAAACACAAGGAGGCTTAACAACATGCTCCTAAATAATCAATGGATCAATGACCAAATCAAAATGGAGATCCAGCAATATATGGAAACAAATGACAACAACAACACTAGGACCCAACTTCTGTGGGACACCACAAAAGCAGTCTTAAGAGGAAAGTATATAGCAATCCAAGCATATTTAAAAAAGGAAGAGCAATCCCAAATGAATGGTCTAATGTCACAATTATCAAAAATGGAAAAAGAAGAACAGATGAGGCCTAAGGTCAGCAGAAGGAGGGACATAATAAAGATCAGAGAAGAAATAAATAAAATTGAGAAGAATAAAACAATAGCAAAAATCAATGAAACCAAGAGCTGGTTCTTCGAGAAAATAAACAAAATAGATAAGCCTCTAGCCAGACTTATTAAGAAGAAAAGAGAGTCAACACAAATCAACAGTATCAAAAACGAGAAAGGAAAAATCACGACGGGCCCCACGGAAATGCAAAGAATTATTGGAGAATACTACGAAAACCTATATGCTAACAAGCTGGGAACCTAGGAGAAATGGACAACTTCCTAGAAAAATATAACCTTCCAAGATTGACCCAGGAAGAAACAGAAAATCTAAACAGACCAATTACTAGCAACGAAATTGAAGTGGTAATCAAAAAACTACGAAAGAACAAAACTCCCGAGCCAGATGGATTTACCTCGGAATTTTATCAGACATACAGGGAAGACATAATACCCATTCTCCTTAAAGTTTTCCAAAAAATAGAGGAGGAGGGGATACTCCCATACTCATTCTATGAAGCTAACATAACCCTAATACCAAAACCAGGCAAAGAACCCACCAAAAAATAAAACTACAGACCAATATCCCTGATGAAAGTAGATGCAAAAATACTCAACAAAATATTAGCAAACAGAATTCAAAAATACATCAAAGGGATCATACACCATGACCAAGTGGGATTCATCCCAGGGATGCAAGGATGGTACAACATTCGAAAGTCCATCAACATCATCCACCACATCAACAAAAAGAAAGACAAAAACCACATGATCATCTCCATAGATGCTGAAAAAGCATTTGACAAAGTTCAACATCCATTCATGTTAAAAACTCTCAGCAAAATGGGAATAGAGGGCAAGTACCTCAACATAATAAAGGCCATCTATGATAAACACACAGCCAACTTTATATTGAACAGCGAGAAGCTGAAAGCATTTTCTCTGAGTTCGGGAACAAGACAGGGATGCCCACTCTCTACACTGTTATTTAACATAGTACTGGAGGATCTAGCCACGGCAATCAGACAAAATAAAGAAATACAAGGAATCCAGATTGGTAAAGAAGAAGTTAAACTGTCACTATTTGCAGATGACATGATATTGTACATAAAAAACCCTAAAGACTCCACCCCAAAACTACTAGAACTGATATCGGAATACAGCAAAGTTGCAGGATAAAAAATCAACACACAGAAATCTGTGGCTTTCCTATATACTAACAATGAACCAACAGAAAGAGAAATCAGGAAAACAACTCCATTCACAATTGCATCAAAAAAAATAAAATACCTAGGAATAAACCTAACCAAAGAAGTGAAAGACTTATACTCTGAAAACTATAAGTCACTCTTATGAGAAATTAAAGGGGACACTAACAGATGGAAACTCATCCCATGCTCGTGGCTAGGAAGAATTAATATCGTCAAAATGGCCATCCTGCCCAAAGCAATATACAGATTTGATGCAATCCCTATGAAACTACCAGCAACATTCTTCAATGAACTGGAACAAATAATTCAAAAATTCATATGGAAACACCAAAGACCCCGAATAGCCAAAGCAATCCTGAGAAAGAAGAATAAAGTAGGGGGGATCTCACTCCCCAACTTCAAGCTCTACTATAAAGCCATAGTAATCAAGACAATTTGGTACTGGCACAAGAGCAGAGCCACAGACCAATGGAACAGACTAGAGAATCCAGACATTAACCCAGACATATATGGTCAATTAATATTTGATAAAGAAGCCATGGACATACAATGGCAAAATGACAGTCTCTTCAACAGGTGGTGCTGGCAAAACTGGACAGCTACATTTAGGAGAATGAAACTGGACCATTGTCTAACCCCATATACAAAAGTAAACTCAAAATGGATCAAAGACCTGAATGTAAGTCATGAAACCATTAAAATATTGGAAGAAAACTTAGGCACAAACCTCTTAGACATAAACATGAGTGACCTCTTCTTGAACATATCTCCCCGGGCAAGGAAAACAACAGCAAAAATGAGTAAGTGGGACTATATTAAGCTGAAAAGCTTCTGTACAGCAAAAGACACCATCAATAGAACAAGAAGGATCCCTACAGTATGGGAGAATATATTTGAAAATGCCACATCCAATAAAGGCTTGACGTCCAGAATATATAAAGAGCTCACACGCCTCAACAAACAAAAAACAAATAACCCAATTAAAAAATGGGCAGAGGAACTGAACAGACAGTTCTCCAAAAAAGAAATACATATGGCCAACAGACACATGAAAAGATGCTCCACATCGCTAATTATCAGAGAAATGCAAATTAAAACTACAATGAGGTATCACCTCACACCAGTAAGGATGGCTGCCATCTAAAAGACAAACAACAACAAATGTTGGCGAGGCTGTGGAGAAAGGTGAACCCTCCTACACTGCTGGTGGGAATGTAAACTTCTTCAACCATTGTGGAAAGCAGTATGGAGGTTCATCAAAATGCTCAAAACAGACATACCATTTGTCCCAGGAATTGCACTCCTAGGAATTTACCCTAAGAATGCAGCAATCAAGTATGAGAAAGACCAATGTACCCCTATGTTTATCGCAGCACTATTTACAATAGCCAAGAATTGGAAGCAACCTAAATGTCCATCGATAGATGAATGGATAAAGAAGAGGTGGTACATATACACAATGGAATACTACTCAGCCATAAGAAAAGGGCAAATCCAACCATTTGCAGCAACATGGATGGAGCTGGAGGGTATTATGCTCAGTGAAACAAGCCAAGCGGAGAAAGAGAAATACCAAATGATTTCACTTATCTGTGGAATATAAGAACAAAGGAAAAACTGAAGGAACAAAACAGCAGCAGAATCACAGAACTCAAGAATGGACTAACAGGTACCAAAGGGAAAGGGACTAGGGAGGATGGGTGGGTAGGGAGGGATAAGGGGGGAAGAAGTAGGGGGGTATTAAGATTAACGTGCATGGGGGCGTAGGAGAAAAGGGAGGGCTATACAACACAGAGAAGGCAAGTAGTGATTCTACAACATTTTGCTATGCTGATGGACAGTGACTGTAAAGGGGTTTATAGGGGAGACCTGGTATAGGGGAGAGCCTTGTAAACATAATATTCGTCATGTAAGTGTAGATTAGTGATACCAAAAACAAAGCAAAAAAAAAAAAGGGCAGTTCCTGTGTGGTAACCTCCAACGAGTTCTACACAAGGGTATAAAGGGCATATAAAAGTGGAGGCAAAGGGTCTTTCTGTGTTTATACAGAGGTTCAAAGCCTAATCGGGCTACCCTGAAAATGTACTAAGATACGATATGAAAAAGAACTTCCAACATCTGCACTCTCTGGAAGACTCATGCCAGAAGATGATCATCAAAAAACCCCAACAAAGATCCACGCACTGCTACAGCTGTAGATGCACTCATCCCACCAGCTCCTGGACTTGCCATGGGAATGAGGAAGGAGATATCTAAGCTGACCTGTGCATACAGTAAAACAACAAATTTGACTGGATCTATACTTTTGGAACTCAACCAAGAATTTGGAGAAGTGCAAATTGTAGCGCTCCAAATTCTTACAACTACAGACTATTTACTGTTAAAAGAACATATGGGATGTGAACAGTCCCCAGGAATGGATTGTTTTAATTTGTCTGATTTCTCTCAGACTGTTCAAGTTCAGTTGGACAATATCCACCATATCATAGATAAGTTTTCACAAATGCCTAAGGTGCCTAACTGGTTTTCTTGGTTTCACTGGAGATGGCTGGTAATTACAGATATGCTTTGGTTATGTAACTATACTCCTATTATGTTAATGTGTGTGCGCAATTTAAGTAGTAGCTTAAAACCTATACATGCTGAAGTACTCTACAAGAAGATATGTCAAAGAAATAATCAATCTTCCCATGTTTTCTTCCGCCTGCTACTTCTATAGCTTTTCTTCTTCCTTCCTAATTACAACCCTTAAATAGAATTCGTGTCTCATATCAAATTTACCGAGTATCATAATTCTTCCAAGTGGTAAAGATACCTCAAGACAAATGCTGGGCATAGAAGCCACAGGGCATAAATATGCAAAGAAGTAAAAAGCTAACCTTTTCAAACAATAAGGCTTCTCTCTCACTTACCAACTCTACATTTCCCTGTATGGCCCCGGAAGATGACTGGTTAGCCAGAGACGGGTAAGATTCCTCAAGGGAGGAACAACCTAAGACAGGCACAGTCGCAGGGGGGCCATCAGGTGAGAAATTGGGGATCAACAGAGCTGAGGCTTAGAACCTCACCCCCCCCGTTCTGAGAGAAATCTTCTGCATACGTGGATGTTTTATTGCCCTGGTCTAGCTTGGATTAACACATAGTCTACAGGCACACACCTGATCATCTACATTTGCTCTCTTACAACACTAAACTATGTTTTCTACCTTTATCTTGTATCTACCTACCACTTCAGCATTTTATTAAAAATAATAATAATAAAGAGAGAAATGTGGTATCCACATATAAATCAAGTATAAAAACCAAATGAGTATTCATATTTGAACTGTTTATAGTTCGTAATGCATGAGCAAAACCGAAAGTTTCTGTGATGACTGCCCTTGTACTGTTCACCGTGTAACTTATTCACTATGTAAGAATTTGTTCTACATGTAAGAACTTGTTTGTTATGCCTCAGAAGATTGGAGACTGATGATAATTAGGCTTGGGGTGGATTAATGATTGTGCATTGAGCATTGACTCCCCTATACAGAATTTTATTGTCGTTAACAACCATTTGATCAATAAATATGAGAGATGCCCTCACAAAAAAAAAAAAAAAAAAAGGACAGACTTCCAATGGTAAAATAAATAAGTAACCGGGATGTACTGTGTAGCATAAGGAATATAGTCAAGATATTGTAACAGCTTGGTAGGGTGATAGCTGGAACCTAGAATTATGTATATAAATGTTTTACCACTGTGTTGTAGACTTGAAACTAATGTAATGTAATACTGTGCATCAACTACCCTTCAAAAAAAATAATTATTTAAAAAAAAAAAAAAAGTGTGTCTTATAGTTTTCAGGGTATAGGTCTTTCACTTCCTTGGTTAGGTTTATTCCTAGGTATTTTATTGTTTTTGATGCTATTGTGAAGAGAATTGTTTTCCTGATTTCTCTTTCTATTAGTTCATTGTTAGTGTACAGGAAAGCTACAGATGTCTATGTGTTAATTTTGTATTCAGCAGCTTTGCCGAATTCCGATATAAGCTCTCGTAGTTTAGGAGTGGAGTCTTTAGGGTTTCTTATGTACAATATCAGGTCATCTGCAAATAGTGACAGTTTAACTTCTTCTCCAATCAGAATACCTTGTATTTCTTTGTTTTGTCTAATTGTGTGGCTAGGACCTCCAGTACTATGCTGAATAACAGTGGGGAGAGTGGGCATCCCTGTCCTGTTCCCGATCTCAGAGGAAAAGATTTCAGCTTCTTGATGTTCAGTATGATTTTGGCTGTGGCTTTATCATATATGGCCTTTATTATGTTGAGGTACTTGCCCTCTATACCCATTTTGTTGAGAGTTTTTATCATGAATGGATGTTGAATTTTGTCGAATGCTTTTTCAGCATCTATGGAGATGATCATGTGGTTTTGGTCTTTCTTTTTATGGATGTGGTGGATGATGTTGATGGATTTTCGAATGTTGTACCATCCTTGCATCCCTTGGATGAATCCCACTTGGTCATGGTGTATGATCCTTTTGATGTATTTTTGAATTCGGTTTGCTAATATTTTGTTGAGTATTTTTGCATCTACGTTCATCAGGGATATTGGTCTGCAGTTTTCTTTATTGGTGGGGTCTTTGCCTGGTTTTGGTATTAGGGTGATGTTGGCTTCATAGAATGAGTTTGGGAGTATTCCCTCCTCTTCTATTTTTTGGAAAAATTTAAGGAAAATGGGTATTATGCCTTCTCTATATGTCTGATAAAATTCCAAGGTAAATCCATATGGCCTGGGGGATTTGTTCTTTGGTAGTTTTTTGATTACCGCTTCACTTTCATTGCTGGTAATTGGTCTGTTTAGATTTTCTGTTTCTTTCTGGGTCAGTCTTGGAAGGTTTTATTTTTCTAGGAAGTTGTCCATTTCTCCTAGGTTTCCCAGCTTGTTAGCATGTAGGTTTTCATAGTTGTCTCTAATAATTCTTTGTATTTCTGTGCGGTTCATCATAATTTTTCCTTTCTCATTTCTGATTCTGTTGATGTGTGTTGACTCTCTTTTTCTGTTAATAAGTCTGGCTACAGGCTTGTCTATTTTGTTTATTTTCTCAAAGAACCAGCTCTTGGTTTCATTGATTTTTGCTATTGTTTTATTCTTCTCAATTTTATTTATTTCTTCTCTGCTCTTTATGATGTCCCTCCTTCTTCTGTCCTTCGGCCTCTTTATTCTTCTTTTCCCAATTTCGGTAATTTTGACATTAGACCATTCATTTTGGATTGTTCTTCCTTCTTTAATTATGCCTGGATTGCTATATTCTTTCTTCTTAAGCCTGCTTTTGCTGTATTCCACAGTAGTTGGGGCTTTGTGTTGTTGATGTCTTTTGTTTCCATATATTGCTGGATCTCCATTTTGATTTGGTCATTGATCCATTGATTATTTAAGAGCATATTGTTAAGCCTCCATGTGTTTGTGAGCCTTTTTGATTTCTTTGTACAATTTATTTCTAGTTTTATGCCTTTGTAGTCTGAAAAGTTGGTTGGTAGGATTTGAATCTTTGGAATTTACTGAGGCTCTTTTTGTGGCCTAGTATGTGGTCTATTCTGGAGAATGTTCCCTGTGCACTTGAGAAGAATATGTATCCTGGTGCTTTTGGATGTAGGGTTGTGTAGATGTCTATTAGGTCCATCTGTTCTAGTGTGTTATTCAGTGCCTCTGTGTCCTTACTTATTTTCTGTCTGGTGGATCTGTCCTTTGGTGTGAGTGGTGTGTTGATGTCTCCCAGAATGAATGCATTGCATTCTATTTCCTCCCTTAATTCTGTTAGTATTTGTTTCTCATATGTTGGTGCTCCTGTATTGTGTGCATATATATTTATAATGGTTATATCCTCTTGTTGGGCTGAGCCCTTTATCATTATGTAATGTCCTTCTTTATCTTTTGTTACTTTCTTTACTTTGAAGTCTATTTTTTCTGATACTAGTATTGCAACACCTGATTTTTTTCTCTGTATTGTTTGCATGAAATATCTTTTTCCATCCCTTGACTTAAATCTGTGCATGTGTTTGTGTTTAAGGTCAGTCTCTTGTAAGCAGCATATGGATGGGTCTTGCTTTTTTATCCATTCTCTGACTCTGTGTCTTTTGATTGGTGCATTCAATCCATTTACATTTATGGTGATTTTTGAAGGGTATGTATTTATTGCCATTGCAGGCTTTAAGTTTGTGGTTACCAAATGTTCAAGGTTAGCTTCTTTACTGTCTTACTGTCTAACTTAACTCGGTTATTGAGCTATTATAAACACGGTCTGACGATTCTTTATTTCTCTCCCTTCTTATTCCTCCTCCACCCGTCTTTATATGTGAGGTGTTTTGTTCTGTGCTCTTTTTAGGATTGCTCCCATCTAGAGCAGTCCCTGTAAGATGCCCTGTAGAGGTGGTTTGTGGGAGGCAATTTCCTCAAGTTTTGCTTGTCTGGGAATTGTTTAATCCCTCTTTCATATGTAAATGATAATCGTGCTGGATGCAGTATTCTTGGTTTTTAGGTCCTTCTGTTTCATTGCATTAAGTATATCATGCCATTTTCTTCTGGCCTGTAGGGTTTCTGTTGAGAAGTCTGATGATAGCATGATGGGTTTTCCTTTGTAGGTGAAGTTTTTTTTCTCTCTGGCTGCCTTTAATACTTTGTTCTTGTCTTTGATCTTTGCCATTTTAATTATTATGTGTCTTGGTGTTGCCCTCCTTGGATCCCTTGTCATGGGAGTTCTTTGTACCTCTGTGGTCTGAGAGGCCATTTCCTCCCCTAGTTTGGGGAAGTTTCCGCACTTATTTCTTCAAAGACACTTTCTATCCCTTTTTATCTCTCTTCTTCTTCTGGTACCCCTATAATGCGGATATTGTTCCATTTAGATTGGTCATACAGTTCTCTTAAAATTCTTTCATTCCTGGAGATCCTTTTATGTCTCTCTTCATCAGTTTCTCTGCATTTCTGTTCTCTGTTTTCTAGTCCCTTAATGTTCCCTTGCATCTCGTCCATTCTGTTTTGAAGTCCTTCAAGAGATTGTTTTATTTCTGTCTTCTCCCTCCTTAGTTCTTGCGTGTTTCTCTGCATGTCTTTCAGCATGGTTATCACTTTTGTTTTGAATTCTTTTTCAGGAATATTTGTTATATCTATCACCCAGGTTCCTTCTCAGGGTAAGATGTAGAAGATGTCGAAGCTGTCTGGGTTAGTCTTGCCTGGATCAAATATTTTTGCCTTTTCATGTTGATAGGTGCAGTCGTGTGCTATTGACTCATCTGTCAGCTGGGAGAGTCAAGACTTTCCCCTTGCTCCTGTCCTTTCTTTACTGGGTCATCGGCGACCCCTAGTGGCTTTTGTTGGGCAATTGCATTTTGATTGTGTCTCTGTATCTTGCCTGGCCGGTATAGAGGAAGCTCCCTTGCTGTGGGTGTGGCCAGCCTCAGGCTGCTGCTCTGCTGTGGCGGGTCCCCAGAGGGGTAATGGATCGGGTGCTGTTTGGCGGTTTTCCTCTGTGAGGTGTCTCAGAGCTGTTGCCCATTGGGTTAGTCCGCCCATAGTTCCCTGGAATTTCCAGCTGCTGGACTGTGATCTGGGATGCTTCCGTCCAGTAGTGGGGTCCCTGTCCCTTTAAGACTTTCAAAAAGCACTCGCTTTTCTTTTTCCCAAGGGCGCCGGCTTCCAGACACACTCACAGGTCTTACTGTCCTGTTTCCCTAGTTTCCAGCTCCCCATGCATGCACTGTGTGTCTGCTCTCTGGTGTGGATGGCTAGGGCTGGGTGTTTAGCAGTCCTGGGCTCCCTCTCCCTCCCCGCTCTGACTCCTCTCCTCCCACTGGAAGCTGGGTTGAGGGGCCTCGGGTCACATGGGGCTGCGGCTTGTATCTTTCCCCTTTCACCAGGCACTGGGTTCTCGCAGGTGTGGATGTAGTCTTGCTGTTGTCCTGTGTCTTCCCGTCTCTCTTTTAGGGATAGTTGTATTTGTTGTATTTTCAAAAATATATATGTTTTTGAGAGGAGATTCCCACTGTCCTACTCATGCCGCCATCTTGGCTTCACCCCCTTCTGATAGTATTCTTTTTTCGCATCTGCAGTAACCTTTAGTTCATGACTAGAAGTTCAAATCATCCTTTTCTACATTTATACACAAGTTGCTACCATCAGTGTGTAACACCTAATTAGTCACAGTCCAATTTATTTAACAAAACTTTGCATTTCAAGAGTTGAGCCCATTCTCTTCAGGAACATCACAATTTGACACACATTCATGGGTTTATTGAGGTTCTGTGCAGATCCATAGAGTGAGTGGCTGATTAAATCAAGATATAATTCCATAAGAAATATATGTTTTTCTTGTTTAGATAACTCAAGTTCTGTGTTCATAGGATAATCACTAAAATTTCAACTACTTTATCAAAAGTATTCTGGTAATCACTTATTTTTATATTTATTACATAGTATGTTTCACCTTCAGTTGGTGGTGTCTCTTTGTTCTCAGTTATAAGGCAAGTTCCATGAGAATAATAGTAAGTGATCTCTTTTGAACTAACTTAAGTGAGTAGACATATTCCCTATAACCAATTTGGATTTGTAAAGATAACACAAGACAGGAGTATTGATTTACTTTTCACATTTCATTACCATGCCAAATTGACATAGATTCGTGTAGCTATTCCATGTATAGAACAATCCTAAGTATAATTAATTATAGCGGGTAGAGTTGGAAACAGCACAGTAAGTTACCTAATTCACTGAAAGGCTGTTTCATGCTGCTTTTCCAGGATATTTGCTGTCCTTTCTCAGTGCTTTTTTTCTAAATTGTTCTTTAAAGCTTTTATCATCTAGTACCTACTTCGCTGATTCAAGGGTTTTTAAGTGACCTTTACCAATAACTTCATTGTTACTCCTTATAGTTTCTTCACAATGCAACAGAGGTCTTATAGAAAGGTACATCATTATAACCGGTATTATTCATCTACCTATGCTCTTCAAAGCAAAACAGAAGGGTTAGGTCTTAAGAACTTGAAATATTAATCACAGTACTAATCTTACTAGGGATATTCATGCTGTATACCTGATCAAGACTTTATTAAGCATCTTCAATATATATCAAACTCTGTAGTATATCATATTCTGAAGTTGTTGGGCCTACCTCCATTTTGAACCAGAAAATGTTTTACAAAATAAGTGCAACAAATTGCGTAAAAGGAAAATGCTCATGTTAGTAGCAGTTTCACAAGCATATACCAAGACAATGACCTAAAAGGTGATTATTTGGTACCTACCTTGAAGGAGACATTAATATATGTTTCCTTTCTTAAAGTCTTATAAATTTTTAGGACCTATTTGGACATTAAACGTGTGTAATTTTATGAAGGGAAATATATAAGGCATACTCATAACAGGATTCACCACTCCAAATTATAATGCCTGCTTGAATTCTATAAGTAATTTTTTATTTAGGAAAAAAATGACAGTGAAACTGACAAGCTCTTTAATAAACTACATGTAGATTCATAATAATTGAAACCTTAGAACATGACCTTGGGTGAATATCATTCTATTATTAGAAATGTATGCCATTTAAAAATCTTTTACTTTTCCTATCAATATGGACTGAGCAAGGGAAAGAACCCATGACAAAACTCATAATTAAATTTAATCTAAAAAATCTTAATATTACTGTAAGTAACATAAAAGCAAAACTCATGTCATACTTTGTTGACAGTAATTTGGTACAAATTATTCTGCAACAAGAGATATGCTGTAAGAATATCATGAGCCTGCAGTTATGTAATTAGCTGTGTGTAGGAGACAGTCAACTCACCAAAATGACAATTGTCAAATGATCAGATACTCAGATTAATATATACTTATTTACAAAGTACAGCCACATGAAATACAAAGCATTATGAAAAATTGCATGGAAACAATATGAAAAACTAAAAAATCCCTATAATATCACAGTTTATTAAACCACATAGTCAAGACTTAATTATAAGTAGCCGGTATTGAAGCATGACAAATTGACAAACTTTCAAGTAACTTACAAATCAAGGTATAAATACAGTCACCTATTACCTCAAGCATGCATAGCACATGCTTTATTTTCTTTTTCAAATGGCACTAACTGCTTTTGTCTCTGTCTGACCTTCCATGATACACGACTAAGCATACAGTTCTTCCAACTGAAAATCCATAGCAAAATTGAGCTCTCCTTTCTTTTAAGAATCCACATGATATTACATTCAGGATATTATCTGAGAGAATTTAGCTCCATTTTTTTTGGTATCATTAATCTATAATCACATGAGGAATATTATGTTTAATAGACACCACCCTTCACCAAGTCCCCCCCACATACCCCACTAGTCACTGTCCATCAGCGTAGTAAGATGCTGTAAAATCACTACTTGTCTTCTCTGTGTTGCACAACCCTCCCCATGCCCCCTCCCTCACATTATACATGTTATATAATGCTCCCTATCTTGTTCCCCCCCTTCTCCCTCCCTTCCCACCCATCCTCCCCAGTCCCTTTCCCTTTGATAACTGTTAGTCCATTCTTGGGTTCTGTGATTCTGCTGCTGTTTTGTTACTTCAATTTTTCCTTTGTTCTTATATTCCACATATAAGTGAAATCATTTGGTACTTGTCTTTTTCCACCTGGCTTATTTCACTAAGCATAATGCCCTCTAGCTCCATCTATGTTGTTGCAAATAGAAGGATTTGTTTTCTTCTTGTGGCTGAATAATATTCCATTGTGTATATGTACCACATCCTCTTTATCCATTCATCGACTGATGGACACTTAGGTTGCTTCCATTTCTTGGCTATTGTAAATAGTGCTGCGATAAGCATATGAGTACATCTGTCTTTTTCAAAATGAAATGCTGCATTCTTAGGGTAAATTCCTAGAAGTAGAATTCATGGGTCAAATGATATTTCTATTTTGAGCTTTTTGAGGAACCTCTGTACTGCTTTCCACAATGGTTGAACTAATTTACATTCCCACCAGCAGTGTAGGAGGGCTCCCCTTTCTACACAACTTTGCCAACATTTGTTGTTGTTTGTATTTTAGATGGTGGCAATCCTTACTGGTGTGAAGTGATATCTCATTGTGGTTTTAATTTGCATTTCTCTGATGACTAGCGATGTGGAACATCTTTTCATGTGTCTGTTGGCCATTTGAATTTCTTCTTTGGAGAACTGTCTGTCCAGCACCTCTGCCCATTTTTTAATTGGCTTATTCACTTTTTGTTTGTTGAGGCATGTGAGCTCTTTATATATTTTGGATGTCAACCCTTTTTCAGATCTGTCATTTATGAATATATTCTCCCATACTGTAGGATGCTTTTTTGTTCTATTGATGGTGTCCTTTGCTCTACAGAAGCTTTTCAGCTTGATATAGTCCCACTTGTTCATTTTGCTTTTGTTTCCCTTGCCTGGGGAGTACGCTCATGAAGAAGTCGCTCATGTTTATGTACAAGAGATTTTTGCCTATGTTTTTTTCTAAGAATTTTATGGTTTCATGACTTACATTCAGGTCTTTCATCCATTTCAAATTTACTTTTGTGTTTGGGGTTAGACAGTGATCCAGTTTCATTCTCTTACATGTAATTGTCCTGTTTGGCCAACACGAGCTATTGAAGAGGCTGTCATTTCCCCATTGTATGTCCATGGCTACTTTATCATATATTAATTGACCATATATGTTTGGGTTAATGTCTGGAGACTCTATTCTGTTCCACTAGTCTGTGGCTCTGTTCTTGTGCTAGTACCAAATTGTCTTGTTTACTGTGGCTTTGTAGTGGAGCTTGAAGTTGGGGAGCGTGATCCCCCCCCCACTTTATTCCTCCTTCTCAGGATTGCTTTGGCTATTCGGGGTCTTTGGTGGTTCCATATGAAGTTTTGAACTATTTGTTCCAGTTCATTGAAGAATGCTGGTGGTAATTTAATAGGGATTGCATTGGATCTGTATATTGCTTTGGGCAGGATGGCCATTTTGACTATATTAATTCTTCCTAGTCAAGAGCATGTGATGAGTTTCCATTTGTTAGTGTCCTCTTTAATTTCTCTTAAGACTGTCCTGTAGTTTCCAGGGTATAGGTCTTTCAGTTCCTTGGTTAGGTTTATTCCTAGGTATTTTATTCTTTTTGATGCAATTGTGAATGGAATTGTTTCCTAATTTCTCTTTCCATTATTTCATTGTTAGTGTATTAGGAAGCCTCAGATTTCTGTGTATTAATTTTGAATCCTGCTTCTTTGCTGTTTTCCAATATTACTTCTAGTAATTTTCAAGTGGAGTCCTTAGGTTTTTTTATGCGCAATATCACGTCATCTGCAATTAGTGACAGTTTGACTTCTTCTTTACCAATCTGGATTCCTTGTATGTCTTTATTTTGTCTAACTGCCATGCTTCGGACCTCCACTACTATGTTGAATAACAGTGTGGAGAGTGGGCATCCCTGCCTTGTTCCTGATCTTAAAGAAAAGCTTTCAGCTTCTCGCGGTTCAGTATGATGTTGACTGTGGGTTTTTCATATATGGCCTTTATTATGTTGAGGTACTTGCCCTCTTGATGGTGCCTGCTGTCAAAGTCGAACAGTCCTGATGGGGAGGCGTGGAGCTGAATAAATAAACAAATCACTCTGAGAGGATGCCCAGTCAAGCTGGAATCATAGCCTATAGCTTTTATTCTTCTGTTTTTATACACACTCAATAAGGGCAAGTTAACCAGGGATCAAGAAGCATATGCCTGAGTATTGACATACTTTTTTGCAAAACAAGCATATTCTGTCCTCAGGATAGATCCTATCTCAGCAATTCAGACTCAACATCTGGGACTTGATGTTTTTCTAAGTGACTTCATTATCTCTGACCGTTCTCTCACCCCTCTCCCTCAGCTGTCCTCTCTCTGTTCCCTTTAGGTTTCAACCGTCCCCAACATCTCTATACCCATTTTGTTGAGAGTTTCTATCATGAATGGATGTTGAATTTTGTCGAATGCTTTTTCAGCGTCTATGGACATGATCATGTGATTTTTGTCTTTCTTTTTGTTTATGTGGTGGATGTTGTTAATGGATTTTTGAACACTGTACCATCCTTGCATCCCTGAGATCAATCACACTTGGTCTTGGTGTATGATACTCCTGATGTATTTTCCAGTTCAGTTTGCTATTATTTTGTTGAGTATTTTTGCATCTATGTTCATCAGGGATATTGGTCTGTAATTTTATTTTTGTTCATGTCTTTGCCTGGTTTTGGTAATAGAATCATAGAATGATTCTGGATGTATTCTTTCATCTTCTATTTTCTGGGAAACTTTAAGGAGAGTGGGTATTATGTCTTCTCTGTATGTCTGATAAAACTGCGGTAAATCCATCTGGCCTGGAAGTTTTGCTCTTGGGTAGTTTTTTGATTACAGCTTCAATTTCGTTGCTGGTAATTTGTCTCTTTAAATTGTCTGTTTCTTCATTGGTCAGTCTTGGAAGGTTGTATTTTTTTCTAGGACGTTGTCCATTTCTTCTAGGTTTTCCAGCTTGTTAGCACACAGTTTTTAGTAGTATTCTCTAATAATTTTTTGTATTTCTGTGGGGTGTTTTGTGATTTTTTTCATTTCTCATTTCTGATTCTCTTGATGTGTGTAGATTCTCTTTTTCTATTACTAAGTCTGGCTGGGGGCTTATCTATTTTGTTTATTTTCTCAAAGAACCAGCTCTTAGTTTCATTGAGTTTTTCTGTTCTTTTATTCTTCTCAATTTTATTTATGTCTTCTCTTATCTTTATTACATCCCTCCTTCTGCTGACTTTATGTCTCATTTGTTCTTCTTTTTCCAATTTCGATAATTGTGTCTTCAGACTACTCATTTGGGATTGTTTTTCCTTCTTTAAATATGCCTGGATTGTTATATACTTTCCTCTTAAAACTGCTTTTGTTGCATCCCACAGAAGTTGGGGCTTTGTGTTGTTGATGTCATTTGTTTCTGTATATTGCATGACCTCTATTTTGATTTGGTTATTGATCCATTGATTATTTAGGAGCATCTTGACAAGCCTCCATGTGGTTGTGAGCGTTTTGCTTTCTTTGTACAATTGATTTCTACTTTTATACCTTTGTGGTCTGAGAAGTTGGTTTGTAGAATTTCAATCTTTTTGAATATATTAAGGCTCTTTTTGTGGCCTAGTATGTGGTCTATTCTGTAGAATGTTCCATGTGCACTTGAGAAGAATGTGTATCCTGTTGCTTTGGGTGTAGTGTTCTATAGATGTCTATTAGGTCCATCTGTTCTAGTGTGTTGTTCAGTGCCTCTGTGTCCTTACTTATTTTCTCTCTGGTGGATCTGTCCTTTGGAGTGAGTGGTGTGTTGAAGACTCCTAGAATTAATGCATTTCATTCTGTTTCCTCCTTTAATTCTGTTCGTATTTCTTTCACATATGTCGGTGCTCCTGTATTTGGTGCATATATATTTATAATGGTTCTATCCTCTTGTTGGATTGATCCCTTTACCTTTATGTAATGTCCTTCTTTATCTCTTGTTACTTTCTTTGTTTTTAAGTCTATTTTGTCTGATACTAGTACTGCAACACCTGCTTTTTTCTCCCTGTTGTTTGCATGAAATATCTTTTTCCATCCCTTGACTTTTAGTCTGTGCATGTCTTTGAGTTTGAGTTTAGTCTCTTCTAGGCAGCATATAGATGGTTCTTGCTTTTTTATCCATTCTATTACTCTGTGTCTTTTAATTGTTGTATTCAGTCCATTTACAGTTTGGGTGATTATTGAGAGATATGTACTTATTGCCATTGCAGGCTTTAGGTTCGTGGTTAACAAAGGTTCAAGGTTAGCTTCTTTACTATCTTAATGTCTAACTTAACTCACTTGATGAGCTATTATAAACACAGTCTGATGATTCTTTATTTCTCTCCTTTCTTATTCCTTCTTCTCCATTATTTATATGTTAGGTGTTTTATTTTGTGCTCTTCTGTGTTGCCTTTGACTGCTTTTGTTGATAGTTGATTTCATTTTTTGCCTTTAGTTAGTATTGATTTGTTCTGATTTCTTTGCTGTGATTTTATTTTTTCTGGTGACATCTATTTGGCCTTAGGGGTGTTTCCATCTAGAGCAGTCCCTCTAAAATATCCTGTAGATTTGGTTTGTGGAAGGCATGTTCCATCAACTTTTGCTTGTCTGGGAATTGTTTAAACCCTCCTTCATATTTAAATGGTAATCGTGCTGGATACAGTATTCTTGGTTCAAGGCCCTTATGTTTCATTGCCTTAAATATATCATGCCATTCTCTTCTGGCCTGTAAGGTTTCTCTTGAGAAGTCTGATGATAGCCTGATTGGTTTTCCTTTGTAGGTGACCTTTTTCTATCTCTGGCTGCCTTTAATAGTCTGTCCTTGTCCTTGCTCTTTGCCATTTTAATTATTATGTGTATTGGTGTTGTCCTCCTTGGGTCCCTTGTGTTGGGAGTTCTGTGTGCTTCTGTGGTTTGAGTGACTATTTCCTCACCCAGTATGGGGAAGTTTCAGCAATTATTTCTTCAAATACACTTTTTATCCCTTTTTCTCTCTTCTTCTTCTGGCACCCCTATAATGAGAATATTGTTCCATTTGGATTGGTCACACATTCTCTTATTATTATTTCATTCCTGGAGATCCTTTTATCTCTCTCTGTAACAGCTTCTCTGTGTTCCTGTTCTCTGATTTCTATTCCATTAAAGGACTCTTGCACCTCGTCCATTCTGCTTTTAAGTCCTTCCAGTAATTGTTTTATTTCTGTATTCTCCCTCCTTAGCTCTTGCATATTTATCTGCAAGTCCATCAGCATGGTTATGACCTTTATTTTGAATTCTTTTTCAGGCAGATTGGTTAAGTCTATCTCCCCAGGTTCCCTCTCAGGGGAGTATGTGTGTGTGATTCTGGTCTGGATCAAATTTTTCTGCCTTTTCATGGTGATAGAGGTAGTCATGGGAAGTTGGCATGCATCTCAGCTGGGAGAACAAAGTCCCTTCCCACTTGCTACTTGCCTTCCTCTTCTGGGAGAATGGCGACCCCTAGCAGCTTGTGCTGGGCAGCTGCATACAGACAGGGTTTCTGATTCTTGCCTGGGCCACTGTGGAGGAAACTCTGCAACACTGCTGTGGGTGTGGCCAGTCTCAAGCTGCTGCTCTGCTATGGTGGGGCCCCACCTGAGGGGGAGGGGTGGGAGACTGTTTATCACCATGAGGGGCCTCAGAGCTGTGCTCCCTCCCAGGGGGTTAGATTGCCTGGAGTTCCCTGGGATTCCCAGCTGCTTGGCTGTGTGTGCTGGGACACTTCCGTCCAGCTATGATTCTCCTGTCCCTTTAAGACTTCCAAAAAGCACTTGCTTTTCTTTTGTCCAAGGGATGCTGGCTGTGGGAACCCACTCACAGATTTTACTGTTCCGTTTCCCTAGTATCGAGCACACCATGCACTTTGTGTCTATGCTCCTGGTGTGGATGGCTAGGGCTGGGTATTTAGCAGTCCTGGGCTCCCTCTCCTTCCCCACTCGGACTTCTCTCCTTCTTCCGGGGAGCTGGGGTAGGGTTGGCGCTCGGGTCCTTCCCGGCTGTGGCTTGTATCTTACCCCCTTTGTGAGGTGCTGGGTTCTCACAGATGTAGATGTAGCCTGGCTGTTGCCCTGGATCTTCTGGTCTTTCTTTCAAGAATAGTTGTATTTGTTGTATTTTCAAAAATATATATGGTTTTGGGAGGAGATTTCTGCTGCCCTACTCACACCACCATCTTCAGCTCCATTTATTAAGACATGAAATTTTTAAGTACAGAACTTTGCTTTTTGTTTTAACCTTAAAGTTTTATTTTTCTAAATGAACAGACATTTCCAAGTCAGGCAAAACATGGCTGGTTACAGCTGCCCAAGGAAATCATCAAGGCCCAGGTTCATTGTTTCGACTTGCTTAGCAACGTTTGTATATGACTTTCATTCACATCATTGCAAGATGTCTACTGCACCACCAAGAAACAAAGAGGGGGTTTTGTTAAGTTACATCTGTATATTATGGGCCAAATGAAAATTTTAATTACTTTCATACAGTGGTAAGTTATCTGGAGAAAAAGAAAAGAATGTAATAAATTGAAATGGTAGATAAATCTTTTTTTGGATAGCTTGGTGAGGTGTGGTATATCTGATATGGTTCCATAGAGGCAGATAATTGTAGAATTGCAAGGAGACGTCCATGTAGTTATATACAGGAAGAGCATTCTTGACAAAAGGATGAAACAGAGCTGGAGTGGTAGACATATACAGTGTGTGTGTATACATTAGCTACACACACAATACAGGTACATGTATATATATGCATGTACATACATATATACAAATAAATGTGTAAATATTTAAATATTTATTGTGTGGTACAATATGAATACAAAAAAAAACTGCAAGAGAAATGTCCAGCTTAATTATTTTAAGTATAACTGACATAAATATATAGGACATCCACTGAAATTTGAATTCCCAGTGAAAAAATGAATCACTTTTTTATTAAAAGTCTGTACCAAATACTACATCAGATATACAAAAAATGATTCATTATTTATCTGCAATTTAAAGATAATTGATGTGTGTGTGTGTGAATGTCTGTACATATTGCTATATGTTCCAATCCTAATTATTAAACATACTCTTATAATTACCAGTCTGACCAGGATATAGAGTGTTATTAGCCACCTGTGGTGGGTTGAATAATGCCCTCCAATTCCCCAAAGAAGTACATATTCTAATCTTCAGACTCTATTAATAGTTTAAGTTACATGGCAAAAAGGACTTTCAGATATCATGAATTTAAGGATCTTGAGATGGGGAGGGATATTACCTTAGATAATCAAGGTCTAGCCTAGATAAACCTGATGAAATACAAGGTTCCTTTAAAGAAGGAGGCAGAGGGTCAGAAAGAAGAGAAGATGTTACACTGCTGGCTTTGAAGATGGAAGAAGATACCACAAGCAAAAGAATGCAGGGTGCCTCCAGAAGCTAGAATGGGAAGGGAAAAGATTCTCCCTTAGAACCTCTGAAGGGAGCATGGCACTGTCAGTGCTTTAATTTTAGCTTCATAAAACCCATTTCTGAGATCTAACCTCCAGAGGTTATAAGATAATAAATGTACCTTATTTTAAGCCACAAATTTGTGACAGTTCATTACAGTAGCAAGAGGAAACTAATGCACAATTCTGTGATGCTTTGTCTCCTAAGGATAACTACTATCCTGAACAATTATGGTAATAATTTCCTTACTTATATGTATAGTCTCATTTCCTGTTTATGCCTAAACACTACAGCTTAGTTTTATCTATTTCTAATATTTTCTCTAAGTCTCTTTTAATTTGAAGACTTCTATCTCCCTCTCTTTCTCCTTGCAGTTGAAGATACTGGATTAATTTTTCTGTAATGCCCTACAACATGGATTTTTCCAATTGTATTCTCATGGTATGGTACAACATGTTTCTCCGTCCTATATTTTCCTGCAAATTAATAGTTTAATAGGGTTTTTATGTATTTTCCCTGTTACATAAGATACCTAATGTAATAAAATATCCTTATAAATCATTTTCATAAATTTTTTAGTCAATATTACTATAGGGCTATAAATGCATTGCAAGTGATGAAGAAATTAGCTTAGGTCCCAAAAATCTGTGAGAAATCTGAAAACTCCCAAAATGCCTGTCATATTGTACACTATGAAGTTTTTAATTTGTTTTCATGAAAAGCCTCTTATGGAGGATTGGAATAAGCAGATATCAAATGCCCCCACCACCACACACGCACTGCTTAAGATGTCAAGAAAGGGAAGAGCCAGTGCAAATGACAGAAGCAGATGTCCTTACTAACCAATGTTCTTCCTTCTGTATCTCAGTTTTACAATGAAAGTTAATTTGAAATGATAAAAAGTACTTATTATAAAACTTTACACTAACTGCTTGTTTTGTTGTTTGGGAGAACATGAGTTCAATGTGGGGTTTTTGCTTATTGTTGGTTTTGTTGGTTATGTAAGTTATAGAATAATTACTTGAGTGCCTAGAGTAGACCTAGCACAGCAAGTTGATTAAAAGTATCAGCTTTATAGTCAGCTAGACCTAGATTTCCATCCATCACTAGCAAGGTGAAACATGGATAAACCATTGCAAACAAGACATTAGCAACGAAGTGGCAGTTGCTGAGAACAATTTTTATCATAGTGCTAAGATAAGCTAAAGATGTTATTAGAAGGGAAACATAGCAGTGAGAACAGCAATAGAGAATCCCAAAAACGCTGCAGAAATTAGGCCCTAATGTAGCTTAGGAGAAGCTAACAGGCTGGCAATTGCAAAGAGGAAGCCATTAAAACAAGATGTCTTGCCAATGGGTTTCAGCCTTAGGCAAGTTCACTATGGATTGAATGTAACCAAAGAAAATTGACAGCAGAATGCTCTTTGGGATGAAAGGGTTATACCCAACTTTATTTCCAGGTGGCAGGTCACTAGAATCCCATTCACTCAGCGAGCTGTATGCAGCAAACCAGTCTCTGCCTCTCGGCCCCTCTGTCCGCATGGCTGTCCTCTGGGCTTCTCTGCACAGCCTTCCCACAGCCGTCCTCTGGACCTCTCTGCACACTCATCCCGTGCAGCCATTCTCTGGGCCTCTATCCTCAGCGCTGCCACCACTCCAGCCTCTGCTCTGCTCTCCTGCAGCCTGTCAGCCCTGCCACTGTGTCATGCACAGAGCACTGGGTGTAGCTCTTTATATAGAGTCAACAGCCATGTATTGCCCACAGGTGTGCAGTGAGCTAGTCAACCAGGGCCAGGTGAGAATCCTGGCCACAGGAACTCTCATTTTATCCACACAAGAAAAAAGAGGTAAAATCTAAGGACCATGAACTTTATGCTGCTAAGAGGTTTACATGTGGTGAATTTGCTACAGTGGAAAAATAGAAAAATTAAAATTAATAAAGGAATAGAAAGTTCTGACATAGCAAGTATACTAGAACCTCTTGACTTTTTAATCTTTTATTGCCAGTTGCATGTTCATTACAGCAGGCTAGTCAGGAGATTATCTTAAAGAGTAAGGAATACCCCTCCCCCACCAAATAAAGCAATCATAATGTGACAGAAAAGGCTTTTGAAGGAAAATTACCATGCCAGTCAGCTGTGTTGAAGTCCTGGCAGAAATGGAAAAGTAATTACCAAGTGAAAAGTTCTGAAAATCTGGGCATGTACTAATAATTACAGAGAACCACAGGATGTGTTCAGAATTTAACATTCACCAACCTGTTAAATATTGATCGTTAATCTCTTTGAGTTTTGTTTAATAGGTTTTATGAGCAATGCTTTCATATCAGCTATGCATACTAATTTAGGATTGCTATTGCTATGCTCTGGTGACTGTTATGTGACATGTCCCTTGTGTGAAAAATCTGAAAATGGATATTCAGACATCAGCAAGATGGCAGATTAGGAAACTCCAGGCCCTCATTCCCCGACAGAAACATTTTTAAAAGAACTAGAGAGAGCCTGAAATAACTTCATAGGAGCTCTAGAAACTACTCAGAGATCTACAGAACCAAGGAAACACCTAATCAAGAAAAAGCCATATTCAAAACAGTTTTGTGCCATTTTTACTTGCCCTTGCCCTATATACTTTTCCCGGCACAGTGCAGTCATGAGGAAGTAGCCCAATTTCCGGTTTTCTTCCTTGGGCCTCAGGGAGCAAAGTAGAACATATTTACAACATTCTAACCTTCCTGTGAGCTGCCTGTGTGATTTGCTTCCGTCTTGACTAACTCAGAGCATCCCTGGGGAATGGTGATGTAGTTTCCATGTCAGTCTGATAGGACCTGCAGAAGACAGTGGTAGGCATTGTGACAGGTAAAAACTGCAGGGGAATTGCCAGCCTGCAGATGTCTGGAGGTAAGAGATTACAGCAAGGGAATGCAACAGAGTATCTAAGGACCTAGTAGAACCAGGGTTTAGACTCTTTGGAAATGGAAACTTTTAAAAGCAGCCCAGTGTATGAGAGAAATTGGGGTTGGGAAAGGGAGAAGCACATCCATAGGCCAAGACAAAATGCATGCCCAGAAAAGAGCTAAGACTTCCAGCCTTCACCCCAGACTGATCCCAAGGCTGAGAGGTCCACTAATTAGTGAAGGCCTTCTCTGCTAGACTGTGAAAACTGAGAGCTGGTAATTTTTTCAAGTGCCCAGTTTTCCATCAAAGATCACATGGCATACAAAGAAATAAGAAAATATAACCTAAGGAAAGTACCAAATCTCCAGAAACTGTCCTTGAAAACACGCAGACATCTAACTTAGGAGACAAATACCTTAAAATTAGCATTTTAAATATGTTCAAAGAGCTAAAGGAAAAACTCTTGAGAAAACTGGAACTCTTGGGCATTTCTGGCATCAAAGTAAAATAGTACAACCACTACGGAAAACAGTATGGTGGTTCCTCCATAAATTAAACAGAAATACTGTATGATCTAGCAATTCCACTTCTGCGGATATAACCAAAATAATTGAAAGCAGGGACTCTGACAGATATTTGTACCCCCATGTTCATAGCAGCATTAATCACAAGTTCCAGAAGGTGGAAGCAACCCAATGTCCATTGACTGATGGGTAGATAAACAAAATGTGGTATGTATATATAAATATAATGGAATATTACTCAACCTTAGAAAGGAAGGAAATTATGGAACATGGTGCAACATAAATGAACTTTGAAGACATTACACCAAGTGAAGTAAACTGGTCACAAAGGGACAAATACTGGATTATTTCACTTATATGAATTATCTTGAGTGATAAATTCATACAGACTGAATACAGAATCATGATTGCTAGGGGCAGGTGGGGGAGAATGGGAGCTTTGTTTAATGGATATGGAGTTTCACTTGTGGAAGGTGAAAAAGTTCTAGAAATGGATGGTGGTGATGGTTGCACAATAATGTGAATATATTTAATTCCACTGAAATGTACTTAAAATGATTAATGTAGTACATTTTATGTTATGTACATTTACTACAATTTTTAAAGTAGTCAAAAAATGGATATTCAAAGTGTTGGTATATTCAGTGATAGTATGTTTTATATAATGTTAGGTGGCTTTACTCATATATAATGAGTAAAGCCACCTAAGAAATAAATATCTCCCGCCACAGAGAAAAATAAATAACTAAAGTTGTAGCCTCTACTGAATACAAGTGTTGTTTTACATACAGAAAGACAAACTTTGTAAATCTGAAAATGTGTACAGAAGTTCTTTTCTGGGTTAGACATTTCTAAATCTTATATATAACTAGTTTTCCTTTCCTTCCAGGCACTGTAGGATTGTATCTCCCTCACCTCTGCAGCTATTCAGGATCAGGGGCTACTTTCAGCCTGTAGGTTCTGAGGGGAGGTCACATGTAATCACAGTGATGTGTGTTACCATGGGTAAAATTGTAATATTTCTGGAATCTGTTGCCTGGCTTCAGTGCATCTTCATATCAATATGTGTTTCCAAGGGGTGGAGAGAAGTAGTCCATCTCCATATCAATAGGTAATTATATGGGTGAGCGAAAGCATATCTGGACTGGAGAGGTTAGGTGGGGTCTCTTCTTCTTTAGCTGGGTCGGGAGATGTGGGATGACTGTAAGAAATAAGTGTTTTCTCCTACTTTATTTCTCCCTTTTACTGATTTCAGTTTCAAAGATATTTTGTCCCAGGATTTTCCCCCCTGAGTTACAATTACCTACCGAAGAATGTATTTCCCCATATGGAGCTGCAGTTTTCATTGACCCTGCCATAGCAATGGAGAAAAGGGGAAGGCCATGTGCTCTTGATGATGCATCTACAAAATGATGAAGCCTCTGTCATCCTGGTTTCCTGAGTAGCTAAGAAGCAGAGGTTCCTGGTGATTCACATGGGACATATGGCATGAGGGAGAACTAAAGCTTTGTTGTTGAGCCACTGAGATGTTGTAGTTGTTGTTCCTATAGCAAAATCTAGCCTATCCTGACCAGTGTACCACAGAAACAAGCATTTTCTTTTTTATCACAACGTTTAGGTAAGTTACAAAAGTGAGTTTTTAATATTGTATTATGCAGCCGTGATACAAAAGGGATAGTGTCTAAAATTAAAAGAAAATGCCAGTATAAGAACAAAGAAAAAACTGAAGGAACAAAACAGCAGCAGACTCATAGAACCCAAGAATGGACTAACCGTTACCAAAGGGAAAGGGACTGGGGAGGATGGGTGGGAAGGGAGGGATAAGGGGGGAAAAGGGGCATTACGATTAACACACATAATGTAGTGGTGGGGTACATAGGAAAGGCAGTATATACAGAGAAGACAAGTAATGATTCTATAGTATCTTACTATGCTGATGGACATTGACTGTAATGGAGTATGTGGGGGGGACTTGATAATAAGGGGAGTCTAGTAACCATAATGTTGTTCAAGTAATTGTACATTAGTGATATCAAAAAGAAAGAATATGCCATCCTTCATACATTCATTTAACAAGTATTAACTATACAATCTATTGCAGACACTCCACTAATCACTGAGAAGATTCATTTGTGAATTAGACACAGGTACTTTCCACCTGGAGTTTATATTCTAGTGCTTAATAATGACTATTATTGATTAAGTGCCTATTATATGTCAGGTTATATTCTTAATGTTTTATACACACTTTCTCATTTTGTAGTGGATACTATTACAATCCCCACTTATAGATGAGAAAATTAAGACTTAGAAAGCGTAAGTGATTTGGGAAAGATCACATAGCCATTAACTGTTAAGGCAAGTTTTGAAGCTAGATAGATACTCTAATGCCCAAGCCAGGCTTTTTAATCACTACATTATACTCAATGCACATGAGCGATCTTCAAACTCCCAAGTACAAAAAAGTAAATTGTGAATGTGGCCAGAAGTTAATATTTTCACCAAACTCCATAAGTGATTTCTACATATATAAAATTAAAAGACAAAGCAAAACAAAAAGCTGTTGCAGGTGGTCAGAACTTGAGAAACATTGTAGTATACTATATATGAAAAGTATTCTACCAGTTCACATTAAAAAGAACATAGTCTTTAAATACTTGCCATTATAGTGTGTATAAATTTGTACTGATCCACCCACATTTTTCCTTCTGGCATTCCCCCACCTCTTAGAATTAAGGAGTGACAAATAAGAGAGCTGGCAAAACTAGAGCTGTGGATAATTGATCTAACCCTCTGTAAAAAGTCTTATGTGGGTATGAACAAGCATCAAATAAGGGTAAAAGGGAAGAATGGCCTATTAGCCAAATTTCAAAGGAAAGTCAATCAAAACAGCTAATTAAACAATCAATATTTCCCTAAACTTGTACTTCAGGCGTTATGTTCAAGTTAGTCTAGATTTTAGCAGTTAAGTCTTACTGGCAGACAATTCTGCTTTGTTTCAAATTAAATAACCAAAACTGGAAATGAATTAAAAATTTCATGTATATTGCGTAAAGCACTATTTTCAGGTGGGTTCACTTTCTTCATTAAAATGAGAGACTGAGTGGGCAGATACATCACCAAGTTAATGATGGATGAATAAGTGTAAAAATAAATGGTAAGACTCAATTTTCTACTACTTTGAATTAATCTGCCTCATAAATCTTATGGGAAAGAGAAATGATTCACCTAAACAAATTTAAAAATGGTTAGAACAATAATGATTTAGTGAGATTAAAATATTAATTATATTTAAGCACATGTTGCCTTTAATACAAGTACGTGAACTTGAATTAAAGCTTAAACAAATTTGAATGTGACAAGCAACAAGATTAAACTTGGTGCATAATGAGTTTAAACAGCTAATTAGATTTTCTTGGTCCATTTTATATCTAACAGTTATGGAACAGTGGTAATGTCAATTAGACAAACCATATTACTATACAAGAGAACTAGTGTTCTTAAATGTATTTTGTCTATAACTTTCCTCTACAGGTATTTGAAAAAAAGTAGTATATCTTCTTGATAGTATGAGGGCTGAAAAATTTTTTGTAGTAGGGTCCACTTACATACACTTTCTGTTTTACTATACTATATACCATAGAGATGGTGTATAAGTATATACCGTATGCTGTATTATATATAAATAACATTTTATATATCTAAGAAGCTTTATTTTACCTTAATTTAAATGTGAGGTAAGTACTATATGCTAGGGTATATATTTAATTAAGACATAATCTATAACCATTATAAAATATAGTACCAAAATAAGAATTGTTTGAAAAAACTTCTGCATAATTGTATTTTTACTCTTTTCCCAATCTCAAGTAAAAATGAATAAGACTTCTTGTACTAAGAGGAGTATATGTAGAAAATTCTGGAAAGAAATATACATTTACTTTAAACATTGAGATACTGGGGACAAATAAGTCCTTTGTAGGCAGTAATCAATTACAGGAAATTTTAAATAAAGACTAAAGTAATATTTAGAAAAGGTAAACATAAACTAAATGATATAATTTTTATTTGTAAATAGTTTTACCTTAAATTTTCTTTTAACTGAATGAAGTTCTGCTAGACAGTATATTCTCAAACCATGTACTCATTGCTACATCCAAGAAGCTCCTGCTTACTTTGCTTAGTGAAATCAAATGTCCAGTATAGTCCTGTTAGATCTGTAGGTGTGTGTTCTTTTCTCACCATGAGGCCTTCTTAAGATGGAAGTCGTTCACTTGACCTCTCATTGTGATTTGGAGGTGTCATGGTTTCAGGGGATAGAGTGTTGCTTTTGGTGAGAATACCCTATTTCACAGCTTCTAAGCAAGACCCACTTTTAAATATACTGTCAAATAAAACTTCAGATGACAGATTGTGGTATTTTGCTATTTTAAAGGGATAAAATATTGTCCTTTGTATTAGGAAGTCTGCAATACTATGATGTTGAATTGTAGTTTTTTCTGAAGTGTCAAACCAGTTTTACTTGCAACCAGTGATGCGTATTTTCAAAGTAACTACACAAGACTCTGGGGTACAGCCTGTGTCTCTTAGGCAAAGACTTGCTTTGCAAAGCTAACTACCATGAGGAGGAATTAAAATATGCAACCTTGGCCTTATTAGCCCATGTTCTATGTTCAATATGCTTGAGTTTCCCTATGCTGTTTCATTAAATAGATCCATTATTTTTTACAATCTTTGTTACTTGACTATAATATATTCTCTTTTCTTCATAGCCTCATTATTTTTCTTAGTCAAGAATTTAAATGTGTTAGAAATTACTCTGAGGAGTAACACCATACTAGCATTTGATATTATTTGTGATATCACATATTAATGACAACATTAATTAGAGAAGTCTTAATATGTTAAATTTGTATAAGAATATTTTTAAAAAGAAGCCAATATTTGCATAGAGGTAGTGATCACACACACCCAAGTAGAAGATTTCATGAATCTAGGAAACGTCTGTCTTCTAATGATGCTTCATTAATCTTACTGACTTAAAGGTGGCATCTCTGGCCAGTTTTAGAAGTATGTCTAAATACTGCATTTCAGTGTCTAGAGGAAGACATATTATTCACTGCCCAATAATAATGGACATGTTAGTGCGTTGCTTTCCACCTAATGGCAAAATGCTAACAGAAATCCTTTACCTTATTCCTAAGTGACTGCAGTGATGATTGTTGAGTATATGTCTAAATGTAACAAAAGTTTTGTTCCTCCTAGGTGTTGCTTCTTGAAATCCATTTTCTGCTGATAGAACTTTGGAAGGACTGAGGCATGGCATGGGATGGTGGCAATCTGAAATAAGAACAGCTATTATCTCATACTGAAAAATAACTGAAATATTTGAAACATTCTACCAAATTGCAGGAGTGTATTTCAGCAGTACAGCCACTATAGAAAGTTTTTTTAAATATAATTTGGTCTAAAATACAACTAAAGAAAGGTTTAATATATAGTGTGATGTTGTTCTAAAATAGAACTAAAGAAAAGGTTTAATATACAGTGTGATGCTGTTATGCAGGAATCTCTTTTTATACTTTCTTGACCTTTCTACATTAACATGTTTCTCTTGTGTTAAATATTTTCAATATTCTCTAGGTCATTATGAATATGTGTTTATACATACACACCTCTTTTTAAGAAAAAAGGAAAGGTGCACCATTTCAATCAAACTGTTGCCTCTAAGGAGAACTGCAAAAATATTTATTCAGATTATTCATGATAAGCCATGAAATTATCTCCTATGTGCACAAATACACAGTTTTGATCGAATTCACTATAAAATGAATCTACTAGGAAATGGCCAGGATAAGCTGAAGAATGCTTGATTTTGTGTGTGTCTTCAGTGAAGTAACATTTAATCCACAAAACTCAAAGAGATAGTCAGTGAGTCAACATACAACTAATAAGTGACAATGGGCCATTTCAAAGTTAGGTCTGACTCCAAAGAGTGTATACTTAGCTGTATTATATCTAAGAAACAGAGGCAAACAGATGCAATAAATTCAATAAGACTTATTATTTGGTGTTCATATTGGCTATGCATTTTCATAAAATGGGGTACATTTAAATCAGTGAAATAAAGAAGTGAATCCATAAGCAGAATTCTAAACACCAGTCAAGATGTGTGTTTGCTGTTGCTGTTTTTAAAAAGGGGTTCTAACTGCATTTCTTAAAACTTATGCCAGATAGCTCTCCATACAAACCCTGGTCAGCAAGTCCATGAACGACCCACTGAATTAGTTTTAATCTCTTCTTCAATTATACTTTTGTCAGGAGGAGCATAACATTGACACAGTAGGAAAATAATACATGTTAGAAATTACATAACTTTCAAAAACAAGTACTGATTAGCGAGGACAGCAATTCGTTGACCCAGTGTTTCATGGGAAGAGGGTTAACTCTAGAATTAGCATCCAAAGGGTGTATTTATACACACTATGTGCTTATTACTAAATTCTCTCATTTGTTAATACTATGACTAGAGAAACATTAGTACTTGATCTTTCAGATGGAATACTCTTTCACTTTGAAACTATGATTCCAGTGAATTTGTCATTTGATCTTCATTTTGGTGTTATGGGCCACCTAGTCATCAAACGCTGAGCAATTTACTGATCATCAAATGGATTGATCTTGTTAGGATAGTTTTTATCAGTCTTTTGAATGTACCCTGGAGACTAATCAACACAACCCATTCATTATGATAGTCATGTAAACCAAATAAACAAAATAAAAATATTTGCTGTAATGTATATATTTTGGTTGTTTGGAAATCAGTTTGAAAAAAAACAGACATTATGGGGCCTCTTGGAGGGCGACTTAATGGTAATTTAGTGGAAGAGCACCATTCGTACCTAAATAATCTGGTTGCTTTCCCAAATGCCAGAACAACTTGACTGGTTGTGTTGTCAGAGATTATTATTCCTAAAAAGATATTCTCACTAGGCCTATCAGTGTTCCAATTGTAAGGCTAGCAACATGAGATTGACCTGCCTGATATCCAGCATGAAGCTTACTATTCAGTGTGCTCCATAAGAGCAACTCTCCTGAGATATCAACTCCTTACTCCTTATGGTGATTGGGTTAACTATGGGGCCCTGGACAAGCCGCCTGTGGATACAGGATTAGCCATTTGCCATAGTGTCCAGTAAGATTCTATCACGGGGACTACTGACCTGCCATCATCAGTAGGTCATAATGCAATCTACCTGTTTTCTAGTTGTATTCACCCTACATCATAAAAAGTACATCAGCAAACAGTAGATTAAGGACAACTTCCAACCCAGTTTACTTTTTATCAGCATGCTTGGGGAAGGTCCCTTATAAGAAATCTTTTCATGAGGCTTTCCAATGCCAAAATACTAGACCCACCCCTCAACAAATGTTTAAGATTCCAAAACTGCAGTGAGGTAAACAGGAAAAGTATTTAAAAGTACTCACATTCTGTCTTTTTAACTACCTCCCAAAACAAGAAAATGCTTCCTTTAAGCAACTGCATCAGGAACACAAATATCACGTACACAGTGATTTTATATAAGCAGTATAACTGTAAAAGATTAATCTATTACAGAAGCCACATTTTGAGAAAGCTGTTTTTATGACTGAGACACAACCAAGATACTGTACATTTTCACTAAGGTTTAGTCTGCTTAATGAAATCAAATGGAATCATCAGAAAGGCTTTTAGTGATACCAAAATCTAAACTAGTGAAAAGTCCATATGGCTATTTACACATAGGCTTACCTACTTGGAAATGAACATCTTTCAAAATAGGACACATTATATACAGATCATCAGAAACACTAGAAAACAAATTGTTTTTCTATATAACCCAGATATTCTGCACCTTTACAACTCACTGTCATCATTTCATAAGTGCTATATTGATTTTAAAAAGTGCTTCATATGCATTATGTGAAATTGTGCTGTCTTCCAGCTCCATGGATACATTATCAGAGAGAAACAGTGTTTTAAAAACCCGATTGATTGTTTTTCTCATGCAATGACAGAGTACCTTTGATATACAATTGGGGAGCAATGCAATTTAACAAGTTTTAATTTCCTGTGCAGCTGGAAGACAATAAAGAGAAAGCATGAGAACAAATTAAGCCATATATAGGTCAATCATTCTATTAGGTCTCTTCAGGGAACACATACCTAATTTGCATAATTGTATTTCTATAGCTGCCAGACTGGCTTCTGTGGTGGTGATATATGTGCTTGGTGAGTTCAAAAACTTTAGATATCATATTTCTTATTCTAACAATTGAGTAAGGAAAATGTGGGTAACTCTGTATATGTGTGTGTATGTGTGTGTGTGTCTGTACAAGTGTGGATGTATAACATGAAAAGTTACCAAATACAATATGTATTTGAAAAATATCTACAATTAATATAAGTCCCTTTAAAAATTATCATATAACTTACTAAACTTAAACATCCACTTAACCTTACATAATAACGTACCCTCCTAGTGTTCCTACAGACTGTTCCAAATATACTATCTATTATAAAAATCTAACAAAATTTCCCATCTGTTTCAAGAAAAAATATTTCTAAACTAATATTTCAAATATGATTGGCTCAAGTTTTATCAACATGAATCAAATTATATCAACTCCAGCCTAGCAATTATGCCATGTTAATTGGAAGCTAAAAGTTAAGATTTTATATGCCTTTGATAAGCTATTACCACAAGAATGTAAGTTATATAACATAATAAGTACAAATTATTATTAAATATTCATAGTGATCATAAGAAGAGGAAAAGTAAGATTTTTCAAATGTTTAATAAATATCACCAGATAGCTCTTAGTTGTCCATTTTTAGGGCTATAATTATCATTATTTTGTATATTTTTAGTGTTAGGGCAAGGAAAAGTAAATAAGAAACATTTATAAATAAAAAATTCCTCAAGTAGACCCAAAAGTTCTGATTCCCTATGAATCTACTTGGTATATTGCTTACCAGAATTCAATGATTTATAATTTATTTTTTTAAGTTTAATCATAATGTATTGATCCTGAATGGAGTTAGTCAAATTGTGAAGACTTCCCAGACAGCAAATAATCTAAAAAGTGTGTTTACTTAGAATATATTACACAATGAGATCATTTTACATTTTGGATACATTTCTAATTAAAGGAAAATAATAAAGTGACCACTTGCTCACCAAACCATAACTTTGTTTCTTTGTTTTTTTATTAAGGTATCATTGATACACAGTCTTATGCTCAGTTTTCACATGAGAAAAATTGTGATTACTACATTCCCCCTATTATCAAGTCCCCACCACACACCCCATTACAGTCACTGTCCATCAGCGTAGTATGATGCTGTAGAACCAACACTTGTCTCCTCTGTGTTGTACAGCTCTCCCCATGCTCCCCTCTACATTATGTCTGCTAATTGTAATGCCCCTTTTCCCCCTCGTCCCTCCCTTCCCACCCATTCTCCCCAGTCCCTTTCTCTTTGGTAACTGTTAGTCCATTCTTGGGTTCTGTGATTCTGCTGCTGTTTTGTTGCTTCAGTTTTTCCTTGTTCATATATTCCACATATAAGTGAAATCATTTGGTACTTGTCTTTCTCCACCTGGCTTATTTCCACTGAGCATAATGCCCTCTAGTTCCATCCATGTTGTTGCAAATAGAAGGATTTGTTTTCTTCTTATAGCTGAATAATATTCCATTGTGTATATGTACCACATCTCCTTTATCCATTCATCTACTGATGGACACTTAGGACTATCTTAGCTGTGGTAAACAGTGCTGTGATAAACATAGGGGTGGATATGTTATTTTCGAATCTGGGATCCTGTATTCTTAGGGTAAATTCCTAAGAGTGGAATTCCTAAATGGTATTTCTATTTTTAGATTTTAGTTTTTGGAGGAACCTCTATATTGCTTTCTACAATGATTGAACTAGCTTACATTCCCACCAGCAGTGTAGGAGTGTTCCCCTTTCTCCACATCTGCATTTGCTGTTGTTTGTCTTTTGGATGTTGGCCACCCTAACTGGTGTGAGGTGATATCTCATTATGGTTTTAATTTGAATTTTTCTGATGACTAGCAATGTGGAGCATCTTTTCATGTGCCATTGGCCATCTGACTTTCTTCTTTGGAGTAGTGTCTGTTCAGATCCTCTGCCCATTTTTTAATCAGGTGATTTGCTTTTTGGGTGTTGAGGCATGTGAGCTCTTTGTACATTTTGGATGTCAGCCCCTTATCAGATACGTCATTTACGAATATATTCTTCCATACTGTAGGATGCCTTTTTATTCTTCTGATGATGTCCTTTGCTGTACAGAAACTTTTTAGTTTGATATAGTCCCACTGGTTCATTTTTACTTTTGTTTCCCTTGCCCGAGGAGATATGTTCATGAAAAAGTTGCTCATGTTTATATTCAAGGAATTTTGCCTATGTTTTCTTGTTTTCTTCTAAGAGTTTTATGGTTTCACAACTTACATTTAGGTCTTTGATCCATTTTGAGTTTATTTTTGTGTATGGAGTTAGACAGTAATCCAGTTTCATTCTCTTACATGTAGCTGTCCAGCTTTGCCAGCACCAGCTGTTGCAGAGGCTCTCATTTCTCCATTGTATATCCATGGCTCCTTTATCATATATTAATTGACCGTATATTTGTGGGTTTATACCTGGGTTCTCTATTGTGTTCCATTGATCTATGGGTCTGTTTTTGTGCCAGTACCAAATTGTCTTGATTACTGTGGCTTTGTAGTACAGCTTGAAGTTGGGGAGCATAATACCCCCTGCTTTATTCTTCTTTCTCAGCAAACCATAACTTATTCTGATTTCTATTACAATTTTTAAGCTGGGTTCCTTAGAATGCAGAGTATAACAACAGGCCTGCCTACCACACAGGATTGTTAAAAAATATAAAATGTCAAAGAGAAACAACTTGTAAATGTTAATGATAAAACCAGGTAGCAGAAATTCTGGAAAGAACTTAGGTGATAAGCATGATATAAATTTAGTATGCTTTCTCTTTATATGTTATTTCTTTTTAATTTTATTCCAGTAAAAAATCTGTGTCCATGGGAAATCTAAGTTCATTTACCTAACTGTGATTAGCTATGGTTCTCAACACTGCTATTTTGGAAATTTATGAGGGTGTTTTTGGTTGAAAGAAAGATGAGGGAGGCACTCTAGCCATTTAGATGGAGTCCAAGGGACACTAGACTTCCCACAATGTATAGAGAAGTTCCACTCAATGGACAACTGTCCCACATAGTGTATCACTTTACTGTATATTGCAAAACTTGAATCTAAGCACAAAATATGATTATGATTATCTGAACTTAAAAACCTAACTCCTTACATATAATTGAAAAGTACTTCTGCAAGATTTTAATATACACTGAATTTTCCAGAGATGCACCTTCTTTAAAATAGGAGAAATGTTTTGTTTTGTTAAGAACTTTACCAAGAGTTGTTCACTATTTTAGAGAATCACATCACTGAAAGCAATGCCACATGTCATATTTGAGTTTTCAGTATAACACAGCTATGTCAGTCTGTACTGCCAGTTACCATATTCATGGTGATACTATTTATAGATTTAACCACTTTATCACTTCATAACTTTCTAGTGTTGTTGTAACTAATCATTTACATATTGAGACATTCTTTTAAGAATTGCTTTCCTTTTGTTTTTATTTCATGTTAAAAATAAGGAATTTGTGTTTTTTAAATTCAAAGTTGGAGATGTAATATCTACAAATTTAATTTAGGACAGTAATGAGGGTCATATGACTTAATTATTAATCAGGATAAGATAGACCTTCCTACTGCAACACATTAATCCTGAAATCTCAGTAGTTGCATATAATAAAAGCTTATTTGTTGCTCATATAGAAAGTCATTTCTGAGTTGAGTGATCCTCCTCTATCTTGTAGTTAAGGCTTTTGAGCCTCCAAGGTTGCTGTAACAGTAGAAGGGAGAAATAAAAAAGGCAAATCGAGAATGCAGAAATGTCGCATACCACATCTGCTCACATTTCACTGGCTAAAACTAGTACATAGCTCCAATATGACTACAAATGTGGCCCCAAAATGCAAAGGAAACATGGATATTAATTAGCACTAACAGTGTTTGCCACAGTGACACCACAAATTATTTATTATACAAAGGGGGCACTGGGTCTGTGAGAGCTGAAAGCCATATATATGAATTGGAGTAAAGAAAGGAATGGTTATGCCCCTTCCTTTCCAAAACTCTATCAAAAGTCTGTATATTTTCCTTCCTTAAAACCATTTCTCATCAGGTACATTTATTCTAATTTGAAAGTAATTTACTGGCAAAAATGTCACATAACTGCTCTCATTTTGTGTGCCCAACACTAATTAAGATGTTTGGGAGGCTACCACACTTATTACTCAATGAAACTATCATGATTATGTGAAGAAGGCAATACAGTTTGATCCTAAAATAACAACTTTAATAATACCTAGATATGTGTTTCCTTAAATAAGTGGTTTAAAGAAAAGTCAATGGTTTTAGGCAGCCTAGCTATGTCTTCTATAGTATGTTAATGTTAATAACATAACCAATTCCTTATTTTTAAGGCTACATAGACAGCATTTGCTTCTTTGGAGGAGCATAGTAAGTATATCTACTTTAATACTGATGTACATGCATGCACATTCATTTAACAGGAACACAAACTGACAGAATTAAAGTAAAGGACCCTATTCTGAGAGTCAAGACCCTCAAGTTAGGTTTCTGGCTTTATCATGAACTAGGGTGGCCATATGTTCCTGGGTTCGTAGTTTCATTTTATATTTGCCCTGGAGCCCTGTACAGTTCATTTGGTCTAGGAAAAAATATGTCTCTATTTGAATGATAAATTATATGTCCAACCTATTAGGGGATAGGATGAGTTTGCATATACCAACTATTTATTGTGCACTAATTACACATTAGTACTAGGTACTTCAAATACTTACCTTACAATAATAGATCCTTAAAGAAAATAGTGTATTCCCAACTGATAAATGAGGAAACCAAGGTTCACACAGGTTTTGTCACATGCCAATTCACACATCACATAAGCAATGTACCTGGAAACTCAATTCAAATCTGACTCCATTTTTTTACCTATATCTACCCACTGTGTATGTCACTATTTATTCACCTTTACAAAAGGGATAAACATGTCTGCCTTAAATAACTTTTGGAATAGTTATGAGTTTAAAGTAACATGATAAGCTTGGGGAAGGCATTGAGAACATTCTGAGGTGCCATCCAGATATAGAATACAACTTCAGTTTTTACACAGATGAATGTGATATAAATTCAGTATAATTGTCTGCATTTTATTTGCCAAGCATATTAAAGTCTCTTTGAGTTAAAAATCCAGTGATAATTCAACTGTCTAAAGTATTTTTTGTTTGTTTGACAAAATATAATAGTTCTATAAGTGGGATCTACTATGGTTGCTGAAATGATCTGGTTTTACTACTTTGATTCATAGCGTGCTTTAACCACTGTGTACTACGACTATTAATTGTAATCATGTTAATAATAATAGCAAGCATGTTGAAAGCATATATTACATGCAAAATATTATTATATGTAACATTACTATATGCAAGAACTGTTCTAAGGACTTTATATAAATTAATATATTTTATTCTCAAAACAATCCTATGAGTAGGGCCATCTCTATCATGTCATACAAACCTGAAGCATAGAGCAATTAAATAATTTGCCCAAAGTCATACAGGTATTGAGTTTTAAATCAGATTTTAATTCACTATATAAAAGTGCTTCTTGTCAGACCTATGTGCTTTCTCTATTTTTTCTGTTTAGATTTTAATAGTTATATCAACTGGGGCAAACATGTCAAAGAGATCTGTGCTATTGTCCAAGATTTATTTGCTTATTTTTATGACTTGTTCCCTGCATAGCAAATATGTTCTAAAATAATCTTCCAATTGTACATGCAGTGCTGTGAAATTTCTTATGAGGGGGCCTGAGTGACCATGCCTAATCTTTATAACAATGGAGTTCTGTGTAATTTTGGCTCTGAAATTCTAGTGATCATAAGAATCACTTGGGGTATTGTTTAAGATGTTGACTCATAGATTCTCACCAAAAATTTCCAATTCAATAAGCCTGGCATGGCATTTCCAGACTCTGCATTTTAAGCAAGCACTTCAGGTGATTTGGATGGATGGTTTGAGTATTCCACTTTGAGAAATTCTAATCCATGTCACTTAAACATGATTCATTTTATGATTATATATTCAAGTATGTGGCTATTTGCCATGTATAATATGCTCCTAACCACAGCTAAGGTTTAATTATATATTTTTAATATACTTTAGTGACAATAATTATACTGAATCACTGTAACAAATCATTCATCAAGTTCTACCTTGGTTTTATGTGGCAGTTAGACATAGCTTCACCCACACAAGAATATTAGCAAAGTTGGTGCAAACAGGTACTATGAAGCTTCAGATATGATGCTTTCCATATGTTCATCTGTTGTTAATTCATGTTCATATTTCTGCTGGTTTATAAGCAGTCTTTCCAAATATTTATGATGTACAAATGGTCATTTTTACATGCCACTTTGTGTGTAACGCAATAAAACTTGCTACAAAACTCTCTCAAGTTTCCAATTTGTCACCAATATACACAATCTATGTTAATTATTCCCCTTACACCTTTTCATATGGTAGAGCGGGTCCTTCATTTGCTGTTTTCATGTGATCTATGTTAGGCTTGTTATTAGCACTTCTCTTTACATACTGCTGGCTCTAATTCTGTATGGGACCATTTTTATAGTACTTACTCTTTTTGAACTAAAATTGAGGGTAAATTGATATCCCCAGTTTTGTTGCCTTCATTAATTAAAATGCATTCATGTACTCAATGTGTTCTTAACTTCTTTCACTTTTCTTAAAAACTACATCTTATCCCAAATCAGGATTCCTTCCAGTGTTCTGGTAAAATATGTTTATCATCACAAGATGCATTCATTAACAAATGGTTTATGAATCACCTGTCTTCCTGATGAGAGCTGAAGCTATTTTTCAGATCTCTAGAGTTTTTCAATATATATCTCATCACTTGGAAAACTCAAAAATTGATTATATTTTTGCTTTCTATCCAGTTGTGAGGCAACAATAATCACATGATTCTTACCTATTTAACCTAGAAACCAAATGTTTTGTTTTGCCTAAAATTCCATTATAGTATGAGGATCAAGATGCCTGAAAAAATTAGGACTGTATGAACAAAAATAAGAGTTCATAGCTACCACTTATTGAAGGATAAGCATCCAAAAACTATGCTTGACATCATCATTTCATTTAACCTTTGTGATAACGAAAAGATGAGTTTTTGTTATCATATTTTTACAAATGAGAAAAGAAACTAATGCTCAGGAAGTTTACATCATTAATCCAATGTTTCACAGCTAGTAAAATGGAGATTTTCACCCAGGCATATACAACTCTGAATCTCTTGCTTCGAAATTTTCTGCAAATCAAATATGGTCACCTTTACAGCAAGAAACTAATAAGGACAAGGTTAAGGAACAGAGTTTAACAAACAAAAAAGTTAGTTTTAAACTTTTAATTAAAGCTCCAAAGTACTGAAATACTAGGTATAAATCTCCTATTCAGAACAGTTGTTGTTGGATATTAATTCACAGCCAGATATTTCTTGAAATACTAATTCATATTGCCTAGGAAAGTGTCAAAGGTCATCTGAGGAACACTTATCAAAGTTTGAGTGTCTTTTCTACCTCTCACTTTCAACAATGAATAGTGGGGCTTGTTGTATTCTGTTTCACCAAACCTTGAATTTAAATCGTATCCTTTCGCTCTGCTTCAACCAGCCACCACTTCTTCCTGTTTTACGATTTCTGCTTTACAGTTACAATCAGAACATCCAATTTCCTTGCACAATTTGAAACTATAAGAATAATAAGATAACCCACAACTGAGGCTAAGTGTCAGCCTGACAAAAAGAGAAAAAAAGGGAGGGACGGAGGGAGGGAAGAGAGAAAGAGAAAAGCTTTATGAGCTTTGCATCATGCATATGGGAAAATTATTCTCTCTTGGTTTTGCTGGGGGTTGAGTTCATTCTCCTTGGTTCTTGTGCCCCACCACAATAAAAATGTGAAAGGCAAAGACACAGTAGTGATGCATAATGAAAGTTTTATTTGAATATACTCCAAAGGAGGAGTGGACCAGAGTCAAGGGATACAAAGGCAAGCTGCTTTACTGTGAGGCTTCTTTTTATGGGGTTTTTGGCAGGACATAGAATTCCTTGATTGACCTTGATTGAAGGTCTGTGCCCTTAGAGTCCTGATCTAACTTATGAAAAGAAGCCAGGGGCTGCTGTGATGGCTTCTTTGCCTGTCTTTGGATGTTTTATTTTCTCTTATCTGGGGAGAGTCTCTGTTTGGAGACTTCTCATCTAAGTAAGCTGTTTTTTTGGTCTGGTGAGTGTTTGGACATTCCAAGTAACTCCTAGTCCTTGAAACTTCAAGGAAGTCAAACTGTGAGTCTTTCTGGATCTCTGGTTTTATCTGGTCAACTCTTTCAGTCCCTTTTAGTGGGCTTTACTGGCTTTGTTCTCCCTCCACCCAATTATGTCTGTCTTTCAGCTAACATTTGACTTTGTGCCATGTATTAAGCTATTGTCTCTCAGCTCCATAGCCTTCTCCCTCCATTTTGTGTTGCTGGAACTGGGACTCTGCATGCCCAGTTATACTTTGCCAGTTGACTCCTTGATAAATGTTTCTGCTAGGCTGCACTAGAGGGAGATTGCAAGGCTCATTCCATTCATCTTCCAGTGTGCTTCCAGTTGACTTGACGTTCCTCTAAGCATTACCACAGCCACATTTCACTTCAGGAACATTACTACCTGTAGTAGTTGCTGAATCCTGTTTGCAGTTTAATATTTGCAAAGACAGATTCATCAACTCCTTTCAAAGACATCAGCACCAGCCAACAAGCTCCTTCTTCCCAGATGTCTAAGTCCCAATTGCATAGGTGTCTCTTTAAGACACGAACTCAAAGACACTGAGGAAAGGGCAGCCACTGACCAATAATGGTGTCTTTGAGCTTGTATCTATATTAGTCAAAGTCTTGTCAAGAGACAGAATTTAGATTTGTTTGAACTGTTAAAAATAAAGCCACAAGAAGAGAAAAAGATGGTGGCATGAGTAGTGTGGTGGAAATCTCCTCCCAAAACCACATATATTTTAAAATACAGCAAATGCAACTATTCCTAGAAGAGTGACCAGAAGTAACAGTGCACCAGCCTGTCTACATTTTGGAGAGTCAACATCTCATGGAAAAGGGTAAAGTAAAAAAGCCATGACCCAGCAGGAACCGAGACCACACCCCATCTCACCGACAAGAGGAAAAGAATCCGAGCGGGGAAGGAGTAGAAGCCCAGGACTGCTAAATACCCAGCCCTAGAAATATGTCCCAGGAGCACAGACCCACATTGCATGGAGCTCTGGAGATTGGAGGGGCTGAAAGGCATAGTCTGAGGCTAAGACTGCAAACAGGTTCCCACAACTGGCTGCCCCAGGACAAAAGAAAAGCTGGCACTTTAAGGGACCTCTCAACAGTCAGAGAGCTTCTAGGGGGGCAAGGGTTTGGGAGAAGGAACAAGTGGGAAAAATAATCCTGACACACTCAGCCCAGCACTCTGGGAATTTCAGGAGCATCAGGTGCCCTAAACCCCTGGATGCCAATGCAGCCCTGAGGCCCCGCACTACAATAAGCATCTTACCACTCCTTCCTCCCTGCCAGCACCTACATGCAAACCGGCTGTCCCTGCCATTACTTCAAATCAGCTGTAGGGCAGCCTCACCTATAGCAACTACACAGCTTAGTGCAGAGGCTTCTCCGTGCATGCAGCTGACTGGCCCAAGACCAGAAGCTCCTACATGTGTGTGGTTGACAGGCACAGACAGAAGAAATGGGTGCCAAGATCAGGAGCCACGAATGGCTTTGTTATCACAGAAGAACCCACACCTCTTGCTTGTGACCCCCACCATTACTGTAGGCCATCCCGAGGACCACCACAACCATAGCAGTTTAGGGGGTTAAACCAGAAGGTGCTCCCTGTGCACAGTTAACCCACACAGACAGCAGAGACAGGCTTAGTGACCGGCAAGCAGGAAGGAACTTTGCTCTCCCAGCACCCGTGCCACTCACTGGTGACCACTCACATCACTCCAGCACTATGAAAAGGCAGAAGAACCTTATTCAATCCAAAACCCCTCAAACACAAGAAAGAAGGCTTGGTGAGACTGAAATCATCAATCTTCCTGAAAAATAATTCAAATAAAAAGTCATAAGCATGGTAATGGAGCTACAGAAATATATTTAAGAGCTAAGGGATAAATTCAGGAGGGAGATAACTGAAATTAGCAAATGGAGGGATTTAAAATCAGATTAGGTGAGGTAGAGGAGACAGTGAATGGAATAGGAATCAGGAAACAGGAATAAAGAGAAGATGAAGCAGAGAGAGAAAAAAATCTCTAAGAATGAAATAATATTAAGAGAACTGTGTGACCAATCCAAACAGAACAATACTCACATTATAGGGGTACCACAAGAAAAATAGATGGAAAAATGGATAGAAAGTGTCTTTGAAGAAATAACTGCTGAAAACTTCAAAAATACAGGGAAGGAAATAGTCTCTCAGGCCTTAGAAGACCACAAATCTCCCAACACAAGGGACCAAAGAAGGACAACAATAAAACATATAATAATTAAAATGGTAAATATCAAGGGCAAGGACAGAGTATTAAAAGCAGCCAGAGAGAGAAAAAATGATCACTTACAAAGTAAAACCCATCTGGATATCATCAGACTTCTCAGCATAAACCTAACAGGTCAGAAGGGAGTGGCATGATATATTCAATGCAATGAAACAGGAGGGCCTTGAACCCTCAAACCAAGAATAATGTATCCAGCAAGATTATCATGTATATTTGAAGGAGGGATGAAACAATTCCCAAATAGGCAAAGTTGAGGGAATTTGTCTCCCACAAACCACCTCTACAGGGTATTTTAAAGGGATTGCTCTAGATGGAAGCACTCCAAAACTAAATAGCTGTCACCAGAGAAAATAAAACCACAACAAAAGAAGTAGACCAACTAAATACTAGCCAAATGCAAAATTAAATCAACTACACCAAATTCAGTCAAGGGATACACGAAGAGTACAGAATATGACACCTAACATATAAAGAATGGAGGAGGGCTGGGTGAGGATTAAAGATGGCAGCGTGAGAGGTGAGAGAGAAGCTTGCTACTAAAACTGCATAAATATGAAACTATAATTAATACAACTAATCCTGAAAGAGTAACAGGAAAGGATGCTGCACCAGACTGCATACACCTGGAGAAAACAGCAGACCTAATGGAACAGGGTAACATACCAAAGCCATGGCCTGGCAGGACCCAAGCCCTTCACCAATGCAGCTCACCTGTGGGAGGAAGAGAAATGGAGTGGTGAGGGAGTAGAGGTCTGGGACTGCTGAATACCTAACTCCAGAGGTCTGCTTTGGGAGCACAGAACTACACATCATGGTGCTTGCATGGTACTCTTGTGATTAGGGGGTTGGAAATCTAAGACAGGAAGAACTCCTGGAGAGACTGAGATTCTAGCTGCTTGTGGAAAGCAGGGATCCATATTAGGCTGCTCTGGGAAAAAAGGAAGGCAGGCAGTCTGAGAGACTTCCTAACAGCAAGAGGGCTGCTAAAGGGGAAAGGATTTCACAGTGCTTACCGCTCAGGAGAAAGGAAAGGTAGGCAAAATTGTCCAGGTGCACTTTGCTCAGCTGGTTGGGAGCTTTCACAATCTTCAAGCGCTCCAGGTCCCTGGCTTGCTACACAGATCTAAGGACCCCCTCCATGATATGCAGCCTACTGCACCTTTCTCCCAGCCAGCCCCACATGGCTCACAAATTGGCAAACCCTACCCTGGCGTTAGGCCAGCCAGAGGGAAGACCTGTCTACAGCAACTACAAATGCAAAGCATAGAAGCTTATACCTGTGTGCTCGGCCCACTAGTTCAGGCAGTGGAGACAGACATAGCAGCCGGGAAGCAGGAAACAGCTCTTTTCTCTCCCAGGCCTAAATACCCCTCTGCTGTGACCCTGACATTGCTTTGGGGGCAGAGTGGCTCCAGAGTAGAAGTTCTGGGCACTAGAGGGCTCCATGTACAAATATGAAATGCCAAAGAAACCTGGTTCAAAGTAAAATTAATCATACGACTATGGAGAAATATTTAAATGACATCAACCCCATGAATCTTCATGAAAGGGAGTTCAAAATAAAAATCATTAACATGGTCATGGAGGTATGGAAAGATATTCAAGAACTCAGGAATGAATTCCCTCAGAGATCTAATCACTGGAGAGCACAACAGAGGGTACTAAAAGCAGATTAGATACAGTGGAAGAGATGATAAATGAAATAGAAACTAGAGAAGAGGACTGCAAAGAAGCTGAGGCACAGAGAAAAAAGAGGATCAATAAGAATGAAAGAACATTGAGAGAAGTGTGTGACCAATCCAAATGGAACAATATTTGCATTATAGGGGTACCAGAAGAAGAAAAGAGAGAAAAAGGGATAGAAAGTGTTTTTGGGGAAGTAATTGCTGAAAAGTTACCCAATCTGGGGACGGAGATAGTCTCTCAGACCATGGAGATGCACACGTCTTCCAACACAAGGAACCCAAGGAAGATAACACCAAGATAGTAATTGAAATGGCAAAGATCAAGGATAAGGACAGGCTTTTGAAAGCAGCCAGAGAGAGAAATAAGATCACATACAAAGGAAAGCCCATCATGCTATCATCAGACTTCTCAAAAGAAATCTTACAGGCCAGAAGGGAGTGGCATGACATATTCAAAGCAATGAAGAGGTAGGGTCTTGCACCAAGATTACTTTATCCAACAAAATTATCATTTCAATTTGAAGGAGGAATTAAACAATTTCCAGATAAGCAAAAGCTGAGAGAATTTACCTCCCACAAACCATCTCTACAGTGTACTTTGGAGGGACTACTATAGATGGTATTGTTCCTAAGGTTTAATAGCTCTAACAAAAGGTAACAAAACCACAGTAAAGAAAGTAGTACAGCGAATTACTATGCAAATGCAAAATTAAATTAACTATCCCCAAAGTCAATCAAGGAATAGACTAAGAGTACAGAATATGATACCTAATATATAAAGAATGGAGGACGAAGAAAAAGGAGGAGAAAAGAAAAGAACCTTTAGATTGTGTTTGTAATAGCATATTAAGTGAGTTAAGTTAGACTCTTAGATAGTAAGGAAGTTAACCTTGAACCTTTGGTAACCATGAATCTAAAGCCTGCAATGGTAATAAGTACATACCTATTAAAAATCACACTAAATGTAAATGGACTGAATGCACCAATCAAGACATAGAGTCACTGAATGGATAAAAAAACAAGACCCATCTATATGCTGCCTACAAGAGACACACGTTAAACCCAAAGACATACCCAGACTAAGTGTGAAGGGAAGGAAAAGATATTTCATGCAACTAATAGGGAGAAAAAGGCAGGAGTTGTAGTACTTGTTTCAGACAAAATAGACTTCCAAACAGAGAAAGTCATAAAAGACAAAGAAGGACATTACATAATGATTAAAGGGTCATTCCAGCAAGAAGATATAACCTTTATAAATATCTATGCACCCAACACAGGAGTACCTACATATGTGAAACAAATACTAACAGAATTAAAAGGGGAAATAGAATGCAATGCAGTCATTCTAGGAGACTTCAACACTCCACTCACTCTGAAGGGAAGATCAACCAGACAGAAAATAAGTAAGGAGACAGAAGCACTGAACAACACATTAGAACAGATGGACTAAACAGACATCTACAGAACTCTACACCCATAAGCAGCAGAATACACATTATTCTGAAATGCACATGGAACATTTTCAAGAATAGATCATATACTAGGCCACAAAAAGAGCCTTGGTAAATTCAAAAAGATTGAAATTGTGCCAACCTGTTTCTCAGACCACAAAGGTATGAAACTAGAAATAAATTACACAAGGAAAATGAAAAAGCCCACAAACGCATGGAAACTTCACAATGTTCTCCTAAATAATCAATGGATCAATGAACAAATACAAACAGAAATCAAGCAATATATGGAGATAAATGACAACAATTCAATACCTCAAAATCTGTGGGACGCAGCCAAGGCCATGATAAGAGGAAGGTATATTGCAATACAGGCCTACCTCAGGAAAGAAGAACAATCCCATATGCACAGTCTAAACTCACAGTTAACGAAACTAGAAAATGAAGAAGAAATGAGGCCCAATGTCAGTAGAAGTAGGGACATAAAAAAGATTAGAGCATAAATAAATAAATAAAATCAAGAAGAATAAAAACAATATAAATAATCAATGAAAGCAAGAGCTGGTTCTTTGAGGAAATAAACAAACTAGATAAACCCCAAGCCAGACTTACCAAGAATAAAAGAGAGTCTACACACATAAGAACAATTAGAAACGAGAAAAGAAAAATCACTACAGACACCACAGAAATACAAAGAATTATTAGAGAATGCTATGAAAAATTATATGCTAAAAAACTGGATAACCTAGAAGAAATGGACAACTTTCTAGAAAAATACAACCTTCCAAGGCAGATCCAGAAAGAAACAAAAAATATGAACAGGCCAAATTCCAGCAACAAAATTGCTCTGGCAATCAAAAAACCACCTAAGAACAAAACCTCTGAACCAGAGTGCTTCACTGGTGAATTTTATCAAACATTTAGTGAAGACCTAATATCCATTCTCCTCAAAGTTTTCCAAAGAGTAGAAGAGGAATGAATACTTCCAAACTTATTCTATGAGACTAGCATCACCATAATACCAAAACCAGGCAAAGACACCTCAAAAAAGATAATCACAGACCAATATCCATGACGAACATACATGCAAAAATACTCAACAAAATATTTGCAAACCGAATTCAAAAATATGTCAAGATCATCCAACATGATCAAGTGGGGTTCATTCCAGTGTTGCAAGGATGGTACAACATTAAAAAATCCATCAACATCATCCACTATATCAATAAAAAGGACAAAAATACCATGATCATCTCCAAAGATGCTGAAAAAGCATTTGACAAAATTCAACACCCATTCATGATAAAAATTCAACAAAATGTTTATACAGGGCAAGTACCTCAACATAAACAAAAGGCCATATATGACAAACCCACAGCCAACATCATACTTAACAGCAAGAAGTTGAAAGCTTTTCCTCTAAGACTGGAAACAGGACAAGGATGCCTACTCTCCCCACATTTATTCAACATAGTTCTGGAAGTCCTAGCCATGGTAATCAGACAACACAAAGAAATAAAAGGTGTCCAGATTGGTAAAGAAGAAATAAAACTCTCCCTGTTTGCAGATGACATGATATTGTACATAAGAAAAATCCTAATGAATCTATTCCAAAATTACTAGAACTGATATTTGAATTCAGCAAAGTTGCAGGATACAAAATTAATACACAGAAATATGTTGCATTCCTATACTCTAAAAATGAACTAGCAGAAAGAGAAATCAGGAAAACAATTCCATTCACAGTTGCATGAAAAAGAATAAAATAACTAGGCATAAACCTAACCAAGGAAGTGAAAGACCTATACCCTGAAAACTACAAGACACTCTTAAGAGAAATTAAAGAGGACACTAATAAATGGAAATTCATCCCATACTCTTGGACAGGAAGAAATAATATTGTGAAAATAGTCATCCTACCTAAAGAAATCTACAAATTCAATGAAATCCCTGTCAAAATACTGACAGCATTCTTCGACGAAGTACAGCAGATAGTCCTAAAATTCATATTGAACCACATAGGACACTGAAAAGCCAACGAAATTCTGAGAAGGAAGAATAAAGCATGGGGGATTCTGTACCCCAACTTCAAGCTCTACTACAGAGCCACAGTAATCAAGACAATTTGGTACTGGCACAAGAACAAACACATAAACCAGTGGAAGAGACTAGAGAGTCCAGATGTTAACCCCAGCATATATGGCCAATTAGTACATAATAAAGGAGCCATGAATATACAATGGGGAAATGACAGCCTCTTCAACAACTGTTGTTGTCAAGAGAATGAAACTGGATTACCATCTTACTCCATACACAAAAGTAAAATCAGAATGAATCAAAGACCTGAATGTAAGTCAGGAAACCATAAAACTCTTAAAAGAATACATAGGTTCTGGGAGCCAAGATGATGGCATGAGTAGAGCAACGGAAATCTCCTCCCAATACCACATATATTTTTGAGAATACAACAAACAAAACTCTTCCTAAAAGAGAGACCAGAAGACACAGACAAAAGCCAGACCACATCCACACCTGCGAGAACCCAGCGCCTCGCAAAGGGGGTAAGATACAAGCCCCGGCCTGGTGGGACACGAGCGCCCAACACTCCAGTTCCCGGTGGGAGGAGAGGAGTCAGAGCGGGGAGGGAGAGGGAGCCCAGGACTGCTAAATACCCAGCCCCAGCCATCCACACCAGAGCGCAGACACAGTGCATGCGTGAGTGCTGAAAACTAGGGAAAAAGGACAGTAAGACCTGTGAGCCGGTCCCTGCAGACGTTGCACCCGGGACAAAGAAAAGCAAATGCTTTTTGGAAGTCTTAAAAGGACAGGGACCCCAAAACCGGACAGAAGCGTCCTGGGACATTTAGTCCAGCAGCAGGGAATCTGGGGATCTCTGGACACTCTAAGCCCCTGGGCAGGAGGGAGCATGGAGGCCCCTCATGGAGATAAATAGCCTCCCGGCCGTTCCACCTCCAACGCGGCTCCACCATATCAGAGAAGCCGCATGAGGCAGGCCACGCCCACAGCAACAGCGGAGATAAACTACATAGCAGCCAGGCACGAATCAGAAGCCCTTTATGTGTGCAGCTGCCCAGCACAAGCCACTAGAGGTCGCTGTTCTCACAAGAGAGGAAGGCCACAAACCAACAAGAAGGGAAGTTCTTCCAGCCGTCACTCGTGCCAGTTCTGTGAACTATCTCTAACACCATGAAAAGGCAAAATTACAGGCAGACCAAGATCACAGAGTCAGCACCAGAGAAGGAGACAGAACTAACCGTCTTCCCAAAAAAGAATTCAAAATAAAAATTATAAACATGCTGACGGAGATGCAGAAAAATATACAAGAGCTAAGGGATGAAGTCTGGAGGGAGATTACAGATGCCAGGAAGGAGATTACAGAAGTGAAACAAACTCTGGAAGGAGTTATAAGCAGAATGGATAAGATGCAAGAGGCCATTGATGGAATAGAAACTAGAGAACAGAGACGCATAGAAAATGACACAGAGAGAGATAAAAGGATCTCAAGGAATGAAACAATATTAAGAGAACTGTGTGACCAATCTAAAAGGAGCAATATCCTTATTATAGGGGTACCAGAAGAAGAAGAGAGAGAAAAAGGGACAGAAAGTGTCTTTGAAGAAATAATTGCTGAAAACTTCCCAAAACTGGGGAAGGAAATAATCGAACAAACCATGGAAATACACACAACTCCCAACAGAAAGGAAACAAGGAGGACAACACCAAGACACATAATAATTAAAATGGCAAAAATCAAGGACAAGGAAAGAGTTTTAAAGGCAAATAGAGAGAAAAAGGTCACCTATAAAGGAAAACCCATCAGGCTATCATCAGACTTCTCAACAGAAAACATACAGGTCAGAAGAGAATGGCATGATATATTTAATGCAATGAAACAAAAGGGCCTTGAACCAAGGATACTGTATCCAGCACGATTATCATTTAAATATGAAGGAGGGATTAAACAATTCCCAGACAAGCAAAAGTTGAGGGAATTTTCTTCCCACAAACCACCTCTACAGGGTATTTTAGAGGGACTGTTCTAGATGGGACCACTCCTAAGACTAAAGAGATGTCAGCAGAGAAAATAAAATCACAGCAAAGAAAGCACACCAACCAAATACGAACTAAAGGAAAAAAATAAAATCAACTACCCACTGAAAGCAGTTAAAGGAAACATGAAAGAGCAAAGAATAAAACAACCAACATATAAAGAATGGAGGAGGAGGAATAAGAAGGGAGAGAAGAAAAGAATCTCCAGACAGTGTATATAACAGCTCAATAAGCAAGCTAAGTTAAGTAGTAAGATACTAAGGAAGCTATCCTTGACTCTTTGGTAACCACGAATTTAAAGCCTACAATGGCAATAAGTACATATGTTTCAATAGTCACCCTAATGTAAATGGACTGAATTCACCAATCAAAAGACACAGAGTAACAGAATAGATAAAAAAGCAAGACCCATCTATATGCTGCTTACAAGAAACTCACCTCAAACCCAAAGACATGCACAGACAAAAAGTCAAGGGATGGAAAAACATATTTCAGGCAAAGAACAGAGAGAAGAAAGCAGGGGCAGCAGTACTAGTATCAGACAAAATAGACTTCAAAACAAAGAAAGTAGCAAGAGATAAAAAAGGACATTACATAATGATAAAGGGCTCAGTACAACAAGGGGATATAACCATTCTAAATATATATGCACCAAACACAGGAGCACCAGCATATGTGAAACAAATACTAACAGAACTAAAGGGGGAAATAGACTGCAGTGCAATCATTTTAGGAGACTTCAACACACCACTCACCCCAAAATATATATACAATGGGCAGAAAATAAGTGAGGACAGAGGCACTGAACAACACACTAGAACAGGTGGACCTAATAGACATCTATAGAACTCTACATCCAAAAGAAAAAGGATACACATTCTTCTCAAGTGCACATGGAACATTCTACAGAATAGACCACATACTAGCTCAGAAAAAGAGCTGTGGTAAATTCCAAAAGATTGAAATTCTACCAAGCAACTTTACAGACCACAAAGGTATAAAACTAGAAATAAATTCTACAAAGAATACAGAAAGGCTCACAAACACATGGAAGCTTAACAACATGCTCCTAAATAATCAATGGATCAATGAACAAATTAAAATAGAGATCAAGAAATGTATGAAAACAAATGCAAAAAACAACAAAAAGCTCCAACTTCGGTGGGACGCAGCAAAAGCAGTCTTAAGAGGAAAGTATATAGCGATCCAGGCACACTTAATGAAGGAAGAACAATCACAAATGAATAGTCTAACATCACAATTATAGAAACTGGAAAAAGAAGAACAAATGAGGCCTAAAGTCAGCAGAAGGTGGGACATAATATTAGAGAAGAAATAAAATTGAGAAGAAAAAAACAATAGAAAATATCAATGAAACCAAGAGCTAGTTCTTTGAGAAAATAAACAAAAAAGATAAGCATCTAGACAAGCTTTTTAAGAGAAAAAGAGAATCAACACAAATCAACAGAATCAGAAATAAGAATGGAAAAATCACGACAAACTCCACAGAAATACAAAGAATTATTAAAGACTACTATGAAAACTTATACGCTAACAAGCTGGAAAACCTAGAAGAAATGGACAACTTCCTAGAAAAACACAACCTTCCAAGACTAACCAAGGAAGAAACACAAAAGTTAAACAAAAAAATTACGAGCAAAGAAATTGAAATGGTAATCAAAAAACAACCCAAGAACAAAAACCCCAGGTAAGAAGGATTTACCTCGGAATATTGTCAGACATACAGAGAAGATATAATAACTATTCTAATTAAAGTTTTCCAAAAAATAGAAGAGAAGGGAATACTCCCAAACTCATTCTATGAAGACAACATCACCCTAATAACAAAACAAGGCAAAGACCCCACCAAAAATGAAAATTACCGACCAATATCCTTGATGAATGTAGATGCTAAAATACTCAATAAAATATTAGCAAATCGAATTCAAAAATATATCAAAAGGATCATACACCATGACCAAGTGGGATTCATCCCAGGGATGCAAGGATGGTACAACATTCGAAAATTCATCAACATCATCCACCACATCAACAAAAAAGGACAGAAAACACATGATCATCTCCATAGATGCTTAAAAATCATTTGACAAAATTCAACATCCATTCATGATAAAAACTCTCAGCAAAATGGGTATAGAGGGCAAGTACCTCAACATAACAAAGGCCATATATGAAAAACCCACAGCCAACATCATACTGAACAACGAGAAGCTGAAAGCTTTTCCTCTGAGATTGGAAACAAGACAGGGATGCCCACTCTCCCCACTGTTATTTAACATAGTACTGGAGGTCCTAGTCACGGCAATTAGACAAAAGAAAGAAATACAAGGAATCCAGATTGGTAAAGCACAAGTTAAACTGTCCCTATTTGCAGATGACCTGATATTGTACATAAAAAACCCTAAAGACTCCACTCCAAAACTACTAGAACTGATAACGGAATACAGTAAAGTTGCAGGATACAAAATTAACACACAGAAATCGGTGGCTTTCCTGTACACTAAAAATGAACCAATAGAAAGAGAATTCAGGAAAACAAATCCATTCACAATTGAATCAAAAAGAATAAAATACCAAGAATAAACCTAACCAAAGAAGTGAAATATCTATACCCTGAAAACTACAAGACACTCTTAAGAGAAATTAAAGGGGACACTAACAAATGGAAACTCATCCCATGCTCTTGGATAGGAAGAATTAATATCGACAAAATGGCCATCCAGCCCAAAGCAATATACAGATTTGATGCAATCCCTATCAAACTACCAGCAACATTCTTCAACGAAATGGAACAAATAGTTCAAAAATTCATATGGAAACACCAAAGACACCGAATAGCCAAAGCATTTCTAAGAAGGAAGAATAAAGTAGGGGGGATCTCACTCCCCAACTTCAAGCTCTACTACAAAGCCATAGTAATCAAGACAATTTGGTACTGGCACAAGAACAGAGCCACAGATCAGTGGAACAGATTAGAGACTCTAGACATTAACCCAAACATATATGGTCAATTAATATTTGATAAAGGAGCCATGGACATACAATAGGGAAATTACAGTCCCTTCAACAGATGGTGCTGGCAAAACTGGACAGTTACATGGAAGAGAATGAAACTGGATCACTGTCTAACCCCACACACAAAACTAAATTCGAAATGGATGAAAGACCTGAATGTAATTCATGAAACCATAAATCTATTAGAAAAAAACCTAGGCAAAAATGTCTTAGACATAAACATGAGTAACCTCTTCTTGAATATAAATCCCTGGGCAAGGAAAACAAAAGCACAAATAATCAAGTGGGACTATATTAAGCTGAAAAGCTTCTGTACAGCAAAAGCCACCATCAATAAAACAAATAAGTACCCTACAGTATGGTAGAATATATTTGTAAATGACAGATCTGATAAAGGCTTGACATCCAAAATATATAAAGAGCACACCCACCTCAACAAACAAAAAACAAATAATCCAATTAAAAAATAGGCAGAGGAACTGAACAGACAGTTCTCCAAAAAAGGAATTTAGATGGCGGACAGATTCATCAAATGATGCTCCACAATGCTAATTATCAGAGAAATGCAAATTAAAACCATAATGAGATATCACCTCACACCAGTAAGGATGGCTACCATCCAAAAGACAAACAACAACAAATGTTGGCAAGGTTGTGGAGAAAGGGGAACCCTCCTACACTGCTGTTGGGAATGTAAATTAGTTCAACCATTGTGGAAAGCACTATGGAGGTTCCTCAAAATGCTCAAAATGGACTTACCATTTGACCCAGGAATTCCACTACTAGGAATTTACCCCGAGAATGCAGCACTCCAGTTTGAAAAAGGTGGATGCACCTGTATGTTTATCACAGCACTATTTACAATAGCCAAGAATTGGAAACAACCTAAGTGTCCATCAGTAGATGAATGGATAAAGATGATGTGGTACATATACACAATGGAATATTATTCAGCCATAAGAAGATAACAAATCCTTCCTTTTGCAACAACATTAATGGAGGTAGAGGGTATTAGGCTCATTGAAATAAGGCAAGCAGAGAAAGTGAAATACCATATGATTTCACTTATCTGTGGAGTATAAGAACAAAGGAAAAACTGAAGGAACAAAACAGCAGCAGAATCACAGAACCCAAGAATGGACTAACAGGTACCAAAGGGAAAGGGACTGGGGAGGATGGGTGGGTAGGGAGGGATAGGGGTGGGGAAGAAGAAAGGTGGTATTATGATTAACATGCATAATGTGGGAGGTGGGAGAAAGGTGAGGTCTGGCCAACACAGAGAAGACAAGTAGTGATTCTACAACATTTTGCTGTGCTGATGGACAGCGGCTGTAATGGGGTTTGTGGAGTGACTTGGTGTAGGGGAGAGCCTAGTAAACATAATATTCTTCATGTAATTGTAGATTAATGATAACAAAAAAAAGAGAAAGAAAAGGGGGATTACTCCCTGATAGGATAAAACTAACTGCAAATCAACAATTAATGCATGCTTTACATATCCTTAATTTTGATCTTTCAAAGGATGTCAGATGATCAGCTATGGAAGTATATTTTTCTGATAATATTCCTTTCTCTTAAAAAAAAAAGCAGTTCCTTTGTGGTGATCTCCAAAAGGTTCTTCACAATGGTATAAAGGTCATATCAAAGTGTGGACAAAGGGTTTGTTTGTGTTTATACAGAGGATCAAAGCCTAATTTGGCTACCCAGAAAACGAATTAAGTTACGATATGAAGAAGAACTTCCAACATCAACATCCTCTGGAAGAGTCATTCCAGAAGATGAACAATAAGAAACTTCAACAGAGATTCTGGCGCTGCTACAGTTGTAGCTGCAGTCATCCCACTGGTTCCTGGACTTGCCATTGGAATGAAAAAGGAGATATCTAAGCTGGCCTGTGCATACAGTAAAACAGCAAATTTGACTGGATCTATACTGTCAGAACTCAGCCAAGAATTAGGATAAGTGCAAGTTGCAGTGCTCCAAAATCGTGTGACTATAGACTATCTACAGTTAAAAGAACACATGGGATGTGAACAGTTCCCAGGGATGTGTTGTTTTAATTTGTCTGCTTTTTCTCAAACTACTCAAATTCAGTTAGACAATATTCATCATATCACTGATAAGTTTTCACAAATGCCTAGGGTACCTAACTGGTTTTCTTGTTTTTACTGGATATGGCTGGTAATTGTAGGTCTGCTTTTTTTATGTAGCGGTATTCCAATTATGTTAATGTGTGTGTGCAATTTAATTAGTAGTTTAAAACCTATACATGCTTATGTTACTCTACAAGAAGATATGTCAAAGAAATAATCAATCTTCCCCTATTTTCTTTCGTCTGCTACTTCTATAGCTTTTCTTCTTCCTTCCTAATTACAATCCTTTAGTAGAATTAGTGCCTCATATCGAAAATTACCAAGTATCATAATTCTTCCAAGTGGTAAAGATACCTCAAGACAAATGCTGGGCATAGAAGTCACAGGACATAAATCTGCAAAGAGGTAAAAAGCTCTCCTTTTCAAAGAATATTGCTTCTCTCTCACTTACCAACTTTACATTTACCTGTATGGCCCTGGAAGATGACTGGTTAGCCAGAGACGGGTAAGATTCCTCAAGGGAGGAACAACCTAAGACAGGCACAGTTGCAGGGGGGCCATCAGGAGAGAAATTGGGGACCAACAGAGGTGAGGCTTAGAACCTCACCCCCCCTGTTTTGAGAGAAATCTTCTGTATCTGTGGATGTTTTGTTGCCCTTGTCTAGCTTGGATTAATACTTAGTCTATAGGCACACACATGATCATCTACATTTGCCCTCTTACAGCACTAAATTATGTTTTCTTCCTTTATCTTGCATCTACCTACAACTTCAGCATTTTATTTAAAAAAATAATAATAATAAGGGAGAAATGTGGGATTCACATATAAATCATGTATAAAAATCAAACGAATAATCATATCTGACTTGATTGTTTATATTTCATGATGCGTGATCAAAACTGAAAGTTTCTGTGATATGACTACCCTTGCACGGTTCACCATGTAAGAACTTATTCACTATGTAAGACCTTGTTCACCATGAAAGAACTTGTTTGTTATGCTTCAGAAGATTGGAGACTGTTGAGATATAGGCTTGGGGTTGATTAATGACTGTGCCTTGAGTCCCCTATACAGAATTTTATTGTTGTTAACAACCATTTGATCAATAAATATGAGAGATGCCCTCTCAAAAAAAAAATAAATAAATATTCTGCTGAGCGAGAGTAAAAAAAAAGAATACATAGGCCAAAATATCTTGAACATAAGGATGAGCAACTTTTTCATGAACATCTCTCCGAGCAAAGGAAACAAAAGCAAAAATGAACAAGTGGGACAATATCAAACTAAAAAGCTTCTGTACAGCAAAGGACACCATCAGTAGAACAAAAAATGCTTCCTACAGGGTGTGTAAATATATTCATAAATGACGTAGCTGATAAGGTTTGACATCCAAAATATATAAAGAGCTCACACACCTCAATAACCAAAAAGCAAATAACCCTATTAAAAAATGAGCAGATGCTCTGAACAGGCACTTCTCCAAGGAAGAAATTCAGATGGCCAACAGACACATGAAAAGATGCTCCACATAACTAATCATCAGATAACTGCAAATTAAAACCACAATGAGATACCAAGCCACACCAGTTAGGAAGACCAACATCACAGGTAAAGGGGAACCCTCCTACACTGCTGGTGGGAATGTAAATTAGTTCAACCATTGTGGAAAGCAGTATAGAGGTCCCTCAAAAAACTAAAAATAGAAATACCATTTGACCAGGAATTCCACTTGTCGGAATTTACCCTGAGAATGTAGCACTCCAATTTGAAAAAGACAGATGCACCCCTATGTTTATCGCAGCACTATTTACAATAGCCAAGATATGGAAGCAACCTAAATGTCCATCAGTAGATGAATGGATAAAGAAGATGTCGTACATATACACAATGGAATATTATTCAGCTGTAAGAAGAAAACAGATCCTACCATTTGCAACAACATGGATGGAGCAAGAGGGTATTATGCTCAGTGAAATAAGCCAAGTGGAGAAAGACAAATACCAAGTGATTTCACTCATCTGTAGAGGATAACAACAAAGCCAAAACTGGAGGGCAAAACAGCAGTAGACTCACAGAACCCAAGAATGTACTAACGGTTACCAAAGGGAAATGGACTGGGGAGGGTGGGTGAAAAGGGAGTTAAAAGGGGAATAAGGGGCATTATGATGAGCACATATAATGTAGGGGGAGCATGTGGAAGGCATTATAGCACAGAGAAGACAAGTAATGTCTGTATAGCATCTTACTATGGTGATGGACAGTGACTGTAATGGGGTATGTTGTGGGGACCTGATAATAGGGGGAATCTAGTAAATACAGTGTTGCTCATGTGATTGTATATGAATGATACCTTAATAAAAAAAAGAAAAAGAAAACAAAGCCACAGGTCTAAAATGTTCATCTGAATTTCAGCTCCACAGTGCTACTTCACTAAGCTTCTTAGTTCTAATAATTCTAATATCTTTCCTTTGTTCCCACATCCTTAAGGTTCCCCCTTAGTCTGTTTTCTTACTAAATCAATTATATACTTATTTAAAAATTTCTAATATTAATAAATTCTTCCCAATTGGTTAAATAACAAAAATTCAACCAAGTAAATTTTAAAAATCAAATTGGCTTTATTAAACAGTTCATGAATCAAGCATCATCCCATCTAGCATGCAGAGGGTAGCTCCCAAGGTCTACAGAAAGAGAAAGGTTTTTAAAGGCAGGACAAAGAACTCATCAACAGAAAAAAGGATTTGGGATGAAGTAACTTTCCTTTGGGGACAAAGGGATCTTAGTGCCACATCTTTTTTTTATAATTTTATTTTGGTATCATTAATCTACAATTACATGAAGGACATTATGTTTACTAGGCTCCCCCCTACACCAAGCCCCCCCACACCCCGTTCACAATCACTGTCCATGAACATAGTAAGATGCTGTTAAATCACTACTTGTCTTCTCTGTGTTGCACAGCCCTCCACTTGCCCTCCCCACACACTATACATGCTAATCGTAATGCCTCCTTTCTTTTTTTCCCACCCTTATCCCTCCCTTCCCACCCGTCCTCCCCAGTCCCTTTACCTTTGGTAACTATTAGTCCACTCTTGGGTTCTGTGTTTCTGCTGCTGTTTTCTTCCTTCAGTTTTCTTTTCTTCTTATACTCCACATATGAGTGAAATCATTTGGTACTTGTCTTTCTCTGCCTGGCTTATTTCACTGAGCATAATACACTCTAGCTCCATCCATGTTGTTGTGAATGGTAGGATTTGTTTCTTTCTTATGGCTGAGTAATATTCCATTGTGTATATGTATCACGTCTCCTTTATCTATTCATCTACTGACGGACATTTAGGTTGCCTCCATATCTTGGCTATTGTAAATATTGCAGTGATAAACATAGGGGTGCATCTGTCTTTTTCAAACTGGAGTGCTGCATTCTTGGGGTAAATTCCTGGAAGTGGAATTCCTGGGTCAAATGTTGTTTCTATTTTGAGCATTTTGAGGAAGCTCCATAATGCTTTCCACAATGGTTGAACTAATTTACATCCCCACCAGCAGTGTAGGAGGGTTCCCCTTTCTCCACAACGTCGCTAACATTTGTTGTTGTTTGTCTTTTGGATGGTAGCCATCCTTACAGGTGTGAGATGATATCTCATTGTGGTTTCAATTTGCATTTCTCTGATGACAAGTGATGTGGAGCATCTTTTCATGTGTCTGTTGGCCATCTGAATTTCTTCTTTAGAGAACTGTCTATTCAGCTCCTCTGCCCATTTTTTAATTGGTTTATTTGCTTTTTGTTTGTTGAGGTGTGTGAGCTCTTTATATATTTCGGATGTCAACCCTTTATCGGATCTGTCATTTACGAATATATTCTCCCATACTGTAGAGTACCTTTTTGTTCTATTGATGGCGTCCTTTGTTGCACAGAAGCTTTTTTGCTTGATATACTCCCATTTGTTCATTTTTGCATTTGTTTCCCTTGCCGGGGGTGATATGTTCAAGAAGAGGTCACTCATGTTTATGTCTAGGAGATTTTTGCCTATGTTTTCTTCTAAGAGTTTTATGGTTTCATGACTTACAGTCAACTCTTTGTACCACTTTTAATTTACTTTTGTGTATGGGGTTATACAGTGATCCAGTTTCATTCTCTTACATGTAGCTCTCCAGTTTTGCCAGCACCATCTGTTGAAGAGACTTTCATTTCCCCATTGTATGTCCATGGCCCCTTTATTGAATATTAGTTGACCATATATGTTTGGGTTAATGTTTGGAGTCTCTAATCTGTTCCACTGGTCTGTGGTTCTGTTCTTGTGCCAGTACCAAATCGTCTTGATTACTATGGCTTTGTAGTAGAGCTTGAAGTTGGGGAGTGAGATCCCCCCTACTTTATTCTTCCTTCTCAGGATTGCTTTGGCTCTTCGGGGTCTTTGGTGGTTCCATATGAATTTTTGAACTATTTGTTCCAGTTCGTTGAAGAATGTTGCTGGTAGTTTGATAGGGATTGCATCAAATCTGTATATTGCCTTGGGTAGGATGACCATTTTGACGATGTTAATTCTTCGTAGCCAGGAGCATGGGATGAATTTCCACTTGTTAGTGACCTCCTTAATTTCTCTTAAGAGTGTCTTATAGTTTTCAGGCTATAGTTCTTTCACTTCCTTGGTTAGGTTTATTCCTAGGTATTTTATTCTTTTTGATGCTATTGTGAATGAAATTGTCTTCCTGATTTCTCTTTTTATTAGTTTATTGTTAGTGTATAGGAAAGCCACAGATTTCTGTGTGTTAATTTTGTATCCTGCAACTTTGCTGAATTCCAATATTAGCTCTAGTAATTTTGGAGTGGAGTCTTCAGGGTATTTTATGTAAAATTTCATGACATCTGCAAATAGTGACAGTTTATCTTTTTCTTTACCAATCTGTATTCCCTGTATTTCTTTGTTTTGTCTAATTGCCATGGCTAGGATCTCCAGTACTACGTTGAATAACAGTGGGGATAGTGGGCATCCCTGTCTTGTTCCTGATTGCAGAGGAAAAGCTTTCAGCTTCTCGCTGTTCAGTATGATGTTGGCTGTGGGTTTGTTATATATGGCCTTTATTATGTTGAGGTACTTGCCCTCTATACCCATTTTGTTGAGAGTTTTTATCGTGAATGGATGTTGAGTTTTATCGAATGCTTTTTCAGCATCTATGGAGATGATCATGTGGTTTTTGTCTTTCTTTTTTTGATGTGGTGGATGATATTGACAGATTTTTGAATGTTCTAACATCCTTGCATCCCTGGAATGAATCCCACTTGGTCATGGTGTATGACCCTTTTGATGTATCTTTGAATTCTGTTTGCTAATATGTTGTTGAGTATTTTTGCATCTACGTTCATCAGGGATTTTGGTCTGTAGTTTTCTTTTTTGCTGGGGTTTTTGCCTGGGTATGGTATTAGGGTGATGTTGGCTTCATAGAATGAGTTTGGGAGTATTCTCTCTTCTTCCGTTTTTTGGAAAACTTTAAGGAGAATGGGTATTATATCTTCACTGTATTTCTGATAAAATTCTGAGGTAAATCCACCTGGCCTGGGAGTTTTTTTCTTTGGTAGTTTTTTAATTACCACTTGAATTTCATTGCTGGTAATTGGTCTGTTTAGATTTCCTGTTTCTTTCTGGGTCAGTCTTGGAAGGTTTTATTATTCTAGGAAGTTGTCCATTTCTCCTAGTTTTCCCAGCTTGTTAGCATATAGGTTTTCACACTACTCTCTAAAAATTCTTTGTATTTCTGTGGGATCCGTCGTGATTTTTCCTTTCTCATTTCTAATTCTGTTGATGTGTGTTGACTCTCTTTTTCTCTTAATAATTGTGGCTAGAGGCTTATCTATTTTGTTCATTTTCTCGAAGAACCAGCTCTTGGTTTCATTGATTTTTTCTATTGCTTTGTTCTTCTCAATTTTATTTATTTCTTCTCTGATCTTTATTATGTCCCTCCTTCTGCTGACCTTAGGCCTCATTTGTTCTTCTTTTTCTAATTTCTATAATTGTGACATTAGACAATTCATTGGGGTTTGTTCTTCCTTCTTTTAATATGCCTGGATTGCTCTATACTTTCCTCTTAAGACTGCCTTTGCTGTATCCCACAGTAGTTAAGGCTTTGCATTGTTGTTGTCATTTGTTTCCATATATTGCTGGATCTCCATTTTGATGTGGTCATTGATCCATTCATTATTTAGGAGCATAATGTTAAGCCTCCACGTGTTTGTGAGCCTTTTTGCTTTCTTTGTATAATTTATTTCTAGTTTTATGCCTTTGTGGTCTGAAATGTTGTTTGGTAGGATTTCAATCTTTTGTAATTTACTGAAGCTCTTTTTGTGGCCTAGTATGTGGTCTATTCTGGAGAATGTTCCATGTGCACTTGAGAAGAATGTGTATCCTGTTGCTTTTGGATGTAGAGTTCTGTAGATGTCTATTAGGTCCATCTTTTCTAGTGTGTTGTTCAGTGCCTCTGTGTCCTTACTTATTTTCTGTCTGGTGGATCTGTCCTTTGGAGTCTGTGGTGTGTTGAAGTCTCCCAGAATGAATGCATTGCATTCTATTTCTTCCTTTAATTCTGTTAGTATTTGTTTCAGATATGTTGGTGCTCCTGTATTGGGTGCATATATATTTATAATGGCTATATCCTCTTGTTGGACTGAGCTCTTTATCATTATGTAATGTCCTTCTTTATCTTTTGTTACTTTCTTTATTTTGAAGTCTGTTTTGTCTGATACTAGTATTGCAACACCTGCTTTTTTCTGTCTGTTGTTTGCATGAAATATCTTTTTCCATCCCTTGACTTTAAGTCTGTGCATGTCTTTGGGTTTGAGGTGAGTCTCTTGTAAGCAGCATATGGATGGGTCTTACTTTTTTATCCATTCTCTTACTCTGTGTCTTTTGATTGGTGCATTCAGTCCATTTACATTTAGGGTGATTATTGAAAGGTATGTACTTATTGCCATTGCAGGCTTTAAGTTTGTGGTTACCAAAGGTGCAATGTTAGCTTCTTTACTATCTTACTGTCTAGCTTAACTCTAACACGGTCTGATGAGTCTTTATTTCTCTCCCTTCTTATTCCTTCTCCTCCCTTCTTCATATGTTGGGTGTTTTGTTCTGTGCTCTTTTTAGGAGTGCTCCCATCTAGAGCAGTCCCTGTAGGATGCCCTGTAGAGGTGGTTTGTGGGAAGCAAATTCCCACAACTTTTGCTTGTCTGGGAATTGTTTAATCCTTCCTTCATATTTAAATGATAATCATGCTGTATACAGAATTCTTGGTTCAAGGCCCTTCTGTTTCATTGCATTAAGTATATCATGCCATTCTCTTCTGGTCTGTAGGGTTTCTGTTGAGATGTTTGATGATAGCCTGATGGGTTTTCCTTTGTATGTGACTTTTTTTTTCTCTCTGGCAGCCTTCAATACCCTATCCTTGTCTTTGATCTTTGCCATTTTAATTATTATGTGTCTTGGTGTTTCCCTCCTTGAATACCTTGTCATTGCTGTTATTTTTATCTCTGTGGTCTGAGAGGCCATTTCCTCTCCTTGTTTTGGGGAAGTTTTCAGCAATTATTCCTTCAAAGACACTTTCTATCCCTTTTTATCTCCCTTCTTCTGGTACCCCTATAATACAGATATTGTTCTGTTTCAATTGGTCACTCAGCTCTCTTAGAATTCTTTCATTCCTGGAGATCCTTTTATCTCTCTCTGCATCAGCTTCTCTGTGTTCCTGTTTTCTGTTTTCTAGTCCATTAATGGTCTCTTGCATCTCGTCCATTCTGTTTTGAAGTGTTTCCAGAGCTTGTTTTATTTCTGTGCAAGTCCATCAGCATGGTTATGACTTTTGTTTTGAATTCTTTCTCAGGAAGACTGGTTAAATCTATCTCCCCAGGTTCTTCTCAGGTGAAGATGTAGAAGATGTCGAAGCCGTCTGGGTTAGTCCTGTCTGGATCAAATTTTTTTGCATTTTCATGTTGATAGGTGTAGTGGAGTGCTATTGATATGTCTATCAGCTGGGAGAGTCAAGCCTCTTTCCACTTGGCTCCTGGCCTTTCTTTACTGGGACAACTGCGACCCCTAGTGGCTTGTGTTGAGTAATTGCATGTAGACTATATCTTTGAATCTTGCCCGGCCGGTATGGAGGCAGCTCCCTTGCGGAGGGTGTGGCCAGCCTCAGGCTGCTTCTCTGCTATGGTGGGGCCCCGGAGGGGTAATGAATGGGGGGCTGTTTGGCTGTTTACCTCCGTGAGGGGTCTCAGATCTGTTGCCCAGGGATTTAGTGTGTCTGGAGTTCCCTGGAATTTCCTGCTGCTGGGCTGTGACCCGGGATGCTTCTGTCCTGCTTCCCTAGTTTCCAACACCCCATGCATGCACTGTGTCTGCACTCTGGTGCGGATGGCTAGGGCTGGGTTTTTAGCAGTCTTGGGCTCCCTCTCCCTCCCCGCTCTGACTCCTCTCCTCCCACCGGGAGCTGGGGTGAGGGGCGCTCGGGTCTCTCCCGGCTGCTGCTTGTATTTTACCCCTTTCACCAGGCACTGGGTCCTCGCAGGTGTGGATGTAGTCTAGCTGTTGTCCTGTGTCTTCTGGTCTCTCTTTTAGGATTAGTTGTATTTGTTGTGTTTTCAAAAATATATATGTTTTGGGGAGGATATTCCCACTGTCCTACTCTCGCAGCCATCTTGGCTCTGCCCGTACCACATTTTCTTTTGAAAGACAGAGAGGGCCCATGTGACAGATTACCCTATTGATGCTGACCAGAAAATTCCTAAGTTAAGACCACATGTCTAGAGAAATAAGCCAGGCAGAGAAAGACAAGTACCAAATGATTTCACTCATATGTGGACTATAAGAACTAAAGAAAACTGAAGGAACAAAACAGCAGCATAAGCACAGAACCCAAGAATGGACTAATAGTTACCAAAGGGAAAGTGACTGGGGAGGATGGGTGGGAAGGGAGGGATAAGGGTGGGAAAAAAAGAAAGGGGCCTTACGATTAACATGTATAGTGTGGGGGGTCACGGGGAGGGCTGTGCAACACAGAGAAGACAAATAGTGATTTTACAGCATCTTACTATGTTGATGGACAGTGACTGTGAATTGGGATGTGGGGGGGACTTGGTGAAGGGGTGAGCCGAGTAAACACAATGTCCTTCATGTAACTGTAGATGAATGATACCAAAATAAAATTAAAAAATAAACAGACCACATGTCTGAAGAAGATTGAAACTACAATTACATTATGTAGTATGCCCTGGTTTTGTGATGCAGCCTTACATAAGCGACTCCACTGTGGTTCTGTAGCTTTATTTTTAACAGTTCAAACAAACATGATTTCTGTCTTTTGACAGGACGTTGACTAATATTGCCTCTGAGTTACATCTAAAGAAAAGAGAAACTGCGTTGTTTAGATATTTTCCTCAAATCCTGTGGTCTTAGAATTTTTAATTCCACTAAATCATCTAGGAATATTGTTATGGGTAAAATTGCAATATTTCCAGAATCTCTTGCCTGGCCTTAGTACATCTCCATATCAATAGGTGTTTCCAAGGAGTGGAGAGAAGTAGTCCATCTCTATATCAATAGTTAATTACAAGGGTGAGCAGGGCATAATTGGACAAGAGAGGTTGAATGAGGTCCCTTTTTCTGCAGCTGGGTCACAATTGACACAGTAGAGCAGAAATAGATGACTGTTTCTAAGCAATAAATGGGTGTCTCCCACTTCATTCCTCCCTTTGACTGATTTCAGTTTCAAACGTACTTTGCTCTGGGATTCTCCCCTGGAGTTACAGTTGTGAAAAGGTAGAATCTCTGGACCCACCATTAAGGATTCTGGGCCAATAACTTTGAGGTGTTGTCTAGGAATATGTATTTTATATAAATGCTCAGGTTATTCCAAGCAGCTGGTACAAAGACCACACTTGGGGAAACAGTGAGACAATACTGACAGTACTTCTAGCATAATACAAGTCCCCAGGACAATTGTCACATCTTTACTCCTGCTGTTACCTCTTTCAGCAATACCTACTTCCTCCATCTTTGCCTGTGGAAGTCCTGCCTAACCTCCAATGCTGGGCTTAAGTCAGCCTTCTGGTGAAGGCATCCCTAACCGATGTCATCCATCCCTAAAGAATGGGGTCTCTCTTGCTGCTATAGGACAGGAGGTGGAAAGTCATTGGTATTGGGGATCAGGCCACATGGTACAGGAGATGCAGTGGGATGGCCATGTATGACTGAGGGAGGGCTATATTTTGGCACTGAAGTCCTCCATTGACCTTCAGTGCCCATTTAGTTCAAGATACAACAGGGGCTAGGAGCTGAAAATTTTACAAAATGCCCAGCATTGTGTCTCTGAAGGATCAGAGCAGAGTGCTAACCTGATAGCAACTGAAGGGAGGCAAAATATTCTACCCAAAATATGCATGTTTGGCACATTGTTTTAAGATGGTTATTTTTAAGAAACTGTAGGCACTGGACAAGCTCTGAAAACTGAGAAGTTACCCATTTGTAAGAAACATTTACATTTATAAGGGAATGTCCATTTGCATAGATGTCTTTCTTTCACTATACCAGGAAGAAGAGGATGAATCTAAGTCTCTAGAAACATAGCAATGGAGAAAATGCAAACTTAAATCTACATAACAGCCTTATCACTGTTTGCTTGCTCTTCATGATAACCTCCCATAATTGACTCCCTACTTGAACACTGACTTGTCTTGTTAAAACAAAATTCATCCAAGTAAATTTGAAGATGTAATTGGCTTAATAAAGCAGTTCATGGATTGGGCATCATCCCCTCTAGAGAGTAAAGAGATACTCCAAAAGGATACAGAAGGGAGAGGATTTTAAAACAGGACAAGGAAGTCACAAACAGGAAAAAGATAATCACCATGAAGTCACCTTTATTTGGGGACAAAATGGTCTTATTAGGTGGATTATCTCATCTTACTTTGGGGATGGAGAGGCCATATGATACATTATCTTGTTGATGTTGATGAGAAAATTCCTGACTGACTACATTTCAGGAAGAGGTTGAAGCTGCAATTAGGTTAGGTATTGTACCCCAGTTTGGTGACTTGGCCTAGCTGAAGTGAGCCCAGGTTTAGCTTGTGACTTTCTTTAGAATATTTTTTAGCTGAAGATGGTATTTTAGGTGATGGTTTGGACCATCTTGGAGAGATATTTCTATGCCTCTCCCATGTATATAGGAGGTAAAAATGTTATTAAATGTGTTCACTTTTCTACTATTAATCTGTTTTATGTCATTTTAATTATTTATTAGAGCAGGCAAAGAGCCTTAAAGGGAAGAAGGGAAAAATTTCCACCCTTACACAACCATACCCAGGGGAAAAGAATAGAGGTCACGTGTAACTCTGGGGGTAGAATATGTTCCCAAAACAGGGCAAATAAACACTGAAGCTGAAATCAGTCAGAGGGAGAAATAAAGTGGGATAAATCTGTTTATTGTTTACAAGCAGTCTACTCCTTTACATCTGTGTCTCTAATGATCTGGCTGCCAAGAGGGACCCCACCAAACCTCTCCAGTCTAGATATGCACTTTCTCTCTGCCCCGTTTGCAATCACCTACTGAAATGGAGATTGAATATTTCTCTCCACCCCTTGGAAACACCTATGGATGGATATGGAGATGCACTAAAGCCAGGCAAGAGATTCTGGAAATGTTGCAATTTTACCCACAGTCTTCCCCTCCAGAAATCTTGCTTCACAATCTATTCACTTCCCATCTTCTGCAGAGGCCCCCATGTAAGAAAACTGGAGCACTGTAACCACACTAAGAAAATACAATAACAGCAATAAAATCATAATAACCCTCAAGCCAGAGTATCTGCTACGTTCAAATTTCTATGCCCATTAAGTTCATCACTCACTGATTCCACAGGCAGCCAGTAGCTGAATGGGTAGGGAGTCCAGAGAAATCATCACATGGCAGCTGCACTCCAGAGGAGGGTCTGGGCCACAGGACCTATAGAAGAAAATAATCTTAAGGGCAATAAGATACATGTTTTAATGACATCAGCATAGGCAAATCTTGTCCATCAGGTAGGATGCATGCAAGAGAGTGGTCCTGTGTTAGGACAATGGCAAAATGGGATCTCATCCTGGTCTAGTATACCAGACCTTCACCCCCATCCCTGTGGGAGTGAAGGATAGGTCATATCTAGGGCTATGGGAGAAAATGCACTGGCCATAAAGATAAAACAAAACTACCCAACAGATGCTATTATTTCCTAGCCATTTTGGGTTCACTACTGTGATCTTTGGGGGCTACTCTCCTGTTACTCCAGGAACACACAGGATGACAGCTTCCAGGCCTTTTCCCCAAGATTCAAGAAAGGCCAGCTATCTCTGGTCCATGTGTCAAAATGTCCAGGGCCACATTCACTCAACAGTCTCCAGGGTTTAGTGCAGTTGAGGCTGGCAGTAGGATGTTGCTCTGCTGGTCATATCCTGGCTTCAATAACTCCTCTTGGTTTGCACATACAGGTGTATAGGAGAAGAAGCAATGTGTGTTAGCATGTCACAAGGCTCCAGGATCCTTTTTGGGGCTTCTCATTCAAACACTGTAGCACTGTCCACAAGTGAAGGAACCAGCCCTATAGACTCTTAGTGTCCAAATTCAAGCCAAATTTCAACAAACCATTGTACCTCTCTATCATGGCTGCCCCAGTAGAGTAATAGGGTACACGAAACTTCCACTTTATTCCTAATTGCTGCACCCATTCTTGTAATGCAAGTCCAGTAAAGTGGGTGCCTTGATCGCTCTCAATCACCTGTGGGCAGCCATAGGCTGCAAAGAGACACTCTCAGCCCATTTCGTTATTCGCTTATTTACACGATGTGCAGGTAAAGCAACCAACAGTCCAGTAGTTATGTCCACATAAGTCATGGCATACCAGTATCCTTATATGGGCAGAGACACAACATAGCCTATCTGCCAACTGACAAAGGGTATTGGCTCCTTTACTATTGTCCCATGTTGGTGAAGGACTCAGTGTAAGTCCCTCTTAGAGCACACAAGTCACTTCTTCTGGGCTCTGCTGACTTCTTTAAAGGTCAAAGTCAAGCCCCACTGGTGGGTTGCAGCCCACATTATCTTTTCCCCCATGTGCAACAGACGCTGATGTAACCATTGGAATACATCAGAGGCAGGCTTTCCTTCTAGCCAATGAACCTGGGCCAGTGATTTTATGCATAATCATTCCCTGGGGATGCCAATGGCAAAAGGCCAGTCACATGATATACAGTAACTGTCTTAGTCTGACCAGAGGCCCATAAGTCTTGCCACAACCGTTGTCCCAAAAGGGGCCAGTGACCAACCATCCTGTTGGCATGGTACCATGTTGCTAGTCACAGGATCAAGCCCTGATACTTGACCCAACTGTTAGTGCAGACAACTATATGGCAAGGCCCCTGGATGATCATGAGCCATACTATCCACAACTCAGTCCATTGACTGCTTTTCCCCTCTCGATCCCCCATCCATATTGTCTCAGTCTTAGGATGGAAAGCCACAGCCCTCCACTTTGGGGACTTCCCATGACTGGAGCCATCTGTATATTAAGCATCTTCAGGTATAGGGCATTTTGCTTCCTGATAAGGACTCTCAGCTACCAATGGCTCAAAAGCAAATTCGTTCTGCTTTCCTCTGGTATATGTCACTGGCCCCAATCAGCACTGGAGTCCTCCACTTAAGGAGGTAGTGGAAAGAGCACATGCAGCTGTAATTATGTGCCCCACTTGGGCAGTATAAGTGTCTGAGCCACCACTCTGTGGCCTTTGGATCTAGTCTCACACCCATCCTGTGATGGGATAGGTGGTTGTTACCTTGGTTGGATATGCTCCAGTGATGGGCTCTGTGGCCAGCAAGGCATTGTACACAGCATCTATCAAGGTATACCAGACCTCTGCTACTTTCTATAATTGTGACCATAATCCAATAGGTTGGTGGGTCTGTTTCAGTCACTACCAAATGCCCCATCCATAACCATCTTCACTAACATGAACATCTAGCTCATACAGCCTTGATGAGTCCATTTCACTCAAAGCCTATACATCCTTGACTGTTTGCTGAACAGCAGTTAAAGCAGCTGTACATATTTCATCCCAGTCCCACCTGATGCCCTCTCTTATCAACCAGTATGAGCACTTCAGAATTTGTGCCACTGCTTGATAAACACTCTCCAGTAGCTCATAAGACCCAAAAACTTTTGAAATACTGCCACAATGGTAGGGGTATGGAAAGCCTGGAACTTGTCTATTACTTCTTCTGAAATAACTTTAGTCTTATATGACCAGGCAAACTAAAAGATCTTTACTGACAAATCAGGTCCCTGAACCTCGGTGCTGTTCACAGCCCATCCTTTCTCCTGTAGATGTTGCAGCAGTCTAGGAACTGCCCCTTCTAAATCTGAAAGGGAATCAGACATGAGTATAATATCATCAGTGTAGTGATACAGCCACACCATTTGCAGTTTTTCCATGTGGCCAAGGCCTGGGCTACAAGTCCGTGACAAATGGTGGGACTGTGGAGGTATCCCTGCAGATGGACAGTGAATGTCCACTGCCAGCTTTCCCATGTGAAGGAAAATTGTTCCTGAGTTTCCTGTGTTATATCAATAAAGAATGCAATAGGGGTGTGATTTTATTAAAGTCTCTTCCATCCATGGTAATACACTAGTAAATGTCTGGCTCTTTAACTGGCCACACCACTGAACTAAAAAGACAATGTGTGGTCTTTACGATGCCCACCTTCTCCAACTCCTGAAGAGTTTCTTCTATTTTCTTGTTTCCTCCAGGCAATTTATACTGCGTAGTCTCTGTCACCTGCTGAGGTACAGGCAGAAGTACAGGTGGGTGCTTAGCATGTCTCCTCAGAACTGCCTTTATGATGCATACACTCGGTCTGAACTCACCTGCAGTGGTCTGTAACCACAGAACTTTCAGGATATCCACCCTGAAAATATATTAAAGGATGGGAGAAATGTAAACAGTAAAATCTTTTGGGGGTAAGTGCCTCATCTCCAATGGGACATTGGCTTTCTTCACTCCAGTTGCCATGCCCCCATAGCTATCTATCAAAGCAGGGTTTCATGAAAATGCTTAGGGTGATTATAAATCAGAGAACATCCAGTTGATGTGAATGGACACGTTGTACATTCACAGGGGACCAATGCATTCCTAATTCTACATGTGGTTTCTGGTCCCCACCTAGTCTTGGAAGGTGGGTACCTTGACACACCCTTCATTTCAGACCACAACACTGAATCATCCTACTGTGGGGGTGAGGGTCCAGGCACAGCCTGAATACTGTCCTCCAGGAAGACTGTCAGGGACACAGGTTGGATAAGGGGCTTTGCCTCCTGCTTCTGTGTCCTGCACCTCAGTGTCTGGAACTGCTGCTCTGGCTTTAATTAGTGTCACAATTCTAACAAGATCTTATTGGGATGCTCATCAGGTTTTTCCTTCACTAACCCCTTTATCAAATCAACCCACATCTGGGTCTTTGAGACCTTCATGGGGTCCTTTAAACCTCTCCTTTCCATTGTAGCCATACTTGCTTCTGTGCTCTTATTGTTTCAACCTTACTCAGCTTTGCTGAAGCACATGAAGCCTCATTTACGGATTGCCCTTTGTGGAGGGCAAAAATAGTCACTTGGGGCCCAAAGAGAGATGAGGTAGCTGTATGGAGCAGCAGATTGCTCATTCCCACAGTGAAAAAATCCTCATCAGAGCCCTGTAAGTCTATATTGTAGATGATATTTTTCATGTCCAATTCCCATAACACATGCTGGAACGCTGCATATGTTTTCCATCTAGTGGGTAAGTATGGTAAATCACCCTGATTAAGCCAAACTTCCCTGATGGCTGCTGTCAGCCAATCCAGAAGCATCTGATTCCATGAGCTGTGATGGGCACTATGCAATCTCTTCCAGAGGGAAGGGTGAGCTTTCAGGGAAGCCAGTCTACCCATTTCAGAATCAGATATAACAATGTTTTATATCCCCGTATCCCAAAGTTACAAAAGCCATGTAGACAAAGGTTCTGATGGCTTCTTACAAAACTGGATGCTTATGTCCACCAGCTCATCCTGGGTATAGGGGCAGCACATGGAGTGCTCCACAACTTGGGGAGGTTGCTTCTCCTCCTCTTGAGGAGCCTGCAGTTGTTTCATTTGTATTTTCTTAATTATAACCAAGAGGGCCGTTAATTTGGGAGAGGGTGGCGCTTCTGGCAGTATCCTTAGCAACATTTCTGCCCTTGACTCAATTCCCTCATCTCCTCCATCTCCTCTACCATCTCCAGGGCTGAAGGCATAATTCCTTCCTTCTCCTTTCCCATGGCTTCCTGCAAAACAGATTCTCCTGCTGCCTCCTTCCTCACAGCTAACATATCTTCCAGGAGCAGGATCAGTCTTCTCAATAACTGTATCTATTTCTTTTTTAAAATTTTATTTTGGTATCACTAATACATAATCCACAATTATATGAAGGACATTATGTTTACTAGGCTCCCCCCTTCACCAAGTCCCCCCCACATCCCCATTCACAGTCACTGTCCATCAACATAGTAAGTTGCTGTAAAATCACTACTTGTCTTCTCTGTGTTGCACAGCCCTCCCCGTGCACCCCACACACCATACATGTTAATCGTAATGTCCCCTTTCTTTTCTCCTGCCCTTATCCCACCATTCCCACCCATCCTCCCCAGTCCCTTTCCCTTTGGTAAGTGTTACTCCATTCTTGGGTTCTGTGCTTCTGCTGCTGTTTTGTTCCTTCAGTTTTCTTTTGTTCTTATACTCCACATATGAGTGAAATCATTTGGTACTTGTCTTTCTCCACCTGGCTTATTTCACTGAGCACAATACCCTCTAGCTCCATCCATGTTGTTGCAAATGGTAGGATCTGTTTTATTCTTATAGCTGAGTAATATTCCATTGTGTATATGTATCACATCTTCTTTATCCACTCATCTACTGATGGACATTTAGGTTGCTTCCATATCTTGGCTATTGTAAATAGTGCAGCAATAAACATAGGGGTGCCTCTGTCTTTTTCAAACTGGAGTGGTGCATTCTTAGGGTATATTCCTAGAAGTGGAATTCCTGGGTCAAATGGTATTTCTATTTTGAGCACTTTGAGGAACCTCCATATTGTTTTCCACAATGGTTGAACTAATTTACATTCCTACCAGCAGTGTAGGAAGGTTCCCCTTTCTCCACAACCTCACCAACATTTGTTGTTGTTTCTTTTGGATGGTAGCCATCCTTAATGGTGTGAGATGATATCTCATTGTGGTTTTAATTTGCATTTCTCTGATGACAAGTGATGAGGAGCATCTTTTCATTTGTCTGTTGGCCATCTGAATTTCTTCTTTAGAGAAATGTCTACTCAGCTCCTCTGCCCATTTTTTTTATTTCTTTTATTTTGTTATCATTAATCTACAATTACAGAAAGAACATTATGTTTACTAGGTTCCCCCCTTCACCAAGTCCCCCCCACAAACCCCTTCACAGTCACTGTCCATCTGTGTAGTAAGATGCTGAAAAATCACTATTTGTCTTCTCTGTGTTGTGCAGCCCTCCCCGTGTCCCCCACGCACTATACATGCTAATCGTAATGCCCTCTTTCTTTTTCCCCGCGCTTATCCCTCCCTTCCCACCCATTGTCCCCAGTCCCTTTCCATTTGGTAACTGTTAGTCCGTTCTTGGGTTCTGTGATTCTGCTGCTGTTTTGTTCCTTCAGTTTTCCTTTGTTCTTATACTCCACATATGAGTGAAATCATTTGGTACTTGTCCCTCTCTGCTTGGCTTATTTCACTGAACATAACACCCTCTAGTTCCATCCGTGTTGTTGCATATGGTAGGGTCTGTTTTTTCTTATGGCTGCGTAATATTCCATCGTGTATATGTACCACATCTTCTTTATCCATTCATCTACTGATGGACGTTTAGATTGTTTCCATATCTTGGCTATTGTAAACAGTGCAGCTATAAACATAGGGGTGCATCAGTCTTTTTCAAACTGGAGTGCTGCATTCTTGGGGTAAATTCCTAGGAGTGGAATTTCTGGGTCAAATGGTATTTCTATTTTGAGCATTTTGAGGAACCTCCATACTGCTTTCCACAATGGTTTACCTAGTTTACATTCCCACCAGCAGTGTAGGAGGGTTCCCCTTTCTCCACAACCTCACCAACATTAGTTGTTGTTTGTCTTTTTGATGATGGCAATCCTTACTGGTGTGCGGTGATATCTCATTGTGGTTTTAATTTGCATTTCTCTGATGATTAGCGATGTGGAGCATCTTTTCATGTGCCTGTTGGCCATCTGGAATTCTTCTTTAGAGAACTGTCTATTCAGCTCCTCTGCCCATTTTTTAATTGGATTATTTGCTTTTAGTTTGTTGAGGCATGTGAGCTCTTTATATATTTTGGATGTCAACCCTTTATCAGATCTGTCATTTATGAATATATTCTCCCATACTGTAGGATACCTTTTTGTTCTACTGATGGTGTCCTTTGCTGTGTGGAAGATTTTTAGCTTGATATAGTCCCACTTGTTCATTTTTGCCTTTGTTTCCCTTGCCCAGGGAAATATGTTCATGAAGAATTCACTCATGTTTATGTACATGAGATTTTTGCCTATGTTTTTTTCTAAGAGTTTTATGGTTTCATGACTTACATTCAGGTTTTTGATGCGTTTGGAGTTTACTTTTGTGTATGGGGTTAGACAGTGATCCAGTTTCATTCTCTTACATGTAGCTGTCCAGTTTTGCCAGCACCATCTGTTGAAGAGACTGTTATTTCCCCATTGTAGGTCCATGGCCCCTTTATCGAATATTAGTTGACCATATATGTTTGGGTTAATGTTTGGAGTCTCTATTCTGTTCCATTGGTCTGTGACTCTGTTCTTGTGCCAGTACCAAATTGTCTTGATTACTATGGCTTTGTAGTAGAGTTTGAAGTTGGGGAGTGAGATCCCCCCACTTTATTCTTCCTTCTCAGGATTGCTTTAGCTATTCGGGTTCTTTGGTGTTTCCACATGAATTTTTGAACTATTTGTTCCAGTTCATTGAAGAATGCTGTTGGTAATTTGATAGGGATTGCATCAAATCTGTATATTGCTTTGGGTAGGATGGCCATTTTGATGATATTAATTCTTCCTAGCCACGAGCATGGGATGAGTTTCCATTTGTTAGTGACCTCTTTAATTTCTCTTAAGAGTGTCTTATAGTTTTCAGGCTATAGTTCTTTCACTTCCTTGGTTAGGTTTATTCCCAGGTATTTTATTCTTTTTGATGCTATTGTGAATGGTATTGTCTTCCTGATTTCTCTATTGGTTCATTGTTAGTGTATAGGAAAGCCACAGATTTCTGTGTGTTGATTTTGTATCCTGAAACTTTGCTGAATTCTGATATTAGCTCTAGTAGTTTCGGAGTGGAGTCTTTTGGGTTTTTTATGTACCATAACATGTCGTCTGCAAATAGTGACAGTTTAACTTCTTCTTTACCAATATGGATTCCTTGTATTTCTTTGTTTTGTCTAAATGGCATTGCTAGGACCTCCAGTACTATGTTGAATAACAGTGGGGTGAGTGGGCATCCCTGTCTTGTCCCTGATCACAGAGGGAAAGTTTTCAGCTTCTCGCTGTTCAGTATGATGTTGGCTGTGGGTTTATCATATATGCATCTCTTTTGTAAGGGAATCCTATAGGTCATCACCAAGCTCCTCCAAGTTATTTTTATGTGTGTCTCTCTCCTCCATAACCCTTTCTACTGTCTCACAAAACAAGCAGTCCACAATCATGGCTGCCACAGAGACATTCAGGGCCTCTAAGCAGTCTTCTATCTCATGCAGAGTTAATTCCATAGCTTCTGGTGTCTCCACCCTGCCCAATTTCTTGAGATGCCCACCCATCTAAAGGGTGCTTTACCCTAGACCAATTTCCCACTAGGGGTTCCCCAATTGGAGGCTCCACATATACATGGTTAACTGGTGAAGCTGCACCATCCACTGCTGTCAGAGGGAAATTTGGGTCATCAGTCCCCATTGTAGCAGCTACTGGGTCCTCTGCACCATCCACAGGGAGCTCTCTGAGTATCTCCACACCACCTCTATGGGCAGCCCTCCCAAGCATTGCTTCCATGAAGACAGATATTGGACTCTGAGGTCTTGCTGACTACCACCAGTTGTACTTCTGGGGGGAAATATGTTTCCAGTCTGGTGCAAATAACTTTGAAGCTGAAATCAGTTAAAGGGAAAAACAAATTGGGAGAAACCCATTTATTGCCTATAAGCATCCATCTGCCCCTTTTCATTTGTATCTCTCACGACCTGGTGCCAAAAAGGAACCCACCAAACCTGTCCTGTCCATATATGCATTCTGTCTCCACACTCTTTATAATCACCTATTGATTTTGAGATGGACTACTTCTCTCTATCCCTTGGAAATACGTATGATATGGAGATGCACTAAGGCTAGGTGAGAGATCCTGGAAATATTACAATTTTACCCATATCATGTCAGTTTGGGAGGCTGAGGATGGGAGGTTTGGGGAGGGAGAAGTGACAAGGTGAATGTCATTAAAAAGAAAACCACAGGCCCAGTTCTGCTAGGCTACATCACCAAACCAGTCTTAATAACTAACCTACTTGCTGTTTCAACATCCCCAAGAAATGTGGTTAGTCAAGAATTTCCTGGTCAGCATCAGTGAGATAATCTGTGATTTGGGCGCTCTCCATCCTCCAAGGAAGATGAGGTCATCTGCATGATAAGACACCTTGCTTGTCCACCTAACAGAGGGGTGACCTGGCCTGAAACAATCCCTTCTTTAGCTAACAACTTCTTGTCCCACCCTAATTCTTGCAAAAGTCTTCCAGTTTAAACAATTCCTTAGAACATCTCTCTGCTTGCTAGATGGGATGCCAGCCTAATTCATGAATCACTCAGTAAAGTCAATTAGATTTTCACATTTACTCCATTGAATTTTGTTTTGTAACAGTGGCTATCAGATAACTGCCCTGCACACATTCAGAAGACAGAGGGAGAAGGGAAGATAGTGGTATTAACACCCACCTAGGGGCCTCTCTGTGTTAAGCAGAAGAGGAGAACACACAACTATGTAGCTGAGCTTGTACAAGTAGGGGACTGTTTCATTGAAGAGGAGCAAGTGAGGAGCGTTCAGAGCAAGAAGTGTGGTATACAAGAGAGATGTGCATCATGGGTACAGCTAGGAAGTGAGAGAGCTGGGATTTTGTCCAGGTCCATCTAACAGTAATACCAATGCTCTTTGTCCATGTTGAGCCACCCTCACACTGTAATGTACTTTGTACCTGCTGATTAAATGCACCTTTCAAGGCCTACAATGGATACCTGTGGTTCATTAGGTATGGGGAGAGATCCATTATTTTGAATCTTTTAAAGAGAGCTGGGATTTTGTCCAGGTCCATCTAACAGTAATACCAATGCTCTTTGTCTATGTCGAGCCACCCTCACACTGTAATGTACTTTGTACCTGCTGATTAAATGCACCTTTCAAGGTCTACAATGGATCCCTGTGGTTCATTAGGTATGGGGAGAGATCCATTATTTTGCATTTTTAAAAGTATGACAAGATTGACATCAGAAAGATGGCAGAATATTTTCCAGATTGTTGAGTCCCAGCCCTTGTTCCCCTACAGAAATAGCAATTTAATCATGTCATACAGATCAATATAACTTCATGTCCAGAATACAGTTAAGAAGTTGCAGTATCCTGGACATGTACAAGTCTAAGAATTACCACACAGAAACAGGTAAGAGAAATTTTGCTCAGCCATAGTAGCTCTTCTCTCAAGCTAGTATTGCTCAGGTGGAGAGAGATCTGACCAGTGACTTCTCCTTTAGGGGAGAGTTGTGGGGGTAGAAAAGAGAGTGAAGTGTCTTTCTAAGACCCCAGCATTTTGGTGCACTGTCTAAAGGATGGGTTTCTGTCTTGATTCTACCAGGCTGCTGATAATACTGGTATACCTACAATAGAATACTATTCAGTCTTAGAAAAGAAGGAAATCCTGCCATATGTGATGATATGGATAAACACAGAAGACATTATGCTGAGTAAATTAAGCTAAATGTGCTAAGTGAAATAAGTGACCACAGAAGGGAAAATACTGCGTGATTTCACTTATATGAGGTATCTAATGTAGTCAAATTCATAGAAACAGAAAGTAGAATTGTATTTGCCAGGCAGTGTATGAGAAATGAGGAAATGGAGTATTACCATTAAATAGACATGTTCGCACTAAGTGAGATGGATAATTTCTAGATGTCTGCTGTACAACATTCTGCCTATAGTTAGCAATACTGTATTGTGCACTTAAAATTTTGTAAAGAAGGTGAATGTCATGCTGTGTTGTTACCACAACAAAAGCAAATGTTATAAATAAATAAATACACACATACACCCCAATTCAGTTTCCTTCACGCTGGTAGCCTAAATACCACACTTTAAAACACACCCCCTCTAATTATTTCCAGCTCCAGAAGGTATACCCCTCAGTAACTTCTACTATGAATTGAATTTCTTAACAGTAATATTCTTTAATCTGTGTTTGGAAACCAATACTAGCTTGAGGGAAGAGCTGACATGGCTAAGCTAAATGCAAATCTGGCCACTCTACAGTTTGACCAGTGCTTTCAAAGCAACCATTCATATAACTGTTAATTATATTTTTAGCCTCCATGATCAGCTATTAAGTCTAATTTCCAACTGTTTTTCTTTTGATGGGATAATAGAGAAACAAAAAACATCTTTTCCTTAATCAATTTTATTTAGCTGCTTTTGGAAAGAATACAATCAAAGAAACACCCATGATGAACTCACAGATTCAAAAGAACCATAATTCTCCAAATAGACCAATTGCCTTTCAGAGAGTACTTTTCCCTTTCGAATGGAAAGCAGTTGTGTTTTTAAAGGGAAATGCATAAAAAATTATGACCAAGACTTTGAAATTAATCTAAGTTCATAAATAGAAGGGCTAACATTTATTTAATCAGATCTGAGTCTGGCTCTTTTTATTTTTATTTTTTATTGAAGTACAGTTATATGAAAGATTATATTGGTTTCAGGTATATAACACACTGATTCAACAATTATATACATTACTAAATGCTCACCATGAAAAATGTACTTGTCATCATACAAATATATCACAATATTATTGACTCTATTCCCTGTGCTGCACTTTCATTCCCATGACTAATTTATTTTGTAATTGGAAGTTGTACTGGATTTTATTTTAATCATCAAATTTAGGAAAATAAAAGTAGAAGATAATCAATGTAAAAATGAATCAACAGCTCAGCTGATACATATAACATTTGATATTTAATAGAATTTATAGTCATGTTGTCTAAGTATAATTTCTGGACTATCAATAAAGTGCTTTGATTGACATCAAATGAAGAAAATGAAAATTCTCCCAGATTCAGTAGACAGGTTGCTGTAGTATTTTTTAAAAAAGAAATCAAAAGTGTACTGTCATTTGTGTATATATCAAGTAATTTGGAATGACTTTTAGCACTGAGATCACATTTGGCCTCTCCAACATCCAACCTCAAACTTCAGTAGGTATACCATAACTGCCCACTGTCTGTTCACCTCTTTTATATTCTCCATACCATGGGAACCACTGAGACACTGCAGAAGTTTGAAGCTCTCTTGCGTATTTCTCTGTGACTCAGCTACTATGTGAGACAAATCACTACTTCCAACTTTAGTAACAGTTAATATAGCGCTATTCAGCATGTTTAGAGCTGAAAAAGTTTAAGAATTGGGAAAAGAATTTTTTGGGGGGGTTTGAAGCCCCCAAACGTATGTTAGTTAATTTTACTCTACCTTAAAACAAAACGAGATTCATAAAGGTGTTTTTTTTAGGATTTTTTGTTTTGTTTATTTGAAGATTACCACACATTAAATTGCATAGTAAACTTGTCTCTCAATAATAGCTCTTGAATGTTGCCATTCATAAATCAGGTTGGAAATCTGTACCATTGAATCTTATCGTGAGACCCAGTCAATTAGCCTATTTGGTAAGTTGTTGAAGTGTTTGAGTGTGAACATGTATATCTGTAGAAAAAGACAATAGAAAGACAAAATATATGATGTCATCCAAAATGCTATCAAAGAAACCTTTATTTGTGCAAGCATCAATATGCAGTTTCACATACTGTTTAAAAACTTCCTCTTATTTTCTTTTCTTTTTTCTTTTTTCTTTTGGTATCATTAATCTACAATGAAATGAGGAACAATATGTTTACTAGACTCCCCAGATAACCAAGTCGCCCCCACATACACCATGACAGTCACTGTCCATCAGCATGGTAAGATGTGGTAGAATCACTACTTCTCTGCTCTGTGTGGTACGGCCCTGCCCGTACCCTCCCCACACATTATACATGTTAATCATGGTGCCCTCTTCCTATTTTTCCCCCCATTATCCCTCCGTTCCCACCCATCCTCCCCAGTCCCTTTCCCTTTGGTAACTGTTAGTCCATTCTTGGGTTCTGTGAGTCTGCTGCTGTTTTGTTCCTTCATTTTTTTTCTTTGTACTTATACTCCACAGATGAGTGAACAATCATTTGGTACTTGTCTTTCTCCACCAGGCTTATTTCACTGAGCATAATACCCTCTAGCTCCACCCATGTTGTTGCAAATGGTAGGATTTGTTTTCTTCTTATGGATGAATAATATTCCATTGTGTATATGTACCACATCTTCTTTATATATTCATCTACTGATAGACACTTAGGTTGCTTCCATTTCCTGGCTATTGTAAATAGTGCTGCGATAATCATAGGGGTGCATCTGTCTTTTTCAAACTAGAGTGCTGCATTCATAGGGTAAACTCCAAGAAGTGGAATTCTTGGGTCAAATGGTATTTCTATTTTGATTTTTCTGAGGAACATCCATACTGATATCCACAATGGTTGAACTAGTTTACATTCCCACCAGTAGCATAAGAGGGTTCCCCTTTCTCCACAACATCGCCAACATTTGCTGTTCTTTGTCTTTTGGATGGTGATGATTCTTACTGATGAGGTGATATCTCATTGTGGTTTTAATTTGCATTTCTCTAATGACTAGCGATGTGGAGCATCTTTTCAAGTGTCTGTTGGTCATCTGAATTTCTTCTTTGTAGAAGTGTCTGTTCAGATACTGTGCTGATTTTTTAATTGGATTACTCTCTTTTTGTTTGTTAAGGTGGTTGAGCTCTTTATATATTTTGGATGTCAACCCTTTATAGGATCTGTCATTTATGAATATATTCTCCCATACTGTAGGAAGCCTTTCTGTTATATTGGTGATGTCCTTTGCTGTACAGAAGCTTTTCAGCTAGACATAGTTCCACTTGTTAATTCTTGCTTTTCTTCTCCTTCCTGGGGAGATATGTTCATGAAGAAGTTGCTCGTGTTTATGTTCAAGAGATTTTTGCCTATATTTTTTTCTAAAAGTTTTATGGTTTCATGACTTATATTCAGGTCTTCAATCCATTTTCAATTTACTTTTGTGTATGGGGTTAAACAATGATCCAGTTTGATTCTCTTATATGTAGCTGTCCAGTTTTGCCAACACCAGCTGTTGAAGAGGCTGTCATTTACCCATTGTATGTCCATGGTTCCTTCATTGTATATTAATTGACCATATATGTTTGGGTTAATATTTGGACTTTCCATCCTGTTCCACTGGTCTGTGAGTCTGTTCTTGTGCCAGTACCAAATTGTCTTAATTACTGTGGCTTTATAGTAGAACTTGAAGTTGGGAAGCGAGATCTCCCCTGCTTTATTCTTCCTTCTCAAGATTTCTTTGGTTATTTGGGGTCTTTTGTGGTTCCATATGCATTTTAAAGCTATTTGTTAGAGTTTGTTGAAGAATGCTGTTGGTATTTTGATAGGGATCGCACTGAATCTGTAGATTGCTTTAGGCAGGATAGCAATTTTGACAATATTAATTCTTCCTTGCCAAGAGCATGGAATGAGTTTCCATTTGTTAGTGTCCTCTGTAATTTCTCTTAAGAGTGTCTTGTAGTTTTCAGGGTATAGGTGTTTCACTTCCTTGGCTAGGTTTACTCCTAGGTATTTTATTCTTTTGATGCAATTGTGAATGGAATTGTTTTCCTGATTTCTCATTCTGCTAGTTCATCATTAGTATATAAGAATGCAACAGTGTTAATTTTGTATCCTGCAACTTTGCTGAATTCAGATATTTGTTCTAGTAGTTTTGGAGCTGAGTCTTTAGGGTTTTTTTATGTACAATATCATGTCATCTGCAAATAATGACACTTTGACTTCTTCATTACCTATCTGGATGCCTTATATTTCTTTGAGTTGTCTGATTGACATGGCTAGGACCTCCAGTACTATGTTTAATAACAGTGGAGAGAGTGGACATCCTTGGCTTGTTCCCAGTCTTAGAGGAAAAACTTTCAGCTTCTCACTGTTAATTATGATGTTGGCTGTGGATTTGTAGTATATGGCCTTTATTATGTTGAAGTACTTGCCCTCTATACCTATGTTGTTGAGAGTTTTTATCATGAGTGGATGTTGAATTTTGTCAAATGCTTTTTCAGCATCTATGGAGATGATCATGTGGTTTATGTTGTTGATGTGGTGGATGATGTTGATGGATTTTCTAATGTACCATCCTTGCATCCCTGAGATGAATCCCCCTTGATCATGTTATATGATCCTATTGATCTATTTTTGAATTGTTTGCTAATATTTTGTTGAGTATTTTTGCATCTATGTTCATCAGGGACATTGGTCTGTAATTTTCTTTTTTGGTGGGGTCTTTGCCTGGTTTTGGTATTAGATGCTTGCTGGCTTCATATAATGAATTTGGAAGTATTCCCTCTTCTATTTTTTGGAAAAACTAAGGAGAATGTGTATCATGTCTTCTCTATATGTCTCATAAAATTCAGAGGTGAGGGGGATGAGCCAAGATGGTGGCATGATTAGTTCAGTGGAAATCTCTTCCTAGAAACATATTTTTGAAAATACAACAAATACCACTATTTCTAAAAGAGACACCAGTAGATACAGTACAACAGCCAGGCTACATCTACATCTGTGAGAACACAGCATCACATGAAGGGGGTAATATATAAGTCATGGCCCAGTGGGACATGAATGCCCCCCTACCCCAGATACTGGTGGGAAGAAAGGAGTTGCAGAAGAGAGGGAGAGAAATCCCAGGACTGCTAAACAACCAGCTTTAGAAATCTGCACCAGAAGCACAGACACACGGTGCATGGGGTGCTGGATATTAGAGATACGGAAAAGCAAAACCTGCGAGTAGGTCCCCGCAATCATCGCCCCTAAGACAAAAGAAAAGTGAGAGCTTTTTGCAAGTCTTTAAGGGACAGGGACCTCACAGCTAGACAAAGTCATCCCGACATACACACCCCAGCACCTAACTCTAGGTGACCTAACCCCCTGGGTGGCAGCACAGCTTTGAAGCCCCTCAGGCTGATAAGCAGCCTTCCAGTCATTCCCCCAACTTGCGTGGACCACAACACACAAGCCCAGTACTGGGAGAGCAGCAGCATGCGCTGGGGGAGGAGACATCAAAGGGGACTGGGAGTAGCATGCGTGAGCCCATGGTGATGGTGGCTGAGTGACCTGGGGCCAGCCCATGTGGGCTGGCAGCAGCAGCAGTGGCAAAAGAGTAGCCCAAGCGAGCCCAAAACAGTGGAACCTGAGCGGCCTGGTACTGGCCCGTGTGGGCCGGCAGTGGCAGTGACAGAGCAACACACACAATTCTGCAGTGGTGGCACCAGAGGGGCCTGGGAGAGGCCCGTGGGAGCTGGCAGTGGTGGCGGAGCAGCAGACCAGGAGCAGCAGTGCACCCAGTAGCTGCTCAGCCCCATGCACGACCGCCTGGGCCAGACACAAATGCTGGTGTAGGCACACAGCAGCCTTTCAGGGATGCTGCTTTTGGGGGAGAGTGCCCCCGGTGCACCTGCAACTCCCTGTAGGGCTCTGCACTACTCTGACGGAGACTCTGCCCAGAGCAGCTTTGGTGATTAAACTGAAAGCTGCTCCAGGAGTGCGGGTAACTGACACAGGCAGCAGAGAAGGGCAAGGAGACCAGCAAGCAGGAAAGGACTTTGTTCTCCCAGCTAACACATGTGCTACTAGCCTACAGCAACCGCTATCACCATGTAAAGGTAGAATAATTTAGTCCAGTCCAAAATAAGACAGACAACTCATGAGAGAGAGGACCAGGGAAGATAGACCTAACCAATATCCCCCAAAAAAAGTTCAAAATAAAGGTCGTAACCATGCCGATGGATTTCAGAGAAATATGCAAGAGCTAAGAGATGAAGTCTGGAGAGAGATTGCAGAAACAAAACAATCTCTGCAAAGACTTAAGAGGAGACTGGATGAGGTGTAAGAGGCCGTTAATGGAATAGAAATCAGAGAACAGAAATGCAGAGAAGCTGATGCATAAAGAGATAAAAAGATCTCCAGGAATGAAATAATATTAAGAGACCTGTGTGACCAATCCAAATGGAACAATATTCGCATTATAGGGGTACCAGAAGAAGAAGAAGAGAGAAAAATGGATAGAAAGTGTCTTTGAAGAAATAATTGCTGAAAACTACCCCAAATTGGGGGAGGAAATAGTCTCTCAGACCACAGAAGCACACAGAACTCCCAACAGAAGGGACCCAAGGAGGAAAACCCCAAGACACTTAATAATTAAAATGGCAAAGATGAAGGACAAGGACAGAGTATTAAAGGCAGCAAGAGAGAGGAAAAAGGTCACCTACAAAGGAAAACCCATCAGGCTATCATCAGACTTCTCAACAGAAAATTTGCAGGCCAGAAGAGAATGGCATGATATATTTAATGCAAAGGAACAGATGAGGTTTGAATCAATAATACTATATCCAGCATGATTATCATTTAAATATGAAGGAGGGATTAAACAATTCTCAAGCAAGAAAAAGTTGAGGGAATTTGCCTCCCACAAACCACCTCTACAGGGTATTTTAGAGGGACTGCTCCAAATGGGAGCACTCCTAAGGCTAAATAGATGTCACAAGAGATAATAAAATCACAGCAAAGAAAGAATACCAACCAAATACTAACTAAAGATAAAAAATAAAATGAACTATACGCAAAAGCAGTCAAAGGAAACACAAAGAAGGGAGAGAAAAAAAGAATTACCAGGAAGTGTTTATAATAGCTCAATAAGTGAGTTAAGTTAGACAGTGAGATAGTAAAGAAGCTAACCTTGAACCTTTGGTAACCACGAACCTAAAGCATGCAATGGCAATAAGTACATATCTTTCAATAATCACCCTAAATGTAAATGGACTGAATGCAACAATTAAAACACACAGAGTAATAGAATGGATTAAAAAGCAAGAACCACCTGTATGCTGCTTACAAAAGACTCACCTCAAATCCAAAGACATGCACAGACTAAAAGTCAAGGGATGGAAAAACATATTTCATGCAAATAACAGGGAGAAAAAAGCAGGTGTTGCATTACTAGTATCAGACAAAATAGACTTCAAAACAAAGGAAGTAACAAGAGATAAAGAAGGACATTACATAATGATAAAGGGATCAATACAATAAGAGTATATAACCATTATAAATATATATGCATCCAATAAAGGAGCACCAGCATATGTGAAACAAATGCTAACAGAATTAAAGAAGGAAAAACAATGCAATGCATTCATTGTAGGAGAGTTCAACACTCACTCCACTCACTCCAAAGGATAGATCCACAGAAAAGAAAATAAGTAAAGACACAGAGGCCCTGAAAAGCACACTAGAACAGATGGACCTTATAGACATCTATAGAACTCTACATCCCAAAGCAACAGGATACAAACTCTTCTCAAGTACACATGGAACATTCTCCAGAATAGACCAAATACTAGGCCACAAAAAGAATCACAAAAAATTTAAAAAGATAGAAAACCTACCAACCAACTATTCAGACGACAAAGGTATAAAACTAGAAATAAATTGTTCAAAGAAAGCAAAAAGACTCACAAACACATGGAGACTTAACAACATGCTCCTAAAAAATCAATGAATTAATGAACAAATTAAAGTAGAGATTAAGCAATATAAGGAAACAAATGACAACAACAACACAAAGCCAAAACTTTTGTGGAATGCTGTGAAAGCAGTCTTAAGAGGAAAGCATATAGCAATACAGGCATATTTAAAGAAGAAAGAACAATCCCAAATGAATAGTCTAATGTCATAATTATCAAAATTGGAAAAAGAAGAACAAATGAGGCCTAAAGTCATCAGAAGGAGGGATATAATAAAGATCAGAGAGGAAATAAATAAAATTGAGAAGAATAAAACAATAGAAAAAAATCATTGAAACCAAGAGCTGCTTCTTCAAGAAAATAGACAAAATAGATAGGCCTCCAGCCAAACTTATTAAGACAAAAAGAGAATAAACAGACATCAACAGAATCAGAAATGATAAAGGAAAAATAATGACTAACCCCACAGAAATAGAAAGAATTACTAGAGAATACTATGAAAACCTATATGCTAACAAGCTGTAAAACTTAGAAGAAATGGGCAACTTTGTAGAAAAATATAACTTTCCAATACTGAGAAAGGAAGGAACACAAAATCTAAACAAACCAAAAACCAGCAATGAAATTAAAGTGGTAATCAAAAAACTACCCAAGAAAAAACCCCGAGCCAGATGGATTTATCTCGGAATTTTATCAGACATACAGAGAAGACAAAATACCCATTCTCCTTAAAGTTTTCCAAAAAATAGAAGAGAAGGGAATACTCCCAAACTCATTCTATGAAACCAACATCACCCTAATACCAAAACCAGGCAAAGACCCCACCAAAAAAGAAAATTACAGGCCAATATCCATGATGTACGTAGATGTAAAAATACTAAACAAAATATTATAAAACCAAATTCAAAAATACATCAAAAACATCATACACCATGACCAAGTGGGATTAATCCCAGGAATTGAAGGATGGTACCACATTAAAAAATCCATCATCATCATCCACCACATCAACAAAAACAAAGACAAAAACCACATGATCATCTCCATAGATGCCAAAAAAGCACTCGACAAAATTCAACATCCATTCACGATAAAAACTCTCAACACAATGGGTATAGAGGGCAAGTACCTCAACAAAAATAAAGGCCATATATGAAAAAAACCACAGCCAATGTCATACTTAACAGCGAGAAGCTGAAAGCTTTTCCTCTGAGATCGGGAACAAGACAGGGATGCCCACTCTTCCCACTGTTATTCAACAGTGTAATGGAGGTGCTAGCCATGGCAATTAGACAAAACAAAGAAGTACAAGGAATCCAGATTGGTAAAGAAGTTAAACTGTCACTATTTGCAGATGACATGATATTGTACATAAAAAACCCTAAAGACTCCACACCAAAATTACTAGAACTAATATCGGAATTCAGTAAAGTTGGAGGATAGAGTGAACTAAGAGAAAGAGAAATCAGGAAAACAATTCCATTCACAAAGAATCAAATATCTTTTTTGTGAATAAAATGAATCACAAAGCATCAAAAAGAATAAAATATCTCGGAGTAAACCTAACCAAGGAACTGAAATACCTATACCCTGAAAACTCTAAGACACTTTTAGGAAAAATTAAAGTGGACACTAACAAACAGAAACTCATCTCATGCTCCTGGCTAGGAATAATTAATATCATCAAAATGGTCATCCTGCCCAAAGCAATATACAGATTCAATGCAATCCCTATCAAGTTACCAACAGCATTCTTCAACGAACTGGAACAAATAGTTCAAAAATTCATATGGAACCAACAAAGACCCCGAATAGCCAAAGTAATCCTGAGAAGGAAGAATAAAGTGTGGGGGATCTCACTCCCCAACTTCAAGCTCTACTACAAAGCCACAATAATCAAGACAATTTGGTACTGGCGCAAGAACAGAGCCACAGACCAGTGAAAGAGCATAGAGTCTCCAAACATTAACCCAAACACATATGGTCAATTAATATTCAATAAAGAAGCCATGGACATACAATGGGGAAATGACAGTCTCTTCAACAGATGGTGCTGGCAAAACTGGACATCTACATGTAAGAGAATGAAACTGGATCACTGTCTAACCCCATACACAAAAGTAAACTCCAAATGGATCAAAGACCTGAATGTAAGTCATGAAATCATAAACCTCTTAGAAAAAAACATAGGCAAAAATCTCATGGACATAAACATGAGTGACTTCTTCATGAATATATCTCCCTGGGCAAGGGAAACAAAGGCAAAAATGAACAAGTGGGACTATATCAAGCTTAAAAGCTTCTGTCCAGCAAAGGACACCATCAATAGAACAAAAAGGTAACCTACAGTATGGGAGAATATATCATAAATGACAGATCCCATAAAGGGCTGACATCCGAAATATAACAAGAGCTCACACCCCGCAACAAACCAAAAGCAAATAATCCAATTAAAAAATGGGCAGAGTAGCTGAATAGACAGTTCTCTAAAGAAGAAATTCAGATGGTCAACAGACACATGAAAAGATGCTCCACATCGCTAATCATCAGAGAAATGCAAATTAAAACCACAATGAGATATCACCTCATACCAGTAAGGATCGCCACCATCCAAATGACAAACAACAGCAAATGCTGGGGCCATTGCAGAGAAAGGGGAACCCTCCTACAGTGCTGGTGGGAATGTAAATTAGTTCAACCATTGTGGAAAGCAGTATGGAGGTTCCTCAAAATGCTCAAAATAGAAATACCATTTGACCCAGGAATTCCACTTCTAGGAATTTACCCTAAGAATGCCGCAGCTCAGTTTGAAAAAGACAGATGCACCCCTGTGTTTATCGCAGCACTATTTACAATAGCCAAGAAATGGAAGCAATAGATGAATGGATAAAGAAGATGTGGTACATAAACACAATGGAATATTATTCAGCCATACAAAGAAGACAAATCCTGCCATTTGCAACCACATAGATGGAGCTAGAGGGTATTATGCTCAGTGAAATAAGCCAGGTGGAGAGAGACAAGTACCAAATGATTTCACTCATACGTGGAGTATAAGAACAAAGAAATACTGAGGGACAAAAGAGTAGCACAATCACAGAACCCAAGAATGGACTAGCAGTTACCTAAGTGAAAGGGACTGAGGAAGATGGCTTTGAAGGGAGGGATAAGGGTGGGGAAAAATAAAGGGGGCATTACAATTAGCATGTGTAGTGGGGGGGCATGCGGGGCTGTACAACACAGAGAATATGAGTAGGGATTCTGCAGCATCTTACTACGCTGATGAACAATGACTGTAATGGGGTTTGTGGGGGGGATTTGGTGAAGGGGGGAGCCTAGTAAACATAATGTTCTTCATGTTATTGTAGATTAATGATACCAAAATAAATAAAAATGAATAAATAAAGGTTTAAAACTATTCAGAGTTGAATCCATCTGGCCCGGGCATTTTATTCTTGGGTAGTTTTTTCATTACATATTCAATTTCTTTGCTGGTAGTTGGTCTGTTTAGATTTTCTGTTTCTTCCTTGCTCAGTCTTGGAAGGTTGTATTTTTCTAGGAAGTTGTCCATTTATTCTAGGTTTTCCAGCTTGTTAACATATACATTTTCATAGTACTCTAATAATTCTTTGTATTTCTGTTTGGTCTGTCGTGATTTTTCTTTTTCATTTCTGATTCTGTTGATGTGTGTAGATTCTCTTTTTCTCTTAATAAGTCTGGCTAGGGGTTTATCTATTTTGTTTATATTCTCAAGGAATCAGCTCTTGGTTTCATTGATTTTTTTCTATTGTTTTATTCTTCTCAATTTTATTTATTTCTTCTCTGATCTTTATTATGTCCATCCTTCTGCTGACTTTGGGTGTTACTTTTACTTCTTTATCCAGTTTCAATAATTGTGGCTTTAGACTATTCATTTGCGATTGTTCTTCCTTCTTTAGATATGCCTGGATTGTTATATACTTTCCTCTTAGAACTGCCTTTGCTGCATCCCAAAGAGGTTGGGGCTCTGTGCTGTTGTTATCATTTTTCTCCATATATTGCTTGGTCTCTATTTTAATTTCATCATTGACCCATTGATTATTTAGGAGCATGCTGTTAAGCCTCCATGTGTTTGTGAGCCTTTTTGTTTTCTTTGTACAATTTATTTATAATTTTATACCTTTGTGGTCTGATTAGTTGGTTGGTAGAATTTCAGTCTTTCTGAATTTACTGAGGCTCTTTTTGTGGCCTAGTATGCGGTCTATTCTGGAAAATGTTCCATGTACACTTGAGAAGAATGTGTATCCTGCTGCTTTTGTGTGTAGAGTTCTGTAGATGTCTGTTAGGTCCATCTGTTCTGTTGTGTTGTTCAGTGCCTCTGTGTCCTTACTTATTTTCTGTCTGGTTGATCTGTCCTTTGGAGTGAGTGGTCTGTTGCAGTCTCCTAGCATGAATGCATTGCATTCTATTTCCTTTAATTCTGTTAGTATTTCTTTCACATATGTTGGTTCTCCTGTTTTGGGTGCATATATATTTATAATGGTTATATCCTCTTGTTGGACTGAGCCCTTTATCATTATGTAATGTCCTTCTTTGTCTCTTGTTACTTTGTTTTGAAGTCTCTTTTCTCTGATACTAGTACTGCAACACCTGCTTTTTTCTTCCTGTTGTTTGCATAAAATACCTTTTTCCATCCCTTGACTTTTAATCTGTGCATGTCTTTGGGATTGATGTGAGTCTCCTGTAAGCCACATATAGATCAGTCTTGATTTTTTTTATGCATTCTGTTACTCTTTGTCTTTTGATTGGTGTATTCAGCCCATTCACGTTTAGGGTGTTTATTGAAAGATATGTACTTATTGCCATTGCAGGCTTTAGGTTTGTGGTTACCAAAGGTTCAAGGGTAGCTTCTTTACTTTCTAACCATCTAACTTAACTCGCTTATTAAGCTATTATAAACACAGTCTGATGATTGTTTTCCTCCCTTCTTATTCCTCCTACTCTATTCTTTATCTGTTAAGTGTTTTATTCTGTACTCTTTTTTTGTTTCCTTTTACTACCTTTGTTCATAGATGAGTTTATTTTTTGCCTTTAGTTAGTATTTGGTTTGTCTGCTTTCTTTGGTGTGATTTTATTTTCTCTGGTGCCATCTGTTTTGCCTTTGGAGTGCTTCCACCTAAAGCAGTCCCTTTAAAATATCCTGTAGAGGTGGTTTGTTTGAGTCAAATTCCCTCAACTTTTGCTTTTCTGGGAATTGGTTAATCCCTCCTTGATATTTAAATGATAATCGTGCTGGATACAGTATTCTTGGTTCAAACCCCTTCTGTTTCATTGCATTAAATATATAATGCCATTCTCTTCTGGCCTGTAAGGTTTCTGCTGAGAAGTCTGATGATAGCCAGATGGATTTTCCTTTGTAGGTGACCTTTTTTCTCTCTTTGCCTGCCTTTAGTACTCTGTTCTCTTTGATCTTTGCCATTTTAATTATTATATGTCTTGGTATTGTCCTCCTTGGGTCCCTTCTGTTGGGAGTTCTGTGTGCTTCTGTGGTCAGAGAGACTATTTCCTCCCCCAGTTTGGGGTAGTTTTCAGCAATTATTTCTTCAAAGACACTTTCTATCCCTTTTTCTCTCTTCTTCTTCTGGTACCTCTATAATGTGAATATTGTTCCATTAGGATTGGTCACACAGTTCTCTTAATATTATTTCATTCCTGGGGATCTTTTTATCTTTCTATGCATCAGCTTCTCTGCTTTTCTGTTCCCTGATTTCTATTCCATTAACGGCCTCTTACACCTCATCCAGTCTGCTCTTAAGTCCTTCCGGAGATTGCTTCTTTTCTTTTATCTCCCTCTGGACTTCATCCCTTAGCTCTTGCATATTTCTCTGAAGATCCATCAGCATGGTTATGACCTTTATTTTGAATTCTTTTTTGGGGGTATTGGTTAGGCCTATCCCCCTCAGTCCTCTCTCAGGTGTTGTCTGGACTATTTTGGACTGGTCTAAATTATTAGCCTTTACATGGTGATAGAGGTAGCTGTAGGCTGGTAGCGCATTTGTCAGCTGGTTGAATAAAGTCCCTTCTTGCTTGGTGGTCACCCTGCCCCTCTCTGCTGCCTGTATTGGTTCCCTGCACACCTTGATCAAGCCTTGGAGCATCCCATAGCCCTGTGGGGAGAGGTAGGCACACCAGGTGTGCTCTCCTGTGAGAATGGCACCCCTTTGTGCCCTGTCCTGGCTTCCTCTGTCTGTGATAGGCAGCTGCTAGCCTTCCACATCCCCAGGACTGGCCCATGTGGCCATGCTCAGGAGGGGACACTGAGCAGCTGCTGTGGGCATGGCAGCTCTCTGGCTGCTTGGCTGCTGTAGTGGGGCCTCACCAGAGGTGGAATTAATGGCAGGCTCCTTATCACCATGAGGGGCTTCAGAGCTGCGTTTCCTCCCAGGGGGCTGGGGCACCTGGAGTTCCTCAGGATTCCCAGCCTGCTGGGCCGATTGTGCCAGGATGATTCCATCCAGCTATGAGGCCCCTGTCCCTTTAACACTTCCAAAAGCACTCACTTTTCTTTTGTCCCAGGGGAGCTGGTTGTGGGGCTCACTCACAGATTTTACTTTTACATTTCCCTAATATCCAGCACACAATGCAATGTGTGTCTGCGCTTCTGGTGTGGATGACTGGGGCTGGTATTTTACCAGTCCTGCACTTCCACTCCCTCCCTGCTCCAACTCCTCTCCACCTTCTGGGGATCTGGGTTTGGGGGAGCACTCAGGTCCTGCTGGGCCACGGCTTTTATCTTACCCCCTTCATGAGAAGCCAAGTTCTCACAGATGTAGATGTAGCCTGGCTGTTATACTGTATCCTCTGGTCTCTCTTTTAGGAATAGTTGTATTTGTTGTATTTTCAAAAATATATATGGTTCTGGGAGAAGATTTCCACTGCTCTACTCATGCTGCCATCTTGGCTCCTCCCTAAAACCTTTGTCTTATTTTTAAAAATAGCTTCATGGATTAACCATATCATGGATAATGAACAAGCATTAAGATGAATGAGTAGAAAAGTAATGGCATGGAAAGATATTCACAAGTATATTAATGAAAAGGGAGTTACAAAATAGAATGTACACTGCATTTCCTTTTTCGCTAATACAATCATATAAATAAATAAATAAACGTAACCACAAGGACATACATTAAATATTAACATCATTTTCTCTGGATTATTTTGGTATTCTTTTTTGCTCCTCTACATTTTCTTTAACAAGAATAACTGTATAACAAGAAATGAACATTATGTTAAAAATATGCTTATGTAAAAATTTGGAGATGTAGATAAGTATAGAAAAGAAAAAATTTCTAAAATTTCATCACTTAGAAATAATCACTCAACATCTGGTATAGTTCGAGACAGTTATTATTTTCTTTCTGCACATATTTTTCCTTATTAAATCTCTTTTGAAGTTTTCTGAAATGTATTCTGTAATGCAGCTATGCCAAATTTATCATTGGCCTAGATTAAGCTGGTATGTGATAAGGTACATTTATGCTCACAAAAATAGAGAACTACCTATAACAATTCTGTAAGCAGAAGACAGATTTTATTCTATGATACTCTTTACCTAAATTTGCAGTTACAATTCCTGATACATTTTATCCACCACATGATAGTTGGGTAATCACCATGTATTCTTCCTGGTATACAATGGTGTTTATTGCCATTTGATACTAGCCCTTCATAATTAAAGTGTAGGTGTAGGGGTCTGTCCTGCAGTTGTCCGTTCATTTTCAGGTCCAGTTGCATTTGCTGCATTTTTCCCTTTTATATATTTTTGGGAGGATGTTTCCATGTTACCTTCCTATTCTGCCATCTTCAGTCAAATTCAACGAACATTCTAGATTCAATTGTTCATCTGACTATTCATTGACAATCTTTTTGTATATGTGAACTTCAGGAGAAGATAAGATACTCCATTTAAGAGAGGATCCCACAGAACAGTGTAAAACAACAAAGCTAAGACTGAGCAAGACCCAAGTCCTCACTGCCCACCAGCCTACAGGTGGGAGAAAGAATAATGGAGTGTGGAGGGGAGCCCAGAATGGAGTGAGGAGCCCAGAAGCAGTGCACACTCACTTGGCACTTGGAGATCTGCTCTGGGAGCACAAGACCATACTACATTGAGTTCTGGTGATTACTGTGGCTAGATACCAGGGGCAGGCAGAAAGCACTGAGAAGCTAGACTTCAGCCAAGGCAGGAACATTCCAGCAGTCCTGATACTCAAAGGAGAGGCAGCAGTTTGAAGGAACTGCCAGTAGTAAGAGGGGTACCAGAATTGATGAGGGTTGGATGGAACTTTCCTCAGTAGAAAAAGCAAGTGGAGTACATCTCCCCAGATATTCCTTGGCCCAACAGAGTAAGAACTCTAGTGAGCTCCAGATTTTCCACCCCATTTGCTGGCAATGCAGCCCCAAGATACTTCTTTTTACCCTGCCAGGAACCAACCCACTTGGCCAATCAGAATTTGCTGTATGGCCAGTAGAAGGAGACATTCACAGTTTGCTTGGCTCTATTTCAGCACAACCAGAGAGGTGACTGAAGAGCCAGGCCCAAGAGCTCCTTCCTCCCTGTGTATGTCCAAACCCAGTGCTATGTGTCTGACTGTGTCACATAAGCCCACCCATGCCACTAACCCTGCAGCCTTACTATAGCTGCAGGCCAGGCAGTCCTGACCACAGTGATCTCAACAGAAATTTTTGAGCAGATGACAAAGGCATCAGCTCAATAAAACTTCCCACATACTTAGAACAATACAAAAGTCAAATAGAAATACACCCCAGCCACAGCAGGGCAACACTGAGACCCCTGAAAAATAGAACCAGGCACTAGAGAGTAAATAATCTTGAACTTCTGGGCACCATAACACACATTCTACAAAAAGCTATTACTCTTTGGACCAAAAAGCACGGCAAAGACATCTAATATAAAGAAAGAAACACAGAATCCCTGAAAAAATGAGAAGGCAGATGAATTTTATCCAATCAAAACCACAAGACAGAAACCCAGAAAGAGGGCTAAATGAAACAGAGATCAGCAATCTTAGTGATAAAGATTTCAAAATGAAAGTTATAAACATGCTCATGGACTTACAGAAAAGTACTCAAGATTTCAGAGAAGACTTCAACAAAGAGATTGAAAACCTGAAAAAGAGCCACACAGAGCTGAAGAATACACTATCTGAAATAAAATATACAATAGAGGGATTTAAAAGTACATTAGGTCAAGTAAAGGAGATGATAAATGAAATGAAAATGAGATAACCAGGAAACAAAGAAGCTGAGAAACAAGAGAAAAAGGGATCACTAGGAATGAAAGAATGATAATAGAGCTTTGTGACTAATCCAAATGAACCAATATTCATATAAAAGAGGTACCAGGAGGAAAAGAGAAGTACAAAGGGGTAGAAAAATCTCCTTAAGGAAATAATTCTTGAAAAGTTCCCCAATCTGGGGAACAAAATAGACACTCAGGTCATGGAAGTGCAGAGATCCCCTAACAAAAGGAAACTCAGTAAGATAACATCAAGACATATAATAATTAAAATAGCAAATATCAAAGATAAGAGAGAGTATTTAAATCAGCCAGAAAGAGAAAAATGATTACTTATAAAAGAAATCCCATCAGGCTATCAGCAGGCTTCTCAACAGAAACTCATCAGGCCAGAAGAGAAAGGCATGAAACATTTAATGTACTGAAACAAAAGGAGTTCCAATCAATAATCCTCCATCCCAAAAGTATATCATTTAAATTTGAAGCAGGGATTAAACAACATACAGATAAAGAAAAGTTGAAGGAATCAGCCACCACTGAGCCAGCCTTACAGGATATGTTAAAGGGACTGCTGTAGATGGAAATGACTCTGAGGTTAAATAGTTTTCACCAGAGAAAATAAAACCACAAGATGAAATCAAAACAAAATAAAAGAAGCAAAATCAAATATACACAAAATCAGTAAAAGGATACACAAAAACTTCAGATTATAACATCTAATATGTAAAATGTGGAGGATGAAGAACAAGGTAAAAAAGTACTTTTAGATTGTGTTTGAAATAGAGTAATAATCAATTTAAGATAGACTATTATACAGTAAAGAAGCTATCCTTGAAACTTTTATAACCAAAAAACCAAGACCTACAATAAATACACACAAAAGTAAATACACTTTAAAAAGAGAGAGAAATCCAATTGCAACACTAAACAAAATCATCAATAACAAGAGAAAACTATAAAAGAGGAAGAAAGGAACAGAAAGGAGATATTAAAAACACCCAGAAAACAATTAATGAAATGGCAATAAGTACATACCTATCAATAATCACCTTAAATGTAAATGACTGAAGGCACCAATCAAAGACATAGAGTCACGGAATGCATAAACAAGATGCATCTATATGCTGTCTGCAAGAGACTCATTTCAAACACAAAGACATTCACAGACTAAAAGTGAAGGGACAGAAAAAGATATTCCATGCAAGTAACAGGGAGAAAACAGCAGGAGTAATGGTACTTATATCCATAATGTTGCTCATGTAATTGTATATTAATGAGACCCAAAAAAAGTAGCAAAATCAGCAATACACAAAATCAGTTAATGGATGCGCAAAAACTGCCAGTTTTGACATCTAATATGAAAAAAATGGAGGATGAAGAAGGAAGAAAAGGTACCTTAAGAATGTATTTGAAATAATCAGCAACTTAATATCTACCATTATGTAGTAAGGATGCTCTTCTTGAACCTTTGGTAACCATAAAAGTAAAGCCTACAATAAATACACAAACACACACAAAATAAGTAAATAAATAGAAAACCAATTTAAACATTAAAGGAAACTATCCATAACACAAGAGTATGAGAGGGGAAGACAGGAACACAGAGGACTTATAAAAACCAACCAGAAAACAATTAATAAGATGGGAATAAGTGCATATCTATCAATAATCACATTAAGTGTAAAAGGACTGAAGGCACTATTCAAATGGCAGTGTGGCAGAATGGATAAGGAAACAAGACCCATCTATATGCTGCCTACAAGAGACTCATTTCATACCCGAAGACATAGACAGACTGAGAGTGAAGGGATAGAAAAAGATATTTCATGCAAATATTAAGGAAAACATAGCAGGAGTAGCAGTACTTATTTCAGACAAAATTGAATTCAAAACAAAAACAGTAACAAGAGACAAAAGAAGGACATTACATAATGATAAACTGGTCAGTCCAACAGGAAATATAACCAGCACCAAAATCTGTGCATGCGACATAGCACCACCTACCTATGTAAAACAAATACTAACATAATTAAACAAGGAAATAGATTACAACACATTAATTTTTGGAGATTTTAACACACCACTCACCTCAATAGAAAGATCAACCAGAAAGAAAATAAATAAGGAAACAGAATCACTGCATGATATGTTAGATCAAATGGACTTAAGAGATAGCTATGGAACACTCCATCCAAAAGCAGAAGGACACACATTTTTCTCAAATGTACATGGAATGTTATACAGAGTAGATCACATGCTAGGGCACAAGAAGAACATAAGCAAATCCAGAAAGATTGAATTGTATCAAGCAGCTTTTCAGACCACAATGGTATGAATCTAGAAATAAATTACACAAAGAAAACCAAAAAGCCAACAAACACATGGAGGTTAAACCATATGCTTCTAAATAATCAAAGGATCAATGAGCAAATGAAAACAGAAATTAAGCAATACATGGAGACAAATGAAAACAAAACACAGCAGCTCAAAATCTGTGGTGGGTGGCAAAGGCAGTTATGAGAGGAAAGTAAATAGCCATACAGAGTTACCTCAAGAAACAAGAACAATCCCAGGTAAACAGTGTATAATCACAGTGAAAGAAACTAGAAAAAGAAGAACAAATAAAACGAAATGTCAGTAGAAGGAGGTATATAATAAAGATCAGAGCAGAAATAAATAAAATAGAGAAGAATAAAACAATAGAAAAAATCAAAGAAACTAGGAGCTGGTTCTTTGAGAAAGTAAACAAAACAGATAAAGCCCAAACCAGACTTATCAAGAAAAAAAGAGCGTGTACACACTTAAACAGAATCAGAAACAAAGAAGGAATAATCACAACTGACACAGCAGAAATACAAATAATTATCAGAAAATACTATGAAAAATTGTATGTCAATAAAATTGGATGACATAGAAGAAACAGAAAATTTAATAGAAAAATGCAACCTTCCAAGATTGACCCAGGAAGAAACAAAATTTGAACACACCAATTACCAACAATGAAATCAAATTGGTAATAAAAAAACTACCAAAAAACAAAACTGTATGTCCAGATAGCTTCACCACTGAATTCTAACATTTAATGGAGAGCTAGTACCCATCCTTCTTAAAGTAGTCCAGAAAGTAGAAGAGGAGGGAATACTTCCAAACACATTCTGTGATGCCAGCATCACTCTAATACCAAAACCAGACAAACACACCATAAAAAAAGAAAATTACAGATCAATATACCTTATGAACATAGATGCAGAAATATTAGCAAACTGAATTTAAAAATATGCCAAAAAGGTCATCCATCATGACCAAGTCGGACTTATTCCAGGGATGCAAGGGTGGTACGATACTCATCAATCAATCAGTATCATAGGCCACATTAACAAAAAGAAGGGTAAAAACCACAAGATCAGCTCAATAGATACTAAAAAAGCATTTGATAAAATTCAACATCCATTCATGATAAAAACTCTCAACTAAAAGTGTATGGAGGGTACATACCTCAACATAATAAATGCCATATATGACAAACCCATAGCCAATATTGTACTTAATAGCAAAAAGCTGAAATCTTTTCCTCTAAGATCACAAAGAAGACAAGGATGCACACTCTCTGTTTTTATTCAGCATAGTACTGGAGATCATAGCCACAGCATTCGGACAGCACAAAGAACCACAGTGCATCCAAATTGTTAAGAAAGAAGTTAAACACTCACTATTTGATGATGGCATGATATTATACATAGAAAACTGTAAGGAATACACCAAAAAAACTACTAAAACTAATAACTGAATTCAGCAAAATTGCAGGATACCACATTAAAATAGAGAAATCTGTTGCCTTCCTGTATACTAATAATGAACTAGCAGAAAAGAGAAATCAGAAAAACAATTCCATTCACAATTGCATCAAAAAGAATAAAATACCCAGGAATAAACCTAACTAAGGAGGTGAAAGATCTGTACTCTGAAAATACAAGACACCCATGAGAGAAATTAAGGAAGACACCAATAAGTAGAAATACATCCTGTGCTCATGGATAGGAAGAATGAATATTGTCAAAATGGCCATCCTGCCCAAAGTAATTACAAATTCAGTGCAATCCCTATCAAAAACCAAAAGCATCCTTCAATGAACTAGAATAAATAGTTCTAAAATTCATATGGAACCACAAAAGACCCCAAATAGCCAAAGCAATCCTGAGAAGGAAGAATAAAGCAGGGGGGGTTATGCTCCCCAACTTCAAGCTTTACTACAAAGCCACAGTAATTAAGACAATTTGGTACTGGCACAAGAACAGACCCAAAGATCAATGGAAGAGAACAGAGAGCCCAGATGTAAACCTATGCATATATGGTCAATTAGTATATGATAAAGGAGCTCTGGATATAAAATGATGAAAAGATAGCCTCTTGAACAGCTGGTGTTGGGAATATTGGACAGCTGTGTGTAAGAAAATGAAACTGTAGTACTGCCTAACTCCATATACAAAAGTAAACTCAAAATGAATCAAAGACATGAGTGTAAGTCATGAAGCCATAAATCATAAGGATAGGCAAAAATCTCTTGAATACAAATAATCATGAGCAATTTTTTCCTAGGCACATCTCCTCAGGTGAGGGAAGCAAAATAAAAAATGAACAAGTGAGACTACATTAAACTAAAAGTCTTCTGTACAGCAAAGGACATCATTAGCAGAAAAAAAGGCATCTGTACAGTATGGGAGAATATATTTTAAATGAGTCATCTGATAAGGCATTAACACCTAAAATATATAAAGAACTCATATGCTTCAACATCCAAAAAACAACCTGATAAAGAAATTGGCAGACGACCTGAACAGACACTTTTTCAAAGAAGAAATACAAATGGCCAACAAGCATTTGAAAAGATGCTCCACATCACTAATCATTTGAGAAATGTAAATTAAGACCACAATGAGATATCACATCACACCAGTTAGGATGGCCAACATTCAAAAGACATGAAGTAACAAATGCTGGCAAGATTGCAGAGAAAGGGGAACCCTTCTATACTGTCGGTGGGAATGCAAATTGGTGCAACTACTGTGGAAAGTAGTTTGGAGGTTCCTCAAAAAACTAAAAATAGAAGTGCCCTTTGACCCAGTAATTCCACACCTAGGAATTTACCCAAATAATAAAAAATTCTTGATTCAAATAGATACATCCACGCCATGTTTATTGCCACACTGTTTGCAATTGCCAAGGTATAGAAGCAGCATAAATGTCCATCAATAGATGTATGGATAAAGAAGAGGTTTTACATACACACAATAGAATATTATTCAACCATAAAAGGAAAAGAAATCCTGCCATTTTTAACAACACGGATGGATGTAGAGAGTATTATGGTCAGTGAAATAAGCCAGATAGAGAAAAACAAATACCACATTATTTCACTTTTTGTGGAATATAAAAACAAAGTAAAACAAAAGGAACAAAACATCAGTAAGCTTATAGACACTGAGAAGTGAAAAGTGGTTACCAAGGGGGAGGGGTTAGGACAGGTGCAGGAAACAATGTGAAAGGTGATAAGTGGACAGAATAATTCACAATCACAATATGAGTTGATTATGGGGACTGTTGAACTACCATGATGTACAATTGAAATCAATTTAAGATTGAATATTAATAATGCTTTAATTAAAAAAAGATTCACACATGGATTTATTGGTAGGCAATGATATTGTCAAGTCCTGAATAGAAAGAAATAAATGTAGGCTTCCTTTTGTTTCTCTCATGGAAAATGTCAGCTTTCTTTACACATAGCACATGCTCCAGAATAACAAATGAATAAGATCATTGATTGATATGAAGGATTCTCTGGGCAAATATCAAGTTTTAAACTTATTTTTAACTTTAGAGCATCTGTCACAAGGTTGTTCAGAATTTACTGAGGATCTAGTGAATAACAAATACTTTACAAACACTGGACAGTGACAATGAAAGGATTTCCCTAACTTCATAGGAGAGTTATAGGGACATTTTGCAGAGAAACAATGTCTATACAAGATTATAAGTATTTACATATGTAAATCTATATTGGGGAAGCACAGAGGAAGTAATTGTTAAGTATGAGAATAAAGGAAGGCCTCACAGAAGAGGTCACACCTAAAGTGAGTTTTGAAGACTGAGAGTTAATGTTTATCAGATACATGAAAGAAGTATCTTTTAATAATTCTATACAGAAGTATACTTTTAAGTTAAGAATTAGTAGTCAGTTTAGATATACCATTGCTAGTATATTTTTTCAACTTCTTAGGTCAAGATATTTTTCAGAATTGAAGATACTTCAGATTTTTAAAATGCAATAAGAGTATATCACATATATTAACACTTCCATCACCATGGGAATGGAGCAGCATCCAACAGTAAAAAAGATCAGTATTTCTGATTAAAATGTATAAATATTTACACTAGGAGTATAAGTAAAGACATGAAATGGTTTTCAATCAGTTCAGATCATGTTTGCCACTACATAACTTTTGACACCAACTTTAAAAGAAAAACTTTCACTTTTCAGTGCGTTTGAAATTCCATATTCCATGGTGGAACTAGGCATCTTTTAAATATGTTTTAGCAAGGCATTTGGTGACTTCAAATAATCCCTTCATAAGTGGTTAAGGACTAAATTGAAACCAAATAAACCCAAACAACATATTTAGTCCAGATTTGGCACAGCACATAAATACAACAAAACAGTACATGAACAAAAATCATTCCTGTCTGTGGCTCCATGCATGGCTGAATTCTCTTAACTGAATATTTCTTACCCTGAAAAAAAAACCAATCATAAATTTATACATTGAACACATTTCCCATAACCTTTATGTTCACAAAAGGAGAAATGTATATTTCTGGCAGAAAATATGGCCTGAAGACATAATACAACATTTAAGGATGAGGAAGATCTTTCATAATCTCAGAGTTATGGGAAGAAAACACACTTTGCTCATAAAATATAATAATCAAATATATTTTCCTCATGGTAAATACATCCTGTCAAGCCCTCTGTGAATCTGTCCATCCTAGGGCTGAAGCAAATAAAGAGCAGATAGATACATCATCTCCAGTTACACTTCCCTAAGGGCACTAGAAATTCTAATTTTTACAAATTCTAGTATGATGGAAGGAAGTTGTAGGGTGAGAGGATGCAAACATATTACATTGACCCAAACGTTAGCTGTTTTTCCTATGCCACTATTCCTCCACTTGTCTATAAAGCTAATTGCTCTGTCTTCTGTGTTTCTTTGTATTTTCGTTTTCACATCTGTTAGAGGACTCATTACACTGTAAAATTATTTATTTAAATGAGTTTCTCCAATACTTATCTGAGCTCCTCCAATGCAGGGAGTATTCTTTTCATTTATTTAACTGTCTCCATGCCTGCTCGGCATCTCTACTTAGCACAGAGGTCGATAGAAGGCAATCAATAAAAAAGAAATGTTATGCCTTAATTAATAAACTAAACAAAATGAAAGTAAAAAGAGAGAGAATATGCTCTGCATGTCTTTTTCATTAATTTCAATATGAATTCTACCTAACTCTGGGTGTAAATAAGGGATATGAGCATGCTGATATGCTCATTAGGTCCCAAACCAGGACATTCAAACCTAAGGAATGAGATTTCTTTTATTTCAAAGTGCCTCCCATGAGTCACCGTCAGCCACAAAAGATGTTAAGTGTGTACCAGCAGACTTTCCTTTGCTTTTCTTAAGACATTCTTTTCTCTGATTACTCTATTGCCTTTAATGTGCACAATTACAGATGCAAAATATTGTTTCAGGAATACAGAGTGCATAATTATCACAAATCAACATTTTCATAAGTTTTAATTTCTGAGAAAACAGTTTTCATTCTTGTTGCCTCTATAAAGCATATTTTATTTTGAAGAGCAATCTTCCATTCAATAAAAGATTAATACATTTTGAAGCATTTTCAAGATATGATTTAGAGGAAATAAGGGACACTCAATTGTAGCATTTTTTCCCCTAATGCATATATTATGATGAAAAGATAATTAGGGAGAAAGTTTTAATGATATCCATCAAGCTCCAAAGCTTACCTGTCACTGGGATGCTCTTGTGTTAACTCTCTCTTGCAATGCCTAGTTAACTAAACCTTAATATTTAGCCCCCTGCATTTTTTGCAAAAGTCTGACTCCTTAATGTGATGTATTTATGAGCCTAAATAAAGTTTTAGAATGAGCAATTACAATGTTAACAGAATTATTTGATGAGAAGTACATGTAAATGTGAAGAAAAGAAAGATAAGACATCATTACTGATATGATCTCATTCTTTATAACACCATCTCATTAGTATAACAACTCTATAAATTGTTGTTTTTAGTTTCCTTCTTATTAAAGGAAATGATAAAATGCAAGTAAAATAAAGTACATGCATCTTCAACCTTCTGGTCTATTCTGGAAATTATTCTAATAAAGTTCAGCTTCCAGACTATTACTACTCCACTGTGCTTATTAAAAATGTATTTCTAACAAATTGAATTAATAAAAATAAATATTTGTACTCTCTTTTTGTCAATTACTCTTTTCTCCTCTATATTCTAATGGTGTATGCACAAGCAAGTATAAATACAAACACCACATGACAAATGGTAAGATCTGAATCTCTGAAGCCATGGCTTAAATAGGAGTTTCTCATTTATGTATCCTGCATAAAACACAGTAAACAATTATCAAATGGGCCACTACTGCTAAAAAAATGTAATAGATTATGCAAGCACTGGGCTCAAATTTATGCAAACTTATGTTTGTAGTATTTTGATGTGGTTTGAAGTGTTTTAACAATCTAAGCAATTTTGCTCTGCAATAGTTCCTTCAGCTCTAGGCCCACTGGACATCTCCACTGGAAAACTTCTCTCAATATACCCTTAATTGAACTCAGTATCTTCCACCTAAAATCTGCTAATTTGCCCTCTTGCAGTCCCTGTGAAGACCACCATCCTCCATCCAGTGGTCCAAAACAGAAGATAGAAACCTTGTCATTCCTTTCCTCTTCATTCCTGCAAGTCCTTCTCATCAAGTCAGACACCAAGTTGTGTCAATATTATCTTCTAAAAATCTCTGAAATATGTACCCATTTATCTAATCCCCACAATGTTCCCACATGCACCCCATGTTCACATTTTGCCACCTTCTTCATCAATATGTGATCTCATCATACATTTTTCTGTGCCTTGTTTGCTTCTATGTCTGGGCTTTTGTTGTGCTGTTGTCAAAACATCCCTCATTGCACAAATAACTCCTCTATTTCCTACATGCCTCAGCTCAGGTCATATCTTCTATAAGAAGCCTTCCTGACTACCCTACCACCCACAATTTAGGCTAAGAGTTGTGTTTTGTCCTGAAGACAATACTGAACAATGACTTAAAGTAGACAATTTGAGAAGGATGAATAAAATGAACTCCATGAGGGTAGCTTCAATATTTGTCTTAGCTTGGGTTGTAATAACAAATTACTATAGACTTCTTATCAAGTCATTTTATCAAGTCGTTTAATCAAGAAATATTTATTTCTCACAGTTTTGGAGTCTGCATAGTCCAAAGTAAAGGTCCTGGCAGATTCAGTGTCTGGTGAGAGCCTTGTTACTAGTTTGAAAATGTCTGGCTTCCTTCTATATCTTCACATGGTGAAGAGAGAGTTCATTTCTCTTGTTTCTTTTCTTATGAAAGTTCTTATCCCATTCATGAAGTCTTCACCTTCATGACTAATTATATTCCAAAAACTACACCTCCAAATATTATAACATTGGGGATTAGGACTTTAACACATACATTATGGGGGCATACAAACATTCAGTCCATAGCATTCCCCCACTGGCCCCTCAAAATTCATGTCCTTTTCACATACAAAATATATTCATTTTATCCCAATAGCCCTTAAGTCTTAAATCATTCTGGCATCAACTCTCAAGTTAAAATCCAAAATCCCACCTAAATGCCACCTAAATTATTTATGGGTGAGATTTGAGGTACAACTCATACTGAGGCTAATTTCCCCTCCAGCTATGAACCTATGAAATCAAACAAGTTATGTGTTTCTCAGTTACATGGCAGGACAAGCATAGACTTGATTTTCCCATTCGAAATGGGATAAACTAGAAAGAAAAATGGGTGACAGGTCCCAAGTCCAAAACCTTCATAAGGCAAATTTCAAAAGATCTTAAGGCTCTAAAATAATTTTCTATGAATCTATGCTATGCTTTCTCAAGCCACTGAGGTGGTGGTCTCATCTTCTGAACCCACTGAAGTGGAGGTCCTGCCCATGCACCTCTGCTGGGCATGGGTCATGCCTCCAAAGCTGAGCGGCCCAAACCCCATGGTTCTGGGTGGCCCTACTTCCAAGGGTTTGGGCAGAAGTTGTTTGGCCTGTTGAACCCAAGGTGATATCTCCCCCCTTTTAAAACTGAGGAGGCAGCATTGATGATCTCTGAATTGCCTTAAGGGTCATTCTTCCCTTGTCTCAAAGAATGGCACATTTAAAAATCTAAATGGCTCTATATATATGTTCTCATCCTATAAAATCCAAGTTTGACAGACATCCTTCATTCCATCCTGCTCTCTATCCTCTTTAGTTCAAACTAGCAATGTTCCTACTAGGGTGGCTACTTAGTTCTGTGACTCACACTCACACTAAAGTCCCCATAAGATGATCACACACCCTGTGTTCTCTGCTGAATATGCTTTCTCATTTTTGTAACATGGACAAGCTGAGAATTTTCCAAATCTTTATGTTCTGCAGGTAGGAGAAACCAAGCTATTCCTTCAGCACTTTTCTTAGAAATGTCTTCATTTCCACCTTCATCATTCACAAGTTCCACCTTCTATGAAGCACTAGAGAACAAAATGCAGTTCAACCAAGCTCTTTACCACTTTATAATAAAGACCACTTTTCCCCCCACTTCCAACATTTTCCTCATTTCTGAGACCTCATCAAAATGACTTTCACATCCATATTTTTATCTGATTCTGTTCCTGATGATTTATGTGTTTCAGTAAATGGAGGTTTTTCTCTTCAGTCTTCCTCTTTTTTTTTGTGTCCTCCACACCCTTGCCAGTCACTTCATGACAATATCTGTTTTCTCTAGCATATATCTTAAAATTCCTCTAGCCTCTACCCACTACATAGTTCCAAAACCACTTCTGAATTTTTAGGTATTTGTTATCACAGCACCCTATTTCTTGGTACCACTTTCTTAGTTAACTTGGGCTGTTGTAACAAATGACTCTGGAATAGCAGTGTTTTACTTGTTCTAAAACTCAGGATACTCCCTTGCTTCAGACTCTTCAATAACTCTATATCAATTTCAGTATAAAATCACTACTCCTTAATATTGTATACAATGTCCTTCATTATCTCCTAGATCCTACCTACCTGGCTGGACTTATCATCTACTACTGCCCCACATGCCCCTATATCCATCTTCTACCATCATCCCTCCCTCCATCTATGCTCCAACCATACTAAGCTACTTGTATATCCTGAATGTGCAGTGTTCTCTTAGACTTCTGGGCCTTTGCACATATTGTTTCCTCTACCTAGAATATAACTTGACTTTAAACTTATCTCTATATAAGAGTTAATATGATACAATTTAGTATCCAGAGCAGGCAACTCCAGGTATATTTCTGGGTAGAAGTCCTCTAGCCTGGGTTAAATGTATCTCTTCTGACTTTCAGTAACATCCCTTACTTTTTAGTTTCTTAAGTCTTTCACAGTAGATTGAATGTGCTTAGAGAGTAATTACCATTTTTATTTAACTCCATTTCCAATAACTAACTTGGTAACTGGAACATTCTATGTGATAACTAAGAGTCAGATGTAGTTTGCTGAATTCATTTCAGACAAAGCATTACCTATTTAAAATGTGAAGCATTTTAGAAGTACTAATGTATATGTGAATATATGATACAATAATTATAATAACAACTATAACCTGAAATTTATAACACTATTATCCTAGTTCTAGGAATGATATGCACTTGAAATTAATAAATTAATTACTTAAGATTATTATTATTTAGTTTATATTTTCATTCTGGTCCAAATTAGAGAATTTTCACTGCGTAGTCATTCACTGTATTATTAATACTTTTTCCTGGGTGAAGAATGGATTAAGTAATACTTCTATCAAAAGGGAAAAAATTAGTGAGAATGTTTGCTAACTTGATCTGGGTTATGGATATACAAGTGTATACATATGTCAAAATTGAGCTCTATGCTGACTTGTGCATTTTACTGCATGTACCTCAATTAAAAAAAAGAAAAAAGTGCTAAAACATTCTCTACAGGGGCTGTATGCATAAAAAACACAATTTAACTTCTGTTTTTCTTGGTAAAATTTGTGTGATATTCCAAGTCATCTTGCACTAGCTGAAAGCAGATTGTAATGTGTACAGAGGCTTATAGAAAATGGTGAAAATAAAGTCAGTTTCTCTATTGAGAGCTGACAACCTACTTAGATGAAGCAGCTACCATAGGTACCTCACCTGCCTCTGTCTCATTTTTTAAATTTTATTTTACTTATTTTTTATTTTTTTTATTTTTTATTTCTCATTTTTATTTTCTTTTTTGGTATAATTAATCTACAATTACATGAAGAACATTATGTTTACTAGGCTACCCCCTTCACAAAGTCCCCCTAACATACCCCTTCACAGTCACTGTCCATCTGCATAGTAAGATGCTGTAAAATCACTACTTGTCTTCTCTGTGTTGCACAGCCCTCCCCATGCCCCCCATGCACTATACATGCTAATTGTAATGCCCTCTTTATTTTTCCCCACCTTATCCCTCCCTTCCTTCCCATCCTCCCCAGTCTCTTTCCCTTTGGTAACTATTAGTCCATTCTGGGGTTCTGTGATTCTACTGCTGTTTTGCTCCTTCAGTTTTTCTTTGATCTTATACTCCACATATGAGTGAAATCATTTGGTACTTGTCTTTCTCCACCTGGCTTATTTCACTGAGCATAATACACGATAGCTCCATCCATGTTGTTGCGAATGGTAGGATCTGTTTTTTTCTTATGGCTGAGTAATATTCCATTGTGTATATATACCACATTTTCTTTATCCATTCATCTACTGATGGACATTTAGGCTGCTTCCATATCTTGGATATTGCAAATAGTGCAGCAATAAACATAGGGGAGCATCTGTCTTTTTCAAACTGGAGTGCTGCATTCTTAGGGTAAATTCCTAGAAGTGGAATTCCTGGGTCAAATGGTATTTCTATTTTGAGCATTTAGAGGAACCTCCATACAGCTTTCCACAATGGTTGAACTAATTTACATACCCACCAGCAGTATAGGAGGGTTCCGCTTTCTCTACAACCTCACCAACATTTGTTGTTGTTTGTCCTTTGGATGGTAGTCATCCTTAATGGTGTGAGATGATCTCACATTGTGGTTTTAATTTGCATTTCTCTGATGACAAGCGATGTGGAGCATCTTTTCATGTGCCTGTTGGCCATCTGAATTTCTTCTTTAGAGAACTGTCTATTCAGTTCCTCTGCCCACTTTTTAATTGGATTATTTGCTTTTTTTTTGTTGAGGTGTGTGAGCTCTTTATATTTTTTGGATGTCAACTCTTTATCGGATCTGTCATTTACGAATATATTCTCCCATACTGTAGGATACCTTTTTGTTCTATTGATGGTGTCCTTTGCTGTACAGAAGCTTTCCTGCTTGATATAGTCCCATTTGTTCATTTTTGTGTTTGTTTCCCTTGCCCGGGGAGATTTGTTCAAGAAGTGGTCACTCACGTTTATGATTAAGAGATTTTTGCCTATGTTTTTTTATAAGAGTTTTATGGTTTCATGACTGATAATCAAGTCTTTGATCCATTTTGAATTTACTTTTGTGTATGGGGTTAGACAGTGATCCAGTTTCATTCTCTTACATGTAGCTGTCCAGTTTTGCCAGCACCATCTGTTAAAGAGACTGTCATTTCCCCATTGTATGTTCATGGCCCCTTTGTCGAATATTAGTTGACCATATATGTTTGGGTTAATGTTTGGAATCTCTATTCTGTTCCATTGGTCTGTGGCTCTGTTCTTGTGCCAGTACCAAATTGTCTTGATTACTGTGGCTTTGTAGTAGAGCTTGAAGATGGGGAGTGAGATCCCCCCCACTTTATTCTTCCTTCTCAGAATTGCTTTGGATATTTGGGGTCTTTGATGGTTCTGTATGAATTTTTGAACTCTTTGTTCCTGTTCATTGAAGAATGCTGTTGGTAATTTGATAGGGATTGCATCGAATCTGTATATTGCTTTGGGCAGGAGGGCCATTTTGACGATATTAATTCTTCCTAGCCACGAGCATGGGATGAGTTTCCATCTGGTAGTGTCCCCTTTAATTTCTCTTAAGAGTGACTTGTAGTTTTCAGAGTATAAGTCTTTCACTTCTTTGGTTAGGTTTATTCCCAGGTATTTTATTCTTTTTGATGCTATTGTGAACGGAATTGTTTCCCTGATTTCTCTTTCTATTAGTTCATTGTTAGTGTATAGGAAAGCTACAGATTTCTATGTGTTAATTTTGTATCCTGCAACTTTGCTGAATTCCAATATTAGTTCTAGTCGTTATTTAGTGGAGTCTTCAGGGTTATTTATGTACAATATCATTTCATCTGGAAATAGTGACAGTTTGACTTCTTCTTTACCAATCTGGATTCCTTGTAATTCTTTGTTTTGTCTGATTGCCGTGGCTAGGACCTCCAGTACCACATTGAGTAACAATGGGGAGAGTGGGCATCCCTGTCTTGTTCCCGATCTCAGAGGAAAAGCATTCAGCCTCTAGCTCTTCAGTATGATATTAGCTGTGGGTTTATCATATATGCCATTATTATGTTAAAGCCCTTGCCCTCTACGCCCATTTTGTTGAGAGTTTTTATCATGAATGGATTTTTAATTTTGTCAAATGCTTTTTCAGCATCTATGGAGATGATCATGTGGTTTTTGTCCTTCGTTTTGTTGATGTGGTGGATGATGTTGATGGATTTTCGAATGTTGTGACATCCTTGCATCCCTGGGATGAATCCCACTTGGTCATGGTGTATGATCCTCTTGATTTATTTTTGAATTCGGTTTGCTAATATTTTGTTGAGTGTTTTTGCATCTACGTTCATCAGGGATATTGGTCTGTAGATTTCTTTTTTGGTGGTGTCTTTGTCTGGTTTTGGTATTAGGGTGATGTTGGCTTCATAGAATGAGTTTGGGAGTATTCCCTCCTCCTCTATTATTTGGAAAACTTTAAGGAGAATGGGTGTTATGTCTTCTCTGTATGTCTGTTAAAATTCTGAGGTAAATCCATTTGGCCCGGGTGTTTTGTTCTTGGGTAGTTTTTGATTACTGATTCAATTTCGTTGCTGTTTATTGCACTGTTTAGATTTTCTGTTTCTTTCTGGGTCAGTCTTGAAAGGTTGTATTTTTCTATGAAGGTGTCCATTTCTCCTAGGTTTCCCAGCTTGTTAGCGTATAGGTTTTCATAGTATTCTCTAATAATTCTTTGTTTTTCTGTGGGGTCCGTCGTGATTTTTCCTTTCTCGTTTCTGATACTGCTGATTTGTGTTGACTCTCTTTTCTTCTTAATAAGTCTGGCTAGAGGCTTATCTATTTTGTTCATTTTCTCAAGGAACCAGCTCTTAGTTTCGTTGATTTTTGCTATTGTTTTATTCTTCTCAATTTTATTTGTTTCTTCTCTGATCTTTATTATGTCCCTCCATTGGCTCACCTTAGGCCTAATTTGTTCTTTTTTTTCCAATTTAGATAATTTTGTCTTTAGACTATTCATTTGGGATTGTTCTTCCTTCTTTAAATATGCCTGGATTGCTATATACTTTCCTCTTACGACTGCATTTGCTGCGTCCCACAGAATTTGGGGCTTTGTGTTGTTGTCATTTGTTTCCATATATTGCTGTATCTCCATTTTAATTTGGTCATTGATCTACTGATTATTTAGGAGCATGTTGTTAAGCCTCCGTGTTTTTGTGAGCCTTTTTTCTTTCTTTGTACAATTTATTTCTAGGTTTATACCTTTGTGGTCTGAAAAGTTGGCTTTTAGGATTTCAATCTTTTGGAATTTACAGAGGTTCTTTTTGTGGCCTAGTATGTGGTCCATTCTGGAGAATGTTCCATGTGCACTTGAGAAGAATGTGTATCCTGTTGCTTTTGGATGTAGAGTTCTATAGATGTCTATTAGGTCCATCTGTTCTAGCATGTTGTTCAGTGCTTCTGTGTCCTCAGTTATATTCTGTCTGGTGGATCTGTCCTTCGGAGTGAGTGGTGTGTTAAAGTCTCCCCAAATGAATGCATTGCATTCTATTTCCTCCTTTAATTCTGTTAGTATTTGTTTCACATATACTGTTGCTCCTGTGTTGGGTGCATTTATGTTTATAATGGTTATATCCTCTTGTTGGACTGAGCCCTTTATTATTATGTAATGTCCTTCTTTATCTCCTGTTACTTTCTTTATTTTTAAGTCTATTTTGTCTGATATTAGTATTGCTACACTTGCTTTTTTCTCTCTGTTGTTTGCATGAAATATCTTTCTCCATTCCTTGACTTTTAATCTGTGCATGTCTTTGGTTTTGAGGTGAGTCTCTTGTAAGCAGCATGCGGATGTGTCTTGCTTTTTTATCCATTCTATTGCTGTGTGTCTTTTGATTTGTGCATTCAGTCCATTTACATTTAGGGTGATTATTGAAAGATATGTACTTATTGCCATTACAGGCTTTAGATTTGTGGTTACCAAAGTTTCAAGGTTAGCTTGTTTACTACCTTACTGTGTGACCTCACTTACTTATTGAGCTGTTATAAACACAGTCTGGTGATTATTTCTTTCCCTTCTTTTTGCTCCTCCTCCATTCTTCATATGTTGGGTGTTTTGTTCTCTGCTCTTTTTAGGAGTGCTCCCATCTAGCGCAGTCCCTCTATGATACCCTGTAGAGGTGGTGAGCAAATTCCCTCAACTTTTGCTTGTCTGGGAATTGTTTAATCCCTCCTTCATATTTAAATGATAATCATGCTGGATACAGTATGCTTGGTTCAAGGCCCTCCTGTATAATTGCATTATATATATCATGCCATTCTCTTCTGGCCTGTAAGGTTTCTGTTGAGAAGTCTGATGATAGCCAGATGTGTTTTCCTTTGTAGGTGTCCTTTTTTCTCTATCTGGGTGCCTTTAATACTCTGTCCTTGTCCTTGATCTTTGCCATTTTAATTATTATGTATTTAGGTGTTGTTCTCTTTGGGTCCCATCTCTTGGGAGTTCTGTGTGCCTCCGTAGTCTGAGCAACTGTTTCCTCCCCCAGTTTGGGGAAGTTCTCAGCAATTATTTCTTCAAAGACACTTTCTATCCCTTTTTCTCTCTCTTCTTCCTCTGGTATCCCTATAATGTGGATATTGTTCCTTTTGGATTGGTTACACAGTTCTCTTAATATTGTTTCATTCCTAGAGATCCTTTTATCTCTTTCTGCATCAGCTTCTATGCGTTTCTGTTCTCTGGTTTCTATTCCATCAATGGCCTCTTGCATCTTATCCATTCTGCTTATAAATCATTCCAGAGTTTGTTTCACTTCTGTCATCTCCCTCTGGACATCTGTAATCTCCCTCTGGACTTCATCCCTTAGCTCTTCCTTATTTCTCTGCAGCTCTGTCAGCATGTTTATGATTTTTATTTTGAATTATTTTTCAGGGAGACTGGTTAGGTCTGCCTCTGAAGATCCTTTCTCAGGTGTTGTTTGAACTATCTTAGACTGGACCAACTTTTTTTGCCTTTTCATGGTGATAGCAGTGGCATTAGGCAGGTTGTGGGTGTTTCAGGAGGGAGAAGAAAGTCTTTTCCTGCTTGCTGGATGCCTTGCCCTTCTCTGCTGCCTGTGATGGTTACCCACACTCCTGGAGCAGCAACCAGGTTAGTCCCCTAAGCTGCTGTGGGCGGCGTGTCTGTCAGAGCAGCATGGAGCCCTGCAGGGAGTGGCAGGCATGCCAGGTGCGCTCCTCCGTGCTAGCGGTGACCCTGTCATGAAGCTCTGTGCCAGCAGTGGCCTTTGGGTCTGACCCTGGTGGCTGTGCCTTGGGCTGGGATTCTGGTCAGCTGCTGGGATCGTGCCTGCTCCCTCTGCCTCTGCTGCAGGTGTGTGCAGGCCTCTACTGGGCTCCTCTGGCTCCCCTGCCGCTGGTGTGTTTGAGACGTGCCCGGGCTCTTTGGTCGTGGCACTGCGGGCTCGCACTTGCCTCTCCTGGTCTTCTCTGGTGTCGTTGGCACACAGATCGGCTCCCGATCCCTTCCAGTGTCGCCATCCCCAGCCCGTGCTGCCACTCTCTTGCTACTGGGCTGGTGTGTCAGGGTCCATGCCAGTTTGAGGAACTACTGGCAGGATGCTTAGTGTTGTGAGGGGCTTCAGAGCTGCACTGCCTCCCCAGGGTTTAGGGCACCTAAGTTTCCCCAGGATTCCCAGCTGCTGGGACATGGAGATGCACAGATCTCACAACACAAGGGAACCAAGGAAGACAACACCAAGACATATAATAATTAAAATGGCAAATATCAAGGATAAAGACAGACTACTAAAAGCATTCAGACAGTGAAATAAGCTAGGTGGAGAAAGAAAAGTGCTAATTGATTTCCCTCATTTGTGGAGTATAACAATGAAGCAAAACTGAAGGAACAAAATGGCAGCAGACTCAGAGACTCCAAGAATGAACCAATGTTTATCAAAGGGGAGGGGTGTGGGAGGGCAAGTGGGAAGGGAAGGAGAAAGGGATTGAGAGGTATTATGTTTAGTACACATGGTGTGGGGGATCACAGGGACAACAGTGTAGCTCGGATAAGGCACATAGTGGATCTGTGGCATCTTATTACATTGTTGGACAGTGACTGCATTGGGGTATGGGTGAGGACTTGGTAATATGGGTAAATGTAGTAACCACATTGGTTTTTCATGTGATATCAATCACACCTTAATAATAAAGAAAAGCATCCAGAGAGAGAAATAGAACCACATACAAAGGAAAACTCATCAGGCTATCATCAGACATCTCAGCAGAAACCTTACAGGCCAGAAGGGAGTGGCATGATGTATTTACTGCAATGAAGCAGAAGGTCCTCAAGCCAAGAATACTTTGTGCAACAAGATTATCTTTTAAATTTGAAGGAGGGATTAAACAATTTCCAGATAAGCAAGAGCTGAGAGAATTTACCTCCCACAAACCACCTCCACAGTGTATTTTGGAGGGACTGCTATAGATGGAAGTGTTCCTAAGGTTTAACAGATGTCATCAGAGGTAACAAAACCACAGTAAAGAAAGTAGAACAGCTAATTACTTAGCAAATACAAAATTAAATCAACTATCCCCAAAGTCAATCAAAGGATAGACAAAGGGTACACAATATGATACTTAATATACAAAGAATGGAGGAGGAAGAAAAAGGAGGAGAAGAAAAGAATGTTCAGATTGTGTTTGTAATAGCATAGAAAGTGAGTTATGTTAGACTCTTAGATAGTAAGGAACTTAACCTTGAACCTTGGTAACCATGAATCTAAAGCCTGCAATGGCAATAAGTACATAGCTATTGGTAATCACCCTAAATGTAAATTGTCTGAATGCCGCAATCAAAAGACATAGAGTCACTTAATGGTTAAAAAAAAAAACAAGACCCAGCTATATGCTGCCTACAAGAGACTCACTTAAACCCACAGACATACACAGACTAAAAGTGAAGGGATGGAAAAAGATATCTCATGCAACTAATAGGGAGAAAAAAGCAGGAGTTACAGCACTTATATAACACAAAATAGACTTCAAAACAAAGCCACAAGAGAGAAATAAGGCCATTACATAATGATAAAGGGTGAAATCCAACAAGAAGATGTAACCATTATAAATATCTATGCATCCAACACAGGAGCACCTACATATGTGAAAAAAATACTAACAGAATTAGAAGGGGAAATAGAATGCAAAGTATTAACTCTAGGAGACTTCAACACTCCACTTGCTCCAAAGGACAGATCAACCAGACAGAAAATAAGTAAGGAGACAGAGTCACTGAACAACATATTAGAACAGATGGACCTAACAGACATCTACAGAATTCTACACCCCAAAGCAGCAGAGTACACATTATTCTGAAGTGCACATGGAACGTTTTCAAGAATAGATCATATACTAGGCTACAGTAAAAGCCTTGGTAAACTCAAAAAGATTGCAATTTTACCAGCCAGTTTCTCAGACCACAAAGGTATGAAATTAGAAATAAATTACAGAAAGAAAATGAAAAATCCCACAAACATATGGAGGCTTCATAACATTCTCCTAAATTACTAAAGGATCAATGACCAAATAAAAACAGAGATCACGCAATAAATGGAGACAAATGACAACAATAATTCAACACTGCAAAATCTGTGGGATGCAGCAAATGCCATGGTAAGAGGAAAGTATATTGCAATAAAGGCCTACCTCAGGAAAGAAGAACAATCCCATATGAACATTCTAAACTCACAATTAATGAAACTAGAAAAAGAAGAACAAATGAGGCCCAAAGTAAGCAGAAGGAGAGACATAATAAAGATTAAAGCAGAAATAAGCAAAATTGAGAAGAATAAAAGAATAGAAAATAATCAATGAAAGCAAGAGCTGTTTCTTCAACAAAATAAACAAAACTGATAAACCCCTAGTTAGACTTATCAAGAAAAAAAGAAAGTCTACACACATAAGCACAGTCAGAAATTAGAAAGGAAAAAGTCACTATAGATAATACAAAAATACAAAGAATTCTTAGAGAACACTATGAAAAATTATATGCTAACAAACTGGATAATATATAAGAAATGGACAACTTTCTAGAAAAATACAACTTTCCAAGACTGACCAAGGAAGAAACAGAAAATCTGAGCAGACCAATCACCAGCAATGAAATTGAATTGGTAATCAAAAAATTACCCAAGAACTAAACCTCCATTCCAGATGGATCCAACACTGAATTTTATCAGACATTTAGAGAAAGCATAATAACCATTCCCCTTAAAGATTTCCAAAAAATAGAAGAGGAGGAAATATTTTAAAACTCGTTCTATGAAGCCAGCATCACTCTAATACCAAAGCTAGGCAAAGACACGACAAAAAAAAATTATAGACCAATATCCCTGTTGAACATATATGCAAAAATACTCCACAACATATTAGCAAACTGAATTCAAAAATACATTAAGAGGTCATACACCATAATCAAGTGGGATTCATCTCAGGGATGCAAGGATGGTACAACATTGGAAAATCCATCAACATAATCCACCACATAAACAAAAAAGGACAAAAACCACATGACCATCCCCAGAGATGCTGAAAAAGCATTCTACAAAATTCAACATCCATTCAAGATAAAAACTCTCAACAAAATGGGTATAGAGGGCAAGTACCTCCACATAATAAAGGGCATATAGGACAAACCCACAGCCAACATTATACTTAACTGCGAGAAGCTGAAAGCTTCTCAATTAAGATTGGGAACAAGACAAGATGCCCACTCTCCCTGCTTTTATTCAACATAGTACTGGAAGTCGAAGACACGGCATTCAGATAACACAAAGAAATAAAAGGCATCTAGATTGGCAAGGAAGAAGTTAAACTGTCCCTGTTTGCAGAAGACATGATATTGTACATAAAAAAAACCCTAAATAATCCACTGCAAAACTACTAGAACTAATATCAGAATTCAGCAAAGTCTCAGGATACAAAATTAATACACAGAAATCTAATACAGTAATGATGAACTAGCAGAAAGAGAAATCAGGAAAGCATTTCCATTCACAATTGCATCAAAAAGAATAAAATACCTAGGAATAAACTTAACAAATGTAGTGAAAGACCTATACCCTGAAAACTACAAGACACTCCTAACAGAAATTAAAGAGGACCCTAATAAATGGAAATTCATCCCATATTCTTGGGTAGAAAGAATTAATATTTCCAAAATGGCCATCCTGCCTAAAGCAATCTACAGATTCAATGCAATCTCTATCAAAATACTGACAGCATTCTTCAGTGAACTGGAACAAATAGTTCTAAAATTCATATGGCACTACAAAAGACCCCGAATAGCTAAAGCAATCCTGAGATGGAAGAATAAAGCAAGGGGGATCTTGCTTCCCAACTTCGAGCTCTGCTACAAAGCCACAGTAATCAAGACAATCTGGTACTGGCACAAGAAAAGACCCATACACAAGAGGAACAGAATAGACAGTCCAGGTATTAACCCAAGCATATATCATCTATTAATATATCTTAAAGGATCCATGGATATGCAATGGGGAAATTACAGCCTCTACAAAAGCTGGTGTTGACAAAACTGGACAGCTACATGTAAGAGAATGAAACTGGATTACTTTCTAACTCCACACACAAAAGTAAACTCAAAATGGATCAAAGACCTGAATGTAAGTCATGAAACCATAAAACTCTTTGAAGAAAACATAGGCAAAACTCTCTTGGATATAAACATGACCAACTTCTTCATGAACATATCACCCTGGGCAAGGGAATCAAAAGCAAAAATGAACAATTGGCACTACATCAAACTAAAAATCTTCTGTGTATCAAAGGACATTGTCAGTAGACCTAAAAGGCATCCTACAGTATGGGAAAATATATTCATAAATGACATATCTGATAAGGGGTTGATGTCCAAAATACATAAAGAGCTCACACACCTCAACAAACAAAAAGCAAATAATCCAATTAAAAAATCGGCACAGGATCTGAACAGACACTTCTCCAACGAAGAAATTCAGATGGCCAACAGACACATGAAAAGATGCTCCACATCACTAATCATCAGAGAAATGCAAATTAAAACCACAATGAGATCATCACCTCACACCAGTTAGTCTGGCCATTATCCAAAAGACAAATAACAAATGGTGGTGAGGATGTGGAGAAAGGGGTACCCTCCTACACTGCTGGAGGGAATGTAACTCAGCTCAACCATTGTGGAAAGCAGTATTTAGGTTCCTCAAAAAACTAAAAATAGAAATACCATTTGACCCAGGGATTCCACTCCTTGGAATTTACCCTATGAATGCAGGAGCCTAGTTTGAAGAAGACATATGCACCCCTGTTTATCACAGCACTATTTACAATAACCAAGAAATGAAAGCAACCTTAGTGTCCATCTGTAGATGAATGGATAATGAAGATGTGGTGTAAATACACAATAGAATATTATTCAGTCATAAAAAGCAAACAAATCCTACCATTTGGCACAACATGGATAAAGCTAGAGGGTATTATGCTCAGTGAAATAAGCCCGGCAGAGATAGACAAGTACCAAATAATTTCACTCATCTGTGGAGTATAAGAACAAAGAAAAAACTGAAGGAACAAAACAGCAGCAGACTCACAGAACCCAAGAATGGACTAACACCAAAGGGAAAGGGACTGAGGAGGATGGATGAGAAGGGAGGGATAAGGGGAAAAAGAGGCACTACGATTATCACACATAATGTATGGGGTGGGGGGCAAGGGTATGTCAGTATAACACAGAGAAGATGAGTAGAGATTCTACAGCATAGTACTATGCTGATGGTCAGTGTCTGTAGTAGGGTATGTGGTGGGGACTTGATAATAGGGTGAGTCCAGTAACCATAATGTTGTTCACGTAATTGTATATTAATGATATCCAAATAAAAAATGTAAAAAATAAAACAGCAAGGAGAGCTGAAAAATAACTTGCTTCTGGAGAGGGCACTGCTCTATTCGTCGGTCATCAATGAAAGCGAAGAGAAATTATTGTATATATATCATTTTTCACGAGAGCAATTGTATCTGAAAAACAACCCTAAAATGGAATTTCTAGGTCAAAGGGTGTATGCATATGTGATATTCCAAAGTGCTCTCCATAGGTTTGTGCCAATTTACACACTGCTTCTCCAACACTGTACCATCAATTTGTTTTTACCAATCTGATGGAGCAAAGCCATCAGTGTAGTTTAATCTTCACTCTAATTGTTGTAAATAAAGTCTTCATAAATTTTTTAAAAAGAGCTAATTTATCATCAGTAACTGTGGAGGCCAGAAGGATGTATTAACAGTGCTAAAAGAAAAAAACTCAACCAAGAATTCAGCAAAACTATTCTTCAAAAATGAAGTAGAACGGCAAAATTGTGAATTAGGAACTTGTACTACACATTACCCCAGAAACATGAATTTGAACAACTTATCTGTGTACAAAAATATCTCACAGGATCCAGGGATTACAGATAATGGATTACAGCACCTGGATTAAGCACATAAATAAGAAAGGAAGCATTGGGGTAGGTAAGAAATATAGATTCACACTACCCCCATCACCCTTGCTCCAAGCTCAGGCAGTCCAGCAGGGAGAGAAATACACTCCCTATGGGAAAAGGAGAGTAAAGTGAGTGTCCAGCTTTGCTGAAGACCCCAGAGCCAGCCTGCCTAACACCAGACTGACTCACACGCTTTAAGTGGCTCTCTTCAGGACCCCACAAATCAAGGCCACCCCCCAACTCCTCATCCCAGCACCTGCTAGCTCCAGTGACCGCAGGCAGCTCAAGTAGCTCCTTTTGGCATCCTTGGTGTCAAATTTCCAGTGGCCTTCTGTAAACCCAAACCCTGGCTAACCCCATACCTGCCTACTCTAGCAAGCCAGGAAGCTCATATGACCCCACGCAGATTCCACAGTGGTATTTGCTGCTGGTTTCCATGACACTGGGCACCCAGTTTTTTCTGATGAATCAAGAAGCCAGTTTACCCCAGTGCTTCCCTAATCTAGGCACTCCCCCAAGTTCCACGCCCTGATGCCTGCCTACTGGTCCACCCAGGCAAACCAATTTCCAAACAGTCTCCTATGAATCAAGAAACCAATACATCCCAGTGTCTTCTTACTCCAGCAGACCCAGGTACCTCTTACAACTCCAGGCAGCTCCCATGGCAGGGTTCTCAGCAGGCTTCTGGAACAAGGCCCCATAATAACCCTGTGCCTGCTGACTTGAACAGCTCCAGGTGGCTCCCATGACACCAGGCACTTAATGGGGTCCCCAGAACCCAGGCTTCCATTACCTCTGCCCCAAGTCTGAGCATCTCAGCATGGAGACACTGTCCTTATAGGAGGATAGTAAAGTGAGTACCCAACTTCAGTGTGGACCCCAGAGCCAACTCACTCAAGCATAAAGCCAGCTCTCACCCTAGATGGTTACCTGCATGCTTCTTCTAACCCAAGTCTCCTCACCCCAGCACCTGCCAGCTCCAGTGACTCAAGCAGCTTGCACAGTCTTAGGAAGCTTCCACAGCAGGGCTCCCAGGATACCAGGTGCCTGCTAGCTCTACTGGTCACAGACAACTCCCATGACACCAGGCCACTGAAAGGCTCCCATGAATCACGAAAGCAACCCACCAAGCACCTCACTACTCCAGTAGTCCCAAGAATCTCCCATAGCTCCAGGAAGCTTTCAGAGCAGGGTTCTCTGCCTTCTCTCAGAAACCTAGGCCCCATTGTACCCAGACACCTGCCAGATCCAGCAGCCCCAGTCAGCTCCTGTGATACTACGTTCCTGGCTGGTCCCCACAAACCCTTGACCCTGGTTCATCCCAGTGCCCACTGGATACAGCAACTCCAAAAAGCTCCACAATACCAGGTTTTCCAGAGGGCCCCTGTGAATCCAGTCCCCTGCCAGCTATAGCAGCCCCAGGCTGTTCTGCCAGAGTCCAGCTCCAGCGAGTCCAGGAGCCCCTGAAGGATGAATGGTGTCAGAGACTGAATGAATGAGTGAGGACACAGACACTAGCCAAAGCTGAGCCTGGCCTTTAATGAAAAGTAGCAGCTTGTTTTTATACTATTTGATTACATAAAGTAAAGTACAGGCATTGATCATTTATTTGACACATAGCAAGGTTGCATGAGTTTGGAAAATGAGATTAAATCACTTGTCCTTGTTCCTAGTTATTGTGGTCAGAAAATCTTGTAAAGGTTAGGTAGGTGCCAAACTCTTGGTTTCTTTACAGATGACTATCTAAAGTTCACTATTCTATTATTTTTATGTAGGGCCCTCATTCTTTCATAGCTATACTCTTATTCTTAATCTATGGTAGGAAAGAAAGAGGCTCTCTCTAAAAGGACATGATGACTTTTTGGCAGGCAGGGAGAAATTTTATGGACTGTGCCTCGGACCCATTTTCAGTAAGACTTGCAATGGAGATTTTTCTGATCTGCAGTTACGTAATGCCCTGTTCTCATTTGTTTTATAGCTTGCCTGGTTGTTCTTTGGCAGGCTAGCCAAAGAATATCATTTGCTCTCTGTACCTACCTGTCACCATTGATCATTAAATATGTTATTTGGAAGCCACGTAGGGGCGGGGGAAGGAACCTCAACCCAGGTAAATTTCCATTTCATTTTTCCATAAACTTGGGTCCAGTACTCATGGGGTCTCACTTTCCCATCATTGGGAGTAGTCACAAGGACAGTAGTGTTTTTTTCCAATTTCCTTTAGGGCCAGTACTTAAAATTTTCAGGGAGAATTGGATATGGCCTCTTCCCTGAAGGGGCAGCTTGACTTGAAACCGAAATAAGCAAATTTATTAGGAGAGACATTTTGAGCAGGAGGGATATCGGGGTTGTTCCTCTGGGAAGGCTTCTGTGCAGTCCCTTCCATCAGACTTCCCAGACTGTGTCATCAAGCTGGCAATTCGGACCAGCTCCTGACACTGTTCCTTTGGACTCAGGTAGCTTCTATAGCACCAGGCTTCTAGCAGGCTTCCTTGAGCCCAAGCCCCCATCTTACTTCAGTGTCCACCAGTTCCCATGACTCCAGGAAGTTTTGGCTACACCAGTCTCCTAGAGAACCCTGAGAACCTCAAGTACCTGGTTCACCCAGGCAACCATCAGCTCCAGTGGCCCAGGCAACTCTAATGGCTCTATGTGGCTTCATTAGATCCAGATTCATATAAGACCCCTTCACACTCAGTCTCCTGGCCTATGAAGATGCCAGCCAGCCAGCTACTACTCCCCCAGGTAGCACAGTGGTCACAAGTGCCCCTGTGTCTGCAGAAACCTTCTTCAGCTCCAGGCTTCTAGAGGACTGCAGTGAATTCAAGCCCCCAAACCATTCTATTGTCTGCCAGTTTCCATGACCATGGAAGGCTCCAGTGGCCACAGGTTCCCAATCCCATGGCACCAGGCTCCAAGTAGACCCCATAAACCCACATTACCAGCTCACCCTAGCTCCAGTTGGCTCCTGTGTTGGAGGCTCCCAGAGGTCTCAGTCAAACTGAGGCTCCCATCCTAACACTGACCTGCCCTCACATTGCTGTGTGACTCCTGAAGCCTAAGGCTTCATTTCAACACCCATATTTCCCATATTCATGAAGAAATTTGTGACCCCAGGCTCTCAGTAGGTCTCAATGCCAGGCTGAGTATCACTGTCCCAAACTTTTTCACTTCCTCAGCACCAGGCTGCCCAAAGACTCCAACAGCAAATATGACTGCAGACACCATCAGATTTCCCACAGAGAATCTCTGGATGGGCTGACTGGTGAAGGGCTTTGCCTACCAAAACCAATATGTAAAGACTGGAACAGGTACTACATCCTCAAATGTGTGGACACCGATGCATGGCCACAAGGATTACAATAATTAATGAAATATGCCAACACCAAAGGAAACTAAAAACATTGCAATGACTGATCACAAACAAATGAAGATCTCTGAACTGCCTGACAAATAATTCAGAATAATCATCTTAGATAAATTCAGAGAACTACAAGAAAGCACAGACAGAAAAGTAATGAAGTTAGGAAAACAACACATGAACAAAATAAGTTCAACGAAGGAAAAAATCAGTTTTAAAAATCAAGCAGAAATCCTTGAGTTGAACTCTGTAAGGTCTATACTGAAAATTCAGTAGAGAGCTTCAATAGCAGACTTAACCAAGTAGAAGAAAGAATTAGTGAACAGATGACAGGTCATATGACCATACAGTCAGAGGAGCAAAAAGATAAAAGAATGAAAAAGAGTGAAGAAGCATACATGATCCGTAGGATACCTTAAAATAAATATTCTACAGAAGAGGAGGAGAAAGGAGAATAAAGATTATTTAAAGAAAAATGTCTGAGAACTACCCAAATCTATGGAGAAATTTAAATATACAAATTCATGAAGCTAATACATCACCCCAAAATTTCAACACCAAATGATCTTCTCCAAGACACATAGTATTGCTGCCTAAAATCAAAGACAAAGAGAGAATTTAAAATGAGAAAGAAAAAATATTTTTTCTGTTCCCTTATATAGGAAACTTCCATAAGGCTATCAGTGGAGTTCTCAACAGAAACCCTACAGGACAGGAGAGAGTGAGATAATATATTCAAGTGCTGAAAATAAAAAAAAGCCAGTCAAGAATACTTTATCCAACAAAGTTAACTTTCTGGAATGAAAGAAACATAAAGTTCTCTCAAACAAAACCTAAGGGAGTCACCACAACCTGACCTGATTTTCAAGAAAGACTGAAAGGAGTTATTCCAGCTGAAATGAAAGGATTCTAATTAGAAGAAAACATGTGAAAATATAAAACATACCAGTAGAGGTAAGTAGATAGTAAAATTCAGAATATTCTAATATTCTAATATGGTGGTAAGTTAATCACAACTCTAGTATAAAGATTTAAAGAACATAAGTTAAAAAGTATAATTATAATAATTCATTAATGGATGTATGATATAAAAAGGTAAATTATGACATCAAACACAAATTATTGCAAGGGAAATAAAAAGTAGATGTTTTGTATGTGATCAAAGTTAAGTTGTGGTCAGCATAAAATAGATTGTTCTATCTATATGATGTTTTGTGTAAGCCTCATGATATTCCATACAAAATATAGGAAGAAAGAAAGCATGAGTAGTTATACTTATATTAGACAAAATAGATTTTAAGTCAAAAACTGTGACAAGAGACCAAGAAGTTCATTATATAGTGATGAAGATGTAAACCCTAAATATATATGCACCCAATATTAGAACACCTGAATATATTAAGCAAATACATACCTGAATAGAGAAGTAAACAACAATACAATAATAGTAGGAGACATTAATTACCCATGTTCAGCAATGGGTGAGTCATCCAGAAGGAAGATCAATCAGGAAACACTGAACTTGAGTTATAACTAATAAACAACAAATGGACCTAACAAACATATACAGAATATTCCACCAAGCAGCAGCAGAGTACACATTCTTCTCAAGGGCACCCAGAATATTCTACAGGATAGATCATATATTAAGTCACATAATAAACCTTAACAAATATAAGAAGATTGAAGTCAAATCAAGTATCTTCTTTGACTATAATGGTATTAAGCTAGAGATTAAAAAAACAGAAGGAAAACTGGAATACTTAAAAATTTGTGGAAATTAAAGAACACACAACTGAAGAACAAATGGGCCAAATAAGAAATAAAAGTGTGACAAAAAATATCTTGAAACAAACAAAAATAGAAATAAAGCAGATCAAAATTTATGAGATGCAGCAAGAACAATTCTAAGGAAGAAGTTTACAACAATAAATGCCTACATCAAAAAAGAAGAGCACAAATATACAAACTTTATATGTCAAGGAACTAGAAAAGAACAAACTAAGCCCAAAGTTAGCAAATGGAAGGAAATAACAAAGATTTGAGTAGAAATAAGTGGACGATAAAAAATAATAGAAAAGATCAATGAAACTAAGCACTATTTTTTTTTATTTTCAACACTTTAATGATTCTGTTTAATACTAATTACAAGGTAGGTATTATTATCCATATATTATACAAATGATAGGATGGAAACATGGTGCAAGTTATATGCCAAATATACACAGCTCAAGAGTGACAGACCAAAGATTCTACCTAGGCAATTTAACTCTAAAGCTATACTTTTAAACATCACACTACTCCTGTTCTGGGGAGAAGCTTTTGATAGAGAAGAACACTTACATGGCCTACAGAACATGAATGTACATTAGATTGGATTGCTTTGCCTTGGTAATAATGTTCAAGTCTAATAGTTTTCTCAAATACCCTTTGCTCTTCCATGATTTTAGGTAACTTTTTTTAAAAATTTTATTTTGGTATCATTAATCTACAATTACATGAAGTACATTATGTTTACTAGGCTCCCCCAACTAAGCACTATTTTTTTTTTTTTTTAGATAATTATTTTTTATTGAAGGGTAGTTGACACACAGTATTACATTACATTAGTTTCAGGTGTACAACACAGTGATTCAACGTTTATATACATGATAATTCTAAGTACCAGCTATCACCATACCAAGTTGTTACAATATTTTGACTATATTCCTTATGCTATACATTACATCCCGGTTGCTTATTTATTTTACAATTGGAAGTGTGTACTTTTTCTTGGTTGTTGTTGTTAGGGCATCTCTCATATTTATTGATCAAATGGTTGTTAACAACAATAAAATTCTGTATAGGGGAGTCAATGCTCAATGCACAATCATTAATCCACCCCAAGCCTAATTTTCGTCAGTCTCCAATCTTCTGAAGCATAACGAACAAGTTCTTACATGGAGAACAAATTCTTACATAGTGAATAAGTTACATGGTGAACAGTACAAGGGCAGTCATCACAGAAACTTTTGGTTTTGCTCATGCATTATGAACTATAAACAGTCAGTTCAAATATGAATACACATTTGATTTTTATACTTGATTTATATGTGGATACCACATTTCTCTCTTTATTATTTTTAATAAGATGCTGAAGTGGTAGGTAGATACAACATAAAGGTAGAAAACATAGTTTAGTGTTGTAAGAGAGCAAATGTAGATGATCAGGTGTGTGCCTGTAGACTATGTGTTAATCCAAGCTAGACAAGGGCAATAAAACATCCACATATGCAGAAGATTTCTCTCAGAACAGGGGGGGTGAGGTTCTAAGCCTCATCTCTGTTGATCCCCAATTTCTCACCTGATGACCCCCCTGCGACTGTGCCTGTCTTAGGTTGTTCCTCCCTTGAGGAATCTTACCCGTCTCTGGCTAACCAGTCATCTTCCGGGGCCATACAGGGAAATGTTAAGTTGGTAAGTGAGAGAGAAGCCTTATTGTTTGAAATGGTTAGCTTTTTATTTCTTTGTATATTTATGCCCTGTGGCTTCTATGCCCAGCATTTGTCTTGAGGTATCTTTACCACTTGGAGGAGTTATGATACTCGGTAAATTTGATATGAGGCACGAATTCTATTTAAGAATTCGTTGTAATTAGGAAGGAAGACGAAAAGCTATAGAAGTACCAGGCGGGAGAAAACATGGGAAGATTGATTATTTCTTTGACATATCTTCTTGTAGAGTAACTTCAGCATGTATATATTTTAAGCTACTACTTAAATTGCGCACACACATTAACATAATAGGAGTATAGTTACATAACCAAAGCATACCTGTAATTACCAGCCATCTCCAGTGAAACCAAGAAAACCAGTTAGGCACCTTAGGCATTTGTGAAAACTTATCTATGATATGATGGTTATTATCTAACTGAATTTGAATAGTTTGAGAAAAATCAGACAAATTAAAACAACCCATTCCTGGGCACTGTTCACATCCCATATGTTCTTTTAACAGTAAATAGTCTGTAGTTGTAAGATTTTGGAGTGCTACAATTTGCACTTCTCCTAATTCTTGGTTGAGTTCCAACAGTATAGATCCAGTCAAATTTGTTGTTTTACTGTATGCACAGGCCAGCTTAGATATCTCCTTCTTCATTCCCATGGCAAGTCCAGGAGCTGGTGGGATGAGTGCATCTACAGCTGTAGCAGTGCGTGGATCTTTGTTGGGGTTTTTTGATGATCATCTTCTGGCATGAGTCTTCCCGAGAGTGCTGATGTTGGAAGTTCTCTTTCATATCGTTTCTTAGTTCATTTTCGGGGTAGCCAAATTAGGCTTTGATCCTCTGTATAAACACTAACAGACCCTTTGCCTACACTTTTATATGTCCTTTATATCATTGTGAACTCATTAGAGGTCACCACATAGGAACTGCATTTTTTTTTTTAATCATTAATCTACACTTACATGATGAATACTTTGTTTACTAGGCTCTCCCCTATACCAGGTCCCCCCTATATACTCCTTTATAGTCACTGTCCATCAGCGTAGCAACCTGTTGTAGAATCACTACTTGTCTTCTCTGTGTTGTACAGCCCTCCCCTTTCTCCCACCCCGCTATGGATGCTAATCTTAATACCCACCTACTTCTCCCCCCCTTATCCCTCCCTACCCACCCATCCTCCCCAGTCCCTTTCCCTTTGGTACCTGTTAGTCCATTCTTGAGTTCTGTGATTCTGCTGCTGTTTTGTTCCTTCAGTTTTTCCTTTGTTCTTATATTCCACAGATGAGTGAAATCATTTGGTATTTCTCTTTCTCTGCTTGGCTTGTTTCACTGAGCAAAATACCCTCCAGCTCCATCCATGTTGCTGCAAATGGTTGGATCTGCCCTTTTCTTATGGCTGAGTAGTATCCATTGTGTATATGTACCACATCTTCTTTATCCATTCATCTATCGATGGACATTTAGGTTGCTTCCAATTCTTGGCTATTGTAAATAGTGCTGCGATAAACATAGGGGTACATTGGTCTTTCTCATACTTGATTGCTGCATTCTTAGGGTAAATTCCTAGGAGTGCAATTCCTGGGTCAAATGGTAAGTCTGTTTTGAGCATTTTGATGTACCTCCATACTGCTTTCCACAATGGTTGAACAAGTTTACATTCCCACCAGCAGTGTAGGAGGGTTCCCCTTTCTCCACAGCCTCGCCAACATTTGTTGTTGTTTGTCTTTTGGATGGCAGCCATCCTTACTGGTGTGAGGTGATACCTCATTGTAGTTTTAATTTGCATTTCTCTGATAATTAGTCATGTGGAGCATCTTTTCATGTGTCTGTTGGCCACCTGTATTTCTTTTTTGGAGAACCGTCTGTTCAGTTCTTTTGCCCATTTTTTAATTGGGTTATTTGTTTTTTGTTTGTTGAGGCGTGTGAGCTCTTTATATATTCTGGACGTCAAGCCTTTATCGGATGTGTCATTTTCAAAGATATTCTCCCATACTGTAGGGTTTCTTTTTGTTCTATTGATGGTGTCTTTTGCTGTACAGAAGCTTTTCAGCTTAATATAGTCCCACTTGTTCATTTTTGCTGTTGTTTTCCTTGCCCGGGGAGATATGTTCAAGAAGAGGTCACTCATGTTTATGTCTAAGAGGTTTGTGCCTATGTTTTCTTCCAAGAGTTTAATGGTTTCATGACTTACATTCAGGTCTTTGATCCATTTTGAGTTTACTTTTGTATATGGGGTTAGACGATGGTCCAGTTTCATTCTCCTACATGTAGCTGTCCAGTTTTGCCAGCACCATCTGTTGAAGAGACTGTCATTTCACCATTGTATGTCCATGGCTCCTTTATCAAATATTAATTGACCATATATGTCTGAGTTAATGTCTGGATTCTCTAGTCTGTTCCATTGGTCTGTGGCTCTGTTCTTGTGCCAGTACCAAATTGTCTTGATTACTATGGCTTTATAATAGAGCTTGAAGTTGGGGAGTGAGATCCCCCCTACTTTATTCTTCTTTCTCAGGATTGCTTTGGCTATTCGGGGTCTTTGGTGGTTCCATATGAATTTTTGAATTATTTGATCCAGTTCATTGAAGAATGTTGCTGGTAGTTTCATAGGGATTGCATCAAATCTGTATATTGCTTTGGGCAGGATGGCCATTTTGACGATATTAATTCTTCCTAGCCATGAGCATGGGATGCGTTTCCATCTGTTAGTGTCCCCTTTAATTTCTTTTAAGAGTGACTTGTAGTTTTCAGAATATAAGTCTTTCACTTATTTGGTTAGGTTTATTCCTAGGTATTTTATTTTTTTTGATGCAATTGTGAATGGAGTTGTTTTCCTGATTTCTCTTTCTGTTGGTTCATTGTTGGTATATAGGAAAGCCACAGATTTCTGTGTGTTGATTTTGTATCCTGCAACTTTGCTGTATTCCGATATCAGTTCTAGTAGTTCTGGGGTGGAGTCTTTAGGGTTTTTTATGTACAGTATCATGCCATCTGCAAATAGTGACAGTTTGACTTCTTCTTTGCCAATCTGGATTCCTTGTATTTTTTTGTTTTGTCTGATTGCCGTGGCTAGGACCTCTAGTACAATGTTAAATAACAGTGGGGAGAGTGGGCATCCCTGTCTAGTTCCCGATCTCAGCGGAAATGCTTTCAGCTTCTCGCTGTTCAATATAATGTTGGCTGTGGGTTTTTCATAGATGGCCTTTATTATGTTGAGGTACTTGCCCTCTATTCCCATTTTGCTGAGAGTTTTTATCATGAATGGATGTTGAACTTTGTCAAATGCTTTTTCAGCATCTATGGAGATGATCATGTGGTTTTTGTCTTTCTTTTTGTTGATGTGGTGGATGATATTGATGGACTTTCGAATGTTGTGCCATCCTTGCATCCCTGGGATGAATCCCACTTGGTCATGGTGTACGATGGTTTTGATGTATTTTTGAATTCGGTTTGCTAAAATTTTGTTGAGTATTTTTGCGTCTACGTTCATCAGGGATATTGGTCTATAGTTTTCTTTTTTGGTGGTGTCTTTGCCTGGTTTTGGTATTAGGGTGATGTTAGCTTCATAGAATGAGTTTGGGAGTATCCCCTCCTCTTCTATTTCTTGGAAAACTTTAAGGAGAATGGGTATTATGTCTTCCCTGTATGTCTGATAAAATTCCGAGGTAAATCCATCTGGCCCGGGGGTTTTGTTCTTTGGTAGTTTTTTGATTACCGCTTCAATTTCGTTGCTGGTAATTGGTCTGTTTAGATTTTCTGTTTCTTTTTGGGTCAGTCTTGGAAGGTTGTATTTTTCTAGGAAGTTGTCCATTTCTCCTAGGTTTCCCAGCTTGTTAGCATATAGGTTTTCATAGTAGTCTCTAATAATTCTTTGTATTTCTGCGGGATCTGTTGTGATTTTTCCTTTCTCATTTCTGATACTGTTGATTTGTGTTGACTCTCTTTTCCTCTTAATAAGTCTGGCTAGAGGCTTATCTATTTTGTTTATTTTCTCGAAGAACCAGCTCTTGGTTTCATTGATTTTTGCTATTGTTTTATTCTTCTCAATTTTATTTATTTCTTCTCTGATCTTTATTATGTCCCTCCTTCTGCTGACCTTAGGCCTCATTTGTTCTTCTTTTTCCAATTTTGATAGTTGTGACATTAGACCGTTCATTTGGGATTGCTCTTCCTTTTTTAAATATGCTTGGAGTGCTATATACTTTCCTCTTAAGACTGCTTTTGCTGCGTCCCACAGAAGTTGGGGCTTAGTGTTGTTGTTGTCATTTGTTTCCATATATTGCTGGATCTCCATTTTGATTTGGTCATTGATCCATTGATTATTTAGGAGCGTGTTTTTTAGCCTCCATGTGTTTGTGAGCCTTTTTGCTTTCTTTGAACAGTTTATTTCTAGTTTAATGCCTTTGTGGTCTGAAAAGTTGGTTGGTAGGATTTCAATCTTTTGGAATTTTCTGAGGCTCTTTTTGTGTCCTAGTATGTGGTCTATTCTGGAGAATGTTCCATGTGCACTTGAGAAGAACGTGTATCCTGTTGCTTTTGGATGTAGAGTTCTGTAGATGTCTATTAGGTCCATCTGTTCTAGTGTGTTGTTCAGTGCCTCTGTGTCCTTACTTATTTTCTGTCTGGTGGATCTGTCCTTTGGAGTGAGTGGTGTGTTGAAGTCTCCTAGAATGAATGCATTGCATTCTATTTCCTCCTTTAGTTCTGTTAATATTTGTTTCAGGTATGTTGGTGCTCCTCTATTGGGTGCATATGTATTTATAATGGTTATATCCTCTTGATGGACTGAGCCCTTTATCATTATGTAATGTCCTTCTTTGTCTTTTGTTACTTTCTTTATTTTGAAGTCTGTTTTGTCTGATACCAGAATTGCAACACCTGCTTTCTTCTCTCTGTTGTTTGCTTGAAATATCTTTTTCCATCCCTTGACTTTAAGTCTTTGCGCATCTTTGGTTTTGAGGTGAGTCTCTTGTAAGCAGCATATGGATGGATCTTGCGTTTTTATCCATTTTATTACTCTGTGTCTTTTGATTGGTGCATTCAGTCCATTTACATTTAGGGTGATTATTGAAAGGTATGAATTTATTGCCATTGCAGGCTTTAAGTTTGTGGTTACCAAAGGTTTAGGGTTAGCTTCTTTACTGTCTTACTGTCTAACTTAACTCGCTTGTTGAGCTATTATAAACACAATCTGATGATTCTTTATTTCTCTCCCTTCTTATTCCTCCTCCTCCCTTCTTCATATGTTGGGTGTTTTGTTGTGTGCTCTTTTTAGGAGTGCTCCCATCTAGAGCAGTCCCTGTAGGATGCCCTGTAGAGGTGGTTTGTGGGAGGCAAATTCCCTCAACTTTTGCTTGTCTGGGAATTGTTTAATCCCTCCTTCATATTTAAATGATATTCGTGCTGGATACAGTAGTCTTGGTTCGAGGCCCTTCTGTTTCATTGCATTAAGTATATCATGCCATTCTCTTCTGGCCTGTAGGGTTTCTGTTGAGAAGTCTGATGATAGCCTGATGGGTTTTCCTTTGTAGGTAACCTTTTTTTTCTCTCTGGCTGCTTGTAATACTTTGTCCTTGTCTTTGATCTTTGCCATTTTAATTATTATGTGTCTTGGTGTTGCCCTCCTTGGATCCCTTGTCATGGGAGTTCTGTGTACCTCTGTGGTCTGAGAGGCCATTTCTTCCCCTAGTTTGGGGAAATTTTCAGCAATTATTTCTTCAAAGACATTTTCTATCCCCTTTTCTCTCTCTACTTCTTCTGGAATGCCTATGATTCTTATATTATTTCTTTTATATTGATCACTCAGCTCTCTTAAAATTCTTTCATTCCTGGAGATCCTTTTATCTCTCTCTGCATCAGCTTCTCTGCGTTCCTGTTCTCTGTTTTCTAGTCCATTAATGGTCTCTTGCATCTCGTCCATTCTGTTTTGAAGTCCTTCCAGAGCTTGTTTTATTTCTGAATTCTCCTTCCTTAGTTCTTGCATATTTCTCTGCAAGTCCATCAGCATGGTTATGACTTTTGTTTTGAATTCTTTTTCAGGTAGACTGGCTAAATCTATCTCCCCAGCTTCCTTCTCAGGGGAAGATGTAGCAGATGCCGAATCTGTCTGGGTTAGTCTTGTCTGAATCATATTTTTTTGCCTTTTCATGTTGACAGGTGCTATTGACTGTCAGCTGGGAGGGCCAAAATTTTCACTTACTACTGGCCTTTCTTTACTGGGGCAACTGCGACCCCTAGTGGCTTGTGTTGGGTAATTGCGTGTAGAGTGGGTCTTTGTGTCTTGCCTGGCCGGGAGGGAGAAATTTCCCTTTCTGTGGGCGGAATTTGTCTCAGGCTGCTTCTCTGCTTTCGCAGCGCCCGGTGGGGTGATGGATGGGGGGGCTGCTTGACTGTTTGCCTCCGTGAGGGGTCTCAGAGCTGTTGCCCAGGGGGTTAGTGCACCCGGTTTTCCCTGTAATTTCCAGCTGCTGTACTGTGACCTGGGTTGTTTCCATCAAGCTGTTAAGTCCCTGTCCCTTTAAGACTTTCAAAAAGCCCCCGCTTTTCTTTGTCACAGGGGCATCAGCTTCAGCACCCGCTCTGAGGTCTTACCCCCTGTTCTCCCAGTATCCAGGGCCCCCTGGGCATATACTGTGTCTGCGCTCTGGCCCGGATGGCTGGGGCTGGGTGTTCGGCAGTCCTGGGCTCCGTCTCCCTCCCGCTCTGCCTATTGTTCTCCCGCCGGGAGCTGGGGGGAGGGGCGCTCGGTTCCCGCAGGGCCGGGGCTTGTATCTTACCCCTTTCACCAGTCGCTGGGTTCTCGCTGGTGTAGCTGCAGTCTGGCCACTGTCCTGCGTCTTCTGGTCTCTCTTTTAGGGCTAGTTGTGTTTGTTGTATTTTCAAAAGTAAATATGTTTTTGGGAGGAGATTCCCACTGTCCTACTCACGCCGCCATGTTGGCTCCGCCCCTCATATTCCTAAGCACTATTTTTTAAAAGATAAAATTGACAAACCTTTAGCTAGGTTAACTAAGAAAAATGGAGACTCAAGTAAATGAAATCATAAATGGAAGAGGATATAGTAGAACTGATACTGTAGCTATACAAGTGATCATAAGAGATTATGAACAATTATACACCAACAAACTGGAAAACCAAGAATAAATGGATAAGTTCCTAGAAGCATACAAACTACCAAGACTGAATCATAAACAAACAGAATATCTGAACAAACCAGTAATGAGTAAATAAATTATATCAGTGATCAGAAAATCTCCAAATAAAGAAAATCCCAGGAACAATTGGTTTCATTGGTAAATTTTACTAAATATTTAAAGAATTGAAAGAAAAAGAGAAACACTGCAAAACTCATTCTACAAAGCCAATATTACCTTAACACCAAAGCCAGATAAGAACACTACAAGAAAACTAAAGGTCAATCTCCTTGAAAATATAGATGAAAAATTATCAACAGAATATTGCCAATCCAAATTCAACAGTACTTTAAAAGGATCATAAACATGATCAAGTGGGATTTATCCTTAGGATGCAAGGATGGTTCATCATAAAATAATCAATAAATGTGATATGCCACATCAATAAAATGAGAGATAAAAATCATATGACCCTCTTAATAGATGCAGAAAATGCATTTGTCAAAATTCAAAATCGTTTCCAAATAAAAATTATCAAGCAATTGGGTAGAGCACAACCATATGCCAACATAATAATGGCCATATATGACAAACCCAGAGCAATTATCAGTGTCAGTGGTGAAAGGTTGCAAGTTTCCTGCTAAGATCAAGAACAAAACAAGTGTTCCTACTCTCAAATCTCCTATTCAGCGTGGTACTAGAGAGTCTTAGCCTGAGCACTTAGGCAATAAAAAGCATCCAAATCATAAAGGGAGTAGTATAACTGTCTCTGCTTGCAGGTAATATGATCTTTTATATATAAAATCCTAAATACTCTGCCAAGAAAACTATTAAAGCTAATAAATGAGTTCAGTTGAAGGATACAAAATCAACATACAAAAATCAGTTGCATTTCTATGCACTAACAATGAACTATGTGAAAAAGATAAAACAAATCTCATTCACATAGAATTTTAACAATGATATAATTTGGAATAAATTTAACTATGGAGAAGAAAGGTAGAAACATAAAATTTTAAGAAATTGAAGACATAGAAAATTGAAAGATATCCCACACCCATGGATCTGAGAAATCAATGTTCTTAAAATGTCCATATCATCCAAAGCACTCTTAAGGTTCAATGAAGTTCTTATCCGAGTTTCGATGATATTTTTCACAGAAAGAAAAAAAAATCCTAAAACTCAGATGGGACCACAAAGGACCCCAAAAAGCCAAATCAATCCCGAAGAAAACAATACTTGAGGCATATTTTCTGATTTAAAACTTTACTACAAAACTATAGTAATCAAAAGGTAATGGTACTAGCATAAAATAGATACAAAGGTCAATGGAGCAGAATAGAGTCCAGAAGTAAACTGGTATATATATATTGCCAAATAATACTTGAAAATGGAGGCAAGAAGATGAAATGGAAAAAAGACAGTGTCTTCAATAAATGATGATAGGAAAACTGGATAAGCAAATGCAGAAGAATGGAATTGAACCCCATTCCAAAAATTGATTCAAAATTAATTAAAGATTTAAATATGAGACTCAGTACTATAAAACTAGTAGAAGAAAACCTGAGGTAAAAGCTCCTTGACATTGAAACTGGCAATGGTTTTTTCATACACCAAAACACAGGCAACAAAAGCAAAAATGAACAAGTGGGACTACATAAGCTACAAAGCTTCTTCACAGAAAAATAAAGAATCAGTGAAATAAAAGAGAATCTACAAAATAAGAGAAAATATGTGTAAACCATCTATCTGATAAGTGATTAATATCCAAAATATATAAGTAAATTATACAACTTAATAGAAAAAAAATCCAATTAAAAAAAGGTCAAAGGACTTGAATAGACATTTTTCCAAAGAGGACATACAAATGGCCAACAGGTACATGAAAATATGTTCAACACTAATCACAAAGGAAATGCAAATCAAAACCACAATGAGATCACCTCACAACTATTAGAATAACTATAAAAAAGACAAAAAACAACAAGTGTTGGCAAAGATAATGTGTGTGTGTATAATGGAAGATTTTTCAGCTATAATAAAGTAGGAAAATTTGCTTTTTGTATCAATATGGATGGACCTTGAGGGCATTATGATAAGCAAAATAAGCAGGAAATATATGGTATTTATACTTAAAACATTTTTAGTTAGAATTAATTACCTCATTATTGAGTTATTTTTTCACTTGAAGTAGCTTTCATTCATATTACTACAGTTTTAATAACATGTATAAGTAGAAAGTTTGTGCCAGTAGTAACACTGTTACTAAATGAATATTTAAAAATAGTTGGTACTATAGCATTCACTCACATGAATTTGACTCCTGTATGCTGTATTTCCTTTGGGCTCCTCTAGCAGAGTACAATTTTAGTGTAAAACAGAAGGATGACACCATGCAGTGAAATGAAGGGTAATTTCTGGAGATGATAATGACTTGAAAGAGAAAGATATAATTACTATCCAACACAATGGAGCAGCTCATCTATGAGAGTAGTAATTACTATTTATTACTCTTAGGAAGATAGAAACACAGGGAAATAAGAGAAACTTCTTTTAAAACTGAAATCTTTACACAGATATCAAATGTTTATTATAAAATTGCATTCTTTCTATTCCTACACATGTATTAAATATAGTTTCAAAAATAATTAAAGTATGAAAATTGCTACCTAAATTACCAAAATAAAAAGGATTATAATGGAATATATAAATAATTGAGTGCCAATAAATTAATTTAGGTGAAATTGACAAATTTCTAGAAACTCAAGTATATCAAAGTTGACTCAAGAATAAATAAGTCTGAATAGATCTTTAAAAGTAAAGAGAATGAATAAGTAATCAAAAACCTTAACAAGGAAAATTTCAGGGCTAATGGCTTCACCAGTGAAAAAACAAACCAGGTAAATGAATTATAAGAAAATAAAACTATAGAAGATTAATATTCATTATGAATATAGATGCAAGTTACCATCATCAAAGAAAACTATCAAATAGAATGCAGTAGTACATAAAAGTATTATATATCACGATCAAGTGGAATTTTGCCAGGATTACCAGATTGGTTCAACATACAAAAATCAATCAATGAAATACACCATATTCACAGAATAAAGATAAAACCATATGATCATCTCAATCGGCATAAAGAGCATCTGGCAAAATCCAACACACTTTTATGATTAAGAAACACTAACCAAACTTGGTATCAAGGCGTAAAAGAGAACTTACTAACATGATAAAGGGCATCTACAAAAAATACACAGCAAAATTCATAATTAATGGTAAAACTCTGAAAGATTTCCTTCTTAAGATCAGGAAAAAGCTGAGTGTGTCTCTACCTCTATTCAATCTTGTATTGAAAGTTCTAGTCAGATCAATAAGGGAAGAAAAATAAATAAATGGTGTGCAAATTAAAAAAAAAAATTTAAAGCTATCTCCATTTGCAGATAGTATGATTTTGCATGTAGAAAATCATAAGGAGTGTACTAAACTATTAAAATTAATAAATAATTTCAGTAAGTTTGTAAGATACAAGATAAACATTAAAAATTCATTGTATATCTATGTATTAGCACTGAATTATAAGAACATGAAAATAGAAAACAATTCCATTTACAAAGGCATCAAAAGAATAAAGCATTTTGTAATAAATTTAACCAAAAAAGCACAAGATTTGTATACTGAAAACTATAGAATATTATTGAAGGAACTTTAAAATAAATAAATAGAAAGGCATCCAGTGTTCATGGATTGGAAAATAATATTAAGATGCCAATATTTCCAAACTGATTTACAGATTGATGAAGTTTCTATCAAAGTTCTAGGTGAAGTTTTGCTGATTTTGATAAGCAGATACTAAATTTCACAAGGAATTGATAAAGACCCAAAATAGCCAAATATATATATACATATATATATATATGTATATATTGAAAAAGAACAAAGTTGGAGGATTCACATTTCCTCATTTCAGTATTTACAACATAGCTACAATAACGAAGAATACTGTGTTGTAGAGATATAAGGATAGACATATAGAATGATTAAATTGAATTGAGAGTCCAGAAATGAAACCTCACATTTATAGGCCATTGATTTTTTGACAGAGTACTAAAAGACTCCTCAATGGGGAAGTATTAGTCTTCCAACAAATGATTCTGGACAAGTGAATAACTACATGCAAAAGGGTGAAGCTGGACCACTTCCTCACACTATATACAAAAATGAGCTTAAAATATATCATAGGCTTTGACTGGTTAGCCAGAGATGGGTAAGATTCCTCAAGGGAGGAACAACCTAAGACAGGCACAGTTGCAGGGGGGCCATCAGGAGAGAAATTGGGGACCAACAGAGGGGAGGCTTAAAACCTCACCCCCATTTTGAGAGAAATCTTCTGCATCCATGGATGTTTTGTTGCCCTTGTCTAGCTAGGATTAATACTTAGTCTATAGGCACAGACCTGATCATCTACATTTGCCTTCTTACAGCACTAAATTATGTTTTCTTCCTTTATCTTGCATCTACCTACCACTTCAGCATTTTATTACAAAAAATAATAATAATAATAATAAGGGAGAAATGTGGGATTCACAAAGAAATCAAGTATAAAAATCAAACTAATAATCATATCTGACTTGATTGTTTATAGTTCATGATGCGTGATCAAAACCGAAAGTTTCTGTGATATGACTGCCCTTACACTGTTCACCATGTAAGAACTTATACCTGGTAAGGGTCTAGTAACCAAAAGATCTCTTAAATAGTAACAATAAAAAGATAAATAATCCAATTAGAAAATGGGCAAAATACTTGAATTGACACTTCTCCAAAGGAGAAATACAAATGGCCAATAAGTACATGAAAATAATATCAACTTTAGTCATTTGGGAAAAGCAAATCAAAATCACAATGAGATACCACACCTAGAACAGCTAAAATCAAAGAAATTCAAGTGTTGGCAAGAACAAGGAGAAAGTGGAAACCTATATATTTCTGAAGGAAATACAAAATGTTTCAGCGGCTGTGGAAAGCAGTTTGGTAATTCCTTAAGAAGTTATGGTTTCCATTTGACCTACCAGTTCCACTCCTGGATATATATCCAAAATTATTGTAAACATATGTTCACATAAAAATTTCTACCCCAGTGTTCACAGCTGTATTATTTATAACAGTCAAGATATGAAAACACCCCAAGGTTCATCAACTTACAAAATGGTAAACAAAACGTGATGTATCCATATAATGATATATTATTTGACCATAAAATAATATGAAGTACTACTTCATGCTACAGCATGGATAAACCCTGAAAACTTCATGCTAGGTGAAAGTGTTGGGGGGGAGGGTTTGAGTTTGTTCTGAGTTCTTTTCCCTGCCACAATAAAGAATTGAAGGGTAGAGACACAGTAATGAAGCAGAGTAAAAAATTTATTTGTATACACTCCAAGGGAGGAGTGGGCCAGAGTTAAGATAGACAAAGGCATGTTTACTTGAATAAAGCAGAGAGGAAGGAAAAATATATGGAGGAAAGGGAGGTCTAAGGGCATAATCCCTTGACAACTCCTAAAGCCAGCATTACCTGGTGTCCTGTTTCTGCTTGGATCTGCATGGCATGGGAACTAAATCCCTACCACCCCAGAATTTGGGGTCACTGCAGAGCACTGGATGGAGTAAGATTATGTTCTGAGACCTTCCCAAAGGCAAAGAAAAGGGATTTTCAGGTAGGCTACTAGGGAGCATTATCATACAGCTGCAATCCCATCTGGGTCACCCAGGTGACAGGAACTTGCAAGCCCAAATCAGAGCTTTCAGTAGCCACTCCCTACTTATCTGAAGTAGGATATAGTGACATCCTCTTTAAAGAAAGGCAAGTCTGGGCAACCGTAGAAAGGAGGCACACTTAATGGTTTGAGGCTTGGGGTTTTATAAATCCTTTTTGGTTGAAGGTAAGCTTAAAGCATGATGTATACATGTAATTCATAATTCCTTTGAAGTTTTGTCTTAAGAATAGGGTTATTTAGGTGACTATGTTGGTGTGCAACTCCAACATTCTTTGTCTACATAGGTTTATTTATACTTACGAGGGCTATCTCCTGCCCTGGTTGCAAAGTTATTTGGTTAGAGGTTGGAGGAAGAGGAAAAAACACCATACAAGTTAAGTTAAAGAATAAGATGGGCCTTTTAGCAGGATAAAGTAAATGTTACTATGGCATGATCTAATTGATACAATGAAGACACATGCTGTGCTCAGATACTTTTCTTTATCTGGGGAATATCCAGACATTCTAAGTTACTCTTGTTCTTTGGAACTTCAACTAATTAACTCTGTGAGTCTTTTCTTATTCTCTAGTTTTATCTGATTAACTCTTTGGGTCCATTTTCATGGGCTTTACTGGCCTTATTCTCTCTCTGCACTTCTCATATCTATTTTTCTGCCTAACAAGAGAAGGCAAACAGGAAAGATCACATATTGTCTCATTCTATTTATTGTCTCTAGTCCAGAATATGTAAATCCAAAGAGAAAGAAAATAGATTAGTGGTGTTCTAGGGTTTGGGGAAGAAGGGTTATGTTGAATCTTAATGGGCATATTGTTTCTCTTTGGGGTGATGAAAATGTTCTGGTATTAGATAAAGAGATGGTAACACAAATTTGTGAATATACTAAAACCAGTGAATTCTACTTTAAAATGGTGAACTCAGTAGTACATGAAATATATCTTAGTTTTTAAAATATGATAAAGAAAATATATGGCAAAAAGAATTTTCATATCTAATTGGTTGCATCTGCTAAAAACTTGTGCCTGACTAGTAGCAAGCATTTCAATAGTGAAAAAATATTTTTGTTTTATATATACTGAAATAAATCCCAAAGAGAATGTATTTATAGCACTTGCAACTTTGCTTATAATCCTTACCCCACAGTATGTATCCCCATAATGCCTGACAGGTGTGAAATTGAGTAAAGGAAACCTCATTTAAAATGGAGTCAGAAAGCCCTGAAGGGGGAGCTCTCACATACATACCACTCTATGCAGCTGGCATAACCAGTAGGAAGAAGGAAGATCATTTTCTTGAAAAGACAGGACATTCTTCAGGTAGGAATTTTTACTTCCCGCTTTTAAGAAAAATAAGGAAGATCTCTCTCTGCCCAGCAACAATGCATCAGCAACTGCTTGCAGCCAATGAGAAATCTTCACAGCCTTAAACTTTTGTTTTCTCCAATGAAATTTTGTTCAAAAAAATTCTCCCCAGTTTCCTTCTAAGACCTAATAAAAGCTGACCTTCCCTTTGTCTCTTCAGTCTGATACAGGGACCATGGGCTTAAATAGAGTAGGGTGAGGGCCTCTGGAAAAAGCAAGGCCAGATATTTACAGTCAAAGCAATGTGACAATGTAAAGTCCCTATTGAAACTCTGTGTTCAGCATTATGCAAAGTCAAGGTCACACTAATTCTCTAGGTTAAAAATACTAGACTAGGAATATAGACATCTTCATTGAGATTAGTTTAAGGTCAAAAGGCCAGGAGCAACTTGGCCTGGAATGTTTGAGTGTTCTGCAAGCGCATCTCAGTGTAACCCATGACGTCACTGTAAACAGCCCTAGCAAACAGACAACAACCCAGCCCACCCTGAGGGCAGGGCACGTGGTACAAGTCCACACCATAAGACCTCAGTTCCCAAAAATCCTCAACAGCCTATAAATCCCCTAGACAACACACCACCTTAGGCTCTCTTGTCCCCTCCTGGAATGAGCCAGGAGCTCTTTACTCTCATTTTATTTCTAAATGAAAGCTTCTCCCTGGATATCCTACCTTGGGTATATGCTAGGTTCATTCTTCAACTCCACAAACAAGAAACCTGGCACCAAGTCTTGCCTATGGTTTGCCAAAATTTGCTTGTCCTGAATTGCAATTCTGCTGCTGTTCCTGAATAAATTCATGTTGTCAATAAAATAACTGTTTTTTTTAAAGGTTGACATAAGTAAGACCTATTATAATCCAGCCTTTCAACCACTTCAGAAATTCAACACCATAGAGATGGGTTTAGGTACTACTATGTAAATCTCATTTTCTATTAGCTGAAGGATGGGTTTAAGTGCTACTATGTAAATCTCATTTTCCACTAGTAAAGATGTCATGCTCATCCTTAACAGTCCCAAGTTGTGTATTAAATATCTTAGGTTTAAATGGGAAAAGTAAAGGATGTTCCTTGTGACTTTCAGTTTGAGAAATTCATTATAGTAAATAAATAATTGTTGTATGGAGCCTAACTAGGTAATTTTCTTAGTCCTTAGAATTTTGTTCCAGTCCTTCAAATAATAGGATCAGTAATACCAAAAAAGGCAATTGGGCAAACTAACAAAAGAATCATGACCAAAAGGTATATATTTTTCTTATATAAATATTTCATTGATACTTTCCTTTGAAAAACATATTCATCAGTAATTATTCATAGCTAAACAGGAGTTAACCTTGAAAAGTCAAATTCAAGTTTGAAATGGATAGTATTACACCTTTCCCCTTTTATCACCCTGCTGCAAGCTAGTAAATGAATCGTTAGTGTTTTCACATGCACTTTTGAGGGAAAAGAAAAGTTGTGATAGCAGGTTTCACCTTAAAGTTGGAACACTTGCTTGCTCTTGAGATATTTTGACATTTCAGTGAAAATCAGTATTTTGAGATAAGTCATGCATCATAATTTCCTCATTCGAGGCTAACTGATCCTGCTGGGCTGAGACCTTCAATTACTTAAGCAGCAGGAAAGAACTAAGATGCTTGTTTCTGAAATGTCCTAACAAAGTGGGCTTCAAACCAACCCATCACAGGACATTCCCATAAATTTCAAGGCTATGACTTATAAGAAGAACATCTTGGAAATATGGAGCATTTTTAAAAGAATTTAAAGTATATAGTAAATGGACATTTCAAAGGCATTTTTTCTCATCTGATTTATCAGGATAACCTATGCTTTATTCAATGAAGTTGGCTATTATCTGGTAATTTAAGAGTGTCCTTGTTTCCGGAAATGTTTAGTGGGTAGGAAGGTTCCACTTCAGCATACAAAATAGTATTACAGCAGCAGCTGCTTAGTTTCCCTATAGTACTGTGGGTCGTATCATGCCTGCTGTTTCTCATTTAATTAAATGGAGAAATTGAAGTAAACTGTTCATCACTGTCTAATAATGGGGACAGTAATTGGATAGTACAGAAAATAGAAATAAAAATGTTTCCTTTATTTTGTTCTAAGAACTTTGTTCTAACAAGTGTAGTCTAGGGAAAAGACTGGTGGCTCACAGTGAATTCTATTTGAATTCAAGTCAACACCTTGGCTATGACTGTTGGCCTGGCATATACCCAGTTGCTCTGCTTTTTCACTTCGCCATTTGAAGATGAGGATAGATAGAGTGATAATCATTAATGAAACCACAGCAGTTATTATATCTGTTACAATGAATTCCTCAAAAATGAAAAATCAATACTAGTTTTCCACAAAGGAAAGTAAAATAGCCATATTGCTTTGGATGAAAAAATGCATAGTATCACTGGAGAATGGGACAAAGAATACCTTTCAAAGTTGATGATTCAGCAAAATGATGCAAATAAATATTCTCTCTTTAATTAGCTGGAAAACCAACCTCTCAATTTTAAATGATAAGAAAGAAACAATGTCAGCTCTTACTTACTCTTTACACCCTGCCAGGAGCTCCAATTTTTCCACAAACTTCCATTCTCTACCTTTCTCAAGCAGGGTTGCTCCAGATCTCCCAAGAATTCTAAATGAAGATTCCAAAGGAAACAGGCAGTTCTATAAATAAATAGCTTCCTATTGATCTTCACTGGAAGGACCAAGAAAAGACCCATCATTTATTGCTACCAGATAAGACATTTTATTTCATCTGTACTCAATGAGTGCATCAGGTATCTAGTCTAGGCTTTAATTACTAATGTCTGGTTTAATTGGTCCAGCTTACCAAATTGGTCACTATGTTCTGGTGCATTAAGTTAAACTGATATGATAGAGTCCAAAATTATAGTGTGTTAAAGATAACAGACATTTATTTCATTCTTACATAATGTTCATGAGTTAAGCAGTCCAAATTGGCTGGGTGGATCTGTTTCACACGGTCATTCAGGAATTCACATTTTTCTCACCTGAGGGTTTCAGCTTCAGATAGATTCATTACAGATTCAGTGAGACTGATAAATGACAACAGACTGTTCTTTGGGTAAATGGGTTTATACCTGGCTTTATTCTCATGGTGGTAGGTCAGGCACTAGGGTCATATCTGCATCCAGCAGTCTGCAAGTCCATAATCCATCTCCAACTCTGCCTCTGCCCAGAGCACTGGGTGGGGCTCTTTATATTATGACTCAGTCAATAATAGCTTATAGCCTACTGGTATAGAAACATTAGCCTAGCAGTAGGCCAGTTAAATCATTAAATAGTTTAGGGTTAGATGACGATCCTAGCCATAGGAGCTTCCTTTTCCCCACAATGTTTCTTCCATGTTGTTGCACCACCATTCTCTGAGGCATTGTACTAGTCTGTATGGGCAGTGCTAGGTCATGGACACATCCATGTTCTAGGTTATTAGAAGAGAAGGTCTAGAGTAAGCAATTTTCTTTCAAAAAATAAAAAGGATGTTACACTTGTCACTTCTGTGCATATTCCATTGCTGATAAGTCAATCACAGGGCCACACTTGTGACTTTCCTTTTTTTTTTTTACAAGGAAAGCTATATGATATAGTCTCTATTTGAACAGGCATATTAATTCTATTACTAAGAAATAAGAGAGTTGGTTGGACAACCAATAGTTTCCTAGAAGGGAAAGGGGACAGGGGTGTCTTTGGGCCTATGTCTTTCTCAGGATCAAGATGACCATTAACTAATATGATAAATTAGTTCACTAATGACAATAGCCTGTCTCTGCCAACCTCCCACCCAAATATCAAAAACCAGAATACTTACAAGTAACTTGTTTGAATGGTGTCCTGATAGAGGCAATACTTCCATTCTAGGTAATTACTCAGAATGATGTGCTAATGATGTGGAGCTTCCTATAGATTTAGAGAGGATTGGAAGCCAAAGGGAAATCTGATGAAGTATAAAGAGGTTGGAATTCCTGAGAAAATATGGGACATATACAACAGGAACAATTGTGGTTAGTTAACAAGAGAGATTTCCATTATCTTTTGCTAGTTTACAGAATAATTTTCAAGAGTATTCATGCATGAATGATTTTAAACTACCTGGAAAGAAGATATTAGGGTACAATTCTATTATGTGAGGATTTTAAGAAAGCAGTTGTTGTTTACATAAGACTTTGTATGGAAATCTTGTCCCTTGTTTTCAAATTTCATAGAACATGTGCAGTGCAGCTCTGGGCCAGAGGGGATTCCCACCTCAGGCAAGTTCACTCTGGATTCTATGAAAAAAAATAATGACAATGGAACATTTTAGGGGTAAAAGGTCTTACACAAAGCTTTATTATCATGATGGTGGATTGAGCACTAGAATCACATCCACCTCCTGTAAGTCTGCAATTCCCCTCAGCCTCCATCTCTGGCAGCTGGTCAGGGTACTAGGTGTTCTTTTTATAGCAACACAGACAATTATGGCTCATTGCCAGCAGCTGTGCAAGCATGCATCTGTAAGCATTGCATATATGAATAGGACAAGTATATTAGGGTCAGGTGAGGATCCTGGTGAACTTGAATCCTGGCCATAGTAACTTAGATTTTCCCTACATGCAGCAATTAACCTGGACACTTAAATGATACACACAGTGCTAAGACAGAGTTGAAGCATTTTGGAAAAGAGTTTTGAACAGTTTTGGATTTCTTATCCACTCTTAAAACTCCCATACTCTATTGGGCACATAAAAATTTGTGAGAGGATTGATCTCATTTAAGTGTTATTACCACAATCAATGTATGTCATTTGAAAACATCTGGAAAAAAAGTGACTGTGAAACAATAAAGGATGGGCATGTAATTTTAAGGAAAAAAATTTCTATACCCATATTATAGAGATTAAGATACTCAGATTAATACATGGGGGGGTAGAAGAAAAGGGAGGGCTGTACAACACAGAGAAGGCAAGTAGTGATTCTACAACATTTTGCTATGCTGATGGACAGTGACTGTAAAGGGGTTTATAGGGGAGACCTGGTATAGGGGAGAGAGTAGTAAACATAATATTCATCATGTAAGTGGAGATTAGTGATACCAAAAACAAAGCAAAAAAAAAAAAAAAGGGCAGTTCCTGTGTGGTAACCTCCAACGAGTTCTACACAAGGGTATAAAGGGCATATAAAAGTGTAGGCAAAGGGTCTGTTTGTGTTTATACAGAGGATCAAAGCCTAATTGGGCTACCCCGAAAATGAACTAAGATACGATATGAAAAAGAACTTCCAACATCTGCACTCTCTGGAAGACTCATGCCAGAAGATGATCATCAAAAAACCCCAACAAAGATCCACGCACTGCTACAGCTGTAGATGCACTCATCCCACCAGTTCCTGGACTTGCCATGGGAATGAGGAAGGAGATATCTAAGCTGGCCTGTGCATACAGTAAAACAACAAATTTGACTGGATCTATACTGTTGGAACTCAACCAAGAATTTGGAGAAGTGCAAATTATAGCGCTCCAAAGTCTTACAACTACAGACTATTTGCTTTTAAAAGAACATATGGCATGTGAACAGTCCCCAGGAATGGGCTGTTTTAATTTGTCTGATTTCTCTCAGACTGTTCAAGTTCAGTTGGACAATATCCACCATATCATAGATAAGTTTTCACAAATGCCTAAGGTGTCTTAATGGTTTTCTTGGTTTCACTGGAGATGGCTGGTAATTACAGATATGCTTTGGTTATGTAACTATAATCCTATTATGTTAATGTGTGTGCGCAATTTAAGTAGTAGCTTAAAACCTATATATGCTGAAGTTACTCTACAAGAAGATATGTCAAAGAAATAATCAATCTTCCCATGTTTTCTTCCGTCTGCTACTTCTATAGCTTTTCTTCTTCCTTCCTAATTACAACCCTTAAATAGAATTCGTGCCTCATATCAAATTTACCGAGTGTCATAACTCCTCCAAGTGGTAAAGATACCTCAAGACAAATGCTGGGCATAGAAGCCACAGGGCATAAATATGCAAAGAAGTACAAAGCTAACCTTTTCAAACAATAAGGCTTCCCTCTCACTTACCAACTTCACATTTCCCTGTATGGCCCCGGAAGATGACTTGTTAGCCAGAGACGGGTAAGATTCCTCAAGGGAGGAACAACCTAAGACAGGCACAGTCGCAGGGGGGCCATCAGGTGAGAAATTGGGGATCAACAGAGGTGAGGCTTAGAACCTCATCCCCCCTGTTCTGAGAGAAATCTTCTGCATACGTGGATGTTTTATTGCCCTGGTCTAGCTTGGATTAACACATAGTCTACAGGCACACACCTGATCATCTACATTTGCTCTCTTACAACACTAAACTATGATTTCTACCTTTATCTTGTATCTACCTACCACTTCAGCATTTTATTAAAAATATTAATAATAAAGAGAGAAATGTGGTATCCACATATAAATCAAGTATAAAAACCAAATGAGTATTCATATTTGAACTGACTGTTTAGAGTTCATAATGCATGAGCAAAACCGAAAGTTTCTGTGATGACTCCCCTTGTACTGTTCACTATGTAACTTATTCATTATGTAAGAATTTGTTCTACATGTAAGAACTTGTTTGTTATGCCTCAGAAGACTGGAGACTGATGAAAATTAGGCTTGGGGTGGATTAATGATTGTGCATTGAGCATTGACTCCCCTATACAGAATTTTATTGTCGTTAACAACCATTTGATCAATAAATATGAGAGATGCCCTCACAAAAAAAAAAAAAAAAAAAAGGACAGACTTCCAATGGTAAAATAAATAAGTAACCGGGATGTAATGTATAGCATAAGGAATATAGTCAAGATATTGTAACAGCTTGGTAGGGTGATAGCTGGAACCTAGAATTATGTATATAAATGTTCTACCACTGTGTTGTACACTTGAAACTAATGTAATACTGTGCGTCAACTACCCTTCAATAAAAAATAATTATTTAAAAAAAAAAGATACTCAGATTAATTTTAATAATCAGCAAAATTAGAGACTTATCTTAATAATCTTTAACCAATGAATGGAACCATGTTTATTAGTATTCAGTAAATTGGGTATCTTGTGTTGAAAAAGCCTAAGAAGCTTCTTTTAGAAAATATAATTCCATACATTACCCCTCTTTTGCTAGTTTTGTTACCATTATCTTTTGCTAATTTTCTCTCTTTAAAGGTCAATAAAATAGTAGGAGTCAGTTTGCAACAAAATCTTCCCCATTTAGTTTGGTTAGTTGGGTTATCTCTGATGATTCCTGAATAAGTAAATTACTTTCCTTCCCTGTGGTATAATTTACAGGTACCAGAATTACTGGAATGAGACAGATCAGATCCATGTAACTTGCTGGGGTAGAACACACACTGTGTTACAATTCAAAATGACTCCAATTCTGTCTTTATTTTATTTATTATATTTGTATTTTTAATTGAAGTATAGTTGATATACAATGCTATATTGGTTTCTGTCTTTAAACTATTTCATGCTTTGAGTGGAGGTATTATATAGTAGTCAGTAACACATACAGAGTTAGTTGACTTGAGGTGATAGATTTTTGTCACATTTTTTTGACCACTTAAGCCTGCAACAAAGTTACAGAGCATTCTGTGCTTGTCTCTATACTCAGCATCCTATCCATGCATCTGTTCTTCACTAAGATCCCTTCTATTTCCTTTTTTTGTTAGAGGTACCTAGGTAATTGTCTTGACAATGGGTTTCAGCCCTGGGCAAGTTCACTATGGATTCAATGTGACCAAAGAAATGACAGTAGAAAGTTCTTAGGGTGAAAAGGTTATATACAACTTTATTTCCACAATGGCAGGTCAATCACTAAAATCTCATCCACTCAGAGCGAGTGTGCATGCAGCAAGCCAGAGTCTGCCTCTGGGTCCTCCTGCCCACACAGCTGTCCTGCACAGCTGTCCTCTGGGCCTCTGTTCTTGGTGCTGCCAGCACTCCAGCCTTTGCTCTGCTCTCCTGCCACCTTGCAGCCATGCCACCATGTCACCCAGAGCACTGGGCAGGCTCTTTCTATAGAGTCAATAACAACGTATTGCCCATATATGTGTAGTGAGCAAGCCAACCAGGGCCAGGTGAGAATTCTGGACATAGGAACCTTTACATTACCACACTCCACCCCTCCAGAAGTCTCACATCTCAATCTATGTGCCCTCAATCCTCTATAATGGTCCCTGTGTGAGAAAGCTGGAACATTGCAACCAAATTCCATAATAACATACAAATAACAAAAATTATGACAAATTATAATAACCCTCAAGCCTGAGGAGATCTCATGCCACCAAGTGGTCATCCTAGCTGTATTCAAACCAGTTCTACTCAAAGGAGTTAACCAAAAGGATCATGGGTGGGCCTTACAATGCCCACCTTCTCCAGACCCTCCAGCAAAATGTCCTGCAGACACACAGGCCAATCTTGTTGCTTTATCTTTGCCTTCTGCTTTGTCTTCAGCAGCTGGAACTGCTGCTCTGGTCTCAGTTGTTGCCACAGCTCCAATCATCCAATTTATTTCTGTCCACTCCTGCCTTTTCAAACCAACCCACATCTGAGACCTTGGGACCTTCTGAGACCTTGTGAACTTCCTTTAAGTTCTTTCTTTGAGAAGTACACTGTATTTCCTTTGTGCTATAGCCTGAGGATAGAAGCAAAGCATGGAGTGCTCCATAACCTGAGGAAGGGACTACACCTCTCCTGAAAGAACCCGCGGTTGCCAAGTCCCTCTGGCTTCCTACTGTTGGATTCTCCCAGAGGAGGACGCCGCCCCAAATCACTCACGAAAGGCGTCTCTTGATGCAACAAGCAAGAGGAATTTATTCAGGAACCAGCTAGCTGGGGTCCAAGTTAGCCCGACGCAGCGGGTCTCAACAAGGACCCCGAGCACTCAAAACCAAGGGTTTATATGGCATTTTCAAAACACTTAACTCTTAGTAATTTTCCACAGCTGCACATTATCTTTGCAAGACATACATCCTGGGGTTAAGCGAGAGCAAGATAAGACCACTCTTCAATTGTTAGGGAGGTTCTGCACGATAAACTTGGTATGTAGGATTAACTGACCAAGGTTAGCTGACCGAAGGCCACAGCTGCCCCCATCCCGGTGTTCATGATTAACTTGTTTTCCAGGGCCTTACCCAGTTCCAGTTTTTTTTTTTTTTAAGTCACAACTTCAGAAAACTGCTTCTAGGCCCTTAAGATGGCTACTCTTATGCTAACTTATTCTCATTCTTACACTACCAGCTTTCAACCAGGTGAGGTCTCAACTGAGGAGGAGCCAAAGCCTCCAGCACTAGCAGCACCTCCATCCCCACCTGTTCTTCAAACCTTCGCTCCTCTGTTTCTGGGGCTGATGGCTCCACTACATTTTTCTCTTGCCCCACAGCACCTGGCAGCCTACATGCTTCTGCTTCTTGTGCTGCTCCTTTTAGAACCTCTGTTCCTTCTCTTGCTGCCTCCTCTCAGGCCTTTACTATTTCTACAGCACTTTGTAGTGATGCCATTTCAGTCAACAACAAATTTTCTTTCTCTTGGGGTGGACCCCAATCCTCCACCCCTTCACAGTATCACATTCACAAGGGGACACTTAAATGTCTGCCCATCCATAGGTGCAGCCTGCTGAGACACTCTTTCCATGAGGGCAGCCTGTTCTTTTCCTTGGTCAACAATGAATTGGCTGACTATGCCAGTTGTCTTGCCAATGGGTTTCAGCTCTGGACAAGTTCAATATAAATTCAATGTGACCAAAGAAATGACAGTAGAACATTCTTGGGGTGAAAGAGTTATACCCAACTTTATTTCCATGGTGGCAGGTCAATCACTAAAATCTTATCCACTCAGAGCGAGTCTATATGCAGCAAGCTGGTCTCTGCCTCTGAGCCCCTCTGACCACACAGCCATCCTCTGGGCCTTTCTGCCCATACAGCTGCCCTGCAAAGCCATCCTCTGGGCCTCTGTGCTTGGCACTACCTCTAGTCCAGCCTCTGTTCTGCTCTACTGCTGCTTTGAAGCCATGCCACTGTGTCACCCAGAGCACTGGGCAGGGCTCTTTATGTAGAGTCAGTAGCAACGTATTGCCCACACATATGTAGTGAGTAGGTCAACCAGGGCCAGGTGAGAATCCTAGCCACAGGAACCTTCATTTTATCCACAGTAAATCAAGTTATTAGCAATTTTTAAATGGTAGGTTATATGATCTGAGCACTAAGTATTGTTTTATTATGGCAGAAACCTAATGAATGTTAAAACATAAACTGAGGCATATTAAGCGTTTTAAGAATTTACTTGAGTAAAAATCCATTCAAGTTGGACAGCATTCAATCTAGAAGATAGAAAGCAGCTCTGAGTTGCTGTACAAAATGAATGACTTTCAGAGGCAGAAGGGAGCACAACAAGGAAGTTATACTTGGCAAAAATGAGGTTATTTGTCACAAAACGTGGTGGCTGGTTATTCTATAAACATCAGCAAAGGAAGACAGCTTTTGAGCCCCTTGGAAGGGAACTCCCCAAATGTGCCTGACCACTAACAGTGCTGCAAAATTAGAAGGCACTGAGCCTTGGACACACATCTTAAGACCAAAGATGTCTCCACCTGACACCCAGTCTTGTACAGGCTCAGGAGACTCTGAATCAAATTAACAAGGAAGAGAAAAAGCTAACTGCTTTCCACCCAAGACATCAGATCAAGACTTAAAATTTTAATTCGGCATGAAACCCTTTCTTCTTATTTCCTTTCCTCTACTCTGGCATTGACTTGGAAATATTGTTGGGGGAGAGGCATTGTGTATTTTTCTCAGTTAATGTCCTCACCATGACAAAGAATTGAATGGCAGAGACACAGTTGTGAAGCAGAGTAAAAGTTTCATTTAAAGTTACTTAGAGAGAAAGTTCAGGCAACCTCAGAGAGAGAGGACCGCCCTGAAAGGTTGGAGAGAAAGTGTTTAAGTTTGAAAGGTTACACAGTTAGAAAGTGTGGGTGACCTCAGAGAGAGGAGTGCCCTGAAAGGTTGGGAAAAGTTAAAGTTATGCACTTAGAAAGTGCGAGTGACCTCAGAGAGAGGAGCGCCCGGAAAGGCTGGGGGTTCCCCCTTTTAAGGATTTTTCAGGAATGTGACAAAAGGCTAGGGGTGTGGACTTGTTAAGTGGTCTCAAGTATCTTTGATGAGATGTTAAGTTTCTTATCAGTCCTCTAGGTAATTCTGCAAAATTAGCTTACCAATCAAGACTGTCTGCCCATCCTTCAAGGTGGGCAGAGTTATTTGTTGTTTGCTAAAGAGTATGTTAAGAATCTTTCTTCTTAACTTCCTGGGTTTTTTTTTCCAAATGCAATTTTGGCTTTAAGGTGGGATCTCCCTGTCTTTATTATGCTGTTTATAAGTGGGCCTTTTATCAGGCTATAGTAAATCTTACAATGATCTAATTGGCACAATGAAGACATGGGCTGTGCTGAGATACTTTTCCTTACCTGGGGAATATTCAAACATTCAAGGCCAAGTTGCTCTTGACCTTTTGAGCTTTAACTGATTAATTCATTAACTCTGAGCCTTTTCTGGTTTTCTAGTTTTAACTGCTTAACTGAGTCCTTTCTAGGGGTCTATACTGACCTTGTTCTCTTTCTACCCTGCTCATGTCTATTTTCTTACCTAACAATATGACACCCTCATCTGTATCTCCAGGCCATTGCTAAGAAGGTGAGGGTGGGGGGTAACCTCTGAAATTTAAAACAACTTTTTATTTCAGGCTAAGAGAAAATTGAACTGTACCTCTAACTTTTCACAAGCAAAATAAAACATCTCACTGGTGAAATTCCATAAATTTATATTATCAAATTAGAAAGGAACTTCCAGAGGCTTTAATGATTCCTTTTTGCAACGCCCTGTTTCCCTAGTTAGGAATAGGTATAGATAATATGATAAGAAACTGCCCCCTTAACTCTTTGATGTTATTGCAGATTCCATTGTTAAGATAACAGCTGCCCAACAAAGATCCTTAGACTCTCTGGAATAATTGCTCTTGGTAACAAGATAGCCCTTATCTTTTTGCTGAGCAAGGTGTTGTCTGTGTTGTGGCCTACACCACCTGCTGTCCCTGGATTAATACTGAGGAAGTTGAAACTTAGTTATATAGGATCGCAGAACAAGCCACTTGGCTTAAAAAGGTGACCCCTTCTGAGGAATACGTCTTTGATTTATTTCATTTTGATTGATTTGAGTCTTGGGGACCATGGCTCCAGAGTGTACTCCATAAGTGGTAATTATCATGCTTGCACTTATCATAATAATCTCCCTGGTGTGTTGTATTCTATTAAAAGTTTTAAGTCCATGCAAGCAGCTGCTAACCATCAAGAGGATGATTTTCCTGAGACTGCAATTATGAGGAGAATTGAAAAGAAAGACTACCTTAAGGATGATGAGGCTGAAGTCGTGAGCTGAGAATATTGTAGGGATAAAGCAAAAATATCATGACCCATGGACATACACAAAAGCAACTGTAGAACCTGAAGAATCAAAAGTTAGCATAAGCACAGCCATCTTAAAGGCTCAAACACCATTTTCTAACCTAGAAAGAGAAAAATTACTAGAACTTTGAAAAACAAGTTAGTCAGCCAGTGTTAATTGTAGTGACCTTTAGTTAGCTAACCTCAATCAGTTAAGCTTATCTTGCTAGAACCACCCTAAACATACCGAAAGTGATTTTATCTAACCAGACCCCCAGGATGTGGCGTCAGCCGAAAATTTATGTGTCTATGGAAAAACACTGTATTGTGACTGTAGAAAATACTGCCCCTTTGAAAATGCTATAAAAACTTCTGGCTTTGTGTGTTCGGGGTCCTTGTTGAGACCCGCTGCGTCGGGCTAACACATGGATCCCAGCTAGCTGGCCTCTGAATAAATTCCTCTTGCTTGTTGCATCAAGAGACGCCTTCCGTGAGTGATTTGGGGTGGCGTCCTCCTCTGGGAGAATCCAACACAACAACAAAACCACGAGAACTACAAAGAGGTAGCCTAGAGTGATACAATGCCTTTAGTTTTTATCACATCTGTAACTCCAGGGGAATATACCTTTGAAGCCAAAATCAGTCAAAGGGAGAAATAAAGTGGGAGAAACCCAGTTATTGCTTAAAGCAGTCTTCCACTTCTGCTTGCCCATGTCTCTCACAACCCAGATGCATAAAGGAACCCCACCCAACCTCTCCAGTCCAGATATGCCCTCATTCCCCTTGTGATTAGCTATTGATATGGAGATGGCTACTTCTCTCCATCCCTTGGAAACACCTATTGATATGGAGATGCACTAAGGCCAGGCAAGAGATTCTGGAAATACTGCAATTTCACTCACACATCTCCATTAAACTGAGAATCTGATCAAAAGGGGGAAATTATTAGAATAGAAAAACACACCTGTAACTTCTCAGTTTTGCTGTGAACCTAAAGTTACTCTAAAAAAGTAAAGTCTTAATAAAAAAATAAATCTAGTCGCTTAATTCTCTTTGACCTCAGTGATCAAGGGTGTTAAAAAAAACTATAGGGTTAATAATCAGTTAATTGCAAAATAGTATCCAGATTATGTATTATATATAATTTAATTCAATTCTTATTATTTTGAGTAATGTGGGCCATGAAACTAATATTCCTTCTATTAATGTAGCAGCTTGTTTGTTTATTTCTTTGCTAAGTATGGAGATCTAACTGTTGTGCCCAAAGTCGTGAATCCCAAGGAGACCACCAAGGAGCCAACACCGATGCAAAAGCAAAAGAGCCTTTATTCGAGCTAGCCCGAGCTCAATCTCACACCCGTGCCAACACTGTGGCCAGGTGCCAGAGAAAAAGAGCGCATTTTCCCCAGAACAAAGGTTTTATGGTTTTCCAGGGTGGTTTGTTGGGGGTGATGGCCATGGCCCTGGCTGATTGGCTGGGCCTGGCGGGTGATGAGTCGTGGCTTTGGTCAATTGGCAGGGTATAGGGATGGTGGGTGTACTTCTTGCTGACTGGAGGGGAGAGAGACCAAGCTATGATTGGGTGAAATAGGATCCGGGTCCCAATTGGCTGAGGTAGGATCCGGGTCTCAATTGGCTAAAATAGAATCTGGGAGCTTGCCCTTTCACTAACCACATTTCTCAGTTAGATTTCATTAGAGATACCAGATTAGGCTATTGTTGCTTTAAAGTAGCATTAAGAATGTGACACTAGTATAATGTAGTCTTACTGAAAAATTGGAACTACCAGCATTTACATGGCCAACACAGAAAAACTGCTTTTATAATAGAAGTTTGCAATTAAAAGTATAGTCACAGAAGTCATTCAGGTAAATGCAGCATATGTTCAAACAGTTTTATGATAGAGAAAATAACTGATTATTCGAAGGCCCAACCTTTCATATTGGGGTTATGGAGTTCAATGTTTCCAGAATAAATTTTGACTAAAGGGCATTGCATGTTTGCCTTGCATCAGATTTGTTTAAAACTTATTACTAGTTAATGTTCCAGTCATTCAGCAATGACTGATAACAAATAGGCAGTGTCTTTTGCATTTCAGCTCCTCCTTTCTACACTTACTCCTTGGTACCGCACACACAAAAAGTATATTTTGAACTCAGATGCAGCACAGTAGATTTGACTCATGCCGGGGTTCTTGTTCACGAAGCCGAAGAATGAGCTTCACAAACACTCAAGATAGGAGAGTGAGGTACAGGCTTTTATTTAGAAATAAAGTGAGAGGAAAGAGCTCCTGGCTCGCGCCAGGAGGGGACAAGAGAGTCCATAGTGTTGCATTGTCTAGGGTGTTTTATAGGCAGTTGAGGATTTTTCAAGAACATCAAAAAAAGGCTTAGGGGTGTGGACTTGTACCACCTGCCCTATCCTCAAGGTGGGCTGGGTCATAGTCTGATTGCTATGGCTGACAGCAGAGTCACAGGTTATGCTGATACCCTTGCAAAATACTCAAACATTCCAGGCCAAGTTGCTCCTGGCCTTCTGTCCTTTAACTGATCTCTCTGAAGATGTCTATATCTTTAGCTTAGAGAATTAGTGTTACCTTGACTTTGCATAATGCTTAGCACAGAGTTTCAGTAGGGACTTCTTTGCCCATTGTTACATTACTCTGACTGTAAATATTCCACCCAGCTTTTCCAGGATGCCCTCACCCTACTCTGACTACACCCACGGTCCCTGTCTCATGATCATCTGCATGGTGTCTGAGGTGAAGTTCCTGGACCTGTAAATTGGGGATAAAAGAAACCCTGAAAGATTTAATGAGGCTTAAATAAGATAGTATGTTTAAATCATCTGATACATAGTACTTGCTAAGTCAACAAACATTAACTGACTGCTGCGTATGTGTTTGGCATTGTTTCAGGCATTAAGAACACTACATTGAATAAGAAAGATGCATACATTGTCCTCATTAACTTCTTTTATTGTAAGGAGACAGACTCCAAATCAGGGAAGTATCCAAACCACCTAATTATTGCCACTTGTAATAAGTGCTATAAGGGAAACCAATAAGAGCCTGAGATGGAGAAAAATAGAATGGGACCTCTTATAGACAGGAAAATCAGGAAAGACCTCTCTGAGAAGGTGTATTTAAATTGAAAACTAAAAGGAGCTAAATTTGGGAAATGAGAGGCAAGGGCATTCTAGACAGAGGGCAGAGTGTATGCAAAACATTGAGAGATCACAAAGTGTTTATTGTATTAATAACTGTGGGGCCGGCCTACGGCCGAGGCTGAGTCCCACTATGGCTGAACACAGCCCTTCCACTCTAGTTGACCAATGCCCTAAGATGGCGCCCGTTTAATGGGCGCCACCCTGCCTGGTTAGGTGCCATTAGCATAAGGAAGTTGCTCCTATAGGCTTGCCCCATGCTTCCGTGCTCGTGCTCAACTCATGCAGAAGGCATGCTAACAATCAGCTTAAAGGTCACGCATGATCTTGATCACCATAGGCCAGCTTCTTTTATATAAGGCCTAAGCAGGAAAGAGAAGCACTCTCTCTCTCTCACTCTCTCACTCACTCTCACTCTCTCTCTCTCTCTCTCTCTCTCACTCTCTCTTTCTCTCCTCTCATTCTTCCTCTCACTCGCTCCCTCTGGCTGTTGCTTCTTCTCACTCACCTTCTCCCGGCCTTCCGAGCAACAATAAAGAACTGAAGTGAACCAGGTCTGTGTACGTATCGCTGTCGTCACTGCCACAAGGGGCGAACGCGATAATAACTAAGAGATCTGTGATTGGAGCATAGAGATAAATGGCAAAGTACCCAGGATTAAATGTAGATAGAATTTGTTTTACTCAGGCCTGGTGAGGACAGCTGATCATGAGAGGACTGCCATTGAAAAGATAGGTTGTTACTTGCAATCACTGAGTTTGGTGGGGCATATGGTACCATTCAGGGAAGTGCCAGGATTGGTCAGGAGGCAGAAGGGGATGTGTTATGGCCTAGTGTCTTGGGTTTATTGTTGGGAGAGATGAGGCAATGTAGGTACATTGAATAAATTTAGGATCAGATAGTTTCAGAAATTTCAGTAGGTTCTGGGTTCAAGAGGTGATTCCTAGTTTTCTCTTACCTGAGTCTTGGGTGATTTAGGGTAAGGGGAATATTCATTTGTAGTGAGTGTGTTTGATAAAAGAGATGGTATTATGGGCTCTGATTTGGTTAGTTTGTATATCAAAGGCATGCTCATAGGAAAGTTGTTTTCTATCTCTAGGAATTATCTACCTCTTGGAAAGTTAGTATATATTTGTTAAAAATAGAGACTCCTGGACTTTTCTAGAGGCTTGGTAAATCAGGCCCTAGAATTTTATTTTTTAACAATCCTGGATAATATTTATGCATTCAGCAAGGCAAAGGACTAAGGACTAGTATCTGAGAACTACTGTACTCAGCATACATTTCAGTGCTATTTCCATTACTTACCTGACACTTTGTGATATGTGTAGTCTAATGGTCACTCTCATCACCTTGTATATTCTGATGAAGAGTGCAAATGTCATGGAGGAAGGCCATTAAATACTGTAATGTATAATAATTAATTCATTATTATATGGTGGGTATAATTTACCCCTCCCCTCCACACTGCTAATACTATAGGTGTCAGTGTCAGGACAATATAAATTCGTATAAAGAAGAATGACTCACAATTAATTACTGAATAGGTCAAAAAAAAACAGAATAAAGAGAGGAATTTTTTTCTCGTAACAGTGGTTAAAATTAGAAATTCCAAATAGTGGGCAAATTTGAATGTTATTTGATGGTGCTGAACTTTTATAGGCTTCATTATCTCTTATTTTAAGGACTGATTATAGAGTTTTTGTTTTTTTTGGAAGAGACAAGTACCTCATGAATTTTTATGACAATCAGATTTAATTTTATTATATATGAATGGATTGCAAAATGGCTGGAGATGTACTAAAATAAAAATTTTATTGTTTTGTTTTAATTTCATATAGGAACTGACTCCCACATGTCCCAGGCTTCTAATAACTTCTAGCCAAAAAAGAATTTCTACATTTGTATGACTGGATATTTCAGCTTCATCTGATAGAAACACTAAATTATCTGTACAAGAAAATCAGTTGTGTACAGTTTCTTTCTATTTACTCTTAGTAGCTGAGAAGGAAAAGTTCACCACGTGTTTCCCAAGTTCCAATTTTAGAAAGAGTACAGATGTTAATTATAGGATGTAAAAACTTTGTTTCAGAATATTTGGCAAATAGCGTGAAATTTCAGAAACTAAACTGATTATAGAATGACTGATATTTCTATTCTCTCTAATCATGTTGTATATGTTTTGTGGTAAAAATACTCTAATGCATTTTAGAATGGAAATGGACTTCAAAACTCTAGAAATATCTACTGTTTTCTGTGAGCCTGTATTGTCGATATCAAGGTTTCTTTCTTTGCCAATAATAACAATCTTCACAAGCTATTGATTCATACAACATCTACTGATTCACAAATCATTTTGTACATTTCTGCATTATGCCTCTGCTGCTAAGCAACCCAGAATAAAAATCATTTTTCATTTCTAAGGGGTATAAAAGTGTTTTGATTACTATACAAGTGTATGTAATGAATTTAGGACCAAAGAAAAATATTGCCTAAATTAAACGATCATCACTTAAAGATCAGATAAAATTAGAGTTTTCTCTTCTCCTCCCTTACTGGAATTAGAAATATGCTTTTTATGACTGTAAAAGAGAAACAGCAAATTAATCTTGTTATTCTAAATTACTCATCTTTTTTCCACTACTATAATAACCTGATATCTTGGTGTTCTTTATTGGGGTGATGCTACAGTTCATTTACAAAGGATGGGGAGATTAAGATTGGTATGCAAATTGGATAAAGATGCTGAGTTGTCAAGGTGATAATCTGGACTCTGTCACTAACTGGCTGTGTGAGTGTTGGAAGATAATCTGACCTTTCTTGATTTGGTTTCTGTAAGATAAATTCTAGCCAAAATAAGCAGGCAAAGAGAGGCAACAAAGGGCCAGGTAATTTATTTAAATACCCCCGAGTGAGGTTCTGTGGCCTTCTTGCCAGAGGCCAGAGAAGTCATGCCCGGTTAGGGAGGTGGGGCGCTTATAAGGGATTAGGAGGGGGAGGAGTGGGCAAACTATTTTAGGGGGGTGTTGAGAGGTATGATTGGCTAAAGGTGACATAATAGTCAACTAGAAACTTTTTTCCTTCCAAGAGGGAGGAGGCTGACATCTGGGTCTTAGCTGGCACATCAGGATGGAATTCAGGGAGAGCTGTCCCCTTTCCATATATGGCACGGACTTTGGGGTCTGGTCTGTTCTCCCCCTATGGCATCTCTCTGTTCTGTTTGCATGTCCTTGTTTTTCCTTTCTCCAGCCTAACATTCCAGCCTTTTGGTCATAATGGGCGACGACTCAATCTGGCTACTTCCTGCTAACAAGGGGCATCGTGGGGGTTTGAGGCTGGTATTAGGCCGAAGGAGGGGGTTCAGTGGGAAGAGGTGCGTAATGGTGAAATAACACCTGGTTGGTGGCAACCCAGGTCGTCTGGGTTAGCCGCTGTTGGAAGAACCTGAGGACGCAAGGGGCAACTAAGAGTAAACTTCAAACTGTTATTAAGGGGCCCAGTAAAGGCATTAGCCAGGCTGTTATGGGGGACTGGAATTCTAGATCGAGTTTACCTCTCAATGACTAGTATTGGGATTTAGTATAGATAAGACTGCATTATTGAAACAATACTTTTCTCTAAAATCACCCTTATTTTTATTAGAAGTAGTTAGATTAAGAAAATAATTAACAGTTGGCTTGATTATTTGCATAAGTGCAGCAAGAAGAGCAATTGATTACATGGACTCTTTTAAATATGCTTTACTGGAACTTTTTGTAAGAAATTTCAGATTGAACTTTGAAGGGCTTCTTGAGGCCAGAAAGCCAAGCCAGACTTGCCATCAGGTTGTGCCTGCAGTACCTGTAGATTTGGGTGAATTCCTCTCTTGACGTTCCTGCACCTGCCAGGAAGTGACCTTCTTTATTCACCTGGTAAGGCTGCTGGGAACTCTGTAAGCAAGGTACCAGGCCAGTTTTTTTAAGGGGCTTTGTTGGCTTTATAAAGTCAATCTTAGTTCCTTAAAGCTGTCTGTATCTGAGTTTATGCACGTGTCTCTCAGGTATGACGTTCCAGTCAAAGCTTTGGTAGTATAACCAGTGTTTTTAATTGGTCCTCTTACAAGGAGAGCAGATTCTTATTAAACTTATGCAAATAAACATACTGCCATGAAATATAAAAATAGTCACTGAGAGTTTTTAAATTCTGGAGAGATCAGGTAGAGAGAAAAATAAAGTTTCAATTCTGCTTATAAAGGCAGTTATTTACTAAACTGTTGTCAGCTTAAGAGAAAAAGCTTAAAACACTTTATCAACATTTGAAACAAAAAACCACCAAATCATCTTTAGCTTACTTAATCTTATGTAACTAATACCTGTTCTGCTGAAATCTAGTTCTTTACTAGTGTAGGAGTAATAAAAGAGTGACTATAAATGGCAAAAGACTTACAAATGACAATGTTTAAAGATCTGATGAGAGCTTACTGTAAGACAGTTGGCATAAGGAAATTCTGATATTTCTGTAACACAAAACATTCAGTAACAAAGTTCAGCATCATTCCTTTTTACAGTGCCCTCCAGGCAATTAAGCATGTAATTATATATCAGATAAATAAGCTAAATTAGCCAAATACTTTCTCCAATGAGAAAAAGTTTTTCTGACATGTTCTAGGGGCCCTCTGGAAAATATCAGAGTTAACTAGAGGCAAAAGCACTTTTTTGAATTTGATTTTGGGAAGTTGTTAAAAGTTTTAAGGCACTTGCTTAAATAGGATTATAGGTTGCTATGAAGCAATACTTATCCAATTAACTAGAATGACAACAAAGTACTTCAAAGGCAAATAAAGGTTGCGCAGTTGTTATCAAAGTTTAGCTTTTAGTCCTTTTAATATTAAGATCTCATTTTCTTAAAGACTCTGACAACTCACTGAGACTTTAAGCATAAGAAACTGCTTTGATAAAACAATTAGAACTTCCTGCCATCTTTCAATATTAAGAGCTGACTAACAGTTAAGAAAACTGTCTTTTTAACTGAAAACCAAATTCTAATTTTGCTGTTTACTTGATACTGAGACTTATTTGCTTTAATTTTATATAGCATGACTATATTAAATTATTCTACAAACTTTTTATAACTTTCTTTTATCAAAAGACATACTTTTTAGCATGCAGAAATGTTTTCTTACTACTTTAAGTAGTTTTGATCAGAACTTAAAACTAACCTTCAGTGAACACTGAAAAATAGGCTACTGTAAACTGTTACACTAGCATTCTTCAGATTGATACATTTATGAATGTATATTATCATTTTTGGAAATATGCTTTATAGCACAATTTCTTATTAGGCACAAAATATGTCTATATAACTTAGCAAACTTTAAGAATTTTGGTTACTACAAAAATTCTCAGACTGCATATATATATACTGTTATACATTAATACAGTAATATTATTAAAATTTATTTGCTAGGCTTGCTTACTTATTTTTGGCAACTATGCTAGATTACTTACAAAACCTTTACTGAATGTTAGACAAAGCCAAGCCTTTAAGCATTTTATTCTTAAAAGATTTAGCAGATAACACTGACTTAAATGACTTTAGGTAAACTTAGGCAGCTGATAACAAGGACATGCCCGCCTCAGCTAAACTCAAATTAGCGTTCATGCTTAACATTTTTTACTAGATTCTCTGGAAGTTCTAAAATGCTCAATATTCACAAGCGCTTGTTTTTAAATAAAATATTTTTCATTTATACACTTAGACACACAAACATACAAACTGAGATACAATGACTACAGTCAGCAACACCTTTTTCATAAAAACATATACACAGACAAACCGATACAAAGACTTAAGTTACTGATATCTAATTGCCATCTCTCTTCTCAGCTTCTTGTCTGTGGCTTCTGGAACTAGAGGGTGGGAGGGGCATGTTCTGGTGGGGGAAGAGGGCTGTGAAGGCAGAAGGAGAGGGGGAGGGGGTGGTGCAGCCACCGGAAGAGGAGAGCAGGACAATGGCATGGTTGAGAATGCAGGACTTTAAGATGGAGGTGACACGTGGGAAGACAAAGGACTTAGAGATGGTGGTGGAGAGAGGGGGAGGGAATTGCGAGCTGAGGGAGGTGGGCGACTGAGGTTTTCTGTTGGATCTGAAAAGGACGGACTGAGCAGAGTAAGAGGCTGACAATCTTTAACTGGAGATCAGGCTAGGAGAACCTGAGTTATAGAACACTTAACATAAAGGTTTTGATGGGAGTGCAAAGTCCAAAAAGCCTGCACATACTGGGATTTCATTCTACTTTCTGCTCTGGTGGTAATAATTAGTTAAGTCAGTGAGGAGGCTAAAATCAAAAGTTCCCTCAGGGGGCCAGCGAGATTGGTTGTCCAAGGGATACTGAGGCCTGGCCTCAGAGCAAAGGAAGACTAACTTCCATTTGAGAATTTCCTGGGACGAACAGAGTAGCCAGATTAGAAATGAGACACCGCAGCGGGGTCTGAGCCTCTGATTTCATGGGCTGGTTTCCCATGTCTGTGTTCACTTCCCAAAAGAAAATCCCGCTGAGAGGAGCACACCCAGCGTCCCAAGCGCACCAAGTGAGGGGAGACGGCCTGGGAGCCTGGGTGAGGGACGTCTCCCCCACCACAGGGCCAGGGGTGAGTATCCCTGATACTCGCAATGGATGGGCTGAATGCCTGGACCTGGACATAGCTACAATTTCGGATGGACCAGGTGAAACAGAGTTAGGAAGGGAAGCAGACTGGGGAAACTGAGGGACTCACCAGAAAATAGTCCACCCAGCGGAGAGCAGGCTGAGGTCCCGGGTCGGGGAAGGAAGGGGCGGAGCCGCCGGTGGCCGGTCGGGACCTCGCACTCACACTCCTCCCGGGTTTTGGCACCATATGTAAGATAAATTCTATCCAAAATAAGCAGGCAAAGAGAGGCAACAAAGGGCCAGGTAATTTATTTAAATACCTCCGGGTGATGTTCTGTGGCCTTCTTGCCAGAGGCCAGAGAAGTCACACCCGGTTAGAGAGGTGGGGTGCTTATAAGGGATTAGGAAGGGGAGGAGTGGGCAAACTATCTTAGGGGGGTGTTGAGAGGTATGATTGGCTAAAGGTGACATAATAGTCAACTAGAAACTTTTTTCCTTCCAAGAGGGAGGAGGCTGACATCTGGGTCTTAGTTGGCACATCAGGATGGAATTCAGGGAGAGCTGTCCCCTTTCCATATATGGCACGGGCTTTGGGGTCTGGTCTGTTATCCCCCTATGGCATCTCTCTGTTCTGTTTGCATGTCCTTGCTTTTCCTTTCTCCAGCCTAACAGTTTCCTCATCTGGTGTAGTGTTTACAAGCAATTACTGGACTTTGGAGCCGGACTGCTAGGGTTCCAAACCCAGCTTTACCACTGACTAGTTGTGAGACTATGCGCAAGTTGTTTAAACTTTCTGTGCTTCAATTACTTTACCTTGAAAACAGCGGTAAGAATACCTCCTTAGTTACTGTTTAGAGGATTAAACTGGTTAACACAGGCAAACCACTTAGAATAATATTCATTACATAATAACTGCTGCATAAGTGTTAGTTATTACTATTTATTATTAATATATAATCAACATATAATATTGTGTAAGTTTAAGATATAAAACATAGTGATTTGGTACATTTATATTGCAATATGATTGTCATTGTAGTGTGGCTGAGACCTCTATTGGGGCACTTAATTATTATTTCTTCTAGTGGTAGGAACAATTAAGATCTTTTAGGAGTTTAATGTTTATAATGCAGTTTTGTTGTCTATAATCACTTTATTGTGCATTAGATCTCCAGGACTTATTTTTTTATGAGTTGCAAGTATGTACCCTTAAAAAACATATTTCCCATTACCCCAAACCCCCATCCCCTGGTAACCACCACTCTATATAGTTTTGAAAGCTCAGGTACTTTTAGATCCCACATATAAGGGGTATCATACAGTATTTATCTTTGTCTGGCTTATATCACTTAGTACAATGTCTTCAAGTTCCATCCATGTTTTGTCACAGATGGCAGGGTTTCCTTTTTCCTAATGGATGAATAGTATTCATATATATATATATATATATATATATATATATATATATATATATATATATATATATATATATATATATTCCACATGTTCTTTGCCCACTCATCTATTGATGGACAATTAGTTGTTTCCATATCTTGGGTCTTGTGAATAAAATTACAATAAACATGAAAGTGCCTATCTCTCTTCAATAATTTGTTTTCATTTCCTTTTGATATATATCCAGAAGTGGGATTTCTGGATTACATGATAGTTTTATAATTCGTTTTAAGAGACTCCATGTTGTTCTCCATAGTAGCTGAACAAGTTTACAATCACAGAAGTGCACAGCACAATGCTTCATTTTTCCCCACATCCTTGCAAAACTTATCTCTAGTCTTCTTAAAGACAGCCATTCTTATGTGTATGAGGTGATATCTCATTGTGCTAAATATTTGCAGTTTCCTGATGATTAATGATGTTGACCATCTTTCTATGCACCTGTTTGCGACTTGGAAGGATGTATTCTTTTTTTTCTTTTTCAATTTTTTTATTAAGGTATGATTGATATACACTCTTATGAAGGTTTCACATGAAAAAACAATGTGGTTACTACATTTACCCATATTACCAAGTCCCCACCCATACCCCAATGCAGGCACTGTCCATCAGAGCAGCAAGTTGCCAGAGATCCACTATATCCCTATTCTGTACTACACTGTCCTCCCCGTGATCCCCCACACCATGTTTCCTAAACATAATACCCCTCAGTCCCTTTCTCCCTCCCTCCCCACCCGCCCTCCCACAACCCACCCCTTTGGTAACCACTAGTTCCTTCTTGGAGTGTCTGAGTCTGCTGCCATTTTGTTCCTTCAGTTTTGCTTCATTGTCGTACTCCACAAATTAGGGAAATCATTTGGCATTGATCTTTCTCCACCTGGCTTATTTCACTGAACATAATTTCCTCCAGCTCCATCCATGTTGTTGCAAACGTAGGATTTCTTTCTTTCTTATGGCTGAATAGTATTCCATTGTATATATGTACCACATCTTCCTTATCCATTCATCTACAGATGGACACTTAGGTTGCTTCCATATCTTGGCTATTGTAAAAAGTGCTGTGATAAACATAGTGGTGCATATGTCTTTTTGAATTTGAGAAGTTGTATTATTTGGGTATATTCCAACGAGTGGGATTCCAAGGTCAAATGTTATTTCTATTTTTAGTTTTTTAAGGAACCTCCATATTGCTTTCCACAATGGCTGAACTAGCTTACATTCCCACCAGCAGTGTAGGTGGGTTCCCCTTTCTCCACATCCTCGCCAGCATTTGTTGTTCTTAGTCTTTTCGATGCTGACCATCCTTACTGGTCTGAAGTGATATCTCACTGTGGTTTTAATTTGCATTTCCCTTATGATTAATGATGTGGAGCATCTTCTCATGTGTCTGTTGGCCATATGAATTTCTTCTTTGGTGAACTGTCTCTTCATATCCTGTGCCCATTTGTTTATCAGGTTATTTGCTTTTTGGTGTTGAGGTGCATAAGTTATTCATATATTTTGGATGTTAACCCCTTGTTGGATATGTCATTTACAGATATATTCTCCCATACTCTAGGATGCCTTTTTGTTTTGTTGATGATGTCTTTGCCTTACAAAAACTTTTTAGTTTGATTTAGTCCCATGAGTTCATTTTTGCTTTTGTTTCCCGTTCTTGAGGAGATGGGTTCAGTAAGAAGTTTTTCATGCTTATATTCAGGAGATTTTTGCCCATGTTGTCTTTTAAGAGTTTTATGTTTTCATGACTTACATTCAAGTATTTAATCCATTTCAAGTTTACTTTTGTATATGGGGTTAAACAATAATCCAGTTTCATTCTCTTGCATGAGCTGTCCAGTTTTGCCAACACCAGCTGTTGAAGGGGCTGTCATTTCCCCATTGTATGTCCATGGCTCCTTTATCATATATTAATTGACCATATTTGGTTGAGTTTATATCAGGGCTCTCTCGTCTGTTCCATTGGTCTATGGGTCTGTTCTTGTGCCAATACCAAATTTTCCTGATTACTGTTGCTTTGTAGTAGAGCTTGAAGTCAGGGAGCGTAATTCCCCCCACTTTATTCTTCCTTCTCAGTATTGCTTTGGCTATTTGAGGTTTTTTTGTGGTTCCACATGAATTTTAAGGTTATTTTCTCCAGTTCATTGAAGAATGCTGTTGGTATTTTGATAGGAATTGCATTGAATCTATAGATTGCTTTAGGCAAGATGGCCATTTTGACAATATTAATTCTTTCTATCCATGAGCATGGGATGTGTTTCCATTTATTGGTATCTTCTTTAATTTATCTCATGAGTGTCTTGTAGTTTTCAGTGTATAGGTCTTTCACTACCTTGGTTAGTTTATTCCAAGGTATTTTATTCTTTTTGATGCAACTGTGAGTGGAATTGTTTTCCTGATTTTGCTCTCTGCTAGTTCATTGTTAGTGTATAGGAATGCCACAGATTTCTGTGTATTAGTTTTGTATCCTGCAACTTTGCTGAATTCCAGTATTAGTTCTAGTAGTTTTAGAGTGGAGTCTTTAGGGTTTTTTATGTACAATATCATGTTTTCTGCAAATAGGGACAGTTGGACTTCTTCCTTGCCAATCTGGATGTCTTTTATTTCTCTGTTTTTTCTTATTGCTGTGGCTAGGACCTCCAGTACTATGTTGAATAGAAGTGGGGAGAGTGGGCATCCTTGTCTTGTTCCCAATCTTAAAGGAAAAGCTTTCAGCTTATCGTTGTTAAGTGTAGTGTTGGCTGTGGGTTTGTCACATATGGCTTTTATTATTTTGAGGTACTTGCCCTCTATACCCATTTTGCTGAAAGTTTTTATCATGAATGGATATTGAATTTTGTCAAATGCTTTTTTGCATTTATGGTGATGATCATGTGGTTTTTGTCTTTCTTTTTGTTGATGTGGTAGAGATGTTTGATGGATTTTCAAATGTTTTACCATCCTTGCATACCTGGAATAAATCCTACTAGATCATGATGAATGATCTTTTTGATGTATTTTTGAATTCGGTTTGCTAATATTATGTTGAGAATTTTTGCATCTATGTTCATCAGGGACATAGGTCTGTAATTTTCTTTTTTGGTGTTGTATTTGTTTAGTTTTGTGATTAGAGTGATGCTAGCCTCATAGAATGAGTTTGGAAGTATTCTCTACTCTTCTGTTTTTTGGAAAACTTTAAGGAGAATGGGTATTAGGTCTTCACTAAATGTTTTATAAAATTTACTGGTGATGCCATCTGTCCCAGGGGTTTTGTTCTTAGGTAGGTTTTTGATTACCAGTTCAATTTCATTTCTGGTAGCCTTAGAAGGTTTATTTTTCTTGAAAGTTGTCCATTTCCTCTACGTTATCCAGATTGTTAGCATATAATTTTTCATAGTATTTTCTAATAATTCTTTGTATTTCTATGGTGTCGGTAGTAATTTTTCCTTTTTCATTTCTGATTGTGCTTATGTGTGTAGACTCTCTTTTTTTCTTGATAAGTCTGGCTAGGTATTTATCTATTTGGTTTATTTTCTTGAAGAACCAGCTCTCGCTTTCATTAATTCTTTCCATTGTTTTATTCTTCTCAATTTTATTTATTTTTGCTCTAATCTTTATTATTTCCCTCCTTCTACTGATTTTGGGCCTCATTTGTTGTTCTTTTTCTAGTTTCATTAATTGTGAGTTTAGACTACTTATATGGGATTGTTCTTCTTTCCTGAGGTAGGCCTGCATGGCAATACACTTTCCGCTTAGTACAGCCTTGACTGCATCCCACAGATTTTGCTGTGTTGAATTATTGTTGTCATTTGTCTCCATATATTGCTTGATCTCTGTTTTTATTTGGTCATTGATCCATTGGTTATTTAGGTGCATGTTGCTAAGCCACCACGTGTTTGGGGGATTTTTAATTTTCTCTGTGCAATTTATTTCTAGTTTCATACCTTTGTTATCTGAGAAACTGGTTGGTAAAATTTCAATATTTTTGAATTTACTGAGGCTCTTTTTGTGGCCTAGTATATGATCTATTCTTGAAAATGTTCCATGTGCACTTGAGAAGAATGTGTATTCTGTTGCTTTTGGGTGTAGAGTTCTGTAGATGTCTGTTAGGTCCATCTGTTCTATTGTGTTGTTCAGTACCTCTGTCTCATTACTTATCTTCTGTCTGGTTGATCTGTCCTTCAGAGTGAGTGGAGTGTTGAAGTCTCCTAGAATAAATACATTGCATTCTATTCCTCTTTTAATTCTGTATGTATTTTTTCACATGTGTGGGTGCTGCTGTGTTGGGAGCATAGATATTTATAATGGTTATATCTTATTGTTGGATTGACCCCTTTATCATTATGTAATGTCCTTCTTTGTCTCTTGTGACTTTCTTTGTTTTGAAGTCTATTTGGTCTGATACAAGTACTGCAACTCCTGCTTTTTTCTTTCTGTTAGTTGCATGAAATATCTTTTTCCATTCCTTCACTTTTAGTCTATGAATGCCTTTGGGTTTAAAATGAGTCTCTTGTTGGCAGCATATAGATGGGTCTTGCTTTTTTATCCATTCAGTGACTCTATGTCTTTTGATTGGTGCATTCAGTCCATTTACATTTAGGGTGATTATCGACAGGTATGTACTTATTGCCATTGCAGGCTTTAGATTCATGGTTACCAAAGGTTCAAGGTTAATTTCCTTACTAAGAGTCTAACTTAACTCCCTTAATATGCTGTTACAAACACAATCTAAAGTTTCTTTTCTTTTTCTCCTCCTTTTTCTTCCTCCTCCATTCTTTATATATTAGGTATCGTATTCTGTATTCTTTGCCTATCCCTTGATTGGCTTTGGGAATAGTTAATTTAATTTTGCATTTGCTTAATAATTAGCTGTTCTACTTACTTTACTGTTGTTTATTTTCCTCTGGTCACAGCTATTCAACCTTAAGAACACTTCCATCTATAGCAATCCCTCCAAAATAGACTGTAGACATGGTTTGTGGGAGGTAAATTCTCTCAGCTTTTGTTTATCTTGAAATTGTTTAATCCCTCATTCAAATTTAAATGATAATCTTGCCGGATAAAGGAATGTTGGTTCCAGGCCATTCTGCTTCATTGCATAAATACTTCATTGATGCCGGTGTTCTTGTTCATGAAGCTGAAGAATGAGCTTCACAACCACTCAAGGTATGAGAGCAAGGTACAGGCTTTTATTTAGAGATAAAGTGAAAGGACAGAGCTCCCAGCTCACGCCAGGGGTGGACAAGAGAGTCCATCATTGGCTCATTGTCTAGGGGTTTTATGTGCGGTTAGGATTTTCAGGTATGAGGGTAAAGGGTTAGGTGTGCAGACTTGTTGAGTGGTGCCAGAATGCTCATTCTTGATGAGTAACAGAGGAGATTTCCAGCTCTGTTTCTTTCTCAAGATAGCAGTTTTCCTCTGGGAGCATGTCAGTTAAGACCACTTACCCTGCCCCCAAGGTGGGCTGGGTTGTTGCCTGTTTGCTGAAGTAAGTTAAGAATCTTACTTCTTAACTTCTTGAGCTGTTTATAGTTGGGCCTGTATACCAAATTTACTAAATTAGTCTTTTTCCTAGGTTGCAGATTATTTGGTTAGGATCAGAGAAGGAAATATAGCACATAGGTACAGTTAAAATAAGCTGGGCCTTTTAGCAGGCTAAGGTAAATTTTACAGTGAAGTCATGGGTTATGCTGAAACACTTTTCTTTATCTGCAGAACACTCAAACATTCCAGGCTAGTTGCTGCTGACCTATTGAGTTCTAACTGATCTCACTGAAGATGTCTATATTCCTAGTCTCATATCTTTACCCTAGAGAATTAGTGTGACTCTGATTTTGCCTAAGGCTTATCAGAGAGTTTCAATAGGGACTTCTTTGCACATTGCTACACTGTTCTGGCTGTAATTATCTTGCTCTGCTTTTTTCTCCTGAGGCCCTCACCCTACTCTGACTAAACCCATAGTCCCTGTCTCATCATGCCACTCCCTTTCAGGCCTGTAAGGTTTTTGCTGAGAAGTCTGATGGTAGCCTGATGGGCTTTCCTTTATATGTGATATTATTTCTCTCTCTGGCTGCTTTTAATAGTCTGTCCTTATCTTTGATTTTTGCCAGTTTTATTACTATATGTCTTGGTGTTGTCTTCCTTGGGCCCCTTGTGTTGGGATATCTGCACCTCCATAGCCTGAGATAATATCTCCACACCCAGATTGGGGAAGTTTTCAGCAACTACATCCTCAAAGACACTTATCCCATTCTCTCTCTCTTCCTCTGGTATCCCTATAATGTGAATATTGTTCCATTTGGATTGGTCACACATTTCTCTCAATATTCATTCATTGTTAGAGATCCTTTTTTCTCTCTGTGGTTCAGCTTCTTTGTATTCCTCTCCTCTAGTTTCTATTTCATTTATACTCTCCTCCATGGTATCCAACCTGCTTTTAATACTCTCCATCATGTTCTTCAATAATTGGATCTCTGACCTGAATTCATTCCTGAGTTCTTGGATATCTTTTCGTACCTCCATTAGCATGTTGATGATTTTTATTTTGAACTCCCTTTAAGGAAGAGTCATAAGGTCCATGTCATTTAATTCTCCAGAGTTATATTAATTTTACTCTGGACCAGGTTCCTTTGGTGTTTCATATTTGTATATGGTGCCCCTTATTTTCAGAATCTCTACTCTGGAGCTGCTCAGCCCCTGAAGCAATGCCAGGGGTCACAGGGAAGCAGCATTGGTGCCTGGGGGTGAGGAAGAACTGTTTCCTGCTTCCTGGCTGCTATGCCTGTCTCCAGTGCCTGAACCAGTGGGCTGAGCACACAGGTATAAGCTTTTGTCCCAGAGCAGTCGGATATGGATCCCTGCTTTCCACAAGCTGCTGGAATCTCAGTATCTCCAGGAATTCTGCCTGTATTAGCTTTGCAACCCTGTAATCATGCGAGTATCATTAAAGCACCATGAAATGTAAGTTTGTGCTCCCAGAGCAGATCTGCAGAGCTACGTATTCAGCAGTCCCACGCCTTCCACTCCCTCCCTGTTCCATTTATTTTCCTCCTGCTGGTGAGGTGGGGTGGGGGAAGAGCTTGGGTCCCGCTGGGCCACTGCTTTGGTACATTGCCCTGTTCCCTGGGTTCTGCTCTTTTCTCCAGGTGTATGCAGTTTGGCGCCATCCTCTTTCCTGCTTCTCTTTCAGGATTAGTTGCACCAACCATATTTTCTAATTGTACACAGTTTTAGGAGGAAGCCTCTGTCTCTCCTCTCATGCCTCCATCTTTAATCCTCTCTCGGATGGATGTCTTCTTTAGCAAAATGTCTATTGGATTGTTTGCCCAGTTTTTAATCAGGTTGTTTGTTGTTTTGTTACTTGAGTTGTATGAGTTCTTTATAAATTTTGATTATTAATCCCTTATCCAATAAGTGGTTTGCAAATATTTTCTCCCATTTTGTTGGTTACCTTTTCAATGATTATTTTTATTTTAGTACAGATTTAGATATTATATTTGTCTTTGATCCATTTTGAGTTAATTTTTGAATGATGAAAGACAGCAGTCCAATCAAATTTTTCTGCATGTGGTTATCCAGATTTCCCAACACCATTTGTTGAAGAATGTAGCCTTTCCACACAGGATATTCTTTGCCCCCTAATCAAATATTAGTTGACTCTATATGCAGGGGTTTAATTCTGGCATCTCTATTTTGTTCCATTAGTCTATGTGTCTACTTTTTATGCCAGTAACATTCTGTTTTAATTATTATAGCTTTGTAGTATAGTTTGAAATCAGGATGTGAGATGCATTTGGTTCTGTTCTTCTTTCTCATGATTGCTTTGGCTATTTCAGGTATTCTGTTGTTACATACAGATCTTAGTATGGCTTTTCCTATTTCTGTGAACTAGAATGCCTTTAGGATTGTGTTGAATGGCTTTAGGTAGCACCAGCATTTAAGAGGGGTTTTAAGATGATCCTCTTGTGAATAGAATAATTTTCTTTTCAGATGTTTCATTGTTGGTGTATAGCAATGAAACAGATTCAGTGTATTGATTTTATATCCTAGATTTTTACTCGATTCATTGATGAGGGTCAATAGTTTTTGGATGATTTCAACATATAAGATCACACCATCTGCAAAAACAACAATTTTGATGATTTTCTTTCTGATTAGGATGTCATTTATTTCATTGTTTTATTTGATTGCACAGGGTAGGATTTTATGTACTATGTCAAATAAGTGTTGGAATTGAGCACCATTGTCTTGTTTCTGATATCAGAAAAGATTTAAACTATTTCAACTTTTCTTTGTTGAGTATAATGTTAGCTGTGGGGTGGTCATATATTTTTCATTTCTTTTTAATTCTTTCTCAGGTAAATCATATATTTCTATTTATTAAGGTTGCTTCTGGAGATTTACTTTGTACCTTTGTACTGTTTCCCTCTTTCCTCATGCACTTTGTAGCATTGTACTGGGATACACATATTTGAAAAGACAGCTACATTTCCTAGTGTTTATGGATTTACTTCCTATAGGTGAAGATCTTTACTGATCTAGAGATTCTGGGGGCATCTCAAATATTTTTGTGGATGCATCTTCTCTTGACATGTGTGTAAATTTCTAATTTGATAAATTTGTTGGTTTCTTTCCTCAGAAGTTTGTCATTTTCTCCCTTTGGTGTCTAACTGTAGTACTGCAACTTCTCTGCACAGTATGCAAGCCCCACAGCTCTCTTTTTTCTCAGCAGCCCACCTGCTTCTACAGTATCCCTGGCCTATTAGTGTTACAACTAGGATGAGCCAGAATCCAGTCACTCCGGCATTTCCCAAAAAAAAAACAACTGGAACTTTGGAGCATGCTCCTTTCTTATTTTTCCCTCCTGAGTCAGAGGCCACCATGCTGTATTGCAGGTCTTCTGGAGCAGCAGCAAACTGGCCAACTTTCTTTTACATTCAGTGGCCCCCAAGAATCTATAGCATGCTGTTGTTGTCAGTACTCTGAGATAGGTGAGACAAAACCAGTTAAGCAGATCCCTGAAAAGCCGGAATGTTGGACCAATGCTTCAACTCTTTCCATTCCCAGGTAGAATCTGGGAGGTGGGTCTTTTCCCATCTTATTCTACACCGAACCAGAGGAAGGGACACTGGAGACTAAGTGTGTGCTACTCCAAACCATTGCCTTTGATCTTAGCATACCCCAAGCAGGTGCCCATTTTTGTTCTTGTTTCTCAGGACTTAGGTTCAGGTACGAGAGTAGCCACTCCCTCAGGCAGTCAATCCAAAAAATAAGAATGCTGGACATATGGTCATTTTCTATTTTCCTCCCCAGGGAGAAGGCAGGAGCTGAGAATTTTCTTCCAATCATACCATGCTGTGACAGGGAGAGGAAGTATAGTGAGTGACTGCCATGAATTTCCTACTAGCTTCATTGTGTCTTATTTCACACTTATCTGGGGGTACAGGAGCCTCTTAACTGTGTTTCACACTTGAAACAGAGGGGATTGGTTCATTTACTCTTATTGAACCTGTCTCTTTGTAAGAAGAGGAAGGGTAGGGACTTCTATTCAACCATCATGTTGATGTCACCAATCTCAGCAATCTACGATTTAACAAGATGGCTCAGGTGCAGTGGAAGTGGTAAAACACTGATCTAAGTTTTCTTTTGCTTTTACAGTCATCAGTACTTCCCATTTTTGAATTCTGGATATGCCATCAAAAGCAAAATGAATGTGTACAAGTACCTTAACAACTCTGAGCCTCACTTACACCATATGTAAAGGGAGTATGAGAGTTGCACTTTCTTCATAAGGTGATTATAACATTAAGTGAGTAAAGACATAAGCTAATTACAAATCAATGAATTCATTGGAAGTCTTACCTCTTTGTGCTTCAAAGCAATGCTGCATCATTTGGGGAAAGTAAGGTTTCACTTTATACCCCTGAAAATTATTAAAATCACTTAGATACACAAACATATATGGTCAATTAATATTCAATAAAGGAGCCATGGACATACAATGGGGAAATGACAGTCTCTTCAACAGATGGTTCTGGCAAAACTGGACAGTTACATGTAAGAGAATGAAAGGGGATCACTGTCTAAACCCATACACAAAAGTAAATTCAAAATGGATCAAAGACCTGAATGTAAGTTATGAAACCATAAAACTCTTAGAAAAAAACATAGGCAAAAATCTCTTGGACATAAACATGAGTGACATCTTGAACATATCTCCCTGGGCAAGGAAAACAAAAGCAAAAATGAACAAGTGGGACTATATCAAGCTGAAAAGCTTCTGTACAGCAAAGGACACCATCAATAGAGCAAAAAGGTACCTCACAGTATGGCAGAATATATTCGTAAATGACAGATCCGATAAAGGCTTGATATCCAAAATATATAAAGAGCTCATGCACCTCAACAAACAAAAAGCAAATAATCCAATTAAAAAATGGGCAGAGGAGCTGAACAGACAGTTCTCCAAAGAAGAAATTCAGATGGCCAACAGACACATGAAAAGATGCTCCACATCACTAGTTATCAGAGAAATGCAAATTAAAACCACAATGAGATATCATCTCACACCAGTAAGGATAGCTACCATCCAAAAGACAAACAACAAATGTTGCAGAGGTTGTGGAAGAAGGGGAACCCTCCTACACTGCTGGTGGGAATGTAAATTAGTTCAACCACTGTGGAAAGCAGCATGGAGGTTCCTCAAAATGCTCAAAATCGACTTACCATTTGACCCAGGAATTCCACTTGTAGGTATTTACCCTAAGGATGCAGCACTCCAGTTTGAAAAGGACAGATGCACCCCTATGTTTATTGCAGCACTATATACAATAGACAAGAAATGGAAGCAACCTAAATGTCCATCAATAGATGAATGGATAAAGAAGATGTGGTACATATGCACAATGGAATATTATTCAGCCATAAGTAGAAAACAAATCCTACCATTTGCAACAACATGGATGGAGCTAGAGGGTATTATGCTCAGTGAAATAAGCCAAGCAGAGAAAGACAAATACCAAATGATTTCACTCATCTGTGGAGTATAACAACAAAAGAAATACTGAAGGAACAAAATAGCAGCAGAATCACAGAACCCAAGAATGGACTAACAGTTACCAAAGGGAAAGAGACTGGGGAGAATGGGAGGGTAGGAAGGGATAAGGGCAAGGAAGGAGAAAGGGGGTATTATGATTAACATGTATATTATGGGGAGTGGGGGAAAGGGTGTAATGGGGTTTGTGGGGGGCACTTGGGGTAGGGGAGAGCCTAGTAAACATAATGTAATTCATGTAATTGTAGATTAATGATAACAAAATAAAAGAAAGAAAAGAAAAAAAAGATTAAAAAATCAGTTAGACATAGAAAGATGTACTTGGAATAAAATAATAGAACATAATAATAATAGAATAAGAAAAGGGAATTTTAAATAGAAAGATTAATAAAGGCATAGAATAAAAGAGCTATAAGAGACCTTACTATTCTTTTTTTTTGCTAGAATCTTTTATTTTATTTTATTATTTTTATTTATTTTAATATTTTTTTGTTGTTATCATTAATCTAGAATTACATGAAGAACATTATGCTTACTAGGATCTCCCCTACCCCAAGTCCCCACACAAGCCCCATTACAGTCACTGTCCATCAGCATAGTAAGAGGCTATAGAATCACTATTTGTCTTCTCTGTGTTGTACAGCCCTCCCTATGCATCCCCACACATTACCCATGCTAATCATAATGCCCCCGTTTTTTTCCACCTCTTATCCATCCCTTCACACCTATCCTCCCCAGTCCCTTTCCTTTTGGCAACTGTTAGTCCATTCCTGGGTTCTGTGATTCTGCCACTGTTTTGTTCCTTCAGTTTTTTCTTTGTTCTTATAGTCCACATATGAGTGAAATCATTTGGTACTTGTCTTTCTCTACCTGGCTTATTTCACTGAGAATAATACCCTATAGCTCCATCCATGTTGTTGCAAATGGTAGTATTTGTTTTCTTCCTGTGGCTGAATAATATGTAATTGTGTATATGTACCACGTCTTTATCCATTCATCTACTGATGGACACTTAGGTTGCTTCCATTTCTTGGCTATTGTAAATTGTGCAGGGATAAGCATATGGGGTGCATCTGTCTTTTTCAAACTGGGCTGTTGTATTCTTTTTTTTAATTTTTTAATTTTTTGAGAGGGCATCTCTCATATTTATTGATCAAATGGTTGTTAACAACAATAAAATTCTGTATAGGGGACTCAATGCACAGTCATTAATCAACCCCAAGCTTACTTCTCAACCGTCTCCAAACTTCTGAAGTATAATGAACAAGTTCTTACATAGTGAATAAGTTCTTACATGGTGAACAGTGCAAGGGCAGTCATATCACAGAAACTTTTGGTTTGATCATGCCTCATGAACTATAAACAATCAAGTCAGATATGATTATTCATGTGATTTTTATACATGATTTATATGTGAATCCCACATTTCTCCCTTATTATTATTATTATTATTATTATTATTTGTTTTAATAAAATGCTGAAGTGGTAGGTAGATGCAAGATAAAGGTAGAAAACATAATTTAGTGCTGTAAGAGGGCAAATGTAGATGATGAGGTCTGTACAAATAGACTAAGTATTAATCCAAGCTAGACAAGGGCAACAAAACATCCATGGATGCAGAAGATTTCTCTCAAAACAGGGGGGGTGAGGTTCTAAGCCTCCCTTCTGTTGATCCCAAGTTTCCCTCCTGATGGCTCCCCTGCAATTGTGCCTGTCTTAGGTTGTTCCTCCCTTGAGGAATCTTACCCGTGTCTGACTAAACAGTCATCATCTGGGGCCATACTGGGAAATGTAAAGTTGGTAAGTGAGAGAGAAGCAATAATGTTTGAAAAGGTTAGCTTTTTACTTCTTTGTAGATTTATGCCCTGTGGCTTTTGTGCCCAGTATTTGTCTTGAGGTATCTTTACCACTTGGAAGAATTATGATACTCGGTAAATTCTATATGAGGCACGAATTCTATTTAAGGGTTGTAATTAGGAAGGAAGAAGAAAAGCTATAGAAGTAGCAGACGGAAGAAAACATGGGAAGATTGGTTATTTCTTTGACTTATCTTCTTGTAGAGTAACATAAGCATGTAGAGGTTTTAAACTACTAATTAAATTGCACACACACATTAACATAATAGGAATACAGCTACATAACAAAAGCAGACATACAATTACCAGCCATATCCAGTGAAACCAAGAAAACCAGTTAGGTGCCCTAGGCATTTATGAAGACTTATCAATGATATGATGGATATTGGTAACCGAATTTGTATAGTTTGAGAAAAAGCAGACAAATTAAAACAACACATTCCTGGGAACTGTTCACATCCCATATGTTCTTTTAACAGTAGATAGTCTATAGTCGCACGATTTTGGAGCACTGCAACTTGCACTTATCCTAATTCTTGGTTGAGTTCCGACAGTATAGATCCAGTCAACTTTGCTGTTTTACTGTATGCACAGGCCAGCTTAGATATCTCCTTCTTCATTCCAATGGCAAGTCCAGGAACCGGTGGGATAAATGCAGCTACAACTGCAACAGTGCCAGGATCTTTGTTGAAGTTTTTTGATGATCACCTTCTGGAATGACTCTTCCAGAGGATGTTGATGTTGGAAGTTCTTCTTCATATCGTTCCTTAATTCATTTTCTGTGTAGCCAAATTAGGCTTTCATCCTCTGTATAAACACAAACAAACCCTTTGCCCGCACTTTGATATGACCTTTATACCATTGTGAAGAACCTATTGGAGATCACCACACAGGAACTGCCTTTTTTTTTAAGAGAAAGGAATATTATCAGAAAAATGTACTTCCGTAGCTGATGATCTGACACCCTTTAAATGATCAAAATTAAGGATATGTAAAGCACGCATTACTCATTGATTTGCAGTTAGATTTATTCTATCTGGGAGTAATTCCCCTTTTCTTTCTCTTTTTTTTGGTTATCATTAATCTACAATTACATGAAGAATATTATGTATACTTGGCTCTGTACTATACTAAGTCCCCCCCACAAACTCCATTACAGTCACTGTCCATCCGCTTAGCAAAATATTGTAGAATCACTGTCTTCTCTGTGTTGCACAGCCGTCCCCTTTCTCCCACCCCCTACATTATGCATGCTAATCATAATACCCTCTATCTTCTACCCCACCTTATTCCTCCCTACCCACCCATCCTCCGCAGTCCCTTTCCCTTTGGTACCTGTTTGTCTATTCTTGGGTTCTGTGATTCTGCTGCTGTTTTGTTCCTTCAGTTTTTCCTTTGTTCTTATACTCCACAGATGAGTGAAATCACTTGGTATTTGTCTTTCTCTGCTTGGCTTATTTCACTGAGCATAATACCCTCTAGCTCCATCCATGTTGTTGCAAATGGTAGGATTTGTTTTCTTCTTATGGCTGAATAATATTCCATTGTGCATATGTACCACATCATCTTTATCCATTCATCTACTGATGGACACTTAGGTGGCTTCAAATTCTTGGCTATTGTAAATAGTGCTGCAATAAACATAGGGGTGCATCTGTCTTTTTCAAACTGAATGCTGCATTCTTATGGTAAATTCCTAGGAGTGGAAATCCTGGGTCAAATGGTAAGTCTACTTTGAGCATTTTGAGGAACCGCCATATTGCTTTACACAATGGTTGAACTAATTTACTTTCCCACCAGCAGTGTAGGAGGGTTCCCCTTTTTCCACAACCTCACCAACATTTGTTGTTGTTTGTCTTTTGGATGGTGGCAATCCTTACTGGTGTGAGGTGATATCTCATTGTGGTTTTAATTTGCATTTCTCAGATGATTAGCAATGTGGAGCATCTTTTCATGTGTCTGTTGGCCATCAGAATTTCCTTTTTGGAGACCTGTCAATTCAGTTCCTCTGCCCATTTTTTAATTGGATTATTTACTTTTTGTTTGTTGAGGTGGGTGAGCTCTTTATATATTTTAAATGTCAAGCCTTTATCGGATCTGTCATGTACAAATATATTCTCCAACACTGTAGGTTACCTTTTCATTCTATTGATGGTGTCTTTTGCTGTACAGAAGCTTTTCAGCTTAATATAGTCCCACTTGTTTATTTTTGCTTTTATTTTCCTTGCCCGGGGACGTATGTTCAAGAAGAGTTCACTCATGTTTATGTCTAAGAGATTTTTGCCTATGTTTTTTTCTAAGAGTTTTTTGGTTTCATGACTTACATTCAGGTCTTTGATCCATTTCGAATTTACTTTTGTGTATGAGGTTAGACAGTGGTCCAGTTTCATTCTCTTACATGTCACTGTCCAGTTTTGCCAGCACCATCTGTTGAAGAGACTGTCATTTCCCCTTTGTATGTCCATGGCTCCTTTATCAAATATTAGTTGACATATATGTTTGGGTTAATGTGTGGAGTCTCTAATCTGTTCCACTGGTGTGTGGCTCTGTTCTTGTGCCAGTACCAAATTGTCTTGATTACTATGGCTTTGTAGTAGAGCTTGAAGTTGGGGTGTGAGATCCCCCCCCCCACTTTATTCTTCCTTCTCAGGATTGTTTTGGATATTCAGGGTCTTTGGTGTTTCCATATGAATTTTTGAACTGTTTGTTCCAGTTCGTTAAAGAATGTTGCTGGTAATTTTATAGAGATTTCATCAAATCTGTATATTGCTTTCGGAAGGATGGCCATTTTGATGATATTAATTCTTCCTAGCCAAGAGCATGGGATGAGTTTCCATTTGTTAGTGTCCCCTTTAATTTCTCTTACGAGTGACTTGTAGTTTTCTGGGTATAGGTTTTTCACTTCTTTGTTTAGTTTTATTCCTAGGTATTTTATTCTTTTTGATGCAATTGTGAATGGAGTTATTTTCCTGATTTCTCTTTCTATTGGTTCATTTTTAGTTTATAGGAAAGCCACAGATTTCTCTGTGTTAATTTTGTATCTTGCAAATTTGCCCTATTCCGATATATGTTCTAGTAGTTTAGGAGTGAAGTCTTTATGGTTTTTTACGTACACTATCATGTCATCTGCAAATAGTTAGTTTAACTTCTCCTTTATCAATCTGGATTCCTTGTATTTCTTGTTTTGTCTAATTGTCATGGCTAGGACTTCCAGTACTATGTTAAATAACAGTGGGGAGAGTGGTCATCCCTGTCTTGTTGCCAATCTCCGAGGAAAAGATTTCTGCTTTTCTCTGTTCAGTATGATGATAGCTGTGGGTTTATCATGTATGCCATTATTATGTTGAAGTCCTTGCCCTCTATAGCCATTTTGCTGAGAGTTTTTATAATGAATGGATGTTGAATTTTGTCAAATGCTTTTTCAGCATCTATGGAGATGATCATCCGGTTTTTGTCCTTCTTTTTGTCGATGTGGTGGGTGATTTTGATGGCTTTTCGAATGTTGTACCGTCCTTGCATCCCTGGGATGTATCCCACCTGGTCATGGTGTATTATCCTTTTGGTGTATTTTTTTTAATTCGGTTTGCTAATATTTTATTGAGTATTTTTGCACCTACACTCATCAGTGATATTGGTCTGTAATTTTCTTTTTTGCTGGGGTCTTTGCCTGGTTTTGGTATTAGGGTGATGTTAGCTTCATAGAATGTGTTTGGGAGCATTCCCTCCTCTTCTATTTTTTGCAAAGATTTAGGGAGAATGGATATTATGTCTTCTCTGTATGTCTGATAAAATTCCGAGGTAAATCCATCTGTCCCGGGGGTTTGTTCTTGGGTAGTTTTTTGATTACTGTTTCAATTTCGTTGCTGGTAATTGGTCTGTTTAGATTTCCTGTTTCTTTCTGTGTAAGTCTTGGAAGGTTTTATTTTTCTAGGAAGTTGTCCATTTCTTCTACGTTTTCCAGCTTGTGAGCATATAGGTTTTCTTAGTAGTCTTTAATAATTCTTTTTATTTCTGTGGGTCCGTCGTGATTTTTCCTTTCTCATTTCTGATTCTGTTGAAGTGTGTAGACTCTGTTTTCCTATTAATAAGTCTGGCTAAAGGCCTATCTATTTTGTTTATTTTATGGAGGAACCAGCTCTTGGTTTCATTGATTTTTTCTATTGTTTTATTCTTCTCAATTTTATTTATTTCTTCTCTGATCTTTATTATGTTCCTCCTTCTGCTGACCTTAGGCCTCATTTGTTCTTCTTTTTCCAAATTCGGTAATTGTGACATTAGACCATTCATTTGGGATTGTTCTTCCTTCTTTAAATATGCCTGGATTGCTCTATACTTTCCTCTTAAGACTGCTTTTGCTGTATCCCACAGTAGTTTGGGTTTTGTGTTTTTGTTGTTGTCATTTGTTTCCATATATTGCTCGATCTCCATTGTAATTTGGTCGTTGATCCACTGATTATTTTGAGCATTTTGTTAAGCCTCCATGTGTTTGTGTGCCTTTTTCCTTTCTTTGTATAATTTCTTTCTAGTTTTATGCCTTTGTGTTCTGATAAGTTTGTTGGTAGTATTTGAATGTTTTTGAATTTACTGAGGCTCTTTTTGTGGCCTAGTATGTAGTCTATTGTGGAGAAAGTTCCATGTGCACTTGAGAAGAGTGTATATCCTGTTGCTTTTGGATGTAGAGTTCTGTAGATGTGTATTAGGTCCATCTGTTCTAGTGTGTTGTTCAGTGCCTCTGTGTCCTTACTTATTTTCTGTCTGGTGGATCTGTCCTTTGGAGTGGGTGGTTTGTTGAAGTCTCCCAAAATGAATGCATTGCATTCTATTTCCTCCTTTAATTCTGTTAGTATTTGTTTCACATATGTTGGTGCTCCTGTATTGGGTGCATATATATTTATAATGGTTATATCCTCTTTTTGGACTGAGCCCTTTATCATTATGTAATGTCCTTCTTTATCTTTTGTTACTTTCTTTATTTTGAAGTCTATTTTGTCTGATACTAGTGTTGCAACACCTTTTTTCTCTCTGTTGTTTGCATGAAATATCTTTTCCATCACTTGACTTTAAGTCTGTGCATGTCTTTGGGTTTGAGGTGAGTCTCTTTTAAGCAGCGTATGAATGGGTCTTGCTTTTTTATCCATTCTATTACTCTATGTCTTTTGATTGGTGCATTCAGTCCATTTACATTTAGGGTGATTATTGAAAGATATGTACTTATTGCCATTGCAGGCTTTAAGTTTGTTTTTACCAGTGGTTGAACGTTAGCTTGTTTACTACTTTACTGTATGACCTCACTCCATTATTTTGCTGTTATAAACAGAGTCTGTTGATTATTTCTTTCCCTTCTTTTTCCTCTCCTCCATTCTTCATAAGTTGGGTGTTTTGTTCTGTGCTCTTTTTAGGAGTGCTCCCATCTAGAGCAGTCCTTGTAATATGCCCTGTAGAGGTGGTTTGTGGGAGGCAAATTCCTTCAACTTTTGCTTTTCTGGGAATTGTTTAATCCCTCCTTCATATTTAAATGTTAATCTGCTGGATACAGTAGTCTTGGTTCGAGGCCCTTCTGTTTCATTGCATTAAGTATATCATGCCATTCTCTTCTGGCCTGTAAGGTTTCTGTTGAGAAGTCTGATGATAGCCTGATGGGTTTTCCTTTGTAGGGGACTTTTTTTTTTCTCTCTCTGGTTGCATTTAATACTCTGTCCTTGCTTTGATCTTTGCTGTTTTAATTATTATGTGTCTTGGTGTTGTCCTTCTTGGATCTGTTGTCATGGGAGTTCTGTGTACCTCTGTGGTCTTAGAGGCCATTTCTTCCCCTAGTTTGGGGAAGTTTTCAGCAATTATTTCTTCAAAGACTCTTTATATCCTTTTTCTCTCTCTTCTTCTTCTGGTACCCCTATAATGCAAATATTGTTCCATTTCAATGGGTCACACAATTCTCTTAATATTCTTTCATTCTTGGAGATCCTTTTATCTCTTTCTGCATCAGCTTCTCTGCATTCCTCTTCTCTGTTTTCTAGTCCATTAATGGTCTCTTGCATCTCTTCCATTTCCCTTTGAAGTCCTTCCAGAGATTGTTTTATTTCTGTATTCTCCTTCCTTAATTCTTGCATATTTCTCTGCAAGTCCATCAGCATGGTTATGACTTTTGTTTTGAATTCTTTTTCAGAAAGATTGTTTAAATCTATCTCCTCAGGTTCCTTCTTAGGGGAAGATGTAGAAGATGTCAAAGTTGTCTGGGTTTGTCTTGTCTGGATCAAATTTTTTTGCCTTTTCATGTTGATAGGTGCAGTGGTGTGCTACTGACTCATCTGTCAGCTGGGAGAATCAAGAATCTTTCCACTTTGCTCCTGGTCTTTCTTTACTGGGACTACTGAGACCCCTAGTGGCTTGTGTTGGGCAATTGCGTGTGGATTGTATCTCTGTATCTTGTCCAGCCTGTATGGAGGAAGCTCCCTTGCTGTGGGTGTGGCCAGCCTCAGGTGGCTGCTCTGATATGGCGGGGCCCCAGAGGGGTAATGAATGGGTGGCTGTTTGGCTGTTTACCTCTGTGAGGGGTTTCAGAGCTGTTGCCCAACGGTTAGTGCACCAGCTGCTGGACTGTGACTCAGAATGCTTCCGTTCAGCCATGGGTTCCCTGTCCCTTTAAGACTTTCAAAAACCACTCTCTTTTCTTTGTCACAGGGGTGCCGGCTTCAGGACCGGCTCACAGGTCTTACTGTTCTGCTTCCCTAGTTTCCAGCACCCCATGCATGCTCTGTGTGTCTGTGCTCCGGTGTGGATGGCTTGGGCTGGGTGTTTAGCAGTCTTGAGCTCCCTCTCCCTCCCTGCTCTGACTCCTCTCCTCCTGTTGGGAGCTGGGGTGAGGGGCCTCAGGTTCCGCTGGGCTGCGGCTTGTATCTTACCCCTTTCACCAGGCGCTTGGTTCTCCCAGGTGTTGATGTGGTCTGGCTGTTGTCCTGTGTCTTCTGCTCTCTTTTTTAGGGATAGTTGTATTTGTTGTATTTTCAAAAATATATATATTTTTGGGAGGAGATTCCCACTGTCGTACTCACGCCGCCATCTTGGCTCTGCCCTTTCTAATCTCTTTCCTGTGGTTTTATTACCTCTGGTGACAGCTATTCAACCTTAAGAACACTTCCATCTATAGCAGTCCCTCCAAAATAGACTGTAGATATGGTTTGTGGGAGGTAAATTCTCTCAGCTTCTGCTTATCTGGAAACTGTTTAATCCCTCCTTCAAATTTAAATGATAATCTTGCTGGATAAAGTAATCTTGGTTCCAGGCCCTTCTGCTACATGGCATTAAATACATCATGCCACTCCCTTCTGGCCTGTAATGTTTCTGCTGAGAAGGCTGATATTAGCTGATGGGCTTTCCTTTGTATGTGATCTTATTTCTGTCTCTGGCTGCTTTTAACAGTCTGTCCTTATCATTGCTCTTTCCCATTTTAATTACTATGTGTCTTTGTGTTGTGTTCCTTGGTTCCCTTGTGTTGGGAGATCTGTGGATCTCCATGGCCTGAGGGACTATGTCCTTCCCCTGATTCTGGAAGTTTTCAGCAACTACCTCCTCAAAGACACTTTTTATCCCTTTCTCTTTCTCTTCTTCTTCTGGTATCTCTATTATGTGAATATTGTTCCGCTTGCATTGGTCACACAATTCTCTCAATATTCTTTCATTCTTAGAGATCCTTTTTTCTCTCTGTGCCTCAGCTTCTTTGTATTCCTCTTCTCTAGTTTCTATTTCATTTATTGTCTCCTCCACCATATCCAATCTGCTTTTAGTACCCTCCATAGTGCTCTTTAGCGATTGGATTTCCAAACTGAATTCCTTCCTGAATTCATGGATGTCTTTCTGTACCTCCATTTGAATGTTTATGATTTTTATTTTGAACTCCCTATCAGGAAGACTCACGAGGTCCTTATAATTTAAATCTTTTTCTGGAGTTGTACTAATAATTTTACTCTGGACTAGGTTCCTTTGGTGTTTCATGTTTGTATATGGCGCCCTCTAGTGTCCAGAAGCACTACTCTGTAGCAACTCAGCCCCTGAAGCAATGTCAGGTGTCTCAGGGGAGCGGTATTGGTGCCCAGGGGGAGGAAAGAGCTGTTCTCTGCTTCCCGACTGCTGTGCCTCTCTCCACTGCTTGAACCAGTGGGCCAAGCATACAGGTAAAAGTTTTTGTCCCAGGGCAGCCAGATATGGATCCCTGCTTTACACAAGCAGCCAGAATCTCAGTCTCCCCAGGAACTCTGCCTGTATTAACTTTCCAACCCGGTAGTCATGCGAGTCTCATGAAAGCACCATGAAATGTAGGTTTGTGCTCCCAGAGCAGATCTTCAGAGCTAGGTATTCAGCAGTCCCAAGCCTTCCTCTCCCTCCCTGCTCCATTTCTCTTCCTCCAGCCAGTCAGCTGTGGTGGGGGAAGGGCTCGGGTCCCACGGAGCCACAGCTCTGGTATGTTGCCCCTTTCGGTGAGGTCATGTCTTTTCTCCAGGTGTGTGCAGTCTAATGCTGTCCTCTTTCCTGTTGTTCTCTCAGTATTAGTTGCACCAACTATATTTTCTAATTGTATCCAGTTTTAGGAGGAAGCCTCTGTCTCTCCTCTCATGCTGCCATCATTAATCCTTGCATCTCATGGTCTTTTATACAGACCTTTCAGCTTTTAGAAAGAAAGAAGGCTAGTAGTTAGCCTGATGTCTCTCTGTCTCCAGGAGGAACTGGAGACCCTATGCCAAGATTTGAGTTTAAAGAAAAAGAAGGAAAGTATATTCCTTGGGCCTTTTTAGATAGTGAGGAACAGGTGACTGTTATCCCTGCAATCCCTTGCACCAGGAGAAAGAAAAACAAAATAATATTTTCTGGTTTGGAGTGTAAGGCCACCACCACCCTAGTCTGAATATAAGTAAGTCCCTTCAGGAGCCTATAAACCTCCGTCATTATTGCACCTATTACTGAATGTGTTATTGTTGTTGATGTATTGTCTATCTGCATCTCTGGTAGCCTTTGCCTCCAGGCTCTAATAGGAATTGCTGCAGTTAGAGCCATTATGAAGGGGAATATGGAAGCCTGGAAACCTCCCTAAGTCATTGGCTAAAGTTAATAGCCTGTCCATTTGACTGGCCAATAGAAAGCCTTATACTCAAAATAAGCCTCCCTGTGGAGATTATACATTTGGATAAAAATGAGTTTTGATTGAAATAAGCTTTTTATTATCCATGTGGATGCTTGCCAGAGAGCCCCTTATGCTGACAAAGGGAACATAACCATAATGCAGATGGCATTTGACAGTTAAACATGGACACTGAACTGTCCTTGTGTACCAGAGCAAACAGATGCACAACTAACCAATTTGTGGATCCATAAGAGGATGGCAATCGAAATTCAGATACTGCTCTAAACTGAACATACACATATGGCCTACCACTACTATCAAAAGTTGCCAAAACAGCATAAAAAGCTATCCTGCCTACCAGAGCCTAGCCAAGCTTAAAATACTGCCCAGAGATATATTTACAACCCAATGGGTGAGGACTTCTTGGCAGGTAGATCACATTGGGCCTTTCATCTCACCTAGAGGGATGGATACTGGACTTCAGTTGATAGGTTTGCCTTGCCATCTCCGTGTATTCCATTAACTCCAGTCACATTCTCCAGTTCTTACAAGACCATATTTGTTTCCTTTTCACATTTCTTGACAATTCTGTATCTGATAACAGCACTAAATTTGTTGTCCAAACTACACATCAGTGAGTCTAACCATGGGCATACAATGGCTTTCTATGCTCCATAACACCTCTAAGCTACAGAGGTGGTTGAGCATTTTAATGGACAATTAAAGGACAGACTTAAGTGGCTAATGGGATGGGAAAAGACAACTCCAGTGTGAACTACCCATCTCAGGTGAGCAGTCTGTATTGTCAGTGTAGCAGTTCCCCAAAATGGTGTTTCTTATTTACTCTTTAGGGTTGACTAAGCTGTCTTCCTTCAGTTGTACACTCTTTGTTAACCTTCGTCTCCATGGAGGATCCAGCAAGGGCCTTTTAATCTCTTTGACTCCTTTACAAAGATGCAAGGAAATGATATGGCTATTCAACAGCATGGAATAAAAGGTTATATAAGTCCATTTTGAAAATTTAGGATTTTGTTCTAATTCTTAAATATGATGTGCTTTTACAGCTTAACGAAAAAAAAGTATTTTTGTAAAAATGCTTTTCTCATCTTTCATGCGAACCTTCTAAACAAAATAAAACTACTCTGGATAAAAGCAAGGAATGGGTAAAAATGTAAAATTTTAATTTCCATATGGGATACACTGATAACAAAAACAACAAAATAAAAAACTAACACCTGGGAAAATGCAGTGGTGGTAGGGGGATATGAATAATCTTTGTATTTTAGACCTGTACATGAAAGATCCACCCAGTACAGTAACTCATTGTTCTCTCCCCAAGATGCAGTGAGTGCTTTGGACTCAGACTAACTGTTAAACCTGTGATCACACCTGACAGTGCTAACTATGAGACAGAAGAGGATGACCTCAGCTCCTGAGCTTTGCATGCAAAACACCTCCATGTGTCATACACAATTATGAGGCAGACAGACTGATGCCATAGACAAATAAAACTGTTTAAAACAGGCTGCTGCAGTTAGACCCTCTTAAGCTAAGGTCTAAGCTAAATTATAAGGACTGGACTGGGAATCACAGGGCAGGAGACTCCACAATGGGAAGCCACATTGGGGCCTTGTTAACCTGACTGTTTGGTAAGTGTATCTCCAATTTGGAATGACATAATATTGTCAACTGTTTGTTTATTTGTTTCCATGGATCCCACATATGTCCTCTGGGAATATACTTCCCATGACAATTCCTTAGCCCTAAACGTCATTTAGGTCAGCTTCAACTTACTGCCCAAAGTGGTGTTGTGCCTAAAATGATTATTCAGTCCATGTAAAAGTAAAATAATTCATATAAAAACTTAAAGAAAAACCCTGTCTCTCTAAAGTAGACCCTAGTGATGAACTATAAGATGTCATTTTCTGCTTAGCAATTATTGGGACCCATGGTTATATTTAATCCTCCAGGCAGGTCATGCTTACAGTGACCTCAAGTGTGGCCTCAGTGTACTGTTGTCTCAGACTAATTACCTGGTTATTGTCATAGCACCTCAAAATCTGACCTCTTCACATTCATGATGGGTTTAGCTTATGTTTCCTGCTCAGATCATGAAAACTCAAGGTGTGGAGTTTAGAAGTCAGTTCCTGGTTAAAAACTTATGTATTTTTTTTTAGGCCTGACTATAGACAATTGCAAAGGTTTTAGCTGGCTAGCCTCATGGGGAAAGCTGTCCGCCCCATGCCAGACCTGAGGCACAGCCAGAGCATAGCAACCTCTGAAGAGAGTAACAGTCAAGAACTCAAAAGTCTGATATACAATGGAGAAATGACAGCCTCTTCAACAACTGGTCTTGGCAAAACTGGCCAGCTACATGCAAGAGAATGGAACTGGGTTATTGTCTAACTCCACACACAAAAGTAAACTCAAAATGGTTCAAATACCTGAATGTAAGTCATGAAACCATTAAACTCTTAGAAGAAAATGTAGGTAAAACTCTCTTGAATATAAACATGAGCAACTTCTTCATGAACATATCTCCACAGGCAAGGAAAACAAAAGCAAAAATGAATAAGTGGGACTACATCAAACTAAAAAGCTTCTGTACAGCAAAGGACACCATCAGTAGAACAAAAAGGCATCCTACAGTAAGGGAGAATATATTCATAAATGACATATCCAATAAGGGGTTGACATCCAAAATATACAAAGAGCCCATGCACCTCAAAAGAGAAAAAGCAAATAACCCAATTAAAAATGGGCAGAGGATCTGAACAGGCACTTCTCCAAAGAAGTAATTCAGATGGCCTACATGCACATGAAAAGATGCTCCACATTGCTAGTCATCAGAGAAATGCAAATTAAAACCACAATGAGATATCACCTCACACCTGTTAGGATGGCCAACATCCAAAAGACCTAAAACAACAAATGTTGGTGAAGATATGGAGAAAGGTGAACCCTCCTACCCTGCTGGTGGGAATGTAAATTAGTTCAACCATTGTGGAAAGCAGTATGGAGCTTCCTCAAAAATCTAAAAATAGAAATACCCTTTGACCCAGGAATTCTAGAACTAGGAATTTACCCTAAGAATGCAGAAGCTCAGTTTGAAAAAGACATATACAATCCCCTGTGATTATTGCAGAACTTTTGACAATAGACAAGAAATGGAAGGAACCTAACTGTCCATCAGTAGATGAATGGATAAAGAAGATGTGGTACATATACACAATGGAATATTATTCATCCATAAAAAGAAAAGAAATCCCACCATTTGCTACAACATGGATGGAGCTAGAGGGCATTATGGTCAGTGAAATAAGTCAGGCAGAGAAAGACAAATACCAAATGATTTCCCTCACTTGTGGAGTATAACAACAAAGCAAAACTTAAGTAACAAGACAGCAGACTCACAGACTCCAAAAAGGGACTAGTGGTTACCGAAGGGGAGGGGTGGGGGAAGGATGGTGGGGAGGGAGGGAGAAGTGGTTTGTGGGGTATCATGACTGTTTCACATGGTTTGTGTGATGTCACAGAGAGGACAGTGTAGCTCAGAGAAGAGAAGTAGGGACTCTGTGGCATCTTACTACACTGATGGTCAGTGACTACAATGGGGCATGGGGGGGACTCAATAATAATAGTCAAAGTAATAGCCACATTATTTTTCTTGTGAATCCTTCATACGAGTGTATATCAATGATACCTTAATAAAAAAATAAACAACAAAAAAATAAAACAAACAAAAGAGCCTATGTTATCAATGGCTGTTATTGATGCACTTATGTAAATAATCAGGCCCAGTGTTTTGAAGCTAAACTTATTTTACAAATTAGTCTTAATTTGGTTACTTCTAATAAAAATGTGGGTGATTTTAGAGAGAAAGGTGTTATGTTTCAATAATGTAGCTTTATTTATATTAGAGTCTAATACTATTCATTGTGAGATAGTCTGGATCCTGAATTCTAGTTACCTAAAATAACTAATTATAACTCTCCAAATATTTCCAACTTTCTCCCATTATTTCAATTGGGGTCTTATTATTTCTAGTCCTCATATTCATGCATTCTTAATTCCTTGTCAAGTTTGTTCCCTCCAGAACATAAAATCTCACTCCAGATGTCGTTCAGGCAAAGATTTCAACCCACCACTCACGCTGATGAAGACACACCTCAGCAAACTCTGCAATCTAGTTGAACCATTCTTTTATGTGCCAAAGTACATCTTAGCCACTGCTTAGGCATCTCCATGACCTCTCTCTCCCTGATGTACCCTAATATACCAACTTGACTTCATGGCTAGTGTGGTCTCAGATCTGGACATGGCCTCTTGGATCCTCTCCTTTGCTGAGCCCTTGCTACTAGTTTTCTTGGTCTTATTGTTTGAATCTTGTTTTGTTTAATTGTTTGTTTCCTCTCATCTAGAGTCTACCAAGCTCCAGATGGTGATGCAAATGGAACACCATATGACAGTCCCTCACCACTTCTACTGAGGGCTACTAGATAGGCCACTCAGAGCGAACCCAGACTACCATTCCCCAGCTGTCACCTGTTGCCAGTAGCAAACATCTTGAGCAGTCATTGCCCCTCTCTCTAACAGCAGTTGGGGATACCTCTTCTGAGGGGGGGTAATTTATCTACCTATAGGACACAGGTAGATAAATTTCAGGACCCTTGTAAGTTTCAAAAAGCCCCAGTGCAACTCAGCCACTTAGTTAGACAGACCTCAGGTGCTCTGATTGGTTGTATCCTATGCAGATATAACTCAGCTATTCAAAAGTTCATTTAGGTAGACCTCAGCCATCTATATAGACCTATGCAAATGAAACATTGTACTTTCAGCCAGTCAGGAGTGAGTTGTGATGTCATTAGTTCAGTTCTCTATTAGGTCCAGGGGGGATGGGGTGGGTGGTACTTCCTCCTCTCAAGAGGCAATATAAACCCCAGACACCACATCCCTGGCAGCATCCTCTCTTGGAGCCCGTTCTGGCTAGCAGGAGTTCTTGTTTTCTCCTTTTCACTCATTAAAAGAGCTTTGCTGGTTGCTCTGTATTCTTGTCTGTTGGCTTCATTCTTCATCACCTCCGAGACACGATACTGGGGGAAACCAGCATTCTTGCTGTAACAACCAAGTCTTAAGGTGCTTTCTGATGTGCATCAATGGAAGTTTTTAACTTCTATTTGAGTTACTTTGACTAATTTTTCCCTTAACTATTTTGTTCTGTGTGGGGACAAGCACCACTTGTAACCTTTTGTCCCAGAATAAACGTGTGTCTATATGGACCCTCCTTTGGGTGGTATGCTAAGTCTACAGTGTCTTGGTGTCCTGGGGCTGGCCAAATTCAGACCCACCATACGTGTGGAAACATTTTATCGGGAGGCATACCCTCTGACCAAAGTTTTGTTCCTTGGGGTGCTGGTGGCACAAGAATGATCCCTCCTAGCTAAGCACAGTCTCTGTCTCCTCCCCCATATAAGCAGTCCCCTATTTGTCCATAGTAGAGGTGACAACCTCATCCTTCTGGGCACTCCTAGACTCCCTGTACAGAAGCCCCAGTAAACCCTTATGTCTCATATGGTATCTCTTGGTCTTTCCTTCAGCCTCTCAAGTGTTTTCCTCACAATTTGCCCAGTTAGGCATGTGATCAGACTTATGATCACACATTCTGTGATGCAGATCCAGTATGTATGAACCCTTCTTCTGGTGAGGTTTCATGCTATACAGAGTACACCAAGGAAAACAGGCTTCTTCCCTTTTTTGGGAACACAGCTGGGTTGAGTGTTAAATTCTCCTACTCTTATGCTCCAGTTCTTCCTGCAACGCAGAGTTTGCAGCTTTGAATCTAATCTATTGTCTGACTGCAGTCACTACTACTGTTTTCTTTTCATCTTCTGGGATTTCTGGCCAAGTGGAGAATTAGACAATTGCCACAAGGTAGAAAAAGTATCCTTCTCCTTTCCTCCATATTAATGTTTCATCATGGGCTAAATAATATGACTTCAGGGAAGGTAATCTCAAATTTAGTGACCCCTTTCATGGTGCATTAAAACACAAAGGAAATAAGATAGCTATATTATAATGGAAAGCTCTTTAACTAGTACAAAGAAGCTGAGAAAAGAAATAATTCAGGAGATTCCAATCTATTGATGCATCTCTTAAAACAACTTCATCCTTTTCCCTCTCCTAAGAACTGACCCTTTCTAATTGTTTCTGCCCCTTATAGTGCCATTCCTATCTAGCTTCACTCCTATTTTGCCTCCAATCTGACTTTTTCTCCTCCTCCTTTTCACCTTTAGAGTAGGACCTTTCTCCCACTCCCTCCAAATATACAGAAGCATTGTGGATAGGAGGAAGTCTTTAAAGGCAGTTACTGAAGGATTCCCATTAAAATTGACCAGAGAAGAATCCAGCCCCATGAAGAAAGTAATCTATCTCTTAACTTTAGGCGTCAATTAGAAACCTCTTTTAGGAAATACTCAGAGTTTAGCATTCACATTAACATTGCCACAGGCAAACTTCACCTTTCTGTTAATGGCCTGAAAAAAATCCTATTCTGAAGCTTAATGCAGGCTGGCAGACCATCTTGTCCAGCATTCTGAGGATAGCGTAATAAACAAAGAGATAACCACATACCACAAAATTAAGGCACTCAATTTAAAACAGTTTGATAGACACAATATAGTTAAGCAAGGATACTTGAAGTTATTTAAAAAAGGCCACATTTGTATTTCTTTGGCCAGGAAACACCACAACCAAAAGGCTGCTCAGTCAGAAACAGTAATTTCTCTCTGAGAAAGGCCCCTCCAGGGTTCCAGTTGTCTTTGATCAACAAGAAGAAATAAGTATACAAGTGATACTGGAATAACATGGGGGGGGGGGTTAGGAGCACCAATCCTCTGGACAGTAAAAAATTTGCATATAATTTTTGACTCCTCAAAAACTTAACTACTGATAGCCTACTATTGACCAGATCCTTACCAATAACATAAACAACACATGTTTTGTACATGTATTACATACCAATTATTATAATAAAGTAAGCTAGAGAAAAGAAAATGTTTTTTTAAATTGTCATAAATCTCCAAAAATGTTTCCAATAAATGTATTGAAAAAAATCACATACAGGTGGGCTTGTGCAGTTCAAACCTATGTTGTTCAAGGATCAACTGTTTTAGTAAGTGGCCATATAAACTTGTTGTTCATAGATGTTAGAACCATACTCTCCACTAATAATCTCTCAATTTCCCACCACCCTTCCTTATGGCAATGAAAACGTCTTGGTGATGGGGCTTGCAAACACATTTTTCTGTTTATCATCTATCTCTTGCTTTCCCACTTTGCCTGTCTCTTTGGGAATCTTAACTTCTCTACATGACTTTCTCTTTAGTCTTTCTGTTACCAGAGATGAGTTCTTGGCTTGTTGTGGGAAATAATTCCAGAACAGATGCAAAAGCAGTTAAGATTTAGGAATTTATGGAAAATAAGAGTTTAAAGGAAAGTGAAAATACGCACTCCAGAGTTGAGCACGTGCAGACCCCTGAGCAGGTTGCCCCAAGGACATATTGGGGGAGCTTTTTTTTGTAAAGTGAGTGAACATTTACTAAGTGGGAATAGGTTTTAAAGGGAACAGGTTGAGTTTTCTCTGAGTTCAGGCTTGCTCCACCCTCACACAATGCAGGGAAGTTTGGGGCTATATTTGGTTCTCATCAGAAGTGTCATGGCAGGTGTCCCCCACAAGGGGGAATGTCAAAATTGCAATGCTAATATCATGGTAACGAGAGTATAATGAGCTTCAGGGTGAAGTCTGGGCTAACTTTTACTCCATGTTGGAACCAGATGATTCTGGCTGGTCTCATCTACATTCCCACTCCCCACATCCCACAAGAACAGCTCACATGGAATGTGTAAAATGTAAACAACTAGCCAAATGTAAACAACAGCTAGCCAAAGTACCACTCCCCTAACCTCAACTCCCTTTCATATCTGGCTCTCTACCTACTCTAACATTTCCATCTCCACTGACTTATTAGGATGGAATCTTTTGGCTCAATCAGGAACTACTATTAGGTGCATATCCAGAGGACTTTTTCTTGATGTCCCAGGCTCTGACAGTCAAATATACCATATTATGTGGCTCCCCTTAACTACTCTGGAGCCTTGTGTCTCTCTCTTCCACCTTAGAATTACCCAAATTTTCTGATTTACTTTTCTTAATACCTGATGTCCTCTGGGCTACCTCACCTACAGGTGTGGGAATAATATAGAGTTTGAATGACTCAATATAAACCCCCACACTGCCTTTCCTTATATTATTTTAGGAAACCTAAAACCTGAGACATTAGGGGGACTATCCCTTTTATTCCTCACCCCTCATGAGGTGGGTGATTTGAAATTAGTCCACTTCTAACATTATACATCAAAATCCCACCCATGGACACCAGTCCTATAAAATTCCCTAGGACCAGGCTCTTTCCATCTCTTCCTCTGAGCATCAGAAGGCCCTCTTGCCATGGACCCTTTCACTGGTTGACCCTCTCACCCAGGGATTCCCCCCTGCTTTGCCATTTCCTAAAATACTATTAAACCTTTGAATTACTTACAATTGGTAGCTTCTGTGTAGAGTGTTTTAACATCTAATAAAATTTAATGGAAGGTAACAGTACATTCAGCAAGTGGCCAAGGCAACCAGTAACATATCCATAGTTGTCATATGCTTAATCCAGCTACCTACCTTAACATCTCTTCGAGAGGTAGAAATTTTTTAGCAAAACCCAAGAATGTGGCCTCCCTAATTCTGATCTCTTCTGTAAGACCCAGATTTAGAATGCTTTGTAGATGGGTCACATCCTAAGTGTGAATAAGAATATTTTCAAGCTGGATATGCTGTTAGCACTTCCCAAGAGTGTATTGAATCTAATCTCTTTCCAGAAGTCACATCAGCACAACTAGCTAAAGTAACTAGCCTATCAACTAGCAAAGGATGAAAGGGCAAACATACATAGATCACAAATATGCTTTTAGTGTGTTTCATGATGTTATAAAAGCAAGGTGATTTCTTCGCTGCTGGTGCTCTCATTAAGCACAGTGAGCAAGTGAGAGTTTTATTAAATGCATTGCTTTTCCTTAAAAATTGGCTGTAATTAACATTAATGCTTATACTAGAGAATAAACACATGAGGGGAAAGGAAATATCTCAGCTGACCAGTATTTTTACCAAGTTACTGTTCCTCAAGTTCAACTACGTCAGCAAATTAAAGATGATCTGATTAGTCCACATCATTTCATGAAGTTTAAAGCAAACTGAAATCACAATTATTAGATTCTGAGAAAAGATATTTGGAGAAATTTAGATGTGTCCTATAATCTGCTGGGTTATAAAGATAGAAAGGTGACCGCTTGGTCTCTCCAGACCCTCTGAAATGGAACTTGGTGAAAAATGTGCACACTATGACCCATCACAGTAACTTAAAAACTATTCTGAAACATTAATGGAGGAAATTTAATTTGATAGCAGAGAAAGACCTCCAGTGTATGTTCCACATACCAGATTCATAACTCTGGAAAAATTATAAAAGTGGCATATAGATAGGAACCATATGGAAGACTTTGAACACTTGCAAATATACTTTATACAATACATCACAAGGGTTTGAAATTGTCCTTACTATTTTCTACCTCTTCAGGTGGTAAAAGGCTTTCCAAATTTGTTGGAAGGAAACTGCTTTTATTGTGGCTAAAAAATGATTAGATTTTATTTTTCCTACCTAGGGAATCCCTACCTAACTTACGATTGAAGAGCTACTCATTTTACCAGGACGGTAAATAAGGAATTTTATAAGGTGTTGCCTGTTGGCCAAAATTATATTGTCCTTACCATCATCAATTCTCAGGAAAAATAGAAAAGACTAATAATACTCTAATTAAAACTTGCTTAAATCGCTGAAGACATAAAACTACATTGTCCTAAGCTACTCCCTTTGACTCTAACAACAAACATAGGTTATGAACTTATGACTTTGTCACAGGCCGACCAAAGAGATTGGGCACTACACCCTTCTTTTAAATTCTTCTTTCTTGCAAGGAAATATGACCCAATAATATAAACTAATGCAGTATCCTCAGATTTATCATTAACAGGGTCAAGGTTGTCTTTCTAAAGAAGCCACCTTCTGAATTTACAACCAGGAGACTTAGTCCGAAGAACAGATAACAATAACAAACTATTCTAAGGCCCCCAAACAGATCCTTCTTATCACCACAGAACAGTTAAACTACAACGAATAGACCTTTGGTTCCCTGTTTTCAAGCTAAAGAGACATCCACATCTGATCAACTCAACTTCTATTTTAACCAGAGTAACTAAACTGAGGTTTCTTAAAACTCTTCTGAAGCCCATGACGGCATAAAGAGGTAGCTTCCCCATAAAAATTGGAACAAGCAGATGACATCAGATAGCAAGTAGTGTCTCTCCAAAACAATGAAACAAACCCCTGCCCCAAATTTAGTACCTCCCTTTTTATCCTAACCTTGAATTTGTGTACCTCTAGAATTGTCTCCAAGGCTGATAATGGAAATGCTTCCTATTCATACTCTGCTAGTTTTACTCTGTCCCCACCCTCCTCCTCTCTTCGTTCCTCAATTTCAAAATCTTTGGCATTTTTTGACTGGCATGTTTATAAACCTAATATCATCTATGATTGGTACTTCTATTTACTTTGTGCATCAGCTCTATTGCTTCTTGACAGTTACTAGTTTGCTGCCTAAGACCTCTCAGCCATTACCACTGCCATTTGGCATATGATCCCATCTGAATTGGGTTTCTCACAAATCTCTGAGTTTAACACACTTTACCCAGTATACTCCTGAAGAAGGATAACATGTTTTTCTTGAAAAACATTTCTTTCTAAACTTCAATCCATGGGCCTAAACTACTCCAGTGAAATCCACCAGGCTATTTGCCCAGCTGAAAGGAGTGTATTTTGTTTTGCTAGCATCAACACTAACTTCATTCAGTCAAGCTATGGAAAGAAAAATTTATATCAGTTCCCCCCTCCCCCATACTGAGATACATATTTTATTTGTGAATCCAGTGCTTATGTTTTTATGCCAGCCAATTGAACAAGTTGTCATCTCACCCACCACTTCTCCCTGTTCTAAATGTACAGTTGCAGTGAGTTTGAACAATTATTGCCTCTTTAGGTCATCAGATGTAATATCCTGGTTTCTCAACTGGAGAGGCAATCCTTGTTTGGGGGTGAATACACTCCTCTGTAAAACATCTATTCTTAACAGGTGATAGAAAGACCTGCACAAAGAAAGTAAAAGACTTGGAATCAATTCAGATAGATTTGTCGTTTGGGATGGGTTTTATGCTGGAATCACTCCTGAAGGAGCAGCCCTTATGGAGGACTGAAGAAGCTTGATATAATACCAATTAAGAAATGCAAATTAAATACTCATACCCAGAGAACAGCTGAGACACTGGAATAATCCCAAGTTAAAACATAAAACTATATATTTTTAAAATTGATTCTATTTCCTCCTTTCATTTGTGAGATATTTTCTTCCCATTTAGATAAGAGTTTATCTGTGAGTTCTTCTGGTCTATGCTGTATTGTTTAAGTTACCGTGTATGAAATCCAAACAGCAGAGATTTTGAATGAAGTATACCAAGGAAATAACAGTTCAAAACAACTTTATCACTTCCTTTATTATTACTTCCATTTGTTCATAGTAACACTTGTTGAACGCAATTCATTAGACTTGTTTCTTTATTAGTTGTAAGTCTGAGTTATCAAATATTTAATTAAAATATTTAACTAAACAATTTTCTTATGAAAAATCCTAAAACTTTATCTTTTATACCGAAGAGCAATTCATGCTACAAATTTTTATTATGAAGTCTGAAACTGTTCTGTCAGCAAAATAATTTACTTAACACTTTAAAAAGAAAATAAAAGAAAAACTTTCACAAATGGCTTTTTTTCCTCTTCTATTTGTCTTTGGTCAACAGCTGGGATTTAGTATAAGATATTAATAATAAAAAGGAGGAAATTATGATATTTTAAAAACATTTACATACTATAGTCTTTGCTCCTCTCTCTCCAACATTTTTCCTAAAAATCTGCCTCATTTTAAGTCAATGCAAAATATTCATATTTTCTTTATTTCCCTTTGGCATTTTTCATTTTATACTGTATTATTTTATGAAGCTATTCATGAAATAATCTGGTATTTGTACCTACTGGGATTTTTCATATTTTAACTTTCTATTCGTTTTAACTAAATGAGAATTTAAAATCCAAATTACATTTCCTTCTGGAATTACTAGTTATTGCTGAATAAAATCTAAATAACACAATTTTTGAAAATAAAATATTGGTGTCATTTTGCACTGTTTGAAGTTAAGAAAAAATATTAAAAGTAAAAGCTTATGATTAAGTTAAAATATTTAAATTATTTAAATTATTGTTTTCTGTGTATTTTGCCTTACTCCTACTACATCCTTTGAAAATACTGTTAATTCTTTTTCTTCCCTGTCTTTATTGTCCAATTCTTATAGTCTATATTTATTTATTAATTCTTTCTTTTCTTATTAAAGTGTCATTAATATACAAACATGGTGTTTTCAAATGTACATCATAGGGGTTCAACAGCCCCCGTGATCAACTTAAATTGTGAAGGTCAATTATTGTGCCCCTTTATCCCCATTCCCCTCCCAACCTGCTCCTGTCCCAACACCTCCCCCTTGGTAACCACTAGTCACTTCTCAGTGTCTATGAGTCTACTTCTCCTTTGTTCCCTCTGCTTTGCTTTGTTTTTATATTCCACAAATAAGTGAAATAATACGGTATTGTCTTTCTCACCTGGCTTATTTCACTGAGCATAATACCAGCTAGATCTATCTATGTTGTTGCAAATGGAAGGATTTCTTTTCTTTTTATGGCTGAATAATATTCCATGTGTATATGTACCACCTCTTCTTTATCTATTCATCTATTGATGGACATGTAGGCTGATTCCATATCTTGGCTATTGCAAATAGTGCAGTGATAAACATAGTGGTGCTTATATCTTTCCAAATCAGGGATTTTGTTTTCATCAGGTGCTTGGGGCCATGCTACTCAAGCTGTGTAGCAAAGCTCAGGCTGGAGGAAGAACCCCACAAAGCAGGGGCCTTCACAGCTATCTTCCCCTATTACCCACCTTGATTTTGTTTTTATCCATTATACTATTGGCTTTGCTTTTGCTTGCATTTCTGCCAAAGACTAAACTAAACTTTGATAAGCAGCACGGAAAGGAGAACATAAACTTCCCAAAAGCTTTTCAGGACAGTGCTCCTGAAGAATAGAACATGCAGAGGCCAAATGGCAATCTTGGCATAGAATACCAAAACCTGCAGGTAGCTAGTCAAACATTGACTACCCCATCTCCACCTAAGTAGGAATGCCCCCCTTGTTTGCAATGCTAGTGAAATTAGTGATGAAGAGTTATATTGGAAAATTAGAGAAATAGTTATAGGGGAATACTGAATGGAATATCCCTGACACTTAATCCATCTTCTCATGTTTCCTTCCATCTGCTACTTCTATAACTTTTCTTCTTCCTTCCTAATTACAGCCATTGAGTAGAACCTGTGCCTCATATTTGGAATTACTGAGTAGCATAATTTTTCCAAGAGGTAAAGATACCTCAAGACAAGTGCTGGGCATGGAAGTCATGGGACATAAATCTGCAAAGAAGTAAAAAACTAACATTTTCAAAGAACATTGCTTCTCTCTCACTTACCAGCTTTACATCTCCCTGTATGGCCCTGGAAGATGGCTGATTAGCCAGAGACGGGTAAGATTCCTCAAGGGAGGAACAACCTAAGACAGGCACAGTCGCAGGGGGGCCATCAGGTGAGAAAATGGGGGACAAGAGAGGTGAGGCTTAGAACTTCACCCCACCCCAAGTTTTGAGAGAAATCTTCTACACCAATGGATGTTTTGTTGCCCTTGTCTAACTTGGATTAATACCTAGTTTATAGGCACAGACCTGATCATCTACACTTGCCTTTTTACAGTTCTAAATCACGCTTTCTATCTTTATCATGCATCTACCTCTGATAGAATAAATATTATAAGGGGACAAAATGTACCCATTGCATTAAAAATATAGATGATGATACCTGCCTAGCTAACTGTAGTAGTGAGTGACCTGTATTTCACCCTGAGCTGATAGACTCCATAGTCACTATTACATGCTGCACGTTTCTGTGGTCACGTGCATTACTTAGAAACCTCTTTGCATAGAAACAAGAAACACAATAGAGTACATGTTGCTAAGAAAAGTTTCGGTCAAGGAACAGAAAAAAAATCACCTAACACTTGGCTAACCATGTATAGATTAGAAGGAAACAGAAAGAAAAAAGCTTGCCTATGCTTGTTAATCAAAAGAACAAATAGAAAATAATCATATCCTTGTGCAAAATGGTATAAATAAAGCTGTCATCAGCACTTTGTCGAGAGACCACCTCCATCTGACTCTGTGTCCTGTCTCTCTGTGCACCGACTATGTCTCATCCTTTTGGGTTTCACCTCCCCCACCCCGCTGGAGCTGGACTCTGCAATCAGGTGAATTCCTAGGAGTAGAATTACTGGGCCAAATGATATTTCTATTTCTAACTTTTCGCAGAACCTCCATACTGCTTTCCAGGGTGGTTGCACCAATTTACATTTCCCCAACAGTGTAGGAGGGTTCCTGTTTCTTAGCATCCTTGTCAGCATTTGTTGTTTCTTGTCTTTTGGATAGAGGCCATTCTAATTTGTGTGAGGTGATATCTCATTGTGGTTTTAATTTGCATTTCCCTGATGATTAGCAATGTGGAGTATCTCTTCATGTGCTGGTTGGCCATCTGTATTTTTTCTTGGAGAAGTGTTGGTTCAGGTCCACCACCCGTTTCTTAATTAGGTTATTTGTTTTTTGGGTGTCCAGGCATATGAGTTCTTTATATAGTTTGGATGTTAATTGGCCCGTTGTCAGATGAGTCATTTATGAATATATTCTCCCATACTACAGAGTGCCTTATTGTTCTGCTGATGGTGTCCTTTGCTTACAGAAGCTTTTTAGTTTCATCTAGTCCAACTTGTTAATTTTTTATTTTGTTGCCTTTGCCCAAGGATATGAGTCCAGGAAAAAATTTCTCATGCTTATATCTAAGAGATTTTTACCTAAGTTTTCTTCTCAGAGTTCTATGGTTTCATGTCTTTCATTCAGGTCTTTGATCCATTTTGAGTTTACTGTTGTGAATGGAGTTAGACAATAATCCAGTTTCATTCTCTTACACGTAGCAGTCCAGTTTTCCCAGTATATTGTTGAAGAGGCTGTCTTTTCCCCATTGTATGTTCATGAGTCATTTATTGTATATTAATTTACCATATATGTGTGTAGGTTTATATCTAGACTCTTTATTGTGTTTCATTAATATATGGGTCTATTCTTGTGCCACTACCAAATTATTTTGATTACTGTAGTTTTGTAGTAGAGCTTGAAGTCAGGAAGCATAAGTCCCCCAGCTTTGTTCTTCTTTCTCAGGATTGCTTTGACTATTAGGGGTCTTTTGTGGTTCCTATAAATTTTAGAACTGTTTGTTCTAGTTCATTGAAGAATGCTGTTGGTATTCTGATAGGGATTGCATTGAATCTGTAGATTGCTTTAGGAAGAATGGCCATTTTAAAAATATTAATTCTTTCTATCCATGAACATGGGATAGATTTTCATTTATGGTGTCTTCTTTAATTTCTCTCATTGGTTTATTGTAGTTTTCAGAGTATAGGTCTTTCACCTCCTTGGTTAGGTTTATTCCCAAGTATTATTCTTTTTGATGCAATTGTAAATGGAAATTGTTTTCCTGATTTCTGTTTCTACTAGTTCATTGTTAGTCTATAAGAAAGTGATGGATTTCTCTGCATTAATTTTGTATCCCACAGCTTTGCTGTATTCAGCTTTTTAGTAATTTTTTGGCGGTTTCTTTAGAGTAATCTATGTATAATATCATCTGCAAATAGTGACAGCCTAGCTTCTTCTTTACCAATTTGGATGCCTTTATCTCTTTGGGTTTTCCGATTGTCATGGCTAAGACCTCTAGTATTATGTGAATAAAAGAGGTGAGAGTGGACATTCTTGTCTTGTTCCCTGATCTTAGAGGAAAAGCTTTCAGCTTGTCATTGTTAAGTATGATGTTGGCTATGAGTTTGTCATATACGGCCTTTATTATGTTGAGGTACTTGCCCTCTATACCCATTTTGTTGAGAGTTTTTATCATGAATAGCTGTTGAATTTTGTCAGATGCTTTTTCAGCATGTATTGAAATGATCATGTGATTTTCATCCTTCTTTTAGTTAATGTGATGTATGATATTGATTTATTTACAAAATATTGTACCATCCTTGCTTCCCTGGAATAAATCCCACTTGGTCATGATTGCTGATCTTTTTGATGCTTTTGAATTCAGTTTGCTAATATTTTTTTGAGGATTTTTGCATCTATGTGCATCAGTTTTATTGGTCTGTAATTTTCTTTTTTGTGGTATCTTTGGTTTTAGTATTAGAGTTATGCTGGCCTCACAGAATGAATTTGGAAGTATTCCTTGCTCATTTACTTTTTGGAATACTTTAAGAAGAATGTGTATTAGCTTTATTTTAAATGTTTGGTAGAATCAGCACTGAAGCCATCTGGATGTGGCCTTTTGTTTTGGGGGTGTTTTTTGACTACCATTTCAATTTCATTGCTGGTAATTGTTCTGTTCAGATTTTCTGTTTCTTCCTGGGTCAGTCTTGGAAGGTTGTATTTTTCTAGGAAGTTGTCCATTTCTTCTAGGTTGTCCAATATATTGGCATACAATTTTTCATAGTATTCTCTAATAATTCTTTTTATTTCTGTAGCACCCATTGTGATTATTCCTTCTTCATTTTTTATTCTGTTTATGTGTGTATACCCTCCTTTATTCTTGATAAGTCTGACTAAGGTATGATCTATTTTGTTTATTTTCTCAAAGAACCAGCTCTTGGTTTCACTGATTTTTTCTACTCTTTTATTCTTCTCTATTTTACTTATTTCTGCTCTGATCTTTATTGTGTATCTCCTTGTAATGACTTTGAGCCTCATTTGTTCTTTTTCTAGTTTCATTAATTGTGAGTTTATACTGTTCATTTGGGATTGTTCTTGTTTCTTTAGGTAAGCCTGTATTGCTGTGTTTCCTCTTAGAACTGCCTTCACTGCATCCCACAGATTTTTGGCTGCTGTGTTTTGTTTTCATTTGTCTCCATGTATTGCTTGATTTCTATTTTAATTTTTCCATTAATCAGTTGATAATTTAGAAGCATGTTGTTTCACTTCAATATGTTTGTAGGCTTTTTTGTTTTCTTTGTGTAATTTATTTCTAGTTTTGTACCATTTGGTCTGAGAAGCTACTTGATATAATTTCCATCTTTTTGCATTTCTTGAGGCTCTTCTTGTTGTCTAATAAGTGATCTATTCTGAAGAATGTTCCATATACACTTGAGAAGAATATGTATCCTGATGCTTTGGGGTGGACTGTTCTGCAGATGTCTGTTTAGTCCACTTGATCCAGTGTATTGTTCATTGCCTCTTCTTCCTTATTTTTTATCTGGTTGATTTGATTTTTCATGTGAATGGTGTGTTAAAGTCTCCAAAAATGAATGTGCTGCAATCTATTTCCCCCTTTAATTGTATTACTATTTGTTTTATATATTTAGGTACTCCTATGTTGGGTGCACATATATTTATAATGGTTATATCCTCTTATTGGACTGATACCTTTATCATTATGTAATGTCCTTCTTTATCTTTTGTTACTTTCTTCGTTTTGAAATCTATGTTTTCTGATATAAGTACTGCAACACCTGCTTTATTCTCTCTATTATTTGCATGGAATATCTTTTTTCCATCCCTTCACTTTTAGTCTGTGTATGTCTTGAATCAGCATATAAATGCGGTCTTCTTTCTTTATCCATTCTGCTACTCTGTGTCTTTTGTTTGGTGCATTCTGTCCATTTACATTTAAGGTGATTATGGGCAGATATGTACTTATTGCCATTTTATTAACTGTTTTCTGGCTGTGTTTATGTCTCCTCTCTCTTCCTTTCTTCCTCTCTTATACTCCTCTCTTGTTATTGATAGTTTTATTTAGTGATTTTAATTGATTTCTATTTTACTTATTTATTTATTTATTTGTTTGTTTGTTTGTTTGTTTAGTGTGTGTTTATTGTAGTCTTTAGTTTTACAGTTACCAAAGAATTAAGGGTAGCTTCCTTACTATATAATAGTCTATCTTAAATAGCTGATTACTCTATTTCAAACACAACCTAAGGTACTTTTTTTACCTTCTTCTTCCTTCCTATTTTTCATATTAGATATCACAATCTGTACTTTTTGTGTATCCCTTGACTGATTTTGTGTATAGTTGACTTTGTGTCTTTTGTTTTGTTTTAATTTCATATTTCTTGGTAATTAGTAGTCCTACTACCTTCACTGTGGGTTTATTTTCACTGGTGAAATCTATTTAGCCTTAGGAACATTTCCATTTACAGCAGTCTCTTTAATATGTACTATAAGTCTGGCTTAGTGGTGGTGAATTCCTTCAAGTTTTGTTTGTCTGGAATTGTTTAATACCTGTTTCAAATTTAAATTATAATTTCACCAGGTAGAGGATTCTTAGTTATATGTCCTTCTGTTTCATTATATTAAATATATCATGCCACTCCCTTCTAGCCTGTAGAGCTTCTGCTGAGAAGTCTGCTGATTGTCTCATGGGATTTCCTTTATGAGTAAACTTTTTTCTCTCTCTGACTACTTTCAATATTCTCTTCTTATCCTTGATCTTTGCCATTTTATATTATGTCTTGGTTGTCTTGGTGAAGTTCCTTTTGTCAGTGGATCTCTGGGCTCCACAACCTGAGTATTTCTTTCCCCAGATTGGGGAAGTTTTCAACAATAATTTCCTTAAACAGACTTTCTATCCCTTTGTCTTTCTCTTCTCTTTATGGTACCCCTATTATGCAAATATTATCATTATTTCATTGCTAGAGATCCTTTTTTCTCTCTGTTCCTCAGATTTTTTGTTTTCCTGTTCTCTAATTTCCATTTCATTTACTTTCTCCTCTATATAATCTAATCTACTTCTAAATCCCTCCAATGTATGTTTCATTTCAGATACTGTATTCTTCAGCCCTGAGTGGCTCTTTTCCAGTATTTCCATCTCCTTGTTGATGTCCTCCCCAAGGTCTTGAATACTTTTCTGTAAATCTGTGAGCATGTTTATGACTTTTATTTTGAAATCTTTATCATGAAGATTGGTGATTTCAGTTTCACTAAGCTGTTTTCTGTTGTTTTTTTCTTTCAGTTTTGTTTGGACTAAATTCCTCTGTGTCTTCATTTTTTTCTTTAGTGTTTCCTATGGAATAATAGCTTTGTGTAGGGCTCTGTCCGGTAGTTTTGTTTGGATTATTTTCCTCTCCCTACTCACTTTGTCAGGGTTTCCACGTTTCTTTCCATAGTTCTGCTATTATTCCTGTCCTATAAAGAAGTAGTTTTATGAATAAGGTGTCATGTGGTGCCCAGAAGCTCAAGAATCTTTACTCTCTAGTGACTGGTTATTTTTTGTGGGGGCCCCAGCTGTTGATGTGAAGTAAGTGGGATGTTTTTCTGCCTGTAATGGCAGTTTTCTTTGGCCACTGCCTTTGTGATCAACTCAGGAGGCTGTTTGGGATTGCTGTGGGTGGGGCCACACTCTGCCTCACCTGCAGCAATGGCCTGGTTGCAAGGATAATGCAGTAGGTGGGCCGCTGTGGGGCTTTGCTTAGGCCTGGACACTCACAGGGAGGTAGGAGCCCATGGCTCCTAAAGGCTCCTCCCTGGTTGAGCTGAAACACATCCAAGGAAGCTGGGAGAGTCTCCTGCTACCTGCCAGGCAGCAAAGTCCAAGCCTGCCACTGGGCTAGGCAGCATACATAGGGACTAGCCTCAGGGCTCTGCTGCCAGCAATTGGGATGGATCATTTGGGGACCCTGAGTTCCTGATCTGTTGGGAAAAGGAAGGGCTTGGCGGTGTCCTTCACCTGTCCTTTCTCTTGTGGAGAGAGTTCCATCCAACCCTCACTCCTCTGGCACCCCTCCCATTGCTGACAAGTCTCTCAAACTACCACCTCTTCTCTCTCAGGACTGCTGGAGTATATCTGGTTTCCACAATGGCCTGAATCCAGCCTCCCAAACTATTCCACCTGTCTCCAGTATCCATTCCCTCCAACCACCAGAACCCAGTGTAATATGGGCCTGTGATCCCATGGAAGATCTCCAGGGCCAAGTGTGCAGCACTCCTGGGCTCCTATTCCCTCCCCATTCCATTTATTTTTCTCCCACCTGAAGACTGGGGTGGGAGGAGGACTTGGGTCCCACTTTCAATCTTGGCTCTGCGACTTTACCTTTTTCTGTGTGGTGTTCTCTTCTTACTCAGGTGTAGGTGGTCTGTCCTGCAGTCTTTAGGTTGTTTTCAGGTTTAATTGTATTTGCTGTTTTCTTCTTTTGTGTGTTTTTGGAAGGGGTCTCCACCTCCCCTTCCTACTCTGCCATCTTTTACCAGTATCCCCAGGAAAATATTTAAACCACAACAGGGTATTGCTGTACATTTTTCAGAACAGCTGGAGTCCATATGTACAGGCCTGAGTGATGCAAAACCTTGTTCAACACCAGCTTCCTGTTCTCACCTCAGCTTTCTCTGGCCCCAACTCTGGTACCCATGTCAGCCCTTCTTACCCCAGACTCCTGTGGTGTAGGTTCCTGAGCTCCTTCCCATCCTTCTCAGCCTGGTTCCCAAATTCTCCTTCCATTTCATATTTATTTTTAAGAATAAATAATCAAATAACAGTAATGAAACAATATTTGCTTGGTATGAATTTATTTTTCCTTTCAAAATTCTTTCATTCTCATCGTTTTCCCAAATATTTGTTTTCTGATGTTTGGAAATTTCATTTCTGCAAGCAGGAATTTCATCTTACACAAGTCAGATATTGGGAGTGATTTTAGTAGTTTTCAGGCAGTACCTTGAGCTTTGTTGGACTGTAGAACAAGGATGGCTTCATTAACATTGACATGGAGAGAATCAGGATATTTAAGCATATGAAGAATTTTGGTGCCATCCATCCCCAGTAGTATGCCAGAGATTTCTCTATCCAGAGTTGGATGAAAATATTGAACCAGAGGAATTAGCTTTTCACTTGAGATCTTCTTCTGAGTATTAGCTGATGCCAACACAGATACTGTCAACACATCGTGACCAACAGGGACAGGCTTCTAGAGGGACGATGGCCTTACTACTTTCAACTTTAGAGGACTATGAACACCTGCAATACTTTAATTTTTTGAATCTTCCACTTGCCCATGGTACTGCGGTAGAAGCTTGGGTGTGAACAGTCAATGGTCTCAGTTGTTGTACTGTTTATCTGATCAGTTGTCTTGACTTCTGGCAGCTGTGATGGCCTAGAGGTGCTGGCTGATGACTTAGCTGTTGCTGTTGCTGAGTGGATGACATAATGTGTATTTGGAGATGGATGAAGTTTGGCTGTGATTACAGGCTTGCAAAGATGTGCACTTTCCTGTTGAAACTGAGGAAGACTTGGCATAAAAAGTTACTTGATGGTGCTGCTATCTTGCTAGAGTTGCATATAGGCTCACCTCTCTCTTTCACAGTTGCCATTCTGTTCATATAGTTCTTGGTGAGAAGAGCTGGACACTCCTTCTTGCTTTGTGCAATGGCCACATAGAGGGTTTTGTTGACCACAGTTTTTCTGTTCATTGTGATGAAGGCTTTATTAGCTTCCTCAGGAGATGAACAACAAATGAAGCCAAAGCCTTTGCTGTGGCCTGCCTCCTTCATGTCCCTGTCATTAGTGACTGTACCAAAGAGGGAGAATTCTCTTCTCAGTTGTCTATCATCAATATTTTCATATAAAGATTAGCATCCTTGCACCAGATGAATTTACCCTGTTTTACTTATTCAAATTTATGTTTTAACTCAGACTGTCTCTTTAGTTTTTTCCTTGCTCTATGAACATAAATATAATTTCCTTTTAAGACCCTTCCATTCATTACTTTGATGGCTTTCTGGGCATCTTCAAAATTCTCAAAACTCACTATGCCAAAGTGTTTGGAACTTCCAATTTCATCAGTCATAACTCTCAAATTTAATACAGAACCAAACTTACTTAAAACATTCTTAAGACATTCATCATCTACATAATCTCCAATATTCTTAATGTAAACATTAGTATATATGTTTTATTTAGCTCTGAGTTCTGTTTCCCTTTCCCTGCAAGGTTTAAATGGCCCAACAAAATGTTGGCTACCTTCCAGTGGAGTCCCATTCATCCTCACAATGGCTTTGGTAGCTGCTTCTGATTTTTCAAATGGACAAATCAGAAACCCGTTGATCCATTCTCATCTGACACTACTTTACAAGAAAAAATATTTCTAAACACAGAAATTGTATCATAAAAGGACTTACCATCAATAGACTTGGCAAGATTTTTGATGAATGTATTGCTCACCCCGCTGTTACAAAGTAATGCATAATATGCATTGGCTTGCCATTGATGATACCAAAGTTCATCATGTCCAGAGCCCACTTGGTATTCTCCTGACACAAAAAATTCACATACCCACTATCCCAGAGAGCAGCGTGTGACCAAGTCATGGCAGATCCGAATAGCCAGGATGGGCCCAGCAGAGTAGAATTTCTTATACAGCATTGGCTCTTTCACTTCGGGATGCAGGTCTCCAATATAAAGTGTGGAATATTCAAAGTGGTTGAGTGAAGCACTCATCTTGAGTTAGATCTTAAGCGAGATCTTCAGTGAGATCACCACCAGGTGCCAGGACTGGGCCTCTGTCAGTGGGAGGCAGAGTCGGAGGTGGAGCCAAGATGGTGACATGAGCAGGACAGTGAGAATCTCCTCCCAAAAACATATATATTTTTGAAAATACAACAAATACAACTATCCCTAAAAGAGACCAGAAGGCACAGGAAAACAGCCAGACTACATCCACACCTGCGAGAACCTGGTGCCTAGTGAAAGGGGTAAGATACAAGCCACAGCCCGGCGGGACCCAAGGCCCCACACCCCAGCTCCTGGCAGGAGGAACGCCATCAGAGCCAGGAAGGGAGAATGAGCCCAGGACTGCTAAAAACCCAGCCCCACCATCCGCACCAGAGAGCAGAAACACAGTGCATGCATGGGGTGCTGGAAACTAGGGAAGCAGGACAGTAAGACGTGTGAGTAGGTCCCAAGCTGGCGCCTCTGGGACAAAGAAAAGCGAGTGATTTTTGAAAGTCTTAAAGGGACAGGGACCCCACAACTGGACAGAAGCATCACAGGTCACAGTCCAGCAGCTGGAAATTCCAGGGAACTCCGGGTACACTAATCCCCTGGGCAACAGCTCTGAGACACCTCACGGAGGTAAGCAGCCAAACAGCCCCCCGTCCATTACACCTCCGGGGCCCTGCCATAGCAGAGCAGCAGCCTTAGGCTGGCCATGTCCAGAGCAAGGGAGCTTCCTCCATACCGGCCAGGCAAGATACAGAGACCCAGTCTACATAAAATTTCCCAACACGAGCCACTAGGGGTCAGAGTTGTCCCAGTAAAGAAAGGCCAGGAGCAAGTGGAAAGAGTCTTGGCTCTCCCAGCTGACAGATGAGTCGATAGCATAACACTGCACCTATCAACATGAAAAGGCAAAAAAAATTGATTTAGACAAGACTCACCCAGACATCTTTGACATCTTCTACATCTTCCCCTGAAAAGGAACTTAGGGAGATAGATTAAAAAAATCTTCCTGAAAAAGAATTCAAAACAAAAGTCATAACCATGCTGATGGACTTGCAGAGAAATATGCAAGAACTTAAGGAGGGAGAATACAGAAATAAAACAATCTCTGGAAGGACTTCAAAACAGAATGGACGAGATGCAAGAGACCATTAATGGATTAGAAAACAGAGAACAGGAATGCAGAGAAGCTGATGCAGAGAGAGATAAAAGGATCTCCAAGAATGAAAGAATATTAAGCGAACTGTGTGACCAATCAAAAGGGAACAATATCCGCATTATAGGGGTACCAGAAGAAGAGAGAGAAAAAGGGATAGAAAGTGTCTTTGAATAAATAATTGCTGAAAACTTCCCCCAAACTAGGGGAGGAAATGGCCTCTAAGACCACAGAGGTACACAGAACTCCCATGACAAGGGATCCAAGAAGGGCAACAACAAGACACATAATAATTAAAATGGCAAAGATCAAAGACATGGACAGAGTATTAAAGGCAGCCAGAGAGAAAAAAAAAGGTCACTTACAAAGGAAAACCCATCAGGCTATCATCAGACTTCTCAACAGAAACCTTACAGGACAGAAGAGAATGGCATCGTACACTTAATACAATGAAGCAGAAGGGCCTGGAACCAAGAATACCATATCCAATATAATTATCATTTAAGTATGAAGGAGGGATTAAACAATTCCCAGACAAGCAAAAGTTGAGGGAATTTGCCTCCCACAAACCACCTCAACAGGGCATCTTACAAAGACTGCTCTAGATGGGAGCACTCCTAAAAATAGCACAGAACAGAACACCCAAGATAAGAAGAATGGAGGAGGAGGAATAAGAAGGGAGAGAAATAAAGAATCATCAGACAGTGTTTATAATAGCTCAATAAGTGAGTTAAGTTAGACAGTAAGATAGTAAAGAAGCTAACCTTGAACCTTTGGAAACCACAAACTTAAAGCCTGCAATGGCAATAAGTACATACATTTCAATAATCACCCTAAATGTAAATGGACTGAATGCACCAATCAAAAGACACAGAGTAATAGAATGGATAAAAAAGCAAGACCCATCCATATGCTGCTTACAAGAGACTCACCTCAAACCCAAAGACATGCACAGACTTAAATTCAAGGGATGGAAAAAGATATTTCATGCAAACAACAGAGAAAAAAGCAGGTGTTGAAATACTAGTATCAGACAAAATAGACTTCAAAATAAAGAAAGTAACAAAAGATAAAGAAGGACATTACATAATGATAAAGGGCTTAGTCCAACAAGAGGATATAACCATTATAAATATATATGCACCCAAAACAGGAGCACCAACATATCTGAAACAAATACTAACAGAATTAAAGGAGGAAATAGAATGCAATGCATTCATGTTGGGAGACTTCAATATACCACTCACTCCAAAGGACAGATCCACAAGACAGAAAACAAGTAAGGAAACAGAGGCACTGAAGAGCACATTAGAACAGTTGGACCTAATAGACATCTATAGAACTCTACATCCAAAATCAACAGGATACACATTCTTCTCAAGTGCACATGGAACATTCTCCAGAATAGACCACATGCTAGGCCACAAAAAGAGCCTCAGTAAATTCCAGAAGATTGAAATCGTACCAACCAACTTTTCAGACCACAAAGGTATAAACCTAGAAATAATTTGTACAAAGAAAACAAAAAGGCTCAAAAACACATGGAGGCTTAACAACATGCTCCTAAATAATCAATGGATCAATGACCAAATTAAAATGGAGATCCAGCAACATATGGAAACAAATGACAACAATAACACAAAGTCCAAACTTCTGTGGGACACAGCAAAAGCACTCTTAAGAGGAAAATATATAGCAATCAAGGCATATTTAAAGGAAGAATAATTCCAAATGAATGGTCTAATGTCACAATTATCGAAATTGGAAAAAGAAGAACAAATGAGGCCTAAGGTTAGCAGAAGGAGGGACATAATAAAGATCGGAGAAGAAATAAATAAAATTGAGAAGAATAAAACAATAGCAAAAATCAATGAAACCAAGAGCTGGTTCTTAAAAAAATAAACAAAATAGATAAGACTCTAGCCAGAATTATTAAGAGGAAAAGAGAGTCAACACACATCAACAGAATCAGAAGTGAGAAAGGAAAAATCACTATGGACCCCACAGAAATACAAAGAATTATTAGAGAGTACTATGAAATCCTATATGCTAACAAGCTGGGAAACCTAGGAGAAATGGACAACTTCCTAGAAAAAAACAACCTTCCAACACTAACCCAGAAAGAAACAGGAAATCTAAACAATTACCAGCAATGAAATTGAAGCGGTAATCAAAAACCTACCCAAGAACAAAACCACTGGGCCAGATGGATTTACTTCGGAATTTTATCAGACATACAGAGAAGACATAACACCCATTCTCCTTAAAGTTTTCCAAAAAATAGAAGAGGAGGGAATACTCCCAAGCTCATTCTATGAAGCCAACATCACCCTAATAACAAAACCAGGCAAGACCCCAGCATAAAAGAAAACTACAGACCAATATCCCTGATAAACATAGATGCAAAAATACTCAAGAAAATATTAATAAACCGAATTCAAAAATACATCAAGAGGATCATATACCATGACCAAGTGGGATTCATCCCAGAGACGCAAGGATGGTACAACATTCGAAAATCCATCAACATCATCCACCACATCAACAAAAAGAAGGACAAAAACCACATGATCATCTCCATAGATGCTGAAAAAAAATTCGACATCGATTCATGATGAAAACTCTTAGAAAATGGGCATAGAGGGCCAGTACCTCAACATAATAAAGGCCATATATGATAAACCCACAGCCCACATCATACTGAACAGCGAGAAGCTGGAAGCTTTTCCTCTGCGATCGGGAACAAGACAGGGATGCCCACTCTCCCCACTGTTATTTAACATATTACTGGAGGTTCTGGACATGGCAATTAGACAAAACAAACAAATACAAGGAATCCAGATTGGTAAAGAAGTTAAACTGTCACTATTTGCAGATGACATGATATTGTACATAAGAAACCCTAAAGACTCCACTCCGAAACTACTAGAGCTAATATCGAAATTCAGCAAGGTTGCAGGATACAAAATTAACACACAGAAATCTGTGGCTTTCCTATACACCAACAACGAACTAATAGAAAGAGATATCAGGAAGACAATTCCATTCACAATAACATCAGAAAGAATAAAATACCTACGAATAAACCTAACCAAAGAAGTGAAAGACCTATACTCTGAAAATTATAAGACACTCTTAAGAGAAATTAAGGAGATCACTAACAATTGAAACTCATCCCATGCTACTGGCTAGGAAGAATTGATATCATCAAAATCGCCATCCTTCCCAAAGCAATATACAGATTTAATGAAATCCCTATCAAATTACCAACAGCATTCTTCAATGAACTGGAACAAATAGTTCAAAAATTCATATGGAAACACTAAAGACCGTGAATAGCTAAAGCAATCCTGAGAAGGCAGAATAATGTGGGGGGGATATCACTCCCCAACTTCAAGCTCTACTACAAAGCCAAATTAATCAAGACAATTTGGTATTGGCACAAGAACAGAGCCACAGACCAATGGAACAGAATAGAGACTCCAAACATTAACCCAAACTAATATTCGATAAAGGGGCCATGGACATACATTGGGGAAATGACAGTCTCTTCAACAGATGGTGCTGGCAAAACTGGACAGCTACATGTAAGAGAATGAAACTGGATCACTGCCTAACCCCATACACAAAAGTAAATTCGAAATGGATCAAAGACTTGAATGTAAGTCATGAAACCATAAAACTCTTAGAAAAAAACATAGGCAAAAATCTCTTAGACATAAACATGAGTGACCTCTTCTTGAACATATCTCCCAGGGCAAGGGAAACAAAAGCAAAAATGAACAAATGGGACTATATCAAGCTGAAAAGCTTATGTACAGCAAAGGACACCATCAACTGAACAAAAAGGTACCCTACAGTATCGGAGAATATATTCACTAATGACAGATCCGATAAAGGGTTGACATCCAAAATATATAAAGAGCTCACACACCTCAACAAACAAAAAGCAAATAATCCAATTAAAAAATAGGCAGAGGAGCTGAATAGACAGTTCTCTAAAGAAGAAATTCACATGGCCAACAGACACATGAAAAGATGCTCCACATTGCTTGTCATCAGAGAAATGCAAATTAAAACCACAATGAGATATCATCTCACACCCGTAAGGATGGCTACCATTCAAAAGACAAACAACAAGAAATGTTGGCGAGGTTGTGGAGAAAGGGGAAACCTCCTACACTGCTTTTGGGAATGTAAACTAGTTCAACCATTGTGGAAAGCAGTATGGAGGTTCCTCAGAATGCACAAAATAGAAATACCATTTGACCCAGGAATTCCACCTCTAGGAATTTACCCTAAGAATGCAGCACTCCAGTTTGAAAAAGACAGATGCACCCCTATGTTTATCGCTGCACTATTTACTATAGCCAAGATATGGAAGCAATCTAAATGTCCATCAGTAGATGAATGGATAAAGAAGAAGTGGTACATATACACAATGGAATATTACTCAGCTATAAGAAAAAACAGATCCTACCATTTGCAACAACATGGATGGAGCTAGAGGGTATTATGCTCAGTGAAATAAGCCAGGCGGAGAAAGACAGGTACCAAATGATTTCACTCATATGTGGAGTATAAGAACAAAAGAAAACTGAAGGAACAAAACAGCAGCAGAAACACAGAACATAAGAATGGACTATCAGTTACCAAAGGGAAAGGGACTGGGGAGGACGGGTGGGAAGGGAGGAATAAGGGCGGGGAAAAAGATAGATGGCATTACGATTAACATGTATAGTGTGAGGGGGCCCAGGGAGAGCTGTGCAACACAGAGAAGACAAGTAGTGATTTTACAGCCTCTTACTATGTTGATGGACAGTGACTGAACGGGTATGTGGGGGGAACTTGGTGAGGGGGGAAGCCTAGTGAACATAATGTCCTTCATGTAATTGTAGATTAATGACACCAAAATAAAATTTTTACAAAAAAGGAATGGTGGTCAGGAGTGCTCCGCTAGGCCGCCACTGCTGTCACAGAGGGGGTGCAGCCAGCCAAAATTGAGACGTTTAGCTCCACGTTAGGGGGAGTTAGAACTTTGCCTGTAGATACCTAGCCTGCTGGATTGTGACGCAGCCAGTGTTTTTTCCACGTCAGGTGCGTAGGCGCCAGATCTCCGAGGCACAAGGGGGTACAGGTAGCCCCCTTTGATGGCCTGGCTGCTCTGGGCACTTCTGCCAGAATTTCCTTGTCTTCGTAGCTTTAAGTGCCCAGGGCAGTGGCCCCAGCTGCTCCGTGGGCTGCTTAGGGGCAAGAAAGTCTCTGGGTGGGAAAAAGCTGGTGCTTCCAAGCTCTTTTGTTTTCCTCACTCGCCTTACTTTTCCTTCTTCCTAACTCCCTTCCTCCCCTCCTCTGCTTTTCCCCTTCTGTTCCCTCCCCTTCCCTCCTCTTCTGTGCTTCTCCCTTCTCACCTCTTGGTGTACATGTGTGCACACCTGTGTGTTTTCTCTTCAATGCTTTTTGGTGGCATGGTGTGTGTGTGGAGGGGGGGAGGGAGAGGCGATGTTAAAAGAAATTTCCCGTCTGCACTCACTGCTCTAACAACTTGGAGATGCTTAGGTTTTAAGGATTTTTTAAATAAAATATTTAAAAACGTGTGTGACTGTAATAAAATGCAATGCAGAGTTCCCTATTTCCTGTTGTAGAGCCAAATTTCCATAGGCATGTCGCTGCTTATCTTTGGTATTTAAATTTTACTTGATAATAAATGCCAACAGCTTAAACCTTAGGTTTCTTGCATGTCTGGGGTAGGATCATTTCCAGGACTAATACAATTTTCAAGAGTTTAAATAACAGTAAGAAAATGTCAAGTTTAGAGCAAAATGAAAGAACTCTGTTATTGGTTTGTCTTGAGTTGATGGATGGAAATTTGTTGACGCACTGTTGCTTTTTTTTTTCTTATCAAAGAAAAATTAGAATCAAAGGGCACTACGGAGAGCTGAGATGAATTCTCCAAACTACTCACTGACCATCTTATCTGGTGAATTCCTGTGTCATATACAAGGGGAGTGGATCTTGTTCCCAAGTTTAGGAAATCAGCAATAATTCTTTAAAGTCTGATAAGGAATTATGTTCTCTTCCAGTTGCCTCTATTATTCAGCTCTTCCTGTGTTTTATTTTGTTTTATTCTAAGAGGCTTATGTAAAGGCACACTTGAAAATTGTCTCTAGGGCAGAGCAGTATGATAATGTAAACATGTATTGAGCGACCTGATTATATTAATTGATTTCGTCTACACAAGAACTTTATGAATTTGGTACTTTCATTGGTATTTAATATGTAAAGAAGCTGAGTTACAAGAATGTTACTGTGATTCAAACCCAGGACGTCTGGCATTCATTCATAGATTCTACCCTACATTGCCTTTCTATAATAAGAAAAAAGTTTTATTTTTCTCTATATATGATCTGTCACTACAGATTTCAAATAATTTAAACCTTTGTAGGTCTTGGAACAACAGTACCACCAATACTGAAAGAAATATAAGGTTCTAAGATAATCTAGTGTTCATTAATACTGCGAATGTACCTGGCACTGTCTAAAACTTTGGAACCATCACATTATGCATTATGTATGACTGAGTAGCTTATTCACACTTAAATACTAGGACATTTGTTAAGATCAGATGTTTTCTGATCAATTGTACATCTGCTGATCAAATGTACCTTCTGCATTTAAGCCAAATATGTACACATAATTTGCATTATTTTAATTTTAGACTTAGCTTTACCTTTTTAAAATTAATATTGTCTCAAAATCAGATTAAAAAAATTTTTAAACTACTTCATAATATTTCACAATAAACTCGGACTCTTGTTCATCTTCTATGCCAAAGTATTGCCGTAGTATGTAGTTTGTAGTTTGCATTGTAATTATCCATGAAGCTGTATTATCAATAAGGTTCAGCAATGTAATGAAAAATGAACTCTGACCTAGCAGCATTGCTTTAATTTTCATTGAGTTATCTAAACACATGAATGAATAATTGTAGTGACACTACTATCACTTATAAGATAAATTGAAGCTGGTGTCTTCCATGTGATGTCATCCATATGGCTAAACAGGGACTAAGGTTTAGGAATGCAGTAAGCAAAAACACACTGCAAATTTTAATATGTTGAGGATCATTAACTTCATTGTGTCAATTTGTTAAAGTGCCAAGTAATGATTTTATAAATAATTACACTTTAAGAGGCGGAAAGGAATTTATGTACTTGCTTTTATGATGCATGTAATGATAGATGTACTATCACATAAGCTGTTGTTTTTAGGTACACAACATCTCTTAATGTTCTAAAGAAAATTAAATATTACATGTCAGTAACTGATCAGTAACTGTATAAAACACATTAGTGGCTTTTCTTCTTTTAGTTACTTTTATTCGAAGCCCATTCATCATTGTGTGGAAAGATGGAATGTTTTCAGGCCATTCTTTTGGAAAATGGCAGTGAACCTGTAAAGTCAAGACTATGAGGCAATAGTTTCAGGTTAGTAAAATGGTTTTTATTATAGCTGAGATTTATATATACCTGGGCTGTTTTCTCATCCTCTCTTCTGAATATATTCCTTGAAGACATATTTGGAAAATATTTTTTTAGTGATATAGGTGTTTTAAACTATACATTTTATAAGGCCATGCATCCAATTTTATGGCCTAATGAGAAATACCTCTTCTTTGGGTTTTTGTTTTGTTATTTTTATAATTTCCTTCTGTACTGCTCTGTGGTGTGGTCATGAATTTTTACATACCACAAATAAATCTCTGTAAAAGGACTGGAATTAATGACATTCCAGGCCTGATGCATGAATTCTAAAGTAAGAAAAAGAGTTGAATAACAAGCCCTCATGAGAATCTTTTTATTGATAAAGACTAGTTAATAGTCTTAATTAGAAAAAACTAATTGCTAAAATGCTTTTATGTATTTTTAGTTCATATTTTTAGCTAAAGCTATAAAATCTAATGTGCTCTTTTCAGGCATATAAAAGTTCTTTTAAATTAAGAATTTGAATGAGCACCTCTGAATGAGATAAGATTTTTCCAAAGTGGTAGTCAGGTCTACTGGGCTGGAAGCCAGAAATATAATTTCCTGGTTCTCCTGTAATTTGTAGAGATAATAATTTTTCCCCTTTGTGCCTACTGTAAGGAAGTTATTAAGAATGAATGAGAATACTGAGGTATTGCCAAGATTTTTATGGCTAAATGGAGACAAATGGTGACACAAATTTCTGCTATATTTTAGGTGGTGCTGTAGCTTTCTCTTTCCCAAACAAAGCCTATTTGATAAAGCCTGGTAGGTTGTTATAATTATCATCCCAATATGACATGAAATCCTCACCTGAGATTTTTATACTCAGATTGCTATAAATTGCAAGTTTCTCAGGTATTTTCTTCAAAATTGTTAGCAAGTTGATATTTTTGATTCAGTAAACATTTTTTAAAATAGTAATTTCTGATTCTAAATTTTAAGACAAAATTGGGAGACTCCTCTTTTCCAGGAGTCACTGAGTCAGATCTTCACAACCAAGACAAACATCAGTCAGATAAAACTTTTAGTAGATACTATTTACTTTCTACCAGAGGTAAGATGAAGAAATGATCAGCTGTTACCTGGATGGGTTTCTTTGCCCTTCAGTCTTAAAGTTTCTATATTTAACTGTTGAACTTTGTATTATTCAGGGTTCTTGATAGGATACATATATATAGAGAGAGAGATAGAGAGCGAGAACAGGGTGGGGGCCAGGGAGAGACAGTGAGAGAGAGAGAGAGAGACAGATTTATTTTATTGAATTGGTTCATGTGATTATGGGGCTTGCAAGTCCAAATTCTGCAGGGCAAACCTTCAGGCTGGTGACACAGGGCAGTTTTCTATATTTCAAGAGTTGAAGGCAATCTCGAGGCAGAATTGCTTGCTTCTTGATGTACCTCAGACTTTTTCTTTTAAGACTGAATTGTTTCGATGAGCCCACCCATATTATGCAGGATAATCTTCCTTACTCAAAGTCTACTGATGTAAATGTTAATCTCATCCAAAAAAATACCTTCACCCTAGCATCTAGACTGTTGTTTAATCAAATATCTGGGTACCGTGGCCTAGCCAAGTTAACAAATAAAAAGAACCATCACAAATGATTTCAATTTCAAACAGAGATTCAAGACCACACTGCTTCCTTCAGGAGGAGTAGAGAGAGAATAAGTGGGTTGCCCACCATCAAGCACAATGGGTAAAAACCTTTTCTTTGTTGAGGTGAGCAGCTTTATATCAAAATGATTGACAGTGACAGCATCCAGCTAAAGTTTTAGTTGTGTTTCTAAAGAGGAGCTTCTAGTCTCTCCGGAGGTAGTATGAGGTAATGAGCAAGATTTATTTTAATAATATAAAGACAGTATAAGACAAGGGAACATAATATAATCTCATCGAGTAACTTGTTAAAACCTATATAACTTATCTAATACAACTTGAATAGCTTAAGCCTTGCTTTACCTTGTCACCCCAGTGATAGTTTAGTAATTCCCTGTGTTCACGGATGAAGTATAATTATACACACATGTGGTATAATAACACAGTAATGTACAAGTGATGTAATAATAACAACAGGAAAGCTGGCAGCCTGTCTCCAGTGGATTGCCTAAAGACCTCTGGCGCACCAGACTAAGTAATGGAAAACCTTGGGGGCTCCTACAGTGTTTTTACTGGGTAAATACACTCAAAGAGTGCATGAGGTTGTGCGGCAGTTCATATGAGAGATAATAAAAGCTTAAGGTTCTAGACAAGAGCCTTCAACATAGCTCTGGAATACAACTTAAAGCTTGATAATATGTTTAAATTAGAAAGTAGGGAAAGGATATAGGATTTTGTGCATTGTTTGAGCTTTACAGTTTGTTAGAGGAAAAGCACTTTTACTTTAAATGTATGTGAACTTGAAATAGACTGACCAATATTACATAGTAGAGGATTTAATATACATAATATATAAGAATATCATATAATGATCATTTTCAGATCATGGGCTCTGGTTCTATTGTGTGTCAAACATAGCAACTAACTAGTACTTACTGATTTCAGTAATTAAATCAAGAGACTCATTGAGCAGCAACTCTGTAACAAAACTCTTTATCTTAGGTTCTGGGGATTCAATGGTGACCAAAACAAAGAAAGATCCCTCCTCTTCTGGAGTTTTATTTTCTGAGTGAGAGAGACTGACAGTAAACACAATGGATAAGCATATGTGCTTGCTGTTTGTAGGTGATAAGCACTGAAGAGTAAATAGAGCAGGCAAAAGAGGTGGTGGATATCAGGGTTTGCCTTTCAGATAGAGTGTCCAGGCAAGGCTTTGCTAAGAACAGGACACTGAATTTACATCCAAAGAAGGGGAGCAGAGGGAAGAGCAGATGCTATGATCCTGAGATAGGAGCCTGTTCTATTTCATCACGGAATAGCAGGGAAGCTAGTGTAGCTATAGCAGAGGATCAAGGGGAGTGTGTTAGGAGATAATAGCAAAGAGGTAAAGGTGGTGGTGGGAGAGGTTGAGGGGACTCAGGGGAGTGGTTGAGGAGTCCTGTAGGCCTTTTAAAGACTTTGGCTTTTATTCTGAGTGGGGTAAGAAGCCACTGGAAGGTTTAAAGCAAAGGATTACCACAATTTAATTCATGATTTTTGAATGAAATTGCCTGTGTTGTGACTTAATACTCATGACTATTTCTGAAGTGATGGAAAACATTTTACTCAAATGGATAAGTGTTACCATTAAAATGAAGCTGCTACTAGATATTTTTTCCTTTTTACATAGGTAGTACTAAGGTAAACTTCAACCTGTGTCATGAAAATTTTTCAGAGTGAAGGTTTCCATATTGAGATTTTACTGAGGCACAAAAATGTGTATTTATGTAAACTGTTGGTTTAAAGTTATAACATTTAACCCCCTTTTCTTACTTCTAGTTAGTGCCAAACTATCCTAGAATATTAGTCTAACTTAAATGAACTTCAAAATAACAACTGACAACAGAACTTTAAAGGTACAAGTAAGAATATTTGGAGAGAGCTGAACTTACATGGGCAAGATTTTGTTCTTCAGTATGTATGGTACCTGGTTAGTGATAGATCAAGTTAAAAAGAGCAGGTTCTAATTTAGAGTTGTGGCTAAATCACAAATATTCAGGAATATCTGATGTTATCAATGGCTTAGGTACTAGTAATTCTTCAGAAAATCTAGTGTTTTGTGCCAGGAGAATAGCAGATGGCTAAGGCAGTTGGCCCCTTCACCAAAGCATTATATCTGCAATGTTTTGTACTCTCACTTCAAGTCACCCTTGTGCCCATTTCTTCTACCCATTCTCTTCCAGGGCTACTGTGGAATTCAGTATATTCAGACTTCCCATGGAGCATAAGCCATAGAATCACTGTGACAGGAAACATTATGTCTCACCTGTGTTTCTCAGAACTGGGAATGTCTGGGGCTCTGATCCCCAGGCATTGGTACATCTAGTTTTGATCAGGGATCTTGAAGGTTGGTCCCCAAATATTTCATAGCTCTGTTGATGATGGATTGACCTTGCAGCATGATAGAAAAGTATATAAAATTATCTAGCAGAACAGAACAACAGATTCAACATTGGGTCACTGCTCTATGCCTGTTATTGTGTTTTACCCATCTGCTTACAGGATCTCTATAGGTGGATAATATTCTCATTTTACAAATTAGAAAAGTGAATTGTAGAGGTTGATAACATCCATTTTAATATAGCTCTTAAATGGAAGAGCCTTGATTTGAACCCATGATTTTCTGACTCAGGAATATAGTTCTAAAAACATGGGGCTACTGTTCTGGAGAAATACTTTATCTTATTACTGTTTTGGTACAGGCTATAAGCAATGCCACAAAGATGCAAATATTAGATTTATGAAAGAACCCCGTAAATTAATTCTTCTTTTGACAAATCAAAACCCAAAAGCTAACTGAATAATCAAACAAGTCTTTTCTTTTTCTTTTTTTTAATTTTAATTTTAATTTTATTTTGGTATCATTAATCTACAATTACATGAAGAACATTATGTTTACTAAGCTCCCCCTTTCACCAAATCCCCCCCAACATACCCATTCACAGTCACTGACCATCAGCATAGTAAGATGCTGTAAAATCACTACTTGTCTTCTCTGGGTAGCACAGCACTCCCTGTACCCCCACCCACTATACATGCTAATCGTAATGCCCCCTTTCTTTTTCCCCACCCTTATCCCTTCCTTCCCACCCATCTTCCCAAGTCCCTTTCCCTTTGGTAACAGTTAGTCCATTCTTGGGTTCTGTGATTCTGCTGCTATTTTGTTCCTTCAGTTTTTCTTTGTTCTTATACTCCACTTATGAGTGAAATCATTTGGTACTTGTCTTTCTCCGTCTGGCTTATTTCACTGAGCATAATATCCTCTAGCTCCATCCATGTTGTTGCAAATGGTAGAATCTGTATTTTTTCTTATGGCTGAGTAATATTCCATTGTGTTTATGTACCACTTCTTCTTTATCCATTCATCTACTGATGGACACTTAGGTTGCTTCCAATTCTTGGCTATTGTAAATAGTGCTGCGATAAACATAGGGGTGCATCTGTCTTTTTCAAACTGGAGTGCTGCATTCTTAGGGTAAATTCCTAGGAGTGGAATTCCTGGGTCAAATGGTAAGTCTATTTTGAGCATTTTGAGGAACCTCCATACTGCATTCTACAGTGGTTGAACTAATTTACATTCCCACCAGCAGTGCAGGAGGGTACCCCTTTCTCAACAACCTCGCCAACATTTGTTGTTGTTTGTCTTTTGGATGGTAGCCATCCTTACTGGTGTGAGGTGATACCTCATTGTGGTTTTAATTTGCATTTCTCTGATGGCAAGCGATTTGGAGCATCTTTTCATGTGTCTGTTGGCCATGTGAATTTCTTCTTTAGAGAACGGTCTATTCAGCTCCTCTGCCTATTTTTTAATTGGATTATTTGCTTTTTGTTTGTTGAGGTGTGTGAGCTCTTTATATATTTTGATTGTCAATCATTTATCAGATCTGTCATTTATGAATATATTCTCCCATACTGTAGGGTACCTTTTTGTTCAGTTGATGGTGTCCTTTGCTGTACAGCAGCTTTTTAGCTTCATATAGTCCCACTTGTAGATTTTTACTTTTGTTTTCCTTGCCCGGGGAGATATGTTCATGAAGAAGTCACTCATGTTTATGTCCATAAGATTTTTGCCTATGTTTTTTTCTAAGAGTTTTATGGTTTCATGACTTACATTCAAGTCTTTGATCCATTTTGAATTTACTTTTGTGTATGGGCTTGGACAGTGATCCAGTTTCATTGCCTTACATGTAGCCGTCCAGTTTTGCCAGCACCATCTGTTGAAGAGACTGTCATGTCCCAATTTTATGTCCATAGCTCATTTATCATATATTAATTGGCCATATATGTTTTAGTTAATGTCTGGAGTCTCTATTCTGTTCAACTTGTCTGTGGCTCTGTTCTTGTGCCAGTACCAAACTGTCTTGATTACTGTGGCTTTGTACTAGAGCTTGAATATGGGGAGTGAGATCCCCCCCCACTTTATTCTTCCATCTCAGGATTGCGTTGGCTATTCGGGGTCTTTGGCAGTTCCATATGAATTTTTTAACTATTTGTTTCAGTTCATTGAAGAATGCTGTTGATAACTTGATAGGGATTGCATAGAACCTGTATATAGCTTTGGGCAGGATGGCCATTTTAACAAAATTAATTCTTCCTAGCCATGATCATGGGATGAGTTTCCATTTGTTAGTGACCTCTTTAATTTCTCTTAAGAGTGTCTTGTAGTTTTCAGGGTATAGGTCTTTTACTTCCTTGGTTAGGTTTATTCCTAGGTATTTTATTCTTCTTGATTCTAATGTGAATGGAATTGTTTTCCTGATTTCTCTTTCTATTAGTTTGTTGTTAGTGTATAGGAAAGCCACAGATTTCTGTGTGTTAATTATGTATCCTGCAACTTTGCTGTATTCCGATATTAGTTCTAGTAGTTTTGGAGTGGAGCCTTTAGGGTTTTTTTATGTACAATATCATGTCATGTACAAATAGTGACAGTTTGAATTCTTTACCAATCTGGATTCCTTGTGTTTCTTTATTTTGTCTAATTGCCATGGCTAGGACCTCCAGTACTATGTTGAATAACAATGGGGATGTTGAATTTTGTTGATTGCTTTTTCAGCATCTATGGAGATGATCATGTGGTTTTTGTTTTTCTTTTCGTTTATATGGTGGATGATGTTGATGGATTTTTGAATGTTGTACCATCTTTGCATCCCTGGGATGAATACCACTTGGTCATGGTGTATGATCCATTTAATGTGTTTTTGAATACGGTTTGCTAATATTTTGTTGAATATTTTTACATCTACATTCATCAGGGATATTGGTCTGTAGTTTTCTTTTTTGCTGGGGTCTTTGCCTGGTTTTGGTATAAGGGTGATGTTGGCTTCATAGAATGACTTTGGGAGTATTCCCTCCTCTTCTGTTTTTTGGAAAACTTTAAGGAGAATGGGTATTATATCTTCTCTTTATGTCTGTTAGAATTCCGAGGTAAATCAATCTGGCCTGGGGGTTTTGTTCTTGGGTAGTTGTTTGATTACTGATTCAGTTTCGTTGCTTATAATTGGTCTGTTTAGATTTTCTGTTTCTTTCTGGGTCAGTCTTGGAAGGTTGTATTTTTCTAGGAAGTTGTCCATTTCTCCTAGGTTTCCCAGCTTGTTAGCATATAGGTTTTCATAGTTTTATCTAATAATTCTTTGTATTTCTGTGGGGTCCATCATGACTTTTCCTTTCACATTTCTGATTCTGTTGAAGTGTGTTGACTCTCTTTTTGTCTTAATAAGTCTGGCTAGAGGCTTATCTATTTTGTTTATTTTCTCGAAGAACCAGCTCTTGGTTTCATTGATTTTTGCTATTGTTTTATTCTTCTCAATTATATTTATTTCTTCTCTGAGCTTTATTATGTCCCTCCATGTGCTAACCTTAGGCCTCATTTGTTCTTCTTTTTCCAATTTTGATAACTGTGACATTAGACTATTCATTTGGGATTGTTCTTCCTTCTTTAAATATGCCTGGATTGCTATATACTTTCCTCTTAAGACTGCTTTTGCTGCGTCCCACAGAAATTGGGGCTTTGTGTTGTTGTTGTCATTTGTTTCCATATATTGCTGGATCTCCATTTTAATTTGGTCGTTGATCTATTGATTATTTAGGAGCATGTTGTTAAGCCTTCATGTGTTTGTGAGCCTTTTTGTTTTCTTTGTAAAATTTATTTCTAGTTTTATACCTTTGTGTTCTGAAAAGTTGGTTGGTAGGATTTCAATCTTTTGGAATTTACTGAGGCTCTTTTTGTGGCCTAGTATGTGGTCTATTCTGGAGAGTGTTCCTTGTGCACTTGAGAAGAATGTGTATCCTGTTGATTTTGGATGTAGAGTTCTATAGATTTCTATTAGGTCCATCTGTTCTAGTGTGTTGTTCAGTGCCTCAGTGTCCTTACTTATTTTTTGTCTGATGGATCTGTCCTTTGGAGTGAGTGGTGTGTTAAAGTCCCCAAAAATGAATGCATTGCATTCTATTTCCTCCTTTAATTCTGTCAGTATTTGTTTCACATATATTGGTGCTCCTGTATTGGGTGCATATATGTTTATAATGGTTATATCCTCTTGTTGGAATGAGCCCTTATCATTATGTAATGTCCTTCTTTATCTCTTGTTACTTTCTTTGTTTTGAAGTCTATTTCTTCTGATACTAGTATTGCAATACCTGCTTTTTTTCCCTGCTGTTTGCATGAAATATCTTTTTCCATCCCTTGACTTTTAATCTGGACATGTCTTTGGGTTTGAGGTGAGTCTTTTGTAAGCAGCATAGTGATGGGTCTTGCTTTTTTGTCCATTCTATTACTCTGTGTCTTTTGATTGGTGCATTCAGTCCATTTACATATATGGTGATTATTGAAAGATATGTACCTATTGCCATTGCATGCTTTAGATTCCTGGTTACCAAAGGTTCAAGGTTAGCTTCTTTACTATCTTACTGTCTAGCTTAACTCACTTATTGAGCTGTTATAAACACAGTCTGTTGATTATTTCTCTCCCTTCTTATTCCTCCTCCTCCATTCTTCATATGTTGCATGTTTTGATCTGTGCTCTTTTTAGGGGTGATCCCATCTAGAGCAGTGCCTCTAAGATACCCTGTAGAGGTGGTTTTTGGGAGGCAAATTCCATCAACTTTTTCTTGTCTGGGAATTTTTAAATCCCTCCTTCATATTTGATTGATAATCATTCTGGATGCAGTGTCCTTGGTTCAAGACCCTTCTGTTTCATCGCATTAAATATATCATGCCTTTGTCTTCTGGCCTTTAAGGTTTCTGTTGAGAATTCTGATGATAGCCTGATTGTTTTCCTTTGTAGGTGACCTTTTTTCTCTCTCTGGCTGCCTTTAATACTCTGTCCTTCTCCTTGATCTTTGCCATTTTAATTATTATGTGTCTTGGTGTTGTCCTCTTTGTGTGCCTTCTTTCAGGAGTTCAGTGTGCTTCGGTATTCTGAGCAACTGTTTCCTCCCCCTGTTTGGGGAAGTTCTCAGCAATTATTTCTTCAAAGACACTTTCTATCCTTTTTTCTCTTCTTCTTCTGTTAACCCTATAATGTGGATATTGTTCCTTTTGGATTGGTCACAGAGTTCTCTTAATATTCTTTCATTCCTGGAGATCCTTTTATCTCTCTCTGCATCCACTTCTATGCATTCCTGTTCTATGGTTTCTATTCCATCAATGTCCTCTTTCATCTTATCCATTCTGTTTATAAATCCTTCCAGAGATTGTTTCACTTCTGTAACCTCCCTCCGGACGTCATCCCTTAGCTCTTGTATATTTCTCTGCAGCTCTGTCAGCATGTTTCTGATTTTTATTTTGAATTCTTTTTCAGGGAGACTGATTAGGTCTGTCTCTGCACATCCTCTCTCAGGTGTTGTCAGAACTATCTTGGAGTTGACTAAATTTTTTTGCCTTTTCATGGTGATAACTGTGGCTGTAGGCAGGTTGCGGGTGTGACAGCTGGGAGAAGAAAGACCTTTCCTGCTTGCTGGATGCCTTGCCCTTCTCTGCTGTCTGTGTTTGTTACCTGCACTCCTTGAGCAGCCACTGGGTTAATCTCCTAAGCTGCTGTGGGTGGGGTCTCTATCAGAGCAGCATGGAGCCCTGTGGTGAGTGGTAGGCACACCAGGTGCATTCCTCCGTAATAGTGGCGCCCCTGCCCGGCAGCTGTCTGCCAGCAGTGGCCTTTGGGTCTGGCCAAGGCAGCTGTGTGTCGGGCTGGGATTCTGGTCGGCTGCTCGTAGCACAGCTGCTCCCTCTGGCACCACTGCAGGTATGCGCGGGCCTCTCTCGCGCGGACCTCTCCTGGGCTCCTCTGGTGCCACTGCCGCTGCTGCACATGAGCCGCACCCAGGCTGTTTGGTCACTGCTGCTGCAGGCTCATACGAGCCTCTCCTGGTCCCCTCTGGCGCTGCCGGCACATGCGATCCACTCCCAGTTCCTTCCGGTGCCGCCACCCCTGGCATACGCTGCCACTCTCCCACTACTGGGCTGGTGTGTCAGGGCCCACACCAGTTGGAGGAACAACTGGCAGGCTGCTTAGTGTGGTGAGGGGCTTCAGAACTGCGCTGCCTTCCCAGGATTTAGTGCGTCTGAAGTTCCCCGGGATTCCCAGCTGCTGGCTAAGTGTGCCAGGACGTCTTCGTCCAGCTGTGGGGTCCCTGTCTCTTTAAGACTTGCAGAAAGCACTCGCTTTTCTTTTGTCTCAGGGGCTTCAGTTGCGGGGACCTGCCCACAGGTTTTTCTTTTCCATTTCTCTAATATCCAGCACCCCGTGCACCTTGTGTCTGTGCTCCAGGCACGGATTTCTAGAGCTGGTTGTTTAGCAGTACTGGGCTTTCACTCCCTTCCCATTCGTACTTCTTTTTTCCCGCTGGATTCTGGGGTGGAGGAGTGTTTGAGTCCCACCTGGCCGCGGCTTGTATCTTACCCCCTTTGTGTGATGCTGAGTTCTCGCAGATGTAGATGTATCCTGGCTGTTGTACTGCATCCACTGGTGTCTTTTTTAGGAATAGTTGCATTTATTGTATTTTCAAAGATATATATGTTTTGGGGAGGAGATTTCCACTGAACTACTTATGCCGCCATCTTCCTGTGATTCCCCCCAAACAAGTCTTTTTCTACTCTGTCCTTTCAATCTTCCAGACAGCAAATTCAAGATGAAAGAGAGGTAGTGCATGCCTCATTTCCTAAAGAAAAGTCCCATGTCATACTTGGCCTATCCCTAAGCTAAGAAGTTTACTGCCATTCAGTTTTGCTGTCAGCAGAACTGATTGCCAGTAAAGTGCATAAGCAGTAATCTGATTCATGCAACTTGCTGCTTGACACTTCAGAAATGAAGTGCTTATTTTAGTACATCATTACGTGTAATTACAGTGTCAGCATTCATAGTTCTATAGTTAAATATCTGTCAGAATTTTCATTACAGAACTTATTTTCTCTGGTTTATAGATATATACAGAAAGTGGGTGTAGTGGAACTTGGTGTATACAAACTAATTCAGGGAGCAATTAAAATTCAGGAGATTCATTACCCTTCTCCAGCATCAAAGTCTTCTGATGTAAAGCAGATGGAGATTTGTGAAGAAATATAGGTGAAATAAAAAAAGTGCCCAATTTGGTCTCCACTGTAGGAACCAGCAGAACATAATCAGAAAATGGGTGATGTAGCCCCACAGACTGTAATTTCAGACAGAGAAAACTCATATTGAGGATTATAGCGCTAGAAGAACTTTCGTTTGAGTCCCAGTCTGTATTAGTTCGGGTTTCCGTAAGAAAATTCTATAGGCTGAGTGGCTTAAATAACAAATTTCTTTTCTCACAGTTCTGGAAGCTGGCTGTTTGAGATCAAGGTGCCAGCATGGTTAGGTACTGGTGAGAGCTCTCTTCCAAGCTTGTAGATGGCCATCCTCCCACTGTGTCCTCACATGGTGGAGAGAGAGGGAGAGAGGGAGAAATATAAGAAGTGAGGCAAGGAGATTTTTCTCTCTTCCCCTTTTAATAAGGCTACCAATCCTATCCAGTTAGGACCCCACCTTTATGATCTCATTTATACCTTAATTATCTCCTAAAGTCACATGGGGATTAGAACTTCAATATATGAGTTTGGGGGAGACAATATCTTCCTTTTCCTGGTATAGAGAGGGAGACACAAATGGAGATTTCCTTATACATGTAACTTTCCCTTGGAAAAAGTTACTTCTACTCAGTTTTCTGAACTTCTCCAGTTTCTGCTATTTCTTGAAATGATTAGTTCAAATATTCCTTATGCCAAAGAGTCATATTTGTAGTGGCATATTCTGGTACCCTTTGGAGGCATGTGGGTAAAATTTCAATATTTCCAGAATCTCTTGCCTGACATAAGTGCATCTGCATATAAATAGGTGTTTCTCAGGGGTGGAGAGAGTAGTCCGTCGTCATACCAATAGGTAATTACATGGGCAATCCAGGGCTTGTCTGGACAGGAGAGGTTTGGTGGAGCTTTTTTCTGCTGCAGCTAGGTCTGGAGAGAGATAGTTTAACTGCTTGTAAGAAATTAAAAGGTTTCTTCTCCATTTGACTGATTTCAGTTTCAAAGGTATTTCAACCCAGGATTTTCCCCTGGAGTTACAAGGCATTAGCATCATTCCCATTAAATAGACAAAAAAACTTAAACACTATGAGGCTTTAAGTATTTTGCCCCAGTTCATAGAACTAGTTAAAGTCAGAGTAAAGATTTAAACTCAAGCACTCTAAAGACCACTTAGCCACTATATTATTGATGCTTTCTTGTTCCCCCCACCCCTGTAGATGAAAGGACTTACTCCTTAGTATGGACTCCATATTGAGGCCCAATTTTATTTTCACTTCTCATGATTCCTGCCATTGTACCCTAAGATCCACTATTACCAAACTACTAATAGTTCTTGAGTTCTGCTGTCTTATTCTACAGTGCTTAGAATGACCCCTATGACATTGTGATTTATAATGAAGAAAAACATATTTGGCTTTCATCTCCATTTCTTTCACAGAGCTCCTAAAACAGTTGGGATTAAGTATGATGAAAGGATAAAGGTGTCTCTGGTTATGTTAATGAGATAATTTTGTGAAGATCCAAATGAGAGGGCCTGGGTGCTCAGGGAACTAAGCATGAGATTAGACGACAGAAACTTTCATCCCTACCCAGACTTCTGGGGAGGGAAGAGAGGCTAGTGATTGAGTTTAATCACCACTGAGCAATGATTTAGTCAACCATGCCTATGTAATGAAGCCTCCACAAAAATCCTAAAGGACTGGCATTGACCAGCTCTCAGGTTGCTTAACACATGGAGATTTGGCGAGGGCATGGAAGCTCTACACCTTTTCCCCATACTCTGCTCAAAGTATCTTTTCCATCTGGTTGTTTTTCTGAGTTTTATCCTTCTATAATGAACTGGTAATCATGTATGTAAATTTTTTTTCTGAGTCCTGTGAGCTGCTCCAGCAAATTAACTGAACCTGAGAAAGGGGGTTGTTAGAATTAGACGGTCAGTAAGAAGCCCAGAAAATAACTTGGATTTGGGATTAGCATCTGAAATGGGGCAAGCATCCCCCACTTTTGGGACTGTTGCTTCAGGAGAAGATGGTTTCTTGCCCAGGGCAAGTCCACTCTGAATTTTGTGAGACTGAATAAAGACAACAGAAAGGTGGAAGTTAAAAGGAGCTCATGCTAAGTTTATTAGCATGGCAGTCACTCATCTATGTACAAGCATCTCAGTCTCTCCTGGCTCCAGCACTGCCCCCTCCTGCTCCCCAGCACAGGACTCTCTTCTCCCTTCCTAGCACCAGGGCTCCACAGCTTCTCTCTCTTGCTTCTCCTCTTTGCCCCCTAAGCCCTCTACCTCTCCTCTCTCACCACTCTCTCTGCTCTCTCCTTCACCACCCCCTAGCACAGGGAAGAAATCTGGGATGGGTCTCTATGGTGACTGACAGTTCAGTCCAGGTGGCTCTGAGGGCTGGTAAACATGCTGCCACCCTGTCTTGCCAATTGGTTTCAGCCCCGGGCAAGTTCTCTATGTATTCAGTGTGACCAAAGGAATCGACAGAAAAACGTTCTTGGGGTGAAAGGGTTTATTACCCTGCTTGTTCTCTGGTGGTAGGTCGAGCACTAGTGTCTCTGCATCCACCCAGAGCACTGGGCCAAGCTCTCTATATAGCGCAATAATAGCTTATTGCCTACATGTGTGGAAGCGGCAGCCAGGCAACAGGCCAGTTACATCATCAGGTGGTTTGAGTTCAGTGAAGATCCTGGCCATAGGAACCCCAACTTCCCCACACTCTACCCCTCCAGGATTCTCGCCTTACAATCTATGTTTTCAATCTTCTGCAATGGTCCCTGTGTGAGATAACTGGAGCTCTGTAACCAGATTCCACAGTAGCAACAGAGGATAACAACAACTTAGAGATAATAAAATTTAAGATACAGCAATATTTTGATACAAAAATTATAATAATCCTCAAGCCAGAGGAAGTTTCCAATCCACAGAGACTTTAGGGGTGATAAGACACATGTTTTAATACCACCAACTTAGGCAAATCTTGTCCATCAGGGAGGACGCATGCAAGAGAGTGGTCCTGTGATAGGACTACAGCAGGAAGGGGGTCCCTTCCAGGTCTAGTATACCATACTTTTACTCCTTTCCACATGGGGGTTACTGAAGGGTCTATATATAGTGCTACTGGATGTGCATGCACTGGCCATAATGATAAAACAAAATTCCCCGGGAAGATGCTCTTACCTTCTGGCCGTTCAGGATATACTGTGACCTTTGGCAGCCACTCTGCTGTTATTCCAGGAATACACAAGAGGCCAGCTTCCAGGCCTTGTCCCCAAGGTGCCAGGATAGCCAGCCATCATTTGTCCATGTGTTGAAAGGTCCAAGGCCACATCTACTCAATGGAGTCTCTGGGGTTCAGTGCAGTTGGTGCTGGCAGCAAGAAGTTATTCTGGTGGCCAAACCTGGGCTTCAGTGATTCTTCCTTGGTTTGTACTTGCAGTTGTATGGGGGAGGCAGCCATATGTGTTAACATGTCTATGGGGCTCAAAGCTCCCTTTGGGGTCTGTCATTCAAACGCTGTAGTATGGTCCATAGGCAGACTGACCATCCCTGCAGACTATTGGTATGTGACTTTAGCCCGAATTTTAACAAGCCATTGTGCCTCTCTATCATGCCTGCTGTGGTAGGATTGTATGGCACATGAAACTTCCATTTGATTCCCAGATGTTGTACCCATCCTTGCAGTGTATGCCCAGTAAAATGGGTGCCCTGATCACTCTCAGTCACCTGTGGTTGGCCATAGGCAGCAAAGAGATGTTCCAGGCCTCTTTTGGTCACCTGTTGGTCTGCACAACGTGTAGGAAAAGCAACCAGAAGTCCAGTAGCTGTGTCCACACAAGTCATCCTATACCTATATCCTTCTGTCACAGATAGAGGCTCAATAGAGTCTATCTGCCACCTGATGAGGGCTATAGGCCCCTTAGCTATTGCCCCATGTTACTGTTGAACTTGGTGTAAGTCCCTTTTGGAGCACACGACACAATCCTTCTGGGCTCTACTAACTTCTTCAAAGGTCAAAGGCAAGCCCCACTGACAGGCTACAGCCCATATTGTCTTTTGCCCTGCATGCAACAAACACTGATGTAGCCATTGGGCTACATCAGAGGCAGGCTTTCCTTCTAACCAATGTCAATCTGGGCCAATTTATCTGCTTCATCATTTCCTGGGGATGCCAGTGTCAAATGACCTGTCACATGGTATACTGTAATTATTTTGGTCTGACCACAGGCCCATAAGGCTTGCCATAATTCTTGCCCCAAAAAGGGGTCTGTGACCAACCAGCCAGTTGGCATGGTACCAGGTTGGTAGCCACAGTGTCAAGCCCCGATTGACAGCCCAGCTGTCAGTGAAGACATGTCGGGAGCCAGTCTGAACCACCAGCCTAATGACACAGTCCAGGAAGACGGATGGAGGGAACTGCGGAGGGCCTTCCCAGAAGAGCAACCCCTATATCCCTCCTGCTCAAAATGTCCCTCCTAATAAATTTGTTTATTTTGGTTTCAATTCAAACTGCCCCTTCAGGGAAGAGGCCATATCTAATTCTCCCTGAAAATTTTAGGTACTGGACCTAAAGGAAATTGGAGAAAACCACTACTACTCCTGTGACTACCCCCAATGGTGGGAAAGTGAGACCCCATGAAAACTGAACCCAATTTTTTTTATTGGAAAAAGATATGGGAAATTTACCTGGGTCGAGGTTCCTTCCCCCACCCCTACATGGCCTCCAAATAACATATGCAATGATTAATGGCAACAGGTGCATACAGAGGACAAATGCTTTTCTGTGGTTAGTCAGCCAGAGAACATCCTGATAAACTATAAAACAAATGAGAGCAGGGCATTACCTAAATCCAGATCAGAAAAATCTCTATTGTAAGTTTTATTAAAAATGGGTCAGAGGCACAGTCCATAAAATTGGTCCCTGCCTGCCAAAAAGTCACTGTGTTCTTTTAAAGAGAGCCTCCTTCTCTCCTACTGGAGATGAGGAATGGGAGTATAGCTATGAAAGAATGGGCGCCCTACATAAAAACAATAGAATAGTGAACTTCTGATAGTCGTCTGTAAAAAAAAACCAAGAGTCTGGCACCTACCTAACCTTTGTGAGATTTTCTGGCCTCAATAACTAAAAACCAAGCTTATTTAGAAACAAGTTAAATGCTAGGACCTGCCAAATGATGTATTCTCATTCTTCAAACTCATGTAACCATGCTATGTGTCAATTATATGATTAATATCTGTACTTTACTTTATGTAATCAAAGAGTATATAATCAAACTGTCACTTTTCATTAAAGGCCAGCCTCAGCTTTGGCTAGTGTCTGTGTTCTCACTCATTCATTCAGTAGCTGATGCCGTTCATCCTTCAGGGACTCCTGGAATCGCTAGAGCTGGACTCTGACACAGACAACTATAGGGGAGGGCTCCTAGCTGATCACAAGACACTCAGCCCACAACTCTGCCCATTGGCTGCTCTTCCCCTCACCATCTTCCATCCATATTGTCTCAGTCTTAGGATGGAAAGCTATGGCCCTCCATTTTGGGGGCTGCCCACGACTGGAGCCATCTGCATACCATGCATCTTTGGGTATAGGGACTCTCTGCTACTAATGGTTCAAAAGCAAGTACTTCCTGCTTTTCACTAGTATATGTCACAGGACCCAACAAGCATTGGAGTTCTTCACTCAAGGGGCTACTAGAGAGAGCACTAGACTCCTGTAGGTAAGCACCCCGCTTGGCTAGTGTGGGTGTTTCTGCCACACGACTCCTTGGCTTTTGGGTCCAGTCTCATACCCACACCAAGATGGAACAGGTGGTTATTACCTTTATCGGGGCCATTCCAGTGATGGGTTCTGTAGCCAGCAAGATGTGTTACATGGCATCCAGTTGTTTTTCTATCAAAGTGTATCATAACTCTGCCCCCCTCCAGAGTTGTGACAATAATCCAACGGGTTGGCGAGTTCATTCAAGCTGCTGCCAGAGACCCCAGCCATAACCATCTTCAGTGACATGAACATCCAGCTCACAGGGCCTTGATGGGTCTATCACACTCAAGGTCTGCACAGCCTTGACTGCCCATTTTGCTGTAGTAAAGGCAAATACATATGTCTCATCCCAGTCCAACCTGATGCCCTTTTGTACCAACTGGTATAAGGGCTTCAGAATTTGTGCCAAGTGTGGTATAAACACTCTCCAGTAGCCTATAAGACCCAGAAATTCCTGTAGCAATGTTGCAGTTGTGGGGGTAGGAAAGGCCTGGACTTTGTCTATAACTGTTTCTGGTATAACTTTGGTCTTACCTGACCAGACGACCCCCAAGAATTTAACAGACAAACCAGGTCCCTGAACCTTGGTGCTGTTCACAGGTCATCCGTTCTCCTGTAAATGTTGCAGCAGTCTATGTGCTGCACCTTCTAGATCTGAAAGAGAACCAGAGGTGAGCATAACATCATCAATATAATGGTACTGCTGCACCATTGGTGGTTTCTCCCATGTAGCCAAGTCCTGGGCTACAAGCACATGACAGACGGTGGGGTTGTGGAGATATCCCTGTGGGAGGATGGTGAAAGTCCATTGCGATCCTTCCCATGTAAAGCAAACTGTTCCTGACTTTCCCGCTCAATGTCAATGGAAAAGAAGGCATTAGCAAGATCTACCACATAATGGTATGTTCCTAGTTCATGGCTGAGGGTATCCATCAAGACTGCAATAGAGGGGACAGTAGCATGCATAGTGTATGACTTTATTCTGTTCTCTATAATCCACAGTCATGCCAGGAGCCATCTGGCTTTTTTACAGGCCACACTGGGGAACTGAAAGGACTATGGGTGGGCTTTATAATACCCACCTTTTCCTGCTCCTGGAGAGTTTCTCCAATCTCTTTATGCCCTCAAGGCAATTTGTATTGTTTGGTATTAGTCACCCACCGAGGTACAGGCAAAGCTATGGGCAGGTGCCTAGCATGTCCCCTCAGAACTGCCTTCACCACACATACTCTTAGTCTGAACTCACCTGCAGTGGTCTGCAACCATAGACCCTGCAGGATATCAATCCCCAAAATACACTCAGGAATAGGATATATATACACTGTATACTCTTTTGGGGGTAGACACCCTATTACCAAAGGGATTTGGGCTTTTTTCACCCTGATAGCCTTCCCCCCATACATCTATGATAGTGGTGGTTCCAGGGAACCACTCAGAGTTACCATGAATCAGTGAACATTAAGCCCCTGTGTCCACCAGAGCCAGGACAAGTTGCATGTTCACTGAGGACCAAAGGATAGCTATTTCAACATGTGGCTTCTGGTCACCCCCTGGTCCCTCAGGGCAAATACCTTGACCTTTCCCTCAGTCAAACCGTGTTCCCCAATCACCTTCCTCTGTGGGCTCTAGTGAAGTTGGCTAGTTCTCCTGCAGAAAGTATTGCAAACACACAGGCCAGACTCATAGCTCTATCTCTGACCTCTGCTTCTTTGGTCTTAATGTCTGGAACTGCTGCTCTGGGTTCATGTGTTGCCATAGTCCTAGTAAGATCCTATTTGACTTCCCATCTAATTTCCCTCCTTCTGCTCCTGCCCTTATTAAATCAACCCACATCTGGGTCCTCATAACCTTCATAGGGCCCTGTAAATTTTTCTTGTGAGTAACAGGTCTTATTTCTTTCCAGATTCTCATTGCTTCAGCCTCTCCTAAGTCTGCTACTGTACGTGTCACCTCACTTATGGACTGCCTTAAGTGAGGGGAAAGAATGGCCACTAGAGACCCAAAGAGGGATGTAGGAGCTATTTGAAATACAGTATTTCTCATCCCAGTTGTGAAAATCTCTTCATCTGGGTTATAATTCTCTGGACTATAGATAGCATTTCTTATGCCTAGCTCTCATAGCACCTGCTGGAGCTCAGCATATGTCTGCCATCTAACAGGAGAGGATGGCACATCACCCGGACTGGGCCACACAGCCCAAATTGCAGCCATAAGCCAATTAAGGAGGGAGTAACTTCCTGGGGTCTGATGTGCATTTTTTAATTGCTGCCTCAAGGCAGGCTGCACTGTCAGGGAAGACAGCTTTCCCATCTTTGATCCCGACAGAACAATTCCATCCACCCCTAAGTCCCACAGATGCAGGAGCCAAGCTGATATTGACTCAGAGGGCTTCTGCCTGAACTGGGAGCCCCAATCCACCAGCTTAGCCTGTGTATAGGGGAAGACCATAGAGTGCTCCCTGACCTGGGGAGGGGGCTGCTTCTCTCCTTGGGAAACTTTCAGCTGCTGGGTTTTTATTTTCTTTATCACTGGGCATGCTTTCAATACAGAAGGCACCAGTGCCTCTGGCACCACCGCTTCATCCTTCCCCAGCTTCTCCATTTCTGGGGCTGATGGCACCTTTCTCTCCCCTCCTCCAAGTGCCTCCTCTGCTACAATCTTTACCTTTTCTACTGTGCCTTGCAGCAATGCTACCTCAGTCTTCAGAAGGTTTCTTACCTTCACCTCAATGCTTCGCAGCTGATGTTCTTATGCCACCTCCGCCTGTGCTTCCCTCAGGAGTTCATCCTTTGCCTTGATGGCCTCTTCCTCCTTCAGAACACTTGGCAGCACTGCTGTCTCATCTCCAGTGGCACCTTGCTGCCGGCACTCTAATGCTGCATCCTCTCGCATCAAGGCCATCTCCTTTCTCAGGGAATCCACAGAGGTTTGCCGCCTCTTGCAACAATGCCACTTCCCTCCTCAGGGAATCTACTGAAGTTTGCAGCTCACATTCTCACGCCAGAATTTCTTGGGTCTCCTCTGTAGACCTTTTTAAGACTATGAGAAGCAGCCAACCCACAGTCCCCGCTGCCTCACAGGCACTCTCCTTCTCAAATTATCTGCTTACTATATCAAGAGCCACCCCCTACTGCCTCAGGTGTCACCTCCACTTGCCTCCAGTCCTGGGGTGGGGTCCAGTTCTCTAGGAGGCAAGCTACCTCAGACCAAATACCCATTGAGGGATGATCCACTGTCTCCCCATTCACAAGGCAGCCCACTGAAGTACCCCTCCCATAAGGGCAGCATGTCTTTTTCCTTGGTCAACAGTGAATCCTGCCAACTATGCCAATTTTCTTGCCAATGGGTTTCAACCCCGGGCAAGTTCTCTATGTATTCAGTGTGACCAAAGGAATCGACAGAAAAACGTTCTTGGGGTGAAAGGGTTTATTACCCGGCTTGTTCTTAAGTGATAGGTCGAGCACTAACATCTCCGTGTCTGCCCAGAGCACTGGGCCTAGCTCTCTATATAGCACAATAATAGCTTATTGCCTACAGGTGTCGAAGCGGCAGCCAGGCAACAGGCCAGTTACATCATCAGGTGGTTTGAGTTCACTGAAGATCCTGGCCATAGGAACCCCAACTTTCCCACACACCCATAGGTATATAAGCAGGCTCTTTTATGTATGCAGTGAGCAACATTAAAGCCAGGTGAAAATCCTGGTCATATATTTCCATTTTCTCTGCAAAGACTGAGCCCATAGCCCATGGAATCTGATGATCTCCAGGTAAATAGTGTCAGAAATGAGTTGAATTATAGGACACCAAACTAACTGCCTGTTATTAAAAAAAACCTACACATTGGAATTGGATGCAGAATTATACAGTTGGTGTCAGATAGGTGGGATTTGCTATAATGGCCCTGGCTCACAGAAACATGTGGTTTGGGAGGAAAAAGGCTAAAAAGTTGAGAATGAAGAACCTTTGATTTCTCGTGTGGGCACATGGTCACCCTTGTTAAGGAGCAGCAGCTGTCCTACAACCAGTTACTAAAAGTAAAAGTTAACAGTGGGGTTTAGAGACAGATCCAACTCCTAGGGAGTTGATTCACTGTGCTTCAGTAGAAGAAGTTTCCTGTACCTTTCAATGTTTTTCTAGCTGGTATAAAAACCTAACTGACATAAGCTGGATTAACAGGAGAGAAAAAACAAAAAGTTCACACACATACAGGAAATACATAGACATGGGATTCCAAAGTCAGTCAGGGATAGTGACATATATATGGCATCCTGAACTAAGGAGAGAGGGATAAGTGAAGAAGGCAATTCACAGGAATATGGAAGAGCAAATGTTTAGTAAACAAATGCTTGAGAGGCCACACAGAAACAATGGGACACAGAGGAATTTTAATAGACTTGGCCACATTCCTCCCTGTCTACCACACCTAGGTAATATTATAATGTATTATATCTATGGTAATAGCTCTCTTCCTGGAACAGTTCCTCTATCCAACTTCTTTTAATGCATTTTGTGTGTATATGGTGGGGGGAAGTCAAAGTTTGTTTCTGAGTCTTTTGGGCTTTACTTGTTTTCAGCTCTGACAAAAATCTACATTCAAGTGGTACATGTTAGGGTGGCCTGCCCTTGGCGCCTAGAACTGGGCGGATGCATAATGAAAAGCAAGCTAATAAGAAAAAAGTGAAATACATAATCCCTTGGTTATTGTTATCCATAATAGGTAAAAAGAAATTAAAAATAATTGCTGGCTTGGACCCTGATTCTAGACCAAACTCAGATTTCTGTGAGTCTGAACTTAGGACACCAGCATCTTTGCTTGGGTGAAAGAATTTTTCTGTACCCTTCAAGGTTTTTCTAGCTGTTATAAGATACTAACTGACATGAAATGGATTAACAGGAGAAAAAAACCCAAAGTTCACACACATACAGGGAATCCATAGACAGGGATTCCAAAGACAGCTGTCCCCACCCCCAGGTAAAAATTGTTTGGGGAGAACTGAAAGTATCTCTAAGACCTCTGGTCACCAAGAAGTTAAGTCAGTGGGAGAATAAAACCAAGAAACTATTGAAACCAGGGGTATAGCATGAAGGAATTATTTACTTTTGTAGATCATTGTCATCAGCTTCCTGCGGAACTTTACTAAAATGGATTGTGAGAGTAATTTAGGAGTTATGTCTTTGGTTTTGAATGCTAGAGTGGAAGAGCATGTTTGGTTTGATACAGGACCCACACTCATTATGGAACAATCATAGATATCTATACATGATCCAGACACAAAGCAGGTCATTCCCAAAGGAAGAGCCAGCCTGATGTACTGGATAAAAACTACTGTAGGCTTTGCTTATCCTAAAATGGAGGACTGCCCAACTCCACCTATAATGTCCAGTGGAACACCCATATGAAGCATCTGATGTGCTTTGTATAGAAGCCATGTGGGACTGCCTTTATGTTGACTAGAACATTTACTCAGTGAATATATCAGTTAACACAATTCATGGTAAATACTGTGGTCAAGGGGGTGCCTTTCACATGAGCACCCTATTATAACCTTGTTGATGCAAAACTGAAAAACTATTTCAGGAAGCCTTTTTGAATTTGCTGCTGGGCTTCCCCTCATGGATTTTAAAGATGCTGATAAAAATATAAGGTTAATAAACAAATGACTGAGGGGAGAGGGACTCTTTCCAACAAGGTGGAAATACTTAAACAGTTATTAGGAAATGAGGTGAATAAAGCAAATTTTGTTAGGAGTGAAAAAAGAGAAAACAGAAAGGGGACAGTCATGGGACTCATCCCAGCAGTGTAGAAACCTTTAGATGGTTATTATGAAATGGGATGAATACAATGGACATTGAAATTTGAACAGGGTTAAAACAAAGGTTTTAATATAGCACTATCAAAGGTTGAGTGTGCCAAAGAGAATCCCTGATGGCACCCCAACATTAAAGGACCCCAGTCGAACAACTCTGCCCTATTTACCCCAATTTGAAGAGATCTGAAAAACTGGAAGGTATAGATTACTATGAGAAAGTGACATGCAGCTGCTTGGGACAATGGTTACCCAGATTAATCAAGACAAAGACTGACAGAAGGTCCAGGGTCCTTGTCTAAACCCCTCTGGGGACCCAAAGTTTATTTCAGGAGTGTGGGTAAAATGGTTAGGGGATGGAGAAAAGAAGTTTCTAGGACTCCTTGATACAGGAGTCCCATAAACTGGGTTACCAAAACACACGTGTTACTGGTTGAGATGCTCTTTTTCCCAGGAACCTGTCTCAGAGGCCACGGAGAATGAAGCCAGCAGACAGGAGTATGGAGCAACCAGCAAAACTTTTAATGAGGAGTGAAAAGGAAAAAAAAAGGCTCCTGCTTATTGGGGAGAGCTCCAAGGGAGAATGCTTTTAGGGTTGCATTGTTTAGGATTTAAAAGCACAAAAACAGAGTAAATCCACACAATTTTCTGGGAGCTGTTACTGGGGCCCATTGCTAGGGCCAAGATGAGAATGGGGGAACTCCCCTGTTTTTCAGGCTGAATTTTCCCAGATGTCCAGGATGAGGCTTCTTGTTTACTGTGAAGTCTTGACCTTTACTGTAACTTACCAGGGCTTTGAGCTCTATCTCCCTGTGTCCCACTAACCCCTGCCTCAATTGATGAAGTTCTGACTTAGGCTACAATTAGATTGTGAGAATGTGAAAATCTAATGATTGATTGGATTATTAAAGTTGGGATTTTTAGGCAGGTATATTCTGTAATGAAGCTGTGTCAACATTACCTGAATGTTTTATGGGAATACATATTATGTCTGGCTGGGGAATACTTCTACCTAGTGTTGTAAAAGCAAAATCTGTGAGTGAAGTCCTCATTGAGGCTGCAGTTAGGAATATAAGGTTTGATGGAATTAAAGGAAAAGTTTGTAGCTTAATTAATATGTTTGAGCAGGCTTTATGTGAAGTGGTTCATCTCTTTTACCTGATTGTATTATCAAGATGGATGTTGTAGCTGACTGGGGAATACTTCCCCTTCCTAGTAGTATAAAACAAAAGGCCTGTAAATCTTCCCTTCAAATAATATTAAATAGACATGCTACATGGAAAACTATTGAGATTTTCAAGCCCATACAGTGTAAAATAAAAGCTGGAGTACTGGTAGGGACAAATTTGCTGTGTGGAGCAATATCCCTATGTGGAGCCTAGACTGGGGCTTATGGCAAAAACCTGTCAGTTATTCATAGCAATGACTACTGGGATTTGGATTACAGAACTTTCATTTGAGGGGTCTCTACTACTTTGATGTTGCACATTATTTATTGAAGCTACCCTGATGACTGAAGGGCATAAAATTGTCTTAAAACCTGTAATATGAATTATATCTAAGGTGATGTCACAGTATCTCTAATGGAAATTGCAGTGCCCAGAAGAGTTACATCGCAATATGGAAATGGTTTATACAGGATCTTATTATTGGAAGAATGCAAGGAGGAAATACTTATAAGGGAGCCTCTTTTCCCCTAAGAACTGTGCGAGAAACTGCTAGATTCTGTTGTCACTTAGACAGTGGCCTCTAATGAACCTTCAGTGGATCAACAAAGAGCTGCTTGGTCTGTGGAAAGCACTTTCAAGGTAAATGGACAACACTCTGTTGGGAAGACCACACTGATAGAAAAAGATAAAAACAGCTTGGTGAGCTGAACTGTGTGCTGCTTCCCTAGCAGTAATGCACTGAACAGTGGTAAACTCCCGTGTTTGGGTTTTACTGACTCATGGGCAGTGGTCAGTGGCCTGGTTATATGGTTAAGCAAGAGGGCCTATTAAAGATATACCTGAAGGGGGCACAGCCCTACGGAAATTTGAGGGGTACAAAAGTAGGGCATGTCAATGCCCATCAGAACTTGCTTCAAGGATGGTAGTTGGAAGGAGTCAACAAGCAGACATCTCTGTGTGCTGCCCTGAAGGCTACCTAAGTTGATTAAATGAATGGACACGGGAGTACTGTAACAATGCAAAAATGGGCTGAATCTAGACATATTCCACTTGCAACCTCTGAGGCACAGAATGCCAGTTAAGAACTGTTCTGTCTGCTAACAAGAGAGACAGATTACAGATGGCTATATGACAGAGTCCCTGGGGGAAGGCCCTGAATATAGCTGGTAAATAAGACAGATGCTGGTAGCCCTGAGTGACTACAAATGGGTCTTGACAGTAATAAATACTCACTCTATACTGAGCTTTGTTTACCTGATGTGCAAATACTCAGTGTATTATGAAAAAAGCAGAATAGAAGATATTGTACTAATTCTGATGGTTGACCATCATTTCTTCAGACCAAGGAATACACTTTAAAGCAAATGGGCACAGAGGTATCTTCCTCAGAGTGATAGTTTGAGAGAGGATTGGAAAGAGGAATTAAAACATTGTCTAAAATGGGGAGAGATAAAGGCATGAAGGGGCTGGCTTAGAGGCCATCACAAGTATGAGCATGAGTGAACTTAAGGAGTGTCCCCAATGGATAAATTTCTGTTTTTCTGGTGAATCTGGGAAAGTGGCAATGGGAAAGGAATCTTGTATGACTAGGTAATTTCTACCAAGGAATGATGCTAGTGTAATGACTATCTTTCATTCTTCTTTCTTCCACATATCACCTCAAATTTTTTCCCCTACTTGATGCAGTGGTCACAGGACCAGGGTTAGAACTACAAGGGCTTGAAGCAGGAAACTGAAGTTATGTTTTTAACCTTTATCACAATCCCTGAGGGCCTGTTGGGACAGAATGTGCCTTCAACCCCTTTGAGCAAAATCAGAGCTAATGGTGAATGCAGCTATATAGCCTGGTGGTAAAGATAACCCACTAATTCTGTACCTGCGTAACTTTACCCTGTCTGAACAGGAGTGGACTGAGGGAGGGAGATGTGCCAGGAGCCATGCTACTCAAGCTGTGTAGCAACGTTCAGGCTGGAGGAAGATCCCCACAAATCAAGGGCCTTTGCAGCTGGCTCCCCCTATTACCCACCTTGATTTTGTTATTCTCCATTGTACTATTGGCTTTGCTTTTGCTTGCATTTTTGCCAAAGACTAAGCTAACCTTTGATAAGCAGCACGGAAAGGAGGAGAACATAAACTTCCCAAAAGCTTTTCAGGACAGTGCTCCTGAAGAATAGAACATGCAGGGGCCAGATGGTGATCTTGGCATAGAATACCGAAACCTGCAGTCAGTTAGTCAAACATTGACTACCCCATCTCCACCTAAGTGGGAATGCCCCCCTTGTTTGCGATGCTAGTGAAATTAGTGATGAGGAGTTTTATAGGAAATTTAGAGAAATAGAGTTATAGGGGAATACTGAATGGAATAACCCTGTCTGACACTTAATCAATCTTCTCATGTTTTCTTCCCTCTGTTACTTCTATAGTTTTTCTTTTTCTTTCCTAACTAGAGCCCTTTACTAGAATTTGTGCCTCATGTGTGAAATTACCAAGTACCATAATTCTTCCAAGTGGTAAAGATACCTCAAGACAAGTGCTGGGCATAGAAGCCACGGAGCATAAATGTGCAAATAATTGAAAAACTTATCTTTTCAAAGAACATTACTTCTCTCTCATTTACCAGCTTTACATCTCCCTGTATGGCCCCAGAAGATGGCTGGTTAGCCAGAGATGGGTAAGATTCCCCAAGGGAGGAAGAACCTAAGACAGGCACCATCGCAGGGGAGCCATCAGGTGAGAAAATGGGGACCAACAGAGGTGAGGCTTAGAACATCACTCCCCCAGTTTTGAGAGAAATTGTCTACACCCATGGATGTGTTGTTGCCCTTGTCTGGCTTAAATTAATACCTAGTCTATAGGCACAAACCTGATCATCTACACTTGCTTCTTACAGTTCTAAATCATGCTTTCTATCTTTATCTTGCATCTACCTATGATAGAATAAATATTATAAGGGGATAAAATGACTCATTGCATTAGAAATAGATGATGATACCTGCCTAGCTAACTGTAGCAGTGAGTGACCCATACTTCACCCTGAGCTGATAGACTCCATAGTCACTATTACATGCTGCATGTTTCTGTGGTCAGATGCATTACTTAGAAACTGCTTTACATAGAAACAGGAGACACAATAGAGTACATGCTGCTAGGAAAAGTTTCAGTCAAGGAACAGAAAAAGATCACCTGTCTAACACTTGGCTAACCATGTATAGATTAGAAGAAAACAGAAAGAAAAAAGCTTGTCTATGCTTGTTAATCAACAGAACAATAAAAAGTAATCATATCCTTGTGCAAAATGGTATAAATAAAGCTGTCATTGGCCCTTTGTCGAGAGACCACCTCCATCTGACTCTGTGTTCTGTCTCTCCGTGCACTGACTCCGTCTCATACTTTTGGGCTTCAACCCCCCCACCACCCTGCTGGAGCTGGACTCTGGCAGAGATATATTGGATTATTACTACTGTCAGCAATCTGACCAATACATTTGCCCAACCCAAAATTCCTTCCAAAGATAGAAAATTTGGGTATAAAAGGAGAGAAGGAAAAATAGTAGCTATGGGTAAAGGAATGAATAATTGGTTTAGTAATGAGGGAAATCCAATATTAACAGTTGGATAGAGGCTGAGAGTAAAGAGATAATGCTATCTCGTAGGCTAAGTATACCCTGGGCTTGAAAGGGTTAAACCATGTATTGTTGACATAACTCCTGCTTTTGGAACCTGGCAAGATTGAATGGAAGCCTGAAAACCTGTGTGGCTCTTCTGGGAAGTATTTTCATATGATATGACTGGATGTTTATTAATGGCTGAATGGGATTCTAGTAATGTGCCATTATCATTTGATTTTATAGTTGTTTTGCTGCAAGGGATCCCTGTTTGAGGAACAGTGGGTGGACTGTGATGTTGTGGTTCATAAAAAGAAATATGTATTTGGTTTTAGTCTCCTTTTCTGGCATAGCTCTTTGAATTAATTGTGATGAGAGCAATAAAAGTATATCTTGTGTTACTGAAGTGACTTGTAGAAAGTATCTGAGGATGTCAGATGCCAGAGTAACCAACCACGTGATTAGAGGCTTAGAACTTTCATTCCCACTCAGGACCTCCGAGTAAGGGAGGGGTGCTAGAGGTTGAGTCCAATTACCAGTGGCCAATGATTCAAACAACCATGTCTATGTAATGATGTCTCCATAAAAACCCAAAAAGGGTGGAGTTTGGAGAGCTTCTCAGTTAGGGAACATTAACCGGGTTTCAGGGAGAGTGGTGCATTTGGAGGGGACATGGAAGCTCTGTGCCCTTTCTTCATCCCTCGCCCTATGTATATCTTACATCTGGCTGTTTCTGAATTATATCCTGAGTTATATTATATATACACCTACGTATTAAACTGGTGATCTAGTAAATAAAATGGTCCTCTGAGTTCTGTGAGCTGCTGTAGCAAATTAATCGAACTTGAGGACGGACATTTTGGAACCTTCAAACTATAGCTGGTTACTCAGAAGCCAGGTGACAGTCTGGGCTTGTGATTGGCTTCTGAAGTGGTGGTGGTCGAGGGGGGCAGAAGTCTTATAGAACTGAACTCTTAACTTTTACAATCTGATGAAGTCTCTAGTTAGATGGTGTCACAGTTGAGCTGTTGTCCTTATATTGCTCCCTTCCACAATCAGAATAAGGTGCAGAATTGTAAACTCTAATTCCAGTTCAGTTTTAGATTAGCAAAAAAATAATGCAGCTATATTACAGAGTTCTTTTAAAACTTATACCTTGTTTCCCTGTAGTGAACATTCATCATTAGCACTGTATATTTCTAACAATTGATGGGCCAACATTAAATACATTATTAACCGAAATGCATGCTTTATTCAGATTTCTGTACTTTTTACCTGATGCCATTTTTCTGTTCTGTGATCATATACAGGATAACACATTACGTTAAGTTGTCATCTATCCTTAGACTCCTTTTGACTTTTGCCACTTTCTTAGACTTCCGTTTTGTTTGATGATCTTAACAATTTTGAGGAATATTGAACAAATTTTTTTAGAATGTCCCTCAATTAGAATTACTGTGATTAATTTCCTTTGATTAGAGTGCTGTTGTAAGTTCTTGGGAAGAAGATCACAGAAGTAAAATGCCATTTTATCACATTATTTCAAGGGTGCATCCTATCAACATGACTTATTACTGTTGATGTGAATCTTGATCACCAACCCAATATTACTTTATTTCGTTGTTCAAATTGTTCCAGCTTTGGCTATTGGAAGGTCTTTCATTTGGCCTCCATGTTCCTGTGTCATAACCGCATCAGTGGGTGTGTTTTTATTTTTTTGAGCAGTTCCTTACATTCTGACACTACAAGATGCATCAGATTAACCTTATATATTTCCTCCACAGTCTTAAAGACAGTCATTTTTCTAAGAATACCTCATTTATTTTATTGGAAAATGGTATTAGAAACAAAATTTGGGCACTAGGTGTGCCCATTTCTACTGGAGTGTCCATATTTCTAGGCTCTCTTATCTGGCCGAGCAAGAAAATACACCTCCTATATATTAACCTATGTATATACATATATCTGTAAATATTTCTATTTGTAAACCATCTTTGACTTTATTAAGCCAAACATGAATTCATAGTGATTTCACAAACTCTAATTCATTACCATGTGGATCACCTTAGTCTCTACACTTGCTTATCAGTACCTTCTTTTTATTAATTTATTTTTCATTACAGTATTATTGATATACACTCTTATGACCATAATGGATGATCTTTTTGATTAATTTTTGAATTCAGTTTGCTAATATTTTGTTGAGAATTTTTGCATCTATGTTCATCAGGGATATTGTTCTCAATTTTTTTTTATGTGGTGTCTTTGCCTGGTTTGGGTACTAGAGTGATGCTGGCCTCATAAAATGAGTTTGAAAGTATTCCATTTTCTACTCTTTGGAAAACATTAAGTAGTATGGGTATATGGTCTTCACTAAATGTTTGATAAAATTCAGCAATGAAGCCATCTGGTGCAGGGGTTTTGTTCTTAGGTAGTTTTTTGATTACCAGTTCAATTTCATTGCTGGTAATTGGTCTATTTTGATTTTCTGTTTCTTCCTTGGTCAGCCTTGGAAGGTTGCATTTTTCTAGAATGCTGTCCATTTCTTCTAGGTTATCCAGTTTTTTGCAATATAATTTTTCATAGTATTCTCTAATAATTCTTTGTATTTCTGTGGTGTCCGTAGTGATTTTTCCTTTCTCATTTCTGTTTCTGTTTATGTGAGTAGATTCTTTTTTTTCTTGATAAGTCTGGCTAGGGGTTTATCTGTTTTCTTTATTTTCTTGAAGGACCAGCTCTTGCTTTCATTGATTCTTTCCATTTTATTCTTCTCAGTTATATTTATTTCTGCTCTAATCTTTATTATGTCCTTCCTTCTTCTGAATTTGGGCCTCAATTTTTCTTCTCTTTTTAGTTTAGTTAATTGTGAGTTTAGAGTGTTCTCATGGGATTGTTCACCTATTGCAATTTACTTTCCTCTTAGCACAGCCTTCACTGCATCCCACAGATTTTGAGGTATTGAATTATTGTTGTGATTTGTCTCCATATATTGCTTGATCTCTCTTTTATTTCATCATTGATCTATTGGTTATGTAGGAGCATTTTGTAAAACCTCTGTGTGTTTGTGGGATTTTTCATTTTCTTCATGTAATTTATTTCTAGTTTCATGGTTCTGTGGTCTGAAAAACTGGTTGGTACAATTTCAATCTTTTGGAATTTACTGAGGCCCTTTTTGTGGCCTAGTATATGATCTATTCTTGAAAATGCTCCATGTGCACTTGAGAAGAATGTATATTCTGCTGCTTTGGAATATAGTGCTCTGTAGATGTCTGTTAGGTCCATCTGTTCTAATGTGTTGCTCACTGCCTCTGTCTCCTTACTTATATTCGGTCTGGATGATCTTTCCTTCAGAGTGAGTGGATTGTTGAAGTCTCCTAAAATGAATGCATTGCATTCTATTTCCCCTTTTAATTCTGTTTGTATTTGTTTCACATATGTAGGTGCTCCTGTGTTGGGTGCATAGATATTTTTTTTTTTTTTTTTTTTTTTTATTGAAGGGTAGTTGACACACAGTATTACATTACATTAGTTTCAGGTGTACAACACAGTGATTCAACATTTATATACATGATAATTCTAAGTACCAGCTATCACCATACCAAGTTGTTACAATATTTTGACTATATTCCTTATGCTATACATTACATCCCGGTTGCTTATTTATTTTACAATTGGAAGTGTGTACTTTTTCTTGGTTGTTGTTGTTAGGGCATCTCTCATTTTTATTGATCAAATGGTTGTTAACAACAATAAAATTCTGTATAGGGGAGTCAATGCTCAATGCACAATCATTAATCCACCCCAAGCCTAATTTTCGTCAGTCTCCAATCTTCTGAAGCATAACGAACAAGTTCTTACATGGAGAACAAATTCTTACATAGTGAATAAGTTACATGGTGAACACTACAAGGGCAGTCATCACAGAAACTTTTGGTTTTGCTCATGCATTATGAACTATAAACAGTCAGTTCAAATATGAATACACATTTGATTTTTATACTTGATTTATATGTGGATACCACATTTCTCTCTTTATTATTTTTAATAGGATGCTGAAGTGGTAGGTAGATACAACATAAAGGTAGAAAACATAGTTTAGTGTTGTAAGAGAGCAAATGTAGATGATCAGGTGTGTGCCTGTAGACTATGTGTTAATCCAAGCTAGACAAGGGCAATAAAACATCCACATATGCAGAAGATTTCTCTCAGAACAGGGGGGGTGAGGTTCTAAGCCTCACCTCTGTTGATCCCCAATTTCTCACCTGATGACCCCCCAGCGACTGTGCCTGTCTTAGGTTGTTCCTCCCTTGAGGAATCTTACCCGTCTCTGGCTAACCAGTCATCTTCCGGGGCCACACAGGGAAATGTTAAGTTGGTAAGTGAGAGAGAAGCCTTATTGTTTGAAATGGTTAGCTTTTTATTTCTTTGCATATTTATGCCCTGTGGCTTCTATGCCCAGCATTTGTCTTGAGGTATCTTTACCACTTGGAGGAGTTATGATACTCGGTAAATTTGATATGAGGCACGAATTCTATTTAAGAATTCGTTGTAATTAGGAAGGAAGAAGAAAAGCTATAGAAGTAGCAGGCGGGAGAAAACATGGGAAGATTGATTATTTCTTTGACATATCTTCTTGTAGAGTAACTTCAGCATGTATATATTTTAAGCTACTACTTAAATTGCGCACACACATTAACATAATAGGAGTATAGTTACATAACCAAAGCATACCTGTAATTACCAGCCATCTCCAGTGAAACCAAGAAAACCAGTTAGGCACCCTAGGCATTTGTGAAAACTTATCAATGATATGATGGTTATTATCTAACTGAATTTGAATAGTTTGAGAAAAATCAGACAAATTAAAACAACCCATTCCTGGGCACTGTTCACATCCCATATGTTCTTTTAACAGTAAATAGTCTGTAGTTGTAAGATTTTGGAGCGCTACAATTTGCACTTCTCCTAATTCTTGGTTGAGTTCCAACAGTATAGATCCAGTCAAATTTGTTGTTTTACTGTATGCACAGGCCAGCTTAGATATCTCCTTCATTCCCATGGCAAGTCCAGGAGCTGGTGGGATGAGTGCATCTACAGCTGTAGCAGTGCGTGGATCTTTGTTGGGGTTTTTTGATGATCATCTTCTGGCATGAGTCTTCCCGAGAGTGCTGATGTTGGAAGTTCTCTTTCATATCGTTTCTTAGTTCATTTTCGGGGTAGCCAAATTAGGCTTTGATCCTCTGTATAAACACAAACAGACCCTTTGCCTACACTTTTATATGTCCTTTATATTATTGTGTAGAATTCATTAGAGGTCACCACATAGGAACTGCATTTTTTTTTTTAAATCATTAATCTACACTTACATGACGAATACTTACGAATACTTTGTTTACTAGGCTCTCCCCTATACCAGGTCCCCCCTATATACTCCTTTATAGTCACTGTCCATCAGCGTAGCAACCTGTTGTAGAATCACTACTTGTCTTCTCTGTGTTGTACAGCCCTCCCCTTTCTCCCACCCCGCTATGGATGCTAATCTTAATACCCCCCTACTTCTCCCCCCCTTATCCCTCCCTACCCACCCATCCTCCCCAGTCCCTTTCCCTTTGGTACCTGTTAGTCCATTCTTGAGTTCTGTGATTCTGCTGCTGTTTTGTTCCTTCAGTTTTTCCTTTGTTCTTATATTCCACAGATGAGTGAAATCATTTGGTATTTCTCTTTCTCTGCTTGGCTTGTTTCACTGAGCAAAATACCCTCCAGCTCCATCCATGTTGCTGCAAATGGTTGGATTTGCCCTTTTCTTATGGCTGAGTAGTATTCCATTGTGTATATGTACCACATCTTCTTTATCCATTCATCTATCGATGGACATTTAGGTTGCTTCCAATTCTTGGCTATTGTAAATAGTGCTGCGATAAACATAGGGGTGCACTGATCTTTCTCATACTTGATTGCTGCATTCTTAGGGTAAATTCCTAGGAGTGCAATTCCTGGGTCAAATGGTAAGTCTGTTTTGAGCATTTTGATGTACCTCCATACTGCTTTCCACAATGGTTGAACAAGTTTACATTCCCACCAGCAGTGTAGGAGGGTTCCCCTTTCTCCACAGCCTCGCCAACATTTGTTGTTGTTTGTCTTTTGGATGGCAGCCATCCTTACTGGTGTGAGGTGATACCTCATTGTAGTTTTAATTTGCATTTCTCTGATAATTAGCGATGTGGAGCATCTTTTCATGTGTCTGTTGGCCATCTGTATTTCTTTTTTGGAGAACCGTCTGTTCAGTTCCTTTGCCCATTTTTTAATTGGGTTATTTGTTTTTTGTTTGTTGAGGCGTGTGAGCTCTTTATATATTCTGGACGTCAAGCCTTTATCGGATGTGTCATTTTCAAAGATATTCTCCCATACTGTAGGGTTTCTTTTTGTTCTATTGATGGTGTCTTTTGCTGTACAGAAGCTTTTCAGCTTAATATAGTCCCACTTGTTCATTTTTGCTGTTGTTTTCCTTGCCCGGGGAGATATGTTCAAGAAGAGGTCACTCATGTTTATGTCTAAGAGGTTTGTGCCTATGTTTTCTTCCAAGAGTTTAATGGTTTCATGACTTACATTCAGGTCTTTGATCCATTTTGAGTTTACTTTTGTATATGGGGTTAGACGATGGTCCAGTTTCATTCTCCTACATGTAGCTGTCCAGTTTTGCCAGCACCATCTGTTGAAGAGACTGTCATTTCGCCATTGTATGTCCATGGCTCCTTTATCAAATATTAATTGACCATATATGTCTGAGTTAATGTCTGGATTCTCTAGTCTGTTCCATTGGTCTGTGGCTCTGTTCTTGTGCCAGTACCAAATTGTCTTGATTACTATGGCTTTATAATAGAGCTTGAAGTTGGGGAGTGAGATCCCCCCTACTTTATTCTTCTTTCTCAGGATTGCTTTGGCTATTCGGGGTCTTTGGTGGTTCCATATGAATTTTTGAATTATTTGATCCAGTTCATTGAAGAATGTTGCTGGTAGTTTCATAGGGATTGCATCAAATCTGTATATTGCTTTGGGTAGGATGGCCATTTTGACGATATTAATTCTTCCTAGCCATGAGCATGGGATGCGTTTCCATCTGTTAGTGTCCCCTTTAATTTCTTTTAAGAGTGACTTGTAGTTTTCTGAATATAAGTCTTTCACTTCTTTGGTTAGGTTTATTCCTAGGTATTTTATTTTTTTTGATGCAATTGTGAATGGAGTTGTTTTCCTGATTTCTCTTTCTGTTGGTTCATTGTTGGTATATAGGAAAGCCACAGATTTCTGTGTGTTGATTTTGTATCCTGCAACTTTGCTGTATTCCGATATCAGTTCTAGTAGTTCTGGGGTGGAGTCTTTAGGGTTTTTTATGTACAGTATCATGTCATCTGCAAATAGTGACAGTTTGACTTCTTCTTTGCCAATCTGGATTCCTTGTATTTTTTTGTTTTGTCTGATTGCCGTGGCTAGGACCTCTAGTACAATGTTAAATAACAGTGGGGAGAGTGGGCATCCCTGTCTAGTTCCCGATCTCAGCGGAAATGCTTTCAGCTTCTCGCTATTCAATATAATGTTGGCTGTGGGTTTTTCATAGATGGCCTTTATTATGTTGAGGTACTTGCCCTCTATTCCCATTTTGCTGAGAGTTTTTATCATGAATGGATGTTGAACTTTGTCAAATGCTTTTTCAGCATCTATGGAGATGATCATGTGGTTTTTGTCTTTCTTTTTGTTGATGTGGTGGATGATGTTGATGGACTTTCGAATGTTGTGCCATCCTTGCATCCCTGGGATGAATCCCACTTGGTCATGGTGTACGATGGTTTTGATGTATTTTTGAATTCGGTTTGCTAAAATTTTGTTGAGTATTTTTGCGTCTACGTTCATCAGGGATATTGGTCTATAGTTTTCTTTTTTGGTGGTGTCTTTGCCTGGTTTTGGTATTAGGGTGATGTTAGCTTCATAGAATGAGTTTGGGAGTATCCCCTCCTCTTCTATTTCTTGGAAAACTTTAAGGAGAATGGGTATTATGTCTTCCCTGTATGTCTGATAAAATTCCGAGGTAAATCCATCTGGCCCGGGGGTTTTGTTCTTTGGTAGTTTTTTGATTACCGCTTCAATTTCGTTGCTGGTAATTGGTCTGTTTAGATTTTCTGTTTCTTTTTGGGTCAGTCTTGGAAGGTTGTATTTTTCTAGGAAGTTGTCCATTTCTCCTAGGTTTCCCAGCTTGTTAGCATATAGGTTTTCATAGTAGTCTCTAATAATTCTTTGTATTTCTGCGGGATCTGTTGTGATTTTTCCTTTCTCATTTCTGATACTGTTGATTTGTGTTGACTCTCTTTTCCTCTTAATAAGTCTGGCTAGAGGCTTATCTATTTTGTTTATTTTCTCGAAGAACCAGCTCTTGGTTTCATTGATTTTTGCTATTGTTTTATTCTTCTCAATTTTATTTATTTCTTCTCTGATCTTTATTATGTCCCTCCTTCTGCTGACCTTAGGCCTCATTTGTTCTTCTTTTTCCAATTTTGATAGTTGTGACATTAGACCGTTCATTTGGGATTGCTCTTCCTTTTTTAAATATGCTTGGAGTGCTATATACTTTCCTCTTAAGACTGCTTTTGCTGCGTCCCACAGAAGTTGGGGCTTAGTGTTGTTGTTGTCATTTGTTTCCATATATTGCTGGATCTCCATTTTGATTTGGTCATTGATCCATTGATTATTTAGGAGCGTGTTGTTTAGCCTCCATGTGTTTGTGAGCCTTTTTGCTTTCTTTGAACAGTTTATTTCTAGTTTAATGCCTTTGTGGTCTGAAAAGTTGGTTGGTAGGATTTCAATCTTTTGGAATTTACTGAGGCTCTTTTTGTGTCCTAGTATGTGGTCTATTCTGGAGAATGTTCCATGTGCACTTGAGAAGAACGTGTATCCTGTTGCTTTTGGATGTAGAGTTCTGTAGATGTCTATTAGGTCCATCTGTTCTAGTGTGTTGTTCAGTGCCTCTGTGTCCTTACTTATTTTCTGTCTGGTGGATCTGTCCTTTGGTGTGAGTGGTGTGTTGAAGTCTCCTAGAATGAATGCATTGCATTCTATTTCCTCCTTTAGTTCTGTTAATATTTGTTTCAGGTATGTTGGTGCTCCTGTATTGGGTGCATATATATTTATAATGGTTATATCCTCTTGATGGACTGAGCCCTTTATCATTATGTAATGTCCTTCTTTGTCTTTTTTTACTTTCTTTATTTTGAAGTCTGTTTTGTCTGATACCAGAATTGCAACACCTGCTTTCTTCTCTCTGTTGTTTGCTTGAAATATCTTTTTCCATCCCTTGACTTTAAGTCTGTGCGCGTCTTTGGGTTTGAGGTGAGTCTCTTGTAAGCAGCATATGGATGGATCTTGCTTTTTTATCCATTCTATTACTCTGTGTCTTTTGATTGGTGCATTCAGTCCATTTACATTTAGGGTGATTATTGAAAGGTATGAATTTATTGCCATTGCAGGCTTTAAGTTTGTGGTTACCAAAGGTTTAGGGTTAGCTTCTTTACTGTCTTAATGTCTAACTTAACTCGCTTGTTGAGCTATTATAAACACAATCTGATGATTCTTTATTTCTCTTCCTTCTTATTCCTCCTCCTCCCTTCTTCATATGTTGGGTGTTTTGTTGTGTGCTCTTTTTAGGAGTGCTCCCATCTAGAGCAGTCCCTGTAGGATGCCCTGTAGAGGTGGTTTGTGGGAGGCAAATTCCCTCAACTTTTGCTTGTCTGGGAATTGTTTAATCCCTCCTTCATATTTAAATGATATTCGTGCTGGATACAGTAGTCTTGGTTCGAGGCCCTTCTGTTTCATTGCATTAAGTATATCATGCCATTCTCTTCTGGCCTGTAGGGTTTCTGTTGAGAAGTCTGATGATAGCCTGATGGGTTTTCCTTTGTAGGTAACCTTTTTTTTCTTTCTGGCTGCTTGTAATACTTTGTCCTTGTCTTTGATCTTTGCCATTTTAATTATTATGTGTCTTGGTGTTGCCCTCCTTGGATCCCTTGTCATGGGAGTTCTGTGTACCTCTGTGGTCTGAGAGGCCATTTCTTCCCCTAGTTTGGGGAAATTTTCAGCAATTATTTCTTCAAAGACATTTTCTATCCCCTTTTCTCTCTCTACTTCTTCTGGAATGCCTATGATTCTTAAATTATTTCTTTTATATTGATCACTCAGCTCTCTTAAAATTCTTTCATTCCTGGAGATCCTTTTATCTCTCTCTGCATCAGCTTCTCTGCGTTCCTGTTCTCTGTTTTCTAGTCCATTAATGGTCTCTTGCATCTCGTCCATTCTGTTTTGAAGTCCTTCCAGAGCTTGTTTTATTTCTGAATTCTCCTTCCTTAGTTCTTGCATATTTCTCTGCAAGTCCATCAGCATGGTTATGACTTTTGTTTTGAATTCTTTTTCAGGTAGACTGGCTAAATCTATCTCCCCAGATTCCTTCTCAGGGGAAGATGTAGCAGATGCCGAAGCTGTCTGGGTTAGTCTTGTCTGAATCATATTTTTTTGCCTTTTCATGTTGACAGGTGCTATTGACTGTCAGCTGGGAGGGCCAAAATTTTCACTTACTACTGGCCTTTCTTTACTGGGGCAACTGCGACCCCTAGTGGCTTGTGTTGGGTAATTGCGTGTAGAGTGGGTCTTTGTGTCTTGCCTGGCCGGAAGGGAGAAATTTCCCTTTCTGTGGGCGGAATTTGTCTCAGGCTGCTTCTCTGCTTTCGCAGCGCCCGGTGGGGTGATGGATGGGGGGGCTGCTTGACTGTTTGCCTCCGTGAGGGGTCTCAGAGCTGTTGCCCAGGGGGTTAGTGCACCCGGTTTTCCCTGTAATTTCCAGCTGCTGTACTGTGACCTGGGTTTTTTCCGTCAAGCTGTTAAGTCCCTGTCCCTTTAAGACTTTCAAAAAAGCCCCCGCTTTTCTTTGTCACAGGGGCATCAGCTTCAGCACCCGCTCTGAGGTCTACCCCCTGTTCTCCCAGTATCCAGGGCCCCCTGGGCATATACTGTGTCTGCGCTCTGGCCCGGATGGCTGGGGCTGGGTGCTCGGCAGTCCTGGGCTCCGTCTCCCTCCCGCTCTGCCTATTGTTCTCCCGCCGGGAGCTGGGGGGAGGGGCGCTCGGGTCCCGCGGGGCCTGGGCTTGTATCTCACCCCTTTCACCAGGCGCTGGGCTCTCGCTGGTGTAGCTGCAGTCTGGCCACTGTCCTGCGTCTTCTGGTCTCTCTTTTAGGGCTAGTTGTGTTTGTTGTATTTTCAAAAGTATATATGTTTTTGGGAGGAGATTCCCACTGTCCTACTCACGCCGCCATGTTGGCTCCGCCCTTGATATTTTTAATGATTATATCTTCTTGCTGGATTGATCCTATAATCATTATGTAATGTCCTTCTTTGTCTCTTGCAACTTTCTTTGTTATTTTGTCTGACACAAGTACTATATCTCCTGCTTTTTTCTCCCTATTAGTTACATGAAATATATTTTTCTATCCCTTCACTTTTATTCTGTGTATGTCTTTGGCTTTAAAGTGAGTCTCTTGTAGGCAGCATATAGACCGGTTTGTTGTTTTATCCATTCAGTGACTGTCTTTTGATTGTTTCGTTCAGTCCATTTACATTTAGGGTGATTATAGAAAGGTATGTACTTATTACCATTGTAGGCTTTTGATTCGTGGTTACCAAAGGTTTAAGGTGAACTTTCTTACTGTCTAAGAGTCTAACATAACTAACTTAATATGCTGTTACAAACACAATCTGAACGTTCTTTTTTTCTCCTCCTTTTATTCCTCCTCCATTCTTTATATAGTAGGTATCATGTTTTTTACTCTTTGTCTATCCCTTGATTGACTTTGGGGATAGTTTATTTAATGTTGCACTTGCTTACTAATTAGGTGTTCCACTTTCTTTACTGTGGATTTATTACCTCTGGTGACAGCTATTAAACCTTAGGAACACTTTGGTCTACAGCAGTCTCTCCAAAATACACTGTAGAGAGGGTTTGTGAGTGGTAAATTCTCTCAGCTTTTACTTACTATGAAATTGTTTAATCCCTCCTTCAAATTTAAATGATAACCTTGCCAGATAAAGTAATCCTGGTTCAATACCCTTCTGCTTCATTGCATTAAATATATCATGCCACTCCCTTCTGTCCTATAAAGTTTCTGCTGAGAAGTCTGATGATAGCCTGATGGACTTTCCTTTGTATGTGATCTTATTTCTCTCCCTGGTTGCTTTTAATTGTCTGTCCTTTCCTTGATCTTTGCCATTTTAATTGCTATCTGTCTTTGTGTTGTCTTCCTTGGGTCCCTTGTGTTGGGAGATCTGTGCACCTCTATGGCTTGAGAGACTACCTACTTCCCCAGATTGGGGAAGTTTTCAGCAATTACCTCCTCAAAGACACTTTCTATCCCTTTTTCTCTCTCTTCTTCTTCTAGTACCCCTATAATGTGAATATTGTTCCATTTGGATTGGTCACACAGGTCTCTCTATATTCTTTCATTCTTAGAGATCCTTTTCTCTGTCTGTGCCTCAGCTTCTTTGTGTCCCTCTTCTATAATTTCTATTTCATTTATTGTGTCCTCCTCTGTATCTAATCTGCTTTTAATACCCTCCATTATGCTCTTCAATGATTGGATCTCTGACCGGAATTCATTCCTGAGTTCTTGAATATTTTTCTGTACATCCATGATCATGTTAATTATTTTTATTTTGAAATCCTTTTGAGAAAGATTCATGAGGTCAATTTCATTTGAATATTTCTCAGGAGTTGTATTCATAATTTTACTTTGAACCAGGTTTCTTTGGAATTTCATATCTTTATATGGTGCCCTTGAGTGCCCAGAAGCTCTACTCTCTAGAGATTTTCAGCCCCTGAAGCATTGTTGGGCTTGAAGAGGAGCGGTATTATTTCCTAGGGGGAGGAAAGAGCTGTTTCCTGCTTCCTGGCTTTTATGCCTGCCTCCACTGTCAGAAACAGTGGGCCGAGCACACAGGTATAAGCCTCTAATGTTTTATTTATGTAGTTGCTGTATACAGGGCTTCCCTATGGCTGGCCTAATGCCATAGTAGGGTGTGCCAGTTTCTGAGTCAGGTTGGGATGGCCAGGAGAAAGGCATAGTAGGCTGCATATCATGGTAGGGGTCCTTGGAGCTGTGTAGCCCGCCAGGGTGCTGGATAGACTGAAGACCATGAAAGCTCTCAACCTGCTGAGCAGAGTGCATCCAGACAATTTTGTCTACCTATCCTTTCTCCTGAGCAGTAAACTGTGCAATCCTTGCCCCTTTAGAAGCCATCTTGCTAAGGGCTTCCTTGTTAAGAAGTCTCTCAGACTGCCTGCATTTCTTTTGTCCCAGAGCAGCCAGACATGGATCCCTGCTCTCCCCAATGGCTTGAATCTTAGTCTATTCAGTTATTCTGCCTGTCTTAGCTTTCCAACCTCCTAATCATGAGAGTGCCATGAAAGCACCATGAAATATAGGTTTGTGCTCCCAGAACAGATCTCTGGAGTTAGGTATTCAGCAGTCCCTGGCCTCCACTCCCTCCCTGCTCCATGTGTCTTCCTCCCACCAGTGAGTTGGGGTGGGGAAAGGCTTGGGTACCACAGGGCCATGGCTTTGGTACATTACCCTGTTCTGTGATGTTTATTCTTTTCTCCAGGTGTATGCAGTTTGGCACAGCCCTCTTTCCTGTAGCTCGTTCAGGATTAGTCATATTAAGTATATTTTTGTATTATATGCTGTTTTAAGAGGATGCCTCTGTCTCACCTCTCATGATATTTTTAATCCTCTCTTCTGTGTGGCTGCTTTTAATAGCCTTGATCTTTGCCATTTTAATAATTATATGTCTTGGTGTTGTCCTCCTTGGGTCCCTTGTGCTGGGAAATCTGTGCACCTCCATGGCTTGAGAGACTATCTCCTTCCCCAGACTGGTGAAATTTTCAGCAATTACTTCCTCCAATACACTTTTTATCCCTTTTTCTCTCTTTTCTTCTTCTCTTACCCCTATAATGTGAATATTGTTCCGTTTGGATTGGTCACACAGTTCTCTCTGTATTCTTTCATTCCTAGAGATATTTTTTCTTTCTGTGCCTCATCTTCTTTGTAATCCTCTTCCTTAGTTTTTATTTCATTTATTGTCTCCTCCACTGTGTCTAATCTGTTGTTAATACCCTCCATTGTGCTCTTCAACATTTGGATCTCTGGCCTAAATTCGTTCCTGAGTTCTTGAATATTTTTCTGTACCTCCATTAGCATGTTTGTGATTTTTATTTTGAAATCTCTTTCAGGAAGATTTGTTTATTCAGTCTCATTCGGTCCTTTCTCTGATTTTGTGATTTTGCTTTGAGCCAGATTTATTTGACATTTCATGTTTGTATGTGACACCCTCTAGTGCCCAGAACCCTACTCTCTGGAGCTTCTTAGCACCTGGAGCAATGTCAGGTGTCAAAGGAGGGTGGTGTTGGTGCCTGGGGGTGAGGAAAGAGCTATTTCCTGTTTCCTGGCTCATATGCCTGTCTCCACTGGCAGAACCAGTGGGCTAAACACACAGGTGTAAGCTTTTATGCTTTGTGTTTGCAGTTGCAGTAAGCAGGGCTTCCCTCTTACTGGCCTGATGCCAGGGCAGGGACTGCTGGTTTGTGATCCTCAAGCAGGCTACCCTGGAGGAAGACACACCATGCTGCGTATCAAGGTGGGAGGCCTGGGAGCTGCATAGCCAGATAGGGGGATGGGGCACCTGAAGGTCATTTAGGTTCCCAACTTGCTGTGCAGAGTGTACCTGGACAATTTTGTCTACCTGTCTTTTCTTCTGAGAAGTAAACTCTGTGCAATCCTTGCCCCTTTAGCAGCCCTCTCACTGTTAGGAAATCTCTCAAACTGCCTGCACACATCAGCCAGGTATGAATTCCTGTTTTCCACAAGCAGCTGGAATCTCCATCTCTCCAGGTATCTGCCTGTCTTAGCTTTCCAACCACACTAATCACTAGAGTACCATGCAATGTAGGTTTATGCTCCCAGAGCAGATCTCGAGGGCTAGGTGTTCAGCAGTCCCAGGCCTGCACTCCATCCCCACTCTGTTTCTCTTCCTCCTGCTGGTGAGCTCTGGTGGGGAAGGACTTGGGTCCTGCCGGGTCACAGCTATGGTACGTTACCCAGTTCTGTGAGGTCTGATCTTTCTCCAGGTGTATGCATTCTGGTGCAGCCTTCTTTCCTGCCTTTCAGGATTAGTTGTATTATATTTTCATATTATATGTGGTTTTAGGAGGAGGTCTCTGTCTCACCTCTCATGCTGCCATCTTTAATCCAATTGCTTATCAGTATCTTCTCACTATGAAAATAAGTAAAGGAAATCATACTTTAGGTGTAGTCAGGAAGCCCCAGGGCAACTCTCACACCCTTACCTCCCCTTGCAGCCTGCATAACCAACAGAAAGAATCAAGAAAAGAATTATCCTGAAAAGAGAGGATACTTTTCACATAGGAATTTTATCTCCAGCTTGTAATAAAAAGAAGGAAGTTCTCTCCCTGCCCCACCAACAACTCATGAACCACTACTTGCTGCCAATGAGAAGCTACCACAAACTCAAACTCTTGTTCTCCAATGAGCTTTTAATCAAAACAGCCCTCCTTAAATGCCTCCTAAAACCTCATTAAAACTGACCTTCCTTTGTCTCTTCAGACATGCTTACAATTTGCTTTAAATTGCTTGTCCTGAATTGCAATTCTTCTGCCATTCACAGGTAAACTTATTTTTCTAGTAAAATAACTCATAATGTGTACAGTTGATACCATTCATACAGTGAAAAACCTGGCTCCCACTACCCACCATCAAATTTACTTAATGATTCAGTTCCAGGACTGTTGTATAGCAGTAGCATAATTAATGCATACACTAATGGAAACAACTATCAACTACACTGCAGTGCTTGTGTACAATTTTTCCTCTAGTGTCACATTTCCACTTATTTTCAAAGTTACTTACATTACATGGGACTACATCTAAACTTATTCTTACTATGTATTACTCCCTTTAATTCTTTAAATGTTTGCATCATATATTTGGGTGCTCTGGTCTAAGTTAAATATATATTACTAATTATTATATTTTATTGGTGGCTTGACCCTTTTATCATTATATAGTATCATTTCTTGTCTCTTTGGACAGTTTTTCACTTGGCATATATTTTGCCTGATATAGGTATGGCTGCATCTGCTTTCTTTTGGTTGCTATTTGCATGGAATGTAGTTTCTATCCTTAATTTTCAGCCTATGTGCATCCTTACATCTAAAGTAAATCTCTTGTAGACAGCATATATTTTTATCTTGTTCCTTTACCCATTCAAACACTCTCTGTCTTTTGAATGATGAGTTTTAACTATTTATATTTGAAGTAGTTATTGTTAGGGAAAAACTTCCAAATGTCATTTTCTTCATTCTTTTCTGTCTGTCCTGTAATTTTTTTGTCCCTCTTTTCCTGTTGTTGATATCCTCATTTTCTTCATATTGTTTTCCTGATTTTGTTTGGTTGTCTATCTGTGTTCCCTTTTAGTTCTTTGAACATCTTTAAGATACCTATTTTGAATTTTTAGTCACGTAATTTATAGGTCTCTGTTGCCTAAGGTTGGTTTCTGGAGATTATTTTTCTTCCTTTGATTGGTCCATGTTTCCTTGCTTTTTGTTTTAGTATGTCTTCTGATCTTTTGTTGAACTTGGGCATTTGAAAAAGCAGTCACTTCTCATAATCTTTGCTGATTGGCTATGTATAGGGGAAAAACTTTGCCAATAAACCTGGCTACAGATTCTACATTTTCTGAGGATGCATCTTCCAGGGCTTGTGCATGTGATTTCTCCATTAGAGAAATTTATGGGTTTCATTTCCAGGATTTTGCAATCTCTTGCCACCTCTGGTGTCTCTCTGTGGTACTATAGGTTTCCTGGTGCTCCATCAAGCTGTACAACTCTTCTCTGTTCTCAGTGGCCATCACGAATGCATAGCATGTGGTTCCCATTAACATTTTCAATCATGTGAGACAGAAACAAGTCTTTCGGGCAGACCCATGGAAACAGAACTTGGGACATAAGTTCCACTCTTTTTTTCCTCTCAAGGCAGAAAGAAGCTGCTATAAACATTTATATACAAGTCTTTGCATAGAGCTGTTTTCAGATTGGTTGGTAAATATCTAGGACTTTGATTAATAGGTCACATGGTATTATGTATTGAATTGTTTCCTTTCCAACCAAAAAATATATGTTGGAGTCCTAGATGTCAGGACCTAAGAACGTGACTATATTTGGAGGTATGGTCTTTTCAGTGATAATCAAGTTAAAACCACTTCATTATGGTACATCCTAATCCGTTATGACTGGAATTCTCTTAAAATGGGGAAATTGGACACAGTCACATGTATACAAGGAGAATACCATGTGAATATGAAGGCAGAGATAAAGGTGATACATAAGCCAAGGAATGCCAAACATTCCCAGCAAAACACCAGAAACTAGGGTAGAAAGGAATAACAGATTCTTTCTTACATCCCATAAAAGGAAACAACCCTGCCACCACCTTGATTTCAGAAATCTAGCTTCCAGAACTGAGATGATTAATGTCTGTTGTTTAAGACACCCAGTTTGTAGTACTTTATGGTAGCCATAAGAAACTAATAACATGGTAAAACTATGGTTAACTTTGTAAGAAACCCCCAAACTGTCTTCCAACGTGGCTGTACCATTTCACATTCCCACCAGTAATAAATGACAGTTACTGATGTTCCACATCTCACCACTAATTGATATTGCTAGTTTTTTTTATTTTGGCCCTTTTAATAGGCATATTTTAATTTGCAACACCTAGTGACAAATGATGTTGAACACCTTTTTGTTTGTTTGCCATCTGTATATCTTCTTTGATGAGGTAACAGTTGAAATCTTTTGCCCATTTTTAAATTGGGTTGTTAATTTTCTTATTATTGAGTTCTATGAGAGTTCTTTGTGTATTTTTAAAACATTCTTTTATCAGATACATGTTCTGACAATATTTTTTGTCTTTGGCTTAACGTTTCATTCTCTTAACAGTAACATACAGGTCACAAATTTGTAACTTTTATGAAGTTTAATTTATTAATGTTTTTTTTCATGCATCATGCTTTTAGTGTTGTGTCTAAGAACTCATCAGTTGACCTAAGGTCACATTAATTCTCTGTTTTTCAGAGAGTTTTATGGTTTTAAGTTTTTACATTTAGGCCTGTGATCCATTTTAAGTTTATTTTTGTGAAAGTTGTATGTTCTGTGTCTAGGTTATTTTTTTTCTTTTTCATATGGATAACCAATTGTTTCAGCACCATTTGTTGAAAATATTATCTTTCTTCATTGAATTTCCCTTGCTCCTTGGTCAAAGATCAGTTGACAATATTTTTGTAAAACTATTTCAGGGCTTTCTATTTTGTTCCACTGATTTATATATCTATTCCTTTGCTAATCCCATACTTTTCTTGATTACCATAGCTTTACAGTAGGGCTTGAGTCTTCCAACTTTGTTCTTATTCAGAGTTGTACTAGATCTTCTATGTGTTTTAACTTCCCATGTGGAATCATTTTGTCTATAATTGAAAAATAGCTTGCTGGGAGTTTGATTGAGATTACATTTAATCTGCACATCAAGTTGGGAAAAACTGTAATTTTAACAGTATAGAGACTTCCAGTCTAAGAACATGGAATGACTATACATTTATTTAAATTTTCTTTGAATATTTTTCAACCATAGTTTTATGATTTTCACATGTCACCCTGTATACATTTCATCGGATTTGTGCTTAAGTGTTAAAATCTTTTATTGCTGTTGTATGCAGTTATTCTGAAAAATTTCAAATTCAAGTTGCTCACTGCTTATATTTAGGGAAGTAGCTGACTTTTGTGTATAAGTCTTAGATTCTAAGAACTTGCTGTACTTGCTTATTAGATTCAGTAAGTTTTTTGTCAGTTCTTTGGGGATTTTTTATATAGACAATAATATTATCTGTGGACAAAGGCATTTTTACTTCTTCCTTTCCAATATGTATACATTTATTTTATTTTATTATTTATTGCACTAGATAGAAATTCCAGAATGATGCTGAATAGGAGTGGTGAAAGAGGACTTCATTTTCTTGTTCCCAGTCTTAGAGGGAAAGTGCCCAATTTATCACCATTAAAGTGCGACATTAGTTTTTGGTTTTTAGTAGGTAAGCTTTACCAAATAGAGGTAGTTTCCTCTCTTCTTAGTTTGCTGAAAGTTTTTATCTTGAACAGGTATTAGATTTTGTCAAATACTTTTTGTATGTCTATCAATACAACCATATGATTTTTCTTCTTAGCCTGTTGATGTGTTGGATTATATCAATTGATTTACAAATGTTGTACCAACCTTGTGTACCTGTAACAAATTAGACTTTGTTGTGGTGTATAATTTAAAAATATTATTTGATTGGATTTGCTAAAATTTTCTTGAGTATTTTTATATATTCATGAGAGATAGTGTGTAGTTTTCCTTCCTTGTAATATATATTTTTTCTGATTTGTTATTAGGTTAATGCTAACCTCATAGAAATAATTTGTGTTGTGTTCCTTCTGCTTCTGTTTTCTGGATAAGCTTATAGAGAACTGATATAAGTTTTTCTGTAAATGTTTGTAGAATTTACCTGTGAGATTAGCTGACATGGTGCTTTCCTTTTTTGGAAGGGTATTTTTGATTCAGTTTTTCTAGCAAATGTAGGCCTATTCAGATTAGTTCTCCTGTGTACATTTTGATAATTTGTGTCTTTCAGGAAATCAGTCCATTTCATCTAAGTTATCAGTTTTGTGGGCATAAAATTATTCATAGTATCCTTTTTTTATCCTTTTAATATCCATGGGATCACTAGTGATGCTGAATATTCCAACTACAGACACACCTCAGAGAGATTGCAGGCTCAGTTTCAGACAACTGCAATAAAGCAAATATTGCAATAAGGTGAGTTAAGTGATATTTTGGTTTCCTAGGGCATTTAAAAGTTATGTTTATATATACTGTAGTTTGTTAAGTGTATGATAGCATTATGTCTACAAAAAGAATATACTTACCTTAATTTAAAAAGCTTTATTGCTAAAAACAATGTTAACCCTCATCAAAGCTTTCAGCAAGTCATAATCTTTTTGTTGGTGGAGGGTGTTGCCTTGATACTGGTGGCTGCTGACTGATCAGAGTGCTGGTTGATGAAGGTTGGGATGGCTCTGACAGTTTCTTAAAATCAAGCAGTTTCTCTGTAGCATGTAACTCTGTTTGAAAGCATTTTATCCAAATAACTTCTTTCAACATTGGAGTCAATTCTCTCAAACCCTGCCCTGCTTTATCAACTAACTTTATGTATTATTCTAAATCCTTTGTTACTCTTGAAAAAGTCTTCCCAGTATATTCACCAGGAGTAGATTCCATCTCAAGAAACCACTTTCTTTGTTCATCCTTAAGAAGGAAATCCTCATCTGTCTAAGCTTGATCATGAGATTGTAGCAATTCAATCGCATCTTCAGGCACCATTTTTAGTCTAGTTGTCTTCCTATTTCCACTACATGTGCAATTACTTCATCCAGTGAAGTCTTAAACCCCTAAATGTCATCCGTGAGAGCTGGAAATAACTTTCTCCACACTCTTGTTAATGTTGATACTTTGACCTCTTCCCAAAAATAATGAATGTTCTTAATAGCATCTGGAATGGTGAATCTTTCCCTGACTATTTCAATGTATTTTTCCCAGCTCCATCAGAGGAATCACTAACTATGGCAGTTAGTCCCTTACAAAATATATTTCCTCAATAATAAACTTGAAAGTAGAAATTTCTCCTTGATCCATAAACTTCTGAACAGAAGCTGTGTTAGCAGACATGAAAACATTAATTTTCTACATGTCCATTGGAGCTCTTGGGTGACTGGGTGTATTGTCAATGAGCATATTTGGAAAAGAATCTTTTTTTTCTAAAGAAAGACCTTAGCAGTGGGTTTAAACTACTCAATAAACCATGTTGTAAAAAGATGTGCTGTCATGCAGGCTTTGTTGCTCCATTTATAGAGCATAGGCTGAGCAGATTTAGCATAATTCTTAAGGGTGCTCGGATTTTCAGAATGGTAAATGAGCATTGGCTTCAATTTAAACTCACCAGCCACATTACCCCTTAACAAGGGGGTCAGCTGTCTTTTGAAGCTTTGAAGCCAGGCATTTATTTTCCTGTCTACATAGGAAGTTCTAGATCTCATCTTCTTCCAATACAATGCTGTTCCCTCTAGACTGAAAATGCATTGCTTAGTACAGCCACCTTCATTAATTATCTGAGCTACATCTTCTGGATAACTTGCTGCAGCTTCTACATCAGCACTTGCTGCTTCACTTGTAGTTTTTTTTCCTCTTTTAAATTTTATTTTGGTATCATTAATCTACAATTACATGAAGGACATTATGTTTACTAGGCCCCCCTTCACCAAGACCCCCAACATACCCGTTCACAGTCACTGTCCATCAACATAGTAAGATGCTGTAAAATCACTACCTGTCTTCTCTGTGTTGCACAGCCCTCCCCATGCCCCCCACCCACACTATACATGTTAATCGTAATGCCCCCTTTCTTTTTTCCCGCCCTTATCCCTCCCTTCCCATCTGTCCTCCAAAGTCCCTTTCCCTTTGGTAACTGTTAGTCCATTCTTGGGTTCTGTGCTCCTGCTGCTGTTTTGTTCCTTCAGTTTCTTTTGTTCTCATACTCCACATATGAGTGACATCACATGGTAGTTGTCTTTCTCCACCTGGCTTATTTCACTGAGCATAATACCCACTAGCTCCATGCATGTTGTTGCAAATGATAGGATCTGTTTTTTTCTTATAGCTGAGTAATATTCCATTGTGTATACGTACCACATCCTCCTTATCCATTCATCTACTAATGGACATTTAGGTTGTTTCCATATCTTGGCGATTGTAAACAGTGCAGTGATAAACATAGGGGTGCATCAGTCTTTTTCAAACTGGAGTGCTGCATTCTTAGGGTAAATTCCTAGAAGTGGAATTCCTGGGTCAAATGGTATTTCTATTTTGAGCACTCAGAGGAACCTCCATACTGCTTTCCACAATGGTTGAACTAGTTTACATTCCCACCAGCAGTGTAGGAGGGTTCCCCTTTCTCCACAACCTCGCCAGCATTTGTTGTTGTTTGTCTTTTCGATGATGGCGATCCTTACTGGTGTGAGGTGATATCTCATTGTGGTTTTATTTTGCATTTCTTTGATGATTAGTTATGTGGTGCATCTTTTCATGTGTCTGTTGGCCATCTGGATTTCTTCTTTAGAGAACTGCCTATTCAGCTCCTCTGCCCATTTTTTAATTGAATTATTTGCTTTTTGTTTGTTGAGGTGTGTGAGCTCTTTATATATTTTGGATGTCAACCCTTTATCGGATCTGTCATTTATGAATATATTCTCCCATACTGTAGGATACCTTTTTGTTCTGTTGATAGTGACCTTTGCTGTACAGAATCTTTTCAGCTTGATATAGTCCTATTTGTTCATTTTTGTTTTTGTATCCCTTGTCTTGGGAGATATGTTTAAGAAGAGGTCACTCATGTTTATGTCTAAGAGATTTTTGCCTATGTTTTTTTCTAAGAGTTTTATGGTTTCATGACTTACATTCAGTCTTTGATCCATTGTAAATTAACTTTTGTGTATGGGATTAGACAGTGATCCAGTTTCTTTCTCTAACATGTAGCTGTCCAGTTTTGCCAGCATCATCTGTTGAAGAGACTGTCATTTCCCCATTGTATGTCCATGGCGCCTTTATCGAATATTAGTTGACCATATATGTTTGGGTTAATATTTGGAGTCTATGTTCTGTTCCTTTGGTCTGTGGCTCTGTTCTTGTACCAGTACCAAATTGTCTTGATTACTGTGGCTTTGTAGTAGAGCTTGAAGTTTGGGAGGGAAATCACCCCCCACTTTATTCTTCCTTCTCAGGATTGCTTTAGCTATTCAGGTTCTTTGGTGTTTCCATATGAATTTTTGAACTATTTGTTCCAGTTCATTGAATAATGCTATTGGTAGTTTGATAGGGATTGCATCAAATCTGTATATTGCTTTGGGTAGGATGGCCATTTTGATGATATTAATTCTTCCTAGCCAGGAGCATGGGATGAGTTTCCATTTGTTAGTGTCCTCTTTAATTTCTCTTAAGAGTGTCTTATAGTTTTCAGGGTATAGGTCTTTCACTTCCTTGGTTAGGTTTATTCCTAGGTATTTTATTATTTTTGATGCTATTGTGAATGGAATTGTCTTCCTGATTTCTCTTTCTATTAGTTTATTGTTAGTGTATAGGAAAGCCACAGATGTCTGTGTGCTAATTTGTATCCTGCAACTTTGCTGTATTCCGATAGCAGTTCTAGTAGTTTCGGAGTGGAGTCTTTAGGGTTTTTTATGTACAATATCATGTCATCTGCAAATAGGACAGTTTGACTTCTTTACCAACCTGGATTCCTTGTATTTCTTTGTTTTGTCTCATTGCCATGGCTAGGACCTCCTGTACCACGTTGATTAACAGTGGGGAAAGTGGGCATCCCTGTCTTGTTCCCGATTGCAGTGGAAAAGCTTTCAGCCTCTCGCTGTTCAGTATGATGTTAGCTGTGGGTTTATCATTTATGGCCTTTATTATGTTGAGGTACTTGCCCTCTATGACCATTTTGTTTACAGTTTTTATCATGAATGGGTGTTGAATTTTGTCATATTCTTTTTCAGCATCTATGGAGATGATCATGTGGTTTTTGTCCTTGTTTTTGTTAATGTGGTGGATGATGTTGATGGATTTTTGAATGTTGTACCATCCTTGCATCCCTGCGAAGAATCGCACTTAGTCATGGTGTATTGTCCTCTTGATGTATTTTTGAATTCGGTTTGCTAATATTTTGCTGAGTATTTTGGTATCTACATTCATCTTCGATGTTGGTCTGTAGTTTTCTTTTTTGGTGGTGTCTTTGCCTGGTTTTGGTATTAAGGTGATGTTGGCATCATAGATGAATTTCGGAGTATTCCCCCCTCTTCTCTTTTCTGGAAAACTTTAAGGAGAATGGGTGTTATGTCTTTTCTCTATGTCTGATAAAATACCGAGGTAAATCCATCTGGCCAAGGGGTTTTGTTCTTGGGTAGTTTTTTGATTACCAATTCAATTTCGTTGCCGATAATTGGTCTGTTTAGATTTTCTGTTTCTTTCTGGGTCAGTCTTCGAAGGTTATATTTTTCTAAGGATTTGTCCATTTCTCCTGGGTTTTCCCAGCTTGTTAGCATATAGGTTTTCATACTATTCTCTAATAATTCATTGTATTTCTGTGGGGTCCATCGTGATTTTTCCTTTCTTGTTTCTAATTCTGTTGATGTGTGTTGACTCTTTTTCTCTTAATAAGTCTGGCTAGAGGCTTATCTGTTTTGTTTACTTTCTCAAAGAACCAGCTCTTGGTTTCATTGATTTTTTCTATTGATTTATTCTTCTCAATTTTATTTCTTTCCTCTCTGATCTTTATTATGTCCCTCCATGTGCTGACCTTAGGCCTCTTTGTTCTTCTTTTTCCAATTTCAATAACCGTGACATTAGAATACTCATTAGCATTGTTCTTTTTTCTTTAAATATGCCTGCATTGCTATATATTTTCCTCTTAAGAGTGCTTTTGCTGTGTCCCACAGAAGTTTGGACTTTGTGTTATTGTTGTCATTTGTTTCCATATGTTGCTGGATCTCCATTTTAATTTGGTCATTTATCCATTGATTATTTAGGAGCATGTTGTTAAGCCTCCATGTGTTTTTGAGCCTTTTTGTTTTCTTTGTACAAATTATTTCTAGGTTTATACCTTTGTGGTCTGAAAAGTTGGTTGGTACGATTTCAATCTTCTGGAATTTACTGAGGCTCTTTTTGTGGCCTAGCATGTGGTGTATTCTGGAGAATGTTCCATGTGCACTTAAGAAGAATGTGTTTCCTCTTGCTTTTGGATGTAGAGTTCTATAGATGTCTATTTGGTCCATCTGTTCCAGCATGTTGTTCAGTGCCTTTGTGTCCTTACTTATTTTCTGACTGGTGGATTTGTCCTTTGGAGTGAGTGGTGTGTTAAAGTCTCCCAAAATGAATGCATTGCATTCTATTTCCTCCTTTAATTCTTTAGAATTTGTTTCACATATATTGGTGCTCCTCTATTGGGTGCATGTATGTTTATAATGGTTATATCCTCTTGTTGGACTGAGCCCTTTATCATTATGTAATGTCCTTTTTATCTTTTTTTACTTTCTTATTTTGAAGTTTACTTTGTCTGATACTAGTATTGCAACACCTGCTTTTTTCTCTCTTTTGTTTGCATGAAATATCTTTTTTCATCCTTTGACTTTAAGTCTGTGCACGTCTTTGGGTTTGAGGAGGGTCTCTTGTAAGCAGCATTTAGATGGGTCTTGCTTTTTTATCCATTCTATTACTCTGTGTCTTTTGATTGGTGCATTCAGTCCATTGACATTTAGGGTGATTATTGTAAGATATGTACTTACTGCCATTGCAGGTTTTAGATTTGTGGTTACCAAAGGATCAATGTTAGATTGTTTACTACCTTACTGTCTGACCTCACTCACTTCTTGAGCTGTTATAAACACAGTCTGATGATTATTTCTTTCTCTTCTTTTTCCTCCTCCTCCATTCTTTATATGTTGGGTGTTTTATTCTGTGCTCTTTTTAGGAGTGCTCCCATCTAGAGCAGTCCTTGTAAGATGCCCTGTAGAGGTGGTTTGTGGGAAGCAAATTCCCTCAACTTTTGCTTGTCTGGGAATTGTTTAATCCCTCCTTAATACTTATTTATTTATTTATTTATTTATTTATTTATTTATTTATTTATTGAAGGGTAGTTGACAACAGTAATGCATTACATTAGTTTCAGGTGTACAACACAGTGATTCAACATTTATATACATGATAATTCTAGGTACCAGGTATCACCATACCAAGTTGTTACAATATTTTGACTATATTCCTTATGCTACACATTACATCCCGGTTACTTATTTATTTTACAATTGGAAGTGTGTTTATATATATATATTGAGGGCATCTCTCATATTTATTGATCAAATATTTGTTAACCACAATAAATTTCTGTATAGGGGGTTTAATACTCAATGCACAATCATTAATCCACCCCAAGCTTAATTTTCGTCAGTCTCCAATCTTCTGATGCATAACGAACAAATTCTTACATGGAGTACAAATTCTTACATAGTGAATAAGTTACATGGTGAGCAGTGCAAGGGCAGTCATCACAGAAGCTTTCGGTTTTGTTCATGCATTATGAACTATACACAGTTCAAATATGAATATTCATTTGATTTTTAAACTTGATTTATATGTGGATACCACATTTCTCTATTATTATTATTTTTAATAAAATGCTGAAGTGGTAGGTAGATACGAGATAAAGGTAGAAAACAGAGTTTAGTGTTGTAAGAGAGCAAATGTAGATGATCAGGTGTGTGCCTGTAGACTATGTGTTAATCCGAGCTAGATGAGGGCAATAAACATCCATGGATGCAGAAGATTTCTCTCAGAACATGAGGGGGAAGTTCTAAGCCTCACCTCTGCTGCTCCCCATTTTCTCACCAGATGGCCCCCTGCGACTGTGCCTGTCTTAGGTTGTTCCTCCCTTGAGGAATCTTACCCATCTCTGGCTAACCAGTCATCTTCCGGGGCCATACAGGGAAATGTTAAGTTAGTAAGTGAGAGAGAAGCCTTATTGTTTGAAACGGTTAGCTTTTTACTTCTTTGCATATTTATGCCCTGTGGCTTCTATGCCCAGCATTTGTCTTGAGGTGTCTTTACCACTTGGAAGAATTATGATACTCGGTAAATTCGACATGTGGCACGAGTTCTATTTAAAGGTTGTGATTAGGTAGGAGGAAGAAAAGCTATAGAAGTAGTAGGCAGAAGAAAACCTGGGAAGATTGATTATTTCTTTGACATATCTTCTTGTAGAGTAACTTCAGCATGGATAGGTTTTAAACTACTAATTAAATTGTGCACACACATTAACATAATAGGAATATAGTTACCTAACCAAAGCATAACTGTAATTACCAGCCATCTCCAGTGAAACCAAGAAAACCAGTTAGGCACCTTAGGCATTTGTGAAAACTTATCTATGATATGGTGGATATTGTCCGAATGAACTTAAACAGTCTGAGAGAATTCAGATAAACTAGAACAACCCATTCCTGGGGACTGTTCATATCCCATATGTTCTTTTAACGATAAATAGTCTGTGGTTGTAAGATTTTGGAGTGCTACAATTTGCACTTCTCCTAATTCTTGGTTGAGTTCCAACAGTATAGATCCAGTCCAATTTTTGTTTTACTGTATGCACAGGCCAGCTTAGATATCTCCTTCATCATTCCCATGGCAAGTCCAGGAACTGGTGGGATGAGTGCATCTACACCTGTGACAGTGCGTGGATCTTTGTTGGAGTTTTTTTTTTTGCTGATCATCTTCTGTCATGAGTCTTCCCGAGAGTGCTGATGTTGGAAGTTCTTTTTCATATCGTATCTTAGTTCATTTTCGGGGTAGCCAAATTAGGCTTTGATCCTCTGTATAAACACAAACATACCCTTTGCCTACACTTTTATATGCCCTTTATATCATTGTGTAGACCTCATTAGAGGTCACCACACAGTAACTGCTTTTTTTTTTAATCATTAATCTACACTTACATGACGAATACTTTGTTTACTAGGCTCTCCCCTATACCAGGTCCCCTCTATATACTCCTTTACAGTCACTGTCCATCAGCGTAGCAAACTGTTGTAGAATCACTACTTGTCTTCTCTGTGTTGTACAGCAATCCCATTTCTCCCACCCCGCTATGGATGCTAATCTTAATACCCCTCTTTTTCTGCCCCCCCTTATCCCTCCCTACCCACCCATACTCCCCAGTCCCTTTCCCTTTGGTACCTGTTAGTCCATTCTTGAGTTCTGTGATTCTGTTGCTGTTTAGTTCCTTCAGTTTTTCCTTTGTTCTTATATTCCACAGATGAGTGAAATCATTTGGTATTTCTCTTTCTCTGCTTGGCTTGTTTCACTGAGCATAATACCCTCCAGCTCCATCCATGTTGCTGCAAATGGTTGGATTTGCCCTTTTCTTATGGCTGAGTAGTATTCCATTGTGTATATGTACCACATCTTCTTTATCCACTCATCTATCGATGGACATTTAGGTTGCTTCCAATTCTTGGCTATTGTAAATAGTGCTGCGATAAACATAGGGGTACATTGGTCTTTCTCATACTTGATTGCTGCATTCTTAGGGTAAATTCCTAGGAGTGCAATTCCTGGGTCAAATGGTAAGTCTGTTTTGAGCATTTTGATGTACCTCCATACTGCTTTCCACAATGGTTGAGCAAGTTTATATTCCCACCAGCAGTATAGGAGGGTTCCCCTTTCTCCACAGCCTCGCCAACATTTGTTGTTGTTTGTCTTTTGGAAGGTAGCCATCCTTACTGGTGTGAGGTGATACCTCATTGTAGTTTTAATTTGCATTTCTCTGATAATTAGCGATGTGGAGCATCTTTTCATGTGTCTGTTGGCCATCTGTATTTCTTTTTTGGAGAACCGTCTGTTCAGTTCCTTTGTCCATTTTTTAATTGGGTTATTTGTTTTTTGTTTGTTGAGGCGTGTGAGCTCTATATATATTCTGGACGTCAAGCCTTTATCGGATGTGTCATTTTCAAAGATATTCTCCCATACTGTAGGGTTCCTTTTTGTTCTATTGATGGTGTCTTTTGCTGTACAGAAGCTTTTCAGCTTAATATAGTCCCACTTGTTCATTTTTGCTGTTGTTTTCCTTGCCCGGGGAGATATGTTCAAGAAGAGGTCACTCATGTTTATGTCTAAGAGGTTTGTGCCTATGTTTTCTTCCAAGAGTTTAATGGTTTCGTGACTTACATTCAGGTCTTTGATCCATTTTGAGTTGACTTTTGTATATGGGGTTAGACAATGGTCCAGTTTCATTCTCCTACATGTAGCTGTCCAGTTTTGCCAGCACCATCTGTTGAAGAGACTGTCATTTCGCCATTGTATGTCCATGGCTCCTTTATCAAATATTAATTGACCACATATGTCTGGGTTAATGTCTGGATTGTCTAGTCTGTTCCATTGGTCTGTGGCTCTGTTCTTGTACCAGTACCAAATTGTCTTGATTACTATTTCTTTATAATAGAGCTTGAAGTTGGGGAGTGAGATCCCCCCTACTTTATTCTTCTTTCTCAGGATTGCTTTGGCTATTCGGGGTCTTTGGTGGTTCCATATGAACTTTTGAATTATTTGTTCCCGTTCATTGAAGAATGTTGCTGGTAGTTTCATAGGGATTGCATCAAATCTGTATATTGCTTTGGGCAGGATGGCCATTTTGACGATATTAATTCTTCCTAGCCATGAGCATGGGATGCATTTCCATCTGTTAGTGTCCCCTTTAATTTCTTTTAAGAGTGACTTGTAGTTTTCAGAATATAAGTCTTTCACTTATTTGGTTAGGTTTATTCCTAGGTATTTTATTTTTTTTGATGCAATTGTGAATGGAGTTGTTTTAATGATTTCTCTTTCTGTTGGTTCATTGTTGGTATATAGGAAAGCCACAGATTTCTGTGTGTTGATTTTGTATCCTGCAACTTTGCTGTATTCCGATATCAGTTCTAATAGTTCTGGGGTGGAGTCTTTAGGGTTTTTTATGTACAGTATCATGTCATCTGCAAATAGTGACAGTTTAACTTCTTCTTTGCCAATCTGGATTCCTTGTATTTTTTTGTTTTGTCTTATTGCCGTGGCTAGGACCTCCAGTACTTTGTTAAATAACGGTGGGGAGTGTGGGCATCCCTGTCTAGTACCCGATCTCAGTGGAAATGCTTTCAGCTTCTCGCTATTCAATATAATGTTGGCTGTGGGTTTTTCATAGATGGCCTTTATTATGTTGAGGTACTTGCCCTCTATACCCATTTTGTTGAGAGTTTTTATCATGAATGGATGTTGAATTTTGTTGAATATTTTTTCAGCATCTATGGAGAAGATCATGTGGTTTTTGTCTTTGTTTTTGTTGATGTGGTGGATGATATTGATGGACTTTTGAATGTTGTGCCATCCTTGCATCCCTGAAATGAATCCCACTTGGTCATGGTGTACGATGGTTTTGATGTATTTTTGAATTCGGTTTGCTAAAATTTTATTGAGTATTTTTGCGTCTACGTTCATCAGGGATATTGGTCTGTAGTTTTCTTTTTTGGTGGTGTCTTTGCCTGGTTTTGGTATTAGGGTGATGTTAGCTTCATAGAATGAGTTTGGGAGTATCCCCACCTCTTCTATTTCTTGGAAAACTTTAAGGAGAATGGGTATTATGTCTTCCCTGTATGTCTGATAAAATTCCGAGGTAAATCCATCTGGCCCGGGGGTTTTGTTCTTTGGTAGTTTTTTGATTACCACTTCAATTTCGTTCCTGGTCATTGGTCTGTTTAGATTTTCTGTTTCTTGTTGGGTCAGTCTTGGAAGGTTGTATTTTTCTAGGAAGTTGTCCATTTCTCCTAGGTTTCCCAGCTTGTTAGCATATAGGTTTTCATAGTAGTCTCTAATAATTCTTTGTGTTTCTGCGGGGTCCGTCGTGATTTTTCCTTTCTCGTTTCTGATACTGTTGATTTGTGTTGACTCTCTTTTCCTCTTAATAAGTCTGGCTAGAGGCTTATCTATTTTGTTTATTCTCTCGAAGAACCAGCTCTTGGTTTCATTGATTTTTGCTATTGTTTTATTCTTCTCAATTTTATTTACTTCTTCTCTGATCTTTATTATGTCCATCCTTCTGCTGACCTTAGGCCTCATTTGTTCTTCTTTTTCCAATTTCGGTAGTTGTGACATTAGACCGTTCATTTGGGATTGCTCTTTCTTTTTTAAATATGCTTGGAGTGCTATATACTTTCCTCTTAAGACAGCTTTTGCTGTGTCCCACAGAAGTTGGGGCATAGTGTTGTTTTTGTCATTTGTTTCCATATATTGCTGGATTTCCATTTGATTTGGTCATTGATCCATTGATTATTTAGGAGCGTGTTGTTTTGCCTCCATGTGTTTGTGAGCCTTTTTGCTTTCTTTGAACAGTTTATTTCTAGTTTAATGCTTTGTGGTCTGAAAAGTTGGTTGGTAGGGTTTCAATCTTTTGGAACTTACTGAGGCTCTTTTTGTGTCCTAGTATGTGGTCTATTCTGGAGAATGTTCCATGTGCACTTGAGAAGAATGTGTATCCTGTTGATTTTGGATGTAGAGTTCTGTAGATGCCTATTAGGTCCATTTGTTCTAATGTGTTTTTCAGTGCCTCTGTGTCCTTACTTATTTTATGTCTGGTGGATCTGTCCTTTGGAGTGTGTGGTGTGTTGAAGTCTCCTAGAATGAATGCATTGCATTCTATTTCCTCTTTTAGTTCTGTTAGTATTTGTTTCAGGTATGTTGGTGCTCCTGTATTGCGTGCATATATATTTATAATGGTTATATCCTCTTGATGGACTGAGCCCTTTATCATTATGTAATGTCCTTCTTTGTCTTTTGTTACTTTCTTTATTTTGAAGTGTGTTTTGTCTGATACCAGAATTGCAACACCTGCTTTCTTCTCTCTGTTGTTTGCTTGAAATATCTTTTTCCATCCCTTGACTTTAAGTCTGTGCGTGTCTTTGGGTTTGAGGTGAGTCTCTTGTAAGCAGCATATGGATGGATCTTGCTTTTTTATCCATTCTATTACTCTGTGTCTTTTGATTGGTGCATTCAGTCCATTTACATTTAGGGTGATTATTGAAAGGTATGAATTTATTGCCATTGCAGGCTTTAAGTTTGTGGTTACCAAAGGTTTAGGGTTAGCTTCTATCTTACAGTCTAACTTAACTCGCTTGTTGAGCTATTATAAACACAGTCTGATGATTCTTTATTTCTCTCCCTTCTTATTCCTCCTCCTCCCTTCTTCATATGTTGGTTGTTTTGTTGTGTGCTCTTTTTAGGAGTGCTCCCATATAGAGCAGTCCCTGTAGGATGCCCTGTAGAGGTGGTTTGTGGGAGTCAAATTCCCTCAACTTTTGCTTGTCTGGGAATTGTTTAATCCTTCCTTCATATTTAAATGATATTCGTGCTGGATACAGTAGTCTTGGTTTGAGGCCCTTCTGTTTCATTGCATTAAGTATATCATGCCATTCTCTTCTGGCCTGTAGGGTTTCTGTTGAGAAGTCTGATGATAGCCTGATGGGTTTTCCTTTGTAGGTATCCTTTTTTTTCTCTCTGGCTGCCTGTAATACTTTGTCCTTGTCTTTGATCTTTACCATTTTAATTATTATGTGTCTTGGTGTTGCCCTCCTTGGATCCCTTGTCATGGGAGTTCTGTGTATCTCTGTGATCTGAGAGGCCATTTCTTCCCCTAGTTTGCGGAAATTTTCAGCAATTATTTCTTCAAAGACATTTTCTATCCCCTTTTCTCTCTCTACTTCTTCTGGAATACCTATGATTCTTATATTGTTCCTTTTCGATTGGTCACTCAGCTCTCTTAAAATTCTTTCATTCCTGGAGATCCTTTTATCTCTCTCTGCATCAGCTTCTCTGCATTCCTGTTCTATGTTTTCTAGTCCATTAATGGTCTCTTGCATCTCGTCCATTCTGTTTTGAAGTCCTTCCAGAGCTTGTTTTATTTCTGAATTCTCCTTCCTTAGTTCTTGCATATTTCTCTGCATGTCCATCAGCATGGTTATGACTTTTGTTTTGAATTCTTTTTCAGGAAGACTGGCTAAATCTATCTCCCCAGATTCCTTCTCAGGGGAAGATGTAGCAGATGCCGAAGCTGTCTGGGTTAGTCTTGTCTGGAACATATTTTTTTGCCTTTTCATGTTGACAGGTGCTATTGACTGTCAGCTGGGCGGGCCAAAATTTTCACTTGCTACTGGCCTTTCTTTACTGGGACAACTGCGACCCCTAGTGGCTTGTGTTGGGTAATTGCGTGTAGAGTGGGTCTTTGTGTCTTGCCTGGCCGGAAGGGAGAAATTTCCCTTTCTGTGGGCGGAATTTGTCTCACGCTGCTTCTCTGCTTTCGCAGCGCCCGGTGGGGTAATGGACGGGGGGGCTGCTTGACTGTTTGCCTCCGTGAGGGGTCTCAGAGCTTTTGCCCAGGGGGTTAGTGCACCTGGTTTTCCCTGTAATTTCCAGCTGCTGTACTGTGACCTGGGTTGTTTCCGTCGAGCTGTTAAGTCCCTGTCTCTTTAAGACTTTCAAAAAGCCCCCGCTTTTCTTTGTCACAGGGGCATCAGCTTCGGCACCCGCTCAGAGGTCTTACTCCTTGTTCCCCCAGTATCCAGGGCCCCCTGGGCACTTACTGTGTCTGCGCTCTTGCCTGGATGGCTGGGGCTGGGTGTTCAGCAGTCCTGGGCTCCGTCTCCCTCCTGCTCTGCCTATTCTTCTCCCGCTGGGAGCTGGGGGGAGGGGCGCTTGGGTCCCTCTGGGCCGGGGCTTGTATCTTACCCCTTTCACCAGTCGCTGGGTTCTCGCTGGTGTAGCTGCAGTCTGGCCACTGTCCTGCATCTTCTCGTCTCTCTTTTAGGGCTATTTGTGTTTGTTGTATTTTCAAAAGTATATATGTTTTTGGGAGGAGATTCCCAGTGTCCTACTCACGCCGCCATGTTGGCTCCGCCTCCTCCTCCTTCATATTTAAATGATAATCTTGCTGGATACAGTATCCTTGGTTCAAGGCCCTTCTGTTTCATTGCATTAAATATATCATGCCTTTCTCTTCTGGCCTGTGAAGTTTCTGTTGAGAAGTCTTATGATAGCTTGATGGGTTTTCCTTTGTAGTTGATCTTTTTACTCTCTCTGGCTGCCTTTAATAATCTGTCCCTGTCCTTGATCTTTGCCATTTTAATTATTATGTGTCCTGGTGTTGACTTCTTTGGATCCTGTCTCTCCGGAATTCTGTGTACCTCTGTAGTCTGAGCAACTATTTCCTCCCCCAGTTTGGGGAAGTTCTCGGCAATTATTTCTTCAAAGACACTTTCTATGCCTTTTTCTTTCTCTTCTTCCTCTGCTACCCCTATAATGTGGGTATTGTTCCTTTTGGATTGGTCACACAATTCTCTTAATATTGTTTCATTTCTGGAGATCCTTTTATCTCTCCCTGTATCAGCTTCTATGCTTTCCTGTTCTCTGTTTTCTATTCTATCAATGGCCTCTTGCATCTTATCCATTCTGCTTATAAATCCTTCCAGAGTTTGTTTCACTTCTGTAATCTCCCTCCAGACTTCATCCCTTAGCTCTTGCATGTTTCTCTATAGCTCTGTCAGCATGTTTATGACTTTTATTTTGAATTCTTTTTCAGGGAGACTGGTTAGGTCTGCCTCTGCAGATCCTTTCTCAGTTGTAACTATCTTGGACTGGACCAGAATTTTTTTCCTTTTAATGGTGATAGCAGTGGCTGTAGGCAGGTTGTGGTTGTGTCTGCTGGGAGAAGAATGTCCTTTCCTGCTTGCTTCATGCCTTGCACTTCTCTGCTGCCTGTGACATGTACCTGCATTCCTGGAGCAGACACTGGGTTAATCTCCTAAGCTGCTATGGGCGGGGTGTCCATCAGAGCAGCATGGAGCCCTGCTGGGAGTGGCAGTCATGCCTGGTGTGCTCCTCCATGCTAGTGGCGACCCTGCCGGGCAGCTGTGTGGCACCAGCAACCTTTGGGTCTGGCCCAGGTGGCTGTGTGTTGGGCTTGGATTCCGGTTGGCTCCTTGGAGTGTGCCTGCTCCCTCTGGTTTTCGCCACTGCAGCTAGCACAAGCCTCTCCTGCAGCGCACGACTCTGGCTTCACTGCCGCCTGTGCGTGTGTGCCATGCCCGGGCTGTTTGGTCCACCCCCGGTGTGCGCTCCCTCTCTCCTGCTACTGGGTCCGTGTGTTGGGTTCTGTGCCATTTGGATGAATGACTGGCAGGCTTCTTATCCTGTGAGTGGCTTCAGAGCTGCACTGCCTTCGTTTAGGGTGCCTAAGTTTCCCCAGTATTCCCAGCTGCCGGGACAACTTCGTCCATCTATGGGGTCCCTGTCTCTTTAAGACTTGCAGAAGGCACTCGCTTTTCTTTTTTCTCAGGGTTGCTGGTTGCGGGGACCTGCCCACAGGTTTTGCTTTTCCGTTTTTCTAATATCTAGCACCCGGTGCGCCTTGTGTCTGCGTTCTGGGTGCCAATTTCTAGAGATGGTTGTTTAGCAGTCCTGGGCTTTCACTCCCTCCCTGTTCTGACTCCTTTCTTCCCGCCGGGTATTGGGGTGGGGGAGCATTCGAGTTCCGCCTGGCCGCAGCTTGTATCTTAGCCCCTTTGTGTGATGCTGAGTTCTCACAGATGTAGATGTATCCTGGCTGTTGTACTGCATCCACTGGTGTCTCTTTTAGGAATAGTTGTATTAATTGTATTTTCATAAATATATATGTTTTGGGGAGGAGATTTCCTCTGAACTACTCATGCCGCCATCTTCCCGTGATCTCCATTTTAATTATTATGTGTCTTGGTGTTGCCCTCCTTGGATCCCTTGTCATGGGAGTTCTGTGTACCTCTGTGGTCTGGAGGCCATTTCCTCCCCTAGTTTGGGGAAGTTTTCAGCAATTATTTCTTCAAAGACACTTTCTATCCCTTTTTCTCTCTCTTCTTCTTCTGGTACCCCTATAATGCGGATATTGTTCCCTTTTGATTGGTCACACAGTTCTCTTAATATTCTTTCATTCCTGGAGATCCTTTTATCTCCCTCTGCATCAGCTTCTCTGCGTTCCTGTTCTCTGTTTTCTAGTCCATTAATGGTCTCTTGCATCTCGTCCTTTCTGCTTTGAAGTCCTTCCAGAGATTGTTTTATTTCTGTATTCTCCCTCCTTAGTTCTTGCGTATTTCTCTGCAAGTCCATCAACATGGTTATGAATTTTGTTTTGAATTCTTTTTCAGGAAGATTTTTTAAATCTATCTCCCCAGGTTCTTCTCAGGGGGAGATGTAGAAGATGTCAAAGATTTCTGGGTTAGTCTTGTCTGGATCAAATTTTTTTGCTTTATCATGTTGATAGGTGCAGTGTTATGCCATTGACTCATCTGTCAGCTGGGAGAGCCAAGACTCTTTCCACTTGCTCCTGGCCTTTCTTTACTGGGACAACTGTGACCTCTAGTGGCTTGTGTTGGGCATTTGCGTGTAGACTGGGTCTCTGTATCTTGCCCAGTTGGTATGGAGGAAGCTCCTCTGCTGTGGGCGTGGCCAGCCTCAGGCTGCTGCTGTGCTATGGCGGGGCCCCAGAGGGGTAATTGAGAGGGGCCTGTTTGGCTGTTTACCTCCGTGAGGTGTCTCAGAGCTGTTGCACCCGGAGTTCCCTGGAATTTCCAGCTGCTGGACTGTGTCCTGGGATGCTTCCATCCATTCATGGGGTCCCTGCCCTTTAAGACTTTCAAAAATCACATGTTTTTCTTTGTCCCAGGGGCGCCAGCTGCAGGACCCCTTCACAGGTCTTACTGTCCTGCTTCCCTAGTTTCCAGCACCCCACACATGCACTGTGTGTCTGCGCTCTTTGTGCGGATGTCTAAGGCTGGGTGTTTAGCAGTCTTTGGCTCCCTCCCTGCTCTGACTCCTCTCCTCCTGCAGGGAGCTGGGATTAAGGGCCTCGGGTCCCGCCGGGCTGCGGCTTGTATCTTACCCCTTTCACTAGGCGCTGGGTTCTCACACGTGTTAATGCAGTCTGGCTGTTGTCCTGTGTCTTCTAGTCTCTCTTTTAGGGATAGTTGTATTTGTTGTATTTTCAAAAATATATATGTTTTTTGGGAGGAGTTTCCCACTGTCCTACTCATGTCACCATCTTGGCTCCGCCCCCACTTGTACTTTTGTGTTATGGAGATGGCTTTTTTCCTTAAGCCTCATGAACCAACCCCTGCAACTTCATACTTTCCTTCTGCAGCTTCCTCACCACTCTCAGCATTCACAGAATTGAAGAGAGTTAGGGCCTTGTTGTGGAATAGGCTTTGGTTTAAAGGAACGTTGTGGCTGTTTTGATCTTCTATCCAGATCCCTAAATTTTTTTCTATATCGTCAATAAGGCTTTTTTTCTTTTTTATTATTTACATGTTTGCCTGAGTAGTAGTTTTAATTTTCTTCAAGAACTTTTATTTGCGTTCACTACTTGGCTAACTGGTACAAGAGGCCTAGCTTTTGAATTATCTCAGTATTCAACATGCCTTCTTCACTTAGCTTAATAATTTCTAAATTTGATTTAAAGTGAGAGACATGTGACTCTTCCTTTCACTAAATACTTAAAGACCATTGTAGGATTATTAATTGGCCTAATTTTAATTGGCTAGTTTAGAGGTTTATGATTTCAGTGGGGGAAGTAATTGCACATATAGTGGAAATAGCAAAAGAACTAGATTAAGTATGGTGCCTGAACACACATATTTATTGATTAAGTTTGCTGTCTTATACATGTGTGGTTCATGGTACCCCAAAACAATTACTGTAGTAACATCAAAGATCACTGATCATAGATCATAACACATATATAATAATAATGAATAAATTTGAAATATTATGAAAATTACCAAAATGTGAAACAGAGACATGAAGCGTGGAAATGCTGTTGGAAAATGGCTCCAGCAGACTTGCTGGACACAGCCTTGCTAAAAACCTTTAAGGTGTAAAAAATGCAATTTATGTAAATTATAGTAAGGCAAAGCACAATATATGGGGGTATGTGTGTATTATTTGGGTTTTCCTGTTTTCTTTGCTGTTGTATCAGTTTTTGCCTCAAGTATTTTGATATTCTATTGTTAGGTGCAGGTATATTAAGTATCATTTTATTTTCTTGAATTGATTGTTGGTCTGTTCTTAATAACAAGTTACAAATTATTTTCTTGTCTGAATTATATGTATAGAAGGAAAACATTCTGTTTTATCAGAATAGTTTCCTGTCATTTATGATGACTTTATAACATCCTTGACTATTTAAGAGAACAGTCTTCTCATTTTTGAGCAAACTTTCCTTATAATCACGTTACCTATGATGTTTACTTTAAAAAATGTTGTCACTTTGATAAAATAGGTAGCAAGGTGCTGTTTTTCACTATCTTAGGATCCTATTTAATTGAGTGTTAAGATCTCACAATTTATAATATTTTGCTTCCCCAAACCCAAGTTATAAATGATATCTTTACATCTAGAACTTTTTTTGAAGTTACCAGAGTGCCCATAGAAAATCACAAATGATTTATTCTTTTACTTTGTAAAACATCAGGAGCTAGAAATCATCAGATTTCCTTGATATACTACTGTTGCATGAAAAGTGTTGTCAAATAAAAAGATAGGCAAGGTTAAATTTGCATGGGTAAAATTTCATTGCCATAATTATTTCATAAATTGCATGATGTTCTTAGATATTTATCAGTGCCTTCATGGCTGGTGGTTTGTTTGTATTTAAGAAAAACATGGTGTTGATTTCCCTGATATTAGACCAAAACAGTACACTGCTATCAGTCTTAAATTGTGGTTATTTTAAAAACATGTTATTTTGGGCACAACATTACTTTTTCATTTGAATCTAGTATATTCTAATTTACTAAGACAAATTTTCAATTGAGGATGGGAGTAATGAGGAGGATTCTATGGTGTTTCTTCTCATAAGGACACTAATCTTATAGGACCATGGTTCCACAGTTTTAACCTCACATAACTGTAATTAATTCCTTAGATGCCCCATCTCCAAAAACAGCTACACTGGGGAAGTATAGCTTCAATATATGAATTTTGAAGGTACACAAATATTCAGTCCATAACAACCCTGATGCTTTAAAGCACTTGAAATCAGTTGTAAGCCAGAGTGCTTTGTCTCAAAGAAGGACTATCTCAGAAACACAGAGAAAAAAAACTATAGTTGAGCACTGGCTTCTGGTGGCATTGCTAAGACAACTTTGAGACATCCAATTGACTGAGTTAAGATTAAAGGAACTCTAGTTGAGAAGCTGTTAGGTTCATGAGACTTCTAATCTGGGATTGAGTTGAACAACTAAGTACATATAATGAAATGTAATAGAGCAGTAATTGTAAGTTTTGTTTGGAATTGCTGATGTTTTAAGGTTCTACTATCTTGAGTGTATTCTATAACCAACCCATTTCTCTTTTCTCTTAAAATATCTACAATTTATAGCAATTAATAGACTATACTTTTATAAACAGACACCTCCAGAATCTGGAAATATAATTGAACTTTTTTGTTCATAATAATGTGGTTGTTTGAATAACTGTAGTAAGAATAGATCCTCCTTGTTAATAGGGCATAATTGGAAACTTTGGTTATACAACCATGGTCTTGAATGAAATGTCATATTTGAGAATGATGCTCATTTAATCAGATGTGACTAGACACATTTAATGAAGCAAATTGCTTTTGGAGCAGTGCTTGCAAAGTCCTCAAAAGGAAACAGATCTGCTGCCTGGTTACAGGAATTTGAGGATATTTGGGGAGGGGTTGGGTGTCCTAAGAAAAGAAGTGTTCACCCAAATTTACAGTTACTTTAGGTAACATCTGATCTTGGCTTGGCTTCCTAGCTTCAAGAGGCCTTTAAGTGTCCAATATGAGATTCTTTACAAAAACTTCCAGCAAAGCAATTTGAAGGAGGCCTAAAATAGTAAATTACCATTCTTGCTGTAACCACATAAAAAAAATCAGGCTAAATTTAATGAAAACAACTTTATATTGTGGCTATGAAAAGTCTCTGAGAATGTTTTTGAACAGAGTACTAACTATAGAGAAAAAGTTTGTGTTTTAATTAAACCAGTTGTACATTATTCTGGGTCATCAGATTCTGTCCCTTATTATTTTCTCAGTTATTTATTTATTTATTTATTTTTTAATTAAGGTATTATTGATATACACTCTTATGAAGGCTTCACATAAAAAAGCAATGTGGTTACTACATTTACCCATATTATCAAGTCCCCAACCATACACCAATGCAGTCACCATCCATCAGTGTAGTAAGATGCCACAGACTCACTATTTGCCTTCAATGTGCTACACTATTTTCCCCGTGATCCCCCACACCATGTGTACTAAACATAATGATGCTCAATCCCCTTCTCCCTCCCTCCCCACCTGCCCTCCCACATCCCTCCCCTTTGGTAACCATTAGTCCCTTCTTGAAGTCTCTGAGTCTGCTACTATTTTGTTCCTTCAGTTTTGCTCTGTTGTTACACTCCACAAATGAGGAAAATCACTTGGCACTTGTCTATCTCTGCCTGGCTTATTTCACTGAGCATAATATCCTCCACCTCCATCCATGTAGTTGCAAATAGTAGGATTCATTTCTTTCTTATGGCTGAATAGTATTCCATTGTGTATATGTACAACATCTTTATCCATTCATCTACTGATTGACACTTAGGTTGCTTCCATATTTTGGCTATTGCAAATAGTGCTGCGATAAACATAGGGGTTCATATATCTTTCTGAATCTGAGAAATTGTATTCTTTGGGTAAATGCCAAGGAATGGGATTCCCGGGTCAAATGGTATTTTTATTTTTAGTTTTTTGAGGAACCTCCATACTGCTTTCCAAAATGGTTGAACTAGCTAACATTCCCACCAGCAGTGTAGGTGGGTTTCCCTTTCTCTGTTTCCTCACCAGCATTTGTTTTTCTTAGTCTTTTTGATGCAGACCATCCTCACTGGTGTGAGGTGATATGTCATTGTGGTTTTAATTTGCCTTTCTCTGATGATTAGTGATGTGGAGCATCTTTCATGTGTCGCTTGGTCATCTGAATTTCTTCTTTGGAGAACTGTCTCTTGATACCCTCTGACTATTTTTTAATTGGGTTATTTGTCTTTTGGGTGTTGAGGGATGTAAGTTCTTTATATATTTTGGATGTTAACCCCTTGTTGTATATGTCATTTACAAATATATTCTCCCATACTGTACAATGCCTTTTTGTTCTGTTGATGGAGACCTTTGCCATACAGAACCTTTTTAGTTTGATGTAGTCCCATGAGTTCATTTTTTCTTTTGTTTCCCTTGCTGGAGGAGATACATTCAGAAAGAAGTTGCTCATGCTTATATTCAGGAGCTTATTGCCTATGTTGTCTTAAGAGTTTTATGATTTCATGGCTTACATTCAGGTCTTTGATCCATTTCGAGTTTACTTTTGTGTATGGAGATGAACAATAATACAGTTTCATTCTCTTGCATGTAGCTTTCCAGTTTTGCCAACACCAGCTGTTGAAGAGGCTGTCATTTCCCCATTGTATGCTCATGGCTCCTTTATCATGTATCAATTGACCATATATGTGGTTGGGTTTATATCAGGGCTCTCTAGTCTGTTCCATTGGTCTGTGGCTGTGTTCTTGTGCCAGTACCAAATGGTCTTGATTACTGTGGCTTTGTAGTAGAGCTTGAAGTTGGGAAGCATAATAATCACCGCAGCTTTATTCCTCCTTCTCAGGAATGCTTTGACTATTCAGTGCCTTTTGTGGTTCCATATGAATTTTAGAATGATTTTCTCTAGTTTGTTGAAGAATGCCTTGGTAATTTGATAGGGATTGCATTGAATATGTAGATTGCTTTAGGCAGGATGGCCATTTTACCAATATTAATTCTTCCCACCCATGAGCATGGGATGTGTTTCCATTTATTGGTATCTTCTTTAATTTCTCTCATGAGTGTCTTGTAGTTTTCAGAGTATATGTCTTTCACTTCCTTGGTTAGGTTTATTCCTAGGTATTTTATTCTTTTTAATTCAACTGTGAATGGAATTGTTTTCCTCATTTCTCTTTCTGTTAGTTAATTGTTAGTGTATAGGAATGCCACAGATTTCTGTGTATTAATTTTGTATCCTCCAACTTTGTGGAATTCAGATATTATATCTAGTAGTTTTAGTGTGGATTCTTTAGGATTTTTTATGTACAATATTATGTCATCTGCAAAGAAGACAGTTAACTTCTTCCTTGCCAATCTGGATGCCTTTTATTTCTTTTGTGTTTTCAGACTTCCAGTACTATGTTGAATAGAAGTGGGGAGAGTTGGCAGCCTTGTCTTCTTTCTGATCTTAAAGGAAAAGCTTGCAGCTTCTCATGGTTAAGTATTATGTTTGCTGTGGTTTTGTCCTATATGACCTTTATTATGTTGATGTACTTGCCCTCTATACCCATTTTGTTGAGAGTTCTTATCATGAATGAATGTTGAATTTTGTCAATGCTTTTTCAGCATCAATGGACATGATCATGTGGTTTTTGTTCTTTTTGTTGATGTGGTGGATGATGTTGATGGATTTTTTAATGTTTTACCAACCTTGCATCCCTGGAATAAATCCTACTTGAACATGATGGATGATATTTTCGATGTATTTTTGAATTCGGTTTGCTAATATTTTGTTGAGTATTTTTGCATCTATGTTCATCAGGGATATTGGTCAGCAGTATTTTTTTCTGATATCTTTGCCTGGCTTTGGTATTAGAGTGATGCTGGCTTCATAGAATGAGTATGGAAGTATTCCCTCTTCTTCTACTCTTTGGAAAACTTTAAGGTGTATGGGTATATGGTGTTCACTAAATGTCTAATGAAATTCAGGGGTGAAGCCATATGGTTCAGGGGTTTTGTTCTTAGGTAGTTTTTTTTATTACCTGTTCAATTTCATTGCTGGTAATTGGTCTGTTCAGATTTTCTGTTTCTTTCTGGGTCAGCTTTGGAAGGCTGTGTTTTTCTAGAAAGTTGTCCATTTCTTCTAGATTATCCAGATTGTTAGCATATAATTTTTCATAATATTCTCTAATAATTCTTTGTATTCCTGTGGTGTCTGTAGTGATTTTTCCTTTCTCCTTTCTGATTCTGTGTATATGATTAGACTCCATTTTTTTTCTTAATAAGTCTCACCAGGGGTTTATCTATTTTGTTTATTTCCACAAATAATGAGCTCTTTCTTTCACTGATTCTTTCTATTGATTTAATCTTCTCTATTTTTTTATTTCTTCTATAATCTTTATTATGTCCCTCAGCCTACTGTCTTTGGGTCTCATTTTTTCATCATTTTCTGTTTTCTTTAATTGTGAGTTTAGACTGCTCATGTGGGTTTGTTCCTCTTTCCTGAGGTAGGCCTCTACTGCAATATACTGTCCTCTTAGCATGGCCTTTGTAGCATCCCACAGATTTTGCAGTGTTGAATTATTCTTGTCATTTCTCTCCATATATTGCTTGATCTCTGTTTTTATTTGGTCATTGATCCATTGTTTATTTAGGAGCATGTTGTGAGGCCTCCATGTATTTGTGGTATTTTTCATTTTCTTTGTGTAATTTATTTCTAGTTTCATACCTTTGTGGTCTGAGAATCTGGTTGGTATAATTTCAATCTTTCTTAATTCACCAAGGCTCTTTTAGTGACCTAGTATATGATCTATTCTTGAAAATGTTCCATGTGCCCTTGAGAAGAATGTGTATTCTGTTGCTTTTGGGTGTAGAGTTCTGTAGATGTCCGTTAGGTCCATCTTTTCTAATGTGTTGTTCTGTGGCTGTGTCTCCTTACTTATTTTCAGTGTGGTTGATCTATCCTTCAGAGTGAGTGGAGTGTTGAAGTCTCCTAGAATGAATGCATTGCATTCTATTTCCCCTTTTAATTCTGTTTGTATTTGTTTCACATATGTAAGTGCTCTTGTGTTGGGTGCATAGATATTTACAATGGTTATAACTCTTGTTGGATTGACCCCTTAATCATTATGTAATGTCCTTTATCTCTTGTGACTTTCTTTGTTTTGAAGTCTATTTTGTCTGATACAAGTACTGCAACTCCAGCTTTTTTCTTCCTATTAGTTGCATGAAATATCTTTATCCATCCCTTCAGTTTTAGTCTGTGTATGCCTTTGGGTTTAAAGTGAGTCTCTTGTAGTCAGCATACAGTTAGGTCTCTTTTTTTTTTTTTAACAATTCAGTGACTCTATGTCTTTGATTGTTGCATTCAGTCCATTTACATTCAGGGTGATTATCAATAGATATGTACTTACTGCCATTGCATTGTTTAGGTTTGTGGTTATCAAAGATTCAAGGTTAATTCCTTACTATCTAAGAGTCTAACTTAACTTACTTAATATGCTATTGCAAACACAATCTAAAGGTTCTTTTTTTCTCCTACTTTTTCTTCCTCCTCCATTCTTTATATATTAGGTATCATATTCTGTACTCTTTGTCTATCCCGGAATTGACCTTGGGGATAGTTAATTTAATGTTGCATTTGCTTACTAATTAGCTGTTCCACTTTCTTTACTGTGGTTTTATTAACTCTGGTGATAGCTATTAAACCTTAGGAACAGTTCCATCTATAGCAGTCCCTCCAAAATACACTGTTGAGAGGGTTTGTGGATGGTAAATTATCTCAGCTTTTACTTATCATGAAACTGTTTAATCCCTCCTTCAAATTTAAATGATAATCTTGCCAGATAAAGTAATCCTGGTTCAAGGCCCTTCTGCTTCATTACATTAAATATATCATGCCACTCCCTTCTATCCTGTAACGTTTCTGTTGAGAAGTCTGATAATAGCCTGATGGACTTTCCTTTGTATATGATCTTAGTTCTTTTTCTGGCTGCTTTTAATAGTCTGTCCTTATCCTTGATATTTGCCATTTTAATTGCTCTCTGTCTTTGTGCTGTCTTCCTTGGGTCCCTTGTGTTGGGAGATCTGTGCACCTCCATGGCTTGAGAGACTACCTCCTTCCCCAGATTGGGGATGTTTTCAGCAATTATCTCCTCAAGGACTCTTTCTATCCCTTTTTCTCTCTCTTATTCTATGGGTACCTCTATAATGCAAATATTGTTCTGTTTGGATTGGTCACACAGTTCTTTCAATATTCTTTCATTCTTAGTGATCCTTTTTTCTCTCTCTTCTTCAGTTTCTTTGTAGTTCTCTTCTCTAGTTTCTATTTTATTTACCATATCCTCCACTGTATATAACCTTCTTTTAATACCCTCCATTGTGCTCTTCAATGATTGGATGGATCCCTGACCAGAATTCATTCCTGAGTTCTTGAATATTTTTCTGTACATCCATGAGCATGTTAATGATTTTTATGTTGAAATCCCTTTCAGGAAGATTCATGAGGTCAATTTCATTTTAATCTTTCTCAGGAGTTGTATTCACAATTTTACTTTGAACGAGGTTCCTTTTGCATTTCATATTCATATTTGTATAAGGCCACCTCAAGTGCCCAGAAGCTCTAGTTTATGATGCTGCTAAGCCCTGATGCAATGTTGGGGGTCACAGTGGTGTGGTATTGGTGCCTGGGGGGAGGAAATATCTGTTTCCTGTGTCACAATTGCTTGTCTCCACTGACAGGACCACTGGCCAAGCACACACTATAAGCCTCTATGCTTTGCCTTTGCAGTTGCTGTAGACAGGTCTTCCCTCTGGTTGGACTAATATCAAGGTAGCATTTGCTGGTTTGCAAGCCAGGTGGGGCTTTCAGGGAGAAAGGCACAGTACGCTGCCTATCACGGAGGGGTGTCCTTGGAGCTGTGTAGCCCGCCAGGTTACTGGATCGACTGAAGACCATGAAAGCTCCCAACCTGGTGGGCAGAGTGCACCTAATTTTGTCTACCTGTCCCTTCTCCTGAGCTGTAAGTTCTGTGCAATTCTTGCCCCTTTAGCAGCCCTCTTGCTAAGGGCTTCCTTGTTAGGAAGTCTCTCAGACTGCCCGCCTTTCTTTTGTCCCATATCGGCCGGATATGGATCCCTGATTTCCACAAGCAGCTGTAATCTCATTATCTCCAGGAATTCAGCCTGTCTTAGCTTTTCAGTGCCCTAATCACAAGAGTTCCATGCAATCACCATGAAATGTAGGTTTGTGCTCCTGAAGCAGATCTTTGGAGTTAGGTATTCAGCAGTCCCAGGTCTCTTTTCCTTCCCTGCTCCATTTCTCTTCTTCCTGCCAGTGAACTGGGGTTGGGGAAGGGCTTGGGTCCAGCTGGGCCATGTCTTTGGTACCTTACCCTGTTCCATGAGGTTATACTTTTCTCCAGGTTTATGCAGTTTGGCACAGTCTTCTTTCCTGTTGCTCTTTCAGGATTGGTCGTATTAGTTATATTTTCATATTATATGCAGTTTTAGGAGGAAACCTCTGTCTCACCTCTCACACTGCCATCTTTAATCCCCTCAATGACTAGATTATTTTGTTAATTTCAGTATACATTGGGCTCCCTTAGTAGCAGAAAACTGTACAAGTTCCTTACTCTTTTTTTTACTGGTGGAGCCACACCTCCATTCAGGTCTGAATAAGTCAGCCTTTCCTTGCTGGTGGGGGGGCAAATTAGGCCTGCAGGTCCTCTAGCTCCTGGATCTCTACCTTCAGTTCCTCCAAGTCCTCAGCCAGAGCCAAGTACTTCTTCATAATGAAGGGCATCAGCTTATTCAGAAGATCACCTATACCATCAAACCTGTTTCCACATGGGCCTTCTCTCTGTGGCTGTGCCAGTGGGTAGGAGCTGCTCAGCCAGTTTTCTTTTTTTTTTCCATAGAGCTTCTCTGAGTTATTTTGAAGCTCTTTGTTAATTACAGGTAAATGATAGGTATGCAAACTCTCTCTTGGCTGGTAGAGATTTTTTTATTTTGTAAGAGACTTATTGAGATCACCCATTTAAAGTATATAGTTCAATGTGCTTTAGTATATTCACTGAAATGTGCAACCAGCAGCACAATTAATTCTACGATGCTTTCATAACACCAAAACTCCATGCACCTTTAGGAGTCACTCTCCATTTCTACCTTATCCCCAATACCTGGGAACTACTAATCTGTATGTATAGATTTGTCTTTTCTAGACTTTTCATACTAATGGAATAATACAATACATGGTCTTTTGTGGCCGTCTTCCTGCACTTAGTGTAGTGTTTTTCAGGGTTCATCCATATTGTAACCTATCAGTACTTAATTTGTTTTATGGTCAAGTAATATTACATTGTATGAATAAACCGCAATACATTTACCATTCGCCAGCTGATGGCCATTTGAGTTGTTTCTATATTTTGACTATTACAAATAAAGATGCTATGAAGAGCTATGTACATGTTATTTAAGATTTTTTTTACAGCAGTTTTGGGTTCATAGCAAAATTGAGAGGAAGGTACAGTGATTTCCCAAATATCTCCTGCCCCCACACATACACAGCCTCCCCCATTCTCAATCAACATGCTCCAACAGAACAGAGTGGCAAAGCAGTTGCACAACATTTGTTGCAAATGATTAACAAATGATACATTGTTTATGTCCTACACCCCACAAATGATATCCTAATCACCCCAAGTTCATAGTTTGCATTATGGTTTACTTTTGGTACTGTATAATTTGTGCATTTGGATGAATGTGTCATGACATGTGTCTATCATTATGGTGTCATACTGAGTGTTTTCACTATTCTAAAAAGCTCTGTGCTTTGTCTCTTCTTTCCCCATCCCCAACCTCTGGCAACCACTTATATTTTTACTGTCTCAATAGATTTTCCATTTTCAGAGTGTCTAGAGTTGGAATCATACAGTATGTAGCCTTTCCAGACTGGGTTCTTTCACTCAGTGGCATTCATTTAAGTTTCCTCCATATCTTTTCATGGCTTGATAGCTCATTTGTTTTTAGCCTGGATCTACCACAGTTTATTTATTCACCTACTGAAGAACATCTTGGTTGCTTCGAAGTTTTGGCAGTCATGAATCAAAACTGCTATAAATATCTGCATGTGGGTTTTTATGTGGACAAACATTTTCAGTTCTTTTGGGTAAATACCAAAGAGTACAATTACTGGGTTGTAGGATAAGAGTATTTTAGTTTTGTAAGAATGGCTAAACTGTCATCCAAAGTTACTGTACTGATTTACATTCCTGCCAGCAATGAATAAGAGTTTCTGTTACTCCACATGCTCACCAGCATTTTGTGACACTGTTCTGGAGTTTTGCCATTCGAATAGGTATGTATGGCATTTTATTTTAATTTGCATTTCTTGAATGACATATGATGTGGAGCATCTTTTCATATGCTTATTTGCCATCTGTTATCTTTGATGATATGTCTTCAGATTTTTGCCATTTTTTATTGGGTTGTTTGCATTCTTATTGTTGAATTTTAAAAGTTCCTTGTATATTTGGATATCAGTCCTTTTTCAGAGTGTGTTTTGTCAATATATTTTCCGAATATGTTGCTTGTCTTCTCATTCTCCTGACTTTGTCTTTTGCAGAGCAGAAGTTTTTAGTTTTTGTGAAGTCCAGGTTATCAATTATTACTTTCATCAATTGTGCATGTTGTGTATACAAAAAGACATTGCATATCAAAAGTCATCTAAGTGGGGTGGAGCCAAGATGGCGGCATGAGTAGAGCAGTGGAAATCTCCTCCCAAAACCACATATATCTATGAAAATATAACAAAGACAACTCTTCCTAGAATAAAGACCAGAGGACACAGGAAAACATCCAGACACATCCACACCTGCGAGAATCCAGCACCTCGTGAAGGGGGTAAGATACAAGCCCTGGCCCGATGGGACCCAAACAGCCCTCCCATCAGCTCCTGGAGGGAGAAGAGGAGGCAGAGTGGGAGGGAGAGGGAGCCCAGGACTGCTGAACACACAGCCCCAGCCATCCAGAGCAGAGCGCAGACACAGTGCATGTGGGGTCCTGGATACTAGGGAAATGGGGCAGCAAGAATGGTGAGCGGGTGCCTGAGGATGGAAACAGAGAATAAAGAAAAATGAGAGGCCATTTTTTACTTATTTATTTATTTTTATATATCTTTATTTTTTTAATTTTTTAAATTATTTATTTATTAATTTATTTATTTTTGTGGTCTTTGTTTTGTTTTGGCAGGTGCTTTTTGGAAGTCTTAACGGGGCAGGGTGGGACACTTAGTCCATAGGTAGGGAATCTGGGGATCTTTGGGCACTCTAATCAAGTGGGATGCAGGGAGCACGGAGGCCCCTTACGGAGCTAAATACCCTCCTGACCACTCCCCCTCCAATGCGACTCCACCACTTTGGAGCAGCCGCCTGAGACAGGCCACGCCCACAGCAACAGTGGAAATGAACTCCATAGCAGCTGGGCAGGAAGCAGAAGCCCTGTCTGCGTGCAGCTACCCAGCAAAAGCCACCAGAGGTCGCTGTTCTCCCAGGAAAGGAGGGCCACAAACCAACAATAAGGGAAGTTCTTCCAGCCATCACTCATCCCAGCTCTGCAAACTATTCCTATCACCATGAAAAGACAAAATTACAGGCAAACAAAGATCACACACACAACAGAGAAGGAGACATACCTAACCAGTCTTCCTGACACAGAAATCAAAATAAAAATCATGAACATGCTGACAGAGATGCAGAGAAATATGCAAGTGAAATGGGATGAAGACCAGAGGGAGATCACAGATGCCAGAAAGGAGATTACAGAAATGAAACAAACTCTGGAAGGATTTATAAGCAGAATGGATAAGATACAAGAGGACACTGATGGAATTGAAACCAGAGAACAGGAAGCTGAAATAGAGAGAGATAAAAGGATTTACAGGAATGAAACAATATTAAGAGAACTGTGTGACCAATCCAAAAGAAACAATATCCGTATTATAGGGGTACCAGAAGAAGAATAGAGAGGAAAAGGGATGGAAAGTATCTTGGAAGAAACAATTGCTGAAAAATTCCCCCAACTGGGGGAGGAAATAATCGAACAGACCATGGAAATACACAGAACCTCCAACAGAAAGGATCCAAGGAGGACAACACCAAGACACATAATAATTAAAATGGAAAAGGTCAAGGACAAAGAAAGAGTTTTAAAGGCAGCTAGAGAGAAAAAGGTCACCTATATAGGAAAACCCATCAGGCTAACATCAGACTTCTCGACAGAAACCCTACAGGCCAGAAGAGAATGGCATGATATATTAAATGCAATGAAACAGAAGGGCCTTGAACCAAGGATACTGTATCCAGCACGACTATCATTTAAATATGATGGAGGGATTAAAGAATTCCCAGATAAGCAAAAGCTGAGGGAATTTTCTTCCCACAAAACACCTCTACAGGACATCTTATAGGGACAGCTCTAGATGGGAGCACTCCTAGAAAGAGCACAGAACAAAACACCCAACATATGAAGAATGGAGGAGGAGGAATAAGAAGGGAGAGAAGAAAAGAATCTCCAGACAGTGTATATAACAGCTCAATAAGCGAGCTAAGTTAGGCAGTAAGATACTAAAGAGGCAAATCTTGAACCTTTGGTAACCACGAATTTAAAGCCTGCAATATCATTAAGTACATATCTTTCAATAGTCACCATAAATGTCAATAGACTGAATGCGCCAATCAAAAGACATAGAGTAATATAATGGATAAACAAGCAAGACCCATCTGTATGCTGCTTACAAGAAACTCACCTCAAACCCAACGACATGTACAGACTAAAAGTCAATGGATGGAAGAACATATTTCAGGCAAACAACAGCGAGAAGAAAGCAGGGGTTGCAGTACTAGTATCAGACAAAATAGACTTCAAAACAAAGAAAGTAACAAGAGATAAAGAAGGACACTACATAATGATAAAGGGCTCAGTCCAACAAGAGGAAATAACCATTCTAAATGTATATGCACCCAACACAGGAGCACCAGCATATGTGAAACAAATACTAACAGAACTTAAGGGGGAAATAGACTGCAATGCATTCATTCTAGGAGGCTTCAACACGCCACTTACCCCAAAGGAGAGATCCACTGGACAGAAAATAATTAAGGATACGGAAGCACTGAACAAAACAGTAGAGCAGATGGACCTAATAGACATCTATAGAACTCTACATCCAAAAGCAACTGGATATACATTCTTCTCAAGTGCACATGGAACATTCTCCAGAATAGACCACGTACTAGCCTACAAAAAGAGCCTCAGCAAAATACAAATATTGAAAATCTACCAACCAATTTTTCAGACCACAAAGGTATAAAACTAGAAATAAATTCTACATAGAAAACAAAAAGGATCAGAAACACATGGAGGCTTAACAAAATGCTCCTAAATAATCAATGGATCAAAGAACAAATTAAAATAGAGATCAAGGAATATATAAAACAAATGACAGCAAAAACACAAAGGCCCAACTTCTGTGGGGTGCAGCGAAAGCAGTCTTAAGAGGAAAGTATATAGCGATCCAGACACACTTGAAGAAGCAAGAACAATCCCAAATGAATAGTCTAACATCACAATTATCGAAATTGGAAAAAGAAGAACAAATGAGGCCTAAAGTCAGCAGAAGGAGGGACATAATAAAGATCAGAGAAGAAATAAACAAAATTAAGAAGAATAAAACAATAGCAAAAAACAATGAAATCAAGAGCTGGTACTTTGAGAAAATAAACAAATTAGATAAGCCTTTAGCCAAACTTATTAAGAGAAAAAGAGAATCAACACAAATCAACAGAATCAGAAATTAGAATGGAAAAAACACGACAGATTCCACAGAAATATAAGGAATTATTAAAGACTACTATGAAAACCTATATGCCAAGAAGCTGGAAAACTTAGAAGAAATGGACAACTTCCTAGAAAAATACAACCTTCCCAGACTGACCATGGAAGAAACACAAAAGTTAAACAAAGCAATTACGAGCAAAGAAATTGAAACGGTAATCAAAAAACTATCCAAGAACAAAACCCCTGGGACGGACGGATTTACCTTGGAATTCTATCATACACACAGAGAAGACATAATACCCATTCTCCTTAAAGTTTTCCAAAAAATAGAAGAGGAAGGGATGCTCCCAAACTCATTCTATGAAGCCAACATCACCCTAATACAAAAACCAGGCAAAGACCCCGCCAAAAAAGGAAATTACAGACCAATATCCCAGATGAATGTAGATGCAAAAATACTCAATAAAATATTAGCAAAATGAATTCTAACATATATCAAAAAGATCATACACCATGACCAAGTGGGATTCATCCCAGGGATGCAAGGATGGTACAACATTCGAAAATCCATCAACATCATCCACCACATCAACAAAAAGAAATACTAAAACCACATGATCATCTCCATAGATGCTGAAAAAGCATTTGACAAAATTCAACATACATTCATGATAAAAACTCTCAGCAAAATGGAAACAGAGGGCAAGTACCTCAAAGTAATAAAGGCCATATATCATAAACCTGCAGCCAACATTATACTGAACAGCAAGAAGCTGAAAGATTATCCTCGGAGATCAGGAACAAGACAGGGATGCCCACTCTCCCCACTGCTATTTAACATAGCACTGGAGTTCCTAGCCATGGCAATCAGACAAAACAAAGAAATACAAGGAATCCAGATTGGTAAAGAAGAAGTTAAACTGTCACTATTTGCAGATGTCATGATATTGTACATAAAAAACCCTAAAGACTCCTCCCCAAAATCTACTAGAACTGATATCGGAATACAGCAAAGCTGCAGGATACAAAATCAACACACAGAAATCTGTAGCTTTCCTATACACTAACAATGAACCAATAGAAAGAGAAATCAGGAAAACATTTCCATTCACAATTGCATCAAAAAGTAAAATACCAAGGAATAAATCTAACCAAAGAAGTGAATGACTTATACTATGAAAACTACAAGTCACTCTTAAGAGAAATTAAAGGGGACACTAACAAATGGAACCTCATCCCATGCTCGTGGCTTGGAAGAATTAATATTGTCAAAATGGCCATCTTGCCCAAAGCAATATACAGATTTTATACAGATTTGATGCAATCCCTATCAAATTACCACCAACATTCTTCAACGAACTGGAACAAATAGTTCAAAAATTCTTATGGAAACACCAAAGAACCCGAATAGCCAAAGCAATCCTGAGAAAGAAGAATAAAGTAGGTGGGATCTCACTCCCCAATTTCAAGCTCTACTATAAAGCCATAGTAATCAAGGCAATTTGGTACTGGCACAAGAACAGAGCCACAGATCAGCGGAACAGACTAGAGACTCCAGACATTAACCCAAACATATATGGTCAATTAATATTTGATAAAGGAGCTATGGACATACAATGGCGAAATGACAGTCTCTTCAACAGATGGTGCTGGCAAAACTGGCAAAACCATTTGACCCAGGAATTCCACTCCTAGGAATTTACCCTAAGAATGCAGCAATCAAGTTTAAGAAAGACAGATGCACCCCTACGTTTACCGCAGTACTATTTACAATAGCCAAGAATTGGCAACAACCTAAATGTCCATAGGTAGATGAATGGATAAAGAAGATGTGGTAGATATACACAATGGAACACTACTCGGCCATAAGAAGAGGTCAAATCCTACCATTTGCAGCAACATGGATGGAGCTGGAGGGGATTATGCTTAGTGAAATAAGCCAAGCGGAGAAAGAGAAATAACAAATGATTTCACTCATCTGTGGAGTATAAGAACAAAGGAACAACTGAAGGAACAAAACAGCAGCAGAATCACAGAACCCAAGAATAGGCTAACAGGTACCACGGGGAAAGGCACTGAGGAGGATGGGTGGGTAGGGAAGGAAAAGTGGGGGGGAGGAAGAAGGGGTGTATTAAGATCAGCATGCAAGGGGTGGTGGGAGGAAGGGGAGGGCTGTACAACACAGAGAAGGCAAGTAGTGATTCTACAACATTTAGCTATGCTGATGGACAGTGACTGTAAAGGGGTTTATAGCAGGGACCTGGTATAGGGGAGAGCCTAGTAAACATAATATTCCTCATGTAAGTGTAGATTAAAGATAACAGAAAAAAGAAAGAAGAAAATAAAAGGGGGATTACTCCCTGATAGGATAAAACTAACTGTAAATCAACGATTAATGCATGCTTAAAATATCCTTAATTTTGATCACTTAAAGGGTGTCAGATGATCAGCTACGGAGGCACAGTTTTCTGATAATATTCCTTTCTCTTAAAAAAAAAAACAGTTCCTCTGTGGTGACCTCCAATGAGTTCTACACAATGGTATAAAGGGCATATCAAACTGTGGGCAAAGGGTCTCTTTGTGTTTATACAGAGGATCAATGCCTAATTGGGCTACCCCGAAAATGAACTAAGATACGATATGAAGAACTTCCAACATGAACACTCTCTGGAAGAGTCATACCAGAAGATGATCATCAAAAACCTCAACAGAGATCCAGGCTATGCTGCAGTTGTAGCTGCGTTCATCCCACCGGTTCCTGGACTTGCCATGGGAATGAAGAAGGAGATATCTAAGCTGGCCTGTGCATACAGTAAAACAACAAATTTGACTGGATCTACACTGTTGGAACTCAACAAAGAATTAGGAGAAGTGCAAGTTGTAGCACTCCAAAATCTTACATCTACAGACTATCTACTATTAAAAGAACATATGGGAAGTGAACAGTTCCCAGGAATGGGTTGTTTTAATTTGTCTGATTTCTCTCAGACTGTTCAAGTTCAATTGGACAATATCCACCATATCATAGATAAGTTTTCACAAATGCCTAAGGTGCCTAACTGGTCTTCTTGGCTTCACTGGAGATGGCTTGTAATTATATATTTGCTTTGGTTATGTAACTGTATTCATATTATGTTAATGTGTGTGTGCAATTTAATTAGTAGTTTAAAACCTATACATGCTTAAGTTACTCTACAAGAAGATATGTCAAAGAAATAATCAATCTTCCCATGTTTTCTTCCATCTGCTACTTCTGTAGCTTTTCTTCTTCCTCCCTAATTATGACCCTTAAATAGAATTTACCGAGTATCATAATTCTCCCAAGAGGTAAAGATACCTCAATACAAATGCTGGGCATAGCAGCCACAGGGCATAAATCTGCGAAGAATTAAAAAGCTAAACTTTTCAAACAATATTTCTTCTCTCTCACTTACCAACTTTACATTTCCCTGTATGGCCCTGGAAGATGACTGGTTAGCCAGAGACGGGTAAGATTCCTCAAGGGAGGAACAACCTAAGACAGTCACAGTCGCAGGGGGGCCATCAGGTGAGAAATTGGGGATCAACAGAGGTGAAGCTTAGAACCTCACCCCGCCTGTTTTGAGAGAAATCTTCTGCATCCGTGGATGTTTCGTTGCCCTTGTCTAGCTTGGATTAACACATAGTCTACAGGCACACACCTGATCATCTACATTTGCTCTCTTACAACACTAAACTAAGTTTTCTACCTTTATCTTACATCTACCTACCACTTCAGCATTTTATCAAAAATAATAATAATAATAATAATAATAATAATAATAATAATAATAATAATAATATTAAAGAGAGAAATGTGGTATCCACATATAAATCAAGTATAAAAATCAAATGAATATTCATATTTGACCTGATTGTTTATAGTTCATAATGGTGATCAAAACTGAAAGTTTCTGTGATGATTGCCCTTGTACTCTTCACCATGTAAGAACTTATTCACTATGTAAGAATTTGTTCACCATTTAAGAACTTGTTCTTTATGCTTCAGAAGTTTGAAGACTGATGAGAATTAGGCTTGGGGTGGATTAATGATTGTGCATTGAGCATTGACTCCCCTATACAGAATTCTATTTTTGTTAGCAACCATTTGATCAATAAATGTGAGAGATGCCCTCTCAAAAAAAAAAAAAAGCTGTTTTTGTGTGGTGATCTCCAATACGTTCTTCACAATGATATAAAGGGCATATCAAAGTGTGGGCAAAGGGTTTGTTTGTTTTTATACAGAATATCAAAGCCTAATTTGGCTACCCAGAAAAAGAATTAAGATACGATATGAAGAAGAACTTCCAACATCAACATTCTCTGGAAGAGTCATTCCAGAAGATGATCATCAAAAAACTTCAACAAAGATCCTGGCACTGTTGCAGTTGTAGCTGCATTCATCACACCGGTTCCTGGACTTGCCATTGGAAAGAAGGAGATATCTAAGCTAGCCTGTGCATACAGTAAAACAACAAATTTGTTTGGATCTATACTGTCGGAACTCAACCAAGAATTAGGAGAAGTGCACGTTGCAGAGCTCCAAAATCTTGCGACTATAGCTATCTGCTGTTAAAAGAGCATATGGGATGTGAACAGTTCCCAGGAATGTGTTTTTTAATTTGTCTGATTTTTCTCAAACTACTCAAATTCAGTTAGACAATATCCATCATACCATTGATAAGATTTCACAAATGCCTATGGTGCGTAACTGGTATTTTTGGTTTCACTGGATATGGCTGGTAATTGTAGGTCTGCTTTGGTTGTGTAACTGTATTCCTATTATGTTAATGTGTGTGTGCAATTTAATTAGTAGTTTAAAACCTATACATGCTGTAGTTACTCTACAAGAAGATATGTCAAAGAAATAATCAATCTTCCCATGTTTTCTTCCGCCTGCTACTTCTATAGCTTTTCTTCTTCCTTCCTAATTACAACCCTTAAATAGAATTCGTGCCTCATATCAAATTTACCGAGTATCATAATTCTTCCAAGTGGTAAAGATACCTCAAGACAAATGCTGGGCATAGAAGCCACAGGGCATAAATATGCAAAGAAGTATAAAGCTAACCTTTTCAAACAATAAGGCTTCCCTCTCACTTACCAACTTCACATTTCCCTGTATGGCCCCGGAAGATGACTGGTTAGCCAGAGACGGGTAAGATTCCTCAAGGGAGGAACACCCTAAGACAGGCACAGTCGCAGGGGGGCCATCAGGTGAGAAATTGGGGATCAACAGAGGTGAGGCTTAGAACCTCACCCCGCGTGTTTTGAGAGAAATCTTCTGCATCCGTGGATGTTTTATTGCCCTTGTCTAGCTTGGATTAATACTTAGTCTAGAGACACACACCTGATCATCTACATATGACATCTTACAGCACTAAACTATGTTTTCTACCTTTATCTTGCATCTACCTACCACTTCAGCATTTTATTAATAATAATAATAATAATAAGGGAGAAATGTGGGATTCACATATAAATCAAGTATAAAAATCAAAAAAATATTCACATTTGACCTGATTGTTTATAGTTCATAATGCGTGATCAAAACTGAAAGTTTTTGTGATGACTGCCCTTGTACTTTTCACCATGTAAGAACTTATTCATTATGTAAGAACTTGTTCACCATGTAAGAACTTGTTTGTTATGCTTCAGAAGATTGGAGACTGTTGAGAATTAGGCTTTGGGTTGATTAATGATTGTGCATTGAGTTCCCTGTACAGAATTTTATTGTTGTTAACAACCATTTGATCAATAAGTATGAGAGATGCCCTCTCAAAAAAAATACTATATCATCTGTAAATACAGATAATTCTACTTCTTCCTTTTCACTCTATATGTCTTTGATCTCATTTTCTTACTGAAATACCTGGACTAGAGCCAGAAGTAAAATTTTAAATGTTAAATGAACAGACAAGAATAAACATCCATGTCACCATTGTTTCTTTTTTTAGTGGGAAAGTATTCTGTCATTCACCGTTATGTATTCAATCAACTACGGGTATTTCGTAGAAACTCTTTATCAGATTAAGGAAGTCCCCTTCTATCCCACTTTGTTGAGCATTCTTGTCATGAAAGAAGGTTGGATTTTGCCAAATGCATTTTCTATATTTGAAATTATCATTTTTTTGTGTGCTTTAATCTGTTAAAATGTTATGTCACATTAAAATTTTTAGATATTAAATCAACTCTGCATTCCTGGGGTAAATGCCAGTTGGTCATGGTACATAATCATGCCGCTAGATTTGGTTTACTAATGTTTTGCTGAGGATTTTTGCTATTAAGTTCATGAAATACTGGTCTGCAGTTTTCCTGTGATGACCTTGGTTTGGAGACATTTTTTTTCTGGTTTTTTTTTTCTTATTTTTTTCCTCTTTTTGTTTGGGGATATCTTATGTTATATGTTAACCTTATATCCTGCAACCTCACTATACTCACTTATTAATTCCAGGAGTTTTGTTATTGAAAATTTTGGATAAGGGTAATAACTGGCTGTATATAATGAATTTGGAAGCATTCATTCCTCTTGTTTTTTGAAAGTCTGTGAAGAATTGTTATTATTAATCTTTTTTATATTTTGATAGAATTACCTGTGAAATCACCTGGGTCTTGCCTTTTCTTTCTGGGAAAATTTGGTCACTAATTCAGTCTCTTGTTAAGTCTATTCAGATATTCTTTCTTTTTGATGCAGTTCACTAATTTTGTGTCTTTCTTGAAGTTTGTCCATTTCTTTTAGGTTACATAATTTGTTGGCATATTGTTCAAAGTATTCCTTTATGATTCTTTTATTTCTCTGAAGTTAATAATAATCTTAATAATTTGATCCTTATCTCTATTTTTCTTGGCAGTCTAGCTAAAATTTGTCAATTTCATTGATTTTTGTCAAGGAACCAGCTTTTAGTTTATATTCTGTATTTTTTCTCTTGCATTAATTTGTATAATTAATTATTTTTGTTTTGTTTTATTTTGTTTTTGTTTCCTTGCTTTGGGTTTCACTTGCTGTACTTTTTCCATTGTCTTAAGGTATAATATACTGCAACAGTTTGAGATTTTTCTCCCTTTTAAAAATAGGCATTTTACTTAAGTACTTTTTATTCTAAGTACTACTTTAGCTGCATCCCCAAATTTTGACATATTATCTTCATTTAATTTATCACACAATATTTTCTAATATATCTATACATTCTTCTTTGACATATTGATTCTTTAAGTGTGGGTTTAATTTCCATGAATTAGTGAATGTGCAAAATTTGTTTTGGGTTTTGAATTAGGAATCCGATGTGGTTGGAAAATGGACATTATATGAATTCAATCCTTTGGCTATTTATTATTTATTTTTTTGCTTTATTTAGATACAATTCACATACACATTGTGAAAACATTCGTTTAATCAAGTTAATTAACACATCCATCATCTCGTATTTACCTTTTTTTTTAGTGAGAGGACTTAAGTTCTGCACTCAGCAAATTTCATTTATACAATACAGTATAATCAACTATAGTTACCTTGTTACATATTGGATCCATAGATGTTATTCATGTTATAACTGAAAATTTGTACCTTTTACCAACCTCCTCCCTTTCTCCCACCTGCCAATCCCCAAGCCCTTTGGGGAAGGACCATTTAACTCTCTGTCTGTATGTTTGACTTCTTTTTCTTTAGATTCCACATGTAAGCCATACCATGAAGCAGTATTTGTCTTTCTCTGTCTGGCTAATTTCACTTCGTATGTCTCTAAGATCCATTCATATTATCATAAATGGTAAGATTTCTTTCCCATAACTGAATAATAAGAAAGCAATATATAAGATGTTGTCTTATAAGTCCCTTAAGGTATCTTCACTCTTTTTCATTATTTTTTCTTTTTCTCCTTTGCATGATTTCCACCCCCGAGTTTACTGACCCTTTTTTCTGCCTGATCTGCTCTGCTGTTGAACCCCTGTATTGAATTTTTCAACTACGTTATTGTATTCTTCAAATCTATGATTTCTATCTGGCAATTTTTAATATTTTCTCTGTTTTCCTGAAATTCTCACTGCTTACAATTCATTACTGATCCTTGGTGAGCACCTTTATGATACTTATTTTGTGCTCTCTTTCAGGTAAATCATTTATCCCCATTTCATTAAGTTTGGTTGCTGGAGTTATCTTGTACTTTTGTTTGGATCATATTCCCCTATTCACGTTCCTTGACTCTCTGTGTTGGTTTGCTGTGTATTAGACAAAACAGCAGTCTATTCCAGTTGTAAAAGTCTGGCCTCAGGTAGAAGATGAACCTTGTAAATCAGCCTGGCTTAAGGGTTCTTGTTACCTCCCAAACTTTTGTGATTGTTCAAGTGGCCATCTTTGTCCTGAGTGGCTCTCAATATTTGAGGGATTGCCAAGGCACATCAGTGTCCGAAAAGCATGAAAAATGCCCAGACACTTGTTCAGGCTCCAAGAGATCTACTAATTACCTTCCCTTTAGCTAGATTGAAGCTCAGCCTTCAGGCAGCAGCTAGAAAAATCAGGAGTTTAGATATGCAGTCTAGCCCCTATGATGTAGAAATGCGGAGCTGGGTGTTTTACTTACTCAATTTGTGCTGAGACAGAGGGAATAGTCACTGGGAGTGCTTCTGCACCCCAGTAGAACTGTGTCTTGTTTTATATGGTCCTGTAGGTCTTTTTAATGCCAAACCTTGCCAGCTCCCAAAGCTAGGTAACTTGGGAGCCAGTCCCTCAGGTGACAGCCATAATAGTTAGGGGGCTAGAAGAGTGGACAAGCTTTCAGGGGAAGCTGAAGACATGGTTTTAATGTTGCAGTGAGCTGGAGGGAGGACAATGGGACATGTTCCACCAGCTCTTTTCAGCTCACAGGGTGATCCCATTTAGCCCCACATGCAGGCTGATTAGAAGCAGGAACCACAGGTAGCAGCTGGGAAATTATGCAGTATAATCCTTTCAAGGGAGAAACTGGGTGATGGATGGTTTTGCCTGTTCCCTCTCCACTGAACCTAGTGGGAATAGCTGCAGGAAATGATGTGCACTTTAAAAACTGCCTTTCTTATTTAATATGGTCCTATAGCATTCATGAATACAATACATTGATTCCTAGGGGAATCAATGAATACTACTGGCTTACAGTGATAGATGATTTGAGGGCCTGCACCTAAGCCCGCAGCTGTAAAATTTGCTGCATTGGATATGTGAATAAGCTCTCCAGGGCGAAGCTGCTGACATGGTTTTATTGTTGGAGCCAGCCAGAGGGAAAATTCAGAAATGCCCACTGTCTCTTTAAGATGTCAGCCCCTAGATTCAGGCTGATTCGATGCCTGTCCTTCTGGAAGCAGCTGGGAAAATATGCAGTCAAATCCCTTCCAGGGAGTAACTGGGAGGTGGGCTTTTTGCCTGTTCCCTTTGTCCTAAGCCTAAGTGTGCAGTGCTCATGTGCTGTTTAAAAAATGCTTCTTTGTTTGTTGTAGTTCTGCGGAACTAATGAACAAAAGCCCCATCGTCTTTCATGTCTGGGTGATTTGGGGTCCCATCTCTCAGGTAGCAGCCTTAGCAGTTGGGGTGCTGTATGTGTGATCCAAACCTTTTGCTCCTTAGAGAGAAGCTGGGAGTTGGTGATTCCCTCCTGACTGTAAAGTACTGCCCCAGAGGTGGGGTTTATGGTGCGAGCGTGTTTCAGCCTTTCTTACCTATTTTGCTCTATGTATTTTCGCAGTCACCTGGTAGGTAAAAGTCACTCAACTGGTTTGTAGATTTCTCTCAGATGGAATTCGTCCACTTGTAGCTGTATATTTGGTGCCTTTATGGGAAGAGAGAAATTGAGGAGCCTCATATGTTGCTGTCTTGGTGATATCTAGAATTCAGTCCCTTTAAATTAAGGTTGGTTTTATGGTCTAGCAAATGGTGTGTCCTGGAGAATTCAATGCCCAGTTGAGAAAAATATATGTTCTGTTGTAATTCAGTGGAGTACCCTGTAGATATCTGTTACATGTCCTTGGTTTGTAGTTTTTTCAAGTCTTTGGTATCTTGTTTGATCACCTTATCAATTCTTATAGTTATTGTTGAACATGAGGTATTAGAGTTTCTAACTATTGCTGAATTGTTTATTTTTCCTTTTGATTCTGATACATATTTTTTACATTTTAAAAGGCCTTTGTTTTTAGAGCAGTTTTAGGTTCACAGAAAATTGTGAGGGCAATACAGAGATTTCCCATATGCTTCTGTCCCCTACATACATGCCCTTCCCCATTTCCAACATCCCCCAGCAGAATGATACATTTATTACAACTGATGAACCTATATTGACACATCATAATCACCCAAAGTCCAGAGTTTACATTAGGGTTCACTTTTGGTGTTATACACTGTATGGTTTGAACAGATGTATGACATGTATCCATCATTACAATATCATACAGAGTATTTTCACTGCCCTAAAAATCCTCTGTGCTTCCTGTATTCATCCCTGGAATAGTTTTTGACTCAGGTATTTCGTGATGCTATTGTTAGATGCTTATGGGCTTATAATTATTATATCTTCTGAGTGAATTAATCTTTTTGTATTAAATGTCTCTCTTCATCTCTGGTAACATTTTGTTTTGCTTTGTTTTTGAGATGTATTTTGTTGGGTATTGGTCAAGCCACTCCAGATTTCTTTGGTGGCTACTTGTATGATACATTTTTTCCTAACCTTCTGTATCCAAAGTATGTGTATCTTTGAATCTAAAGTCTGTCTCCTGGAGACAGCATATAGTTGGATCTTTTATTTTTTGTTCCAGTCAGAGAGTCTGTGCCTTTATTTAGTTGTTCAGTCTGTTCACATTTTATGTTAGCTTTGATGCAGATTTATATTTTCCATTTTAATTTTGTTTTTATATGTCTTCTGCTTTGTTCCTCTCTTCCTCCTTTACTACTCTCTTTTCATTAAGTATATATTTTCCAGTGTGACCTTGTAATCCCTTAAATATTTTTTCACTATTAACAAAAATTATTTTCTTAATGGTTAGTCTAGTGATTACCACTTGTATGTTAATCTGTCAGAATCAACTTCAGGTTTAGATTTACATAATTCCAGTGGGATGTAGAAACATTTTCCCTATACAGATCTCTTCCCTCCTCACCCTTTTGGTTACTTTTTGTTACTCCACCTTTTGTTCTTTTGGCATGCGTACTATATCTAAGTTACCAATGTAATAGTGTAGTTGTTATAATTATTACTTTATATAGTTGTGTATCTTTAAAAGGAACTGAGAGAGCAAAAGAGAGTAGAGTAAGCATATTAGTGTATTTGCTATAATAACTTTTTTTGGTATCATTAATCTACAATTAAATGAGGAACATTATGTTTACTAGACTCCCCACATCACCAAGTCCCCCTCACATACCCCATTACAGTCACTGTCCATCAGCATAGTAGGATGCTATAGAATCACTACTTGTCTTCTCTGTGTGGTACAACCCTCCCAGTGCCACACCACATTATGTTTGCTAATATATTAACTTTTATTTATATTTTCTGGTTCTGTCCATTTGTGTTGTGGATTTGAGTTACCATCTGCTGTCATTTTCTGACATCAGTAAAGCTTTGTTTTTACCCACCTCTTCTGTGCTGCCCTTTAGGAATATATTACATTCCTATTTGTTATGATACCAGCAACACAATGAGATACCTGTTTCATACAATTACTTTTTCACACAACAGAAAAAGAAGAAATATGCATTTATCCTGATTTTTATAATTTCATAATTGCACTTAACAGTGCTCTTTATTTCTATCATGTAGATTCAGATTACCATGTGAGGTCACTTGCTCTCAATCTGAAGAACTTTGTTCAGTGTTTCTTTTAAGGCAAGTGTGCTAGGTATGGGTTCTCTGTTTTCATTTTATCTTGAACAAATAAATGTCTTAATTTTGCTTTCAGTTTTGGAAGTTGTGATGCAGTAAAATTATCAGCTGACTGTTTATTTCTCTCAGTATGTTGAATATATCATGTCTCTGCCTTCTGGCTGCCATTGCTCTTGAGGAGAAGTCAGCTGTTAATAGTAGTGGGGCGCCCTTGTAAGGAATGAGTCTTTTTCATGTTTGTGTTACAAAATTCTCTGTCCTTCCCCTTTCAACAATTTGGCTGTGATTTATCTGGTCTTATATATTTATCCTGTTTGGTTTTCCTTGAGATTCTTGGATGTATAAAGTTTTTCATCAAATTTGGGTGTCCTTCAGCCATTATTTCTTTGAATACTTTTTCTTCACCTTTCTCTCTTCTCTCCTTGGTGCACATTTTCTGTATGTTGATTTGCCTAGTGGTTTCTCACATTTCTATGAGCCTCTGTTCATTTTCTTTCTACTTTTCTTTCTCTGTTCTGTCTGATAAAATGGCTGGCCTGTGGTTTAGCTTATTGATATCATGTAATTACTGTGTTCTTAATTCCTTTCCACCAAAATTTCCATTCTGAGAGTGACCTTAGGCTTGAATCCTCTCTCCCGTAAAGTCAGGTTCTTTTAGGAGAGCCTCTGGGTTCTCCATTCATAAGTCTTTGTCCCCCTCTTTGAAAACTCTGTGAGCCATGGCTGTGGATTTGGGGGTGTGAACAATGACCCACTTCTCTCATAATGATAACGTCTGTTTTATGGGTTTGAGTATGGGAGGTAACTCGACATATCAGCTTTCTTCTCCTGGCATGGACCTCCACCTTAAGATGACATGTAGTGAGGATGACTGGGGCCTCTGTATGATCAGTGTTTCATACTTGAGGTAGACCTTTCACATTATAAATGGAGATCAAATGGGGGAGTGAAGCCCTGTACCTTTTGGCTGCAGTTTCCTGGACTTTAGAATCAGAAACACTAGGGAAGTGAGAAACCTTGGCACTTTGCCCCTCCCTTAAAGATATTATAACCTTTAAACTGGTAGCTGGAGATAGAGTCCTGTGTTCTTAGCTCCACCCACCTGGAGTGGAATTTCCATCACTATGAGCTGGAAGAAGGTAGAACAAGAGTGAATCATCGTTCAAATTCTACAGATTCCACTATTTTCACTGAGTTTCAGCATATTTTCTTCAATATTATTTCATTTGCTATAAGTCCTTATGTCAATTTCCAGAGGCTTTAAATTGCTCTTTGAAATAATTCTCACTACTTAACACCTTCTTCATTTTGGAATGGGTCCACAAAGCTCTTTACACTGCTATTCTGGAAGTGGAACTCTGGCCGAAATTTAACTGACTTCCTCTCTCACTGTGGAAAAAACTGTTTTAGTACTTATGTATAAATTGGACTAGATCCTGCACAAATGACAACTATTGTGAAAGTTCTCAATTCTTCTATTTTCTTTCTGTATTAGTCAGCTCGTGCTGCCATAAGAGAATACTGTAGACTGGGTTGCTTAAACAGCAAAAATTAATTTTCTCACAGTTCTGGGTGTTGGAACTCTAAGATCAAGATGCTGGAAGGGTTGGTTTCTAGTTAGGTCTCTCTCCTTGTCTTACCGAAGGCTATCTTCTCTCTGTGTCCTCACACGGTCTTTTCCTCTGTGTGCATATACTGCTGGTGTCTCTTCTTCTCATAGGACACCAGTCATATTGGATTAGACCCCCATCTTTATGGCCTCATTTAACCTTAATTGCCTTCCTGAAGGTCTTTTCTCCAAAACCAGTCACATTGTGGATTAGAGCTTCAACTTATGAATTTTGCAGGGAGGGCACAATTCAGTCATAATAATTTCAGTATATGGTTGCAGCTATCTAAACTAACATTTCTGATATTTCTCCCTCCTGCCTGACTCATCACCAAGAACTAAATCTTGACTAGTCAGATCCCTGTCAGAATTCTGGTTGAGTTTGCTTGTAACTGGTCTTTTCTCCCAGGATCTGAACGAGGTCTGTGACAGATAATCTGACAAGTTGAAAAGCTTATCACTACAAGATATGCCTGGGACAGATTTCTCTTTAGATGAGCCATTCTCTGGACCACTTATGAAATCTGGTGAAATGCTCATGTCATGTGTGCATTATATGAGAGTTAACCATGACAGAGTGGACTACATCACCAAGAGCAAAGGCATCTTAGCTTCAAGAAATTCATCAAGCAGTGATATAGAGTTAAGAGTCCATCCACCTCTTAGAATTCACTGGACTAGCTACCCTCAGCATTCAACTAATGGGTTTTTATTTTAATACAGTCTTTATATTAACATTTCTTTTGGGGTTCCCCAAGTCCACCCTTAGTTTTGATTATTTCCTAGATGGACTCACAGAACTCAGCATGTCATATTCACAGCTAAAATTCATTACAGGGAAAGGATACAAAGAAGTCAGCAGAGGGAAAAGGTGCATGGAAAAAATTCCAGGGAAAACCAGGTCAGGTTTCCAAATGTTCCTCTCCAAGTGCAGTCACACAGGATATGCATAGTTTTTCTAGTATCAAAGTGTAACAACACACATGAATATTGTTTACCAATTAAGTTCATTAATGCCTCAGTGCCCAATGATTTTATTGGTGGCTGGCCATATAGGGACCATCTGCCTAGTAAGTACGTATCAAGATTTAAGACTCCCAGAAAGAAAGCCGGTACTGCATAAACTACCTTGACTATACAAACAGTCCAAGCATAGTGACCTATCCTTTCATTTAGGGAAAGTTTTATTTCAGTGTAGTGAACGATTTACCATTCACGTTTGCAAATGCCAGCCTTGCAAGCAGGCCTCTCTGAGGACTGAAGTCTCAGGCTTGTTATGTTAACTCGTTTCTGCACAGTATCTCTTTCGTATTTCAGGTGTCAATATTTTAAGATGCCAGATGTCCCCAGGACTCTAAAACAACTGATTTTTTCTATCAACTCTCAACAGATTTGTTAACTCACTTTAGAAGAACAACAGCAACAAGAGTCCTCAAGAGACTTTTTTATAGACCTTGCTTCACCCACCCAGAAGGTTTATGGTCACCTCTCAGTTGCTTTGTAACAAATGATACTCATACACCTGAATCAAAAGGGGGAACTGACAATATTGAACTTCACCTGAGCCCTGTGTTTCTAGAAAATAGTGAAGGTCAAATAATCCCCCTACCCTTTTGTGTTCCAGGAAACTGCTTATGACAGACTTTTCCCTTACTGTAAGACTTAGAGAAGACTTGCCAGATTCCTTCTCATGACTCTCATAAGACTCATGGATGACCCCTTGTTTACCTGTGACAAGGCAAGACACATCTTTCTGCTCTTGCCTGAACCTGCTAACAAGGCCAGATACAGACCCTCCAACTCCCCATTCTATGTTTTATGCATGACTAGGTGATATTAGAACTGGCCCTTAAAACTAACTAGACAGAGAGAGAAACATTTCCTGTTTAGTTGACTAAATGAAACTTTCCTTGGTTGCTAAACAGTTCCAGCCATAAATCCCCAAACTTATAACTTGTTGACTTGTCCCCAAAAAAGTCTGAGAGAAAACCACCCTGTTTAGGTACCCTGATGTCAGGGTCTGGATTGCTCTCCACAGAACTCTTCAGGAAATCAATTTTCTTATGTATTCAGTTTTTGTCTTTGACAACCCCACAGAACAGAGAAGCTGAATTAGGGTCAGGATTTGCAGTCAGGGAGATTTTGTTGGAGGAGATGCAGGCTTTATTAGCCCAAAAGTTCAATCCTTGTATTCTTCATTTGGTTGTGTTACAGATCTGTATTATTTGAGGCTCAGAGCTCAGAATTGTGGTTATCTGAGAAAAAAGGTATATAGATGTATTTTTTTTACCATAATAATCCTTTCAAACAAGCTTTTAAACTTTAGAAAGCTATTGTTTAAGAAACTGGAGATAATGTGTGTTGAAGTAAGAGCAAATCTCTCTTTCTTTATTTTGACCATTTCAGATGTGTACTTTCCAGCTGCTTAGATTGGGAATTTCAAGACTTCTGGCTCTCAGCTTTTTATACTGGAGAATGCCTATTTCTTAGCTTTTACTTTTAATGAGCTATTTCTCTTTCTTAAGAAAATCTGAATTTACTCAAATCACAGTTATTTCAATGTTCCTTTGCTTCAGTGACCTGTATGTATTAGCTACTTATGGTGAAACTCACATACAAAAAACATCTAAATGTCAAGGGTCACACACCAGAGAAAGCCCCAGGGATGAAAATAATCTTAAGTTACTATAAATCTTAGCCTTCACTGGACTCCTATGGAGAAAGTATTAAATCGCAGAATGCATTTTTAAAAAGACTCATACATTATTGTCTTGAGAAGAAAATCCCAATGTTGTATAGCTTGGGTCGTATAAGCCTGGGAGTAAATATCATTCACAGCAACAGTGTCAATACACAAGTTGTTGGTGTTGTCCCCACCTGGGTCTGTAGAACTCCAGGCTCCTTCAAATAACCTTTCAAATAAATCTGGGAGTCTTCAGGAGGTATCTTACACATTTTTCTTGAACTAGAAATGGCATTGGCCATTTTCCTTCTTTCTTGTTCTAGAGGGCTATGAGGTATTTCCTGTTGCTGCCAGCACCAGAAATTGGAGTTATACTGTTGATGACCACCGAAGACACACATCACTGCTCTTGATGCATGCTGACATTCATGCAGTATCTGTCAGTGTCTACAATTGTCTGCACTGATGTATTGATTTTACTGTTGGCAAAATACTATAGATAATTTGCACCTTCTTCCTGCATCAATTCATTCTTTTTCTATTTACTTATTTATATTGTATTTTGATTTGTATTTACATTGATTTTTGATGTATTGATTTTACTGTTAGCAAAATATTATAGATAACTTGCACCTTCTTCTTGCATCAATTCATTCTTTTCCTTTTTACTTATTTATATAGCACACTTACCCTTCCCTAGGAATTAGACATGCATTCAAGAAAGATGGAAAGGAGAACAATTTGAGTGGAAAGTACAATTGAGGCAGAAGGTGTTATAGCTCACATGATAGTGAGTGAGTAAGGATGTATAATCCTCTTAGAGAAAAGAGAGAAGAAATAATTGGAGATAGCATACATGGTTATTATCTATGTAACTAAAATTTTCTGATTGTGTTGAGATAAGTTATACAATATATAATCTGTTTTATATATACATAAATATATAATATTTGTTATATATTTATATGTTGTAAACAGACTAATATGTATTCTGTTATATAATTCTTCTCTGAAAACAGAACATTTCAATTGCATAAATAGATATTTTACCCATGTATACGATAAAGACTTATGGTAGGATACACAATTATATATATAATTGGAGTATAATATGATATATACATACACACACAAAATTGTATATATATATAATATATATATATACACATATAGTCTTCAGTTACATGTATTTACACATATGTGTACATATATGCACACATACATATATATGAGATTATATAGAAACATGCCATTGCTATAGTTTGAAAGCCTAATGAAAGGATTCCCTGCCACTTCCACTTTAACTATCCTGTTACAGAAAATACTGAAAAAACCTGGACTGAATCACTGATGGAAGAACCAATCAGCACTCAGAGGTCTTGGAGTGTTGAGGCTTTATTTCACACTGGCAGACTCAGGGGAGTAATCTCCCAAAAGTCTGAGCCCCAAATAAAGGCAAAGGGAGCAATATATATCTTTCTGCTTCTGTATCTATAACATTCCTTCCTGCACAGCAAGCAAGCAGGGAAGTGGGAGGGAGTTTAGGGAGTGAACCTAGGGAACCGGTGCTCAGTAGAGTGGGAAACCAAGGGAGTGATTTTTGTTGTTGTTTGTGTTGAGGAGGGGGATAAGACAGACTTCGTTTTCGAGGGCATCATCACCCTGGTTTATGACAGGGTCATAATGGCTCCACATATACATGAACTGTATGGAGGAAATGCGTTCCTTCATAAAGTTAATGAACCAGTTTAATATGCAGGGTCCCACTAATAGTTTAAGGAACAGCAGAATCGCTGGCCCAGCAAGGCCAGTTAGAAGAGTTGTTAGCCATGGATTTCATTCAATCCATCCCTGGAACCAAGACCTTTTATTTTCTAACATTTTATTCTTACACTGGATGTTTTCTTTTACTTTGGCTAGAGAGCTCCTAACTATGACAGACTTATTGGCATAAAAACAACAATCTTCTCCAAGGGCTACAAGTAAGCCTCCCTGTGACATGAACAGGAGGTCCAGTCCCCTATGATTTTGCAACACCACTTCAGCCAGGGAATCAATTTGATCTTGCAGCTGAATCATGGTGGTTTCAAGCTGCTCTAAATCTTGATCAACTTCCTCTGTTAGGGCAGTGAACCTTAAGACTACTTTTATTAGAGCCACTGTGTGTACTGCAGCTGATCCAGCCACACTGAAATCAACTAGAGCAGCGATCAGCAAAGGGGCAGCCTGTTCCGCCTAGGAAATCTCACAGGGGGAAAGGAGGTAGCTATCTTCAGGCCCACTATGCACTTTATGACTTTTGTACAGTTAAACATTACAGAGAGGTACTTTAGAAATGCAGGCTGAGACTTGAGTTCAGCTAGGAGAGACAGGTAAGCACAGCAGAACAACTTAACGATTACCCAACAGACAATGGAAAGGGCAACTTTTTTGAAGGATGGTCTAGTCCAGGGGTGCAACAGCAGAGAGTCCAATCCCCAGAATAGGAGACACCACTCCGATGAGAGCCAGGATCCACAACATGCAGGTGTCCATTAGTCAGAGGGCAATTGTCAGATGCGGAGGCAGAGAGGATTCTGGAGGTCTGGCTGAGCCACTGATATGCTTCTTTGTCAGGATGATGGGCCCTTTTCACTCTGAAATGATGGACCCCCAGAGTGATGCCTGCAACCTTGAGGGCAGTAGGAGTAGTTCGAGCAACAATGTGGGGGCCAGTCCACTGAGGTTTGAGGGTTTTTATTTCCCAATCTTTGATCCAGACTGAGTCCCCAGCCTGGAAGGAATGTACTGAGGTTCCTAGAGAGTTCGGGGCTCTTTCTATGCTGCATTGTTGTAGTTTATTTAGGGTGGCTCCCAAGGCTTGGAGCTGCTTTCTTGCTCCTTTATTTCTAATTTGGTGTAGGTTCCCTGGGATGCTTCCTAGACATGGGGAGGACATCCACACCCTAATTCAAAAGGGGAAAAACCTTGAGTTCCAGATGTGCAGTGAGCATGCAGGAGAGCCAGGGGCAGTAAATCTGGACACAGGAGGCCAGTTTCATGGAAAAATTTAGCTAGGTTTCCTTTGAGGGTGCAATTCATTTGCTCTACTTTCCCTGAACTCTGTGGCCTGTACACAGTGTGAAGTTTCCAGGTAATGTTGAGGTATTTAGGTAACATTTGCAATACATCTGCTACAAAGATCAGCCCATTATCACTGTGGATTGTGGACGGTAGGCTTAACCATGGCACAATTTCTCTGAGGAGGGCTTTGGCTACCTCCCAGCTCTGTTCTGTTCTGGTTGGGAAGGCTTCAACCCAGCCAGTGTGTACACTATTACTAGGAGGTATCTGAGTCCCCTGCTTGGCTGGACATCTGTGAAGTCTATCTCAAGCTCTTCAAAGGGGGCAACTCCTGCTCTTTGGACACCAGGTGGGAGTTGTGGCATAAGTCAAACATTATTTCTGGCACATGTTACATACTGTTGTTCACTTACTGCTCGGCCTAACACTGGCAACTGGCTGATGTAGTATTGCTTTTTGAGGAGGGCTTCCAGTGCAGTTTTTCCTAGGTGGGTGAACTGATGGTATTTGCTGACTAGTGGCTTCCCAGTTGCAGTTGGGACAAAGATACATTTGTGTGGCAGCATCCACCATCCGTTTTCAGTTAAAGTGGCTCTTTCAGTTATGGCCTAGTCTTTCTCCTTTTCAGTGTACTTGGATAGAGAGGCCTCTACCAGGGGTGTTCGGGCCATAGTGAGGGAAGGATCTCTCCCTGCCTCCTTACTGGCTGCTGCTTTGGCAGCTTCATTTGCCATTTGATTCCCCTGTGCTATAGGGTTGTTTTTCTTTTGATGTTCTTTGCAATGCAGACTTGTACTTTTTTCTCTACGAAGAGATCGAAGGGACTATTTTATATCTGGCAGGCCTAGGGCTGGTGCCTGTTGTGAAGCAGCTTTTATTTCCAGGAAGATGGCTCTTGCCTCTTTTGTCTAGACAGGGGCTTTCAGTCTGCTCCACACCCCAACAGGAGGTTGCAGAGGGGCCTTGCCATTGTTGAGAATTCAGGAATCCATATTTTTGCAGAACCTGGTGGTCCCTAGGAATTCTCGCATGCCCCTACCCCACCTCATCCTGGGCTGGGGCAAGGAGTAAACGACCATTTTCTTCTTTGACTTCATTGCCTTTTCTTCCTGGGTGAGGAGGAAGTCTAAGTACTGGACTTGCTGTTGGCAGATTTGTGCCTTTTCTTATGAGCTTGGTTTCCTGAGTCTGCCAGGAATTGCAGGAGGGCCTTTGTGCCTTTTGCACAATTTTCCTGGGTGTCACCGGCAAAGAGGAGGTCATCTACATACCACAGGAGGGCGCAGCTTGTGGCATCTCTCAGAAAGCTGGCTAGGTCTGCATCCAATGCCTCTCCAAAGAGAGTGGATGAGTTCTTGGACCCTTGTGGAAGCCGTGTCCAGGTTAACTGCATCTGCCACCCCGTGTCTGGTTCAGTCCATTCAAAGGCAAACAAGAGCTGGCTTTGAGGGGCAAGCCAGAGGCAGAAAAAGGCATTCTTTAAATCTAGGCAAGTGAACCATTTGGCAGTCCCCGGGATCTGGCTGAGGAGGCTGTACAGGTTTGGAACCACTGGTTGTAAAGAAACCATCATTTTGTTAATGCCTTGCAGGTCTTGTACTGGCCGGTACCCTCCTTCTGGCTTCTTGATTGGTAGAAGCGGGGTGTTCCAGGGCGGCTGACAGTCAATTAGAATACCTGCTTCTTTGAGTCTAATCAGGTGTTCCTGGATTCCTGCTCTTGCCTCTTGTGAGAGAGGGTACTGCCACTGTCTTTGTGGCTGGGCCCCAGAGTCAATTGTACAATGACAGGGGCTCAGTTGTGAGCAAGTCCAGGTGGGTTGTCTTCAGTCCATACTGAAGGGAAGGCAGCTCTGAATTCAGGTGGGCTACTTGAGAGGGTCTGGGCAGAGTAAAACCTCTATTCCTCTTCCCTGGGTGTGGTTATTGCCAGTAAGAGCGACCCTGGCTCATCTTGGCCTGGGCTAGTTTGAGGCTGTTGTGTCCAGTTGGTTCAAAGTTATTTGGGCTCCGAGCTTTGAGAGTATATCTCGGACAAGGAGGGAAATGGGGCACTCAAGCAGGTAGAGAAACTCATGTCAAACCTTGTGGCCTCCAAGTTCACATTGGCAGGCTTGGCAAAGGTGTTGCTGGACTGCTTTCGTCCTAGTGGCTCTGAGAATAGTTGCAGTCCTTTTACTGAGAGGGGCTACAGGGAGGGTAACCGCAGAGTGTTCTGCCCCTCTGTCAACCATAAAAATCATGTTTTGGCACCCTACTTTCATTCTGATCTTGGGCTCATGGGGGCCGAGTGCAAGAGAGCCTGGTCCTTGTCAGTCTGAGTCTGCTCCTGCCAGGCTAATGAGCCTTTACCCGTGGGGCTCTTCCCGGCAGTGACTGGGCCTCAGGGCTTTGCCTTGGTTGGGGCATTCATTCTTCAAATGCCCCTTTTTCTTTACAGTAAGCACATTGGTCCTTGGCTAAGGGGGTCCTGGGCTTCTCCCCTCTTGGTGGCTGGCTTCTCTCAGCTTTCTGCCCATCTCTCTCTTTCAAGGCAGCTGCCAGGAGACTGGCCTTTTTCCTCATTTTCCTTTCAGCCTCTCTGTCAGTTTGAACTTCTCTGTTTAGATATACTTTCTTGGCAATTTCAGTCAGCTGAGTGATATTCATCCTTATGAAGCCTTCACATTTTTGGAGGTTTCATCTGATGTCTGGGACAGATTGGGCCACGAATTAGGTGTTGACCATCTGTTGGCTATCTTGTGCCTCATATCAAAAGGGGTACATTTGTGATAAGCTTCACACAGCCTTTCATAATAGCCCCCAGGAGACTCTTCTGGTTGTTGAGTGACTGAAGAAAGTTTAGTCATATTCATAGGCTTTTTGGACCCAGCTTTGATCCCCTGGAGGAGGGCGTCCTGATATTGGTGGATCTGGTGCTGTCCCTTAGGGGTGGTGAAGTCCTTCTTGGGGTGCTCCTCAGGGACAGTAATTTCAGCCTATGCACCCCGACCAAGGACTCCGGCTGCCTCCTCTTTTCCATTGTGAACACGGTGCAGAGAAGCTGTTGACAGTTTTTTTTAGGTTGTCTGATGGATTTGGAAGAGGGATTACATAAGATCAACCAGGGTTTGTGGCTTTTCTGATGAGGTGTCAGTTGTGGAGAAGGGTTGATAGTAAAACATGGATTGGCTGGGCTGGATGGTCCCATACTTATTATATGTCTTTCAGGCCCTGCATCTCTTGCATTAGCAGCTGAAGGGCACCTGCTCCCAGGCGAGAATGCAGTCTGGCTGCTAGTCTGGGGGAGAGTGGGTTCACTGGTTCTGGAGTTAGCATGGAGGCTGATGGCGGCAGGGTATCAGGGACCTGCGGCTGGGTGCTGACAGCCTTGAAGGCACATAAGGTGGGGGCACTATTAGCTCTTCCTCCGGGTCACCAGTAAAAATTTGTGGAGGCTCAGGCTTCTATTGACTCTTTGCAGACTTCTGTTGATTCTTTGCAGTTTTCTTTGTTGAGGTAACTAATACCCTACCTGTCCTTGCCTGTTGCAAGTGAATTGCACCCAAGGGGGAAGAGTCTGGGCAACTTCTAACCAGGTGTTAAGTTTTGGGAGCTGATTAGGATGACCTGGATCTCTAGGCATTACCTGTCTGGCTCGGCGGATTGTTGGGATATCTAGGGTTCCTGCTGGAGGTCACCTACACTAAAGGTGGACAATACAGATTCACACAGGGTTTTCAATCTGCCAGGAGTTAATTTTACTCTGTAGTTTTCTGAAAATCCCTTCCTGAAATTTTTGATCATAGTGCCAAGGACTGTGGGTTTACTATGCCCTGACCCCAAGACATGTTCGTGGACAGTGCTGCGACAACAGACAAGTGAGGGTTTCCTCCTCTAGAGAGGAGACCAGTCAGATGCCCATCCATTCACGCTCCTCGTGCAGACTTTGGCCAACCTTGGCTAAGGTGCACCTGTATAAGTCCCAGGCCAGGTCAGCCAAAGCTAAATCACCGATATGCTGTGACAGCTGACAGCACATGCAGATGAGGGCCCACGCAGATTCTGTAGCACAGGCCATGGAATCACAGATTCAGTGCAGACTGAATGACTTCAGCCACCCTGCACACTCACTCACTCACACACACACACACACACACACACACACACACACACAGGCAGACCAGAGTTTAAACATTCCCCCCTGAGAATGCCTACCTGTGAGACTTCTAATAAGTCTCTGGGAGGTGATCAGTCTCCCCTTCCACCATAAAGGATGGGACTGTCTGGGTCAGGTGCCCCGGGGCCTTACCAGATTCGACGTCAGAACCAGGTCCTCACCTGCCAAGCCTCCTTGAGTCCAGTGGTAACAGCGGAGCGGCGCTGGTCCTGGGCAACCGTGTGGAAGACTGCGAAAAGATCAGGCAGGGCACACCTTCTCCATTGTCATCTCCTGTTCCATCACTGCCCTGCCATTGCCCCAAACCGGTGGCAATGATGGGCCAGCGCGGTTGGGTTTCCTGGTCAGGGAAACAAATGTTATGGAAAATACTGAAAAAACCTGGACTGGATCACCGACAGAAAAAACCAAGCAGCACTAGGAGGTCTTGGAGGATTGAGGCTTTATTTCACACTGGAGGACTCAGAGGGGAGTAATCTCCCAAAAGTCTGAGCCCCGAACAAAGGCAAAGGGAGCAATATGTATCTCTCTGCTTCCGTGTCTATAACATTCCTTCATGCACAGCAAGCGAGCAGGCAAGGGGGAGGGAGTTTAGGGAGTGAATCTTGGGAAATGGTGCTCGGCAGAGCGGGAAACCAAGGGCGTGCTTTTGTGTGTGTGTGTTGAGGAGTGGGGTAAGACAGAGGGGTGCAACCTGGGCTAAATTGCTGTCCTTGTAAATCTTTCCCTATCAATCCTAAAAATCAAGCGCCTCCATAAAGATTTCCTTAATCACTCCAAATGCAGGTGACTTCTCCTTTACTGAATTCCTAATGCATGTGTTACCAGTTCCACAATATTTAGCACCTGATTACATCTGTTTTATTATCCTCCAAGGTCTATTTGTAGCAATTTTTGTAACAATTGTTCCCCAAAACGTTAAACTTTTGTCCCTCCACATCACACATACAACAGATTTTCCATAAAGTCTAGTTAACTTAGGTTTGTGAAAAGTTACAAGTTGCATAATAATGAGTGGATTTACACAATATGTCCCTTTGGTTAAGTAGACTTACTTCTCAGTTAAAATCTTTAGAAAGGGTAACAGTGTATGAAGGATTATAACCCGCTGAGACTTTAGCATAAATCTGTAGACCCTATCTAATCTGTCAAAAAAATAAAAGGAATAAGGCAAGAGAGGATATGAGGACTTCAATCTCCAGAAGACATTTTTTCTCAGTGAAATTTCTTCGCTTAGTTTGACAGTTAGATATTTTCCATACAGAAAAAATATTAGGTGTTTTGAAAACTAAGCATGGTATTTTATGTAAATTTTATACCACTATCTGGCAATTCCACCTGGAAAGAAAGGTAAACATGTTGGCTCAAACAATTACCCTATTATCTCAGAGTAATACTAAAAGTATAAACCAACTTTTTACCCTGACTGATTAGAAATACCTTCACCCATTTTGCTAGCTCCCAGCTCCCCAGAAACACCATAAGGGTCTTGATGCTAGATAATCATATGAATTTGCTTCATACTAGTGTTGCATGGATGATAGAAATTTGTGTTCATTGTTGAAAATTTTCACTCATTTCCTACATAATTAAAGAGAATGAGGTAATTCTTCAAAATTCATCATCTGTGTTGTAAAAAGAGTCAAAGGTTAGGTAAGCATAGATTGAGAGGATGAAAACATTAGAAGTGGTAGTTGGTGTCACTTGAATGCTAGAGTAATCGAGTTCATCAACGCAGGACAAACTGAGGGGCACACCTTGTCTCTGGAGGGACATGATCCCAAAGTGCCAAAATTACTCCTTTTCACATCTATTTAAATAGATCTTAGTCACCTGGCCACATGTAGCTTAGAGGGATGCTGGGGAATATAGTTATTATCTGGGGTGTCGTATGCTCTGACAAAACATGGTGTTCTATTACTAAAGATAGAAAGGGAAATGGAAATGGAGGGATCTACCAGTCTGTGTTACAGAGTATGAACTCTATGAACACAGAGGTTGACTCTGAAAAATGTGAGTGGCCAGTGTTTCAAATCAGTGTCAAAGGTCTGGAGAATTAGAACTTGACCAAGTCAGAATTGATATCTAAAGAAATCCAGTCTGGCAAATAAGGTAGAATAACAAGACATAGTAGTCCTTTTAGATATGTGTCACTGTTCTGGCTCTAAGTTGTCTGTCTTGTTCAGAACAAAATTCCAGTTGTATTATAGTTATCTATTTGCTGTACAACAAACAAATCCAATACTTACCAGCATAAGACAACAAATATTTATTATGTCAAACAGTTTCTATGGGTTAGGAGTCTAGGAGTGGGTGAACTGGTTTGTTCTGGCTAAGACTCTCTTAGGAGGTTTCATTCAAGATTCAACCTGGGCTGCAGTCATTTGAAGACTTGACTAAGATAGGAGAACCAACTTCCAAAATGGCTCACCAATATGGTTATTAGAGGATACAGTTCTCTTCCATATGGACCTCTTCTCATGACACAGTAGGTGGATTAGCCCAGATTGAGTGATCCAAGATAGAGGAGGAAGTCACTGCTTTTAATGACTTAGTTTCTGAAGTCACATACTATCTTTTTTGCTTCAAGCTATTCATCAGTAGCAAGTCACTAAGTCTGCACATACTCAGGGAAGGGGAATTAGACCACACCTCTTAAAGGAAGCGTTATAAAAGAATTTGTGGGCATACTTAAAACCACCTCTCCAGCCAATTACTCAGCCAATTACAACAATCTAGCCTCTAAGTGAGAGGGATGATGAGCTAAAAGCAAGGGATTTAGGCACCCAAAAGCCAAGCTGACTTGAATCCAGGGCAGGAAATTAGCTTCCAAAAGGGAAATAGAGTTTAATTTGCTACCTAAACTAAGGAGTTGATAATCGATGAACATATTCAAGTTTGTTGTAGAGAACAGGAAGAACAGCAAGTTAGTGGATACAGACTTGCCCAGAGAGTAACCCTGTGTATACTGTATACTGGGTCATTTAAAACAATAAAACTAACGGAATGGTTTCCTAATGTAGTTCTAGGCTAGGTCAATGACGAGTCCTGGACAAGAAGCAGCAAGTTCAGTACCTTCAGAACTGGCAACAATGGGACTGGGGAAGTAAGAATTGACAGCGATGACTTTCTAATATACAGATAAGCAAAATGTTGAGATAAATACTGGTACTATAATATACTTGGATGTATGCAGATGCATGATATAAAAGTGCCATTAATAAAATACATTGATAATATGTGAATCTTAATATTGTGTTCATCTTAATATTGTTACTCAAAGGTAATCCAGGGCCATTGGTGACTTTTATAATTAACTCCACCTGGAGTTAGAGAATATAAATAGAATTCACTGAATTAGTAATTACAATTACATGGAAAGAATCTTAGAGTATTGGTACAAAGCAAAATATAGTAGTGTCATGCTGTCCATCCCTTTCCAGGACCTACCCTGGTTTACACATAGTAATAAAGAGTAGTAAGTGATAAGGGGAAGAAAGTTACTACAAATTCCCTGGCTCTCTCATGACCACTGCTTCCTGTCTTGGTTGCATATAGGTAGGATATCCAAATCTGTTGCCACAACGATGCCATCATCACAACTCTACCACCACAATGAGGGGAGAAGAGAGTTTGACAGATTCTGTCACTACTGCTCAGGTAGTGTTGCAATTATTCATGCTATTTTAGCAAATAAATAATATTGTCTAGTGTACATTTTTAGTCTTCATTTATCCACACTCTGTAACTTCAATTTCAACATCTTCTAGTAAATCATCACAACTTTAATGAGGGTAAACCTAGTGGCCAACAGAGGAAGTTTGTAAGGAACTCTCAAGGGAAGGGGTATGTGGAGACAATGAGAGTTCACTAGCCTGTTATATGCATTCAGGGAGTGTGATTCAAAAAGGTTAGCCCCTCCCTAAAAGGAATCATAGCTAATTGTTGTGAGATGAAAAAGATGCAAACAGTATTCTAATCTCTGGAATTCACCTCTTCATTGAAATATTCCCAGAGGATGGTTTCTAGTTTGGAAGAGACCTTAATAATACCTCCATTCTCTGCTGCACAACACATCCTTGATGCAGCCTGATTGAAATAATTTTGTCTAAATATTTTTCGATTGGGCAGAGGTCTTATCTCATTCAAATTTGTTCTGCAATAGTCCACAGAATACAACAGTTTTCTCTTATAACCAAAGAAGGAGGCAGAGAAAATCTGTCAGATAATCAGGGGTCTGAAAATATATTGTGTAAGAAAAAGTTTGAACAAATGTCTTCATCATTTATTTGGTGATGATCACTGCTACTGGCATACATTTTTTCAGTTACTTTGACAAAAAGATGCTTAAATGTTGGTGAAGTAATGGATGAGGAAGGAAATCATGAAAAATATAAATCAAATTCATACTTATGAAATCTCACTTTCAAATCACTGCTCAATTTTTGTTGTCAAAATATTCATGGTAGCACATTCCTTCCTCATTTCTTTTCTTTCTTTCCATCCTCTTGTATCAAGTTCCTGGACTCTGTCCACTAACTTTTATTCTGAATTCCTTGCAGTGTCCTCACAATTGTCTATATATCAAAGGGTGCTACTATTCCCTAGAAAGTTTGGAAATAGCCTGTATGTGAGCAACTTTGTATTTAACCATGTGCCATGAAGAGAAATTTTTGTTTCCTCTTTCTCCTTAATATGTCATTCTTCTTTATCTAGTTGCTTGAATCAGGTTCTCATTCCCTTCCCATTGCTGAAGAACTATATTTTTTATTCCTTTTGCAGTATACATACAGTTGATCTAACAATATCTTTATTCTGATTAAGCTAGAGTCTAGAAAGAGGTGTTTCTCAAACTCCTACACTTTCTTTTCAGTATGACTCCTATAACATATGTATTTGCTCACTTCAGATAGAAAGACAAATACAATACTTTCCTTAAAAGTTATAGACCTAGCCCTTTGGCTTCTACACTCCTTTGGTTCAGGCTAGTGGAATTTTCATCTTTTGGAGTTATTCTTTATAATTCTTGGTTCACTGTCATAGGAAAATATCCTGGCTACTTCCAGTTCAATGTTTTTTCCACATTAAAGACAGTCCTCTTCTTTCCTAAGCAGTTCAGTCTTTGAAATACGTTTGAGAATTGAACATCTGCACTTATTTTTAGTGGCAGGTACAAGGTGGAAAAGAGTGTTTCAAAAGAGCTAAACTTTCGAATCTGGAAGGAGAAAGAACATGTCCAAGAACAGGGCAAATTTCTCTTGTTCCTAAGGTCTGGGGAAATCAGTCCAAGCATTTGTTATCCCATAGGTGCTTTGGCCTTATCTGAGTTAAGGCACAGTGGCAAGGGGAATTATTGGGGCAAGGCAGGACTTGCTAGATACACCTAGAGGAGAAGTAAGGTAAAGATTTATCTTCCCTGGCCACCATAGTAAAAGCAGAGTGGATCCTTTTCTAGTACCCCTCCCCCTACTTTTTGTCACATGACACTCCATAAGACTCCCTAAAAGGCTATTCAACCACCTGCTTGCTGACTGCTCATAACTTGGCACTCTAGCAGCAAACAGGTGTGAGTTTGGGGAAGAGCTAAGTTCTTGAGCCGTAGTACAGTGTACCTATTGGAGCCACTTTCTTCTGAAATAAGCCAGATCTAAGCTCCATCCTTGTTTAGTAAAAGCAGAGACTTAGAGTGGGTATAAAGGAGACATCAGACACAAATGGCTAGAGGTTGGCTAGGAAGACAACTTCCTTTTGCATTTAAAGTCTTTCAGGTCAGTGGTCCCTCATCATCTTTGAAATAAAAACCAAACAGTTTAGTATACAAGGATTTTCATGATCAGGTCTCATCTCAATTCCCCAACATACCTGTTCACCACTCAACCACTGCACCCTAATCTGTAGTATTCCATACTACTTTAAATTCTAGAACATGGCCATGCTGCTTGACACAATCTTTCTACATGGTTCTAAATCTGTCCTTGAGATCCTTGTGCCCTACCCCATTACTTTAATCTGTCTACATCCTACTCATCTCCTAGAATTTAGTTCACATACCACATTCCCAGAAAGCCCTTTCTTGACCTTGCAGGGTACTGAATAATCATTCTTTCCTCCTAAATGTTCCTATATAGTGACCTCTTCTAATCTCTCTTTACATATTTACCACATTAGATCATATTGCCTATTTTTAAAATGACCTCCCATTGGGCCGAGGTCATTTTTGAGAAGGACTGACTTTGTGTAAACCCCAGAACTTTACATATAATAAATGTTAACAAATATTTACTGAACACATGAGAATATAATGTTTAATTGGAAGACAGAATATTGTAAGATATTGGATTCTGATCATGCCTAGAGAATTATTAACAATTGAGATAGTGGATGATAGATCTTAAAACAAATTAAAATTACAAAATACATTTGTTCACCTGCATTAATTGAATTAAATTGAGCATTTGGGAATAAATTAATGGCTTGGTCTTCATATCAAACTAGTATATTCAGTTGCACTTCATTTCATTTTTGTAAAGCATTTAGAATGCAGTGTCACACAATAAGTTATCAATAAAATTATTACCTATATGGCCATTTCATCTATACATTGTAATCCCCTTGAGGGTAAACATTATGCCTTGTAGACTTTGTGGCAGATAGTAGGTGCCTAATATATACTGAATAAATGGAGGAACTGAAAATCAATAATACTTAAAATAATTACCATTTATTGAGTACTTCCTATATGCTCAAAATTTTCTGGGTGTTTTCTTAGATAACTACCTATATTTGTCCTGTTTTGTAGAAGAGGGGCCTGACAGGCAGAGAAATCACATAATTTCCCAACATCAAACACCTGGAGATTACACCATGCACATTGGCTCTTGACTCTGTGTTTCCAACTACCACATCTGTGGACCTCCCTGCAACTATTCCATTATACTCTCTACCTTCCCTCCTGTTACTATGGATGAACTATCCACAGTCCTGTTTCATAATCATTTCCACATTTCTTTTTAGTACATTATCACTTATCTTTGCATCATTAAGAAATATCCCATTGTTTAGTTTGGCCAGTATTTTAAAAAATTTAAATGAATGGAATTATACTTTATGTTATTTTGTGAGTTGTTTTTTCCCATCAATATCTCTAAATTTCATTTCATTTCTGCTATTATGTGTAGATGTACTGCATTCATTTTAAATACTATAAAGCTACAGAATATTCCATTAATTGAGTGAGCAACAGTTTATTCACCTGTGCTATTGTTGATGGATATTTATTTCCAATTCGGAGGTATTAGGGATGGAGCTACAATGCTCATTCTTGTGCAATTATCTCAGTGCATACATGCATGAGTTTGAGGGTACATATCTGGTAGTGATATTGCTAGATCGTAGAATATGTATATGGTCATGCTCACTACACATTGCCTAACAATTTTCAAACTTACTGTATCAATTTACATTTCCACTAGTAGTGCATGGAAATTCCTGTGACTCTGTATTTATGCTAACCCTAGATATTCCCAGAATTTTTATTTTTATTTTTTTTTGCCAACCTTGTAGGCATATAGTGTTTCATAGTTTAGAGACTAGTTATAAGATTGAACACCTTTTCATGTATAAATAATTTCTGTTTTGAACTCTGTGAAGTGCTTAATCATGTCATTTGTCCACCTTTTTCTATTAGATTGTCACTCTTTTCCTACTGATTTTTCAAAGTTCTTTATATATTAATCATATTAGTTCTTTGCTGGTTAAACCTGTTGGAAATTGACTTTTCTACTCTGGCTTGTCTTCTCATTTTCTTTACTTTGTCTTTGATGTTCCTATGCCTTTGGGTTTGGTCAGTGGGAGGCATAAGCAAGAGCTTGGACTACAGAGGAAGAAGGAACCATTGTTCTTTCTATTCTCTACCTTCCCTGCTTCATTGCTTAGTTTTTGGCAACATCTGTGTCACTCCGTGTCACTTAATGACCCCAAGTCTCACTGGGAAACTTCTCCCAAGTTTACTTCTCCCTGGGCTCTGGCAACACTATTTCTTTCTCTTGTTCTTGGAGCTCTGTTGAGAATAACAAATGCCAACTGCTGCTGATCTCTGGATTTCTCACCATCCTTTGTTCATTCTCAGTCTCTCTTTCTTTTGTTTTTTGTCACAAAATGTAATTCTATCTTGTTTTTCTTTTTTTTTTACTTCAAAAGGCATCATTGTTATTGCTGTCACTGTTTTATAGAATCAGTATCAGTTAAGGTTTACATACATGTTTATCATTTTATTTGCCTAGACTTTCCATGAGGGACCACTCCTTCTGTTTTGGAATGTATGCTTTGGAATACCCTTCTCTGAGGATTTATCAGTGGCAAACAATCTCAGTTTTTCACCAGAAATGTCTTTTTCTCACTGTGATTTTTCTAGCAGCAATATGACATGTAATTTACCTACCATAAATTTCTCCCACTTGAGATGTATAAGTCAATGCTTTTTAGTATATTTATAGAATAGTACCACAATTTGTTTATAATAAAAAGCTGAAAACATCCCAGATGTCCTTCAGCAGCATGTGGGTGGCTCTGAGCCTTGACTCTTGCCCACCTTGCCCTCCAGGCTTTGTATATTTTCCTGTTTTAACATACTCCCTCAGAGCAAAAACACCTTTGTCTTGCTTGTACTTTGCATTATCTCTAAATTCTAGGTCTTCCCAGATCTGGCAGTTTCCTTCCTTATTGATAGCATGATATCCTTCCTTATTATAAAATAAATATTTAATTTATTTAAATATTTTTCAGATAAAAATTCCAGTAGTTCTAATTGCTCACAGTAGGAGGGTTAGTCCTACTAAACCACTGCTTCGTTTCCAGAAGTGTCTTATTCTGTCTTGAGCCCATTTAGGTCACCCATATGCTTGTTTGCCCTCTAACTTTTCACCCTTTCCCCACTCTGATGTAAACTGCAAGGAGCTGATGCCTGTAAGCTGCATTTCCCCTGCTCCCTGTCAGCTTGCTTTTCACTGGGGTTAGCCAGAGAGACATTAGTGAGAGAGTATATGGTGAGAGGAAAGAGGCAAGAGGTTTCCCTCTACTTTTTCCTTTCTTAGGCAGCCTCTCCAGTATTAGCTGTGTCTTCCCCATGACTTCAGGTCCCACCACACAACTGACAAATCAAAAACTCTATAGAGTCCAAGAGATCCAAAATAAAAGGTTTATTGAGCATTACAGATGCTAGCCAGAATAAGGACTAAATTCTGGGTCAGAAGCTCCTGCTTCATCAGCAGCAATATCAGTTAACAGAAAAAACTTGTCCACCAGACTCAAGAAATAGGGCACATTTATGCCGGGTCTCAAGGAAAGAAAGTTCTTTAAATTCACATTGGCTATAGATAAAGAAGATGAGCTAATGCAAAGCAGGGAAAGTCCTAGGATGGGAGTTAGTCTGTAGAGGTGACCCATAAGTTGGTTACTGATGATGGTCACCCACTGGTCACACACAAGGGGGATGCAGGTGTCCTGGGATATTTTAGGTGCTCCTTGAAATGACTTCATCCAGGAACATGTCTGATTTAGCCATGGCTTATAGCTGTTGACTGATTATCTTTCCTGTCTCTCTCTCTCATTCTCTGGCCATTATGTCACTTAATGTAGGACATTTAAGAATTTTTTGCCTTGTCACATTGCTTCCATCTTTGGCCTCCTTTAGGTGGCTTCTGTAGTGGTTTTAAACCCTGCTGGACTGGACTTTCTTCCGGGCTCTGGTAATACCACTGTCTTCTATTACTCCTTTACTTATATGGGTGGGAAGAGCTTCTTCCAGTTGCTAATCTCTGGATTGTCTTACTGTCCCCCATTAAGATTTCTTTGTTCATCTATCATCAGTCCCCTATATTAAATTAACACACTGTGAAATACTTAGAATCATTTCTGTTTTCTGACTATATCTTCATTGGTATACCACTAAAAATTTTTACCAGGCTGTGACACAAAACTGAACCCAAGTTTGGCTGACAAGTATTGGTGAAAAGGATTTCATTATTCAGGAAGCCAGCAACCCAGGAAGATGATGGGCTAGCATCCCAAACTATCTCCGAATTGAGTTTAAGATGAGAGGGTTTTAAAGTAAAACTTATTGGGAAACAATGGGGGCTACATGCAGAATCAGCATTTAATCAATGTCTTCAGTAGCTTGTGGGCAGACTTGCTGGGTCAAGGAAACTCTGGGCTTCAAAATTGCCTCAAGAACGGATTGTCCTTATCTGTGGTTTCTAGAGGACTCCAGATGAAATTCCTGGAACTCAGAAATGTCTAGTTAATGTTTCACAAGACAGCATAAAGGTTTGATTTCTTAGCTTGTTTAAAAATGGAGTGAGTTGGGTCTTTTTAACGGCCTCTAATAGAACCAATTCACCCCCACTACTCCACTGAAACTCTTGAGAGACTGACTATACAAACAGACAATGGTCAGATCATATATGACAATAGGACTCTGACCCACCACCAATGTGGCAACTAGTCCAGGAAGGCAAACCACAACCTTTGCAGCAACTGGCCCAGAAAGTCAGGACTTGATCAATGATTGCCAGCTTCCCTAATTTCTGTCCCCCCTTCTAACTCATACCAACCAGAGAAAGCCATAAAGGATCCTAAAACTATTCACGTAGGAGTATCCCATTTAAACTAATCCACTTCTCGCATCTCCTCTAATGCCCACAGCCTCTAATCAAAGCAGTTCTGAAGCCTCCTCTTTTTCTCACTGTAAAACTATCCAACTCTTCTGCAAGATTTAGAGTATCTGCCAAATGTAGGTGATGCTGGCTTCTTCTCTTGCTATTTATTTATTTACTTTTATTCTTTATTTTTTCAGGTATTATTGATATACACTCTTATGAAGATTTCACATGAAAAAACAATGTGGTTACTATAGTCATCCCTGTTATCATGTCCCCCCAATACTTCACTGCAGTCAATGCCCATCAGTGCAGTAAGATCCCACAGAGTCACTATTTGCCTTCGCTGTGCTGCACTATCTTCCATCTCATCCCCACAAAACCATGTGTGCCAAGCATAATACCCCTGAAACCCTTCTCCCTCCTTTTGCACCTGCTCTCCCTCATCCCTCCCCTTTGGTAAATGCTAGTCCCTTCTCGGAGCTCCTGAGACTGTTGCTGTTTTGTTCCTTCAGTTTTGTTTTGTTGTTATACTCCACAAATGAGGGAAATCAATTGGTACTTGTCTTTCTTCACCTGGCTTATTTCATTGAGCATAATATCCTCCAGCTCCATCTGTGTTGTTGCAAATTGAAGAATTTGTTTTTTCTTATGGCTGAGTACTATTTCACTCTGTATATGCATGCACCACCTCTTCTTTAGCCATTCTTCTACGGATGGACACTTAGGTTGCTTCCATCACTTAGCTATTGTAAATAGTACTGCAGTAAACACAGGGGTGCATATGTCTTTTTGAATCTAAGAAATTATATTTTTGGGTAAATTCATAGGAGTGGAATTCTTGGGTCAAAGGGTATTTTTATTTTCAGTTTTTTGAGGAACCTTCATAATGCTTTCCACAATGGTTGAATTAGCTTACATTCCCACTAGAAATGCAAGAGGGTTTCCCTTTTTCCACATCCTAGCCAGCATTTGCTCTTCTTAGTCTTTTTGATACTGGCCATCCTAAATGGTGTGAGGTGATATCTCATTGTGGTTTTTTTTGCATTTTCCTGATAATTAGTGATGTAGAGCATCTTTTCATGTGCCTGTTAGCCATGTGAATTTCTTCTTTGGAGAAATGTCTGTTCATATGATATGCCCAATTTATAATTGGGTTATTTGCTTTTTGGGTGTTGAGGTGTGTGAGTTCTTTATATATTTTGGAAGTTAACCCCTTGTCAGATATGTTATTTACAAATATATTCTCCCATACTGTAGGATGCTGTTTTGTTCTGTTGATGATGTCCTTTGCCGTTCAGAAGCTTTTAAGTTTGATGTAGTCCCATGTGTTCATATTTGCTTTTGTTCCCCTTGCTCAAGGAGATTCATTCAGAAAAAGTTGCTCATATTTATATTCAAGAGATTTTTGCCCATGTTATCTTCTAAGAGTTTTATGGTTTCATGACTTATATTCAGGTCTTTGATCCATTTTGAGTTTACTTTTGTGTATGGGGATAGACAATAATCCAGTTTCATTCTCTTGCATGTAGCTGTCCACTTTTAACAACACCAGCTGTTGAAGAGGCTGTCATTTCCCCATTGTATGCCCATAGATCCTTTAGTGCATATTAATTGACCATATATGCTTGGGTTTATAGCAGAAATCTATAGTCTGTTCCACTGGTCGATGTGTCTGTTGTTGTGCCAGTACCAAATTGTCTTGATTACTGTGGCTTCGTAGCAGAGCTTGAAGTTGGGGAGCGTAATCCCTGCAGCTTTATTCCTCCTTCTCAGGAATGCTTTGGCTATTCAGGGTCTTTTGTTGTTCCATATGACTTTTAGAATGAATTTCTCTAGTTCATTGAAGAATGCTGTTGGTATTTTGATAGGAATTGCATTGAATCTGCAGACTGCTTTAGGCAGGATGGCCGTTTTGACAATATTAATTTATCCTATCCAGGAGCATGGGATGTGTTTCCATTTATTGGTATATTCTTTAATTTCTCTCATGAGTGCCTTTTAGTTTTAAGAGTATACATCTTTTACTGCCTTGGTTAGGTTTATTCTTAGGTATTTCATTTATTTTGATGCAATTGTGAATGGAATTGCTTTCCTGGTTTCTCTTTCTGTTAGTTCATTGTTAGTATATAGGAATGCCACAGATTTATGAGTATTAATTTTGTATCCTGAAACTTTGCTGAATTCAGATATTAGATCTAGTAGTTTTGGAGTGGATTTTTTAAGTTTTTTATGTACAATATCATGTCATCTGCAAAGAGGGACAGTTAACTTCTTCCTCGCCAATCTGGATGCCTTTTATTTCTTTGTTTTGTCAGATTGCCATGGCTAGGACCTCCAGTACTTTGTTGAATAGAAGTGGGGAGAGTGGGCAGCCTTGTCTTGTTCCCTATCTTAAAGGAAAAGCTTTCAGCTTCTTGCTGTTAAGTAAAATGTTGGCTGTTGGTTTGTCATATATGGCCTTTATTATGTTGAGGTACTTGCCCTCTATACCCATTTTGTTGAGAATTTTTTTCATGAATGGATGTTGAGTTTTGTCAAATGCTTTTTCAGCATCTATGGAGATGATCATGTGTTTTTTGTCCTTTTTGTTGATGTGGTGGATGATGTTGATGGATTTTCGAATGTTGTACTATCTTTGCATCCCTGGATTAAATCGTACTTGATCATGATCAATGATCTTTTTGATGTATTTTTGAATTTGGTTTGCTAGTATTTTGTTGAGTATTTTTTCCGCTATGTTCATCACGGATATCGGTCTGCACTTTTCTTTTTTTGTGGTGTCTTTGCCTAGTTTTGGTATTAGAGTGATTTTGACCTCATAGAATGAGTATGGAAGTATTCCCTCTTCTTCTACTCTTTGGAAAACTTTATGGAGGATGCATATTATATCTTCACTAAATGTTTTATAAAATTCAGCAGTGAAGCTATCTGGTCCAGGCATTTTGTTCTTAGGTAGTTTTTTGATTACCAGTTCAATTTTGTTGCTGATAATTGTTCTGTTCAGATTTTCTGTTTCTTTCTCAGTCAGCCTTGGAAGGTTGTATTTTTCTGGAAATTTGTCCATTTCTTCTAGGTTATCCAGTTTGTTAACATATAATTTTTCAAAATATTTTCTAATAATTCTTTGTAATTCTGTGGTGTCCATAGTGATTTTTTCTTTCTCATTTCTGATTCTATTTATGTGAGTAGAATCTCATTTTTCATGAAAAGTCTGGCTAGGGGTTTATCTATTTTATTTATTTTCTCAAAGAACCAGCTCTTGCTTTCATTGATTCTTTCTATTTTATTCTTTTTGATTTTATTTATTTCTGCGCTAATCTTTATTCTGTTCCTCCTTCTATTGACTTTGGGCCTCCTTTGTTCTTCTTTTCCTAGTTTTGTTAATTTTGAGTTTAGACCTTTCATATGGGATTGTTCTTCTTTTTTGAGGTAGGCCTATATTGCAATGTACTTTCCTCTTAGCATGTCCTTCGCTGCCTCCCTCAGATTTTGCAGTGTTGAATTATTGCTGTCATTTTTCTCCATATATTGCTTGATTGCTGTTTTTATTTCATCATTGATTAATTGGTTATTTAGGGAATGTTTTAAAGCTTCCATGTGTTTGTGAGATTTTTCATTTTCTTTGCATAATTTATTTCTAGTTTCATACCTTTGTGGTGTGAGAAACTGGTTGGTACAATTGCAATCTTTTTTAATTTACTGAGGCTCTTTTTGTAACCTAGTATATGATATATTCTTGAAAATGTTCCATGTGCACTTTAGAATAATGTGTATTATTCTGCTTTTGGGTGTAGAGTTCTGTAGATGTCTTTTAGGTCCATCTGTTCTAGTGTGTTGTTCAGTGCCTCTGTGTCCTTACTTATTTTCTGTGTGGTTGATCTGTCCTTCACAGTGAGTGGAGTGTTGAAGTCTCATAGAATGAATGCATTGCATTCTATTACCCTTTTTAATTTTTTTGTATTTCTTTCACATATGTAGGTGGTCCTATTTTGGGCAAGTAGGTATTTATAATGGTTATATCTTCTTGTTGGATTAACCCCTTAATCACTATGTAATGTCTTTTTTGTCTCTTGTGACTTTCTTTGTTTTGAAGTCTATTTTGTCTGATACTGGTACTGCAAACTCCAGCTTTTTCTCCCTATTAGTTGCATGAAATATCTTTCCCATCACTTCACTTTTAGTCTGTGTATGTGTTTGGGTTTAAAGTGAGTGTCTACTAGGCAGCATATAGTTGTGTCTCATTTTTTATCCATTCAGTGACTTTATATCTTTTGATTGGTACCTTCAGACCATTTACATGTAGGGTGATTATCGAAAGGTATGTACTTTTTGCCATTGCAGGCTTTAGATTCATGGTTATCAAGGTTCAAAGTTCTTCCTTACTATGTAAGAGTCTAACTTATAATATGCTACTACAAACACAATAGAAAATTCCTTTTTTCTCCTTCTTTTTTCCCTCCTCCTTTCTTTCCATATTAGGTATCATATTCTGTACTCTTTGTCTATCCCTTAATTTAATTTGTGGATAGTTGATTTAATTTTGTACTTCCTTATTAATGAACTGTTCTACTTTCTTTACTGTGGTTTTATTGCCTCTGATTACATCTATTAAACCTTAGGAACACTTCCATCTATAGCAGTCCCTCCAAAATACACTGTAGAGACAGTTTGTGGGAGGTAAATTCTCTCAGCTTTTGCTTCTCTGGAAATTGTTTAATCCCTCCTTCAAATTGAAATGATAATCTTGCTGGATAAAGTATTCTTGGTTCAAGGCCCATTTAATGTAATGAAGGACTGCATTAAATACATGATGACACTCCCTTCTGGCCTATAAGGTTTCTCCTGAGAAGTCTGATAATAGCCTGATGGGTTTTCCTTTGTATGTGATCTTATTTCTCTCTCTGGCTGCTTTTAATTGTATGTCCTTATCTTTGATTATCGGCATTTTAATTACTATATGTCCTGGTGTTGTCTTCCTTGGGTCCCTTGCGTTGGGAGATCTGTGCACCTCCATGGCCTGAGAGACTATCTCCTTCACCAGATTGGGGGAGTTTTCATCAATTATCTCCTCAAAGATACTTTCTATCAATTTCCCTCTCTCTCCTTCTTTTTCTTCTGGTACCCCTTTAATACCAATATTGTTCTTTTTGGATTGGTCAAACAGTTCTCTCAATATTCTTTCATTCTTAGAGGTCCTTTTATCTCTCTGTGCCTCACCTTTGTATTCCCCTTCTCTAATTTCTATTTAATTTCCTGTCTCCTCCAATGTATACAATGTGCTTTTAATACCCTCCACTGTGCTCTTCAACAATTGGATCTCTGCCTGGAATTCATTCCTGAGTTCTTGAGTATTTTTCTGTATGTCCATGAGCATGTTAATGATTTTTATTTTTAAATCCCTTTCAGGAAAATTCATGAAATCGATTTCATTTGAATCTTTCTCAGGTGTTGTATTCATAATTTTACTTTGAACCACATAACTTTTGCTTTTCATATTTGTATATGGAGTCCTCTAGTGTCTAAAGCTCTACTTGCATTATATGTGTACCAGAAGAAGAGAGAGGGAAATGGATAGAAAGTGTCTTTGAGGAGGTAATTGCTGAAAACTTCCCCAACCTGGTGAAGAAGATATTCTCTCAGGCCATGAGGTTTCACGAATTTCCCAACACAAGGGACCCAAGAAGACAACACCAAGACATAATCATTAAAATGACAAAGATCAAGGATAAGGACAGACTTTTAATATCAACTAGAGAGAGGAAAAAGATCACATGCAAAGGAAAACCCATCAGACTATCATCAGAGTTCTCAACCAGAACCTTACATACCAGAAGGGAGTGGCATGATATATTTAATGCAATGAAGCAGGATGGCCTCAATCCAAGAATACTCTATGCAGAAAGATTATCATTTAAATTTGAAGGAGGAATTAAACAATTTTCAGATAAGCAAATGCTGAGATAATTTACCTCCCACAAATCACCTCTATAGTGTATTTTGGAGGGACTGCTATAGAAGGAAGTGTTCCTAAGGCTAAATAGCTGTCACCAGGGGAAATAAAACCACAGTAAAGAAAGTAGAACAATTAATTTCTAAGCAGATGCAAAGTCAAATCAACTACCCCCAATTCAATCAAGGGATAGACAAAGGGTACAGAATATTATACCTAAAATATAAAGCATGGAGGATGAAGAAAAAGGACTTAAAAGAAATAACCTTTAGGTTGTGTTTGTAATTACATACTAAGTGAGTAAAATTACACTGTTACATAGTAACAGAATTGCTCTTGAACCTTTGTTAACCATGAATCCATAGCCTGCAATGGCAATAAATACTTACCTATCGATTATCACCCTAAATGTAAAAAGTCTGAATGCACCAATGAAAAGATATAGAGTCACTGAATAGATTAAGAAACAAGATCTGTCTATATTCTGCCTATAAGGGACTCACTTCAAACCCAAATATATACACAGCCTGAAAGTAAAGGGATTGAAAATAGGTATTTCATGCAACTAAAAGTGACAAGAAAGCAGGAGTTGCAGTACTTTTATCATACAAAATGGACTTCAAAACAAAGAAAGTCACAAGAGACAAAGAAGGACATTGCGTAATGATAAAGGGGTCAGTCCAACAAGAGGATATAACCATTATAAATATCTATGCACCCAACACAGGAGCACCTAAATATGTGAAACAAATACTAACAGAATGAAAGGTGGAAATAGAATGCAATGCATACATTTTAGGAGACTTCAACAAACAACTCACATCAAAGGACAGATTAACCAGACAGAAAATAAGTAAGGAAACAGAGGCATTCAACAACACTTTGAACAGATGGATCTAACAGACATCTACAGAACTCTCCACCCAAAAGGAGCAGCATAGACATTCTTCGCAAGGGCACATAGAACATTTTCAAGAATACATCATGTACGTTGCCACATAAAGAGCCTAAGTAAATTCAAAAGGATTGAAATTGTACCAACCAGCTTCTCAGCCCACAAACGTATGAAACTAGAAATAAATTACACAAAGAAAATGAAACATGGATCTTAAAAACATCCTCCTAAATAATCAATGGTTCATTGAACAAATTAAAACAGTGATCAAGCAATATATGGAGACAAATGACAACAATAATTCAATACTGCAAGATCTGTGGTACACAGCAAAGGCTGTGCTTAGAGGGAAGTATATTGCAATACAGGCCTACCTCAGGAAAGAAGAACAATCTCATATGAAAAGCCTAAACTCACAGTTAAGGAAACTAGGGAAAAGAACAAAGGAGGCCTAAAGTCAGTCAATTAGAGCAGTAATTAATAAAATCGAGAGGAGTAAAAGAATAGAAAGAGTCAGTGAAAGCAGGAGCTGGTTCTTAGAGAAAATAAGCAAAATAGATAAATACCTAGCCTGACTTATAAAGAAAAAAAGAGATTCTACAAACAGAATCAGAAATGAGAAAAGAAAAATCACTACTACAGACACCACAGAAATACAAAACATTATGAGACACTACTGTGAAATATTATATGCTAACAAACTGGATAACCTAGAGGAAATGGACAACTTTCTAGAAAAATACAACCTTCCAAGGGTGACCCAGAAAGAAAAAAAAAACGAGAACAGACCAATGATCAGCAATGAAATTGAATTGGTAATCAAAAAACTACCTAAAAATAAAATTCCTGGACCAGATGGATTCACCACTGAATTTTATCAAACATGTAGTGAATTCCTAATACCTATATAAATACCCAATACCCTAATACCCAATAAAGTAAGGGGTATTTCACTACCCACCTCAAAGCTTTACTACATATCCACAGTAATCAAGAAAATTTGGTACTGGTACAAGAACAGAACCAAAGATCAATGGAACAGAAAAGAGAGCCCAGATATAAACCCGCACATATATGGGCAATTAATATATGATAAAGGAGCAATGGACATACAGTGGGTAAATGACCACCTCTTCAACAACAGGTGTTGGCAAAACTGGACAGTTACATGTAAGAGAATGAAACTGGATTACAGTCTAACTCCATACACAAAAGTAAACTCAAAATGGATCAAAGACCTGAATGTAATTCATGAAACCATAAAACTCTTAGAAGAAAACATAGGCAAAAATGTCTTGAATATAAACATAAGCAACTTTTTCCTGAACACATCTCATTGGGCAAGGGAAACAAAATAAAATTGAACAAATTGGACTACAGCAGGCTAAAAATCTTCTGTACAGCACAGGAAATCATCAGCAGAACAAAAAGGCATCCTACAGTATGGGACAATATATTTGTAAATGACATATCTGACAGTGGGTTAACTTCCTAAATATATAAAGAACTCACATGCCTATACAGCCAAAAAGCAAATAACCTGATTAAAAGATGGGCGGAGGATATGAACAGACACTTCTCCAAAGAAGAAATTCAGATAGCCAACAGGCACATGAAAAGATGCTCCATATCACTAATTATCAGAGAAATGCAAATTAAAACCACAATGTGATATCACGTAACACCAGTTAGGATGGCCAACATATTAAAGACTAAGAACAACAAATGCTGGTGAGGATGCAGAGAAAGTGGAACCCTCCTACACTGCTGCTGGGAATGTAAACTAGTTCAACCATTGTGAAAAGCAATATGGAGGTTCCTCAAAAAACTAAAAATAGAAATAGCATTTGACCCAGGAATTCCACTCCTAGGAATTTACCCAAAGAAAACAATAACCTCTCAGATTCGAAAAGACATATGCACCCCTATGTCTATCGCAGCACTATTTATAATAGCCAAGATATGGAAGCAGCCTAAATGTCCATCAGTTGATGAATGGCTAAAGAAGTGGTGGTACATATACACAATGAATACTATTCAGCCATAAGAAAGAAACAAATCCTACCATGTACAACAATATGGATGGAGTTAGTGGGTATTATGCTCATTGAATTAAGGCAGAGAGAGACAAATACCAAATGATTTCCCTCATTTGTGAAGTATAACAATGAAGCAAAACTTAAGGAACAAAATACCAGCAGACTCACAGACTCCAAGAAGGGACTAGTGTTTACCGAAGGGGAGAGTTTGGGAAGGGCAGGTGGGGAGGGATGGAGTAGGGAATTTTGCGGGATCATGATTGGCACACATCGATTGTGTGGGGTCACGGGGAAGACAGTGTGTCTCAGAGAAGACTAAATAGAGACTCTGTGACATCTTTCTACACTGATGGACAGCGACTGCAATAGGGTGTGGGGGATGACTCGATAATAAGGGTGAATTTAATAACCACATTGTTTTTCGAGTGTATATCAATGACAACTTAATTTTAAAAAAAAGAAAGAATAAAATGCCTAGGAACAAAGCTAACCAAGGAGATGAAAACTATAAGACACTCTATTTCGTCTTTAGAAAAATGTCTATTTAGGTCCTATGGTCTGAAAACTATAAGTCACTGGTGAAAGAAATTGAGAAGACACAATCTAATTGAACTCTATCTTAAGCTCATAGACAAGAATTAATATTGTCAAAATGGCCACCCAGTTTAAGGCAATTTACAGATTCAATGCAATCCCTATCAAAATACCAATGGCATTTTTCAATGAACTAGATAGGATAATTCTAAAATACATATGGAACCAGAAAAGACCCCAAATTGCCAGAGCAATAGTGAAAAAGAAGAATAAAGTTGGGGGTATTACACTTCCTGACTTCATGCTGTACTAAAAATCTACAGTAATCAGAACAGTATGGTACTGGCACAAGAATACATGCATAGACCAGTAGAACAGAATAGAAAGTCCAATATAAACCCACACATACATGGCCAATTAATATACAATAAAAGAAACATGAATATACAATGGAAAATATAGTCTTCAATAAAGTGTTGGGAAAATTTTACAGCTACAGGGAAGAGACTGAAACTGGATTTCTATCTAATTTCATACACAAAAGTAAACTCGAAATGGATTGAAGACCTAAATGTGAGACATGAAACCATACAACTCTCACAAGAAAACAAAAGTGAAACTCTTGAATATAAGCATGGCCAATTTTTTCTGGACATGTCTCCCTGGGCAAAAGAAAGAAAAGCAAAAATAAACAAGTGGGACTTCATCAAACTAAAAAGCTTCTGTAGGGCAAGGGACACCATCAACAAAACAAAAAGATAACCTACTATGAGAGAACATATTCATAAATGATTTATCTGATAAGTATTTAAAATTCAAAGTAAATAAAAAATTCATATTCCTCAACACCAAGAAAACAAATACCTCAATTACAAAATGGGCAGGGGACCTGAATAGACAAATTTTTCTAAAAAGAAATACAGATGGCCAATAGGCACAAGAAAAGATGCTCCACATTGCTAATCATCAGGGAAATGCAACCCAACCCACAATGAGATACCACTTCATAACTGTTAGATTGACCACTATCTAGAAGACAAGAAATAACAAGTGTTGTTGAGGATGTGGAGAAAAAGGGATCTTCCTATACTATTGTTGAGAATGTAAATTGGTGCAGCCACTAGGGAAAGCAGTATGGAGGTTCCTCAAAAAACTAAAATAGAAGCACCATATCACCAATTAACTCTATTTCTAGGACTTTACCCCCCCAAAAAAACAAAATCACTGATTCAAAAAGATATATGTTCCCCTATGTTATCACTGCACTATTTGCAATAGCAAAGATATGGAAGCAACCAAAGTGTGCATCAATAGGTGAATGGATAAAGAAAATGTACATATACACAATGGAATATTATTCAGCCATAAAAAGATAGAAATTCTGCCATTTGTGACAATATGGATGGACATAGAGGGTATTATGCTCAGTGAAATAAGCCAGGTGGCTAAAGACAAATGCCATATGATTTCACTTATATGTGGAATCTTAAAACAGAGCCAAACAAAATGAACAAACAGCAGTAGACTCATGGTTGCTGAGAAGTGAGTGGTGGTTAACATTGGGGTGAGGTTGGGATGGGTGGGTGGGGTGGGTGAGAGAGATAAAGAGTCACTGAATCTCAATCATTGTATAGCTTGGTCACAGGGTTGGAAGTACAGCATGGAGAATAAAGTCAATCGCTCTGTAATATCTATATTGACAGGTAGTAACTACACTAGTTAGGGTGAGGATTTAATAATATTTGTTACTATTGAATCACTGTCTTATATACTTGAAACCAATATAATATTGTACATCAACTACAGTTCTATTAAGTAAGTGAATAAATAAATAAAATGATGGGATGGACAGCCCATCCTTAAATTCTAATAAATAAATGAATGAATAGGTGGATGGATGATGAAGGCAGGAAGCCCAGGAGGGTGAGCTCTCATGCTCATACCACTCTTGCAGCATGCATAACAAGCAGAAAGAAATAAGGTAAGGCTCATCTTGACAAGGAAAGACACTTTTCACGTATGAATTTTGTCTACTGCTTTTAAGAAAAAGAAGGAAGATTAATCCCTGCGACACCAACAACTCACTAACCAAAGCTTGCAGCCAATGAGAAACCTGTAAAACCTCAAAATCTTCTTCTTCAATGAACTTCTGTTCAAAGCAATCCTCTGAAATTTCCTCCTAAAATCTAATAAAGCTGACCCTCCCTTTACCTCTTTGAACATGCCAATGGTTTTCCACAGTTTTCTTGTCTCAAATTTCAATTCCTCTGCTATCCCTCAATAAAGTAATTTTGCTAGTAAAATAATTATTTTATTTTTAAGGTCAGCATATGTTAAAAAACAAAATTCATCCAAGTAAATTTGTTGATCTAATTGGCATTATTAAGATTCATGAATCAAGCAGCATCCTATCTAGCAATTATAGATGGCCCAAGGAGGTATACAGAATGAAATATTTTTGTAGGAAGGAGAGTAAGGCCAGGAAGTTATTGGCAAAAGATTTTTATAGGAAGGAATGTAGGGCCAGGAAGTTATTCGCAAAACAAAAGAAGGAAATTCTTCAGGCTTGAACACCTTCTTTTTGTGGGGAGGGGAACAACAGGGCCTTACCTTGCAGATTACCCCACTAGTGCTGATCATGAAATTTCTGATTAACTGTCAAGAAGTCATATTCTGGGATATGTTGAAACTGTAATTAAGTCTTGGTTTGTGGTTGTGGGGAGTGAATTACTCCAGTTTGGCTAGTTTTTTTTTTCTTTTTCAACAGTAGAGTATATGAAATTAACATCAAAAGATAGTTTCCTACAGAATTTCTATGAATGCATTGTCTGCAGTAGGTTCCATTAAAAATAGAGGAAAGGGGGAGGATGAAGATGATGGTGTGAGTAGGTCAGTGGAAATCTCCTCCCAAAACCACATATATTTTCGAAAATACAACAAATACAACTATTCCTAAAAGAGAGACCAGAAGATACAATAAAACAGCCAGGTTACATCTACATCTGCGAGAACTCAGCATCTCATGAAGTGGGTAAGATACAAGCCGTGACCTGGCAGAACTGAACCTGACCAATTCCCCACCCCAGCTCACCAGCAGGAAGAAAGGAATAGGAGTGGGGAGGGAGTGGAAGCACAGGACTGCTAAATAACCAGCCCTAGTAATCCACACCAGGAGCACAGACACACATTGCATGGTGTGCTGATAGTAGGGAAACAGAAAAGTAAAATCTGTGAGTGAGTCCCCCCCACAGCCAGCTCCCCTGGGACAAAAAAAAAAAGCAAGTGCTTTTTGAAACTCTTAAAGGGGCAGGGGCCTCACAGCTGGATGGAATCATCGCAGCACACTCAGCCCAGCAGGATGGGAATCCTGAGGAACCTCAAGTTCCCCAGTCCCCTGGGTGGTAACACAGCCCTGAATCCCCTCATGGCAATAAGCAACCAACCATTCGTTCCCCCGGCCATTGCAACCCCGCCACAGTGGCTGAGCAGACAGAGAGTGGCTGCACACACAACAGCTTCCCAGAGTCTCCTCCTGGTGTACATCTGCACAGGCAAGACCCAGAGGCTGCTGCTAGGGCACAGCTACTTAGCGCTGACAGAGAAAGCCTGGCCGAGGTGCAAAGGGGTGCTGTTTTCACAGGAGAGCACATCCAGTGCACCTGCCACTCCCCACAGGGCTCTGGGCTACCCTGACAGCTTCCCTGACTATGGCAGCTCAGGGGATTAATGTGGATGCTACTTCCGGTGTGCAGGTAATGAACACAGGTGGTGGAGAAGGGCAAGGTGACCAGCAATCAGGAAGGGACTTTGTTTTCCCAGATGATACAGTAACAACCTACCTGTGACTACCTCTATTGCCATGAAAAGGCAGAAGAATTTGGTCCAGTCCAGAATTACCAAGACAAACCCTGAGAGAGGGCCTGGGGAGACAGATATAACCAATCTTCCTGAAAAATTTTTCAAAGTAAAGGTCATAACCATGCTGATGGACCTGCAGAGAAATATGCAAGAGCTAAGGGATCAAGTCAGGAGGGAGAACACAGAAATAAAACAATCTCTGGAAGGATGTAAGACCAGACTGGATGAGGTACAAGAGAGAGGGTTAATGCAAAAGAAACCAGAGAACAGGAATACAGAGAAGCTGAGGCAGGGAGAGATAAAAGGATCTCCAGGAATGAAAGAATATTAAGAAAACTGTGTGACCAATCCAAATGGAACAATATTCACATTATAGGGGTACCAGAAGAAGAAGAGAGATAAAAAGGGATGGAAAGTGTCTTTGAAGAAATAACTGCTGAAAAATTACACAAACTGGAGGAGGAAATAGTCTCTCAGACTATGGAAGCCCACAGATCTCCCAACAAAAGGAACCCAAAGAGAACAAAAGCAACACATATAATTAAAATGTCAAAGATCAAAGACAAGGACAGAGTATTAAAAGCAGCTGCAGAGAGAAAAAAGGTTGCCTACAAAGGAAAACCCATCAGGCTATCATCAGACTTCTCAAGAGAAACCTTATAGTCCAGAAGAGAATGGCATGATATATTTAATGCAATGAAACAGAAGGGCCTTGAAACAAAAATACTGTATCCAGCATGATTATCATTTAAATATGAAGGAGGGATTAAACAATTCCCAAGCAAGCAAAAGTTGAGGGAATTTGCCTCCCACAAACCACCTCTACAGGATACTCTAAAGAGACTACTCTGGATGGAAGCACTCCTAAGGCTAAATAGGTGACACCAGAGAAAATAAAATCACAACAATGAAAGCAGACCAATCAAATACTAAAGGCAAAAAATAAAATCAACTATGCACAAAAGCAGTCACAGGAAACACAAAAGAGTACAGAATAAAGCACATAACATATAAAGAATGGAGGAGGAGGAATAAGAAGGTAGAGAAATAATCATTGGACTATGTTTGTAATAGCTTAATAAGCGAGTTAAGTTAGTTGTTTATATAGTAAAGAAACTACTCTTGAGTCTTTGGTAACCACGAACCCAAGGCCTGCAATGGCAATAAGTACATATGTATCGATAATCACACTAAATGTAAATGGACTGAATGCACCAATCAAAAGACACAGAGTAATAGAATGGATAAAAAAGCAAGACCAATCCATACGCTGCTTAAAAGAGACTGACCTCAAACTCAAAGACATACACAGACTAAAAGTCAAGAGATGGAAAAAGATATTTCATGCAAACAATAGTGAGAGAAAAGCAGGTGTTGCAAAATAAATGATGCAAAGAAAATGTTTATAGAAGGAAGACCTTATATCAGACAAAATAGACTTCAAAACAAAGAAAGTAACAAGAGATAAAGAAGGAAATTACATAATGATAAAGGGGTAATTCCAAGAAGAGGATGTAACCATTATAAATATATATGCACCCAATACAGGAGCACCAACATATGTGAAACAAATACTAACAGAATTAAAGGAGGAAATAGAATGCAATGCATTCATTTTGGGAGACTTTAACACACCACTCACTCCAAAGGACTGATGCACAAGGCAGAAAATAAGTAAGGACAGAGAGGCACTGAACAACACACTAGAACAGATGGACCTCACAGACATCTACAGAACTCTGCATGCAAAAGCAGCAGGATACACATTCTTCTCAAGTGCACATGGAACATTTTCCAGAATAGACCACATACTAGGCCACAAAAACAGCCTCAGTAAATTCAAAAAGATTGAAATTCTACCAACAAACTTCTCAGACCAAAAAGGTATAAAACTAGAAATAAATGATGCAAACAAATGAAAAACCCCACATACACATGGAGGCTTTCAACATACTCCTAAATAACCAATCAATCAGTGACCAAATTGAAATAGAGATCAAGCAATATATGGAGACAAATGACAACAACAACAACAATAGCACAAAGCCCCAACTTCTGTGGGATGCAGCAAAAGCAGTTCTAAGAAGAAAGTACATAGCAATCCAGGCATGTTTTTAGAAGGAAGAACAATCCCAAATGAATAGTCTGAAGTCACAATTATGGAGACTATAAAAAGAAAAACAAATGAGGCCCAAAGTCAGGCAGAAGGAGGGACATAATAAAGATCAGAGAAGAAATTTAAAAAATTGAGAAGAGTAAAACAATAGAAAAAATCAGTGAAACCAAGAGCTGGTTCTCTGGGAAAATAAACAAAATAGATATGCCCCTAGCCAGACTTGTTAAGAAAAAAAGAGAATCTACACACATCAACAGAATCAAAAATGGCAAAGGAAAATTCATGAGAGACCCAAGAGAAATAAAAAGAACTATTAGAGAATACTATTAAAATCTATATGCTAACAAGCAGGAAAACCTAGAAGAAATGGACAACTTCCTAGAAAAATACAACCTTCCAAGACTGACCAAGGAAGAAACAGAAAATGGAAACAGACCAATTACCAGCAAAGAAATTGAATAGCTTATCAAAAAACTACCCAAGAACAAAACACCTGGACGAGATGGATTCAACGCTGAATTTTATCAGACGTATAAAGACATAACACTCATTATCCTTAACGTTTTCCAAAAAATAGAAGAGGAGGGAATACTTCCAAACTCTTTCTGTGAATCCAGCATCACTCTAATACCAAAACCAGGCAAAGACCCCACCAAAAAAGAAAATTACAGACCAATATCCCTGATGAACGTAGATGCAAAAGTACTCAACAAAATAATAGCAAACCGAATTCAAAAATACATCAAGAGGATCATACAACATGATCAAGTGGGATTCATCTAAGGGATGCAAGGATGATACAACATTCAAAAATCCATCAACATCATCCACCACATCAACAAAAAGAAAGACAAAAACCACATGATTATCTCCATAGATGCTGAAAAAGAATTCGACAAAGTTCAACATCCATTCATGATAAAAACTCTCAGCAAAATGGGAATAGAGGGCAAGTATCTCAGCATAATAAAGGCCATATATGAGAAACCCACAGCCAACATTATACTTAACAGTGAGAAGCTGAAAGCATTTCCTCTAAGATCGGGAACAAGAGAGGGATGCCTACTCTCCCAACTGTTATTCAACAAAGTACTGGAAGTTGTAGCCATGGCAATCAGACAAAACAAATAAATACAAGGCATTGAGATTGGTAAAAAAGAAGTCAAATTGTCACTATTTTCAGATGACATGATATTGTACATAAAATACCATGCCCAAGCTACTAGAACTAATATCTGATTTCAGCAATATTGCAGGATACCAAATTAATACACAGAAATCTGTTGCATTGCTTTACACTAACAATGAACTAGCAGAAAGAGAAGTCAGGAAAACAATTCCATTCACAATTGCATCAAAAAGAATAAAATACCTAGGAATAAACCTAACCAAAGAACTGAAAGACTTATACCCTGTAAACTATAAGACACACTTAAGAGAAATTATAGAGGACACTAACAAATGGAAACTCATCCCATTCTCTTGGCTAGGAAGAATTAATACTGTGAAAATGGCCATCCTTCCTAAAGCAATTTACAGATTCAATGCAATACCTATCAAAATATAAACAGCATACTTCAATGAACTGGAACAAATAGTTTTAAAATTCATGTGGAAACAGAAAAGACCCCAAATTGCCATAGCAATCCTGAGAAGAAAGAATAAAGCAGGGGGGATCTTGCTTCCCAACTTCAAGCTCTACTGCAAATGCACAGTAATTAAGACAATCTGATACTGGCACAAGAACAGAGCCACAGACCAGTGGAACAGAGTCCAAATATTAACCCAAAGACATATGGTAAATTAAAATAGACAAAGGAGCTATGGACATACAATGGGGAAGTGACAGCCTCTTCAACAGCTCTTGTTTACAAAACTGGACAGCTACATGTAAGAGAATGAAACTGGATCAGTGTCTAACCCCATACACAAACGTAAATTTGAAATGGATTAAAGGCCTGCATGTATGTCATGAAACCATAAAACTCTTAGAAAAAAGCTTAAGAAAAAATCTCTTGGACATAAACATGAGCAACTTCTTCATGAACATATCTTCCTGAGCAAGGGAAACAAAAGCAGAAATGAACAAGGGGGACTATATCAACCTGAAAAACCTTCTGTACAGCAAATGACACCACCAGTAGAACAAAAAGGCATCCTACATTATGGGAGAATATATTCATTAATGTCAGACCCGATAAAGTATTGACATCCAAAATACATAAAGAGCTCATGCACCTCAGCAAACAGAAGGAAATAATCCTATTAAAAAATGGTCAGAGGAGCTGAACAGACAGTTCTCCAAAGAAGAAATTTAGATGGGCAATAGACACATGAAAAGATGTTCCACATCGCTAGTCATCAGAGAAATGCAAATTCAAACCACAATGAGATATCACCTCACACCAGTAAGGATCACCACCATCTAAAAGACAAACAACAACAAATGTTGGTGAGGATGTGGAGAAAGGGGAACCCTCCTCCACTGCTGGTGGCAATGTAAATTAGTTCAACCATTGTGGAAAGCAGTATGGAGGTTCCTCAAAAAACTAAAAATAGAAATACCATTTAACCCAGTAATTCCACTTCTTGGAATTTACCCTAAGAATGCAGCAGCCTAATATGAAAAAGACATATGCACCCCTATGTTTATTGCAGCACTATTTACAATAGCCAGGAAATGGAAGCAACCTAAGTGTCCATCAGTAGATGAATGCATAAAGATGTGGTACATATACCCAATGGAATATTATTCAGCTATATGAAGAAAACAAATCCTACTATTTGCAACAACATGGATGGAGCTAGAGGGTATTATACTCAGTGAAATAAGCCAGACATAGAAAAACAAGTACCAAATGATTTCACTCATCTGTAGAGTATAAGAACAAGGAAAAACTGAAGGAGCAAAACAGCAGCAGATTCACAGAACCCAAGAATGGACTAAAAGTTACCAAAGGGTAAAGAGACTGGCGAGGATGGGTGTAAAGGGAGGGATAAGGGAGGGATAAAAAGAAAGGGGGCATTATGATTAGCATGTATAATGTTGGGCAGGGGACACGGGGAGGCCTGTATAACAGAGAGAAGACAAGTAGTGATTCGACAACATCTCACTATGCTGATGGACAGTGACTGTAATGGGGTATGTGGCGGGTCTTGGTGATGGGGGTATTCTAGTAAAAATAACGTTTCTCATGTAATTGTAGTTTAATGATACCAAAATAAAAAAAATAGAGGAAAGAACTTGTAGATTTCTTGCATGATTAAATAAAAAAACATTGAAATTTTATAGGAGAAATATTCTTTTCTTCCTCTACCCTATGCTTTCTACCCCCTCTTATACAACAGTATTTGTTATACAGTGTTTGAATAATAAGGTTGGGGCTAAATTCCTAGAAAAAAGTATTGGCAAATTATTTGGTTTGTTTGAACAATGTACTGGCTGATTATAGATTGTAGTCGGAATTCTGCCAATAAAATGGTATTTGGGGGAAGAAGTCAGAAACTGTAATTGTAGAGTTAATTGAATTTGTTCTATGGTAAAGAAATTTAAGTAAATACAGATGGGAGTTTCCTAACTGCATAAAATTTCTTGTTGTATCACACAAAAAAAGAAATCCCTTATTCAAGAAAAGATGCCCCTAATAGATAAATTATTTCAGAAGCTTTAAGTACATTTCTTAGCACTAGTTTTTCTGTTACAAATAATCAATCTTTTACATCAGAGTAATACATTAAAATGAAGCACATTACACCCACTAAAACAACCATTTACGAAAATACACTTAAAATTAGTTTAAAAATTGAGTAATTAGCCCCATGCTGAGATAACATTACATTTGCCTCTATTGCCTTCAGCTTATGGCCTAGTATTATTGCTGGTATTTTCATTAGCTGTTATATGTAAATTGGCTACTAAAGAATGCTTTATGTTTTCAATTATGTTTTAATATAAAAGAGGACATTTTTGTCTTCCCATACTGTAAAGAATAGTAGTTTTAGACTAACAATGTAACTTTCTTGTACTTCAATTACTGTGACAGGTTAAATCATAGATACAAGAACAACCTTCTCTGAGATGATATATGTTATCTTTTTAAAAGAATGGCACACAAGAAATTCTTAATATGTTGTGTGAATATTCAGCCTAATCAATTCGCTGTGGAAACTGTTTTGAGGTATATACATTTTAGTCCCTTAGAAAACTACTAGGAACTCTTTGCATCTGATTACACCTCGTAACAAAATTTTCAGTCCCATAAAGATGAGAGGGCAGAACTAAGATTCTTCTGTGACATAGGATTAACATAAGGGATGAACAAAACTAGTTTCACCACCTTTCATACTACACACATTCCATTCAGAATATTTCCAGAATATTTCCAAAATTGTATGTCACTTCTGCCTTATTCTCTGTAGGGGAAGAAGTTGAGGAAGTTATATAAACCTCTTTGCCTCAGTTCCACCATATATAAAATAAGGCAAATGATAGGACATACCTCATAGGATTGTCTAAAAAATAAATAAGTTATCATGCATAAAACAACTATCCTGGTACCATGAACACTCAGTGTTGTCAGTTGTTATTGTTATGCTCATGCTATAGGTTGTATATAAATATAATTTATTACTGATAATGTTAACCCCAATAACTTGGTTAAAGAGATGCCTACCCGGTTTTTACTTTCCATGCCTTATCTTAGAGGCAAGTCACTAAGTTCAGCCCACACTCAAAGAAAGGAGAATTAAGATCTACCTCTTGGAAGAGGGGCTATCAATAAATTTAAACATGTATACTAAAACCACCACAGTACTTAATAAATATTTTGAAGGAGATACTTGGAGGCTTAAAAAATATCCTATTTCTCCTCATTGTTTCAAACACAAATTTAACATTTATCCATGGGTCTTGTGTGCAGCAATTATTGTGGTGTTCTAGTGGTGATTTCCATTCCCCTCATTCCTTTTTCATATGTTAATATAGATGGTTCCCTTAATTTACCATGCTGGTGTGTCTTTGGTCATGTACTCACTCTGCCTGACCTTGTCCTCCTGCTCCATAAATTCCTCAACAGCAAATACCTTCTTGTCTTCTATCACTCAGTACAAGAGTTACCTCTCTGGAGAAGCCTAGCTATCCCTTTTCTCATCCAAAGTACAATTTGCCACCTTTTTAATTTCTGAGGTGCTGCTATATTTCAGACTATCATATGACTGATGTATATTTATTATTAAACTTTTAAAAATGTTTCTCTTATAATGCTCCCTGAAAGTCAGGAAGAGTTTCATTATTCATCTCTAACCCTAAGTGCCTAGTGCAAAATCTGGGACATTATAGGCAAGTCAGGAAATGCTTGTTAGATGAATGAATGCATAAAAAAAGCAGCTGGGAAAATTTGATCTTCAGTTTTTAAGGCAATTATTCACTAAATAGACCCAGACTTGAACACAGCATATCACAGAACCCACTTTATTCTTTAACAGCTTTGTAAAATAATACAAGGGAGACCTTAAACACTTTCTTCCATCCTCCTCTTCCCCTTTATCCTGTCTCAGTCTCATCTTCCATTCTACCATATTCCACCTGAAACCATCATTTCAATCAGCAGACTGCAATTGGTTAGGGAAAGAGGGGGGCAGCAAGAGTTACTCATGAAGGAGATCAAAGAGGAGCGACCAGACAGGCAGGAGGAATAACTGGAGAGAAGAATGTCATGGAAACCAATTAATTTGACTTAAGAAGGGATTTATATGTCAGAGAAAAGGCATAAGAGCTGAAGCACAGCATTAATTTAGCAACAGTGAAGTTATTGATGACCTTCGTCAAAGCTGTTTTAGTGCAACTATGGAGGCAGCAGTCATGAATTTAAGTTAGCTAATGTATGTCATTAAAAGAACTTGGCTGTCAAGGAAAGGAAAGAGAATGAGAACAAGAGGAGGAGTGAGCTAGAGGCAGATACACAATTATAGGAGTAATTATTTTTTAATTTTTGTTTTATTTTGTTTTACTAAAACCAAGTCTGAGGGAAATAAGCCATGAGGTTGAAGGTACCTGAAAGAGCAAAGGGGAAGAATTGGATATAGAGTGAAGGGGCCAAAAGCAGGCTGCCCCAAGTTGTGCCACTGTGACATGAAGATTATTTCAGAGCAGAAAACCATCAAGACCCAAAAGACTTAGAAAGTTTATCTTCTCCCACTCCACAACTGCATAAAAAAGCATTTAGATAGAGGAACTGTTCCAGCAGGACAACTATCAGCATAGCTAACTACATTATAATGTGACCTAGATGCAGTAGATAGTGAGGGATGTATGTGGCCAAGTCTCTTAAAATTTGTGGCCCAGCAAACATTTGTTTACCAAACATTTACTCTTTCATATTCTTGTGAACTGCTTCCCTTTTCCTTTGAAGTCTCAGGCCCCTATCCCCTTCTCCTTGATTCAGGATGACATAAATACCTCATTGTCCTTGACTGTCTTTGGAATTTATGTCTCTGGATTCCCCATACATACAAAGTTGAACTTGGGTTTTTTCTTCTGTCAGTCTGTCTCATGTCAGTTTGACTCTTAAGCCAGATAGAAGAACTGCAAGGGGTAAAGGAAATGTCTTCCTCTCCAACAAGAGCAAAGACAGAGATCATAGACATCAGGCACCCGTGCTGAGAGAACCTCCAGGCCCATACTCCTTAAAGTCTCTGTCCCTATGACAACTTCTCAGGATGAGGAAGGAGGAGAGGTCAGCTCCTCTTATACTCACTCACATAACTTCTGCTCATTCTCCTCTTTCATTTTAGAAGAAGAATATCATACTACAGGTTGGGGGTTGTAAGGCCCATGAAAGGCATGAGTCATTCTTTTTGAGCACACACACACACACCCTTTGAAGAAAACACATTTTTGGCCTTATGTCTGGCATGTATCCCTGGTATGTCCCAGAGAATGGCTTAGTTTGGAAGAAACAGTAGAATATCACATCTAAGTTTCTATTTAGCATTTTTCACTCACGTAAGTTATGCAAGTTCAAAAATGAGAAAACATGACTTCCACTTATTAACACTTTTGAGGCTAGATTTGAAGTTATTGTAAATCAAGAGAAAGAAGCTTTCTGGCTGTTTTTTCAATTGCAACTTAACCAGCTTGTTAGACACAGAGTATTCCATCCTTCATGTGCTAGGCTAAATTTTGTTTTATGACTTAAGTTAGGGCTGAAGTTTTGGGATGCACGTTTTTGGAGACATATGTTATCTGTTTTGTCTTTTGGAGCTAAGTTTAGTTTTCTTGTCATTTTTGAGGCATAAGTAAACCTGGAGATAAGAGGTTACTGAATATGGTATGTGCAATGTGTAGGCTATGGCACTGCTTATGCTCTCTTAAAGATTTTTCTACCATAAGGAAAATCATACTCAGAAGATATTTGAAAACATGATTGCATCTGAGAAATAACTTTGTGTACTTAATCACATTTAAATTGCTGATAGTAGTACATGTTCAGAGTAGTGCAATGAAATGTAGGCATATCTGGGGAAAACAGTTTTCAGACAAAATTGGAAACACCTCTCTTACCAAATACATTCAAGTACTTTATTACAGTCATTTCTCTAAACTTCCTAACTATATTGTTTTGCATAAGAACACTATATTGCAGGATTACATTATTAAAGTAATTATTTGCATAATTGGACCAATCTTCATTTAAAACATTTCCTAAATATGTGTTTACAGAATCTATGTAACAGTATTATTTTTATATGGTCTGTTTCCTTCCAGTTTTTGATTATTAAAAATGCATTTAAATGTTTGTTATATATTTTGCTGTGTTCTGTGTTTTAAATGTAAATGTGTTCTGCACAATGGACAGATATTGAATACAGCGCCTATTCTGCTTTCTTGTCTTGTTCAATTTCTTTAGAAAGCTCCCTGTAATACTTTGCATTCAGGTTATCTGACAAATAGATTAAAAGTGTTTGAGTGAGAAATGGATAGAGTGGGGAGGATAAGGAATATAGTAGAAGGAAAAATGTCCCAGAAGGAAGAGAAAAAATGTTTCTTACAAGGATTTATGATTTTCTCTTTTTCCTTTTTGTTTTCTTTATTTTGGGGACAATTTTTAAATGTTGAAAAATACAGGAAATAAATAACTGAATAGTCTAACAAGTATCCATGTACACCATTCCCAGAATTAACAAATGTTAATATCTTCTTCTTTGTTCTTCAGATATTTTTATGTAAACTGATATACATTACAAATAAGATTAACATCTTTTTGTTCTCATTTCCTTTCCCTTTTTCAACAGGTATGTAGTAATTGAACACAGTTTACTTACTCATTGCCCTGCTGAAGAACACATAGCTTAATTCTACTTTTTGCCATTAAGAACAATGGCACTATGTGATATTTCTTGGTGTGCAAATGCAAAAGTTTCTGTACAGTATATAACAGCAAGAATTTATAGGTTTAAGGAATGACAATTTTCATTTCTAATAGATATTTTCAAATTGCTCTCTAAGTAGTTCTACCAATTTACATTCCTGTGAATAGAGTGGGAGAGTTCATGTGCTCACACATTATTTTCACAAATACTTTTCTTTTAGCCTATTTGGTGGCTGAAAAATGGTATTTTACTATTTTTTAATTTCCATTTCTCTGACATTTAGAGAGATTATCATTTTGTTTTACCTTTAGTGGCCATTCAGGTTTTCCCTCCTTTGCATTTTCTGTTTATTGCATGCTTTGCCTGTTTCTCTATTCTATTATTTAACTTTCCCTAAGTCCATTTAAAATTCTTGATACTTCTACTTTATCTTTGTATTTGTAGTAAACATCTTTTCCAAATCTGTTTTGAGTCCTTCAAAGAAGTTTTCAGTATCTCTTTTCATATGTAATTTGTGTTTTTGTGTGATCTAAGATTTTTTCTTAATGATTTTTTTTGTGTCTTATGAAAGAAATCTTGCTTTTCCTGAGAGTCTTATCACAATCTCCTATATTTTCCTCCAATAATTTTGTTTTCCTTTTAATCTTTTTTAATTTCTCTTAATTTACACTTTAAAAAAATCCAGCTGGAATTTATATTGTATGTATGGTCTGAAATAGGAATATGCTTCTATTTATTCCCTGATCTGAAAGGCCAGTTGTTGAAACACCATTTATTGAAGTGTCCATCTGTACTGATCGGAAATGCTGCCTTCAAGCTTCATATATACTTAAATTTATGTGTGTTCTCTTTTCTTTTTCATTAATCTATGTTGGTTCCTATACAGAAAGCACACTTTCAATTATGAAAAAAGCTCTTTAAGAAGTATTGATATTCAGCATGTTATTTCCTTCCTGCCTCTAGTGCTTTTTCATTTTATGCAAATTGTCTTCAATACTGCTACAGCTCTAGATTTCCCTATTAATTTTTCCAGTAGTTTATTATGCATCATTTTTAAACATAACATATTTAAAAGGACTGTTATTGAAGTATACTTGACATACAATATACTATTATTTTCATTTGTACTTTACAGTGACTGGATATTTTTATACATTATAAAATGATCCCCATGATAAGTCTACCACCACACAAATTATTGTAATATTATTGACTATATTCCTTATGCTGCATTTTATATCCCCATGACTTACTTATTTTATAACTGGAATTTTGTACAATTTTAATCCCCTTCACCTATTTCTCCCACTACCTCCTCTGGTAACCAGTGGTTTGTTTCCTATATCTCTGCATCTGTTTCTGTTTTTTTTTAAGATTCCACAGATAAGTGAAATCATACAGTTATTTGTCTTTGTCTGACTTATTTCACTTGCATAATACCATCTAAGTTCATCCATGTTGCCGGAAATGGCAAGATTTCATTCTCTTTTAGAATTATTTTTCATGGCTCAGTAGTATTCCATTGTGTATAGACTGCATCTTCCTTATACATTCATCCACTGATGGGCACTTAGGTTGCTTCTGTATCTTGACTATTATAAGAAATGTTGCAATGAGTATATGGATGCACATGTCTCTTTGAATGGTTGTTTTCATTTGCTTTGGATAAATACCCAGAAGTGGAACTGCTGGATCATATGGTAGTTCTATTTTTAATTTTTTGAGGAACCTCCTTATTTGTTTCCCATAGTGGTAGCAACAATTCATATTTTCATCAACAGTGCATGAGAATTCCTTTTTCTCCAGATCCTTGCTAACAAAAAATTATTTTTTGTATTTTTGGTAATAGCCAATCTGACAGGTATGAGGTGATATCTCATTGTGGTTTTTCATTTGCATTTCCCTGATGATTAGATATGCTGGGCATTTTTTCATGTGCTTATTCATCATCTGTGTCTTCTTTGGAAAAATGTGTATTTAAGTTGTTCAGGAGGAAGAATTTTCCTCTACCCTTCAAGGTTCTATCTGATCTAAGAATCAAATTGACATGAGACAGATTAACAGACAAAAGCACTTTTATTATGGACATTCATATGGAGGCCTGATAATGAAATTGAGACCCAAAGAGATGACCCAGACAGGCAGCTTTTGTATGTTTCAGACAAAGAAACATAAATCTGTGAAGAATTTACAGGACAAAGAAAACATGTTTGGGAGCTTCAATTAGTAAGGAATCCTAAACAGAATTTAGGCTGGTGATAGTAGATTAGTAAAAAATCACAAGGTTTGTTTATAGAGACTTTTTTTGCTCCTGAATTCCCCTTTCTCTGATGATAAGGAGTCTATCTACTTTCTAGAGAAGGGAAGTTACCTTTCCTATGGGAGATTTATTTCCTGGTTTCATGGCCATGGGGATAGGGGAGTGTCAGAGAATCCCTCTTGCCTCTGTTGTTTCTCCAGTCACTTTTAATTCAAAGTAATCAGTATGCCATGTGGAATATCTTGGGGTGACTTGCCCAAAGTCTTTTGCTTATTTTTCAGTTGGGTTGTTTAGTTTTGACATTAGTTCTGGAGGTTCTTTACATGCTTTGTATACTAACCCATTATTGGATGTTTGATTTGCAAATATCTTCTCCCATTCAGTAGGTTGCCTTTTCACTTTGTTGATGGCTTCTTTTGCTGTGTAGAAGCTTTTTAGTTTGATGTAATCTCATTTGTTTATTTTAACTTTTGTTCCTTTGCCAGAGGAGATGGGCCCAAAAAGAATATTGCTAAGACCAATGTCAAAGAGCATACTGACTCTTTTCTTTTAGGAGTTTTATGATTTCAGGCCTTACATTGAGGTTTTTAATCAGTTTTGAATTTATTTTTGAATCTGATGTAAGATAGTGACCCAGTTTCATTCTTTTGCATGTAGCTGTCCAGCTTTCCTGTCACCATTTGTTGAAGAGAATGTGTTTTTCCCATTGTATATTCTTGCCTCCTTTGTTTTACATTAATTGATCATATAGGCATGGGTTTATTTCTGGGCTCTATATTCTATTCCATTGATCTTTGTGTCTCTTTTTGTGCCAATATCATTCTGTTTTGATTTCTATAGCTTTGTAGTATAGTTCAAAATCAGGCTGTGTGACACCTCACTTACCATGATGTCTTAACTGTCCATCCATATAGTTACAAATAGCAAGATTTCATTCTTTTTTAGGGCCAAATGATATGCCATTGTGTGTGTGTGTGTGTGTGTGTGTGTGTGTGTGTGTGTGTGTGTTTGTGTGTCTGTAGCACTTTTGTTTACCCATTCATCCATTGATGGACATTAGGTTTTTTTCATGTCTTTGCTATTGTAAATGATGCTGCAGTGAACATGGGAGTACATATATATTTTTTAATTAGTGTTTTCATTTCCTTTGGATAAATACCCAGAATTGGAATTGTTGAATGATATGATAGTTCTGTTTTTAATTTTTTGAGGAAACTCCATAGTGTTTTTCATAGTGGCTGCAACAATTATATTCCCATCAACAAAGCACAAGGGTTCCCTTTTCTCTGCATCCTTGCTAACACTTGTATTTTCCTGTCCTTTTGAAGATAGCCATTCTAACATATGTGAGGTGGTTTTGATTTGCATTTCTCTGATGATTAGGGATGTTGAGCATCTTGTTATGCCCCTGTTGGCCATCTGCATGTCTTCATAAAAGTTTCTCCTCAGGTCTTCTGCCCATTTTTAAATCAGAAATTTTTCTTTTGCTAATGCATGTATGAGTGACTTACATATTATTTTGGATTTTAACCCTTTATCAGATATATCATTTGCCACCATTTTCTCTCATTCAGTAGATTGTCTTTTCATTTTGTTGATGGTTTTCCTATGATTTACAGAAACATTTTATTTTGATATAGTCCTACTTGTTTGTTTCTTTCTTTTGTTGCCTTTGCTTACTCTGTTACATCCAAAAAATCATTATCAAGACTAACATCAGGAAGCTTACTACCTAAGTTTTCCTCTAGGAGTTTTCTGTTTGTTTGTTTTTTGGTCTTACATTCAACTCTTTAATCTATTCTGAGTTAATTTTTATGTCTGGTATAAGATAGTGGTTCAGTTTCATTCTTTTGCATGTGGTTGTACAGTTTTTCCAACACCATTTAATGAAGGACTGTCCTTTTTGAATTGTATATTCTTGGATCCTTTGTCATAAATTAATTGATCAAATATGCATTGGTTTATTTCTGGACATTATGCTATGTGAAATGATTCAAACATAAAAAGATAAATACCATATGATCTCACATGTATGTGGAATCTAAAAAACCAAAACCAAAACAAAGAAACAAACAAAACCTGAGTTCATAGTTGTAGAGAACGATTGGCAGTTGCCTGAATCAGGAGGGGCTGGGGTGGGGGACATTGGGTGAAATGGGGAAAGGAGGTCAAAAGGTGCAAATTTCCAGTTATAAAATGAATATGTCATGATGATGTATTGTACAGTATGGTGACTATAATTAATGATTCTGTACTGCATATTTGAAAGTAACTAAGAGAGTGGATCTTTAAATTGGATCTGTTTTGTTCCATTGATCTCCATATCTGTTTTTATGCCTATACCATACTGTTTTGATAATGAAGTCATGGAGCATGATACCTCCAGCTTATTCTTTCTCAAAACTGCTTTGGCTTTTCAGTGTCTTTTGTGGTTCCATGCAAATTTTAGGCTTATTTGTTCTATTTCTGTGAAAAATGCGATGTTGAGGGGGAAAAATTAGTGAGAATATTTGATCTCTTGATCTGCATGATGGTTACATTGACTGTCTACACATGTCAAAATTCTTCAAGAGTTGTGCATTTTGTTGTATATTCCTTGATAAAAATTTTTTAAAGTGCATGAATGTAAAAAATATAAAGAAGAATGCCATAGGAATTTTGATAGGGATGGCATTGAATCTGTAAATTGTTTTATGTAGTATGGACATTTTAACAATATTCTTCCAATTCATGACCACTGAATATTTTTCCATTTATTTGTATCTTCTTCCTTTTCTTTCATTATTATCTTGTAGTTTTCACCAAACAGAGCTCTCACCTTCTTGGTTAATGTATTCCTAGGCATTTTACTCTTTTTGATGCAGTTATAAATGAGATTATTTTCTTAATTTCTCTTTGTGACTGTTCCTTATTAGCATATAGCACTGCAGTATTTTACCTTCCTAGTTAAATTTATTCTCAAACATTTTATTCTTTCTCATGATATTATGAATGAGATTGATTCCATAATTTGTTTTTCAGATGGTTTATGGTTAATGTATTGAAACAGAACTGATGTTTGCATGTTGATATTATATCCTGAAATTTTACAGAATTTTTGTATTACTTCTAACAGGTTTTTTAAAACATAGATTTAATATTTTTTGATATGTAAGATCATCTTTTCTGCAAACATGTACAATTTTACTTCCTTCTTTTTGCTGCCTTCTATTTCGTTTTCTTACCTAATTGCTCTGGCTAGGACTTCCAGTATCATTTTGAATTGAAGTGGTTATATTTAGCATTCTTGCCTTGTTCTTGATCTTAAGGGAAAAATTTCAGTTTTTTCATAATTGAGAATGAATAAGCTATGGACTTTTCATATATAGTCTTTATTATTTTGAGATGCTTTTCTTTTATTCCTAAGTTTTGACAGTCTTTACTATGAAATGGTATTGTATTTGGACAGTTAATGTTTATTCACCTATTGAGATGATCATGTGATTTTTATCTTGTATTATGGTAATGTAGTTTATCATATTACTTGAATTTGTATGTCAACCATTGTGAGATCTTAGGCATTATTCCCACTTGATCATGGTGCTTAATCCTTTCAGTGTGCTGTTGGATTGAGATGGCTAGTGTTTTGTTGAGCAATTTAATATCTATCTTCATCAGGCATATTGGTTGATAGTTTTCTTGTAGTGTGTTTGCCTTCTGTATCAGAGTAATACTGACATCATAAAATGAAATAGGAAATTTTTCTCCTTTTTCCTGGAGGAGTTTGACAAGGATCAGTGTTAATTGTCTTTAGATATTTGTTAGAATTCACTTGTGAAGTTCTCGTTCTGGAATTTTTATCATTCACAGGTTTTTGATTCCTGATTTAAACTCCATACTTGTTATAGGCTTGTTTAGATGTTCTATTTCTTCATGATTTAATTTTGATAAGAATTTATCCTTTTTTGGTAGGTTATTCTGGTTGGTGATGTACAATTGTTCATATTAGTCTTCCCTGAACTTTTTACTTTCTGTGTCCTCAGTTGTTATGTTTCTTATTTCTTTCTGACATGATATATTTATATCTTTTTTCTTATTCTCACTGTGTTTGTAAATTTTGTTTATCACATCTCTTAGATTTGTTTTTTCCTATTTTTTCTGATTTCTATTTCACCTATTTCTTCTCAATTCTTTATTAATTCTTTACTTTTGTTATTTAGGTGCTTAGTTTTTTTCTTTATTTTCTAATTTCTTGAGGTGTAAATTTAGGTTGTTTATTTGATAGCTTTCTTTTTTAAGGTAGTACTTTTTCGCTGCATCTCATATGTTTTGAAAGGTGTTTTCATTTTCATTTGTATCATTGTTTTTTCTAATTTCCTTTCTGATTTCTACTTTCACTTAATGGTTGTTCAAGAGTGTGCTCTGTAATTTCCACATATTTATAAATTTCTGGTGTCTGTCTTGGATTTTCAGTTCCATTCCATTGTGTTTCAAAAGATAGATAATATTTCACTATTCTCAAACATTTTAAGGCTTATTTTGTGATGTATCATGTGAAATATCCTGGAGAAATATGTGTATTCTAGTGCTATGGGTGGGATATTCTGCATATATCATTTAGGTTCATTTGATTAATTCTGTTATTCAAGTAATCTCTTTCCGTATTGATCTTCTGTCTGGATGTTCTGTCCATTAGTAAAAGCTAGGTATTGATGTCTTTTACTATTATTGTAATGCTTTCTATTTCTCCATTTCTGTCAATGTTTGCTTTATATATTTAGGTGTTCAGATATTGTATGCATATATCTATGTATCATCTGTCTATCTATTTATAATTATTATATCTCCTTGGTTTGCTGACCCTTTTATCTTATATAAAAATTTTTTTCATAATATTTTTATCTTAAATATGTGGGGTTTTCTTTGTGTAAATCTAACCACTCTTGGTCTCCTTTGATAACTGTTTGCATGGAATATATTTTTCCTTCCCTTCACATTCAACCTATTTGTGTGTTTAACTCTAAAGTGTATATCTTTTAGAAAGCATACAATTTGGTCATTTTTTTTAAAACCATTCAGCCATTCTTTGTCTTTTTATTGGAGAGGTTAACCAATTTCCATTTAAAGTTATTTTTGTCAGGAAAGAATTTGCTATGGCCATTTTCTTAGGGTTTTTTCATTGTTATTAGTCTTTTATTCCTTTCCTCCACTTTTGTTATCTGCCTTTGTGTGTGTGTATGTGTGTGTGTGTGCATGTGTACGCTTTTGTTCCTTTTTCTTTGTGAAACTTTTAGTGCTTTTGTTTATTATTTCACTGTTACTTACATATCTTGTGATTGTAATGCCCATTTAAAACTGAAAACAACCTAAGGTCAAGCACATACAAAGCTCTACTCTTAAAATTCTCCCCCTCTTACACTCCTTTAATTGTTGTCACAATTTACATATTTTCATATTATATATATTTTAAACTTATTCTTAGTTATTATTATTTTGTCTTTTCACTTTTATTCTAGAATTAAATGTGATTAGTTAACCACCACTAAAATAATACATATTTTTGAATTTGTGTATATATTTTCCACTGTGAGTCTTCCACATTCTATGATACTTTGTTCCTTTTTAGTATGTTTTCATTTCAGTTTGGAAAATTCCCTTTAGCACTTTTCATAAGAAACATAGAGTGGTAAAAACAAAGAAATAAAAGACATCCAGATTGGTAAGAAAGAAGACTAACTCTCACTATTTGCAGATGACATGATATTGTATATAAAAACCCTAAAGACTCCATTCTAAAACTACTAGATTTAATATCTGAATTGAGCAAAGTTGTAGCATACAAAAGTAATACACAGAAATCTGTTGCATTCCTATACACTAATGACGAACTAGCAGAAAGAGAAATCAGAAAAACAATTTCATTCACAATTGCTTCAAAAATAATAATATACCTAGGAATAAACCAAACCAAGGAAGTGAAAGACCTATACCCTGAAAACTACAAGACACTCTTAAGAGAAATTAAAGAGGACACTAACAAAATAAATTCATCCCATGCTCTTGGGTAGGAAGAAATAATATTGTCAAAATGACCATCCTGCCTTAAGCAATCTATAGACTCAATGCAATCCCTATCAAAATACCAAGAGCATTCTTCAACGAAATGGAACAAATAGTTCTAAAATTCATGTGAATCCACAAAAGACTCCAAATAGCAAAAGCAATCCTGAGAAGGAAGAGTAAAGCAGGGGGATCTCACTTCCCAACTTCAAGCTCTACTACAAAGCAATAGTAATGAAGACAATTTGGTTCTGGCACAAGAACAGACCCACAGACCAGTGGAAGAGAATAGAGAGTCCAGATATTAACCCAAACATACATGATCAATTAATATATGATAAAGGAGCCATGGATATACAATGGGGAAATGACAACCTCTTCAAAAGCTGGTGTTGGCAAAACTGGACAGCTACATGTAAGAGAATGAAACTGGATCATTCTCTAACCCCATACACAAAAGTAAACTCAAAGTTGATCAAAGATCTGAATGTAAGTCATGGAACTATAAAACTCTTAGAAAAAAACAGGCAAAAATCTCTTGGGCATAAACAGGAGCAACTTCTTCATGAACATATCTCCCCATGCAAGGGAAACAAAAGCAAAAATGAACAAGTGGGATGATATCAAGCTGAAAAGCTTCTGTATAGCAAAGGACACCATCAATAGAACAAAAAGTCATCTGGCAGTATGGGAGAATATATTCATAAATGATATATCTGATAAAGGGTTGACATCCAAATTATATAAAGAGCTCACACACTTCAACAAACAAAAAGCAAGTAATTCAATTAAAAAATGGGCAGAGGAGCTGAATAGACACTTCTCCAAAGAAGAAATTCAGATGGCCAACAAGCACATGAAAAGATGCTCCACATCCCTAATTATCAGAGAAATGTAAATTAAAACCACGATATCACCTCACGCCAGTTAGGATGGCCACCGTCCAAAAGACATACAACAAAAAATATTGGCAAGGATTTGGAGAAAGGGGAACCCTCTTCCATTGCTGGTGGGAATGTAAATTAGTTCAACCACTGTGGAAAGCAGTATGGAGGTTCCTCAAAAACTAAAAATAGAAATACTATTTGACCCAGGAATCCCACTCTTAGGAATTTACCCTAAGAATGCAGGAGCCCAGTTTGAAAAAGATATATGCACATCTATGTTTATCGTAGCACTATTTACAATAGCCAAGAAATGGAAACAACCTAAGTGTCCATCAGTAGATGAATGGATAAGAAGATGTGGTACATATACACAATGGTATATTATTCAGCCATAAGAAGAAAACAAATCCTAGCATTTGCAACATGGATGGAGCTAGAGGGTATTATGCTCAGTGAAATAAGACAGGTGGAGAAAGACAAGTATCAAGTGATTTCTCTCATCTGTGGAGTATAAGAACAAAGAGAAAACTGAGGGAACAAAGTTGCAGCAGAGTCACAGAATCCAAGAAAGGACTAAGAGTTGCCAAAGGGAAAGGAACTGGGGAGGATGGGTGGGAAGGGAGGTATAAGGGGAAAAAAGGGGCATTACTATTAGCAGACATAATGTAGGGAGGACAGCAGGGAAGGCAATACAGCACAGAGATGACAAGTCGTGATTCTATAGCATTTTAGTATGCTGATGGACAGTGACTGTAATGGGGTATGTGGTAGTGACTTGATAATGGGGGGAGTCTAGTAACCATAATGTTGCTCAGGTAATTGTACTCTAATGACACCAAAATAAAAAAGAAAGAAAGATTGAGTGGTGATTAATTCTTTCAGCTTTTGTTTGTCTGCAAATATCATTCCTTCATTTTTGAAGCATAGTTCTGCCAAATATGGTATTCTTTTTTTTTTAATTTAACAAATTTTAATTGGAAACAGTTTATATGTGTGCTCAAGGAAGCTCAGATAGGTAAATCACAACAAACATCACACACATGCCTCTGCATAAATTAACACGAAGCGATACTCAAGATACTTGGAATAGAGAAAGCCACAAATAAGTACAGTGAGAGTCCACTGTTAAACATTTTTTCTAAACTATATATTTATGTAGTATTGTATTTGCAAATATATTGTCTTTGTAGCATTAAAAACAAAATTAATGAAAATGTTCAAAATGCTTTTATTTACTAAGTCACTTTGAGATTGCTTTCTGTAAGACAATTTCAACAAATAAAATGTTCAGTGAAATACGATAGTATACAATGTACTTGTCTATAGAAAAAGGTCTTATATACGAGTTAAGGAACAAAGATATTTCTTTTAATTGAATGTAGGTTTTAGAAAAACATTCATTATGCATTACTACCATAATAAAAATGGATTTTGTAAGATTAGCTCAAGTCCAGTGAAATTTTAAGAGGTGAACCAAAAGTTTTTTCAGTCATATTCAGAAAATCTAATGTGTTTACTTGCTTGTTGAGTCTTTGCAAGTCTAATCTTTTCAGCTTTGGTGATTAACTTCTCAGTGCCTCTTTTCTTTTCACGAGGCTGATTAAGTTTGGCCTGCCTATCTACCAGAATCTTTTGCCAGTATCTCTGTTCATGATCACCAGAAAGGATCTCGAGTTTCCAGCAGTGTTTCTTTTTAATTTCCATATATGCATTTATTACTGCTTGAGCATCCTCAGGAGTTTTAAATCCAGCATGGCATTCTGTATCTCCTTCTAGCAAATCAACATAAACAACTTCTGAGATAGCTGCCAAAGTATCCGTGACTTGTTTTCTGCCAGGTAGAGGCTCGGTGCTTATTATCTTCACAATCACACCACTCATAAACTGTGGTCCTGCTGCATTAACCTTCTCCTGGGGACAACACTCTTCACTGTTTGCTGCTTTCTCATTATTCATTCCAGACTTATTAGGTACTCCATGGTCTTTTTCCCTTTCCGACTCTGATTTTATTTGGGATATTGTTTTTTTTAAGGAAGCCATGCTGGCTTTTTGCAGTGCTAAATACTCTTTTTTCAAATCTATGCATTCACTCATATATTTAACATGTAGATGTTTCTTCAAACTGCTAGAGCTCCTCTGGAAATACGGTATTCTTGATTGGCCGTTTTCTTTTAGCACTTTTGACCTGCAAGGTTTCTGCTTAAAAATCCACTGAGAGTCCTATGGGTGTCTCCCTTGTACATGACAAGTTGTATTTCTCTTGGTACTTTAAAAATTCTGTCCTTTTCTTTGAATTTTGGAAACTTGATTATAACGTGTCTTGGTATAGAAATCTTAGGATTTAAGGTTTTTACTATAATTTTGGCATCTCCAATTTAGATGCCAATTTTCTTCCTACGATTAGGGGAATTTTCTGTTATTATTTCTTTGAATAGTATTTTTTGGTCCTTTCTCCCTCTTTCCTCCTCCTGGAATTCTCATTACACATAATTGGTCATTTTGATGATGTCCCATAGTCCCTTAAGCTTTAATTGCTTTGTTTTATTTCTTCTTGTTCCCTGAGAATTTTTTTCAGGTTCAGTGATCCTTACTTCTGCTTGATATACTATGATATTGAAATCCTTCAGTCATTTTTTCAGTTCACTTATTGTATTCTTCAACTCTATGATTTTTGTTGGGTATTTTTTAAATATTTTGTGTCTCTTAAAATTCTCATTTTGTTTATGCATTTTTCTGTTGACTTCTATGTGCATCTTTATGTTGTCACTTTGAATTCTCTGTCACATAAATAATATAAATCCATTTTGTTATTTTTGTTTCTGAAGATTTATTATTTTTTTCCTTCTTGGGAACATTGGAAACATCTTTGCCTGATACTTCATTTTCCTGTGTCTGTGTTGGTTTCTGTGCATTATATAAAATAGGCTCCTCTCTCAGTCTTTATTGACTGGCCTCATAGAGCCAGAAATTTTGGGGACCTGTACCAACTCTTTTTCTCCTAAGAGAGAAACAGGCAGTTGGGTTTTTCTTGTTGTTTTTGCTCTCATTAGTTTGAGAAAGTAGGAGGCTCTATGGTGCCTAATAGTCTAAACCATTGTCTCTGTTTTCCCCCAGGCAGCTAGTCTATGACAGACCTGTCAAAGCTCCAAGAATGACAAGTTAGATGTCCCTTCATTGTATAGCCTTAGAGAAGTTGGGGTATTGGACACATGAACCAAGTATTTCCCTCCCTAAGGGAAAGCTGAGAGCTGGGACTTTTTATCAACTCAGTCTTTCCTGAACAGGGGGAAGATATATGGCAACTATGAGCCCAAACTGCTTCAATCTGCTTTTTCAATTCTCTCTCAGGTAGTTGGACTAACTGTCTCACCAGAACTCCAAGACTGGTAAGATAGATTCTAATTATTTGAGCAGCATTGGAGAAGTTGGGGAGCTGGACATATGGAACAGCTCTTTCCCTAGAGGGTAGCTGAGAGTTTGGATTTTTTATCCATTTACTTTTTGCTGTGTAACTTGAAGATCTATGGTATCTACCAATCCAAGCTTCTATCTCTGTTACTCCCGCATGGGTACACTAGGCCATATCTATGACAGCTTCAAGACTTTCCATACAGAAGCTATTTCTCTTGGGAACCCCCTTGGTAAAGTTGAGGAACTCTATATTAAAACCAATCTTCTCCAAGCCCTTGGAGAAATTTGGAGCTAGTGGAATCTCTTCCTGATTCCATGACACTGTACCAAGTACATGAATCTGATGAGATAATATCCTGAATCTCTCTACCCAATTCAGTAGGTTTGGTTTCATGTTCACCTGGGATGAAGATGTATTTCAATTAGTTTCCTGATTTTTCACAAAGAGAATTTGGCTACGAGTTAGTTCTAAATCAGTGTATTTGTTGGGGAAGGAGTGTCCAAGGTTTCCTAATCTGTCATTTTCCTACCAACTCTATGATAGTTACTTCACAGTTATTGTATGAGATTGATATTTATATTTCATAGATGTGTTAACTTAGGTTAAGAGACTCTGAGTAACTAGATAGACCAATATATAGTTAATAAGTATTCAAATTTGGATTTGAAACCAGTACTGTCTAAAGATATAAATTAGAGTGGTTGCAGGGAAAATAGAGAGGAAAGAACAGATGTGAAAGATGTTTCATAGAGAGGATCAGTAGGACTTTATGAATGGTTGCTATGTGGGGAAAGGAAAGAGTTGGTGCTTTAATTCATTCAAATATTTATTAATTCATTTTTATTGAGTGTTTGCTACATCAGGCACAGTGCTAGATGGTGTTGAGAAAGCAAGGAATAGTTCCCACCTGCATAGAGCTATATATTTGTAGCAAGGGTAGTTGGGCCAAGGGTGATGCCATTAACTGTCATAGGAATGTACTAGTAAAGGCAGATTTTAGGGGAAGAGGGATTTTACGATGAGTTTGAGGTTCCATGGTAAAAAATGAGGAAGATTTCTCTATTAAGAGGTTGTAAATTACAGACTGAATTAAGGATATTCAACCTAGAGATATATAATGAGGAGTTATCAATGTATGGTTAACAAAGGTATGAAAATAAATAAGATAATCAAGATAATATGTAAACTTAGAAGAGCTCAGTGCCATAATCTTGGAAACAACATTCAAGATGGCAAGCAAAGTTCACTGAGCTAGATAACTGAGAGAGTTATTTTCTGGAATTCAGGGGGAGGGATAGTTTCATGAAAGAGAGGGAAACTCATTAGTGACAAATACTGCAGGGAGGTCAAGGAAAACAGGAATTAAGTGTATGAATTGGATTTGACAATCAGATGGTAATAGGTAATCTGTTTGACAATCATATCAGTATCATCATGGTTATCCAATTAAACCTCACACCTTATGTTTTCTGTAATACTGGAAGAAATGCTGTGTGCAAGAATGATACTCAACAAATATTTGTCTAATTAATGAATAACATGGCCACTCTACTTGTGTTGACACTAAAAAGGAAAAATGAGGATTCTGCAGAAGCAGTTCAATTTTAAGCTTCATTATATAAACGTTGATGAATGAGTAAACTAGAAATATCAATCTTCCCCAAAAATAACAAATATGGAAATATTCTTTTAGGAAAATTAACTATTTTTTATTTTACTATAAATAATTCAACTTTACTTGCAATTCAGCTGTAAAATCTCTCATTTGTGTACCATTTACAAAATTTCCTATCATTTTGTTGTACATAAACTACATTAGTTTTCAGGATAGTTATGGAAGGAATGAAATTCCAATTTTACTAATAAACACATGAAGACTTGAGAAGTTATGCTATTTGTGAAGTCATTCAGCTAGTAAATGTTAATAATGTACAGCTCACACTTAAGTACTCAAGTATAGAACTCTGTTTACTATAAAACCTCTCTCTCTTCCTTTATTCTATAATCAGATGTCTATATTGAATTTAATTTTAAGGTATTATGATTATCTCTTCTGCAATTCTAGATGAATATAAGTGATTCCTTATACAACTTTTCCATTTCATTCATATTATAGAACCTCAGTGAAATTTGAACCCATTATTTTGATTAGATGAAATGAAACCAACACTTATTTAGCCTTGGCAATTAATGAAAAATTGTTAAACATAGATCTTTGAATTTATCAATATATAAGTTCAATTATTTTATAATACCTGAGAAATTTGGTTTTCCCTTAGTAAGTAGAAGAACAAAATAGATCACAAGGGCAGCAAACAGCTAAACAAAATTGAAAAGAACATGCACACAAGGTGAAGTATACCACAAAGCTATAATTAAGATGGTCACCTTATTTAGTCATTCTCACATATTAGAAATAGAGACATGTTCATAATTCCTTGAAAGAGTGATGCATGTTATGTGTGCATCAAAGAGAAATGAGGCCTCTCAATAAAATGATGAAAAAGAGAGTCTGGAAACAAAGGATAATAGCTATCATGAGATAAGATAAAAAGATCCATTCTGGAGGACAGATTCAAGATGGTGGCATGAGAGGTGAGACAGAGACTTCCTCCCAAAGCCACATATAGTGTGAAAATATAGTTAATACAACTAGCCCTAAAATAGCAACAGGAAGGAAGGCTGCACCAGACTGCATACACACCTCACGAACAGAGTAGAACTCATGAAAAAGGGTAACATACAAAAGCCTTGATCTGGTGGAACCCGAGCCCTTTCCCCACTCCAACTCACCAGCAGGAGGACGAGAAGCAGAGCAGGGAGGGCGGGGAATCCTAGAACTGTTGAACACTCAGCCCTGGAGTTCTGCTTTGGAGCACAAACCTACCTTGTTTGGTGCTCTGGAGGTTGATGGGATTGGGGAGCTGGGACAGGTGGAGTGCTTGAGAGACTGAGATTGCAGCTGTTTGTGGAGGACGGGATCCACATCTGGCTGCTATGGGACAAAGGAAAGGCAAGCAGTCTGAGAGGCTTCCCAGCAGTGAGAGGGCTGCTGAAGGAGCAGGGATTGCACAGAACTTGCTGTTCGGAAGAAAGGATAGGTGGACAAGGTTGTCTTGGCGTGCTCTGCTCAGCAGGTTGGGAACTTCCAAGAGCTTCTGGAACTCCAACCCCTGGCTGCTTACTTAGCTCCGAGGCCCCCCACTGTGACATGCAGCTGGCTGTGCCTTCTTCCTGGCCTGCCTGAACCTGCTCACAAACTGGCAATCATTGTGCTGGTGTCAGGCCAGCTGGACAGAGGCTCCACCTATGATATCTACAGATGCCAAGCACAGAGGCTTACACTTGTGTGCTCAGCCCACTGGCTTTGATACTGGAGACAGGCACTGCAGCTGGGAAGGAGGAAACATCTCTTTCCTCCCCCACCAGACACCAGTGCCATTCCCGTATGACACCCAACCTCACTCTAGGGGCTGAGAAGCTTCAGAGACTAGAGCTTCTGGGCATTAGAAGGCAAAACATAGAATTATGAAACATCAGAGGACCCTGGTACAGACCAAAATCTCACAAACCGCAGTAAAAGGGCCAAATGAAACTGAACTCACCAATCTTCCTGAAAGAGAGTTTAAAATGAAAGTCATAAACATGCTCATGGAGGTACAGAAAAATATTCAAGAACTCAGGGATGAATTTAAGACAGAGATACAATCATTAAGAAATTCCATATATGAAATGAAACATACAATGGAGGGATTTAAAAGCAGACTAGATATAGTAGAAGAAAAGGTAAGTGGAATAGAAATTAGAGAAGGGGTATACAAAGAAGCTGAGGCACAGAGAAAAAAAGGATCTCTAAGAATGAAAGACTATTGAGAGCACTATGTGACCAATCCAAATAGAAAAATATCCACATTAGAAGGGGTACCAGAAGAAGAAAAGAGAGAAAAAGGGGTAGAAAATGTCTTTGAAGAGGTAATTGCTGAAAACTTCCCCAATCTGGGGAAGGAGACAATCTCTCAGGTCATGAAGATTCACAGATCTCCCAACACAAGGGACCCAAGGAAGACAACATCAATACATAATAATTAAAATGACAAAGATCAAGGATAAAGACAAACTTTTAAAAGCATCTAGAGAGAAAAAAGATCACATACAAAGGAAAACCCATCAGGCTATCATCAGATTTATCAACAGAAACCTTACAGGCCAGAAAGGTGTGGCATGATATATTTAATGCAATGAAGCAGAAAGGCCTCAAATCAAGATTATTCTACCCAGGAAGGTTATAATTTAAATTTGAAGGAGGGATTAAACAATTTTCAGATAAGAAAAAAGCAAGAGAATTTACCTCCCACAAACCACCTCTACACTGCATTTTGGAGGGACTGTTATAGATGGAAGTATTACTAAGGCTAAATAGATGTCAACAGCAGCAATAAAACTGCAGCAAAGAAGAACAATTAATTACTAAGAAGATCCAAATAAAATCAACTACCCCAAAAGTCAATCAAGAGATAGCCAAAGAGTACTGAATATGATACCTAAAATATAAAGAATGGAGGAAGAAGAAAAAGGAAAAAAAAATAACCTTTAGATTGTGTTTGTAATAGCATAAGAAGTGAGTTAAACTGTTAGTAAGGGAATTACCCTTGAATCTTTGGTCACCACGAATCTAAAGCCTGCAATGGCAATAAGTACATGCCTATCGATAATCACCTTAAATGTAAATGATCTGAATGCAACAGTCAAAAACATAGAGTCACTGAATGGATAAAAAACAAGACCCATCTGTATGCTGCCTACAAGAGACTCATTTCAAACCCAAAAACATACTCAGACTGAGAGTAAAGAGTGGAAAAAGATATTTCATGTAACCAATAGGGAGAAAAAAGCAGGAGTTGCAGTACTTGTATTAGAAAAATTAGACTTCAAAACAAAGAAAGTAACAAGAGACAAAGAAGGACATTACATAATGATAAAGGGGTCAGTCCAACAAGAAGATATAAATATAATGAATATCTGTGCACCCAAAAAAGGATCAACTACATATGTGAAACAAATACTAACAGAATTAAAGGGGGAGATAAAATGCAATGCATTCATTTTAGGAGACTTTAATATACCACTCACTCCAAAGGACACATCAACCAGACAGAAAGTAAGTAAAGAGACAGAGGCAATGAACAACATATTAGAACAGATGGACCTAACAGACATCTACAGAACACTTCATCCAAAGGCAACAGGATACACATTCTTCTCAAGTGCACATGAAACATTCTCAAGAATAAATCATACATTAGGCCACAAAAAGAGCCTCAGTAAATTCAAAAAGATTGAAATTGTACCAACCAGCTTCTCAGATCACAGAGAAACTAGAAATAAATTACACAAAGAAAATGAAAAAGCCCACAAACACATGAAGGCTTAATAACATGCTCCTAAACAACCAATGAATCAATGGCCAAATAAAAACAGAGTTCAAGCAATATATGGAGACAAATTACAACAATAATTCAACACCACAAAATCTGTGGGACACAGCAAAGGCTGTACTAAGAAGGAAGTATACTGTAATACAGGCCTACTTCAGGAAATAAGAGCAATCCCATATGAACAGTCTAAACTCACAATTAATGAAACTAGAAAAGGAAGAACAAATTAGGCCAAAACTCAGTAGAAGGAGGGACATAGTAAAGATTAGAGCAGAAATAAATGAAATCGAGATGAATAAGACAATAGAAAGAATCAATGAAAGCAGGAGCTGGTTCTTTGAGAAAATAAACAAAATAGATAAACCCCTTTTCAGACTTATCAAGAAAAAAAGAGAGTCCAGACACATACACAGAATCAGAAATAAGAAAGGTAAAATCACTAGAGACACCACAGAAATATAAAGAATTATGAGAGTATACAATGAAAAAATATATCTCAACAAACCGGATAACCTAGAAGAAATGGACAACTTTTGAAAAAATACAACCTTCTAAGGCTGACCCAGGAAGAGACAGAAAAGCAGAATAGACCAATTACCCTCAAGGAAAGTGAACTGGTAATCAGAAAACTTCCTAAGAACAAAAATCCTGGACCAGATGGTTTCACTGCTGAATTTTATCAAACATTTAGGGAAGACCTAATACCCATCATCCTTAAAGTTTTCCAAAAAGTAGAAGAGGAGAGAATATGCCCAAACTCATTCAATGAGGCCAACATAAATCTAATACCAAAACCAGGCAAAAACACCACTAAAAAAGAAAATTACAGACCAATATCCCTGATGAACATAGATGCAAAAAATTCAACAAAATATGAGCAAACCAAATTCAAAAATACATCAAAAAGATCATTCATCATGATCAAGTGGGATACATCTCAGGGATGCAAGGATGGTATGACATTTGCAAATTCATCAACATCATCTGCCACATTAAAAATAATGACAAAAACCAGATGATTATCTCCATACATGGTGAAGAATCATTTGAAAAAATTCAGCATCCATTCGTGATAAAACTCTCAATAGAATGGGCATAGAGGGCAAGTGCCTCAACATAATAAAGGCCATATAAGAAAAACCCACAACTACCATTATACTTAACAGCAAGAAGCTGAAAGCTTTTCCTTTAAGATTGGGAACAAGACAAAGATGCCCATTCTTACCACTTTAATTCAACATAATACTGGAGGTCCTAGCAATGGCAATCAGACAACACAAAGAAATAAAAGGCATCCGGACTGGTAAGGAAGAAGTCAACTGTCCCTGTCTGCAGATGACATGATATTGTATATAAAAAACCCTAAAGAATCCACTCCAAAACTACAAGATCTAATATCTAAATTTAGCAAAGTTGCCAGATACAAAAGTAATACACAGAAATCTGTTGCATTCCTATACACTAACAATGGACTAACAGAAAGAGATATCAGGAAAATAATTTCATTCACAATTGCATCAAAAGAAAGAATAAAATACCTTGGAATAAACCTAACAAAAGAAGTGAAAGACCTATACTCTGAAAAATACAAGACTCTCATGAGAGAAATTAAAGAAGATACCAATAAATGGAAACACATCCCATGCTCATGGATAAGAAGAATTAATATTGTCAAAATGGCCATCCTGCCAAAAGCAATCTACAGATTCAATGCAATCCTTATCAAAATACCAACAGCATTCCTCAATAAACAAGAGAAAATCATTCTAAAATTCATGTGGAACCACCTAAGACCCCGAATAGCCAAAACAATCCTGACAAAGAAGAATAAAGTAGGTGGAATTATGGAACCTGGCTTCAAGCTCTACTACAAAGCCACAGTAATCAAGACAATTTGGTACTGCCACAAGAACAGACCCATACACCAATGGAACAGACTAGAGAGCCCAGATATAAACCCAAGCATATATGGCAAATTAATATACAATAAAGGAGCCATGGAAATACAATGGGGAAATGAGAGCCTCTTCAACAGCTGGTGTTGGCAAAACTGGACAGTTACATGTAAGGGAATGAAACTGTATTATTATCTAAGGCCACTGACAAAAGAAAACTCAAAATAAATCAAAGACCTGAGTGTAAGTCATTAAACCATAAAACTCTTAGGAAAAAACAGGCAAAAATCTACTGGACATAAACCTGAGCAACTTCTTCATGAACATATCTCCCTTGGCAAGGGAAACATAAGCAAAAATGAACAAACTAAAAAGCTGTTATATATTTTGGATGTCAATCCTTTATCGGATCTGCCATTTATGAATATATTCTCCCATACTGTAGGTTGTCTTTTTGTTCTATTGATGGTGTCCTTTGCTGTACAGAAGCTTTCCAGCTTGATATAGTCCCACAGCAGCAGAATCACAGAACACAAGAATGGACTAACAGTTACCAAAGGGAAAGGGACTGGGGAGGGTGGGTGTGAAGGGAGGGCTAAGGGAGGGATAAAAAGAAAGGGGGCATCATGATTAGCATGTATAATGTGGGGGGGCACACAGTGAGGGCTATACAACAGAGAGAAGACGAGTAGTGATTCAATAACATATTATTATGCTGATGGACAGTGACTGTAATGGGATATGTGGTGGGGACCTGATAACAGGGGTAGTCTAGTAACCATAATGCTGTTCTTATAATTGTACATTAATGAAAAAAAAAGGTCCATTCTCATGTGTAAGTCATATTCAAATCTGTACCTTCCAATTACATGAAGAATCATTTTCACCTCCAGGGTGATAGTTTGGAAATCTAAAAGGTGTATTCATTTTAACCCATTTTGTAATTCTTGTAGGAAGTCAATTAGTTCATATTTCTTGAAAATAGTAAGAAATTTAGACTTTTGAATTGTTATTCCATAGCCACAAAAGTATACATTAAATGCAAAGGACAAAGGTGGAGCCAAGATGGCAGCGTGAGTAGGACAGTGGGAATCTCCTCCCAAAAACATATATATTCTTGAAAATACAACAAATACAACTAATCCTAAAAGAGAGACCAGAAGACACAGGACAACAGCCAGACTACATCCACAAGTGCGAGAACCCAGCACCTGGTGAAAGGAGTAAGATACAAGTCCCGGCCCGGCGGGACCCGAGCGCCCCTCACCCCAGCTCCCGGCGGGAGGAGAGGAGTTGGAGCAGGGAGGGAGAGGGAGCCCAGGACTGCTAAACACCCAGCCCCAGCCATCCGCACCAGAGCGCAGACACAGTGCATGTGTGGAGTGCTGGAAACTAGGGAAACAGGACAGCAAGACCTGTGAGCAGGTCCCGAAGCTGATGCCCCTGTGACAAAGAAAAGCGAGTGCTTTTTGAAACTCCTAAAGGGACAGGGACGTTACAGCTGGACGGAAGCATCCTGGGTCACAGTCCAGGAGGGAAATTCACAGTTCAGCTGGAAATTCCAGGGAACTCTGGGTGCACTAACCCCCTGGGCAACAACTCTGAGACCCCTCATGGAGGTAAACAGCCAAACAGGCCCCCCGTCTGTAATCCCTCCAGGGTCCAGCCAAAGCAGAGCAGCAGCCTGAGGCTGGACACGCCCACAGGAAGGGAGCATCCTCTATACCCGCCGGGTAAGGTACAGAGACCCAGTCTACATGCAATTGCCCAACACAAGCCACTAGGGGTCACAGTTGTCCCAGTAAAGAGGCCAGGAGCAAGAGGAAAGCCTTAGCTCTTCCAGCTGACAGAAAGCCAATAGCTCACCACTGCACCTATCAACATGAAAAGGCAAAAAAATTTGATCCAGACAAGACTAACCCAGACGGCTTCAACATCTGCTACGTCTTCCCCTGTAAAGTAACCCAGGGAGATAGATTTAACTGGTCTTCCTGAAAAAGAATTCAAAACAGAAGTCATAACCATGCTGATGGACTTGCAGAGAAATATGCAAGAACTAAGGAGGGAGAATACAGAAATAAAACAAGCTCTGGAAGGAATTCAAAACAGAATGGAGGAGAAACAAGAGACCATTAATGGACTAGAAAAGAGAGAACAGGAATGAAGAGAAGCTGATGCAGAGAGAGATAAAAGGATCTCCAGGAAAGAAAGAATTTAAAGAGTACCGAGTGACCAATTGAAATGGAACAATATCCGCATTATAGGGGCACCAGAAGAAGAAGAAAGAGAAAAAGGGATTCAAAGTGTCTTTGAAGAAATAATTGCTGAAAACTTCAACAAACTAGGGGAGGAAGTGGCCTCTCAGACCACAGAGGTACACAGAACTCCCATGACAAGGCATCCAAGGAGGGCAACACCAAGACACATAATAATTAAAATGGCAAAGATCAAAGACAAGGACAAAGTATTAAAGGCAGCCAGAGAGAAAAAAAGGTCACCTACAAAGAAAAACCCATCAGGCTATCATCAGACCTCTCAACAGAAACACTACAAGCAAGAAGAGAATGGCATGATATACTTAAAGCAATGAAGCAGAAGGGCCTTGAACCAAGATTACTGTATACAGCACGATTATCATTTAAATATGAAGGAGGGATTAAACAATTCCCAGACAAGCAAAAGTTGAGGGAATTTCCCTCCCAGAATCCATCTCTACAGGGCATTTTACAGGGACTGCTCTAGATGGGAGCACTCCTAAACAGAGCACAGAACAAAACACCCAACATATGAAGAAGGGAGGATGAGGAATAAGAAGGGAGAGAAATAAAGAATCATCAGACTGTGTTTATAATAGCTCAATAAGCTAGATAACTTAGACAGTAAGACAGTAAAGAAGCTAATCTTGAACCTTTGGTAACCACAAACTCAAAGCCCGCAATGGCAATAAGTACATACCTTTCAATAATCACCCTAAATGTAAATTGACTGAATGCACCAATCAAAAGACACAGAGTAATAGAATGGATAAAAAAGCAAGACCCATCCATATGCTGCTAACAAGAGACTCACCTCAAACCCAAAGACATGCACAGACTTAACGTCAAGGGATGGAAAAAGTTATTTCATGCAAACAACACAGAGTAAAAAGCAGGTTTCGCAATACAAGTATTAGACAATATAGACTTCAAAATAAAGAAAGTAACAAAAGATAAAGAAGGACATTACATAATGATAAAGGGCTCAGTCCAACAAGAGGATATAACCATTATAAATATATATGCACCAGATACAGGAGCACCAACATATCTGAAACAAATACTAACAGAATTAAAAGAGGAAATAGAATGCAGTGCATTCATTCTAGGAGACTTCAACACACCATTCTCTCCAAAGGACAGATCCACCAGACAGAAAATAAGTAAGGACACAGAGGCACTGAACAACACACTAGAAGGGTTGGACCTAATAGACATCTACAGAACTCTACATAAAAAAGCAACAGTATACACATTCTTTTCAAGTGCACATGGAACATTCTCCAGAATAGACCTCATACTAGGCCACAAAAAGAGCCTCAGTAAATTCCAAAAGATAGAATTCCTACCAACCAATCTTTGAGTCCACAAAGGCATTAAACTAGAAATAAATGGTACAAAGAAAGCAAAAAGGCTCACAAACACATGGAAGTTTAACAACACACTCCTAAATAATCAATGGATCAATGACCAAATCAAAATGGAGATCCAGCAATATATGGTAACAAATGACAACAACAACACAGAGCCCCAACTACTGTGGGATACAGCAAAAGCAGTCTTAAGAGGAAAGTATATAGCAATCCAGGCATATTTGAAGAAGGAAGAACAATCCCAAATGAATAGTCTAACATCACAATTATCGAAATTGGAAAAAGAAGAACAAATGAGGCCTAAAGTCAGCAGAAGGAGGGACATAATAAAGATCAGAGAAGAAATAAATAAAATTGAGAAGAATAAAACAATAGCTAAAATCAGTGAAACCAAGAGGTGGTTCTTCCAGAAAATAAACAAAATAGATAAGCCTCCAGCCTCACTTATTAAGAGAAAAGAGTAAACACACATCAACAGAATTAGAAATGAGTAAGGAAAAATCATGATGGACCCCACAGAAATACAATGAATTATTAGAGAATACTATGAAAACCTATATGCTAACAAGCTGGGAAAATCTAGTAGAAATGGACAACTTCTTAGAAAAATACAACCTTCAAAGACTGACCCAGAAAGAAAGAGAAAATCTAAACAGACCAAATACTAGCAATTAAATTGAAGCGGTAATCATAAAACTACCAAAGAATAAAACCCCCGGGCCAGATTGATTTACCTCGGAATTTTATCAGACATACAGAGAAGACATAATACCCATTCTCCTTAAAGTTTTCCAAAAAATAGAAGAGAAGGGAATACTCCCAAACTCATTCTGTGAAGCCAACATCATCCTAATACCAAAACCAGGCAAAGACCCCACCCAAAATGAAAACTAAAGACCAATATCACTGATGAATGTAGATGCAAAAATACTCAACAAAATATTAGCATAGCGAATTCAAAAATACATCAAACGGATCATACACCAAGACCAAGTGGGATTCATTCCAGGGATGCTCAGATGGTACAACATTCGAAAATCCATCAACATCATCCACCACATCAAAAAAAAAAGGAAAAAACCACATGATCATCTCCATAGATGCTGAAAAAGCATTTGACAATATTCAACATCCATTAACGATAAAAACTCTCATCAAAATGGGTATAGAGGGCAAGAACCTCAACATACTAATGGCCATATATGATAAACCCACAGCCAACATCATACTGAACAACAAGAAGCTGAAAGCTTTTCCTCTGCGATCGGGAACAAGACAGGTATGCCCACTATCCCCACTGTTATTCAACGTAGAACTGGAGGTCCTAGCCACGGCAATTAGAGAAAAGAAAGAATTACAAGGAATCCATATTGGTAAAGAAGAAGTTAAACTGTCACTATTTGCAGATGACATGACATTGTACATAAAAAACCCTAAAGACTCCACTCTGAAACTACTAGAGCTAATATCGGAATTCAGTAAAGTTGCAGGATACACATTAACACACAGAAATCTGTGGCTTTCCTATACACTAACAATAAACTAATAGAAAGAGAAATCAGGAAGACAATTCCATTCACAATAGCATCAAAAGAATAAAATACCTAGGAATAAACCTAACCAAGGAAGTGAAAGACCTATACCCTGAAAACTATAAGACACTCTTAAGAGAAATTAAAGAGGTCACTAGCAAATGGAAACTCATCCCATACTCTTGGCTAGGAAGAATTAATATCGTCAAAATGGCCATCCTGCCCAAAGCAATATACAGATTCGATGCAATTCCTATCAAATTACCAACAGCGTTCTTCAATGAACTGGAACAAATTGTTCAAAAATTAATAGGGAAACACCAAAGACCCCAAATAGCTAAAGCAATCCTGAGAAGGAAGAATAAAGTGCAGGGGAATCTCACTCCCCACCTTCAACTCTACTACAAAGCCGCAGTAATCAAGACAATTCGGTACTGGCACAAGAACAGAGATACAGACCAATGGAACTGAATAGAGACTCCAAACATTAACCTAAACATATATGGTCAACTAATATTCGATAAAGGGGCCATGGACATACAATGGGGAAATGACAGTCTCTTCAGCAGATGGTTCTGGCAAAACTGGACATCTACATGTAATAAAATGAAACTGTATCACTGTCTAACCCCGTTCACAAAAGTAAATTCTAAATGCATCAAAGACTTGAATGTAAGTCATGAAACCATAAATCTCTTAGAAAAAAACATAGGCAAAAATCTCTTAGACATAAACATCAATGACCTCTTCTTGAATATATCTCCCTGGGCAATGGTAACAAAAACAAAATGAACAAATGGGACTATATCAAGCTGAAAAGCTTCTGTACAGCAAAGGACACCATCAATAGAACAAAAAGGTATCCTGCAGTATAGAAGAATATATTATAAAATGACAGATCCGATAAAGGGTTGACATCCAAAATATATAAAGAGCTCACATACCTCAACAAACAAAAAGCAAATAATCCAATTAAGAAATGGGCAGAGGAGCTGAATAGACAGTTCTCTAAAGAAGAAATTCAGATGGCCAACAGACACATGAAAAGGTGCTCCACATCACTCGTCACCAGAGAAATGCAAATTAAAACCACAATGAGTTATCATCTCACACCAGTAAGGATGGCTACCATCCAAAAGACAAGCAACAACAAATGTTGGCGAGGTTGTGGAGAAAGGGGAACCCTCCTACACTGCTAGTGGGAATGTAAATTAGTTCAACCATTGTGGAAAGCAGTATGGAGGTTCCTCAAAATGCTCAAAATAGAAATACCACATGACCCAGGAATTCCACTTCTAGGAATTTACCCTAAGAATGCAGCACTCCAGTTTGAAAAAGACAGATGCCTCCCTCTGTTTATCGCTGCACTATTTACAATAGCCAATATATGGAAGCAACCTAAATGTCCATCAGTAGATGAATGGATAAGGAGGGTGTGGTACATATACACAATGGAATATTACTCAGCCATAAGAAAAAAACAAATCCTACCATTCGCAGTAACATGGATGGAGCTAGAGGGTATTATGCTCAGTGCAATAAGCCAGGCGGTGAAAGACAAGTTCCAAATGATTTCACTCATATGTGGAGTATAAGAACAAAAGAAAACTGAAGCAACAAAACAGCAGCAGAAACACAGAACCCAAGAATGAACTAATAGTTACCAAAGGGAAAGTGACTGGGGAGAATGGGTGGGATGGGAGGGATAAGGGCGGGAAAAAAGAAAGGGGGCATTACAATTAGCATGTATAGTGTTGGGGGGGCACGGGGATGCTGTGCAACACAGAGAACACAAGTAGTGATTCTACAGCATCTTACTATGTTGAAGGACAGTGACTGTGAACAGGGATGTGGGTGGAACTTGGTGAAGGGGGGAGCCTAGTAAACAAAATATCCTTCATGTAATTGTAGATTAATGATTCCAAAATTAAAAAAAAAATTAAAAAAAGAAATAAATGCAAAGGGCAGTTTCAGCTGGCCAAAATAAAAGTTAATTTTGCTCTTTGGTATTTGGCATAGGAGCATTGTAGAATACAACTCTTATGCCTAGTCTGTTTTATAATTTTTCTCAACTCTTGCCAACTAATGCTTGTCATAATCCTACTGACTTAATGTGAAAATGCTACACATTGTGAGAGTATATTTGAAAGAGAAGGAAATTTAAATTTAATACAATGTCAATGTTGACATTCCTTCTAAATTTAGGAAGGGATATTAGATTTTAGAGTGACCCCAGTTGTTTTTAAGCTGGAAATATCAAACTTTCAGACTATATTTTGTTTTATATCATTATTATTTAGACTATTATAACAGCTTTATTATATGTGTGTATATATATATATACATATACATAAACTTAGTATTCATTTTATGTAGAAAGATAAATTATTTTCTTTTAAATATTTATTAAACATACTGTCACATAAGAGGACATCTACTGATAGTGTAACAAAATGTTAGAAATATATTAAGGGAATAATATTGTCACTTTGGCTATGTCTTCACTGAAACAACTGTATACTGTTAAGAGGCAAACTGGATCAGGGCACTAGGTTATTAAATATCAGTTTCTCTAAGACTTCTAACAACCAAATAACATTATCCACTTAAATGTATTGGTGATTGTTTGATAATTTGCTATTATATTATAAAAACACAACCTGAATCTAGCTAGATAGAGAAATAGTCTCGATTTCTTTGAATATCATGTTCTGTGTTGTTGGAACATTATTTCTTAAAGAAGAAATATGTCAGTGGAACACATTTGTTAAGGTAAGTATAATTAGTATAATTAGTATAACATTATCAGTCTATTTTTCAGCCTTTCTAACACTGTGGGTATCACTTAAAATGTTAAGATTTAACTTGTTACTTTTCACACTGTTTAAATTCTCCACCATATTAAATAACATCTCATCTATTTGCTTGGAAAAGATGCTCTTTATTGAGTCAGTCACTTATTCAGCAAATATTTATTGAGTATTGGAATGGTGTGAGCAAAAGTGGAATATTATCAGGACATAAGGCCAAAGGTAATGGGTGGGTCAGGTACTGCAAAGCCAAGTAGGCCTTTCCAAGAATTAGGGTTTATACTCTGCATTAAGTAAAAATTTCCATGGTTTCCAGCAAAATAATTACGTTAATGTGTTAATATTATCTTATTATTTAATGAAAAGCTTTGCTCTGAACAACCGGCCAAATGGAACGGCTATTAAGTGGGATAGGAGAGAATTTCAGTAGATCAAGTTTTCGGGGAAGATAAGAGGCTTAGTTTGAGCTCATTAAATTTGAGTTGTGTTAGACATTTGTCTGCCAGTGGGTTCCAGCCTCAAGCAAGTTCACTATGGATTCAATGAGGCAGAGGAATGACAATGGAACATTCTTGGGGTGAAAATGTTATATCCAACTTTGTTTCCGTAGCACCAGGTCAGTCATTAGAATCCCATCCTCTCAGAGTGAGTCTACATGTAGCAAGCTGGTCTCTACTTCTGGGCCTCTCTATCTGCACAGCCATCTCAGTCTCTGTCCTCAACACTGCCACCACTCCAGTCTCTGCTCTCCTGCAGCCATGCATCCATGCAGCCATATCACTGTATCACCCAGAGCACAGGGCAGAGCTCTTTATATAGAGTCAATAACAATGTTTTGCCCATATGTGTGTACTGAGCTAGCCAACAGGGCCAGGTGAGAATCCTGGCTATAGGGACCTTCACTTTATCCACAATATCCAAGTGAGACTTCTAATAGGTTATTAGACATATGAGTGTGGTGTTAAGGAAGAGGTCCAGGCTGGACATATAAATCTGAGACTTATCACATTAATGAGGTAAAACTGCAGTTCAGTTCTGGCATTAACCAGAGTTATAACAGCCCACACAAGTTAAGGGAACAGTTTTCAATAAGACTGCTGTGTATGAAGTGAAGGGTCCTGTGGCAAGGATTCTCACCTGGCCCTGGTTGGCTGGCTCACTACACACGTGTGGGCAATACATCATTAATGACTCTATATAAAGAGCCCTGCTCAGTGCTCTGGGTGACATGGTGGCATGGCTTCAAGGCTAGAGGAGAGCAGAGCAGAGCCTGAACTGGTTGCAATGCCAAGGACAGAAGCCCAGAGGATGGATGTGTGGGTAGAGAGGCCCAGAGGCAGAGACCAGCCTGCTGCATGCAGACTTGCTCTGAGTGGATGGAATTTTAGTGATTGATGTGCCACAGTGGGGAAAAAGTTGGGTATAGCCCTTTCACCCCAAGAACATTCTACTGTCATTTCTATGGTCACACTGAATCCATAGTGAACTTGTTTGGGGCTGAAACCCATTGGCAAGACACAGCCATCATATCAGTTGCTAGCCATAATTTTGAGTCCCCAGGCTACTCACACTGTGCCCAGCTGGCTACTAATTTGGGGCTTCCCATGATGTCTTCAGGTTTCATAATTTGCTAGAATGACTCAGAACACAGAAGAGTACTATCCTTAAAACTGTAGTTTATTATAAAGGGTGTATTGCAGCGGGTTTCAGCCCCAGACAAGTTCGCTGTGGATTCAATGTGACCAAAGAAATGACAGTAGAATATTCTTGAGGTGAAAGGGTTATACCCAACTTTATTTCCACAGTGGCAGGTCAATTACTAAAATCCCATTCACTCAGAATGAGTCTGTGTGGAACAAGCCCATCTCTACCTCTGGGTCTCTCTACACACACAGTGATCCCAGTCTCTGTCCTCAGTATTGCCACCACTCCAGCCTCTGCTCTTCTCTCCTGCAGCCTTGTAGCCATGCCACTGTGTGACCTAGAGTATTGGGCAGGGCTCTTTGTATAGAGTAACTAACAAGACATTGCCCACATGTGTGTAGTGAGCTAGCCAACCAGGGCCAGGTGAGAATCCTGGCCACAGGAACCTTCATTTTATCCACAAAGGGTAAAAATCAGGACCAGCCAAATGAAGAGATAGGTATGTCTAGATCTGGAACAGTACTCAACATAGTGTTTCCGTGCCCTACCTTTGACAAAATCTGGGTATGTCACCTCTCAGCACATCAGTGTGTTCACCAACAAGGAAAATTTGCAGTCATTGTTCAGAGTTTTACTGGGGTGGCAAAATTAAAATTAAGTATGATTGACTTAATGCCCATGTGAATGAACTGAAACTCTGTCCTTCCTCCTCTAACTAGATAGATAGGTAAGTAAAGCTGATATCATGTGGTTCAAAACTGTAGGGAAAATAGAAGTTCCTATGACCAGGATCCTCACCTGACCCTAACCTACTTGATGATGTAATTGGCCTACTGCATAGACTTACACACCTTTTGGCAATGAGCCATTATTGTCAGTGTTACTATATAAAGGGCTCTGCCCAGAGGCAGAAACAGAGATGGATTGAGAACTTGTCACAGGCAGACGTGATTCTAACATTCAACCTGCCACTATGAGAATAAAGCTTGTTATAAACACTTTACTCCCAACATTCTGCTGTTATTTGGTCTCACTGAATCCAGAGTGAATTTTCCTAGGGGCAATCCCCTCAGGCAGCTAATCCTAAGGTTGATCTCTGGTGTGGCCTACCTCCATTCTGAACCATTTCATTAAGTTATCTGGAGGCCCACTATGAATGACCTCATTAACATAAATTAACTTGGCCCAGCATGAATAACAAAGTTCTACCATTTGGAAATTCCAAGGATTTAGAGGTTCCCTTCCAAGAATGAGGAACAAAGACAAGACAAATTATTATACAATGGCAGTATTTAAGATCATGGCACTGGATGAGATTGCCTAGAAAATTGTGTAGATAGAAAAGAGAAGAGGTCCAAGGACTGATTGGTAGGGTACTCCAGTGTTAAGAGGTCAAGAAAATGAGAATATATGAGCAAAGGTGTCTGAGAAGAAGGCACCAATAAGGTAGCACATGAATTGAGTGTCCTGGAAGCTAAGTGAAGAAAGTGTTCCATAGGAAGAGAAATGATCAACTAGGTAAAATTCTACTGACAGATCAGGTAGGACGACGCCCCAGAAAAAACCATTAGGTATAGCAGGGTGCAGTTCCATTAATGACCTTAACAAGAGTAAAGAGGTGTGATTATAGGAAAAATCTGTGGATTGATATGGATCCAAGAGAGAATTGGATTACATGAATCTGGCTGAAAGTATATGGGAGTTCTTTGCATAATTCCTGCAACATTTGTGGATATTTTATTTCAATATAAAACTTTAAAAAGTAAAATAAACAAAAAATGGAATTTGAGTAGATGAATTAGGAAAAAGGACTGTGCAGAAGCCTTCCAAAGAATTTTCCTATAAGAAGGAAAGGAATGCAACAGTACCTGGAGAGGGAATTGGAGTGAAGGGGTTTTTGTTTTGTTATGGTAAAATGAAAGAAAAAGCACATGTTTTCCCTGCTGATTGGGCCTAGCATGGGGAAGGACAGAATTTCTGGAATTTAGTAGCTGAGGGGAGATGGGATCTCATACATCAATAGAGGGTCTGTCTTTAGCAAGGAGTATGGATGTTGCACTCAGTAACAGAAGAAGGCAGTGTGTATATGCACAGCTTCAGGTAGTAGGTAGATGGGGTAGTGATAGACCATGGAAGTTCTCTTCTGATTGCTTCAATTTTCTCTGTGAAGTAGGAAGCAAGGTTAGAAGAAAATGGGAATGTATAGGAGGTGTTCAAGGTTTTGCAGAGAGAAAAGACAGTGTTATGGAAAATACTGAAGAAAACCTAGACTGGATCACTGATGGAAAATCCAAGTAGCACTCGGAGGTCTTGGAGTGTTGAGGCTTTATTTCACACTGGCAGGCTCAGAGGGGAGTAATCTCCCACAAAGTCTGAGCCCCGAACAAAGGCAAAGGGAGCAATATATATCTTTCTGCTTCCTTATCTGTAACATTCCTATGTGCACAGCAAATGAGCAGGCAAGGGGGAGGAAGTTTAGGGAGTGAACCTTGGGAATTGGTGCTGGACAGAGTAGGAAACCAAGGGAGTGTTTTTTTGTTGTTTGTGTTGAGGAGGGGTTGAGACAGAGGGGAGCCACCTGCTAGCCCTTGTAAATTGCTGTCCTTGTAAATCTTTCCCTATCACTCCCCCCTCTGATGCCCCTTTAAGCACTTTGTTTTAGGGGGCATCATCTCCCTGGTTTATGACAGGGTCATAGTGGCTCTGCATATACATGAGCTGTATGGAGGAAACGCCTTCCTTGGTAAAGTTAATGAACCAGTTAAATATGCAGGTTCCCACTAATAGTCTAAGGAACAGCAGAATCATTGGCCCAGCAAGGCCAGTTAGAAGAGTTGTTAGCCATGGATTCTATTCAAACCATCCCTGGAACTAAGACTTTTTATTTTCTAACATTTTATTCATATGCTGGATGTTTTCTTTACTTTGGCTAGAGAGCTCCTAACTATGCCAGACTTATTTGCATAAAAAACAACAATCTTTTCCAAGGGCTACACATAAGGCTCCCTGTGACATGAACAGGAGGTCCAGTCTTCTAAGATTTTGTAACACTACTTCAGCCAGGGAATCAATTTGATTTTGCAGCTGAATCGTGGTGGTTTCAAGCTACTCTAAATGTTGATTAACTTCCTCTGTTTATAGAGCCTTTGTGCCTACTGCAGCTGATCCAGCTACACTGAGCTCAACCAGAGCAGGGATCAGCAAAGGGGCAGCCTGTTCTGCCTAGGAAATCTCACCAGGGGAAAGGAAGTAGTTCCCTTCAGGCTCACTATGCACTTTATAACTTTTGTACAATTAAACATTACAGAGAGGTACTTTGGAAATGCAGGCTGAGACTTGAGTTCATCTAGGAGAGACAGGTAAGCACAGTAAAACAACTTAATGATTACCCAATAGACAATAGAAATGGCAACTTTTTGAGGAATAGTCCAATCCAGGGGTGTAAGAGCAAAGTGTCTAATACCTAGAATAAAAGACACTATTCCGACAAGAGCCAGGATCCACGGCGCACAGGTGTCATTAGTCAGAGGGCAATCATCATGTGCGGAGGTTGAAAGGATTCTGGAGGTCTGGCTGGGCCTCAAACTGATATGCCTCCTCATCAGGATGATGGGCCCTTTTCACTCTGGAATGATGGACCCCCGGAGTGATGCCTGCAACCTTGAGGACAGTAGGAGTAGTTAGAACAACAATGTGGGGGCCAGTCCACTGAGGTTTGAAGGGATCCTTTTTCCAGTCTTTAACTCAGACTGAGACCCCAGCCTGGAAGGAATGTACTGGGGTTCCTAGAGGGATCAGGGCTCTTTCTATGGTGTATTGTTGTAGTTTATTTAGGGTGGCTTCTAAGGCTTGGAGCTGTTCTCTTGCTCCCTTATCTCCTGGGACGCATCCTAGACATGGGGGAGAGCATTCATACACTAATTCAAAAGGGTTAAAAACCTTGAGTTTCAGTTGTGTGGTGAGCACGCAGGAGAGCCAGGGGCAGTAAATCTGGCAACAGGAGGCCAGTTTCTTGGCCAAATTTGGCTAGGTTCCTTTGAGGGTGTGATTCATTCAGTCTACTTTCCCTGAACTCTGTGGCCTGTATGCAGTGTGAAGTTTCCAGGTAATACTGAGGGATTTAGTTAACATTTGCCCTACATCTGCTACAAAGGTAGGCCCATTGTCACTGTGGATTGTGAACAGTAGGCCAAACCGGGGCACAGTTTCTCTCAGGAGGACTTTGGCTACCTCTTGGCTCCATTCTGTTCTGGTTGGTAAGGCTTCGACCCAATCAGAGTATGTACACACTATTAATAGGAGGTATCTGAGTCCCGTGCTTGGCTGGACATCCATGAAGTCTATCTCAAGGTCTTCAAAGGGGGACCTCCCATTCTTTGGACATGAGGTGGGAGTCATGGCACAGATCAAGCGTTATTTCTGGTACAAGTTACACACTATCTCCTCAGTGCTCAGCATAGTTCTGGCAACTAGTTGATGTAGCATTGCTTTTTGAGGAGGGCTTCCAGTATAGTTTTTCCCAGGTGGGTGAGCTGGTGGTATTTGCTGACTAGTTGCCTCCCGGTTGCAGCTGGGACAAAGATATGTCTGTCTGGCAACACCCACCATCTGTTTTCAGTTAAAGTGGCTCTTTCAGTTATGGCCTAGTTTTTCTCCTTTTCAGTGTACTTGGTGGAGGGGCCTCTACCAGGGGTGTTAGGGCCACAGTGAGAGAAGGAGCTCTCCCTGCCTCCTTACTGGCTGCTGCTTTGGCAGCTTCATCTGCCATTCGATTCCCCTGTACTATAGGGTTGTTTTCCTTTTGATGTTCTTTGCAATGCAGAATTGCTACCTTTATTATGTATAAAGAGATTGTAGGGCCTTTTTATATCCAGCAGGCCTAGGTCTGGTGCCTGTTCTGAAGCAGTTTTTATTTCCAGGAAGGTAGCTCTTGCCTCTTTTGTCCAGACATGGGATTTTGGTCTGGCCCCCCCAGGAGGTTGCAGAGGGGTCTTGCCATTCCTGAGAATCTGGGAATCAAGATTTTTGCAGAACCCAGCAGCCCCTAGGAATTATCACATGCCCCCCTCATCCTGGGCTGGGGCAAGGAGTTAATGACATTTTTCTTCTCTGTCCTTAGTGCCCTTTCTCCCTGGGTGAGGAGGAAGCCTAAGTACCGATCTTGCTGTTGGCAGATTTGTGCCTTTAAAAGGCTTAGTATCCTGAGTCTACCAGGAGTTGCAGGAGGGCCTTTGTGTCTTTTGCACAGTTCTTGTGGGTGTCACTGGCAAAGAGAAGGTCATCTACATACCGCAGGAGGGCGTAGCCCGTGGCTTCCCTCAGAAAGCTGGCAAGGTCTGCATCCAATGCCTCTCCACAGAGAGTGGGTGAGTTCTTGAACTCTTGTGGAAGCCATGTCCATGTTAACTGCACCTGCTGCCCCTTATCCAGTTCAGTCCATTCAAAGGCAAATAAGAGCTGGCTTTGCAGAGCCAGCCAGAGGCAGAGAAAAGCATCTTTAAGTCTTGGCAAGTGAACTATTTGGCAGACTCTGGGATCTGGCTGAGGAGGGTGTATGGGTTTAGAACTACAGGGTGTAAAGAAACATTCACTCTATTAATGGCTCACAGGTCTTGAACAGGCTGGTACTCTCTTCCTGGCCTTTTGACTGGTAGAAGCAGGGGGTTCCAGGGTGACTGACACTCGATTAGAATTCCTGCCTCTCTGAGTCTGATCAGATGTTCCTGGATGCCTGCTCTTGCCTCTTGTGAGACAGGTTACTGCCACTGTCTTTGTGGCTCTGAGAATAGTTGCAGTCTTTTTCAGTGAAGGGGGCTACAGGGAGAGTGACCACAGAGTGTTCTGCCTGTGTGTCAACTATAAAAGTCATGTTTTGGCCCCCAACTTTCATTCTGACCTTGGGCTCAGGGGGTCTGCATGCAAGACAGCCCAGTCCTTGTCAATCTGAGTGTGTTTCTTCCAGGCCAATGAGCCTTTCCCCGTAGGGCTCCTCCCAGTAGCAACCTGGCCTCGGGGCTTTGCCTTGGTTGGGGCATTCATTCTTCCAATGCCCTTTTTCTTTACAATAAGCACACTGGTCTTTGGCTTAGGGGTTCCTGGGCTTCCCCTCTCTTGGAGGCTGGCTTCTCTCTGCTTTCTGCCCATCTCTCTCTTTCAGGGCAGCTGCCAGGAGGCTGGCCTTTTTCTTCATTCTTTTTTTCAGCACCCCTGTCAGCTTGAGCTTCTCTGTTCATGTATACTTTGTTGGCAATTTCAAGCAGCTGAGTGATATTCATCCCAGCAAAGCCCTCAAGCTTTTGGAGCTTTTGTCTGATGTCTGGGGCAGCTTGGGCAATAAATGAGGTGTTTACCATCTTCTGGCTCCCTGGTGACTCAGGGTCAAAAGGGGTGCAGATGTAATAAGTTTCACACAGTCTTTCATTATAGTCCACAGGAAACTCTCCTGGTCATTGAGCGACTGAAGAAACTTCAGTCATGTTCATAGGCTTTTTGGACCCAGCTTTGATTCCCCTGGAGGAGGGCATCCTGATATTGGTGGATCTGGTGCTGTCCCTCAGGGGTGGTGAAATCCCTCTTGGGGTGCTCCTCGGGGACAGCAATTTCAGCCTATGCACCCCTACCAAAGACCCCGGCTGCCTCCTCTTTTCCATTGTGAACAAGGTGCAGAGAAGCTGTTGACAGTTTTTTTAGGTTAGCTGATGGATTTGGACCAGGGATTACATAAGATCAACCAGGGCTTGTGGCTTTTCTGATGGGTGTCAGTTGTGGTGAAGGGTTGATAGTAAAACATGGATTGGCTGGGCTGGATGGTCCCATAATTATTATGTCTTTCAGGCTCCCACATCTCTTGTACTGGCATCTGAAGGGCACCTGCTCCTGGCTGAGGGTGCAGTCTGGCTGCTGGTCCGGGGGAGAGTGGGTTCACTGGTTCTGGAGTTGGCAGGGAGGCTGATGGTGGCAGGGTATCAGGGACTGGGGGCTGGGTGCTGAAGGCCTTGGAGGCACATAAGGTGGGGGCACTATTAGCTCTTCCTCAGGGTCACAAGTAAAAATTTGCAGAGGCTCAGGCTTCTGTTGATTCTTTGCAGGTTTCTTTGTTGAGGCAACTAAGAACCTACCCTGTCCTGCCTGTTGCAAGCAAATTGCACCCAAGGGGGAAGAGTCTGGGCAACTTCTAACCAGGAGTTAAAGTATGGGAATGGATTAGGATGACCTGGATCTCTTGGGATGACCCACCAGGCTCAGCAGATTGTTGGGACATCTAGGGTTCCTTCTGGAGGCCACCCTACACTGAAGGCAGGCAATACTGATTCAAACAGGGTTTTCAACCTGCCAGGAGTTAATTTTACTCTGTTGTTTTCTGAAAATTCCTTCCTGAATTTCCTGATCATAGTGTCAAGGACTGTGGGTTTACTATGCCCTAACCCCATGGCATGTCCCTGGATGGTACTGCGTTACTGTGACAACAGACAAGTGAGGGGTCCCTCCTCTAGAGAGGAGACCAGTCAGATGCCAGTCCATTCACGCTCCTTGCGGAGACTTTGGTCTGCCTTGACTAAGGCGCACCCGTATAAGTCCCGTGCCAGGTCAGCTGAAGCTGACTCATGGATATGCCATGACAGATGACTGTGAGAATGGATGAGGGCCCATGCAGATTCCGTAGTGCAGGCCGTGGAATCACAGATTCAGTGCAGACTGAATGACTTCAGCCACCCTGCACACTCACTCACACGTACACACACCCAGACCAGAATTTAAATATTTCCCCCCTCGGAATGTCTACCTGTGAGACTTCTAATAAGTATCCAGGAGTTGATCAGTCTCCCCTTTCACCCCAATGGGTGGAACTGGCTGGATCAGGGGCCCTGGGGCCTTACCGGATTTGACGTCGGAACCAGGTCCTCACCTGCCAAGCCTCCTTGAGTCTGGCAGGACCAGTGAAGCAGGGCTGGCCCTGGGTGACCAGGCAGGAGACTGCCAAAAGATCAGGCAGGGGGTGCTTTCTCCGTTGCAATCTCCTATTCCATCACCACCCCGCCAAACCGGTCAGCCAAATGTTATGGAAAATACTGAAAAATCCTGGACTGGATCACTGATGGGGAAAAACCAAACGGCACTCAGAGGTCTTGGAGTGTTGCAGCTTTATTTCACACCAGCGGACTCACAGGGGAGTAATCTCCCAAAAAGTCTGAGCCCCAAACAAAGGCAAAGGGAGCAGCAATATATATCTTTCTGCTTCTTTATCTGTAACATTCCTATGTGCACAGCAAGCAAGCAGGCAAGGGGGAGGGAGTTTAGGGAGTGAACCTTGGGAACTGGTGCTCCGCAGAGCAGGAAACCAAGGGAGTGTTTTTGTTGTTGTTTGGGTTGAGGAGGGGTTGTGACAGAGGGGAGCCACCTGCTAGCCCTTGTAAATTGCTGTCCTTGTAAATCTTTCCCTATCAATAGTATGAAATATTTGTGAGAGTGGAAGAATGAAAGAGAAATGCAGTATGATTGCTGGCTAGCATTTAATGCCCACTTGAGGCTTAGGGTAATGAATTTAAAGTGAGATTACTAAGCATTATTGTTTTTCTCCTGACACATTTAGCTGCCGGTATGTAGGCATTGTGGATACTAAGTGTATTAAACCAGGTTTGTAGTTCTGCTGGATGACTAGGAGCAATGTAGTGAAGAATATATTCAAGGTAATGGTTATAATGATCAGAATTTTAGCTCAAGATTATCAAAGGTCAGTAGCAAAGATTTATATACTGAATTATCTACACAAGAAGAAATGATAAACTTTAGTATTTATGTGTAAGGCTGTTAGTGTTATTGTCAGAGAAACATGTTTTTAAAAAGAAGCCATAATTGTTAGGACTACTTGGTTCTAAATATTTTGTCTATTTAATATATTTATGAAAATAGCATATTTTAATTGGCACACTTGAATATAAAGTTGGGGGTTATCATCTTTCAGTTTAAAAATACTGTTCCATATCATTGTAAAAAATAAGCATTCACTTTATTTTTAGAGTTTGCAGTTCTAATATAATTATGTTATCTGAGCATTAGAATTAAAGTTGGTTTTAATATTAAAATATTTTCTCTTTTTCTCATTTTTTAAGCACAGTTTTTTTTATGACAGCCATACATTTTGTTGAACATTATGAGTTTTTCCAGTTATTTTCCGTACTTCTATTTTAACTTATCAAACCCCTCATTGAATTAAATGAAATCAATTATGTAATAGCTAACTACTAGTTGACTGTTAATTTTTTAAGTAACAAATTATTTCTTTACAGCTGTTAATAGTAACAGTTTCATAAGTTTTAAAAATAGAGAAAAATTTAAAATGAAATAAAATTTCCTACAAATCTAAAAGTTTGTTAATTTTAGCCACCCACACAACCCCCTAATTTTAATCTTCTAATTGTAGAAAAAATCCAATCTGTTTCCTTTTTCTCTTTTCTATTATCATACTATATGGCAGGTACTGACAAGTAGTAAGTGAGCATACTCTTTAATTAATTTAAGATGTGATAGACCACTAAAGAGTGGAATTCAAAGATAGAGAATTTGGCGTTAAATTAATATTTTACAACTGGCTTAGCAGAATTTAACTCTGAATTCTGAGTATTTCCTTGCTTTTCACATTCAGAAACATAATATGTAACTTAGAAAAATAAAGTTTGGTGACTTTAAAATTCAGAAACAAATTAGTTATGATTCCTTTTCTGTTTCAAAGGCGTGTGGAAATGGTCCATTGAATCAAATGACAGAAGACCAAAATGAAAAACGAGAAACTGATACTTTTCCATTTTAACCTAACCTATGTATGGTAAAGGAAATGTTATTTTTAGTTATCCTATATGAGTCAAGATTACTTCTAATCCAGCAGAAATCTCTGTGTTTATTCACAAAATGGATTTGACCTAATAAAGAAATTTTTAAATTCTTTAAAATCCAGCAAAATTTTTGCTCTCTAAAAGTCATATAGGCTGTCTTGTTTAGATTGTCATTAGACCTTCAATATACAAACAAATTTAGGCAAGATGTTTGAAAGCAGTTATTCCATACTGACATGAACCTGAGCATCATATTCTTATACTAAAACTGATCTGTCCTAATTACTTAGTATAATCAGAATTTGGATTATGTTATATCAAATCACCTTTTGCTCTGATACTTAGTTTACACCAATCTATTTACAATAATTAGCTATAAAAACTCATAAATATTAAATCATACTATTTCCATGGTATATATTATATGTGATCATTCTTCTTATAAAAAAATGTTATGTAACAGGTAAAAAACTGAATTAGTATGACATGAGTCATCCCTAAGGTACTCAAAGAGCATGCTTAATTCTGAAGCTGTATCTATTAATATGTTTTTGTCATGATATAATTTAACAATAATCTGTATATTATATTCTGCAATACAAATGTAATATAACCACACAGAATTATCTTTGGAATTCTATTACTTTTGAAACTCAGAGCCAAATTATAAATATAATTGTGATATTTCAAGCAGAACTTTGATGAACTTTTTATAATTTTGATATGACAGGTATTTTTCACAGTCATTCCAGTATCAACTGTGATTCCAGGTAACATTAGTCCTATAAGGTAATAATATATATTCAATGAAAAAAGGTTTCTATAATGAAATACGTCTTTAGAAAATTTCAGTGTACATGAAATTTCCTAAATTTCCTTGGAATTTCCTTCTTTAAGGAAGGAATTCCTTGTAAATTTCCTCCTCTCACTTTGGAGTAAAATCCATGTTCTCTGGCATTTTACCAATCAAAATTTAAGTATATGCCTGTCTATCTAAACATTGTGATTTGTATCTTGCCATCTTATAAACCTATAATCTAGTATACTTCACTGTAGATGTCACTGATAATAGAGATTGCTAGAGGATTTTGATTTAGTTCTCTTGCTGTTGAAGAGAGGGGGAAAAAATCAACATCTCTGCTCCTTAAAGTGTCCACTTTTCTTTTTTTCATTTGAAGTTTGTGGAAGAGGAAGACCAGAATGTTAATAACAATTAATTTATCCCCAAATTAGACTAACCAATACTATCACTCCCTCAGCATTATCAGTATAGGACTTCTACAGGAGTCAGGTAATTTAGTGTACTGGGTGAAAGACTGAAATCTAAAAACTATGACTTGGTTTGTCACCAAACAGTGGTACCTAGTGGCTTTGTTACCTTTGGCAAGTTATTAACCTCTCCAAACCTTCATCTGTAAAACAGGGATAGAAACATCTCCTTCACTCACAAGATTGTTGTAAGAATAAAATAAAACATAATAAGCATTTTAAAGTGTTTTGAAAACAGAGCACTAAATAATTCAGAGTATAGGTACTGACATAGGAATACATGTATAAATTTGATATAGAGAGATAGTTGGATGCTTCCCTGCCTCTAGTCTGTCCAGCTGCAGGTGTTCCCACTTTCAGTGCTCTACATTTCTCTCTGTGCCCGGAGTTCTTATGCCACCATTCTCCCGATCCATAGGAACCAAATGTGAAGAACTTTTCACCTTGCCCTGTTAGGATTTTGTACTTACTCTACTGGTGGCATTTGCCTGTAAATGAATTCTCAGAGGAGATTTTGAGTAAGCTTATTCTCTTTTCTAGCCTGTTTTTTACTGGAACCCCATCTTCAGATTACATTTTAGCATTTATCCTTCCTGGGATACCTAAAAATTAGATATTTATGTGATGTTTTGAAAACAGTGATTACTTTGGAATCATTTGTTCAGGTTGTCTTTAGCTAGTGGACCTGGATGTGGTTGTGGTTCAAGTTGGGTAGATGATTCTGATGAAGCTCTTTTCATTTTTATTTCCAAATTGGGTATTGAATAGTTTCCATATTTCTACAAGATTAGTTCTTTTTGTCATTCTTAATATTGTAAATATTTAATCTATTTTTAATTATCAGTTTCCAATTTTGCTTTGCTGCTAATATATCAAATCATGTCTAAAATTTTATGTATACAATCTGTATTATTGATTGATTACATTCTGTATTAGTTTGATAGGGCTGCTGTAACAAAGTTCCACAGACTGGAACTTTTAAACAACAAAAATGTACTGTCTCACAGTTCTGAAGACAGTTCTAGAAGTCTGAAATCAAGGTATCAGCTGGGTTGCTTCCTTCTGAGGGATCTGAGGAAAGGATCTGTTCCAGGTCTATCTCCTTGGATAACAGATGGCCATCTTCTCCATTTGTTTCTTCACATCATCTTCCTCTTATGTGTATGTGTGTCCAAATTTCCATATTTTTGTAGGGATACCAGTCATATTTGTTTTGGGGCCCACATCTTAACTAGTCACATTTTCAGTTACAATTACCTTATTTCTAAATAAGATCACATTCTGAAATACTGGGGATTAGGAAATCAACACACAAATTGTAATGAGGGATGCATTTCAACATCTAACATCCTCCATCCATCTTCTACATATGGTGGAAGAGTGCTTTCACTTTACAACTTTTAGGTGAGACATTGATTACTCATACCAGTGTTACTTGGGATAGCTTCTAGACACCTAAGAGACCATTTTTATTTATCAAATTGATATTAATATCATCAACATTATTAAAATCCTTTTTAACATTTTATTCACATACTAACTTAATTGGGTATTTTCATTTCAATCCCTGATGAGTTAGGGACACCTAGATATGTATAGGATTTTTTTCTTTTTACTAAATTATTAGCAACTTCATTTTGAACTGGCTTTATTGGCTTAGAAACCACCTCCACCAATCCCCAGCTCATGTACATGTGCACTTTAGCGTTAGTCAGGTCAGAGATTCACAGCAATAACTAACTTTTTAGTATACTTCTTTGATGCATAGACACACACCATTGATTGATTATTACTGGTACACATTAAGTATATATTGAGCCTGTTCTCATATGCCCTCCCAATCAGGAGTTTGTTTTCTGACACTCAAAAGATTTTAATTCACTTTTCGTTAAGCCATCAGCAGCATCCAAAGCACTTTTCTAAACACTTTGCTAAATAACTTTCAAGAATTCCTGAACGAAACCTTGAAATAAGACAAAGTATTCTAACTTAAAATTGATGCACTATTAAGGCAAAAGAGTGAGAGTAATTGGTGAAATGAAAAACAAAATCAAACAATCTATGTGTGCAGAAAATGATTTTAAAATGTGCCTGGAAGGATTGTGAATTAGCATTGCAATTTCACTTCACACAATGGAACTGTAAACTTTATGGTTAACTACTGTTTATCTAAAACTGCCATATAGTGATAATATGAAACTTTGAGAATATAACTTCTAGGCATTGCAGTGCTTATTAAAGATCTTATAGAGAAAGATGTCTTAAAGGATTCTCAAAGGTATTTTATTTTGAACATTAAAGGTTCAAGAAGAATTCTGAGTTCAAAAGGTAAAAAACAAAACTGGCTTCAGTTTGAGGAAAATAACACTTTAAAGGTGATATTTTTTAGTCTAGATGTTTTATTTTTCTTGATTTCAGTTTCAGTCAACACCTTTTACTTTTTTTAAGTACAGTTATGGCTTCTATTTCATAAAGGGAGGTTGATTTTGGTGTTCTAATAAATATTAAATTATTGTCATATATTCCTCTATTAATAATAATAGAATCCTAGAGGCTTAATATGTCATATCTGAAATATAAGAATAATAATCATACATTTTAAAGCATATGACTGACTTCATTATAGACTTAGCTAATTTTTTTTTTAGGGCATCTCACATATTTATTGATCAAATGGTTGTTAACAACAATAAAATTCTGTATAGGTGAGTCAAGGCTCAATGCACAATCATTAATCCACCCCAAGCCTAATTTTCTTCAGTCTCCAAACTTCTGAAGCATAATGAACAAGTTCATATACGGAGAACAAATTCTTACATAGTGAATAAGTAACATGATGAAAAGTACAAGGGTATTCATCACAGAAAATTTTGGTTTTGCTCATGTATTATGACCTATAAACAATCAGTTCAAATTTAAAATTCATTTGATTTTTATACTTGATTTATATGTGGATACCACATTTCTCTCTTTATTATTATTATTTTTAATAAAATTCTGAAGTGGTAGGTAGATACAAGACAAAGGTAGAAAACATAGTTTAGTGTTGTAAGAGAGCAAATTTAGATGATCAGATGTGTGCCTGTAGACTATGTGTTAATCCAAGCTAGACAAGGGCAATAAAACCTCCACGGATGCAGAAGATTTCTCTCAGAACAGGGGGGGATGAGGTTCTAAGCCTCACCTCTGTTGATCCCCAGTTTCTCACCTGATGCCCCCCCTGAGACTGTGCCTGTCTTAGGTTGTTCCTCCCTTGAGGAATCTTACCCGTCTCTGGCTAACCAGTCATCTTCTGGGGCCATACAGAGAAATATAAAGTTGGTAAGAGAGAGAGAAGCCTTATTCTTTGAAAAGGTTAGCTTTTTACTTCTTTGCATATTTATGCCTTGTGGCTTCTATGCCCAGCATTTGTCTTGAGGTATCTTTACCACTTGGAAGAATTATGATACTCGGTAAATTCGATATGAGGCACGAATTCTATTTAAAGGTTTTAATTAGGAAGGAAGAAGAAAAGCTATAGAAGTAGCAGGCGGAAGAAAACATGGGAAGATTGATTATTTCTTTGACATATCTTCTTGTAGAGTAACTTCAGCGTGTATAGGTTTTAAACTACTAATTAAATTGAGTACACACATTAACATAATAGGAGTACAGTTACATAACCAAAGCAGACCTATAATTACCAGATATCTCCAGTGAAACCAAGAAAACCAGTTAGGCACCTTAGGCATTTGTGAAAACTTATCTATGATATAGTGGATATTGTCCAACTGAACTTGAACAGTCTGAGAGAAATCAGACAAATTAAAACAACCCATTCCTGGGGACTGTTCACATCCCATATGTTCTTTAAACAGTAGATAGTCTGTAGTTGTAAGATTTTGGAGCGCTACAATTTGCACTTCTCCTAATTCTTGGTTGAGGTCCAGCAGTATAGATCCAGTCAAACTGGTTGTTTCACTGTATGCACAGGCCAGCTTAGATATCTCCTTCTTCATTCCCATGGCAAGTCCAGGAACTGGTGGATGAGTGCATCTACAGCTGTAGCAGTGCGTGGATCTTTGTTGGGGTTTCTTGATGATCATCTTCTGGCATGAGTCTTCCAGAGAGTGCTGATGTGGGAAGTTCTTTTTCATATCGTATCTTAGCTCATTTTCAGTGTAACCAAATTAAGCTTTGATCCTCTGTATAAACACAAACAGACCCTTTGCCTACACTTTTATATGCCCTTTGTACCATTGTGTAGAACTCACTGGAGGTCACCACACAGGAACTGCTTTTTTTTTTTTTCATTATCATTAATCTACACTTACATGACGAATATTATGTTTGCTAGGCGCTCCCCTATACCAGGTCTCCCCTATAAACCCCTTTATAGTCACTGTCCATCAGCATAGCAAAATGCTGTAGAATCACTACTTGTCTTCTATGTGTTGTGCAGCCCTACCCTTTCTCCCACCCCCCCATGATTGCTAATCTTAGTACCTCCCTCCTTCTTCCCCCCCTTATCCCTCCCTACACACCCATCCTCCACAGTCCCTTTCCCTTTGGTACCTGTTAGTCCATTCTTGAGTTCTGTGATTCTGCTGCTGTTTTGTTCCTTCAGTTTTGCATTTGTTCTTATACTCCACAGATGAGTGAAATCATTTGGTATTTCTCTTTCTCCACTTGGCTTATTTCACTGAGCAGAATACCCTCCAGCTCCATCCATGTTGCCGCAAATGGTAGGATTTGCCCTTTTCTTATGGCTGAGTAGTATTCCATTGTGTATATGTACCACATCTTCTTTAGCCATTCATCTATTGATGGACATTTAGGTTGCTTCCAATTCTTGGCTATTGTAAATAGCGCTGTGATAAACATAGGGGTGCATCTGTCTTTCTCAAACTTGATTGCTGTGTCCTTAGGGTAATTTCTTAAGAGTGGAATTCCTGGGTCAAATGTTAAGTCTGTTTTGAGCATTTTGATGTACCACCATAATGCTTACCACAACGGTTGAACTAACTTACATTCCCACCAGCAGTGTAGGAGGGTTCCCCTTTATCCACAGCCTTGCCAACATTTGTTGTTGTTTGTCTTTTGGATGGCAGCCATCCTTACTGGTGTGAGGTGATACCTCATTGTAGTTTTAATTTGCATTTCTCTGATAATTAGCGATGTGGAGCATCTTTTCATGTGTCTGTTGGCCATCTGAATTTCTTTTATGGAGAACTGTCTGTTCAGTTCCTCTGCCCATTTTTTAATTGTGTTATTTGTTTTTTGTTTGTTCAGGCGTGTGAGCTCTTTATATATTCTAGACATCAAGACTTTATCGGATGTGTCATTTTCAAGTATATTCTCCCATACTGTAGGGTTCCTTTTTGTTCTATTGATGGTATCTTTTGCTGTACAGAAGCTTTTCAGCTTAATATAGTCCCACTTGTTCATTTTTGCTGTTGTTTCCTTACCCGGGGAGATATGTTCAAGAAGAGGTCACTCATGTTTATGTCTAAGAGGTTTTTGCCTATGATTTTTTACAGGAGTTTAATGGTTTCATGACTTACATTCAGGTCTTTGATCCATTTTGAGGTTACTTTTGTATATGGGGTTAGACAATGGTCAAGTTTCATTCTCCTACATGTAGCTGTCCAGTTTTGCCAGCACCATCTGTTGAAGAGACTGTCATGTCACCATTGTATGTCCATGGCTCCTTTATCAAATATTAATTGACCATATATGTCTGGGTTAATGTCTGGATTGTCTAGTCTGTTCCATTGGTCAGTTGGTCTGCTCTTTGCCAGTACCAAATTGTCTTGATTACTATGGCTTTATAATAGAGCTTGAAGTTGGGGAGTGAGATCCCGCCTACTTTATTCTTCTTTCTCAGGATTGCTTTGGCTATTCGGGGTCTTTGTTGTTTCCATATGAGTTTTTGAATTATTTGTTCCAGATCATTGAAGAATGTTGCTGGTAGATTCAAAGGGATTGCATCAAATCTGTATATTGCTTTGGGTAGGATGGCCATTTTGATGATATTAATTCTTCCTAGCCACAAGCATGGGATGAGCTTCCATCTGTTAGTGTCCCCTTTAATTTCTCTTAAGAGTGACTTGTAATTTTCAGAATATAAGTCTTCACTTCTTTGGTTAGGTTTATTCCTAGGTAGTTTATTTATTTTTTGATGCAATTTTGAATGGATTTGTTTTCCTGATTTCTCTTTCTGTTGGTTCATTGTTAGTGTATAGGAAAGCCACAGATTTCTGTGTGTTGATTTTGTATCCTGCAACTTTGCTGTATTCCAATATCAGTTCTAGTAGTTTTGGATTGGAGTCTTTAGGGTTTTTTATGTACAGTATCATGTCATCTGCAAATAGTGACAGTTTAACTTCTTCTTTACCAATCTGGATTCCTTGTTTCTTTGTTTTGTCTGATTGCGGTGGCTTGGACCTCCAGTACTATGTTAATTAACAGTGGGGAGAGTGGGCATCCCTGCCTAGATCCGATCTCAGAGGAAAAGCTTTCAGCTTCTTGCTGTTCAATATCATGTTGGCTGTGGGTTTATCATAACTGGCCTTAATTATGTTGAGGTACTTGCCCTCTATTCCCATTTTGCTGAGCGTTTTTATCATGAATGGATGTTGAACTTTATCAAATGCTTTTTCAGCATCTATGGAGATGATCATGTGGTTTTTGTTTTTCTTTTTGTTGATGTGGTGGATGATGTTGATGGACTTTTGAATGTTGTGCCATCCTTGCATCCCTGGAATAAATCCCACTTGGTCATGGTGCACGATAGTTTTGATGTATTTTTGAATTCGGTTTGCTAATATTTTGTTGAGTATTTTTGCATCTACGTTCATCAGGGACATTGGTCTGTAGTTTTCTTTTTTGGTGGGGGCTTTGCCTGGTTTTGGTATTAGGGTGATGTTGGCTTCATAGAATGAGTTTGGGAGTATCCCCTCCTCTTCTATTTTTTGGAGAACTTTAAGGAGAATGGGCATTAAGTCTTCCCTGTATGTCTGATCTCACCCAGGGGTTTTGTTCTTTGGTAGTTTTTTGATTACCACTTCAATTTCGTTGCTCGTAATTGTTCTGTTTAGATTTTCTGTTTCTTTCTGGTTCAGTCTTGGAAGGTTGTATTTTTCTAGGAATTTGTCCATTTCTCCTAGTTTTCCCAGCTTTTTAGCATATAGGTTTTCATAGTAGTCTCTAATAATTCTTTGTATTTCTGTGAGGTCCGTCGTGATTTTTCCTTTCTCGTTTCTGATACTGTTGATTTGTGTTGACTCTCTTTTCCTCTTAATAAGTCTGGCCAGAAGCTTATCTATTTTGTTTATTTTCTCAAAGAACCAGCCCTTGGTTTCATTGATTTTTGCTATTGTTTTATTCTTCTCAATTTTATTTATTTCTTCTCTGATCTTTATAATGTCCCTGCTTCTGCTGAACTTGGGCCTCATTTTTTTTTCTTTTACCAATTGCGATAATTTTGACAGACCATTCATTTTGGATTGTTCTTCCTTTTTAAAATATGCGTGGATTGCTATTTAATTTCCTCTTAAGACTGCTTTTGCTGTGTCCCACAGTAGTTGGGGCTTTGTGTTGTTGTTGTTTGTTTCCATATATTGCTGGATCTCCATTTTGATTTGGTCATTGATCCATTGATTATTTAGGAACGTGTTGTTAAGTTTCCATGTGTTTGTGAACCTTTTTGCTTTTTTTGTACAGTTTATTTCTAGTTTTATGCTTTTGTGGTCTGAAAAGTTGGTTGGTAGGATTTCAATCTTTTGGAATTTACTGAGGCTGTTTTTGTGGCCTAGTATGTGGTCTATTCTCGAGAATGTTCCATATGCACTTGAGAAGAATGTGTATCCTGTTGCTTTTGGATGTAGAGTTCTGTAGATGTCTATTAGGTCCATCTGTTCTAGTGTGTTGTTCAGTGCCTCTGTGTCCTTACTTATTTTCTGTCTGGTGGATCTGTCTTTTGGAGTGAGTGGTGTGTTGAAGTCTCCTAGAATGAATGCATTGCATTCTATTTCCTTCTTTAGTTCTGTTAGTATTTGTTTCAGGTATGTTGGTGCTCCTGTATTGGGTGCATATATATTTATAATGGTTATATGCTCTTGTTGGACTGAGCCCTTGATCATTATGTAATGTCCTTCCTTGTCTTTTGTTACATTCTCTATTTTGAAGTCTGTTTTTTCTGATACCAGAATTGCAACACCTGCTTTCTTCTCTCTGTTGTTTGCATGAAATATCTTTTTCCATCCCTTAACTTTAAGTCTGTGCATGTCTTTGGGTTTGAGGTGAGTTTCTTGTAAGCAGCATATGGATGGATCTTGCTTTTTTATCCATTCTATTAGTCTGTGTCCTTTGATTGGTGCATTCAGTCCATTTACATTTAGGGTGAATATTGAAATGTATGTACTTATTGCCATTGCAGGCTTTAAGTTTGTGGTAACCATAGGTTCAGGGTTAGCTTCTTTACTATCTTACTGTCTAACTTAATCTCTTGTTGAGCTATTATACATGCGGTCTGAAGATTCTTTATTTCTCTTCCTTCTTATTCCTCCTCCTCCCTTCTTCATATGTTGGGTATTTTGTTCTGTGCTGTTTTTAGGAGTGCTCTCATCTAGAACAGTCCCTATAAGATACCCTGTAGAGGTGGTTTGTGGGAGGCAAATTCCATCAACTTTTGCTTGTCTGGAAATTGTTTAATTCCTCCTTCTTATTTAAATGATATTCATGCTGGATACAGTAGTCTTGGTTTGAGGCCCTTCTGTTTCATTGCATTAAGTATATCATGCCATTCTGTTCTGGCCTGTAGGGTTTCTGTTTAGAAGTCTGGTGATAGCCTGATGGGTTTTCCTTTGTAGGTAACCTTTTTTTCTCTCTGGCTGCCTTTAATACTTTGTCCTTGTCTTTGATCTTTGCCATTTTAATTATTATTTGTCTTGGCCTTGCCCTCCTTGGATCCTTTGTCATGGGAGTTCTGTCTACCTCTGTGGTCTGAGAGGCCATTTCTTCCCTAGTTTGGTGAAGTTTTAAGCAATTATTTCTTCAAAGACACTTTCTATCCCTTTTTCTCTCTTCTTCATCTTCTGGTACCCCTATAATGCGATATTGTTCTATTTCGTTGGTCACTCAGCGTTCTTAGAATTCTTTCATTCCTGGAGATCCTTTTATCTCTCTCTGCATCAGCTTCTCTGCATTCCTGTTCTCTGTTTTCTAGTCCATTAATGGTCTCTTGCATCTTGTCCATTCTGTTTTGAAGTCCTTCCTGAGATTGTTTTATTTCTGTATTCTCCTTCCTTAGTTCTTGCATATTTCTCTGCAAGTCCATTAGGATGGTTATGACTTTTGTTTTGAATTCTTTTTCAGGAAGACTGGTTAGATCTATCCCCCCAGGTTCCTTCTCAGGGGAAGATGTAGCAGATGCCAAAGCTGTCTGGGTTAGTCTTGTCTGGATCATATTTTTTTGCCTTTTCATGTTGACATTTGCTATTGACTGTCAGCTATGAGGGCCAACCTTTTAACTTCCTACTGGCCTTTCTTTACTGTGACAACTGCGACCCCTAGTGGCTTGTGTTTGGTAATTGAGTGTAGACTGTGTCTTTGTGTCTTGCCTGGCCGGAGTGGAGGAAGCTCCCTTTCTGAGGGCGTGACCAGCCTTAGGCTGCTTCTCTGCTTTCGCAGCACCTGGATGGTAATGGACAGGGGGGCTTTTTGGCTGTTTACCTCTGTGAGGGTCTCAGAGCTGTTGCCCTGGGGTTAGTGTGCCCGGTTTTCACTTTAATTTCCATCCACTGTGCTGTGACCTGTGTTGTTTTCGTCCAGCTGTTCTGTCCCTGTCCCTTTAAGACTTTCAAAAAGCACTCGCTTTTCTTTGTTACAGGGGCATCAGCTTCGGAACCTACTCAGAGGTCTTGCTGCCCTGTTTTCCTAGTTTCCAGCCCTCCATGCATGCACTGTGTCTGCGCTCTGGTGCGGGTGGCTGGGGCTTGGTGTTTAGCAGTCCTGGGCTCCCTCTCCCTCCCACCGGGAGCTAGGGGAAAGCTTGCTCTGGTCCCGCCAGGCTGGGTGTTTTATCTTACCCCTTTCACCAGGCGCTGGGCTCTCACACGTTTGGATGTAGTCTGGCTGTTGTCCTGTATCTTCTGGTCTCTCTTTTAGGATTAGTTGTATTTGATGTATTTTCAAAAATATATATGTTTTTGGGAGGAGATTCCCTCTGTCCTACTCATGCCGCCATGTTGGCTCCGCCTCGGATCTAGACTTAGCTAATTCCTATTATAGGCTATAAAAAGCACACTGCACTTGTTAAATATTTTGTAGTTAACTGCTGTTTATATAACTATTGTACTTACTCATTTTTATACAGGCTAGGCAATTGGCTATATTTGGTTTAATTATATTTATAATATACTGGATCTACAGCAACTGAAATTCATTACAGCGTGCAACCAAACAACATAGTTGTTACTAGTGTCTTATATTTTCTTAATACCTCTCATTGGGTAATGTGTCTCTAGCTAAGCGATGATATTATATAGTGGAAAAATCCTGGGCAAATTACAGGCAGACAGTTATGGGTTTGAATTCTCGATCTCCTAATTACAAAATCATCTGAACTAAGTGTGCCTTAAATTCACTGTACCTGAAACTATAGATTTACAAAGGCTCCCCCAAAACTGAATATGAGAAACTTGGCATAGATAAAAATATGTCTCCTTGGTTCCTTAAGTTTATTAAAATTATGTTCAGTTCTCCAGTCAAGTATGGCTTATCTGTATTTACTATAGCTATCAGAGTCTATGGAATGTAATAAGATGGGTACACAATAAATGTTTTTTATCAAATGTTGTATTGAAAGACATTTAACTATCTAATCCTAAAACATTAGAGCAGTTTTAAAACCCCTGAAACTGTTATAAAATTGTAATCCATTGCAGCTAGAGTACTGATAAATTTTAGCATTTTTTTGAGGAAAAGGGGAGCCTTGATTTGTAGCATTTCAGGATTTTTGTACTGAAATAACACCATGGTGATTTCTAACTACCAACATTATGTCAACTGGCTTGCAATATTCCAGAACATTTAACAATTGGCCCTTGTGTATTAGTACAAACCAGCTCCAGCACAATGCTGCTTTCACTTGGATATCTCTCTATTATTTATTCTTTCCATTAGTACAGGCATACGATGTTTTATTGCACTTTACAGATATTGCATTTTTTTAAAAACTGAAGGTTTGTGGCAACCCTGCATCAAGCAAATCTATCAGTGTCATTTTTCCAAGCTTTGCTCACTTTATTTCTCTGTGTCACATTTTTGGAATTCTTGCAATATTTAAAACTTTTTCATTATTGATTTGTTATAGCAATCTTTGATGTTACTATTGCAATTGTTTTGAGGTACCACGAACCACACCCATGTAAGAAGATACCTTAATAAATGTGTGTGTTCTGACTATCATACCAACCTGCCCTTCCCAAGTCTCTCTCCCTCCCCTTGGGCCTCTCTGTTCCCTGAGACACAATATTAAAATAGGCCAATTCAAAGCACTACAGTGGTCTGTTTAAGTGTTCAGGTGAAAGGAAGGTTACATGTCTCTCACTTTAAATCAAAAGCTAAAAATTATTAAGCTTAGTGAGGAAGGCACATTGAAAACTGAGATAGGCCAAGAGCTAGGCCTCTTGTGCCAGTAGCCAAGTAGCAAATGCAAAGGAAAAGTTCTTGAAGGAAATTAAAAGTGCTACTACAGTGAATACATGTCTGATAAGAAAGCAAAACAGCCTTATTACTGATCCAGAGGAAGTTTTAGCGATCTGGATAGAAATCAAACCAGCCACAACATTCCCTTAAGCCAAAGCTAATTCCTGAGCAAGGGCCTAACTGTTCAATTCTTTGAAGCCTGAAATAGGTGAGGCAGCTGCAGAAGAAAAGTTGTGGAGCTAGCAGAGGTTTGATTCATGAGGTTTAAGGAGAGAAGCTGTCTCTATAACATCAAAGTGCACGGTGAAGCAGCAAGTGCTGATGGAGAAACTGCCGCAAGTTATCCAGAAGATGTAGCTCAGATAATTAATGAAAGTGGCTACACAAAACAACAGACTTTCAATGTAGAGGAAAGAGCCTTATATTGGGAGAAGATGCCATCTAGGACTTTCCTATCTAGAGAAGAGAAGTCAATGCCTGGCTTCAAAGCTTCAAGTGACAAGCTGACCATCTAGTTAGGGGCTAATGTGGCTAGTGACTAAGTTGAATCCAGTGTTCATTTACCATTCTGAAAATCCTAGAGCCCTTAAGAATTATGGTTAAACCATGCAACATGATTTACCAAATATTTTACTGAATATTCAGTTTTACTAAATCAACTGCCCACTGTTGAGACCTCAGAAACAAAATACTGCTCAGAATAAAATATTGCTTTCAAAATATGACAGCTTATTGACAATGCACTTGGTCACCCAAGAGCTCTGATGGAGATGTTCAAGATTTATGTTGTTTTCATGCATGCTGACACAACATCCCTTCTGCAGTCCACGGATCAAAGAGTCATTACAACTTTCAAATCTTATATTTTAAGAAATGCATTTTGTAAGGCTATAGCTGCCATACATAGGGATTCCTCTGATGGATCTGAGCAAAGTACATTGGAAACATTCTGGAAAGGATTCCCCATTCTAGATGCCATTAAGAACATTTGTAATTCATGGTTCAACAAGCAACAGTAACACGAGTTTGGAGAAGGTTGATTCCAACACTCATAAATGACTTTGAGGGGTTCAAGATTTCAGTGGAAGAAGTAATTGCAGATGTGGTGGAAATAGCAAGAGAACTAGATTAGAAATGGAGCCTGAAGATGTGACTGAATTGCTGCAATGTTATGATCATATTTGGACACATGAGGAATTCCTTCTTATGGATGAGCAAAGAAACTGGTTCTTGAGATGGAATTTACTCCTGGTGAATATGCTGTGAAGACTGTTGCAGTGACAACAAAAGATTTAGCACAGTATATAAATTTAGTTGATAAAGCAGCAGCAGGGCTTAAGAGGATTGATGTCAATTCTGAAAGAGTTCTACTGTGGGTAAAATGGAACCAAACAGCATCACATGCTAATAAGGAGAAATAATTCATAAAAGGGAGACTCAATTGATTCATTGTTTTATTTTAACAAATTGCCACAAACACCCCAACCTTCATCAGTCACCACCCTGATCCTTTAAAAAATCAACAACGCGGCAAGTTTTCTGATCAGCAAAAAGATTAGGACTTGCCAAAAGCTCAGATAATGATTAACATTTTTTAGCAATGAAGTAACTTTTTTTTATGTACATTGTCTTTTTAAAACATAATGCTACTGCACACTTAGTAGACTGCACTGTAGTGTAAATAGAACTTTTATATAAATTGGGGAGCCAAAAAATTCCTTTGACTCACTTTATTGTGAAATTTGCTTTATTGCAGTGGTCTGGAACAAAACCTACAATATCTCCAAGGTATGCCTGTACTGTATGTTGTTCTGAGTCTCAGAATCAAGATGCTATAGTTCTTGTGGTGACTTGGCATCAAAATTGATTCCTCCATCCTTTTATAAGGACAGAGTTTAGGAAACTATAAACTACAATTTTTAATTACCTTGCTGCTAGAGTTTAGGATGTGATTATCTTTGGCTCATCAAATATATTTGCAGGAGCTAGACAGCATTTCATTTTGTTTTTCTCTAGCAGAGTTCGCAGAGGTCCCAGTATCAGGTTACCAGCTTCTTGGTTATCCAGAGAGTTGTGGGGTTTGGGGCTTTAATTATCCTGTATTTTTTATATTGTTTATTTTAGTAAGTATGTAGTGGTTTCACAGCCTATAGCAGTCACAGTGGCATCATGACTGTGCAGGCTTCTCTGTTCTAGTGATTCCCTGATCGTGATAGTTTCTTGACTATGGCACTATCATTGTGTAACTTGGCAGGAAGCTTTCTGGACTCTAGAAGTTGCCTGTTTTTGGGTCCTGTTACCAGGAAAATCTCCTGAAGTCCCCTGAAAATGCTGTAGTTATTCATGTCTTTATAATTACACTTAAATTTCCTAATTGCACATTCTCCTTCAGTTACTGCCCATTTTGTCTGTCCCTATTACAACTAAGATTTTTAAAAGATGTACACTTCCTCTCCCCTTTCTCTACTCCTATATGTATTCTTTAATTCACTTTAATTTGCCTTCTCCTGACTATTCTACCAAAATTTATTTTTCTATGCTCATCAATGATCTCTGTGTTACCACACAGTATTTAAAGGATACTTTGCAGACTTCATAAAAAGAAAGTATGGTTTAAAGATGAAGCCAAGGATATGGCTGTAAAAATCTTTGTTAAGACCTAAAAAAGATCTAAGGTAGGGCTACAGTATATAGTTTAGTCTGATAAGCCCTCTAAAGAGTTTAAGGGTTGGCTTCTTAGATCTTTTCAAAGAGTAGGGTTTCCTGTAAGTTTCAGGATGCCTCCTTCAACCATTTCAATAGAAGCCCAAAGTAGAGTGCTTATCTTGAAAAGGTTTGTGGGCATGGCTTTAGTCTATTGAAGTCAACCCCAGTAAGATTTATGGGATAATCACAAAGTATCAAAAAGAGATATATTCACAGAAACACTGCCAATTTGAATTGAAATGGTCAGACAGAAGAAAATGTAAAAAGGCCTTTTGACCCCAAAATTCTATGAGGGGGAAGCAGAATAAGAAAACCACTCAGCTACAAACATATAATATCTTTCGTAGGGAAGGAAGGGTGATTCAGAAAGCAGAACCAGAAGACCAAAGAAGCACAGGAAATTATTGCTGGGAAGGGGTAGGACTGAGTCCTAATCAGGGAACTTCAAATATCTCACTCACTAGAATTTCTATAGTTATTGTACTTCCAATTTCCTCCTTCGTGAACAGGACTGTATAAAGCACTTACACTATGTCTGTCCCACTATTGTACTTTCATTCCTAAGTCTTTAGATGGAGAGGAAACATATTTGAGTTTCTGTACTTATGCCACTATACCTGAGGAGCTTGATCCATAACAAATTCTAATTTGGATGATGACATTATAGATTTGGAACTGATTGTGTAATAGGATGAGGCTTTTAGGTACCTTAGGAAGGATGAGTATATTTTACATTCAAGACAGGCAAACAACATTTTGCCAGAAAGTTGACTCTTATGGTTTTAAAATAGGTGAAAAAGTACTTTGATACTCCTCCCTTCAAGATGTGCAACCTAATTCTCCTCCCCTTGAGTGTGTTCTGGACTTAGTCACTTCTAATGAATAAACTACAATAAAAATGATAGTGGATGGCTTCAGAGACAAAATAACACAAGGCACTGCAATTTCCTTCTTGTTTTCTCTCTCTTGGATTGCTAGCTCTGGGGTAAGTTAGCTGCTATGTTTTGAGAAAATACTCACATGGATAGTGTTTTAGTTTGGGATGCTATAACAAAAATACTGTAAACTGGGCATATTAAACAACATAAATTTATTTCTCATGGTTTTTGAGGCTGGGTAGTCCAAGATCAAGGTGCTAGCTGATTTGGTTTCTGGTAAGAGCTCTTTTCCTGGTTATGTCCTCACGTGGCAAAGAGATGGATTAGGAGAGGAGGATGGGGGAGAAAGGGGAGAGAGGAAGAGAGATGAAGGGGATGGGGGAGTGAGTGCTCATGTTCTTTCTTGTCCTGTCTTTATTTTTGTAAGAGCACTAATCTCATCATGAGGATTGCACCCTTATGACCTAATTACCACCCAGAATCCCCATCTCCAAGTACCATCATAGTGGGGATTAGGGGCTTCAATATACTAATTTGGGGGATACAAACATGCAGTCCATATCAGAGAAGAACTGAAGTCTTCTGCCAACAGTACACAAGTTTCAAGGTATCCTGCCAGCAGTCATGAGAGTGAGTGAGCCATCTTGGAATTATATCCTCCCGTCCCAGTCAAACCTTCAGATGACTGCAGCTCTGACTGAAAGCTTGACTAATTTCATGAGAGACTCTGAGCCCAAATGATGCAGCTAAGCTGCCCTCAGATCTTTGGCCCTTAACAACTGTGTGTGATAATAAGTGTTTATTTTGTAAGATGCTAAATTTTAGGTAATTTTGACAGAAATAGTTTACTATGATACAAATTGTGCTTTAAGCAAAATTAGTCCATCTTACTTTCTTGAATAAACTGGTTTTTAGAAATTACACTCATGGGTTTTTTTCTCCTTTCTGCCTACATTTTTTCAGATGAGTTTACCACCCTGTTGCTGATTTACAAATGCTCAAATCTGATAATCTGGACTCCCCTGGTTCTTCACTTCTTTTCTGTTTACACTCAAACCCCAAGTGATGTCCTCTAGACTCATGGTTTTAAATACAATCTGTATGAAGATTAGTTCCAAATTTATATATCAGCCCATATCTTTCCCCTGAATTCCAGATCCATGTTTCTCCATGACATTTCCATTTGGGTGTCTCACAGAGTGGAGGTGTTTTAACAACTTGTGCTCTACTTTCCTAAATTTGTTCTTTACACATTTTCTCCTGCCTAAGGAAATAGTACCTCTATCTATCCAGTTGCCAAGCCATAAACAATGTCATGTTTGACACTATTCTTATCTCCCACATTCAATTTATCAAAAGATCTACTAATTCTATCTTCAGAATATATCTTGAATACCTTTACTTGTCATACTCACTGTAATCACTCTCATCTAAACCACTATCATACCTTGTCTCAACTCCTACAAGAGTCCTCCAGCTAGTCTCTTCTCTTTCTCTACAGGATATTTGCTACCCATAAGTCAGAGTGATCATATTATTTAATTTTTTAGCCATAATCAAAATACCATTATCACACCTAATAAATAAGCATTGTTTAATAAATATATTCAAATGTCCAGTCTGTGTTCAGACATTAATTCCATATCATCAGATATTCAACCCATATCTAAATTTCCCCAATTACTTAATTTTATTATAGCCTGTACACATCCAGAAGCAAATAAGACTCCTGCATTGTAATAAATTGGTATGTCTTAAAATATGTTTGATCTATAAGTTTTCTATTTAATTTATAGGAGTCTATTTTTTTCATGAATTTGGTTTCTGAAATAACTGGGAATTTTGGATTATAGGGTGTTTAATAGTCTGTATTTTGCTGAGTTCTGATATTTTTTCAGAATTTTCAAGCTGTGTTTTTGCCTTTTAGTGTGCCTTATCAGTTTTGTTGAATGGTGAACATAATGGATAAGGTAAAAAGAACTATAGTAAATAGGCTTTTAGTGATGTAGTGGTAAGATGTAGGTAGAAGGGAAGCATTGTACAGTCCTATGATTAGTTCTCAGTGTTGTGGTGACCCTGTGCCCCAGGTGTATGAATTTCATAAGTGTTTCTCCATTTTTCTCCCCTATTAGATGGGGAAGGATGGCTAAAAGTATGGAGTTGGTTATTTCTCTTCCCCATGTGGAAGGCTAGAGCCAGCTGGTATTGAATATTTCCCTTTCCTCGGTTAGGTTAGGTTCTGATAAAACCCCAACAAGTTAGGACCTAGTAAACAGATTCTCCTGAGGGCAGGCCTTGTTAAGAACAGAATGCTCTGCTGTATTTAAAAACAGCTCCTTTTCCCCTTTCCTTGCCAGAAGCTAAATGGAGGTTTTCCCCTAAATATTCACTATGAAGACCTAGTACAGCTCCTGGAGGTAAAACTCACAAATGTGTGGGACCCCCTATTATAATCGGTTCTCCTTTTTTTTTCTAACCCTTAGACTTGTCCACAGTGAGCCTCCAGTGATTCCTCAATTATAGTTCAGGTTTCCCTGGCACTTGTTCCCTTAATGGTTTCTGCTCATGAGTCTCTGTTTCTGTAAGGTGTGACACCTTGTATTTTCCTGTCTCTCTAATCATAGGGTAGCAATTTGCCCTGGGTCATCACCTCTCTTTTGGTTCCAAGAAAAATTGATTTTTAACTCCGTTCAGCTTTTCACTTGCTGTTAGGAGAGCAATTGGAAGGTCCTTATATACTGACCTGGAAACCAGAAGTCAATTTGAAGTACTTTAAATTGAAGTTTTGAAGAGCAAAAGTGTTTTTAAAAAGTTTAGACTTGTCTCTTTTCATGATATTTTCAGACCATGTAATTTTTCAAAGAGTTCATGCTGATCGAATTTGAGGATATGAAATGAAATTCAGTACTTTGTCCACAAAGTTTTTTATTTGTTAGGAAGAACAAATCAGGCCTCTGGGATTACTGGCCACATGCATGTACCTTGCTCATAATTATTTAATGAAGCATTGATATAACCAAATTTTTCTAATAAATTCTTATATTGACATTTAGGGCCCAAGGCTGGTGAGTAACACTAACTAAAATTAAAATAAATCCATTTCCCCTTTCTCAGTTTTTAGTCCCAATCTATGTACTAGTTGTAGTATTGATTGATTCAAATTTGCAGTAGCCATTAAAAGAATATTAAAGCATTCAGCTTCTCCTAGCATTGCATTTGGTGATTATTATTGATACAAATCTCTGGAGACTGTATTACAACTCTGCATATGAAAATGTCACTATGTTAAGATATCAGTGTGGAACTTTTTTTCCTGTAATGACCTCCATTTAGTTGTGAACAAAATGTTCAAAACATTGAGATACAAATTGGCAAGTCAAGATAAAGTAGAGTTCAGACTATTCAAATGTTATCAATTGAGATGGCCAGTTACATAATAAGATGGTGTCATTTTGTTTTTTGCTTTCCTTTATCTCTCAGCTGGCTGCATTTTATCTGGATTCTGGCTCTTCTTGAATTAGTCTTAGAGCACGTGACAGGTGTTGATATTTTCTTTTTCAACCACAATCTCTGAGTTCTGTTCACACATGAAAAATAAAGGTGGAAGAAAGGACTTAAAATTGAAATTGAGGGGTTGGAGCCAAGATGGCGGCATGAGTAGAGCAGCAGAAATCTCCTCCCAAAACCACATATATTTATGAAAATATAACAAAGACAACTCTTCCTAGAATAGAGACCAGAGGACACAGGACAACATCCAGACCACATCCACACCTGTGAGAACCCAGCGACTCACAAAAGGGGTAAGATACAAACCCCAGCTCGGTGGAACCCGAGCGTCATTTCCTGCAACACCCGGCGGGAGGACAGGAGTCGGAGCTGGGAGGGAGAGGGAGCCCAGGACTGCTGAACACCCAGCCCCAGCCATCCGCACCAGAGCGCAGACACAGTGCATGCATGAGGTGCTGGATACTAGGGAAACAGGGCAGCAAGACTGGTGAGCGGGTCCCTAAGGCTGGCAACTGAGGACAAACAAAAGCGAGCAGCTTTTTTTTTTTGCTAATGCTTTTTGGAAGTCTAAAAGGGACAGGGAAACCAAAACCGGACAGAAGTGTCCCGGGACACTTAGTCCAGAGGTAGGGAATGTGGGGATCACTGGGCACTCTAACCCCCTGAGCAGCAGGGAGCACGGAGGACCCTCACGGAGATAAATAGCCTCAAGGCCGCTCACCCACAAACGCAGCTCCACCATGTTGGAGAAGCTGCCCGAGGAAGGCCACGCCTACAGCAACAGCAGAGATAAACTCCATAGCAGCTGGGCAGAGAATCAGAAGTCCTGACTGCGTGCAACTGCCCAGCACAAGCCACAAGAGATCGCTGTTCTCCCAGGAGAGGAAGGCCACGAACCAACAAGAAGGGAACTTCTTTCAGCCATCACTCGTCCCAGCTCTGCAAACTATCTCTATCACCAAGAAAAGGCAAAACTGCAGGCAAACCAAGATCACAGAGACAACACCAGAGAAAGAGACAGACCTAACCAGTCTTCCTGAAAAAGAATTCAAAACAAAAATCATAAACATGCTGATGTAGATGCAGAGAAATATGCAAGAGCTAAGGGATGAAGTCTGGAGGGAGATCACAGAAGCAAAGAAGGAGATTACAGAAGTCAAACAACCTCTGGAAGGATTTATAAGCAGAATGGATAAGATGCAAGAGGCCATTGATGGAATAGAAACCAGAGAACAAGAACGCATAGAAGGTGACATAGAGAGAGACAAAAGGATCTCCAGGAATGAAACAATAATAAGAGTGACCAATCCAAAAGGAACAATATCTGTATTATAGGGGTACCAGAAGAACAAGAAAGAGAAAAACGGATAGAAAGTGTCTTTGAAGAAATAATTGCGGAAAACTTCCCCAAACTGGGGGAGGAAATAATTGAACAGACCACGGAAACACACAGAACTGCCAACATAAGGACCCAAGGAGGACAACACCAAGACACATAATAATTAAAATGGCAAAGATCAAGAACAAGGAAAGAATTTTAAAGGCAGCTAGAGAGAAAAATTCACCAATAAAGGAAAACCCATCAGCCTATCATCAGACTTCTCGGCAGAAACCTTACAGGCCAGAAGAGAATGCCATGATATATTTAATGCAATGAAACAGAAGGACCTTGAACCAAGGATACTGTATCCAGCACGATTATCATTTAAATATGATGGAGGGAATAAACAATTCCCAGACAAGCAAAAGCTGAGGGAATTTGCCTCCCACAAACCACCCCTACAGGGCATCTTACAGGGTCTGCTCTAGATGGGAGCACTCCTAAAAAGAGCACAGAACAAAACACCCAACATATGAAGAATGGAGGAGGAGGAATAAGAGGGGAAAGAAGAAAAGAATCTCCAGACAGTGTATATAGCAGCTCAATAAGCGAGATAAGTTAGGCAGTAAGATACTAAAGAGGCTAACCTTGAACCTTTGGTAACCACGAATTTAAAGCCTGCAATGGCAATGAGTACATAGCTTTCAATAATCACTGTAAATGTAAATGGACTGAATGCACCAATCAAAACACACAGAGTAATAGAAAGGATAAAAAAGCAAGACCCATCTATATGCTGCTCACAAGAAACTCACCTCAAACCCAAAGACATGCACAGACTAAAAGTCAAGGGACGGTAAAAGATATTTTAGGCAAACAACAGAGAGAAGAAAGCAGGGGTTGCAGTACTAATATCAGAAAAAATAGACTTCAAAACAAAGAAAGTAAGAGATAAAGAAGGACACTACATAATGATAAAAGGCTCAGTCCAACAAGAGGATAATCATTCCAAATATATATGCACCCAACACAGGAGCACCAGCATATGTGAAACAAATACTAACAGAACTAAAGGGGGGAATAGACTGCAATGCATTCATTTTAGGAGCCTTCAACATGCCACTCACCCCAAAGGATAGATCCACCGGGCAGAAAATAAGTAAGGACACGGAGGCACTGAACAACACAGTAGAACAGATGGACCTAATAGACATCTATAGAACTCTACATTCAAAAGGAACAGGATATACATTCTTTTCAAGTGCACATGGAACATTCTCCAGAATAGACCACATACTAGCCCACAAAAAGAGCCTCAGTAAATTCCAAAATATTGAAATTCTACTAACCATCATTTCAGACCACAAAGGTATAAAACTAGAAATAAATTCTACAAAGAAAACAAAAAAGCTCACAAACACATGGAGGCTTAACAACATGCTCCTCAATAATCAATGGATCAACGAACAAATTAAAATAGAGATCTAGGAATATATGGAAACAAATGACAACAAAAACACAAAGCCCCAACTTCTGTGGGACACAGTGAAAGAGTTTTAAGAGGAAAGTATATAGCGATCCAGGCACACTTGAAGAAGGAAGAACAATCCAAAATGAATAGTGTCACATCACAATTATCGAAACTGGAAAAAGAAGAAAAAATGAGGCCTAAAGTCAGCAGAAGGAGGGACATAATAAAGATCAGAGAAGAAATAAACAAAATTGAGAACAATAAAACAACAGCAAAAATCAATGAAACCAAGAGCCGGTTCTTTGAGAAAATAAACAAAATAGAGAAGCCTCTAGCAAAACTTATTAAGAGAAAAAGAAAATCAACACAAATCAACAGAATCATAAATGAGAATGGAAAAATCATGACAGACTCCACAGAAATACAAAGAATTTTTAAAGACTACTATGAAAACCTATATGCCAACAAGCTGGAAAACCTAGAAGAAAAGGACAACTTCCTAGAAAAATACAACCTTCCAAGACTGACCAAGGAAGATACACAAAAGTTAAACAAATAACGAGCAAAGAAATTGAAACGGTAATAAAAAAACTACCCAAGAACAAAACCCCCAGACCTGAGGGATTTACCTCAGAATTTTATCAGACACACAGAGAAGATATAAAACCCATTCACCCTAATGTTTTCCAAAAAATAGAAGTGGATGGAATACTCCCAAACTCATTCTATGAAGCCAACATCACCCTAATAGCAAAACCAGGCAAAGACCCGATGAAAAGAAAATTACAGACCAATATCCCTGATGAATATAGATGTAAAAATACTCAATAAAATATTAGCAAACCGAATTCAAAAATATATGAAAAGGATCATACACCATGACCAAGTGGGATTCATCCCAGGGATGCAAAGATGGTACAACATTCAAAAATCCATCAACATCATCCACCACATCAACAAAGAGAAAAACAAAAACCACATGATCATCTCCATAGATGCTGAAAAAGCATTTGACAAAATTCAACATCCATTCATGATAAAAACTCTCAACAAAATGGGTATAGAGCACAAGTACCTCAATATAGTAAAGGCCATATATGATAAACCCACAGCCAAAATCATACTGAACAGCAAGAAGCTGAAAGCTTTTCCTCTGAGTTTGGGAACAAGACAGGGATGCCCACTCTCCCCACTGTTATTTAACATACTACAGGAGACCCTAGCCACAGCAATCAGACAAAACACAGAAATACAAGGAATCCATATTGGTAAAGAAGAAGTTCAACAGTCACTATTTGCAGATGACATGATATTGCACATGAAAAATCCTAAAGACTCCACTCCAAAACTACTAGAACTGATATCAGAATACAGCAAAGTTTCAGGATACAAAATTAACACACAGAAATCTCTGGCTTTCCTATATACTAACAATGAACCAATAGAAAGAGAAATCAGGAAAACAACTCCATTCAAAATTGCATCAAAAAGAATAAAATACCTGGGAATCAACCTAACCAATGGAGTGAAAGACCTATACCCTGAAAACTAAAAGTCACTCTTAAGAGAAAAAAAAGGGGACACTAACAAATGAAAACTCATCCCATGCTCATGGCTAGGAAGAATTAATATCGTCAAAATGGCCATCCTGCCCAAAGCAATATACAGATTTGATGCAATCTCTATCAAATTACCAACAACATTCTTCAACGAACTGGTACAAATCGTTCAAAAATTCATATGGAAACACCAAAGACCCTGAATAGAAAAAGCAATCCTGAGAAAGAAGAATAAAGTAGGGGGGATCTCACTCCTCAACTTCAAGCTCTACTACAAAGCCATAGTAATCAAGACAATTTGGTACTGGCACAAGAACAAGCCACAGACCAGTGGAACGGATTAGAGACTCCAGACATTAACCCAAAAATGTATGATCATTTAATATTTAATAAAGGAGCCATGGACATACAATCACGAAATGACACTCTCTTCAACAGAAGGTGCTGGCAAAACTGGACAGCTAGATGTAGGAGAATGAAACTCGACCATTGCTTAACCCATACACAAAACTAAATTCAAAATGGATCAAAGACCTGAATATAAGTCATGAAACCATTAAACTCTTGGAAAAAAACATAGGCAAAATCCTTGTAGACATAAACATGAGTGACCTCTTCTTGAACATATATCCCCAGGCAAGGAAAACAACAGCAAAAATGAACAAGTGGGACTATACTAAGCTGAAAAGCTTCTGTACAGCAAAAGACAAAATCAGTAGAACAAAAAGGAACCCTACAGTATGGGAGAATATATTTGAAAATGACACATCCGATAAAGGCTTGACATCCAGAATATATAAAGAGCTCACATGCTTCAACAAACAAAAAACAAAAAACCCAATTAAAAAATGGGCAGAGGAACTGAACAGACAGTTTTCCAAAAAAGAAATACAGATGGCCAACAGACACATGAAAAGATGCTCCACATCACTAATTGTTAGGGAAATGCAAATTAAAACCACAATGAGGTATCACCTCACACCAGTAAGGATGGCTACAATCCAAAAGAAAAACAAAAACAAATGTTGGGGAGATTGTGGAGAAAGGGGAAACCTCCTACACTGCTGGTGGGAATGTAAATTAGTTCAACCACTGTGGAAAGCAGTGTGGAGGTTCCTGAAAATGCTCATAATAGACTTACCGTTTGACCCAGGAATTGCACTCCTAGGAATTTACCCTACGAATGCAGCAGTCAAGTTTGAAAAAGACAGATGCACCCCTATGTTTATCACAGCACTATATACAATAGCCAAGAATTGGAAGCCACCTAAGTGTCCATCAGTAGATGAATGGATAAAGAAAATGTGGTACATATACACAATGGAATATTACTCAGCCATAAGAAGAAATCAAATCCTACCATTTACAACAACATGGATGGAGCTAGAGGGTATTATGCTCAGTGAAATAAGCCAAGTGGAGAAAGAGAAATACCAAATGATTTCACTCATCTGTGGAGTATAAGAACAAAGGAAAAACTGAAGGAACAAAACAGCAGCAGAATCACAGAACCCAAGAATGGGCTAACAGGTACCAAAGGGAAAGGGACTCGGGAGGATGTGTGGGTAGGGAGGGATAAGGGGGTGGAAGGAGAAAGGGGGTATTATGATTAACATGCATAATGGGGTGATGGGAGAAAGGGGAGGGCTGTACAACACAGAGAAGACAAGTAGTGATTCTACAATATTTTGCTTTGCTGATGGACAGTGACTCTAAAGGGGTTTGTGGGGGGGACTGGTATAGGGGAGAGACTAGTAAACATAATATTTTTCATGTAATTGTAGACTAATGATAACAAAAAAAAAAGAAAAGGGGGATTACTCTCTGATAGGATAAAACTAACAGTAAATCAATGATTAATGCATGCTTTAAGTATCCTTAATTTTGATTATTTAAGGGGTGTCAGATGATCAGCTATGGAAGTGCATTTTTCTGATATTATTCCTTTCTCTTAAAAAAAAAAAAGCAGTTCCTGTGTGGTGATCTCCAATAAGTTCTTCACAATGGTATTAAGGGCATATGAAAGTGTGGGCAAATCGTTTGTTTGTGTTTATCCAGAGGATCAAAGCCTAATTTGGCTACCCAGAAAATGAATTAAGATACGATATGAAGAAGAACTTCCAACATCAACATTCTCTTGAAGAGTCATTCCAGAAGATGATCATCAAAAAACTTCAATAAATATCCTGGCACTGTTGCAGTTGTAGCTGCATTCATCCCACTGGTTCCTGGACTTGCCATTGGAATGAAGAAGGAGATATCTAAGCTGGCCTGTGCATACAGTAAAACAACAAATTTGTCTGGATCTATACTGTCGGAACCAAACCAAGAATTAGGAGAAGTGCAAGTTGCAGTGCTCCAAAATCTTGTGACTACAGACTATTTACTGTTAAAAGAACATATGGGATGTGAACAGTTCCCAGGAATGTGTTGTTTTAATTTGTCTGATTTTTCTCAAACTATTCAAATTCAGTTAGACAATATCCATCATATCATTGATAAGTTTTCACAAATACCTAGGGTCCCTAACTGGTTTTCTTGGTTTCACTGGAGATGGCTGGTAATTGTAGGTCTGCTTTGGTTATGTAGCTGTATTCCTATTATGTTAATGTGTGTGTGCAATTTAATTAGTAGTTTAAAACCTATACATGTTTATGTTACTCTACAAGAAGTTATGTCAAAGAAATAATCAATCTTCCCATGTTTTCTTCCGTCTGCTACTTCTATAGCTTTTCTTCTTCCTTCCTAATTACAAACCTTAAGTAGAATTCGTGCCTCATATCGATATTACCGAGTATCATAATTCTTACATGTGCTAAAGATACCTCAAGACAAATGCAGGGCATAGAAGCCACAGGGCATAAATCTGCAAAGAAGTAAAAAGCTAACCTTTTCAAACAATATTGCTTCTCTCTCACTTACCAAATTTACCTTTCCCTGTATGGCCCCAGATGATGACTGGTTATCCAAAGACAGGTAAGATTCCTCAAGGGAGGTACAACCTAAGACAGGCACAGTCACAGGGGGCCCATCAGGTCAGAAATTGGGGATCAACAGAGGTGAGGCTTAGAACCTCACCCCCCCTGTTTTGATAGAAATCTTCTGCATCTGTGGAGGTTTTGTTGCCCTTGTCTAGCTTGGATTATTATTTAGTCTGTAGGCACACACCTGATCATCCGCATTTGCCGTCTTACAGCACTAAACTATGTTTTCTACCTTTATCTTGCATCTACCTACCAGTTTAGCATTTGATTTAAAAAAATAATAATAGTTATAAGGGAGAAATGTGGGATTCACATATAAATCAAGTATAAAAATCAAACGAATATTCATATTTGACCTGATTTTTTATAGTTCATAATGCGTGATCAAAACCAAAAGTTTCTGTGATGACTGCCCTTGCACTGTTCACCATGTAAGAACTTATTCACTATGTAAGAATTTCTTCACCATGTAAAAAAAAATTGAAATTGAACCAAACTAGAACATTTATTTTTGAGTTCATATCATTCCAACCCTGGAAAACTTTATATTCTCACATTTTCAAAACTACTTGTAAGTAACTTCCTTTGTTCTCTAGTTTTCTGCTGCTGTACCTATGTTTAAATTACCAGAACAGACATTTAGAGCACACAACATAAGTCATACATATGTTAGCTGCGGTAAGACTACTGGCTAATGATAGTTAAACTGCCTAATAAATAGGGTCAACTCAAATACTGAAAGATGAATTCATAAAGAAAAAGAGTTATGCTCAACATAGAATCAAGTTAATATTTTAACTGTGAATAAAGCCACATTTACACACAAACCCTGGGCTAATGTCTGTATGACTATTTCCTGCCCAGAGGAAAATGCAGCCCCAAGCTTTTCAGACCTCAAGAAAGGGAAATTTCTGAGAATTATTGTTTGTTTGAGAAAAGACCTATAATTGAAGGTCTCAAGATGATAAGCTACTGTGTTTAAGGAAATGTTTCTATCTGATGGGGTTGAAGCTACAAATTAAAGGGAAACATATTAGTTAGATTTTGTCATTTCTGCTGTCATTGTAGCCAATCACTCTAACAAGCATATAAAATTATAGTACATCGTTTATAAAAGTGAAATAATTAAGTATAAGTATAATTAAGTATAAATATTTCCTGAAGAAAATAGGAAATAAATGATCTGGTGGGATGGAGTGACCTGCAGCAAACCAAGAATGACATCTTATGAATTGGTAGAGGAGAGCATAATTGGAAGCCTGAAATGAAATATAATTATATTATATTAATAATGCATATAGTATTAATAATAAATAGTATGACACATTATTAAAATTAAATAACTATTACATTTGTTAAGTAGAATAATGCAATGCAATGATGACATCATTGCATTAGGAAATTTGATCAGTGCCCAGTAATGAAGCTATTGATGAATTCAGTAAGAATAATCAGTTATAATAACATAGTTGAATTTCCTGTGGATAATATATAAATGAAAATATCTAGCAAATTCTTGTACAAAGGGTTTTGCAATACAGAGGAGAATTCAGATTGTTCATGATTGTATAATAATCTAAATGGAAACTGAATTTTATCTATTAGTTTAATTCTAGATATTAGTTGTACAGCATAGTGAATTCTATGATGTTAAAAAGTGCATATATTTTTCTATATTCCTAGACATAAGGAAAACAGTGTCTTCTGCCTTTCCAGCCTCACTTAAAACAAATATATAAATGTAGTTCAATAACAGGAAAGCTATTAGTAGACATTTTATATTGCTAAATTAAGATTGAACTAATTAAATTTCTGTTGTATTTATCTATTAACAAGATTCAAACTTTCATATGGGAAAATTAGCTGTGTTCTTTCTTGATAAGAGAAATTACACAACTTGTATTTGATGAAAGAATAGTTCTGTAATTATGAGAGTTGAAGGGCAGTCCCAGTCTAGGCTAAGTAACATAGGAAGAATGAATGAGCAAATCTCAAATCTCAAATTTGAATGATCAAAACCATTTTATTAAGTCCAACACAAAGCATAGTTCATATCAGACCTGAGCATAAATTGTTTTGACATAAAATTATCCTGTTTAATGACAACAAACCACAGATGGATGAAGTCTCTGTTGAATGCTTCATCATCTTCATGCCATTCCAGGGAAAGGTGGTGACAATAAATACAGAGAAAAAAATAAAGACCCCTTCTACTCAATTTTATGCATCATTTGCTATACTTATGTTGATTCCTCCAGTAAATTGTCCAATGTCAGTAGGCAGTATTTACGAATCAGAGTTAATTTTTAATAGATAACTGAGCTTTTCAAACTAAGCCCTGGGTTAAATTTAGGCATAAATTGGTGCTATTTTAACCTAATTAATAAATATTGTAGCTGATTCGATTATGGTATTTTTAAAACCTGGATTTTTCATCATGAGGTTATTTAAGAAACTTAGAAGTACATTTTTAAACAGAAAAATAGCAAAGTGCAGCTCTTATTCAAGAAAGGTGAAGTCTCATAGGTGGATGGTGGAGGCACTTTATAATGGATATATTAACAAACATGCTGTCATAAAAGTCTAGAATTGACTCAACAAGAAGCATACTGATAATGTTTTATGTTTTACTAGCTTCATTTACTTTATGACAGTTGTATATTTAAGTAGCTTTTTGGGTACTTTGTTATAAACACCTGTTAAAATACATTTTTTTCTATACAGTTTACATTAATGTTGGTTAAAAATGGAAGCCTGTGTCTTGGAGTCAGTGAAAACCAATATCAATAGTTTGTAAACAAAAGTGAATGCTATTTTTTTAATAGTTTTATCTGCATACCAAAATTAATAAGATAGGTTTATTCCCAAATTACAGAAAACTGTTGATAATTATTAAGACTAATCAGTAAGTGCTAATCTAATTACCCTATCCAGTGTGCTTAATGTCCTCCAGGGTTAGTAACATTTAAAAAAGAAAATTAAAAACTAAATAACAATGTCATTATGTAGTATGTTACACAAACTGTTATTGTGTATGAGAAAAATCTATTTCATGTTTCTTGCTTTCTGAACTTAATTATCCCTTTTTTCTAGAATCATTGCCTAGATCTCATGAAGTAAAACAAATTTTCACTTTGTCAAAATGCATTTAGGGATCTATTATCAACTGCTGTCACATTTTGGAAAAAGGCAAGTGTGGAAACCTGATTTTAATGTGCCTCTTTGACAGAAAGGATAAACACAACATTAGTCATCCTGTTTCTCCATTGTTGTGATTATCAATACATTCAGTAAGAACAAATCACATCCCCTGAGCCTGTAAGAGAGAAGATGAAATTATCTTAACTACAGAATAATTACCATATTCAAAAGTAATAAGCAATGTTACATGTTGATGCTTAATAACAATTTTATGTGAGTGTGTGTATACATGTATATATACACATGTACACACACAAAGACACGGAACAAAAATTAATGACATATTGATAGGCCTATGCTTTTTTATCACCCTGTTTCTAAAACAGTATATATTTTATTTTATTTTTCTTATTCTTTTTTTAAATAATTAATTAATTTATTTATATATTTTTGAAGAACATTATGTTTACTAGGCTCTCCCCTACCCCAAGTCCCCCACACAAACCCCATTACAGTCACTGACCATCAGCACAGTAAGATGTTGTAGAATCACTACTTGTCTTCTCTGTGTTGCAAAGCCCTACCCTTTCCCCCACCTCCCACATTATACATGCTAATCATAATACCTCCTTTCTTCTTCCCTGCCCTTATCCCTCTCTACCCTCCCATTCTCCCCAGTCTCTTTCCCTTTGGTAACTGATAGTAAATTCTTGGGTTCTGTGATTCTACTGCTGTTTGTTCCTTCAGTTTTTCTTTTGTTCATATACTCCAAAGATGAGTGAAATCATTTGGTATTTGTTTTCTCTGCTTGGCTTATTTCACTGAGCATAATTCCCTCTAGCTCCATCCATGTTGTTGCAAATGGTAAGATTTGTTTTCTTCTTATGGCTGAATAATATTCCATTGTGTATATGTACCACATCTTCTTTATCCATTCATCTACTAATGGACACTTAGGTTGCTTCCATTTCTTGGCTATTGTAAATAATGCTGCGATAAACATAGGGGTGCATCTGTCTTTTTCAAACTTGAGTGCTGCATTCTTAGGGTAAATTCCTAGAAGTTGAATTCATGGGTCAAATGGTAAGTCTATTTTGAGCATTTTGAGGAACCTCCATATTGCTTTCCACAATGGTTGAACTAATTTACACTCCCACCAGCAGTGTAGGAGGGTTCCCCTTTCTCCGCAACCTCGCCAATATTTGTTGTTGTTTGTCTTTTGGATGGTGGCCATCCTTACTGGTGTGAGGTGATATCTCATTGTGGTTTTAATTTTCATTTATCTGATAACTAGCGATATGGAGCATCTTTTCATGTGTCTGTTGGCCATCTGAATTTCCTCTTTGGAGAACTGTCTGTTCAGCTCCTCTGCCTATTTTTTAATTGGATGATTTGCTTTTTGTTTGTTGAGGAGCATGAGCTCTCTATATATTTTGGATGTCAAGCCTTTATCGGATCTGTCATTTACGAAAATATTCTCCCATACTGTAGGGGACCTTTTTGTTCTATTGATGGTGTCTTTTGCTGTACAGAAGATTTTCAGCTTAATATAGTCCCACTTGTTCATTTTTGCTTTTGTGTTCCTTGCCCGGGGAGATATATTCATGAAGAAGTCGCTAATGTTCACATCCAAGGGATTTTTGCCTATGTTTTTATCTAAGAGTTTTATGGTTTCATGACTTACATTCAGGTCTTTGATCCATTTTGAATTTACTTTTGTGTGTAGGGTTAGACAGTGATCCAGTTTCATTCTCTTCCATGTAGCTGTCCAGTTCTGCCAGCACCATCTGTTGAAGAGACTGTCATTGCCCCATTTTATGTCCATGGCTCCTTTATCAAATATTAATTGACCATATATGTTTGGGTTAATGTCTGGAGTCTCTAATCAGTTCCACTGGTCTGTGGCTCTGTTCTTGTGCCAGTACCAAATTGTCTTGATTACTATGGCTTTGTAGTAGAGCTTGAAGTTGGGGAGTGAGATCCCTGCTACTTTATTCTTCTTTCTCAGGATTGCTTTGGCTATTCGGGTTCTTTGGTATTTCCATATGAATTTTTGAACTATTTGTTCCAGTTCGTTGAAGAATGTTGTTGGAAATTTGATAGAGATTGCATCAAATCTGTATATTGCTTTGGGAAGGATGGCCATTTTGACGATATTAATTCTTCCTAACCAAGAGCATGGGATGAGTTTCCATTTTTTAGTATCCTCTTTAACTTCTCTTAAGAGTGTCTTATAGTTGTCAGGGTATAGGTCTTTCACTTCTTTGGTTAGGTTTATTCCTAGGTATTTTATTCCTTTTGAAGCAATTGTGAATGGAATTGTTTTCCTGATTTCTCTTTCTATTGGCTCATTGTCAGTGTATAGGAAAGCCAGAGATTTCTGTGTGTTAATTTGTATCCTGCAACTTTGCTGTATTCCGATATCAGTTCCAGTAGTTTTGGAGTGGAGTCTTTAGGATTTTTCATGTACAATATCATGTCATCTGCAAATAGTGACAGTTTAACTTCTTCTTTACCAATCTGGATTCCTCGTATTTCTTTGTTTTGTCTAATTGCTGTGGTTAGGACCTCCAGTACTATGTTAAATAACAGTGGGGAGTGTGGCCATACCTGTCTTTTTCCTGATCTCAGAGGAAAAGCTTTCAGCTTCTCGCTGTTCAATATGATGTTGGCTGTGGGTTTATCATATATGGTCTTTATTATGTTGAGGTACTTGCCCTCTGTACCTATTTTGCTGAGAGTTTTTATTATGAATGGATGTTGAATTTTGTTGAATGATTTTTCAGCATCTATGGAGATGATCATGTGGTTTTTGTCTTTCTTTTTTTTGATGTGTTGGATGATGCTGGTGGATTTTCGAATGTTGTGCCATCCTTGCATCCCTGGGATGAATCCCACTTGGTCATGGTGTACGAACCTTTTGATGTATTTTTTAATTCAGTTTGCTAATATGTTATTGAGTATTTTTGCATCTACGTTCATCAGGGATATTGGTCTGTAAGTTTCTTTTTTGGTGTGGTCTTTGCCTGGTTTTGTTATTAGGGTGATGTTGGCTTCATAGAATGAGTTTGGGAGTATTCCCTCCTCTTCTATTTTTTGTAAAACTTTAAGGAGAATGGATACTATATCTTCTCTGTATGTCTGATAAAATTCTGATGTAAATCCATCTGGCCCAGGGGTTTTTTTTCTTGGGTAATTTTTTGATTACCACTTCAGTTTCTTTGCTGGTAATTGGTTTGTTTAGATTTTGTGCTTCTTCCTTGGTCAGTCTTGGAAGGTTGTATTTTTCTATGTAGTTGTCCATTTCTTCTACATTTCCCAGCTTGTTAGCATATAGGTTTTCATGTTAGTCTCTAATAATTGTTTGTATTTCTGTTGGTTCTGTCGTGATGTTTCCTTTCTCATTTCTGATTCTGTTGTTGTGTGTTGATTCTATTTTTCTCTTAATAAGTCTGGCTAGAGGCTTATCTATTTTGTTTATTTTCTCAAAGTTCCATCTCTTGGTTTCATTGATTTTTTCTATTGTTTTATTCTTCTCAATTTTGTTTCTTTCTTCTCTGATCTTTATTATGTCCCTCCTTCTGCTGACTTTAGACCTCATTTGTTCTTCTTTTTCCAATTTTGATAACTGTAATATTAGACTATTTATTTGGGTTTGTTCTTCCTTCTTTAAACATGCCTGGATTAGTTGGGGCTTTGTGTTGTTGTAATTTATTTCCATATATTTCTGAATCTCCATTTTAATTTGGTCATTGATCCATTGACTATTTAGAATCGTTTTGTTAAGCCTCTATGTGTTTGTGTGCCTTTTTGTTTTTTTGATAGAATTTATATCTAGTTTTATACCTTTGTGGTCTGAAAAGTTAGTTGGTAGGATTTCAATCTTTTTGTATTTACTGAGGCTCTTTTGTGGCCTAGTATGTGATCTATTCAGGAGAGTGTTCCATGTGCACTTGAGAAGAATGTGTATCTTGTTGCTTTTGGGTTTAGAGTTCTATAGATGTCTATTAGGTCCTTCTGTTCTAGCATGTTGCTCAGTGCCTGTGTGTCCTTACTTATTTTCTGTCTGGTGGATCTGTCCTTTGGAGTAAATGGTGTTTTGAAGTCTCCTAGAAAGAATGCATTACATTCTATTTCCTCCTTTAGTTCTGTTAGTATTTCTTTCAGGTATGATGGTGCTCCTGTATTGGGTGAATACATATTTATAATGGTTATATCCTCTTGTTTGACTGAGCCCTTTATCATTATGTAATGTTCTTATTTATCTCTTGTTACTTTGTTCATTTTGAAGTCTATTTTGTCTGATACTAGTACTGCAGCTCCTGCTTTTTTCTCCCTATTGTTTGCATGAAATATCTTTTTCCATCCCTTGACTTTTTGTCTGTGCATGTCTTTGATTTTGAGGTGAGTCTCTTGTAAGCAGCATATAGATGGGTCTTGTTTTTCAATCCATTCAGTGACTCTATGTCTTTTGATTGTTGCATTCAGTCCATTTACATTTAGGGTGATTATTGATGGGTATGTACTTGTTGCCATTTCAGGCTTTAGATTTCTGGTTACCAAAGGTTCCAGTTTACTTTCCTTACTATCTAAGAGTCTAACTTAACTCACTTAGTATGCTGTTACAAACACAATCTAAAGGTTCTTTTCTATTTCTCCTCCTTTCTCTTCCTCCTTCATTCTTTATATATTAGGTATCAGATTCTATACTTTTCCTCTATCCCTTGATTGGCTTTTGGGATAGTCAATTTAATTTTGCATTTGCCTCGCAATCAGCTGCTCCACCCTCCCTACCATGATTTTACTACCTCTGGTGACAGCTGTCCAACCCTCGGAACACTTCCATCTATAGCAGTCCCTCCAAAATAGACTGCAGAGATGGTTTGTGGGAGGTAAACTCTCTCAGCTTTTGCTTATCTGGAAATTATTTAATCCTTCCTTCAAATTTAAATGATAATCTTGCCAGATAAACTTATCTTGGTTCCAGGCCCTTCTACTTCATGGCATTAAATACATCATGCCACTCCCTTCTCTCCTGTAAGGTTTCTGCTGAGAAGTCTGTTGTTAGTCTGATGGCCTTTCCTTTGTATGTGATCTTATTTCTGCCTCTGGCTGCTTTTAACAGTCTGTCCTTATCCCTGATCTTTCCCATTTTAATTACTATGTGTCTTGCTGTTGTCTTCCTTGGGTCCCTTGTGTAGGGGTCTCTGTGGATCTCAATGGCCTGAGAGACTATTTCAGCAACTACCTCCTCAAAGACACTTTCTATCCATTTTTCTCTCTCTTCTTCTTCTGGTATCCCTATAATGCGAATATTTTTCCGCTTGGATTGGTCACATAGTTCTCTCAATATTCTTTCATTTTTAGAGTTCCTTTTTTCTCTCTGTGCCTCAGCTTCTTTGTATTCCTCTTCTCTAGTTTCTAGTACATTTATTGTCTCCTCCACCGTATCCAACCTGCTTTTAATACCATCCATCTTGTTCTTTAATGATTGGATCTCTGACCTAAATTCGTTCCTGTGTTCTTGGATGTCTTTCCGTACCTCCATTAGGATGTTGATTATTTTTATTTTGAACTCCCTTTCAGGAAGATTCATGAGGTCCATATCATTTAAATCTTTCTCCTGAGTTGTATTAACAATTTCACTATGGACAAGGTTCCTTTGGCATTTCATGTTTGTATATGGAGCCTCTAGTGTCCAGAAGCTCTATTCTGGAGCTGCTGAGCCCCTGAAGCAATGTCGGAGGTCGCAGGGGAGCGGTACTGGGGGTAGGAAAGAGCTGTTCCCCGCCTCCTGACTCCTGTGCCTATCTCCACTGCCTGAGCCAGTGGGCTGGGCACACAGGTATAAGTTTTTGTCCCAGAGCAGTCACATATGGATCCCTGCTTTCCACAAGCAGCCAGATTCCCAGTCTCCCCAGGAACTCTGCCTGTATTAACTTTCCAACCCGGTAGTCATGTGAGTCTCATGAAAGCACCATGAAATGTAGGTTTGTGCTCCCAGCACAGATTTCCGCAGCTAGGTATTCAGCAGTCCCAAGCCTTCCATTCCCTCCCTGCTCTGTTTCTCTTCCTTCCGCTGGTGATCTGGGGTTGGGGAGGGGCTCAGGTCCTGTGGAGACACAGCTCTGGTATATTACCCCATTCGCTTAGGTCTCCTCTTTTCTCCAGGTGTGTGCAGTCTGACGTGTCCTCTTTCCTGTTGCTCTCTCAGGATCTATTGCACCAATTAAATTTTCTAATTGTATCCAGGTTTTGGAGGAAGCCTCTGTCTCTCCTCTCATGCCACCGTCTTTAATGTGAATGCTATTTTTATCTTCAGAATCCATCAACTATTTTTTGTTCATTAAAATTGCATTTGTTCATCTGTCCTACTTTTATCAATTATTTGTTCTCAGTTTTAATATCCATCCACTGGGAGTCTTTATATTCCAACCATCCATTTCCTATCTGACCACGTTTTTAGGTTCCTTAGGAAATTATATCGATGATTTGTTTTAAAGAATTTGAATTTAAAGTCACTTCATCAAAAACATTACTTAGTTACTCCCTACAGTTTCTAATTCTAACTTATAAAATATATTTATTATTTTAAAGATAATTTTAGTTTATTTAGGTTGTTCATGACCTATTCTGGGAGAAATACTTCCAAGGAACAATTTAGGTGATAAATTAAGGGTCAAAGTGAACTACAATACACATTAGGATAGTAATATGAAAAGAAAAATTTAAATATGGACTGTTACAGTATCTCATACAATAAAACTATAAGATTTTTCTGAAAATGCTTAGTTTTAGAAAACTTCTAAATTTACAAATATTTTTTAGACAAATACTTTATTTTACTATATTTGCCATTATATCTGGAGCATGTTCTAGGTATAAAATTTTGCACAAAATATAAACACTCCAAACTTGAAAAATTTTCTGAAACAACGTATTCTTTACATGTTTGTTTCTTAGCGACACTTTATAAATCTTTGACCCAAAGAAAATGTTTTAGTGCTGATTTCCTAATCCTTTTGTTTATCTGCTGCAAGACATAGTGTTTAATTAATTCTACCCAAATTTTAGTTGAGTCATATAATGGGGTTATCATTACATGTGGATGTTCTTCCACAAAATGTTAGAACTGTATTACTTTATTTTGACAGATATTGTAAGAATTTATAAAGAAACCAGGCAGGATGCATTCAAGAAATTAATTAGAAATATCAAAAGTGGCACTTATCTAGTACTTTGGCTGAGCCCATTATTGCAGTAAATTAGTTACCAATTTTATGTAAATGTTACATACATATATAAACAAAGTCTCATATAATTCATATATGTATGTATGTACATATCTTACAATTTCCCAAAAGGGATTTAGGAGTGAATTACCCATTTTTCTGGTTTTACAATAATAACTCAGTCAACCAAGGTACAGTAAGAAAAAAAACAAGGTTGTTATTTATGAGCAAGACTGTTTGGGATATATTTGTTATTTTGAGTAAAAAACAAATATTTCTGTAACTGAAAGTTGCTTCAGGAATTAAAAATAGACTTGGAAATAAAATCTTTCTTTTAATGTTACATTTCTCAAATGCTTTTCAGAGATTCATATAATAAGAGGAGATAAAGGTATCTATTTTAATTTCTAAAGAGGATGAAGGTGTATTTTAATTTTAAAAAGCAAATAAAATTATTATTTTAACTTTTCTTCTTTAAATTCTTGAGAGCCTCTGAACCTCTTATTAAGTAGTTTGTGAAGATCAGTCACTCTTCTCATGAGTTCTTACTGTTTTTTATCACTCAGCTTGTCTTTGCTAGCTTTCATTGTGATTTTGGCCATTTTATGAATTTTTAATTATTTAGCTTATTATCCATATAATTATTTTTTCCCTTTATAAATTGAAGTATCATTGATATACAATCTTATATCGGTTTCAAGTATACAACACAGTGGTTCAGCAGTTACCCATATTATTAAATCATTATCCTCTTTAATATGGTTACTATCTGTAAGATGTTACTCATCCACTGGGAGTCTTTATATTATTCCAACCATCCATTTTCTATGGTTGCTATTCTGAAAGATGTTACAGAATCATTGACTATATTCTCCATGCTGTACTACTATCCCCATGACAAACTTATTATATGATTGAGAATTTTTGTGCCCCTTTGGGCCCCTCACACTCCTCACCCACCCACCCACCCAGCTCATCCCCCATGGTAACCACTAGTCACTTCGCAGTGTCTATGAGTCTAGTGCTATTTTGTTCCTTCTACTTTGATTTGTGTCTATATTCCACAAATATGGGAAATCATATGGTATTTGTCTTCCTCCACCTGGCTTATTTCATTGAGCATATTACCCTTTAGATCCATCCATGTTGTTGCAAATGGTAGGATTTATTTTTATGGCTGAATAATATTCCATTGTGTATATTTACCACTCTTTTTTTATCCAGTATATAATATTTAATTTATATGCATAAAGGTATTTGGTGTTGAAATATAAGGTAATCAGAATTTTAAAAAAATGTTAATACATGTAATTCAAGATGACCTTCATCAGATCAAAAAGTTCATTAATCTGATGAAAATCATACATGAAGCATAAAAGTACCTCTAGCAATTCAAAATCAACATAAAATAGTGAAAATGTATTGAAAAAGAAAAGTATATTCATTCTCACTATTTTATTAAATTGAAACAGAAGTGACTCCTACCTATAATATGATAGTGGCCAAGCTTATAATCATAGAATTTGGAAATATGATTCTATAAAAATAAATTAATTGATTTCTTTAAAATGCCAAATACTTAAGCATTAAGCATCAATCATAAAACAATTTTATCTATTTTTGATGCATAACAGAGTTAATTTTCTGTCTCTTTGTTAATATGCATTCAGTCCCAGAAACAAGCATAAGTTTATTTTTCAAGAAATCATGTTTATATTTATATAATTAATGCAAATTAAAACGATGCACATGGTGGATATTACAAATAGGTTTATTCATCATCCATCCCAGCCTCCTTCTAATGTGCCTTGCTGTACAGCATAGAGTAGAAAACTAAAAATTACATTGTCCATACTCTGTATAGCATGTATGTGGTTTTACTCCTCCAATCAGATGCACTTGTATGAGGTTTAATTTGAAAGTTAATTTAGTGGAGAACAAGATGCAAGTTTTAAGGCATCCACTTAGCTAATGAGGGTTGTAGAATAGGCAGCATGGGTGCTCGGTCATCACCTTTCTTGTTCAGCAGGATGGACATTTTGACAATATTAATTCTTCCTAGAAAAGAGCATGGGGTGAATTTCCATTTATTAGTGTCCTCTTTAATTTCTCTTAAGAGTGTCTTGTAGTTTTCAGGGTATAGGTGTTTCACTTCCTTGGTTAGGTTTATTCCTAGGTATTTTATTCTTTTCGATGCAATTGTGAATGGAATTGTTTTCCTGATTTCTCTTTCTGTTAGTTCATCATTAGTGTATAGGTGTGCAACAGATTTCTGTGTATTAATTTTGTATCCTGCAACATTGCTGAATTCAGATATTAGACCTAGTAGTGTTGTAGTGGATTCTTTAGGATTTTTTATGTACAATATCATGTCATCTGCAAAGAGTAACAGTTTAGCTTCTTTGTTACCAATCTGGATGTATTTTATTTATTTGTGTTATCTGATTGCTAGGTGGCTAGGACCTCCAGTATTATGTTGAATAAAAGTGGAGAGAGTGGGCATCTTTGTCTTGTTCCTGGACTTAAGGGAAAGGCTTTCTGCTTTTTGCTGTTAAGTATGATGTTTGCTGTGGGTTTGTTATATATGGCCTTTATTATGTTGAGGTACTTGCCCTCTATACCCATTTTGTTGAGAGTTTTAATCATGAATGGATGTTGAATTTTGTCAAATGCTTTTTCAGCATTCATGGAGATGATCATGTCATTTTTGTCATTTTTGTTGATGTGGTGGATTATGTTGCTGGATTTTCTAATATTGTACCATCCTTGCATCCCTGAAATAAATCCTACTTGACTATGATGGATGATCTTTTTGATGTATTTTTTAATTTGGTTTGCTAATATTTTGTTGATTATTTTTGCATCTATGTTCATCAGGGATGTTGGTCTGCAATTTTCTTTTTTTGTGGTGTCTTTGCCTGGTTTTGGTATTAGGGTGATGCTGGCCTCATAGAATGAGTCTGGAAGAATTCCTTCCTCTTCTACTTTTTGGAAAACTTTAAGGAGGATTTGTATTAGGTCTTCACTAAATGTTTGATAAAATTCAGTGGTGAAGCCACCTGGTGTAGGAATTTTGTTCTCAGGTACGTTTTTGATTACCAATTCAATCTGGTTGCTAGTAATTGGTCTGTTCAGATTTTCTGTTACTTTCTGGGTCAGCCTTGGAAGGTTGTATTTTTCTGGAAAGCTGTTCATTTCTTCTAGGTTATACCATATGTTAGCCTATAATTTTTCATAGTATTCTCTAATAATTCTTTGTATTTCTCTGGTGTCCATAGTGATTTTCTGCTTTCTCAATTTTGTTTCTCTTTATATCTGTAGACTCTCTTTTTTTCTTGATAAGTCTGGCTAGGGGTTTATCTATTTTGTTTTTTTCTCTCATAATCAGCTCCTGCTTTCATTGATTCTTCCTATTGTTTAATTCTTCTCTATTTTATTAATTTCTACTCTAATCTTTATTATGTCCCTCCTTCTACTGACTTTGGGGTTTCTTTGTTCTTTTTCTAGTTTCATTAATTGTGACTTTAGACTGCTTATATTGCGTTGTTCTTCTTTTCTGAGGTTTGCCTGTATTGCAATATACTTTCCTCTTAACATGGCCATCGCTGCGTCTACATATTTTGTCTTGTTGAATTGTTGTTTTCATTTGTCTCCATACATTGCTTGATTGCTGTTTTTATTTGGTCATTGATCCATTGGTTATTTAGGAGCATGTTGTTAAGCCTCCATGTGTTTGTGGGATTTTTTGTTTTCTTTGCATAATTTATTTCTTGTTTTATACTCATGTGATCTGAGAAGCTGGTTGGTATAATTTCAACCTTTTTGAATTTACAGGGGCTCTTTTTGTGGCCTAGTATATGATCTATTCTTGAAAATGTTCCATGTGCACTAGAGAAGAATGTATATTCTGCTGCTTTTGGGGGCAGAGTTCTGTAGATGTCTGTTAGGTCCTCTATTCTAGTGTGTTGTTCAATGCCTCTGTTTCCTTCTTATTCTCTGTCTGACTGATCTGTCCTTTGGAGTGAGTGGAGTCTTGATGTCTCCCAGAATGAATGCATTGCATTCTATTTCCCCTTTTAATTCTGTTAATATTTGTTTAATATATGTAGGTGCTCCTGTTTTTGGTGCATTGGCATTTATAATGGCTATATCCTCTTGTTGGACTGACCACTTTATCATTATGTAATATCCATCTTTGTCTCTTGTGACTTTCTTTCTTTTAAAGTATATTTTGTGTGATACAAGTACTGCAACACCTGCTTTTTTCTCCCTATTAGTTGCGAGAAATATCTTTTTACATCCTTTAACTTTTAGTCTGTGTATGTCTTTGGTTTTAAGTGAGTCCCTATTAGGCAGTATATAGATGGGTCTTGTTTTTTTCATCCATTCAGTGACTATATGTCTTTTGATTGCTGCATTCAGACCATTTACATTTAGGGTGATTATCAATAGGTATGTATTTATTGCCATTGCAGGCTTTAGATTCATGGTTACCAATGGTTCAAGGGTAACTTCCTTATTATCTGAGTCTAATGTAACTCAGTATGCTATTACAAACACAATCTAAATGTTCTTTTTTTCCCTCCTTTTTTTTCCTCCTCCATTCTTTATATATTAGGTATTATATTGTGTACTTTCTGTCTATTCCTTTTTATAACCTCTGGTGACAGCTATTTAACCTTAGTAACACTTCCATCTATTGCAGTCCCTCCAAAAAACACTGTAGAGATGGTTTGTGGGAGCTAAATTTTCTCAGCTTTTGCTTATCTTGGAATTGTTTCATCCCTCCTTCAAATTTAAATGATAATCTTGCCAGATAAAGTATTCTTGGTTTGAGGCCCTTCTGCCTCATTGCATTAAATATATTTTGCTCCTCCCTTCTCTGCTTTAAGATTTCTTCTGAGAAGTCTTATTATAGCCTGATGGGTTTTCCTTTTTATGTGATCTTATTTCTCTCTCTGGATGCTTTTAATAGTCTGTCCTTATCCTTGGACTTTGTCATTTTAATTATTATATGTCATGTTGTTGTCCTCCTTGGGTTCTTTGTGTTGGGAGATCTGTGCACCTCCATGGCCTGAGAGACTATCTTCTTCCCCAGATTGGGGAAGTTTTCAGCAATTACTTCCTCAAAGACACTTTTCATCCTTTTTCTCTCTCTTCTTCTTCTGGTACTCCTATAATACAAATATTGTTCCATTTGGATTGGTCACACAGTTCTCTCAGTATTCTTTCATTCCTAGAGATTCTTTTTTCTCTCTGTGCCTCAGCTTCTTTGTATTCCTCTTGCCTAGTTTCAATTTCATTTATCATCTCCTCCACCATATCTAATCTGCTTTTAATACCCTCCATTGTGCTCTTCAATGATTAGATCTCTGTCCTAAATTCGTTAATGAGTTCTTGAATATTTTTCTGTACCTCCATGAGCATGTTTATGATTTTTATTTTTGAAATCTCTTTCACGAAGTTTTATTAATTCAGTCTCACTCAATCCTTTCTCTGGTGTTGAGATTTTTCTTTGAACCAGGTTCCTTTGACATTTCATATTTGTATGTGGCACCCTCTAGTGCTCAGAATCTCTACTCTCTGTAGCTTCTCAGCCCCTGGAGCAATGTTGGGGGTCACAGAGAAGTGGTGCTGTTGCTTCGGGGGAGGAAAGACCTATTTCCTGTTTTCCAGCTGCTATGCCTGTCTCCACTGCCGGAACCAGTGGGCCGAACACACAGGTGTAAGCCTCTATGCTTTGGGTTTGTTCCTGCCATAGGTGGGGCTTTCCTCTGGTTGGCCTGATGCCAGGTCAGGGGTGGGAGCCAGGTGCAGGCTAGCTGGGAGGAAGACACAGCAGGCTGCTTATCGTGGTTGGGGGTCTTGCAACTGCATAGCCACTCATGGGGATGGAGTGTCTGAAGATCATTGAAGTTCCCAACCCCATCTGTGAGGTCTGCTCTTTTCTCCAGGTATATGCAGTCTGTTGCAACCTTCTTTCCTGTTGCTCTTTCAGATTTAGTTGTATTAATTATATTTTCGAATTAATGTGGTTTTAGGAGGAGATCTCTGTCTCACCTCTCATGCCGCCATCTTTAATCTGAACTGGACCTTCATATCTGTTTTTAAAGCTCCCTGATATTTTGTATATACACTAAGCATCACTTCAGCATATTTGAAGTCATGATTAGAGTAAACAAATCAAGTTACTTTGTTCTTTCTATGAGTAAGACAAAGGTTGCATGGTACATGATTTTTTAATATCGGAGTGTATTTTAATGTGCATGCATATTCTAATGCATCATGGCACAATATATATTACTCAAAAATGACAGCAATGGTGATGAAAGAATCTTAACATCATAACCAAATTTATAGTGTATATCTAGGTCTATAAAATCCAAGCCTGTGTTTATACTTAGTTCTACTCAGAGCTTCTGCATTCCTTCAGGGTGGTAAAGCATAGTTTCATCGGGTAGTGCACATATTCAAACATATTTTTCTACTCTATAACTTTGATAGAAACAAATGCATAGTCTCTCATGCATATAGATTTCTCAATTTTTCTTTGATTCTAAACCAAATACTTCTGCTCTAGCACATAACTGAAAATCCTCTATTAAGATGACATACTCTGCAAAAAAAAAGCAATTCTAGCAAGAAAGGAGGCATTGCTTTTCTCCATAGACTTGGAATTTTGAAGTTCATCAAGGTTTTGAATTGAAAGAGTATTTTGTCATTCAGAAATTCATCTGTAAGCATCACTAAAACACTTGAAACATTTTAAATCCTGCAATGAAAGGTGTGGGATGAAGGAAAGTTCATACTCTTATTTCTGAAAGTATTTTATTTAAAGAGGCTGGAAGCAGCTAGAGTAACATTCTGATAGCAAATTGTGAGCTGTGACATAAAAACAATTGATGGCTGTGGTCATGGTTAGATATAAATTCTATATCAAATAAAGGTAATTCTGCATTTGAAAGCCTCTTTTACTCTTCTACCCACTAATAAATTTTTTTTTAAAAGGGAGAGGATTGTGAATGCTATGAAAAAATGAAGATATAATTTAAATGATAATTCAATGGTTATGAGGTATAAATAATTAGATATTAACTGTTTACATTTTGAAGAAGATTCTGAAAGTTTCCCTATGTGTGCTGTATACTTTTATATTGAATTAGTAAAATTGGATGGAAAAAAACCCAGGAAAACTAACATTTATCATAACATATTTTTTCAACCTTTTATTTTCCATTTGCATTTCATAAAGTTTTCATAGGTATATAAATTGTTTCCTGGGTATGGTACTATATGTCTCATGTTTCATAAGTCAAAACAAAGTTGGTTCTCCTATGGGTTTCCATTGCCCAGTTCCAAGTAAAGACCTCCTCAAATCTATAGCCCATATTTTCCAAACTGTCTACTATGAAGGCTGTATTTTATAGTCACTTCTACTTTGTTCCTCTACCAATGCCTTAGTGGATCATTAGTCATTGTTTCTTGTAACACAAAAAAGAAATTTTAGTTAGATATGTATACTTCTCTTCAAATTTCAGATTAAACAATTGCCATAACTATCACAGCTTCTGATAAAATGCACACATAGTGCTAAATGCAGGCAGATGACCATGTATTGGTCTTAATCATATTTTCAGCAGTGATTGGACATCTTTAACAGTTATAATGTTAGATGCCATTTACTGTGCCCCTCCAGTGGTGAAGACCAGCTGACACCAGCTTCTGAGAGCTAGTTATGCATATCTCTTCCCAACTCTACATTCAGTGACATGAATGAACTTGAAATTGGCCTTGGTGAGAATACTTAAATCATAGAAATTGGCAAATTCTACAAATCAGGGATTTTTGTTGTTCTTTGTGAAAGTTGGCTGTTAAACATTTACTAGCACATCATCAGGCCCTCCAATGTGTCAGGCACTATGATAGACAATTTATTTAAATTTGTTATGTCATATTCAAAAAATGACTCTATAAATGATTATTATTTGATTTTATAAATATGAGAACTAAAGCTTGGAGATATTAACATATCCAGTATCACACAAAGATAAAAAGTGGCAGTCATGATTAAACACAACATATGTCTGATTTCAAGGCTTATCTCTTTGTTCTATATACCACATTGATCAATTACTGTGATTGGTAAATGCTATATTAAGAATAATAAGATATTCAAAGATGAATAAAATATAGTCCTTAGGTGGCCCCAAGGAGTTCATAATTTTTATAACAGTTAGCATCCAGTAAATATTTATCAATACTTACAGTAACAAGAACGTTTTTTGTAAGTTAGGAGAACATAAATTGGACAATATTTTAAGTACCAACTTTCTAATGCATTCTCAGTGTAAAGAAATACAGATGGTCAAAAGGCACATGAAAAGATGTTGCACATCACTAATCATCAAGGAAATGCAAATCAAAACCACGATGAGATATCACCTCATACCAGTTAGGATGGCCACTGTCCAAAAGACAGGAAATAACAAGTGTTGCCAAGGATGTGGAGAAAACGGAACCCTCCTACACTGTTGGTAGGAATGTAAATGGGTGCAGACACTGTGTAAAGAGGAGGGCCCTCAAACAACTAAAAATAGAAATACCATATGGCAAAGTAATTCCACTTCTAGGAATTTACCTGAAGGAAACAAAACCCCTGATTTGAAAAGATACATGTATCACTATGTTTATTGCCACATTATTTACAATAACCAAGATATAGAAGCAACCAGAGTGTGCATCAGTAGGTGAATAAAGAAGGGGTAATACATATACACAGTGGAACATTAGTCAGCCATAAAAAAGAAAGAAGTCCTGCCATTTGTGACAACATGGATGTACCTAAAGGGTATTATGCTAATTGAAATAAGCCTGGCAGAGAAAGATAAATACTATATGATTAAACTTATTTTTGGAATCGAAAATCAAAACAAAAAAATGAACAAAATAGCAGTAGAGTCACAGACACTGAGAAGTGACTAGTGGTTACCATGGGGAAGGGGTTGGGATGAGTGCGTGGGTAAGGTGAGGAGGATAAAGGGGCAAAATATTCTGAATCATAATATAAGTTGGTCACACGGATGGTAGTATAGCATGGAGAATATAGCCAGTGATTTTGTAATATCTTCCTGTGTTGACAGTTATACTAGTTGGAGTGATCATTTAGTAATATGGGTAACCATTGAACCACTGTGTTGTAGATTTAGAACAAGTATAAGGTTGTATATCAAATATACTTCAATAAAAAAGATGATTTTATATCATATGTTACTGAGAAAAGAGAAAAAATCAAACTTACAAAGCTTCCTTAACTTCTCATCACTCAAAAGTTCAATCAAATGTATTCTTACTTTCTGTTTTCTCTTATCAAATAGGAAAGGTTTACCTTGCTCCCGTCAAAGACTCTTACATTTGTGTTCTAGATTCCATTCCCTTTCCTCTTCTCAAGGGCTACTCCTCTTTTTTCCTGCAACTTTAATTTATTTTTCTTTAACTGGATCATTGCCTTCAGCACACAAACGTGCTCTAGGTTGTATCTGTCATTTTAAGAAAAATGTACTTCCTTTAAATATGTGCTATTGAACAATGTACTTAATATCTCTTGATCCTATGCCCATCTGTACCTAGTGCCCTATGATGCTCCTCTCTTTCATAGAAAAATATTTTGAAAAGTTGTCTGTAGCCGCTCACATTCTTTCTTTAGCTCCCTTCCACTCAATTTTCCATTACGCCCACCTCACTGAAATTGCTCTTATTAAGGTCACCAATTACCATAATGTTAATATCCAAATGATCAGTGGTCATTTCTCTGTTCTCATCTCATCAACCTTCCAGTAGTGTTTGAGATAAATTGTTCCCTAATTCTTCACATACCGTTTTTGCTTAGTTTCCATGAATTTACATTTTCTTGATTTTCCCTGTACCTCATGAACTGCTTTTCTCAGTCTCCTTGTTAGGTTCCTCATTCTTATGCTCAGCTTTACATTTTGGATTATGCCATGGGGTTTTCCTTGGGCTCTTGTCTTTTCCTTTTGTGTACTCATTCTCTAGTTAATTCATCCAAGTTTATAGCTTATAATACCACCTTCATGACCCTGAAAGTTATATTGAAACTCTCTAACTTGTATATCAACTGACTGATGGACAATTCTCCTTTGTCAAACTTAATAACACAAAACAGGACTTCCCCAACCTACTCTATCCCTAGTCTCTGACATGGTTCCATTATCCTCCAAGATGCTATAAGTAATCCTTGTTTTCTTCCTTTTGTTTATTCCCTTGTTCAATACATGAACATATTTTACTCACTCAGTTATCAAAGTACATATTGAGTGTTATCTACTTCTCTCCATATTAACATCCTACTCCAAACTAAGTGTATCTTTCAGTGGAAGTACCAATATATACTCTTAAATTGTTTCCCTGCTTCCATTCGTGACTCTTGACAATCCATTGTCCATAGAGAAACAAGGATAACCTTTTAAAACATTAATTAGAGCATATCACTCTCTTGCCTAAAATCCTTCAGTGACTTCCCATCAAACCTGAGCCAAAACCTAAACTCTTTACTTTGGCTTACAAGGCCCTGCGTGATGTGACCTCTGCCTTCCACTCCAATATTATGTAACAACCCTTTCCCCTTTCTCATTAAGCTCCTGCTTCATTTGATTTCATAATTTTGAGTTCCATCAAGACAAGGTGCCTTATTTCTCCTATTGTAGTCTCAGTTGTTTAGAAAAATGCTTGGTGCAAGGTAGGCAATAGATATATGCATTTGTGAAGAGTGAATCCATTTTTTATCTTCATTATTTCATTTAATACTGAACTTCTACTATATGCCAGGCACTGTGTTAAGCTAAAGTATCCCCTTATGATTTTTTATTTTCTTTTGTTTCTTTAAGTTTCAACTAGACTTCACTTTTTGATGTACACTTAGGCATTTCTCTAAATATTATCACAGCAGTGAAAACTAGAAGACTCTCTTGAGAAGCTTCTCAAGACCAGGTATAAAATAGCTACAGATTAATTCTTTAATAAGGATAGGAATGCTAATTGTGTTTTTATGCTTTCTTTTCCTTTGTGTGTTCTTCTAATGGTTTTACAGTTTTAGTTCAGTGTTTCAGTGTATAATCCATTTTGAACTGATTTTTTTTTAGTATGGTGTAAGGTAGGGGTTCAGTTTCATTCTTTTGCATGTAGATATAGTTTTCCCAACAGTATTTGTTGAAAAGGCTATTTTTCCCATTGTGTATTCTTGGCATTCTTGCCAAATTCAGTTGGCCTTATATGGGAATGTTTATTTTGGGGCCCTATTGTACAGTTGCATTGGTCTGTGTGTCTGTCTTTATGACAGTACCATACTTTTTAAGTTACTTTAGCTTTGTAATATATTTTGAAATTAAGAAATGTAATATCTCTGGCTTTATTCTTTCTGAAGAAGATTATGTTGGTTATTCTGGGTCTTTTGGTTCCATGTGAATTTTATCATTGATTTTTTTCTATTTCTGTAAAAATGCATTGGAGTTTTGGTGGGGATAGCATTGCATCTGTCTATCACTTTTTGAAATATGTACATTTTAACAATATTATGTATTTCAATCCATGAACAAAGGATGTCTTTCCATTTCTTTATGTCTCCTTACTTTCCTGGGGAGGTTGAAGAGGTAATTCTAGGGGAAAAAGTGTGGTTTTCGAGGTGACAGAGATCTTACTTGATTCCAATTCTAAAAGTAGTATTTCTACGAACTTGGACAGTTACTTCTTTTAGCCTCAGTTCTTTTATTTATAAAATAAGGGTAATAATAACTAGAATTTTGAAGGGATAATTGAGATAATGCATGCAACATGCCTAGTATTGGCATATAGTAGGCATTAGGTAAATGGCAAATATTATTATTATTATTATTATTATTCAACATATGTCTCCACTGACACTTAATCCTGTGTAAACTGTTGCTACTCAAAGTAGGATCCACAGACCAGCAGCATCACTTGGGGGCTTGTTTGTAATGCAGTATCTCAAGTCCCATCCAACAACTACTGAACCAAAAGCTTCATTTTAGCAAGACTATTAAATATTTTATATGTATATTAAACTTTGCTAAGTGCTAGTCTAAACCATCTTTGAATGGAAATGTAGTTCATGTGTGTATGTTTGTCCTTTACCTTTTTTTTTTTTGACCATTCCATTTATCTCACTCCTTCCTCCAATTTGGGAAATGGAGATGGTTAGGACAATATTATTGGGTAAAAATGTTCATTTTGGTGAAGAAACATTCACCATGACTGTGAAGAAACTAGAACCACTGGAAAACAGATGGAAAATGAAAAAGTTGACTATAAATTTGATGCCCATATTAAAATATCCTGGTTTACAGCATAAAGTATCTTTCTTACTCTTGAAAGAGTTAAACTGGAACATTGCCTTGGAAAACTTCCCAAGACCAAGTATAAATAACTACAGATAATTTCTTTATTAAGGTAGAAGTGCTAATTGTTCCTTCATGATTTCTTTTTAAGAGAAACTTTCCGGGGTAGGTTGAAAATATAATTCTAAGAAAGTAGAAGAGTAACACCTAGTGTATAGGTCAGATAAGCTTCTACTCGGCTGCTTCATTAATTTTCCTAAATTGCTATAGACTTGATTACAGATCATCCATGTAATTGCTAGCATCAGCAAAAATTCTTTCATGCAGTGTATTTTAGAAATGACATCCCACCTTTAAAAGTTCTGATACTTTTTTTTGAAACATATTAAAATGAGTACATGTACTTATCAATGCTAGTCTCCTTAAAATGCAAGATCAGCAAGCCTATCAAGGAATAAAGGAGGGAAGTTGAAGGACTTTGGCTTTCAATATTTTCCAATAGCATATATAGAGCTAATGAAAATGTGAGTTTATTCTCCTTAACATTAAATTCATTTCACAATGTTGGAAAAAATATTTTTATCATAATCCTCCCTGCCTATACAATTGGTACAGAACAAATTACCTAGGATTTAATGCTTTGAGGTCTTGACTCACCCTTTGCCTTTAAATACTAAAGTTCTTTTCTGTTATTTGGTTTTCAGAAAAACATATGATCTCCTCTGATACATGCATAAAAAGAAAAAGTGAAATATCCATTAATTAAGAAACTGTCACTAGCATCTTCTTGATATTATTATGTGTTAGTATACCATTTTGAAGAAGTCAACAATGAATAAAGAGTAGCCTAATGAATAAATTGCTTGAATAACTCCCTTTATGCCTTGATAACAATTACAAGATCATCTTGGCTTATCTGTGGGACCTTGAACTTAGGTTGTCTAAAGCTACTACATAATTTCCAATTGTGAAGTTCTGAAATGATTTGGGGTTTACATAGCCATCAAAGTGAATTTAGAGGTCTGGGTTATTTAGGGTCTACATCATCCAAGATCTACGTAAACCAATCACATACTCCATTATTCATCTTCAAACCTGTAGTCAACTTGCCCTGAAACAGGCTGAAATAACTACAATATAGCATTTCAGGTACTTAATACATGGCATACACGGATGACTGCTTTATTTATTTTATTTAATTTATTTTTTATTAAGGTACCACTGATACACACTCTTAAGAAAGTTTCACACAAAAAGCAGTGTGGTTACTACACTCACCATTATTATCGAGTCCACCCCCATACTCCATTGTAGTCACTGTCCATCAGTGTACTAAGATGCAAGAAAGTCCCTACTTGTCTTCTCTGTGCTACACTGTCTTCCCTGTGAGCCCCCACACACCATGTTCACTAATCATGATACACCACAATCCCCTTCTCCCTCCCAGCCCACCCATCCTCCCCAGTCCCTTTCCCTTTGGTAACTGTTAGTCCATTCTTGGGTTCTGTGATTCTGCTCCTGTTTTGTTCCTTCAGTTTTTCTTTGTTCTTATACTCCACAGATGAGTGAAATCATTTGGTATTTGTCTTTCTCTGCCAGACTTATTTCACTGAGCATAATTCCCTCTAGCTCCATCCATGTTGTTGCAAATTTGAGGATTTGTTTCTTTCTTATGGCTGAACAGTATTCCATTGTGTATATGTATCACCTCTTCTTTATCCATTCATCTCCTGATGGACACTTATGTTGCTTCCATATCTTGGCTATTGTAAATAGTTCTGCAATAAACAAAGGGTGCAAATTTTTTGAATCTGAAATCTTGCTTTCTTTGGGTGAATTCCTAGGAGTGGAATTCCTGGGTCAAATGGTATTGCTATTTTTAGTTTTTTGAGGAACCTCCGTACTGCATTCCCACCAGCAGTAGGAGGGTTCCCCTTTCTCCATATCCTCGCCAGCGTTTATTGTTGTTTGTCTTTTGGATGTTGGTCATCCTTACTGGTGTGAAGTGATATCTCATTGTGGTTTTAATTTATTTTGCATTTCCCTGATAATTAGCAATGTGGAGCATCTTTTCATGTGCCTGTCGGCCATCTGAATTTCTTCTTTGGAGAAGTTTCTGTTCATATCATCTGCCCATTTTTTAATAGGGTTATTTGCCTTTTGGGTGTTAAAGCATGTGAGTTCTTTATATATTTTGGATGTTAACCCCTTGTTGGATATGTCATTTACAGATATATATTCTCCCATACTGTAGGATGCCTTTTTGTTCTGCTGATGGTGTCCTTTGCTGTACAGAAGCTTTTTTGCTTGATGTAGTCCCATGAGTTCCTTTTTGCTTTTGTTCCCCTTGATGCGTTCAGGAAAAAGTTGCTCATGTTTATATTCAAGAGATTTTTGTCTATGTTTTCTTCTAAGAGTTTTATGGTTTCATGGCTTACATTCAGATTTTGATCAATTTTGAGTTTACTTTTGTGTATGGGGTTAGACAATAATCGAGTTTCATTCTCTTGTATGTAGCAGTCTAGTTTTGCCAACACCAGTTGTTGAAGAGGCTGTCATTTCCCCATTGTATTTCCATGGCTCCTTTATCATATGTTAATTGACCATATGTGCTTGAGTGTATATCTGGGCTCTTTAGTCTTTTCCATTGACCTATGGGTTTGTAATTCTGCCATTACCAAATTGTCTTGATTACTGTGGCTTTGTAGGAGAGCTTGAAGTCAGGGAGTGTAATTCCTGCAGCTTTATTCTTCCTTCTCAGGATTGCTTTGGCTATTCAGACTCTTTGTGGTTCCATATTAATTTTAGAAGTATTTGCTCTATCTCATTGAAGAATACTATTGGTATTTTCATAGAGATTGCATTGATTCTGTAGATTGCTTTAGGCAGGATGGCCATTTTGACAATATTAATCCTTCCTGTCTATGATCATGGGCTGTATTTCCATTTATTGATGTCATCTTTAATTTCTCTCATGAATGTCTTATAGTTTTCAGTGTATAGGCCTTTCATTACCTGGGTTCAGTTTCTTCCTAGGTATTTTAGTCTTTTTGATTCATTTGTGAATTGAATTTTTCTCTTAATTTCTCTTTCTGCTAATTTATCATTAGTATATAGGAATACAATAGATTTGTCTGTATTGATTTTGTATCACATAACTTTAATGATTTCAGTTATTAGTTCAAGAAGTTTTGAAGTGGATTTTTTAGGGATTTTTATGTACAATATCATGTCATCTGCAAACACAGACAGTTTAAATTCTTTCTTACCAATCTGGGTACCTTTTATTTATTTGTATTGTCTGATTGTTATGGCTAGGACCTCCAGAACTATGTTGAATAAAAGTGGGGAGAGTGGGCTTCCTTGTCCTTTTCCCAATCTTAAAGGAAAAGCTTTCAGCTTTTCACTATTAAGTATGATGTTGGCTGTAGATTTGTCATATATGGCCTTTAGTATGCTGTGCCACTGGCCCTCTACACCCATTTTGTCGAGAGTATTTACCATGAATGGATGTTGAATTTTGTTGAATGCTTTTTCAGAATCAACGGAGATGATCATGTCATTTTTGTCCTTTTTGTTGATGTGGTGGATGATCTTGATGGATTTTCAAATGTTGTACCATCCTTGCATCCCCAGAATAAATCTTACTTGATCATGATGGACAATCTTTTGATGTATTTTTGAATTCGGTTTGCTAATATTTTATTGAATGTTTTTGCATCTATGTTCATCAGGGATATTGGTCTGTAATTTTCTTTTTTTGTGGTGTCTGCCTGATTTTGGTATTAAAGTGATGCTGGCCTCATAGAATGAGTTTGGGAGTATTCCCTCCTCTTCCACTTTTTAGAAAACTTTGAGGAGGATGGGTATTAGGTCTTCACTAAATGTTTGATAAAATTCAGTGGTGAAACCATCGGGTGCAGGATTTTTGTTCTTTGGAAGTTTTTTTATTGCCAATTCAATTTCCTTGCTGGGAATTGGTCTATTCAGCATTTTTGTTTCTTCCTGGGTCAGCCTTGGAAAATTGTATTTTTCTGAAAGCTATCCATTACTTCTAGGTTATCCAGTTTGTTACCATATAATTTTTCACAGTATTCTCTCATTATTCTTTGTATTTCTGTGGTGTCTCTAGTGATTTTTCCTTTCTCATTTCTGATTCTGTTTATGTATGTAAACTCTCTGTTTTTCTTGATAAGTCTGGCTAGGCTTTTATCTATTTTGTTTATTTTCTCAAAGTACCAGCTCCTGCTTTCATTGATTCTTTCTATTGTTTTATTCTTCTGAATTTTATTTATTTCTGCTCTCATCTTTACTATGTCCCTCCTTCTGCTGACTTTGGGCCTCATTTGTTCTTCTTTTTCTAATGTCCTTCTTAGTCTCTTGTTACTTTCTTTGTTTTGAAGTCTATTTTATCTGATACAAGTACTGCAACTCTTGCTTTTTTGTCCCTATTAGTTTTATGAAATATCTTTTTCCATCCCTTCCCTTTTAGTCTGTGTATGTCTTTGGGTTTGAAGTGATTCTCTTGTAGGCAGCATATAGATGGGTCTCGTTTTTATCCATTCAGTGACTCTATGTCTTTTCATTGGTGCATTAAGACCATTTACATTTTGGGTGATTATCAATAGGTATGTACTGATTGCCATTACAGGCTTTAGATTCATGGTTACCAAAGGTTCAAGGGTAATTCCCTTACTGTCTAACAGTCTAATATAACTAACTTAGTATGGAATTACAAACACAACCTAAAGATTCTTTAGTTTTCCTCCTTTTCTTCCTCCTCCATTCTTTATATATTATATATAATATTCTGTACTCTTTATCTCTTGACTGACTTTGGAGGTAGTTGGTTTGATTTTGCATTTGCTTAGTAATTAATTGGTCTACTTTCTTTACTGTGGTTTTATTTCTTCTGGTGACAGCTATTTAGCCTTACAACCACTTCCATCTATAGCTCTCCCTCCAAAACACACTTTAGAGATGGTTTGTGGGAAGTAAATTCTCTCAGGTTTTGCTTATCTTATCTGGAAATGTTTTAATCCCTCCTTCAATTTTAAATTGTAATCTTGCTGGGTAAAGTATTCTTGGTTCCAGGCCCTTCTATTTCATTATATTAAATACATCATGGCACTCCCTTCTGGCCTGTAAGGTTTCTGTTGAGAAGTCTGCTGACAGCCTGATGGGTTTTCCTTTTTATGTGATCTTGTTTCTTTCTCTAGCTGCATTTAAAAGTCTGTCATTATCCTTGATCTTTGACATTTTAATTATTGTATCTTGTTGTTTTTTTCCTTGGGTCCCTTGTGTTGGGAAATAAGTACATTTCCATGTCCTGAGAGACTATCTCCTATACCAAATTGGGGAAGTTTACAGCAATAACCTTCTCAAAGACACTTTCTATCCCTTTTTCTCTCTCTTCCTCTGGCACCCCTATAATGCAAATATTGTTCTGTTTGGATTGATCACAGAGTTCTCTCAAAATTATTTCATTCCTAGAGATCCTTTTTTCTCTCTGTGCTTCAGCTTCTTTGTATTCCTCTTCTCTAATTTCTATTTCATTTATTGTCTCTTCTACTACATCTAATCTGCTTTTAAATCCCTCCATTGTATGTTACATTTCAGATATGGAATTTCTTCATGAATTAATCTCCATCCTAAATTTGTCCCTGAGTTCCTGAATATTTTTATGTACCTTCATGTGCATATTTGTGATTTTTATTTTGAACTCTCTTTCATGGAGATTGGTGAGTTCAGTTTCATTTTGCCCTTTTTCTGGTGTTTCTGAGACTTTTGTTTGAACCATGTTCCTTTGATGTTTCTTATTTGTATGTGACACCCTCTATTGCACAGAAGCTCTACTCTCTGGAGCTGCTCAGCCCCTGGAGTGATGTCAGGGTTTGCAGAGTAGCGGCACTGGTGACTCAGGGGAGGAAAGAGTTGTTTCCTGCTTCCCAGCTGCTGTGCCTGTCTCAACTGTCAGGACTAGTGGGCTGAGCACACAGGCGTAAGCCTCTGTGCTTTGCCTTTGTAGCTGCTGTATGCAGTGCTTCCCTCTGGCTGCCCTGCTGCCACAGCAGGAGCTGCCAGTTTGTGAGCTGGTGCTGGCTGGCCAGGAGAAAGGCACAGCAGGATGCTTAACATGGTGAGGGGCCTTGGAGCTGTGTAACCAGCCAGGAGGATGGAGCACCTGAAGCTCCTGAAAGTTCCCAACTTGCGGGCAGAGTGTGCCTGGACAATTTTGTCCATCTATCTTTTCTACTTATCAGCAAGCTCTGTGCAATCCTTGCCCCTTTAGTAGCCCTCTTGCTGTTAGGAAGTCTCTCAGACTGCCTGCCTTTCTTTTGTCTCAAAGTAGCCAGATGTGGATCCCTGTTTTCCACAAATGGCTGGAATGTCAGTCTCTAGAAGTATTCTGCCTGTCTTACATTTCCAACCCCACTAATCACCAGAGCACCATGCAATATGGGTTTGTACTCCCAAAGCAGATGTCCAGGGCTGGGTTTTCAGCAGTTTTAGGCTTCCACGCCCCACTCTATTTCTCTTTCTCCCTCTAGTGTGCTGGGGTGGGGGAAGGGCTTTGGTCCTGTGAGGTCTGCTCTTTTCTCCAGGTGTATGCAATCTGGTGCAGCCTTCTTTCCTGTTGCTCTTTTAGAATTAGTTGTATTAACTATATATTCATATTATATGTGGTTTTGGGAGGACGTGTCTGTCTCACCTCTCATGCCGCCATCTTTCTGACTGCTTTTTCATTCATTCTTTTATTTTCCTCACCATTCCATTGATTCCATAAAGAATTTTTTATGAATTATAAAATTAACATCATCTGTACTGAATTTATTTACTAATAGGATGACAAATAGGTATTGAATGAAAAGAAAAGCTATTTAAAAACCAATAATGTCATGTTTTCTAATTCTTTTGCAATTAGTAGAAGGCGTAAGGAAGTACAATTATACCTGATCATTCATCCAATAGGATTTTGTCTTGTATCACCTAAATGAATTACCTTGCCAATAATCTAATTATTCCTGAAGTATAATGCCTGCTATCTCCTAAATAAAAATAAAACCAAAAGTGACACATGAGTGGAGTTTAGAAAGAATTAAAATAAAATTTAACTTCCAATTATGAGATACTTAAGGAGAAGATAAATATAATTTTGGTCTTAAAAATCATTAGATTCGTACTATTCTGTTTGTCACACTGATTTCAAATAAAGAGGCTTAAAATGAAAATGGAAACATTTGCTTTACCTTTAAGGGAACAAAAATGGAAACAACTTTTTATGAAGTAAGGATCTATGAATAAATACAAACAGATGTTTGTTATGCTAAGCAGATACTAAGTTGTGTTTATACAGTGCAATGTTCCAGCCAGGACAGTCATTAACTGGTATGCTGACTTGATGAGTAAGAATGTGGTTCTGTTTGCTTCTGTGAAATAATCATTAATCTTGTTCCCACAAATGTTGCAAGGCATTATCTCATTTTTCATGAATGGTGGGGTTGAAAATAAATTTCTAGAATCCTTTTGAAAAGTAAAAAGAAGGATAATTGGAGATATTAGATCCTTCGTAAAGTGTAACATAAAAAATGGTAAATTAGGTAGTGATTTTAGATTCAGATAAACGAGCAAAATTCATCTTTGAAAAGTCCATTCTGAACTATGATCTCATACTTTACTACAAGCTCAATGACTTAAGACTCTTAATTTGAAATCCTTATCACTTAGTTATCATTTTTACTATTTTAAGTTAATTTCCATATATTTCAATTGTAAAGAATAGGGCAAGTAATGTTTTTTACCTTGGTCAATGTCATATAGATTATGAGATGTTTTGACAGCACTAACAATTTCTTGAGGCCTATGAGATAAACAGTCTTTATCAGTGTAATTATATATAATAAGTAAATTTTGATCAAAGGGCATAGTCTTTGAAAGAAAAATGAAGTATGTGCACATAAAGTATCTATACTGAGAAGTATACTATGAATTTAGAGAAAAAGTTTGTTCTAAATTTTGAAATATTTTTTTTCAAAATTCACGAAGTTAGGTTGACATTAAATATTTATTTAAATTATCTTTTCCCAAATAACTAGAAGTTCATGTCTATATGTTTCAGGGGTTTGCATAGAGATAAATGAAATCATGTATTCCGTCTTTTTAAGTCTATCTTGATACCTGTTAGGAAAAATATGTTTACTACATTGATGAATTTCTTAATATCCCTAGTTATTATGTAAAATTAATGTATCTGAAGAATAAAAAGGGGCTCTTTGATCTTTAGAAGAGAAAAACAGTGATTTAACATAAAGCATTCTCATTTCTTTGATTTTAAAATGGTATTCTGACATTTTACTCAATCTGCTATTTTATCATTCATTCACAGGATGCTTAGTAGGCTACTATAATCGATAATACCACAAGTTTATGAGTATGGGAGTGAATTCTAATGTCTGAGGAGTTTATGCACATTTTCTAGCCTCAGTGAGAGCCATGGACACACCCTTCAGGGTGTAAATTGAACCCAAATTTAATCTAACTAGAAGAATGTAAGGAGAAACATTTTCCTTTACAAAAATCTGTAATATGGAACCTAATTAAGAGTATCTACAATGTAGATGTAGAGAACTCAAAATTGCAGACTCTGGGATGATATGTTTGTTGAAAAAGGCACTTTTATAGGTCAGTGGAGGAAAAAAATTGAATAAAGTTATGAAAGTGAATTTGATAGTCTATATAAAAAATGCTGGGACAGTAATTGGAAAATTGAATCCTTACCAGCACTCACTGTAAAAAGAGTAAAATTTGTCATGCATGAAATTAGATACTAGTTTACTCATAATTTATCACTCAGAGTGAGTCTGTTTCAGTCCATTTAATTTCACTTTATTGGTGCCTCCCCTTTCTCCTTTTCACTCACCCTAATCTTGAAGCCACAGGCATGTTCACTTCTCTTTGCTTCATCCCTCTTCTCTCCCTTGTTGCCTGCAAGCTGAGTCAGTCCACTGGTAAAATATCACCATCGCTTTTTATAAAGTTAAAAAATGTTGGCTTCTGATTACAAAAATATGGTATAATCATTTTGTAGCAAAGGTAAAAAGAAGTTATTGCTTGTTTTCTCACTGCAGAGAGAACCATTGCTAATATTTTTTCCTTTTAATCATTTTTGATACACATATGTTTACAAAATTGAGATCATGAACTGTGTACATAGTTTCAAGTACTGATGGTTTCATTTTCACATTATATCATAAACATATTTCATCTCATAGTTTTAAAAAGTTAATTTTAATTGCTGCATACTATATACTGTTTCACCAATCAACTATTTACATTGTTTCTTTTCTGGTACTATTAAAAGTAACATTGCAGTGAATAGCAATGAGCATGATTCTTTGTACACATCTGATTGCTTACTTAGAAATGGATTCTTAGAAGGGTATTGCTGGGTAAACTTGTTTTAAAAAAGCTCTTGGTATTTTACTAGGTTACCTTCCAGAAAATAAGTACCAATTTACATCCTCTTCAGCAAAATGTGAGGTTCCCACTATCTTTTTGATGAGAGTAATTTAGTTCATGCTGTTTGGTTGAACTAAATATTTAACAGGGTAATATTGATGCTAGGATTGAGGAATTATATGATATGCCCTTCTGTCTTACTTTACATCTGAGCAGATCCATACTCCTAGCTGTCAGAAGGAAACACAATAAACTTGTGAAACTGTGAAGGACAATATTCTCTCTTGCGTGAATTTATTTTGGGAGTAGCTAAATTCAGCAACCATTATGTGAGCCTGTGGGAGGACTTCCAACTCTGTGTGTTCTTCCTTATCCAAGTATTTGATCTCATGACTTCAACCTGAATTATCCCCATTTCTTTAATATGTAGCTCACATTTGATATTTTATATCTAGTATTTCTTTACTAATACTTGACCTGGTCACAGCATTTAATTATAGGTAATTTACTATGTGTGTTGCTTTTATGTTTATCTTTCCCAGCAATATTAAAAATCACTGAAGAGCAGGGAGCATATTTATATTTTTGTATGTTGTGCGGAACACAAAAAAGTTAACTTAAAACACTGTTAAGGTCATTATTGAGCAATACTTGGTAAGACTTATATTCAAAGTAAGAAAAGTAGATTTAATTTAAGAAAAGAAAATACTTGGTAAGACTTAGATTCAAAGTAAGAAAAGTATGCAAAGTATTACTGTATGTGCCAGTTTCCAAAATGTTGTTCTGGGAATGTTGATAAACATTTTCTCTGAAAAGAAGGTTATATAGCCATATATGTAAGATAAGTATCCTTACTGAGTCAATTTTTCCAACCTTTTGTATGCTAATGTATTCTGTGCATTTCCAAGACTATTCCTATGGTTTAAAAAATGTCCTTCAAATTATTTGACCATAAAAATGTGTGGGTTGAAGTATTTATTCACAACATGAGAAATACTCATGTTTCATAGATCATGGTTTGGGAAATGCTGGTGCATACTCATTCCTAAAAAATAACCCTGGTTACTGATCACTAGCAGTCTCTATCCTTACTGGCTTTCTATTTTTTGCTGAAATAATTGTAAGAGAGTTTTTGCTAATTCCTACTTCCTTACTTCATCATAGATTTAAACATCAAAGGAATTGGATGCTTTAATATTTTTAAAGATGTGAGAAAACTTTATTCACCTAGTTCAGAAAAATTAGGAGGGAAACCCAGATCGTGCACACAGAAGTAAATTCCAAAAACCATTAACTCACACATGATACAAACACTTACCCTTCTTACAGAAGATAATCCACATAATTTTATGACTTTCCAACTTCTCCTTTTTCAGTAATGGTACATGGACATGTCTATATTACATAACTTTTATGAGATTTTATAAGTGAAAATGTATACTAGTGGGGCAATTGTGTTAAGGTACAAAAATCCCATCAGTGCCTGAATCTAGCACTGTTTAGCCCTCTAAAGATAAGTGCAGAAGAGCTCTGGGTGAGCTCCAGATTCCATCAAATCTCTGTATTTTTCTTTTTGATTAAGTGTCATCTTCAGGCCTTCATCATTCAGTTAATAATTATAGTAGTAGTAATAGTAATAATAATACCTAAAAAACTGAGTCTATCATATTTGCCCAGAACTCTTTTAAGCATTTGCATGTATTAACTCATGTAATTGTTCAAAACAAACCATAAGTTTGGAACTATTATTATTTCCATTTAATGGAAATGGAAACTGATACACAAAGAGGTTATTTGACCAAGATTAAACTAATAACTGCTGAAGCTGGGATTCCAATGTAGTCAGATTCAGAATGTATCCATTTAACTACTAGTGCTATAGTACCTTCCAGTCAATTTTATAGATAATTGATAACCACCATCATTTTGATTTTGAATGTTTGGCACACTCTTAATAAGTATTGATTGTAGTCTTTATATTGAAAATTCATTTTTTTCTACTATTGACGAATACATGTTTATTCAAGGACAAACGGCCAAAGTAAAATCTTACTTTCAAGTTTCTTATAACCTTGTATATTACTTTAAAAAATACCATAGCTCTCTGTATTACTAAGCTGAATGTAAGAACCCTCCAGGATGGAAACTGTTAAAAATCCACTCTTAACCACACCTTGGCTTATGAACCAGTGTGCTGCCTATTTCCATTATGGAGAAGTGTGCAGAGGTACTAGAATCAGTCTCTGACTGTGGAAATGTTTAGGATCTCCTAAGTCAGGCTCTCAAGATAGAGCCTCATTACACTGTTTGTGAGACTCCATGGACCAGAACTGAAAATGAATAAAGGAAACTTGATTTAAAATGGAGTCAGGAAGCCATGAAGGGAGAGTGCTCACATGTGTACCTCTCATCTTAACTTACACAACAAGTAGGAAGAAGGATTTCTGAATGCCTCAGTAACAGCAAATTACCTACCACTTGTAGCCAGTGATAAAATCGTCATAACTTTGAATTCTCATTCTTCTCCAATGAACTTAGATTCAAAACAACCTTCCCCAAGTTCCTCCCAGAGCCCAATAAAAACTAGCCTCCCCTTTGTCTTCTCAGATTTGCCTGTGGTTTGCCGTGGTTTTTTAATCCTGAATTGCAATTCCCCTGCTATTCCCAAATAAACTCATTTTAATTAAATTACGGTGAGCATTCCATGGCAGTGGAGGTGGGATCCAAACGTGATGAACCCCTGAGAAACTATGACCCTTGTAACTGTGTGCAGTACCCACTTGAGCTCCTTGTCTTCTTCCTTTTTGTTTAGTAAATCCTCTCTTGTATTTGAGCTCCCTCCCTTTTTTTAGCTATCTGACTTTATTTGGGATCAATTTGGGGGAGGCATTGACATTTTTGGAGTGTATCCTTACATACCCTAATATAATGTAAACACTTGTAATTCTAGTTACTATCTTGCAATGTATATCACAAAAATAACCAAATATCCTTGTCAGTTGCATTAGAATGAACACTCATAAAATCTTTAACCATGGCCATTGTAAGGTTTTTTTGTCATTGGCAGTTATTGTCTTACTGTGATGCTTCTACAAAAGTGCACAGAAGTACTTTGCCTGGAAGATTCAAGGAAAGGTCTTTTGACAAGTTCAGTTTTCTGATAACTTTAAGATTATAAAACTGAACTTGAGAGTTTGAAGGAATAGTGGAAAAACTGGATTCAAGAAGAATAAGAATTAGTAACATTTCCATTGGAACTGAATGAGGGGGAGGATTATAATTTTTATTACTTCTTGTTTAAAAAATTGCTGGTTACTTTCTTCTCTTAAGCTATCAACAATTTGATATGATATATCTTAGTGAAGAAAGATGAAATATTTATGTATTTTCCCCACCTGATTGCCCCAGAATTCGGAACCCTCCAGTATCACTAAGAATACTCTTAATGAGTATTCTTAATTTCCTGACAATATTGCATAAGTTCAATAAGAATTTGTTCCTCTTTTAACATGACACAATTGGAAGCATTAGTTATATTACCAAAGCTTTTGCTAGAATATCATATTTGGGAGACATTGTGCAGACTCAGATACCACCACACAAGTTTAAGTAACCAAAGTTGCTTTTATAGAACTAATGAAGCCCCTTGTAAAAAATTGCCCTACACTCATAAAAAGAGCTTAAAAAGCCTTAAAAAGGCAAAGGATTTCTTTTAGCCCCAGTCCCAGCCCTCTTAATGCAAACAAATTCATTTCACTGTATAAAATAGGATAATTTTATATAACAGAAGAAATTATGTTTATATCTTTGTCTATATTAGATTCTAATCTTTTAATTAGACTAGATCCTTTGCCTTTCAGACTACTAGATTTGTCTTCAAAAACTCCAGCTGTCCATTAACAGTGCCACCTTAGCCAGAGTGATTTGTTCCCACCAGGCTTTCTCTTTGTGGTGGTTATCACTCTCCTTGGGCCTATAAATGCCTAGATAGATGGCACATAGCCAGACAATTCCTCTTAGGTTATCTAACTATGCCCCTAACTTTCCACAATGAATTAAGACATCTCATTGTTTGATTTCCCTGGATTTATAGTATCAAGCTAGAAAGGACCTACAAGAAGGCTTGCATGATTCAAGACTGACTTCCTTTGACAGAGCCATACCTCTCTGGTTAGAAGTCAGTGTAAATGAGGATACTGTCAGACACCTCTCCTTAACTCTTGAATTACAGAATCCACTGCTTAGACAGTAACTGCTCGAAAATGATCCTTAGAGTCTCTGGCCAAAGTTATTATTGATAATAGGATAGTCCTTGATTATCTTTTAGCTGAGCAAGGATATGCCTGTACTGTGGCCAACAACACATATTACCCTTGGATTAACACTTCTGGGGAAGTGGAAACTCAATTACATAAAATCACTGAGCAACCCACTTGGTTTAAAAAGGAATGTGACTTTTATCCAACCAACCTGGCATTTCCTGGGCAGCACTAGGAAATTTGGTGGCAGTGATGGGACTGAAGGAGACGTACAATGGGTTTGGGGACAACAGGAAACACTGGTGTAGTGCCCGTGAACTGCTTTTTGAGTTCATTGTCTTTCTTATTGTTTCCAAGACCCATAGAAATGATGCATCAAACAGCATGAAGTTAGCTCAGATCTTTGAGATGATCTCCAATGCTTAGAGGCTTGACAAGATATGAGCTTAAGAATGGGAAATGCCCAGGTGCCCCTTCCTTATATCTTCCTTGTTACTCAATTGTGGCCTCTGTGCTTTCAGGTTGCTACTTATTTTTTGCTCCCTCTATGGTACACGATTTCCAGAAAAGGTCCTTCCCATCACTGAGGGACACAAATAGACAAAAATATTTCAACCAAAATGAATAGCCTGATGTTTCATCAGTGATGCTTTCAGAGAAAGATCTTTATCAAAACAGGGAAATATGAAAATGGATAAAGGAAAGTTGATTTAAAATGGAGTTGGTAAGCCATGATAGGAGAGCTTTCACTCACATTCCACTTTTCTCAACTTACATGACCAACAGAAAGGAGGAAGATGTCTGCATGCTTCAGTAACAACAAATTGCTTACCACTTGCAGCCAGCGAGAAATCCTCACAACCGCAAACTCTCATTCTCCTCCAAGGAACTTATGTTAAAACAGCCCTCTCCAATTTCCTCTCAGGACCTAATAAAAGCTAGCCTCTTCTTTGTATCTTTGTACTTGCCTATGGTTTGCCATAGTTTGCTTGTCCTAAATTGCAATTCCCCTACTATTCCCAAATAAAATCATCTTTGTTTAATTAAATTACTCTTTGTTTTATTAAAGGTTAACAGAAGTCACACTCACTTAATTTAAGATTTAAGTAGGAAACAATCCAAAACTGTATATCATAAAGTGAGTAAAAACATGTATTTTAGACAGTTTGTCTGGATTAAATCTGGTTCCAATACTTACTACCTATGTGAATTTGGGAAAGTAATTCTAGGTCGCTGTGGCTCAGTTTCTTCATCTAAAATACATGGAACAATAATAGTACTTACTTCATTGAGCTATTGAGAGGATTAAATGAGTTCACCTTTGAAAAGTGTTTAGTACAGTGCCTGGTCGATAGTAAGACTTTATAAAAAATGTTTACTATTATCATCATATGGAATCATGAGGATTCACTATGGCTTTACTTTGTTTTTATATCTTCAAGTAGAAACAGGAGACTTAATGGTAGCTTTAACTTGTTTTATTTGCTTTCCCTTTCTATTCTGGTTCCTGCACACAAATGGGTAAGCAAGCAGCTCTTACTTATTCTCTTCACATCACTTTTTTTTTCTTTCAGAAAAATCACTGCAGAGACTCACCCTGAGACCTGAAAAGTAGAAAGGTAAGTAGTGGGACATACAAAAGAACCTAACATGCAGTGCCACCCAAATGTGCCCTTCCCATTCAGCTCTGAGCTTGAAGCACATTCTGTTTCTTTCTTTGTTTTTTTATGATGTTACTCTTTTGCAATTACAGTAAAACCTCTAGATAGTGTGATAGGACATATACAAAATTCAGTCACTTTCAGTGAAGGTTCTGTTTACTGTGAGCTTAATAAATGACCAGCTAGAGCAGCCTGGGTTCTCATTATACTTTCCATATCTGCCCCCGTTATGCCTCAAATTTGCTGCCCCTTGGTGGTTGTCTTCTTTGTAACTTTCTTCCACTTTAATGAGATATAACTTACATATAATAATGCGTATGTTATATACACATAGTACAATGTGACAATTTTAAACATATATACAGCAAAATGTTTACCACAGTAGGATTAATTAACACCTCCAATAACTCAGAACATTGCCACCTTTTTTGTGGTTATAACATTTAAGATTTACCCTCTTAACAACATTCAAGGATATAATACAGTATTGTTATCTATAGTCAACATGCTGTATATTAGAGCTCCAGAATTTATTTGTTTTATATCTGGAAGTTTATACCTTTTGACCAATATCTTCCTATTTTCCCCACTCCTCAGCTTCTGGCAGCTACCATTCTACTCTGCTTCTATGACTTTGGTTTTTAAGATTATACATATAGGTGAGATCGTACAGTATTTGTCTTTATCTGGCTTATTTCACTTAGCATAATGCCCTCAAGATCCATTTATGTTGTCGCAAATTTCAGGATACTTTTTCTCTTTTATTGCTGAGTAATATTTTATTTATCCATTCATCCATTGATGGGGACTTACATTGGTTACTGTGCTTTGGCTATTGCAAGTAATGCTGCACTGATCATGGGGTGCAAATACTGCTTTGAGATAGTGATTTTATTTCCTTTGTATCTGATTTCCTTTGTAGGAATGCTGTATGATACAATAGTACCAGTTTTAGTGTATTTTGAGGAAATTCCATAGTGGCTGTTCCAATTTACAATCACACCAACTATGCACAAGAGCTTCCTTTTCTCCATATTCTTGCCAACGGCTGTTGCTCTGTCTTATTGATGATAGTAATTCAAACAGGTGTGAGGTGATAGCTCATTGTGGTTTTGATTTGTATTTCCCTAATGATTAGTGATGTTGAGCACCTTCTCATGCACTTTTTGGCCATTTGGATATCTTCTTTGGAAAAATATCTATCCAGGTCCTTTTCCATTTTAAAATATGATTTTATTATTATTATTTTTTGCTGTTGAGTTGTATGAGTTCCTTATGTATTTTGGATATTAACTGCTTGTCAGGTAATTTAGAAACATTTTTTCCAATTACATAGGTTACCTTTTCATTTTGTTGATTGTTTCTTTTGCTGTGCAGCAGCTTTTAGTTTGATGTAGTCACCTTTGTTTATTTTTGCTGGTGGTGTTTGTGCTTTTAGTGTCATATCCAAAAAATCATTGCCAAGACTAGTATCAAGGAAATTTCTCCTTATGTTTTATTCTCAGAGTTTTATGGTTTCATGTGTTACTTTTAAGTCCTTAATCCATTTCTGAGTTAATATTTGTGATTGTTGTAAAATATGGGTCTAGCCTTATTCTTTTGCATGTTAACATCCAGTTTTTCCAGCACCATTTAGTATAGAGTATGCTTTCCCCATTGACTCTTTTTGCCTCCCTTATCAAATACTAGTTGACTGTATAGGCCTGGGTTTATTTCTGGGCTCCTTATTCTGTCCCATTAATCTGTATGTCTGTTTTTATGCTGGTATCTTAATGTTTGATAACTATATTCTACATAAATATATAGCATTTATAATATAGAATGAAATAAAAGTATAACGCTTCCAGCTTTGTTCTTTTTTCTTAGGATTGCTTTGGCTATCAGAGTCCATTATAGTTCTGTATGAATTTTAGGATTTTTTTTGTTTCTATAAAAAATACCATTGTAATTTTGATAAGGGTTGCATTGAATCTATATATGTGCTTGGGTAGTACAGACATTTGAAGAATATTAACTTCTGGTCTATGAACACGTGTATCTTCCCATTTATTTGTGTCTTCTTCAACTTATTTTATCCATGTCTTATAGTTTCCAGTGTATTTATCTTTCACCTTTCATTAAATATATTCCAAAGTATTTTATTGTTTGACAGTATTGTGGACAAGATAGTTTATTTCTTTTTCAGATGCTTCATTGTTAGTGTATAGAAATAACTGAGCTTTTATGTTGATTTTTGTATCGTGAAACTTAACTGAATTTGTTTATTAGTTCTAGTTCTAACAGTTTTATGGTGGAGGCTTTAGAATTTTCTGTATACGAGATTTTGTCATCTACAAACAGAGAAAATTTTCTTCTTTCTGATTTGGATGCCTTTCATTAATTTTTCTTGCCTGAATCTTCTGGCCAAAAATTCCCATGATATATTGCAAGGGAGTGTTGAGAGTGGGTACCCTTATTCGTCCTGATCTTAGAGAAAAATCTTTCAGCCTTTCACTGCTGAGTATGATATTAGCTGTGGACTTGTCACATATGGCCTTGATTATGTTGAATAGTTTCCTTCTATACCTATCTATACCCACTCTCCTGAGAATTTTTATCATGACAGGATGTTGAATTTTGTTGTGCATTTTCCTGCCTTTATTGAGATGTTTATATGATTGTTTTCATTCATTCCATTAATGTGATGTATCACATTGATTGATTTGTGTATGTTGAACCATCCTTACATCCCAGGGATAAGTCTCACTTGATCCTGGTGATGGGAGTTATGTTGGCAGCATGCAGGGCCAGATCTGTGCCCACAGGCAGCTGTGGGGACGTTGGCTGTTGGCATGTACTCGTGAGGCTGCAGGGGTTCTCCGTGGGTGTGTACCCAGGGGGGTGGCTGGTAATGGGGTTCTGGGCCAACAATGTGCAGGTAACAGCTGCAGAGGCTAGCAGCAGGCACATGCAGCAGTGAAGGACAATGACAAATGTCATGGGTGGATTCAGGACCCCCTACAACCGTGCAGTGTGTACTCTGCAGCTACAGGGACTAGCCACTAGCATGGACATGATAAGAGGAGTTGGCTGTGGGGGTCTAGGCATCTTGCACATGCTCAGCACAGAGGCTGGGCTGACTGCAGGTGTAGATCCTGGGCTGGTGGGAGGGGAAGGGGAAAGTGGGAGGGACTCAAGGAGCTGATTTCTGCAAATGCAAAAATGTGTGGTGTGAAAATGTCAGTGGGAAAATTTGCATGGAGTCTGAGGTGTTTGTGCTGGTTGCTGGTTTCCTCGGTGGCAAAATTTGGTGTCTTCAGCTGAGCAGTCTTCTGGGGTCTGTGATAAGGTTCTCAGTGATAAAGCTGGTGGAGGGTGGCCTACAGCATTTGCAAGGACTGTTGGTGGTCCTCAGTGGCAAAGGCTGCTGGCGTCCTTTGTATAGCAAACCACTCAGAATGTGACTGCTCACATCGCATAGCTGATACTGGTAGCCCTTGCCATTTTCCCTTATTCCTGGCATCTCTAAAAGTCCTGCTTTGCTGCTCTCTAAGTGGATGAAACTAAAGTGAGCTTCTTATTCGGTGGCTGGAAAGGCTGGGGAAACTGGTCCCTTACTCCCCTCTCCTTACCGCAGTGGAGGGAATTTCCCCATTTTCTTGTCATGGGGAGTTCTTAATATTGAACAGTGCCAGCCTCAGGAATGGGATGATGCAGGCAGAATGAAACTGTTCATCCTACCCTTTCCATGTGGTTATTCTCCAGTTTTTTGCTTCACTGTATTACTGAAGCTTCTTAAATGAACTCCTGAGCTCTCCCAGAGATATTTTTGTTTGTGGTTAGCTAATTGTTCTTTGTACAGGAACTGAAGGCTGGGGTCTCCTACTCCTCATCTCAGTAATGTCACTCCGCTACTCTGTCTTAAGTATTTATCAAGATAATGATTCTGGGTCCTGTGGCAGGTTAGGTTTCCAGAACAGAGGCAAATATTATAGAACCTCTCAATTAGGTTCCCATTGCCTTAGTCATGACAGAGATATATACTTTATGCATACAAAAATATTGATTCAGAAGAAACACAAGACCCCTCGGTCAGGAAATGATGATAATGGTAAAAAAGTTGGCAAAGAAGCATCTTAGTGTTGGTTCCCAGAGCCTCAATTTCCCTGCGATGGCATGATGAGAGTGAGATGTTTACTGTACATAAAGAGGAGCCTCAACTTCATGACATGCAGAGCTTAAATAGGGCAGCTGCTAATTTGCCCATCCTCCCCTCTAAGGAGAGTGAGGGACCTCATCATTGCTCTGGAATGTAAATGAATCTTTTCCAGTTAGGTGAGGAGAAAATTTCCAGAATAGTACTCTGGAATTTAAGCAGATGTCTCAGATCTGTCTCTAAATTGCTCCAGAGTGATACACTACCTCTAGCTTTCAAGCAATTTTTGCTATTTAATCATTTTGTCAGTGTCCTTTGCTCAGATAGGTGTTGTGAAAAACCATGAAAATACTAGTAGAAATATATATCCCAACACAGGGAAGATCAAGTCACGAGAATTCTGATGAGGGGGCCTAATATTCACCTCCCACTTCTGTTAATTTTCCTATATGAAGTTGGCTACTTATTTTCCATCTTATTGTCACACTTCACAAGTTACCCACTCCACCACATTTCCCAAAAAGTAAGAGCGTTTTACTCCTTTTGAGAATGGAATCCAGGTAGAGGACAGGAACCAATTCATAAGTGTGTTTTATCTATATTAGAGTTATCCTGGAACTTGTCATCATTAGGGAATTTACTGTATTTCAGTTAAAGTGGAGTCTAGGAAATATTATAATTTGAAAATATCCTTGCAAAAGTTGATATTAGAAAATTATAAAGTCATAGAAGTTTCTATTGGTAGCTTCTGAGATTTATGCCAACCTGTATGAGTTTCCCAAATCCAGGAGAACTTCTAGTCCAGGAGGTGCCTTTGTGTGAGTTAAGAATAGGTGGTGTCACCTCTGCAATCCCTGGCTTGTGAGTGGAGCTGTCTGGACTTCAATCCCAATTTGCATCTTCATTTGGACACCCTAGAAAAGTTATACATGAAGTTGTCATCCAAATTTTCATGATTAAAAAGGACATATAAATCTGAAATATCTTGAATCTTTAGATTTTTTTTCATTTATGTTTTTCCAAGTATCCTTAGGAATTATAAGATAACAATACAGCTTTACTGTTTTCTTCAAGTGTAATCCTTCCTTCTTCTTCAGCTATTTTTCTTTATGGCCTTTATAAGTTTGGAGGCACTGAACACTCTTAAGGTTTAATTTGGAGCTGTATGTGTTTAAAGAGCTTCTGTGCTCTGCTGGAGTTTTCTAACCTAAGGAATGCTGGCCTTCAGGGAACGGAAGTGAACATAAACCTAGCAGATTTGTTTCATCAAACTCAGAATTGAAATCAGTGGATTTTCTAAGTCCATAACTGTGAAATATTTGGAAGAACTATGAATCCATAAAACAATGGATAGGTTATACTGTTACCCATGTAGATAACTTTTTTTTCCCCATCTCTGATGGTTGTAATTGAATGCATCACTGGCATTCACATCCATGCAAATCTTTCAGAAATATTTGTATTTCATTTTATTTAATCAGTCTTTGGTTGAAGCCAGTACACAGAAGGAATTTTAAATTTTTGTGAATTTTCTCATAGATGGAAATCAGATAGGAACCAAACACATTTGCACATTAAAATATTCCACCGGAGGGTATCTTAAGTACCATTCTTCTTAAAGAAATATTATATTTTAAGCCAAAATTCACTCAAGTATTTTCATATTACAATGTGTAGACTGGCAGAGGAATAGCTTTAGCCTATGTCTATTTTGGAAACCCTTGAGAATGCCCCCATAGAACAACAGTACATCTCTCCCTCAAATGTCAGTGACTTAGTGAACTATAGCAAGGATAAAAATAAATAAATAAATAAATAAATAAATAAATAAATAAACAAATAAATAAAGCCAAACAGTACCTGACTTTTATTGGTATCAATGTATTTCCAAAGTCACCTTTAATATGAAAGTTTTAAATAGAGTTTCCCGATGACAATGGGAAACCTAGTTTTCTCTAGGTAAAACGCAGAAGAGTATTTCATCTAACAAATCACTGCAATCATTTTGGATAATTCAGCAGTCCTTTGTTCATCACTTATTTTTGTTCTTGATTATATTTTCTGTTTTTATGCTGCCTTCCTGATGACATCAATCTACTACAGATATTTTTTTCTTAATAATTTCATTGCCATTTGTACCACTCTACTTAACTGTATTCTAATTATTTTATGTTTGTAAGTTTTTTCACTTGAGTAAGATTGTGAACTCATTGCACATTGAGGTTGGGGAACATGAATTTTTTGTTGTCATTTTTTTGTTTTCTTGTTTGTTTTGTTATGCTTCACCTTATAGAATACATATCATAGCATGGGAAATCAATAAATGTTTATTAAATAATTGACTGGCTGAAGTCTAAACTTTACTTCACCTTGAATCACAATTAATGTTTTTGTAAATTCAGTAGAGCAAGTCAGCAGATACAGATATTACCCAGAAAAAAAAAGGTTTTCAGCTCAGCTGTGGAAATTACAATGAATGAAAAAGAGGAAGTTAGTTTTAATATTCTTTTTATATAGTTCTGAGTTATTTGCAAACAAACATACCATATTCAGCTGTAGAGTATAACAGTAATAATGTAAGAAATAAGTAATTTTACACTATTTTTCTTTCTTCTGTAAATTGTCATGGAACACCAATGAATAGTTCATTTACATCCACAGCAAAACACTTGTGATAGTACTAATTCCAGGTGTGCACTATAGACAGGGGAGAAACAGAGTGGGATATGATGTCAACAATATCTGACTTAGTTTTTATTTTCCAAGACTTGAATATGGATTCGTGTTTTCATTTCACACATATATACTCAACATCTATTATGTGGTCAGTAATATTTTGGTTGAATTTAATGGTAAAAATGGACTTTTTATACAAGTATACTAAAATGTTTTTTAAATTCTTCATTTGGACTCCCTTTCAAATCATTCCATAGGTCACCCCAAATTCTCATTACTTTATAGCCAGACACACTGCATTTCAGGCTTGACCCATGCACCTATTTCAGAAAACATGGCATTATAACTTTTTACTTTTTCAATAATCTTTCAAATCTTTAGATGACAAAGATGACATCAATAATAATACTCTAAAAAATGTCCCATGGATTCTTAAAGGATCTAAAAGAAAGATTATGAAATTCTTTTGAATAATCACAGAATCTTGGAACAAGAGTTCAGACTCCAAAGGGTGTAGAAAAAATTTTGTGTTTCACTGGAAAATTGTGTGTTGTCTACAGTATACCTTTCTGAATTATCTGATTCTGATTCAATGGGAGCTATATTACCATTCTGGGAATTTTAGATACCTGACAAAATGAAAATAATTCCTTTCTACAGAAAAGGAAATTCTATCTCAGGTATTCAATTTGAATCCCTGTCCTAAAGTGGAAGAAGTAAGTTTTGTCTCCATTTGTCCATTTATCCTAATATTGATCTATAACTGTGTCTGTTCTTTTGATTCTCCTTTTAATTGGTTTTAACCTCTTAGACTAGTTTCCTCATTAATGGGTTACATAATATCCTTAAAATGTGTTCATTTTGTATCTATGTGAAAGTCATGATTTTTTATTTTTTGTGAAAATTATCCTTCAACAAGGGGAGTACTGTAAAATAAACAATGCAGTTTGTTATGTAATGATTGTTAAAATATATTTGTTAAATAAAAAATGGGATGAAATAATACAAATCTAGAGGAGAGAGACATCATTGAATTCAAGAGTGTTTAAAGGATTTCTTAAGGCAGATGGGACCTTTATATGAACATTTAAGAATAATTTTGATTAGGAAGTTAGCAATAACATTTCAGGTAAGTAGACAGACTGAATAAACGCATGGAAGCAGAAATTTACATATTGCTCAAGGGGAATAGAAAGGATATGGAAAACCAGAAGATGGACATACCTTCGAAAGACAAACACAGAAGACAGGATATTAGTCACTGGAATGGGAGTGGGGGTGCAGAAAATCAGGGTAAAGGTCATCTTGTGGGTAATACTTGGGAAAGTTAAGGTGGTCCTATGAGAACATTGCATATTTTGCCTTAGCATAGGTAAAACTAATTACCAACCACTTCAGGTATAAACATGTACTTGTCCAACAAGGTCCTTGTTCCCATGCTAATCTACTTTGCATTACAACCACTCCCAACAACACAAGCAAAAGAGAAAAAAAATAACAATGGAATGAAAATTTCTTGTTTATTAATTTCAACTTTATCTTATATAAATATACTAGATAATTTTACTTAAAATAATCAATACTTTATATATATATATATATACAACCAAATGATTCTTTGAAAATCTTGTTTAGGAAAGCACTTTGGAATTTATTCAGGACAGTTCAGGCAGAATGAATTAGACTTTGTTCCCCATCTTTTGGATATTATATTAAATAGAGAGGGAGAGAAGTCCTCTAGTTTAGAATGTTTTTTTTTTGCATCTCTCATATTTATTGATCAAATGGTTGTTAACAACAATAAAATTCTGTATAGGGGACTCAATGCTCAATGCACAATCATTAATCCACCCCAAGCCTAATTCTCGTGAGTCTCCAATCTTCTGAAGCATAACGAACAAGTTCTTACATGGTGAACAAATTCTTACATAGTGAATAAGTTCTTTCATGGTGAACCGAACAAGGGCAGTCATCACAGAAACTTTCGGTTTTGATCACGCATTATGAACTAAAAATAATAAGGTCAAATATGAATATTTGTTTGATTTTATACTTGATTTATATGTGAATCTCACATTTCTCCCTTATTATTATTATTAGTATTTTTTTTAATAAAATGCTGAAGTGGTAGGTAGATACGAGATAAAGGTAGAAAACAGAGTTTAGTGTTGTAAGAGAGCAAATGTAGATGATCAGGTGTGTGCCTGTAGACTATGTGTTAATCCGAGCTAGACAAGGGCAATAAAACATCCACAGATGCAGAAGATTTCTCTCACAACAGGGGGTGAGGTTCTAAACCTCAACTCTGTTGATACCCAATTTCTCACCTGATGGCCCCCTGTGACTGTGCCTGTCTTAGGTTGTTCCTCCATTGAGGAATCTTACCCGTCTCTGGCTAACCAGTCATCTTCTGGGGCCATACTGGGAAATGTAAAGTTGACAAGTGAGAGAGAAGCAATATTGTTTGAAAAGGTTAGCTTTTTACATCTTTGCAGATTTATGCCCTGTGGCTTCTCTGCCAGCATTTGTCTTGATGTATCTTTACCACTTGGAGGAATTATGATACTTGGTAAATTCGATATGAGGCACGAATTCTATTTAGGGTTGTACTTAGGAAGGAAGAAGAAAAACTTTAGAAGTAGCAGGCGGAAGAAAACATGGGAAGATTGCTTATTTCTTTGACATATCTTCTTGTAGAGTAACTTAAGCATATATAGGTTTTAAACTACTAATTAAATTGCACACACACATTAACATAATAGGAATACAGTTACATAACCAAAGCATACCTATAATTACCAGCCATCTCCAGTGAAACCAAGAAAACCAGTTAGGCACCCTAGGCATTTGTGAAAATTTATTTATGATATGATGGATATTGTCCAACTGAACTTTAACAGTCTGAGAGAATTCAGACAAATTAAAACAACCCATTCCTGGGAACTGTTCACATCCCATATGTTCTTTTAACAGTAGAGAGTCTGTACTTGTAAGAATTTGGAGCGCTACAACTTGCACTTCTCCTAATTCTTGGTTGAGTTCCAACAGTATAGATCCAGTCAAATTTGTTGTTTTACTGTATGCACAGGCCAGCTTAGATATCTCCTTCCTCATTCTCATGGCAAGTCCAGTAACTGGTGGGATGAGTGCATCTACACTTGTAGCAGTGTGTGGATCTTTGTTGGGGTTTTTTTGATGATCATCTTCTGGCATGAGTCTTCCCGAGAGTGCTGATGTTGGAAGTTCTTTTTCATATCGTATCTTAGTTCATTTTCGGGGTAGCCAAATCAGGCTTTGATCCTCTGTATAAATACAAACAGAACCTTTGCCTACACTTTTATATGCCTTTTATTTCATTGTGTAGAACTCATTGGAGGTCACCACACAGGAACTGCTTTTTTTTTTTATCATTAATCTACACTTACATGACGAACACTTTGTTTACTAGGCTCACCCCTATACCAGGTCCGCCCTATATACACCTTTACAGTCACTGTCCATCAGCGTAGCAAAATGTTGTAGAATTACTACTTGTCTTCTCTGTGTTGTACAGCCATCACCTTTCTCCCACCCCCCATGAATGCCAATCTTAATACCCCCCTTTTTCTCTCCCCCCCCTTTATCCCTCATTACCCACCCATCCTCCCCAGTCCCTTTCCCTTTGTTACCTGTTAGTCCATTCTTGAGTTCTGTGATTCTGCTGCTGTTTTGTTCCTTCAGTTTTTCCTTTGTTCTTATTCTCCACAGATGAGTGAGATCATTTGGTATTTCTCTTTCTCCGCTTGGCTTGTTTCACTGAGCATCATACCCTCCAGCTCCATCCATGTTGCTGCAAATGGTAGGATTTGCCCTTTTCTCATGGCTAAGTAGTATTCCATCGTGTATATGTACCACATCTTCTTTAACCATTCATCTATCAATGGACATTTAGGTTGCTTCCAATTCTTGGCTATTGTAAATAGTGCTGCGATAAACATAGGGGTGCATTGGTCTTTCTCATACTTGATTGCTGCATTCTTAGGGTAAATTCCTAGGAGTGCAATTCCTGGGACAAATGGTATGTCTGTTTTGAGCATTTTGATGTACCTCCACACTGCTTTCCACAATGGTTGAAATAATTTACATTCCCACCAGCAGTGTAGGAGGGTTCCCCTTTCTCCACAGCCTCGCCAACATTTGTTGTTGTTTGTCTTTTGTATGGCAGCCGTAATTACTGTTGTGAGGTGATACCTCATTGTACTTTTAATTTGCATTTCTCTGATAATTAGCAATGTGGAGCATCTTTTCATGTGTCTGTTGGCCATCTATATTTCCTTTTTGAAGAACTGTTTGTTCAGTTCCTCTGTCCATTTTTTAATTGGATTATTTGTTTTTTGTTTGTTGAGGCGTGTGAGCTCTTTATATATTCTGGACGTCAAGTCTTTATCGGATGTGTCATTTTCAAATATATTCTCCCATACTGTAGGGTTCCTTTTTGTTCTATTGATGGTGTCTTTTGCTATACAGAGGCTTTTCAGCTTAATATAGTCCCACTTGTTCATTTATGCTGTTGTTTTCCTTGCCCGGGGAGATATGTTCAAGAAGGGGTCACTCATGTTTATGTCTAAGAGGTTTTTGCCTATGTTTTTTTCCAAGAGTTTAATGGTTTCGTGACTTACATTCAGTTCTTTGATCCATTTTGAGTTTACTTTTGTACATGGGGTTAGACAATGGTCCAGTTTCATTCTCCTACATGTAGCTGTCCAGTATTGCCAGCGCCACCTTTTGAAGAGACTGTCATTTCACCATTGTACGTCCAAGGCTCCTTTATCAAATATTAATTGACCATATATGTCTGGGTTAAGGTCTGGATTGTCTAGTGTGTTCCATTGGTCTGTGGCTCTGTTCTTGTGCCAGTACCAAATTGTCTTGATTACTATGGCTTTATAATAGAGCTTGAAGTTGGGGAGTGAGATCCCCCCTACTTTATTCTTCTTTCTCAGGATTGCTTTGTCTATAAAGGGTCTTTGGTGTTTCCATATGAATTTTTGAATTATTTGTTCCAGTTCATTGAAGAATGTTGCTGGTAGTTTCATAGGGATTACATTAAATCTGTATATTGCTTTGGGCAGGATGGCCATTTTGGCGATATTAATTCTTCCTAGCCATGAGCATGGGATGAGTTTCCATCTGCTAGTGTCCCCTTTAATTTTTTGTAAGAGTGACTTGTAGTTTTCAGAATATAATTCTTTCACTTTTTTGGTTAGGTTTATTCCTAGGTATTTAATTTTTTTTGATGCAATTGTGAATGGTGTTGTTTTCCTGTTTTCTCTTTCTGTTGGTTCATTGTTAGTGTACAGGAAAGCCACAGATTTCTGTGTGTTGATTTTGTATCCTGCAACTTTACTTCATTCCGATATCAGTTCTAGTAGTTTTGGGGTGGAGTCTTTAGGGTTTTTTATGTACAGTATCATGTCATCTCCAAATAGTGACAGTTTAACTTCTTCTTTACCAATCTGGATTCGTTGTATTTCTTTGTTTTATTTGATTGCCATGGCTAGGAACCCCAGTAATATGTTAAATAATAGTGGGGAGAGTGGGCATCCCTGTCTATTTCCCGATCTCAGAGGAAATGCTTTCAGCTTCTCGCTGTTCAATATAATGTTGGCTGTGGGTTTATCGTAGATGACCTTTATTATGTTGAGGTACTTGCCCTATATTCCCATTTTGCTGAGAGTTTTTATCATGAATGGATGTTGAACTTTGTCGAATTCTTTTTCAGCATCTATGGAGATGATAATGTGGTTTTTGCCTTTCTTATTGTTGATGTGGTGGATGATATTGATGGACTTTTGAATGTTGTGCCATCCTTGCATCCCTGGGATGAATTCCACTTGGTCATGGTGTACGATCCTTTTGATGTATTTTGCATTCTGTTTGCTAATATTTCGTTGAGTATTTTTGCATCTACGTTCAATAGGGATATTGGTCGGTAGTTTTCTTTGTTTGGGGGGTCTTTGCCTGGTTTTTGTATTAGTGTGATGTTGGCTTCATATAATGAGTTTGGGAGTATCCCCTCCTTTTCTATTTTTTGGAAAACTTTAAGGAAAATGGGTATTATGTCTTCCCTGTATGTCTGATAAAATTCCGAGGTAAATCCATCTGGCCCAGGGGTTTTGTTCTTTGGTAGTTTTTTGATTACTACTTCAATTTCGTTGCTGGTAATTGGTCTGTTTAGATTTTCTGTTTCTTTCTGGGTCAGTCTTGGAAGGTTGTATTTTTCTAGGAAGTTGTCCATTTTTCCTAGGTTCCCAGCTTGTTAGTATATAGGTTTTCATAGTATTCTCTAATAATTCTTTGTATTTCTGTGGGGTCTGTCATGAATTTTCCTTTCTCCTTTCTGATACTGTTGATTTGTGTTGACTCTCTTTTCCTCTTAATAAGTCTGGCTAGAGGCTTATATATTTTGTTTATTTTCTTGGAGAACCAGCTCTTGGTTTCATTGATTTTTGCTATTGTTTTATTCTTCTCAATTTTATTTATTTCTTCTCTGATCTTTATTATGTCCCTCCTTCTGCTGACCTTAGGCCTCATTTGTTCTTCTTTTTCCAATTTTGATAATTGTGACATTAGACCGTTCATTTGGGCTTGTTCTTCCTTTTTTAAATATGCTTAGATTGCTATATACTTTCCTCTTAAGACTGCTTTTTCTGTGTCCCGAAGAAGTTGGGGCTCAGTGTTGTTGTTAGTGCTGGATCTCCATTTTGATTTGGTCATTGATCCATTGATTATTTAGGAGTGTGTTGTTAAGCCTCCATATGTTTGTGAGCCTATTTGCTTTCTTTGTACAGTTTATTTCTAGTTTTATACCTTTGTGGTCTGAAATGTCGGTTGGTAGGATTTCAATCTTTTGGAATTTACTGAGGCTCTTTTTGTGGCCTAGTATGTGGTCTATTCTTGAGAATATTCCATGTGCACTTGAGAAGAATGTGTATCCTCTTGCTTTTGGATGTAGAGTTCTGTAGATATCTATTAGGTCCATCTTTTCTAGTGTGTTATTCAGTGCCTCTGTGTTCTTACTTATTTTCTTTCTGGTGGATCTGTCCTTTGGAGTGAGTGGTGTGTTGAAGTCTCCTAGAATGAATGCATTGCATTCTATTCCCTCCTTTAGTTCTGTTAATACTTGTTTCAGGTATGTTGGTGCTCCTGTGTTGGATACATATATATTTATAATCGTTATATCCTCTTGATGGACTGAGCCCTTTATCATTATGTAATGTCCTTCTGTGTCTTTTTTTACTTTCTTTATTTTAAAGTCTTTTTTGTCTAATACCAGAATTGCAACACCTGCTTTCTTCTCTTTGTTGTTTGCATGAAATATCTTTTTCCATCCCTTGACTTTAAGTCTGTGCATATCTTTGTGTTTGAGATGAGTCTCTTGTAAGCAGCATATGGATGGATCTTGCTTTTTCATCCATTCTATTACTCTGTATCTTTTGATTGGTGCATTCAGTCCATTTACATTTAGGGTGATTATTGAAATGTATGAATTTATTGCCATTGCAGGGTTTTTGTTTGTGGTTACCAAAGGTTCAGGGTTACCTTCTTTCTATCTTACTGTCTAACTTAACTCACTTGTTGAGCTATTATAAACGTGGTCTGATGATTCTTTACTTCTGTCCCTTCTTATTCCTCCTCCTCCCTTCTTCATATGTTGGTTGTTTTGTTCTGTGCTCTTTTTAGGAGTGCTCCCATCTAGAGCAGTCCCTGTAGGATGCCCTGAAGAGGTGGTTTCTGGGAGGCAAATTCCCTCAACTTTTGCTTATCTGGGAATTGTTTAATCCCTCCTTCATATTTAAATTATATTCATGCTGGGTACAGTAGTCTTTGTTCGAGGCCCTTCTGTTTCATTGCATTAAGTATATCATTCCATTCTCTTGTGGCCTGTAGGATTTCTGTTGAGAAATCTGATGATAGCCTGATGGGTTTTCCTTTGTAGGTGACCTTTTTTTCTCTCTGGCTGCCTTTAATACTTTGTCCTTGTCTTTGATCTTTGCCATTTTAATTATTATTTGTCTTGGTGTTGGCATCCTTGGATTCCTTGTCATGGGAGTTCTGTGTACCTCTGTGGTCTGAGAGGCCATTTCTTTCCCTAGTTTGGGGAAGTTTTTGGCAATTATTTCTTCAAAGACACTTTCTATCCCTTTTTCTGTCTCTTCTTCTGGTATCCCTATAATGTGTATATTATTCCTTTTTGATTGGTCACTCAGCTCTCTTAAAATTCTTTCATTCTTGGAGATCCTTTTATCTCTCTCTGCATCAGCTTCTCTGCATTTCTGTTATCTGTTTTCTAGTCCATTAATGGTCTCTTGCATCTCGTCCATTCTGTTTTGAAGTCCTTCCAGAGCTTATTTTATTTCTGTATTCTCCTTCCTTAGTTCTTGCATATTTCTCTGCAAGTCCATCAGCATGGTTATGACTTTTGTTTTGAATTCTTTTTCAGGAAGACTGGCTAAATCTATCTCCCCAGGTTCCTTCTCAGGGGAAGATGTAGCAGATGCCAGAGCTGTCTGGGTTATTCTTGTCTGGATCATGTTTTTTTGCCTTTTCCTGTTGACAGGTGGTATTGACTGTCAGCTGGGAGGGCCAAACTTTTCACTTGCTACTGGCCTTTCTTTACTGGGACAACTGCGACCCCTAGTGGCTTGTGTTGTGTAATTGTGTGTAGGCTGGTTCTTTGTGTCTTTCCTGGCCGAAGTGTAGGAATTTTCTTTTCTGCCTTTTTGTGGGTGATTTCGCAGCGCCCCAAGTGGTATTGGACGGGGTGCTGTTTGGCTGTTTACCTCCGTGAGAGGTCTCTGAGTTGTTGCCCAGGGGTTTAGTGTGCCAGTTTTCCCTGTAATTTCCAGCCACTGGGCTGTGACCTATGCTGTTTCCATCCAGCTTTTAAATCCCTGTCCCTTTAAGACTTTCAAAAAGCCCCCACTTTTCTTTGTCACTGGGGCATAAGCTTCGGCACCTGCTCAATGGTCTTGCTGCCCTATTTCCCTAGTTTCCAGCCCTCACGCATGCACTGTGCCTGCGCTCTGGTGCGGTTGGCTGGGGCTGAGTTTTTAGCAGTCCTGGGCTCCCTCTCCCTCTTGCTGGGAGCAGGGGGGATGTGTGCTCGGTCCTGCTGGGCCGGGGCTTGTATCTTACCCCTTTCACCAGGCGCTGGGTTCTCGCTGGTGTAGTTGTAGTCTGGCTGTTGTCCTGTGTCTTCTGGTCTCTCTTTTAGGATTAGTTGTATTTGTTGTATTTTCAAAAATATATATGTTTTTGGGAGGAGATTCCCACTGTACTACTCACGCCGCCATGGTGACTCCGCCGCATGCTAATCTTAATAACCCTGCCTTCTTCCCCCCTTTATCCCTCGCTACCCACCCATCCTCCCCAGTAAATTTCCTTTTCGTACCTGTTAGTCCATTCATGGGTTCTGTGATTCTGCTGCTGTTTTGTTCCTTCAGTTTTTCCTTTGTTCTTATACTCCACAGATGAGTGAAATCATTTGGTATTTCTCTTTCTCCGCTTGGCTTATTTCACTGAGCATAATGCCCTCCAGCTCAATCAATGTTGCTGCAAATGGTAGGATTTGCCCTCTTCTTATGGCTGAGTAATATTCCATTGTGCATATGTACCACTTCTTCTTTATCCATTCATCTACCGATGGACATTTAGTTGCATCCAATTCTTGGCTATTGTAAATAGTGCTGTGATGAACATAGGGGTACATCTGTCTTTCTTAAACTAGATTGCTCCATTCTTAGGGTAAATTCCTAGGAGGGGAATTCCTGGGTCAAATGGTAAGTCTGTTTTTAGCATTTTGAGGAACCTCCATACTGCTTTCCACAATGGTTGAACTAATTTACATTCCTACCAGCAGTGTAGGAGGGTTCCCTTTCTCCACAGTCACGCCATCATTTGTTGCTGTTTATCTTTTGGATGGTAGCCATCCTTATTGGTGTGATGTGATACCTCATTGTACTTTTAATTTGCATTTCTCTGATAATTAGCAAGGTGGAGCATCTTTTCATGTGTCTGTTGGCCATCTGTATTTCCTTTATGGAGAACTGTCTGTTCATTTCGTCTGCCCATTTCTTAATTGGATTATTTGTTTTTTGTTTGTTGAGGCATGTGAGCTGTTTATATATTTTTTACGTCAATCCTTTATCGGATCTGCCATTTTCAACTATATTCTCCCATACATTAGGGTTCTTTTTGTTCTATTGATGGTGTCTTTTGCTGTACAGAAGCTTTTCAGCTAAATATCTTCCCACTTTTTCATGTTTGCTCTGTTATCCTTGCCTGGGGAGGTATGTTCAAGAAGAGTTCACTCATGTTTATGTCCAAGAGGTTTTGACTATGTTTTTTTCTAAGAGTTTAATGGTTTCATGACTTACATTCAGGTCTTTGATCCATTTTGAATTTACTTTTGTATGTGGGGTTAGACAATGGTCCAGTTTCATTCTCCTACATGTTGCTGCCAGTTTTGCCAGCACCATCTGTTGAAGAGACTGTCATTTCACCATTGTATGTCCATGGCTCCTTTATCAAATATTAATTGACCATATATGTTTGGGTTAATGTCTGGAGTCTCTAATCTGTTCCTCTGGTCTGTGGCTCTGTTCTTGTGACAGTACCAAATTGTCTTGATGACTATTTCTTTATAGTATAGCTTGAAGTTGGGGTGTGAGATCCCCCCTACTTTATTCTGCTTTCTCAGGATTTCTTTGACTATTCCGGGTCTTTGGTGTTTCCATATGAATTTTTAAAATATTTGTTCCAGTTCATTGAAGAATGTTGCTGGTAATTTAATAGGGATTTCATCAAATCTGTATATTGCTTTGGGCAGGATGGCCATTTTGACGATATTAATTCTTCCTAGCCATGAGCATGGGATGAGTTTCCATTTGTTAGTGTCCCTTTTAATTTCTCTTAAGAGTGACTTGTAGTTTTCAGAATATAGGTCTTTCACTTCTTTGGTTAGGTTTATTCCTAGGTATTTAATTCTTTTTGATGCAATTGTGAATGGAGTTGTTTTCCTAGTTTCTCTTTCTATTGGTTAATTGTTAGTGTACAGGAAAGCCACAGATTTCTGTGTGTTGATTTTGTATCCTGCAACATTTCTGTATTCCGATATCAGTTCTAGTAGTTTTGCGGTGGAGTCTTTAGGGTTTTTTATGTACAGTGTCATGTCATCTCCAAATAGTGACAGTTTAACTTCTTCTTTACCAATCTGGATTCGTTGTATTTCTTCCTTTTGTCTGATTGCCGTGACTAGGACCTCCATTACAGTGGGGAGAGTGGCATCCCTGTCTCATTCCCAATCTCAGAATAAAAGCTTTCAGTTTCTCGCTCTTCAGTATAATGTTGGCTGTGGGTTTAAAATATATGGCCTTTCTTATGTTTAGGTACTTCACCTCTAATCCCATTTGCTGAGAGTTTTTATCATGAATGGATGTTGAATTTTGTCAAATGCTTTTTCAGCATCTATAGAGTTGATCATGTGGTTTTTGTCTTTATTTTTGTTGATGTGGTGGATGATGTTGATGGATTTTCAAATGTTGTACCATCCTTGCATCCCTGGGATGAATCCCACTTGGTCATGGTGTACGATCCTTTTGATGTATTTTTGAATTCGGTTTGCTAATATTTTGTGGAGTATTTTTGCATCTACATTCATCAGGGATATTGGTCTGTAATTTTCTTTTTTGGTGGGGTCTTTGCCTGGTTTTGGTATTAGGGTGATTTTGGCTTCATAGAATGAGTTTGTGAGTAACCCCTCCTCTTCCATTTTTTGGAGAACTTTAAGGAGAATGGGTATTATGTCTTCCCTGTATATCTGATAATTCAAAGGTAAATCCATCTGTCCCGGGGGTTTTGTTCCTTGGTAGTTTTTTGATTACCACTTCAATTTCGTTGCTAATAATTGGTCTGTTTAGATTTTCTGTTTCTTTCTGGGTCAGTCTTGGAAGGTTGTATTTTTCTAGAAAGTTTTACTTTTCTCCTAGGTTTCCCAGCTTGTTAGCATATAGGTTTTCATAGTTCTCTCTAATAAATCTTTGTATTTCTGTGGGGTCCGTCGTGATTTTTCCTTTCTCATTTCTGATTCTGTTGATTTGTATTGACTCTCTTTTCCTCTTAATAAATCTGGCTAGAGGCTTATCTATTTTGTTTATTTTCTCGAAGAACCAGCTCTTGGTTTCATTGATTTTTGCTATTGTTTTATTCTTCTCAATTATAATTATTTCTTCCCTGATCTTTATGATGTCCCTCCTTCTGCTGACCTTAGGCCTCATTTGCTCTTCTTTTCCCAATTTCGATAACTGTGACATTAGACCATTCACTTGGGATTGTTCTTCCTTCTTTAAATATGCCTGGATTGCTATATACTTTCCTCTTAAGATTGCTTTTGCTGTTTCCCACAGTAGTTGGGGCTTTGTGTTGTTGTTGTCGTTTGTTTCCATATATTGCTGTATCTCCATTTTGATTTGGTCATTGATCCATTGATTATTTAGGAGCGTGTTGTTAATCCTCCATGTGTTTGTGAGCCTTTTTGCTTTCTTTGTACAGTTTATTTCTTGTTTTATGCCTTTGTGGTCTGAAAAGTTGGTTGGTATGATTTCAGTCTTTTGGAATTTATGGAGCCTCTTTTTGTGGCCTAGTATATGGTCTATTCTGGAGAATGTTCCATGAGCACTTGAGAGGAATGTGTATCCTGTTGCTGTTGGATATAGAGTTCTGTATATGTCTATTAGGTCCATCTTTTCTAGTGTGTTGTTCAGTGCCTCTGTGTCCTTACTTAATTTCTGTCTGGTGGATCTGTCCTTTGGAGTGAGTAGTGTGCTGAATTCTCCCAGAATGAATGCATTGCATTCCATTTCCTCCTTGAGTTCTTTTAGTATTTGTTTCACATATGTTGGTGCTCCTTTATAGGGTGCATATATATTTATAATGATTATATCCTCCTGTTGGACTGAGTACTTTATCATTATGTAATGTCCTTCTTTATCTTCTGTTACTTTATTTTGATGTCTGTTTTGTCTGATACTTGTATTGTGACACCTGCTTTCTTCTCTCTGTTGTTTGCATGAAATATCTTTTTCCATCAATTGACTTTAAGTCTGTGCATGTCTTTGGGTTTGAGGTGAGTCTCTTGTAAGCAGCATATGGATAGATCTTGCTTTTTTATCTGCTCTATTACTCTGTGTCTGTTGATTGGTGCATTCAGTCCATTTACATTTAGGGTGATTATTAAAAGGTATGAACTTATTTCCATTGCAGGCTTAAAGTTTGTGGTTACCAAAGGTTCAGGGTTACCTTCTTTCTATCTTACTGTCTAACTTAAGTCACTTGTTGAGCTATTATAAATGCGGTCTGATGATTCTTTATTTCTCCCTCTTATTCCTCCTCCTCCCTTCTTCATATGTTGGGTGTTTTATTCTGTGCTCTTTTTAGGAATGCTACCTTCTAGAGGAGTCCCTGTAGGATGCCCTGTAGAGGTGGTTTGTGGGAGGCAAATTCCCTCAACTTTTGCTTGTCTGGGAATCTTTTAATCCCTCCTTCATAATTAAATGAAATTCCTGCTGGATACAGTAGTCTTGGTTCAAGGCCCTTCTGTTTCATTGCATTAAGTATATCATTCCATTCTCTTCTGGCCTGTAGGGTTTCTGTTGAGAAGTCTGATGATAGCCTGATGGGTTTTCCTTTGTAGGTAACCTTTTTTTTCTCTCTGGCTGCCTTTAATACTTTGTCTTTGTCTTTGATCTTTGCCATTTTAATTATTATGTGTCTTGGTGTTGCCCTCCTTGGATCCCTTGCCATGGGAGTTCTGTGTACCTCTGTGGTCTGAGAGGCCATTTTCTCCCCTATTTTGGGGAAGTTTTCAGCAATTATTTCTTCAAAGACACTTTGTATCCCTTTTTCTCTCTCTTATTCTTCTGGTACCCCTATTATGTGCATAATGTTCCATTTCGATTGGTCACTCCGCTCTCTTAGAATTCTTTCATTCCTGGAGATCCTTTTATCTCTCTCTGCATCAGCTTCTCTGTGTTCCTGTTCTCTGTTTTCTAGTCCATTAATGGTCTCTTGCATCTCGTCCATTCTGTTTTGAAGTCTTTCCAGAGCTTGTTTTATTTCTGTATTTTCCTTCCTTAGTTCTTGCATATTTCTCTGCAAGTCCATCAGCACGGTTATGACTTTTGTTTTGAATTCTTTTTCAGGAAGACTGGTTAAATCTTTCTCCCCAGGTTCCTTCTCAGGGGAAGATGTAGCAGATGCCAGAGCTGTCTGGGTTAGTCTTGTCTGGATCAGACTTTTTTGCCTTTTCATGTTAATAAGTGCTATTGACTGTCAGCTGGGATAGCCACTTTCCAGTTGCTACTGGCATTTCTTTACTGGGTCAACTGCGACCACTAGTGGCTTTTGTTGGGTAATTGTGTGTCGGCTGCTTCTTTGTGCCTTGCCCGGCCATTATGGAGGATGCTCCCTTGCTGAGGGCGTGGCCAGCATCAGGCTGCTTCTGTGCTTTTGCCACACCCCGGAGGGTTAATTGACGGTGGGCTGTTTAGCTGTTTTCCTCCATTAGGGGTCTCAGAGCTGTTGCCCAGGGGGTTAGTGTGCCCGGGTTTCCCTGGAATTTCCAGCTGCTGTACTGTGACCTGTGTTGTTTCTGTCAAGCTGTTGCTTCCCTGTCCCTTTCAGACTTTCAAAATGCACTCGCTTTTCTTTGTCACAGGGGCATCAGCTTCAGGACCCACTCAGAGGTCTTGCTGCCCTGTTTCCCTAGTTTTCAGCTCTCCATGCATGCACTGTGTCTGCGCTCTGGTGCGGACGGCTAAGGCTGAGTGTTTAGCAGTCCTGGGCTCCCTCCCCATCCCTACTCCAACTCCTCTCCTTCCGCCATGAGCTGGGGTGCGGGGTGCTTTTGTACCGCCAAGCTGGGCCTTGTATCTTACCCCTTTCACCTGGCGCTGGGCTCTCTCACATATGGATGTAGTCTCTCTGTTGTCCTTTGTTTTCTGGTCTCTCTTTTAGGATTAGTTGTATTTGTTGTATTTTCAAAAATACATATGTTTTTGGGAGGAGAGTCCTACTGTCCTACTCATGCCGCTATCTTGGCTTTGTCCCAAAAATATTTTTTAAGTAGAGAAAACATGACTCAAATATAAGAAGGATATTTTAACCCTGGGAGCATTATTTACCAATGGAAGCAAACTGAGACCCAAGACCCAAAGTCAAAAGCATGAAGGAATATAATATGGACCAAAACGGCCCTCCTGGGAGTTGGTCTAAAGCTTCTGGATAAGCAATGAATGCCAATTCAAAACTTAAGAAAAATGTATGGCATTTTAATTTACATTAGTTGCCAAAAAATTGACATATTTGGACATTTTCAGAAGATGATACTAGAAACATCTCATCATAATTTGGTACCCAAATCCATGATATAAATTCTTCAGCAACTATTTCACTTTAACCTTTTAAAATATTTGACTTGGTTTTTCTATGGTATGATAATGTGAACATGTGACATGAGTTAAGTTAGATAAATTTTGTAAATGGTACATTTTGCACAGAAGAAATATTTAGCTATTTCAATTATATTGTTTCACTGATTTCATTTTTTTTAACGTTAATGAAGACTAACACCTGTCTTAAACTCCAGAAACCTAAATCAGGTCACTTTATGTTAGTCTAGAATTTCTAAAAGAATTATGCAATCTAAGAAAGATTTATGGTACTAACTTTTTAGTCTTTAACTGTCTCTCCAAATCTTTACCCAGAATCATTATATGTAGTGCCATTTTAATTAGTATAGGGTCATCTGCAAAATTTTATATATGAAACTATAAACTGAGTCTTATTTTCTGTTTGATATATGTTACCATCAGAGATCCTTTTTTAAAAAAATTCAGTTGTATTATGTAATATTTAATTTTAAGTATGTTAAGTTTCTCCAACTTCCCAGAAAACTGATCTAGGCTTCAGGGCAATTAGCTTCTACTCTAGGCCCTGTCACTTCCTAACAATTTGATCTTTTGTAAGACATAACATTTTTGTTCATCAGTCCTTTTCTCTGTGAAAGAAGACCTGGATACTAGACTTCCACAGCCCCTTCTAGTCCGAATATTCTATTCTCATTCAACAATCTCTCCATCAAATGATACTAACCCTAAATCAAAATTTAATGAGTATTTCATACTTTCAAGAACCTTAGAAATCTTCCTTAGAATCTTTAGCCAGATAACTAAGCATCCTTAGCTAATATGTTTAAAGTTAGGAAGTTCATTGATCAGATTCCTATAAAACTGGACACAGCTGTACAAAGTCACTTGGGTTTATATCCATATGATATTGGTATGTTTTAAAAATTTAAACCCAATACTGTAAATGTACAAAGAGAAATTTTTATGTTTTCTCTCACATATTCATATACATGTATTGTATATATATACATGTACACACAAATTAATGGATGTATAGTGTTTAGCATAATGCCTGCTACTTGTAATTGTGAAATAAGTAGTTCATATTAAGGCCTAAATAAAACTTGGAAAAATATCTTCTTCAATAATGGTTCCCTAATGTAGTCTTATTTTCTCAGATCATTTAAGAATTATTACATCATTAAAACAACTAAATTATATACGATGAAATGTGAAAGAAAATGCAATAACCAAAATCTTGAATGCTTTAAGTAAATTGTTATAAAATATATTAGTGTTTCTTAAGTGAACTACATTGGATTAATCAAAGTTAATAATATACAGCATGACATACCTAATTTTACAGATATATGAGCCATGTGCCCAAAGATAGAAAAAATAGAAAATCCAGCAAACACACTACTGAGGCAGTTTGTCAAAAAAACTATAATGGCATCTGAGAAGCAGTTGTTATTGAAATTATTGTAAGATGATAAAGCAACTAAGCCACCCCAAGCCACTAAAAGGGAGTAAAATATCTGAGTGGCAGCATCTTTTCAAACCTACAATAGAAAATAATTTGGTATTTTAAAGAATATGATTGTGATTTTTAATTTTAATTTTTAATCTTAGAAAACAATTTAATATGCAAAGATATGGAATGTTGCTTTTCTTTTCCATTTTTATAAAACACATTTACAAATGAATAGCTATTATAAATAACAATGAAATCAACACCCAAGTACCCACTACTCAGCTTCAGAAATATAATGTTACCAGTATTTTTTATTATTATTATTATTTTGGTATCATTAATCTATAATTACATGAGCAACATTATGTTTACTAGACTACCCCATCATCAGGTCCCAACTACGTACCCATTACAGTCACTGTGCATCATTGTAGTAAGATGCTGTAGAATCACTACTTGTCTTCTCTGTGTTGTATAGCCCTCTGCATGCCCTCAACCCCCTACATTAGATCTGCCAATTGTAATGCCCCTTTTTTTCCCCTTATCCCTCCCTTCCTACCCATCCTCCCCAGTCCCTTTCCCTTTGGTAACTGTTAGTCCATTCTTGGGTTCTGTGAGTCTGCTGTTGTTTTGTTCCTTCAGTTTTTTTTCTTGGTCTTATACTCCACAGATGAGTGAAATCATGTGATACTTGTCTTTTTCCACCTAACTTATTTCACTGAGCATAATACCATCTAGATCCATTCATGTTATTGCAAATGGTAGGATTTGATTTCTTCTTTGGCTGAATAATATACCATTGTGTATATGTACCACATCTTCTTTATCCATTCATCTACTGATGGAAACTTAGGTTGCTTCAATTTCTTAGCTATTGTAAATAATGCCGCGATAAACATAGGTGTGCATATGTCTTTTTCAAACTGGGCTGCTTCATTCTTAGGGTAAATTCCTAGGAATAGAATTCCTGGGTCAAATGGTACTTCTATTTTGAGTTTTTTGAGGAATCTCCATACTGCTTTCCACAAAGGTTGAACTAATTTACATTCCCACCAGCAGTACAGGAGGGTTTCCCTTTCTCCACAACCTTGCCAACATTTGTTGTTGTCTTTTGGATGGTGGCCACATTTACTGGTATGAGATGATATCTCATTGTGGTTTTAATTTGCATTTCTCTATTGATTAAAGATGTGAAGCACCTTTTCATGTGTCTGTTGGTCATCTGAATTTCTTCTTTGGAGAAGTGCCTGTTCAGATCCTGTGCCCATTTTTTAATTGGATTATTTGGGTTTTGATTGTTGAGGTGCATGAGCTCTTTATATATTTTGGATGTCAATCCTTTATCGGATCTGCCATTTATGAATACATTCTCCCATACTGTAGGTTGTCTTTTTGTTCTATTGATGGTGTCCTTTGCTGTAGAGAAGCTTTCCAGCTTGATATAGTCCCACTTGTTCATTTTTGCTTTTGTTTCCCTTGCCCAGGGAGATATGTTGATGAAGAAGTTGTTCATGTTTATGTCCAAGAGATTTTTGCCTATGTATTTTTCTAAGAGTTTTATGGTTTCATGACTTACATTCAGGTATTTGATCCATTTTGAATTTACTTTTGTGTATGGGGTTAGACAGTGATCCAATTTCATTCTCTTTCATGTAGCTACCCAGTTTAGCCAACACCAGCTTTTGAAGAGGCTGTCATTTCTCCATTGTATATTCATGGCTCCTCTAAAATATATTAATTGACCGTATATGTTTCGGTTAATAGCTAGACTCTCTATTCTGTTCCACTGGTCTATGGATCTTTTCTTGTGCCAGTACCAAATTGTCTTGATTACTGTGTCTTTGTAGTAGAGCTTAAAGTTGGGAAGCAAGATCCCTCTTACTTTATTCTTCCTTCACAGAATTTCTTTTGAAATTTGGGGTCTTTTGTGGTTCCATCTGAAATTTAGAACTACTTGTTCCAGTTTTTTGAAGCATGCTGTTGATAATTTGATAGGGATTTCATTGAATCTGTAGATTGCTTCAGGCAGGATGGCCATTTGACAATATGAATTATTCCTAGCCAAGAACATGGGATGAGTTTCCATTTGTTAGTGTCCTCTGTAATTTCTCTTAAGAGTGTCTTGTAGTTTTCAGGGTATAGGTCTTTCACTTCTTTGACTAGGTTTATTCCTAGGTATTTTATTCTTTTTAAAATAACTTTCTGTATAGTATTTATTAAAGGTCATAAAAAAACCCTCATTCAAGAAATACTAAAACCAAAACATTACTTTCAAATTGTAAAGTTTTTTGTAATATATCAGCGGAAAGTTAGTACAATGTTGATATATAAACATAGATATTGATAATACATATATATATATATATATATATATTGCTATCATTAATCTACAGTAACATGAAGAACACTATGCTTACCAGGCTCCTCCCCTCACCAAGTCCCCCCCACACACCCCATTACAGTCACTGTTGATGGACAGTGACTGTGAAGGTGTATGTAGGGAGAACTTGGTGAAGGGATGAGCCTAGTAAACATAATGTTCTTCATGTAAGTGTAGATTAATGATACCAAAAGAAAAAATAAAAAAATGCTCAAAATAGAAATACCATTTGACCCAGGAACCCCACTTCTAGGAATTTACCCTAATAATGCAGCAGCCCAGTTTGAAAAAGACAGATGCACCCCTATGTTTATTGCAGCACTATTTACAATATCCAAGAAATGGAAGCAACCTGTGTCCATCAGTAGATGAATGGATAAAGCAGATGTCGTACATATACACAATGGAATATTATTCAGCCATAAGAAGAAAACAAATCCTACCATTTGCAACAACATGGATGGAGTTACAGGGTATTATGCTCACTGAAATAAGCCAGGCGGAGAAAGACAAGTACCAAATGATTTCATTCATATGTGGAGTATAAGAACAAAGAAAAACTGAAGGAACAAAACAGCAGCAGAATCACAGAACCCAAGAATGGACTAAAAGTTACCAAAGGGAAAGGGACTGGGGATGATGGGTGGGAAGTGAGGGATAAAGGCGGGGAAAAAGAAAGGGGGCATTGTGATTAGTATTTTATTCTCTTTTTAATGCAATTGTGAATGGAATTGTTTTCCCGATTTCTCTTTCTGCTAGTTCATCATTGGTGTATAGGAAAGCAACAGATTTCTGTGTATTAATTTTGCATCCTGCAACTTTGGTGAATTCAGATATTAGTTGTAGTCATTTTGGAGTAGAGTCTTTAGGGTTTTTTATGTACTATATCATGTCATCTGCAAGTAGTGACAGTTTGACTTCTTCTTTACTAATCTGGATGCCGTGTATTTCTTTGTTTTGTCTGATTGCCATGGCTAGGACTTCCAGTATTATGTTGAGTAACAGTGGGGAGAGTGGGCATCCCTGTCTTGTTCCCAATCTTAGGTGAAAATCTTTCAGCTTCTCGATGTTAAGTATGATGTTGGCTGTGGGTTTGTCATATATGGCCTTTATTATGTTGAGGTACTTATCCTCTAAACCCATTTTGTTGAGAGTTTTTATCATAAATGGATGTTGAATTTTGTCAAATGCTTTTTCAGCATCTATGGAGATTACCATATGGTTTTGTCCTTTTTTTTTGTTGATGTAGTGGATGACGTTGATGGATTTTTGAATGTTTTACCATCCTTGCATCCCTGAGATGAATCCCACTTTATCATGGTGTATGATTCTCTTGATGTATTTTTGAATTCTGTTTGCTAATGTTTTGTTGAGTATTTTTCCGTCTATGTTCATCGTGGATATTGGTCTGTAATTTTCTTTTTTGCCGTGTCTTTGCCTGATTTTGCTATTAGAGTGATGCTGGATTCATAGAATGAGTTTTGAAGTACTCCCTCCTCTTCTATTTTTTGGAAAACTTTAACTAGAATGGGCATTATGTCTTCTCTGTATGTCTGATAAAATTCAGTGGTGAATCCATCTGGCCTGGGGGTTTTGTTCTTGGGTAGTTTTTTTATTACTGATTCAATTTCTTTGCTGGTAATTGGTCTCTTTAGATTTTCATTTCCTTCCTTGGTCAGTCTTGGAAGGTTGAATTTTTCTAGGATGTTGTCCATTTCTTCTAGGTTTTCCAGCTTGTTAGTATATAGATTATCATAGTATTCCCTAATAATTTGTTGTATTTCTGTGGGGTCCATCATGATTTTTACTTTCTCATTTCTGATGCTTTTTATGTGTGTAGATTCCACTTTTCTCTTGATATGTCTGGCTAGGCATTTATCTATTTTGTTTATTTCCTCAAAGAACCATCTCTTGGTTTCAATGATTTTTTTATATTGTTTTATTCTTCTCAATTTTATTTATTTGTCTGATCTTTATTATGTCCCTCCTTCTGCTGACTTTGGGCCTTGTTTATTCTTCTTTCTCCAGTTTCAATCATTGTGACTTTAGACTATTCATTTGAGATTGTTCTTCCTTCTTTAAATGGGACTGGATTGCTATATACTCTCTTCTTAGAACTGCCTACACTACATCCCACAGAAGTTGGGGCTTTGTGCTGTTGTTGTCATTTGTCTCCATATATTGCTTGATCTCTTTTTTAATTTGGTCATTTATCCATTGTTTATTTAGTAGCATGTTGTTAAGCCTCCATGTGTTTATGAGCCTTGTTGTTTTCTTTGTACAATTTATTTCTAGTTTTATACCTTTGTGATCTGAGACTTTGGTTGGTAGAATTTCAATGTTTTTGGATTTACTGAGGTTCTTTATGGCCTAATATGTGGTCTATTTCTGGAAATGTTCCATGGGCACTTGAGAAGAATGTGTATCCTGCTGCTTTTGGGTATAGAGTTCTGTAGATGTCTGTTAGGTCCATCTGTTTTAGTGTGTTGTTCATTGCCTGTGTGTCCTTACTTACTTTCTGTCTGGTTGATCTATCCTTTGGAGTGAGTGGTGTGTTAAAGTCTCCTAAAATAATAGTATTGCATTCTATTTCCTCCTTTAATTCTGTTAGTATTTATTTCACATATGTCAGTGCTCCTGTGTTGGGTGCATATAAATTTATAATGGTTACATCCTTTTCTTGGACTGCCCCTTTATCATTATGTAATGTCCTTCTTTATCTGTTGTTACTTTCTTTTATTTTGAAATCTATTTTGTCTGATACAAATATTGCAACACCTGCTTTCTTCTCCCTATTGTTTGCATGATGTATCTTTTTCTATCCCTTCACTTTTAGTCTGTGTATGTCTTTGGGTTTGAGGTGAGTCTCTTGTAAGCAGCATATAGATGGGTCTTGCTTTCTTATCCATTCTATTACTCTGTGTCTTTTGATTGGTGCATTCAGTCCATTTATGTTTAGGGTGATTATCGATACATATGTACTTACTGCCATTGCAGCGTTTGGTTTTGTGGTTACCAAAGGTTCAGTGGTAGCTTCCTTTCTGCCTAACCATCTAACTTAACTCTCTTATTAAGGTATTATAAACACAGTATGATGATTCTTTATGTCTCTCCCTTCTTATTCCTCCTCCTCCATTCTTTATACATTAGGTGTTTTGTTCTGTACACTTTTGTGTTTCCTTTGAATGCTTTTGTGAATAGTGGATTTTATTTTTTGCCTTTACTTACTGTTTGGTTGGTCAGCTTTCTTTGCTGTGATTTTATTTTCTCTGGTGATGTCTGTTTACCCTTACGAGTGCTTCCATGTAGAGCAGTCCCTTTAAATATCCTGTAGAACTGTTTTTTGGGAGGCAAATCCCCTCAAGTTTTGCTTGTCTGAAAATTGTTTAATCCCTTCTTTAAATTTAAATGATAATTGTGCTGGATACAGTATTCTTGATTCAAGGCCCTACTGTTTCATTGCATTAATTATACCATGTCATTCTCTTCTGGTCTGTAAAGTTTCTGTTGAGAAGTCTGATGATAGCCTGATGGGTTCTCCTTTGTATGTAATATTTTTTCTCTCTGGCTGCCTTTAATACTCTGTCCTTGTCTTCAATTTTTGCCATTTTAATTATTATATGTCTTGGTGTTGTCCTCCTTGGGTCCATTGTGTTGGGAGATCTGTGGGCTTCCATGGTCTGAGAGACTGTTTCGTTCCCCAGCTGGGGGAAGTTTTCAGCAATTATTCCTTCAAAGACACTTTCTATCCCTTTTTCTCTCTCTTCTTCTTCTGGCACCCCTATTATATGAATATTGTTCCATTTGGATTGGCCACACAGTTCTTTTAATATTCTTTTTTTCCTAGAGATCCTTTTATCTCTCTGTGCCTCTGCTTTGCTGTATTCCTATTCTCTGATTTCCATTACATTAACAGTCCCTTGAACCTCATCCTGTCTGCTCTTAAGGCCTTCTATCGATTGTTACTTTTCTATTATCTCCCTCCAGACTTCATCCCTCAGCTCTTTTGTATTTCACTGCAAGTCCATCAGCATGGTTATGACTTTTATTTTGAAACTTTTTCAGGAAGATTGGCTATATCTATTTCATATGGTCCTCTATCTGGGGTTGTCTGAGTGATTTTTCACTGGACCAGATTCTTCTGCCTTTTCATGGTGATAGAAGTAGTCACAGGCAGATGGCGCGTGTGTCAGTTGGGAGAACAAAGTCCCTTCCTGCTTGTTGGTTACCTTGCCCTTCTCTCCTGCCTGTGCTATCTACCCACACACCAGTAGCAGTCCCTGGGTTAATCCCCTGAGCTGCCATGGGTGGGGCAGCCTTTAGATAGCCTAGGGTACTGCGAGGGGTCACAGCCATGCAGGGTGTGTTCACCTGAGAGAACAGTGCCCCTTCTTGCCTACTGGACCTTGCTCCAGCTTCCTCTGTCTGTCCCAGTTTGCTGTGCACTGGGAGGAGGCTCTGTTTGTTTGCTGTGGGTGGGGCTGCTTTTTGGCTGCTCACAGCATGTCAGCCAGTTTGCTTGCAGCGCCAGCCGGGGTTAATGAATGGCAGCCTACTTATCGCCATGAGGGACTTCAGGGCTGCTTTACCCCCCGGGGGTTAGTGGGCCTGAAGTTCCTCAAGATTCCCACCCTGCTGGGCTGAGTGTGCTGTGACAGTTTTGTCCAGCTGTTGAGCCCTTGTCCCTTTAAGACTTTTAAAAAGTACCCACGTTTCTTTTGTCCTAGGGGAGCTGGCTGTGGGGACCTGCTTGCAGTCTCCATCTCAGATTTTACTTTTCTGTTTCTCTGATATCCAATACACCATGCAATGTGTGCCTATGCTCCTGTTGCAGGTTATTAGGGCTGGTTATTTAGTAGTCCTGTGCTCTCACTCCCTCCCCACTCTGATTCTTCTCCCACTGGTGAGCTGGGGTTGTGGGGAGTGCTTAGGTCCTTCCAGGTCATGGCTTTGTATCTTACCCCCTTCGTGAGATACTGAGTTCTCACAGATGTAGATGTAGCCTGGCTTTTGTACTATATCTTCTGGTCTCTCTTTTAGGAATTGTTGTATTTGTTGTATTTTCAAAAATATATGTGCTTTTGGGAGATTTCTGCCACCCTACTTACACCGCCATGTTGAGCCCCCCTCATTTACTTAACATTTTAAGCCTATTTTTTCTTCTATAAGATAGAGATGAGAATATTATTATAACTGTACTACAAATGATGTGAGAATTAAATGAGATAGTATATTTAAAGTAATTAGGATGCTTAATGGTAGCTATTATTGTTATTATGAAAAATCTTCAAAAATTGATACTCAGTTTCTTCTGTAGAAGTTAAAAACAATACTTTACCCCCTGAAAGATATGTATTCTATTTCTAATTTTAATAAAAATAAAGTTCTTAGGGAGTAAGAGAAATATTACTAGTCTTCAGAATACAACTTGATGTTAGATGATTACTTCACTATAATTGCTCATCATGGCAGGGAGCCCATAGGAAGCAAAATGGCTGGATAGATGAATTGATGGATAGACTGATTGATCAGTTGATCAGGGTTATTTCACTTACACATAACAAAGTCACATTAGAAATAAAATGCTCTTATTCCTTAGGCAGTTGTACATATTAAGAGATGAATAACATTCTTCTGTTGTCAGCTGCTTGTACTCGATTCATTATATATGTATAAGAAGACTGAGGGGGAGCAGGAAGTGGGTGTGGCAGGTCTGAGTTGTGTAAGAATGCTACTGCATACCATGAGGTGTATCTAACTTGCAAAAAAAGTGGAATTCCAAACATAATTACAATATCCATATTTAGCACTCTTATAGCTACATAGAACATTATTAGTTTAAGGATTGGGAGATCTTAATTCAAGATGCACAATCTGGCTGTGTAAACTTAACTAAATGTGACTCTTTCTGGGTCTGAATTTCATTACTGTAGGATGAGAGCATTAGTAAAATAATCACTGAAGACCTAAAGACCCCTCTAGCTATAAATCTGTGTGGTTTTTTACTCTTCCAGACATCTCAGCAGAGTTCAGATAATAAAAAAAGGAAATATATTTTTATTACATATATATACCTATGATCCTTTGGCTTGAGAAAAATAAAGAAAATAATCTAAGAGAAAATTCTCATTGCCTGTAACCCAAAGACAGTGTGGGGTAGTGCTTGTATTGAGGTGCGATGGTGGGATGACTAAATTGTATGTTTCACAAGCAGATTTAAGTTTAACTCTGATGATTTAAAGATAATAGAGACACCGAGACACAGACCAATATAAAATAGTCATACCAATTTTTCAGAAGAGTTTCAAGGAACTAGAAATAGAAAGCCCAGGTGATCTGAGGCTTGTAAAAAGCCGCTTAAAGAAATCAAAGGGACTTTTCAACTGTGCTCAAACTTACTTGGTTTAAGGAATATGGAGGATCTACTTCTTAGAGAAAATATTGCATCTATAATAATGTGGTATAATATAACAGCAATAATGGAAACATTTGTGTGCTCATATTTATAACAGTTTACCATTTCAAAGGTTCATTAACATATTTTATCTTATTTAATAACCTAACAGAGAGACGATGATGTATCCCAACTTTCATTGTATTTGTTTCTTATCCACTGCCAAAGGTGGTCTTCGAGTTGGGAGGAGATTAACAAACAAGGTTAAAAGATGTGAAGCCCAAGATAAATGAAGAAATAAACAGGTGATTTGTGGACATATCAAAATATGTTAATCTCCAAGACTAAAACAATAAAAGTTCATGGTTCTCAAATAATTCAGTGCTGTTGTAGTTAATTATTGAATGAAAATTATTTTTGCACAAGAAAGGTAACCTAAGCCAGAGATTGACATTTCATTTTTCATAAAGGTAAGGGATAGATGTGTATGACCAAAAACTGATCAATTTGATATGCTTACCAGAAAAGTTCTCCAACAAATAATTAAATATCTGGATTGTAAGTGTTTAGAAAATAGCAGTTGCTGGAAATTAGGAAGACTTCCACCAAGATTATCAATAGCAGAGTAAAACTAATATCCATTTTGGTTAGCACTATTAGTACGGTAGATACTATTAATGTAGTGTTTCTTGATTTCAACATGAGATGGCAAGGCTTCAGGTGACCAGGAACTTAATGTGTGCCAAGAATGTGGTATGACTCCTAAAAAAGTGAATGCACTCTAAGGCTGTATCAGTAGAATGATAGCACATAGAGTACACTTGGTGTTGATGTTCTCTGCAGCCAAAATTGTAAGATTTCATGTACCCATGACACACACAGCCTTTATCTGGAGGTGGACTAAAGTTAAGAGAGGGTTACCCAATTCATATTCATAGCTCATATTCTGTCTCAGTACAAGTAACTTTTATTTATGGAATTCTTTGTCCATTTCAAATTTGTGTTTTAAATTCATAATCTATTAGGGAAATATTGATCTCACTTTTGGGATATTAACTTTTGAAGACAATTAAGATGTATATTGGACCATTAAACTTTCAACTAAATCTTGAAATCTAAGAGTTTATCCAGCAAGCCACATAGTGCGAGTCATCTATTTGTTGGTAATCATGCATGTAATATTCTTTTTCAGATTAATAAACCCCAAATCTGTTTGGTCAGATAAAATCAGTTCTATTAGTAAAATGACTTCTAAAATCCTGTTGCTGAAAATGATTATCTCAATTCCAGTAAGAGAGTATTAGGATCATGTTAGGTAGCTAAATCAGATATCCTAGCAGACAGAAACAATAACTTAACTACATATTCTTTTGCAAGCTATGACATTATGATGCGCATATGCAACTGAAGATTTTTGGTATTTGTTTTTAAGGTTTAACTCAGATAATTTGAAATCCAAATTAAGTCTTACCTCAGCTTCCCTAAGTTTTGTAAAATTTGACTGTGCTCCAATATAGTATGAAATTCCTTTGGATACACCCTGCAGAGTGGCACCTTGTATTAATAGAATAAGTAGGATAACATAGGGGAAAAGAGATATAAAATATACCACCTACCAAGAAATACATCAAAAGTTAATGTTATTTTTAAAATCATGGTATAAATTATATACAAAAAAGGTTATTAGCCAGTTGAGATTAGTAAAATAAAGTATGAAAGGTTTAATAAGGGTGTCAGTAATTCTGGTGTGGTAATAACAATACCGAAGTGGACATTGTTTCTTCTTTCTGTGCTCACCCTCTCAAATGATCCATTTTCAAAACAGTCTGATGTATGAGGCAGTATTTTCCAGGTTCGTGTTGTAAATAAACAATGAGATCAGAAGTGATAATTTGGAATCTAGGTGAAGAGCTTTCCTAAATACATATATGCATCCATATGAATGTCTGAAGTGACTGAATATCACCTCTTGTTAAATTACCTCATTAAGGTGGGAAGAGAAATGATTTTAAACCCTGCAATGGTTAGTATATACTCAGTCTCCAAGGAGAAGGAAAATAATCTAGTAATGTCCAAATACCATGAAAGCTGATTAAAGTGCATACTGAACTCTTGGTATTATTATTCTTAAAGGCACCAATAAGAGAGTTTGATAGCACACATACAAGTGCCTGCTTGTATCATAGATGACAAATGGTTCCAGATGAGCAGATTGCGTTTGAGGCTGGCTTTTCTTTAATGTGGATGATTTCCTTGATCCATAGATACCTTATGTTTAAAATAGAGCCAAGCTTCATTTTACTTATTTCACTTTATTACAATTTGTAGTTATTGCATTTTTTATAAAGTGAAGTGCTGGGAGTCATGCTACTCAAGCTGTGTAGCGAAGCTCAGGCTGGAAGAAGACCCCCATAAGGCAGGGGCCTTTGCAGCTGGCTCCCTCTATTATCCACCTTTATTTTGTTATTTTCCATTATACTATTGGCTTTGTTTTTACTTCCATTGTTGCCAAAGACTAAGCTAACCTTTGCTAAGCAGCACAGAAATGATGAGAACATAAACTTCCCAAAAGCTTTTCAGGACAGTGCTCCTGAAGAATAGAACACGCAGGGCCAAATGGTGATCTTAGCATAAAGTACTGAAACCTGCTATTAATCAAACAATGACCACCCCATTTCCACTGAAAATGCCCCACTTTGTTTACAATGCTAGTGAAACTAGTGATGGAAACTTTTATAGAAATAGAGTCATGAGAAGATATTAAATAGAATAACCCTGTTGACAATTAATCATTTCATGTTTTCTTCCCTCTACTACTTCTATAGTTTGTTTTTCTTCTTTCCTAATCACAGCCCTTTACTAGAATTTGTGCCTCACCTTTACTAGAATTTGTGCCTCATAGGTGAAATTGCCAAGTACCATAATTTTCCAGGAAGTAAAGATACCTCAAAACAAGTACTGGGAATAGAAACCATGAAGCATAAATCTGCAAAGAAGTGAAAAACTAACCTTTTCAAAGAATATTACTTCTCTCTCACTTACCAGCTTTACATCTCCCTGTATGGCCCAGTAAGATGGCTGGTTAGCCAGAGACGGGTAAGATTCCTTAAGGGAGGAACAACCTAAGACAGGCACAGTCGCAGGAGGGCCATCAGGTGAGAAAAAGGGGGCCAACAGAGGTGAGGCTTAGAACCTCACCCCCCAGTTTTGAGAGAAATCTTCTACACCTGTGGATGTTTTGTTGCCCTTGTTCAGCTTGGATTAAGACCTGGTCTGTAGGCACAAACCTGATCATCTACACCTGCCTTCTTACAGTTCTAAATCATGCTTTCTATCTATATCTTGCATTTACCTACTACATTAACATTTTATTAGATTCACATATAAAATATAAAAATCAAATGAATAATCATACATTATATTTGACATGATTGTTTATAGTTTAAGTTTTGTACTTAAAACAGAAACAGTTTCTATGATATGAATGCCCTTGCATTGTTCGCCATGTAAGAACTTGTTTAGTCCCTGCAGTAGTGGAGTTATGGAGACCTGTGTAGCATATGTCAGGGAGATTTTAGTATCCACACAGAAGAAAGAGAAATGTAGATAAGAAGGGAAAATTTGGTTTGCTGCCTACTGTGCCCTATAAGGGAGTATAAAGTAAAGATATGAGTTTATGATTTTAGATTGCTTATAAAGTCTATCAGTGCCATTTTTCCAACAGCATTTTCTCACTTTGTGTCTTTGTTTAACATTTAGATAATTCTTACAATATTTCAAACAGTTTCATTATTATTACATGGGTTATGGTGATCTGTGATCAAAAATCTTTGATGTTATTATCATAATTCTTTTGGGTGACATGAACTGCAGTCATATAAGACAGTAAACTTAACACATGTGTGTGTTCTGATCACTTCACTGACCAGCTGTTCCCTTGTCTCTCCTTCTCCTCTGACCTCCCTGTTCCCTGAGATACAACAATATTGAAATTGGACAATTAATAATCCTACAATGGCCTCTAACTGTTCAAGTGAAAGGAAGAGTTCACATGGATCTCACTTAAAATCAGAAGCTACATGTGATTAAGCTTAGTGAGGAAGGCATGTCAAAGGCCAAGATAGGCCAAAAGCTGGTCCTCTTGCACCACACAGTTAGCTAAGGTGTGAATGCAAAGGAAAAGTTCCTAAAGGAAATTAAGAGGGTTATCCAGTGAGCACATGAATGATAAGAAGGTGAAACAGCCTTTTTGCTGATATGGAGGAAGTTTTAGTGGCCTGGATAGAAGATCAAACCAGCCACAACATTCACAGATAAAGCCTTATCCAGAGCAAAGCCCTAACTCTCTTCAATTCTACATTGGTGGAGAGAGCTGAGGGAGCTGCAGAAGAAAAACATGAAGCCAGCAGAGGTCGGTTCATTAATTTTAGGAAATCTGTCTCCTTCATATCAAAGTGAAAGGGGAAGCAGCAAGTGCTGGTGTAGAAGCCGCAATAATTCATTCAGGTTATCGAGCTAAGATCATTGATGAAGGTCTACACTAAAAATAGAGTTTCAGTAGAAATGAATGTGGATAAAGTGAAGGTTCCTGTAGCCAGGATTCTCACCTGGCCCTGTTTGGCTAGCTCACTACATACGTGTGGCAATGCGTTGTTATTGACTCTATACAGAGCTCCACCCAGTTCTCTGGGTGACACAGTGGCACCGCTGCTAGGCTGCAAGGCTGCAGGAGAGCAGAGACGAGACTGGAGTGGTGGCAGCGCCAAAGACAGTGACTGAGAAGGCTTAGGGGGCAGAGAGGCCCAGAGGCGGAGATCAGCTTGCTGTATGCTGACTCGCTCTAAGTGGATGGAATTCTAGTGATTGACCTGCTGCCATAGGAATAAAGTTGGATATAAACCCTTTCACCCTGAGAATATTCTACTGTCATTTCTTTGGTCACATTGAATCCATAATGAACTTGCCAGGGGCTGAAACCCATTGGCAAGAAAATTGGTGATGTCAGCAGGATTAACTGTTGACCAGGGATAAAGACAGGCTGCCCTTATGGGAGGAGTGCTTCAGCAGGCTGCCCCAATGATTGGGGAGGCAGTTGATTGTCCACCAGTTGGTATTTGATCTGAGGTGGCTTGCCTCCTAGAGAGTTGGGCCCCACCCCAGACTGGAGGCAGGTGGAGGTGATACCTGAGGTAGTAGGGGAGGCCTTTGATATAGTGAGTAGGTGTTTTGAGAAACTCAGTCCCCAGGAGGCAGTGGGGACTGTGGGTTGGCTGCTTCTCACTGTATTAAAAAAGTTTACAGATGAGAAGAACATGTTCCTGAAAGAGACACAAAAAATAGCAGCACAAGAATGTGAGCTGAAAACTGCTGTGGATTCATTGAAGAATGAAATAGCATTGATATGAGAGGAGGCAGCACAAGAACACTGGAAGCAAGGTGCCACTGAGGAGGTAAAACATTTGTTGACTAAAATGGCATCACTACAAGGTACTGTGGAAGAGGTAGGACAACAGAGCTGAATAAAACAGCTATGATTCCAATTTCATAGAGATTACTTTGTGATGGAACCAACTGGCAAGAAACAAGTACAGAAATAAGTGGCAGGTGCTGTGAGAGTAATATGAATACTACAGATTACAGGGTCAAGATAGGTTGTCCTGAGGAAATGACATTTAAATCTAAACCCCATGAGAAATGGGTAATAATGTTTCAGGCAAAGCCATACATTATGTGCAAAGGCCAAAGGTGTTGAATGGTTTGGCATATCTGAGGAATGAAGACAAGTGTGGTTGGTACAAATAAGTGATGAAAGGGAAGTCCAAGATGGGGCTGGATGAGAAAATACTAGATACAAATGATGAACTAGCAGAAAGAGAAATCAAGATAACAATTCCATTCATAATTGCATCAAAAGGAATAAAATATCTAGGAATAAATCTAACCAAGGAAGTCAAAGACCTATACACTGAAAACTACAAGACACTCATGAGAGAAATTAAAGAAGATACCAATAAATGGAAATGCATCCCATTCTCTTGGGTAGCAAGAATTAATATTGTCAAAATGGCCATCCTGCCTAAAGCAATCTACAGATTCAAGGCAATCCCTATCAAAATACTGACAGAGTTCTTCAACTAACTAGAGAAAATCATTCTAAAATTCATATGGAACCACAGAAGACCCTGAATAGTCAAAGCAATCCTGAGAAGAAAGAATAAAGCAGGAGGGATTATGCTTCCCAACCTCAAGCTCTACTACAAAGCCACAGTAATCAAGACAATTTGGTACTGGTATAAGAACAGACCTATAGACCAATGGAACAGACTAGAGAGCCCAGATATAAACCTAACCATATATGGCCAATTAATATATGATAAAGGAGCCATGTACACACAGTGGAGAATTGACAGCCTCTGTCATTTGGTCACCTCTGCCAACTGGTGCTGGCAAAACTGGCTGCTACATGTAAGAGAATGAAACTGGATTACTGTCTAACTCTATACACAAAAGTAAACTCCAAGTGGGTCAAAGACCTGAATGTAATTCATGAAACCATAAAACTCTTAGAAGAAAACATAGACAAACATCTCTTGAATATAAGCATGGGAAACTTTTTCCTGAAAACATCTCCTCAGGCAAGTGAAACAAAAGCAAAAATGAACAAATGGGTCTACATCATGCTAAAAAGCTTCCGTACAGCAAAGGACAGCATCATTAGAACAAAAAGGCATCATAGTGTATGGGAGAATATATTTGTAAATGACATGTCTGACAAGGGGTTGGCATCCAAAATATATGACGAATTCACATGCCTCAACACCCAAAGAGCAAATAACTCAATTAAAAAATGTGTGGAGGACCTGAACAGACACTTCTCCAAAGAAGAAGTTCAGATGGCCAACAGGCACATGAAAAGATGCTCCACATCGCTAATTATCAAGGAAATGTAAATTAAAACCACAATGAGATATCACCTCACACCAGTTCAGATGGCCAGCACTGAAGACAAGCAACAACAAATGCTGGTGAGGATGTGGGGAAAAGGAAACCTCCTACACTGTTGGTGGGATGTAAATTAGTTCAACCACTGTGGAAAGCAATAAAGAGATTCCTCATAAAACTAAGAATAGAAATACCATTTGACCCAGGAATTCCACTCCTACGAATTTACCCTAAGAAAACAAGTTCTCTGAATCAAAATGACACATACACCCCTATGTTCATTGCAGTACTACTTACAATAGCCAAGGTATGGAATCAACCTAAGGGTCCTTCAGTAGACAAATGGATAAAGAGGTGGTATATATACACAATGGAATACTATTCAGCAACAAGAAGAAAATAAATCGCTCCATTGGCAACAACATGGATGGAGCTGGAGAGTATTATGCTCAGTGAAATAAGCCAGGAGGAGAAATACAGTTACTGAATGATTTCCCTCATTTGTGAAGTGTAACAATGAAGCAAAACTGAAGGAACAAAACAGAAGCAGATTTACATGCTCCAAGAAGGGACTAGTGGTTACCAAAGTGGAGGGGTTGAGAAGAGTGGGTGTGGAGAGAGGGAGAAGGGGGTTGAAGGGTACTATGATTAGTACATATGGTGTGGGAGGGTCATGGGGTAGAAAGTGTAGCACAGAAAAGACAAGCAGTGACTCTGTGGCATCTTACTAAGTTGGTGGACAGTGACTTCAATGGAATATGGCCAGGACTTGATAATATGGGTGAATGTAGTAACTTCAGTGTTTTCATGTAAAACCTTTTAAGAGTGTATATCAATGATACCTTAATAAAAAATTATCAGAACTGAAAGGCTAGAATTCTCTCTGGCTCTAATGCTTAGTAATGGGACAGTGAATAACTTATTAAATTGTCTGAAACTTAGTTTCCTCACTCAAAAATGGGGATAATAAAAGACAACTCAAAGAATGATTGTGAGTTTAAATGAAATAATTGTAGTTAACTTGGTACAATTCCAGGCACATGGCAAGTGTTTAATAGATAGTAGTGGATATTTGTAGTAATAGAAGTAGTACTAATAGTGGAAAGAGTATCTTTTTGACATTACTTAGGACACTAATTTCACTAATTTTGAAAATCATTTGTATGGTTAGTTCTGAAGTATATATCTCATTATGTAACACCCCCTTAAATAATTTATTTAAGATACCTTAAAATAAATTAACCAGAATGAAGCATTTAGTCTAGACAATGGAAGTTGATGTGAAAATTTATACTACATAAATGCGGCACTGTTGTTCTAACCTTTGAAGTGTTTCAACTAGTGAGATTAACTGTGTATGTGCTACTAAGAAGTTCGACTCTGATAAGAATGACTGCTCCATTCTCCCTGGACTATACTCTTTTCACAATAGAGATAACGTTAACAAACTTATCAATTGATGTAATAATCTGCATTTATGCACCTACCTGGGCTTCACCGTCCATAAATGTTCTTTGAATTGAAAATTAATGTAAATTTACTCCAGCAGATATGGCCTTTCTTGTAGAATGTCCACAATGCTTACAACTTATCTTACAGCTCTATTAATGTTGTGCCTTATATTTTTGTCAAATCTATTATATTATGATTTATTTGGCTAGTCTTTTTACTTGTCTTGACTACCACTGTTTCTTGATCATCTTATGGCAGTAAATGTATGAATACCTAGAAGCTGTGTATTAACAGCAGGTAAGAAAGCCTAAAATACTAAGCATAAGCAGATACATTTATTATATGCCAGTTAATGCATTATACAACTTTAGAATTAGGATTTACTGTCCATCTGATAAGATAAAAGTTTCAGACTCAATCCTTGCCCTTCTATTTTTAAATAACACTCCTTGCTAGACTTTTACATTGTTTCTGCTACCTGCCAGGACAAAAGGAGCCATGAACTGACAGTAAGCCAAAGGGTAGTCTGATCCAACATTGTTTAAAAGCATATTTGAAATATAGAATTTTGATTCTGAGAAGAAAATCTTGTAAAAACCTTTAAGGGCTATGAATTGAGGAAGATAAAGTTGCTGAGAATACCTTAGATATGTAGTTTTTTTCCAAAGAGCTTAGTGGAATATCACATAAAACTTGATTTCTATAGGGTCTGAACTGCTTGCTATGTATAAATAAACATTCTGTGTATAGTAATCCTCATTTCAGAAAAACAAGATACTGTGTAGTTCTCTGATGCATTTCTTTACAAAATAGAAAAATATTGATTTCTTTAAAGTGCAGTTTATTTTGTCTTGAATTTTGTTTAATGTTAAAGTGACATTTTTCATGCTTTTTAACTTTTCATTAAAGGAGTTTGTCTTTTGAAATAAAGTCATACTATGCTTAAATTTTAAACAAATATAAAATGATTTTTGCAATAATCTATCATGAATTCTTACCATAGATTTATGGACACCTTTTACCTTATTACCTAAGATTACATTTCCTTTACAGAAGGTGCAAAATCTTATTTTTCCCTTCTCTTTTAAAAAGTATGTCAAGAGGGGTGGAGCCAACATGGCGGCGTGAGTAGGACAGTGGGAATCTCCTCCCAAAAACATATATACTTTTGAAAATACAACAAACACAACTAGCCCTAAAGAGAGACCAGAAGACGCAGGACAGTGGCCAGACTGCAGCTACACCAGCGAGAACCCAGCGACTGGTGAAAGGGGTAAGATACAAGCCCCGGCCCGGCGGGACACGAGCGCCCCTCCCCCCAGCTCCTGGCCGGAGAAGAATAGGCAGAGCGGGAGGGAGACGGAGCCCAGGATTGCTGAACACCCAGCCCCAGCCATCGGGGCCAGAGCGCAGACACAGTACGTGCTCAGGGGGCCCTGGATACTGGGGGAACAGGGAGTAAGACCTCTGAGCGGGTGCCGAAGCTGATGCCCCTGTGACAAAGAAAAGCGGGGGCTTTTTGAAAGACTTAAAGGGACAGGGACTTAACAGCTTGACGGAAACAACCCAGGTCACAGTACAGCAGCTGGAAATTACAGGGAAAACCGGGTGCACTAACCCCCTGGGCAACAGCTCTGAGACCCCTCACGGAGGCAAACAGTCAAGCAGCCCCCCCATCCATTACCCCACCGGGCGCTGCGAAAGCAGAGAAGCAGCCTGAGACAAATTCCGCCCATAGAAAGGGAAATTTCTCCCTTCCGGCCAGGCAAGACACAAAGACCCACTCTACACGCAATTACCCAACACAAGCCACTAGGGGTCGCAGTTGTCCCAGTAAAGAAAGGCCAGTAGCAAGTGAAAATTTTGGCCCTCCCAGCTGACAGTCAATAGCACCTGTCAACATGAAAAGGCAAAAAAATATGATCCAGACAAGACTAACCCAGACAGCTTCGGCATCTGCTACATCTTCCCCTGAGAAGGAATCTGGGGAGATAGATTTAGCCAGTCTTCCTGAAAAAGAATTCAAAACAAAAGTCATAACCATGCTGACGGACTTGCAGAGAAATATGCAAGAACTAAGGAAGGAGAATTCAGAAACAAACCAAGCTCTGGAAGGACATCAAAACAGAATGGACGAGATGCAAGAGACCACTAATGGACTAGAAAACAGAGAACAGGAACGCAGAGAAGCTGATGCAGAGAGAGATAAAAGGATCTCCAGGAATGAAAGAATTTTAAGAGAGCTGAGTGACCAATCAAAAAGGAATAATATAAGAATTATAGGTATTCCAGAAGAAGTAGAGAGATAAAAGGGGATAGAAAATGTCTTTGAAGAAATAATTGCTGAAAATTTCCCCAAACTAGGGGAAGAAATGGCCTCTCAGATCACAGAGGTACACAGAACTCCCATGACAAGGGATCCAAGGAGGGCAACACCAAGACACATAATTAAAATGGCAAAGATCAAAGACAAGGACAAAGTATTACAGGCAGCCAGAGAGAAAAAAAAGGTTACCTACAAAGGAAAACCCATCAGGCTATCATCAGACTTCTCAACAGAAACCCTACAAGCAAGAAGAGAATGGCATGATATACTTAATGCAATGAAACAGAAGGTCCTCGAACCAAGACTACTGTATACAGCACGAATATCATTTAAATATGAAGGAGGGATTAAACAATTCCCAGACAAGCAAAAGTTGAGGGAATTTGACTCCCACAAACAACCTCTACAGGGCATCCTACAGGGACTGCTCTAGATGGGAGCACTCCGAAAAGAGCACACAACAAAACAGCCAACATATGAAGAAGGGAGGAGGAGGAATAAGAAGGGAGAGAAATAAAGAATCATCAGACTGTGTTTATAATAGCTCAACAAGCGAGTTAAGTTAGACGGTAAGATAGTAAAGAAGCTAACCCTAAACCTTTGGTAACCACAAACTTAAAGCCTGCAATGGCAATAAATTCATACCTTTCAATAATCACCCTAAATGTAAATGGACTGAATGCACCAATCAAAAGACACAGAGTAATAGAATGGATAAAAAAGCAAGATCCATCCATATGCTGCTTAAAAGAGACTCACCTCAAACCCAAAGATGTGCACAGACTTAAAGTCAAGGGATGGAAAAAGATATTTCAAGCAAACAACAGAGAGAAGAAAGCAGGTGTTGCAATTCTGGTATCAGACAAAACAGACTTCAAAATAAAGAAAGTAACAAAAGACAAAGAAGGACATTACATAATGATAAAGGGCTCAGTCCATCAAGAGGATATAACCATTATAAACATATATGCACCCAATACAGGAGCACCAACATACCTGAAACAAATATTAATAGAACTAAAGGAGGAAATAGAATGCAATGCATTCATTCTAGGAGACTTCAACACACCACTCACTAAAAAGGACAGATCCACCAGACAGAAAATAAGTAGACACAGAGGCACTGAACAACACACTAGAACAGATGGACCTAATGGACATCTACAGAACTCTACATCCAAAAGTAACAGGATACTCATTCTTCTCAAGTGCACATGGAACATTCTCCAGAATAGACCACATACTAGGACACAAAAAGAGCCTCAGAAATTCCAAAAGATTGAAACTCTACCAACCAACTTTTCAGACCACAAAGGCATTAAACTAGAAATAAACTGTTCAAAGAAATAAAAGGCTCACAAACACATGGAGGCTAAACAACACGCTCCTAAATAACCAATGGATCAATGACCAAATCAAAATGGAGATCCAGCAATATATGGAGACAAATGACAACAACAACACTAAGCCCCAACTTCTGTGGGACACAGCAAAAGCAGTCTTAAGAGGAAAGTATATAGCAATCCAAGCATGTTTAAAAAAGGAAGAGCAATTCCAAATGAGCGGTCTAATGTCACAACTATCGAAATTGGAAAAAGAAGAACAAATGAGGCCTAAGGTCAGCAGAAGGAGGGACATAATAAAGATCAGAGAAGAAATAAATAAAATTGAGAAGAATAAAACAATAGCAAAAATCAATGAAACCAAGAGCTGGTTCTTCGAGAAAATAAACAAAATAGATAAGCCTCTAGCCAGACTTATTAAGAGGAAAAGAGAGTCAACACAAATCAACAGTATCAGAAACGAGAAAGGAAAAATCACGACGGACCCCGCAGAAATACAAAGAATTATTAGAGACTACTATGAAAACCTATATGCTAACAAGCTGGGAAACCTAGCAGAAATGGACAACTTCCTAGAAAAATACAACCTTCCAAGACTGACCCAAAAAGAAACAGAAAATCTAAACAGACCAATTACCAGCAACGAAATTGAAGCGGTAATCAAAAAACTACCAAAGAAGAAAACCCCTGGGCCAGATGGATTTACCTCGGAATTTTATCAGGCATACAGGGAAGATATAATACCCATTCTCCTTAAAGTTTTCCAAGAAATAGAAGAGGAGGGGATACTCCCAAACTCATTCTATGAAGCTAACATCACCCTAATACCAAAACCAGGCAAAGACACCACCAAAAAAGAAAACTACAGACCAATATCCCTGATGAACGTAGACGCAAAAATACTCAAAAAAATTTTAGCAAACCGAATTCAAAAATACATCAAAACCATTGTACACCATGACCAAGTGGGATTCATCCCAGGGATGCAAGGATGGCACAACATTCGAAAGTCCATCAATATCATCCACCACATCAACAAAAAGAAAGACAAAAACCACATGATCTTCTCCATAGATGCTGAAAAAGCATTTGACAAAGTTCAACATCCATTCATGATAAAAACTCTCAGCAAAATTGGAATAGAGGGCAAGTACCTCAACATAATAAAAGCCATCTATAAAAACCCACAGCCAACATTATATTGAATAGCGAGATGCTGAAAGCATTTCCGCTGAGATCGGGAACTAGACAGGGATGCCCACTCTCCCCACTGTTATTTAACATAGTACTGGAGGTCCTAGCCACGGCAATCAGACAAAACAAAAAAATACAAGGAATCCAGATTGGCAAAGAAGAAGTAAAACTGTCACTATTTGCAGATGACATGATACTGTACATAGAAAACCCTAAAGACTCCACCCCAGAACTACTAGAACTGATATCGGAATACAGCAAAGTTGCAGGATACAAAATCAACACACAGAAATCTGTGGCTTTCCTATATACCAACAATGAACCAACAGAAAGAGAAATCAGGAAAACAGCTCCATTCACAATTGCATCAAAAAAATTAAAATACCTAGGAATAAACCTAACCAAAGAAGTGAAAGACTTATATTCTGAAAACTACAAGTCACTCTTAAAAGAAATTAAAGGGGACACTAACAGATGGAAACGCATCCCATGCTCATGGCTAGGAAGAATTAATATCGTCAAAATGGCCATCCTACACAAAGCAATATACAGATTTGATGCAATCCCTATGAAACTACCAGCAACATTCTTCAATGAACTGGAACAAATAATTCAAAAATTCATATGGAACCACCAAAGACCCCGAATAGCCAAAGCAATCCTGAGGAAGAAGAATAAAGTAGGCGGGATCTCACTCCCCAACTTCAAGCTCTATTATAAAGCCATAGTAATCAAGACAATTTGGTACTGGCAAAGAGCAGACCAACTGACCAATGGAACAGACTAGACAATCCAGACATTAACCCAGACATATATGGTCAATTAATATTTGATAAAGGAGCCATGGACATACAATGGCGAAATGACAGTCTCTTCAACAGATGGTGCTGGCAAAACTGGACAGCTACATGTAGGAGAATCAAACTGGACCATTGTCTAACCCCATATACAAAAGTAAACTCAAAATGGATCAAAGACCTGAATGTAAGTCATGAAACCATTAAACTCTTGGAAGAAAACATAGGCAAAAACCTCTTAGACATAAACATGAGTGACCTCTTCTTGAACATATCTCCCCGGGCAAGGAAAACAACAGCAAAAATGAACAAGTGGGACTATATTAAGCTGAAAAGCTTCTGTACAGCAAAAGACACCATCAATAGAACAAAAAGGAACCCTACAGTATGGGAGAATATCTTTGAAAATGACACATCCGATAAAGGCTTGACGTCCAGAATATATAAAGAGCTCACACGCTTCAACAAACAAAAAACAAATAACCCAATTAAAAAATGGGCAAAGGAACTGAACAGACAGTTCTCCAAAAAAGAAATACAGATGGCCAACAGACACATAAAAAGATGCTCCACATCACTAATTATCAGAGAAATGCAAATTAAAACTACAATGAGGTATCACCTCACACCAGTAAGGATGGCTGCCATCCAAAAGACAAACAACAACCAATATTGGCGAGGCTGTGGAGAAAGGGGAACCCTCCTACACTGCTGGTGGGAATGTAAACTTCTTCAACCATTGTGGAAAGCAGTATGGAGGTACATCAAAATGCTCAAAACAGACATACCATTTGACCCAGGAATTGCACTCCTAGGAATTTACCCTAAGAATGCAGCAATCAAGTATGAGAAAGACCAATGTAACCCTATGTTTATCGCAGCACTATTTACAATAGCCAAGAATTGGAAGCAACCTAAATGTCCATCGATAGATGAATGGATAAAGAAGATGTGGTACATATACACAATGGAATACTACTCAGCCATAAGAAAAGGGCAGATCCAACCATTTGCAGCAACATGGATGGAGCTGGAGGGTATTATGCTCAGTGAAACAAGCCAAGCGGAGAAAGAGAAATACCAAATGATTTCACTCATCTGTGGAATATAAGAACAAAGGAAAAACTGAAGGAACAAAACAGCAACAGAATCACAGAACTCAAGAATGGACTAACCGGTACCAAAGGGAAAGGGACTGGGGAGGATGGGTGGTTAGGGAGGGATAAGGGGGGGCAGAAAAAGAGGGGTATTAAGATTAGAATCCATAGCGGGGTGGGAGAAAGGGGAGGGCTGTACAACACAGAGAAGACAAGTACTGATTCTACATCAGTTTGCTACGCTGATGGACAGTGACTGTAAAGGAGTATGTAGGGGGGACCTGGTATAGGGGAGAGCCTAGTAAACAAAGTATTCATCATGTAAGTGTAGATTAATGATTAAAAAAAAAAAAAGCAGTTCCTATGTGGTGACCTCTAATGAGTTCAACACAATGATATAAAGGGCATATGAAAGTGTAGGCAAAGGGTCTGTTTGTGTTTATACAGAGGATCAAAGCCTAATTTGGCTACCCCGAAAATGAACTAAGATACGATATGAAAGAGAACTTCCAACATCAGCACTCTCGGGAAGACTCATGACAGAAGATGATCAGAAAAAAAAAAACTCCAACAAAGATCCACGCACTGTCACAGGTGTAGATGCACTCATCCCACCAGTTCCTGGACTTGCCATGGGAATGATGAAGGAGATATCTAAGCTGGCCTGTGCATACAGTACAACAAAAAATTGGACTGGATCTATACTGTTGGAACTCAACCAAGAATTAGGAGAAGTGCAAATTGTAGCACTCCAAAATCTTACAACCACAGACTATTTTCGTTAAAAGAACATATGGGATATGAACAGTCCCCAGGAATGGGTTGTTCTAGTTTATCTGAATTCTCTCAGACTGTTTAAGTTCAGTCAGACAATATCCACCATATCATAGATAAGTTTTCACAAATGCCTAAGGTGCCTAACTGGTTTTCTTGGTTTCACTGGAGATGGCTGGTAATTACAGTTATGCTTTGGTTAGGTAACTATATTCCTATTATGTTAATGTGTGTGCACAATTTAATTAGTAATTTAAAACCTATCCATGCTGAAGTTAATCTACAAGAAGATATGTCAAAGAAATAATCAATCTTCCCAGGTTTTCTTCTGCCTGCTTCTTCTATAGCTTTTCTTCCTCCTACCTAATTACAACCTTTAAATAGAACTCGTGCCACATGTCGAATTTACCGAGTATCATAATTCTTCCAAGTGGTAAAGACACCTCAAGACAAATGCTGGGCATAGAAGTCACAGGGCATAAATATGCAAAGAAGTAAAAAGCTAACCTTTTCAAACAATAAGGCTTCTCTCTCACTTACCAACTTAACATTTCCCTGTATGGCCCCGGAAGATGACTGGTTAGCCAGAGACGGGTAAGATTCCTCAAGGGAGGAACAACCTAAGACAGGCACAGTCACAGGGAGCCATCTGGTGAGAAAATGGGGAGCAGCAGAGGTGAGGCTTAGAACCTCCCCCCTCATGTTCTGAGAGAAATCTTCTGCATACATGGATGTTTATTGCCCTCGTCTAGCTCGGATTAACACATAGTCTACAGGCACACACCTGATCATCTACATTTGCTCTCTTACAACACTAAACTCTGTTTTCTACCTTTATCTCGTATCTACCTACCACTTCAGCATTTTATTAAAAATAATAATAATAGAGAAATGTGGTATCCACATATAAATCAAGTTTAAAAATCAAATGAATATTCATATTTTAACTGACTGTGTATAGTTCATAATGCATGAACAAAACCAAAAGCTTCTGTGATGACTGCCCTTGCACTGTTCACCATGTAACTTATTCACTATGTAAGAATTTGTACTCAATGTAAGAATTTGTTCGTTATGCATCAGAAGATTGGAGACTGACGAAAATTAGGCTTGGGGTGGATTAATGATTGTGCATTGAGTATTGACCTCCCTGTACAGAAATTTATTGTGGTTAACAACTATTCGATCAATAAATATGAGAGATGCCCTCACAAAATATATATATATATATATATATATATATATATATATATATATATATATATATATGCACTTCCAATTGTAAAATAAATAAGTAGTAACCGGGATGTAATGTATAGCATAAGGAATATAGTCAAAATATTGTAACAACTTGGTATGGTGATAGCTGGTACCTAGAATTATCATGTATATAAATGTTGAATCACTGTGTTGTACACCTGAAACTAATGTAATGTAATACTGTTGTCAATTTCCCTTTAATAAAAAAAAAAAAAAAGTATGTCAAAAAGCCAACAGAGACTTTAGAAAGCAATTATCATCACAATTTTGAAAGTGCTCACTGTTGGCTCTTAGTAACTTAAGTGTGTCTCAAATGCACTGTGATTGGTTCTAACAGGTACAGTGGTAGTCTGAACTATTCCGAGGAAGCCTTTAGAAACCCAGAATGATGGTAGGGACAGACTGCATCACTGTGTTCTCTCCCTCTAGATTATCAGCCCTTGGAGGGCAGGTCCCTATCTCTCTTCTGTCTATCTTCAATGCCTTAAATACTATTCAGTACTTAGTAGACCCTGGATATTTATCATCTGAATGAATGAGTATTGACAGCATCAAAGATGATGGTACAGTAGCAGGAAGTTGGGTAAGAGATAAATATATGCTAAATATTAAGGGAATCCTCTAATTCTATGACAGTAGGAGCAGGAGCAAGATTTGGAAACAGATTGTGTGCCATGTGGTGTCAATTTCACTAACTAATTGGCCACACCTTTCTTTACTGTAAGACTAGGTATGGGAATATATTCCCCCCACTATTTTCAAGGTCTGCAGAACAGAGGAGAAAATTAAATTGACTGGGCCTTTGTCAACTCTGAAACGTTTTAAAGAAATTACAAAAGTATAAGCCTGGTAAGATGAGCCCTTATTTTACAGACTTTTCTTCACAAATATTCTGAAAACATGCACCCATATCCTCCTCAATTGCCCCTTCTAATGTGGGCTACTGAAATCCATGTTGAATTTTGTTTCTCCCTCTTAAACCTTTACCAGAATAAAAATTTTTCTTTAGATTACACAGTCCATTAGAAGATAATGAAAGTAAAGCAAAATAATGAAATATATATTTCTTACTATTTGAACAGTTATGCAAGTGACACATCCTCTTTTTATCCTTTCATGTTAAAGAAGCCTTAAAACCAAAGCACAGAATGTAAATTTATTTTTCCATCTGCAAAATATATTGTACAAACAATATTTTTCTGAATGCTAATATTTATTTCATATGACCAGTCATTGTTCTTAAAATATACATGTTTTATTGTGTTTATTGTTGGAATATGTACTCCCAAAGCAATTACTTTTTCATTTTGGCACATATTTGTTTTGATAGTAGTCACTATGTTTCTTTTAAATTTAAAAAGAGACATAGTGAAATAAATAATAATGTAATATAAGTTATGTCCTGATATTGGTTGTCAATACAAAGGTGAGATTTGTAGCTTTCAAAAAACAGATTTTTACTTTTGAGTATCAAGATATTTAAATAGATATTTGAACTGTAAATATATTGAATACATATATTTCCCTGGAATCCTCAGAGTAATCACTTTCTACAATTCCCTCTTGATGCCCTATAGCATTTGAAATTTTAAATATTTTTCGACTGCTACAATATGCCAACATCATGTATTAGCAATCATCCTGAGTCCAGTTTTCAACACAAATTTCAGGGCATGTGAAAAAACAAAATAGTATGGCTGATAATATATAGGAAAGAAACAATCAATGGGATTGATTAACTGTCCCTGAGAAGACCAAATAGCACCTGCTAGAAAAAAGTATTTAAGTCAACTATCTTAAATATGTTCACAGAGCTAAAGTAAACAAAGTAAAGGAATCAAGGAGAATTATGAACCTAGAAATAGAGAAAACAAATAGAGAAGATCAATAAAAGTATAGTAAAAAGAACCAAGTAGAAATTTTGGAATCGAAAAGTGTAATAATTAAAATGAAAAATTTACTAAAGAGGTTTAAAAGCAGATTTATCAGACAGAAGAATCATTAAACTTCAAGGTAGGTCAATTGAGATTATGCAGTCTGAAGAATGAACACAATCGAATAGAGCCTCATAAACCTTTGGGATAATGTCAAACATATGAACATAAACATCATAGAAGTTCCCAGAGAGAAGAGGGAGAAAGGAGCATAAAGAATATTTGAAGAAGAAATGGCTTAAATATTTCTAAGTTTAATGAAAATCATTAATTTACACATCCAAGAAGCTCGGTGGAGTCAAAGAGTTCCAATCCAGATGGTTCATAGAACAAATTTAAAGAGAGAAACAAAGAAAATCATGAATTCAGCAAGAGGAAAAATCACTCATCACATACAAGGGAAACTCAATAAATACAATGCTGATTTCTCATCAGAAATAATGAAGGCCAGAAGAAAATGGGATGATATAGTTAACAGTGGGAAGAAAAGTATCCTCAAAAACGAAGGAGAAATTAAGATACTCCCTGATGAACAAAAGCTGGGGGTGTTTGTATCTTGTTTACCTGCCCTACAATAAATGTGAAAGGGAGACCTTCAGGCTGAAATAAAAGGACACTATACAGTAACTCAAATCTACATGAATCAATAAAGAGCACTGGTAAAAGTAACTACACAGGTAAAATAAAAGATAGTATAAATTAATTTTTTGTTTGTAATGTCTTCTTTTTCATAGATCATTTAAAAGACAACTGCATGATGCAATAATTATCAATCACCATTGCTGGACAGTGTGTAAAGATGCAGTTAGTAATGATAACAGCATAAAAGGGTTGGAGGGCAATATAGGGGCAATGGTTTTTGTATTATTGAAATTAATTTGCCATTAATCTGAACTTGAAAACTAAGATGTTACTGTTAAACTTCAGGCTAAACAATAATATATATACATCATATTTAAAAAGTAATATTGTGATTTGACAATTATATATATTACTAAATGCTAACCACAATAAGTGTAGTTACCATCTGTCATCATAAAATCCATCATACATACATATGTATATTTGTCATACACAGACATATATATACATCTTTCATGTATATATATATGTTATATATACATAGCTGGATATATATTCTTCTGAAGTGTACACTATAGGTATACATATAGGGTAAACCAAATAGTAGGCCAAAAACAGGTCTCAGTAAATTAAAGACATAAATGTAATATCTGAAACCATAAAACTCCTAACAGAAAATATTGGGCTTAGCAATTTTGTGCTCTGTATGTCTCCTCAGGCAAAGATAACAATATGTATAATATAATCTAACATATTGTTATGTGTCATTTATACCTCAATTAAAAAAAGGTTTTAAAAAATAAGCAAGCCACAGATTGAAAAAGAAATCATAATGCATACATACGACAAAGAATTCATTAAAAAATATACAGTTTTTTTCCAAAGGACACAACTCAATAATAACCAAAAGAAAAGCCCCCAAAAGATGGTTAAAATACTGGACACTTTGAAAATAAGATGTAAAATACTTATTAAAGATACAAAAATGTACTCAATATTATTACTGAGCAGCAAAATGCAAGTTAAAACCGATATGAGATATGATTCCATATCTACTAAAAGGTTTTTAATTGAAAAGCCCAACAAATACCAAATATTTCTGACAATGTGGATTAAATAGGACTACCACATATTGCTGGTTGGAGAGGAAGATTGTAAGGTCACTATGGAAAAAAGTTTTGGCAATTACTTGTAAAGTTAAGCATATGCTTACCCTACAATCCAAAATTGTATTCCTAGTTATTCACTCAGGAAAATAGATAAGCAGATTATTGATTTTCATGCAATAGGCTACTACTCTGCCAGAAAAAAGAAAAAAGTGAGCTACTTACAGATGCCAAAGCCTGGATGAATGTAAAAGCATTGTGCTCAGTGAAAGAAGCCAGGTACAAAATTGTACACATTGTATGATTGCACTTTTATGAAGTTCAGGGACAAGAAAAACTTATCCCTGCTATTAGAAATAAAAATGGGAATGGGGAGCAGCAGAGGTGAGGCTTAGAACCTCCCCCCTCATGTTCTGAGAGAAATCTTCTGCATACATGGATGTTTATTGCCCTCGTCTAGCTCGGATTAACACATAGTCTACAGGCACACACCTGATCATCTACATTTGCTCTCTTACAACACTAAACTCTGTTTTCTACCTTTACCTCGTATCTACCTACCACTTCAGCATTTTATTAAAAATAATAATAATAGAGAAATGTGGTATCCACATATAAATCAAGTTTAAAAATCAAATGAATAGTCATATTTGAACTGACTGTGTATAGTTCATAATGCATGAACAAAACCGAAAGCTTCTGTGATGACTGCCCTTACACTGTTCACCATGTAACTTATTCACTATGTAAGAATTTGTACTCCATGTAAGAATTTGTTCATTATGCATCAGAAGATTGGAGACTGACGAAAATTAGGCTTGGGGTGGATTAATGATTGTGCATTGAGTATTGACCCCCCTATACAGAAATTTATTGTGGTTAACAACTATTCGATCAATAAATATGAGAGATGCCCTCACAAAATATATATATATATATATATATATATATATATATATATGCACTTCCAATTGTAAAATAAATAAGTAGTAACCGGGATGTAATGTATAGCATAAGGAATATAGTCAAAATATTGTAACAACTTGGTATGGTGATACCTGGTACCTAGAATTATCATGTATATAAATGTTGAATCACTGTGTTGTACACCTGAAACTAATGTAATGCAATACTGTTGTCAACTACCCTTCAATAAAAAAAAAATAATAATAAGAATGGAGTTTGTCTGTGAGTGTTGGGATTGACTAAAAGCAGGAATGAGGAAGTTTTATGGGATGATAGAAATGTATATTTTGATTAGGATCATGTTTACATTTTAAAAATAATAATTTACACTTAAACCTATGCGTTTCAGTGTATCTAAATTCTACCTAAGAGAAAAAAATTAAAATACTTATGGGGATTGAAAACACATTTAAACTCTATCTTGACAGGCTCTTTTTTTCTTGTTTTAGATTTACTCCTATATCCCTTATTTTGCACTATTTTCATGGCTCTGTAGGAAAAGCACTGGACTAGTGTCAGATAATATATGTTTCATCCTAGTTTTACTACTTCCTAGCTTTGTAATCTTGGGAAAATTTCAAATTATCATATATCCATAGACTATTAAAGCTGAAGAAAGTGTAAGGTACATAAGAAGGGTTGAAATGAATTAGGAAATCCCTATTGAATGCCTATGGGCATCCTCTATAAAGGGTTCCTTTTGATTTGCAGTTGAAACATCTTTAATCCCTTCATGGTATAAATTAAAACCTTGGATTCACTTTGAATGTCATCTGGACTTAGAGAAAATTGCCTAGAGTGTGATGAAAGATTTTCTCTTGGTTGACACCCAATGCTAATTGACCAGCACATTTGGATTGGGGCATCCTTTAAGAACCAATCTAACTCAATATCCCCTATGACTCTCTGTGTACACATTTTCTTCTTGATAAAAACACTCAATCTGTGAGAAAAGATTGGATGAAGATATTAGAGGAAGAAAAACATCATTGACAATTTGAGGTTTTATTCTTTCATGAAGTAAAATGGTATTACTCTATAGAAACATTTGTGCCTTCTTTAAAGTGGTATAATTACCAATAGCCCTGAATAGGTATCGACAGTAGTAAAAATCTTCTTGAGAAATTGAAGTCAGGTAACAAACAAGTTCATTGTGACTGCAATCATTCATTTTTCAAGAAGGAAACTTTTTCCCCTTCAATGGTCCTTTCATATATTCTTCAGAGAATCTATTTTATTCAATCACATTGAAGAAAACCTCTGGCTATTGATAAATTGATAAATTTTTGAGCCTCTTCTGGCTTAAGAAGTCCCTTGTGAACTGGTTCAGAGTAATATTCAGGCAGACTAGTAGTTTTCCACGGGAATAGAAATTTCTTTCTTTATTGTCAGTTCCCTTGTTAAGTCAAATACAATAAACCATGTTTGATCCATGCCATTCCATTGTAGCTAGGGCTACCTGTTCAGCACTTACATAACCTATATAAATCTTAACACTTGCTATATACTGTTATGATTGTCCATCCTGTTTTTGTTGGATGTATAAAACTATGTTATAAAGAAATTGAAGATATGTTAGAGAACATCAAATTGTACAAAATTTGCAAGAACACTACTTACCTCAAGATATTCAGGTAAGAAGTTCTAAGTAAAATGAAAAACACACTTTAAATCAATCTCAGAGTTAGGTACTTTCCTCTTTGAAATAATCCAAATAGTCTCAGATTACTTTCTCTTTAGGATCTTTTGAACTCTTCCATGTTTTTGGTATTAGAAGTTTAACACATTTTAAGATCACAGGCTTATATTTATATTCACATTTCTCTTCATCTCATCTGTAATTTCCCTTTACTGTCATTTAAACTGTCACCTGCATCTCAAATGGAGTCTTGTTTGTTCATCAGAAGCTCTTTGATTTTCAAGTCTCACAGTCACATGAGTTTTCCCAAAGTCATTATCAAACAACATATATTTAGAAGGGCTTGCTATTAAAGTGGCATTGAAAACTCGACTTCATTTCAGTAAAAAAGGGAGGACACAGTATCTTCTAAAAATGCTTTCTTAGACATGTTCTTTATAATAGTTTAGCTTTCATCAATCTTCAGTTTTGTCACTCTTTTCCCTAAGATTCCTTTTCAATTAAAATAAAATCTACAAGTGAAAAAAATGCCCACTTCCTGATTAATAGTCCTCTCCTCACTCATTTTTTAGCACTTAGGTGCATAACTACTTTCCACTTATTTGCTTCGTACACTTAACACACACATGCACACTCAAAGTTTCACAAGAAATTTTAAAAAAGCTAATAGTAGTCATGGTAGTATTTATTAACAAAGCAGCTAACAGTCATTAAGACCTTGCATTGTATCTGGAAACTCATGAGGTTAAAATTATGAAGTAGATGTCATTAATGTCACACAGGTAGAAGTAGTAAGATTCAAATTCAGGCTTATCTTACTCCACCACATATGTTATTAGGTACAACTGAGAGGCAATGCCTGTTTTATTCACTATTGCATCTCCAGGAGCCCAGCGCAATGCCTGATGAATAATAGGTATTCAGTACTGATGAATGAATAAATAATATAACTGCCCTCAAAAAATATATCCTATTGGGAGATAGATGTTACACAGAAAAAGTTGTATAAGGAATCATGAGTTAAATTACATACTTTATTTTTAAAGTATATTTTAAGATATTATTAAAATTTTGAGTTTTGTGAGAAGTTTTATTTGTAATTTTTTGGTAAGAGGAAGAGAGGGTGAAAAAGGAACTTTTCCTTGGGTCCTAAAGGATTACAGACCTCATTAGAAGTTGGTTAGCCAAGTTACGGAGGAAAGAATTGTGGAAATGGAGCAGGTTCACATATGAGCTCTGTTAGGAGGAATAACCAAATCAAAAAAGAAAAACAAGTACAAATAGCTGTAAATATGATATTTCACTATTGAATATGATAGTCCAAATTAATTTTATCATTTCTCTAATATCTTGTCTAATTCAGGAAGTAGAATTATATTTTGAGTATTGTACTAACAATATTTTTAGAATTGCTTTTGCTAGACCTATGCTGTTTACTCTTCCCAAAGCCTTGAAACTCTTCCTAAAGCTGTGCTTTTCTGGGTCATATACGACACATTGAGTTGGCATGTTTCTGAAATATTTTCCCTGTCTGTATAACAGATAATACCTTCCAGACAATTTGTATCTAGTTTTTACCTGAGTTTTGATCTAAGTTATTTCAATTCTGCAAAAATATTTGATGTTTAAACAAAAATTTCTGTGCTGAGGACTTAATGTGACTACAAAACTTGGTGTGGGAATATTATTCTTAGTAATTTTCTTTGACTTAAATACATAATGGAAAAATTAGCTAAAAAGACAAAGGGTTTTATAAAGCAAGAATCTATAAATTTTACAAATTTCTAAACTGAGGTCAATATCATTATCATTTGTTTTAACAGCTTGTACATTATGATCAAGCTTCAATACTTAAAGTTAAATAAGCCAAAATTGTATAAATCACATAAAGACAAACAATAATGGTGGGACATCAACATATAATAGGTTATAATAACAAGTTGTTGTAAGATAGGAGGAAGAATTGATATACCCTCACAGAACTCCAGAAAACTTGACCTGGAATAAGCATTTATAGTAGATACAAATGGTGAAATATAAAGAGGTCCTTAGAAAATCTATTGGAAGAACATGCTTTCCAGCAAAGTAGGATAGAAAATTAGAGAGAACAAGACATTGCCTTAAGATATGATGTTAAAAAGTTTTGCATGACACTGACTAACAAGAATGGATTCTCTAATAATCAAGAAGTTAAGCTGGCTACTCTGCCATTCAGGGGTCCACCAGCTAAATGCCTGTCTGGTTTTAGGAACCAGTAGTCTTACTCAGGTGAGCTTTGAAGATTAGTCCCAGGGTAGCAACTGTATGACAAGCCTGCAGCACAATCTGTCCAGTTTAGAGAAGAATGATAGAAGGCTCCAGAGGGAGATCTCCAGGAAAATTAAACTCAATAGATCAGGTGCTACAGAAAATACTGTAATGGTGCTTCTAGAAAGAATTAAGAGCATCTGGAAAATTATGCAAGGGAATAAGCTGAGCAAATAATAGCTTGGAGATATGAAAAATGTAAATAAATATATCTGATGATAAGACTTGGATAACCAATGAATAATAGGTACATTAGTAATAATTATGAACATGGTGATTTCTAATGATTTAAGTAATACAGTGATGGGTATATATATTTAGAGGAGGGGAAGATGGGCAGTTGGGAAGGGAGAGGAGGTACAAGATAGCTAAATCTTCATTTATTTTAAAAGAGTGTCAATAGGGAGTACCTGAAAAATGTTTAGAATTAATGAACCAAAGAAAAGTTCTTTCCATATGCATTTTTTGGTATCATTAATGTACAATTAAATAAGCAACATTATGGTTACTAGACTCCCCTCATTATCAAGTCCCCACCACATACCCCATTACAGTCACTGTCCATCAGTGTAGTAAGATGGTATAGAGTCACTACCTGTCTTCTCTGTGCTATACTGCCTTCCCCATGCCCCCCCACATACATTATGTCTGCTAATCATAATTCCCCTTTTACCCCTTATTCCTTCCTTCCCACCCATCCTCTCAAGTACCTTTCCCTTTGGTAACTGTTAGTCCATTCTTGGGTTCTGTGATTCTGCTGCTGTTACGTTCCTTAAATTTTTTCTGTTTTTTTATACTCCACATATGAGTGAAATCATTTGATACTTGTCTTTTTACATCTGGCTTATTTCACTGAGCGTAATACCCTATAGCTCAATCAATGTTGTATACTATTTAGATATATGAAAATCACCATCAAATGAAGCAATACAGAATTAAAACTATCTGCCTTTGGAGATCAGAAATAGGAAGCATTGAAGCAAGGGACCACTGTATTTCATTAAAAATCTTCCAGGACTGAGGGCAGAGCCAAGATGGTGGCACGAGTAGGACAGTGGGAATCTCCTCCCAAAAACATATATATTTTTGAAAATACAACTAATCCTAAAAGAGAGACCAGAAGACACAGGACAACAGCCAGACTACATCCACACCTGCGAGAGCACAGCGCCTGGTGAAAGGGGTAAGATACAAGCCTCGGCATGGCGGGACCTGAGCGCCCCTCACCCCAGCTCCTGGTGGGAGGAGAGGAGTGAGAGTGGGGAGGGAGAGGGAGCCCAGTACTGCTGAACAACCAGCCTAAGCCATCCGCACCAGAGTGCAGACACAGTGCATGTGTGGAGGGCTGGAAACTAGGGAAACAGGGCAGCAAGACCTCTGAGAGGGACCCGAAGCTGATGCCCCTGTGACAAAGAAAAGCGAGTACATTTTGAAAGTCTTAAAGGGACAGTGATGCCACAGCTGGATGGAAACAACCCAGGTCACAGTCCAGCAGCTGTAAATTCCAGGAAAATCTGGGTGCACTAACCCCCCTGGGCAACAGCTCTGAGACCCCTCATGGAGGTAAACAGCCAAACAGCCCCCAGTCCATTACCCCTCCAGGGACCTGCCAAAGCAGAGAAGCAGCCTGAGGCTGACCACACCCTCAGCAAGGGAGCTTCCTTCATACCAGCCAGAAAAGCTACAAAGACCCAGTCTACACGCAATGGCCCAACACAAGCCACTAGGGGTCGCAGTTGTCCCAGTAAAGAAAGGCCAGGAGCCAAGTGGAAAGCTGATAATGCGTCAATAGCACTCAACTGCACATATCAACATGAAAGGCAAAAAAATTTGATCCAGATAAGACTAACTCAGAAAGCTTCAGCATCTGCTACATCTTGCCCTGAGAAAATACCTGGGGAGATAGATTTAACCAGTCTTCCTGAAAAAGAATTCAAAACAAAAGTCATAACCATGCTGATGGACTTGCACAGAAATATGCAAGGACTAAAGAGGGAGAATACAAAAATAAAACAAGCTCTGGAAGGACTTCAAAACAGAATGGACAAGATGCAAGAGAACATTAATGGACTAGAAAACAGAGAACAGGAATGCAGAGAAGCTGATGCAGAGAGAGATAAAAGGATCTCCAGGAATGAAAGAATTCTAAGAGAGCTGAGTGAACAATCAAACTGGAACAATATCCGCATTATGGGGGTACCAGAAGAAAAGAGAGAGAAAAAGGGATAGAAAGTGTCTTTGAAGAAATAATTGCTGAAAACTTCCCCAAAATAGTGGAGGAAATGGCCTCTCAGACCACAGAGATACACAGAACCCCCATGACAAGGGATCCAAGGAGGGCAACACCAAGACACATAATTAAAATGGCAAAGATCAAAGACAAGGACAAAGTATTACAGGCAGCCAGAGAGAAAAAAAAGGTTACCTACAAAGGAAAACCCATCAGGCTATCATCAGACTTCTCAACAGAAACCCTACAGGCCAGAAGAGAATGGCACTATATACTTAATGCAATGAAACAGAAGGGCCTCGAACTAAGACTACTGTATCCAGCACTATTATCATTTAAATATGAAGGAGGGATTAAACAATTCCCAGACAAGCAAAAGTTGAGGGAATTTGCCTCCCACAAACCACCTCTACAGGGCATCCTACAGGGACTGCTCTAGATGGGAGCACTCCTAAAAAGAGCACAGAACAAAACACCCAACATAAGAAGAAGGGAGGAGGAGGAATAAGAAGGGAGAAAATAAAGAATTTTCAGACTGTGTTTATAATAGCTCAATAAGTGAATTAAGTTAGACAGTAAGATAGTAAAGAAGCTAACCCTGAACCTTTGGTAACCACAAACTTAAAGCCTACAGTAGCAATAAGTACATACCTTTCAATAATCACCCTAAATGTAAATGGACTGAATGCACCAATCAAAAGACACAGTGTAATAGAATGGATAAAAAAGCAAGATCCATCCATATGCTGCTCACAAGAGGCTCACCTCAAACCCAAAAAAACATGCATAGACTTAAAGTCAAGGGATGGAAAAAGATATTTCATGCAAACAACAGAGAGAAGAAAGCAGGTGTTGCAATTCTGGTATCAGACAAAACAGACTTCAAAATAAAGAAAGTAATAAAAGATAAAGAAGGACATTACATAATGATAAAAGGCTCAGTCAAACAAGAGAATATAAACATTATAAACATGTATGCACCCAATACAGGAGCACCAATATATGTGAAACAAATACTAACAGAATTAAAGGAGGAAAAAGAATGCAATGCATTCAATATGGGAGATTTTAACACATCACTCACTCCAAAGGACAGATCCACCAGACAGAAAATAAGTAAGGGCACAGAGGCACTGAACAACACTCTAGAACAGATGGACCTAATAGACATCTACAGGACTCTACATCCAAAGGAACAGGATAAACATTCTTCTCAAGTGCACATGGAACATTCTGCAAAATAGACCACATCCTAGGCCACAAAAAGAGCTTCAGTAAATTCCAAAAGATTGAAATCCTACCAACCAACTTTTTAGACCACAAAGGCATAAAACTAGAAATAAACTGTACGAAGAAAGCAAAAAGGCTCACAAACACATGGAGTCATAACAACACGCTCTTAAATAATCAATGGATCAATGACCAAATCAAAATGGAGAACCAGCAATATATGGAAACAAATGACAACAACACAAAGCCCCAACTACTGTGGCGTACAGCAAAAGCAGTCTTAAGAGGAAAGTATATAGCAATCCAGGCATATTTAATGAAGGAAGTACAATACCAAATGAATGGTCTAATGTCACAATTATCGAAATTGGAAAAAGAAGAACAAATGAGGCCTAAGGTCAGCAGAAGGAGGGACATCATAAAGATCAGAGAAGAAATAAATAAAATTGAGAAGAATAAAACAATAGCAAAAATCAATGAAACCAAGAGCTGGTTGTTTGAGAAAATAAACAAAATAGGTAAACCTCTAGCCAGACTTATTAAGAGGAAAAGAGAGTCAACACACATCAACAGAGTCAGAAACGAGAAAGGAAAAATCATGACGGACCTGACAGAAATACAAAGAATTATTAGAGAGTACTATGAAAATCTATATGCTAATAAGCTGGGAAACCTAGGAGAAATGGACAACTTCCTAGAAAAATACAACCTTCCAAGACTGACCCAGAAAGAAAGTGAAAATATAAACAGACCAATTACCAGCAACTAAATTGAAGCGGTAATCGAAAAACTATCAAAGAACAAAACCCCCGGGCCACATGGATTTACCTCAGAATTTTATCAGACATACAGGGAAGACATAATACCCATTCTCCTTAAAGTTTTCCAAAAAATAGAAGAGCAGGGAATACTCCCAAACTCATTCTATGAAGCCAACATCACCCTAATACCAAAACCAGGCAAAGTCCCCACCAGAAAAGAAAATCGCAGACCAATATCCCTAATGAAAGTAGATGCAGAAATACTCAACAAAATATTAGCAAACTAAATTCAAAAATACATCAAAAGTATCATACAACTCGACCAATTGGGATTCATCCCAGGGTTGCAAGGATTTTACAACATTCAAAAATCCATCAACATCATCCACCACATCAACAAAAAGAAAGAAAAAAACCACATGATCATCTTCGTAGATGCTGAAAAAACATTCGATAAAATTCAACATCCATTCACGATAAAAACTCTCAACAAAATGGGTATAGAGGGCAATTACCTCAACATAATAAAGGTCATATATGATAAACGCACAGCCAACATCATACTGAACAGCGAAAAGCAGAAAGATTTTCCTCTGCGATCGGGAACAAGACAGGGATGCCCACTGTCACCACTGTTATTCAACATAGTACCTGGAGGTCATAGCCATGAAAATTAGAGAAAACAAAGATATACAAGGAATCCAGATTGGTAGAAAAGAAGTTAAACTGCCACTATTTGCAGATGACATGATATTGTACATAAAAAACCCTAAAGACTCCACTCCGAAACTACTAGAGCTAATATCGAAATTCAGCAAAGTTGCAGGATACAAAATTAACACACAGAAATCTGTGGCTTTCCTATACACTAACGAAAACTAATAGAAAGAGAAATCATCAAGACAATTCCATTCACAGTAGCATCAAAAGAATAAAATACCTAGGAATAAACCTAACCAAGGAATTGAAAGACCTATACCCTGAAAACTATAAGACACTCTTAAGAGAAATTAAGGAGGTCACTAACATGGAAACTCATCCCATGCTCTTGGCTAGGAAGAATTAATATTATCAAAATGGCCATCCTACCCAAAGCAATATACATATTCAATGCAATCCCTATCAAATTACCAACCTCTTTCTTCAATGAACTGGAACAAATAGTTCAAAAATTCATATGGAAACACCAAAGACCCCGAATAGCTAAAGCAATCCTGAGCAGGAAGAATAAAGTGGGGGGGATCTCACTCCCCAACTTCAAGCTCTACTACAAAGGTACAGTAATCAAGACAATTTGGTACTGGCACAAGAACAGAGCCACAGACCAATGGAACAGAATAGAGACTCCAAACATTAACCAAAACATATATGGTCAACTAATATTCGACATCGGGGCCATGGACATACAATGGTGAAATGACAGTCACTTCAACAGATGGTGCTGGCAAAACTGGACAGCTACATGTAAGAGAATTAAACTGGATCACTCTCTAACCCCATACACAAAAGTAAATTCGAAATGGATCAAAGACTTGAATGTAAATCATGAAACCATATAACTCTTAGAAAAAAATATAGGCAAAAATCTCTTAGACCTAAACATGAGTGACCTCTTCTTGAACATATCTCCCCGGGCAAGGGAAACAAAAGCTAAAATGAACAAGTGAGACTATATCAAGCTAAAAAGCTTCTGTACAGCAAAGGACACCATCAATAGAACAAAAAGGTATCCTACAGTATGGAAGAATATATTCATAAATGACAGATCCGATAAAGGACTGACATCCAAAATATATAAAGAGCTCACACACCTCAACAAACAAAAAGCAAATAATCCAATTAAAAAATGGGCACAGGAGCTGAATAGACAGTTCTCTAAAGAAGAAATCCAAATGACCAACAGGCACATGAAAAGATGCTCCACATCGCTAATCACCAGAGACATGCAAATTAAAACCACAATGTGATATCACCTCACACCAGTAAGGATGGCTACCATCCAAAAGACAAACAACAACAAATGTTGGTGAGGTTGTGGAGAAAGGGGAACCCTCCTACACTGCTGGTGGGAATGTAAATTAGTTCAACCATTATGGAAAGCAGTATGGAGGTTCCTCAAAAAACTAAAAATAGAAATACCATTTGACCCAGGAATTCCACTTCTAGGAATTTACCCTAAGAATGCAGCACTCCAGTTTGAAAAAGACAGATTCACCCCTATGTTTATCACTGCACTATTTATAATAGCCAAGATAGGGAAGCAACCTAAATGTCCATCAGTAGATGATTGGATAAAGAAGATGTGGTACATATACACAATGCAATAATACACAGCCCTAAGAAAGAGACAAATCCTACAATTCGCAACAACATGGATGGAACTAGAGGGTATTATGCTCAGTGCAATAAGCCAGGCGGAGTAAGACAAGTACCAAATGATGTCACTCATATGTGGAGTATAAGAACAAAAGAAAACTGAAGGAACAAAACAGCAGCAGAAGCACGAACCCAAGAATAGACTAATAGTTACCAAACGGAAAGGGACTGGAGAGGATGGGTAGGAAGGGAGGGATAAGGGCGGGAAGAAAAGAAAGGGGGCATTACGATTAGCATGTATAGTGTTGGGGGGGCATGGGGAGGGCTGTGCAACACAGAGAAGATAAGTAGTGATTCTACAGCATCTTAGTATGTTGAAGGACAGTGACTGTGAACTTGGTGACAAGTAGTGATTTTACAGCATCTTACTATGTTGATGGACAGTGACTGTGAACAGGGATGTGGGGGGGACTTGGTGAAGGAGGGAGCCTAGTAAACATAATGTCCTTCATGTAATTGTAGATTAATGATACCAAAATAAAAAAAAATCTTCCAGTAGTATTTGATATTTAAGTATGTTCATAATTCTTTGATATCTTATATGCTATATTGAAAATCAAAAAAGGACAACCAAACCTAACAAAACACAATAAAAAGGGAAAGAGAAAAACGAACTTGGGCAGAAGTGCAAAATGCCAACACACTAAAAAAAATTGCTCTGTGAAACACCATTGGCCAGTTGCAGTTCTCCCCACTCCCTCAACCCCACGAATCATATATAATCAGAGTGATTCATAGATATAAGTATTTTGTGAGAGAAGAGATCATGTTGGTAAATATGATTGTGCTACCTGGGCACTAGTAGGTATCAAGGAAAAGTCATTAAAATAAAAATTAACAATATTAAACTTTACCTGACCTATACGTTTTAGAAAACATTGACAGTTAAGAATCCCCACCATCCTTCTGTATTTCAGGAAATAGCTAACTACAGAGAACCACACTTCCCCATATTACTTAAGTCTGGTGGATGACCCCATTCTTTACCTATGTCAAGGCCATACAATTACTCTCCAAATTCCCACTCCTTGCCTCATAAATAGTTTGCTGAATTGTTTGTCCCCACTGACCCATCTGGATTAAATGCCACTAACTTGGGTTTAACAAACTTAAGTCAGGCTTCTTTTCTTCCTCTATGTCTCTGAACTTTGACGCAGGCTAAGTCAGGCCAGCATCACAATACAGAACAGTCCCTCCCTAATGGCTCCTTCAGCGAGCTGGCTAACTGCAGGGAAAAACATCTACTCAATTGTCAATCACGCCACCTTCTCACCCTACTGCCCCACTGCCTGTTTTCTCTAGCTTTGTTTACCCCTCTCAATAAAAGAAAATTTATTTCTACCTTACTTTTCAGAGGCTTGCAGATCTCATGTTTTGAACATTCTCCCTATTGCAATAGTCACCCTCCCCTTACAGCAATACTCCTTCCTAGTAAAGTCTTCCCTTACCTAATTCTGGATTAATTTTTTTGACAAAACTAACATCCGAAATAATGATGTGTTTGAAAGGAAGTGAGAAATCTATGTAGGAAATATGCAAAGATTATCACAACATACTGTCACAGTATTTAAAAATTATTGATTCTAATTTTTATTAGAACAAGAGGGCTTAGAACCTGTAAGCAATTCTTTATTAAATTGTTATGCACGCACATTCACATTCACATTCTCACATTATTTAAAGAAAATTCTGGCTTCAGACCTAATTGTATTGTAGTTGCCTAAATACAAATTGAAAAATAAAATACCCAAATCATGTAAATTGATGAAGACTGACTAATTTACCAATGACCTGATTACATGAATGGGGAATTTTGTCCAAGTAAGAACAATCCAATTCTGAACACACTTACACCAAAGTATAGCTAAGCTAATATTTTGCTTCTTTTTAGCATATAAATGCTGCCTTAATGCATGCTAAAGAAGAAAAAACGTTCCTTCTATCTATATACTGGCTGTGTGTGCGTGTGCGTGTATGCATGTACTTGTGCCTATGTAGTAGGCCATTAACAGAAAATGAACTATCATGGTTTGATAAGTAAAGGTGAGGGCCTGCAAATGGAGTTTGTCACATTAAATGTCAAGATGAGATCTGGTCCTGGAAAGTTGGTAGGAAATTTCAGTTAAAGAAAAAAATGAAAATAAACAGAAAACTTACTTATATGGAAGAAATGTAACATTTGTCAAATATCCCTGCTACACAGAGTGTTAATAGGCCTTCTCAGAAAGATATAAAAAAGTTAATTTTCAATGTTCCAGTCTTATCCTTCACAGAACTAAGCTAGGTAATATTTATATAATCACAGAGCTCAAAGTAATAACCACCAAGATTTACTATGTGTTCACAATATGACAGGTGCTTTCTGTGTATTATCTTATTTAATGCTTGGAACAACAATATGAAGTAGATACTATTATTGACTTCCTCTCACAGCTAAGCAAGCTGAAGCACAGAGGATGCAAGTAGCTTTTAATGGTCACAGAGCAGGGAAGTGATAGAGTCAGAATTTGGCCACAGGCTTTCTAATTACAGAGTACAAGCCATTGACCATTAATATATAACCAACAAGATAACCTCTGTCATATCTACATATATATATATTCCTTTTTGTGTGGCTGTATTACACTCATTCTCAAAGCAAAAGGAGGTAATCATCTTTGAAATTAAAATTCAATGAATCATGTAATTTAGAGGAATTTCTAAGGTAAAAGACTTGAAAATAGAATTGGTCAAGTTTTCAACAATGTTTTTCTTTAGATAGAGGTAGTATGGGTATTTTCTTCTTGCTCATTTATATTTCTAATTTTTCTATAATTACTTCTAAAAGAAAAAATATTTCTCATTAAAAACATGCATTACTACATCACTATCATTAGTTAAATTGTTTTTATTTGTATACTAGCTGCCAAAGGGCTAGACTATTTCACTGGTGTCCCCACAAAGATGTTTCTTCTCTTGATTTAAGAGTTCTTTGAAGATAGAAGTAGGATCTCATTACTAAATCTCTTTTAAAATTTATTATGTATAATAATCACCAGAGATGAGTCAGATTCCTCACTGCTCCAAAGGTATCATTCTTTTTTCAAAATCTGCATTTTGTTTTTCTTAAACAGTCACTCTTGGTGAATTTGACACAGTGACCATCAGGTTTATAATAGTTTCATTTTAAAAAGTAACAGGGAGTGCCAAAATAATTAAAATTATACAATTAAGTTGTTTCGTATATTATCTGACAAGTTGATTTTACTACATTGGTAGATCTATAAAATAGTTATATTC